>NC_042618.1:76818272-79790159 GCF_901001135.1 Rhinatrema bivittatum | reverse complement strand
CTTCATTCTCCCTGCCGTTGAAGCAGAGTGCTACACTGGATATACATTGAAAGTGAAGTATCAGGCTTATTTGGTTTGGGGTAGTAACCGCCACAACAAGCAAGCTACTCCCACGCTTATTTGTGGATGCAAATTCTTTTCCCCACATTTCCTCTTGCCACTGAAGCATAGAGCAATGTTGGAGTCACATTAACCATGTGTATGTTTATTGAATAAGGGTATTAATCACCAGGTAGTAGTTGTCATTCCCGCAAGCCACCCCCATGCCTCTTCTCTTCATTCACATCCTCAAGACTTTATGGATCCATAGTGTTTGCCCCTTTGAAATCCTTCACGGTTTTGGTCTTTACCACTTCCTCTGGAAGGGCGTTCCAGGCATCCACCACTCTCTCCGTGAAGAAATACTTCCTGACATTGGTTCTGAGTCTTCCTCCCTGGAGTTTTAAATCATGACCCCTGGTTCTGCTTCCCCAAGCAAGGGCCACATATGTATAAAGTGTACTTGCCAATATGCCTTTAGTGCAAACATAAATGTGGCTTTACCCAAGCTGGCAATTAGCTAATCTATTTTGAGTCTAATTTGGATGCTTTATTTGCTATATTACCAATAGTCAATTTATGACCTTCATCATCATCATCATCGTTTATTTATTGCATTTTCCTAGCTGAGGAGCGCAGAGCAGGTTACAATAAAATTATGGTTAGAAGTTACATAACAGGTTTGAAAGGAACATAATAGGTTAGACTACAGTGCGTGCATAATGTTGCAGTATAAAGTATAGCTGGGTAAGTAAAGGCCATAATGGCCTGCAAGGAAGATACGAGATAGGTTTATAGGACCATAAATATTCATTTAAAAATATAGGGTAGAACAGATACAGTAACTATAGGTTTGCAGGCATAGCAGATTAGATTATAAAATTTGGAAGATTGTCCGAGGGAAGAGTGTCGGAAAGTTTGTTTTTTGTTTAGTTTTCATGATTGTTCATTTTGATTCTAGCATGACAGAATCATAATGTAGTACATGGGCAGAAAGCTTCATGTAAAGTGTAAAGGAATATATATATCCCAAAGAAACATTAAAGAGATATGCTCTAAAGGACAAAAAGGGAAAGTTGAGATATGCTCAAACATTCATATATCTAGCAGGCTTCAATAAAACGAGAAGGAAGCATGTGCCATAGAATGAAAAGCTCAAGGACAAGGAGTCATCATACGAAGCTGAAGAAAGCTCAAAAGGAATGTGAGAAAATACTTTTATCAGTGAGAGGCTGGTGGATACCTAGAACAGATTTCCAGCAGAGGATATAAGAGCCAAAACAGTGGAAGAATTCAAGCATGCATGGAATAGACACAAAGGGACCTTCGTGATGGCAGGAAGGAAGAAGAGCACAGCTCATGTAAAACCTGTGATATCACAATAGAGGCTGGCGAGGTGACCCAAATAGCCCTTATCTGCCAACATCTAGATTTACAAGATGAAGTCTTTGTATCTGCATGTTCGCTTTTAACTCGAATGGCTGGGTCTATTTTAAAAAGTTTCAAAATTATAAATAATAGCACCTGAAGACAATTACAGACTGGTCATTTTTGTCTTGACCCATTTTGGGGTTTCCATTGACTGGGATTACTTAGTTTTTCAGATTTCAAACTGGTAATACTATGTTCTTTGAAAACAAAAATATTTTTCTTTTATGTAATGATAATTTGTAATAATTCTCTTTGGGCAAAAATTTTATTGGAAAGGCAAGATATAAATATTAAAATATAATTAGATGAAAATAAACACTGCAATTATAAAAACAGAAAACAAGTGTTTAAAGCATCTTGGTATGTAAAACCAAGAGCTGCGGCCTACCTCTCTCCTTACTCTGGCCAGAGGAGGTGCAGTCAGAACTACAAGTCTGTGCAGCATGATATGGGGAAAATCCAGAATCTGATCAGCCTGCCATTTAACAGAACAGAGCCAGCTAGGAACCCTAGCCTAGGCAGAGTCTGCCAACATCTGAAGGAAAGAAATTAAACTGAAACTTGTTTGAAAACCAAAACAAATCTGGTCTATGGAAATTCCCTGCTAGTACTGTCTCATAACGTGATACGTACCAAGTTGGGTCAGACCAATGGTCTGTCAAGTCCAGCATGCTGTCTGAGATTCTGGGAAATACCCAGCAGCTACAAATGTCTGCAATTCCAATGTCTTCCTGGCTAAAAATAATTAGTGGACCTGTTCTCCAGAATCTTACCCAAATCTTTTCCACAATTTGATTGTGCTTTGACTGAAAAAAAAACAAAACTCTCTTAAATTTGTTTTAAATCTGCTCTCAGTTTTCTGGAATGTCCTGCAATCTAGAACTATTTGAAAGGGTAACTAACAATTCCTTATTAAGCTGTTCCACCGTATTCATGATTTTATAAAATTCTATCATCCCCTCTTTCTTCTCATCCCCAAGCTGAAGAGGCTTAACCTGTTTAACTTTTCTTCATAAGGGAGCAATTCCATCCCCTTTACAATTTTTGTTGCCTTTCTCTGTACCTTTTCTAGTCGTCCTATATATTTGAGATGTTGCAAGCAGAAATGTACACATAGTACTCAATAGGGATGTGAATCATTTTTGAATGATTAAAATTATCGTCAGATAATTTTAAAATCGTTCTAAATCGTTAGAGTGCACGACAATACAAATGCCCCCGATTTATCGTCAGGGGCATTTGTATTGTATCGTTAAATAGGGCACGGGAATTATTTAGGGGAGGGCGGGAAAACCGGCACACCAAAGCAACCCCTAAACCCACCCCGACCCTTTAAAACCAATTTCTTACCCTCCCCCACCCTCCCGAACCCCCCCAAAATGTTAAGTTACCTGGTGGTCCAGTGGGGGGGGGGGGGGGTCCCGGCGCGATCTCCCGCTCTCGGGCCACCGGCGCCAGTTTGGCTCCCACTGATAAAAATGGCTCCGATGGCCCAATAAAAAACCCCCACCCCGACCCTTTATAAATTACCCCTTTGCTTCTCCCACCCTCCCGACCCCCCCAAAAAACCTTTTACATGTACCTGGTGGTCTAGTGGGGGGTCCGGGAGCCATCCCTTCAATCATACCCTCGGTGCCAGTGCTGGTGCTGGAGGTTTCAAAATGGCGCCGATTGCCTTTGCCCTCACTATGTACAGGGAGCGACGGTCGCTCCCTGTGACAAAGTGAGGGCAAAGGCGATCGACTGCCAGTATGTAAAAGGTTTTTGGGGGGGTCGGGAGGGTGGGAGAAGCAAAGGGGTAATTTGTAAAGGGTCGGGGTGGGTTTTTTTTTTATCGGGCCATCGGCGCCATTTTTATCAGTGGTAGCCAAAATGGCGCCGATGGCCCGAGAGCGGGAGATCGCGCCGGGACCCCCCCCCCACTGGACCACCAGGTAATTTAACATTTTGGGGGGGTTCGGGAGGGTGGGAGAGCAAAGGGGTCATTTGTAAAGTGTCGGGGTGGGGTTTTTTTAATCTGCTCAGGCCTCACTAAAAAATTAACAATGTGAATTGGAATCGGAACCGATTCCAATTCACATCTCTAACGATCCGATTTTTTTCTCCCACCATCCGAACCTGATCGTTAAAACGATCGGGCACACGATTCACATCTCTAGTACTCAAAGTGTGGTCACAGCATGGATGAATACAGAGCTATTATGATTTTGCCACATCTCTACAACAGTTTCGGGCCGATTCTAAAGTGCGCTCGGCCGTGTGCACTGTTTAACAAGGGTTTGTCCAAGTGTTTTCAAGTGGCATCTATTACCCTTTATACTGTAAGGGGTTTAGTGCCTTGAAAACGCTCGGCCAAACCCCTGAAAACTAATAGCGCTCATCACATCGCGACCCTTCATTTAAATATAAGATCATGCACCCAGGACGAGGTGGCTGGGTGCACGTTGGGAGAGCAGGCACACAACACGGAGCGCCTGTTCTCCCGTGATCTGTTCTGAATCAGCCTGTTTGTATTTAGAGTTAGAACTTGACTTCAAGGAGCTGGAACACAAGTTAGATTCTGTAGACACCAAGCAAACACTGGATACAGTACCTCTCTCCATTCTCCCTCAGGCAAGAATCTCTAGAATAACTTTGAACGTTTAGCAAAACAAGTTCACACAGTGTGGAAAGGGATAACTAATCAATTGTTCTGGGTATCATTGTTGAATTTTACAGTTAATATAAGCAGTATTATTTCTTAATACATTTATAGTGTTGTGACACATCATTAATCGGTTCAATAACTTTCTAAGCATCCTTTTAGATTTCAAATGTTCAATAAAAATATAAGCATTTTGAATAATTTGCCTTTTTGACCTAAATCCATATTATATCACTGAACTCTTCTTCAGCATGCAATGTAGTGCTAGACTGAAACAAACAGCAATTTTAATCTGCCTGAAATGATTATGCATTTGTATTCTAGTATTATGTACCACTACTATAAATCAATGCACGGATGGCATGGTATAATTCCAATGAAAATTAAGTACTACTATTTAGTACTGAAACCAACATCTACTGAACAAACAGAAAATCTCTTTTTGGGGCCTCTGAACCATTTTGTAATATTTACTGGTTCTGAGGTTTCATTTACCTCTAACATTGGCAGCCAGGACATTCTCCCATCCTAGCCTCCTCTCATTCCTCTCCCGCCTCCTACAAACCACCCCACCCCCTCCCCAAGTAAGACAGACACAATTGGTTGTGGTGAAACAAAGGCCGCAGCTTTATTTAATACAGATAAAATAATAATACCTCCAGTACCCGAGCTGCTAAGACACGTGCGGTATGACTGTGTTGCCCTGCCAATCCGCCATTGCCACACTTGAGCAAGACAGCTATGGTGTATCCGACCCCCCCCCCCCCCCCGCCTCATTCGAGCAAAGGGGGCCCACCTCCAGGGGCCGCCATGCTCCAACAGCCCCCCTTTTCCACCATCTTTGCCAGGACATGGTAGAGCGATTGGCCCGCCCGGGCAGCCAGTCCGACATTACAATGCCCCCACGACACCCCCAGACTTGGGTACCCCCACCTGCCATTTTATTCCCCATGCTGTGACATTACATAGAGATAATATGACTCCAATCACATTTTGTCTGTGCGCACTAACAAAGAACTCTGTCACTGCCTAGTGAAATAACCTCACGTTCCTAACAATAAAATGAGTGGGAGGGTGGGAATGCCTTTCCTCTCGAATATGGTGCCTCTGACACCAGCCGGCCTTACATCATCCTGGCCGACGTCATCACTGTGTGCCACCCCAGCCGTTGCCTGAGCCTACCATGCATGCGTGGCCCCGGAATTCTCCGGGCCCACGCAGGCGTGAAATGATCAGAACCCCAACCACGCCAGAGTGACGCACACCCCTGATATGGTAGTGCCGCTCTGGCCTGCAAGGTAAGCTGCAGGAGGGGGAGACAGTATGGGTGGGGGAGGGTTCCCCCTGGCACCATGTTATTTGTGCACTGGCGAGGACATGGGGAGGATGGCCCTGTCCTTTCACTAACATAGGCAACCGGGATGTTCCCCCATCCTACCCTCCTCTCCTGCCTCCTCCTGTCTCTCCTACAAACCACCCCACCCCCGCCCCAAGTAAGACAGACACAATTGATTGTGGTGAAACAAAGGCCACAGCTTTATTGAATACAGATAAAATAATAATACATCCAGTACCCGAGCTGCTAAGACCACTTGCATTATCACCTTGCTGCCCTGTCGATCCGCCTTCCGCCACACTCGAGCAAGGCAGCATTGGTGTAGCTGACCCCCCCCCCCCCTTCACACACACACCTCATTAGAGCAAGTGGGGGGACCTAGGATGGGCCTTCTGTCTTGTCCCTGGCTAACGGCATGCCAAACTCATTGGCTATGTCTTAGAAGTCTGCTGGCAATTTAGCACAAGTATCAAACTCAACAGGCCCCATGAATAAAAAATCGTCAAGGTAGTGTATGACATTAGGTGCGCTGTTCACTGTTCCACCACCCAATGCAAAAGGAACTGAATAGTTTGAAAGAAGCGCCCTCCCTAAATGAAAACCCAACCATGGAAAACTACTGTGGTGGATGGGGAGCAGCCTGAAAACCGATTCAATCTCAGTCTTTGCCATCAATGTGCCTTTCCCACAACTCCTCAACAATGCGACCGCACTGTCGAAGGATGCATATTGCACTCAACACTAATCCCATGGTAGATGGCTATCTCATCTTTGATGTTTTGTTGTACTTCACCCAGGTGCCGCACTACCGAACCTGTGTTGCACACCAAACTCCTGGGAAGTATGCCCCAAAAAGGAATCCTAAACCCAAATTGAAACCCCTCTATGATATTGCCAGCTGCACCCTGCATGGGGTAATGGTTTAGCCAAGGTAAATGCTGCCAAGTTGTATAGGAGTTGGTACCCTGGCATGTAGGGTATCCCTATTTGGCTTTTGCAACAATCCCTACATTAAGCCTTTTACTGCACCTTGCTGCCGGGTGAGATCCTGCACAAAAGGAACAGGTGTGTTTAAACTTACAATCCTGAAAATTGCAAGCATATTTCTTAAAGCGCCAGCAGACCTTACTATTCACGGGCATGGATGATGCACCAGCCGGATTGCAGTTTTTTTGCGCAGCCATTCCCTGTGCGCCCATGTCAGCTGCTTTACTCTTTATCTGCCTGAGCCACAGCCCTACATCTTGAGTGCCCCAAGACATGAACCGATTTTCCTCCATCTTATCTTGAAAGCGCTCATCGTAGTTCAGCCAAACCCACCAGTCATACTCCCTATACGCCTCGAGAATAGTATTGGCATAACTCAGCATCGGCGCATACTGCGCAGGATCGTCCTGGCCTACCACGTTGATCATCCTGAGGAAAGCCCTGGTTAAATTAACTATGTTTCTTGGTACCATCGTATCGGGGCAGCTTGCTTCCTCCCGACCCTGCCCTTTTTCCTATCTCACTTTTTTCTCCTCCCCCCATTATACTAAAAATGTCCATATAGATGCATTTCATGATTTTCTTACACAATGGCCTGGAACGCTTTCCCACAACTGCAACAAAGTAGTCAGCGTGGGAGGCCTCTTGCTCGTCTCCGTCATATCCTCCAAAGGCCTGGGAGTGCCCTCATCACAGGATAATCCTGAATCCGATGAACCAGATGAATTGTTGGAACTGGAGACCGCCCTCACAACCCGCTTCTTACTACGTTTCCTTTTCTCCTCCCACACCACAGTCACCTTGTTAGACAACCCTTACCCGTAGCCTCGGGTTCATGCCCCTGCTCTGGCATGCTGTGGGTGTGTCCACTCCTCCGCCGGTCAATAAAGTACCTGACATACTCATAGCCGATACTTCAGCCCCATTACTGGCTGTCAATGTCCACTGTCACCGGCTGTTCAAGGTCCACTACAGCCTGTTCCACCAGCTCATCTGATTGCTTCTGCCGACCCAGAGAGTCCTCCTGCATGATCGTCGCTCTGCTGCTCTCCATATGCACCCAAGCCAACCGCCTACTTGAAGAAGATGTGACACCACACTAGACTCAATGCCGTCTGTTCACAGGGCAGCCAACTGTCTGCTGCTTCCAATTACAGGCACGTGTAATGCATAGGGGGCCCAAAACGGTGGAACGCATGTGTATGCCCCCGAATAGCTCGGGTAACCAGTGCAACAATCGGCAATATGTTGCAGGCCTGTGGGCCTGGCCCCAGTGCCCAAACCTGAATCTGCTACATGCCCATCCACGGCATGCCTGCTGTACCAGCAAGTCCAACGCCACATCCGCTGGGAAGCACTGGGGCTGGAACCTGCCCTGTCCAAATGCAAGTGCCCGGTGGAGACGCAAATCCCTGACCAGTCCACGAAGCCTTCTGTGTGCCATCCACCATTGCTGGGACCTCCCTGCTGTCTTGGGCATGGGCCTTGGCCACCACAGGTGCCTCACTCGACTGCGAGTGCTCAGGATGCCTCGTCTGTAGACGTTCAACGCCTCCCCTGCAACGACGACTCCATGGTGCTCATCCCCCTCCTCCAATCCCTGGCCTCTCCTCTGCTCTGCTCCATCTAGCAGCATCACCATCAGGTTGACCCTCTGTGTGGCGCAGGGGCATGCATGATATCGGCCCCTTCCTGCCTTATGTCTGCCTCCCACATGGTTTGGGTAGCCTGCTCCCAATCAGTCGAGTGTTCCTACCATCTCCTCGCAGTGGTCTTAAAGATCACCACTGAATGCTGGTCTCTGGACGCAGAGAGGATGTAGGAATGAGGGGGAGGGGGGTGGGGAAGAATCACTGCCACGCTGCTCTGCCAGGCGCTGAGACCACACGCCGCCGAGGATTCACAGCTCACCATGATGCAGCCGCCTCCGACGATGAGTGGCTCAGACTGGTGCCGGCCGATCCGTGGCTCACTCCCGTGCTGGCCTCTATGCCACCCGCTGCCGGATAATGTGCAGCTCACTGCAATGCTGCTGCAGTCCCGAATATGGTGCCTTCGACGCTGGCTGGCTTTAAATCGTCCCAGCCGACATCATCACTGTGCACCGCCCCACCCGTCGCCCAAGCCTACCGTGCATGCATGGCCCCAGAACCACCCGGGCCCGCGCAGGCGCAAGACAATCAGAGCCCCGACCACGCCGGAGCAACGTGCAGCTCTGATATGGCGGTGCTGCTCGGCCCGCAAGGTACACTACGGGAAGGGGAGAGGGTATGGGAGGAGGAGGGGGTTCCCCCCCCCCACCCCAGCGCCATGTTATTTGTGCACCGGGCAAGGATAGCCTGCTCCTTTCACTTCTGGCAAATTGAATTCATCCTTATCATAACTCTTTGTGGAAGAGGAGATAAATTAACAGTAACAGCTTTTACCGTACAGGGGTAAAGTTCTGGACTTTTACAGAAGTTTTACTCTCTGGATAATGTTTAGTTCCCAGCACAGTAAAAGCTTTATCCGGCACCCATGGGAAACAGGGGGTGCCAGTGAATCAAATGTGATTTTATCTGAGAGCCCTGTCCTTCAGACAGTAGAGTCCAGGGAACAAAAATGGAGGACGTGAGGCTGAAGTGGACAGAGTATAGAGCAGATTAAAGAAAACTACTCTGTTTACCAATCCAACCCCACTTCTCCTGTCATCCTGTCCCTTCTTCCTCCCTCCACCCTTACTGAAGGTGCTGCCTGGGTAAGATGCTAGTTAACAGAGCATTCCCAATGGGAAAATGCAGAATAATGGAGCTTTTACTGCACATAGGTACTATATTTGCTGATATATAGTGCTTTTTCTGGGGTCTGCGGGTTATTTCTTTTCCAAAAGATCAAGATCACAGAACCCAGTGAGCAAGTATAATGTATTAATGTTTGAAACTATGTATCTTTTGGGTTTTTGCTATAATGAAAAAAAAATTAGTACATCACAAGCTAATATGAAATATTTTGATGGATGACAAAAGGAGATGCCAATGAACCACTTACAATTATAACATAAGCTCTAATGTTTCAAAATAATGCTGGCAATATTAACTAAACAAATTCACATTAGAACAGGACACAATATATAAATATATATGCCTCACTTCAGAAGAAGTAGTTTAGCCACGTGTTAGTTCACCTGAATGCACAGAAATAAAGATTCAAAAAACAACAAAATATATATATAAATACTAACAACATATTTGTTGACTAGCTTGACAGAGTGAATATTCTCATCTGAATTATGACCTGAAGAAGAATATTAGCCCTCGAAAGCTAGTCATTGCTTTTATCATATATTTCTGATTTGCTTCTCTAGCCTAAGAGTTCAAAGCGAGTTATAGAATAGGATTATTTTATACAGAAACATCATTATGGGTTCCAAACGTTTCTCTATATTACACTAGATAGACGAGAGTTACAGATAGCACCAATGAGAACTATACAATAGTTCTAGCAAGTTAGACAGTAGGGTGGTAAAATGTAGTAGGTTAAAAATTATACAGCTACTGATTATCATAGGTTAAAAGTAAGTAATACAGCTAGTAAGTGCAACATAGTCAAGAAATATATTACATTAGTTCAAGAAAAAGTATAGTAAACAATTACAAAAGGCGAAACATATAAAAGTGTTCCCAAGTGCACACTGTATACACCAAAGAAAGAAACTCATATATACATACATATATATCATGGCTGGCCAATTCCAGTCCTTGAGAACCACAAACAGGCCAGATTTTCAGGATATCCACAATGAATATGCATAGAGTTTCCAGAAAGCTGATAGAGCTTCTTCTGACAGTTCTCCACTGCAGTACAGGTCTCTTCTTTCCATCTAGGTAGATATTTCTTTTAGTGCAGTCGGGATTTGTAGGGCCCGGGGTTCTTCCCTATCAGCAGCTGGAACTCCCAAGGGCCCTCTTTCTTTCTTTGCCTTTACTCTCTCTCTTGATGAGAAGACTGCCGGATCGGTGACAAAAGAAAACAAGCTACCAGTTCTGTTATCCTTCTATTCTGGTAATGGGCTTTCTTCCTCACACACTAGCTGTTCCCTGCTTTCCAATAGAGACAAGAGGCTTGCTTCCTCACAATATTCATTGTGGATATCTTGAAATCTAGGCCTGTTTGTGGCTCTCGAGGGCTGGAGTTGGCCACCTCTGATATATATATATATATATATATATATATACAGTATAAATATTTTATTTGTTAACCTTTATTTCTGTTACTTCAGGAAGGGATGTATTGCAGGAGACAATCTGACTAAGCCATAAGATAGTAATTGCAATCAATGGACAGAAAACACTAATCAAATATACATGTATTGATCAATAAGTAAGAGCCAGTAAATAAAATAATAATCAATTCTTACTTTGGTCTCATGGGATTCATTTGTCAGAAATGTTCTTCATTAAAAATGTATTATTCAGTAACCATTTGTTTGGTTGTAGATCTAAGTAGATAAGGGGGGAAATGAATTTCTGTGAATTGTTTTGTTAAATGACATACAGATTAAGCTCTAGATAGACCTGAGGGGTCTGTATAGAAGAATGAGGAATTCCTGCCCTCCACTAGTCTTGGGGGTCATCCATTAGATAAGTGTGAGCAATTGCTAAGACTCCTCTGCTAGGGTTATGGTTACTTCTTTGTATTTCATTGGTTTCTATTCCATTTATTTAACTCTGCTACTTCTGATTCCCAGGGTCAGTCACCAAATTGTGTTAAGGCGTTATTGTGGATGTTAGGGCCCTAACGCCTACGATAATGCCCTAATGCCCGCGATAAAAAACATATTGTCAGATGCATATGCAAAATTTTAAATTCTAGTCACAAGGGAGGAGTTTATGAAAATAAGGGGTGTTTAACATTGTGTGCGATAGTGTAATGCATGCTATAATGCCGGAAATAACTACAACTTTTTTCTTGGTGTTATGCTCTGTGATATGCCTGAAATGGAATTTGCAATATTTAATGCAAATCCTGTCTTGGACAGGAGAGGGTGAGGGAGAGGGGTAAAGGAGTAGAGGTCAGAGAGAGAGAGAGACTTCCTCTGGGGGGAAGCACACATACTGTCAACTATTTATACCACTGTAGGAGGGTCAACTAGTAACTTGAGGTGAGGTTTAATGGTGGTCTAGAGTTTAGGGGGCAGTTTTACATGCACAGTCAGATGTATGAACAGCACAGTACACATCTCTCTCTCTCAGCCCAAAATATTACATGTGTAAAAAATTTAATGTGCATTGCAGTAAAATAGCACATGTTGTAGTATCTAAAAAATTTCCCTTAGTGCACCCCTTCTTTTTTTTTTTTATCACAGGTGCTATTCTTGTGAAATATATAGCAAAATGATGAATCTAGGTCTCAGTTTGAAATGGCTTGTATATTATTTACTTTTTAGCATATATTTATTTTAGGATGTGCAGGGCTGGGTGCAATATGAAAAAACTGAAATTATAACTTCAGTTGTTAGAATTAAACTTATCTGCTTCACTTTTTTGAAGGAGTTAATAAAACATGTGGATAAAGGTGAACCGGTAGATATAGTATACTTGGATTTTCAGAAGGCGTTTGACAAAGTTCCTCATGAGAGGCTTCTAGGAAAAGTAAAAGGTCATGGGATAGGTGGCGATGTCCTTTCGTGGATTGCAAACTGGCTAAAAGACAGGAAACAGAGAGTAGGATTAAATGGGCAATTTTCTCAGTGGAAGGGAGTGGACAGTGGAGTGCCTCGGGGAACTGTATTGGGACCCTTACTTTTCAATATATTTATAAATGATCTGGAAAGAAATACGACGAGTGAGATAATCAAATTTGCAGATGACACAAAATTGTTCAGAGTAGTTAAATCACAAGCAGATTGTGATAAATTGCAGGAAGACCTTGTGAGACTAGAAAATTGGGCATCCAAATGGCAGATAAAATTTAATGTGGATAAGTGCAAGGTGATGCATATAGGGAAAATAACCCATGCTATAATTACACAATGTTGGGTTCCATATTAGGTGCTACAACCCAAGAAAGAGATCTAGGTGTCATAGTGGATAACACATTGAAATCGTCGGTACATGTGCTGCGGCAGTCAAAAAAGCAAACAGAATGTTGGGAATTATTAGAAAGGGAATGGTGAATAAAACGGAAAATGTCATAATGCCTCTGTATCGCTCCATGGTGAGACCGCACCTTGAATACTGTGTACAATTCTGGTCGCCGCATATCAAAAAGATATAATTCCAATGGAGAAGGTACAGAGAAGGGCTACCAAAATGATAAGGGGAATGGAACAACTCCCCTATGAGGAAAGATTAAAGAGGTTAGGACTTTTCAGCTTGGAGAAGAGACGACTGAGGGGGGATATGATAGAGGTGTTTAAAATCATGAGAGGTCTAGAACGGGTAGATGTGAATCGGTTATTTACTCTTTCGGATAGTAGAAAGACTAGGGGGCACTCCATGAAGTTAGCATGGGGCACATTTAAAACTAATCGGAGAAAGTTCTTTTTTACTCAACGCACAATTAGACTCTGGAATTTGTTGCCGGAGGATGTGGTTAGTGCAGTTAATATAGCTGTGTTTAAAAAAGGATTGGATATGTTCTTGGAGGAGAAGTCCATTACCTGCTATTAAGTTCACTTAGAGAATAGCCACTGCCATTAGCAATGGTTACATGGAATAGACTTAGTTTTTGGGTACTTGCCAGGTTCTTGTGGCCTGGATTGGCCACTGTTGGAAACAGGATGCTGGGCTTGATGAACCCTTGATCTGACCCAGTATGGCATTTTCTTATGTTCTTATGTTCTTATGTCTAGAAAATATTTTGTAAATCAAATATTATCTTATATTTTGTTTTATTGAATTGAATTTGTGGCCTAAAAATGACCAACAAAATCAACTTTAAATGTATATTACAAAAGTGCGGAATGAGAGCATAAAAGTAAAATATCAAAACAAACATCTGCTTTGGTTCTTTCAATCCTTTTTACCTAGTACATACACCAAGCATGGAGCTAGTATGTTGAATACACCAGAAATGGGAAAATCATCTAATCTTATGTGGCACTTCTACCTTCCCCAATGCATTAATCTCCACTATGTGGGATAATACATAAAGGCTAAAAATGTATGCACCAATGAAAGGTTTCTCTCATTGGTGCATATGGGCAAAACATTAGCATACTAGACTATTTAGGTTATTAGACTATTGACTGTTAGGAAGCAAATATACAGAGGAAAGTAAATAGATGCTATTTTAATCAATATTTTTTATGTCCTTGTAGTATGCATGAGATTTCAGAATGGGGCGGAAAGGGACCTTTAATTCTAGGATTGAATTTGTATGAAAAAATATATGCATTTTCTTACTCCTCTTCTTTTTCTCTCTTTCCTTGAGAGAAGCAGGGAAGGTAATCAAGAGGGCAAACATGTCAACAAAAGAAAACATAGCAATGGTAGTAAAGCAAGTGACTTGATTTTTTTTTCAGGTGTGGCAGTCATAGGAAGAAGTACAGAAGGAGAGTGAGATGAGAAGAGGAATGTGTGAAGGATGACTAGGAAAAAAACCACAATGCTCAACCAAATTCTTTTCTTCAGTGAACACTGAAGAAGGGGATGAAGAACGATCACAGAAAATTGGAAGGTATATGTATGATAGGGGTTATCTACCACCCCATTTACAGAACAGAGTCTTTGCATGGAACTAGCAAAACAAAAATTGGACAGATTTTGGGGGCTGGGTGGCATACATTCTAGGATATTAAGGGACATTTATGTAGTCCTACTGGTTGATGAAGATATAGGAAATCCTCAGACTAAAGTAAAAAATGGTTCCTGAAATCTGTGTCTTCAATTGATATGACTTAAGTCAAACCTGAAGAGAGATCTCAGGGTTATCATGTCTGATGACTTCAAGGTAGCAAAACAGTGTGATTAGTGGTGCCTAAGCCAGAGAAAGGCATAACCAGTAAGACAAAGGAGGTAATAACATCTCTGTAGAAGTTATTGATGAGACCTCACCTAGAATATTATGTCCAATTCTGGAAGCTATGGATTGACTTTTAAAAAGGGTTTCACACATAAAAATTACATATATGATAACAGGAAAAGAGTTTCAAACGTGAACTAAAAACCTGGCTATTCAAAACGCACATGAACTAACTTAGAATATCAATATGCAGAGAACTTCATTATCAAAACACAGAAAATGTTTGAAGAATGAGCTATTAGTAATATGAGATGTAAAGAGGATTAAGAACTTACTGACTGACGCATGAAAGTTATTGAAATGGAACGTATGTATCATGTGTCTTAGCCCCTAACATGTTTTAAAATGTCGTGTTGACCTAGAATGTGAATGTTCATTTTGTGAACCATTGTGATCTTCTGTGGGAATGATGGTATATAAAATTCCTAAATAAATAAAATAGTATGTACATGTGCACTTGCTTTTTATAAACATCAAGAGTACATGCATATTTTTGGTTTCATGTGAGAAAAAAAGTGTTGTACTAGGGGTGTTTCACGACTCAGTTAAGAAGTATGAGGAAGATGCTATTTTATATGAGATATACACATATAAATTATCAAACTTATTCATATACTTTTATATCTGCTAATTGACTTGACAAGTGAAGTCTGACTTGTCTTTTATCTGCAGCTTTTGGTTGGGAGGTGTGGGTGAAGTGGTGGGATTCAGGGGTGAAGTGCTTAGAGGGTCTACATGAACTGAGAAGGACTGGTAGATCTGATGTATGTATTGGAAAACTAGTCATTCCAAGTACTCACACATGCTTTAAAAATGTCTGTCTCTCTGGGTCATTCATCAAATTGCATTAGGGACCAAACATGCATTAAATGGGGTCTAGCATGCATTGCACACGCGATAAATAGCGCAACACTAGCTAGCATGCAATTTTTAATTTTGGCATGGAAGTCAGAGGGTAGGGTAGGAAAGGAAAGGAAGAGGAGTGACTGAAGAAGGGGGTAAGTGGGGAAGGAAAATGAAAAAGAGAATGAGAGGAGAGGGGTGAAAGGGGAGGGAAAGAAGGAGGCTAGCTATTGTCAGGGGCTATCTATTTCCTCTGTACTCATGTAGTTTTGTCTTAACAAACCATCAGGTAGAGCACTCTTACAGAAAGCTGCCTTCTCCTGGCATCCGAGGGCTTACTTCCTCCTGGGCCTGCACTTTTATTCCCAGTATGGCATCCTCCCTGGGACTATAAATCCTTGCTACACTCACCTTTAAGGTGGACCAGGCCAGATATCTGGAGCCTTTAATGTGTTCTGAGGATCTTGGGTGCATACTCATTCATAGAGGAGTTTAAGTTTGTTTTTATGGATTCATTGGACTATTGCTGTAAAACAGTAATTAAGATTTGCAATGATCTTACTTTGATGCAGAGTTGAATGCCATTAGCAAGCTGGTGACAATCAATATTGAAGAACTGAAGAAGGTCACAAATTGGACAAATGAAATGCTGAAAAGGATCAGGGATAGCGCTGATTCCTATGGAGACCCTTTAACTGAGAATGACTTGTTGGCCCGTTATATGGATTGTTATTCAAGGAAGATTCAAACCACAGACTATACTTTCAATGTCAATGTGACACTTGCATATTCATTCTCTGTCACACATACACTGTCACATACACATACATACATGCCCTCATACACACCCACACACACACTCATACACAGGATCTAAGACCCTCCCTCCCAAACGCACACAAAAGCTTTTACTCCCCCAGATTCCCTCATATACACACAGTCTCTCACCCACACAGACCTCCAGGCAGCCACCCATTCATAATCTCTCTCTCTCTCACACACACACACACACACACACACACAGGCACTCATTGTCACACATACACACACACACACAAACTCACACTCACACACACACACACACAACACACAGATCCCCAGGGCAGGCACCCATTTTCTCACTCACACACACATAGAGACAGATGCCCAGGCAAGCACCCATTCTCTCACACATACACAGAACCCAGGCAGGTATCCATTCTCTCTCACACAGACAGACCCACAGGTAGGCCCCATCCTCTCACACACACAGACAAACTCCCAGGCAGACACCCATTTTCACACTCACACACACAGAGACAGACGTCTAGGCAAGCACCCATTCTCTCACAGATACACACACAAACAGACCCTAGGCAGGTACCCATTCTCTCTCACAGACAGATCCACAGGCAGGTCCCCATCTTCTCACACACACAGACCCCCAGGCAGGCACTCATTCACACACACAGACAGATTCCCAGGTATGCACATAATTTCTCTCTCTCTCTCTCACACACACATATACGCACACAGAGTGCCCCCAGGCAGGCACTCATTCTCTCTCACATACACACACACATAAACAAAGGCCCCCAGGCAGTACCCATTTTCACACTCACACACACAGAGACAGATGCCTAGGCAAGCACCCATTCTCTCACACATACACACACAGACAGACCCCAGGCAGGTACCATTCTCTCTCACACACAGACCCCAGGCAGGCACTCATTCACACACACACACACACACAGATCCCCAGGCAGGCACATATTTTCTCTCTCTCTCTCTCTCACACACACACACACACAGACCCCCAGGCAGGTTCCCATTCATTCACACACACAAGCTCCCATTCATACACATGCACACACTGAAGGCAGGCCCCTTCTCTTTGTTTTGCCGGCAGTCTGATAGCCTCTCTCACTCCTCTGTGGCCGCTGTCACCTCCATCACGTGACTGTTCTGGAACCAAAGCCCGTTATGCTGCCTCCTCTGTGCAGGCCCCACAATATTAAAAATTGGCAGGGCTAGCCATTCCTCCATGCTGATCTCATGCATGGTGAGATCAGCATAGAGAAAGTGGTAATCTCGCTAGTTCAAATACCACGGACCTGTACAGATGACAGGAAAGGTGTCCTTCTCTGCTCAGCCACCAGTGGGATGAGGTCCCCTGCCAGCTGCACTGCCTCTCTCCCAGCTCTTTAGCCACTGGTGAGATCGGATCCACCGGTGGCCACAAGTACCTTCCCCCATGGTATGCTCCAGACAGAGACGGCAAACACTCTTGCCTTTTCATCCCGGTTCACTGCTACTGACGGCCCCTTGGAAGCTCATTCGTGGCGCCCCCCATTTGCATACCGTTGCTCTAGGGTATACATATTTAGGTTTGCAAGTCTCATCTCAAGTTTTTTGGTGCATATCTCACACAATTTTGGTTGTCTTTCTCTGGACTGTTTCTATCCTGCCTTTATCCTTTCTGAGATATGGCTTCTAGTTCACCAATGACCTGTACAGGGGCATTATCATCTTCTTTTTCCTAATAGTATGCACCTCTCCATGCAGACCAGCATCGCCCTGGCCTTAGTCAATGCCTTGCCACATTGCTTCGCTACCTTGAAATCATCAGACACTATCACCCCAGGTTTCTCTTCTGGTTTGTACACATCAGTTTCTCTCTCTTCTTCCCCTCCATCACATTTATCTCTTTTGGGTTTCTGTTTCATAATGCATGACGTTGCATTTTTTGGTTTTGAATCCTAGCTGCAAATCCATAACCTTTCTTAGAACACTTCTCATTTTCACTGTTCCTTCAAGGGTGTTCACTCTGTTGCAGGGAAATAGGAACCAAAAAAAAAAACATTATCAAGGATAGTACTTTAAAATTAGGAAAAACAAAAAGCATTAAAAACATATATATTGAAAGTGGTACTGCTATATATATTTTTAATGCATATTACATGATTTATGCTTTTACTTTTTATGTGATTGCGACATATTCTATTTTTGTTGTACTCACCTTTGTTGCATTTGGCAGCCAACGGGTCTTCCCTGTCAACCACTGCACTTATTTCCCAGGCTGGGCCTTGTCTTTTGGGCTCTGATGCCACCAAGCTGCTCCACTCTCTGAAGCAGTGGGATGCCGTGCCTCATGTAGCAGGACTTTGCCGATGCTCCTCATGGCAAGGACGCTGCAGATGCTCCTCGCAGCAAGGCTGCTGCAGATGCTTTCAGGGCTTATGTAAGTTACGCTTTTGTTCAACTTCTCCTTCTTTAAAGGGCTCACAAAGGGAAAAGGTCAGCGGTGCCACTAGATGAACTCCCACTGATAGGTCTATAAAAGGCCCCTTGGAACACCTCTTCCTTGCCTCGGAAACTGGTCTCCCTACTGTCTAAGTAGTGTGAGTTGTTTCAGCTTCTTCACTCTGGTTCCTGTGTCTTCATCTTCAGTCCAGTGTTCTTCGTCCTTGTTCTTCAGTTCCAGTGCTTGCCATTCTTGTTTTTCAGTTCTTGCGAACAGTTCTTCAGTGTTAGACATCTCCTCGTCTGCCTGCCTGTTCTACTTTTTGCCTTCCTGCCCCGCCTATCTGTTCCACCTTCCCTTTGGATGGATTTCTGTTATTGACCTCAGCTAGTTTCCTGGACCTCTTTGAACACTGCCTGCCACCGATCACAGCCCACTTAATAGACACCCTTGAATGCCACCTGCCACTGACCACAGCCTGCTTACTAGACATCCATAAAGATCGCCTGCCACTGACTCCAGCCTGATTCGCCTGTGTCATATCTGTTCTGCCATCAATGTATCTCCATCTTGTCAGCAGAGGCCCCCCATCTAAGACCTGCAGGCCCCGGCACACAAAGGCTCAACCTAAGGAGGATCGTGGGCTGGTATAAGTGAAGCTCTAGTTGGCCTCTTCCTCATCCGGATTTGCCAGCTGACAGTGCAGCTCCTCCCTGTAGGTTGCATCAACTCTACCTCAGTCCAAGGGTCCACAAATCCAACAAACCTGAGCATGTTTTAAATAAGGCATGTTAACAATAAAGATGATAATGATGATTATGGTGTTGAATTTCAACATTTCAAGACAATTTAAATCTATTTTCTGTCTGAATCTATGCACATTTGAATAAGAGAAACATCACCTTTTCCTACAGGAAAAGAGAAAATTGGACAGCAACAAAGACATTTGTGGGTATCATTTGCTATCTGATGGTGAATCATTCTTATGTAAACTATATTACACATATCACTTGCCTCTACCATAAATGGCATCACATTATGCAAATTTAAGGAAATAACAGTCAACATAATTCAGAAGGTGATAACTTGTTATTGGATTTAATAATACATTTCTTGAATAGCTGTCAGGAGCTACACTACTTTCACCAATTCAAAACAAAACAACACTACTGTAAATTTGACGATAGCATGAGTGTGTTTTAATGGGGAGTCTAAAACATGATAAAAGGTCTGAGGTTTTGTTCTTTTCATGAAATAATGGGGTTTGTCAGGATACATCTGTTTTATCAGGCAGCTCACTCAGCCAGGTCTCTTCATTTGCTTAGAGTTAATCTATTATTACTATGCTAATGAGAAGTTGCATGTAAATGTGAAAAAATGATTATGGTTCTGTCCAAGGTTTTTTTTTTTTTTTTAATTAACAGCATTATAACCACTAGTACCATAGGCTCAAGTAAAAAGTCATATCTGGAAAAAACTACATTTTCTTTAGAGAATTGGCTGAAATGAGAACTAATTATATAGTTAGCACTCATAATAAAAAAATGTGTATAACCACTATAAAGGCCTGTGTAGGATCTTATTACTGCTCCATTTAGATCTAGATTGTACATTGAGCAACACTTGAACAATTCAGGGCTGTAGCTCTCTAGGAAATTTGTACATGGATAGTTTTTTCATCTCATTGTTCTTCAAAGGGCAGACCTACAGTGCTAAAGGTCTGCTGTTCTGTTCTGGGAAGACAAATCCCTAGGGCAGAGGACCTGCATCATAGGATTGGTGGAGTAGGTAGCAATAATTTCTTTGCTATTGCTTTAAGGAAGGTAAACACCCATCCCTATTTTTTACATAAAAGAAAATATAAAAGAAAAGAAAAATCAGTGATACTTTCTAGAGATGTGTATCGTACCGGCAATTGTTTCTGGTATTGTTTTCGTAGAACCGCGGGAAATTTTGTTTCCCGTGGTTCTGACCGGTTTTTTTTTTGGCTGTCTAGATCCGAAAAAAAACCCACCACCCCAATCCTTCAGATTTAATTATTTACAATCCCCCACCCTCCCGACCCCCCCCCAAAACTTGCCTAACGTCCCTGGTGGTCCAGCGGGGGTCCCGGGAGTGATCTCCCACTCTCGGGCCGTCAGCTGCCAGTAAACAAAATGGCGCTGATGACATTTTGCCCTTATCATGTGACAGGGGCTATTGGTGCCATTGGCAGGCCCCTGTCACATAGTAGGAGCAATGGACGGCCGGCACCATCTTAAAAAATGGCGCACGCCATCCATTGATCCCTACCATGTAACAGGGGCCAGCCAATGGCACCGAAAGCCCCTGTCACATGTAAGGGCAAAGGGCCATTGGTGCCATTTTGATTTGTGGCAGCTGATGGCCTGAGAGGGGGACATCGTTCCCAGGACCCCCACTGGACCACCAGGGACTTTAGGGAAGTTTGGGGGGGGGGGGGGTTGGAAGGGTGGGAGATTGTAAAAATTAGTTCTGAAGGGTTGGGGTGTGTGTTTGGGGTTTTTTTTTTCTGTGCCCTTTCTCTCCCCCCCCGCCTGAAAACAATTTTTGTGGGGTTTTCCTATCATTTTTGGGATCCCCTGATACATGACGAATTATGAAATATCGTACGACATTTTAATTCGTCATAAAAACGATGCACATCCCTAATACTTTCTAGCAGACTGCATATTTCACAAGTCCTCCTTGAAAATGTGCTGTTATGCCCAGTATGCACATACACAGCAACTTGCTTTGTATACATTTACGTGCATACCTTTGAAAATCAAAATTATGCATATAAATACTTTTCCTGCTGCAGCTTCGCCCTGTGGAATGCCTGCCACGTGTGAGGAAAAGTACAGACGTAATCAAGTTATGCAATAGTTTTCCCTGCAGCTCTGCTGGAAATTTCCAAAAGCAGATTTACACATATAAACTGTTTTTTATGTGCAAACATCTTTTTGAAAATTATCCCCTTAATGGGTAATTTGTAAAGGAACATCTTTGGGTAAAGGAGTGTTACACCTGTAGAAATGGCCTGTTTGAAAGTTGTATGACCAACACACACATAAAATTACATACATACACACTGTATGCGGGTATTTTTATGCACATATTGGAGAGGCCATCTGGGGGTAGTCTGTCAGGGGTTGGGACTTATGTGTCTAAACTTTAATTTTAAAATGTATGCATCTAAATTTTCTCGATATAAGAAAGAACAGGTGTGGGTTTAGTTTTGCCAAGATATGCATGTAAGTCCACTTTGAAAATTAGCGTAATGTGAAATGAGGCAGGTTGTCTGTAGGGCTGGTTTCTTAGAAATTGCCCATGTGGCTTTGTCTTCTCCTCATCAGCATTGACTCCATTGTTAAAGCAGGTGCCAATCTCTCTCTCTCTCTCCATCGCCTCTGCTCCCTCTGCCTGCTGTTCCCCTCTGGTTCCTTTTATGGGAACTGGCAGCCTATTGGTTGGCTGAGGGTAGTGACACCCTGACTCAGCCCTATACTGTACCACCTGTTCCCACATTAGGTGCTAGGGAAACTGTAGTTCTGCTGGAGTAGTTATCTTAACCCCAGCTTCAAACTGTTCTTGCCTTATATTAAAAAAAAAAAGTCCTTTGCGCAGAGAATAACACCAACACACCTAAATCATTACAGACCAGCCGCCTTTTAAATTCTCTGTGTGAGGTAAAGAGTAATCTTCTCCTCTTTTTAACCTAAAAAAAAAATTAAGAAAAATAACTTAAACCCTCTTATGATCTCCTTGGATAGGTATTCTTAAAAAGGCCTTATAAGCAGTGACTTCATCTATCATCTTTATGTTCATTCTGAGTCTTAGTTATCTGGCCAAAAGGATCTTTTTAGAATTTTTAAATGCCTTTACTGTTGTAGCTAGTGCAGTAAGTGTGCCTATAATGCAGCACGAACAGCTATACCTGATTGTTGACATTATCCTCTTAAAATCTGTAAAAACAATCTGTATTTTGCCAGCCTTTAAGCTCTCTTTTTGTTAGTACAGTTACAGTTGTGAGGTTTATTTTCCTGGCCCCTGCTTAGCTTGCCTATGATTCCTGGCTTTCTGTGTCCCTACCTGGTTCTTTGTCACTTTTCATGATGTCTGGTTCTGAGACAGACTTCTGGATCTACTGTCTCTAAAAACTGTCCACCCAGTACCCCTTCTAGGAGGATAATTTAGGGGAACATCACCTTCCTGGGTTGCCGTTGGAACTATTTGTTCTTGCTGTGCCTCCTGCTCTATTCAACTGTAACTCCAATTTCAAGTCAGCAACCTCCTTGGCTACTTGGATGACTTTGCGCTCCACTCGGGACACTTAGAAATCTCCTGTAGGTTTTTCAGAAGCTGCTTTATCTTCTCTACCCACTCAAATTTCATTTTGGTTGCTTTCTCTAACCAAATTTTAAATTGAGGCAGAGGCGGGTACCTTATCTAAGGCTGCTATTCTGGGATGGCTATTAATATGTTACATTATTTTATAATTTTGGCCTATTTTAATTTTATGTATAATTTTTTGTCCCCATAAGTGTACATTGCTTTGGAAATTAAATTATAAAAATTGGAAAGCGATCAATAAATTTCATAAATAAATAAATTAATGTTTTCTTCCTCAGATTCTTCTTCTTGCTCCTCTGTGATCTGCACAGCGTTGCGATTCAGCCCGTGGCCAGAGCCACGGGCCACCTCTCATCTGCACAGCACAGAGGCCGCAGGAGCCAGGGTCTGTCCCGTGGCACAGGGGCCGTGGGCGCCATCCACCTCGCGGCCCGGAGGCTGCCATCTTGCCCCCGCTGCTTCCCCGTGGCTGGGCCTGGAGGCCACCGCAGCCGGGGCCTTTCCTGTGGCCAGGAGGCCTCCCTGCAATTCCCTCCTTCAGCAGCAGCACACCGCCATCTGTCGGGGCCTGCCCTGAGGCCCGGCTCTCTCCTTCTCGGCAGCGGCAAGGACGCCGCTGTCCAGGGTCCTGGGCTTCCTGTTTCCTGCTCCTCCTAGGGGGCAGGCCCGCGGCTCTCTTCCCTTCTTAAAGGGACAGAGAGGTGTGGTCCACCTGGTAGCTCCTCCCAGGGAGTTGCCACCTCAGCCCTACAAAAGGGCCTTCAGCCATTCCTTCAGGGCCTTGGCAAGGAGCTAGTCACCTGAGACTAGTCCTCCCTAGGACGCCTTCGCTCTCCGTTCGTGCCTGGCATTCCAAGCTCTCTGATCCATGTCTTATCTTCCAAGTGGTCCTGATGTCTTTCAAGTGATCCATGTCTCATCTTCCAAGAGGGCCTGATGTCTTCCAAGTAATCCTCATCTTGTCTTCCAAGTGATCCTCGTCTCGTCTTCCTGGTGGTCCTGATGTCCGAGATCCTTATCCCAAAGGTCTTCTTCCTGAGGCTCCATCATCCCATCCCGCGTGGTCCGCGACCAGCCTGGTGGGGTGGGTAGGGCGCGCAGTGGCCCAGTGGTCCACCACCACCCCCATTGGGGTGTGTAGGGAGCTGGTGGGATTCCTCATTCTCAGAGGGCCAAAGAGTCTTCACATCCTTGTCTCCTTGGTGGCAAGCCTCCTATGGATTCCGGCTTTTAACCTCCCTGCCACTGAGTTCCAGTTCAGTACTCTGACTCAGAGTCCCGCCTCTGAGTTCCTGGCTCTCTGAGCATCTCCTTGAACTATGTCCGGGTCTTTGGAGCTCCTTGCTCCTGCCTTCATCTCTTCCACGTATGAGTTCCATATCTACGTTCCAAGCTCCACGTCTACATTCCAAGCTCCACATCTACATTCCGAGTTCCAAGTCTTTGTCTTCATTCCTAGATCCACGCTCCACTGCCTTGACCTTCGTCTGCCTCATGTCCAGCCTGCCGCCTCTGCTGCTCCCTGTGGCAGGATCGAAAGGGCTTGGAGTAGTCGGAGGACCACTCAGAGACCAACCTTGCATGGTTGGCCTCATCAAGGCATGCAGGTCGGCAGGGGTCTGGCCATTCCACTCCCAGATGAGGTATGTCCTATCACAGGGGCACACTACTCTCGCCCCCTAGCGCTCGTTCCATCCCAGTACAACACACATTCATTATCATAGGTCTTCCTAGTCTGCCTAGACTGTCTTTGGGGTACTTCAGCAATGTCAGTGGCACAGAACTCAGGCTCTGACCTCTCTGACTGGGCACTGACATCTAAGGCTTCATTGCAGGTATCTTGTCCTCCAGTTCTCGCTTTAGACCAGTATCCTGGTTCTGCTGCTCTTGCACCGATTGAAGGGTCTGGTCCTTCCTTAAGGTATCCTTGTCCTTCTCATTCTCATGGCCCACTGCTCTTCTTTCTGAGCTAGCTGCCTGGCACTGTCCTCATCTTGAGCTTCCATTTCTTCCTATTCCTCTAAAATCTCATAACTTTGGTCCTGCAGCAGTTGGATTCTGTCTTCCATTCCCTGTTGCTGGGTAGCATGCACCTCTATATTCTGGTCCAATACCAGTTTCAACTATACAGCTTCCTCTTTAGGCACCTCCTGGAGTTTCTGCTGAGCAACTGTGAAGCATGAGAGCTTTTTGCAATTTGATTCCCATGCTTTCAAAATTGCTTCATTCACCCTCTTTCGTTCCTCTATAATCCCTGTCCATCTCTCTTCCCCATCAGTATGGCTTTGGTGGCCTTCCTACAGCTCTCTATGTAGGCATGCAACTTCCTCCCCAATTGCTCTATGGCTATTAAGGGCTACTGACATTTATAAATTCAGTTGCTGACATTGCTCCATTTCCTGCTTTAATAAATTCAGACCTGCCTAAAACTCTATCTCTACCTTCACCTTCGCTTGAATGGCCAAGTACTTTCCCACAGACTCCTGGTCTTCTCTTTCTCTTCAGATTGGATCCATCAGGCTTTCCTTTCTAGTAAGGACCTTTTCTATTCCCTTCTCTCATTATCATGCTTGTACCGCTTCTTCTATTTCAGCCTCTTTAAACTTGGCTCCTTCTGCACATTCAGAATTCCTTTAACCTTGTCTGTCTCCAAATTGCCCTCCCCCTTTTGGTCACTGCCTGGGGAGTCCATTATGGGTACATCATCAGTGGTGCAACCTCCTTGTTGGATAATAGCAGTACCTGTTCCCTGTAAAGTTATGTCCCCTTCTCTAGCTGCAAAAGCACCTTGGGAAATCTCCATCCCATTATTCCCCTTACCCGTCCCTTCATATTCAGAGTGTGACTCTAATTCCCCTTTAGGCATCTGCTAAAAGAAAAGCCTCTATAAAGGCACCTGTATCATTGGCAAATCAATACTGCGGGTACCTACTTCTCCTTCCTCTGTCATTTGCTGCTTATCCTGACCCTTCCTTGTCTCCTGGGTTCTATTGTCTTTACCCACACTGTAAGCAATACCAACTGACAATGCCTCTTTATCAAGGTTACAAAAGCCTGAGGTACTTGTGGCCTTACCCCTTCTCTTTGAGACTCCTCAGGGACTTTCTCTTCTCCAACCCACTCACTATATAACATTTCCAGTGGGCTTTTGGGACAAGTCTCTCCTTCATGGCTCTCCTTTCCAGAAATCTGGCAATAGATACTACCTCCCAGAATTGCATCCCTTACTGTAGGTTGCCCAAGTTCTACCTCCTCTCCTGGTTCCCATTTAAAATCTTCTACAGACTTCTCCAGAAGCCTTTGCTCACACTTTTCCATATTACACAAAGGTTCTGTCACTCCTTTTTCTTGATATTCCCTAATTATTTTCTTCACAGAGAGCACACATGCACCCATACACTGACGTACTGGTGTGCAAGCAAGTATACACTGGAAATTTTAATCGTGCACACATTTGCGTGCATATGTTTTAAAATGCATCAACCATGCATAAGCATGCTCCTAATTTTAAGAGGTTACTCAAGCACAGACAGCACGTGTATCTTCCATAAGACCTTGTCGGCTTTTACATGCATATGTCAATGAATTTTAAAAACATGCTCACAGGAGGCACAGTTCCAGTTTTGCAATTAGTCCACCATTTTGTCTAGTTAATAGCAGGGTCTTTCAGATCTCTCTAGTTCTTCATCCTACATGCCCTCCAAGTTGAGCCAGACCCCTCAACCTGCTCTATAAGTTCCAAAACTTGAGATCTACAGACTTGCTCTTCATCAGGAGCAGCAGTAAAGTTATGCAGTTATAGAGTGTACGCGCACTGCAGATTTTGGTTTTAAAATTCAGAGCTGTATGCATAAGTCTTGGCCCCACCCCAGAACACCCATGCCCCACTCATTCCCCACCCCTTTTCCATCCCCTTTGTCTTTATATGCACATGGGTACCTATGCGTGTATTTTGCGGCTTTTTAAAATCCGCGTTTCTCGTATAGAGCCAACATATGTGCAAGCTTTTTTGCATGAGCAACATTTTTTAAATCGACTTGTGTGGGTGATTTCTGACAACTCATTTTCCTAAGTTGCCCATAACAACACATTTTCACACTACTCATGTCCATGTTTGCTGGTTCTTTTAAGTCTCTAGATACTTCTTTCCTCGGTGACTCAGTGTAGGTTTCGTTGTGCCCTCTGGATTCCTGCCTTCTGATTCGAGGGTCCATCCTTCACTGGCTTGTCTTGCAGTTGGATACCTAGGAGGAAAGGGAGACAGGATCCTAGCACAAACTGCTTCACCAAAATCTGCCAGCCCCATACTTGTCTTAAGAACCTTATCAAAAGAAAACATGAAACCAGCATATCAGTGTTATGGGGGGACTCCGGGTGCTCCCCCACAGGAGTAGGGCAGGACCACAAGACAAGGCTTGGGTTTATCTTCTGCCTATCCAGCCCTTTCCCCTGCAGGTTGAACTCTTGGATTCTGGGGGCTGGTAGGGCTTGGCTTCTTCAGCAGAATATCATGATGAGTCAGGCTAGAAGAGGTAGGACAGGCTGGATGAGACTGGAGAGGCTGGACAAGGCAGGGAGGCACAGACGGAAACTGAGGTCAGGCGCAGGCTGGACATTGGGGCAGAGGCAAGTTGGAAGCTAAGGATGGGATACTAGAGCAGGCTGGAAGTTGAGGACTGGATACTGGATCAGGCTGGACAGATACAGGCTGGAAGTGTGGACAGGATACAGACTCAGTAGGGATCTGGAAGTAGGTTCAGACAGGGAGACTGGATGCAGGCCCAAACTGGGGATTGGATGCAGGCCAAGACTGGATACAAGCTCAGGGAGAGGATTGGATATAGTGTACAAGCTGAACCAGGGACAATGGCAAGGACTGGGAAACAGACAAGGAACTGGATAGGTTGGCACAAGACAGAATAAAGACTGGACAAGGTGGCGCAAGACAGAACAGGGATTGAACATAGACAGGGAGAAGATATGATTAGACAAGGACAGGACTGGACTGGACAGAACAAGCAACAATGAACAGGGAAGCCCAACAGGGCACAAGAGTATGAGAACCTAGTAGGCCCGGAGGTTGTAATGTAAGGCAGAGAGGCCCAGGAGTCCAGAGAGCAAAACAAGTTGGCCTGGGTAACCATAGAGCAAAGCAAGGTGGCCTGGGAGGCCAGGGATTAAGGCAAGGAGGCCTTAGAGGCCATAAAGCAAAGTGAGGAGGCCTTAGAGGTCACAAGGTGAAGTAGGAGGCCAAAAGAGGCCACTGTTCAAGGCAGAAAGCCTAGGAACACTGCAAGGCAAGAAAGAAGGCCTGGGAAGGCCATAAGACATGACAAGAGGACTGGATAGGCCGCAAGACAAGACAGGAGGACTGTGTAGGCTGCAAGGCAAGACAGCAATGACACAAGGTGGCCAGGTCAGACAACCAAGGTAATTTTATGAATAGCCAACTAGATAATGGCAAGGTAGGGTTAAGGAGGCTTGGGCATGGTATAACCAGTGAGAAGGTCCTTGGCAAGGCTATAGGCTAGGTTTCATGGTGGAGGAAAGTCTGTGCAGCAGGCTGAACCTTGGCAAGGAGAGCTGGTTTAACAGGCAAAACTGTGACCATCAACATTATATAATTCACCTCGATGAATATACAGTAGAACTGCTGGCCCTTTTGCCCCTCACAAAGAGACAAAACAACATTCTGCAAATTTACCACACTTATTCTGGATGGTCTACCTAGCAACTCCAGGTACGGATCCCAGTATAAACAGGTATGTCGAGCTCTCCATGGCTTTCTATTAAGACTGGTCTGCTCCTGTTTCTCCCTTCCAGGTTCTTTCATTGTCCTGGTCTGGCTTCGAACCTTCTCAGGTTGCATGTGCTTGCCATGTATTTTTGCATCTCAGAGCCTTCTATGGGCTTGCATTGCAGGTGGTACATTGAGTTCCTCTGCTGCCACCATTTTTGATATGGGGCATAGCCTCAAATTGTCTGTAGTGCTGTTTTCTTAGAAATTTGAATGTCCATCTGGTTCTGTCATCTCCTCATCAGCAATGTACTCCATTGTTAGACTAGGTGCCAATCTCTCTACAACTCCTCTCCTCCCTCTGCCTGCTGTTCTCCTCTGGTTCCTTTTATGGGAACTAGGAGCCTATTGGTGGGCTAATAATGACACCCTCTGACTCAGCTCTTTCCTGCACCACCTGATCCCACACTAGGTGCTAGAGAACCTGGGAACTGTAGTCCTGCTGGAATAGCAATCTTAATTCCAGCTTCAGACTGTTCTTGCCTTCTACTTCAAAGCTGTACATTGTGCAGAGACTAACACCAACACATCTAAATTATTGCATGTAACTTATGTAAAAATTTATCAGCTAACATACACAATATTTCAAATTACCCCCAATGAGGGCTGACAATTGAATCACTACAGTGTTCAACAGTGCAGTATTTTGGTAATGAGATGTGGCAGTCAATATTGATGCAGCTGATTTATTAATTCTGGCACAACTGGAGTTGCATGACCCGTAACCAAGAGTGCCTGTTTATTTCATTAGTGCTTTTTCAGTAGCACTATTTCTTTTTCTTCTATCCACTAATATATTTTTATGCTATAATAGTTATCTTCTGTCTTTTCCATTGTCAATATATATCACTCTGATATCAGGTGAGGTACTGGTTTTGTAATGTGCTTTGTTGCTGAAGATGCTACAGTCCGCCTTCAGAAGCATTTAGTCAGATAACTCAGATGTTTCCCAGCTAAATTAATATTTGGGCACGTATCCATTTAAATGTTGTCCGGATATCTTATTATCCAAGTAAAATTTAACCAGATAACATCAGGGGCATTTCAGGGAGGAGTTATGTTAGCTGGATAAGTTATCTGGCTAACTCCAATATTCTAGCTGCACCAAAGAACTGTCCTAAAATTAGCCAGATAAAGTTATCTGGATAAATTTAAGATCACCGGCTATATTCAATAGTGTGGCTACAGTATTGAATATATCTCCAAAGTTAGCCGGATACATGTATCTGGCTAACCCTGCTATCCAAAAGGTGACTGAATATTGACCTCTCTATAAACATATGAATCAATGCTGTCGATGACTACTTGTTTTGATGTTTCTTTTACTATTATGTTGTACTGCATTGAAGATAAACTTTTCAGATCTGTGTGTTATACATGTTTTAAAATAAATAAATAAATAAATAAATAAACTGCACCCTCCTCCCTCCACCACACCTTAAAGCGTCCCCATACCTCCACCCCCTGCTAACTACCCTAAGACCCCATTTAGATCGTAATCTATAACTTATCTTCCCAAGTTAAAATGTTATAATGTTATAACATAAATGTTTCTCTCCACCTTTTATACAAGTTACCATGTTACAATGTTACAATGTAAAATAAGCAGATCTTGACTTATTTGTTCAGTTATATGTGAACCGATGTGATATCTCGATCGAATGTCGGATTATAAAAGCAAATAAATAAATAAATAGATAAATAAATATTAAATTATATATTACTACAAATTATTAAAGCACTTTCACTGATCATGGATTGCATTCTCATGATGAGGTCAACTTTAAAAGCGTTGCTTGCTTAAAAATGCCCACATACGCGCATATGGGGGCTGCACGCGAGTAACACGGACTTTAAAACTGCAAAGTATGCACATATATACCTGTGTGTGCATACAAAATAAGGGGTGGAGCATGGGCAGGACATGGGCGTTCCAGGGCAGGGCCAACACTTACGCACATAACTCCATATTTTAAAACTGGAGGCCGCAGCGCACATCGGCTTGTTAGCCACGTAAGTTTACTGCTGCCCCTGATCAGGAGCAAGTCTGTAGTTCTCGCATTTTAGGGCTTACAGGATAGGGTGAGCACTCTGGTCAAGTAGAGAGCATGTAGAATGAAGAATCAGAGGGGTCTTCCAGACAGGGCAATATTGACAGGGCAAACTGGTGGACTACTTGGAAAAACTGGGAATGTCCCTCGCACGAGCATGTTTTTAAATCTGCTTACATATGCGCAATAAAGCCAGCAAAGTCCTATGAGAGATGTGCAAAGTAGGTTTTCTTGAGTAACCTCTTAAAATTAGGTACACACTTATGCATGGTAGGTTAGTTTAAATCATAGACGCACAAGTGCACATATGATTTAAAATCCCAGGGTGTCTCTGCTCGTGCACCAATATGCACATGTATGGGCACAAGTACATTCATTTTAAAATTATCCTGAAAGAGTACAGAGGATAATTTTCAAAACGATTTATGCTGGTAAATACTAAATAGCGATTTACATATAAATTGGATTTCTGAATGTGCAAGGTTCTACAAAATGACGGTAACTTTTAAATGAGCATGTGCATACCCATATGTGCACATAGGAGAGCATGTGCCTGCATACACATGTTCTTTACTTTGTTACTCTCTGCCTTTACTCACATTGTTAATTGTAAACCGGGTTGATGTGATTCCTATCATGAAACTCGGTATAATAAAAATAACAAATAAATAAATAAAAAAATAAATACACATGAATCTTATATTGTCCGCGCAAGTGCACATATATTATATGTAATACACCTATTGCGATTGTGTGTGCTCCTAATTTTAAGCATTTACAAGAGCAACTGCTAATCGCACATTTTCCTTAGGAATTGTTGGCTTTTACATACACATGTGAGCATGAAGGAAATGACCAGTTTTACCAGATAGTCCACCAGTATGCCCAGTCTAGATCATTATTAAACAATAATCAAGCCTTCACTTAAATTTTTGTAAACTTCAATAAAGACGTTATAGGGATAGATTTTATAAAACTAAGCCCGCACCAGGCGCAAACAAAAGTACGCCGGATTTTATAAGATACGCGCATAGCCGTGCATATCTTATAAAATCCGGGGTCGGCGCGCACAAGGGGGTGCACATTTGTGCACCTTGCGCGCGCCGAACCCTGTGCGCACTGCCCGTTCCCTCCGAGGCCGCTCGGAAATCGGAGCGGCCTCGGAGGGAACTTTCCTTTGGCCTCCCCCCACCTTCCCCTCCCTTCCTCACCCCCCAGCCCTATCTACATCCCCCCCTATCTTTATCGCGAAAGTTACGCCTGACCCAGGCAGGCGTAACTCTCGTGCGCTGGCCGGCCGCCGCCGCGCGACTCCCCGTCCCGGGAGCGATTTCAGAGGCCTTGGCTACGCCCCTGAAACACCCGCAGGCCTTGGCCATGTCCGCGGCCACGCCCCCAGAATGCCCCCGAATGATGCGCCACCGCGACACGCCCCCCTCCCAACGTGCCCCGGGACTTACGTGCGCCGCCGAGCCTATACAAAATAGGCTCGGCGCGCGCAGGGGGGGGTTTGAAAGGGTTACACGCATAACTTATGCGCGTAACCCTTTTAAAATCTACCCCATAGTGTCCCATATTGCTGCCTTAACAGAGTTGTTGAAACTACATTAGAAGTCCATATTCTTTAATATCTGTTAAAATGTTTTTTGTCCACTGCATGCACCAATCATTTAAATGGATTTGTTTTTATTGTATTGGTATGCTTGTTAAGGTATATGAATGGTTTATAAATGTAAACCCTCCTTAATTTACAAATCAAGTATAGAAGGGGGAGATAAAATTATTTTCAAGTTCTTAGAGGCAGGGAACCTGGCTAGCTTTTAATTCTCCTCCCACCCCAAGGTATTGGTCCTTTGGACTAGGGGTGGATAGGAGTCCTCTCTGGTCCCAGTACGGGGTAACTAGTGAGCTGTGATTGAGCTCCCACATTCTGCTGTGAGCTGTGCGTTGTGTGCCAAACAAACTACACTCTGACCACATAGACAGTGTCCAAAATAATGCTTTACTGATAGAGTTTCATTGAATGGCACAATTAAATATGGTAAATCACACACCACAGTCTCTGCAGTTTGTCTCAGAATTACAGATCTTTTCTCCTCTATCTGTGCATTAGTCTTTATTAGGTCAGGAATCCATCCACACTTCTGGATTAGTTACTGCAGTGGTCCCTCTGGGCTAGGTCCCCTTGGATGGGAAGGAAACCCCTCCAGATGGCACAAAAATCTATCTTGGCACAGAGTTAATGTCTCTATCCCTCGGGGCTCTTTGTGGACATTAGGTGGGTGTCCTCCCTTGAATGTAGATCTTTTACTCACAGTGGACTGCAGGGTTTGCCAGTCCCCTTGATGAGTAGAAAACACTTCCTCCCAGATGTTGAAAAACAAATCTTCTTCTCCAACTTAGATAACTGCAGGAATCCACTGCAATGGGTCACCACCTTTGTTTGGCAGATCTTCCCTAAGCAGTGTGCATCTTCAGCCCAGGGTTCCCCAATCCATGGGCTTTGGAAAGGCCCAGGCCTTCAGCAGAGATCCTCTAAATGAATGTTCAAAAATCCCAAAATTAGTCCTAGAGCAGCTGCTCTGCACCTTGTGGGGAGAGTATAGCAGCGGAGCCCCTTTGGCTTATCCTGGAGGGGGTCTTGGAGTGTTCCTGAGACTACAGGTAGACCTAAAATCCAAATCAGGAACACAGAACCTCTCTCTCTGACTTCCAAATAATACTGCCCAACGAGCCTATTGCAAGACTCTGATACAAAACCTCCGGGCCAAGAGTATCCATTACAGCTCCGCCAGTGGGAAAGCTGTCAATAAATGGATACTCCCCTAATTATTTCTCTGACTGCACTAGGCTGTGCAAGACCTATTAATAACACAAAAAGTGGTCTGGGTTATATAAATAGAGGGTAAATGGGGGTAATTGTATTTTTATTTCTGATATGTTTTTGTATACACATTTAAAGAAGGAATGCTTGAACAAAGGAAAAAGCAGAAGATTATATATAGTGGGGTTCAATCATATGATTTTTTTGGTGATAAACACAATTGGAGGTAGATTTTAAAAGCCTTGTGTGCACAAAAACAGCCACATACACTCAGAAAAATTAGGCAGAACATGGGCATTCCAGAGGTGGGGCCAGCACACAGAATCCCTAAATTTCCTCAGCCAGTGTGCATGCAACTTTGCTACAGCTCCTCAGTAGGTGAGAGAGAGAAAGAGAGAGAGACTCTTTCTAAGGCTCAGCCTGCCACTCAATCTATGGACCATTGTAAGGGGGCACTTTGATTTAGGGTGAGTTTTCAGGAGGAGTGTTAGGGTTGGTGGTGTTATAGAAACATCCAGAGGTATTCATTGTTAAACTGATATCATCACTTATAAGTGATGAAAAGGAGTTGATTTGTACAATGTAGCTAGCAGAGACTGCAGTGTAGAAATGAACTCCTCTTGTTAGAAGACAAGGGATTTTTTGATATTGTGCATGTCAAAAAATGTACTTTGTCTTATAAATTGCAGCCAAGCACCTCCCCCACCATTTTGTGGCTCCCATTCCACTGGTACAAGAAGCTCCCTTTGTCACCATGTTCTCAAATACCCTTCCTGCTAAAGATGCTTATACCCCAATTTCCTGAAAACCCCAAATGGAGGCTGTGTTGTAGAAGACATCTTATATTCAGAGTCTTGTTATAATTAGGCCAATATGGTAGTACTAGCCTAAGTCATAACACACAAATACTTTTTTTCTCTAGTAAATTAATGCTCATGAGTAATGACTATTCTCATTATCTATTATGTACCACACTGCATTCAGGGGGTTTTTTTTTATACTTTACTATTGCAGTTTCTCTTCATATTCCAACAGTGACCAGTCAAAAGCATACACTGATTTCTACTCATTCATTAACTGGAATATTGGGCTAACAGGGCATCCTTTATTATACTAAGAGGCTTATGCAGTAATTTATTTATCTATTTTGTGTTGAACTAGAAATATGAACTAAATTTATATAATAGCTACTTTGATATCCTAGAATATGTATAACTATCAACTAGAATATGTACTTGGTATGGTGCTGAAAGAGATGTGGAATGTGGACACATGATCAAAGACCATGTATATGAATGCTGTTACTGTAAACCGTTGTGATCTTCTTTTGGAACGACGGTATATAAAACAACTAGGGATGTGAATCGTTTTTTGATGATTTAAAATATCGTCCGATATATTTTAAATCGTCAAAAATCGTTAGAAGCGCGATACAATAGGAATTCCCCCGATTTATCGTCAAAAATCGTAAATCGGGGGAAGGGGAGGGGAAGGGGGAGGGCGGAAAAACCGGCACACTAAAACAACCCTAAAACCCACCCCGACCCTTTAAAATAAATCCCCCACCCTCCCGAACCCCCCCAAAATGCTTTAATTACCTGGGGTCCAGAGCGGGGGTCCCAGTGTGATCTTTTACTCTCGGGCCTGCGGTGCGTTGTAGAAATGGCGCCGGCACTACCTTTGCCCTGTCATATGACAGGTCAAAGGTAGCACCAGCGCCATTTTGTTTTTTGTCCCCCGATGTCAGGAGCGTAGGAGATCGCTCCCGGACCCCCGCTGGACCCCCAGGGACTTTTGGCCAGCTTGGGGGGGCCTCCTGACCCCCACAAGACTTGCCAAAAGTCCAGCGGGTGTCCGGGAACGACCTCCTGCAGTCGAATCGTGTTGCCGTACGGCCGGCGCCATTTTGCGCAAAATGGCGCCGGCCGTACGGCAAAACGATTCGAGTGCAGGAGGTCGTTCCCGGACCCCCGCTGGACTTTTGGCAAGTCTTGTGGGGGTCAGGAGGCCCCCCCATGCTGGCCAAAGGTCCCTTGGGGTCCAGTGGAGGTCCGGGAGCGATCTCCTACGCTCCTGACTTCGGGGGACAAAAACAAAATGGCACCGGCGCTACCTTTGACCTCTCCAGGGCAAAGGTAGCGCCGGCATCATTTCTACAATGCACCGCAGGCCCGAGAGTAAAAGATCACACCGGGACCCCCGCTCTGGACCCCAGGTAATTTAAGGCATTTTGGGGGGGTTCGGGAGGGTGGGAGATTTATTTTAAAGGGTCGGGGTGGGTTGTAGGGATGTTTTAGTGTGCCGGTTTTCCCGCCCTCCCCCGATTTACGATTTACACGATATTTACAAAAACAAAACCGCGACGATCCGATTCCCTCCCCCCCCAGCCGAAATCGATCGTTAAGACGATCGATCACACGATTCACATCTCTAAAAACAACTAAGTAAATAAGTAAATAAATAAATAATCAGCAGTAAATTTGAAAGTTGTTGCATATGACCGTAAAAAATTATTGTCCATAGTAAACATAGATGTGTTTTGGTTTGCACAAAAAATTTATAAGACTATGAAACACAACAATTTTCCTCCAGTAATATTTATTTTGGGAAAATGGGAACCCCCTCCCCTCATGCTAATCAGCACATAGGAATGGGATGTGGTGGTGGGGGACATTCATGTTGATATTCCTGGCAGGATCAAGAAAGCAGAATCTTCCTTCTGCTTCCTATATCATTTCATTGGCACACAAAAGTGGGCCACCAGTGTTTTAAAAGTACTCTAAAGGTACAAAGAAGAGATAACATCATCTTACCTTAGTGCAAAGCTTTTCACAGAAATAACTGTACTGAAAATTTTGCACCAGTTAAGTTATTCCTAGGGGAATAATGATTCACCAGCTCAGTATCCCTCTTTGGCATGTCAATTTACTTGTTTGCATGCGTACCTGCAGTAACATTTACTACAGCCATGATAGCTGCTTTACTGCCGGTTTTTAGCTACATTTATTTATTTATTTGTTTGTTTATTTATTTATTTATTTGTTTGTTTGTTTGTTTGTTTATTTAGCATTTTTTATATAACGACAACCGTTAAAGCCGTTGAGGTAAATTTTAAAAGCCCTACACGTGCATTAATTAGGAGATGTGTAAAGAAGCTGGGCTCATGTGCACTGAGTGGATTTTAAAAGCCACTGAGATGTGCACGTATCTCTCACTGCAGATACATCTCAAAGGTTTTCAAAACGCGGCAGGGCGTGGGCATGGTCTAGCTGGGGCATGGGCGTTTTGGGGCATGAACATAAGATGTGCGTGCAAATACTGATGCAACCTGGAGCGTGCCAAGGGCCTCTGCCACTCAACTTTACTTCTATTATGGTTGACGTGTAAATTAGAAAAGAAAAAAAAAATAGGTTGATCTGTGGGGTTTTAAAGGTCGGGGTCATCTGAGGGGAGTGAAGGCTATCAAACCAGGGGGGACTGGAGGACCTCTCTCTTAACTGGGCAAACCGGTTGAAGTGATAACACTGGGAATAGCGTCGGCATGTGTCCCTTTTAAAATCCTCTGATTTATGTGTTAGAGCAGCATTTACGCACTCGCACACATGTACGTGTGGCCAGGCTGTAACTTGCGCGCATATGTTATAAAGTGGCTGCGTCCCTGGGTGTGGGCAGGCTGTATGCAGAAATGTGCGCACATGTGTGCCGGTTGGAGAGTTATCACCCTGGGCATAGCACAACCTCTTCCTGCATGCTAAAATCAATTAGTATGGATGCTAAATGTCAGTGTACCTTTAGAGGTACCTATTCAAAAGGGTTTGCCCATGTAACTTTTCGAGTTTTAAATTCCTTGCCCTGCGGTTTTGATACAATTTAGCTAGGTAAATCATTTCCTAAGTAAAATTTACCAGGGTAAAAAAGAGAAAAAGCTGATGGTGTTACAGAGCCATGGCAAAAACCTTCCTGGGCAATGCCGGAATTCAGCTTGGGCAGGAATAACTTTATCCAACTATATTCAGCAGCAGCCTTATCTGGTAAAGTGCCACTGAATATCCATGCAAAGTTACCCAGGTAATTTTACCACTCACTAGCCTACTAAAATATAGATCTCTTAGCTCACTGGTCCCTAAATTCTCACCTCTAGAGAATCCTCTGCTACACTGAATAAAGGTGTTAAGAAATCTCAAATTTTCCCACTTTCTTGAATTTGGTCATTGCAATGACATGCACCAGGGTCCGCGTTCCTTCTGAAACCTGTAATCATGGACCCACTGTACAATAACTTTGATGCCCTGTCCCACAAGTGAATACTACCTCTCCAGCATACCCAGATAACCCAGGAAGTGGAAGACCTGAACAAGGAATGGACCCCAGCTCCCTCCACAAGGAAGTGCACAACACTGCTAATGAGCCACTGGGCTGGTCTAAATTTTTTTAAATTTCCAATGCTTTATGTAATTTATTTACTTCAAACTTATATTCAATACAAAAGTGAGCTAGATGGACCCAAACCTTTGATTTTCTGATCAAAGGGAAGTCCAGATAGGAGAGAAATAGCACACTAGAGTAGTGTTTGATATTTATATCATTGTATCTCACATGATGGAAGACACTGGCTTCAGAGTACAAAATGTTCCAAGGTAAGACAATTTTCATTTGATTTCATACCATGGTTTTTGAAGCTTATAGGAATTAGAATAAAGGAACATTAACCAAAGAAATGGATGCCTGACATTTAGAACTGAGAGGAAATTCTGTAAGATGTAATACTGCAAATACTAATTAAAATGTTTTGGGTTTTTTGTATCATTCATCAAGAACAGGTTTTATGTTTCATGGTCACAATTTAACACCTGGCTCTTGAGATTTGTCTGCCAGTTTGTTTTTACAAAAGACCATAATAACCTCTGCAATGTGAATATAATGTTTATTCATGTTATAAAACAGAACAAGTTCCATTTCTTCTTTAAATTGGGTTTTATTTGCACATTATGAGCAAGATAGTTTGGGAATCTGCAAGAAGCTAAGATTAGAAATAGCTGGTAATGTTATCTATTCAGAGATAGTTTGCCTATATTGTTGGATGACAGACATCTGCTTAGACCATTATGTTTACTCAATTATTTTCACATTTAGTTACGAGTAGGCATCTCCAGTCCTTGAGTGCTGCAGACTGGTCAGGTTTTCAGAATATCAACACATGTGGCATTTGAGGACTGGAGTTGCCTATGATACCAACTGACATATTATAATATGAGATTTACATGAAACTGCTTTAAATTTTATTGTTGGATGAATGTCATAATGTATATTAGAGATGTGAATCGTGTGATCGATCGTCTTAACGATCGATTTCGGCTGGGGGGGGGAGGGAATCGGATCGTCGCGGTTTTGTTTTTGTAAATATTGTGTAAATCGGGGGAGGGCGGGAAAACCGGCACACTAAAACATCCCTAAAACCCACCCGACCCTTTAAAATAAATCCCCCACCCTCCCGAACCCCCCCAAAATGCCTTAAATTACCTGGGGTCCAGAGCGGGGGTCCCGGTGTGATCTTTTACACTCGGGCCTGCGGTGCGTTGTAGAAATGGCGCCGGCGCTACCTTTGCCCTGACAGGTCAAAGGTGGCGCCGGCGCCATTTTGTTTTTTGTCCCCCGACGTCAGGAGCGTAGGAGATCGCTCCCGGACCCCCGCTGGACCCCCAGGGACTTTTGGCCAGCTTGGGGGGGCCTCCTGACCCCCACAAGACTTGCCAAAAGTCCAGCAGGGGGCCGGGAGTGACCTCCTGCACTCGAATCATTTTGGGATCACTGCACAAGGGAATAGGCAGTTGATTAATGAAATAGAAGAGGAGAGAATCATTGCTAGTAATAGTTCTGTTCCATATCCAATGGTAATGCCTGATATAATTACTGAGGGTGAAGAAAGTAATGTTGAACCAGATAATGTAACTCTTCAAGATGTTTGGAGGTTATCTGCAAAAATAGATAAAAAAAACTGACTAAGTCTGTGTCCCAAGTGCATGATTTTTCTCTCCAAGTGAGAGCTAAATTTGAAGATCTGGAAAGTAGGACTCTAAAGGTAGAACAAGCGGTTGCAGTATTAACCCGCAAGTAAATGTTTTGCATGTCACCAATACCTCATTTATTAAAGATAATTTGATACTGCATAATCAAGTTGAATTATTGGAGAACGAATTAAGGTCGTTTAATTTAAGATTATTGAATTTTCCTAAAACTAGATTAATGTCAGCTACTGAATTATTTAACACATATGTAGTTGAGATACTGTCCTTTGAGATAGATAAAATTCCTGTGTTATCAAGATTGTATTACCTGCCTACTAAAAGACTGCTCCAAGTTCAAGAAGGGGGTATAGATGCGTTGAATAGTGTTGGAGTCTCTACTTTTTTTTAGAGGATTTCATGGACAATATTCACATGAGAGCCACATTGTTGGTTTCTTTTTCCTTAAAAAAAGATAAGGATGCATTTTTTTCAAAGTACTTCCAAACTAAGGATTTTGTTTTTTGCGGGCAAAAAATTCAAATTTTTTCCAGATGTTTCACGCGCTACACAAGCGTGTAGGAAACAATTTCTAAATTTTAAAAAACAGGCTCTTGATCTGGGAGCTAGTTATTTCTTAAAATTTCCCTGCAAATGTCATGTAATATTCGAGAATAATAAGTTTATTTTTACTGACCCCACTCACTTGGAGCGATTCTTGAAGGACAAGACTCCTAAACAGTAGGTATAAATTTAGTTAAAGGAGTTAGGGTTGTATTGAATGGTAAAGACATGCAGCAGTCAGGAAACTCCTTCTATACCCCTAGATGTGGGCTAAGAAATGAAATATGTTATGTATGTACAATTTGAATTGTTAAAATATTCTTGGTAATTCTTGGTTTATTGCATTTGTAATTAAATGTTATAACAAAATATAAATAAAAAAACAAAAAAAACCCAAACATAATAATAATAAAACAACGTATAGTGATATAACAATCAAAAAATTTAAATTTAAACAAGATACAGTATATACTGTAAAACAACAATCAGAAACACTCAGAATAAATATTTAAAATTCATTTAAAATGCTCATACATTCACTATAATAATAACACTCTTTTCTCTCTCTCTCTCCTTCTCCCTCCCTGGGCACGTGTTTGGCATAGTTATATTCAGGACGAGAAATCAAGAGAAAACAGTTGCAAGTAGAGATAACAGAAATCTCACTGTTTCTCTTAACATCCAAACCTGGGTGTGGATGCAAATATATTACATGTCATTAGGGATATCCTGGAAACCAAACTGATTTACGGCCCTCCAAGTCTGAAGTTTGACATCCCTGATATTTAGACTGTCAAACGGATGCATTCTGTAGTAGCACTTCTGATATATTTCATTAAATGCTTCTGGGGATACAAAGATATATATGTTAATGGCGGATCTGTATTGTTTTTAATTCCTGGATGTATTACCACTGTTCTTCTGAAATTGTACTTCCAATTGTTAAATAAAAAGTTTAAAAAAAAAGACTATATTCAGCACTGAACAAAATACTATGAAGCAAATCATTTTGGTAAAATTAGTTCATGTGCATGAAGGAGATATATCTATAAGAAGAGGGATAGCTAACTTCAATCCTCAGGTTTTCAGGATATCCACGGAGAATATACATGACTTATGAGGAGAGATTGAAGAATCTAAATATGTACACCCTGGAGGAAAGGAGGAGCAAAGGTGATATGATACAGACTTTCAGATACTTGAAAGGTTTTAATGATCCAAAGACAACGACAAACCTTTTCCGTAGGAAAAAAATCAGCAGAACCAGGGGTCACGATTTGAAGCTCCAGGGAGGAAGATTCAGAACCAATGTCAGGAAGTATTTCTTCACGGAGAGGGTGGTAGATGCCTGGAATGCCCTTCCGGAGGAAGTAGTGAAGACCAGAACTGTGAAGGACTTCAAAGGGGCGTGGGATAAACACTATGGATCCATAAAGTCAAGAGGCCGTCAATGAAGAGTGGGTGGCTCGCCAGAATGATGGCTACTGCCTGGAGATAATACCCTTATTCAATAAACATACACATGGTTACTGTGACTCCAACATCGCTCTAAGCTTCAACAGCAAGAGGAAATGTGGAAAAAAGGATTTGCACTCACAAAGCGGGGAGTAGCTGGCTTGTTACGGCGGTTACTACCCCAAACCAAATAAGCCTGATACTTCACTTTCAATGCATATCCAGCATAGCTCTCTGCTTCAACGGCAGGGGAGAAGAAAAACGAATACTTCACGCATATCCAGCATAGCTCTCTGCTTCAACGGCAAGGGAGAAGAAAAACTGATACTTCACGCATATCCAGCATAGCTCTCTGCTTCAACGGCAAGGGAGAAGAAAAACTGATACTTCACGCATATCCAGCATAGCTCTCTGCTTCAACGGCAGGGGAGAAGAAAAACTGATACTTCACGCATATCCAGCATAGCTCTCTGCTTCAACGGCAGGGGAGAAGAAAAACTGATACTTCACGCATATCCAGCATAGCTCTCTGCTTCAACGGCAGGGGAGAAGAAAAACTGATACTTCACGCATATCCAGCATAGCTCTCTGCTTCAACGGCAGGGAGAGAAAAACTGATACTTCACGCATATCCAGCATAGCTCTCTGCTTCAACGGCAGGGGAGAAGAAAAACTGATACTTCACGCATATCCAGCATAGCTCTCTCCTTCAACGGCAGGGGAGAAGTAAAACTGATACTTCACGCATATCCAGCATAGCTCCCTGCTTCAACGGCAGGGGAGAAGTAAAACTGATACTTCACGCATATCCAGCATAGCTCTCTGTTCAATGGCAGGGGAGAAGAAAAACAACCAATAAGGGCGAATAACATAGTCTGGGTAAAACAAATAAGCATGGGTGTAGCTTGCTTATTGCGGCGGTTACTTACCCTACTACCTCCTAACTAATCAAGCTTGATATTTCACTCGGATGCAGCTCCCATCACTGCTCTCTACATTAATGGCAGGGGTGGAAGGGAAATAGAACCAAAGAGCTAAGAGAAACAGATAAGTATGAGAAAAAATGTGGTGAAGCTTGCTGGGCAGACTGGATGGGCTCGTTTGGTCTTCTTCTGCCGTCATTTCTATGTTTCTATGAGATAAATTTGCATGCACTGATTCCACTGTATGGTGCCTGGTAGAGCAGAGTTTGTCAACCACTGGTCCATGGACCAGCAGCACTCCCTGGAAGCATTTTGTCAATCCACTATGCGACTATAGTATAATGGGTTGCAGAGAAGCATTTACCGTCTTTATCTGAGGAATACTGCTGCTGCCAAACATCTCCCATCCCAAAGGTTTCCTTCATGAATTTAAGACGTGCACTACTATCCATACAACCTGTCATACTTTCAAGCCTATGAAGTCTGGAGATGAGGCACATGTTTCAGTCACCCCCTACCACTGAATCATGAGAATATAGACAGATATTGTGCCAGCTTTATATAAAAGCTATTTTGGCCTTTATTTGTCCCTTTTTATATTAACCAGGACCACCCTTCAACCATGGATAGTACAATCAAGGATCACAACTCTCCCCTCGGGACCAGACTGGATTTTGTGTAATGTAATTGGAAGTGCTTTGGGTATCCATATGCACATGTCTTGACTATTCAATTTATATAAAGCACAGCCCACCGTCCGTACCCAGTCTCTGTTTAACTTTTCATTTTCTTTGTCCATTAGGTGAGTTCCCTGCAACATGCTCCAGGGAGGAAGACTCAGAACCAATGTCAGGAAGTATTTCTTCACGGAGAGGATGGTGGATGCTTGGAATACCCTTCCGGAGGAAGTGGTGAAGACCAGAACTGTGAAGGACTTCAAAGGGGCGTGGGATAAACACTGTGGATCCATAAAGTCTAGAGGACGTGAATGAAGAGTGGGTGGCTCGCGGGAATGATGGCTACTGCTTGGAGATAATATCCTTATTCAATAAACATACACACGGTTAATGCGACTCCAACAATGCTCTAAGCTTCAACGGCAAGAGGAAATGTGGAAAAAGATTTGTATTCACAAAAAAGCAGGGAGTAGCTTGCTTGTTACGGTGGTTACTACTCCAAACCAAATAAGTCTGATACTTCACTTTCAATACATATCCAGAATAGCTCTCTGCTTCAATGGCAGAGGAGAAAGACCGATACTTCACGCATACCCAGCATAGCTCTCTGCTTCAACGGCAGGGGAGAAAGTCCAATACTTCACGCATATCCAGCATAGCTCTCTGCTTCAACGGCAGGGGGAACGAAGAAAAGTGGATCTATATACAGACAACAACCAAAAGGACTGAATTACATAGTCTGGGTTAACAAATAAGCATGGGTGTAGCTTGCTAATTAAGCTAGATATTCACTTAGATGCAGTTCCCACACTGCTCTCTACATTAATGGTGGGGGTGGAAGGGAAATAGAACCAAAGGTTACTAAGAGCCAAGACTAACAGAAGTATGAGGAAAAAAAAAAGTGCAAAGCTTGCTGGGCAGACTGGATGGGCCATTTGGTCTTCTTCTGTCATCATTTCTATATTTCTATGTTTCTATGCTACGCCTCAAAAATTATAGGATATGAGGTCTACCTGATTTGACAATTATGGAGGTTGAAAAAGATGTAAGCCCACCTTGATCAGCTCCTGTAGGACTGCAGTGCAATAGAGTACATAAAAAAGAACATCTTTCTATAATAAACTGTTACCTTGGTTCGCTCTGTTTTTCAAATTAATCATCCCGTCCAACCTAAACCATGGAACTCCCAACACCAAAACCCCCTCCTAAATCATGATAAGAAATGAGGGAGCCTCTTCCTTCCATCATACTGTCTGACATTTCCTGGGCTCCAAACCCCTCCCCCCTCCCCCTTTCCCCTCTCATCCCCATTCCATAACCCCCTACCTCTTCAGTCCAGCTTGCTTTTTATGTCCCCTCAAAAAAGAAAAAACAAAAAAGCTCAAGTCTCTCCTGTGAAAGACCACTCCTCTTTCCTGACATCACACTGAAAGATCTGGGTCGTCTGTTGTCCTCCACGAATCTGCCACTATATATAACTTTGCCAGCTGAGCCTTCCACATCATGCAGATGGCAGGATAAGCTTGCCCCTGGCTTGCATATCATATGTAAACCACCAACTCCCCTTGGCCTGTGGTGCCTAGCCAGGAGATCCAGTTCCACAGAGTACCTGAAAGCACAACATGGACACCACCATAACAGCAATTCTTCCAGGATGTGCTTTTGTCCAGCCAGCTGCCATTAAAGTGGCCCTCTTCCCCCTCCATATTTAACAAGAACATCCCAAACAAAACTATGAACAAGATGAAAATCCTCCACCTCCTGCCCATATAAATCTAATTCTTAAAGTTATATGCACTCCTATCTCTTTATCTATTGCTTGCGGCATTTGCTTACATTAATGTACCTTTTGCTGCTGCATCTGGAAAACTACTGGCATATTTCTCCACTTCAGAAGTGGATTAAAAAAAACTTTGTAGTTCTGCCACAGCTGACCCGTAGTTTGGCAGAGTATAAAAGTACATATTGTGGGGCAGATTTTCAGAGCCCTGCTCGCCTAAATCCGCCCAAATCCGGGCGGATTTAGGCGAGCAGGGCCCTGCGCGCCGGTGAGCCTATTTTACATAGGCCTACCGGCGCGCGCAGAGCCCCGGGACTCGCGTAAGTCCCGGGGTTTTCAGAGGGGGGCGTGTCGGGGGCGGGGACCGAGCAGCAGCGGCGTTTTCGGGGCGTGTCGGCAGCGTTTTGGGGCGGGTACGGGGGCGTGGCTACAGCCTGGGGCGGTCCGGGGGCGTGGCCGCGCCCTCTGTACCCGCCCCCAGGTCGCGTCCCGGCGCTAAGAGGCCCCGCTGGCGCGCGGGGATTTACGCCTCCCTCTGGGAGGCGTAAATCCCCCCGACAAAGGTAAGGGGGGGGCTTAGACAGGGCCGGGTGGGTGGGTTAGGTAGGGGAAGGGAGGGGAAGGTGAGGGGAGGGCAAAAGGAAGTTCCCTCCGAGGCCGCTCCGATTATGGAGCGGCCTCGGAGGGAACGGGGGTAGGCTGCGCGGCTCGGTGCGCGCCGGCTATACAAAATCAATAGCCTTGCGCGCGCCGATCCAGGTTTTTAGCAGATACGCGCGGCTCCGTGTGTATCTACTAAAATCCAGCTTACTTTTGCTTGCGCCTGATGCATCAGCAAAAGTAGGCCAAATTAGAAATTCATCAAAAACATCCTTTGTGTGGCGCAGATATATAGATGATATTCTGATATTATGGCGTGGAACAAAGGATGTTTTTGATGAATTTCTAATTTGGTTGAACGCACGTAATATCAATTTACATTTTACAGCTTCAATTCAGACTAATATCATTCATTTTCTAGATATCACTATCAAGAAGACATCTGATGGATTTAAAACTTCGGTTTATCGGAAACCAATTAGTAGCAATACTTTTTTGCACTTCAGCAGTGCTCACCCTCGAAATTTGAAAGAGAATTTACCGATGGGTCAATTTTTTAGGATTCGCCGCCTGTGCTCCTCTCATGATGATTTCATAAATCAAGCTAAAATTTTAAGTGATCGCTTTATGAAGAGAGGTTACTCTAAAAGATGTGTGAAGCGAGCCTTCCTCCGTGCGAAATACACCAACAGAGATTGGCTTTTTTTACCTAAAAACAAACAAACAGACGAACTGATCACATGTGTTGTGCCCTTTTCTTCTATGGCATCCACTTTTAAACAAGTAATTTATCAAAATTGGCAAATATTACAACATTATGGTGAGTTTGAAACATTGCCCAGATTTACATATACAAGAGGATCGAATTTAAAAGATCAATTGGTACATTCCGATTCGACTATCTCTGCCATTGAACAGAATATTGGCTCACATGCAGCTTGTGGAACCTGTTCTGTATGTGCAAATATGCTTGTGACCACAGTTATTAAATTTGATAATCCATCCCTCTCAATTCAATTAAGGCAGAATACTACGTGTAAATCTATGGTGTCATTTACATAATTCAATGTACTTGTAAGATGACATATGTCGGAAAAACCAAAAGGCAACTTCGGACTCGAATTATTGAGCATCATTCGAGTCTAGCAACACAACGCATGACTGCACCTATTGTATCCCACTGTATAGAAAAAGGACATATTTTTGAAGAACTAAAAGTTTGTGTATTGGAACAGATTTTGCCACATTGGCGTGGAGGTGACCTGAATCAAAAACTTTTGAAAGCAGAACAAAGATGGATTCATCTTTTAGACACCCTCCACCCGAAAGGGCTGAATGCTGAACTTGAACTAAATGTGTTTCTGTGAACACTAACTTGATACTGACGTCATATCGACAGATGACGTGTAAGTTAAGGATTGGACTATACTTGTTCTTAAGCACGCATCTGACGAAACGATGGTCTCTGTTTCTCTTGTGGAAAGAAGTTGTGAGACGATGTTCGTCCATTTTGAAGGTCCGACTGCACGCCGACCCAAGATAAGTAATTTCTAATACATTATTGAAAGATACAAAGTGGATAATATTTTACAAAATTGTATCAATACAGGTATCGATTTAACAGAGAAAGATTGCCTATGAAAAAATTCTGCACTTTTACTATAGCTCCTGATGAAGCAGCTGGTGCTGCGAAACCTCGGCCGTATGTTATTGCCGCAGATGATTAGAAGTCCGGGCGGCTCTCCTGTCAACATTCAGAGAACACGCTGACAGGCTTGATGATGCGGCTATATAATTTAAAATAAATACAAAATATATTTATTCCTGTGGGGACACGGCGATTCAGAGAAATTCATTGTGACATTTCCTTTACTACATTGTTTCTTAATATTGATGGAAATTGTCTGAGTTCTTTTTGTGTACGTTACACTTAACTTGACAATGCTTATGCTTTATCCTATTTTCTTCAGATGGATCCTTCTTCCAATTTTTGAAGGATGTTTTTTGGCTAAAATAGCGTCTTTCACCTCACCTTTTAACCATGCCGGTGATAGTTTTGCCTTCCTTCTACCTTTTTAATGTGTAGAATACAACTGGACTGTGCATCTAGGACTATATTTTTAAACAATGTCCATGCCCGTTGAACACTTTTAACCTTTGCAGGTGCACCTTTCAGTTTTTTCTATTTTTCTCATTTCATCAAAATTTCCCCTTTGAAAATTTAGTGTTAGAGCTGTAGATTTACTTATTGTCCCCTTCCAGTTAGTAGTTTAAATTTGATCATGTTATGATCGCTATTGCCAAGTGGCCCCACCATTGTTATCTCTCTCACCAAATCCTGCGTTCCACTAAGAATAAAATCTAAAATAGCTCCCTCTCTCATTGGTTCCTGAACCAAGTGCTCCATGAAGCTGTCATTTATTACATCCAGGAACTTTATGGTGTAGATTTTTAAAAAATGCGCCCGCGCGTACTTTTGTTCGTGCGACCGGCGCAAACAAAAGTAAGCCAAATTTTAATAGATACGCGCGTAGCCGTATCTCCCAGCCCTATCTAAACCCCCCCACCTTTGTTGGCAAAGTTACACCTGCCCGAGGCCGGCGTAACTTGCGCGCGGCAGGCCGGCTGCTGGCGCGCGATACCCCAGCCCGGGAGCAGTTTCAGAGGACTCAGCCACGCTCCCGAAATGCCCCCGGGCTGGAACCATACCCGCAGCCCCGCCCCGACATGCCCCCCCAAGAAAAGCCCCGGAACTTACGCGCATCCCGGGGCTTGAGCTCACCACCGAGCCTATTCAACATAGGCTCGGCGCATGCAGGGGGAGCTTGGGGCAGGTTTTCAGGGTGCATACCCCTTTGAAAATCTACCCCTATGTCTCTAGCATCTTCTGATGTCACATTTACCCAGTCAATATTAGGGTAATTGAAATCTAGACTATGATTAATATATTATTTTGGTTTCCACTTTGTTGTCTTGGTAATTGAAATCTCCCATTATTATTGCACTACCAAATTGGTTAGCTTCCCTGATTTCTCTTAGCATTTCATCATCTGTCTGACCATTTTTTCCAGGTGGATGGTAGTTTTAAACAAACAAAAAAGCTTTCAGTTGCTTGTGAAAGGTTAGAACATCGCCAATCTTTTTTAACCAGTCTGGAGACTATTCCAGGCCTGAGGCCCAATAACATAAAAAACCTGTTTCCTTATTTCTATGAAAGAAACCTGTTTCACTTTTCTCCTTGACCAATATAGCTACTAGAACTCTACAATATGGTTACTAGTACTCTACAAAATAAGACAAGTTAATGAGTACCATAGTTAAGATTTTTGGCACCAGCAGACAATATAAAACATTTATTAAAAAAAAAAAAATCAATGCTGCAATTGTATTCTATATTTTTGATGCCTTCAATCCTATCTCAGGCATTTAGAATAGCAACAATAAGTCTGCAGAAGGATAAAAAAGCACACAAAAATTAAATTGGTTAACAAATGAAATTGTTTTTGTCTTGAAATGAACATTTTCCTGGGTAATTATGTAAACTGCAGTTCCACGTTGTTTCTTTGCTGATGTCTAAAACTATAGCATGACTGGATTTAAGTAGATGCGGTTTGAATACCAACTTGATTGTTCAAAAATGCCTACCAAAGTGGTTTATTTTCCAGAAATGCATGACGGATCTTATGCTAGAATAAAATATTTTAGGTAATAGTCATTTACTGAAAATTGTAATCATCCGAAAAAAGACATGCAATTAATATGATAATCTATTTAAATATATGGAAATAAAGATTGACATACAAACTAGACTATCAAATATATTTGTCAATAACTTCATCTAATAAAAATGTATAAAGTACAATTTTTTTTGAAATTTTTATTTGTACTAATTGTAAGAAAGAAGGTGTACTTTCAAATCATTAGCAAATAAATTCAGTCTACATAATAAAATACATACATACAGCATGTATATGTAACCTACCATTAAAAACCTGTGAAATAAATATACAATTGTCTTCATAATATATTAAAATAAACACGTAATTGAAATATTTTCTTATCAGTTTGTCTTTTAATGCTTCTTTACTAAAACATTTACCAACATTGGTTTTATAAAGTGTGTTCAATTCCTGCAGAACTAACAAGTAAAAACGATATAATTTCATTGAAACCTCTTCAAAACATGGCATCTCCCAAAGGAGCACACTCATCTTTTGTTGAATGGTACTCTCATTCCCTTCAGAAAATAACAAAATAAGAACAGAGATGTGACCTTTTTTTCTGCAGGGCAACGGAATGTCACTACTACAAATAACTGAATTCTGTCATCTGCAGGTTGTTGGAATATTTTTTTGCATTAGCGTTGTGAACTTGATCACTTCAAGACATCTTATAAAAAAACCCCATGCCATATGAAAAACTGATGTACATCTTAAGTAGGAAACACAAATGGAAGGTTTCCAAAAGCAATTTATGTTATCAGATCTAACTGAAAGAGTTGGTGTAGAAAGACAACCAAATAAATGTCATCAAAATGAAACTAGGAAGTCAAATGAGAAACTTCCACTGTTAACCAGTTCTAAGAAGTCTGAAAAAGAATTAAAACTTAAGTACCAGTCTAGTTTTAAGGGAAAATGTTATTATGACAAAAATCATAACACAAAGATTTCTTACAATGATGGCTGCACAAATTTATATGTATGCTTCCTCCATCTTTCAAATGTAGCCTTCAAAAGAAAAAAACGGGAAATGTTGGCCACTATCAGATTTATGTATTTATAACTTATTTAAACATTAATGTTTAAATATCTATCTCTGAATTATCCAGCAAATAAGTATTCTTCTGCCTTATACTCATAGGGGTAGATTTTCAAAGGGGTAGAGGCGCGTAGATACGCGTGTAGCCCCCGAAAACCTACCCCAAACCCCTCCTGTGCGCGCCGAGCCTATTTTGCATAGGCTCAGCGGCGCGCGCAAGCCCCAGGATGTGCTTAAGTGCCGGGGCTTGCATAGAGGAGCGTGTCGGGGGCGTGCCGGGAGTGACGCGGCATTTCAGGGGCGTGTCGGGAGTGACGCAGCGTTTCAGGGGCATGTTCGGGGGCATGGTTCTGGCCCGGGGGCATTCCGGGGACGTGACAGTGGCCCCTGGACCAGCCCCTGGACCGGAACATGGAGCGCGGCAGCCAGCCCGGCTTCGAGCAGGTGTAACTTTCGTGATAGAGGTGGGGGAGGTGAAGGTGAGGGGAGGGCAAAGGAAAGTTCCCTCCGAGGCCGCTCCGATTTTGGAGTGGCCTCGGAGGGAATGGAGGCAGGTTGTGCGGCTCGGTGTGTGCAGGCTGCCGATTTTGGGCAGCCTTGCGCGCGCTGATCCTGGATTTTAATGGATACGCGTGGCTATGCGCGTATCTATTGAAATTCCGCGTACTCTTGTTTGCGCCTGGTGTGCGAACAAAAGTACGCGTGTGCGCAGATTTGTAAAATCTGCCCCATACTGTATCAAAATCTGAATTAATGTCATAACTGAGAATTCATAGCAACAGGACTGACTGTGCTAAACACAAAAGCCTGATATTCAGAAAGATAGTCAATTTTGAGAAATGATTCATTTTCAGCCCCAAAGTTTGTTGTCCTGAAAATATAGAGGCAAATTTTTAAAAAGTATCCATGTTAATCAATGATCTGAAAATTATGCATACTTAATACATCTCTATAAGTTTGTGCATTGTTCCATAAAATGCAGAATTTTTGCCAATTTGAGGGGAGGTGTTCCCGGTGACATGTTTATGCACAGGGAGGAAATGAACATGCTGGGGGCCTAACTCTCAAACGTATCCATGGTAGAGGGTTTATGCCCTTATTTTATTTATTTATTTATTTAACAGCTTTTCTATACCGACATTAAAATACACATCATATCGGTTTACATTTTAACGTAAAAAAGGTGGAAAATTACAATAAACAGGGAAGGGGGAACGGGGCAACTGATAAATACGAAAGGAATCCAGAGAGGCGAAATTTAGCAAAATGAAAAATGAAAACTAAAGAGAATACAGTATGCAAAAAGTAAAACATATCTACAAATATACAAGCAGTAGTATGTGTATATTATATAAACTAGCATAAATCTCTAAGCTCCCTTAAGTGGCGCTTAGAGATTTATGCTAGTTTTTATAATATACTGTGTGGCGGGAGCAGCACAGTATATTAAATACTGCATATTTCTGCTCTAAAACTATGTGAGTATGTTTCGATACACGCACATATTTCCAATGCAAGAAAACGCATACTTTCTCTATTTTATAACATATATGCATATATTCTAGGTGCATAAAAAATATAAAAAGTTCTTGTAATAACCCTGATAGTCACATAGAGGCAGGTAATTTATAAATATGCGCATAATCTACCATTTTAAAATACTTGTGTGCATACTTGTAATCACCAGTTCACCGAGGCCTCGACCAGGTCACCCATCCCATCTCTAGTTCTCTTAGAGCCTCTAGTACTTCACTCTGGAGTTCCACCAGTTTTCCCAGACTGCCCACCCAAAAACTGCAGACAACAGACGTCCAATTTCACTTGCATGAGTCAATGAACTGGTGTAAAAGGGTACAAATAAGTTTGATAATACATACGTGTAGCTCTCTTGCAAAACAGCAGTTATCACACATGGGGTAGATTTTTAAAAACTACGCCTGCGTGTCCATGTGCATGCACTACCCAACATGCGCACATGAATGCGCGATTTTATAACGTGTGCCTCGGTGCGTGCATGTTATAAAATCGGTGGCAGTACGCACAAGGGGAGGGGGTCATTTTTGTAGACATTCACGTGGCAACACATTTGGGCCTTCCCCAGTTCCCTCCCAGTCCGCTCCAATTTAGGAGCGGACTGGGAGGGAACTTTCCTACCCCCCTACCCTAACCTCCCTTCCCCTCTCCTCCCCACCCTCTAAAAACAATTTTAAAAAATTTTTACCTTTGATTTTCCAAGTTACTTCAGAGTGCGACCTGAAGTAACTTGCACGTGCCGGCAGATGCCGGTGTGCGAGGCTCCGGGACAGTGAGCAATGGCTCAGTCCAAGCCCGCCCCCCCATACCCAAAACATGCCCTCTGGCCTGCCCCTTCGAAGAGGCCCGGCACTTGAGCGCGTCCCAGTCTTTACGCGCATGGTCGGGCCTTTTGGAAGGTTTGTCTGGCATGTGTAAGGCCCGGCCAAGCACGTAAAGGCCAGGATTTACATGCGACAGGCATTTAAAATCTGCCTCTAGCCCGCCCCTTTTTTTCCACCAATAAAACTTGTACATGAAATGGAAATTATGCATGTAAACTTGAAATTTATAAAAAAGGATATGCATGCATATATGCTACTTACATATGTATATGCATTTTAAAATTTATGTGCCTCCAGCAAAATTCTACCAAAACAAAAGGTAGATGCATGTGACCAGATGTACTTTGTACCTACAGTCATTTTCAAACTGAAGTACTCACCTACTTCTATTCTTGGCTTTGTTTGATTATTTCATTTAATAAACAAGTTTAAACATAAAATCAATGCAAAGAATGAAGGTAAAAACACGCAGACTGCCTCATTTTCCAAGGAGTTACCGCGGGTGATAATTATGCTCTTGGGTAGAAAGCTGAAATCCAGAAACTACAGCTGCACATGCTCAGTAGGGCATGTTTGAAAGCTGTAGAATCTTTGAGATCAAAGTTTCGGGTCAGGTTCCATCTGAGGATGCCACCCATGTGTGAGGACTGTCATCCTGCTTGACCTCAGAGAAATTTCGTACCTTGGCTGGTTATGCTTAGATAGGGTTGCCAACTTTTCCATGGAGCAGGATCGGATATGGGGGGGGGGGGGGGGGGGGCAGGCGGCCCCCACTTTTTTCCCTTTCAAATCGAGCATTGATTTTTTTCCTAGACAAATTCTGCCTGCCTGTCTTTGGGGCTCGGGTTCGATTCTCCTATTCCTCTGCGACTCCCAGGAGGCACAAAGCAGCAGCAACAAGTGTGGCACAACTGTGGGAGAGGCAGAGGTGGAGAAGAGTCAAATTGAGCCCCGAAAACAGGTAGGTGATTGGAGCGTTGTCAGGCTGTCACCACTGATTGGCTCCTGGCCTTGCCTGACCAGGTTTTACAGTATTCGGCTACCCAGATACTTTACAACAGGCTGGAAAACTGGACTGTCCAGTCCAAAACCGGGCAGTTGGTCACCCTATGCTTAGACAACCCTGTTAATTGGAGGGGATTGCTTACATTAAGATGACACCTGGAATGGGGCAAAGGTAAAAGAAATTACAAGGAATTCCCTAACTATGTCATATTTTAGATCTTGTAGATATTTGGAGGATATTACCTCCCATGACTCAAGAAAATGCACTTGTTTCAAGAGCACACAACACCTGTTCATGCTTAGATTATTTTTTTTTATCAATAGTGCTGCTTTTTTCCAAACAAGTGAAGAAGAAATAGGGATGGCCGCTCTCTCAGACTATTTGATGGTATGGGTAGAGATTGAGGGCTTCTGACCCCATGAATCTCAAAAATCTTGATGGTTTCCCACATATCTTTATAAAGAACTAAGCTTTTGAGATTATTTATTAAAATGCTGGGAGGCATTTGCAGAAGTGAATGGGGTACACAGAGATAGCCCAGTGCTCTTTTGGGAGACAGCTAAAGTGGTATTGAGCGGAGACATTATTTCCTTTGTAGCGACAATGCAGCAGGCTGTTAGCCGAGTTATCCTGAATTTGGAGCATCAAATGCAAAGGGCAAAAGAGCTCAGGAATAGAACCCTTGTACCATTAATAAAGCAAGATTTTTGGAAGCACAAATTGCCATTAACATCCTGTTTCATCAAAGAGAAAAAAAGGGTCTGACCTATTATAGATTTAAATATTTTCATTATAGTAATAAAGCAAGGAGGCTATTTTCAAGCTTAACAAAGAGATGCAGAGGTGTTCAATTTATAACAACCATGGGGTGGGGTGGGGGCTCTGGCAACTTGGTGCACATTAACAAAGAGTTCTGTAGAGTTTTCACTGATTTCAGTCAACTATATTCAGCACAATTGTTGCACTCCTCTCAGATATAAGAATATCTGAAATCCATTGGATTTCCTAAGTTAACAGAAGACCGGGTCTCTCAAATCTGAATCTCCAACGATAGAGTTTCAGACAAGCATTCAGAGAGCACAGCTTATGAAGTCTCCGGGCCTAGATGGTTTCCTGGCCAAATTTTATAAAATACTAATGAATCAACTTCTTCATCCTCTGGGAAGAATACCAGAGAAAGTTATAACAACTGAACCACCCCCTTTCTTCTCTATTAAGGCTCATTTTGCAATGCTTCTAAAACTGGGGAAAAACCTGGAGTGCCCAGAGTCTTATAGATTTATTTATTTATTTATTATTTTTATATATACTGACATTCATCTCAATTGAGATATCACACCGGTTTACATTCAGGTACTGTAGGTATTTCCCTCTTAAATTTTGATTTCCCTCTTAAATTTTGATTTCAAGCTCATAGAAAAAATTATGGCTGATAGACTGGCAAAATGTTTACTGAAGTTAATAGGTGAAGCACAGGAAGCCTTTGTGAAAGACAGAGGCTCTATGCTGAATGTTTGCAGGTTGTTGGCATCAACAGAATCTAGTACTGGGAATCAGACCACCATCTCTTGATGCTGAAAAAGCATTTGACAATGTGGACTGGTTCTTTATGATGGAGATCTTGCGAGCACTTGGTAGAATGGGCTATTTTCTACAGATTGTTCAAGCTCTGTGCCATAAACCTTTGGCCTCGGTGATAATGAATGGTTCACTTTCTGAACCCTTTGCAATATGTTGAAGAACAAGACAGAAAAGGCTACTATCTCCAGCCCTTTTTGTACAATCCTTGGAACCTCTTCTTAAATAAATATTAGACAATTCTAATAAAACAGGGGTCCCTATTGGTCCACAGGTGGCTTGTACATTCAAAGTATCCACTTTTGCAGATGACATCTTACTGCACATTACTGACCCGGTTAAATCTTTTGAGGAATTAATAACCACATTTTTTATATATGGTGCATTGGCCAGACTTACTCTAAATTTGAATAAATCTGAGGTTTTACCAATGAAGGATATGGTAGTGAATTTACTTGGGCCTTTCTTCTCAATGAGATGGATGGGGGAATCCATCCAATATTTGGGCATTACTGTCTGTAAAGATGTCACTAAATTACATAAGGATAATTAATAACAACTAACCAATGACACTAAGTGCTTGCTTTTAAACTGGAGGGATTTACCACTATCACTGGTTGGATAAGTCAATTAATTTCAGATGATCATTTTAGCAAAGTGGCTTTACTTCAAACGTTACTGATTTTTTTTCATTACTAAAATTATACAAGATGTGGAATCCTTTGTTTGTGTCTTCCTGTGGAGACACGGAAAGCCACGTATAGCTTTAGCGACTCTGATGGGGAAGAGGGAGGAGGGGCAATAGGTCTTGCAAATTTGAGGTGGTATAATTTGTCATGCTTACTCAGACATATAGGAGATTTGGTGATGAATATAACCTATTATACTCCTCGAGCGCTGGAACAAGAGTTAGGTTTTCCATTAGATCTTCAATCTCTTGCATTGAACTGCCTCTCAGCTTCCCGGGCAAATACAATGTAGCAAATTTATTAAGTCACTTTTGCAGGTATGGTGTTGGATTTGCATTCAACTAAAATGAATTATCAGTTTTCTCACTTTCTTCCTATTGGAGGTAACCAAAATTTCCAACCAGGAATGCAATCAACTGTTTTTAACAAATCGGCCTCCCTAGGTTTGTATACAGTTTGACACCTTTTTTGGAGACAATGTTCAGGTGGCCACTTTTCAGGAATTACAAATAACTTCAATTTGGAGAAAAAATATTTTTTTTGCTTACCTACAAACCAGGCAATATGCTTGCTCTTTAAATACACACGAGCTCTGATTACAGAAGAGACAACTCCTTTTAGATTTATTTGATTAGGATAACCTCTCTCTCCATACTATCTCAGGGCTCTATAGGTTTTTGAAAATAAACATTCATAAACCTTTGGATCATTATTATCAAAGCAGTCATTGGTGGGAAGAGCTGTCATTGATCTTACAGAAAAAAACTTATGTTAACTGTTGGGGTCAGACCCCTTTTATTTTGAGCCACAATACCGAAAAAGCTTTCAATAAAGTAGATTGGACTTTCATGATGGAAACTTTACAGAGTTTTGGAATAACTGGATACTTTTTATAAGTAGTGAAAGCTTTGTACTGACAACCCATGGCCTCTGTCCTAGTTAAACTAGAAAAGGTTGTCCACCATCTCCAGCACTTTTCATATTATCAATGGATCATTTTCTTGTGAAGATCTTGGCTAATGCTAATAGTTCAAATTGTGCCATGAGCTACTGATCACTTCAAATTAACCACTTTTGCGGATGATATTCTGCTTCATATCACTGACCCAGTTAACTCTTTTAAAGAAATGTTGAGAGAATTTTAGGACTATGGTAAATAGGCAGGCCTTACAGTGGATTTGCATAAGTCAGAGGCCTGGCCGCTACAAGATACAGTGGTGACCTTATTTGGATGGTCATTTCCCATGGAGTGAGCTAGAAATTTGATAAGACATTTAGATATAACTATATGTAAATTTACCACTAAATTATATACAGTTAATTACTTGAGGCTATATGATGATACGAAGTGGTTATTATTAAATTGGAGAGACTTGCCTCTTTCATTGGTTGGGCAGATTAATCAATTTCAAATGGTCATTCTGCCAAAGTGGCTCTATTTGCTACAAACATTACCGATTTTTCTCACAAGAGATTCTGAGAATATGTTGGTTCGACTCTTTCTCTGGAAACATTGGAAACTGCGGATAGCATTCACTAATTTGATGGGAAAGTTAGATGAGGGGTATAATTGGGCTGGCAAATTTGAGGTGGTGTAATGTTGCTGGTTTTCTCCATCATGTAAGAGATTGATTACTGAATACAATGTTTTATACCCCTTGGGAGATAGAACAAGAATTATTGTATCCATTAGATCTAAGATTTCTACTTCATAGTTACACTCTCCATCTGCCAGCACAATTGTAGAGTGAAATTAAATGTCTGCTTTTGCAAACTTGGAGACGGTTTCGTATATTACTAAAGTTAAAATATAGAGTTTCTCCCTTTCTCCCAGTTGCAAGCAATTTGAATTTTCAACCAAGTGTTCAATCTAAGGCCTGGATTTATCAAAATGCGATAAGTATCGCATGCGATAGCAAAAGGGGTGTGGTTTATGCTAATAGATGGTTTATTGCAATTTGCTCTGATTAATGATGCAAAGAGCTAAGTTAGTGCAAATTGCCAGGCCTATATATAACCACTAGGGGATGTGTGTGAGAGAGAGAGAGAGAGAGAGAGAGAGAGAGAGAGACACTAACCTAGCCATAATGTCCTCTCCCTAGATATGTATTTGTATCCCTATGGGAGGCCCACCTAGTAACTCAAGGTGAGGTTTAGGTATTAGTGTAGGGGGTTAGGGGCCACTTTGACATTCAACGTGAGATGAATGAACAGAACAGTGGTCTCTTGTGAAGATTTGATGACCTTCAGAGTGAGGAAACTCACTCCAAGATGATATTTGAGCAAGGTTCTCTCCACCTAGCTTGATGGACACTCTACATGGGAAACATCAAGCTAGGTGGAGAGAACATTGCACAAATCTCATCTTTGGGTGAGTTTCCACTCTCCGTAGGTCATCAAATCTTCACAAGAGACCACTGTTCTGTTCGTACGTCTCACGTTGAATGTCAAAGTGGCCCCTAACGCCATACACTAATACCTAAACCTCACCTTGAGTTACTAGGTGGGCCTCCATAGGGATACAAATACCTATCTAGGGAGAGGACATTAAGGCTAGGTTCTCTCTCTCTCTCTCTCTCTCTCTCTCTCCCCCCTCCTTCCCCCCCCCCCCCCCCCCCCCAGATGGCTAGGCTGGTACTCCAGGAGCTTCAAACCTACCAAAACAGGCCTTTCAGGAGACACCACAAGATGCACTAACACTGTAATGCAAGCTATTGCATGGCTTAATGCTACTGAAAACAGTGTAGTTAAAATTGGCATTAAGTATGTGCAATAGCACTTCACAGACTGGCAAACCCAGCCTGCCCCTAACTCCTCCTCTTTTTTGAATTTGCATCGCGCCATACGATATGGTGCTATCACATGCGTTAAAGGCATTTTCACATGCGTTAAGGGCCTATTGCATGCGTTAACAGGGCTTTGCGCATGCAAAAATGCCTTAGCGCATTTTGATAAATGACCCCCTAAGGTTTTTGCAGGATGTGCTTCACTTGGCCTTCAGACAATGTGGCATCTTTTTGGGGATGATATTCAAAAATTTAGTTTTCAGGAGTTGCAAAATACTTTTCATATAGAACGTCGTAATTTTTTTGTATATCTACAGGGAAGACATTATGCCGGCTCCTTATGTAAATAAGAATTGCAACCGGAGAATCGACGTTTCTTGCTAGATTTTTTTGATCAGGATGAGCCCTCTCGCCATACCATTTCTGGGTTTTATAGTTTTTTGAAAAAAAATTCATAAACCCTTGAAATTTTTATCTCAAAGGGGCTATTGGTGGGATGAATTCACCATTGATTTAAATTCTAATGCCTATATTAGTTGTTTTAAAAGAATCAAGCAGATAACTAATAACATGGATTTGAGAGAAACTCAATACAAATTCTTGACATGTTTTTATTCTATTTGATAATCTGAGTAAGGTGTACTTTTGCCCCAGATTTGTATGTTTAGGGGGTAGAAAGCTACGTTTGCTTGCTATGAAAGCTATTTGCAAAATGGTTGCACCAGAACTGCCTACTATTACTCAATTACGTAATTTATGTATTATTGAAAAATATGTTTTTATTTGTGATTTATCAACCAAATTCACTTTTATAAAGGTTTTGGATGTATTACCATTGTTGCTTCATTCAGCTCATAGTAGAACCCCTCTGTAAAATGAAATCCACCTACTGGCTATCAAGTAGCAAATGTATAGAAATGAAGGATGGCAATTAAGATTTATGGAGGTGGGATACAATATCACATCCTAATTTCTGATGTAAAATGTTTATTTCATAAATACATCCAGGGCCAGTGCTAGCATTTTTGCTGCCCTATGCTAAGAATTTCTGTCCTGTGCTAACAATTACTAGTCTTTCTTTTTTTTTTTTAACACAGAATACCCCACGTCAGTTAAACATGCAGAACATAGACTTACCCAAATACATAATAAAACTATAAACTATAAACTGAAACTGAAAACTGCAACAAGCCAGATTCTATGAGCAATGCAGCAATGGAGAAACAGATACATTACCAGTCCTCATAAATCATTCATCAAACAATAAAATCAAGGAATATAAATCAAGCATATTATTAAAACTATACTTGTAAAAATAAGATTTCCAATTATCTAAGGAACAGAATAACATCCAATAATTAAGAGTTCATACAAAATTTTAAAAATTTCCCAAACAGTAAATTATTTCAGAATGACAGACATAGACATCCAATAATTAAAACTAATATGGATGGAAAGTTCACCACTCTGTATATCTAAAACATTTCTTTTTCCAGTCATCCTGATTAAGGCATGGATTAGTGGTGCAGCACAAATTTTCCTCATATATATACATACCCAAGCAGGCTCCATTCACACACACACAAACACCCCCAGACAAGTTCCCATTCACACACACACACACATGCACACACACCAGAGAGTTTCCCATACATATGCACATGCACACACATACCAGACAGGTTCCTAATCGTTCACACGCACACACACTAGGGATATGCAGAGGGACCCCATACGTTGCATTCGGGATTCGTATTCGTCGGGGGGCAGATATGTTGCATTCAGCAAGGGGGCTCCCCGAAACGTTCTATACGTCAATTCCTATTTGTTTCCCCACTAAAATTAAATTAACTACAACCCCCCACCCTCCTGACTGCCCAAGACTTACTAAAACTCCCTGGTGGTCCAGCGGGGGGTCCAGGAGCCATTCCCTGCACTCACACCCTCGGCTACCAGTTTCAAAATGGTGCCGATAGCCTTTGATCTACTATTCACAGGGGCTACCGGTGCCATTGGTCAGCCCCTGTCACATGGCCATCGGCGCCAATTTGTGCTACTACCATGTGACAGGAGCTGACCAATGGCACCGGTAGCCCCTGTGACATAGTAAGGGCAAAGGCTATCGGCACCATTTTGATTACTGGCAGCCGATGGCCCGAGTGCAGGAGATCGCTCCCGGACCCCCTGCTGGACCACCAGCGATAGCCATTTCCCTCACTATGTCACAGGGGCTGACCGTCGGCCCCTGTGACATAGTGAGGGCAAAGGCTATCGGTGCCATTTTGAATACTGGCAAAGGCTAGCGGCTGCCAGTATTCAAAATGGCGCCGATAGCCTTTGCCCTCACTATGTCACAGGGGCCGACGGTCGGAGTGCAGGAGGTCGATCCCGGACCACTGCTGAACTTTTGGCAAGTCTTGTGGGGGTCAGGAGGGTCCCACAAGACTTGCCAAAAGTCCCTGGTGGTCCAGCAGGGGTCAAGAAGCAATCTCCTGCACTCGGGCCTTCGGTTGCCAGTAATCAAAATGGTGCCGATAGCCTTTGCTCTTACTATGTCACAGGGGTACCAGTGCCATTGGTCAGCCCCTGTCACATGGTAGGAGCACAAGATGGTGCCAATGGCCATGTGACAGGGGCTGACCAATGGCACCGGTAGCCCCTGTGACATAGTAGGTCAAAGGCTATTGGCGCCATTTTGAAACCAGCAGCCAAGGGTGTAAGTGCAGGGGATGGCTCCCGGACACCCCACTGGACCACCAGGGAGTTTTGGTAAGTCTTGGGGGGGAGGTCAGGAGGGTGGGGGGGTTTGTTTAAATTGGTTCCTAGGCGGCCGAATAATTCGGCGAAGATTTGTTGTATTCGTGAGCAGTCGCGATATGTTTCGATTACCCACAAATACAACGAATAAGGCCCTATACGCTGCGGATTCCCAATTCATAGGGAATGAATGCATACCCCTGCACACCACAGTCAGATTCCCATGCACACACACACACACACACACACACACACACACACACACACACACATACACACCCTAGACAGGTTCCTATACATACACACACCAGTCAGGTTGCCATAGACATACATACACACTCCCCAGTCAGGCTCCCATTTACCTACCCCCTTCAGTCAGGCTCTGATTCACATATGCCCTCCCCCCCCCCCCAGTCAGGTTCCCATTCACATCCCATCCCAGGTAAGCTCCTATTCACATATCCCTCCTCCAGTCAGGCTCCCATTCATACACACCACAACAGCAGGCCAGGCTCTCATTTACACACACATCCCACATCATACCCCCCAGTAAGACTCTCTTTCATTCACTCACACACACACACACCATTGGGAGCCATTCTGCTGCTCCTTCTCGCTAATCAAATCACGTGAGGCTAGCACTTCCTCTATACTGATCTGTTATACTGTAAACCAATATGATGTCGCTACGAATATCGGTATAGAAAAGTTTATAAATAAATAAATAATAAATAAATAAATCTTGAGCATCATGAGATCAGCATAGAGCACATGCTAACTGCTTGTGTTTTGGACAGCACAAGCTGGCACCAAGAAGGAGTAGGAGAATGGGCTCCTTCTTCTTTCTTTGGCCAGTGCACTGTATGCACACCAGGTAGCATTGGACCTGAATACATCTGACTTTGGTCCAGTTAGAGTTCATTTTATTTACATTATGATACTGTTATTTTCAAAGCCATTATGTCACGGGCGAAGTATAATCATCTCATGTATGTTGCTTTCTAGTATCAACAGCATTTACATGATCTCTTTAGGAAATCAAATGAATGAATTCTGCTAAGGCATTTCATAATATAGAATATGAATTTCAGCTGAACAGAACAAATATTACTAAATTCTCTTTGATGCATTAGTTACAAACATTTCTGAAAAACAAAATATAACTCAATTTAAAATATTTTTTTAAATAAGCCTGCTTTAAAAATTAAAATTAAATGCCCTAGATTCAAACTGACTTTTAATAATGCTTTTAGCAGATTAGTTTCTCATTATGTCAGAAAACAAGATCTCCAAACATAATCTATCTATATAGTTATAGAAAAAGATATAAATATTATAATTCTACCTTGCTTAGTATTGTAAATACAAGCATGCAATAAATATCTTACTAGATAAACGAAGCTTGACCGACGTGCCGCAAATGCGCAGTAGAGACCAGCTCTACCGCGCATGTGCGGGCGAGCACGTCGCTCTGAGCAAGCGTCTGAAAGAAAACAATGGCGGCGTCCAGTGGCAGCAGCGGGCGGCGGCGGTACCGGCAGCGGCGGCGACGGCGGTAGCGAGCGGCGGCGGTACCGGCAGCGGGCGGCGACGGCGGTAGCGAGCGGCGGCAACGGTGGTAGCGGCGACGGCGGTAGCGGCCAGTAGCGAGGGAGGAAGAAGAGAGAGAGAGGGAGGGACGGACTGAGTGGGAGGGAGGGACAGAGAGAGAGAGTGGGAGGGAGTGACTGAGTGAGAGGGAGGGACTGAGTGGGAGGGAGGGAGTGGGACTGAGGGAGAGTGAGTGGGACTGAGTGAGGGGGGAGGGAGTGACTGAGTGAGAGGGAGGGACTGAGTGGGAGGGAGGGATTGAGTGAGGGGAGGGAGTGAGGGGGAGGGACTGAGTGGGAGGGAGGGAGTGGGACTGAGGGAGAGAGAGGGAGGGAGGGGAGGGGGACTGAGGGAGGGGGACGGAGGGAGTGGGGACAGAGGGAGTGGGACTGAGTGAGAGAGAGGGGGGAGGGAGTGAGTGAGACTGAGTGGGAGGGAGGGACTGAGTGAGAGGAGAGGGAGAGAGGAGAGGGAGGGTGGGGAGGAGTGGGTGAGGGAGGGAGGGAGGTAGGAGGTGGTGAAGAGTGAGGGGAGAGAGAAAGAGGGGGAGGTGAGAGACAGAGGGATGTAGCCTGTTTTAACGGGCTTAACGGCTTGTCTACCTTATAAATGGCCTGTGACCGACGGCCCGCAAATGCGCAGTAGAGACCAGCTCTACCGCGCATGTGCGGGCGAGCACGTCGCTCTGAGGCAGCTTCAGAAAGAAAAAAAAATGGCTGCGTCCAGTGGCAGCGGCGGGCGGCGGCGGCGTACCGGCAGCGGGCGGCGACGGCGGTAGCGAGCGCGGCGGTACCGGCAGCGGGCGGCGACGGCGGTAGCGGCGACGGCGGTAGCGGGCGGTAGCGAGGGAGGGAGAAGAGAGAGAGAGGGAGGGACGGACTGAGTGGGAGGGAGGAGGCGGAGAGAGAGAGTGAGAGGGAGGGACTGAGTGGGAGGGAGGGGATTGAGTGAGGGGGAGGGAGTGGGACTGAGTGAGGGGAGGGAGTGGGACGGAGTGAGGGGGAGGGAATGGGACTGAGTGAGAGGGAGTGGGACTGGGAGAGAGAGGGAGGGAGTGGGACTGAGGGAGAGTGAGTGGGACTGAGTGAGTGAGAGGGAGGGGGGAGGGAGTGACTGAGTGGAGGGAGGGATTGAGTGAGGGGGAGGGACTGAGTGAGGGAGTGGGACTGAGGGAGAGGGAGTGGGACTGAGGGAGAGGACGGAGGGAGTGGGGACTGAGTGAGAGTGAGTGGGACTGAGTGAGTGAGAGTGAGTGGGACTGAGTGAGTGAGAGTGAGTGAGACTGAGTGGGAGGGAGGGACTGAGTGATAGGAGAGGGAGGGTGGGGAGGAGTGGGTGAGGGAGGGGGTGGTGAAGAGTGAGGGGAGAGAGAAAGAGGGGGAGGTGAGAGACAGAGGGATGTAGCCCGTTTTAATGGGCTTAATGGCTTGTTAAAAATAAATAGAGGTATTATATACATTTTATATAAATATATATAGAGATAAATAATAAATTTAATTTAGAAGCAAAATTCTTTCATGCAAGCTTTCTAGTATATCTAAGGTTGTAGCTTTGAGAAACCCTTAGAAGAATGTCTTTAATCTCAGTCCCCTCACATTGGAAAATGTGTAAATTGGTTTCAGGGATTTGTAAGTGGCTCAAGAGAACTGCTTGTGCAGTAAAGCAATAAATCTAAAAGGAAGGTAAGTACAACTTCCAGATTCATGGAGAAGAGGTTTAAAAAAAAAAGAGGCATGGCCCATATGGATTTAATAAAAATGGATCTTTTTGTAAGACCTAATTTATTTTCTCACCTGCTTGATCCCTAAGCGGTATGCAACAATACGGTCCACTGCATCGGGGTTCATTTGAGTCCACTGCAGACTGTAGTCATAAACACGGGGTCTGTTTTGCCACAAAGGGTTGTAGGTGTCATAGTAGAATTCAGGAGCAAAGGCCTTTCCTGCACAGGACATAGAGGAAAAGAAATTATTGAAAATGTGTGGATTTTTTTTTTTAACCTTCTTGCTTTTTATTGTATAACATTTTATGTAGTATTTTTTCACTTCAAAGGGACACATTTTTGGGCTGAGCCTGTGGATTAAGCCACAATTCAGTGCACTATGGTACCTCACTCGATAGGATTGGTGAAGCTTGACAGTGCACTTAGCCTTGGGGGGGGGGGAGGGGGGATAGTGGAAGGGTAGCCACTTCAGTGGCTGATCCCATTGGTCAACAAGTAAGACTGAGGGGCACCTTGAAGGAGATACCAGTCATCCCTCAGGCTCCTGTGGGCCCATGTGCCACTCCCAGAATACTACCTAATGTGAGAGCAGGGAGGGGGCATAAATGGAGGGAAATGAGAAAGATTGCGCATAAATTATGGAGACAATTTTCAAATCGGCCACATAGTTGCAAACTACGAGATTATTAACAAATTTAGAAAACGAAAATATCTGCATTGTTACATTTTCAAAATTTTAAAGTGGAAAGTATATGTGCTAATGACTTCTGCTTATTTTGCACCTGCTATTTATGCTGGTGGTGGAATTGGCATAAAAGTGCATGTATATTTGAGAAGCAAATGTATGCATGCTGCTCTCCTCCCTGTCTAAATGCTAAAAGTATGAGCGCTAAGAAACCTACTCATTTAAGTGCATTTGAGGAAGGTAATTTTTAATCAAGCCATTTTACCCAGGTAAATACCAATTTATCCCAATAAATACCTCTGAAAATTGCCCTCCCAAGACTTGATTACATCTATTAATTTTTCACATAATCATAAATTGATTTAATAACATAATCTATTATATAATATAGTTTTTATCTCCTTTATTGAAGTATGCATACAACACTACACAAAGGATGTTACAATATGAAGTTATAAAAAACTTCTTAAAAAAGATCCAAGGCAAATATACTTAATACATCTAACCTGCAACCAATTAATAGAATAAAAGGGAGATAAAGCCCAAAGAGTGCCAATTGTGAACACTTTTAAATTCAGTGCACTGTGGGCACAGGATCCAAATTTGGTATCTCATCTGATAGAACTAACCAGGTTTGATAGTGCACTCAGCCTTGCAGCAGCTAAGCACCCAAAATCTGGAACAAAGTAGCACTATCCCTTTCCCTTGAACCATGCTACCTCACATTAAAGAAAAACGAAAAGCTTAGCTGTTCAACCAAGCTTTTCCCTAGCCCCACTAGTTAATTATTTCTAAGATCCAATATGCTAGGACATTTATTTAACACTAAAAGCACAAGACACTACAACATATGTTATTAATGTATCTGAGAGTCTAGATTAAGTCAACTGTAATCCACTTTGAGGCCATTCTTGAAAACAACATAATATCAAATGTTTAATAAATACATACAAATATTCAGGAGAGCAAAGCAAACAGCTCCCCTATTATATATTTTAATTGGCAATAAAATGCAATATATGCTGTTTAATGTGTACTATAGTCCTATCGCGGTTTGATAAATCTCCCCCTAAATATTTAAATAGTTGTCACCTGTGACAAGATGAATTAGAATATACAAATCATGGACGGCCCTTGAGAGAGAGCGAGGTGCCCCTCCCCCAACACCAGCTGGTGTATCCTAGGGAAGTTATAGCCCGGCACACTCATACCTGCAGTAGAGGGCCCCTTGAAAAGAACACTGGACTCTGAGAGCGACCAAAGGTGTTCCTGCCCCCAACGTCATCTGATATGTCCCAGGGAAGTTAAAAGCCAGTGCACTCATATCTATGGTGGAGAGCCCCTTGAGAAGAACATTGGTCTCAGAGAGACCAAGGCACCCCTTCCCCGACATAAGCTGCTGTGTCCCAGGTAAGTTAAAAGCCCCTCTGTTCATTTTTGGTGTGATCTTCACAGTGAAATTTCCTTGGAGATTCTGGTTGAAATAGGTAAAAAGAGGAAGGGCAATCCTTATCTGCTCCCTTCTATGTCAAGTCAAATCCCCTCAACTACCCAGTTGATACTGAACTTGCTTAATTTTGGAAACAATTTCGGGACCATTGGATCTTGAAGGTACCGCTCTCAACCCTCAGGATTCTTTCATTTCTCTGCCCCGAAGGTCCAGTTCCCCAAAAGACTCTGTTAAATTGCTAGGTTAAGAGAGCAATGAAACAAGCCTAGAAGTGGTGGTGAGTGTTTCAGCTGTCCCTAGCTGTTCTCCATGTGGAAAATGTAAAACCTCCCCCTCGGGTGTTCCTATTCTTGAGAAATTTGAGGTTGTTACATTGGACTCTCTTTGGGTAGCTGTCTTCAAATTGGAAATGACTGTCTGCTCAAATAGAATCCATGGCTAGGTTTTCTGGATCTTTTACTACACATTTGACCATCACTTGCAAGAGATATCAGATCAAGTTAAAGAATTGTCTGGTTAAAATTCAATGCCAAAAAATCCAAGAGACAAATTTTTCTTTATTGAAAGACAATCGGGTTTTACATAGATGGGTAGAGACTTTTGGTAGTATGACCAGAAATTGGAATTCATGTTTTCTTTATTTAATACGAGCTTCTATGATTTCTCCTTTAGTGATTTTGAGCCAGTTCTATACACAGTTTCTTTCGGAGACAATTCCTAAGTTTGCTAAGATTTTTTACCTTCCTGACTAGATCTGAAGATATTGTGGTATTTGATGTTTCCTCTTTCAACAGTTTTGATTTTTTTGGAAAATTCTCATACTACTATTAATGATTCAGCAACTCTTCCTATGGAATATATATATGCAAGAATCTGATAAATTCTGGATATTGAGCCTTTTTCTTCTTCTAAAGGAGCAGCTTTTTTTTTTACATAAAGGGGTGGATTTTAAAAGGCCGCCGGCACGCGTAAAGCCCCGGGACGCGCGTAAGTCCCGGGGCTTTCGAAAAGGGGAGGGAGGGGGCGTGTCCGGGGGCGTTCCTGAAACGACGCGGCATTTCAGGGGCGTGCCGCGGCGTTTCGGGGGCGGGCACAGGGGCGTGGTGCCGGCCTGGGGGAGTGGTTGAGGCCTCCGGAACAGTCCCCGGGACCGGAGGACGGAGCGGGGCTGCCGGCCGACGTGCACAAAGTTAGATAGGGTCAGGGGGTGGGTTAGGTAGGGGAAGGGAGGGGAAGGTGGGGGGAGGGTGAAGAAAAGTTCCCTCCAAAGCCGCTCTGAAATCGGAGCGGCCTCGGAAGGAACAGGCAGGCCGCGCTGGGCTCGGCGCGTGCAGGTTGCACAAATGTGCACCCCCTTGCGCGCCGACCCCGGATTTTATAAGATACGCGCGGCTACGCGTATTTTTTTTATAAGATACGCGCGGCTCGCGTATTTTTTAAAAATCTACCCCATACTGTTTTTTCCTGACTTGGTCAGGGATACTCATATCCATAGGAAGCTTTTCGTAGAAAAGAAGTCTAGGGTTCTATCGGGGATACTTTTTTATTGAAATACCCCTGTAAATATGTAGTTAAATTTCATGGATCTAGCTATTTTTTTTCAATCCTATTCAACAAGGTAATTTCTTACAGAACAAGTCCTTTCCAATTGTTTACATTAGATAATATCTGAACCATTAAGTGTAGTTTCCACATTTTCTTTGTATATTTCTTTTTTTTTTTTTTTTTTAATTTAAACTTTTATTATTTTCATTAAAGACATTCTTTAAGAAATAACAGGAAAATATGTTATACATTCAATAATCCATATCATATAACAAGAGAACAATCATCATCCTTATACTTTGCAAACATATCATATAATTGGGGGAGGAAAATAATAATATATATTTACTTATATATATCTTATAACATAGGAGTTTCTTTTACAAGTTAAACCCCCTATCACTTTCAATCTGAGAGAGGAAGAATGGAATTACTTTTACTGGACTTCGTTCTCTGAGGTCACAACTTGATTTTTATCTGACAAAAACATTTCTAAGTGTGCCGGGTCAGAAAAAACAATTTTTTTCCCTTGATATGTTATAAGACACAAACATGGAAATTTTAAAAAGAAAGTGGCTCCCAATGCTAACACCTGATCTTTTAATTTCAAGAAATATTTTCTCTTGACTTGTGTCGCCCGGGCCACATAGGGAAAAATCTGAATCTTTTGACCACAAAACGGCACATCTTTATACCTAAAAAACTTTTTGAAAACACTCTCCTTATCCTGTTCTGTTATAAAGGAAATAAAAAGAGTAGCTCTCTTATTTATTATGTCAATAGACTCTTCCAAAAAGGTAGAAACCCCTATACTAGGAGGGATTTCTGTAACCAAATTTCCCTCATCCTTTTTAGATCTTTTTAATGGGAAATAAAATATTCTTGATATCTTAGGGATAGCTTTGTCTTCATAGAATAATATTTCCTTCAAAAATTTTTTGAACATTTCTTCTGGAGAGAGCAAATGCGTTAAAGGAAAATTAATAATTCTTAAATTTTTGGATCTTAACATATTTTCTATATATTCAATTTCTTTATGCATGACTATGCTATCACGAATAAACACATTTCCAGAATTTTGCATTAATTGTACCTTGCTGGTCAAAGCATTGACTTCTTTCTCACAATAACTAATTTTCTTAGTATGTTCTTCTATTACCTCTCTATTAGCATTAATCACAGTAGACAAGGAGTTGTTCATCATTACCACATTACTATCAAGTCGTGAGATCATCCGCCCAAGATCTACTAATGTAACATTGTCAGGTACTGCTACCGGATCAGTGCTGCATTGTATATCGACTGGGAGTTTAACCTTAGACACTTCCAAAGTTAATACTGATTTTAAAGTTTCAGTCCTTGGGGAATCAGGTTGTTGTATCATCCCCGACTCCCCTTGAACTGCTCCTACCAGTCTGCTTGTCGCCTCTCTAGATGTTTCCGGATTTGGCTGCGGTGGAGATGTTGGTCCATTGCCAGGACTTAGGGAGACTAATGATGTAGCTCCCAAACTGTCCTCTTGTGGCCTTTCCATCAGTCGTGTGACATGATGGTCCATGGGGCCGGTGCGATTTTGTTGCACTGGTGAAGAGGTGAAGATTTTTGCCTTCCTCTTTCTGCCCATAAGTAATTAAATGTTAACAAAATATAAGCAAATATAAATATGGACACCGGCCTCCGGACTCTTCCGGACTAAGCCGGACCAAGCCGCGCGCCCCTTCGGAGCGCGCGGCTTAGGAGGCGCGCCGGCGGCGATGGTGCGCCGCACTTCCGCTGTTTTTATCGTCGGTGAGGGGACGCCCTTGCTGACGTCACTCAGCCGCACCCCCAGCACTTCCTGCTGGCGATGGATACTCGGGGACCACGGGATGAAATCTCGGGGTCCACGGGTCCAGGTAGGGCTCGGGGAAGGCAACAACCCCCTCCTTCTCTCTCGCTCACTCCCCGGTTCTGCTCACCACACCGCTGCTCTTATCGTCGGTGAGGGGACGCCCTTGCTGACGTCACTCAGCCGCGCCCCCAGCACTTCCTGCCGGCGATGGATACTCGGGGTCCACGGGATGAAATCTCGGGGTCCACGGGTCCAGGTTGGGCTCGGGGAAGGCAACGACCCCCTCCTTCTCTCTCGCTCACTCCCCGGTTCTGCTCACCACACCGCTGCTCTTATTGTCGGTGAGGGGACGCCCTTGCTGACGTCACTCAGCCGCGCCCCCAGCACTTCCTGCCGGCGATGGATACTCGGGGTCCACGGGATGAAATCTCGGGGTCCACGGGTCCAGGTAGGGCTCGAGGAAGGCAACGACCCCCTCCTTCTCTCTCGCTCACTCCCCCTTCTTTGTATATTTCATGGTTAATCCTCTCCCATATTTTGGTATGATTTTTCAGGTTTATTTCTTTTTTTTTTTTCATTTTCTTGGTGTCCAGAAATACCTTGATTATTATATTTGGAGATAATCCTGTCTAATTTCCTGAAACAAGAGTGTATTCTTGTATTTGATTTTTGAAAAAAGTTAAAGAAAAAGGAAGAAAAAAGGATATACAAGTCAGTCAATTCTTTGGACTCTGAAAGATTTGTTCTTTTTTAGATTACTATAAAATGAATGCCATTTTTATGATGGATTAATTTATTTAAAGAGGTTATCCTAGGCTGGTAGTTCATCAAGCTTTTAAAAGTGTGTTGTATATTAATGGGGTCATTCATTAAAAAAGATTCTACCACTACAGGATCATCTAGAATGCATTCTCACCTATACTCATCCTACTAATCATGTCATGGATATTCTTAAAAAGGATTGGCCTTTATTCCAAAATGTCATGCAGTTTTTCGGAAACCTGTAATATTTGCATTTAAATGTGGACAGAATATTCATCACTATTTGGTTTCATCTTATTTGCCTCTAAGATATTCTGAAGATAGTAATGGGCACCACAGTTTTGAACACCCTATTTTTTGTCCTACCTTGGATTTCGATGGCTTTATTCATGCCAGCACTGGGAAATGTTATTTATTAAGAAACTCGACTTCATGTGAATCATATCAAGTAGTTTATGTGACCTGGTGCCCATATGATTTATTGTACATTGGTAAGACCATAAAATGATTAAAAACATAGGGCCTAATTTTCAAAAGTATTTACATATTAAAAATGGGTTTTATAAGTATGCATTCACTTTTCCCGTATAAGTGGGATTTTGAAAATTGCTACACTATATGCCATTGAATTGTCCATAGGATTTACCCATGTAAGTGCATTTTACGTGGGTAAATGGGTTTTGAAAATTACTGTAATAGCAAGAGTGGGGAAGCCTCACATGCCAAAGTGCAAATGTAAACAAAGAAATGTGAGGAAATAATTTAAATCCAAAAGTAATATTTATGATGATCCGGTGCAATCACAAGATTTCTAAATGTCAAGTTCAAAGTAACATCTTTATTAGCTTTATGCTGATATTATCGCTGTATCAGTTACAGAATTCTTCAGCCTTAAAGTCCCTCTAAGTATTAAAGTCCCCTGACATGGCCATGTTTCGTCAGTTGGCTTCTTTGGAAGGGACTTCACTGTAAATCAAACAAAACAAGATGAATCTTTCTCTAAAGGTTCAGTGAAAAACATTAGCCTGGGCAGCCACGTCAGGGAGGTGAAGGTAGGGGAGGACACAGTGACACACCTTACATATACAAATACAAAACTCAGTTAACCAGAAGTGGGATAAAATTGGCTGCAGCTTTATTACAATAAATGGTGTTACAAGCTTCGTTCCCAAGCCATAACATAAGTAAACTATCCAAGGGTTGTCCTCTGTGCAGGCAGCACCTCACCTCCGGCCCCAGGCCCGTCACAACAAGATAATTTCTTACAGAACAAGTCCTTTCCAATTGTTTAGTTAGATAATATCTGAACCAATAAGTATAGAGCAGAATGTAAGTCACAGGACTAGAAATAAACAGAACATGGTGAACTAATACCTAACAAGGATACCATAGACCTTCTTAGAGCAAGGAGTTTAAACAACGGAGCCCACAGACCCGATGCTTAAGTTAGCCAATTGAAACAGAAATCACCATTGCAGAAAATCACCCATTGCATGGTAGAGATGTGCATTGTTTATTTTTATTAGTTCAGGCTTCATTTTCGGGCCCCCGCAGGAAAATTCATTCTTCCTGTGGGTTGTTTTTTCTTTTTTGGTGGATCCCGATTTTCGTGTTAGTGCGCACTAAGGGGCAGATTTTCAAAAGGTTACGCGCATAACATATGTGTGTAAACCCCGAAAAGCTGCCCCTGCCTGCCCCTGTGTGCGCTGAGCCTATCTTGCATAAGCTCGGTGGCGTGCGCAAGTCCCGGGACATGCATATGTCCTGGGGCTTCGAAAAAGGGGCGGGAAGGGGGCGGGTCCGGGGGCATGGCGGCAGTCCTGGGGCGGGTCCGGGGCGGGTCCGAGGGTGGTCCGGAGGCGTGGCGGATGTTGGGGTGTTGCGGGGGGGCAGACCCGAGTCCTCCAGCACAGCGGCCTGTGCTGGGGGCTGGAGAGCCGGTAGGCGTAACTTCTACAATAAAGGTTAGGAGGGAGTTTTACCTAGGGCTGGGGGGCGGGTTAGATAGGGGAAGGGAGGGGAAGGTGCGGGGGGGCGGAGGGAACGGAGGAAGGCTGTGCGGCTCGGCCCGCGCAAGTTGCACAATTGTGCACCCCCTTGCGTGCACTGACTCTGGATTTTATAACATGCATGCGGCAGCGCGCGCATTGTATTAAATCGGGCGTAGATTTGTTCGCGCCGGGTTAAGCGAACAAAACTACACCCGCGCGCAGGTTTAAAGATCTGCCCCTAACTCCCATTAGTGCTACTCCCGTTACCTCGCACGAACACGAACTATGAATTTTTCAGAACTGAGAGGAGTGTAGGATATCAAACCAGGGGAGTTTGGAGGACCTAGCTATTAACTGGGTAAACTGGTGGACAAACTAGTAAACTGGCAATGGCATGCGTATGCACCCCTTTTAAAATCCCCTGACTTATATGATAGAAATGAGATTTGTGTGAACATGTGTGCGTCCACTTATAATTTGGTGCACATGCATGCACGGCCAGGATATTTTATAACATGCATGTACATACGCACGCATGTTATAAAACAGCTGTCCCTGGGTGTGGGTCGATGCACACATGTCAATAGTGCGCCTGCATGCAGGTTTGAAAGTTACTATCCTTGCATCTTCACCATTAGACTTTTATAGTTCTCTACGCTCCACACACACCACTACCAACCATTTTAAAAGGAGATATGGCTAGCTAGGGTGCATGAACAGAAGTACTGGAGAGTTACAGTGGGGATACAGTACAGGAAAGAGTGACCACCCCAAAGAATAGGGTAAGCACAAGCAGCAACCTGTCTGCTATCATGCCCTTCACTACCTCAGTACACCACAGCCATATTGGCCACACAGAACCAACCCTCCTGAAGCTTGCAACAAAGACCCTTGTCCCATCCTAGCAAATGAGACCCCATCAGAAATGTATGTGACATGCTATCTACAAAGCCTATTCAGGACATGGTCACAGATCCTCTAGCATATTGGACATACAGGTTTGTGGTCTGGCCAGACCTGGCCAAGGGGGTTCAGCATTATCTCTTCTTCCCACAAAACAGTATGGCCAGTGAACATGCTATACTAATAGTGGGGACATTGAGCCCTCATCGTTCAAACCTGATGCCAGATTTAATGAGAAACTTGATATTTTTGAAAATTAATCTGCTTTTGTACAGTTTCCCAGAATTTCCATGCAAGTTGCAGGAAATGTGAAAGCACCTTGGGGTCTTGCTGTCAATCTGCCTTGAACCTGCCTCTGTACCTTGGGGGTTTGGCTGCCACTCTGTCTAGCTGAAATGCCTCTAACACTGCATCTTGCAGGTCTTGCTGCCACTTTGACTTGTTACTGTGCTCTTCAAGCTACACCTTGGGGGGGCTTGCTTAGCTGGCATGCCCCAGATGCTACATTTTGTGGGATCTTGCTGCTGACTTACCTTGCTGGCATGCACATGACACTATACCTTGGGGATTTTGATGCCTCTCTGTTGTTTGCCTCTTGCATCCAAGTTCTCCTTCCCTGCTTCCTTTATGGTTATTCTGGGGTGTTTTGAAACCAAAATAAAATGTATAAAAAGAAAACAAAATACAAGTTTCTCCTTCCAACCCACTTCTTTGCTGGTCCCCCCCCCCCCCCCCCCTTTCCTTTTCTAATTCACCTCTAGGATCCCAGCCTAGTTCTCCTACCATGTTTCTCTCTTCTTTATATTGAGGTGTTTTGTCCACCAAAAGAAATAATGTTTAAAAAGGAAACATAAAATTAGAAGTTTCTCCTCTCACTCCATCACTTTCCTTGCTCTAAACCTTGCTATCTAACTCTTCCAGCCCGCCTGGCCTGCTTTTGGCTCTCTCACGCTTCCTTGGAGAACCCCTGCCATTACAAGTAATGTTTTCCCACTTTGCAGTGCCTTAGGATATTATGCATCTGATCATGTTGCCTTTCCTGCTTTTTTGGTGCCTTCACTGTCTTGGGGATATTCATGCCTCTGTTATGTTTACAATTCCCCTCACTCTTTGTTTTGGGGCTTTTGGTGCCATTCTGTCTTTCTGTATCATTTTGTATGCTGTGTCTTGCCTTCTAATCTGTACCTGTTATGAACCTCAGAGGCAGACTGTAGTGAACACCAGCCTGAACCTTGCCTGTTTCTTCTCTGTCCCAGAGTTTGTGTGTATGCACAAGGATTCAGCACACATAAACAATGTGTGAGATAATTTTGCACACGCTGAGAGTTACTATATTTATATATTTGTATATACCAACATTCCATCAGAGATATCACATTGGTTTATATTCAGGTACTGTAGGTATTTCCCTATCCCAGTGGGCTTACAATCTAAGGGGGTCATTTTCCAAGGAGTTACCGAGGGTGATAATTCCGCAAATCGCGCTAACAGCCGTTAACGCGATTTGCGAATTTTTAATTTTGTATTCAGGGGGTGGAGTAAATGTAAAGTAGGGAGGATTTATCGTGTGCTGCGAAACAGCCGCAGTGTTAGCGCCGTTCATGATGGAGAGAGAGAGAGAGAGAGAGAGAGAGAGAGAGAGAAAGAGAGAGAGAGAGAGAGAGACTTGCTATAGTGCCTCCTCCCTAGACAGGTATTTGTATCCCTATGGGAGGCCCACCTAGTAACTCGAGGTGAGGGTTAAGTATTAGTGTAGGGGGTTAGGGGCCACTTTGACATTCAACGTGAGATGTACGAACAGAACAGTGGTCTCTTGTGAAGATTTGCTGGCCTTCGGAGTGAGGAAACTCACTCCAAGATGAGATTTGGGCAATCGACCCCGGATTTTATAACATGTGCGCGCATGTTAAATAAAATCGGGCGTAGATTTGTGCGCACTGGATTGCGCACACAAATCTACGCCTGCGCATAGCTATTAAAATCTGGCCCAGTGTATAATCCCTAAACCAGCGAGAAGTTGGCACAGATCCCATGCTACTAATGCCAGTAATAAGCAATGGCATGGATGTCTTATTCAAGAACTTATCCCAACCTTTTATAAAACCCAGGTAAACTAACTGCCTTAACCACATATTCTGGCAATGAATTCCAGAGCTTAATTGTTCATTGGGTGAAAAATAATTTTCTACATTTTGTTTGATATGTGCCTCTTGCTAACTTCATGGAGTGCCCTCTAGTCCTTCTATTATCTGAAAGAGTAAATAAATGATTCATATCTTCCCATTCAAGTTCTTTCATGATTTTTAGACCTCTATTATATCCCTTCTCAGCAGGCTCTTCTCCAAGCTGAACAATCTCAACCTCTTTAGCCTATTCCCCATAGAGGAGCCATTCCAAGCCCTTTATCATTTTGGTCACCCATCTCTGTACCTTCTCCAGTGCATCTATATCCTTTTTGAGGTGTGGTGACCAGAATTACACACAGTATTCAAAATGTATTCACACCGTGGAGCAATATAGAGGATTATGACATTCTCCATTTTACTCACCATTCCCTTCCTAATAATTCCTAATATTCTGTTTGCTTTTTTGACCACCGCAGCACACTCAGCTAATAATTTCAATGTATTTTCCACTATGATAGCAGATCTTTTTCCTGGATGGTAACTCTGAATATGAAACCCTACAGATCCCTGAGGCACTCCACTGTTTACCTTTTTCCACTGAGAAAACTGGCCATTTAATCCTACTGTCTGTTTCTGTCTTTTAATCAATTTTAATCGACAAAAGGACATCTCCTCCTATCCCATGACTTTTTAATTTTCTCAGGAATCTCTCATGAGGGACTTTGTCAAACACCTTCTGAAAATCCAAATATACTACATCTACCGGTTCACCTTTGGCCACATGTAAACCGCCATGATATTTTTTGAATGGCGGTATACAAAAGATTTTAAAATAAACGAATAAAATACATATTAATCCCTTTAAAACATGTAGCAGATTTGCGAGGCAAGATTTCCCTTGGATAAATCCATGCCGTCTGTGACCCATTAGACCATGTCTATCTATATGTTCTGCGATTTTTGTTCTTTAGAATAGTTTCCACTAATTTTCCCAGCGCTGAAGTCAGACTCACCGGCCTGTAGTTTCCTGGATCACCCCAGAGCCCTTTCTAAAGGAGCCCTTTTTAAAGTGTGTTGTTTGTTTGAATTCACAACCTACTTTTCAGGTGACAGGGTTTATTTAGAATCTTTTAGCTCAAATGATTCTTTACTTCTAGGCACATGGACTACTTTTGCTTTTATTGAAACCTCTCTATTGGGATGCCCTAGCTCTCCTGTTTCATTGGTATCCTTCAAAGTTACCTCCCTCTGAACCATGCATTGCTGAGCAACTGTCAGCTTTCCCTTTTGTTGCAGTTTAAAAGCTACTTTCTCTCCTTTGTAAAGGTTAGCACCAGCAGCCTGGTTCCACCCTGGTTAAATGGAGCCCATCCTTTTGGAAAACACTCCCCCTTCTCCAAAAGGTTGCCCAGTTCTTTACAAAACTGAATCACTGCACCATCCTCTCATGTACACATTGAGACTCTGGAGCTCTGCCTGCCTCTGGGGACCTGTGTATGGAACAGGCAGCATTTCAAGGAATGCTACCCTGGAGGTTCTGGATTTCAGCTTTCTATCTCTTACTGCTGCTGTGCTTCTCTTGTGGTGCCTTGGGGAACCCCAGTCACTGCCGGTATTACGGTTCCTTGGGCTATTCATGCCACGTTTGGTGCCAAATTGACACAATCTTATTGTACTGGAGTATCCTTCACCCTTCTAATGATGTCTACCCACAAGTTTCTTTAGAAATTATTAGAAAACCCCAATTTGGGAGCTCAAAATAGATTGCATTGCTTCCTCCATTGACATTAAATGGGAAACAAATGAACGAATAAAAGGAATGATTGAAAAATAATTTTTCATGGAATACACTAACTAAAACAAAATATTTACCTCTGCACATTCCTGGTGTCTTTGTTTAATTAATGTAGGATATTTTCCCTTCAATATGTTTTAAGATTTTGATAAAATAAATAGATTTTTTAGCATTAAAATTATTTGAAAAAGTATGGCTAAATTATTTAAGTAGTTCACATTTTTCCTTTTAGGAGTGTTTGTAGTGATTGTGCTGATTTAGCCAGGTTGCTTTTTTGTGCCCTTTATATTATAATTTCCAGTTCAATTTTCTTTTGTTTCTTTATTTTAGAAAGTCAAAAACATTTCCTGCTAGAATGGGAACCACAGAAATGGTACAAATATTGTTTTCCTCTGTGTTGTTTGAACCTGATAACTTATACCTTTGGCTTTTAAGTCTGTACCTTGTGGCTTAATGTACCGTGATAAGAACACTATAAATTAAATAGGCATAGTGGTAAAGAGATCTACTGAAGACAACAAAGCTGCAAATCAGCAAAACGATCTATAAGGCTTCAAGGAGAACAGATTTTATTCCCTGAAGAAATATCCACTAACTCTATATTCTAAAAACAGTCCAAGGTTGCATTACTGTAGAACCTTTTGCCTTTTTCACTTAAAATATACTAAACCCAGGCTGCTGAAATCAGTGTCAATATTTAATGTGCTACTGAAAAGAGCTGTCTTTGGAAGAGACTTTGGCTTACGAAAGTCACCCACAACATTCGTGAATCATAAAAATATAAATCAGTAGTAGCATAAAAAGTGGGATCATAATTTTCAGTTATTTTATTTTTCTCAGAAATGTATCAGTGTTTAATATAAAGAACAAAAATGGGAGAAAATCAGTGGGGTCCAGGCATACAGTTATCAACTGTCTGAAGTCATCATTTTCATCAAAACCATTGTCCTTTCAAGCTATCATTTTTCTAAAGCTAATTGGTATTTTGTCATTGTATGACGATGAAAAGGTCAAATAGTTTGTCTGTCTTGGGATTTATATTGGGTGTCTGTTTTATGATCATAGACAACATTTGACACATTGTGGATTTAATAGGAACTGACAATTTATAGTCAACAGTAGTGAAAAAAAATAGCATTTACAAACAGAAGACGGAAGGTTTTGGATGTTCATAGATAGTAACTTTTAAACCGGTGCACAGGCGCACTTCGGATAGTGTTCCCTGATCCTAAAGCCAGCTTCGGGTCAATAATAAGCCAGTTTACTGGCCCTTGAATCTTCATCTTCTTTGGAGCACTCGAGTAAGCCTCTAATATTCTCTCTATACCACACAAACAGATCAACATGCTTCTTGGTTTCCCTATCCCTATACATCACCATGTTTGCCATGGCGAATACTCCATACCAATCATCAAGAATCAACGTAAACATCAAACTAAGCCTCTCCCACAACACTACAACCGTCATCAAAGGCTAATTCCAATAATGATTTCACCAATCACACAATTCCTCGGCCTTTCTCTGTTATCTCTTACTCTATTCAATGCTCAATCACTTTAAAAAAAAACTCATATCTTAAACGACTACCTTACTGAAGTAAACCCAGATATCTGTGCAATCACAGAAACGTGGTTTAAACCTTCAGATTTAGCTCTGTTAAATCAACTACCAACTCAGCTTTATGATTTTTTCTCCATACCTAGAACCAAAAGAAAGGGAGGAGGTCTGCTTCTCGCAGCCAAGAAAGGTCTAAGAATATCTTTACAACATTCATATACCACATCAAAATTAGAGCTCTCTTTCTTTAAATCTGATCATTTACAAATTGGCCTAATCTACGCTCCACCAGGATCTTTAGATTCTGACCCTTCACCAGTCATTGAACTCTCTGCCAAATACTTCAACCCAGACAAACCTGCCATCTTACTGGGTGATTTCAACTTACATGTCGATGCTTCACCACAATCCCCAAATTGTGTTACCCTACTCTCGGCTCTCAACTACATGGGCTTCACACAAATTATAAAAGCCCCTACCCACAAAGCAGGTCACACTTTAGACCTTATTTTCATTAATCAGTGCATCTCAAACACAAATACAATCACATGTTCACCTGTCCCTTGGTCGGACCATCAAATCATCAACACGACCTTCAAGCTTTCACAACATCCTCCACTTTCGTTCCCAAAAAACACTATTCAATTCAGGAAACCTTGTTCTACAGACCTTCTCATCAATCAGTTCACTAATGAATTATCACATCTCGATCTCTCCAACGCATCTACAGCCACCACCTCATGGTGCAACATCACCAAAAAGATCGCAGACATTACCTGCCCTTCCATCACAAAAGTAGTACAACCTTCGCCAGACAACAGGAAACCCTGGTTCACCCCAGAACTGAAGCTGCTTAAACAAGAGCTAAGAAATAAAGAACACACTTGGAGGAGAAACCCATCCCCCACAACATTAGCTATTTATAAAACCTCCCTCAATGCTTATAGGATCACCATACTGAGAACAAAGAGAGATTTTTTCTCAAAAAAAAATACATCATTTCATATTTGATTCAAAAGCACTTTTCTCCTACGTTTCAGCTCTCACTAAACCATCACCTCCTACCATTCCTGATGATCAAGCACTCAACAAAGCATCAGAACTAGCAGAATACTTTAAGGATAAAATTGACAAACTGACTATCTCTTTCTCATCATCTTTTTCATATCCCCCTTTCCCTCACATTACCTCACCTCAACTAAATACAACGCTGGAAACTTTCGAGACCACTTCAGCACTTGAGATAGAAAACATACTTAAAAAAAATGAAACCGTCATCTCATCCCTTAGACACAATTCCTACTAACCTTCTCATTGCAATAAGAAACTCCATATCAAAACCAATTGCAGACATCATTAACTGCTCTCTCTCCCAGGGTCTAGTTCCTGACCAACTTAAATTAGCCATTCTCAAACCTCTACTTAAAAAACCTAACCTTCCAACCACAGATCCAGCTAACTTCCGCCCAATAGCTAATCTGCCATTGATCGCCAAAATTATGGAAAAGATAGTCAATAAACAACTATCTGAATATTTGGAAGAAAACAACATTCTTGTATCTTCCCAGTATGGCTTTCGGAAATCGTTAAGCACTGAATCTCTCCTTATCTCTCTTACCGATTCTATTCTATCTAATATGGACAAAAAACAACCACATCTTTTGATACTACTAGATCTCTCTGCAGCCTTTGACACTGTCAACCATTCATCTCTATTAAAATGTCTGGCAGATATAGGCATTAAAGGAACAGTCTTCAGCTGGTTCAAATCCTTCCTAGCAAATAGACAATTCAAAGTAAAGATTAACAACAAAGAATCACAACCGATCCCTTCCAACCGGGGGGTCCCTCAGGGTTCCTCCCTTTCCCCTACCCTCTTCAACATTTACCTCTTACCTCTATGTCATCTACTTACTAAACTAAACCTAACTCACTATCTCTACGCGGATGACATCCAGATATTCATCCCAATCTCAGAATCCTTACAAAAAACCTTGGCTCACTGGAACAATTGTTTGCAACAGATCAATCATCTTCTCTCCAGCCTTTGCCTCATTCTTAACAACAACAAAACTGAGATCCTAATCATCAATCAAGACATCAACATCAAACTTCTAACCCAGCTGACCTACTCAACTCATCCACTCCCATATTAAATCACTCACCACATGTTCGAGATCTAGGTATCATGCTAGACAATCAGCTCAATTTTAAAAAATTCATAAGCACAACCACCAAAGACTGTTTTTATAAGTTACAAGTCTTAAAAAAATTGAAGCCTCTTCTTTATTTCAACGATTTTCGGATGGTCCTACAAGCCATTATTATATCAAAAGTTGACTATTGCAATTCGCTTCTCTTTGGCCTTCCATATTCATCCATCAAACCCCTCCAAATGCTACAGAACTCTGCAGCCAGAATCCTTACCAATATGAATAAAAGAGATCACATCACCCCCATTCTCAAGCTCCTCCACTGGCTGCCTATAAAGCAAAGGATCCTATATAAAGTACTCACCGTAATTCATAAATCCATTCACAATATCTCTCCTCTTCAATTATGTAACCAACTACGCCCTCACTCCTCCTCTAGACCCATCAGAGGAGCATATAAAGGCACACTCTATGTACCTTCAACAAAATCCTCGCATCATAAACGTGCCATATCTACAGCAGGCCCCATTCAATGGAATGCGCTCCCACCAGACATTCGGCTTGAGTTCTGCCACTCTTCATTCAAAAAAAAACTTAAAACCTGGCTCTTTAGCCAAGCTTTTCCAGGACCATGATCATCATTTTTTCCCCTCCAACCAGCAAGAACATATCTTCTTCACAAACCCCCATTTTCCATACCACTACCTACTTCGGTATCTAATCTCTTGCTGCAGGACACTTGAGACTTTCTCACTTATACGTTATAATTTTTATGCTCAATAAGACCTGTCAACTTAATTGTTTAAGTCTTTTTTTTTTTTTTTTCTCCTTTATCTTTTGGTCATCAATGTTACAACATTATTGTTAAATTTTGAACTTATGTACACTGTTCCAAGTTTCATAACCTTGTTCTATGTAATGCCTTTTGGCAATTTTCATGTTCTGTTTCAATGTAAACCGATGTGATCTTTATTTCATATAGGAACACCGGTATATAAAAATCTAAAAATAAATAAATAAATAAATGTGCATTGGCGGACACCCAGATACGTGGCTATTTTATAACTTGTGTGCGTATATGGGTGTGTACTAGGCTTTTAGTTCATCTTTAAGTCCAGATCAATTTTAGAACAGCCATTTGTGCAAATAGAACTGTTTTATGCACATAAATGGCTTTGAAACTTACCCTAAAATGTTCACAGAATGTTCAGTGTCTTTCAGGGTCTGCTGTCATGGAACCAATCACCCACTATAACAGGTATTGGGGCAGAGGGGTCAGGAGATCATTTTCTATCCATGAGGTCCTCTTACAAGATGTGGATGAAGTAGTTAAGGAAGAATGGGTGGGAATAAATTAACTGGATTGGTTAGCTCATGGTATCATTTGTCACCTGAAGCCTGTCACTGCATTGATTAGACTGTCCAAAGAGCCCTTCAGGAATTCAGATTCTTGAGCCACTACAATGGCTTCTATGGCCTCTTTCATATTGCCAATACTTTTAGTCAGAATATGAAGGACTTTCTTGACTGGTTTGAGGCCCTCAAGGACATTGCCATTCAGGTATTTATGCCACAATACTACAGAGTCATTGTAGAGATGAAACCAGAATAAGGATGCTCTCCTGATAAAGGCCTGGAAGATTACAGCCCAGCATCCAAGGAATGCCTGTCCTGGGGCTGACTGACACTCTGATGCAATGCTTTCTACTTAAGAAGTAAAGAGGAGGCACTGTGGCTTAATCTGGAAAGAGGGAATGGAACATCTACTTGTATTGGTGTAACATACAGACCTCTATCGTAGACAGAGGAGATAGGCAGAGCTTTAATGGAGGATATTCACAGGATGGCTGTACAAGGGGAGGTGCTGCTGCTAGGGGATTTTAATCTTCTAGAAGTTGATTGGGACATCCCAACTGCAGTATCTTCTACCAGCAGGGAGCTCCTGGGTTCTCTGCAAGGAGAACTGTTCTGTCAACTGGCAATGGAACCCACACAGGAGGGGGCAATACAAGACCTGGTACTTGCCAACGGGGACAGTATTTCTGATGTTGTAGTGGATTATCGTCTAGGAACAAGTGCCCACCAGATGGTGTGGTTTAATATTGGGAAGCAAGAGATGAAGTTTCATTCTAAGGTGAGAGTCCTAGACTTCAGGAAAACTAACTTTCTCAAAATGGGGGAGTACATCAAGGAATCGTTAGTTGAATGGGAAAATCTTGGGGAATTAGAAGGGCAGTGGACAAAATTAAAAGGAGATATCATAAGGACAATTATTTATTATTATTCTATTTAAAACATTTTTTGTCTGCTTATAATAAAATAATCAATCTAAGTGGCTCACACATTAACATACAGTAATAAATTCACATACAAACAATACTTTTCAATAAAACATGTTATCAGCTAAAAGCTAATCTTTTTGTTAGGAAAGTAAATAAAGGGAAGAGGAAAAAGAAACTTTTATAGAATTCTAAAAGAGTAGCTGAAAAGGTAAGGGAGAAAGGTTAGCATTCATAAACTACAAGAGATCACAGAAAGATTAAGATAGGCAACAATATCTGGAAAAATTAAGAAAAGCTGGAAAAGTATTCAGTAAAGTAAAACTTTAAATAGAAGAAAAAATAGCAAATATGGTAAAACAAGGGGACAAAAACTTCATTTTAGATATGTTAGTGATAGAAGGAAGTGCAAAAGTGGCATTGTGAGGACTCAAGGGTGAAGGGAGGAATATATAGAGGCTGATGAGGAAAAAATCATAATGCTTAACAAATATTTCTGTTTGGTGTTCACTGTGGAAGGGCCTAGAGCAGGACCACATAAAACAAAACAAATAAGACTGGAAGTGAGGTAAACCTCAATCGATTTTCAGAACAGTGTGTTTGAGAGGAACTACCTAAACTTAAAATAGATAATGCAATGAGGCCAGATGGGATATATCAAAGGGTACTATGGGAACTTAAAGATGTCCTGGCAGCTCCACTGGCTGACATTTCCAATGCTGCTTTTCAGTCTGGAGTAATTCCATAGGACTAGAAAAGGGCGGATGTTTGTTTGTGTTGCCTGCAAACTATCTTGGCTGCATGTCATGTGAGGGTAAAAGTCAGTTATTTTTTTTTTTATATATCGACATTCGATCTGAAATATCACATCGGTTTACATTCAGGTACTGTAGGTATTTCGCTATCCCCAGAGGGCTTACAATCTATCCATAGCATTGATGGCACCAGCTCCAGCATGATGACATTGCCTTTCTGGGCCAATTCATATTGCTCCATGGCAATAGTGGTGTTGCTGGGCATAGGTCATATGTATGTAGTAATTCAGGGGATGCCCACAAACCTGTTTGACCTGGGAAAGAAACAGAATTAACTGAATTGTCTTGTTGGAGCATATGAATTCCTTTAGCTTCCATCAATAAAGTTTGGCCTTCTACAGCAAGGCCACTATCTTCCAACTTCTCAGACCTGAAATCTGTGAATGCCTCAAGCTGTCCACAAAGATCCAAGCTCAGTGTTGCTTCCAACTTTTACAATTGTCCTGCACTCACTAGGCTCTCAGTCCAGTATATAGCTACTGCACTTGCAAAACCTGTAATCTCCTATAGCTTCAGCAGACCCATAAGACAACCCTGCAAGAAATGTTAATGGACTTTTGCTGTATGCTCCTATTTGGTGTTTATGTAATACAGGTAAATCATCAGCTCATTCCTAATGTTCTGTTGATTCCATGGGTTCTTAAAGTCCACCAATTTCTGTGAGGCCTTCATTTCAGCAGCTTGAGGAAAATTGGACAGATGCAACCATCTCCTATCTTCCTGGATCTTGGCTGGCAGTATTCTGATTGCTGTATTGATATCTGGATAGTGATGTTTATTGTGCTTGATTGTCCTGTGATGGACCCAAGACATTATCCATTGCCAAACTCACTCCTTGGCCACCAGGACAATTCTAGTGAAGTTTCTCCCAAACAAGCACAGTAATTTTCAATATGAGTTCCTGAATCATGTTGGCCTCATCCAAGTAAAGCATAAATCTGTAGGCATGGTTTTGAACCTTCCTCTCTACCACCTTCTACAGTTCCAACTCAGATTTCTATGGCAGCTCTTCAGTGCTTTCCTCCTCCTCTCTCTTTTCCTGCTGCATCTAAGATATCTGATGCACTTTTTTCTTATGTCTGGTTGTTTTCTCTATTCTTCTTTTTGCTCTTCAATTGCTCTCCTGCTTCTCCTCCTAGCAAAAATATACATTATGTGCTAAGATTTTTCTGAAGAAGGATACAAAGCCAAGAGGAAAAGACAAATGAGCATGCTCAGTTCAGCATATCCAGATTAATCAGTATAGCATTTAATAAACTATAGGTTTTTGGGTTCTCATTTCATTTGATGCTTATTGCTATTCATTTCATTTGCTTGAATAAAACGAACATCAATCCCACATTGTTATTACAGTGTCATGTTTTGGTTCAATTATTTCTGCTGGAAAAAAAAATCAAAAGGAATAGGAACAAAAGGAAACAAAAAAAAAACCAAAAGATAAACCAAAGGAAACGAAGGGGATAGGTTCCTTCCTTCCCACGTCTGAAACAAAACTCAGCTGCCAAAATTTAGAAATGTAACTCCCCCCCAACCCCAGCGGGACTTCCCCTATGAACACCACCTCCTGAACAACTCTCATCCCTTCTAAAGGGTATCCAAAGTCCGAATGGAGCAGGAGCAATCACTAATCTCTCCTGCCATGCTGGGTTCCAGTTTTAAAATGGTGCCAGCTGGTCCCATTTGGTTGTACAGCCGTGCAAATTATTTCTGAAACAAAATGAAAAAACCCAGTGAATTTTTACTGGGATATTTGTTTCATTTCATTTTGAAATGATGCAAGTTTTCATGTCATTTGAAACAAATGCATTCCTGGAAACTGTAGCGCATCATCCATTAAGCCAACATTTTTAGTATACACAAAAAAACTTTTAGTTCACGGAATAATAATGTTTTAGCATAAGTATTACTGCTTAGGCCCCACAACTGGAGAATATTCTTAATACATAGGCCCCTTAGTAGCTCAATACAATCCAGCCTTCCAGTCCAATTTATTTTAAAGTTCAACTCTCCTCCCCTCCCCCACCTCATACACACATTCACACACCACATTATGTCCTGCATTTTTGGCTTGCAAGCATCATAGTCCTTACCTTGACCTATTTTGAAGAAAATGTTTTTCCAAAGCTTTGAAACTGGCTCTTTTGAATTTTGAAAGTTTGTGAAGTATGAGCTTTTCATTGTTTGATTCAGCATTACTGATGCATTACTGTGTATGTTGACCTTCTTCAAGTTGAACATATTAAAGTAAAATGTAACAGCCCACACAAACAGGGGAATTCCCAGAGGAAGCCTTCTTTTTTATGCTGGCAGAATATTAAAGAGAGGTATCCGATATAACAATAGTATTATAATAAACCTACAGCTATAATTTTCATTATAATCTTATCTACCAAAGATAGGATTAATTTAATTGGGGAAAAAAAAGGTAATATTGAATTTAAGATTTGTTAAACTTGAGAATATCATATTTATCTTTAATCAAATATGAGCACAGAGGTTAAGCTTTCATGAAACATTTTTTATTCTTGTTAGGAGAAGCATAAAACTGAAAAGAAATTTATGATGGAAATGTGATAATCTGAAAGCAACATTCTTTTGTAAAATATGTGGAAAACTCAAAAGATAAGGGCCCTATTTTTAAAGAGTTTTTCCATACGCAGAATAAGGAAAAAAATATTGAACCTATAGCCAGAACAAATATTCTTCAACAATTATAAAATAAGGGCCTGCTTTTAAAAAGCATTTACTCGAGTAAGAGGGCGTTTGAAAAATGCTACAATTTATGCCATTGAATTGGTCCATAGGATTTGCTTGCGTAATTGCACTTTACTTGAGTAAATTGCTCCAATAGTAGATACATTTAAGCACGTAACTCCTTTTGAAAATTACCCCCTAACGGATACATTTTTAAAGCCTAGCATGCACAAATACTCGGAGATATGCGCGAGGCCGGGCCGTGAGCGCACCGAGCGCATTTTTGAAACAGCCCAGCCATGCGTGTATCTCCCGGTAGGTGGCAGGAACTGCCAGGTTCTGTGAAAGGGGCGGGCTGGGGGTGAGGTCTGGGCGGGGCACGCACATGTTATAAAATGGGCACATCTATGAAAATCTACCCCTAAATGAATAAAATAAAATTAGTAACAAAATGCTACCTTAGCAGGACAATATTGAAATTGGTGAATGTGCTGGCAGGTCCATGGGCACTTTATATCCCATAGACTGCCAGCCGATTTTTCAAATGGAAACTCCCCAAGGAGTTTCTTTTTCAAAATCCTGCAGTAGCAAATGTCAGTGGGATTCTTTACCCCACGTACTTTGCAAGTGCAAAGTATGAAAGGTAAACAACACATAGACATTTCAAAATGAAATTCCAGTATGTACTTCAGCTAGCCTGCCAGTGGCATGCAGTCAGGGGACTTTTAGGGATTCAGAGGATCCCCAGATCTAGTTTGCCAAGTGGTTGCGTTTTCCATCTGGCCAGGCCAGCTGCAGTGAGAAGTTAAAGGAAAAAAAAAAAAAAAAATGTGCAGACAACAGAGCATAGGTTACCAGAAATGAAATGCAGGGTGGGGCTAGAACCAGCAGGTGTGCTGCTGTGTCCTTCCCCTCCTCCTACGTAGGCCTCCTATACCCAAGTAAACCTGTGTGGGGTACCGTAGGGCCTGCTGTGCTCGCTGTTGTGTGCACAGCTTTGCTTTGTTTTACTTCTAGCAGCAGCTGCCGGCCGTGCCAGAGGAAAACCGACTAGCTGGCAACACTAGAGTTTGGGGAGTCGCTGGATTCCCCTAGAAGACCATGACAGCATGCCACTGTGGCCGGTCCTAATGCTGATATCAGAATCACCCCTTTCTCCCCCCCCCCTTCCCCACGGAAAGGGGGGGATCATTTTCTAAGGGTTTTACCTCCACAGACAAACTCTTGTTTATCTAAAGAAATCCCTTTTAAAATTGCCCCTATGGTTTCTAAATACAAAACAATTAGTCGGAAACTAATGGCCTGTGCAGCCAGATACGTAGCACTTTTAGATCCTGCGCGCACATATGCACAGTGTAATAAAACAGCCTTGGCGCACGTATGTGTGCTCTTAATTTTACAAGTGTGTGCCCACAGGCTATGTAACGTCGGCTTTTCAGCCGCGCAAGTGAGGAGAGTTTATAACAGGCGCGCGTCACACCATGACCAGTTTCCCCAGTTCATCCAAAGGTGTTGCCCCAATTTACAGCTAGGTCTCCAAACCCCCCTGGCTCTTTATCTTGTGCTCCCCCCAGTTATTCCAGACCTCTCACATGCTTCATAGATGCCTGGAAATATTTTTTTATTTAGACTTACCCCTCTCCTCCATAGAAGAAATAACTTTATGCTCAAATAAACCTGATACCTTGCCCAGGTGCATAGGTACTTGTGCGCACATCTCTTGACCCCCAACCTGGAATGCCCTCGCCCACATTCCACCTCTTTTTTCCCCAATGCGAGATATTTGCTCATCGGGGCATGTGTGCGCATGTGAAGTGGTTTATAAAATTGGGTGGACGAACGCTTGTGTCTCAAGTGCAACCCATCTCCCAATTTATTGCATGCCCAGCTTTTACAATTCACCATTTATTATATACTAACAATCTAAAATTTAAAAAAGAGAAGAACAACTTATGCTCAGGTACTGAAGGTAGATGTTCAGTGCAGGCTGGACATAGTAATGCTATCAAAATATACAAGACCAGCAAAAATAAAAAAATCTATCAACTATAATCAGGAATTAATTTGTGGCCTGGATTCCATAAAGGGTATGATATCTTTAATTGATTATCATAACAATAATGAAAAGATAAGATATAATATTAGTGGTAATTTTCTAAATAAAAAAGATACAGGGTCAGGTCAAATGGCAGCCTCTACCTTCCACTTTTTCCAATTAGGAAAAGAAAGCAAATTAAAAAAGATTTTGTGTTTTTGACCTGATAAAAAACTTACCATTGGTTATGGTACATAATACTAAATAAGATTTTCTTTTCTTTTTCCTTCTTTATTTGTTGCCTGAAGCTTACAGTACTTGTAAATGAAAAAAAAAATATCAGTGAAAATAATATAAAAGCAAACGCACATTGTCTTATCTTTTTGTAGAAGTTATAGTATATACAGCCCAGCCCAGTCATCATTTAACTTTCTCTTCAATCCATTAGAAACATTTCAATTCAGCTTAAAGTACATATCATATTATAATAAGTGTAGTTCATATTTTAATTTTAAATGGGTCTGTTTTCATAGAGACAAATGTTATAATTAGAAACTGAAACATCTTCAACCATTTTGGAACACATTTTTAAATTGTTTGGAGAATGTTTTCAAATGTATTATGGACAAAGTTAAATGATCATACTCTGAGTATGCCACGTCCGGACTAGATTTTATTTCTGAATAATATTGTCCTTGCACTCAAAGTTTTACCAACACTGGTACCTCGAAGAATAGAAATCATAAGGAAACAGATTATTTATATTGCTATAGTGGGTAGTTCTGCAATGATAGTACTGAGTGAGAGCACATACATTATTTTTAATTGCACATTTGAGACAGCCTAATAATATAACTCATGGAAAAAATGGATTCTATATTACATGAGAAAAGGGAATATGACTTGTGTCTTTGTAGCATGTTGGTAACTTTTGCTTCTCATACCATGGCTGCTCAATTCACCACGGAAAACTCAGAACAGGTTATGCATCTTCAGCAAGCTTTACCGTTGCTGCAAGTTCAAAGATAATTTAAGTAATAAATCTTTAAGTCAATAACTTATTGTAGCCTACAAAGCAATTTGGCTATACCTCTTTGTGCATGGTCATGAGTGAATGGGGAATATCACAACCGCTAATAGGAAAATTGATACCCTTGTTTGTGCCATTTGGGAAATTCTGAAGATCATCTCTGAGTACCTTTAAAGGAAATTTAAAGGTGAATTTTAAAAACCCAGCACATGTCAAAATCGGAAGATGTCCACACAAGTTGGGCTTGTGCACGTCCACCGAATTTTAAAAGCTGCCTAGATGTGCACGTATCTCCTGCTGCATACACATCTCACTTGATTTCAAAAAGGGGCATGGTCTGGGCGGGGCATGGCCAAGAGATGTGCACATAAATACTTATGCACCCCGGCACATTTATTTATTTATTTAACGCTTTTCTATACCGATCTTCATGGTTGGAAGACCATATCAGACCGGTTTACATCGAACAGGGTAATAGTAACAAAAAACAGTAAAAATAGTAAATAATAGTAAAAAACCGGAAGAATAAAGTTACATTTAACAAAGTTGGTAAACTTGGAGCTATATACTGTTGGAAGGAAAAGGCATAGGAACGCAGTAAACCAGAAGTGTAAACAATATGATAAAGGGTCTTATCAAGTGCTGGAGGGGGTATAGTGATTCACATGCCAAGGTCCACTGCCGTGTAACTTTCCTTCTGCTGTTGGAGGAGGTGTAACAAAATAATAAAAGAAATTAGGCATTTCTGTTCAGTTTAAAGGATCGGGGATAACTGGGAGGAGTACAGACTATTAAACCAGGGGGGATTTGGAGACCTAGCTCTTAACTGAGCAAACTGGTGGCCAAACTGGTGAAACTGGCAATGGTGTGGACACGCGCCCGTTATAAAATACCCCGATTTACACGATAGAATCAGGATTTGGGCACTTAGGTGCGTGCCCACTTAAAATTGAATACATATGTGGGTATGGCCAGGCTATATTTTATAATATGCACACGTATGTGTGCGCAAGTTATAAAATGAGTATGTATCTAGGTGCACACCAATGCACAGGAACCAAAGTGCACCCATTTGAAAGTTACCATCTTAAAGGTGAATTTTAAAAGCCTGAAACACGCAGCACTAATTAGGGGATGCTGGAATATGTTGGGCTCGCACACATTGAGTGGATTCTAAAAGCTGCTGACATATGCATGTATCTAACGGAGCATGCACATCTCAGAAGTTTTCAAAAGGGGGACGGCATGGGCATTTCTGTGCGCGAATATGCGATGTGCGCATAAATATTTACGTGATCCAGTGTGTGCTGAGACTCCCTGCCACATAACTTTACTTGTGCTATGGATGTCATGTAAGTTAAAAAGAATAAAAGATAGGCAGATCTGTGGGGTTTTAATGGTTGGGGTTAAATAGGGGGGAGTGAAGGCTATCAAACTAGGGGGGTTTGGAGGACCTCTCTCTAAACTGGGCAAATTGGGGATGAACTGGTAAAACTGGTTATAGATTCAGGGCACACCCTTTTTAAAATCCCCCTTATTTACTCGGTAGAAGCGGCAATTGCAAGTGCTTGTGCACAACCACTTAACATTTGGCACATGTGCACACAGGCAGGCATTTTTTTATAACATGCATGCAATTCCATGTGTTTATTATAAAATGTGCGTGTCCCTGAGCGCGGATCAATGTATTCACACCAATATGCACCCTGGTTTGAACGTTAGTAACGCACCGTTTTAAAGGTGAATTTTAAAAAAACTGGTGTGTGCCAAAACTGGGTAGTATTTGCACAAGTCGGGCCAGTTTACGCCAAGTGGATTTTACAAGCTGCCCGAGTGCACACAAATGAAATTTTCCAAAAAAAAGGGGGCGGGTGGGATGCATAGTCTGGGCAGGGCATGAGTGTTCCTGGATTTCACATTGAAATCTGCATGTAAATATTTACACGTATAGGCGCGCGCTGAAATCTCCTGCCGCGTAACTTTACTTCTGCTACGAATGACGTGCGAGTTATAAAATAAAGACAAATAGATCAGCGGGGATTTAAGGATTGGGACTAACAAGGGAAAAGGGAGGCTATTAAACTAGCAGGGTTTGGAAGTCCTATGACTTACCTCGGCAAACAGAAAAAATGGTAAAACTGGGAATGGCATTGACACGCATGTCTTTGAAAATCCCCCCACTTACATGGTAGAAGTGGGATTTGCACGAAATGGTGCGTGTCCACTTAAAATTGCACATGGTCAAACTATTTTATAACTTGCATGCATACACGCATCTATATTATAAAATGGCCGTGTTCAAGGTCGCGGGCCGATGAATGCGCACAGATGTGCACCCACGAGCCTGTTTAAAAGTTAGTGCCTTTCAGGGTCATTCATCAAAATGCGTTATGGCATTAAAGTCCACGATAATGGCATAATGCATGCGATAATTGCTGTGCCGCATGGTGCGAATGCAAATTTTTGAAAGGGGTGGGATTAATGAAAATGAGGGGCATTATGCTATTGCATATTTTTAATGCTGAAAATAATGACACCTTTTATCCTGATGTTGAGCTGTGTGATATGCCTGAAATGATGATAACACAATTTGTGATAAAGATTGCAAATTACATTTTGGCCATTTCTGGGCTTGGGGAGGGAAAGGGAGAGGGAGAGTAAGAGTAAGAGTGAGGTGGAGTGAAGTAGAGTGGAGTGCAGAGAAAGAGAGCAAGACTCTAGGGATACCTGCACAGTATTCAACTATCTATTTCATTATAGGAGGGCCAGCTAATAAGTCAAGGTGAGATTTTGGTGGTGGTTTAGGATTTTGGGGCCAGTTTTACATGCAGAGTGAGACGTATGAACAGCACAGTACATCTCTGTGAAGATTTGAAATCATTTGGAGAGAGGAAAGTCTCACAAAGATGAGATTTCTACAATGTTCTCTTGCCCTAGCTTGATGGTACCCTGTTATACAGTCCATCAAGCTAGAGCAAGAGAACATTGTAGAAATCTCATCTTTGTGAGACTTTCCTTACTCCAAATGATGATAGAGATAGAGAGTTCATTGGATCTAGGCTTTAAATAAAAATGTGGGTACCTAAAATGGTATATCTGTCAGAGAACTCTAAAATGGGGTAAGTAACTCCACTGTTTTAAATGATTTGAAAGATGCTTAATGTTGCAAGCTTTATTACACAATGGCAAAGAATATCAAAACTATTCAAAGGATAAAATTGGCACAATAACAAACACATATATTGATCAATTGTCCTACTCAATCATTCCTCATTCACATCACTTCTAAACTCTCTTTAGTATTATGCATTCACAGCATGTATAAATACCAACATAAAACATTGCCAAAATATATACAGAGCACATGTAAAGAAACAATAAAATACTTGCAATAGAGTTTAACTTCAAGAAAGATACTTTGTGATTTGCAAATGACTCACATAAAAGACACCTTCATTAAAAAGTGGATACAGTTGAACCACAGTCCACAAGAAAGGATACTTTGTGATTGTTTCACAGGAAAGTTGTGTAGAGCCCCGTGCATATTTCTATCACTTCATATAGGTTCCACTACTATTTCTGTGTCCTGTATTGACTCTGTCCCAATTATTTTTCTGTATCCTGTGTAGTCTCTGTTACACTAATAATAGAGACTACACAGGATACAATCATATACTCAAATACACATGCACACACACACTTTTATTTTCAGTGTGTATGTATATATGAGAAGTATCTGGCCACAATTACCTAGTATCCACTTAGGGTAACATTAGCAGTGCCAACCAAGAGGGGGCAGATTTATGAATGCCCAGGTCACAGCCCCATGAGCTCTGGACAATACCAGGTGATCTCAACAAACTAACCAGACCATCACCCAAACTCAACAGCAAGAACAACTACAGTATGTAGGAAGACAAGCATAGTACATGATAAACCTACTTACCCCCAAATGGGAAGACCAACAAACAGATCAAACTACCCATGAAGCAACCAAGCTCCAATTGTAAAGACCCAAATGAGTATGAAAATTTCCTGCATCTTCCAGGAAAACAACTGAGAATTTGCTACTCCTCATTCTGTTCATCACAGTGATTCTCCTTAGAAACAAAGCCAAGAAGATCCAGCATATACCAGGATAAATCCCCATTGTTTGCCCCCATCCCTAACCAGTGAACAACTCAAATGACTATCTGAAAGTAAGTCCGATACCATCTCGGTCACCAGTGAACAGGCAAATTGCATCTAATGGCAGTCTGGTATAATGACACCTGTATGGCTGCCTTCCCAGAAAAGGTCTTTCTGGTAATGTGGCCACTGGAAAGATCTTCCCACTCTGAGATCTGGTGAGTGAAGGACAGGTCACCTGAAATGTGGATGCCCTAGTTATCAACAGTGTTCTTGCTGACGGTGTGGGGATGCCCATTTAACTTAGAAATAACACATGTGCGTTCATGCACTTCTGCAAATGTTAACATGCAGTTTTCAGCATTAATATATATTTACATGTTATATATCAACTTGAGCTGCTGGCATGCAAAATTATGCAAAACAGCTCATTTAAATTCAATGCAATTGTGTTAACATGCACACCTGTATTAATGTTATTAGCCCATAAATAGTCAAAGTGTTTGCATTAAAAATGAAAATGTATGTGGTTTTTAGTGTACATATTTGCTGTGCTTTTAATATGCTAGTCAGTAAATAGTATATGCCCTTTACCGACCATTTTTCAGCCTTCCTAAGGCACTTGCAGGCCAGTATGTACTTTAGAGTTTCCCTTTGTAAATCCATGATGGTCGGTGCTGGCATGGAATCTTTAGTTCCTACAGTGTAAGATTTTCAGTTTTCAGAATGTTTACTAAATTCTTAAAAAGAGTTCCTATTTGCAAAAAGCTGACACAACAAATAAAACCAAATACAGTAGACTCTAGTCATTAGTGGGGACTAGAGAGATAGTATATTCATGAAAAATGGAGAGCCCTGGGAGAAGAAAGAGACATCTGAAGAAAAAGGTGTGAATTATAGCACTCGTTACTAAGGAAAATCTTTTTGCAGGGGATATTTCAGATAATAAATGGTGACCAAGGAATAGTAAGATTGTTGTGTACCTCCAGGCAAGAAACAGATGAGCAAATTCCAGCTCTTAAACTTTCTTGGCAGTGGATTTTGGCATTTATAGCCTTCCTTGATGGAAAATGTTTCTTATTTCCTATTTGTTATCTCAAATGTATATAAAAATGTTTGCAATGCAAATGTGCCTGGACAAAGGCTAATAAAAGATAGAGAGCCATTTGGTAATTTTAAAACAATATGCAAATATTGTCACACAGTGAGTCAAACTAGTTACAAAGTGGTTCCTGAAGAAACACATGCAAATCTTGTCTGCTTCTCACCTTAAGATTGATACACAAAGTATACGCTTCATTTTAAAATATGCAATTAAATTCTGTGTCATAACAAAGCAATGCTGAGTGTTCAACTGTGCATTAGATATGCAGTAGCTCTTAAATTTAAAGGAGTAGCAACATTTTTATTTAAAAAACTACTTATTGGAAGTTTTTGGGAGACTTATGTAGCCTCCATTAGAAAAAAAATGGATGCAGTTTCATAATGAATTTTCTTAAAATTGTATTTGTCTTTTTTTCATATCAGTTTTTAAATTTAAACATATAAAAGAATATTAAGTATTTACTTTTACTTTCACAATCATGTTCCATTCATGGCACATATTTAAAGGTCACTACAGGGCAAGGGCATTATGCATATTTAACCATCTGACCTACCAAGGTAAAAATAACAGAATAGATACTTTTAAATATGTTCAAACATTTTGTATTGAATTAATGAAAAATGTTATATGTAAATTTAATTTAGTGAACTTACCATTAAATCATATATAGGGACCTTCATTTTCCATTTTTATTTTATTTTGCCAGGGAATTTCAATGTTAGAACAAAAAAGAAATCAGTGGAAAAATGACTTTTACACTGATTTTTCTCTTGTGTGTTATATCACTGACTCTCTCGGGAATTCCCTCCTATTGCCTCCATTTCCTGTCAATGTAAAACACCGAGCCTTTATAATGACTGATCCCCAATAAGACTGAAACATTTAAGCAGGTGCACATGTTCTCACACCTATTATAATGCAAAAACCTTCTATATTAAAAGATGAATTTTAAAATGTGTAGGCATCACAAAACACAGATACACGTGCATCTAGCACAAGCGTGAGTCCAGCCTAATTTATAAACCATGCACAAGTGTGACTGTCTCACATCAAGTATAAAAGAAGTGGAATGGGGACAGGTTATGGGTGTTCCAGGGCGGGACCACGAGCTATGCGCGAATGTAGTGAGGCGAATGCGGAGTGCGTCTGGTTCAGTTCTGCTCTAGATGACATGTAAGTCTGAAGAAAACTATTTGTAGCCACATAGGAAGTGCTTGAGGGGGGAGTGCAGACTAAAGAACCAGGGGGTTTTGACCTAGATAAAGACTTGGCAAACTGTTGAATGAACTGGTTAAACTATTCATTTCCTTCACATGCGATTGTTATAAAATTTCAAATGCTGACAATTCCCCGCTGTTTGTGTAAATACTTTAAATTAGGTGCATGCATACACTTGCAAGGCCTATTTTATAACATGTGTGTGTATTTGCACACAGGATATATAATGTCAGCATATGTGCCCATATACACGTATTTATGAGCTTGCAGACATTTACTTTAAATTTGCCATCCCTACGATCTCCACTACACTTCATTGTCATACCATCATGTCCATATTTTCTAATAAAGCCATAGTTGAAATGAGATATTGTCAAAGCCATTTTTATTTTAAAATAGTCATATTTGAAAGTTTTTAATTTTAAGTTTATACTATATGCTTCTATAGATTATGGGATTTATAAAAGAACCTATCAACTTGTATTGATGTTAACAGGTTCATTACATTGTGGTCTCTTGCAACATGAATGTTAAGGCTAAAAGAATCAGCCCTATCATTCCCAGGCACAGTAGCTGCTTCTAACGAGGTGGGGCCCTGACCCCTGACCCCTTTCCTCAAGAATCTTGACTCACTAGAGGTGCGGGGATGTGAGGCAGCCCAGACCACATTGTTCCTTGCTATCCTGTACAGTCTTCTGCAGTGTGGGTTGGTGATCTGGGGGAGGGGATTTGTACTGACCCTCCTTCTTCTAATGCCACCTTTGTTCTAGCCAGGTGGACTGGGTAGCCACTTCCTGGTTCTGTTCCAGTAGACTAGCTTGCTCACGCTCCTCTTTGTGTCTGCAAAGAAGACATGCATTCCGAGAGATCGGCTGCCTCTGGGCACTGACATACAACTTAGGGATAGATGGGTGCAATATGTAAAAGGAGAAACAACCTGACATTTTCTCCTTTTGCCTCTGCCATCTCATCCCTTCTGCTGTTTCCCACCCCCACTTCTTTTATCTTATTGAATTTGTTAAGTTTTTGAATTTTATGCTTAGCTTGAGTAATTGTGAGTATGATTGTTTTGTGATTTAACTTGATTTAATTGTGTACATGTTCTCTATGCCTTTCATACTTGACAATCACTGGGGAGTACATTTCACTGAAAGTATATTACTGTCATGGGGATGTTCAAGCTACAAGCCTAGAAAATGGGGGGAGGGAAGCTGATCGGAGTGCATTGTCAGGCAATGTTTGGTATAGAGGCCTGTGTTAAAATGGTTTGTCATGGCCTGGTAGGGACAGGGACAATACTGGAAAAAAAATCAATATCAGGTGTTATGTGGAGCTTAGTCTCAGGGTCTCTATGGGGTTTATTTCTACAATTAGAAGGGCATTTTCAAGATATGGGTCTTTAGAACTTTATGGAGGTGGAGTGCCTCTATACATCAGTGGGTTTTCTATTGCCAGATTCTTCCCTGCTCATAAGTTTTAAAACCTCTCACACCAAGGAAAAGGGTTCTTATCCCTAGCATGTGGCTAATCCTTAGTGTCATGAGTTTATCCCCAGACTCAATCAATAAGTAAGGCTCTGTGAAAAAGACTGAATTCTAAAAGTTTCAGCTTAACTGTGTCTTTGAGAACCATGTGGGGCCCTCCCCCTGCTTTTAAATCCAAAACAAAAACCTGGAACTGGACTCACATCTCTTTGTAGCAACTCTTGTAATGTTCTACATCTGTTCCCCAAAAGCCTTGCACCATTCCAGACTCCAAAACAAGCCACAATTCAATTCTCTAAATTCTTTTTATTTATTAACAGATAACATTCCACAAAAGTAGTAAGAGTTTGAAACAGGTGTTTAGCGAGGTTTAAAAGAGCTCAACCAACCTCGGAGTTTCCAACCAGTTTCACACATAAGGAGCAAAGTACAACTCCTAATCCTAAAAATCCTGGGCTGATTTACATAAATTAAAAGGATTCCATGCCAGAGTTTCCAATGATTGACTAGAGTAGCCCTTAAATTATATAGCTTGAGGCACAAATTACAAGTTAATGACAGACTGCATGTTGTGTTCGGTGGTCCGCTGTCCCATCCCACGGATTGCTGCTCTTACTTCAGCCCTGAACACACAGATGCTGCATATGATGCTGGACGTTGGGCGTACAAACAGAACAGTAAAACAAAGAATGATTGAACATTGGGGTGGAGATTAAACACTGCTAATATGACGGCTCCACTTGTCTCACACTGTCTAGAAGCTCACCACAAGTTTGAACATCTGAAGTGGACAGTAATTCATCACATACCCAAAGGGGAAGGAAATTGGTCAGCTAAATTAAACTATTGTGAACAACTTTGGATTTACAAATTGAAGGCAGAACAACCCTATGGGTTGAATGACAAATTGGATTGGGCGTCTTTAATTTAAATTTCGGGATTCTGATTGGTGCTCCAGGTATTCCCAGGTGACTTTATAAGACTTTCTAAGACTTTAAAGATAGCGGATTGTCAGACCGCCACTGATTGTGTTTGGTGAGGAGGCGTTTTTGCCCGAAGAAGAATTCACTGAATGACGAAATGGGAGAAGTTCACGATCCAGAAAGGGAGCAACTTTTGTTACAAGAACATTAACTCCTGAAGAAGGATTCATTTTGAAACTTGCGCAAGTCGGGTTGGATGATGAAATACCGACATTAACATCTCATCTTTATTCAGCTAAGTTTTTGTTCTGGGCGGTCTGTGTATAGAAACCGGAAAGCCCTCTGGGCAGTTTTTTAACATAAAAAATATATTTTGTCACGATACAAGTGCACTTAAATCACGCATTTATTTCACAGTGTTTCACACAATTGATTTATATTCAAAAAAAGTGGTGGAAGGCGGGTGTGTTGATGATTAAAAATAAAGACGGGATAACCTGGATGGTTCCTGCTAAAAAAACATATGAAACCTCCCCTTTCCACTTTGCATAATTTTTAGAAGCAATTGCCCTGTGAAATTTATAAATTGTTTTCACAAGGTTCTTTTTATTGATTCATTGCATATGATGCTGGGGCAGGTCCCAGAATGAGCACATGGCAGACCATTGCATCTGGAAAGCCCAACACACTGTAGAAAGCTGACGCTGATTCAGCCTTGCCTTTAGCTGCATGTGCGCCCAACTTGCTTCAATTTAAAGGGCCCAAGGTGAGAACTTCCCCATGGTGCTCTATGATGACATTCAGGCTCCCTTCCTATAAAAGGCTTCCTCCAGCGCTCCACTGATGCCTTGGCATTAGGTCGACTTCTTCAAAAAGGGTGCTTTACCTCAGCATTCCTGTATTCTGGTGTTCCTCTGCTTTTGTCTTCTGTGTTCCTGATCTTGTTCTACATTCCTATATTGCTGTCTGGTTCATTGCCTTAGTTCTTGTCTTCTTGTGGTCAGACCTGGTTCCTTGCCCTTGGTGGTTAGTCTTTGTCTTTTGTTCTGTGGTCAGTGTCTTCTCCCCTGTTGTGTTATTCCTTGTCTCCCATCCTCCTCTCCGTCCCTCTTGGTTTCTCGGATGGATCTCTGGCTTGACTTCAGCTCAGACACACACAATGACTGATCTCCACCTGCCTCTGACCATTGCCTGGATACCGATTCTGACTGATCTCCATCTGCCTCTGACAACTGCCTGGATAACAGATTAATCTGAACTCCGCCTGCTCCAGCCCTTGCCAGTCACTGACTCTGTTCTTTCCACCAGCATAGAAAGTGGCCTGCAACCACATCTTCTCATCAGATCTTCACCTCCACAGAAGCCTGTGTCTAAGACAGCTGGCCCCAGCACCCGAGGGCTCAACCTAAGTGGAACGTGGGCAAGTATTGCTGAAGCTCCAGTTGTGCCTCTGCTCTCACCATCTCCACCAGCCAATGGGCTAGACCTGCAGGGTTCTGCTCTGCAGACTGCATCAACTCCACAATGGTCAAAGGGTTCATGCCCGCAATAGTACATTTCAAACTTATATGTTCAGGGTTTTCTGAACACTACAGTTTCCCCAAAAGCATACGAGGACTGAGCTGATCAAGCACACCTCCAAAGACTGAACTTTCACTATATGGCTTCAGATTTCCAAATGTTAGGGAGTGCATACCAGAAATTAACACAAATGCAAGTTACCCCAGCACCAGTTAAAGTAACTTCAGCCTAATATGCCTGGGTGTATATTGCTCAGCCTTCCGGCTGCCCTAATATTGAGCTTGTCTCTCTCCCAAACTAGCAGAAATAGTGCCTGTGCAAAAAAATGGGCATGGTTAGGCTAATTTCCTGTATATTGTATTGCATAGGCAATTATCACATTGCAAGTTGCGTCAGGGCAACATAAGTCATTTTATGCGGTGAACACTGAATTGTGCATGGCACATTATTTTTCTGCTGTATATATATATACTAGCCATTAAGCACGTAACAACGGGCTACATTTAAAAAAAAAAATTTTCGGTCCATTTCCTTCCCACTCCCTCCCCCTCATTCTCCCTCCCTCCCCCTCATTCTTCCTCCCTCCCCCCTCCCCTCACTCTCTCCTCCCTCCCTCCCTCCCACCTCTCCCCTCTATTCTCCCTCCCTCTTACCTTCCCCCTCTATTCTCCCTCCCTCTCACCTTCCCCCTCCCCTCACCCTCTCCTCCCTCTCCCACTCCTCACTCTCCCTCCCCCTCTCCTCCCTCTCTCCTCCCTCCCCCCTCCCCCAGCTCCCTCTCTCCTCCCTCCCCTCACTCACTCCCCCTCTCTCATTCCCCTCCTCTTTCAGCTCATCCACAACCGATAACGGGGGCTGTCCCTCCCTCCCTCGTGCACGCCGCCGCTGCTACTGCTCCTCCTGCTCATCATCGCCGCTGCCGCCGCCGCCGCTACTCCTCCTCCTAGCGACCCAGCGCCATTTTTTTTTTCGGGCACTCTGGCCGATGTGCTCGCCCTATGATTGCATTATGAAAAGAGCAGCCAAATTGGCATTTGTACATAAAAGTTAAAAACGCCGTCAGGCAGAAGTGTGCATTAGCCCAGGTATGAGGGTATACCTTATTGAAATAACCATGAGGTTTATGTGACCTTCTTTTTGCAATATTGTTATTATTTAGTCACATTTTTCCAGTTTTTTCAATTTTGAGTGGAAAAGTTGGATATGGCAAAAAAGAACAGAACATTTTTACTTATGTAGGACCAGTATTTACAAGTTCTGCCTCATCAAATTCAAAGCCAAGTACTCAATGACTATTAGAAGGCTGGGTCATTAAGCCTACAAGTGTAATTGGAATATTGTTATATACTGTCTAGATGTGACTTTTGTTTTCTTACACTTATGTGAGGGGGAGGGGTGAAACAGGGTGGGTACATATGTGATTCTTTCTTATATATGGGGCTATTGGGAAGACCACACTCATGACCCCTATACTTTTCAGAAGTTGTGTTTGTAAAGCTGTTGAAAAATCAATAAAGATAAATTAAACTTAAAACTCATAATTTAATAAAGTGTCAAAACAGACCCCAGTTCCTGACTGGCAAGAGCCCACAGAGAAGCATGCAATGAGACAAGAGAGAACCATGAGGAATCAGATGGTTCGGGAAGCACACTGGGCAGAGGGAACTGTCCGTCTGCAGAGATAAGGATGGAAGCAGTGACTGCACTGCAGCTGACTAAGTCACCTGACTACAGCTCAGTCATTCAGAGGGACTCATCTCCAGAGAGAGCTGAAAGCTCATGGTGGAGCATCATAGCTTGGCCTGGGGAAGACAACACAGAATGTCCAGAAAGGGGCAATACAGAATGGTCTACCGAATGCAGCACTGATTGGCCTATGGGAGGCACTGTAGATTACCTAGATGCCAGTACTACAGAAGGATCAGAGTGAGCACTGTAGTGCGCTCAAATGCCTGCACTGGTAAGGAGTGCCAGAGGAATGACAGTCTGCAGAATGTGATTGAGTTACAAGAGAGCCCAGAGAAAGGAGCCACTGAAAGCCCAGAGAGAGGCACCACAGAGAGTCCAGAGAGAGGTTTTATACAGAGGAGAGGGATACCATAGAAAGCTCTGAGAAAATGAGCATGGAGAGCCCAGCAAGGGGGACTGCAGAGTAGCTAAGGCATGGCATTTCAGAGGAGATCCTCAGGATCGACCTTGAAGTGGTGGCATTAGTATCTGGTGCCGGCCATCCAGTGCTCCTACCATGTGACAGGGGCCGGCCAATGGCACGGATACCCTATCACATGGTAAGGGCAAAGGGCCATCGGAGCCATTTTTATTAGTGGCAGCCGACGGCCCTAGAGCGGGAGATCGCTCCCGGCGCCCCCATTGGACCACCAGGTAATTTTAAAATGTTTTTTGGGGGGTCGGGAGGGTGGGGGAGGCTAAGGGGTCAGTTTTAAAGGGTCAGGGGTGGGGGATTTTTTATTGGGCCATCGGCGCCATTTTTATTAGTGGCAGCCGACGGCCCGAGAGCGGGCGATCGGTCCCGGGGCTTCCACTGGACCACCAGGTGATTTTGAAACATTTTGGGGGGGTTGGGAGGGTGGGGGAAGGTAAGGGATTAGTTTTAAATGGTCGGGGTGGGTTTAGGGGTTGTTTTGGTGTGCCGGTTTTCCCCCCCCCCCCCCCCCAAATAACTCCCGTTAGTGGACACAAACATGATTAATGATTTTTCACGATAAATCAGGGAATTTCTATTGTATCGCACTCTTTAACGATTTTTGATGATTTAAAAAATATCGGACGATATTTTAAATTGTCAAAAAACAATTCACATCCCTATTAAATAGCTACCATGTGAAGCTCAAGGACCAGATCCCCATGCTGACCTCCCAAATATGGAGCTCTCTGACGGAAGCAGAGGATGCCTGAGTGACCAGTGAGCAGCTGAGGCAGGAGCTGGTGGCTGCAAAGCAGACTCTGCATGTGCTAGTATGGCAACACACTGAGCTAAGGAAAGCATATGAGGTCACAGTCACTGGTCTGGAGGCACAGTTGGCAGATTTAACCAGGAAGTAAACTAGTTGGAAAAGGAGCAGCTCTTACAGAGTATAGACAAGCTAAAGGCAACCTACATTCCACCAGAGCTGCATGACAAGGAAACTGCTGCCATGCAAAGGAACTCAGAGGGATCCATGACCAATAACAAACCATGACACAGGATCTGGAAGCTGCCAATGCTGAGCTTTAAGCCCATGCACAGGAGGTAGCCCTCAGGGAGAACAGGCTCAAGGAAGAGAAGAGGGAGTTTGGCAGGAGTGTACACAGCTGACTGAAGCACATGCGGTCACAGGCACAGCAGCTAGCAGACTTGCAGCGCCAGACCAGCACAAAGTTCATGAGTGTACAAGAGCATAAGCAGAAAGTGGCCGTTCTGGAAAGCACCATGCAGGTACTTCAGAAACAGGGGGAGATTGAAGATCTGCATGCTGCCACCAAGGCACAGAAGCAGGAGCTGGACACCATCCAAGATGGTGTTCACCTTAACTACACTCCTATAGCGAGTACCCAGGAGCTAGAGAGCATCTCCAAGCCAAGGTGAATGAGTGCAGGCAGTAGCTAATGGAGGAGGATAAGTCAGCAGACAGTGAAGAAGAAACAATGAGAGAATGAGAGACTGCAGGCTGAAATGTAGTCCATTTGGGAGCAGGAGCAGGTACTCATGCACTGGGTGCAGAAACTGAGCAACACTCTGCAGCAGCTGCAAGAAGCAAAAAGCAGCACCAATGGATCATGTGCCCTGGGAAATGTTTGATGTCATGCAGCAGCCATTGAAAAGAACCATCAAGAACCTGCAGGAAGAGCTGCACATGACAATGGCTGAGTATGCACAAGAGCTAAAAGCACTGAGGCAGTGAGGCAGTAGGAGCAGCAGACCACCTTTGAATACGTGCAGGTGAAGTAAGCTGCATCCCAGAAACAGCTGGCAGAAAAGGTGACTGCTGTCCAGGATAAGGACATGGACCTAGTGTTATACCTAAGTTTGCAAGTGAGGGAAGTGGAGTCTACTAAACTAATGGGTGCCGGAAACACTTCTATTTTTCTAGTAAAAGAAGTTAGCGGCGTACAAAAACAAAATGCTCCACTGAACCAGGAGCATCAAAATGGGATCATCAGAAGGCATGAAAGTTTAAAAAAATGCTACAGAGTCTCATTCAAAGGATGTTAAAGCCTTGCAAATTAGGATGGAAAAGATTTCTAGGGAGAAGGAATCTGGGAAAAACCAGCTTGAATATGCCAACAAGGAGAATACAGAGGTGATAGAACTTTGGAAATTCAGAACAGCAAAATGTAATGGGAAGTTTAAAAATCAGCCAAGATGCTGAGAGATCTGCTCAGGCAAAAGAGATTGTTGCTTTGAAGCGTATACATTTAGACACCATGGACGGTGTTTTGAGCAGACTGCAGGTGGCTGGAATTAAGATAAAGGAACCGGCGGCAATGGAAGTAAATTGCAAGGAACAAATGGGTGTTATAGATCATTTTACAACTCAGTTGGAAGCAACTGAAAGAAAATTAGTAAACCTTGACCTATTACAGGAAGCCAATTCTGAATGGAACTTGGATATTTGGACACTGACAGAGAAATTTGAAGCACTGGAGATGTCAATAAAGTGGAAATGGGAAATATTTCTCAGAGAAACTAGACATCTGAGATAGCCAGAGTACTACAAGAAAAGGCTGAGGAGCCTGCTTGTCTTGAGAACAATATGATTGCTGAGTGTCAGTTCCAGGATTCTTCGATAAAAGAGCTCCAGGTGTATAAAGAGAATTGGGAGCTAAGAGCCTCCAGGAAGGAAAGAAAAGCTGTGAGTCAAGTAGAAGAGAAATGGCAAAACCCAAGATAAGTCACAAGAGTCCTACTGGAGGAAAAGTGGAACTCAGAGCTCCAGATGGACTCAAATAAAGGACTATGAGTGGACACAGGGCAAAGGGTGCAGTGGGTGGTACTAATAGTGTTATCTGGGGTAACCCTAATGTGTGGGGGTGTGACCCTAGAACCCTGACCCTAAGCCTAGTTGGCAGGAGGCCAGATGAAAAGGAGTGGATTATGTGGTATTTCCCTGAATGGAATCCAGGGGGAGTAATAACACTTGGACTGATGATTGATGGGGGGGGGGGGGGGGGGTATGTCCAGGCATTTAGCCTGGTCTACTTTAAATCCTACAGAGGGAGAGAGAGCTCTGTGGGTGGGACCCTGCTGGAAGAGGAATAAGATTTTGAGCCCAGATGGGATCAGGTAGCCCCCAAGTCTCCAGAAGTAGGAGCGCCTGACCCTCTCTCAGAAGTTTTGTTGTAAGAGTACTGCAAAGGTAGGCAGTTATTGTTGCTATTATTTGCTATTTATGTTAATAAAAGTTGAGATTAAGAACATAAGAAAATGCCATACTGGGTCAGACCAAGGGTCCATCAAGCCCAGGATCCTGTTTCCAACAGTGGCCAATCCAGGCCATAAGAACCTAGCAAGTACCCAAAAACTAAGTCTATTCCATGTTACCATTGCTAATGGCGGTGGCTATTCTCTAAGGGGCGGATTTTCAGACTCCGCAAATAGGCCTACTTTTGTTTGCGCTCCAGGCGCAAACAAAAGTAAGCTGGATTTTAGTAGATACGCGCGGAGCCGCGCGTATCTGCTAAAAACCTGGATCGGCGAGCGCAAGGCTATCGATTTTGTATAGCCGGCGCGCGCCGAGCCGTGCAGCCTACCCCCGTTCCCTCCAAGGCCGCTCCGAAATCGGAGCGGCCTTGGAGGGAATCCTCTAACGCCCTCCCCTCACCTTCCCCTCCCTTCCTCTACCTAACCCACCCGCCCGGCCCTGTCTACACCCCCCCCTTACCTTTCTCCGGGGATTTACGCCTCCCGGAGGGAGAAGTAAATCCCCGCGCGCGAGTGGGCCTCCTGCGCGCCGGGCCGCGACCTTGGGGCGGGTACGGAGGGCGCGGCCACGCCCCCGGACCGCCCCGGGCCGTAGCCACGCCCCCGTACCCGCCCCCAAAACACTGCCGACCCGCCCCCGAAACGCCGCGACGACCAGGCCCGCCCCCCGACACGCCCCCCTCGGAGAACCCCGGGACTTATGCGAGTCCCGGGGCTCTGCGCGCGCCGGTAGGCCTATGTAAAATAGGCTCACCGGCGCGCAGGGCCCTGCTCGCCTAAATCCGCCCGGTTTTGGGCGGATTTAGGTGAGCAGGGCTCTGAAAATCCGCCCCTAAGTGAACTTAATAGTAGGTAATGGACTTCTCCTCCAAGAACTTATCCAATTCTTTTTTAAACACAGCTATACTAACTGCACTAACCACATCCTCTGGCAACAAATTCCAGATTGCAGGAGAAAAGGCTAGAGTCAGCATGGTTCCTACTCCAGCCCACAAGATGTCACTCAGTCATCCTCACAGTGCCCTTGTTAGTCTTTCTCCACTTTCTTCCCTCTGTTTCCGCTTGTTCCCCTCTGGTTCCTTCTGTGGGAACAAGCAGCCTATTGGTGAGCTGAGGGAGCCTCCCTCTGACTCAGCCCCTTTTTCGCACCACTTTTTTCAGACTAGGTAATTGGAATCGTGGGATTTGTAGTCCTGCTAGAGTAACCCACACAGCCCTAGCTTCAAACAATTCCTGCCTTATGCTTAAAGGATATCCTCTTCTGCAGAGACCTATACTAATATCACTATATCATCACATAGAGCTGTAGTTCACAAATTGGTGCTTGTGGCTTCTCCAACAGGGTTGATTTTCAATACTTGAATTTATTAATTTGGCAAATTTGTTTACTTTTGTTACCCTGAAAACTTTATATGTTAGTAAAGCCTGAAGAATTAGATTCAGAACTACTACAATAGTGCCTGAAGGAGGATCTGTATTTTCTCTTTAAATGCATAAGACAGGGTTTTCAAGATACCCTCAATAAATATGCAGGAGGTATATTTGCATGTAGTAATCCACTGTAAGCAAATATATCTCGGAGGGAACAGGCAGCGCGCACCGGGCTCGGCGCACGCAGGTTCCACAAATGTGCATCCCCTTGCGCGTGCCGACCCCGGATTTTATAAGATAAGCGTGGCTATGCGCGTATCTTATAAAATCCAGCGTACTTTTTGTTCCACATAGTGTGCGAACAAAAGTACATGCGGGCACTGTTTTTGAAAATGTACCCCAAAGTGTATACTTTGGTACAGAAAACATGATATTGAAAGCAAATAAAGGCATCCAAAAATTAAAGGTTACTTTCTAATATTCTTTAGACCACAAAAAAGAAGGGGAGGAGTACAAAATTAAGGGAGATCATAGGGAAACAATAAAGGAAAGAGCTTAGCATGAATATTCTGCGTTGTACAAACAAATTATGAACTAATTGGATGCCAAAATGGGTTAGCTGGGATAATACATCTCTTAGAATCTAAGAAACAAAACAATCATTATTGAAATTAACAATACACTTACAAGGGTATCTCAAAATAAAAGATGCACCTATAGCATGAGTTTCCTGACGTAAAGCTAAAAAAAGCTTTCCTTCTTTCTTGTGTAGCTCTTGATAAGTCAGGAAATATGCTAACAGCGTGACCCATAAATAAATGAGATATTTTCCCAAAATATTTCTTCATAACAGAGCTGAAATCATATTCAGAATGAAAAGAAACTAATAAAGTGGCCCTTTCAATAACTTCAAACATGGAGGATTCCAAGAAGGCCAACAGATCTCCATCAACTGCTGCAGGTTGATTCATTTGACCCTGAGGTAAAAAATATACCTAATTGGTGGGGGGGAAGATATTCTTGAGTAAACAACAACACTTCTAAGAAATATCTACTTAAGGTAACACAAGGTAATTCCCCCACCAAGAAATTCAAAAAACGCAAGTTTAAATGTCTCAGCCTGTATTCTATGGATACCTCCACAATCCTGTATGATCGTAGATTGAACCTTTTTGACCGCAGTGACTTCACTCTCCAAAGAAGAGATTTTAAGTGAGAAATGTTGCTGATATCAAGTTGTGTCTGCAGTCAAGGATTTAAGCTTGTTAGAAATATCATTTACCTTCATTGCCCTCACAGAGAACGCATGTCCAAGCTTAGCAAGTAAGATCCCATAAGGCATCCAGAGTAACAATCGCCGGTTTTTGTGGGAGAAAAACAGCACCAACCAGTGTAAAGTCCACAGAGGGGGGCACTCCCTCCCCCTCTCACGACTGCTGATCCTGCAATCAAAGCTGAAGTGCTGCCATTTCTGCCCTGTGAAGAAGAAGAACTTGCTTCATTGTGGCCTTTACTTCCTTCAGCTCCCTCAGGGTCGATACAATCACTTATGCCATTGGGCAATGCTTCGGGGTACAGCCACAAAGATCAGGCAAGAGCTGACCATCCAAGGGGCTCAGAAAGATTGTTGCCACAGCCGGAGAAGACTCTCCCTCATTAACTCTGGCAACGGGTACTGCTGGCCCTAAATCCAACACAGACGACACGAGCTGCAGAATGGTAAGCTGCCGTGGAGAAGGCAGAGTTTCTGAGGGAAAAACCCTCTCTTTCCTCTTATGTTTCAGAGACATTTCAAACAGGGAAAAAAGAGCAAGAGGAAATCTTAACGGACAGCTGCCTAGCATGTCCTCTTCATGCTGTCATCTTGCTCCTCCCCCACTTCATACTTCTTTGAGTAAGCTAGCGGGAATGGTCTTTCCTATTAGGGTCTTCTCAGTTCTTCTAATTAACCTGCATGGGTCGACATGAGAGATAAAATTCTGGCTATGATGCACCAATGCTAGGTCTCAGCATGTCATTTCTTATGTTTTTATGTTCTTATGAAGGCAGGGTCAGATAACGGGACAGAGGCGTATGTGTCAGCGGCTGGGAACATGGGTAAGGAGGAGAAAGAGAGGATGCTGGGGGAGTAGTTAAGGGTCAGAGGATGGATGTTTCTACTCACTAGCAAAAATTATGTTCCCAACAAGTAAGGCAAAGCAACACACTTCCCAGGAAAAATTAAAGGGAAAATTGTAAACAATGAACAGAAAACGATAAATATTTATGCTAGGAATACAAAGGCTAAATTATAGATTCAGCTATAAAGAGGAGCTCATATAATTTATGAAGGTATCTTGCGACCGTCATATATTGCCACAAAATGCTTTTTGGCTTATATGTGAAGCCCGTGAAGCACTGGGCTTATCTAATCATAGGTCGCGTGTATACCAGGTATTCTCCGTCCGGAGTTATAACACAAGAGAAGGCACTGTATGTTAAAAAGCTATTACGTGCACTATTTTTTTCTGTGGATTGAGATAAGTGCACTTAATAGCTTTTTAACATTCAGTGCCTTCTCTTGTATTATAACTCCGGACGGAGAATACCTGGTATACACGCGACCTATGATTAGATAAGCCCAGTGCTTCACGGGCTTCACATATAAGCCAAAAAGCATTTTGTGGCAATATATGACGGTCGCAAGATACCTTCATAAATTATATGAGCTCCTCTTTATAGCTGAATCTATAATTTAGTGGTTATTTCAATTTTTAAAGCTATATTTTAGGAATACAAAGGCAGCAGCTTTATTAATATTTCAACACATTATAGAAATGAAACCCAACAAAACAAATCCAAACAACAGATCCCAGCAATGAGCGACCTTCAGCTTGCCTAGGCTTCAGGCACCATGCAGTGGAACACCACTATGAAGGTCCCAGCTGGTGCCTTCTGGAGATGTGATTGCTCCATAAATCATACCCACCCTACTGTAATTCTGTGTAACAGTCCCACACACTCTCATATCCACTCCCATAAGAACCTACTCCCCCCCACATATCACACACAAACACCTGCCTTTCCTCCCAGCATGCTCCAACACCCCCTATACATCCCTACCAAAGACAAGGAAAATAACTGATAGCTGGTAAAGGATGGCACAAAAAGACACTCTCAAGGCCACCTTTCCCACATTTCCAAAGTCACACAAACTCCACACCCAGTCACATACCCATCACACATTGAGGGTATGAATGGCAAAATATTTTGTTTTGTTTTACTTTTGTTTCAATTTTGTTTATGGTTTGTTTTTTTTTAGATTTGTCTAGAATATTTTTTTTTAAATGTGTCATTTTTAGTGTGCGCAAATTCAAATTAGTGTGCACTAACAAACAGCATGAACTATTTGAGTTCATGCACAATATTTGAGTTGGTGTATACTAAAAATGAAAAAAGAAAACCAAATTTTGTATGTTTGTTTTATTTAGAAAACAACATGAAATAATAACATGAAATAATTTATATAATGTCACTGACATTGTCCTTATCATGTCAAATAAAAGCATGTGCCATCACACACTCCTCACTCACTGCACACACATACACCACACTCATTGTGTGCATATATCCCACATATTCCTGCATCCCCACACCCTCCCAAACACTCTCTAAATAGTGTTATTAGCAGATCTAGCAAGATCTGATTGTTTGGGTGTAACCCCTATCTTTGTTTCATAGACTGAATGAAAGGGTCACACAGTTCCCAGCGATGTTCATTAATATCCCAGACTTCTGATTCCTTCTGCCATCTCACATCAAATATTAGACAGTGGGATGCAAGGATTCCACCATCTGGGAAGAGGAGTTTATAAAGTCTGCGGCCCTTGGGTGCAGTGGGGAGGGGGGGGGGGGTTTCAGAACATGGTAGATCATTCTCCTAATCACATTTAAATAACAGGATACACTGGGAGAAATACAGCCAGCAGACAGGTAGTGGTGTTCAACAAAAGTAGAAACAGATTTACTTCAACTTATAAAATAGGATCCATGCTAGAATAGAAAAAAATCATTAACATAAAAAGTGCAACTCCAAGGGCAGCAGTTTCTTTATCCATGGTGCACCTGCTCTTAGCTTTCCTTCTCTGATCTGAATCCGTGTACAGTATGCCCTCCCCTTGAAGGGGGAGAACATTCTCCTCTTCTATACTCAAAGGAAGAGGATTAAAAATGGAACAAAACACTCCTTCCTTCAAACTGGGATTCAAAAACTTCTTCAAATCCAGCTCTCTTTGTCCCCACAAGTAAACATAGGGGATACGATGACTGGAAAATCCAACCCCTCCAGAAAAGGGAGAATGGCTGTCCTGTTGGGAACTAGTCAAGATCACAAAAATCCCAAATCAATTCTAAAAGAAAACTCTCAGCTTGGTGAGCCTTGAGGCCTACCAGGGACACCACCTCCAAAAATATCTTCCTCAGCTCCAAACACTCCAACACCTCAGACATGATGGTCTCCCAACCTACTAAGTATGCTCTACCTTTTATAGAGACCAAGCCCATCCCAACAAGTGATAAACAAAAGATCAGGGCAGGATCAAAATACAAAAATCCCCAAAAGGCTAGAAAAACAAGAAGCAATTGCAGGTCGATTTGAAAAGCGTTGCTCATTCAAAACTGGCCACATCCGCCTGTATGTGATCCACGCGCGAGCAACTCAGATTTAAAAAAGCTACAAAATACACGCGTACATACCCCTGTGCGCTTGAGGAGTAAGGGAGTGGAAAAGGGGCAGGGAGTGGGCATTCTGCGGCGGGGCCAAGACTTACGTGCATAAATCCGGATTGTAAAAAGGGAACCCACAGCACTCGTGTGCTAGATATCCACATAAATCTACTGCTGCTCCTGATGAGGAGCAAGCCTGTAGATCTCTAGTTTTAGGGTTTCTAGGACAGGGTGAGGGGTCCAGGTCAACTGGGCGGTGTGCAGGATGAAGAACCAGAGGGGTCTGAAAGACCTCGCTATTAACTGGACAAACTGGTGGACTAACTGGAAAACTGGGAATGTGCCCACACGCAAGCATGTTTTAAAATTCGCTGACATATGTATGTAAAAGCCGACATGGTCCTATTGAAGACACATGCACGCTAGCAGTCCTCGAGTAACCTCTTAAAATTAGGAGCATATTTACGCATGGTCGGTGCATTTTCAAACATACGTGCGTAAATGTGCGCACGATTACAAATTCTAGGTATCCTCGCTCGCGCACCGATATATGCATGTATGGGCACATTTGTGCTCATTTTAAAATCAACCTCTTAGTGAGGGGAGAAGCCACCATCACATGTGCAACATTTGTTTTTACCTTGAACCTGACAACAGAAAAATGAAACCAGAGCAGACCAAAATGTGTGATTGGAGGCTCCTGTATTTCCACACGCCTTCCAGCAGGCTGGGGACTCGCTTTAGGTGCTGCAGGGTGATATCTACTATATCTGCTAATGTCATGGGCTTGAGCGAGTGGACATTAGGACTGCTAACTGGCACGGTACAGAATCGTGAGGCAGAGCTGTGGTCAGGCAGGCAAGGTCAATGCAGGTGGAGTCCATTCAGAAGCAGGAGACAAGTAAGGATCAGGGCAAGCAGCAGAAGGAAGCAAGGTCAGGAACCAGGCAAGGTTTCAATCAGTAGTTGGGATCAGGAATAGCTAGGCACAGAGGAACAAAGAATCAGAACCTGTTGCTCAGGCACCTGCCCAAAAGAGAGCGTTTCCTTTTCTTTTAGAGAAGCCCTGATGTTGTTAGTCTGCGCCACAGGAAATCCTTGGCACTGGCCCTATAAAGCTGGAGAGTTTGCTACGGGGCCTTAGTCACAACAGCAGGATGCAGCAGAGGAGCAGGATGCCGGGAGCCATGCTGGGAGGCAGGACACAGTAAATCTCGGATACAGCGCCGGGCCTCATGAGGTACAGGATGCCAACCAAGGTGCAGCACCCAGTGGTCAGCGGCATGTTGCAGCTATATTATTCTGAACTGACTGTTGGAATGCCTCACACAATAAGAACTTTGTTCCTGCTTTTTTTTGGTGGAAAATGATTTCAGATAAATTTGAAATTGTATGTAATTGCAAGCCCCTCTCCAACCTTAGGCCCAGGAATGCCTCCTTTCACCATGGATAAAATTATGCATATAGTCACACTAAGGCCTAGATTTATCAAAATGCTATAAATATAGCGGAAATAGCACCTGAGATAAATGACCCTGTATATTTGTAATTTTATCTGCACATGGGGTGGGCAATTTTCAAAGACCTCCATTGTCATGGGTGAAATGATATTTATCCACAGAAATGGGTTTTGAAAATTTTACCTAAGCAATTACCTGGGTAAAATTAGGGGCTGAAAATTTCCCTTCTGCAGGTAACAGTATCCAAGCTACAATGGGATGGAGATGGAGAGGGCTGAGCCAGCAATCAATACACAGGGGTAGATTTTAAGACATGCGCGTGGGCATCCATGTGTGCACACTACCCAGCGCACACACATGGATGCCCGATTTTATAACATGCGTGCACGCAGGTGCGCGCATGTTATAAAATTGGGGGTCGGCGCGTGCAAGGGGGTGCACAATTGTGCAACTTGTGTGCACCAACTCCCGCGGTCTTCCCCTGTTCCCTCCCAGGCTGCTCCAAAATCTAACCTTCCTACCCCTTTCCCTAACCTTCCCGCCCCCTAGCCCTATCCTAAACTCCTTCCCGACCTTTATCTTACCTTCTGCACCTGGGCAGGCGCAGGTTGCAAACACCGGCAGCCTGCTGACACGTGATCCCTGGCACAGCGGCAAAAGGCCGCTGTACCGGAAGCCTCTGACCCCGCTCCACCCTGCCCCTGCCCCGCTCCCTCCCCACCCCTTTTTCAAAGCCCTGGGACATACGCGCATGGCCAAGCCTTTTTAAAATAGGCCCGGTGCGTGTAGGCGTTTTAAAATCCGGGCCAGAGATTTCATCCTGATATCTGTGCAGATTGCTCATAATGCAGACTTTGCACCTGCTGCAAAGCATTGTATTAACAATCTTGGTTTAGTTAACCTAACACAAACTTAAATTAAATCCTACTAAATCTGAGACATGATGGATCAGTAGAAGGGACTGATCACTTTTCTTCTATTCCCTTATTTGAGGTGTGGTGATTAAATGAAAAGTAGTACACAGTCTCAGAGTCAAGTTAGATTCAAAGTTGTTGATGACAGTGCAGGTCTCTTCTGTAGTACAAATACCATGTATCTGCTTATGTCAAATTCACCAATTACGCCCTTACACAGAGAAAAAAAAGATTTGGCCACCTTAATTCACTCACTGGTTACAAATTGCATCAATTGCTGCAACTCATTGTATCAAGGTTTCCCCAAAGACTAATCTGAGATGCCTTCAGCTGTTGCAGAATACAGCAGCCAGGCTACTTGTTGGCAGGAAGACGAATGATCATATAAAACCAATCTTGAATGATTTACACTGGCTTCTTGTTGAAGCCAGAGTAAAGTTTAAAGCTCTCCCTATGATTTACCAATGTTTGCATATGGGCAAACTTGAGTACCTGGCAGATTGTTTGGCTTATGATAAGCCTACAAGGTCCCTAAGATCTTCGTAACAAATGTTGTTGGTTCCACTGATGACATTTGCCAGTTTATCCTCTATTGGAAATATGACTTTTGTTATTTTATGCTATCAATTTGGAATTCTATTCATTTTCAGCTTTGTATTGAGAAATTATTTGCATTTCAGAAAAAGGTTAATACTTGGCTCTTTGTTCAAGTATTTGCTGCTTCTTATTCACCCAGTTCATCTGCAGGTTAAATACATAAGACTGGTATGCAGAACTTTAGTGAGGTTCTATCCAATACATTTTGGAGTGGCTAGTCAGGCTAATTTAATTATTTAGTGACACTGAGATATATTTTACATTTATTTGTGATTTGTCCTCAAATGAATGACGCCTTTGATTGTAATACTGTTTAAAAATATGTATATTCTGCCTATATCAAAACTCTGTGCTAAGCAGATTAGAATTTAATATAAGCACAACAATATAATTAAAACAGATACAACAATGTAACCCCTGGGCGGGACCAATCCTTTAACTGGCACCCAGGAGCATATTAGTCAAGAAAAGATGATTTCATGTTGGGCCCTTTATTCTCAGAGTTCGCTCAGTTCTCCAGAGATAGCAATTATATCTGAGTTCCAGGGCTCCCTGTGGGGGAGAATAATAGTTCCAAGGCCCTTTTACAGTAGTTCTATTACAAGCCCCTTTCTGTCCTTGTAAACTGCACTAATAATAATAATCACTGTCTTTTTATATCCAAAAAGCACACAGAGAAGCAATGTGGTTTCCAATTTCTTTTACTGACAGTTGATTATATGACTGACAAATATTTACAGCTCTCAATTCAGCATTTAAATAAAGTCAATAAGTAATAGGACAGCAGAAAGATTAATAAACTTGCGACCTCACTTTTCTAGCAACGTCTCTTAATTCCTTGGCAGCTCGCTTCTTAACGTTTGAGCTCTTTCTCTTCCCAGGTACTCAGATTACTCAGATTGAAAATAGATCAATCATCTTTTCAATTCCCCTTTTGATATCTCCGCTTTCTTCTCAAATGTAGAGTTCATAGAATACAATCCTTATCAGAACATAAGTCCCAGATTCTCAAAACTTTCCTGAAGTCTTCTTACATACTTGAGATCTCCTTATGAAGTACCTACCAGAAGGGCACTTTTCTCTGAAGCAAAGCCCCGTTTTTCAATCCCCAGCAACTATGTTTCAAAAACCTTCAGATCTTTGCCTTTATCTGCGAAAGGCAAAGATTCAGTCCTCCCTGATACTTCTCCAGTCTTCAGGTTCCTTCAGTGTGAAAGACACCTCTTTCCCAGCAGAGTGGATACTGAGTTCCTTGTACAAGGGCTCTCAGTTCCAGGTGAAAACAAAATTAGGCCTCAGTTCATCAAATCACAGAAAATACACCAGAAATATGTCGTGTGAGTGTCCCGCAATAAAAAAAAAACGAGCATGGTTAAAGAAATTAACGACATACCAAACCGCATATGTATCACATTGCGCAATATTTTTTTTTTTTTGCGCCATGCGTCATTTCACACAATGCACGTCATTTTATGTCTGATGCATTATTTATATCTGATGTATTATTTTCTTTCCGGCATATTTTAATAGTGTTGCTCACGCAAAAACGGACCTCGTATAAGTGGGTCTCATGCGAGCAATGCACATTTTAAGAAGCCGTAATGTACATGCATACATACCTGTGTGCGCATCAAGAATAAAGAGGCAGAAAAGGGGTTTTTCCAAGATGTCTGTGTGTAACTCCTGAATTTTGCGAAGCTGACTATGGTGATGTGTGCCATGTTATCTGTGTAACTTTACTATTAGTCCTGATGAGGCACAAGTCTGGAGATTTTGGGGGGAGAGAGAAAGAGACACTTTTAAAGAGACAATCTGATTTTCGGGTTTTAGGGGGAGCGGTGTTACATTGGTCTGCTTAGGACACAAGGTCTGTAGACCCTTGTAACACTGCCCCCCCCCCAAAAAAAAAAGCAACTCACCCTGAATGTCAGATTGTCTTTTCAAAAGAGTCTCTCTCTCTCTCTCATCATTGTCACTTGTGAGTATGTGTAAAGGCTCCAACACATATGTGCAGTAGGCATATTTTAAATGGTACACATATATTGTATGCAGAATATAAAATCAACCATATTTTTGCTCATGTGCCCCATACACGCATTTATGGGTGCATGCGTGCTCCTTTTAAAATGTACTTGTCAGTTCATATAGATTCCGGCCTACTGCAGTTGCTTCTTTGAAGGTAAGTCAGGTGTTGGAGAGAAAAGAGAGGAAGTACTTTGATGGTTAGTTGTTAGTTAGAGTTTAGGAGATTTTTCTAGCGATTACCTGAGTTAGTTGTCCTGTTTTCCTTTACCTTTGTCTTTTGTCTTTATCAGTGTGAGAAAATGTTTGTGAGTTTGTCTTGTTTGTCTATTTGTCCCTTTCTGTGGAGGAGAAGTGTGAGGAGGAGAGGAGCAGTGAGGAGATGAGTGGTGGAGCAGTGGTGAGAAAAATGGTGGAGGAGTGGTGAGGAGCAGGAGAGGATGGAGCCTAGAAGATTTTGGGAAAGAGGAGAGGAGAGTTGTGAGGAGAAGAGGGAGAGAGAAGGAGGGAGGAGGAGGAGTTGGAGTAGGGACAGTAGATTTAGAGATAGGGAGGAGGGAAGGGAAAGGAGGAGGAGGCGGGAGAGGGAACGGGTTAGGCAGGTGAGTGTAGCAGGAGGACGACAGCAGGGTAGGGCTAGACAGAGAGGGCAGAGGGGAGAGTAGTTGGCAGGGAAGGTGCAGGGGGGAGGAAGGGAGGAGAGCGGGGAGTGGGGGGAGTGGAAGCGAGCATGAGGATAATGACACCTCTCCGGAAGTGGAAATAGCAACCCATTCCTCCAGCCGCCATGCAGCAGCTCGGCCTCGTCTATGAGCCTACAAGTTCAGCGCAGACGACAACAAGCAGCTCATTGCTGGCGTCTTTCAGAATTACCACCTGCTGTTCAGCAACAGAGCTGTGACAACCTCCAGGGCTTTCAAGGGCCAGATATGGTGGACCATTATACAGTAATCACAAAAAGGAGAGAATATAGACCCCCTAATCTTTACACAATACACACATACATAGGGGATCCAATAATATTGATCTATGAATTTTTTAATATCCACGTGGTGGATTGCCACATGGTGGATTGCCCCCATATGGAATGAATATGTAGGGGAGCATACCCTAATAAAGATAACTTCAACCAAAAAATCTTTGGGGATTTTAGAGGTGTGAGGGATGTGTTTGAGTGCTCCCATATTAAATTAATTTGTGGTGGAGCATACTGGGATAAAAAATAGCTTTAAGTTCAATAGGTTGGGTGGTTTTAGATGCTGGTTTTTAGTGGATGGGGAGTGTGTGTGAGATGTATGTATGAGTTTCTGGAGGGGTTTTTAAGTTAATGCTGCTATGGTGGGGTGGTAATGCTGCAGTTTATGGGTGCTATGATGGGGTGATAATATCTATAAGGTTGCACATATGTTTATGTATTAATGATGTAATTATGGAAACATCTGTGAATTTAATGTGTATGTAATATTATTAATACATGTTTGAAATATTCTGATAAATATGTTTTGAAAATATGTTTACTGATTAATTGATGTATTAAAAAATTCATAGATCAATATTATTGGATCCCCTATGTATGTGTGTATTGGATCATTATACAGGCCATATCACAATGCAGTGGCATCAAGAGGACTAGAGAGCAGGTGGCCCATCACTTCAGGGAGGTGAAGGCACAGTTAAAGAATTAAGTGGCAAGCAGGAATAAATACATGCGCCAGACAGGAGGAGGAGCCCCTTGCCCAATTGTCCTGATCCAATGAAAGAGCGGCTGATTGAATGGCTGGGATGAGATATGTTTGAGGGAATGGACAAGGTCCTGGACACAACACGAGCTGGGGTCAGTAGGTTACATCACCTGTAAATGTCAAGTCTGCTACAGATGTCCACATGTTTTTAGATAGGATACTCACATTAATTGATGCAAAGTGTACATCTTATGCAAAACAGTACATATGCACTTCTTAGCTTCATACTTGTATATTTTTGTTTGTTTCCACAGCTCTCACCCAGGAAACCCCCTGCCCCAGCTGACAAGCCCCAGATACCAGTAGCACAGTTCTGGGTCTCAACGGCCCCTTTCAATTGAATGCAGAGACACAGTGCAGTGAGGCAGAGGAGGAGCAGCAGGAGCAGCCACAGCAGCAGCAACTGCTTCTTCAACTCCTTGGCTCGCCCCTACCACTTGATGCCAGCCTAAACCTTTTTGGCTTTATGGAGACAACTGCCTTGCATGAGAGAAAGCAGCTCAGCTGCCACCTGCTTCCAGAATGCCACATGACCAGCAGGAGGCAGAAGACAGCCAGCCAGCTCATCCCATAAGCCCCATGATACCAGCAATGGAGATACAGACAGCACCTCAGTGACCCCACTACCTGGAGCACCAGCAGTGGATCTAACCATGCAGGCCACACTAGACTGCACTGAGAGGAGGCATGGTCTGCTCATCAAATACGGGCAGAGATGGTCTGCTTCAGGAGGGCTCAGGTTGCCCACATGCAGGCCGTGCAGCAAGAGACAGCAGCTTTTACACAGGCCTTAACCACCATCTCAACCTCCATTAATAATTTAACAGCAGCTGTCATACGTTTGCCAGAGCCTGTAGCCATGTCAGCACCATCCTTATAAGAGTCCACTCTGAGAAGCAGTCCCCAGCACTCAGGATGGCCCAGGCGAAGGCCTAAAAAAAAAATGCCACCCCCAAGCCTGGGGGAGGAAAAGGCCCAAGAAGCTGACTAGTGCCAACCATCCCTTGCAAATTCCACTCAAAAATGACAGTTCCAACTAAGCCTATCCTCTGTACAGAGTTCCTATGCCAACTAGATGGAAGAAGCCTGCTGGGCCCATCCTGACTACAGAGTTCCTGTACTGGCTAGATAGAGGTAACCTGCTGGGCCTATCGTGTCTACAGAGATCCTGAACCAGCTAAATGGAAGAAGCTTGCTGGGCTCGTCCTGTCTACAGAATTCCTGTGCCAGCTTGATGTGGATGATCTATTGTCTGCCAGTGTTGCCTTGCTGCTTTCTTATTATGCCCTATTCTGAACTCTGTCCATAGTCTTGCCTCCTTGATGCAGTTTCCAATCACAGTTCTGCTAGCGTCTCTTCTCCTGGGTTGCTGCTCTCTCATCTCATCCCATCCTGCTGATGCTGCCATGGTGCTGCCTCATGACCTGGAGCTGCTACTATCTCATCTCATTCTGCTTCTGCCTCCATGATTCTGTCTCATCTCCTGAGGCTGCTGCTGTCTCAATGCTGCACTCTCCAGTCCTGGTTCTGCTGCCTGCTATGTCAATGTTGCTGCTCTGGCTCTTATTTGTCCCATTTGAGTGCATTCTTTCAACATGGACTGTTGGGAGTCTTCTCTTCCCATCACATAGTAGTGCTGGCATCAGCTCTAACATTAGATCTGTACAGTACAAATTGGGTTGCCACTTCCACTTCATAGATTCTTTGCTGTAATCATCATTTTACCAAAGGATCCAATAATTGTTCTGTATATGTAGTGTTGCCATTTGTAACAATGTATGTACCTGTATGCACAAAATGTGCTGGTTCTTTCAGTTACAATGTGAGGTGCTGTTTGAGATCTTGTCCTTGCAAAATGTGATTAATAGAGATGTTGAATTGCTTTGAATGTTGTTTAATAAAGTGGTCACATATTTTGAAACTTTACTTTCTGGTTGTGTCTTTTTATTGTGTGACTTTTAAGGTTTCACTAGGTTAGAGGTTTCAGACCCACATGACCTTGCATGCAAGAGTGTCATTGGCCTTTCCAAGTAGTTAAATTTATCACATGTAAGATCATGTGGCCTAGGCCTTAAAAAGAAAAGCTCATAGTATGCTCCCAAGGCAGAACAGCAAAAGCCAAGCAGAAAACTTACCGTGGAGCTTCACAAATGGTTCATGTTACCTTCTCTAGACAGCATATTCTTTACTATTAGGTACATGGGTGTGTATGTGAGATGAGCACTATATAGCTAATGTTCACCTCTATACACAGTCGAGTAGACTAGATATAGAAAAGCTTGGCTAGAAGTGATGTAGCAATGTCTTCACTCTGCTATACTCATGTCATAGCGTAGCTATAACAAATCATTGGCTTCTTCTATTGTGAAGATATATCACTGCTGACCAAACAATGGGCCTTCTCTCTGGGTCTAGCACTTAATGATGTCATCACATAACTCTTTAATCTGAAGCCTTTTTGAAAATATGAACCACTTGGTCTGGTTCATCTATACTGAGCAGAGTTTTGCAGCTGTAGGTACCAGGCCCAGACAGTAGATCATGTACTTGTAACTCTTGTCTGGTCTTATGTGGAGTAACATAAATGACCCCATTGGAGCCCTTACATTTGTCTTCACTTCACCTAAAAGGCAGGAATGATATTAGCTTTTTTAGGTAAGACAATTTCAAATATTTGCAATCTACTTGCAACCCGCTAGAACACTGTCATTGTAGAAATTAGCCTCTTTGTAAAGCTCAGAGAACCTGCAGTGTGCCAACTGAGGAATCCCGAAGGAGTGGAGGACAGAGAGTCCTGACTGCCTAAGAGCAGAAAGTGATGAGGCCTGCTGTTGCTTGGGACCAGGCAAAGTCTGATCTCTGTGTTGTTAATTAAAGATGTGAATCGGTACCAGACTCATTTCCGGTATTGGATTTGTGTGATCGATCGTCTTAACGATCAATTTTGGCTGGGAGGGGGGAGGGAATCGGATCGTCGCGGTTTTGTTTTTTTTTAAATTGTGTAAATCGTAAATCGGGGGAGGGCGGGAAAACCGGCACATTAAAACAACCCTAAAACCCACCCCGACCCTTTAAAATAAATCCCCACCCTCCCGAACCCCCCCCCCAAATGTCTTAAATTAATGGCGCTGGCCGTATGGCTGGCGCCATTTTGCAATACGGCAAATACGATTCGAGTGCAGGAGGTCGCTTCCGGACCCCCGCTGGACTTTTGGCAAGTCTTGTGGGGGTCAGGAGGCCCCCCCAAGCTGGCCAAAAGTCCCTGGGGGTCCAGCGAGGGTCCGGGAGCGATCTCCTGTGCTCATGACATCGGGGGACAGGAACCAAAATGGCGCCGGCGCCATTTCTATCAACGCACCCGTGGCCCGAGAGTGGAAGATCACAGCAGGACCCCCCCACTGGACCCCAGGTAATTTAAGACATTTGGGGGGGGGGGGGGGGTTCAGGAGGGTGGGGGATTTATTTTAAAGGGTCGGGGTAGGTTTTAGGGTTGTTTTAGTGTGCCGGTTTTCCCGCCCTCCCCCTTCCCCTCCCCCTTCCCCTCCCCCTTCCCCCAATTTACGATTTTTGACGATAAATCGGGGGAATTCCTAGTGTATATCGCCTGTAACGATTTTTGACGATTTAAAATATATCGGACGATATTTTAAATCGTCAAAAAACGATTCACATCCCTAGAAATCTTCATTCGCGGTTTATTGGCAGCCAATGGCCCGAGAGAGGGAGATCGCTCCCGGGACCCCTGCTGGATCATCAGGTACTTTAGAAAAGTTTTGGGGGGGGTCGGGAGGATGAGGGATTATAAATAATGAGATTTAAGGGGTCGGGGTGGGTTTGGGGGTTGTTTTTGTGTGCCCTTTCTTCCCACCCCCCAACAAAACGATAAGAGAACCCCACAAAAATTTCGTGGGGTTACCTATCGCTTTCGGGGACCCCCTGATTCTTGACGGATGAGAAAATATCATACGATATTTTCATCCGTCAGAAAAACGATTCACATCCCTATTGTTAATGTCTCTTATTGGCATATATTATTTAAACACTTGCTTCCATAATGTTTTCCAATAAGGGACATTAACAACATAGAGATCTGACTTTTCCTGGTCCCAAGAAACAGCAGGCCTCATCACTTTTTGCTATTAGGCAGTGGGAACTCTCTATCCTCTATGCCTCCGGAACTCCTCAGTTGGCACCCAGCAGGCTCTCTGAGCTTTACATAGAGGCTACTTTTCCGGGATGATGCTATGTTCGAGTAGGCTGCAAGTACACTGATGTCCATAATCATTAGGCTGAGTAGTGGACAAATGATGTGGCTACAGTTAGCAGCAGAACCTGCCCCCTATATTCAGCAAGATAAAAGTGCCATCTAATCTAATCACCCTAAACTTATGCAGCTACTTATGGCTGAGTAACTGTAGGCTTAACCAGCCAGCATGTAAATATGGCCTTGTTTGGCTGGCTTACTGTCTACTTACCAGGACATCTTCTACAGATATATAGGTAAGCAATGCTCTGTCTAGAAAAACATATCATCAAAGAAGGATCAGGCAGGCCTCCTGCCACTCCCCTCCCCAGGTATCATCACCCTGCTGGCCCAGACCTCTCCCCCAACCCCTTTATCCTGTGAAAATAAAAGTAGATAGTACCATGCCTGCACTTGCCCTCCCCCTTCCCTCCATCCCTAATCCCCAAAGAAGTTGACATCATCTAATGCCTCCCAAAACACCCCTTCCTCCCTGGCAATTGATGCTTTCCCAACTACCCACACCCCCCAAATACCATAATAAATAGACCCCAGTAAAGGTACTGAGTGGGAGAGTGTCAGGTGCCAGCAGTGTGTGTGTGTGTGTGTGTGGGGGGGGGGGGGGGGACGACAACAGGCAGATAACTTATGTGATTAGAATTTAGCCAGAGAAGTGGCTGCATATGGTACATTAGTGGTTTAGAGTGCTAACTTTATATTTGGCTTTTGATGATGGACCTCAGGATATATTATATAGCAGTATAGAGAAGGTGGTGTCTAGTATACCCACATATCATGTATACAGCTGTCGCAGATACAGGCAAGATGTGCATGCTTTCAATGTGCTCCACAGTAGCAGGACACCACATACTAAAGTAGCTGTGACATCTGTTCAGTTCTGCCACTTTGCAACACAGTGAAAGTGCAGCTATAGCTGTGCTACTCCCATACTGTATGCTTACATTGCACAAGTGAAGCTAGGGCTATTTGGCCTCGGAAGACAGATACTGGGAGCTAGTTGTGGTTCACTGAGCAGCACAGCTGTAAGGCCACTGATAACCTCCCAGACCACTACATTATACAGTCAACTGCCACGTTGCCTCATAAGTATGTAGGTCTCTGCCTGTGTGGCACAGTGGCTAAGCTATATAGTGTGAGTTGTCAACATGTGGCTACATAGTTCAAACGACAGCCAGATATCAACTCATCTGGCAAAGTGGCACTGGATATCTGAGCTCTTACGCTGCCAATGTTCTCAACTCTCTCAGTGTCAGGCCAAACAGTGGAATGTTAGGTTACAATGCAGAGGCATTTTTTTCGCCACCTACACACTACCGTACCTGTAGCTTCCTTCCTAAAGAGTGGAAGCACAGAACTGCTTGTGGCTAAAGCCAGCGTTTACTAATTGGGTGCACACACAGAAGAAAATTACAAGCCCTGTAACACTCCCCAGATACACATAGAGACAGAGACTTACACAGCACATCACTTACCCAGACACACACACACACACACACAAAAGCACACTCATATCTGTTAGGAAACAGTGGTTTACAGACTACCTCCAGCACTTTGGTAACCTGAAGCCTAAATGGCTGTTCCTGGCCTGTTCATCATCATCCATCAATAAAGTCTGTGCCAAGCTCGTACCCACCTGTTAATGAGGTAGTTGGAGTCATGACTCCTCACAGAAGATTTTCTACACCCGACAGCCTGACAGACATCTGTTGGAAGCATATATACTCACTGCTTCTTCTTTGTTACTGACATGAGCACCTCCAGGCCTCAGGTGCCATAAACATAAGAACATAAGAAAATGCCATACTGGGTCAGACCAAGGGTCCATCAAGCCCAGCATCCTGCTTCCATTAGTGGCCAATCCAGGCCACAAGAACCTGGCAAGTACCCAAAAACTAAGACTATTCCATGTTACCATTGCTAATGGCAGTGGCTATTCTCTAGGTGAACTTAATAGCAGGTAATGGACTTCTCCTCCAAGAACTTATCCAATCCTTTTTTAAACACAGCTATACTAACTGCACTAACCACATTCTCTGGCAACAAATTCCAGAGTTTAATTGTGCGTTGAGTAAAAAAGAACTTTCTCCGATTAGTTTTAAATGTGCCCCATGCTAACTTCATGGAGTGCCCCCTAGTCTTTCTACTATCCGAAAGAGTAAATAACCAATTCACATCTACCCGTTCTAGACCTCTCATGATTTTAAACACCTCTATCATATCCCCCCTCAGTCGTCTCTTCTCCAAGCTAAAAAGTCCTAACCTCTTTAGTCTTTCCTCATAGGGGAGTTGTTCCATTCCCCTTATCATTTTGGTAGCCCTTCTCTGTACCTTCTCCATTGCAATTATATCTTTTTTGAGATGCGGTGACCAGAATTGTACACAGTATTCAAGGTGTGGTCTCACCATGGAGCGATACAGAGGCATTATGACATTTTCCGTTTTATTCGCCATTCCCTTCCTAATAATTCCCAACATTCTGTTTGCTTTTTTGACTGCCGCAGCACACTGAACCGACGATTTCAATGTGTTATCCACTATGATACCTAGATCTCTTTCTTGGGTTGCATGTATTTCCACAAAACAACACTGAAAGTGCAGAAGACATCATGCCTTCTACATGATTTCTGTGAGAGCAGTTTATTATACATTTTGCACAGCTGCAAGCTTCTGAAAGAGGCATGTGGTTGGCTTATGAACTTATCAGCTGACCAAACCTTCTCTTGCCATACTGCTATATAAAGAACTGATGATTGAGAGTCTATCAGCACTCTTGCCTTGGTTGATAAGCAAAGGCCTCAAATACGAAAACATCTGAAAGGTTGTGCCTCTGCTTGGAAGATGACAATTCTGATAGGCTGAGGACTCCAGTGGAGACATGCTTTGTGCTTTAAGGATGGCCTCATATAGGATAAGGACTGTGACTGATACTCGCAATCAGAACAAAAATAAATAAATCTGCAGATTTTCTATGGACTTAGATAAAAAGGATAATATGACTAGCCCTGAGCTGGACAGGCAAAGCTCCTTGCTGTGCCTGATAACTATATTTTACAATCTTTACCTGTGACATGTCAGGGTAGGTTTAGAGCTTCTAACACAGCTTTGCCTTGGGTTTAATGAGGTGAACCTTTTGTTATGTCACATGTGTGTGCTTTTCTTGTCATCACAAAATCTGTTTCAGAGTTGACTTTCTACACCATGTGAAGGCATGAAACAATCCTATTCCAATCCAACCTTCAGATAGTCAGACCAGCATCCTTCAATAGCCTCCCTGTGCAGCTATCATAACCAACATGACAGATCAAGTGCCAAGGCCCTCACCATCTGTACAAGAGAGTTGACTTTTTGCTTATCCAGCTGTGCATGGTCTTGTGCAACCCCTATGAGATATGCTAGTTAGCAATGACCTATAAGAAGTTTGGGATTGGTATGATATTGGATATGTGCTTCCAAAAAAGTTCTAAGTGAAGGTCTGCTGTATGAGCACTCAGATGTCTGTACTGCCTCAGAAAGTGAGAATCTGTAATTTATTATTATAGCTGTCAACATGTAGTTTCAGGCTATGCCTTTAAGCAGCTGAGCTACTTGTGAATTATTTCACTTATAAAGCACTTGGTTTCCATCTCAGGCTCTGGTGGAGTTCCATCATACCTATGCAATTATCTTGCCAACATGTGAGGGCTGGCATAGGGTCCAAGGCGTAGCTGAGGTTAGCTAGAAGGCACTAGATATGACAAGCTATGCATACTGTGTTGGCAGTCATACATGAATGCTATGACGAGACGTGACTCTTTTTGGCTGACAATCAATATAAATACATTAGGACAGCCACATCTCTTTGTAGTGATGTTTATTTGGTATTTACTTTATGTACTACCATCTGATGATCAGTGCTGCTCAGGTGGGCACCAGTGATCATCAGATGGTAGTACATATCCCCATTAGTGAGCACTAGGTCGAGCATCACATCCTTCCTCTGTTTGAACAGACCACCTTGAAGGGCATCCATTATCTTCTACTTCTTGTAGATACCACAGAAGGAATACTTCAATTTACATCCAGCAGATTAAAATCTCCAACAAGCAACACTTCTCCTTTCTTTCCCACAGATTGTATATCTTTGACCAGGTCTCTGTCCAGTTCTTCTGTTTGAGTCGGAGGTCTGTAGACCACACCAGTCAAAATGGAAGCACCATCTTCTTTTTTTAGGGCGGTCCATAATGCTTCTTCTCTATCCCATGTCCCTTGCAATTCAGTTGTTTGGATATTGTTTTTGACATAAAAGGCTACTCCTTGTCCTTTTCTGTACTCTCTGTCCTTCCTTAACATGTTATAGCCTGGAATGGTGGTATCCCATTCATGAGAATCAGTGAACCATGTCTCTGTAACACATACCATATCACCTTTCCTTTGAAAGACAATTGAAATATACAGAATTTTACAATCTTAAATCACAAATAAATATCTAAAAGGGTCTATCCAATGACAATAATTAGTAGTAAATTTCTCTATATTGAGAATGAAGATGACTTGTAAATTTCATCCACAATGAAAAAGTTCATCAGAGAACCCCGACAGGAGGCTCCTGTTTCACTGGTAGTCAGCTTCCTCAGGGGGTGAAGAATGTGATCCAAATGATATTTAGGGGATTGTATGACAGCAAAGATTTTCTTCCGTACACTCTTGTCTTTAACTTTTATCTCAAACTGTTAAAAAATGTTCTTCATATTGATAGGAGATGTTTGAAGGTGAAGAAATCCATGTTGTAATGATTGTACTCTCTCAGAAAAATTTTTTTTCAAAAGTTTTAATCTCTAAATCATTATATTGGCTTTGCACATCGACACTGTAAATACATGAATACATGTTTTAACTAATTTATTATTTAGTATACATGTGATGCTAGAAAAAGCAAAAAAATTGGTACTTACATTTCAAAGCCCAAATTAGCAATTATAACTGACAGGTGTAGCAATCGACCAAGATAGCATCAACATCTCTACGGAATCAGTAAGTCATCCAGGGTTTGTTTGTTTTTTTAAAGAGATTATACATCCTTTAAAACTTCCTTTATATAAAAACAACCCCATTCAACAGATATCATTCAAAACCAATTGAATCAAATGAATAGGCTTACCTCTACACACAAAGAGAGTTTATAAGCATCCAAATGGCGGCATAGTGCGAAGCCCTTCACTTCAAGTCAGAGACGCTGTGCATGCATGTTCATGCTCAAAAGCCTTAAAAGGTAAATTCACTGTGGGGACTTGTGAGTGACAGCTGTGTGTTAACGACGCATGCGCATTCTAACAGGAGCAAAGAACCTTTTGCCCGATGTAAAAAGCAGGAGGAGTGAAATCTGGTAGATAATGATTACTGAATACAAACCCAATCAACAAACAGGCTATATAAAGAAAAGGAATTACTAATGCTCCAAAAACTATTTTAAAATGCTTTTAAAAAAACTGAAGCCCATGGGGTTTTGATTTCTCCAGGGTCGGCGGAAGCACTAGGCAAACTAGGCCTGCGCATAGGGTGCTGACCATTAGGGGGCGCGAGCCATGTGGGGCTAAGAGTGGTGGCAAAGAGGAGTGGAGATTCGGCAGGCCGCGAGCATGGCCCAACCTGCTCACAGCCCAGAAAACCACACACTTGGTAGGAGTCGGAGTTGGTGGTGGTGGTAGGAGTCGGTGGTGGTGGTGGTGGTAGGAGTCGGAGTTGGTGGTGGTGGTAGTGGTGGTGGTAGGAGTCGGTGGTGGTGGTGGTGGTAGGAGTCGGAGTTGGTGGTGGTGGTAGTGGTGGTGGTAGGAGTCGGTGGTGGTGGTGGTGGTAGGAGTCGGAGTTGGTGGTGGTGGTAGTGGTGGTGGTAGGAGTCGGTGGTGGTGGTGGTGGTAGGAGTCGGAGTTGGTGGTGGTGCAACTGGCAGGAAGGGGGGCAGGCACAAGGCAGAAGGTGCCTAGGGCGCCTAATCCCCTTGCACTGGTCCTGGTAATAATGCATAAGAAATATCACCAACCTGAGAAAGGGTAACTCTACAAACCACAAAAAAATGTAAATCTTTGAGATGATGTGTGATCCAATGTTCAACCAAAGGGGTTTGCATCCTTTTATTTTGAATACAGCTCTTGTGCTCTTAAATACGTGCAATTCCTGCATATTTGTCCAATGTAGATCAGACCACATGGATATATTATAGCATATACTACTTGAGCTGTCTGATGGCTAAACAATCCTGGGGTTTTAAATACTTTTGCAAGACCACAATGCTGGAAAGTAGAGAGAGAGAGAATACGTGTGAATATATTGGACTTTCCCCACATGGGGAATGTCCGCAACTAATAGATTTACAGAGAAGACTATAGAGACCAATGGATCACGAAGATTTTTGTTCCTTTTGAGTGCAAAAATGGGAGGTTCTTAAAAAGGACCAGACCCAGAAAGAATATGCCAATGCTTTTGAATAATGCCTCTAATTGCTGAGGACCAATTAGAAAAAGGGATACTACATATTGGCGATTTAATACGGGGCAATCTGTGGGTATCAAAATGTTCTCCTGATTTGCCTTACAATCTTAGGGCTGGATTCACTAATGCCGCAAGGGTAACGGGAGGCGAAATGGGGGGGAGCCTGCGCAAAAATGACAGCAAAAAGCATGCGTACCTTTCGCTGTCTGGGAAATCTTCGCAGAGTCGGCCCCGGTGCCGCCCCGACTCCTCCTCTTCTGGGGCCGACTCCGCCCCGAGCTAGCTATCGCACACATGCGCTAGCTATCACATGCGTGCGATAGCTTTAGAAAATGACCCCCCCTTAGATGCATAACCCTGAATAATAAAATAGTCTGATAAGTCTTGAGATTTCAGCTTGTGTTCTTGAGTAGAATGACTGTGAGGCAGTATATAAGAACCCCCCTCAGAACACCTTAAAGGGCTGGCCACAGCTATCTGTACCAGTCCTTCTTAAGTCCCAACTCAGCAAGGGATTCTGGGCTAGGCTGGATCACTGCAGAACAGGGAGAAGAGAGCAGGGCCCAGAGGGTTGGGAGATGCCCCAGAGAGCAGAAAGGAAGCCTTATTATGAGAGGACATGTTGCAATTGATGTTTGAATACTGTCAAAACAGCAAGGTGAGCTGCATCTAATTTTCAGTTTTGTTTTCACTGTAAATAAAAGTGCATGCAAGGAAATAGCCAGAATCTGCCTTCTTTTGTTTTCCTGGCTGTTTTCAAAGCCACTACTGCCCAAGTTGCCACATATTAGGTTAGGAGGGCAATAACTTGCCTAAGTGGGAAGCACAGGTGGAAACCCACAGCCACAGAAGAAAAGGAAAAACTAAAACCCTGCAGAGATTTTTCCTGGGGCCTCCCAGTTCTACTCCTCCAACAGAAGCTGCAACAGACCAAGGGAGTTAGCACCACCCGTGGAATCAGGGGTCAAACAGTGAGTCAGGGCTGGAAAGGCCAGCAGGTTTTTTTTTGTTTTTTTCCCCTTTCCTTCCTCGGAGAGATACCCTAGCTGGAGGGAGCCCAGGAAGCAGGTTAGATGAAGCAAGTGATCCACATCCTTAGTACAGGGCTGCCTCAATTGCAGAACACCATACAAACACAACTTGACCAGCAGCAGGCACTGTGAGATCAATTTATGCAGCAAAACACAGTGCTAACTGAAGTAGAACAGGCCATGCAGATCGCAGTGACCAGTATAACCCAAGTGAATCTGTTAGCGCATATCCTGTTTAAAATGAGGAACCAGACATCTTCCTGAAAAATTTTGAGAGGACCACCCACCTATTGGCTTGGCCCAAAGCCAACTGGCCTACATACTTGGTTAACTTGCTCATGGGCAGAAGTCAAGCAGCCAACCCAAATGGGAGTGTTACAAATGCAGAGGTCAAGGCTGCTATCCTGGAGAGAACTGAGTTTATCTCAGAAACATACTGGCAGCAGTTCCAGTGCTGGTTTCTGCAGCCTGGGGAGGGCCCCCAAAATTTTCTTCATTGCCTGAAAAATGCCGGTTGGAAGTGGCTATAGCCAGTGGCAAAGACTGCCCTTGAATTCTCTTTAAAAAAAAAACAAACTTTAAAAAAATCAGCTTGCAATCTCAATTCAATCGATAACTCATTCTGACAGGTGCTTCTAGAGCAGTTTTTGGATGGACTTGACTGGCCTATGCAGAATTGGGTCTGCCAACACACAGGACTCATGTTGGAAAGAGCTCTAGAAGTGGCAGACACCTTCCACTAGACACACTTAATGCCTGACGTGATATGGAGAATAGAAATGCAGCCCGCACAAACTCCGTGGTGGAGCAAAGAGAGCGGAGGTCCCCAGAAATATCCCTCAGAGGTGGACAACTCATTTTTTGACTCTAGAACGCGGCCACAGTCTTGTCCACATGCTTTAACTGTGGTCAGAGAGGTCATTTGGCAAGAGACTGACAATTTGAGAGACCTGAAGATATGGATGTCAGCTTAGTGACCAGCCATCACCAGAAAGTAAAATTCCTGGGGAGAAAGAGAAAACTCCAAAGCAGGAATGATCCTCACCTCGAAAGAAGAAAGGTACCTCAAGCCACCCCAAGAATTAAACATCAGATACTTTTACTTTCTGTGCCCTCTGTGCGGGGGAATGGGCATCAGGACATTTGCCCCTTAGGAAAGGCCAAAATTGAAGAACCTTTGAGGGGAAATGTTAAAAGCCAAGAGTGGATATGATCCACCATGTTCAATTATAGCATGGTAGACCATATCGTGGAAAAGTGTCCATGGTTAGATGACATGGAGTGCAAATACAAGCTGGAGGAATAGCACAAGAACAAAACATGGGAGCAAGAGTGGGTAAACACATACAAAAAAACTGCAGAATTGTAGCTTAGGGGAGAGTCCTCACCACCCTCATAAGGAATTTGTGATTCAGGAGGAACTGGATGACATTCTCACCCAAATTTTGGTGGATTCAGGATCTTTCAAGATTCTCTTTAGTGAGGGCATGCTCCAAAAAGAGAACATTAATCACAAGATATGTGGAAAAGGGTAAACAGTGGAGTACCTCAGGGATCTGTATTGGGACTGGTGCTTTTCAATATATATATAAATGATCTGGAAAGGAATACGACGAGTGAGGTTATCAAATTTGCGGATGATACAAAATTATTCAGAGTAGTTAAATCACAGGCAGACTGTGATACATTACAGGAGGACCTTGCAAGACTGGAAGATTGGGCATCCAAATGGCAGATGAAATTTAATGTGGACAAGTGCAAGGTGATGCACATAGGGAAAAATAACCCTTGCTGTAGTTACACGATGTTAGGTTCCATGTTAGGAGCTACCACCCAGGAAAAAGATCTAGGCATCATAGTGGATAATACTTTAAAATCGTCGGCTCAGTGTGCTGCAGCAGTCAAAAAAGCAAACAGAATGTTAGGAATTATTAGGAAGGGAATGGTTAATAGAATGGAAAATGTCATAATGCCTCTGTATCGCTCCATGGTGAGACCGCACCTTGAATACTGTGTACAATTCTGGTTGCCGCATCTCAAAAAAGATATAGTTGCGATGGAGAAGGTACAGAGAAGGGCAACCAAAATGATAAAGGGGATGGAACAGCTCCCCTATGAGGAAAGGCTGAAGAGGTTAGGGCTGTTCAGCTTGGAGAAGAGACGGCTGAGGGGGGATATGATAGAGGTCTTTAAGATCATGAGAGGTCTTGAATGAGTAGATGTGACTCGGTTATTTACACTTTCGAATAATAGAAGGACTAGGGGGCATTCCATGAAGTTAGCAAGTAACACATTTAAGACTAATCGGAGAAAATTCTTTTTCACTCAACGCACAATAAATCTCTGGAATTTGTTGCCAGAGAAGGTAGTTAGTGCAGTTAGTGTAGCTGGGTTCAAAAAAGGTTTGGATAAGTTCTTGGAGGAGAAGTCCATTAATGGCTATTAATCAATTATACTTAGGGAATAGCCACTGCTATTAATTGCATCAGTAGCATGGGTTCTTCTTAGTGTTTGGGTAATTGCCAGGTTCTTGTGGCCTGGTTTTTGGCCTCTGTTGGAAACAGGATGCTGGGCTTGATGGACCCTTGGTCTGTCCCAGCATGGCAATTTCTTATGTTCTTATGTTCTTAAAAGAGACACTTACTTGTGTACATGGGGACAAACAGAAGTTCCCAACTAATTAGGTCCTGTTGATGACACCAGCAGGAAACAGGAGGCCTTCCCGACCTCCAGAACCTGGTTGTTCTGGGATGCAGTTGTCCCCAGTTTGTGACCCTGTGGCGTCAGCTCACAGGAAATCAGGGCAATCCACTCAGGGATAGTTTGTCTATGACGTGAAGCCAGGAAGTAGTCCGGGTACGGTTAGACACCCAACCTGACAAAGCCAAGCTGAGGGGGAGGGTATGTGAGGGAGTATATAAGACTCAGAACACCTTAAAGGACCAGCCATAACTATCTATACCAGTCTTCCTTAAGTCCCAACTCAGGAAGGGATTCTGGATTAGGCTGGATTACTGCAGAGAGTTGGGAGAGTCCCCGGAGAGCAGAGAGGAAACCTTCTAATGAGAGGATATGTTGCAACTGATGTTTGAATACTGTCAGAATAGCAAGGTTAGCTGCACCAGTTTTTCTGTTTTGCTTTCACTGTAAATAAAAGTGCATGTAAGGAAACAGCCAGCGTCTGCTTCCTTTGTTTTCCTGGCTATTTCCCAAGCCGCTACCATCCAATTTTCCACAATGACACAATCTGCGGAGACTTAGGAACTGTCCCACAGGGATAATGTTTTTAAAATTCCTGGGGTGAAAACTGGAATTGTGTAATAATGTATTTGTATCTATAGGTGTCCTTGGTGTTTGCAAACTAATAAATCTAAAAAAGATATTTGGATGACACTATATTGCACTGTAAATTTTAAATTGGAATCTTATTCAATAATCCATTGGATAAAAAGTTGTAATCTTTCAATAATGTTGGATTAAATCCCAAAATTATCATCAATATAATGTTTCCAAAAAGATGAAGTATAAATGTGTTGTCTCTCAAATTGGTCAACCTAAAGGCATGCTATGGAAGGGGCCATTAAAGACCCCGTGGCCATTCCTTTGATCTGCTGAAACAGCTGTTTTTCAAAAATGAAAATTTTAAGAGCTGCTTCCAGTGGGATGTTGGTATATAGAGCACTGATGTCTACAGTTACCAATATACTACTAGGATGGATTTGTGGAACATCTTGCAAAGTTTGTATAAATTCAGAGGAATCTCTGACAAAAGACTTCATGTGACCACTGGTTGGAGAAAGTTGTCTATATATTTAGATATAGATTCAAAACAAGACCAAATGCTAGATACAACTGGCCAACATGGAGTTGCAGTCAGAGATTTATGACTTTTGGAACTAAGATATAAGGCTGGAATCACAGGTTGGCATTCAAAAAACATTTTTGAATATTTTGTCATTGATAACCTTACATTTTAACTCTCATTGACAGATGTAAATTTATTGTTGAATTTCTTGTGTAGGGTTAACTTGTAGGGAAAAATAACATTTTCCATCATTGAGCTGGCAGAAAGCCTCTTCCACATACTTTGATTTTGCCGGCTTTATGACTATTGATTAATCATTCCATAAAGATACATACAATAGCTTTACATTCTGCCTGTGTTAGGTTATGTTTTAAAAGGACATGTACCTTTTCCAATTGTTCAATGTTTTTCAGAACTAGGTTTTCAAACACCACAATGTTGGGTGGTCTAAGGTCCCAAGAGGCATCCAACGTGATTTTATGAAGAAACCAGTGTTGGTATGGAAGGCAAGGAGAATTTTTTTAAAAAGAGGTAATTTTTACCCCTTTCAAAAATCTAAACAATTCCATATGTGTAGCTAAAGAATCATAATAATAGGACATTGGAATAAAAGTTAGTCCTTTATTAAGTAAACTAAACTTATCAACAGACATTATATGAGATGACAAATTAAACACAGCTACACACCCCTCTATTGACATTGGTAATTCCAGCTGGCTCTGGTTCATTGTCACCCTAGAACTGATTGATTCCAACTTCCTCTCCAATGCCTTGTATGTGGACACAAAAATGTACAGGTTCACTGTCAAAATTGTCAGAAAAGTCAGCTAATGGTTTAGCAAATGACACTATTTTTTTTGTCTCAGATTAAATTGGAGGGATTATTCTCATCAGAACTTTCTGAAGATGAGGAAAAGATCATAGATTTTTTAAGTTATTTATTGGTGCCTTTATGCATCCAGAGATAAATTAACCCTTTGGCATAATCCTAGGCATCCTGTTTAAATTTTTGAATTTTGAAATTTTTTATTTCCAGTTTAAAATTGTCCAATTGCTTCTGCCTAAGTTCCATATTCTGCAAACCATTCTGCAAAGTGACACTGATTCTTAATTTGATCCTGCAAAGGTTTCATGCTGAAAGTATCATTATCCAAAAATAAAATGGTTCCTTATTAATTCTAAGGCCCCCTCGTCATATGCTTAGGACGCAAAATTCTGACAGTGAAGCCGCATGTAATTCCATGCAGATAGCAATTTTTTTTTAGTTTGATAAGGCTATCCTAAACACAGTAAAAGAAGCGAAGATCGGTGTATATACAAAAAGCCCTTTATTGAAAATAGCCCGACTCTGGCCGAGTTTCGCTCTGTAGTCAAGAGCTGCCTCAGGGGCAACTAAAAACAAATATTTAAATGAACACACATATACAAATGATGTAGCTCTTGACTACAGAGCGAAACTCGACCAGAGTCGGGCTATTTTCAATAAAGGGCTTTTTGTATACACACCGATCTTTGCTTCTTTTACTGCTACACAGCTAACTGGATCGGCTTCTGATTTGTTTTCTGTGTCTATTCTAAACACAGAAAATTTGAAGTTCATCATTAGATTTGTGTAGGGTAAGTCCCAAAATAATATTTGAGACAGGAGTAACTTGCACACGCCAGACCGGCTGCCGGCGCGCCATGGTCCAGTCCAGGGGCTGGTCCAGAGGCCGCGGCCATGCCCCAGAATGCCCCCAATGACGCGCCGGCCGTGACATGCCCCCACCATGCCCCCGATGATGCACCGGCCGCAACATGCCCCCACCATGCCCCCGATGATGCACCGGCCGCAACATGCCCCCAACACTCCCCCGACATGCGGGGGGAGTGTCGTTGGAGTGTCGGGGCGCTATCTTGTGCTCCTACCATGTGACAGGCGCCATCCATTGCTCCTACCATGTGACAGGCGCCGAGCAATGGCACCGGTAGCCCCTGTGACATAGTAAGTTCAAAGGCTATCGGCGCCATTTTGAATACCGGCAGCCGAGGGCATGAGTGCAGGAGATGGCTCCCAGACCCCCCGCTGGACCACCAGGGAGTTTTGGTAAGTCTTGGGGGGGGGGGCGTCAGGAGGGTGGGGGGTTGTAGTTAATTCAATTTTAGCCGGGAAACGAATAAGAATGAATGCATTAACGTATCGGGGGCCCCCCTTGCCGAATGCAATGCATCTGCCCCCCGACGAATACGAATTCTGAATACAACGTATGGCATCCCTCTAACATCCCTACCTATTAATCTATGTTTATTGGGGTAACTGAAATCTCCCATTATTGTGTTTACTGAACAATGTTTAACCTGTTTGACTCTATGTCATCCTTAACATATAGTGCTACCTCTCCACCAATATGACTCAGCCTATCATTTCTATATAATTTGTACACTGTTTCACAGTGTCCCATTAGTTATCTTCCTTCCACCAGGTCTGAGATGCCTATTATGTCTGCATCTTTGTTCAGTTCCATAAATTCTAACTCTCTAATTTTATTTTTTAGACTTTTAGCATTTGTATCCAGATATTTCAAAGTAGGATTTTTTAACTGTTTTTTTTACAGCCTGCTTAGTAGTTGAATGGGGTAGTTTAAAATCATTTAATTCTCTCTGTTCTTTATTTAAATGTACCTTCGAAGATACCTCACCCCAAATCATGTACTCTTGAGTGACAGCTTTCCTCATGTTTTAGTTTAAAAGCTGCCCTATCTGCTCACTATGGAGGTAATTTTCAAAAGGATTCATATGCTTAAAATTGGGTTTTACATGTGTAAATGCACTTTAAGCTGTGTTGGAGCTGGTGGCAGTGTCCTGCCACGTGAGGATAACTGGCGGCGTTTGGGTGAGAGCAGCTGCTTGTAGGCCATCCATGAGCGGCAAAAGGTAACACATGTTCAAATAGGATGATTCATCAAATGGGCTAACTTGGATTTTGTAACTTGTAAATCTCTTGTGTGCAGGGAAACGCATCAGAGCCCAATGTTTAAATAAGGCCTACTAGGTACAAAAATATATTTGATAAATATACAAACTTTGATTTCTACTTTAAAATAATGACAATGACACTGATGCAATAGACAAATTGCTGATTATCATAATTATTTGAATTACTGATTTTTACCATGGTGCTTTAGCAGTGCAATAAATCAAAGGAAGCCATTATGTTTGCCAGAGTTTTGGAAAACTAATTGCCTTCTAATTTTGGATCCAAAACCTAAAAAAGGAAATCTATTGTTTTTTGTATCTTCTTGAGGAATCAGAGGTTTATCATTATTTCGACAAGTTATACAGGGAATTTATGAGTATTTTTTTAAACCATATTAACCACACTAACAGAGAGTATTTTGTCTGTCTCCTTAACTGCTTAGTGGACTCTATTCCCTTCCCTAGACAGATTGCCTAGATACCACACATGACAATTGCCAACCCCAGGCTTAAGGGCTGCCTCTTGGAGGCACAACCATAGCATTTTTGATTGACCCATAGGGGCTACCTTTACAGTGGAAACCATTTCCCTCCTGCTCTGGGCTGATTGGATGTGGTGATCTGAACCCAGATCCACCATGAATCTGGAGCACTGCAGAGTGAGCCTAGGGGCCAGACCATAAATCAAAGTTTCCAACAATTGTCTGTTTTAGAATCAAAACAAATGTGTTCCCATAAATGTCTGTTACCATTTAATTGTTTATTCACTGAACTTAAGCATATCTAGGCAGAACAGCCTTGTAAAAATATAGTGCAGAAAATATAGAAGCATAAAGAAAAGATATATTAGATGTCTGTAGCAGAAGCGTCTTAGAAAGCTCTGAATCCATATTGCTTTAAATCAAAAACAATATTTCAAAACCATTAACTTCTGGGAAATAATCGATTCTTAATTGTATCACTGTCTTTCAGGAATAGTTATGTTTCCAGCACAATGGATTGCTTTATACAACAACAGGAATTCTCCAATTCACTGTGGCTCATTTTCACCAGGAAAAAACATCCAAGTTCTCTGTGTTTTAGAACAGATGATATGGCCTTGCTCTGATACCTTTCTTTTGTTGAGATTAAGATGAGAGGTGGAATCATTCAAAATCCAAACCTAATTAGACAGCTGCATTTTTAAAGTAAAAAAAACACAGAACCTAGAGGTAAATTAACAGATACAATGAGCCCTATATACTAAGCACTTTTCCCACAGACACAAAATGGGAGAAAACCTTCAGTATATAAATCCCAATGTGTAATGTGAAGAAAATATGTTTCATGCAGCAGAAGTGCAATAATTGTAAAATGTATTTCAAGTCAACAAAAGTTTGTCTCACCAAGAGCCAGATGTACAAAGCAGTTTTCCTACAGACTCAAAATGGGAAAAATCCTTTCGTAAGTCAGGCTCCAAATGTCTTTCCAGTTTCCTCCTTCCTAATACCTGCCGATATGCAACTGCTGACCTCATCGGTAATTACGAACTTATTAGCATGCCTTCTGTCTAGATATTAGAATTTGCCTAATTATAACCTGCTACTAAATATTTGCAAAAGACTGAGGGGTCTGTAAATGCTTCTCCAATATGCATTCTGTGACCTTTTGTGATACTTCTAGCATTTATCATCCTGTCCAAATGCAGATTATGAGGCTCTATTCCCCACATAACTTTTGACTGTAAATATGCCACTGAGACCAGCTGTTTAATTTAGGAGAGTGAGTAGGAGGCAAAGAGAAAAAAAACCCTAAAATGTTACGAGAGCACAAAATGCTGCATATACAGTATAAGCTGTGCTACTGAAGGAGAACAGACTACACCTGTATTCACAATAGAATAAAAGGTTTCTACCTGCATTTCTCAAATTCCAGAAATATGCATGAATAAAATGTCCTTAGATGCACCCACCACCTATTATCACCATTTCTATTATTTTAGTCATCAGAGACAGCTGGGGCAAGGTTACATGCTAGGTCTTCTATTACTAACCATCTACCAATATCACTAAACCAAAGTAACAATGATGTTATTGACCTAGTGACTAATATAATGCTTGAGACACCACACTTCCTGATATTACGGCTCTTTAGCTGGCATTTTAAAATCCCAAACACAGTATGGCTTTAAATTTCCTAACCATGACACATGCACTGGGTCTACAATAAATGAACTTTACAACTACTCAGAGCACCAGAAACCTCTTTGATATGCTACTCACCTCCAAATAAAAGGAAGCAAATGGTTTCATCTACAAACTTGAATCCAACCCAGTGATCTGGTCAGATATTCTATGATCACATTTAACTTCAACATGTGGTCAGCAAAAAAGTAAATAGCATCACAGAAGCAAACCCTGAAAACCAGAGGAAAAAAAATGTATACTCTCCAGAAAAAATCTGAGCACTAAACTTGAAAACTTCCTAGAAGGAACAGTTGACAGCCTAGTTTGCCACTGGAGCATCTCCAGTATAATGGCTCTGAATCAGGTAGCACTACTGAAGAATAAAAACAATTCACCCTAACTTCTCCACACAATGGTTCACAGAACATATAAGGCAACTAAAGACATGCCAAAAACAAGACAGAGAATGGAGTGCTTCAAGCCGGTAAGACAGAATGGGCACGAACCTTTAAGAACTACAGAGAGACGGAAACGTTCAAACCAGCACGTGCACACACATATTGGCATGCATCCGATGGCACAAACCCAGGGAAGTGGACATTTTATAACATACGCGTGCATATGTGCACGGGTTATAAAATAGCCTGGCCGTGTGCACCAAATTTTAAGTGGGCATGTCCATGTGCGTGCAAATCCCACTATTGCCGCATAAATTGGGGGATTTTAAAAGGGGCATGCTCTGATGCCATTCCCAGTTTTCCTAGTTTGTCCCCATTTCACCAAGTTAAGAGATAGATCCTCCAAAACCCCTAGTTTAATAGCCTTTACTCCCCCCACCCCCGTGAGCCCCGAACCTTAAAACCCCACAGATCTGCCTAGTTTTCTTTGCTTTTTAACTTACATATTATCCATAACAGAAGTAAAGTTACATGGCTGGGAACCTCGGTGCACGCCAGGTCGCATAAGTATCTACGCACACATTTCAGGTTCACACCCCAAAACTCCCATGCCGTGCCCAGACCACACCCATGCCCTGCCCCTCTTTGAAAACTTTTAAGATATGCATGCTGTGGTAGATACACAGCTATCTCAACAGCTTTTAAAATCAGCTTGGTGCACATGAGCATAACTTATTCACATATCCCCTAATTAATGCGCATGCTGGGATTTTAAAATTCACCTCATAGGCTCTTAATAAATAAAAAAGACCTAGTACTCAAATGACATAAAGGAAGCGAAACACCCTACCAGAGATCTATTCCACATTGTCAATGTCTTCCTAACACAACCACAACTTCATAACGATGCATCAGAAACACTCCAAACAATGACCAACTTCCTGAATTTTATTATAACAAAATAGCTGATAACCATGCCCCTACCAGATACCACAACACCCAATAAACCCACCTTAAAGGAAGCAGGGTGAAAGAGTAAAATCATAAGAATTTACCATACTGGATCAGAGAAAGGGATCCATCAAGCCCAGCATCCTGTTTCCAATAGTGGCCAATTCAGGTAAATACCCAAACAGTAAATAAATCCCATGCTACTAATGCCAGTTAGAAGCAGTGGCTATTCCCTAAGTCAGTTTGATTAATAGCAGTTTATAGACTTCTTCTCCAGGAACTTTTCAAAATCTTTTTAAACCAGCTACACTATCTATCTTAACCACATCCTCTGGCAATGAATTCCAGGGCTGAAAAAGAATGTGCTCAGGCTAACTTCATGTAGTGCCCCCTAGTCTTTGTATTATCTGAAAGACTGAATAACCAATTCACATTTACCTGTTCTAGTTCTTTCATGATTTTTAGACCTTTATCATAGCCACCTTTTCTCCAAGCTGAATAGCCCCAACCTCTTTAGCCCTTCCTCAAAGGGGAGCCACTCTATTCCCTTTATCATTTTGGTTGCCCTTCTCTGAACCTTTTCCAGTGCAACTATATCTTTTTCAAGATGTGGCGATCAGAATTGCACAAAGTGCTCAAGGTGCGGTCTCACCATGGAGCAATACAGATGTACTATGACATTCTACATTTTATTCACCATTCCTTTCCTAATAATTCCTAACATTCTATTTTTTTTTTGACTGCCGCAGCACACCAAGCTAATTATGACAATATATTGTCCACTTTTCCCTGGGTGGTAACTCCTAATATGGATCCTGACATCATAAAACTACAACATGGTTTACTTTTCTCTATGTGCACAAGAAATAAAGGAATAAGATACAGCCACCCCTGAACAGTTCAACAATGTATACCCTGAAACATAAAAATACAAACTGAATGATTAGGAAATGGGGGCTGCACATCAGACCTATACTCTGCTCATCTTTCAAAGCCTACCAAAAACAATATCCTATCTATTAAAAACTGTAAACACCTCCTTATAGCAGGGACACTACCCAGACTCATTAAAATTAACTCACATCAGACCAATGCTAAAAAATCCCTCGCTGGATACCTCAAAATATACCACATTGGCCAAAATCCTGGAGTCTATGGTCACCAAAGAACTCTGAAACTATCTAGAAAAGATTAGCAAATAGGATTTGGCCCAAATGAGTTTCCATACAGGTAGGAACCTTTGTTTTCATTTTTTATTTTACTTTCCTGTGAATTAATCAGTATTTATTAGAACCAACCAAACTGCAGAAAATCAAAGTAATAAAATTACTCCTTTTTTCCCCCAATAATTTTCTCCTGTTTTTGTAAGTTACAATAAACACTGATAAATTCTTGGGGGAAATAAAATATAAACTGAAAACAAAGGTCCCCACATATAACAAAGAAACTGTTTTAGCATCCTTATTAGAAGATATGAGATTAATGATGGATCATGGCAGGCCAGGTCTCCTAATCCTCCCTGATTTCTGCGCTATATTTGACACAATCTACCACTAAATCATGCTTACTAGACTAACAAACCTAGGTATCTGGAGTGGGAAGCCAAAAGTTGGGTCAAATCCTTCTTACCATCAGAAACAAAGAAATAACCTGGAAATTACAATTGTCCAAACACTAGCCCCTGAAATGGGGTATACCTCAAGGCTCACCCCTATCACCTATCTTGTTCAATGTATACCAGATGCCCCTCACTATCATTGTAAGGAAATTTGGACTTAAAAGTATACCTCTATGTGGGCAACATTCAATTCCTCATTTATTTATTTATTATTTATTTAAGGTTTTTTTATACCGGCATTCAAGAACTCGTTCTCATCATGTCGGTTTACAGAAAACAGGGGTGCAAAAATATAACCGAAAACATAAATAAACGTGGAGAAGAGAAGCAGTTACAATTAACAAGGGTTCATGAACTGGGATTATCAGAAATAAAAGAGATAGAGAATGATAATTATATACAAGTGTACAATGTAAATAAGGAGTCCTCTGTATATACAAGAGAACAAAATAAATATGGGGTCCACTATATACAGCTACTTAGCATAGGAGTCATTGATGGATCTTGTTAGGTGGAGTTCGGGAAGGCTTGCCTGAAAAGCCATGTCTTAAGTCTTTTCCTAAACGTTAAGAGGCACGGTTCGTTTCTTAGATCTGGTGGGATAGAGTTCCATAGCGGAGGGCCTGCTGTTGAAAGGGCTCGGTCTCTCAAGGTTCTGTGATTAGTAGTTTTTACGGGTGGAACAAGGAGGCATCCTGTGTAGGCTTCCCTAGTCGGTCTTGTTGATTCGTGAACACGGGGAGGAATTTGTAGGTCGATTATGGTGTGTTGGTGAATGATTTTGTATAATAATGTGATGGATTTGTAAATTACTCTGAAGTGGATTGGTAACCAGTGGAGGGCTTGAAGGACAGGAGAGATGTGGTCTCTTTTTCTGGTGTTTGTTAGTAAACGTGCTGCTGCGTTTTGGACCATTTGGAGTGGTTTTGTATATGAGGAGGGGAGGCCAAGAAGAGTCGCGTTGCAAACTTAAGACATCTGAGAAGAAACCACAACAGTCCTAGAAAGTTGTCTAAAGAAAATAACAACCTGGATTACTAACAAAAGACTCCCGATAAACAGGGAACCCCCATGCCAGCTCCCTCCACTCGGCTATGCCTCCGGGCCTTGCCTGGGATGTCGGCTGCCACGGCCTGCCTCTCCGACTCCTCTCCGCTCGCACCCACCAACTCCGAGGCCTCTGCGGCCTCACCAGAGCATGAGATGCCGCCAGCTTCCGGCCCCACCCGTGGTTCCCCCTAGGTGCGTGCGTGCGGCACCACCAGCTATTTAAAGGGCCTTCGTCAGGAAACCTGGGACCGCCCCAGAGGATGACATCATCAGCACGAGACTATTTAAGGCCCTCTTGGGCCATACCCAGATGGCTTGGCAACGAGTCTCTTGCGTTGCTTCTCTCGGGATCCTGCACTTCACCTTGTAAGTCTCCTGTTCCTGTACCTGACTCCCATGCCAGGACCAGGTTTTGGGCCCTTCTTCCTGGAGTCTCTTCTGATGGATCTCTTGGCTCTGAACCTTGGACCGGACTTCACTCTGCTCGTCTGCTGCCTGCTTCTGAACCTCAGACTGGACCTCACTCTGCTCATCTGCCGCCTGCCTCTGAACCTTGGACTGGACCTCACTCTGCTCATCTGCCGCCTGCCTCAGAACCTTGGATTGTACCTCACTTTTCTCTTCTATCCTGAGGCGGGATCAGGGCTCTTGGCCATCCCTTTCCAGCCTGCCCTCCGACTCTAGTCAGGCGCCTGCCTCCTGCCTGCTGGCTCCTGAACTCGGCCTGTCTTGTCTTGCCTGCCAACCTTCTGACTCCAACCACTCCCCGCTCCAGTTCTGGACCCGGCACTTATACCACGCCACAGGGGCCCACCTAAGTCCAGCTGGTTTTGGCATCCAAGGGCTCAACTCGCGGGGAACGTGGATGGGTATTGGTGAAGCTCCGGCTGGCTCCTGCTTTCTCTGGCCTCGCCTCCTGATTTTGGGGACCTGTGGGGGTTTACCCTCTCAGGTAGTGTCAACCCCAGTTCAGGCTAGGGGTCCACAGACCACGCCATGGTTTCTACAGGGACAAAAGAGAGATCCTTTGGGGTAAGAAATTCACCATGGTCCAATACCCCCCACCCCATACATGCACACACATACTTGTACTGGATGATATCATCCAATACTCACATCAGGAGGTGAACAGTTTAGGAGTCATTCTGAAGTGTTCACTGACCATGGACAGCCAAATAACAGCAGTGAAAAATAATGCATTTTGGCACCTCCAAATGTGAAGCAACTAATCCTTTTCTGCTACCATCCAACCTCAAAACAGTAATGTGAGCCATAGTACTTGCACATGTGGACCATTGCATTGCCTTCTACAGGAGACTACCAAAAAAACCACAATGAATAAACTACAGGTATAGCAAAATGCCACTACTAGTGCATTCTTTACCTCTGCCTAATTTCCCTACACTGGCTTCCCATTTTCCTACATATCAAATTTAAGGTCCTACCACTTGCATTTAAGGCACTGAAAAAAAATCAGCTCTACCTATCTGACAGGAAAGATAAAAGAATTTCGCCCAGCAAATAACCTTCACTCAAGTCAACATCAGCTAGCCACACTGCTCCTTAAAACAATCTGACTGAAAAAAAGTAGATCTAGAGCCTTCAGAGGTACAGCACCAGATCTATGGAATGAACTTCTACCTACAAAGGGTCAAGGACTACTTAGACTTCCAAGACCAACTAAAAAGATGGCTGTTCAGTCAACAGATGGGCATCTTATACTGCTTATACCTCCAATCAACATTGAACCCTAATACTGACCCAATATTCCTTGCTGAAATACACTTAATCTACCTCACTATAATGTAATGCTCTTAATATAACATCCCAAATTTCTGATCTAATATATCTTACTATAAAGTAACACACTGTAATCAACCTTGAAGCGGATAGCCACAAAAGGTGGAATAGATTTATAGAATTAAATTAAGTGATGCAAACAATAATAATAAATCAACACAAATTGTACCATGGCTCCTTTTGCCAAAGCAAACAACCAACTTGGCTCCTTAATTTCTTACTGATTTATTTTAATTATTTATGGTGTTTAATGCTATTCTCCTTGATATGCACTGGTCTTTGGCATGCAGTCAAAATGCTTCATTATTAAACCATGTCTCAAAATGCATGTATTTGATTTTACAATATTAGAATAGCCTTTTAAATGCATCTCTATTTTTAATGCTGGCATAGTCCCCACGCTACCTTTTATGATTTGGTTTGCAAACGCAAACATTATTTTTAACTTCCCTCTGAACTGAAACATAGAGATGTCTATTAGACAATTAAAAAAGGGTAGGACTTCATGGATTTCTAGGCTTTTTTCAACCTAACCAACCAGGTAACTATGAAAACATGCAGCAGTACAACCCACTAAAATACTGTTCTCTACCCCATACAATGACCTCAGTTTCATTATTTCTTTAATTCCCCCTGCATGTCTGACTGGTTATGGCAAATCTGTGTTTGGCCATGAGAAGCTGTACAGTCACATATTTCTAACATTTCACATTTGGCTGTTTAGTTATTGCACCAAGAACAAATATCTCCAAAGCTCTTAGCTCCTGTATCTGAAATTCAATTAGGCCTTCCCAGTTCAGAACATAATTATATAATTATTTCCAATCCATTCATGGGGTTGAAAGCCCTTGGAAATTGAGAAGGTACCTTCCTGTTCCTGTCTCTATTCTCTTTAAATTTCACACTTTTTAGTAAACAAGTCATCAAAAAGATCAAAATACCTGAGGGGCATAAAACAGGGGATGAGATTTTCACTTTTTTTTCAATGTTTTCAGTTTGACCCTACTTCTTATAAATAAAACCAATTATAAACTAAATCTTGTATGACGCTCAGACACAATTATTTTATAAACTCTATACCTGTACCTTAAACCTAAAAAATATGTCATCCATCATCTGTTAGTTCTATTTCTATCTGAAGATGATAGAAGTTAACAAGGAAACTTTAAGGGGTAGATTTCAAAAGGTGCGCATGCGCGTCCAGGTGCGCGTGCTTCCGGGCGCGCACACATGGACATTCCAATTTTATAACATGCGTGCCCTGGCATGCGCATGTTATAAAATCCGGGGGCCATGCACACATGCGCGCCGGATTTTATGATCTGTGCACGCATGTGCGGGCGGCGCGCACAAGAGGGCCTAATTTTATAAAGGTATGTGTGGCAACGAGATCGAGCCTCTCCCAGTTCCCTCCCAGTCCGATCCAATTAAGGAGTGGACTGGGAGGGAACTTTCCTAACCTCCCTGCCTAACCTTCCTTCCCCTCTCCTCCACACCCCTTAAACTTAACCTACCTCACCTTTTTTTTTTTTTTTATTTTGTAAGTTGCTGCTCCTCTGGAGTTGAAGCAACTTGCGTGCGCCAGCCAACTGACAGCGTGCGCTTCCCTAGCAAATGGCCGCTGTACCGGCCGCCTCTAGCCCTGCCCCTTGGACCGCCCTGTTCTCTGGGCCCAGCACTTATTCGCATATCGGGGTTTACACGCATGGCTGGTCCCGTTTGAAAATTCACCCAGCGTGCATAAGGCCCGGCCACGCGCGTTAACCCCAGGATTTATGCGCGCCGGGCATTTAAAATCTACCCACAAATTTGTACTGCTTTAAACAGACTATTATCTCCAAGCTCAAAAACCGACTCAAAAACACTTATATATATATATATATATATATATATGAATAAAGAGCATCCATGTTTAGGTTCAACATTTATTTGCTTTGGCATCATTGCACTAGCATACATAACTACCTTCTTACTACGAATTTAACATCTAAGAAAAATGTGACTATTCTATTGAAATAAACCATTCTGAAAAAAAAAATTGTGTTATTGTAATCGTTGAAATTACTTAAATTGACAAAGTTAAATTAGAAAACAAAAATGTCATGCAGTAAAATATCTTAGTGCATTAGACCAAAGCACAGTTAAATGATAATATCTTGGAAAACTTACCTGTAACAAGAAAGCTGCATCTCCCAGCCCCAGCTTCATTGATGATGCTACAATTGTAAGTCCCATAGTTTTCCTTAGCAACAGTGTTAATTGTATATTCAGTAGAGTCTTGAGAGTCAAACTGACCATTCTTCAGCAACTTGGTGCCCAGTCTCCACTCATACATCAGAACCCGGGTTGGATACGCCCTCAGCACCCTGCAGCTCATGGTCAGGCTGTGGTCTAGTCCCTGCCTAATCTCCATGAATGCTGGCTCTACTGCAGGTGGATCTGTAGAAAACAGATGAAAGCACTTGTAAGTTATTATTGAAATTACTAAACTGAGTTGAAGACTGTGCAGCAATCTGGACAATTCTATACGTCTGTATAGAATAAGATTAATAGCTACCAGTTGTACAGTTTTATACAGAGGCTACTTCATATTTTTTTCCACGGTGTATTCTTTCACTGTCTATAATAAATGTTATTATGTGTTTTGGAATGTTTTATTTTACGAGAGGAATCTAATAGGTGGATATGGGCTTTGCATATGATGCCTTGGGCATATATATGAGTTAATGATGCTATGATACCTGCCCTCAATATCCAAAGAGGCACAAGGCAGGGATGCCCTTTATCCCCTCTCTTATTCAATCTAGCGATTGAGACCCTTGTTCAGCTGATGTGAAGGTGCAAAATGGTAGCGGGAGTTGACCATAAACGATCCTTATATGCCAATGAGGTAATATTATATTTGACCCAATTAGAGACTTAAGGCTGGATTTACTAATGCCACAAAGCATAGTGAATTCGGCGATAACGGGGGGGAGGGGGGGGAACAGGGGGGGGGGGGTCCTGCGATAACTGGCAGCGATCGCACATCCACAGAGGGATCACTGCCAGCGTCGCGCCAAAGAACATAAAAAGTGTAGTTATTTGACGCGAAACTGGCAGCAAAAATGCAGCGTACCCGGTGCTGCCCCGACTCCTCCTCTTCCGGGGCTGATACCGCCCCGACTCCGCCCCAATCTTGGTATCGCGTGCGATCCGCTTGGAAAATGACCCCCTTAGGTGCTAACATTGATTATTTTGTTGGAGGAATATGGAAAAATATCGGGGTACCAAGTTAGCTTCACAAAATCTGAATTATTCCCAATAGGTAACAAGATTTAAATTCCAAGATATCTGGCATGGTTTTAAAAAAGTGACAAAGTTTATTAGGTGTCTGGTTGTAGGAGCGCCAATAAATTTTACATAAGCTCTTGTGATTGAATTATCATCTGTACTGGAAATAATCCAAAAGGATCTGAGGGAATGAGGAGATCTATATATATTGTGGGAGGTGCATAAAACTGCTTAAGATGTGTATTCTTCCTAGGCTTCTATATTTATTTCATCACATTCCGTGCAGGGTCCCACAGATAGGAGGTAATTTTCAAAGGAGTTACAAGTGTAAAATGTAACATACTATCGTAGCAATTTTCAAAAGCCATTTATGTGCATAAAGTGCACTTACACATGTAAAACCCAGTTTTAGGCATGTAAATCCTTTTGAAAATCAGGCCCTTAATGTTCAGCTCCTTGAATAGTCAAATGCATAGTTTTATCTGTCATATTGGGGTAAAACAAATTAGCAGAACCACATTGAGCTTACCTAAATTGCAAGTGGGCATGGGATTATTTGTTCTTCAATGCTATTATTTATCACTTATCAACATTTAAGAACATAAGAATATGCCATACTGGTTCAGCCCAGTATCCTGTCTCCAACAGTGGCCAATCCAGGTCATAAGAACCTGGCAAGTACCCAAAAACTAACTCTATCCCATGTTACTGTTGCTAGTAATAGTAGTGGCTATTTTCTAAGTCAACTTAATTAATAGCAGATAATGGACTTCTCCTTCAAGAACTTATCCAATCCTTTTTTAAACCCAGCTACACTAACTGCACTAACCACATCCCCTGGCAACAAATTCCAGAGTTTAATTGTGCGTTGAGTGGAAAAGATCTTTCTCCGATTAGTTTTAAATGTGCCATATGCTAACTTCATAGAGTGCCCCCTAGTCCTTCTATTATCCGAAAGAGTAAATAATCGCTTCACATTTACCCGTTCTAGACCTCTCATGATTTTAAACACCTCTATCATATCCCCCCCTCAGCCATCTCTTCTCCAAGCTGAACAGTCCTAATCTCTTTAGTCTTTCCTCAAAGGGGAGCTGTTCCATCCCCTTTATCATTTTGGTCACCCTTCTTTGTACCTTCTCTATCACAATCTTTTTTTAGATGCGGTGACCAGAATTGTACACAGTATTCAACGTACGGTCTCACCATGGAGCGATACAAAGGCATTATGACATTTTACATTTTATTCACCATTCTATTTCTAATAATTCCCAAAATTCTGTTTGCTTTCTTGACTGCCGCAGCACACTGAACTGACGATTGCAATGTGTTATCGACTATGACGCCTAGATTTCTTTCTTGGGTGGTAGCACCTAATATGGAACCTACCATTGTATAACTATAGCATGGGTTATTTTTCTCTATATGCATCTCCTTGCACTTATCCACATTAAATTTCATCTGCCATTTGGATGCCCAATTTTCCAGTCTCACAAGCTCCTCCTGCAATTTATCACAATCTGCTTGTGATCTAACTACTCTGAATAATTTTGTATCATCTGCAAATCTGATTACCTCACTCGTCGCATTCCTTTCCACATCATTTATAAATATATTGAAAAGCGCAGGTCCCAATACAGATCCCTGAGGCACTCCACTGCCCACTCCCTTCCACTGAGAAGATTGTCCATGAAATCCTACTCTCTGTTTCCTGTCTTTTAGCCAGTTTGTAATCCATGAAAGGACATCGCCACCTATCCCATGACCTTTTACTTTTCCTAGAAGCCTCTCATGAGGAACTTTGTCAAATTTCTTCTGAAAATCCAAATACACTACATCTACCAGTTCACCTTTATCTACATGTTTATTAACCCCTTCAAAAAAGTGAAGCAGATTTGTGAGGCAAGACTTGCCTTGGGTAAAGCCATGCTGACTTTGTTCCATTAATGCATGTCTTTCTATATGTTCTGTGATATTGATATTTAGAACACTTTCTACTATTTTTCCTGGCACTGAAGTCAGGCTCACTGGTCTGTAGTTTCCCAGATTTCCCCTGAAGCCCTTTTTAAATATTGGGGTTACATTAGTCACCCTCCAGTCTTCAGGTAAGCAATTTACAAAGGTACATTCATAGAGTAATAACTGGGCCACTCGCATTGCATGTCTCAGGAAGTGGTAGGGGAAGAATGTTTCTATTGCATGGGTTCATGGAGAAGGTGCAGACGGAAAGAGTAGAACTATTATTGTTAACCATGCCACGTAGTGCGTTCATAGACTGCAGAATTTTAAGGAACAATCCCATTCTATCACATAATATTTGTATTTGGTGAAGAGTGAATACACATTTCAGGGTGACTGAAGCAGAGTTATCACTAATTTAACCTCTGGCAAAAACCCCCAAAGATTTCATACTGTTCTTCTTCCCAGAAACATAGAATTGGGAGCAATGTAGGTTGTGATTTATGTGGCAAAAATGTAAAGGAGATGGTTGGCCTAATTTTTCTGAATTAAAAGACAAATACAAAGTTGCTTCAGAAACCCAACAACTTTATTTACAAATCCAGATACCATAGTAAAACACAGAAATAAAATTATTCCAATCCTTCGGAAATATTTGTGAGTAATCTAGGAATTAAGAGTAAAATCATATCATCCATTCAGTATATAGTTGTTCAATAGATCCAGATCAGGAACACAATAAAATTCAGAATATAATAGACACATGGAAGCAATATTGAGTTACAGGTTTCAGTGGATGACATGGACTAGAAAATGATATAGCAAAAAGGCTCATTTGTTCTCCATGTGTGCAAGGATTAAACTGTTGATACATTTACTTCACTGTACTTTTAGATATCCAATTTTTTTTAACAAAATTCAAGAATGATGTCACCTCTGTGTTGGAGTGGATGTCGTTTGGATGGGACACGTCTGCATAAGTGGTGGACATGTCCCAATGTCAATCACTTTTGGAGGAAATTTGAAATAGAAATCAAAAAGGGTGATTAAACAAAAAAAATCTCACTCCAGCTTTATGCTAATTAGGAACTGGGGGGAGAGATCTTGGGCAGGGGAGAAACAATGGCAATAATAAGATTCTAATTACTTACTGTATACATGCTGCTCAACATACAATTGCTTTCTACTGGAAAAAGTCTCCATATATCACAAGATGGAGGAAACAGCTGTTTGAGATTGCATTAATTGAAAAGATCACAAATGTGCTTAGAGGGCAAAAAGATAAATATGAGCAAATTTAGAGGAAATATTGAGACTGTGTATACAGAATTGGATGAAGATGGAAGGAGTCACTTAAAAGCGTTTATAAGTTAAGGGTTTAATTGTGGTAGATATTACGAGGATCCCATTTGTCAAGTTTCTATTGTATTTAATGTGAGCTCAATTGCAGAAAAAAATGTAATGTTTTCATATGCAATGGTTTTATGTGTTTCACATGCAAAATAAAATGTTTCAAAAAATGGAAATGGATATTATGAGGTTTTCTAATGATATTTTTTAAAAAATTGACTATTATAGAAGCTTTACTTTATAACCTATAGCAATCTCCAATAATAAAAACAAAAATCTTTATATTAGATACCCAAGACGATATTTGACAATTTTATTGGATGATTCACTAATGCTGTGAACTTCAGATGTTAAAATGTTTTAAATATTTTTGTATTACTTTCAAAACCATAATTACACAGAATCTTCTTGCAAACAGAAAACTTGAAAGATATATAAGAAAACAGACAAAAAAACCCCAAGTGTACTAAAGAAAATACAATATCTCTAAAATCAAACCCACAAATAGATAAAGTTATCAATGGCAAATATTGTAGATAAAACAAAAAAAATGCAACCAGAGCATAACTAAGTCTAATTTAATTCAGCATGATATAGAGTAGTATCAGCACTTTATTTGTTCTCCTATTTAAAACTAAACACAAAATAATATCCCAACTTCAAGGAATAAAGTGGAGATTTGTGCTCAGCTTTACTGTAAGAATTTATCCTAACAGTACAATTGCGATCATAGTCTGGGTTGTGATATAAAAACATGAATGTGGTTTTGATAGTTTGTGCAACTCTACAGTGTGTTGCTACAGGCCAAAACGACCCTATATTTCTTTGCTCTGCCTTGCATGATTTATTTAATCATATTGTTTTCTTAAATATCTCTACTACAATAATAATTCTATTTGTAGAATTATTGAGGGATAAATTCACTGAGAGTTTGATATTTGTCAGGATAACATTTGAGTTACCCAGACAACCCCCCCCCCCCCTGAGCAGATACATTTTGCTGGGTAAGTCATTACCCTGGTAAAATTTATCCAAACAAAAAGAGGCAGGGTGGAGGGCATTCCAATGCCATGGTTAAAACGTATCTGAATAGCATCAATATTCACACAAATCCAAAAAGGTCAATATTTAAAACCTACGCCAGAAACTCACAAGTTATTCACTATATGATAAGTTGTGAATATTTCCCTTGCTTATCCAGCCTGGATTCTCTAATACCGCCGGGCTCTTTGAATCGTGCGCCTCAGGGGGGCGAAGCAGGGGGCGGGCCTGCGAAAGCTGGCAGCGATCGCCGGCTTTCGCACCCAATAGTGCCATCATTAAAGGAATTGGGTGCGAAATTGGCAGCGAAAAGGGTTCTTACCTTTTCACTGTCCGCGATGTCTTCACAGCATCCGCCCCGGTGCCGCCCTGACTCCTCCTGTTCCGGTCTTGACGCCGCCCCCATTTAGTGATCGCACGCAAAAAGTCTCTTTTCGTGTGCGATCGCTCTGGAAAATGACCCCCTAAATTTGGCCAGATAAAAGTCATTGCCCAGCTGAGATCTGCTGAATAAGAAAGAGGCATAATAGGGGGTCAGGGGCGAGGACCTAGGTAGGGGCAGGGGAGGGGGTTGATTTAGCTGAATCTGATATTTGGAGTAAGCCAAATAAATTATATGTGCCTGAGAGCAAATCTAAAATTATCCAGCCCCATGTAATAACTTTAGTCTTCACCAGTACTATCATAAAAATATATCTACCTTGCAGGCCTAGACAGCCCTCCAACCCAAGCAACTGGCCCTAGCGGGCTGACCATCCCCAAGCCCCTTTAAAGTGATTAAATAAATTTAAAAAGTAAGTGGGCCAGCCTTAGCCTGGCACCATCCCTCCACCCTCTCCCCTATTCTACATCTTTAATGTTAAACTATCCCTCCTCAGGCTTCCCTCGCTACCTCTCCTACCCTCTAACCAGGGGTGGGCACTTCCGGTCCTCGAGGGCCACAAACCAGTCGGGTTTTCAGGATAACCCTAATGAATATGCATGAGAGAGATTTGCATGCACTCTGCCTCAGTTGTATGCAAATCTATGTCATGCATATTCATTAGGATATCCTAAAACCTCGACAGGTTTGTGGCCCTCGAGGACTGGAATTGCCCACCCCCTGCTCTAACCCAATCCTAACCCTCTCATACTGGTACCTTTCACTTTGCAATTCTTCAGCCTAGATCACAGTGGCACTCTCTGTATTGCTATGGGAGCAACTCTGAAAGCATATGCTACATCATTGCTCCTATTGCAAAGCAGAAAGTGCAAAGCCTAGGTCACAATAGCAGCATACTGCAATCTAGGCTGAAGAACTGTAAAATTAAAGGTACTGAAAGGGTGGGAGTGAGTGAAGCCCAAGGAGGGGTATTTCAACATTAAAGATATGGAATAGGGACAGGGCAGGGCAGTGCCAAAGCACTTCAATTTTAAAATTTATGTAATCCCTTAAGAAGAGTTTGGAGCATTTTGCATGCTTGGTAGAGATGTGCATTTGTTTAAAAAGAATTCGCAAAATACAACAAATAAGGCTGATTTGTTTCATTTGGGGGGATTCCAAAACAAATCAGGAACCCCGAATAAAACAAACCTTATTCATTACATTCATTTTAAATGAATTCATCAGGCTTAAGCCTAGGCCCGAGGCTGGTGCCTCACCTAGGGCCATAGGCTGAGGCCCAAAGAAAGGACTACGGCCTATTCCCGAGCGAGACACCAGCACACCGGCCTAGACCTAGACCCAACTCCGGGGTCTCGGCCTTGGCACAGGCCAACGCTAGGATCTTGGCCAAGCCACCATTGAACAAATTAACCTGCTCCATTGGGTATCCATGGAAGATGCCAGTCAGGATCTTGATGCCTAGGACTTGTCCTAAGCCAGAGCCTGGACCCAGACCAGATGCCATGGCCCAGCCAAGAGGTAGGGCGCGATGCTGGGGCCTTGATCCGAACACAGGCCTGACCCTGGGTCCCAGCTCGAAGGCTGGGTCCTGATGCCTTGGCCTCGGCCCAATGCCACAGCATGGCCCAGAGGCCAGGTCTCCATGCAAGGTTCTCAACCTGGACCTAGACTTGATGACAGGTCCTGACCTGGAGGCTGGGTCCTGACGCCTGAGTCTCAGCCTATGCCAGAGCCCAGAACCAGGCCCAATGCCAAGGTCCAGCCCACAGGCCAGGTCTTGAAGCTGGGGTTTCACCCTGGACCTAGGCCTGATTTCATGACCCCGCCTTCAGGCTAGGTCATGGCCCGGGCCTAGGTACAATGCCACGGTCTAGCCTGGAGACCAGGTTCTAATGCTTGGGCCTTGGCCAAGGGTCAGGCCAGGCCCGAAGCACAGGCCTCAGAGCAGGTCTGATGTCCTCTTCTTCTTCAACTGACATCATCTGCTGGGGCTGAACCAGCAGACAGCTTCAGTTCAAGAAGAAAAGAAGAGGACATTGGACTTGCTCCAAGGCCTGGGATCTAGGTCTATGGCTAAGCCAAGGCCCAGGCGTTAGGACCTGTCTTCCAGGCTGGGCCCTGGCCCTGGCCTTTGGGCCGGGCCTTGGCATTGGCACTGGGCCTGTGCCCTGAAGACCTACTGTGTTTTCAGCCTACACAAGACCAAGGCCTCTGCCTGAGCCTAGGCTTTGCCAGCAGATCCCAACTGGACCAGGTTAGTTGGGGCCGGAAAGGAGGGGGATCCTGGCCCCAGCATTTTTCGGGTGGGTGGGAGGCCTTGGAAGGCCCTGTTTTTTGTTTTTTTGGCTTTTTAAATGTTTGATTTGCTTTTTTTCACATGAATGAAGTATATCAAACATTCCATGAACTAACATTCATGCGGGAAAAAAACTCCCAAAAATGAACCAAAAAAAGAAAACAATTTTTTTCCCTTACACATCCTTAATACTTGGCATGGTAGGGCCAGTTGTCCTGTCTAGGTTGGTGGGGGAAGGGGGTGCTATCTTTCAGGTTACTAGGCTCATAAGTTAGTTGTTGTTGTTTTTTAATACTGCAGCACCACTTAACCAGCTATATTTTTTTGAATATAGCTGGTTAAGGCTAAAGTTATCCAGCCACACAGGACTGGATAACTTAAAAGCCTATCCAGTGATATTAAAAAGATAGGTTCAAATGATATCTCGATAAAGGTAGCTGGATAATTTTAATTGGGGATATTCAGTGGGACATTTATCCTGATGAATATCCAGGAATAGCCAGATAGGTTATCTGTACTAAATGTTTTTGACTATTAGCCTTCAAAAGCCAACATCTTATACAAACAACCACCTACAGCCATTGATTTGCTGTCTCATTATGTACCAGAACGAATTTACAAAATAAAAGTCAAAGTATCAGTCTTATGTATATACAAAAACACAGCTTTCCTATGAACGCATATATACACAGATTTTGAAAATTTGCAGTGAATGTAAAGATAAAAGAACTCCTTTGCAAATGTTGTGTACGGATAGACTTCACATTTTCAACTTTGTTCCTTCTCTTTCTCTATTTTCTTTTACTTTCTCTTCTTTTTTTCCCACATCACGTTCCACACTCTCTTTTTGATCATTCCCTTTCCGTCCAGTCTTATTTTTTTCTGCTAATTTTGTTTCTCTCCTTTCTCCCTCAATAAGTCTCCCCAGCCACCTTTAAAGACTCTCTATTTCTTTGCCACTGTACCAAGGAACCAGAATGCACAATACCACAGAGCCTCGCATTGTCAAGAAATGAGAGTTGTGGGTGGGGAAATGATCCTTTGTGGAGTGAGAGAAGAGGGAGTGAGAAAGGAGTGTTCACTGTTGGCTGCCCCCCCTTCCTCAGTATCTCCAGCAATATCTATCGCTACCTCCATTATGTCCCAACCAGTCTCTCTCTCTCTCTCTGTTCCTTCACCTTGTCCTGACCAGTCTCTCAGTCCGCCCACCTTGTCCTAATCAGTCTATCAATCCTTCCACCCTTCCATCAGTCTCTCTCTTTCTCTCAATTCTCCAGTTGTCTCTCTTTCATTCCTTCACTCTGTCCCAAGTCTTTCTCAATCTCATTCCATGTTTTTCCCACCAGTTTCACTCACTCTCAATCCTCCCACCCTATGCCCACCAGTCTCTCATTCCTCCCATCATTTTCTCTCTTTCACAATTCCTCCACCCAGTCCTCACCAGTTTCTCTCAGTCCTCCCACCAATCTGTCTCTCAGTCTCCCCATCCTGTTCCCACCAGCTTCTCTCTCTCTCAATCCTCCTTCCCTTTCCTCAGCAGTCTCTATTTCAGCTGCTCCAGCATAAGTCCTTTTGAGCTGTGTCTCTACTGTTACTGTAGCTAAAATGGCTTTTATAATAAGGGGTTTCTGGTGTTACTCTGGGAGCGACTAGACCCACAAAAGAAGGGTCAGGAGAGGAAAACTGCCCTCCTTCCAGTTGGGTCTTCCAAACAAAAAGAACCAAGGGGACTGCAACCCGCCCAACCAGTCTCCCAGAGAGGGAAGGCAGCGTCTTTAAAAGTATAACACTCAGATAAATTCAGTGTTGAAGAAAAACATTTATTTACCAATTTTGTTGACCAAGCAAGTAGAATAAATCAGCAATTCAAATTCTTGCTAACTTTTGAAAATAACATTTAAAGCAGAAAGTATTTTTCACACAGTGAATAACATGAAAGAATCTTTTTCTCCACTTTTCTTTCTAGGATTCTCCTTCTCTTATTGGTGCAGGTACCTGCTACAATAGGACTCTTATCAGATAAGTATACGTACATATCTACATACTGGAGTTTATGCACTGCTGTAGTTGGTAAAGGTAAGTATGTCTTTGTATATATTCCTTCCTTTCTTGGCGTTTCTCAAGTTTGTCTGTCCTTTAACACTGTTGCATTGTCTTTAGTCTCCTTTGCTTTTACTTTTTGTGTCTCTATATCTCTTGCTTTCTTGTTCAGTCCAGCTAGGCATAGGGACGGTAACTTTCAAACTGGGGCATGGGCTCACATTTGTGCACATACAACAGCTCGCATCCAGGGACTCGGCCATTTTATAACATACGCGTGCATGTTATAAGACAGTCTGGCCGTGCGCACATGTGCACAAAATTTTAAGTGGGCTTGTGCATGAGCATGCAAATCCTGCTTCTACTGCGTAAATCATGGGATTTTAAAAGGGGCATGCGCTGACACCATTCCCAGTCTTACCAGTTCGTCCTAGGTTCACCCAGTAAAATGATAGGTCCTCCAACCCCCCCCCCCCCCCCCAGTTTTTAATAGCCTTCAAACTCCACAGATCTGCCTAGTTTCCTTTATTTTTTAACTTACACTTCATCCATAGAAGAAGTAAAGTTACGCTACAGGGGACCTTGGCATGTGCCGAGGCACGTAATTATTTACACGCACATCTCTAGATCATGCCCTGAAATGCCCATGCCCTGCCCAGACTATGCTCATGACAAGCCCGTTTTTGAAATCTTTGGAGATGTATGTGCTGCAAGAGATCCATGCGTATCTGGGCTGCTTTTAAAATCCACTTGGCACACATGAACCCCGATTTATTCATGCATCCCCTAATTAATGCGCATGCCAGGCTTTTAAAATTCACCACTTAGCTCTTCCTAATTGAGTCCAGTGTCGTTCTGTCTCCTTACACTGTAGAACCTTTTTGAATCTCCTCCGGTCTCTGGACCTTTGTGTGCGCTGTGTTTGGTCCGGTTTTCTCAGTGATCTCCTTCTCCGATGCAATTTTCCTGACTATTTTTAAATAACATAAAACATATTACCCTAACTGCTCTATTACCTCCCCCTTTTCCGAAGATGTACTACTGGTGTTACCACATGCGGTGTCTTCATCTAATTGAACTTATGCTAGCTTAGTCTAGCCATATTTACATGGTCTGTATAGGTCCTGTTTCTATCAGTACACACACACGGGCCTACTACTCATGACCCTGCCTCTGCTTTCATCTTACCCAAAATCCTCACTCACAAACACACACACACACATCAGGAATGCTCTCAGGGTCACAGGCAGCACTGTCATGAGGAGTTCATTGAAAAGTACCCTCTAGACTAGCTGGGAGATCTTCTGGTTCTTCACAAACACACAGAAATGTCTTTTCATGCAAATGCAATGGGCCCTATCTTTCACAACTGGTATGTACAGACTGATGCCCCTAAATGCCTTGCTATTTAGACCACTACCCATCAATTCAAACCCTGTCACAGAGTCTAACACACAATCCATTGCACATGCAAGGCAGCATCAAACAAGAGCCAGCTGAAATAGGTATTCTGACTGTCCAAAGATGTATCTATCGCTTAGGCACCACACATAGAATGTCAAAGTCTCATACCTATTAGCTTTTCCCTTGCCCTACACCTTCCCAACAAGAGCAATACCCTCTAACAGAATGAAAGCACATAACATAATACTGCTGTTCTCTTCACATAAGAACATAAGAAATTGCCATGCTGGGTCAGACCAAGGGTCCATCAAGCCCAGCATCCTGTTTCCAACAGAGGCAAAACCAGGCCACAAGAACCTGGCAAGTATCCAAATACCAAGAAGATCCCATGCTACAGATGCCAGTAATAGCAGTGGCTATTTTCTAAGTCAACTTGATTAATAGCAGATAATGGACTTCTCCTCCAAGAACTTATCCAAACCTTTTTTAAACCCAGCTACACTAACTGCACTAACCACATCCTCTGGCAACAAATTCCAGAGTTTAATTGTGCGTTGAGTGAAAAATAATTTTCTCTGATTAGTTTTAAATGTGCTACATGCTAACTTCATGGAGTGCCCCTACTCCTTCTATTATCTGAAAGAGTAAATAACAGATTCACATTCACAGATGACATGTCGCTGGAGGAAATGGAGGAGCAAGAGCTGGAAGAGGAGGCTGCTGACGATGACCCAGCCTCAGCCCCCGCTGACACAGCTACCACCGCTGGGGAGGAGCAAGCTGCTCCTCTTCAACACCAGCCATCAGCAGGAGAGGCACCAGTGGTGACAGTCAACCCCTTGCAGAGATGCACCCTGGGCCACAGCACCCTCCAAGTAGGGTCTCTTCTCCTTTCGGACTGGGATAGAAGTGATGCCGAAGACCCAGACTGGCCAGCCTTTGCTGGCCGAGGGAGGCCCCATCACTCTCAGTTTCTTCCTCCATCATCTGTTGTCCTGGCTGGAGAACCAGGCTCAGCAGCTGTTTGCTCAGACCATGCATATGATGGAGGAACGGCTGAGGGCAACGGAAGCTGCCCTTGAGGGTCTCGCCGAAGAATAGCTGTGCTAAGCCGAGGTCCAGCTGCATCCTGGCAAGATTCTGCTGGACTTGGCTTGGGCATGGGCTTCTGCGGTTTCTGGCCCCTTTTTCTGTTCTTGTAAATAGTTTTGGTCCCTAGTTTTTCCCACTTCTGTCCTATTTTATTTTATTGTTTTATATTGTACATAGTTTTGCTTTTGTAGGACTTTCTTAATAGTGTTTCACAGGTTGCCAGGGTTTATCTTTGTACTTGTTTACTTGTTATTTTATACAGTCTGTTGCTCTTGTTTGCCAGTTTTCTGGCTACTTCTCTCCCTTGTTCTCTGTAGTCCCATCCCCGGTACCTGTTTGATGTATTTTCCACCTTCAGTTCTGATGTAAACCAGTATGATGTAACTACTAATACCGGTATAAAAAAGTTTCAAATAAATAAATAAATAACCCCTCCAATTCTAGCAGTACCTCTGCATTAGAGTCTCAGTTCCTCGGTCTTTCCCAGGAGTCATGCAATAATCTTGTCACTAATAAAAAGGACAACAAAATGAATATCAGCCAAGGACCCAGATTCTAAACTCAATAATAGTGTAAGTACACAATGTAGTCCTATATATAGCAGACCTCATACATAGTATACATATTTCATGCTAATTAGCATAAGTATACCGCAGTATAATCATTGGTCATATAGTGTCCAAAGTTTTTTTTAAGAATTTTCTTCTGCATACGTGAACATTAAAGCCTATTGGCATATTGTGACTTTGCAAATTTTACATAACATTTCAATCAAGCACTTAGCTTAGTAGTTCCGAGGAGTAAGCAGAGACATGGAGGTGAGGACGAGCACGGTGGCAGGCCCGACACGGACCGTGTTTCGGCTTAAAAGCCTTCTTCAAGGGCAAATAGTGTCTGCAAATCAAAACGCATAATGAATAAAAAGGATCACATCACAATTCATGCATTTATAAACATTATATAGCGGTGGTACCAACATGTAAATAAAATAGCTGCATCTTAAGCAATGAAATTTTTCTCCTCTGCCGGAGCGGACGCTCTCGCGCCATTTTTCAAGGAGCTGCAGCAAATCAGGATCCCGGCTCCACCCAGGAAATGACGCACATGGTTGCTAGGTGAATTGCAACAAAAAATTACAACAAAGAATACCACTCAATGGCTGCGTTAAGCCCTTCAGGTTCCACACATTGTAATTGAAATATCCAGCGCTGTTCCTTCAGGTTGAGAAGTTTCTGAAAATCTCCTCCTCTCTTTGTAGGAAGGATGCGGTCAATGACCCGCCATTTAAGATCAGTGAACAGATGTTTATTATCAAGGCAATGCTGAACAATTGGTGCGTTCGTTTTGCCCGTATTCACGCAGCTACGATGTTCAATTAAACGTGTCTTGATGCTGCGTTTTGTTCTGCCAACATAAATTTTGGTACAAGGGCAGACAATAATATAAATCACATGGGTAGAAAGACAAGTCGAATGAAAGTAAGCCTCATGGGTCATACCGGCATTGTCAGTCCAAACAGGGCCATCCAATGATTGTGCACACATTGAGCATTTGCCACAAGCCCAATGACCGGGCAATTCTACAGAATAGGTAGACGTATCAGTATATGTCCTGGTTTGAGTTAACAGATCTCGGAGATTTTTGCCTCTGCTAAAAGCTATTAATGGAAATTCAGAAAAAATTGAATGTATTTGAACAATATACCAATGCTCTCGAAGGATCCTAACAATGTCTTGAGATCTAGAAGAATAACGAATGGTACATACCAACGGAGGTTCTGATCGTACTTCAGTGGAGTCCAATAACAACCACTCGCGCTGAGCGTTAAAAGCTCTCTTTAAAGCCTTTCTGATTATAGGCGGGGGATAACCGCGATGAAGTAATCGGGATAGCAGGGCTTGAGCCTGAATGGCAAACTCTACCTTGTCAGAACATAGACGACGGATGCGCAAAAATTGGCCAATAGGAAGGCTTTTTTTTAAACTGTAAGCATGAAAACTTGAAAAATGGAGTAATGTGTTTCTGTCTGTGGATTTCTTGTAAAGAGTAGTAACAAAATGGTCATTATCCAATGAAATTAAAATATCCAAAAATGAAATACAAGAATGGTGATATTGCATAGAAAAGCAAAGATTAGGATCCAAAGTGTTTATCCACAGTAAAAAATTATTTAAATGGGTGACATCACTGTGCCAAAGAAAAAATATGTCATCAATGTACCGTGTCCAATTGGAGATATATGCAAAAATAGGAGCTGGATATAATAACTGTTCCTCGAAGTTTGCCATATACAAATTAGCTAAACTGGGGGCCATAGTGGCCCCCATCGCTGTTCCATGTGTCTGATTGTAAAAATAATCATTTTCCAAAAAATAATTTTTACACAGAGCAAATTCAGCCAAAGTAACCAAAAATGTAGTAGGAACCCGATGGGGTCTGGGACGAGTATCCAGAAATTGTTCCAGTATTAGAAGGGCCATATCCTGCGGAATGCTGGTATATAGAGATTTTATATCTCTATATACCAGATATATATATATCTCTGTATTGAAGATGGTTTTGCCACTGGTTTTCTTACAAAGAAAGAAGCTGGCTTCCTGGTCAATAAGGAATATAGATCACCTGTTATTTATATGCTTCCTAAGATACACAAGCATCCAACTCATCCTCCAGGCAGACCCATTGTCAACACAATAGGATCTTTGTTAGAACCTCTGTCCATCTTTGTAGATAGATTTTTACAGCCTCTGATTCCTCAAATGGCATCCTTTATAAAAGACACTAAATCCATGCTCACTCGTTTGGACTCTATACATGTAACCACTACCTGTATGCTTGTGACTCTTGATATAAAATCTCTATATACCAGCATTCCGCAGGATATGGCCCTTCTAATACTGGAACAATTTCTGGATACTCGTCCCAGACCCCATCGGGTTCCTACTACATTTTTGGTTACTTTGGCTGAATTTGCTCTGTGTAAAAATTATTTTTTGGAAAATGATTATTTTTACAATCAGACACATGGAACAGCGATGGGGGCCACTATGGCCCCCAGTTTAGCTAATTTGTATATGGCAAACTTCGAGGAACAGTTATTATATCCAGCTCCTATTTTTGCATATATCTCCAATTGGACACGGTACATTGATGACATATTTTTTCTTTGGCACAGTGATGTCACCCATTTAAATAATTTTTTACTGTGGATAAACACTTTGGATCCTAATCTTTGCTTTTCTATGCAATATCACCATTCTTGTATTTCATTTTTGGATATTTTAATTTCATTGGATAATGACCATTTTGTTACTACTCTTTACAAGAAATCCACAGACAGAAACACATTACTCCATTTTTCAAGTTTTCATGCTTACAGTTTAAAAAAAAGCCTTCCTATTGGCCAATTTTTGCGCATCCGTCGTCTATGTTCTGACAAGGTAGAGTTTGCCATTCAGGCTCAAGCCCTGCTATCCCGATTACTTCATCGCGGTTATCCCCCGCCTATAATCAGAAAGGCTTTAAAGAGAGCTTTTAACGCTCAGCGCGAATGGTTGTTATTGGACTCCACTGAAGTACGATCAGAACCTCCGTTGGTATGTACCATTCGTTATTCTTCTAGATCTCAAGACATTGTTAGGATCCTTCGAGAGCATTGGTATATTGTTCAAATACATTCAATTTTTTCTGAATTTCCATTAATAGCTTTTAGCAGAGGCAAAAATCTCCGAGATCTGTTAACTCAAACCAGGACATATACTGATACGTCTACCTATTCTGTAGAATTGCCCGGTCATTGGGCTTGTGGCAAATGCTCAATGTGTGCACAATCATTGGATGGCCCTGTTTGGACTGACAATGCCGGTATGACCCATGAGGCTTACTTTCATTTGACTTGTCTTTCTACCCATGTGATTTATATTATTGTCTGCCCTTGTACCAAAATTTATGTTGGCAGAACAAAACGCAGCATCAAGACACGTTTAATTGAACATCGTAGCTGCGTGAATACGGGCAAAACGAACGCACCAATTGTTCAGCATTGCCTTGATAATAAACATCTGTTCACTGATCTTAAATGGCGGGTCATTGACCGCATCCTTCCTACAAAGAGAGGAGGAGATTTTCAGAAACTTCTCAACCTGAAGGAACAGCGCTGGATATTTCAATTACAATGTGTGGAACCTGAAGGGCTTAACGCAGCCATTGAGTGGTATTCTTTGTTGTAATTTTTTGTTGCAATTCACCTAGCAACCATGTGCGTCATTTCCTGGGTGGAGCCGGGATCCTGATTTGCTGCAGCTCCTTGAAAAATGGCGCGAGAGCGTCCGCTCCGGCAGAGGAGAAAAATTTCATTGCTTAAGATGCAGCTAATTTATTTACATGTTGGTACCACCGCTATATAATGTTTATAAATGCATGAATTGTGATGTGATCCTTTTTATTCATTATGCGTTTTGATTTGCAGACACTATTTGCCCTTGAAGAAGGCTTTTAAGCCGAAACACGGTCCGTGTCGGGCCTGCCACCGTGCTCGTCCTCACCTCCATGTCTCTGCTTACTCCTCGGAACTACTAAGCTAAGTGCTTGATTGAAATGTTATGCAAAATTTGCAAAGTCACAATATGCCAATAGGCTTTAATGTTCACGTATGCAGAAGAAAATTCTTAAAAAAAACTTTGGACACTATATGACCAATGATTATACTGCGGTATACTTATGCTAATTAGCATGAAATATGTATACTATGTATGAGGTCTGCTATATATAGGACTACATTGTGTACTTACACTATTATTGAGTTTAGAATCTGGGTCCTTGGCTGATATTCATTTTTGTGTTACTGGGCAGCTATTCCCTACTTTAAACTGGGTGCTATAGGACTTCTGTGGTCGCAACTAATAAAAAGGATGCAGGTTTTCACTGCACATTTTGTAACACCAACATTATTAATAGAAACATGTTACCATCCCAGCTCAGCTCAATTTCTAGGAGAGAGACAGAGCTAGTATACACTGCTGGGTCAATTACACTTCCATGGGTCCCAGAAAGCCACTCTGGGTTGTTTCCCCAAAACGTTGTAATGAAACAAATGTATAGAGTTATGTGGTTGGGAGAGAAACTACTCCAGACTCACTGGGAGAGGGGGATTACATATAGAGGCCTTATTACTGCAAGGTAAAGGGGGAACAGAGTACACACATTCAGGCCGATACAGAAAAAGTCGCAGGAGAGCGGGTGAGCGCCCAGGCCACTCTCCTGGGCGTGCGATTCAGGACGGTGGCCTATGCAAATTAGGGCCTGCAGTAAAAAGAGGCGCTAGGGACACAGGCATGTCCCTAGTGCCTCTTTTTGGACAGGAGCGGCGGCTGTCAGCAGGTTTGACAGCCGACGCTCAATTTTGCCGGCATCGGTTCTCAAACCCGCTGACAGCCACGGGTTCGGAAACCGGACGCCGGCAAAATTGAGCGTCCGATTTTCAACCCGCGAGCCGTGGGCCGATTTTAAATTTTTTGATTTTTTGATGATTTTTAACTTTTGGGACCTCCGACTTAATATCGCCAGTGCTTTTCTGTGCACTTTCCCGGTGCTGGCAGAAATTAGCGCCTACCTTTGGGTAGGCGCTAATTTCTGAAAGTAAAATGTGCGGCTTGGCTGCACATTTTACTTTCTGTATCGTGCGGGAATGACTAATAGGGCCATCAACATGCATTTGCATGTTGCGGGCGCTATTAGTCTCGTGGGGTTGGACGTGCGTTTTCGACGCGCTATTACCTTTTACTGAATAAGGGGTAAAGCTAGTGTGTCGAAAATGCGCGTCCAAATGCGGGTTAACAGTGCGCTGCACCGGAGCGCACTGTACTGTATCGGCCTGATTGTAATTAAGGAGTGGGCTCTGGATGTTGGTTCTCCATCAGCAAAGAGAAGGAGGGGGTTGGAGGGAGAGACCCCCATAGTCCCTATCAGTCCTCTACAGTTTTCCATGGTGAGCATGCACGCCCAGTTTGCATTAGTCCTTTAGCTACATGTGCTCATCCAGTATATACAGAGTGTGAAGAAATTGTTAGAGTACATGCTTAAGAATAAAAATGTATGTCAATCTCATAGACTTCACATGTCACAGAATATACATGCCATATTTATTTATTTATTTATTTATTTAAAGGCTTTTATATACCGGAGTTCATGCGCTAGTGCATACCACTTCGGTTTACACAGAACAAGGATCAGAAAATTACATCAAACAGATTGAACAATTAAACAAATATACAATTACATCCAACGATTGGGTATAAATAACATGGCTAACTTAGTAGGAACTTAGAGTTTGAGGGAAAGGAGAGAAATAGTACCCAGTGGTAACAGAACAATGTTAATAGCTAAATAATAAATATAAATAGTAAATACAAATTCTTATAATAAATACAGATGCTTACAGATTACAGTCTATATGACACAAACCACTGAGTTGTAATAGCTAGCTATCAAAATAAGATTGTTTCACATCCCTAATTTTCAGCCAACAGACCCATCCTCATGCTGATAATTTGTAGGCATTGAAAATCCCTTCAATGAACAAACAAAAGAATATCTCTCTTTCATCCTACCCTTCAGAGGGCTTCAGGCTGCTCCCAACAGAAATCAATAACTCTCTCCTTGTTAATATACAATGCTGGCCCCCTCTACCTTTTCTATGTGCTGAACATGCAATGGACTAGAATAGTTATGTGATAGAAACTATTTAAGAGAGCTAGTGTACCAGCTGGAGGTTCAGGCTATCTGGGATTTTCCACAGCTAGATCACATCGATACTGATTTCACATCACAAAGGGATGGGAGGGAACCTGAAAAGTCATGGGTGAAATTTAAAATCTGGCATGGATCCTTTTAGAGATACAGGATACATAGAAATAAATAGGGGTTACACACCTCCTATATTAATGCCCATGAGCAAATGAAGAGAATAGACAAATTCCCTAGGTTTAATCTTCCAGACCTCATGTTATTGTACTGTATTCTCAGTTCCCTGAATTACCTTGTCCTGGACCAATAGCAGCTGCAGGCATAAGTCCACTCCAGGTATTGCCCACATAGCAAGCCTTAGGAAGAACACTGGATCTGGACTGCAAGGTTACAGAGAATATCATCCCAAGCATGCACCTGTGATAATCTAAACAAGTCAGATGTTCATGTTATGCACAATGATTATGCATAAGCAGGAACAGACTCCCCTTGATTGCTTAATGATCTTCAGGCATATCACTGTGTATATCATTAACACTTGTGTTCTGGTGAGTGAGTGGAGAATTGCACATAAAAACCATCTGCCTAATTGCGCGTGTAGGTTTAAGTAATTGAAATTATACATGCACAAATCACCATGTGCGTATATGCTACGCGCATAAATCACCATTTACGCAGATGCTATGTACACACACATGTTCCGCATGAATTTTAATTGGATATATGTACAACGCTTGTTTGCATACACTGGCCCCACCTGTGTGCATAATGTAAGCATGTACTCGTGCAAATTATGCAACCTACAAAAGGAGTTTTGGGCCATTTCCTAGGAACTAGGACCATCTAGTGGAGACCACTGGGGATATTAACTAAGGAAAAAACACATAGAATGTCCTTGTTTGACATTTACCTATTTCATTTGGTAGGGGAGCCTATAGTGGAGCATGCTAGTCCTGCACCTAGAGAGCCACAAAGGCATACTGCTGCTTGCAAGTTGTGTGTGACACCTCGGATGAAGAAAGCGAAGGAGAAGGGGCCTGGATGCCACCTCACCAGGCACAAGGTCCACCTACACCACCACCGTCCCACCACCAATCATGCTGCCACGGCCACCAACACCACAGCCAGTGCTGCCTCCAACTGAACCTTTCTGCAGCCATGAACTTGAACTGCCACAAGCTCCTTTGCCCTCTGAAGGCTGCATGAGCAGTGTGCACTCCACCATGCAGTACCTCACGGGTAGGCCAGTCTAAGCCCTGTGAGCTTCCTGCAGCAAGAAAAAGAGGCCAGCCAAGGAAGTCATAGTTTATTTTGTTATCATTTATTTTGGTGCACTTTTTTTCTAAATAAATTCATTCACCAGAGGAGGCATGCATCTGTTTTGGGCAAGGTTATGTAGCATACAGCAGGCTAGAAAGATCTCACAGACTTTAGGTGGCTTGTAAAGAAGGCATCCTCCTGATCTGTCCAGATATCAGAAACGTGTTTTAAGTAAGCCAAAGGTCCGCTTGATGACAGCCCTGGTCTTGCGGTGTGCCATGTTGTAGTGACTCTCGACTGCAGTGCCTGGGGTGACTATGGGGATCAAGAGCCAGATTTTGAGTGGATAGCCTCTATCACCTATAGGGGTAGAAGCCACAGAAAAGCTGGGTTAGATATATCTTTTGGCTTTGAGAGTGGGACAGTTCACAGGACTAGTTTAGAGCAGGCATGCAGTGCAAAAACTCAGTCAATCTAAATATAAGGAAGACAATAGGAAGCTGTGAAATTGGTATATGGTAGAAGTGATCGGTGCCTTCCTACCTAGAAGCCAACTTCCAGTGATGTGTGCTTGCTGGAAGCAGCCATGAACTCTTGATTGCGATAAAATGTAGGCATCGTGAGTAGATCCTGGAAACTGGGACACGACGATCATGATGATGCTCTTGGCATTGCACACCACTTGCATGTTTAGGGAGTGGAAGTCCTTGTGATTGCGGTAGACAGCCTCATCGCCCCCTGGTGCCCTTATGGGGACGTGAGTGAAATCGATAGCTCTCAAGACAGAGGGGAAATGTGCAATTTGATAGTAATCAGTCATAATTTGGTGGTGTTCCAGTCTTCTGCAAGAGAAGGATATAAAGTGTTGTGTCTTTCTGATAAAGGCAGCCAGGACCTGATCTAAACACCTAGAGGTAGCATACTGAGTGATTCCAGATGACACCTCTAGAGGTGTCTGGAAAGTGCCGGTAGCGATAAAAGACCAGGGAAGTAGTGACCTTGACTTGTACAGGCAAGGCATGGCCCCTTTGTGTGGTAGGTCACAGGTCCTTCTTTAACAGTTGGCATTGGTATTGTATGGTTACCTTGTTCAATCTGAAGCTGCATATGACTTCCACCTCTGAGAGATCCAGACATTTTGTCTTAGTCCTGTAAAGTCTGTGTAAGGGGTACTTCCTTTTCCTGCTCATTCTCCTTCTCTCTCTTTCTCTTCTCAGCCATATAGATCTGAGTACCCATGCAGCTATTATAATCCTATTCTTGAAAAAGGACTCCCAAGAATGAGTATCCCCCCTCAATAGCTGTAGGTACAACACACTCTCCTACCCTTCTTTTTAGAACATCTGTTCCTGCCTCGTCCCTATTTCTGTAAACATCAGTCTACACCTGAATATCTTACTATATCAACATTACCCTTTCAAGCCATGATTCAATACCTGAAAGCCAGGTGGTATTTCCCTACATACCTTACCCAGAAGGACTCAGTCTGTCCCTGATACATGCTCTCCCCACCTTGACCTGTTTTTGTGTCCTCTCCCAGTAAGACCAGCCCAGCCAAGGAAAGCACATGAGTGAGAATGAAAGTTTTCACTGCTTCGAGAAATAGGTAGTAGGAAATGAACGCACCCCGTGTATGTGCCTAAACGCGCCACCTCATAAGCGCTCAGCCCTTATAATATATGTCATGTACACATATTTATAAGGGCTGCCCTGATACATCCATTTTTATGCTCGCATAGTTGTGCCTGCAAGGCTACATACGTGCACAAATGCTATATATGTAAAATACTGTCCCCGTGTACCCGGCACACATGCACAAATCACTACAATTTCAAGCGTGAAGGGCTTTTAAAATCTACCAAATAGTTTCCAAGTGTCAAAATACATTTTAGAACCTGTTTTAGGTCCAAAATAGGTCACATGAAACCACAAATCAATTTACCTCTTTCCCAATGGATTTTCTTCAAATAAAAATTATTTAGAGAGGCTCCTAACTTCTCTTAGGTGACAATTGGTGTTTTGTCACCGAAGTTCTTCTGTTTTTGAGCTGCTTTGGGACACTTTTAACAGCATTTTGAAATGCCATATTTTTAACCTCTTTAAACCCTTCAAAACTCTTTCTAGAGACAAAGTGGGGGTAACGAGCCTTCCCTCACCTGACCTCCACCAACATTTGGGTCCAGTTACAGCTATTTTTAAAGTTTGGACTCCTTTTAAAACCGTGTCTTCTAAAGTGCACCCGGAGCTCCCAAATTCATATGGGGGCTCCATTTGGGTTCCCCCACCGTGAATCGGGGGTTATTTTCATTATGTTAATTGTAAACGTTACCTGTTCCATGTAAACCGATACGATGTGCAAACAGTTATCGGTATATAAAAGCCTTAAATAAATAAATAAATAAATAAATACATTTTCATTTTGTGTGCCTCTGTTTCACTTTTATTTAACTTTGAAACTTGAACCCATTTTTACCACTAAACTGGAAGTGACCTCCACCATCATTTCCGGTTGCAGCCTGCACTTCTCACTAGCACCGGGGCCTTCCCAAGGGCCCTTGACGCCGATGTCTGGCTCTCTCTCTAGCAGCGGCCGATTCCCCAAGGCTTCCACTGCAGGAATGACAGCTAGCCCAGCAGTCTGCCTTGACGGTGCCAATCGATGCCTTAGTCCCACCTCCCCTGTCACTCACTGGCAGCCCGGGATATCAGGATGCCACCGGCTAACTTCCTCCTGCAGCCATGAGGCAGGAAACCCTCATTGCTATGAAAATCGACTGAACCCTACTCCTTTCTCAGTCATGGTGATTGTGCCTGTGAAAAAGAGCTGATTACTGCCAATAAAAAATGATGCTCTACTTCTGATGTGCTCCGCGGCCGTGGCGCCCCACGACCGCGTTCCCCTACCTGACTCTCACCGCCATGAAAGCCCCAGAGGAGGGCTCCGACTCGGGCCCATGCTGCCCGCTGCAGGGGAAGCCGTCCTGCTTTCCTCAGCGGCGTTTCTCCTCCACCGGGGAAGATCCAAGATGGCCGCCGCCATGGAATCCAAGATGGCCGCCGTCAACTCATTTGCATTTAAAGGGACCGGTCCCTTTAACTAGACTCACCTGCTTCCAATGATCCAGAGCAGGGGAAGTATATAGGGAGGCTTCCTCTGCTCATTCCTTGACTTGGCAACGTCTCTTGCGAGTGTTGTTTGAGTCTGCTTGCCTCGGTGAGTTCCTGCTTCTTGCTCCTGTTACGTCTTGGTGTTCCTGGTTCCTGACTTCAGATTGGCTTACAGTGATTCTCTGGTTCTTGACTTCGGATTGGCTTACGTGATTCTCTGGTTCCTGACTTTGGATTGGCAAGCGGCGATTCTCTGGTGCACGACCTTGGACTGGTGAGCGACGACTCTCTGGCACTCGACCTAGGACTCCTCCAAGACTCCGTTTCCAAGGGCCCACCTAAGTCCCAGGGGCCCGGGTCCCTACAGGCTCCTCCTGGGGGGACTGCGGGCTTCCAGGGCGAAGTTCCAGTTGGCCTTTGCACCATAGCTCTGACCTCCCTAGGTCCACCTAAGTCCCAGTGGTCGGGTCCCTATGGGCTCCTCTCGGGGGGACCGCAGACCACCAGTGGTGAAGACTCAGCGCCTCATCTCGTCTCTTCATCGCCTCCGTATTCACCTCAGCCTCCAGTGCCAAGGGTCAGCTGGTCCCACCTCCTGTTCTGCCTCGCCACCCGACAAGAGACCCTACAGACCCTCCGAAAGGTATACCATCCTCTTGTCAGCCAAGGGTCCACAAGCCTGAGCATAACAACTTCTTCAGGGACTATAACAGCCCTTAACCAGGGCACTCAGCTCAATGGCCAGCGGGTCATCAGCGCCCAGTGGTCCAGATCTCAGGTCAGTGTATATTTATATAGATAGCGAGAAAGGGAGCAACCGAGATAGATATAGATAGATAGATATTAAATATTAAAATTTTTACCCCCATGTTTGAATTTTAACCCCATGGGTTGCACATAACATCCTCCTCACAACAATGATCATTCAGCATCCCCAACATAACACCTCCCACCCAGCCCCTTGTGCTGCTCTCTTCTGCCCATCCCCTGCACCAGAATGACCATAACCCCACCCTCCTCTCTCTCTCCCTCTGCCCCACCCACTCTCTGTTTCTCTCTGATAGAACCCTCCTCTCTCTCTCCCCCTACTCCCAATAACCTCTCTGTCTCTCTCATATACCCTCCCCCATTATTCCTTCTCTCGCACCATCCCCCTTAATATAAATATATATGTCTATTTCAAACCCTTCCCCCTCCCAATCACCATCTCTAGCTCTCTCCCAGCTGACAGAAGGGTGAGGCAGAGATGATGATGAGGTATGTATGAGAAAAAGCCAGAGATGGTGAAGGGGGATGAAGTATAACAGAGAGTTACAGGTGGTAGAGAAAGGGACGGTAATAGATCCAGAAATGGAGATGTGGGGGAAAGAGGGAAAGGGAAGGATGAGATCCAGATCTCTTTTACCACCTGTAACTCTCTGCTATACTTCATCCCCCTTCACCATCTCTGGCTTTCTCTCATACATACCTCATCATCATCTCTGCCTCATCCTTATTCTGACTTCATTTCTGGTTCTTTCATCCTCCTTCCCATCACAACCTCTGGTTTTCTTGCACCCTTCTGCTACTTTCCCCCTGTTCTCTGAACCCACTTCTGTCAGCTGGGAGCACAGCAATCTGCTGGGAATGGCACAGTTTCCTCTCCAGCCCTTCCCTTCTGAGCAGCACAGCAGAGAAGCGCTCTCTATTCTAGGCAGGAGGTTGAAAGAGGGAGGATAAGGATGGGGAGAGTTGGAACAGGACTGTGTCCTGTCAGCTTCAGCTTTGCTCCCTCCCTTTCAGTCATCTGGCTCCGGCGACAAAAAGCAGGGGAGAATGTGCACTCTTTTGTAATTTTATCTGAATCCCAATGGGATTCCTATGTTATTTGTGCTTCCTTCTTCTAACAGAAATTATTTTGAAAAAAATAAAACTCTTCTTTTCCTATCATTACAGCAACAAGCAGCACAGTGGACAGGAACAGAGAGGGCTGGAGCAAGGATCAGAATAGCTGTTCTCTAGTCTGTTATGCTGTGCGTATTCCCTGCTCTGGCTTCTTTCCTCCTCTGCAGTATCTCTCTGTTGACATGGGGTCAGGAGGATGAGAGCTACATATTGTATATGAAAGAGCCACATGTGGTTCCTGAGCCATAGGTTGGCCACCCCTGGCTTATGGAATCTTCCCTCTCTCCCTGCCTTAAGCACTCATTCCTCTTCTCCATTATGAAACATTTGCCCCATCCACTTCTCATTTCTCTTTCCTTCACTTCCTGCCTCACAATTTCCAGTTATCTCCTTCACTTTCTCTGCCTCTTTCCTCTCTTCCTTTAGGCCTTTCTCCTACTCTCTTTATAGTTTCCCTCAGTCTCTCTACAGTTTTTCATTCTTCCTCCCTCCCCAGTCATCTAACCTATTTATTTAAAAATTCTTATATTTGAGCAACTTCCAGAGAGATTCATCCATTGCGAATATCAAGATTTACAATCAGAAAACTATGTATTACAAACAATATATAACAAACTATAAAATACAATCATACAATAAAAATATCACACTAGATTTAGAATGTTAAATAAAACATAAAAACAGTATAGGAACACTACCTTACTCATAATCTTCTTTAAAATTTCTTTTTTCTAAAATGCTTAAAATGTTGCTCCTTTGTTACCACCCCTGCTGCAGTTTATTAAGCTCCACAGAGTCCAGGGTATACCATTCCAACACTCGTATGATCCCTACCTCTTCATCTGTAGCTCCTGAGCTCTATATATACCTTTTTTTGCAGTTCATGCATTTCACATTCACATGTCTGCTGTTCATATATTAGAAACACACAACACTGCAGCTCATGCTCTCTACAACTAACCCCAGCTGCCTCTTCATCTAGTGGTTTTGCTCAATAAAGTTTAAACTAACAAAAATTAAAATCCACATTTCCAATACAACGAGAAACAATTGACAAGAAGAAAGTAGGAGGAAGTGAGTTATAATGGCAGAGGGTAATATTGCTAGATGTACGTCAGTTATCATATTTATATGGTAATTTAGTGATTGTATGATGTACAGATAAATACTTATTAGAATGTCAAGATGTATGATAATTTTCCCCTGTTGCACTGAAAGTAGTCGGACTTGTCATCTGTCCCACTGGGACTGGCCAATTGGGCAACAATACCACTAGACTATAGGGCTGGTGGAGAGTGCATATGAACTCTATGCATGCTCAAGGCAGTTATTTCTTTAGGCTCAGTGAGACTGATAGGATTCTGGGTTAATACCTAGGCTGCCCAAAATAGCCACCTTCACTTTTGAATAATCTTTTGGAGAAGTCTCTAATAGTGATTGGCAGGCTGTTTGTGGTACCTCTATGAGGAAATTGGCTAAGCAGATTGCCCGTTGTCCCCTGCAATGTCGCTAGAAAGCCGCCATATCATCCTCTGAGTTCAATTTCATAAGAAGCCCCTCCATCGGAGAGTTTTCCTCTGCTGCCTGGCCTCCTTGCATGGTCAGAGGAGTTTGTGTCCAACACTGCTAACATTTTCCTTTTTGCGCATGAACTGCTGCTAACTTTACTGTTGTAAATACTGCTGCTTGACCATAATGATGTATTTTGATTTATTAACATTTTTATATTCGCCTTTGCCAATGTACCATGCTGAATTTGTCTTACATGGTAGAAGCGGCATTTGCGCGCATAGGCATGCATCCACTTAAAATTGCGCACACGTGCATGCAGTCAGGCTATTTTACAACATGCACGCGCATATGTGTAAAATGGCCGCATCTCTGGCTGTGGGCCAACAAACGCATGCACATGTGCACCGCGCACCAGTTCAAAAGTTGCTGTCATGCTGTATATATGAAGGAAAATAGTATGTTCTCTTACTATATCGTAATCAATATAAATAATATAGAGAACACCAAAATATTTACCCGTGCATGATATAGACAATGATTTATTTATGTGTTCATATACAAAGCGGTGTGACCTTTGGACAAGCATTCACCATAGCATGCATGGATGATTCATAAATGAGTATTCATTACAGTGCATAAGGAGTGTCATATAACGATGCTTTCGGGGACCTGTTGATTTAGAGAGTGTTTTAATTTTTACAGGATATGTTTATGGATAAAATATTAATGATGCATGCTGTTTTTAAGTAAGATGTTGGAATGTATGAGATGTAAATATAGGTGTATATTTGTTGTAATGTATGGGTAACGTTGCTATTATGTATTAATCAAATTATGTTAGATTAATATTCATTGTTCAAGATATTTGTACTGTATATGTGTGTTGCTTTTTTTTTTTTTAATCGTTGTTTCTATCATTTATGAGTAAATATTATACTGTTCTCTATATAGTAGATTTTAAAAGCATTGCTCATGCAAAAACGGCCTCATATGTAGTTCACACATGAGCAATGTGAATTTTAAGAAGCCGGGAAAGACTCACACACAGAATAAGGAGGTAGAAAAGGGGAGGTCTGGGGGCAGGTCCAAGGCTGACATGTATAACCACAAATTTTACACAGGCTATGCACCTATGTTGAGAGTGAGAGAGAGAGAGAGAGACTGACTCTGTACGGAGGCAGTCAGACACTCTCTCTATATGTACCACTCTATAGAGGGGCGCTTTGAATCGGGGTGGATTTTCCGCAGTGGGCTGGGATTAGGGGGGGGTGATGTTACAGACACATTCAGAGGTATTCATATTAAAATTGACATCAGTAAAGAATTATAGCCTTTATAAGTGATGAAAATGAGTAGATTTTTACAATGCAGCTAGCCCTTTAGTGTACAGATCAACTCTTCTTGTTAGACTTTTCATCACTTATAAGGACTATAATTCTTTACTGATGTCAATTTTACTTTGAATACCTCTGAATGTGTCTTTAACACTACCACCCCTAACCCCAACCCACCTCCCGAAAACCCACCCCGATTCAAATTGCCCCTCTAGAGTGGTACCCATACATAGAGTATCAGACTGCCTCTATACAGAGTCTCTCTTGCTCTCTTTCTCTCTCTCAGCACATGTGTGTACCCGTATATTTTTATGTGCTTCATATTCATTAGAGAGATATTAAATCTTGATAACTATGTGATAAAGAATATAGTTCTGAGGCCTTGAATGAAGAGATAAAATATAGTTGTCTCAGAAGTGCTATACACCATAGGTCAATCAGTTTCCCCAGGAGATTGATTAAGTTCATATTTTACTTCCCAGAAGTCCTCGAGCAGATTTTATTCAATGTTACTGTAAATCTTAAACTAATGGAACAATCCCTATAACACCTAAAGAATGATATATTTAAAAAATGATAGCTCAATACATTTTAAAAAATAGCATGGCAAGGAGTGCATGGCAAATGCTGATTTACCAAATTATAGATTTCTTGTAACCAAGTAAGACCTGGTTTTCAGAAGCATTTACTGCATAAAATTTAGTTTCATGCGCATAAATGGGTCTTTGAATAAATCTCTGCATGTAACCCTATTATGCACATACTTTTATACAAACTCACAGTAGGAATTCCAAAGGGTGGAGTACATTCTGTGTATCCCCTTTTAACTACTAATACTATTACTTAGTACTTCTATAGTTCTACTCAATGTATGCAGCGCTATATAAAACCATATAAGAGACTATCCATTCTCAGTAAAGCTTACTGTCTAATCAAGACAAACAAACAGGGCAAAAGAGACTTTGGGAATTTCATTTAAGAAAATGGGTAAAAATGAAGGAGGCTGTAAGCGGGACAATTGGGTTAAGATTTAAAAGCAGCCTGAAAAAGGTGGGGTTTTAGATGAGACTTAAAAAAGGCAAGAGAGGGAGCATGACGCAGCAGCTCAGAAAGTTTATTCCAAGTATATGGAGCAGCCAAATGGAAAGCACAAATTCGGGAATTGGTGGAAGAGGAGAAGGGCATAAAGAGGAATGAGTTGCCTGATGAGCTGAGTGCACAAGAAGGGGTGTAGATAACAGAGGTAAACACATATTGGTAAAATCTGCATGTACGGTACATCAAGGATTTTCAAAGCAAACTTGTTATGGTTCCACCTACTGCGCAGCCTTCCTTCCACCAGAGGTCCTCGGTGAACCTCGCTCCCAGCTGCACAGTTTCCCTCCTTACTAATCATCTGATGCCTCAGCCCCAGCTCTACTTAACCTAGCCCGTCCATTCCTTCGCTGCCTCTACATTGAGTCTCCTTGGTTCCTTAAACTGTCCACCTCTTCCTTGCTATTCTACCATGCTTTGTGGCCTGTCTTGACCTCCTGCCTTGCCTTGTGGCCTACCCAGGCCTCCTGCCTTGTCTTGTGGCCTACCTTGGCATTCTACCTTGCCTTGTGGCCTAACTTGGCCTCTTGCTTGCTCTATAGCCTATCTTGGTTTACTGTCTTGGCTGTGGCCTTCCAGGTTTACTTGCCTTGCTCAGTGGCTTTCTGGGCCTATTTGTCTCACCATGTGGCCTTCAAGCCTACTAGGATTATCTTGCCCAATCTCGTACCTGTTGGGCTTTCTAGTTTACTGTTTCATGTGTAACCCTTAGCGAGGTTTTAACCTCAAGGGCACACAAACATTTATTTCTCTTCAGGGAATGCTCCAGCTACCAAATTCCATCTCTTGCTTGACTCTACACCCTGGGGGGATTCTTTTTATGGGGGTAAGCACTAGCTTGTGGCCCGGACCATGGTGTCTTGCTAAACAGTGTGCTTTCTGCACAGAAAACCAATATTTTTTGTTTTTAAGTTGAGCCCTTGACACGCAACAAGACTTTGCACTTACTCCAGGGCAGATATAAAATCTTCTGTGTTAAAAAGGTGCATTGGGCGCACAGTGATTTTTTTATATTGGAGGTAATAGCTAATAACCTAATCTACATGGCATTTACATGTGATGAGCGCTATTAGCTACGTGTTTGTTTGGACACACATTTTTAGACGCACTACTCCCAATATTGCATTGGAAGTTATTCTAGCACGTCCAAAACGCACGTCCAACTGCGCATCAAGCTGTGCGCTGGGCTGAGTGCACTATATTGCATTGCCCTCCTAGGGTTTAGAGTAGGCTCACAGGTCTTTGGTCCCCTGGTGAGAGCCCTTTCACTCCAAAAGGGTATGAGGCATAAAAATCTATCTCTTCAGTAAATTAGTAGGAGAAGGACCCTCTGGCAGGGAGTGTACAAAGAGATGTCACTTCTAAACAAAACTCCATCTGGGTGAAGCTGGGAGGCCTCACCAGAGTGTGAAACTTAGACATCCTTACTCCTCCAATGCTTTCTTCAAACTGATCCCAAAGTGTCCTAAAATGGCTGGGCTAAACAGTGTTTATTTAATTATTTATTTATTTTTATATACCGGTGTTCGATTTTACATATCACATCGGTTTACATTCCAACAAAAAATGCAGGAAATCAAGCTTTTCCTTTGTCAATACATTGAACAATAATAAACATGGAAATTGTTAACAAGGGAGATAAAAACAAGGGAATGGTTAACACCAAGGGTTGCACGAAGGGGTGCACAAAGGGGAGTGTCCCTTTGTCACGCCCCTTTGGCGTGTGATGCACGGTGCGCGGCGCCTGCTGGCTTGGCGCCTTTCAACGGTCCGGTTCCGATTGCTATGACGTCGGGGGAGGGGGTGGGTCTCACAATCATGGCTTTCCCCACAGTATTCTCTTCTCAGTTTCAAAGGCAGTTTTTTCAATTTTTTTTTTCTTTTCTACCTTGGATGTTAGATGTTAGTGTTGAGGCATCCAATCCAGACCCTCCAGGTGGGAGGGACTAGGGGGATGGGTGTCTTCTTAATAGTGTATTGTATACAGGGACAGTAACATCTGGTGGCCAAACCAGGGGGAGGGGGAGTCGTCACACATATCCTAGTCCTGTCCTCATCTAATACTTGTCCAGTCCTGTCCTGGTCTAGTCCAATCCATGTCCAGTCCTGTCCTTGTCCAGCCCTTGTTCTGCACAATCCAGTTCAGTCCCTTGGCTTTTTCCCAGACCTTGCTCTTGTACTTGATTCAAGCCCTGCCTGTATCCAGCCTCTGCTTGTCCTTAGTACCAGCCTTACCATTAGTGCCTAGACCCAGCTCCCAGTCAACACCTGGGTCCAGCTCACAATCTGTTCTTGAATCTATTTCCCAGCCAATGCCTGGATTCAGCTCCAAGCCTGTACACAGATCCAGTCCATGCCTGCTCCAGCCATGATGTTCTGCAGAAGACCGGCCCCCAGAACCCAAGGGCTCAACCACCATAAGGGGCTGGTTAGGCAGAAGCCATCTCCAGTTCTACCCTGCAGTCCTGTACCACCTCTGTGCTCCCTGATTCAAGCCTGCCAAACCGTGTCAAAACTTATGCAAATAAATTCACTCTGAAAATCCTACTTGAACTGGCTGGGTATTGCTGACTTGTGCACATACTGAGTTATACCTGCTCTAAGCAAGGCATAACTTGTGTATGTAAACTTTCACACATACTTTTGGAAATACAAAATATGCGTGTAAGTCCCATCTTAGCCCCAGTTCTATAACTTGGAATGCCTTAAGCAAATCAGTATAAAGGTTTGCATGTAATAAGTTTATCTGTATATTTTTATGCGCACTGGCCCCCAGGCTATTTTAAAGAGACATTTGCATACATAAAACTGGATTTTATGCACAGAAATGCTTTTGAAAATCAGAGCCAAAAGGCCTGATTTTAAAAGGGCCGCACACGTAAAAATGGGGGCTTACACGTGTGGCCGGGCCTTGTACGCGCTGCGCGCATTTTAGAACAGGCCCAGCTACATGTGTTACCCCCGTTCGTGCAGAAGTGCCAGGCCCTGAAAAAGGGGCAGCCTGGGGTTGTGATCTGGGCAGGGGGACGGGCTGGGACAGCGCGCACCGGCAGCCGACCAGCACGCGGAGTTTACTTCTGCTTAACTGGAGCGGACTGGGAGGAAATTGAAGGAGGCCCAATTGCGTCCCAACACTTATTTTTCTAAACCCTCCCCCCGCACGTGGAGGAAGCCATCCGCCCGCACATACGCGAGCGGACCTGAAAATATGGCACACATGTGTGCACGGGACCCATATTTTATAACACGTGCCTGCCGACGCATGCATGTTATAAAATAGCCACATCCATGTGCGCATGCTGGGAACCGCGCACACATTGGCACGTGCATGTTTTTTTAAAATCTAGCTTTCTGTGAGTAATGTCTATTGAACTTTCTCTGGAGAAAAAGCCCATGCTGATAATCTTCTCTTTGCTTGTTTCTATTAGGAAATCCTTTATTTGTGCTTTGAAGATCAGAACTTGTTAGTATTATATCCTTCAATTTGTTAAGGTATAGTTTTCATAAATGACACATTCAGACTATTTGTAACTTTTAATTGTATATTCTTGTTATGCTGGAGAAAATCCAGATGTGGATCCTTGAGCCGACCGGCCCGAAGGAACAGTCTGTAGGCAGAATTCCCACTGGGCAAAAGGATCTTCACCTGGAAACCCGAGACTCCTCCAGAGGAGCTGTGGGAGCCCGGGTTGCTAGGACTTAGGAGGCTTCACCCTGGAAGCCCGAGGTCCCCCCAGGAGAAGCCCGTAGGGACCCGGACCGCTGGGACTTAGGTGAGAACGAAGAAACCCAGGAGTGGAATCCGGACTGGAGTCTGGGCAGACAACGAGCAAGCTGAAGTCGGGATCACGGTCCGAGGTCAAGGCAGGCTGAAGACAAGCAGGTCAAATACGAACCGGAGTCAAGGCAGGTAGTAGGCAAGCGGAGTCAGGCAATCCGAGGTCAAGGCAGGTAGCAGGCAAGCGGAGTCAGGCAATCAGAGGTCAAGGCAGGTAGCAGGCAAAGCAGGAGTGCAACTTAGAACTACAGGAAGTAGAGAACCTCGTTGCAAGGCAAAGAAAGGAAGAGACTGCAGAGCTTAAATAGCCCTGCAGCGTCTGACGTCAGAGGAGGGAGGAGCCGGGTTTTCCCGCGCTGGTTGCTTTAAAAGCAGAGATCAGTCGCGCGCGCGCGCCTGGGGGCGGGGCTGGCCGCGAGGGCACGCCAGCGGCAGCGTGGGAGCCGGTGCATGGCGCCCGAAGACCCTGCAGGCCCGCGGAGGACCGGAACGGCTGAGGAACGCAGCGACCGGGGTCCTGAGGCCGCGGAACGCGGCAGCTCCCCGAGACCCGGGAAGAAGGTAAGGCCTCGGGCGCCAGCGTGGCGACCGAGACCGCAACAGTACCCCCCCTCTTACGCCCCCTCCGCCGAGGGCCAGGTTTCCCGGGATGGGCCAGATGAAATTGAGTGAGCAAGGATTTGTCCAAGATGTTCCGAGCTGGCTCCCAAGAGTCCTCCTCGGAGCCACACCCCTCCCAAGCCAGTAGGTATTCCCAGCGACGGGCGTGGAAGCGAACGTCCAAGACTTCTCGTACCTGATACGTAGGCTCTGTAGATGTAGGGGAGGATAGCGCATCCGTGGAGGGATGATGGTACCGGGACAGTACCACCGGTTTCAGCAAAGAGACGTGGAACACGTTGTGGATGCGAAGTGAAGACGGAAGGCGAAGTCTGTAGGAAACGGTCCCAATACGCTCTGCAATCTGAAAAGGCCCACAGTATCGAGGGGCCAACTTACGAGAACGGTTAGGTAGTTGGAGGTTCCGAGTGCTTAACCACACCTTGGTACCTGGCAGGAAAACTGGCGCTGGCCGTCGATGACGATTGGTAAACTGCTGGGACCTCTTTGCTGCGGTGGTCAGTTTGAGTTGAATCCTCCTCCAGAGATGATGTACTTGCTGCGCCGTGTTTAAGGCAGCAGGTGATGGAATGGAAATCGGAAGCGGCAAAGGAGGTCTTGGGTGACGTCCATACACAATCTGGAATGGGGTTTGTCCAGTAGCAGCATGAGTATGGTTGTTGTAGGCGAACTCGGCCCAAGGCAGGAGAGAAGTCCAGTTATTCCCTTTTTCGGAGATAAAACTGCGGAGGAAGGCTTTGAGAGTGCGGTTCGTGCGCTCCGTCTGACCATTAGTCTGGGGGTGAAAGGCCGTGGATAAATTTAATTGGACCCCAAATTTTTTGCAAAGGGCACGCCAAAAACGAGCCGTAAACTGCGACCCACGATCCGAAACGATACTCTGTGGTAGACCGTGAGCCCGGAAGACGTGTGTAGTAAACAGGAGTGCGAGTTCAGGTGCAGAGGGCAGCTTAGGCAAGGGTACCAGGCGAATCATCTTAGAGAAACGGTCTACCGTTACCCAAATCACCGTATTGCCTTCCGAGGGAGGTAGGTCCACTACAAAGTCCGTGGCTATGTGGGACCATGGTTCCACGGGAATAGGCAGTGGCTGCAGGAGGCCCCAGGGCCGACCACAAGGCGGTTTTTGCCGGGCACATACTGGGCATGAGTCAACATATACTCGGACATCTTGTCGCAGTCGAGGCCACCAATAATAGCGGCTAAGCAAGTCGAGCGTCCTCTCCCTGCCGGCGTGACCTCCTGAAAGCGAGTCATGGGCCCAAGCTAACACCCTTCTGCGATCCTTGTGGGAAACCACCACTCGTCCTAGGGTGGAAACCGTGGTGCTAGCTAACTGGATTTTTGCAGGATCTATAATGTGTTGAGGGAGGTCTTCCTTCTCCTCCTGAAGTTCATAACGGGAGAGTGCGTCAGCCCGTACATTCTTTAATGCGGGTCGGTATTTCAGAATGAAATTAAAGCGGTTAAAGAAAAGGGACCATCGTGCTTGTCGAGGATTAAGACGTTGGGCCTGGTTAAGGAACTCCAGGTTCTTGTGGTCTGTATAAATTATAACCGGATGGAGGGAGCCCTCCAACCACTGTCTCCATTCTTCCAGCGCAAGCTTGACCGCCAGCAGCTCCTTGTCCCCAATACCATAATTGCACTCGGCAGAGGAGAACTTCCTAGAGAAATAGGAGCAGGGTAGGAGATGACCGGAGTTAGAGACTTGTGAGAGGACCGCTCCCACAGCAATGTTGGAGGCATCGACTTCGACAAAGAATGGCCGCGTTGGATCTGGGTGGCGTAAACAGGTATCCTGGAGGAACGCCTCCTTTAACAGTTCGAAAGCCTCACAAGCTCCCTCAGGCCAAAGGCGAGTGTTTGCCCCTTTCCGAGTTAGCGCGGTTAAAGGTGCCACCAAGCGGGAGTACTGAGGAATAAAGTGTCTATAGAAATTGGCAAACCCCAAAAAGCGTTGTAATGCTTTCAACCCCTCAGGTCGGGGCCACTTCTTGATGGCGGATACCTTGCTGGGGTCCATCCGGAAACCTGTAGAAGACACAATAAACCCGAGGAAGGGTAATGACTCTTGTTCAAAGAGACATTTTTCGAACTTAGCGTACAAATGGTGGTCTCGTAGAATCTGGAGTACTTGTCTCACATGTTGCCGATGGGAGGCAAGATCCGGGGAGTATATGAGAACGTCGTCCAAATAAACGATTACGCAGGAATGCAATAAGTCACGCAGAATCTCATTCATCAAGTGCTGGAAAACAGCGGGAGCGTTGCACAGTCCAAACGGCATTACTAGATATTCATAATGGCCGTCCCGGGTGTTGAACGCCGTCTTCCATTCGTCCCCGGGACGGATTCGAACCAGATTATATGCGCCGCGGAGGTCCAATTTCGTGAAGACTTGGGCTCCTTGGAGTCTGTCCAACAACTCCGGAATGAGGGGAAGCGGGGTACCGGTTCTTCTTGGTGATAGCATTGAGACCACGGTAATCAATGCAAGGCCGCAGGCCTCCATCTTTTTTGGCAACAAAAAAGAAACCTGCTCCGGCGGGAGACTTGGAAGGGCGTATGAAGCCCTTAGCCAGATTCTCGGTGATATATGCGGACATGGCCCGAGTCTCTGGCTGAGACAAAGGATAAACTCGTCCCCGGGGGGGAGTAGTACCTGGAAGCAACTCTATTGCACAGTCAAAAGGTCGGTGTTGCGGCAACAATTCCGCTTTTTCCTTGGAAAAAACATCCTGAAAATCAGCATACGGAGCCGGTAATACCGGTACGGTGTGGGCGAGGGTGCGAAAATCCAATGCGTAGTCTGCTAAAGTCCGTGAGCCTTGCCGGAGCTGAAGTAACTCAGAAGTAGCGGAAGCCTGTCGGGCTGGCTCATCAAAGGCCGCTTTGAACTCCTCCACAAAGCGATTCAAGTCCCCCAATGCAGGATCATTATTCTCCCACATGGGGGAAGCCCAATTCAGGGCCCGACCGTCCAGAAGGGCAAAAATGTACGCCACCTTGGTGCCATCAGTAGGAAACTGGTTAGGCAGGAGTGCAAAACGCACATAACATTGATTTAAAAACCCTCGACATGCCTTGGGATCCCCTGCATAGCGAGAGGGCGCTGGAAGTTGCGTAGGGGTCTGGAGGGTTACCAGTGGTGCAGGAGCCGGTGCCTGTACTGGAACGGGCGCGGGTGGGTCGGTATCCATGCGAGACACCAGCCTCTCTACAGTAGCAGCCAGAGAATCCAGGACTTGCTGTTGCTGCACCAAACCGCTGGGCCAACCCCGGGATGGCCTGAAGCCCGGCGAGGTCTGCCGGATCCATGGCCTTGCAAACTGTTATGCTGGAGAAAATCCGGATGTGGATCCTTGAGCCGACCGGCCCGAAGGAACAGTCGGTAGGCAGAACTCCCACTGGGCAAAAGGATCTTCACCTGGAAACCCGAGACTCCTCCAGAGGAGCTGTGGGAGCCCGGGTTGCTAGGACTTAGGAGGCTTCGCCCTGGAAGCCCGAGGTCCCCCCAGGAGAAGCCCGTAGGGACCCGGACCGCTGGGACTTAGGTGAGAACGAAGAAACCCAGGAGTGGAATCCGGACTGGAGTCTGGGCAGACAACGAGCAAGCTGAAGTCGGGATCACGGTCCGAGGTCAAGGCAGGCTGAAGACAAGCAGGTCAAATACGAACCGGAGTCAAGGCAGGTAGTAGGCAAGCGGAGTCAGGCAATCCGAGGTCAAGGCAGGTAGCAGGCAAGCGGAGTCAGGCAATCAGAGGTCAAGGCAGGTAGCAGGCAAGCGGAGTCAGGCAATCAGAGGTCAAGGCAGGTAGCAGGCAAAGCAGGAGTGCAACTTAGAACTACAGGAAGTAGAGAACCTCGTTGCAAGGCAAAGAAAGGAAGAGACTGCAGAGCTTAAATAGCCCTGTAGCGTCTGACGTCAGAGGAGGGAGGAGCCGGGTTTTCCCGCGCTGGTTGCTTTAAAAGCAGAGATCAGTCGCGCGCGCGCGCCTGGGGGCGGGGCTGGCCGCGAGGGCACGCCAGCGGCAGCGTGGGAGCCGGTGCATGGCGCCCGAAGACCCTGCAGGCCCGCGGAGGACCGGAACGGCTGAGGAACGCAGCGACCGGGGTCCTGAGGCCGCGGAACGCGGCAGCTCCCCGAGACCCGGGAAGAAGGTAAGGCCTCGGGCGCCAGCGTGGCGACCGAGACCGCAACAATTCTAACTAATTGTACCATCCAACCTTCATATATCTTGAGTATTTTCTTTAGTTAATTATTGTCCCTTTAGTTGACTCATTGTTCCAGAAATTAGAGGCTTTTTGGTCAGATATCATAAGAAAAATGCAGACTATCCTAATAGGCACTCTAGGAATTAGAAAAGTTCTTCCATCCCCAGTCCTCCCCTGGGTTTATATTGCCATATAATTTACTGGCCAAAACCCCATTCCAATCTGTCATTAAAAGAAGAAAAAAACAACTCTCATTTATTGGGTAAATTTCTTTTTTTCTGTGCAGACAGATGCCTCCAAGTTCCTATGACATGAATTACAGTTCCTCTTAAAGTGTAATGATCCATCACTACAGTAGTAAACATTTGTCACTCTTCCCATGGGGTAACACCTTTGCAATGTTCCAAAGCTCTACCAGCTGAAGGATTGAGAGGTTTTCTTGTTAACAAGACAGTAGCATAATACAGAAAAGAAGTATAGTTTTAAAATGAAACAAGCATGCTGGACATTAATAACTTGGTATCTACACACATTCTTAGCAAATAAATGAACTACATAAAGCAAAGATTTAGGGCCTATGAACTAATATTCGCAATAAATGTTTTTAGCATATGTTTATTCAAAATTTTAACATGCATGCTAAATTATCATATAACATGCAAAGTACCACATTTTTTTGTGCACACACATATACACACAAAATCTTCAATAAGTGAAAGGCAGTCCAGCACAGTCTTGGCAGCTATTAACACGGTGCCAAGCCTGGCCCATTCTCCACTTTTCATGACCCAGGAATGGGTGGAACGTAAAGGGTGGAACAGGGAGAAGGTGTTCATATGCAGCTTGGCAACTGGTTGTTGCCTGGGACAAGTGTAAGCCGATGATTGGTGGAGAGCCAGTGCAGGGCATGGGAATGGAGTTTGAATTGTTTGATATAAAAGGAGGTAGCTACCAGGCTAACTACCCTTTTTTTCCATTGTCTGCAGTGTATTGAATGTGTCTTTTTCTCATAGCTGGAGGGGAGTGACCCAAGCTAAGCTGTTGGTTTGTGGGGTTCATGGCTTAATTGGCATGTCAATCTTGTAAATACTGGGGACTGGGGGATGCCGTCGGTATGCAGGAGGCTGCACATTGGATAGATGGCCAGGACATGACGATTGGTGATCATTCCTCAAGGAGCCTTTTCTGCTCAGTTGTGGCAAGAGAGGGCTTTGAATGTTGGCAGTGATCTGCCGGAAGGTGTCTGAAGCCCAGGTGGGTCAAAGATGGCCCCCTACTCGGGTGCAGCCATGGGCATTGGGGCCGGGGGTTGAGCACATTTCATTGTATAGCTTGGAAAATGTCTTCTACAATAAGGGGCAGATTTTCAAAGCCTATGCACATAGGGGGGATTACACGCGGATTTACGCGCATAGGGGGGGTTACGTGCGCCGGGCCTATTTTGAAAAGGCCCGGTGGCGCGCGTAACGCCCCAGGACGCGCGTATGTCCCAGGGCTCGAAAAAAGGGGCAGGGGCAGGGCGGGGCAGGGTGGGGCGTGAACGGAGCCTCCAGGCACAGCGGCCATTTGCCACTGTGCCTGGGATCGCAGGTCGGCCGTTGGCCGGCGCACACAAACTACGCCTGCCCGGAGGCAGGCACAACTTATAAAATAAAGGTAGGGGGGGGGATTTAGGTAGGACTGGGGGGCGGGTTAGATAGGGGAAGGGAGGGGAAGGCGGGGGAGTCCAAAGGAAAGTTCCCTCCGAGGCCGCTCCGATTTCGGAGCGGCCTCGGATTTTATAACATGCATGCGGCTGCACACGCATGTTATAAAATTGGGAGTAGATTTGTGCGCGCAACCCGGCGCGCTCGAATCTACACCAGCGCGTAGCTATTAAAATCCGGCCCTAAGGCTGCAACCTTGTTTAACCTAAATGCTTGTCATTGTATTTGTTTTGAGATTGTAAGGGAAGTGATGTGTGGATTGGACAAGTGGTCTTGGCTACCCATATTACTTTTGGATGCTATGAAAAAAACCTGGCATCTATGCAATAATAGCATCTGTTTCCTAAATAAGATATAGACACTACACAAACTAATGTGTATGTTAAACTGAGCATGCTCAGTAATTATTTTTTCTTGGCTCTGTCAACTTGCTTCAAAACTGTATAAAAGTAAGTTTATCTATTTATTTGCTTAAAACAATTTCTTTTCTGCCTATAACGAATCCCCATCCTAAGTGGATTACAATAATATAAAATATATTAGAAAGCCCGGGGCTTTACTAAAGGGGCGTAATTTGCAATTGAACCATATTATCAGTGCAGTTTAAAGGGAACTTAACTGTGGGGTTTTGAGTAAAAGCAACAAATAGGACCTAGAATTCCTATCCACCCTCACCAGTCTGCTCAAGGATGCCCTTTAGTAAAGCCTCGGGACTTATATGTGTCCTTGGGCTTTATGCGCGTCGCTGGGCCTTTTTAAAATAGGCCCGGCATTCGTAACCTTTTTAAAATCCATCCATGAGTGTCCAAGATCCTTGAGCAGACTGGTGAGGGTGGATAGGAATTCTAGGTCCTATTTGTTGCTTTTACTCAAAACCCCACAGTTAAGTTCCCTTTAAACTGCACTGATAATGTGGTTCAATTGCAAATTACAGCAATAAGAAGGCAGGAAGCAAGGATGGTTTCCAACATAAATTTTACTGATGATGTAATTGATGAAAGTTCTTTACAGCTTTAGTTGTTTACGATGGTACAAAGTAAAGTCTTTAAGCAGATATGTGAAATTTTCTTCAATTTAGTCAAAGATCATAAAAGAAAATTCCCTATCACTTACACCTTTTTCCTCATCCTTAGTCACCTCTTCTCCTTGAATCTTCTTGAGATGATTATGACTCTAAGAATATGTCCAATAGACTTCTCTTTTTGACTTCACTTCATCTTCCAAGAATGGATGAAACCCATTCCCTTTCAGAACTACTCACAGTTCACCCATGTTCTCCAGCGGCCATTGCTGCAGTGTTGGAGGATCGCGTGCCGGCAGGCTGCTAGCACGCACAAACTGCGCCTGCTTCCAGGCAGGCACAAAAGGTATGATAAAACTTTTGGGGGGGTTAGAGTAGGACTGGGGGGGAGGTTAGGGGAAGGGGTGGGAAGGTCAGGCTAGGAGGAAGGGAACGAGGGAAGGCAGCGCAGCTCAGCGCACGCAAGGTGCACAATTGTGCACCCCTTGGCGCGCACCAACCCCTGATTTTATAACTTGCACGCGCCTGCACACGCAAGTTATAAAATCAGGTGTACATGTGCACGCGCCAGGTAGCGCATGCACATGTATGCCCACGCGCACCCTTTTAAAATCTACCCCTCAGATTTTAAGAGACAGTTTGGGGTGTGATTCCTATAGTTCCACCATACTATCTCACCCTAGTGCTAATCCTGCCGTCTTGTTCCCCACTGGAAACCATTCTAAACATTGAGTCCACTGCCCTCAGTGCTCTGCAATCTATTCTTCCTCGTGCATTTCTCTCAATCTTCAGCATTTTTGTAAATTTCTTTAAGCCAGCAAATTGGTTACTGTTATCACACCTCCACTTCTATCTTCTATGCTTTCTCTTCCTCTCAGTTGGAGATATCAATCCCAATTCTATCTTTTTTGAGGAATCGTTCACTCTATTTATTTGAAAATATTTATTTATTACACACTCAAATTCAAAATCTCCAAGTAAGAAACAAATCTTAAAAAGAAAGGCATATTTAAATATCAGGGCATTACATTTATACAGCATCCTCCAAAGCAAATTACAGGATTAGACAGAGCGAACTAAAATAATCAACCAAAAAACAAAGAAAGAAAATAACAAACTAATATAATAAAAAACCCTAAGGCAGGGCTCCTCAAATCTGTCCATGTATTTAAAACATTTTTCACTTTCTTCTTTATTCCATTTTTTTTGTTTAAAAAATATTAATACGTTTATAAAAACCATAATTTCTTAAGACAACATTATAGACAATTAGTTAATTCTCATTTTAACAAGGGAATTCTTTAAACAATTAAATACTCATTACTGAATGGCCAAGTTTCCAGAGGATTTAACTGAATATCAGACACGTGTTATAAATTCATCACCATCTTATGATCTGTGCTTCACATTTTCTATGATTATAAAAAGACCTTTTCCCAGAGAGCAGTATGCATTATGGAAATAAAATTATTTTAATCAAAAGTAAAACATATTGTTCCATTCAAATTACTGCAAATTACTATTCTTTCTATTAAATGAACTTCTACACAAAAAGGGTTAATTGAGTTAAATTCCAGACAATAAATGTAGGACATCTAATTTTACCTATTTAATTTAATTTATGATGTATATTCTGTCTTTTCCTTTCTGGGAATAGTAATTCAAAGTGAAGAATATTACTGGAACAATCTTTATTTTTGTTTTTTTACTCTCTTGGGAGTTGATTTCGTCAGGGTTTTATTTTGCTTGATTTGTTTCTCCCAGAAACTGATTTACTTGGGATGTAATAGAATTAGAAAGTACTACCTTGAATTACAAGCATGCTGAAAATCATTTAACAGAGAAGAAATCTTCCAGAAAATATAGAAGAAATAGTTTTCTAAACAGAGGAAAAATACCTGTAGTTTGATACACTGTGGGCTACTGTAAATCTTTCTTCCTTACCTTAAGTGAGCAATGACTTATCGATAAGGCTATTCTTCCATTTTGACATTAGTTTATATTATCTTTTGCCTAATGGGAAACTTACTAAGTCCCTTCTCATGACATGTTAAGTCAGGCAGTACAATAAAGCACCTATTAACTGGAAACTCTTTACCCAGAAAAAAGTAACAGTCTTCAGGCTATAATCTATCATTTGGGAAAATCTTGATTTTCTGGAATTTGAACACTGCACAGGCATCATAAACCAGCATCTCAGCCTTGTTCTACCATGACAGATCAGCAGCATTTCTCCTCCCTTGTTCACGGCATTTCTAGATCAACAGTGGAGGGGCCAAAGGACATGAATTTACTGCAAGCTGTTCCCGTGCAGACACAGCCATGGCAGTTCAGCATCCTTGCTCTTCTCTTGTTTTCAGCATTTCAGGCAGAAATAAGCCTGGCAGAAAAGAAGCCAAATAACATGTGAAAGACTGGGGTGGGTGAGCATTTGGGCCAGACACATCAATTAGATTCAGCAGGGCTAATTTACAAAGCAGAGGAAAACAAAACTGCAGGCAGGTAGTCCTAGCTTCAGGTCTTAAACAGGCACACTCCTCAGGTCATGGGGAAAACAGGATAGGACGTATAACTTTTTCTTCAGTAATCATTTTTTATAAGTCCTTTAACTAACCTCTGTAACAGAGCTTTGGGGACAAGTTTCTGCCTGCCCCAAAAGCCCACTTCAGAGGTCATGCGTCTGCACTCCACACCGTAGCTCATTGGTACAGCTACTTTCTGAAACATTAGGCTTGCAGTTTACTTCACTGCTCAGGTAATATGAATTCTTCTTTGGGAAGGAAGCAGTATGGATGTGCATTAATTTATAACAAATGCCAAAAATGCAACAAATGAGACCATTTTCAGTTCATTCTGAATGCAAAGAACTGAAAATAGCCTCCCTTGAAAATACCCCAAAATATTTGGGCATTTTCTTATGGTTTAAAGAAATGTACCTCCAATAGCAATGACTGGACCTTCAAAGGCAAAAATTTATTCGGGAACAGTGTTGGGGCCTTGGCGCTGGGCTAGCCCAGCGCCAAGGCCCCAACACCCAGGAGTGCCGAGGCTGGGGCCTGGCACTGAGGCATAGGACCAGGTCAAGGCCAGGGTCTGGCACTGAGGCTTGAGCCCAGGGATGGGAACTGACAATGAGGCATAGGAACTGGCCAAGGCCCTGGGCCTGGGGATGGGCTTGGTACTACAGCCGAGGCCCAGGGCCCGGTCCGAGAGCCAAAGCTCAGCACTGAAGCCTAGACCCAGGCTAGGGCCCATTGACGAGGCCTAGGCTTGGGCTGGGTTCTGGTGCAAAGAGCTAGGCCTGGGTTATGGCGGACACCATTGCCTGTGCCTGGTACCAAAGCCTAGGCTCAGACCAGGGCCTCCAATTGCTCTGGGTCCCGGTACTTAAAAATGACGGTGTCCTCCAGTGCAGACAGCATTATTTTGATGTGTACTATAGCAATGTGCAGCTGTACATCATAATGGTGCTGGCTGTACTGATGAAAGGCATAGAATTGAAGTCACTTTTTGAAATCACCCTCCAAGTAAATGGCTTCATATTTCATGCACTGGGACCTGATCAGGAACAACTGGAGAACCTGCCCTGGGTAGACTTCGGTTTTAAAGCACAGCCCAGGCCTAGATCTTGGTGCTTGGTCCCAACCTGGGTCAAGCCACGGTGCCAGGTACTCCGTCAGTGGTCTGATCCTTGTCAGACTCTCTCAGTGCTTCTCAGATGCATGTGTGGGGCATTGCCTATGGCTGTCCCTCCATATCTTCCCCCATGCTGTGCTGGTGCAATACTTTAAGCTGCCTAGCTCTCTCATTAGGCAGGGTTTTCACTTGCTATGTATGACAATGCAGTGGAAAATCCCCAGGTTAACAGTCTTCTACCTGCAGTGGAAAACCTGAGCTGGATCATCAGCAATGTGGTATGATCCAGAGTAACAGACTTGCACCCTGCCACAAGATCTTTAAGCCAGGGCTTTTTTTCTGAGGATCTCACAGTCATGGTCTCTTTTGCATATTCATTGTGGATATCCTGAAAATCCATCGGACAATGGGGTCCCTAGAACAGGTTTAGGAAACCCTGCCATAAAGTCTGAATTTGGATAATCTGATTGGTCCAGGATTATGAGGAAGAACTGGAGATCAATCCAGGAGAAAAAGCAAGAGGTGTGCATTATCCATTCAGCAAAAAAATGAAACTGCTTAAAAAATAGATCATGGGGCAAGCACTGCAAAACTCCAGCAAGAATATAGGGCCAGATTTTAGTATCTACGCCCGATTTTATAACATGTGCACGCAGCCGTGTGCATGTTATAAAATCCGGGGTCGGCGCGTGCAAGGGGGTGCACACTTGTGCACCTTGTGTGTGCCGAGCCCTAGGGGAGCCTCGATGGCTTTCCCCGTTCCCTCCGAGGCCACTCCGAAATCGGAGCGGCCTCGGAGTGAACTTTCCTTCCACTCCACCCCACCTTTCCCTCCCTTCCCCTATCTAACCCACCCCCCAGCCCTACCTAAATCCCTCCCCACCTTTGTTTTGGTATTTACGCCTGCCTGTGGCAGGAGTAAACTTGCACGCACGGCCGGCTGCCGGAGCGCGATTCCCCGGCACAGCTACTGTGCTGGAGGCCTCGGTCTCGTCCCTGGACCGCCCCCGGACTGGTGCCCTGCCCCCAACCCCGCCCCCTTCCCGCCCCTTTTCCAAAGCCCCGGAACATACACGCGACCCGGGGCTTGCGTGCGTCGCCGGGCCTATGCAAAATAGACTCGGCGCACGTAAATCCGGCTGGGTTTACACATGCAGGGCTTTTAAAATGTGCCCCATAGTTTGGGGGAAATCACAGTCTTTGATTTACGCCTCCAGTGACTCTGGAATGAGCCTCAGAATTTGTTTTTTGGACTGTGTGGTGTACGTGTACCTCCACCAGCATTGCAGTGAAGGTGTGTCTGCGTCAGTGCTTAGGTAGGTGCAGAAAGTAAAGTTTTTCACACAGAAATAAAGATTCAAAGTGAACATGATTGTACCATTAGTTGGCCAGCTGTACCTCCTTTCTTCACCCAACATATCAAGGTGTAACAATGCAAACTTTGCCATCTACCAGGTACCCTACAGTACCTCCTTTCTTCATTCAATAGAGCAAGGCGTAACATTGCAGACCCTGCATTCTACTGTGCCAGCTCACAGGCTGACTATTTTGGCTTGCTGTATCACAGTTTCTATGGCTTGAAGACTTGAGACCCATAAACTTCACTATAAAGTACATTGCTTTGTTTCTAAGGCACCATCAATCCTGAATAAGGCTTATTATGCTTAGAGGTAACTGTTAAGGTCCGCGTGCAGGCTCACAGGTGCGCACATTTGCCAGCTCACACACGTGGATGCAGCAATTTTAAAACAGATGCGTGTATACATGCGTGTGTTTTAAAATCAGGTATCTGCAGGTATATGTGCACACAATTTCATACTGACATGCGTGTGCACACACATGCCGCCTCACTCGCATAAATGGAAGGGATTTTACCGGGCACGCGCACTGGCACAATTTCCTCTTTTTCTGTTCATTCCCAGTTCGCCCCAGTAAAGGAGAGGACTTCCTAACCCCTCTAGCTAACTCTTCTCTCTTACCCTATAAGCCCAACCCTTAATATCCCGCTGACTGCCCTATTTTTTTTTATTTCACAACTTACACGCTGTCCATAGCAGAAGTAAAGTTACGCGGTAGGGGACCCTGGCGCGTGCTTGTGCATGTAAAGACTTATGCACGGACTTCATGGTACAGACCCGGCCTGCCCATGCCTCGTCCATGCCCTGCCCAGACCACACCCACGCCCCGTCCTTTTCTGTAAAACAATATTTGGTGCACGTACCAAGAGATACATGCGGATTCGTGCGGTTCTTAAAATCCACATGGGGCGCGCCGGCCATGGTCACGTGCATATCTCCCAGCTTTGACGTGCGAAGGGCTTTGAAAATCGACCAGTTAAAGTCACAATGCCCACCTGCTCAAACTGAACACCATCTGACAAAGTCCTTAGACATAGACAAGTCCGCAAATTCAACCAAATACAGAGCTCTAGGTACTCTACATCTGCAACTTCCTGCTTTTTTTGTTAGCATGTTCCTGATTTGTATTGAAAAAATAGTTTTTCTTTGAGCAGCCATTGAGCCTCATTTAATAAGCATTTTTCTCAGACACAGAATAGGAGAAAAGCCTTAGTACATCAGGCCCATTTTTTCTGGAGTTTCTTACTCCTAGGCCAGTGGTTCTCAACCCTGTCCTGGGGACCCCCCCTAGCCAGTCGGGTTTTCAGGATATCCACAATGAATATGCATGAGAGAAAATTTGCATACACTGCCTCCATAACATGCAAATTTTCTCTCATGCATATTCATTGTGGATATCCTGAAAACCCGACTGGCTGGGGGGGTCCCCAGGACAGGGTTGAGAACCACTGTCCTAGGCACTGCGTCAGAGGGCTGAACCCTGTCAGACTCTCTCAGTGTCTCTCAGACACTTGTGTGGGGCACAACATGTGGTGTGTTTGTTTTTTTACAAGATGGGGTGAGCACCCACTACCCAGAGAAAAAATTATCCGGAATGACTTCTGTCTTAACCATTCCAGAGAGACAAATGCATAATTAAAACAAATTAAGCAATGTGGTTATTTTACATAATTAAACTGCATAGACAGTTAAGAATAATCCATGGAAAGATTCTCCTCATTGCCATAGAAGTTTGTGGCAATTGCAGTGAGCCCGATACCATACATTTAAATCTGAATTACAATGATCCACAGAAAGTTCTCCTTAGTTCATGGCATATGCGATGACTATTACAAAAAAATGGAAAATTCTAAACCTGTTCCTGCACGGTTTTACTTGTGATACAATTTTCTTTCCCCACACTTCTAGCAATCCTTTAAAAAAAATAAAAATGAATGTATGCCCTTTTCTCAGAGTAGCATATTATTCACTGCATTTAAAATTAGACACGTCCAAAGAACTTAGTGGATAAGCATCTTTCTACTCCATAATACACCATACTATTCAGTGAGATGTAAAATATCTCGCCATGCAAATTAACATCTACTGTACTAGCCACAGTAGCTTAGAAACAGTATTCTTGAGAGATAAACTAATAAAGCAGCAGATTTCTGTATATTAATAAAAATCCAGAAGACAATATGAGACTGGCATTGAATAATGACTTGCAATAAAGGTATCGCTATTGAAGACATTTTCCATTTCTTTATTTTTCCTCTAAACTCAAACTTTTTACTGTAGACAATGGGACAAATCCTTTGAAAATTACAGTCCAGGATGGCTCTCAGGGCAAATCAAAAATATGAAATGACTGATGAATATGGTTATCAATTTTCAATCAAGGTGATTAAATAAAGGGCTGTTAAAGGAGTTGGGCATGATAGTAAAATGTTTGTTCTAGGATGCAGTGAATTTTGGTTGTGTGCAATTACAATTATAGCCCTTCTATTGAAACAAAACATATGTGAGATCCAGATTCAGCCACCGGCTGGGTAGGAAAGCTGGCTGGATAAACATATCCAACTAACTTAGCTAGAATATTCAGAGGTGCGAGTTTGTGGCTGAATATACCCAGCTATCTTAAAGTCAGTGAGATAGACTTATCAAGTTAACTTTATGACTGCTCCTCAGCTTAGCCAGATAACTCTGAAAATCACCTTAGAAGGATAATGCTGAAAATCTGGCTAATTTACTTGGATAATGTGGACACATGCAAGGTGATGCAGATAAGGAAAAATAACGCATGCACATAGTTACAATATGTTAGGTTCCATATTAAGAGCTACCACCCAAGAAAAAAAATCTAGGCGTCATAGCGGACAATACATTGATTCATTTATTATAGATGTGTGATAAGTTAATTAGGAAGTGCTTTCATTTGAAACAAAATAGGAAATGTTTTGTTTCCTATTTTGTCTTATAATGTTTTTAAAAGGAAATGATAGAAAAACAAAATAATTCTGTTGGTTATTTTTTGTTTTATTTTGAATTTTTTTTAATAAAATGCCATTGGGTGATAGAACTGTGCCTAGTCCAAAACTCTATTTACAGAAGCAACCTCTGGGCCTGGACCCACTGCCTGACACCAGGGTCTAGGTCAATGTAGCCTCAGGCTCAGGCCCCGGCTTGACACAGGAGCCTCAGCCTCGGCATAGGCCGTCTATAAGCCAATCCCAAATATGTTGTGGCCAGGCAAACCCACCAGCACCCACGTACCCATCTGTAGGGGGTTCTGACAATGTGGGCCAGCCCAAGGTCTGATTCCATTGTGGAGCTTTGGCCTAGGCCTGACAGCGGGGCCTGACCCAAGAATCAGGTCCTGGCACCAAGGCCCTGGGCCCTGACATCAGGTTTGGATCTAGACCGAAGTCTCAGCCTCGTCATCAAGACCTCGCCTCTGGGTGGGCCTCAGCATCTGGTTCAGGCCTGAGCCCAGGCAAAGGCCTTGGTGTAAATGACCCAGTCTATGGACCGAGCCCAGGCCTAGATTAGGCCAAGGCCCAGGCCTTGGCCCCAGCATTGAGTCTGGGTCTATATGTGGCTAAACCTTCCGTCCTGGGCCTAAGCCTCGGGCTAGCCATTTCTATGGATCTGTCACAGATGGGATAAATGAGGGCAAATGGGGAACAGATAGGATCCAGGCCCTAGCAATACTTGGGGGCGAAAGAAGGGGTACAGAGGGGCCTGGGGAGACCCTGTTTCATTTTTTTTTTGTTTTTTAAATGTGTATTGCAATTCTGCAAATAACAGAAACAAAAACATTAAGGGGTAGATTTTAAAAGCCCTGCACGGCTATTTTGCATAGGCCGCCAGCGTGCGCAAAGCCCCGGGATGCATGTAAGTCCCGGGGCTTCGTAACAGGGGCGGGTGTCGGCAGTCCGGGGTGTGTCCGGGGCGTGTCCAGGGTCAGGAGGCGGTCCGGGGCGGGTCTGGGGGCGTGGAGCCAGTTCGGGGGTGGGCCGGGGGGGCGGTCCCGAGTCCTCCTGCACTGCGGCCTGTGCCGGGGATGGCGAGCTGACGCGCGCAAGTTACGCAGGCGTAACTTGTACAACAAAGGTGGGGGGAGATTTAGGTAGGGCTGGGGGGTGGGTTAGATAGGGGAAGGGAGGGGAAGGTGGGGGGATGCGGAAGAAAAGTTCCCTCTGAGGCCGCTCCGATTTCGGAGCGGCCTCGAGGAAACGGAGGCAGGCTGCGCGGCTCGGCGTGCGCAGGCTGCCGATTTTGCGCAGCCTTATATACTTATATTGTAGTTGGGATAAAATGTGCTAAATATAGAAGTCAAAACACCTGAGTGCTAAATGAAAGGAAGCATTCAAAGTCAGGACTAATTGTATAAAATCTCTTGGGGAAATTACTGAAAACCAGAAGAGCGTCTCTCAACAAAAAATCATTAAAGCAAAAATGCTAAACTCCCTGAATTATAATCACTTCAATATGGATACTATTTGCTTTCATTTTTTTATTATCAATAAAGAAATATACATAATTACAACAGAAAAAGATCAAAGGGTGTGTCTTGAAACAAGAAAACCGATAATTACATAAAATGATGATTGTGCAGAGAAAAAGATTAAAAGTAAAGGCGCCACACCTCACCTATTGTAATTAAGGTGAGTTCTTTTGAATGGAAAGAAACAAGTCAGAGCAAATTAAATTCATGGAAGAAAAACAGATTACAAACTTTTTTTTTTGATAAAGGGTATCCTAAAAGTCTTCTGTTTCTCACATCTATTTTTCAAGTGAATCATTCCTTTCCTTTCATAAAATAACTTTGCTGGCTACCACCTGTGTCTTCAGAAATCAAAGAAAGTAGTATCAATATATTTTATTTACCTTATATAAGTCAAGCAGACAAGCAAAATATGCATTTATTAAAGCACTACCTTTTCCACACTTCATATTTCTACTTAAAGTTCTTTGTGAAATGTCATCATTGTGATAGAATTCTCAAGATATACTGTATAATAAGAAGGAAGTCATTACGTTTTAAATTACTCATCTTTAGAAAGGTCATCGCCATAGATTTATTTAAATCCTTTTTCAGAAGTATAGGTTCCCTGGAACTTCTAGCTAGACTATTCACTATAATTTCACCAATCTATTGAGATTATAATTTGAAAATATTCCGTTTTATTTTATCTGGAATCCTATTCATGATGGGTTCAATTTACCTGCTGGGCTTTTCACTTGCAAAGGCAAATGGCTTTTGCTATTTGGGTTTTGCTAAAAAGCAACTGTCATGTCTGGGAGAAATTCATGGAGGGTGATAATCAGTGTTAGTTGGTTAAATAAAGACTTATCTGGCTAAGTGGTGATGGATGAATATCTGGCTGCAGTTAGTGGCACTACTTATCTGGATAAGTACTTATCTGGATAAGTACTTACCTAGCTAAATGGTAGGTGGGAAATGGACATGTTGGGGAGAAGTTACTTATCCAGCTAACTTAGTACCTGATTCACTAAAGGTTTTTCCCATAGAGACAAAATGGGAGAAAAGCCTTAATGACTCTGGCCCTTGGAGGAGATTCATCAAGCCGCGTAAGAACTATAATGCATGTTAAACCGTATATTGTGTAACCAACACTGTAAATATAGTGCTATCACGGTGATATCGTACGATATTACATAGAAACATAGAAATGACGGCAGAAGAAGACCAAACGGCCCATCTAGTCTGCCCAGCAAGCTTCACACATTTTTTCTCTCATACTTATCTGTTTCTCTTAGCTCTTGGTTCTATTTCCCTTCCACCCCCACCATTAATGTAGAGAGCAGTGATGGAGCTGCATCCAAGTGAAATACCTAGCTTGATTAGTTAGGGTAGTAGGGGTAGTAACCGCCGCAATAAGCAAGCTACACCCATGCTTATTTGTTTTACCCAGACTATGTTATACAGCCCTTATTGGTTGTTTTTCTTCTCCCCTGCCGTTGAAGCAGGGAGCTATGCTGGATATGCGTGAAGTATCAGTTTTTTTTCTCCCCTGCCGTTGAAGCAGAGAGCTATGCTGGATATGTGTGTAGTATCAGTTTTTCTTCTTCTCCCCTGCCATTGAAGCAGAGAGCTATGCTGGATATGTGTGTAGTATCAGTTTTTCTTCTTCTCCCATGCCGTTGAAGCAGAGAGCCATGCTGGATATGCATCGAAAGTGAAGTATCAGGCACATTTGGTTTGGGGTAGTAACTGCCGTAACAAGCCAGCTACTCCCCGCTTTGTGAGTGCGAATCCTTTTTTCTTCTCCCCTGCCATTGAAGCTATGCTGGATATGCGTGAAGTATCAGTTTTTCTTTTCCCCTGCCGTTGAAGCAGAGAGCTATGCTGGAAATGCGTGATGTATCAGTCTTTCTCCTATGCTGTTGAAGCAGAGAGCCATGCTGGATATGCATCGAAAGTGAAGTATCAGGCACATTTGGTTTGGGGTAGTAACCGCCGTAACAAGCCAGCTACTCCCCGCTTTGTGAGTGCGAACCCTTTTTTCTTCTCCCCTGCCGTTGAAGCAGAGAGCTCTGCTGGATGTGTGAAGTATCAGTTTTTCTTCTCCCCTGCCGTTGAAGCAGAGAACTATGCTGGATATGCACAATATCACTCATATTTTAGGCCTGATTCTCTCCCCTATTATAATGATCTGATTTGCATGGCATTTGTATGCATGAATTTTGCAAATCCATTCAAAACAGCTCATGCATAGGTAATTCTATAAAGAAAATAAAATTGTTGACTTAGAAATTTGTCAGCTACATTATTTTATCTACAGCTATTTGAAAAACGCTAAACTACCACAGGAGCAGTGAAACTGTAATGTGGGTCCCAATGGTCCCATGGTAGATTTAAAGGAGGCGCAAGAAGTCAGACCCCTATATGAATATGAAAAGTCACCAGAGATCTTCTTAAATCCCCTCCCACCCTGTAGCTGCCAATGAACGCATTCCAGCAACAAAAATTCTAAAAAAACTTGATGAAGGCCCACCTCCCTGTCACCCATCTCTTTATTGCTTGAACACCGTCTATCAAATAGAAAGCTCCATTTGCCCCCTAGTGGGCCTCCCAACTTGGACCCCCTGAATGCCCAAATCCCATTACCTTTAAATTTGCAATTCTGCAAGAGTCAAGGTCCCAGGGCACCCCTTAACTCCAGGTCTTAACAGCGACATAATCCAAAATTGTGCCAACCAGACCTTGCACTTATCAGGTGACAGGGGTTAAGTCAAGAGAATGGACCAAAGTCATGTGAATGTTTTTGTCATTTGGGGTGGGGGGGGGGCTTTTTGGTCTTCTTTTGTATTGCAAAATGGGGACAGTGGGGCTGACAGTGCGGGGGTGGGGGCTACTAGCCTTTTTTGTATTGGAAAGAGTAGCAGTGGGGCTTTCTATTTGAGAGGAAGTTTGAGCAATAAAGAGCTGGGTGTTGTCATCGCACAGCTGCTTTTACTTTTATTTTTGGAATTATTGTTGCTGGGCCACCTTGATTGGTGAACCCAAGGTGGGCAGGTGGGTTGTAAGAACACTCCCAGGGACATTTGCTATTCCTTTGGGCGCTGACTTCTTGCACTGAATGGCTCTTTAAGGTGATTGTGGCCCTGTGCATTGGGGGCTGCCATTGCGCTTGGTACAGGTCTCATTTGCATTGTTTTGTCTCACAGACTTTTACCACGAGACAAAACAATGCAGCGACACTGCTGTGATATTTTGTCACGGGAGAGGCAAAATATCAGAGGAACAATCCCCCCCCCCCAGTGATAAAACATCATGGTTTAGAGAACATAAGTACACTCTGGATAAGTACTTACCTAGTGAAATGGTAGGTGGGAAATGGACATTTTGGGGCCTTAGCTAGATAAGTACTGATTTTTAGACTTATCTGATTAAGTTAACTGGATAAGACCCATCCAGCTAATCAGTCATTTATTTGAGGATATTCAGCAATATAGCCATGCTGCTGAATATTAGGGATTGATCCTTTAAAACATTTCATTGAGTTTTTGTTTTCAGTCTGGGGATGGGTCATTTCGGGTCAAACCCGGATCTTTTTTTTTTTTGTTTACCTGGTTTTGTTAAAAAAAAAAAAAAAGCTGAATCTGCCCCAACCCTTCTCATTTATTAAAATATGGAGGAAGCCCCCCACCTACCAGCAGAGCCCCACCCACCCACCCTAGCCCACCTTTCTGATGCCCCAGAACTCACCAAAAAATTCTGGTGGTCTAGTTGGGGGCCCAGGAACAACCTCCACTCCCTGGCTGCCATTAGTCAATATGGCACTGGCTGCCCTTTGCCCCTACCATGTGACAGGGGCTACCAGTGGCATTGGTTAGTCCAGACGAGTGTCAAGAGGGTAGGCTATTGTGGGCACGGGGGCCTGCAGGTCGGGGGGGGGGGGGTCCATATTTTAATAAATGGAAAGGGTTGGGATGGGTTCTGGTTTTTTTATGTTACTTTTTTTTATCTCCCAGAAAAACAATAGGAAAAACTAACAATTTTATGTTTTATTCCTATATTTTTATTTTAAATCTGAAATGCAGTGAAATAGGAAATATCATCTATTTCCTATTTCGTTGCAAATGAATGTCTGCCCCTACTGAATATCCATTGTAAGTGAGCCAGATAAAACTTATTAGTGTAATTTACTTAGCCATTCATATCTATGCTAGGATATTCAAAACATACTTACTGAGACTTAAATAAAGTTACTTGATGCATACAAAAGGAGGAACCACAATAGATGGTCTCTTAAGACCCTTGAATCCACCTATGTGGATCCACCTATGTGGATTCAAGGGCCTTAAGATATGTTAATTAATTTTCTTTGCCTTCCAGGAACCTCATACCTATATATATATTTGTAAGGAAGTCTTTGCTCCTTACTAGACGTTGTTGCCTTCTTTTCCATCTGCTGGGAGAGTTTGCATTTTTAGATCCTCCTCAGCTGGTTGGCCATTGCTTCTTGTTTTGGGATTGGCTGGACTGAGCACAAGGAAGGTGTGGTTGGATGTAGTTTTTTGTTGGAAGTGAAAGCTGCTGTTCGGTGGGGATCCCTGGGGATACACCAGGAGAATTCTGAGAATTTTGATTTGTGAGCGAGATGGTGGGTTTTTTTTCCTGCTCCCGCTTCAGGAGGGAACCTCCACTGCCTGAGGGGACAGGATTGAGTGCCGTTTGCCCTGCCACCAGTCAAGGCAGGGTCTGCAGTTGCCCGGGGTGCTTCTTTGACCTACAACCAGCAAAAATGAGACCACAGTGACCTATAAGGAGAAGACAACTTTTTTTTTTTTTGCAGAAGTTTCTTTGTCATCTTTTGAAGGAGGGAGTTTGTTTTCCCACCATCTTCCTGCTTTACTTTTGAAAAGGAGAAGAGAGGTTTTTTTTTTCTCTCACTGGGAAGAGATTTGCACACTGATTCAGAGGCTGAGCCTGTAGGGAGCTACTATCATGTTTTTTTTGTTTGATGATTTTTCCTCTTTGCCTGGAATTTTATTTTGATAAGTTATAGTAAACTATTTTTTGTTGAACACCATGACAAGCCTCTGCCTATTCTTTTACACCTCAAGAACTCATGCAGTAGTTAAGTAGCTCCCATTATAGTCTACTCTAAGGGAACAATTTTGCAGCTTGCCATTAGTTTTCTTCTTATTGCAAAAGAAACAAAAATCATATTTGAAACAGTCTTTGCCATTTTATGATAATCACATTCCATGAGAGAGAAATGTGAATACCATGTACTCTGTAAAAACCACCAGCTGTATTTTGTTCTTGCCAAAAATACCTTTAAAGGGGCATTATTGCTTTCTCTTTAGGAAGTTGTCTCATTTCCCTTTTTAAAACCTCGTGGCCAGTCCCTTTATCTTATACAACCATATAAAATCACTCTAAAGGTGTAACCAATCTCATATTCTCTTCCTATCTTAACTCATGTTCAGTACTGCTTCATTGTTTCTCTCTCTCTCTCCCCCTAGCCTGCAGGATACTGAAACAGGCTGTCCGGACACATCTATCTCTCCCCCCCTAGCCTAGAGATAAATACAAGCACAATTTTTACATGAGTTTAAAAAAAATGTACACATGATAAAAACGTTTTTAAATGCATTGGAAATGAAATGAAAAAAACATAACATGAGCTAATGATTATATATTTTGCACGGGTATTGGATAGTACAAATTGTTTTCCATTTATCTATCATTTTCAAATGTACATGCCAAACAAAGAAAACAAATTAAACAAAGAAACAGACTATAACATGCTAGATGGTTGTAGTAAATCTATCAATAATACCACTGAACAATCTAGCCATTAGAAACACAATTTTTTTTTTATCTAGGAAAAAATGTAGTTGGTCAGGAACAAAAAATTGGTATCTATTTTCATTGTATGTATGCAATTATACATTTGCATGGATATCTAGGCAAAAAGGCTGCATATTACAAAACTTCCTGATGCATTAAAAGAAACTTTCTCCTTCTTTCCTAAGTTAATTTCACAACATCTGGGTAGATCCAAATTCATTTACTGTAGAACAATGATTAAGCTTTACAAAAATACAATTTCAAAATCATGCTCTAATCTTGTTTGAAAACAAAAGAGACCAGAGGAGTCACTCTTTCTTCTACTTCTGTAATATTACTCTTTAACAAGGCAGATACATCCAGTGGAGGGTCAACAACCTGCAATCCCAATAAAGGTGTAATAGAGCTTCCATCTCTTCTCCAAGTTGGTAAAAAATAAATTTTATCAACAGGGGGACAAGTCTCAACAGGCAATCCTAGCATTTCAGTAAAATATTTCTTTCCTTATCTCTAGCAGGAGTTCCAGGAGCCTTGGGAAAACTTAGGAATTGCAAATTCAAACGCCTGGAAAAATTTTCAAGTTGCTCAATTTTCCTCTGAACCATGTTCTTATCCTGGATTAAAGCAACATTGACTTTCTGGATATCTTGTACTTGCTTCTCTATATTATCCACCTTTTTCTGCACTTCTTGAACCTTTTGAGAATGAACCTCATGTAACTCAGAAACAGTTCTCACCAAAAAATGGATATCCAAAGCAAGGTTAGATATTGCGGTATCAACCCGAACCAGAATAGACCATAAACTATCCAGAGAAGCTTCTCCCGGTCTTACCAATGGTTCTAAAAGCTTACTGAGGAGAGCAGTAGTAATGTCTACAGATGAGTGTTCCTTAGGCACTGCTTACTGACAGTACATCAGCCAGAGCTGATGACATCAAGCTGGGGCTACTCTACTACAGCAGCGGCCCCTCCCACTGGAATAGCACTGAGGTCATCTTCCTGCGACAGCTCCAGCGTCACACTGTTGCAGTGTCCCAGCTGCTTCGGAGGCTGACTTTCAGTGGGTCTTATAAGATACGCGCGTAGCCGCGCGTATCTTATAAAATCCGGCGTACTTTTGTTCGCGCCTGGTGTGCGAACAAAAGTACGCACGCGTAGATTTAGAAAATCTACCCCTTAGAGTATAACATTCAAAAAACTCTGCCTGGCCGCATAGACATGCATATGAGTACATGCATTCTTACCACAGTATTTAAAACTGCATGGATACTTCTGTGCAGCTTCTAAAATATATGTATCAATGTCCCCAAAAGTATGTAAGTACTGTTTAGTTTACACACAAATGTGCTTGTACTTTGAAAAGTTCATGCAAACCCAGAAATTGTGAATATATATGTTTTTATGTGCACACACACACATGTTCTTCCTGTTTTGTTGGAGTGGGCTTGTTCCGAGATGCACCCCTTCTCCCCGGCAAGGCATCAAATTTCCTCACCAGGGACGTGTCTAGGCTGGCATCCCTAGTAGTACAGAATGAAGCCCCTCTGTTCCCCATCCCTGGGGTCAGGAGGAACAACCACAGGTTGTGACAGGTTGGAGGGATCTGAAGCTAAATTTAATTGCGGAGCTTCCTACTCCCATGTGGTAAGTACATTGTGAGAACTAGGAAGGGGAAGGAAGTAGGGGGCTTTGGGGGGGTGTAAGGTAGCTTGGAAAGACTGGGGTGAGGGCATTTTGAGCTTGTGGTAGGGCATGAGCCAACAAGCATATATTGATTCAACTTGATTCTGAACCTTACTGGTATGACAATTGTACATATGTTGCTAAAGAGAGTAAAATAAAAGTGTAGGAAAAGATGGGACAAAATTAGAAAAAAATTAATACATCTAGTAATGGGCCAGGTAAGGGAAAGAACAGCATCAGGGCCTATTTGTGGCTCTCAAGGACTGAAGTTGATCATCCCTACTCTTAAATCTTTTTTTTTTTTTTAATAAAAGCTTTATATTTATTTTAATACTGTGTGAGACTCTTTCTTTTGCATGATAGAAACCTTCTAATCCCTGAGTCTTGCCCCTTTCAACAAAGTCTACAGAACTCATTCTCACACCTGCACACTGCCGTATATATACTTAGGCTTGTTGCTCTGTCTTCTAACCTCTCTCCTGCACTCATCAAACTTAACAACTGCCTCTGTTCAACACCAGATCATTAGGAACTGCATTCTATATACTTCACTCCCCGGAATGTCCTTTCTTCAGTGGGTACAATCCATCCAAACTATTAGTCCTCAGTTTGGTCTTACTTCCTCTAAATGCCAGAGATGTAAGTATGGCCGAGTCACAAATATTGGTAAACCATATACAGCGAAACATCCTGTTAGCTTTCAAACTACAAACATAAATGAATGGGAAGTCAAGAAGCTGACTGTTAGTAGTCCTTTCATCTACAACAGAGAAAAGGTACCATATTGAGTGCTGGTAGAAGCTTTTTTCTAAAGAAGCAGTCTGCAACAACTTCTAATCATGTGCCTCGAACTCCATAATAATGTTGCCGATAATGAAAGTAATAGGGAGCAAAGTCTGTCCAAACCAACATTGAAGATGATCTACCTAGACCACTGCATGTGGCTGATGTGAAAAAACAAAACAGCTTCACTTTCTCCTTGTTCACATTGTCTCTTCTCCCTAGAAGACTGATGTTGTCCTCCACTAGGATCCCTACATGCAGCCGCACATTCTTTCATCACTATGCCATTCTTGTATCTCTGAAAGATCTACCTTCTAATGGAGATCTGCCGGCCAGAATACAAGTTTTGCCTGGGCCTCTCATCTACAAAACAAGTAGGCAAAAGAAATATTTGAAAGCTCTCATATTAAAGCTTCCATCTGAGTTATCAGAGTCTCCTTGGTGTTTCCACTATCTCATTCCTCACCCACCTATACCACCTATAATTTTAAAGGACCCTGACACAACAAGCTTTTAGAACTTTGCTATCACCTGAAGCTGAGTCAGAATAATTTTCCTCAGTTTCTTCTCATCCAGACATCAATTATACTACACAGAGTTTGTATGGTAGATGCAGCAAATGAGACCCTGTAGAACTAAAAATCTGAAGTCTTCTAATACACAGGACACATACACTTACCTAAAAGATTGATAATTGCTGACTGAAGGTTGTCTTTCTTAAAGATTAAATATCAGATATAATGAATAAAAGCAAAGGCCAATAAATAAAATTTCAAGGCTTCAGATAATGATTTGCTTTCCTTTCATCCAATATATAGATTATAGACCAGGGTTATCTGCAGGCTTCATAACATCAGAAACAGGCAGAGCCAGGCCAGGTGTTACCCCCACTGAAAGCAATAAAGATAAGCCCTGGTCAGGCTCAGCCTGTATCTGATGACAGCTAACCCTATAATGGACCAGCTCTACACACACATATAAGAAAATGATCTGCGTATACCACAACATTACAAATAATGAACATGTGATCTCTTTCATATCTCTTCTCAGCCATCTGTTCTTAAGGCTGAAGAGTCCTAACCTGTTTAGCTTTATCTCACCTCTTCCACCTCCCTGTAAGTGAACCTATCTCCCCCATGCTTGAACTCTGGCTCTCAGAAGGATAGCAGCACTTCATACATACCTGCTTCCTCTGCCACTTTGCTCCAGTTTAACAGTTTGAACTGACTGGTATCAGCAGGCACTGCAAAACTATGGAGCCGCACTCATTCAAACCACAGACTGAAACCAGCTAACAGAGGAGGCAAATGCAGCATGAAAAAAAATACTCTCCTTCTACTGGCCAGAGCGGGAAGGATTGCATGGAGAGGATCATGTAGTAGGGGAACAGAAAGAAAATTGTGTGGGGAGAGACAGGGTCTGGGAGATAGGATCACAAGAAGAGAAGTTTGCACAGAATTGAATTGTAAACCACTGCGGTGGATAAATACCTTAATAAATTATTAAGTAAACTGTTGGCTATGAAAGTTTGATTCACTTGAGGGGAGGGGCCTCTCTATAATAAGTGAATGTTCCACCCATATCTTTTATGGTGCAGACAGCCTTAGTTAGACAATATTTACATATTACTCTCAAAACTAATCTAAGCCATTATCTTTTGCACACATCACTCATATTCAGGTGCGGATTGGCCTATCGGGGGATCTGGTCACGTGGTCTGCCGAGCGCGGCCGCAACTGAGCCGTGCTCGGCAGACCACTAGGTATCTCCTGGGCTGGCCTGAGTGGAAAATCCCCGGGCCGATCTTTACCCAGAATCCGCCCCTGCTCATATTCCTCCAGGACACCTTATATAATAGTTCACTAATGTATACAGAATATCTGAGCACATCAATGAAGCTAATAAAAACTTACTGCAGTGTCAGCTACTGCAAAATGTTTTTATCTATTGAAAAGTGAATAGAATAAAAGTTTAAATATTTGAGATACACTGCCATTTAAAGTTACCACAATACAAGATTCTGGTATACACAATTTTTGGGTAACAGTAATAATAAACCTGAAGAACTTAACAAATGACGTCTTACAAAACACAACAGGTTTAAATGGTGTGCATATCTGTCCCAAGAGCAGGGGGAAAAAATGTAATTAATTGTACCAATAGAAGAATCACTACTATTCTCCATGCAGGTAAAAATTCAGGAAAAATAGCACATGCTATTGAACTAAAATCTGGTAATAAGTTCTATTTTGTCCTAGCTTGACTTTACTAGATACTTATTTTCTCCCAGATGAGTTGCACTGACTGCTTATTTGAACTTTGTATTTTGTATTTGGTTGATGTGCTTAAAGGCAGATGTTTTAATTAAGTACAGTTTTTTGATCCTGTATATTTTTTGTTTATGCAGAAGAAATACCACAATAAGTCAAAAATTAGAAAATATGCCAAAGAGGCAAAAATATAGCAAACATGTTGGATTGAATTGGAAAAAAAGGAAAAGAAAGTGAATTTTACATCCACAAATATACAACTGTGTAAAATACCAGTTAATAAATATCCTAAACCTTAGTAAGACAGAAATGCATACATCCAACTACCAAAAGTATCAGTATTACCATGCAGCATGGACAGGAAAAAGAGAATCAGTTAGAGTGAGCAAAACGTTGGTCAGACTCAAACTTAAAACAGACAGCATTCAAGTGGTTACTCATGCATGCAAAATAGACAGCATGTAGACTTTTATATTTAAACATACATCCACACAATGTCATATATACATTTGAAGCATAAAACTGTATACTTACTGCCAAAGTGAACAAGACCCTCCAAATCTGATTTATTGGTTAAGCTACTCATATGGCTCTTCTCTAGGCACCAGGGCATTCTTGTCAGGGTAGTCACCCACCCAGTAATCCTCTGGGAGGATGGCTTAGACACTATCCTAGATGAGGAGCTGGGTGATGGGAAGTCCCTTATCATCCTACAAAAATGAATATGACAACACATAATAGATATCATACAATCCTACTATGTCTTCTTACCTCTATGTCCCCTTATGTCTATATAACCAAACTGTATATAAAACAAAATGTTACTTACCAGTGTAGGAAAGACTCAGGATCCATCATTAGTTTCCCACTGTTTTTCAAGGAGGACCATCTGTAGGATAAAGGAAGCCATCCCCAGCAGATGTGAAGCTATACTAAGGCTGATGCTGTCACCATTACAGTTCATTCAAGCAATGAGGAAACTCATGAAATAGAAGCATATTGAGTGCCCCGCGTGACCAAGAGGGTTGTACAGAAGAAGATTTAAAGGCTCTCAACTATTAAATATCATGTCCCATAGTTAATACAACTAATAAGATATGGATACTTATATAGGGCAGTCTGAATGAGGAGGATATGACATGGGATAGGACTTCCAACTTAACCCAAGACATATTGACTTATTGCTTATGTCTCTGGCTCTGTCAGTGATCCTACATTTTTATAAACTTGTAGGAGCTGTCAAAGTTCTCATAGATAAATCTTTCATCCCAGAGTGGATTTGGAAGAGCTGATTGAACAGCGATGTTTGTGTAGGTTTGGCTGCCAGAACTTTCGTTTTCTAGCTATGTCAGCAGTGGTGCAGATTCTTGAGCTTCTAGGTAAACCACCCTTACAGCTTGACTATAAATATGAAAATGCCAACTACTCTGCAGTATTTGACTACTTTTCTTTTTCAGGAGACCAGAAAAACTACTGGCAACAACCAGTTCTCTGTTTTCACATGTCAACTTTTTTATGAATGCTATGGGTTGCTTTCATTTTATTTATTTATTTATTTAATTAATTAACTCTTTTCTATACCGACATTCCTGATTATTACCATATCACATCGGTTTACAGAGAACATAGGGTTATGACTTTAACAAACCAATAAACAAGAAGCAAAGTTACAATCAACAGGGTGGTGTAAACTTGGGGGCTAAGGTAGCCGGAAAGATAGGACAGAGGAAGACAGTAAACAAAGTAAAATTAAAAATTAAAAGGTTTTTTGTTTTTTTTTTTAAATACTTAGTAAATGGTTCCTAGCTGCATATATGGCGAAGTGTGGTTAAAGGGCCATTTGCATGTTTCGGAGCTATATCCAAAAATCATGTGCTCAGGAGGCGAGGCAAAAGGTGTCAAGAGGTTTCCATGAGAACTCAGCCAGTTTGATCCTAGCTATCAAATGCCTGCTCATAGGCTTGATAGACTTCATGGTTTCTCCATAGGTCTAGAAGCCATGCACCAGAACTGTAAGCATTATTAGAGCCTAAACATGCTGCTGGGCTGTGATCATCAATGCCGAGTCCTTCTATAATGCCCATAAAATATGGCAAAGCCTACTGTGAGGTAAATTGTCAAACACATGTAGCTGCCATATTTTGGAGTTAGGTAGCTAGATCAAAGCCTTTGAAAATTTACCTATATTGGGAGGTTAATTACAACTGTCTAGTTTCACTAGGAGGTTACATTTTGCTGCTCAAATTGTTGGGATTTCCAAGTGTGGGTTTAGGTCAGCGAGTTGAAAACATTAGCCATCTAACTCAGCCAGCCAAGCCTAGGTGCAGGAATAGCTGGTTATTCCTACTTCTATAGTCAGTGATCCACACCAGCTTCTCATCAATCCCATTAAAAATATTACCCCTGAAAACACCCCAGTCCTACCTCCTGCTATCATTAAAAAGAGGGATCCAGACAGCCCCTGGATTCCACCTCTAACTGCCCAATTTCTTTTAAAAAATTGCCCTCAATCTTCTCTCCTTTCTGCTCTATTCCCCCCACCAGCTATCAGATCTAAAAAAAAGAAAAAAAGTAGCCCCTGGAGAGCATTGTCTCCACCATCATTCCCACTTCAAGGGAGCTTCTAAATGCCAAGCCAGCAGACGGATATAGCCTTACCCCCTACCAATTCAGTGATTAGAACTAAACATTTTCCATAAGACACTCAGCAGCTAAGCTGATTTAGGATAATTTTCATCCACAATCTACATGGCTAGGTTGTGGCTGAAAATTGGCCTAAAGCATGCTAGATAAATGTAAGCATTATCATGATTCCTGGGATGGGGCTCTGCTGAACAGATGTTGGAGTAAATGAGTAGTGTGCATTGTTGAGAGGGAAGTGCATCTATCATTATCTATTCGGGCAAAAGGAAGAACCTCTGAAGGAGGGTGATGTATGGAAGCCAAAAGATGTCGAAGAGGTGAAACCTTGTTGTACTGCGGCAGTATCTCAGAGATCAAATCATGTGTCAGTATTTCTGCCATTCCAGAGAGTAGGTGTGAATTTGTCTTTTTTTGGATTTAGGGCATGATTTACTAAAGTTTTTCCCATAGACATAGAATGGTAATACAATCTTAGTGACAGTGTTTGGAGATTTGAAGGCATCATAGCAATGTGGCAAGGCAGTGGCTAAAGCCAGAGGGATGCTGGGATGCATAAAGAGAGGAATAACCCGCAAGAAAGAAAAGAGGTGATAATGCCTTTGTACAGATCTTTGGAGAGGCCTCACCTGATGTACTGTGTTCAGTTCTGGAGATCGTACTTCCAAAAGGATAGAGACAGGACGGAGGTGGCCCAGAGAAGGGCAACCAATATGGTTTAGGATTTGTATTGGAAGACTTATGAGGAGAGGTTTAAGGATCTAAATATGCATATCCTGGAAGAGAGGAGGTGAAGGGGAGATATGATACAGACCTGCAGATACCTGAAAGGCTTTAATGATGCACCGACATCAAATATTTTCCACTGGAAAGAAAACTGTAGAACTAGGGGTCCAATATGAAACTCCAAGGGGAATGACTGAGAACCAACATCAGAAAATATTTTTTCACAGAGAGAGAGAGAGTGTGGTGGATGCCTGGAATGCGCTCCTAGAAGAGGTGGTGAAGATGAGAATGATAATGGAATTTAAAAGTGCATGAGATAAGCACTGCAGATCCCTAAAGGCTATAGGATGGAATTGAAGAAATAAGGTAACCCATATTAACTTTAGGAATAACATTTCAGAGTGAGGCAATCTGCATGGAGCAGAGGTACTACCCTTAACATAAGGCTTGGGATGAATAGCATAGAGGTGGGGTGACCAGCTCACATAATTGAGGCCACAAATTCATGGCTAGGTTGTGGCAAAGAGCAATTATTTTTGAGACACTTGCGCACTTGCAGAACAATCAGCTGTAATGCTTTTACTATAATTGCAACACCACTCTCTGCATTAACGGTGGGAGGAGGGGGGAAGGAAAATTAGATTCAGAGAAAGCCAATGCTGGGCCCCGACTTACAGTCAGGGGTATTGATACACAGACATTGAGGAAAGAACACATGACTGCTTCTATGGCCAAGTTCAAAAGCAAAGCATGTTCAAGCAGCATTGTCTGAAATATCAATGTTATGCCTGTCGGTTGCAGATGGCTGCGACCTCGAGTACTCACTTCTTGCACCGCTCTCCTGCCCTCCCCGGGTCTGCTCGCAGCGTTCCTTGGGACTCCTCATGGTGGCATGGACGCCGCTACTTCCTACTTCGATGTCGGGCCTTCCTAGGCACGTGCACGCATCCCAGGCCTCGTCTTTGAAGCCTCTTTGGTGGGAACCTTGGTGCCATCCCTGTATGATGATGTCATCGGGCTCCTGTACTTAAGCTCCACCTTCGTCCCCAGCTAGCTGATTTGGCAACAAGTTCCTTACGAGTTATCAACTCCTGCCTTGTGTTCCTGAGACGTCACTATGTGCCTTGCTCCTGGACCCTGTCTGGCACCCGCTCCTCAGGGGTCAGTGTGCGCTCCTACGGGGACTTGCTCCTCTGGCCTACCCCGCTCCTCGGGCTGGCTCTGTGCCTCCTGGGTCCTACTCTGCACTGACTCCTGCTACTTGGGCCTCCCTTGGAACACTGTGGCAACCTGTGAGTTCTTTGGCTAGCCTTCCCCAATTCTCGGGGTTGTGCCTGTGTCCTAACAAGACTGTCTGCGCTCTCCCACTCCTCAGGCCATGCTTACTACTCAAGAGACTACCTAAAGCCTCCCCGCTCCACGGGGGCTGTGCTCCTGCTTATTCAATGACTGTCAGCTGTCCTGCTCCTTGGGCCTGCTTCTCTACTACACTGCCGGCATTCCTCCGCTCCCCGGGTTCCTGCCTACATCAGCAGCTGAGATAGGGACTGGGCTTCCCTGCCTCGTGGGTTGGCCTGCACCTCCTAATCTATGCCCACTATGTGGCAGCTCCGCCCCTCGGGGCTGTCCTCCCGGAGAACCTTCTGCACGGCCAATCCTGCGCCTACCGCTCCGCGGTCTGCCTGGCACCTTTCTCTTCAGGGTCTCTCTCCAGGAACTATCAACAGTCTGTCACCCTCCGGGGGTTACCTCCTGGTCCCTGGGGATCTCTCCACCACTGTGCCTAGAGCTCCTCGCTGTGCCAGTACCTCGCCTCCTGATGGTGCGGACCTGTGGGGCTCCTCCCCATGGGCTGTTCCAACTTGCACCTCGGGCCAAGGGTCCACATACCCACGAACCATAACAATCAAGAAGGCTGCTCACCCCGTAAAAATGTTGCTAGCAGTAATTTTGTTATGGGTTTGACAGTTGCTTGGTATTGATTGTAAATATTACTACCCTTAACATAAGGCTTGGGGGCAACCGGCACGGAATGGTAGCCCTTGATACTACTAGAGGAGGTAGGAGATGAAGACTAAAACCTTTAAAACATACACTCTATGAAACTTCATCTACATTGGGAGGGAAGTACCACACTTTCCCTATATGCCAATGAGAGGGACGTAACTAAATCAAAAGAACAAAAAGAACTAATTAAATTGGAGAAACATCTAAACTTAAGAAAGCCCGTAAGAAGGCAAAAACTTACTAAAAGCCCATGTATCATCTTGAAATTGAAGTACCCAGCTGTAAAGACTTTAATTCATCACTGCACCTTAGCAGTAAAAGAGAAAAGTTGGAAGCCACTAAATAGCTCTCATGTGTCTTCTTGAGTAGTGACTTTGTTATCATCTGTGTTGAGATTATCAGTGCTGTGAGCAATAGACTTAACTATGAGAAAAATAAAGAGCAATGTGAGGACTTTGAAAGGAAACGTCCCCCTGCCCCACACGGGAAACCCTGGAAAGTAAATCTAATGGAATAGCTAGAATGTCCATCTAAACAGAAGTGTGAGATATGGCCTCTGGAACTGAAAAAGCAGACTACAATAAAAATAAATAAGAATATGAATAAGCACCCCTATAAATGGTACCAAGCAGTTTATAGCATTCCCTCCTGTCCTCCTCCATCTTAATGCTCTTTCCAAGTGTTTTCTCTCCTATGCTCTCACTCTTTCCTCTCCTCCCTGTGACTCCTTCTCTGCATCTTCCTGAGTGCTGATCCTATTATGGGCCCTTCCTTCCTGCCATCTCTCCCTTTCACCCCCACTATTCCTCCCTCAGTAAAGCTTTTTTCCCCTCACTGTCAGGCCAGCAGAACAGCCAGATCACATATAGCTATGGCCAGAAATGCTTCTCAGAGTCATCACCCCTGTTGTTCCTGCCTTTGGTCATGTGGAATGGCAGCAGTTGAAAGTGCTGGTGCCAGAACTCTTTCCTTCCACCTCTCCGCACAGCTTCAGACGCCTCGTGGAGGCAATCAGCTGCACCTTTCCCCCATCTCCTCTTCATGGGCTTCTTAAGGTTGCAGTAATCTTCTCCCTGGCATGGGATCAGGCGGCAGGATTACGCAGCAGGAGCCCTAGAGATGAGGCCAGCCTGCTATATTTCTCAGCAGTGTTGTTTGGTTGCCTCCCTTCTGGAAGACCTCCTGTGAAGGTCTCATGGACCCCAGACTGGGAACCACTGCTTTACTGCATCAAAGTTCTGAGTGTCCTTTCTTTTTTTTGGTGACTGCCATTGTATAATAATTTTGCATCCAAGTAAATAAAATCAATTTGATATGACAATACTGCTGAACGTTGGAGATTTAACAAATCTAATCAGTAAATTCTATGCAGTTGTAATAGAATGCTTAATTTCCACTTCAGTGGTATAAACAAACCACAATTCTACTAAAAGACTTCATGTATTGTCACAAAAATATAACTGAGGACTGGCAAATTATTCTCAACAGCATGTCCTTCATAATGAAATGTTACAAAGCAATTTACTAGTAATTTGGGTAATTTGCTAGCTTGTGGTAACCACTTATGTTTAATTTATAACAAATTAAAATTGTCCAGAGTGGCAAGATTTTTACCTGTACAGTGGGTTTTACTTCATTTGGTATGCATGTGTGGAAATAGATTATATTCTATGACATCTTGCTATCCATTTGTTCATCTAGCAGTTCAGCTGGCTAGAGATTCGATTGCTTCAGTAAGCATGTTCTTACTCGCACTTTTGCTAATAGGTTCTTTCTTAATGAATGGAGATATGTAAATTGTGCCACTCATGATAATATGTCAGAGGAATTAAAATGCATGCCTGACTGAGTGAAAATGAAATTAGAGATAAAAATAGCACAAATTGATTGTTCCTGATGATTTGTGTGACATACATGAGGTTGATTAATGACACTGCGATAAGTCCTGACTAAACTTAATCGTTTCAATATCTGGTGATATTGACAATGGGGGAAAAGCAAGACATGAAAGGGTCTAGTCCAAAGTATTGAATCGAATGTAAAAAGTTAAACTGACAGCAAAACTGAAGCTCATCCGGCCTTGAACAATGCTTGACTGCATATTAATTTTGAACTAAAAGACTTAATTATTGTGTAAATAAAATTATATATCAGTATCATATATAGATTTGTGTTTTAAAGAAAATAGCATCTGCACAATTTCATGTACTATACAACATTACAATTAGAGATATGGGAAAATATCTTGATCTATGATTGTGATCTACCCCTCTAGCCACAATCCAGGCATTATAGGTCAAGAGTTTTCATGAAACACAGCAATTCAATCCAGGAAAAAAAAAGCCAGTAAAAATTTTGCAAACCATGCAATATCTGAATTATGAGCAGCACTAGAGATTGTGATCATGGTTTGCAGTAATTTGGGATCCTGGGAAAATTCCATACTAGATCCACAATAGCAAGTGTCTCTCACCATCATGATCACAGACTGCTGCTCCTGGTGTGGGTCTTTCTCAGTGGTAACATGACACGGTCAAGCCCACCCTAGCTGATATTCAGGAACAAGGGGCCATGACCTTGTGAGGAGAGTGCTGGAGAACAGCATGGGGAAAATAGCTACATTCCTGGTAGAAGGTTTTACAGATGTGCAACCAGAATTTTAATTTTTGTGGGTTTGTTTCTCATTGGGGGATTTTTGTTTGCTTGTTTTTTTCATTTCATGTTATGTCATTGCATTTTAATGCAAGTTCAAACATTAAAGGGTAGATCTTAAAAGAATACGCGATCGCGTACTTTTGTTCGAGCACCAGGCGCGAACAAAAGTATGCTGGATTTTATAAGATACGCGCGTAGCCGGGCGTATCTTATAAAATCCGGGGTCGGCGCGCACAAAGGGGTGCACATTTGTGCAACCTGCGCGCGCTGAGCCCAGCGCGCGCTGCCTGTTCCCTCCGAGGCCGCTCCGATTTCGGAGCGGCCTCGGAGGGAACTTTCCTTCACCCTCCCCCCACCTTCCCCTCCCTTCCCCTCCCTAACCCACCCCCCCAGCCCTAGCTAACCCCCCCCCAACTTTGCGTGTGCCGTCTGGCAGCCCCACTCCGTGTTCCGGTCCCAGGAGCTGGTCCGGAGGCCTTGACCACGCCCCCGGGCCGGCGCCACGCCCCCGGGCCCACCCCCGAAACGCCGCGTCGTTTTGGGAACGCCCCCGACACGCCCCCTCCCCGCCCCTTTTCCAAAGCCCCGGGACTTATGCGCGTCCCGGGGCTTTACGCGCGCTGGCGGCCTATGCAAAATAGGTGCGCCGGCGCGTGAGGGCCCTGCGTGCGTAAATCCTTCCGGATTTACGCGCGCAGGCCTTTTAAAATCCGCCTCTAAGTGCATACTAAAAAATGAGCGCATACTAACATAATTAGTACATACTAATCAAAACAAAATGACAGAAAGGACTTCATATTCCTAGAAGATTTAAAAAAAAAAATGTTTCTGGTACAAGCCACCTGTCTGCTTAGTCTAGTGATGGGGAACTACAATCCTTCAGTGCCACAAACAGGACAGGTTTTCAGGATAGCCACAATAAATATGCATGAGATAGATTTGCATGCAATGGAGGCAGAGCATGCAAATCTCTCTCATGCATATTCATTGTGGCTATCCTGAAAACCCGGCCTGTTTGTGGCACTTGAGGACTGGAGTTCACCATCACTGCCCTAGTCTTTCTAAATGATTTGGACATGGTCACAATAAGGAATTTGTGCTATTATTGTGGCTCATTAGTAGCTGATGAAATAAGATGCACAGCAAAAATTACAACATACAGTATGTCATTTCAAGAAAGTGGAAGTAAGGTTTATGAATAACATCCCCTTACTAAATTGGGTGTATCTGGGAGTGGGGCAGATTAAATTGGGTGTAAATTGGGAGTGGGGCGGATTAAATTGGGAGTAGGGTGGATTAAATTGGGTGTAAATTGGGTGTGGGGCGGATTTTCTAAATTCGCAGAACTTAGAAAATCTGGTGGTAACAGGGGGTGGGGGGGGGGGGCGGTCCTGCGCTAGCTGGCAGCGATCGCACAGCCGCGTGCGATCGCTGCCAGCGACGTGCCGAATAACTACACCATAAAAAGTGTAGTTATTCGACGTGAAATAGGCAGCGAAAAGGCTCCTTACCTTTTTGCTGTCTGCACCGTCTTCGCAGAGTCGGCCCCAGTGATGCCCTGACTCCTCCTCTTCCGGGGCCGACTCCGCCCCAATGTTCCCTTCGCAGGCGTGCGCTACGATTTCTAGCTGGTAGCATAAGCGTGCGATAGCCTTAGAAAATAAGGCCCAGTGTTTATATAATGATAATCTGTTCCACTTTCCGATTTGCATTTTTTCCCTTGAATTCTTGACTTTTTATTTTCATATTCATTTGTGTATTGTATGTAGATTTAAAAAGCAATCCAATTTATTTCTCTGAGCATTCACTTCAAATCCTTTTCTGGATGAATGTGAAACCAATTTACCCAGATAATATGGCTTAGCTGAAAATTGCCTCTCTCTGCCCGGCTAAAAGTATAGACAGGCTTCCTTTATCCAGGTTAAAAAGAACATTTTTAGGGTGGGGAGGAAATCAGTGCGCTTGCCGCTTACCTGGCATTTGGAAAACGACATGCACTAATTTGATCACTACCATAGCCATCTACGCAAATAGCAATTGGAAAATACGTGGCACTTTCAGCATGTACACTTTGCAGCTGCTAGTGTTTTAAAGGGAAGCACACATGATTTTCCATTGAAATTTTGCTGCAATGTACGCAGGCAAAAAGTGCCCAGAAACATGGCAAACAATGCAGGCTATTCAAAACTGCCCCCTTTGTATTTCTTACAATATTTTGATACATTTCTAGTCAGAATTTCTCAATTCAAAATGTAACTGAACTCTACCATACTATGGAATGAAGCTGCCAAAGGAATTATGCATGCAAAAGTAGCAATTTTCCAAACCCCTGTTAGGCGTGTAAAACCCAACTCTACATTGGCAAATCCTTTTGAAAATGACTTCCATAATTTGCTGCTTATTCAGGACACATTCCTATGATTGCTGATAATATAAGACAACTTGAAAGGTTTATTGTTGGCTTCATCAAAGTTTAAATAACTGAATCACCACAGGATTCAAAGAATCATCATATATTTTTTATTCCTTTGACCTTTTCTTTAGTTTTTTTTTACCCTGCCTTTAGTCAAATCAAAAAGTAGGATGCTTTCAAGCTGCTTTCTGCATCAACAATGAAACTATTTAGCAAGAGGGCAATAAAATAAAACAAGAAAATATTTCTACTCTTTTTGCCTTAAAAAAATATAAGGCAAAAAAGGAAAACAAATATTCATTACTATATCCACCTAGTAGTTACTACGCAGAATGACTTCTCTTAGCATTCAGCACATGCTTCCATTCACATACACACACACAAAATGAATGGATGTAGAGGTCTATGTACTAATAAATGTATTAAACTCAGTCATACTGTTTTTAGTGTGCTTTTTATTGTCATGCATGCTAGCCATATGGTTAGTGTGGCTATATACTGCACCAATGCTATCCAAAGTTTCTGGAGGAGCGAGGATGCCTTCTCAAGTCAGATACTTCACCCACCTCATAGGCAGATGTCACCTCCATATACTCTCATTACCATCTTAGAAATCCCCCACCATGTTCTTTAGGGCCAACAAGGCAGTTTAAAGTTCAAGGAGGCAAGACCACGTAAGCTGCTCTCCTCCTCCTGCCACCTCACTGGTCGTGGGGAAGAAGGGGCTCTGCTGAAGGTGGGTATGCAGGACGGTCTTCCAGAGATTGGGGATTTCCAAGAGGGAGGAGGCCTCAGATACTACCTCCCCCTTCTTGTTTAACTGCTTGTATGCCAATTGTGATCAAGCTGCGTAAATAGCATGGCAATGATTAGTCAGATGTGGCCATGTCAGTCTTCAAGAGCTATAAATAGGCCTGGTTTTCATGATATCTGCAATACACGACCCTGTTTTATGCAAATCTATCTCATGCACATTCATTGCGAATATCCTGAAAACCAGAGCTGAGTGTGGCTCTTGATGACCATAAGAACATAAGAACATAAGAAATTGCCATGCTGGGTCAGACCAAGGGTCCATCAAGCCCAGCATCCTGTTTCAAACAGAGGCCAAACCAGGCCACAAGAACCTGGCAATTTCCCAAACACTAAGAAGATCTCATGCTACTGATGCATGACCAGGGTTGGTCACCCTTGAATTAGGTCATTATCTTGCTTTTAAATGTTTTGCATAAGCAGAATGATGTATTACTTTTAGACATGCCTGCATATATGGTAAAGAAACAAAAGTCAGCTGGACCATGTCATAGGACCTAGCAGGTCAATTTTCAAAAAAACATAATTACTGTAACTGGTATTGTAGAAGTGGGCAAGACGACCAGGTAATTTTACATAGTTGAGTTTTTCTGGATTTTCAGTTGTATCTAACTGGCCAGGTTTATGCTCTGGCTAGATTTAGGGCAGCTATTTGTGCGAACACAGTTGTGTGGTAAAATTGAAAAATGTGCACTTAGCTAAATCAAAAACCTACTACAGGAATTTGTTTGATCTAGCCCCCTTTTTTTTTTTTAAATCTTCATTTATATATTTTATACATAAACTTTAACTATGCTTGACAAGAATAGAGATTTCATATTACATACCACAGTAATATTCAGGAAAAACAAACAGCAAAAACCCCTAACAGAGATCCATGAAAAGAGGACTGAGGACTAAAGGAAATAAGAAAAAAAAAAAAAAAAGAACAGTTTAATACTAAACTGATCCAAAGAGCAAAGTACATCAAAATCGTCCTGCCTCCTCACTCAGGAGGGATTCACGATCTTATTATCCAACAACTGATTAGGCTCAAAAAAAAGTATAATAGTGATTCAACAATTTGATAATACATTTTGCAGGATACCTTAAAGAAAAGGTCTGCCCAGGCAATAACCTTCTCCTTAAGTTGGAGGAAAGCATTCCACCTAACCTGGTTTTGATTACAAATGTCCAAAACACCCAAACATTTTGTCCCATAAAAGAAACATTTCTATTACAAAAGAAAAGATGCATAATAAGATTCTTATCAACTTCAGATGCACAGGTAACTAACAAGGTAGCATGTTCTTGAATATCAATAGAAGTCTACAAGAAATTAGCAAGATAAAGAGTATCAACTTCTTGCGGAGAAAATTCCCTTACAATATCATCTCTCCTCTTACAAGGCAATTAAAAAACTTTCAATAGAGAGGGAAGAAACTTCTCAGCAATACAGAGACCTTCTTTTAAGTATTTCTGGTATTTCTGGAACAATTCTAATGGAGAAATAAGGGGAAAACGAGGAAACCTAAGTATATGCAAATATTTATTTTATTTTATTTTTTATTTATTTTATTTACTTTTATATACCTGTGTTCAATTTTACATATCACATCGGTTTACATTTAAACAAAATTTGCAGGAACTTATGCGTTACCTTTGTCAAATACATTAAACATTTAAATATGGGGATTGTTAACAAGGGATATAAAAGAACATGGGGAATGGCTAACACTACGGGATGCACGAAGGGATGCACAAAGGGGAGTGCCCCTTTGTCGTGCCCCTTCAGCGCGCGACGCCTGGTGTTCTGGCGCCGTTTAACGACCGTCACAGTCCTCAGTGACATCAGAGGGGGGGTGGGTCTCTCAATCGAGGATCACACACCGCCCCTCCCCTTTCAGTTCCAGATGGATTCTTTCACCTTTTTTTCTTTCTTTCTGTCTTTATCATCACTGTTAGTTCAGGGAGCCCGGTGGTGATGGTGTGTGGCATCCCTGTGCGCAGGCACCCGGTGTTCTGGCGCCGTTTAATGTCCGTCACAGTCCTCAGTGACATCAGAGGGGGGGTGGGTCTCTCAATCGAGGATCACACACCGCCCCTCCCCTCTCAGTTCCAGATGGATTCTTTCACCTTTTTTTCTTTCTTTCTGTCTTTATCATCACTGTTAGTTCAGGGAGCCCGGTGGTGATGGTGTGTGGCATCCCTGTGCACAGGCAGATGAGATTTGTTTTAAAAAATTTCCAGTCTCCTATGGATCACAGCACTACCTTTAACCACAGCTGCCCTAAATTCTATTAATTGAAATATGTGAGATTCCAGATCCTTCATCCTCTCGTCATGATGGTAACTTTCAAAGCGGTACCCGGGCTCACATGTGTACCCTGCTACCACTATCAAGCCACTCCAGATCCTCCAAAATTCCATGGCCAGAATCATAACAAACACCCGCAAAACACAACACATCACTCCAATTTTAAAAGACCTGCATTGGCTGCCTATCTCCTTCCGTTCACAATACAAAACACTCACCATTCTTCACTGCTCATTATACCAACTCAATCACACCTGGCTGGAAGAAATGCCTCGCTTCCGCACTTCCAACCACCCCACAAGAAGTGCTCATGCAGGTACCCTACACCTTCCTTCCCTGAAGGCTGCGCATCTGTCCCTCACCAGAGAAAGGGCTTTCTCCATCTTCTAGCACCTACCTCTAGAACTCCCTCCCCCCTTCCCTCCGAATAGAACCATCACTCAACAAATTCAAAAAAGGAGTCAAAACATGACTCTTCAAGCAGGCATACCCCGACTCAACCAATACGTAGACTTCTCCTAAATGGACCTTTCTAAATGGACCTTTCTAAGAATCTCCACTACCTGCCCCCCCTCCCCCCCCCCCCCCCCCCCCCCCCCCCCTTGCTCTTCTCCTTTTCCATCTGTGCCCCTGGAACTTTGCTGCACTTCATAACCCCTATACCACTTTCTCATTGTTAAAGATAAAGTTTTCTTAGTTTGTACAAAGTTTCTCTTTCTTTCTTTCTAACTTTTTCCTCCATAGCTATTTAGTTCTTTTATGTTATTATATATAATCTCAGAATGTTTTTACGATGCTTATATCTTACACCATTTGCGTTTAACTATGACATGTTATTCTGTTCATTGTATTTTCCTCCTTTCAATTCAATGTAAGCCGGTATGATGTGCCTCACGAATGTCGGGAAAGAAAAGTCTATAAATAAAATAAATAAAATAAATAAATACGTGTTTGTCGGCCCACGCCCCGGGACGCAGCTGTTTCATAATATACGCGTATATGCGTGCATATTATAAAAGAGCCTGACCGTGTGCACATGTGCGCTCGATTTTAAGTGGACACGTGCCTGGGCTTGCAAATGCTGCTTCTACTGTTTAAGTGGGGGGATTTTAAAAGGTGAGCATGCCAACACCATTGCCAGTTTTCCCAGTTCGTTCCCAGTTATTCCAGTTAAGGTATAGGACTTACAAACCTGCCTCGTTTAATAGCATCCCTTCCCCACTGTTAGCCGGTTCTTTAAAACCCTGCTTAGTTTTTGGGGGTTTTTTTGTCTTATAACTTACATGTCAGCCATAGCAGAAATAAAATTACACAGCAGGGGACCCCCATGCATGCCAGTGCACATAAGTATTTACAAACAAATTTCATGTTAAATTCCCAGAACGCTCATACCCCACCCAGACCACATCCATGCCCCTTTTGGAAACTTTTCATTTGTGTATGCAGGATGTACATGCATATATGGGCGGCTTTAAAATCTGCTCAGCGTGTGCCAGCCCAACATATGCAAGCATCCCCTAATTGATAAGTGCATCGAGTTTCTAAAATTCACGTTAAAATTCATTTGAAGCAGATTGTAGGACAGTCAACTGTACTTTAACTAATTCAACTGAAGACACATCTTCAAGTCTTTTTTTTAAATTTTATTTTTATTGAAATTTCAACTTAATAATAATTGTACAGAACCATATGTTCAGAGAAACACAGATAGTAATATTAATAGTTAAAGGAAAAATTACAGCTTTCACAAATCAAAGCAATTATATATCTGTATACTAGTTATAGGTAACCGGGGAGTCCAATGATACATTGAGCAGTTATTAAAGAAACTTTCTATAACTATTTAATACATTGCCATTTATTGGGTATGGATCGTGAATTATTCCTAATACCCAATCCTGTGGTATTTATCAGGAAGATGAATCCAAATAGGTGTGCAATTGCACTGGGTCAAAGAAGATGTATCTAGAGGCTTGATATATTACTATGAATTTGCATGGAAAACGGAATATAAATTTTGCTCCTCTAAATATCACCTCCTGTCTCATTTGTAGAAACTTTCTCCTCCTTTCTTGAGTGATTTTAGTTACATCCGGGTACACCCAGATTGTATACCCATGGAATAAACCACCTTGATTATGAAGGTATAATTTTAATACTGCGTCACACTCTGTGGTAAACACAAAGGAGAACAGCAAAGTTTCTCTTGTTTCAATAACAGTGTCTAAAATCAGTTCCAATAATGCTGAAACATTTAAGGATTCTTCTTGATCTCTTGGAACTTATTTTATTTATTTAAAGGTTTTTATGTACTGATAACCGTTTGCACATTGTATCGGTTTACATTGAACATATAATGAGAGAGAAATTACATGGAACGATTAGATTGTATAGCATGGTAAGAGAAAGTACATAACATTAAGAAGAGAGTTTTAGTTCCTTATTAAATTTCCTTAGGGTGTAATAAATTTTAGCGATGGCTGGTATCCCCTCATCAGTGAAATTCAGAACATTTTTAAGGTAACTTTCAAACATATCACATGGTGACACTGCAGTAATTTTCAGAAAGTTTAATATCCTCAAGTTCACTCTTCTGGTATCATTTTCCATTTTCTCCATTCGATTAAGACATATAGGGCCTCATTTTCTAAAGCTATCGCAGGCTTGCGCTAACAGCGCAAGCCTGCGATAGCTTGCGAAGGTAGCTCATGCCTGCGCTACCTAAATTGGGGCAGAGTCGGCCCCAGAAGAGGAGGAGTAGGGGCGTCACCAGGACCGACTCCACGAAGACGTCGTGGATGGCGAAAAGGTAGGTGCCTTTTTGCGTCCTATTTCGCGCCCAATAGCTACACCTTCTATGGTGGCGCTATTGGGTGCGAAACTGGCAGCGATTGCACTGCGGCAGTGCGATCGCTGCCGGCTAGTACAGGACCGCCCCCCTGGGTCGACCCCCCCCCCCCATTAGCGTGATTTTCTAAAGTATCGCAGGCCTGCGATACTTTAGAAAATGAGGCCCATAGTTTCAGATTTAATAAGATTATGTTGTACTTCTTCTATACGCTTAATTTTTTGTTCAGTCTCATTTAAATTACATTCCAAAGTTAATATTTTTGTATCTAAAGTCTTTGTATGTTGCAAATTTTCTTTCAGTAAACTTGACATTGTTTTGATTGAATTATCCATTGTAAGAAACATTTTCCAAATAACATCTATAGTTATTTCCTGGGGTTTAACCAAAGAAAAAGAGTCAACGAATTGTACCTCAGATACACATCTTCCTGTAACCACAGGTTCCCCGAATTCATCGTCGTCCTGCTGTTCCTTGGCCTCCATGCCCCTGGATCCTTGACCACCAAGGCTCTCCGAAGCAGATGCTTTATCTGCATCCTTTCTTGGGGCTGGTGTTTTAAATGGAGCCATTTTCCCCTCTAGCCAGTCAGCCGTGGTGTTTCCAGACAAACTGAAGATCCCCGACAGTGGTTCCGGGGTATTTGGTGCACCTGGGCTGAGGGATGACTCCTCCACCTGGGGTCCTGGCATCTGCTCTATGTCAGGCATTCCTGCAGTGCCTCTCCCCGACAGATTCCCCATGGTTCCAGCGAACAAAGACTCGATCCGCAGCTGTCTTTCATCAAAGGTGGGCGTTGATGTAGCAGCAAATTTTATTCTTGCCATTCTTTTAGTGTGAAACATAATGCGGAAATTATTTTAAAAAGAAAATTTCAAGAAGGCAAGCTTACAAAAAGCCACGGAGCGAGGTTGCACGTGTCCGTTCTAAACGGCAGCTATCTTGGACTCCCCATTTTCAAGTCTTTTACTTACAATTGTTTCTGAAAAAGTGATAGCCTTTCAGACATGATCCAAGGTAATAGTGGCTGGTCTCTCCAAGCTTCCAAGAAGGGCAGGCTAAAAAAGGGAAGAACCTCTTTCAGGAGATGTATAAACCACAAAACCTGCTCCACCTTCCGAAGCCAGATCAGACTCAATACTGCTCCTCATGTCCAGCGACAATGGAGGAGAAGGATTGTCGAAGCTTAAGATCACTTCAAGCTCTGGCAGATTACCTGTTATCTCTAAGGCAGGATCTGTAATGAGCGCAACTCCTGTTTGCTTTTCTAATATTTCAAAGAAATGGATTGAGAAGAGGTAGGCGCTGGACAAGATGAACAGAGCCAACCCTGTCTCTTCACCAGGTTAAGGGAATTCAGAACAGCTCAGTGATCGGTGAAAAAGGCTCCGACAACCCACAAAAAACAAGCACCTGGCTTTGGTGTGCCACAAGGCACCAATTTGTAAAGCATAGCTCCTTTCCTGGTCATCAGCCCCTTTTTTCCCCTGCTAAAATTTATGCACATTGCAGTTTAAGATATATAAATGTAACTGTTCAATGGTAAAGGGAAAATTTTCCCTTTTGAAAATTCACTCCTTAGTAAATAATGCCACATTTAGCATGGTAGTAAACATGTTAACTATGCATACTAAATATAGCACAGATTGAGTATATAGGCTCAATAAAGTGTTATATATGCAAGGAATTTGGCCACATTGAACAAGGAAGAACTGCATAGTAGAACTGTCTACAAATATTTGGTTCATTATTAAATACCAACATGGCCAATATCATCTACCTACTGTAGAAGCAAAATATTGGACTGCAAATATTGGACTGCTTTATAGCAGCCCCAAATTGTACAGAAAATACAGATTATTTCACAGATATGTCCAAATGTAATCACAAGAGTTTGATCCAGTTTTCACTGTTGGTGCAAAACCTCCATTTGCCTCTCGTACAGTATTCCCAATATCTTCTTGACAGTCTGGGTAAATTCTGTAACTGCATCCTTCTATAAGAGTTTCACTTATTAAATAAATTCCTGCTGTCAGTATGACAACAGCTTTATAAAATCAATGAATGGGCTATGCTTTCCTAAGGTGTTATCAAATTTGTCACAGCATCTGCAGTGGCAGAGCTTTCTGACAGCTGTGCCTACAGTGATGTTTTGTCAAAGGGGATCAATTTTGTCAAGTGACAAGGTATAATATAGTAGGTAGGTTTATACAGCAGGCAAAGCTCCTACCCATCTGACACATGCACTGGCACATAATTATCGTGACTGGTATTGTAGAAGTAATTGATCTCTATATTTGTCTCAATGAGTGACAAAATAGACCTGTGCACAGGTCGACCTTTCTAATATGCTGCCTTTTTTCCCCCATGAAATTATGTAAGACCCTTTTGTAAAATATATCTCAAAGCCATTTATTTTCCAAACATGCATCTATGTTACTCACTGCTGACAAGAAGTAAATTTCATCTGGTAAAAACAGCATTATTAGGAAGTCTATCAATGAAAGCCTTTCTTTCATATTATGGACTATATTCATATTATGGACTATATTCACTTGTAAATGACTATATTCACTTGTAAATGGACTTGTAAATGGACTATATTCACTTGTAAATGACTCATGTCCTGACTCAAACGTACAGCATTTAATCATCTGTCACAAAAATCAAATGTGCCTTCAAAGTATGCAATTTTTTGGGGAAATTTTTTTAGATTGCATTTAAAATAGTTCATATGGCTTCCAGTGATAAGACAATGACAAGTTCAGTTTTGTAGAAACTTAATAAACACTGTCCAATCAGTTGCAGATGATCCATTGTCTTTATGAGAAGTCTCATGATGGAAACTACATTGCTATGTTTTGAGGGATAACCTCCCCCTGCTTCACGAATCCAGAACTCTTCTACTTGTATATTTTCAAAAACCAGACTCCAAAGATGTTTTTTTTTAACAATTCTAATTAAAAGAAAGATATTATGGGGTCCATATTCAAAAACATTTAATTTAACTCAGAAGTTAGCCGTCTAAATTAATATTTGGGCACTTATCCAGCTAAATTCTAGCTGGTTAATAAGAAAACCGGCTAGAATGTAGCTGGCTAAGGCCTAGATTAATCAAAATTGCTATAAATTTTCCCTGTGATAAAAAGGGGAGCAGTTAGGGTAATTTTTCACTTACCACAACATGAGAGAGAGAGAGACTCTTTATAAGGCTTGCAAAGTAGTCAACTATTTATACCACTATAGGAGGGTCATCTAGTAACTTGAGGTGATGTTTTGGTGATGGACTAGGGTTTTGAGGCCAGTTTTACATGCACATGAAGAATGAATAGCACAGGTATGCATTAGTGAAGATTTGATGTGATTTGGAATGAGCAGATACACAAAGATGAGATTTCTACAATGTTTTCTCACCCTAGCTTGATAGTACCCAGGTAGAGATGCATCAAGATACCATCCTTATGCAGGCACTCAATAAGGACATCCCACCCAATGTGGGAAAGGTTCACCTCCAGGACATGACAATCCAAAAATTGACATCTAACAGGCAAGGTCTAATGATACTTCTGTCATATTGACAGCATCTTGAGTAGCAAATGCCACAGAGAGGTAGTATGTTAGGGGATGGAACAAAATACCCCTACTCCATATATAAAGATATATTATAGAGAGATATACTGGTAAATAGGAACTGGTGTACAGGTGAGAGTGAGCTGTGAAGAGTAGAGTAGCCAAGTGGCTCTATATTTTCAGACAGGAGGATGCAGTCCTGGTATTATCACACAGCATGCTGGGATTAATAATCCTTCTTTTGGATGGGAATGCAATTACAACTCGCAGAATGCTATATGATACATCAAGGACTACATCTACCTGTAATGAAAATATGTAGTCAGTTAGCAACCCCAATCAAGAGCCAAATCAATGAGTGATTCCTCTCTCTGTCACTGTCTGCTGGTGTTTTACAAGTGCATCAAGGATACATTTTGAATCCATGGGAAAGCTTTTTATCAAGTTTGTGATGGTAGCTTACGACCCACTGAGCTGTGGTGTTAGGCAGAAAGAATGATCTAGTTAGTGCGAAGAGAATAACATGTATATTTACAGTATGTACATTCTTACCTTTTTCCAGAGGAGCAGCTAGGTGATGACCCAAATATAGCAGGACCCATTGGCTTCCGATGGGTAAGGTGGCACTATTGGGTGCTGCCTCATAGCCTGGAAAATGACACCGAGGAAGAGGAGGGAGCAGCCAGGGACACAGCAGGTACACATGGAGGAAGAAGAGATTGAGAATCTGTATGTTCTGAGTCATTCACGGCAGAGCTCTAGCAGCACGTAACAGGGCTGGAAGAGGGTAGATAAGTTTGGCTGTCAGAGAGAAGAGGAGGTACAGGCCACTCTGGAGGAGAGGTGTAATGGACCTGAATACTCTGATGGAGGCATAACCTGTGGTGTCTGAAGGATGTTGTAAAAGAAGAGATGCAGGATATGCAGAAGGAGATGCAGGATGTGCAGCTGGAGCTAAGGGCCATTCATGAAAAGATGGAGGCCCAGACAGAATAGATGGAGAGAGATGCTTCAGAGGATATTCACCTGCCAACCACAGCCCCTACACCAGCTGTGTACTACATGCTGCCTTCATCGATGCAGACTCTACCAGCCATGGCAGCACCACCAACCTCCCCAGGCCAGAGTGCTACCTGCCCCCCTGGGCCATGCCACTTGTTCTTCCACCACTGCCCATAATGGTTGAACCTTTGTTTCTGTCATCACCATCTGCAGTGAGGCAGCCAGCAGCATCACCAACAACACCACCATGACTACCTACACCAAGAGATACCCCCAACTTTCTGAGGTCAAAGGTGGCAGAGGAGGATAGACCCATCATTGCTGCCTGCTCATCCTCACAGCTGCCTCAGACTTCTCCATGCTCCCAGATCCTGAGCCCTCCAAAGGCAGCATATGCTGTGATGGAATCCTGCTGTGGAGAACCGAAGATTTGGGTCGGCCAAGGCAACAAAGCTTCCCCCACCCCAAAAAAGATGCCTGGCAAGGAAGCTCAGAAATATTTGAATTTATTCAGCATCACATTGAGCACTACATGTAAATAAATGCACCTTCACAATCTAAACTGTCTTTGTGTCAAAATGATCCTTTCATATAGCTTGCTGCTAAATCTTTTGATGTATCTCCTGCAATTCCTCCTGACTTAGGTTATGTGTCTGTTCCTCCTCTTCATTTAGATCCTTTAATCCCTCTGGAGGAGGCTGGCCTCTGGTTTTGTCCAAGTTATGAAGCAAGTAGCAGGCTAGAAAGATCTCACAGATCTTAAGGGGGAGGGGGGAGCGAGGTTGTAGGAATGGCATTCCCCAGATCTGTCCAGGTAGCTGAGACACCTTTTGAGAAAGCCAAAGTTTTTCTCCATAAGTGCCCTGGTCTGACATTAGACTCTTTTGTAACAAATATCTGGAGTAGTCTGTGGGTTAGCTAGTAGGATCATGAGCCATGTTTTGAGTGTATATCCAGAATCACCCAGGTTGAGGTTGGAGCAGTCTTCCTGGGCCATTGATGTAAGTGCACCTAGATATGCAGTCATGAATTCCTGGCTGTGAGAGGATGTAGGGATCATGACTGGATTGAGAAACCTAGTCACAATGTCTAAGATGATGGCTTTAGCATCACAGAACTCCTGTATTTTGAGGGAATGGAGGCGCTTGTGGTTGTCGTCCCCTGGTGCATTGATAGGGACATGAGTGCAATCAATAGCCCCCAAGACAGAGGGGGAAGTGGGCAGTTTGGTAGGTCTATAAAATGAGTGGAGTGAAACGGGTAAAATGTGAATTTGTTGTTTACTCTCAAAAAAAGTACAAAGATTAGGGGACACGCAATGAAATTACTAGGTAATACATTTAAGACAAGCAAGAACATTTTTTTTTACTCAACACATAATTAAACTCTGGAATTCATTGCTCAAGGATCTTGTATTTTATCTATATATTTATTTATTTAAACATATTTTTTCCCGCACCCTCCAATATTTGGGACAGGTTACAAATAAAAATATACATAATTGGTAAATGAACATAAAATAAAATTTAAAAAGCAAGATAGGTACAAAAGTAAATAAACTTAAAATGACATAAAATAATAAATCATATAAAAGTTGTTAGTGAACTTAGGGAAACCCACTGTATATTCCTGGGATAAGCAGCAGGGAATCTATAAACCTTTGGGATCCTGCCTAGTACTTGTGACCTGGATTGCTACAGATGGAAAAAGGATACTGGGCTCGATGGACTTTTGGACTGACCCAGTATGGCAAATATTATGTTAAGTTTTAGCTTTGTTAATGGATGTTTTTTCATATTATATTAGTTATAAACATTGAAAAAGACCATTTTATACTCAGGCTGGAAATTTTTTTAAATTATGGGACGTAATGAATATATATTGTTCAGAAAAAAGAGTCGTGATAAAAAGAGAAGATCTGAAGTGCTGGCATGGGACAAAGTCTTTGGTATCTTATTCACACAAAGAAAATTAAAAAATAGAGTTAGTATGTGATTTACCATTTTTACATACATGGTAAAATAGGATTCAAATACTATGCAGTAAGGGGCGGATTTTAAAACGAGCGCGAATAGCCTACTTTTGTTTGCACTCCAGGCGCAAACAAAAGTACGCTGGATTTTAGTAGATACGCGCGGAGCCGCGCGTATCCGCTAAAATCCTGGATTGGCGCGCGCAAGGCTATCGATTTCGTATAGCCGGCGCGCGCCGAGCCGCGCAGCCTACCCCCGTTCCCTCCAAGGCCGCTCCGAAATCGGAGCGGCCTCGGAGGGAACTTTCCTTTGCCCTCCCCTCACCTTCCCCTACCTAACCCACCCGCCCGGCCCTGTCTAAACCCCCTCCTTACCTTTGTCGGGGGATTTACGCCTCCCAGAGGGAGGCGTAAATCCCCGCGCGTCAGCGGGCCTCCTGCGCGCCGGGACGCGACCTGGGGGTGGGTCCGGAGGGCGCGGCCACGCCCCCGGGCCGCCCCGGGCCGTAGCCACGCCCCCGGGCCCGCCCCCAGAACGCTCCCGACACGCCCCGAAAACGCCGCGCGGTTCGGGCCCGCCCCCGACACGCCCCCTCCGAAAACCCCGGGACTTACGCGAGTCCCAGGGCTCTGCGCGCGCCGGTAGGCCTATGTAAAATAGGCTTACCGGCGCACAGGGCCCTGCTCGCGTAAATCCGCCCGGTTTTGGGCGGATTTACGCGAGCAGGGCTCTTAAAATCTGCCCCTAAATGTTTTGAACATAAACCTTGTGCTCATTAGTGCAGCCTCAGTATTAACGTGAATGTTAACACATGCCCATGGTAGCTCCCAGAACCACCCCCTCCTTCCTATCAGCCCAAAGTGAAAAGTCTGCTTAACAGGGACGATTTCCTCACCCTCCTCCAACAATAACCATAAAGTCCTGCCTGGAGGCTACCCAAGAACATTCCCAACCCCCACGCCCACCCACTGCTCTAGGAGGGGCACCTGCCATGCCAGAGGTGCCTCCTTTCATTTCCAACAGGAGAGATTGCACAGCCCTCCTGCAAGCATGGCTGCCGTACTGAAAATCATGCCACTTAACAGTGCTTCACTACAAATCTTGAGCATTAGTACATGGCAAATAATACCTGAACTTCTTTGTCTTCACAATGTGCTTGCTGAACAATATGAGTGCTTATAACTTGGCCTCTCTAAGTTCAGACCCAATTATTATATTTTGACACCAAGGGGCAGTAAAGCAAACATAAGGCTACAGCTTTATTTTTTTCAATTTACAGTAAAACCTTTATTCCCCTCCCAGCAGAGTCCTGCCCACAGTGCTCTCTCTCTCCCTGCAGGATTTAAGGTGGACCAGGCTGGTCCCATACAGCTTAAGGAGGGGGAAATAGGGCCACCTCATCACAGCAGGTTACATAAAAGCAGTCAATCCTAAAACATAAAAGAAAAAGGCTCTTCCAGTTTAAACATGTATCTGCCAGTCAGCCCAAGAGCTCTAAACAATACAAATGTATAAATGCACAAAAAAGACTGGGACCTGAGTCTCAAAGACTTAACTATAAAGATGAGCCCTCATTTGATGCTTAAATGTTTAAATATGGATAGTTATTCTCAGAGGCTCTGGCAGTGAAGTCCATAAGACTAGACAGGCTACTGAGAATGCTCCCTCACAAGCCTCGGTCTTCCTGACTGTATATAAAGAACCTGAAGGAGCGCATCATAAAATGACTGAAAGGCCCGTTGAGGATTGTAGAATCATAACATCACCAAGGTCCAAGGAGACGTGTTACTGTGTATGTAATAACTTGTGGAAAAGGATAGGATATTAAATTGTACTCACCACTGTAGCGAATGTAGCACAGGTGTTAGTACGCGCTCTCCTAACAGTATATGGTAACCAGCCCAAATCAAAATATGAGTTCCAGCTCAAATCAAAATCCTTAAAATTAGTGTCAAGACTAAGAGTCCATGCTTGGTGGTTCACTGCCAAACTCAGCCATCCTGACAGGATGGCACTGATCTGGCTGCAGCGGGTACCCACCCTGCAGATCTAGTTAGGCTCTTTCACAGCAGTGCCAGGCAAAACAGTTATGGACTGTTGCTTCCCAACATTGCAATACAATACATCTATATGCAGGCTGCACCAAAGCCTGGAGCAATATTTCTCTAAAGGTATAAGAAGGACCTGAATAGTCAGCCTTGGAAATTAAATGAATCCAGAGGGAGGAAGGATAACTTGACGACTACCTCTGTATCTCCACTAAGCTGTGACATAGCTCCACCTCATTTTTCACTCCTTTTACCCTCCCAATCTAGGCTCCTGGGAGCAGGTTTAACAAGCTAGTCTGAGCAGTCTTCATTGTGATGTGGCTACACCTCTGAACCTGCAGTAACCCTGCCTATTTAAATCCTCCACCGTGATCTATCTGGCTTCCTCTGCCCTTCTGTGGACTGATTGATCCCAATCTTCCTGCCAAAGCTATTTCCCCCTACACTGCCAAAGTTTGATTTTTTGCTAGTCAAAGACAAAGGAGTATAGTGGTGGAAGGGATGAAGTAACTGTCATGGTAGCCGTGTTATCAGTGCCCCTGTCGCTGTTTTGTGTAGAACCAGGAAAAATATTTTCATTTCTGAAATACTTTCTATTGCTCTCGGCGACAGTAACTTTCAAAAGGGTTTGTGGACACACATGTACACGTGTGCATCAGCGTGCACACAGAGAGGCGGCCATTTTATAACATGCATGCACATACACTCATATTATAAAATAACCTAGGCATGCATATGTGTATGCCCAATTTTGCAAGTGAGCAAAAGTGAGGTTTCAGCCACACACGTGAGGACATTTATGCCCTTCCCCCCGGCCCCAATGAAGAATGAATAGACCTATAGCCCTACCCCTCGGTCCCCTGAGAACAAGATCCTCTATCTTCCACCCCTCCAGCTCCATGAGGTACATTAACACAAACTCCACCCCCCCCCTCCAGATGCTCAAGCCCCAGATCCCCCACCCTCCTGATCCCCTGACATCAATATCCCCGCTCCCCCTGAAATCTCTGATCCCCAGACCTTACCCTAGTCACAGGCTGGGGCAAGGTCAGGGTAGCACCATTTTGATAAATGGTGCCAACTGGGACAGGTGCGAAGGAGCACTCATTCCTGATGCGGGATCCAGGATAAGGTAAGAGGAGTTCTGAGGGGGGGGGCGGGGAAGGGAGGCTTTCACTTTGGGGTCTGAGGATTTAAGACTTCGGGAAGGGGGTTGAGGGGGTCTTGTTGGTGGGGCCAGGGGGGTAGAGGGTGGGGGGCTTGAGCATTAGGGACTGGGGTGGGGTTCATGTTAATGTATCTTGGGGGGGCTGGGGGCAGGGGGGCTTTGCTGTTGGGGAGGCTGGGGATTATGTTAATGTACTTCAGGAGGCAAGAGGGGGAGAGGTTTGGACTTCAGGAGGGACCCCACCACACAATTAAAACCTTTTTTCTATGTTGTAGGAGTTGGGGTCACCTCCTGGTGGCCCCAGGTTGAAATGGGAATCAGCACTGACCCCCCCGCTCAGCCTCCAGTTTGGCCAGCTTTTTGGAGGGGGGCACAGTGGCCGTTTAAGACGATGGCGGCCCAGTGATTTTTGGGTTGCAATAGCATTAAAAAGAGTCGCTTACCATGTTCTTTTGTGTCACAGAGTTTAGCTGAAACACAAAACAAATTGCCCTCATACCTCGATGGGTTTTCAGGGGACAGGCCCCACTATCATGGCAACACCCCCCCCCCCCCCCCCCGGCATTAGTGGGACCCCCTCCTGTAAAAGAAATAGTGGCTTGAAGAATCTAGGCCTTAGTCAGATAAGCAGCATTTTAAGACTTATCTGGCTAAATAGTGGTTATATAGTGGCTTTGCATGTATACAAGTGAGTCTGCACGCCCGTTTGAAACGTATCGTCCCTGAGAGCGCTAGAAAATATTTAAGAATTGAAAATATTTTTCCTGGGTCTACACGAATGAGCAACAGGGGCACTGATAACATGGCTTTGTCATTATTTAGCCAAATAAATAGTGACTTATCCAGATAGCTCAGAACGCATCCAGTTTAAGTGCAATATGTATTTGTGTGTGGGTTTTTTTTTTCCAACATGCACACACATGTTGCAGGGTACATTTGTTCATATTTTATACACTGTGGGCCAGATTTTCTAACCTACGCGCAGGGCGTAGATTTGTGCGTGCAACCCGGCGCGCACAAATCTACGACCGATTTTATAACATGCGCTCGCAGCCGCGCGCATGTTATAAAATCCAGGGGTCAGCATGCGCAAGGGGGTGCACACTTGTGCACCTTGCTCGCACCAAGCCCTAGGGGAGCCCAGATAGCTTTCCCCGTTCCCTCCGAGGCCTTGGAGTGAACTTTCCTTTTGCCCCCCCCCACCTTCCCCTCCCTTCCCCTATCTAACCCGCCCCCCAGCCCTACCTAAATCCCCCCCCTACCTTTATTATTTAAGTTGCACCTGCCTCTGGGTAGGCGTAGGTTGCTAGTGCTAGTAGGTTGCCGGCGCGCAATTCCTTGGCCTAGCAGGCCTTCAGAGGCCTTTGGCTATGCCCCCACCCCGCCCCGGACTGCCCCCGCCCTGACCCAGTCCATCCTGCCCCTTTTTTCAAGCCCCAAGACATACGCGCGTCACCGAGCCTATGCAAAATAGGCTCGGCACGCGCAGGAGCGGGTTTTCGGGGTTATGTGCGTAATATACGCTCGTAACCCTTTGAAAATCCACCCCTGTGTATATCATATACGTGCAAGTTATAAAATACAGGAGTAGATTTTTATGTGCCCAGCTGTTTGAAAGTTATCCTCTTATTGGGGTCCATATTGAGTCACTATGTGATTTGGCAAGTTAGATGGATACTCTTATCTGACTAACTTAGCCGGGATGATCAGCAGCACAGCAGCACCTCAGAATACATCCAGCTATCCAATGGCGTACTAAGGGGGTTGCAGGGTTGCGGTCCATCCCGGATGACAGCCAGGAGGGGAGTGTCAACTGGAAGGGTGTTCCATTGAGAGGAAGATCAGAGGCCGAGAGAAGAGCCGATCCTGCTCCTGGTAGAAAAAGAGGGAGGCTGGTTGCTACAAATGGAGCCCATCCCACTCGCAGCAGAAGAAGAGGGAGGCCGCCAGGCCATGATCAGTGGAAGCTGGGCCAGTGGAAGCACTAGGCAGCCTCTTAGAGTGTCACGGGTCTGGGGCTGGCAACTACATAGCATTTTCTTTTTACCACCCACAAGGCCCAGAAGAGGAAGTGGTCGGTCTGCGTGGGTGGGAAGAAGGAAAGTCCATGCAGTTGCGGCACAAAGCAGGAGGAAGATCAGTGCGTGTCCCTGGACATTACAGGAAGAGGCAGCATTGATGTTTGAGTGCATGTGGAGCAGCAACAGCGCTGCCCCCATCCCCACTGCGGGTGCAGGAAGCAGAACTGCACCAACCCCAATAGCCTCAAGAAAAATGAAGGGTCCCCATCTCTCACAGGGACTGAAAGAGGAAGCTGCTGCTGTACTTCTGATGAGGAGCTGGGTAGGAAGTGAGAGAGGGTGTGTTTGTCTCTATGTGTACGTGTCTGTCTGGGAGAGTCTGTGCGTGTTTGTGTGTGTTACGACTGTCGCTGCCCGACGTCTCCACTCCGCCCTCCTTACCTCCTTGGCGACTCCTCCCGCGGTTGATGGACGTCTGGCTGCCGCGGCGTCTGCCTGCCGTCCTCTCCGGCGTCCCCGGTCCGGCTTGGGCGCTGCATCCCGCCATGTTGTTCAGCTACCATAGGGCGCGCGTGCTGCACAGCCCTGCTTCTTATTCCTTCTTTGGCGCGAACCTCAGGGGCGTCCCCCTGTGATAACGTCACGCATCCCGGATAAAAAGCCTACTCTGTTTGCTAGCTAATCGAGTTAGCAAGGAAACTCCTTACGGATGGGATTCGCTCTCCGTACCTAGCTACTCTGACTCTCCTTAATTGGACTTCCTCTATCAGGGTACCCGCTCCTCGGGGGCCTCTCTCTTTTCTTTCAGGTCACTGTTTGGAACCGGTATTCGCTCCTCGAGGGCCCATGTTCCCAGACTCGCTGCCTGAGCTCACTTCTGCTTGGAAGAAACCGCTGCCTACACCATCAGTGAGTTACCATCTATTTTTTCTCAGAGCTGTTCCCTGGAACCAGGTAATCGCTCCTCGAGGGCCTGCCTCTATTCCAGCTTCTGAGTTACCTTCCGGGAGAAACCGCTGTGTGAGTAATCCACCAACGAGGCTCTATACCAGAACCCTGTGTTTACTCTACTGTACTCAATATCTCAGTTTTCTCCACTACAGCACAGCTATTGAGGGATTGCTGTTCCAGTGTCCTGAGGGACTACAAGCCCAGCCGGGCTTCATCTCTACTCACTACTGCCACCTCTGGTGGCTTCTCAACTCTGTTTAATATAAGATAATTCTGTGATAAAGTTGAGCCTGACCTGTGGCCCCTCACGGGACTTCCTCCCATGGGCGTGGTCATCTGCCACAGCATCCAAGGGTCCACCCAAAACCTTACACACAATAACAGTATCCTTCTCAGGTGCCAAATACTTTAGGTATGACACTGCGGCTATCTTAAAGTTAGCCAGATATGTATATTGGAAAATAATTTCTGTTAGCTCTGGCTGGGCTGGGCCAGGCCCCAAGGCCTAGGCCCAAGCTGAAGTCCTCTTCCTTTCTAAAACTGCTGGAGCCATAAAGTTCTCACCTTGGCTCCACTTACTCCCCTCCCTGATTCAGTTGTAAGTGGGTAGGAACGAGGCACAGGTCCCAGTGCATTAAAAATGGCATATCTGCCTGGTAGGCAGTGCCAAATGATGTCACTTGATGCCTTCCTCTGCTGCAGCCAGTGCTATTGTGATGTTTAACCATAAAACGTACGGCTGTAAAGCAAAATGGCGATGGCCGCACAGGTGGAAGTTGCCAAAGTGACATCACTTCGGTTCCATCCTCCTGGTAGATGCGCTATTTGTAAAGCACCTCAACACCGGGTCTCGCCTATGCCTTTGCACAGACAGACCATGTGGTAAAACAGGTTTAAGGGTGTCCCATTATGGGCTGTGGAAAAGTTGGCAATTCTAACTGAATAGTTAATGTGGAAGGGCATAAATGATGTAAATAGCTAGGCTGTATGGTCTTTTTCAGATGTCAAGTGTTTTTGTGTAACTTCACTGATCATGAAATGGCATTGCCTACCAATAAATTTCCTCATGTTACACTGTGCGCATCAATAGCGTAGCAACTAGACCACAAAGGGTAATTTTAGCATACCCCTAGTCACTTGACCCCTCTATTTTTGCATATGTTTAGGTCAGTACAAGGTGCAAAATTGGCTTCTTTTTTTTTGTTTTGTTTGCTTTATATTTTTGGTAACTTGCCAAAATTTGCACAGGTTGATAACTGCTGCTGATAAAATGCTGATAAAATGAGGCAACCTTTATGTATCCTCATTGTACATAATTCAAAGGAATGTTCTAAAAAAATTTACCAAATGGATGCTCAGGATATAAATCCAAATGGTAAACATTGATTATGTTTTAGCATCTGGCACAACTGTTTTGTCCTTTGTATATCTAGCTAACTTTAGGACATTCATATGGCTTGACCAGAGTTAGCCGGATAAGTTATCCAGCTATTCCCCAATCCGACTATTCCCCACCCCTGAGTTATCTGGCTAAAAACTCAGGGCCTCATTTACTAAGCATTTTTCCCATAGACACAAAATGAGAGAAAAGCTTTAGTAAATCAGGCCCTTAGCCAGATAAGTCAGATTTATCCAGCTATGTTATTTTTTAACATTAGACTCACTGTATATAGCATAAAAGGTAGTTAAAAATATATTTAATAATTTGAGTCTTCTTTTCTTGCTATAATGGGAATTGCTTACTTATATGTTCTTTAATTAGATGCACTTGTATTCTCTCCACTGACAGACGCATGAAAATTATTTGTGCAATATGAAAAAAGGAGGCACGTCTTTTATCCAAAATATTTTCTTTTTGTCTCACTCTGTTGTAGTTCTCAAATCTAAAGACTAAGTTCTAAAAATATGTCTAATTACACAATACAATCAAATCAGGCTGATGAAAAGATGACACTGGTATGTCTTGGGACTCCAATGTTCATACAGTATCACAATTACCATTTCATTGTAATTTATCCGATATGTTCAGCTGTATTTATCAAGGCTTTCCTCCAGCACTAATGTCCTGCAAAGGACAAAACAGATGTGCCAGATGCTAAAAACATAATCAATGTTTACCATTTGGATTTATATACTGAGCTTCCATTTGGTAAAATTTCTTTAGAACATTCCTTTGAATTAAGTACAATGAGGATACAGAAAGGTTGCCTCATTTTATCAGCAGCAGTTAACCATTCAACAGCCAGGGGCAGATGTACTAAACTGTGCAAATTTTGGCAAGTTACCAAAAACATAAAGCAAAAGAAAAAAAAAAAAGCCAATTCTGCACCTTGTACTGACCTAAACATATGCAAAAATAGAGGGGTCAAGTGACTAGGGGTATGCTAAAATTACCCTTTGTGGTCTAATTGCTACGATATTGATACAAACAGTGTACCATGATGACATTTATTGGTAGGCAATGCCATTTCATGATCAGTGAAGTTACACAAAAACACAAATATGACAGCAGAAAAAGACAATACAGCCTATCTATCTACATCATTTATGCCCTTCCACATTAACTATTCAGTTAGAATTGCCAACTTTTCCACAGCCCATAATGGGACACCCTTAAACCTGTCTTACCACATGGTCTGTCTGTGCAAAGGCATAGGCGAGACACAGTGTTGAGGTGCTTTACAAATAGCGCATCTACCAGGAGGTTGGAACCAAAGTGATGTCACTTTGGCAACTTCCACCTGTGCGGCCATTGCCATTTTGATTTACAGCCGTACTTTTTATGGTTAAAAATCACAATAGCACTGGCTGCAGCAGAGGAAGGCATCAAGTGACATCATTTGGCACTGCCTACCAGGCAGCTATGCCAATTTTAATGCACTGTGATCTGTGCCTCGTCCCTACCCATTTACAACTGAATGAAGGAGAGGAGTAAGTTTTGGCCAAGATGAGAACTCCTTGACTTTAGCAGTTTTAGAAAGGAAGAGGACCTCAGCCTGGGCCTAAGCCTTGGATCCTGGCCCAGCCCAGCCAGAGCTAACTGAAGCTATTTTCCTTAAACAGTTTGAGTTTGTATTTGTTTAGCAACTGATTTGAAAAAAAAAATTAAACAAAGCAAATGAAAACTGTTAGAAGCTGTTCAAAGTATTAGAATATTGACCAGAGCTCCATTCCAAAATGGCTCACCTTATTCTAATTGTACTTTGCCAACCATCAATACAAGCAGAGAGAGAGAGAGAGAGAGAGGGAAAATAACTGAAGGAACTGGCAAAAGACGGCAAAAAAAATGCACTTCCAAAGTACATACACATCTCCTGACTGTTGGAAATCTGTTAGAAATCTGCTAGGGAGTAGCAATCTGTTAGGGTTCTCCATGAGGAGTAGCAATCTGTTATATCTGTTAAGAAAGCTGGGCGTAGATGGGAGGAGCAATCTGAATGAATGGCTCCTAAGAAGGAGGAGTCAGCAATCTTGTAGTGTCTCAGATTCAGTTATATTCCGCTATGCTGGTAGTTAGCAATCTGTTATGAATCTAAGATAGTAGTGGTGAATCCCTGGGCCGGTGGCAGATGACCACGCCCCCGGGAGGATATCCTGAGAGGGACCACTGGCTAGACTTGAGTATGGAGATAGACACACAGTAGTTCTTTTATTAAACAGGTTTTTGAAACCACCAGAGGTGGCAGTAGTGAGCTGATATGCCCGGCAGGGCTGTAGTCCCTCAGGCACTGGAACCGCGATCCAGGATGGCTGAGCTGTTGAGAAACTGTAGTAAGTGAGAAGGTAGAGTACACAAAGTTCATGAACAGAACTAGATGACAAAACTCACATAAGGTCTCAAGGAAGCTCAGGAGCTGGAAAGGTTTAGGCCTTCGAGGAGCGAGTACCTGGTTCCAGGGAAAGCTCTGAGAGAGCAATGTTAACTCACAATAGTTTGTAGCAGCGGTAGCTTCTAGGCAGTAGAAAATCTTCAGAGTGTCCAGGAACATGGGCCCTCGAAGAGCAAGTACCGGTTCCTATCTGTAATCTGAAAGTAAAGAAAAGAGCAAGGCCCCCGAGGAGTGGGCACCTCTGGTAAGTCCGAGGAGGCAAAGTAGCTTGGAGGAAACGTAGACGAATCCGTATCCAAATCCTCTCCTTGCTAACTCAGTTAGATAGTGAATTAGAGACTAGGGGTGTGCATTCGTTTCCTACGTATTTGTAATCCGAAATGTATAGGGCCATATTCCTTGTATTCGTGGGGAAGCGAAACTTATCACGATTCCCATTGAATACAACAAATGTTCGCCGAATTATTTGGCCGTCTAAAGAAGCCAATTTAAACAAACCCCCCACCCTCCTGACCCCCCCCCCCAAGACTTACCAAAACTCCTTGGTGGTCCAGCGAGGGGTCCAGGAGCCATCTCCTGCACTCACACCCTCGGCTGCCGGTATTCAAAATGGCGCCGATAGCCTTTGACCTACTAATCACAGGGGCTATCAGTACCATTGGTCAGCCCATGTCACATGGTAGGAGCAATGGATGGCCGGCGCCATTTTGATTACTGGCAGCCGATGGCTCGAGTGCAGGTGATCGCTCCTGGACCTCCGCTGGACCACCAGGGACTTTTGGCAAGTCTTGGGGGACCCTCCTGACCCCCACAAGACTTGCAAAAAGTCCAGCGGGGGTCCGGGAGCGATCTCCTGCACTCGGGCCGTCGGCTGCCAGTATTCAAAATGGCACCGATAGCCTTTGCCCTCACTATGTCACAGGGGCCGGCCATCCATTGCTCCTCCCATGTGACAGGGGCTGACCAATGGCACCGGTAGCCCCTGTGACATAGAAGGTCAAAGGCTATCAGCGCCATTTTGAATACCGGCAGCCGAGGGTGTGAGTGCAAGAGATGGCTCCTGGACCCCCCGCTGGACCACCAGGGAGTTTTGGTAAGTCTTGGGGGGTCAGGAGGATGGGGGGTTGTACTTAATTCAATTTTAGAGGGGAAACAAATAAGAATTAACAAATGTATATATCGGGGGCCCCCTTTGCCGAATGCAACGTATCTGCCCCCCGACGAATACGAATCCAGAATGCAACGTATGACATCCTTCTGTACATCCCTATTAGAGACCTTTAAATATTGGAAGCAGATGACGTCATCTCAGGGGGACGCCCCTGAGGTTCGCGCCCTTGCTGGTACTTCAATTAGAGCGTGCGCGCCCTAGGTCATCAGGCAACATGGCGGATCTGCAACGTCGAGCCGGTCCGGGGACGCCGGAGGGAGACGGCATGGAGACGCCGCTGCAGCCAGCCATCCATCAGACCCAGAGGTAGTCGCCACAGAGGTAAAGAGGGCGGAGTGAGGGCGTCAAGCAGTGACGGACGCAACACTGACCACACTGCCCCCCCACATATACATACACTGCCACCCACAGACAACCCACAAATACACCTCTGATACATCTCCACATAGATGCTACACACACCCCACAAGCACACACCCCACATCCATGATACACACATCATACGCCCACCCACAAAACAATACACACAGATACCATCCACACCCACACATAAACTCCCTCACATGGACCAACATATAAACACTATGCCACATACACAACCCACACTTCCAAAAGACACACACACACACACACATTCCTACAACAGCACACACCCATTAACCCCTCACACCAACCCTCATACACATTTCACATCCCAGCAACTATTCCCCATGTACACCCACAAAGTCATACTTCAAAATACTCCATGCTCCACAACTCTCTTTGCATATACAACCCACCTATTGATCTAGCCCACAAACCTACTCAAACACACACACACATCCAGCCTCCTACACACACTCTGACACCTACACACCCCCACTTATACCCCTTACATATACATACACAACACCTTCCCACATATCCCCACACTGCCATTTCCACTACCTATAAAAACAGAGCCAAAACGTCAAAACACACAGCCCTCCTCATACAATGACCTACCTACCTAAACACACATACAAATCCTACACATCCCCAAATATCCATATTAAACATAGCCTTATACAGCCCACATGTACATCCTCAAACACACACCTCTACCACCCATACCGACATACACACCCTGCCACACCCATATACATTCTTTCTACAAATCTATTACATGCATCTGTAAGCTTTCCCTACTTGTCGCTTGCTGTACTGATCAGGTCAAATTCTTTCAATATTCTATTTCCATTTTTTTTTAACAATTTTTTTTGGCTTGGATCCAGACATCTAATAACTGAGCATCTATTCTACTAAAATACTACACAGCCATAATCACTGTTTCTTCTCCTTTTGTTTTTCAGGATGATAATATTTTGTTTGTTCATTTGTTTAATATACATTATTCTAGCTCTCTGAGCAACAGCAAACATAATAATATAGAAAAAAACAAACATTTTTTTGCTGTCATTCTTTAACATTCTTGCAGTGTGCTTTCATGTTTTTCATTAGTTCCATTTCATTACTGTCCATCCATAATTAAACCTGTGATTTATGTAAAACAAATAAGCCAGCAATAGCAAAAGCCCCATTGCACCTATGTTTCCTGCTATTTCTGTGAAAAAAAAGGTTTTCAAGTAAATCTTATTACTTACTTGGTTGCCATTCTATTGTAGTGTATATTAACAGAAAAAAAATAAAAATATGTGAAAATGTCTAGTGGAGAGAAAAGGAAAATTTCATGAGGCTGAAGGAGGGGCGAAATTGATGCATATTTATTTAATCAATCTTACATTCCACATTTTCCTACAATAGTTTGATGCGGATTACAGCAATACATTAATAAATAACATCAAATTACAAAAACAACATAAACAAAATTCATAGAGCAAACAATATATTTCTAATATTAACCAGTAATTAATATTATTTTCATTATTGCTATGGTTTGTTTAATGATTGTGATATTCTGTGATGCATAAAATAGTTTAAACTGAAAAACAAAAACTCATGTTTTCTTAAAATGCTATATATCTTACAAATTCTGCTAAGGGTATGCAAACTTAGGAGCACAATTATATTTAAAACACATTGAACATGAGCTAATTATATGCTGACATAAATAGATGAGGTTTAACTAATTTTCTAAACTTTTTAATATCTTCCTCTAATTGAACCTCTTGGGGTAATGCATTCCATAAAAGAGATCCAACATTAGAGATTACCCTATCTCGCAGAGTCTTATGTTTTAGCTCATGTAATGAAGGAACGGTTAACAAACCAACATTAGAGGAATGTAGCAAACCAGCTGAAAAAAATGCGTTTGTTTTCAAGAAACATCCTTTTTCAGCATATTAAAGCTTATGCATAAATATTAAATTTCTTCTAAAATTCATAGAGGCAGCTAATAGCTATAGGAATAAATTGTACAAAGGCCAAAAGAATATTGTTGAGTTAGAAAGAGTTAGCTTGAAACTTGAATGAATAAATAAATACATAAAATAATATGACCTAGATTAGAGAAAGATCTCCAGCATGAGTGCTTCTCATAGGCCTTTCCTAACTGCTATAATATTTAAATGGCTCACTCACTTTTATCCATTTGGTACTACTGGACAGAAAGAACAACAGAGGATAGAGCTGTGAAGTTTAACAATGATCTTTTCAACTGTATACTGTAAGCCACATACATCCCTCCTAAAAAGAGTGTAAATGCTTTTTAAGGTTGCATATTAGCTCAATGAAACTAGAATTTTTCAGGGTAATTGAATTTGTTCAAACAAATATGTTTTTGGAAAAAACTGATGCAGATTGCATTGAGTCTGTATCAGAGAGTCTGAACAGATTTGCCCATTTATGAGAATCCATAATAGTCTGATTCAAAGCAAATTCCAACAAATTCTCAAATTTATATGAAATTTCTATCAATCTGCTCATAAAATCCTCTCAGATTAGTTAAGGGAAAATTCAACAAATTTAGGCTTGGATTTTTTAAGGTCACAGCCCTTTAAAAAATCCGGCGGTAATGGGGACGGAGTGGCGAAGCGCGGGGCGGGCCTGCGAAAGCCGGCAGCGATCGCACCACCGCGGGGTTATTGCTGCCGGCTTTCGCACCCAATAGCGCCATCGTAAAACTTGGTGCTATTGGGCGCGAAACTGGCGGCAAAAAGGGCCCTTACTTTTTCGCCGTCAATAACGTTTTCGCGGCGTCCACCCTGGTGCTGCCTCGACTCCTCCCCTTCCGGTGCAGACGCCGCCTGGAACCCCCCCGTTGTCGGTATCACAGACAAAAAGGGACTTTTTGCGTGCAATCCCTTTTGAAAATGACCCCCTTAGTCTCAAATTTTTTGCACAACTTTAACAAAAAGAAAAAAATGTATATTTTCCCAAGAATTGAAACAATTCTGAGTCCTGCTTTGACTAGGTTTAAAAAGTCTAAATTAACTTTCTTCTATAATTTTTCCCAGTATATACGGCTTTTATCTCTGCTGTTTCATTTACTGATTTGATCACTAATAATCTCAACTGTTAGAAGCCCTCCCTCCCTCTCTACCCACCCACCCCACAGCTTGCTCTTCTAATATAGTCTTTCTGGGGTAGATAATTGTAGTAATTGGTAGGGAAATAATTTGCTAATTCAGTAAAAGGAGCTCTATATCAAATCAATTGAACAAAATGACTAATTCAATGTAACATCTGTGGTCCTTTTATCTTGAGGCAAATGATCTGGAAGATCAGGGCTTGCCCCATTTGTTCTACAACTCTCTTCAATGAAAAAGGCGTTGACTCACCTAAAAGCTGTATTAGCTGCAACAAAAAAGGAATTAACAACCACTAAGGAAGCCTCACTCACTTTACAGCATTCAAGTAACTTTCCTCCACTGCCTCCAAAGATTCAGAATCCCAGAAACAAGTGGTTACAGTGGGCTCAGGTAGAATAAGAGCTGTGTCCCAAAGACATCCATTTTTCTCAATTGTGCAATCCAGATGTCCTTCACCACATGCACAGAGTATCCAGAAACCCAAGAATAAATGGATTACAGTGGACTCTGGTAGGATAAGACCTATGATGCAGAGATACCCATTCGTTCCAGTGACACAAGTACAAAATGCCTTCTCTGTATTGAAAAATAAAGAAGCCCTAGCAAAGGAGACTGAAGTGGTATAAAGAAAAAAACCAAGGAGCACAGAAATTCCATAACACAACCAGAAACTATAAGAAAAAGCTCATTGTGTTGGGAAACTCAGTCATCAGAATCACTCATTTTGGGAAGCATTTTCAAGGCAAACACTATAGTTAAATGCATTCCGGGTTCCTTAGCTGGTAGAAATGCAAATCAGATAGTCAATACAATCAATGTAGAAAGTAAGGACTCTGAAGTTGACATTATCATCCATCTGGGAGCCAACGACCTTGCTGGTAACAGCATACAAGTCGTACAGAGACATTTCCAGGATCTGGGGAAACAGATTATGCACATGGCGAAAACTATTGCCTTTTCAGAAGTTTTACCTGTTCATGGAAAGGGGAAGGAGAGGCTAAGCTATATTGCTAACTTCAATGCATGTCTCAAATATGGTGTAAGGAAGAAAAATGTGGATACATTGGAGGCTGGGGCCATGTATAGAACAGTAAAAAGCCCTATGTCAAAGATAGCTTACATCTGTCAGTGGCAATAAAAAAAAAAAAGATCCTACATGAAAAATTCAAATTGTAGGCCATAAGACATTTAAACTAGAAGATGGGGGTGGCAGAAAGAAATTGGAATATTGCTCCAGACATCTCCAAGAAGTGGGGGAAGAAGCCAACAAAATTATGCTGAATAAAGCAGATAAAATGTCCAAAAAGAGCAACAAGCTGAGGGAGAGAAGATGGAAAGCCATGAGCACAAATGCTCGAAGTCTGGGTAATAAAATCCCAGACCTGCAAGCTCTAATGGTAGAAGCAGACTTACTGATGCTGTTAAAGAGACATGGTTCACAAAGTCTAATGATTGGGATATGGCCATCCCGGGCTATAACTTATTAAAGAGGATAGAGAGGACAGAAAAAGAAGAATTGTACTTTATGTCAAAAACAATATACATCTAACTGAAATACAAGGGACATAGGGTAGGGAAGAAGTATTATGGGCTGTCCTAAAAAAAAGAAGATGGTACTTCCATTTACATCGGTGTGGTCTACAGGCCTCCGATTCAGATATAAGAGCCTGACAGCGATCTGGTCGAAGATATCCAAAAGGTGGGAAAGAAGGAAGATGTGTTGCTCATTGGAGATTTTAATCTGCCGGATGTTGATTGGAGTATCCCTTCTGCAGAATCTGTAAAAAGTAGAGAGATAGTAGATGCTCTTTAAGGAGCTCTGCTCAAACAAATGGTAATGGAGCCCATGAGGGAGGGTGAGCTACTTGATCTGGTGCACACAAATAGGATATTGTTTCTCATGTCCGAGTAGGTGCCCATCTGAGCACCAGTGATCAGACCGTATGGTTTGATATTGCAAATAAGATATGAGAAAGTTCCATGAAGACCTGAGTTTTTAATTTCAGAAACTTGGACTTTGTCAAAATGGAGAAAGAACTAAAAGACTGGGAGAGAATGGGTGAGGTGGAACAACAGTGGGCCAAATTAAAAGAAGCTATTGCAAAGGCAACAAATCTATATGTTAGAAAAGTAAACAAAAGTAAGGAAAAAGAAACAAATCTGGTTCTCAAAGGAAGTAGTTGAAAAAATAAAGGCAAACAGAATAGTAGTTAGAAAGTATAAAGAATCCGAAAAAGAGGAACACAGGGAAGAATACCTGGTGAAACTGAGGGAGATGAAGAAAGAAATCAGGAAAGAAAAAGGTCAAGAGGAAGAAAGTGTTGCCAAAAAGGTAAAGCAAGATGACAAAACATTTTTCAGATATATCAGAGAAAGAAGCAAGGCCCGAAGTGATATAGTGAAATTGAAATGTGATGAGGAGCACTGTGTGGAGAATGACGAAGAAATGACAGAAATATTTTAAAAATACTTCAAGTCGGTATTCACTGAAGAAGACCCCGGAGAAGGACCGTGGATAGGAGTGGAGTAGATGCAATCCCCTTTACGGAAGAGAATGAATGGAAAGAGCTAGGAAACCTGAAACTGGCCATGTCATGGGGCCGAATGAGGTACACCCCAGGATACTGAGGGAGCTCAGAGATGTGCTAGTAGGTCTGCTGAAAGACCTGTTCAATAGATCCCTAGAAATGGGAGTGGGGCCAAGGGATTGGAGAAGAGCAGTGGTGGCCTCACTTCACAAGAATGGTAGCAGAGAGGAGGCTGGAAAAGAAAGGCTGGTTAGCCTCACTTCGGTGGTAGGAAGACTGATGAAGACTCTGCTGAAGGAAAGAATAGAGAACTATTTAAAATCTGGAAGATTGTTGGACCCCAGACAGCATAGATTCACCAGGGGAAGGTCCTGCCAGACAAATCTGATTGACCTTTTTGATTGGGTGATGAGAGAACCGGATCAAGGAAGAGCACTTGATGGTGATTTACTTGGATTTCAGCAAAGCTTTTGATATGGTCCTGCATAGGAGGCTGTGAATAAAATGAGAAGCTTAGGTGTGGGCGCCAAGGTGAGGAGTAGATTACTAACTGGTTGACTGACAGGAAACAATGTGTAATGGTAAATAGAACCCGCTCTGATGAGATAATGGTGTTAAGTGGAGTGCCTCAAGGATTGGTTATGGGACCAGTTCTGTTCAATATCTTTGTGAGCAACATTGCGGAGGGTTTAGATGGAAAAGTTTGCCTTTTTGCAAATGATACTAAGATCTGCAACAGAGTAAGCACACCTGAAGGAGTAGAGAGAATGAAAAGTGATTTAAGAAAAAGTAAAGAGTGGCCAAAGATTTGGCAGCTGTGATTCAATGCCAAGAAGTGCAAAGTCGTGCACCTGGGGTGCAGAAATCCAAAAGAGCTGTATGTGATGGGGGGTAAAAGACTATTGTGCAAGAATTGGGAGAGGGACCATAGGGTGATTGTGCCTGACGATGTGAAGCAATGTGGCAAGGTGGTAGCTAAAGCCAGAAAGATGCTGGGCTGCAAAGAGAGAAGTATAACTAGCAGGAAAAGGGAAGAGATAAAGCCCTTGTACAGATCCTTGGTGAGGTCTCACCTGGAGACCGTATTTCAAAAAGGATAGAGACATGATGGAAACTGTCCAGAGGAAGGAGACCAAAATGGTGTGGGGTCTGTTTCAGAAAACCTATGAGGAGAGGTTAAAGGATCTAAATATGTATATCATGGAAGTCAGGAGGTGTAGAGAAGATTTGATATAGACCTTCAGATACCTGACAGGTATCAACGATGCACAAACTTCAAACCTTTTCCACTTTAAAGGAAAGAGTAGAACTAGGGGTCATGATATGAAACTTCAGGGGGGACAACTAAGAACCAATATCAAGAAATATTTCTTCACAGAGAAGGTGGTGGATGCCTTCCACAAGAGGTGAAGATGAGAACAGTTAATGAATTCAAAAGAGCATGGTACAAACACTGCAGATCCCTAAAGACTTAGAGAAAGGGATGGTATAACATTCCTGCATAGGGTAATCTGCACGGAGTGACAGTTACTATCATAAGCAAATTGCTGGGTAGATAGGATAGACCATTTTGTCTTTTTCTGCCATCATTACTATGTTACTATGTAAGTATAATTCCTGAGGTAACTATAGTAGTACTATATTTAGTCAGAGTAGAAATGATAGATTTGTATCATGCACTGCAATGCTATTGTAGAGGATGATAATTAAATATCACATATTCCATGGACTGATCATGTAGAACGACACTGCCAAAACTGCAGGAACTAGAACCTAAAAGCAGAGCACAAGAACACAAGAGAGATGATTATGAGTATAGATGTGACTATTGGGTACATTTTTTAAAATCTTTTGACCTGTCAGTTTCTTCCTGCTGCTTTGAGCATCCAGTTCAATAAGAACCATCCTCTGTTGGGCTACAGTGCCATGAGCATTGATTTATTTTATTTATTTATTTATTTATTTTATTTTATTTTATATACCGGCAACCGTTTGCACATCGTGCCGGTTTACAAGTAACTTATAACAAGGAATATATAGGCGAGGCCTTTACAAAGAACAATATGTAACACAGTAACAAAGCAGATAACTAAATAACTTGGGGAAGGAGGGATAGATACAACAAGGGGGGGTGGGGGAGGGTGAGAACAGATACATAAGGATAAGATATATACATGGATTTGAGGAGCAGATGGTATGTACACTGGTTATATATGGAATTATATAAGTGCAGATAAAAACAGACACATTATTTTAAAGTAAGGGTTGAATGAAGTGTTTGAAGTTCTTAGAGGGAAAGGGGGTTAAGTGTAGGGTGTGGATCCTGGAGGGGATTAAAGGATTTTAGGGGGGTATTGGTGAGAGATGAAGGTTGGGTGAGAGTGTTAGTAGGTGGTGAAAAGGATTGGGGGTATGCTTGGAGGAAGAGCCAGGTTTTGAGATTCTTTTTGAAAGTGGGAGTGGAGGTTTCTGTGCGTAGGTGAAGAGGCATTGAATTCCAAAGGGAGGGGCCTGCAAGGGAAAGGGCTCTATTGGTGGTGGAAATGAGTCTTGTGGATTTTATGGAAGGAGGAATAAGGGTTGCTTGGAGTGATGAACGGGTAGGTCTAGTGGAGGTACGAGGAAGGAAAGGTGGGTTTAGCCAGTTGTAATGCTCGTTGGTGATACTTTTGTGGATGAGGGTAAGCGTCTTGTAAATAATTCGTGAGTGAATGGGAAGCCAGTGGAGATCAATGAGGGTGGGGGTAATGTGGTCTTTTTTTTTTACATTAGTGAGGATACGAGCGGTAGCGTTTTGAAGGAGTTGGAGAGGTTTGATGTGGGTGGCAGGGAGTCCAAGAAGGAGAGAGTTACAGTAGTCAATTTTAGAGAAAATTAAGGATTGGAGTACAGTACGGAAGTCAGAGAAGTAGAGAAGGGGTTTGAGTTTTTTGAGGGTTTGAAGTTTGAAATAGCAACTGCTAAGGATGGATTTGATGTATGGTTTGAAGGTAAGTTGGTTATCAAGTATGATACCAAGGTTTCTTGTGTTAGAAAGCAAATTGGGGGAATGGAGAGTGGAGGGAATGGGTATGGATGCATGTTTAGAGGAGATGAGGAGGAGTTCGGTTTTTTGTGGGTTGAGGGCTAGGTGCATGTCAGTGAGGAGCTGGTTTATGGAGGTGAGAATAGTGTTCCATTTTTGGATTGCGATGAGTGCAGAGTTTGTGATTTGCAGTTTCCTGGGTTTTTCCTCTCCTATTTATATCCACCTCCCAATTCACTTAGTCCAGTCATTACAGTGACAGTCCCCAATCAAAAGCTCTATAACAATTATGGGCCCCAGATTTGACTGCAAGATATCAGTCATCACTGCAGAAAATCTGGGACTATGAATGCTGCCTTTGTGGAATAGCCTAGTGGATAGAGCAGTGGGCTACGAATCAGGAGACCAGGGTTCAAGTTGCACTGTCGCTCCTTGTGATTTTAGGCAAGTCACTTTACCCTCCATTGCCTCAGGAACAAACTTAGATTGTAAGCCCTCTGGTGATAGAGAAATACCTACAGTACCTGAATGTAAACCAATGTGATATCTCAGATCAAATGTTGGTATATAAAAAATAATAAATATGTTTAAATAAATCTCCAGCCCTGGCTAACCTACAAAGCAGAAGACCACACCACAGAATTAAGCCCAGTCCACCGCATAGCATTATACAACATTACCAATGAGCTCGTCCTTGCAAGGTGGTTTTTTGTTTTTGAAGCAGAGAATTTTTTTCAGTGAAAGGAAGCCTGAAAGGCTGAAAACCAGAAAGCAAAGAAACGTATCACATGTATTAACTGTTATCCTGTTTCATTTGCTTCTACTATATGTTGCTGTTACATCTGGTGACTTGCTGGACGGTCCGGCAGGCCACCTAACTCACCACCAATGCCGCCAGCAAGTAGTGCCACCAACTGCAGCCCAAGACGCCACCAGTTCTTCCTGCTTGTCGTACCCTGCTGGGTCCTTAGGCATGTGTGCCGTACCACTTTTTAAATACCCCTTCATGGAAACTCGGGGAAGGTGCCTGAAGAGGACATTAGTGCTGCCAGGTACTTAAGCCCCAGCCACGCACCCTACCTTTGCCATAAAAATGGGTCTCCTGCTTGCAGTACGTGTTGCTACTTCCAGGTTCCTGCGTTTTCCAGCCTTGCCTCGATCAGCATTGTCCCCCCTTACTCATCTTCTTCATTGTCTCCACCCACTCTTGGATTAACTCTCCAGATCTTGACCTTTTGCCTGGACCTGACCACAATGCCTGCCATCTGGATCTGACCCCTTGCCTAGCCCTGACTATTCTTACTAGCAGCCTGTCCTGACCTTGGCCCATCTCTGACTCTATTAGCCTGCTGCCTGCCCATACCCTGGCGTGTATCTGGACTGTAGCTATCACCACCGCTCAAGGGACCCGTCTAAGTCCCTGGGATCCCAGGAATTGTAGAGGTTTTCTCAACCAATGTTGGATGTAATTCATCTTGCAGGCACCAAGTCAAAGTAAGTTATATTCCTTCCTTGTTGGGTGGCACCACGCTGGATTAGACCTCACCTCTTTGGGAAAGGGATGACCTGATCCTGGGGGATCCGGCACCTTTTTCTGAGAGTTTCAGCAGATTTTAAAGAAGCCTAGGAGCACAACCTCAAAGATTTCTTAAATCCTACAGATTAGGTATGGCTCCCAGTCGGTGGAAGAATATGCAATGCACTTCTGCACGTTGGCCGCTGAACTTAAGTTGTGCAGTGATAGCCTGATTGTGATTTTTCACCAGGGACTCTCAGATCGCATTAAAGATGAGCTGGCTGCCTGAGACATACCAGATACCTTGGAGGGACTGATTAGCCTGGCCGTATGACTAGAACTGAAGTTCCAGGAATGGGCCAAGAAGAGAGGTTCAGCTTGCCGCTCCATCCAGCATTGTTCCTCTTACTTATCTCCTCCAGTGTCTTCACCCACTCTTGGCTTGCCTTTCTGGTTCTTGACCTTTTGCTGGACCTGACCATGTTTTTCTGCTGCCTGAATCTGAACTCTTGCCTGGCTGTGACTATTCTTGCTAGAAGCATGCCCCAACCTTGGCCAGTCTCTGACTCTGTTAGCCTGCTGCCTGCCCAGACACTGGTTTGTCTCTGGACTCTAGCTATCACCACTGCCCTAGGGCCCACCTAAGTCCTGCCAACCCCCAGAACCCAAGGGATGAACCTGCGGGGAAGCAGACTGTAAAGGTGAAGCTCCAGACTGTCCCGCTACAGGATGCTTTCACCCACTGCTGGCATAGGACTCCAGGGTTCACCCTCAACTACACCGCAGCACTAAAGGCTCACATTCCTGCTAGCCTTCACAATTGTAATCTAGCTGCTCTATGAGGCTTTCCTGGATTCTGTTTGCCTGAAAATTCAATTATAATGACAACATGATTTTAGGGGTCCTAAAGTGCCACAAATAGGTAGTTTTCCATATATCCACAATGAGTATGCATGAGAAATATTTGCATAAGGTGCATTTAAATCTATCTCATGCATATTCATTGTGAAAATCTTGAAAAACGATACCTGTTTATGACTCAAGGACTGAGTTGCTTCCCCCTGCTTTACTTACTTAATTAACAGCTCTGGAAAGGAGAAACTTTTCTTGAAAGATTTTTGCATATAAAAGCAAGCATGCTTACTGTAAACAGTGTTTTCCATAGTTAGCAGGTTGAATTAGCCATGCTTCATTGGTAACGTCATCGAGCAGCACCAGGCAGAGCTGTCTCTCAAAGCTTTAGAGCTTCTGCCCTATTGGGCAAGCACAACACTTCCAGAAGGCTCCTCAGTTCTTATCCAAGAAGAAAAGGTCATCCAGTTGTATAGAGAAAGTTGTCCAGGGAGGAGGGCGGGAATGCATGGCTAATTCATTCTGCTATCTATGGAAAATACCATTTATGGTAAGCAAACTTGCTTATCTGTCAATAAGCAGACTGAATTAGCCATGCTTTATAGGAAGTCCCAGACTGAGGGTTGTTACAACAAATTATTGGCTATTTGCGAAGCAGGTCTTTTCTTATTATTTTTTTTACAAACTGAACTCTTCTGTTTATCTGGATGAGAGTAGTTTAGTATCGATTTTCCTACTAAGCCATCCTTGGTAGCCAATTTATCTAGACAGTAATGAGTTGTGAAGGTGTGAACAGAAGACCAGGTAGCTGCTTTACAGATTTCTTCTACTGATACATTGTGCAAATGCTCTAATGAAGCTGTTATTGCACGTACTTGGTATGCTCATACAGAATATTGCAATGGAATGGTCTGGGACTCTTAACTATTTTATACATGAGGTTATCCAATTAGAGAGAATTTGTTTTGCAAATTCTCAGTTTAGTGAGGTCATATGATACAAAAAGCTGAGAAGATCACCTATGATCTTGCATCAAGCATTTGTAATAGGCTAATGCCCGCTTGCAGTCTAAGGTGTGAAGTTGTCGGTCCTGGTCATGTGCATGTGGCTTAGAAAAGAAGGTAAGGAGCATGACAGACTGGTTCAAGTGGAATGCTGATATTAACTTTGGCAAAAACTTCAGATAGGTCTGTAGGACTATTTTGACATGAAAGAATTGCAGATATGGAAGGTAGTGTACAAACACTTGGAATTCGCTCACCCTTCTGCGAGGTGATTGCCACTAGGAATACTATTTTCCAAGTTATATATTTAAGTTCAGCTGATTCTAGAGGTTCAAAGGGCGGTTTTCCTAACACTGTAAAAACCACATTCAGATCCCTTAGTACTGGGGGCTTTTGAATAGGAGGTTGAAATTGAATCAGTCAAATCGGGAAATAAGGGTGTATATTGATATTGGGTTCTCATTATGTTGGTGATAAGCCATTATTATGCTTAGATGCACTTGGACGGATGAGGTGGCCAGACCTCTTGAAGAGAGAAGATGTAGGTATTCTAATACTTGAAGAGGTTTATAAGTGAGAGGGTCAATAGAATGAGCCTTGCACCAGGTGAAATAACAATTCCACTTGAAGGCATAGTTATGGCATGTGGAAGGTTTTCTTATTGACACTTTGATGTTGGTGGATACATGCAACTGTGCTATCTTTGAGCGTTCAATATCCATGCCATCAGATTGAGTGAAGGTTGAAGAGGGTGAAGGAGTGATCCTTCCTCTTGGGTCAAAATGTTGGGTTGTTTCCCAGTTTTTGTGGGGGGCATTTTGACAGTTTCAGGAGATTTGAGTGCTATGGTTGTCTCAGCCATGCTGGAGCTACTAATATTAAATTGGCTCCGTCTCAGATGCATTTCTGATTTGTTTGGCTATGAGTGGAATTGGAAAAAAGGCATAAAGGAGACCCTGAGACCAAGAGATTAGAAAGGCATCTGAAGCTTCCTGTATAGATTTGGATGAATGGAGCAAAACTGGTCACTTTCCTGTTCTCCTTCATGGCAAAAGGGTCTATCCAAAGTCATCCCTATTGTTGGAAGAGGCGGTTCATTAAATCTTGTGACAGGGCCCACTCATGTGGTTTGAAAATTCTGCTGAGCCTGTCTGTTTCTGTATTTGCAACCCCTGGCAGGAAGCCCTATTGCATGTTAAGCCATGTTAAGGCTTTATTGCATGTAGTGATGTGTTCCACTCATCAAGCTGGTTTGAGAGAGAGAGAGAGAGAGAGAGCCTAGCCATAATTGAGTTGGTCTCACGAGAATTCCAGTCCCAGAAGAGAGAGCCATCCTCATGCTCTCTGCTAGTCTTGAAACAATTTCATGATCAAAATGAGAAACCATCTCTCCACTTTCCTCAGCTAGCATCCTCAGCATGTCAGTATGTGGCTGGTGTAAAGATCGGCGTAAGCCCTTGGTGCTGCAACGTACTTGATGCAGCCTCGTGGATAAACCCATGAGGCCTACACCAGCAGCTGGTGAACGGACTTGGCAGCAAGCCAGACTGAAGCTTCACTGATACCAGCCACTTTACCCCCAAGGGGGTTCTGGAAGCCGGCAGGACTTAGCCAGTGGCTGTACGAGTGAGAACAAGAAAAGAGTACAACACACACTGGGGTCACGGAATGCAGCTAGCAAGAATGGTCAGGTCCAAGCACAAGGTCAGATCCAGGCAGCAGGCTGGAATAGACAGAGTCCAAGCTAAGGGTTAGGGCAGGCAGCAGAAAGCAGAGATGAGATCCAAGCTAGAGTCAGAACCAGGGAGTCAAAGCAAAGGGAACAGGGAGACAGAAGAGACGAGGACTAGTGCAGCAAAGCAAAGGCAAGAAATGGGCCAGACAAGGAACAGGGCACAGAGAGGGCAAAGACAAAGCAAGGAGCAAGGCACAACAAGACACAGTTAGCAAGGAGACCTATTGCTGAGGCACTGGCTGGTTGAAAAGAACTTCCTTATATGCTGATGGGGAACGTGATGTCATCAGAAAGTGCAACAGGAAGTCCTGGCTAGTGGGACCTATAAAAGGAAGTCCAGAGTTATAGGAAGTTCTATCCCAGGTCCTGGGAACATCATGCTGCTGGAGACTATGCTGGAGTTGCTCTGGATCAGGGTTAAGGGGCCTAACAGCTGGGTTGATGCTGCTTTGCCATAAGTTGTTCTGCCAACATCCCCTTCAGCACACTGACTCTTGCAGTTACCCGCACACCTCCAGTGTCATCCATAGGTGACAGTGTGGGTTGAAGCACAGATCTGCAGAGTGCTGGAGTAGAAGGGCAAAATCAGTGCTCTGGGCTCAAGCTAATCAATAAATCCAGAGTTACCGAAGTCTTCTTCTGCTCCTTGCATCTTCAAGAATGACTACACTGGAGATTAAGACATCATGAAGCCAGGTTGGAAAAGATATCTATAAGCCTGTACATCATCTGACAGGATGGCACTGAAGTCTGTTTTCCTTTCCCTTTTCTTTTCATATGATGAGCAAGGGAAGGTTCCCAGATGTAAAAGGAAAGAGCCAGAACAACCACTCACTCTCCTTGCTTCTGTCATCTTGTATTGCCAACATGTTGCATGCAAATATGTCTCAAGCATATTCATTAGGGATATCCTGAAAACCTGACCTGTTTGTGGCCCTCGAGAGTTGGAAGTGAATACCATTGGGTTAACTCATAAGGTTAACTTCAGCCAGATACGTTATCCTGGATATTCAGTTGGATAAATGTCCCAATGAATACCCCTGAATAAAATTATCTGGCTCCATTTTAGGGGGACAACTTTAAGCCTAATTGCCTTTCTTTTGTGATAATCACTAGTTAGTGTAATGTTATCCAGCCACACATAGCCAGATAGGTTTAAACCTAAGTGGCTCTATTCAAAATAATATAACCAGTTAAGTAGCCCAGAATGTGTGTGTAAGTGAAAAATAAGAGAAGTCCTGCGCACTGAATCCCATAAACCCGGCCAATATGTAAAAGTGGGCCAAGCTGGGCCATGCACCCCCCCCCCCCCCAATCCTCCAAACCCCTCCAAAAGTGTTTTACAAAAAGAAATGTGGTAGGGATCACTGGACAGCCTCCCCTCCTCCTCCACTCCCTCCCCACTTCAGTAAATAGCTTGTGGCTCTCAGCTTTGATGAAGTGTAAGCCTTGCCTGACCCTTTAAGGCAAGTTTATAATAAAAAGGAATTTAAAAAAGCCTTAAAAACTCATCTTTTCAAAGAAGCCTTCAGTATTCTAGATACTGTTTAGATAGGTTAGTCGCTTAGCTATCAATCAAATATTCAAATAAGTTTGCAAATTGTTGTGTTCTATTTAAGTTTTTTATAAATTAATGTTAGTTATATTTATTTTTTTTTAAATTTGGTTTGTTGGATTGATCATGATGTTTTAATGTAATTTTGGTTTTTATTTTAGTTAAAGTAAGTTTTTATTTCATATTTGTTTTTATTTTATTTTATTTTCTATAAAACTTACTAATTTAATTTTCTTTGGAAAATATTGTAAACCACTTCGGTCATTTCTAGTATTTGGTGAAATGGTATATAAATGTATTAAATAAATAAATAAATAAAATATTGTGATCCTGGCACAGCGAAGGGGGTTTCTGAGGTACCGGGTAGGAGGAAGGGAGACAAAGTTGCTTTACTTCAATTATTTCCTGAACCTGGGAGGGGTGGAGGAAGGGGGAAGGCTGCCCAGTGACACCCTTCCCCCCCACCACACACACACACTGCATTTCTTTTGAAAAGTACTTTTAGAGGAGTTTAAGGAGGCTGGGGTTTCATGGCCCACAAGGCCCATTTTTATATATATATATTTGGTGGTATATGGGATTCAGGCCACAAGTCTTCTCTTCACTTTTTTTTTTTTTACACACTGTGCTACTTAACTGGATATAATTTTTTTAAATATAGCAGTTAAGTTAAAAGTTATCCTGCCACCTATGGTCAAATTACCTTAGGGTTGCTCTAAGGCAGGCCTAAACTTACAGGGTCATTTATCAAATATTGTTATGGCGTTTTCGCATGCATTAAGCAACTTTAATGAAGCAAATCATGTTATTAAATCTGGGGTCGGCACGCGCAAGGGGGTGCACACTTGTGCACCTTGTGCATGCCGAGCCCAAGGGGAGCCCTGATGGCTTTCCCTGTTCCCTCCAAGGCTGCTCTGAAATTGGAGCGGCCTTGGAAGGAACTTTCTTTTCGATCCCCCCCACCTTTCCCTCCCTTCCCCTATCTAACCCACCCCCCCAGCCCTACCTAAATCCCCCCTACCTTATTTGACAGAGTTACGCCTGCCTCTGCAGGATTGCCTCTGGCAGGCTTAACTTGCACGCGCCGACACACCATCCCCTGGCATAGCCGGTGTGCCGAAGGTCTCGGGCCCGCCCCCGGACTGCCACTTTTTCGAAGACCCGGGACATACGCGCGTCACGGGGCTTGCGCGCGCTGCCGAGCCTTTGCAAAATAGGCTTGGGCGCGCGCAGGGGTAGGTTTTCGGGGGTTACGCGCATATATTACGCATGTAACCCTTTGAAAATCTACCCCTAACAGAAAAGAAATATTGGTGACCTGATAGAGTCTTCTCTTCAGTCTCTGAGTGTGCTGCACTCATCTCACTATCCAGAGACAAAGAAATAACTAGCAGTGCTACAACTGCAATCTCTACACTATTTCTCACCCTAGCCTTCCCCAAGTGAAGAGAAAATTAAAAAAAAAAAATTCAGATTTGGGGAGGAGACAAGATGGCGGCTTAATCTGTGCATAGCACTGCCCACTCACTGTTTTCTTTAGCAAATTTCCTGCTTTATTGTGAATCAAAATGCCTGTGAAGAGGAAGGGGAAAATAAGATCTTATCCCTCGGTCTCCTCTTCCTTACCTGGATAGAAGACAATCCTGCAGGGCACAGCAATGGCATCGCAAATTGGGGCCCAGGTTCCAGATGTCACGGTGAGTGGAGGAGAACCCTCCCTGACCTCAAAAGAGGTATTGATGAGTCCCCAGGATGAGCATGGACTGCCGGCTCAATGGGCAGTCTTGACGCAGCACCCCGCATGGAGCCCCGAGGAGGGAATACAGATGTCAGAGGTCGAGGGAGCAGTGCCATTGGATATGCCCATGCTCAGCTCTTCATTATTTATTTATTTATTATTTATTTCGTGATTTTTTATATACCGCGGCACGTTAATAACATCACCTCGGTTTACAATAAACAATAAATCAGCAACAAGCTTTACAGTCAATAAGAATTCAGGTGTACATAAAAAATATCAATTAAGAATAAATTAAGAACCAATTAAGAACAATTAACAAATAAACTAATGATAAACATATTCCATAGTTAATGGCAAGTCTAATAGCTGGGAGGAAAGAGCCCGATCAAGTAAAATTTAGCAGCGGGGAATAAATAAATTGGCGTGTGGCATTGGATCAGAGAAATATAAGCAATAACTGGAATTTCAGGAAAAGAGATGGTCATTGAGTGTAAGCTATTTCGAACAGCCAGGTTTTGAGGTTCTGCTTGAATTTCTTATGGCAGGGTTCTAGACGCAGGTCTGTGGGCATTTTGTTCCAGAGGTTTGTTCCCGCAATCGTGAAGGAGCGGTCTCTTGTAGTAATGTGTCTGATGTGTTTAAGGGATTGGTTGATAGAGAGAGTTCTGTTACATCTGTGCCGGTTGGTATGACAACTCGGGCCAAGAGCAGAGGTGAGAGATTGCCTGCTGGGATTTCTCCAACTAATGGTTTACTAGCTTGCTTGGAAAAGCCTTTAGTAGTCGCTTTAGACTTTTTGTGGGACTTCATGTCTTCTTTGGGAAAAGCTTTTCAGACTGCTTTTCGAAGTGGATAATTTCGCTAAATACAATGATACTTATAGACAGGAAGTTTCTGATAAATTTAAGAATGTGGAAGAAGAAATACAACATGTTAAAAGTGTTCAATCTATGATAGTTCAAGACTGTTCTGCTTTAAACAGGAAAGTGGAATTTATAGAAAACTCTTGAAGGCATTTGAATTTGCGCGTATTGAAATTTTTCAGGGTCATGGGAGAGATCCCACAAGTTACCATAAGAAGATATTTCCTTGAAGTTTTGGAGTTACAAATTAATCTTCTTCCCCCCCTGGATAAAGTGTATTTTCTACCTTCTCACTTCAGTGCTCAAGTTCAGATTCCTCCTGTAATTGTAAACAATTTATCTGACTATTTAGATTCATCTAATTTTGAAATATCTGAAAGAGCCACTTTGCTGATATCTCTATTTACTGAAAACGATCTTAGTATTGTTATGAAAAGTTATTTTAAGAAATTGAATGCACTATTCATGGGGAAAAAAATCAGGATAGTCCCAGATTTAATAAAATCAGCTCAGGAGAGAAGGAAGGGATTCTTGGCCTTGCGCCAAGAAACCCTAGCTATTGGAGCAACCTTCTTCCTAAGATTCCCGTGTAAATGCATTGTTAAGTATAATAGAGATAATTATATATTTTTTTCACCAGAATAGCTTAAAAGCTTTATAGATTCTAAGAAGACTATGTTACAACTTGGTAATGTTTAAGCTTTAATAATCCTATAATGGACTATGTGTATCCTTTGTGAAGTAAGCTATTGCTATTTTTAGTTTACGTGATTTTTCTCCTTTTTTGCTGATCTCCTTCCCCCAAATATTGTGGTCTAATAGATATTGTTTGTTATTATAAATGTGATTTCTGACTGTATTGTATTTTCTTTATTTTCAATACCATATTTCTTCATAAAGTGGATACTTTGAAAGTTGTAAAATCAATAAATTTAAAAATTAAAAAAAAAAAAATCAGCATCAGTGTATTGCATCTCTTCCTGGCACAGTGAGTGAGACCACTAAATCACAAAGAAGATTAGAAGCAGCCCTTTATCAGTGCCAAATCCAAATGCAAAGCTTATTCAAAACTCTCAGAGGGCTTCTCCTAGCATATCCTTCTCAGCAAAAAGCTAGAGAATAAATACACAGACTGCTTCTTGCACATGTTTTGTTGCGGGACCGGGCCGTGCCCTGGTCCCTCCACCTACCTTGGGGCCGGCCCGGCCCGCGCAAGTCCGTCTCTGGCCTCCCAGGCCTGTTCCGTGGCCTGCCGGGGTGTCCCCACTGCGAGGGAGACGCCGCCGACTCCCCATCACTGGCCCCGCCCCCTAGGCGCGCGCACACGCGCGCAGGGGCTCCAGTCTTAAAGGGGCCAGTGCGGGAAACCAAGGACAGCCCCTGGGATGACGTCAGGGGCCGCCACTTAGCAGTGTAAGTCCCTTAAATGACTAAAAATTATATGCCTAAAAAGTAGATGTATACTAGGCAGATCGTGGGGTAGAGTGAGTTAGCTGTATAACTTATACGGTTAACTACTGATATTCGGTTTTAGCCTGATAAGTTTACATCTAAGTTTAGATGCTCCATAAAGCAGGTCTAAACTTAGCCAGGTAGACTTATCCGGAGAAGTGTGCACATATACTCGTATATTTGGTGGCTTTGCTGTGCCGCTGAATATACATCGTAACTTAGCCGGATTAGTTTTAACTGGCTAAGTTACTTACACGGCCAACTTGAATATATGCCCCTATATATTCTCTAAGGGTGATGGCAACTTCTTTATGTTTAACTATGTCATCCGTGGGTCAAATGTTGGCAAACTTATGACAGTAAATTTTCATTTTTCCATAAAGAAAAAAGGAATTATTTGGGTTTGCTGAAAGTGCGTGTTTGAGAAAAATAGTAGCAAGGCTGCATTTACACCATAAAATCAGCAGCCATTCAATGAGCAGCTGTTGATAATGAGAATATAACATTTTGAGCAAGAGCCTGACACTTATTTCTACAAATTGCAAGCCTATATATTTTTTCGTTTTGCAAAAATGTAGTTAAAATTTAATGGCATCTGCAAACTTTATGATCCAAGAGTGTCCAGTCAGACCCAATACATTGCATGTTGAATATTTCTCAGTTGATTTCTGGGATCAACATGTATGAACACTTCTGACCTAAGGGAGTGTATAACACTTTTCAACTTCATCCAAATCATTTATTCAAAATTTAGCCTATGATAAACATTTACCTGAAAATCTTTCAATCAATGAGAGGCTCCGTATCAAAACCACATTTTTGTGTACTTCTAATTTAAGTTCATGTCTAGCTAACGTTATGTTTAAAACAATAAACGACCAATTATTCACTAAACTGCAGTAAATCTACACGTTCCCATGAGTGAATTACCATGACATTCACTAAACTGTGTTACCCGAGTAATACTGTTTTGTGAATTCTGCAGTAACTCCCTTGCTCATATTGCCACAATCAGGAAAACTCAGCATTTCCAGCCATGGCAAAACACAGCGGTGTCCCTCATCCTGGGGCAGCCAATTATATGGGCTACAAGTGCTTCCCACCCTCCCTAATCCCCCGCCCCCTCCACACACACTGCCCTTGAAAAAATGTCCCTGATAGTCTGTGGGGCAAGTAGCCAACCTCTCCCCTATCCCTGCCAGTTACATAAAAGCAAACAAATGTGCGCTTTTCATGCCAGCCTTTTAACTCCCACCCCTTTGGGGTAACCTCCCCACCATTGGAAAAGCCCCCAGGCTCACCTCCTCTGTGTGTGGATAAAAAAGCAATCCTGACTTGCTCCTGCCCTGCTACTGCCAGCACCTCCTCGAAAAATGGTGACCTGTACATCCCCCAGTTTCTACCATTATACAATATGCAAATATACAAAACCATGTGCCTAATTTTAAAACAATACTAGCTTTGCCCAAAATACTAATTTGATGCATTGTGACACAACTGTACAAATAGTACTTCAGGACTTTTACCCAAGCCTTATATATGTACCTCTTCACTTCCCATTTTGTGAGGAACCATTTCTGAAGTTATTCACCAATATTTAATTTGTCATAAAATGGATAAAGATTCATGAACAAACACACTAGTTCATATTAACTTGGACCAGAAGCTAATCAAAGCACATTACAAATTAATGTCTAGTAATTAATCAAAATGTATGAAATAAAATGAACAACCTCTTCTACTTACATTGCACAATGAGTTGGACCACAGCTTCTCTAGGTTTGACGTTAAATCCATTGTATTGACTTGTCTGACACTTGTATGTCCCTGTCATTTCCCTAGAAACATTCACAATCCTTAGTATTCCGTCATAACTTTCCATTTGCATTGATCCATCTGGCATTGGAACCTCTTTGTCCGCTCGAGACCACAGGATTATGGGTTTGGGTTTTCCAGATACTTGGCACTGCAGTTCTATTGTATCTCCTTCCCTGGTGACCAAAGGGGATTTCTCTTTTGGAACTGTCAAATTGGGTGGAACTTTGAAATGAAGAAAAAAAAGTGAATTAACAGGCTGACATTTCTTGGAAATATAATTTTAAAGAAAGTAAATACAGGAAGATTATAAGTGGAAACCCACTTCTTAAAAAAAAATAAATTTAAATGTATTTTTCACTGATGAGTATGATGTCGTCTTAGTGAGTCCAGTTTTATAAACTTCACAGTAAAATTCACAAGTTTGGATTTGATTTATGAAAGCCTTCTATTAGAATAATAAAGTTCTGCATTTAGGGATCAAAAAATATTGACATCATACATGAAAACAAAATTATTAATATACACAAACATTAGACAATTCAATACAATTATTTTTTCTCCACATTTTGGGGCCTACACACTAAAGCATACAGTTGAATTTTCAAAGGAATTATGCATGTAAATGTAACATACTATCACAGGAATTTTGAAAAGCTACTTACCCATATTAAGTGCACATAATATGGATAAAAAATAAGGACAATTAAATAGCACATATTGTAATAGTTTTCAAAAGCACCCTTACATGTGTAAAACTCATTTTTAAGCAAGCAAATCCTTTTGAAAATCAGACCCGGATTTACGCGCGCAGGGCACTTGCGCGCCGGCGCGCCTATTTTGCATAGGCCGCTGGCGCGCGCAAGTCCCTGGGCTTCGTAAAAAGGGTGGGGAGGGGCGTGTCCAGGGGCATGTCCGGGGTCAGGGGCGGTTCGGAGCTGGACCGGGGGCGTGGCGCCGGCCAGGGGGCGTGGTCGAGGCCTCCGGACCAGCCCCCGGGTCGGGTGATGGCGTGCCAGCAGCCCGCTGGTGCGCGCAGATTTACGCCTGCTTTCAGCAGGCGTAAATCTGCCAACAAAGGTGGGGGGGGGGGTTTAGATAGGGCTGGGGGGGTGGAAAGAAAGTTCCCTCCGAGGCCGCTCCGATTTCGAAGCAGCCTCGGAGGGAACAGGCAGCTCGCGCCGGGCTTGGCGCGCGCAAGTTGCATAAATGTGCACCCCCTTGCGCTCGCCGACCCCAGATTTTATAAGATACGCGCGGCTACGCGCGTATCTTATAAAATCCAGCGTACTTTTGTTCGCGCCTGGTGCGCGAACAAAAGTACGCGCTTGCGTAAATTTATAAAATCTACCCCACACTGTTTTGTAGCGGCCACATTCTATTTGGCATTCAGGTAGATTTAACTATACTTTTGTGATAGCAAATATGCTATATATACGTGTACTATGTATGCTATATTTTATTGGGTGTGCTAAAAATTTGAATGCTTCACAAGTTAAGTGCTGTTTAGGGTGGATGCTAAAACATATTTATACAGCATGAATGATAAAAAATGTTTGCATGAGTTTTCGTGCATAGGCCCCTTTAGTTATGGTAACTGGTTTACATGGTTGTTGTGGGAATATATAGTACAGCTAAAGCTTGTTTAAATAAATCTCTGCTTCAAACAAATAGATTGATATCTATTAATTTGGAGCTCTTTTGAGAACCTTGACATTTTTCCCAGTACCTTTCTAATGCATGTATATTACAAGTATATATAATATGACAATTTTTCGTGAATAGTTTATTTACCCACTGAAATGTTCTACCACTAAACATAGTGTTTCAGTGGAGGGGATCAAATGTTTACATTGCTAAAATATTCACTTATAGAAGTATACAGCAACAATATACAATTTTCCACAGACACAACTTAAGACATATTTATGCAGTTCTTTTTTATCTCTATGAGGGCAATTTTCAAAGCCATTTAACCAGGTAAATAAAGATTGACCTGGGAATCCTGGCCTGTATGAAAATTTAAATCCTCAGAGCAGCTAGAAAATATTTATGCATTTATTATTTATTTATTGACATTTCTATTCTGCCCATTTACCAGTTGAGGTACAGGGATCATAATATGCATACATATAATCATACTCAAAGTCAGCATGGCTTTACCCAAGGCAAGTCTTCCCTCACAAATCTGCGTCACTTTTTTGAAGGAGTTAATAAACATGTAGATAAAGGTGAACCGGTAGATGTAGTATATTTGGATTTCTAGAAGGCGTTTGACAAAGTTCCTCATGAGAGGCTTCTAGGAAAAGTAAAAAGTCATGGGATAGGTGGTGATGTCCTTTCATGGCTTTCAAACTGGCTAAAAGACAGGAAACAAAGAGTAGATTTAAATGGACAATTTTCTCAGTGGAAGGGAGTGGGCAGTGGAGTGCTTCAAGGATCTGTATTGGGACCTGTACTTTTCTATATATTTATAAATGATCTGGAAAGAAATATGACAAGTGAGGTAATCAAATTTGCAGATGATACAAAATTGTTCAGAGTAGTTAAATCACAAGCAGATTGTGATAAATTGCAGGAAGTGTTATGGTTGTGGACTCTTGGGCCGGCTGAGATGGTAGATGTTATACTGTGGGGACCCACAGGAAGCGTCACAGCCGGGAGGCGGCGCTGAAGAGACTCTGGAGGAGACTTCACCACTGGAAGCCCGAGATCCCCCCAGGAGGAGCTCGTAGGGACCCGGGCCTGTTGGACTTAGGCGGGACCCTATGCGACCAAGGATCCTGGAAGCGGCCGAAGAGGTGGATGGTGAGGACGGCTGGACCCAGGAGGCTGGAAGAGTGTTCACCCTCGGAAGCCTGCGGCTCCCCCAGGAGGAGCCCATTAGAGCCTGAACCGCTGGGACTTAGGAGAATCCTCTGGGCCAGCAAGTACCGGATACCTGAGGTGGTGGAAGAAGCCAAGTCGGAGTCCAGGAACGAAGCCGGGTCAGAAGCCAGAAGTCAGAGATCCAAATCAAAGCCAAGGGCGGAAGCTGAAAACAGAGTTGTGGGATGGAGCCGGGTTGGAAGCCAGAAGTCAGAAGTCAATACCAAAACCAGAGCAGAAGCTGAAGACGAGTCAGGAGACGAAGCCGGGTCGGAAGCCAAAAGACAGAAGAGACGATCCAGATCCAAAGCAGCAACTAGAAGTCAGTGAACTGAGAGAACCTCGTTGCAAGGCGAGGTACAGCTGCTGGGTTTAAATAACCCGGCAGCGTCTGACGTCATCAGGAGAGCTGCCTAGGTTTCCCGTGCTGGCCCCTTTAAATCTGTAGCCCCAGCGCGCGCACGTACTTAGGGGGCGGGGCCAGCCATGGATCAGCGATGGCGTCTCCCTCGCAGGGAGAACGCCGCGGAGAACTGCATCTCTGGCCTGGGAGGCTGAAGAGAAAGTGTTCCCGCGGTGAGTGTAGTTCCCGGGGCACAGCCCGGGACTGTAACAGTACTCCCCCCTCCTACGCCCCCTTCCTGGAGGCCTGGGTTTACCTGGATGATCCAGATGAAACTGGTGGAGAAGACCCTTGTCCAAGATGTTGATGGCTGGCTCCCAGGAATTCTCTTTGGGACCGTAGCCCTCCCAGGAGAGAAGGTATTTCCACCGGTGACGGTGGAACCAAACGTCCAGAACATCCTTCACCGTATAGTTGACGTCGGTTTCGGCTTCAGTGGCGGTAGGTTCTGGAGGTTTGTCATGAAATGTGGAGAGCACCAGAGGCTTAAGCAGAGACACGTGGAACATGTTGTGGATCCTCAGGTAGGATGGCAGATGTAACTGGTAGGAGACTGCCCCTACTCGCTCCACTACCGTGAATGGACCAATCTACCTAGGGGCCAGGCACATAGAGGGAGTCCGTAAATGAATGTTCCTGGTACTCAACCATACTTTCTGCTTTAGAAGGAAGGCCGGGGCAGGCCACTGTGACCTATCTGCATATTCTTTAGCCTTGGCTGCCGTCAGACAGAGTTTCTCCTGAGTGGATCTCCAGAGGTTGCGCAACTGACATGCCATAAGTTGAACTGCAGGGGACGGTATCGTCAAAGGTAGTGGCAGAGGAGGCCTCAAGGTCTTTCCATAGACCAACAGGAACGGGGACTGGTTGGTCGCAGAGTGCTTATGGCTGTTATAAGAGAACTCTGCCCATGGTAGCAAGGTGACCCAATCATCCTGGAGATCCCTCACGAAGAACCGGAGGAAAGCCTTTAGGGTCCTATTAGTGTGCTTGTCTTGCCCATTGCCTTGGGGATGGAAGTCTGTTGTTAGATCGAGTTGTACACCGAACTTCCTGCAAAGGGCCTTCCAATATTTCGCAGTAAACTGCAGACCACGGTCAGAGGCTATGTGCAAGGGGAGTCCATGTAGACGGAAGATGTGTTGCGTAAAGAGGGTAGCTAATTCTGGTGCTGTAGGCAGCTTAGCAAGAGGCATGAAGTGAGCCATCTTCGAGAAACAGTCGACCGTGACCCAGATCATGGTCTTCCCATCAGAAACAGGCAAATCTACAATAAAATCTGTGGACAGATGAGTCCAGGGCTCAGTAGGAATGGGTAGCGGCTGAAGGAGCCCCCAGGGGCGTCCATGTAAGGGTTTCTGCCGGGCACAGGTAGGACACGACTGAACATAGAGTCGTACGTCTTTCTTGACCTGCGGCCACCAGTAGAACTCCGTCAGAAGTTCCTGGGTCTTGGTTTTTCCTGGATGCCCGGCGGTCAGGGAATAGTGGGCCCACGCTAACACTCTCCTAGGGGAACGAGAGGGCACTACCGTCTTACCTGCTGGGGCCACCTCGGATGCGGCCAGAAGAACTTTGGATGGGTCCAGAATGTACTGAGGTGGGTTGATGGTATCTTGTCTCCATCGTGCGGGAGAGAGCATCCGCTCAGACGTTCTTGGATGCCGGTCGGTAACGGAGGGGAAAAATTGAAACGGCTGAAAAAGAGTGACCAGCGCGCCTGCCGTGGATTAAGATGCTGGGCACGGTACAGATACTCCAGGTTCTTATGGTCTGTGTAGACGACTACTGGGTGCTGGACCCCCTCCAACCATTGTCGCCACTCTTCAAAAGCTAACTTGATGGCCAGCAGCTCCTTGTCCCCTATGCCATAGTTCCTCTCTGCGGGCAAGAATTTGCGGGAGAAGTAGGAACAGGGTAAGACCTTACCCCCGTTGGACAGCTGTCTTGAACGGCACCAACAGCCATGTTGGAGGCATCAACCTCCACAATAAACTGGCGTTGCGGGTCTGGGTGATGAAGGCACGTATCCTGGAGGAAGGCGTTCTTTAACTCCTGAAAGGCTTGTTGCGCTGTTGCGGGCCAATTCTTCACGTCCGCTCCCTTTTTAGTGAGAGCCATGAGAGGCGCCACTATGCTGGAGTAGTGTGGAATGAATTGTCGGTAAAAATTGGCGAACCCCAGGATCCGTTGGAGTGCCTTCACTCCCTCTGGTTGTGGCCAATCCTTGATTTCTGCAACCTTCTCTGGGTCCATATGGAAGCCTGTGAATGATATGATGTACCCAAGAAAGGGTAGTGACTCCTGCTCAAACAGGCACTTCTCGAATTTTGCATAAAGTTGGTTATCTTGGAGTTTCTGTAGTACACGGCGGACATCATAGCGATGTGTCTCCAAGTCCTTGGAATAAATGAGCACATCGTCAAGGTAAACAATTACCAAGGTATGCAGCATCTCCCTCAGAACCTCGTTCATGAGGTTCTGAAAAACTGCCGGGGCATTGCAGAGACCGAAGGGCATGACCAGGTATTCGTAGTGGCCATCCCTTGTGTTAAAAGTGGTCTTCCATTAGTCTCCAGGCCGAATCCTCATTAGATAATACGCCCCACAGAGATCCAACTTAGTGAACACCTTGGCCCCCTGTAATCTGTCCAGAAGTTTCGGGATCAAGGGCAAAGGATACCGGTCCCGCCGGGTAATGCTGTTCAGGCCACGGTAATCTATGCAGGGTCGGAGGGACCCGTCCTTCTTCGCTACAAAGAAGAACCCCGCTCCAGCCGGGGATTTGGATGGTCGAATGAACCCTCGGTCCAGGCTCTCCCAGATGTAGGCGGACATGGCCTGTGTCTCGGGAAGGGACAACGGGTATACCGGTCCCCATGGCGGCGTGGTACCCGGGAGCAAGTTAATCACACAGTCGATGGGGCGGTGCTCCGGGAGGATCTCCGCTTTCTCCTTAGAAAAGACATCGAGGTAGTGGAGTGGCAGTGCCAAGGAAGTCGTCAGCAGAGGTACCGGTGGTGGAGGGACAGCAGCCAAACAGGAGTCAAAGCACGAGGGCCCCCAGGATGCCACCTGGAGGGTATCCCATGAGATTACAGGAGAGTGCTTCCACAGCCAAGGTAGCCCCAGGATTACCGGATGCATGGACCCGCCCAAAGGCGGTGACAAATTGTACCTGATTGGTCAGGCGGGAGTCCTGACGCTCCCACAGGTTGGAGGCCCACGCCAAGGGTCTCCCGTCCAGCAGGGAGATAATATAGCTCGACTTGACCTGGTCCATCGGCAACTGAGCTGGAAGGAGATTGAATCGAATATAGCACTGGTTCAGGAACCCTCGGCAAAGCTTCACATCCCCTGAAAACCGCAAGGGTGCTGGCATCTGTATGGGTGCCACTGATCCGGTATTGGTCTCAGCTCCAGGTACCGGGGAACTGGAAGCAGTGGCTCTACCAACGCGGTCAGCTAGTCCCTGCACTGTTGCCATCAGAGACTCGAGGCAAGTTTGCTGCTGTTGCAGCCTCTGTGCAATACCCGGGATGGCTTTCAAGCCTGCACGATCCGCCGGGTCCATGGCCTTGCACTGTTATGGTCGTGGACCTTTGGGCCAGCTGAGACGGTAGATATTATACTGTGGGGACACACAAGAAGCGTCACAGCTGGGAGGCGGTGCTGAAGAGGCTCTGGATGAGACTTCACCACTGGAAGCCTGAGGTCCCCCCAGGAGGAGCCCGTAGGGACCCAGGCCTCTTGAACTTAGGTGGGACCCTATGTGACCAAGGTTCCAGGCAGCGGCCAAAGAGGTGGATGGTGAGGACGGCTGGACCCAGGAGGCTGGAAGTCTTCACCCTCGGAAGCCCGTGGCTACCCCGGGAGGAACCCGTGAGAGCCCGAACCGCTGGGACTTAGGAGAATCCTCTGGGCCAGCAAGTACCGGATACCTGAGATGGTGGAAGAAGCCAAGTCAGAGTCCAGGAATGAAGCCGGGTCAGAAGCCAGAAGTCAGAGATCCAAATCAAAGCCAGGGGCCGAAGCTGAAGACAGAGTCGTGGGACGGAGCCGGGTCGGAAGCCAGAAGTCAGAAGTCAATACCAAAACGAGGAGCAGAAGCTGAAGACGAGTCAGGAGACGAAGCCGGGTCGGAAGCCAGAAGAAAGAAGAGACGATCCAGAGCCAAAGCAGCAACTAGAACTCAGTGAACTGAGAGAACCTCATTGCAAGGCGAGGTACAGCTGCAGCTGCCGGGTTTAAATAACCCGGCAGCGTCTGACGTCATCAGGAGAGCTGTCCTAGGTTTCCCACGCTGGCCCCTTTAAATCTGAAGCCCCAGTGCGCACGCGCCTAGGGGGCGGGGCCAGCCGCAGATCAGCGGAGGACTGCGTCTTGGACCTGGGAGGCCGAAGAGAAGGTGTTCCGCGGCCGGACCTCAGGGTGTCTTGAAAATTTAGTTTTAGAGTTGTAGATTTACATATCATCAACCTTCCAATCATTATTTCAAATTTGATCATGTTATGATCATTATTGCCAAGTGGCCCCACCACCATCACCTGCGCTCCACTAAGAATAAAATCTAAAATAGCTCCCTCTCTCGTTGGTTCCTGAACCAATTGTTCCATGAAGCTGTTGTTTATTCCAGGATTTTTATGTCTCTAGCATGTCCTGATGTTACATTTACCCGGTCAATATTGGAGTAACTGAAATCTCCCATTATTACTGCACTGCCAAATTGGTTAGCTTCCCTGATCTCTCTTGGCATTTCATCATCTGTCTGATCATTTTGGCCAGTATACTCCTATCACTATACCCTTACCCAACACACATGGGATTTCTACCCATATAGATTCTACTGAGCATTTAGTCTCTTGTATGACACCTAGGGGTAAACATTCAGCCCCTAAGCAGTTACTTAAGTTAGCTGGATACTCATATCTGGATAACTTAACTGGGATATTCAGCGGCAGAGCTACACCACTGAATATACCTGGATACATTAAAGTTTGCTGGATATGTGATATCTGGCTAACTTTAGACCTACCCTATGGCGCTACTAGAGTTAGCTGGTTAAGTTAAACAGAGTTTGCTGGTTAAGTTAAAAGGCTAACTATGCTCCTCCTCAGAACACTTAACTCACACCCCAAGAACATCCCAACTTACCCGGCTTAATTCTAGCTGAATAATTCGTTATTTGGCTAGAATTTTGCAAAATAAGCCTTTTAAATATGCAGATAAGCCTTTTTAGACAGATAACTTTCCCGTTATCCATCTAAATGTTTTTTGAATATGTACCTCCTAAATTTCAGCACCTTGAGTGTGATATTCAGTACTACTTAGCCAGAGAAGTTAGGACTTATGTGGCCAAGTAGCAGCAGTTGAATATCCGGCCATGCTGAAAGGCCACCATTTAGCCAGATAGCTAGTTATCTAGTTAAATAGTTAGTGGCTAAATAGCAAATGGGGCAAGAACATTCAAGAGAGGAGCTGACTTAACTGGATGAGTTATCTGGCTAACCTATCTGGCCAAGTCTGGTCAGCTCATAGGGCTGTCCTAAAGTCATCCAGATAAACTTATCTGGCTAACTTTAAGACGGTTGTGTTGCGTCCGTCGATCTCAGATGGCTTCGACCCTTGTGCCTCACCTTTTTCTCAGCTCTCCCCGCTAGCCTTGGGAAGATGGCTACCGCCGTGACTGCAAGCTGCTCTCTTCGGCGTCCCCAGAACGGCTATGGCGTTGCCTCCCGCCATGTTTCTCCCAAGAGCCTCCTAGGGTGCGCGTGCTACCCACGTCTTTATTGCAGCTATGGCGCGAACCTCGTGGGCATCCCTCTCAAGTGACGTCACACCATCCGGGTATTTAGCCTGCCCAAACTTGCTAGCTAATCGAGTTAGGAAGGACTGGATCATGGATTGGTCTCGGCCGTCTAAGCTACTCCGCCGTTTCCGTGCTGCCACTGGAAGCTCTCTCTCTGCCCTTCGGGGTATTGTCTAACCTGGGCACCTACTCCTCGGGAGCCCTCTGCTTTATTTCAGGTGCCTTACTGGAATCAGGTACTCACTCCTCGAGGGCCTGCTCTCCCTGCCTCGGTGCCTGTACCATCTACTTCAGCCTGGTGGAATCGCCAACCTACAGCTACCATCTAGTGAGTAATCTAACTCTCAGTCTGTCTCATCTACAGCATTGCCTTGCCTGGGAAACCTACACCGGAATCCCCTATACAATGTGGTGAGATGGGTTCCCTCTGCTGAGGGTCACGGGACTGCTACCTCTGGATCACCTCACTACTGCCACCTCTGGGGGTACACATCAAGCTGTACAATAAAAGAGCTAATTCTGTGTTTGTGCATCCTGAGTATAGCCCAGTACTGTGGCTCCCCATGGGGCTCCTCCCCGTGGGCGTGGTCATCTGCCACAGTACCCAAGAATCCACCCAAACACTGTTAAACCATAACAGATTGCTAAATGCATGGATTCGGCTCAGCTCACCGCATTGCAGGCCATTCCAGGCCTGGCCCAGCGAATCTCCGAAAAGCAGAATGCACTGGAGAATTTGACTGCTGCATTCAACCAGCTGCACGCACAGATGAACTTACCCACCACCACAGGTAGAGAAGTTACACCACAAGAAGTGACAGTTAAGACAATTGTACCTCTATCTGCTCCAACACGCTTTTCGGGGGAAGTTTGGAGGAGGCGGAAGGAAAGATCCCTCCAAGGCCGCTTTGATTTCGGCGCTGCCTCGGAGGGAACGGAGGCAGGCTGCTCGGCTTGGCATGTGCAGGTTGCATAATTGTGCACCCTCCTGTGCACGCCGACCCTGGATTTTATAACATGTGCAGGGCAGCGCGCACATGTTATAAAATCGGGCGTAGATTTGTTCGCGCCGGGTTGCGCAAACAAATCTACGCCCGTGCATAAATTTAAAAATCTACCCCTTAGCTAACTTCGCTATAGAATTCAAGACACTGGCGTCTGAATTACATTGGGACTCTAAATGCCTGAGGACCCTCTTCTTTGAAGGACTGAGCTCTCGTTTGAAAGACAATCTGGCAGCTAGTGAGATGCCTGAGACCTTAGCTGAACTGTTGAAGTTGGCAACAAGGATTGATTGCCGACTTCGTGACAAGGTTCAAGAGACCAAGACTCCCAGAAGACCCTTTTAGGGTGAAGCTCAAGTTAAGTCCACACCCAGGTCTGTTCCCTGGGTCCAGTTGCTGGCGAGGAAGAACCAATGCAATTAGGCTGCAGTCACCTGACGTCAAAAGAGAGAAGAACACGGAAGAAGTTGGGGCTTTGCATGTATTGTGGACAAGCTGGCCATGCTGTTCAAACATGCCCTATATGTCCAGGAAACTGGAAGACCTAAGTCCTGCGGGAGGAGTCTTCTTAGGTCTTACTGCACCCTCTCCTCCACTCTCTCTTCCAGTATCCTTGATCTGCGGACCCTTAGAGTATCAGACTCTTGCCCTAGCGGATTCAGGGGCAGGAGGTAATTTCATTTTACAATTAGTGGAGCACTTGCGGAATCCCACTACCACCATGATGTCTCCACTACTCCTATCTTCAATTCACGGAGAGCCGTTACTGGGCGAAGTAATCCAGCTCACCGAACCAGTATGTTTACGGACCGGTGCTGTCCATTCTGAAACCATCTCCTTCTTTGTTCTAGAGAAGGCCATGCACCCTATAGTACTGAGGCTACCATGGCTGCAGCAGCATATGCCTCAATTCAATTGGGCTACACTGGAACTTTCACGTTGGGGTCCAGATTGCCATGGTAAATGTCTGATGGAGTTTGCTCCAATACCCTTGCATGCCAACTACCCCATTGATGCCTGGGATGCTGCCTCAATATGCATTTTTTCAAGATGTATTTTCCAAAGATGCTGCAGACGTACTACTCTCCCACAGATCCTACAACTGCACCATCAATTTGAAGCCTAACAAATAAAGCCATGTCCGAATATATACAGGAGAACCTTCAAAAAGGCTTTATAAGACCCTCCAAGTCTCCTGCCGGTGCAGGCTTCTTCTTTGTGGGGAAGAAGGACGGAATGTTGCGTCCATGTATAGGCTACAGAGGTCTAAACGAGATCACTGTGAAAGACCACTATCCCTTACCACTCATCTCAGAGCTATTTGATAGAGTATAGGGAGCCAAGATATTCTCCAAGCTTGTTAAGGGAGCCTACAACTTAGTTCGCATCCGCTCTGGGAATGAATGGAAGACAGCCTTCAACACCCGGGACGGTCATCTTGAATATCTAGTGATGCCTTTTGACCTGTGCAATGCTCTGGTTGTCTTCCAAAACATGATGAACGACATTCTGCGGGACCTTCTCTACAAATGTGACATTGTATACTTAGATGACATCTTGATATTTTCCCAAGACATGACCACTCATCTGGAGGATGTCAAAAGAGTGCTGAAAAGACTCCGCGAAAATCATCTATACGCCAAGTTGTCTAAGTGTGAGTTTCACAAGGAATCACTGCCTTTCTTAGGGTACATTGTTTCCAACTAAGGTTTCCAGATGGACCAACAGAAGCTGGAGAGCATTAAGAAATGGACACAACCGACAGGTCTAAAGGCTCTCAGACGATTTCTGGGTTTCACCAATTACTACAGAACATTCATCAAGAACTACTCCTCACTAACTCTTCCACTTACAGCTATGACGAAGAAAGGTGCTAACGTTGCCAATTAGTCTACGAAGGCAGTAACAGCATTCCAGAAACTGAAAGACGCCTTCTCGAGCAAGCCATGCCTCTGACATCCGGATCTGACTAGGCCCTTCATCGTTGAGGTTGATGCCTCAGATGTCAGTGTAGGGGCCGTGCTAAGCCAGGCCGGTGATTCCAAGGTCTTACACCCATGTTCATTTTTCTCCCGTTGCTTCTCACCAGTGGAGAACTACGGAATAGGAGATAAAGAGCTCCTGGCAATAAAGATGGCATTCGAGGAGTGGCACCCTTGGCTCGAAGGAGCACAACATCAGATCACAGTCTTTACAGACCATAAACATTTGGAGTACCTCCGCTACGCACAGCGCCTAAACCATAGGCAAGTGAGATGGTCCCTGTTCTTCAACAGATTTGACTTTGTGCTGAAATACTGCTCTGGAGATAAGAACATCAGAGCAGATACCTTATCTCGCTCATTTCTCTCTGAGGACGTTCCAGATGAACCTCAACAGAGTTATCTTGTCAGCTACTCACCCAGTACCTGCGGGTAAAACCATTGTACCCAACAACCTAAGAAAAGAGCTGTTAGCATGGGCTCACGACTCCAAACTGGCTGGACACCCTGGTCAACGTAGAACTCTGGCTAAACTGCAGAAGTATTACTGGTGGCCCACCATGAAGGAAGACATGTTCTCCTAAGTTGCTTCGTGCTCAAATCGTGACAGACAGAAACTGCCACCCGGTCATCCTTGGGGCCTACTCCAACCTTTGCCAGTACCAGACGAGCCATGGACACATATTGCTACAGACTTTGTGGTAGACTTACCACTCTCAGGAGGAAACAACAGGATCTGGGTAACAGTAGATCATTTCTCAAAGATGGCTCACTTCATGGCTCTCCCTGGCTCACCCACAGTGATGGAGCTTGCAAAGCTCTTCGTCACTCACATCTTTCGCCTACACGGCATACCAAAGCACATCGTCTCTGATCGAGGAGCCCAATTCACAGTTAAGTTCTGGAAGGCACTGTGCAAGAAGTTTGATATCTCTCTCGACTTCACCTCAGCATACCATCCACAGTCTAAAAGGCAAACGGAGAGAATGAATAGGACACTCAAGCAGTTCATTCGTGCCTACTTGGGCACTCATCAAAATAACTTGGCTGAACTGTTGCCCTGGGCTGAATTTTCCATCAACTCTCATCCAGCAACATCAACTGGATCAACACCATTCGAAGTGGTCTACGGACGACTACCATTACCACCACTACCACTTCCACTGTCAGTGTCGTCCCCGGCAGCTCAAACTACTGCTAAAGATATTCAACAACTATGGACTCAGACCAAAGAAATACTTCATAAAGCAGGACAACGAGCAAAGAAAGGCTATGATGCTCATCACTGCAAGGCTCCAGATTTCCAGCCTGGTGACAAAGTCTGGCTATCCACAAAGCTTTTAAGACTCAAGCTACCTTCAGCTCGTTTTGCTCTGTGCTTTGTTGGACCCTTTCCCATTCTCCGATGATTAGGCAATCTTGCCTACAGTCTGAAGCTTCCACCAGCAATGAAGATTCATAATGCGTTCCATGTCTCACTATTGAAGCCACTAGTCCTTAGTGAGTTCTCAACCAAGACAACTGAGCCTCACCAACTGATGCAGAAGAAGACCTCGAATACAAAGTAGATGCAATCCTTGATGTAAGAAGGAGAGGTAGAGTATGGGAATACCTCCTGTCATGGGAGGGTTATGGACCTGAAGAAAACTCTTGGGAACCTTTGGCAAATATCATGGATAAGGAGATGCTTCAACAATTCCACAGATGCATCCTCTGAAACCAAGACCAGGTAGGAGGTCTGGAGGGGGCCCTTTGAAGGGGGGTTCTTTTGCGTCCGTCAGTCTCAGATGGCTTCAACCCTTGTGCCTCACATTTTTTCAGCTCTCCCCGCTAGCCTTGGGAAGATGGCTACCACCACGACTGCAAGCTGCTCTCTCCGGCATCCCTGAAATGGCTATGGCATTGCCTCCTGCCATGTTTCTCCCAAGGGCCTCCTAGGGTGCACAGGTGTGCACTACCTACGTCTTTATTCCAGCTATGGCGCGAACCTCGGGGGCATTCCCCTCAAGTGATGTCATGCCATCCGGGTATTTAGCCTGCCCAAACTTGCTAGCTAATCGAGTTAGCAAGGACTGGATCACATATTGGTCTCGGCCGGTTTAAGCTACTCTGCTGCTTCAGTGCTTCCACTGGAAACTCTCTCTCTGCCCTTCAATGTATTGTCTAACCTGGGTACCCGCTCCTCAGGGGCCCTCTGCTTTATTTCAGGTGCCCTACTGGGATCAGGTACTCGCTCCTCGAGGGCCTGCTCTCCCTGCCTCGGTGCCTGTTCCATCTACTTCAGTCTGGTGGAACTGCCAGCCTACAGCTACCATCTAGTGAGTAATCTAACACTCAATCTGTCTCATCTACAGCATTGCCTTGCCTGGGAAACCTGCACTGGAATCCCCTATACCAACGTGGTGAGACAGGTTCCCTCTGCCGAGGGTCCCGGAACTGCTACTTCTGGATTACCTCACTACTGCCACCTCTGGTGGTACACATCAAGCTGTACAATAAAAGAGCTAATTCTGTGTTTGTGCGTCCTGAGTCTAGCCCAGTACTGGGGCTCCCCACGGGGCTCCTCCCTGTGGGCGTGGTCATCTGCCACAGTACCCAAGAATCCACCCAAACACCGCTAAACATAACAGGTTGGATATATTTGGCAGACCACCGTGGGTTAGTTTAGCCAGATATGTTTATCCAGCTAACTAGCCAATCCATACAGTGGCTCATTATCTACCTCTTCGTGAATATAGGCAACAGATTTAAGCACTCAGGTGTACTCGGTTTTCAAAGGAATTGGTTTAGATACTTAAACCCTTTTAAAATGTACCCCTTTTCCTTTTAGTAAAGAATTGAGGGTACACAAGTCCATAGGACAGAGCCATTATGGACCTGACTCGGGGGCCGATATAATAAGGCCCACACTGAAATCCATGCTGATTTTTCTGTGTGGATTTTTTGGCTCACATGGCAAAAACCAGCAGAAGGGTAGGATGTAATACTAATTAGATACATACATGAAATCTATGCACACCTAACATAAGCACCATAATGTGCGCAGTAAAATGTGATAATGGTCCTATGCAGTAAAACGTGTAGACATAAGTGCAGAAACCCACACGGACACCCATCGGAGTGTGAACACCTGTGATTGATTCTCATGGCGAAAGTCTTTCTTTTTCAATAAAATGAATACATTAATGGTCCAGAAGTTGATGTGAAGGTGAGTAGAGCAATATCTAACCCCTTCATGATCGGACTTTGACCACTGTTGAGAGCATGAAATGCAGATCGGTGATTCTGCCTCATTGAGAAGCTGCTTTCTCTCTACCCATTCCGTCTGCCTCTTGTTTGACCCATAAAAGCATCAAAAAAGCTGGTCTCTACACCGGTGCTTTCACTTACCACCTGACCCAGGCGCTAAAAATCTGCATTAAAAAAACCCACACTGACCTTTCTCTGCTAGCGCAGGTTCCTGCATTGCCAATGTATAGATAATCGCCTTCTTTGCGTGCCATTACAGGCACTTGCGCAGAAAAATGGCAGGTCTGTAAGCGCACTTGTACGGGTTTTTTTTCCCATGCACAAAACCCTTATTATACACGCATATAAGGCTTTGAGCAGGAAAACACATACAAATGCATGTATAGGTGTGCACAAACCCACGGCAGATTCTGCACACTTTATTACATCGGCCCCTCGGTTAAAGGTAGATTTTGAAAGACGTTCATGCACGTCCATGTGCGCACAGTTCCTAGCATGTGCACATGGATGCGGTGATTTTAGAACATGCATGTGCCAACATGCGCATATTATAAAATAAGATTCCCGCGCACACATGACATGCCCGCCCGATTTTTATATCTGTGCGTGCATGTGCAGGGTGGTTGGAGTCTCTCGTGCGCAAGGGGGGAATTTTAAAAAAACATGCGCGGCAACGCAATCTGGCCTACACCAGTTCCCTCCCAGTCCGCTCCAATTAAGGAGCGGACTGGGAGAGAAGTTTCCTATCCCCCTTCCTACTCTGCCTCCCTTTTCCCTGCTCCTCCACCACCCCTAAAACCCCCTTTTCTACCTTTTTTTTAAACTTTGGATCTTATTTCATCTGAATAGATGAAGAAAATTCCACATGCTGGCCAGCTCCTGGCACGAGCTTCCCTGGGACAGGGCCAGGGGCGGATTGGCCTAACAGGGGGTCGGGCATCCCCAGGTGGGCCGGTCGCTCTGGTCCCGTGGTCTGCCGAGCGCGGCCGCGACAGAGCCGCGCTCGGCAGACCACGGGGTATCTCCTGGGCCGGTTTTGGGGAATATCCGGGCCAATCTTTACCCGGAATCCGCCCCTAGACAGGGCCTAATAGCCCCTATCTCGGTCGGCCCCCATCCCACCCCTTTCAAGGAGCCCGGCACTTACACGCGTACTGGGGGATATGCGCGTGCCGGGCTGTTTTTAAAATGCGTTGGGCACGTGCATGGCCAGGCCGTGCACGTATCCTCTGGTTTTTCTGTGTGCAGAGCTTTTAAAATTTGGGCTTTGGGTCTTTTCCCAGAAACATAGAAGGGGAAAAATGTCTCAAGTGAATCAGCCCCTATGTTGTCTTAAAAAAGAAAAAAAAAAATCTCATCTAGTTGGTGCTTGGAACAGATTCAGCTCTGAATCTGAATGCCACAGTACTCTCTGAAGACCTCTGCCAAAAATGTTCATCAATCAAGACCTTTCAGTGATGTACTTTACTTGAAATGTAGTTAAATATTCATTGCATCACTGTAAACAGTTGGTAGATATTATGATTTTGAATGCATTAAATGTTTCATAATTAGGCTCTACAGAAATTAAGTGGCAATTCTGTGTGACTATATTTATGAATTCATAAAGGTCATTCATAAAGAGAATGTTTTAATGTCACTCTTCACTGATGTACAGCATATAAGTGAACATTAGAGAAAGTAACTTTTAAACAGGTGCGAGGGTGTACATTTGCGGGGATTTGTCAGCCCGTGCCTAGGGATGTGGCCATTTTACAGTGTACTCACGTATATGCGCGCATGCTAGAAAATAGCCTGACCGAACGCACATGTGTGCTCAAATTTAAATGGACAAGCACCTAAGCGCATGAATGCCACTTCTGCATAAGTGGAGGATTTTAAAAGACATACGTGCCAACACCATTACCAGTTTTACCAGTTCATTCCCTGTTCACCCAGATAAGAAATAGGAATTCCAAACCTCCATAGTTTAATAGCCTCTCTTCTCCCCTCTTAGTCCTACCCTTAAAACCCCGCTGACTAGTGTATTTTTTTTTTTATTTCCGGCATCCACATCATCCATAGCAGAAGCAAAGTTACACGTCAGTGGACCCTGGCGTGCCCCTGTGCACGAATTAATTTAAGCACAAATTTCAAGGTGAAATCCAAGAACGCCCATGCCCTGCCCAGACCGTGACCACTCCCTGCTCCTTTTTCAGAAATTTTCATTTGAGCGCGTAGCAGGACCTACGCGCGTACATGGGTGGCTTTTAAAACCCGCTCGGCATGCGTCGGCCCGACTTGTGCACATATCTCCCAGTTCTGGCATGCGCCGGGCTTTTAAAATTCACCTTTTAGACTGGGATCCTTGTCAGTAACAACATTTTTGTGCATTTTCTAGTTATGTTCAGTGCAGCCATGGGAGACAGAAAGGATAAATCATTTAGTAAGAGAATATACACACCTGCACTAATTCAAAAGGTAAAATGCGGAAAAAAATAGTGTGTATGCTAATTTTGTCTCAAAGGAGATCGATCATATGTAGCCAGAACACTCACAAAATAAGCAATAACCAAATTCACAAATATATAATATGATAAAAGAGTGCTCTCCACAAAATTAGTAACTATTTTTAAATGAGCACACAGCACATAATATAGCTTTTTGGAAAAAAAGACTGTGTTAAGGTTATCTCAAGGGGATGTTCGTTACAAAAAAAAAAAAGACTCTTTTAAAAAATAAATTTGGAGACAAAAGTCTCAAACTAAATTAAGAGAGAAAGCCATGGAGATGTTAAATTGCCCACCAAAAGTCTCAAGATTATTAATATCAATGAGCAACAAGATTGGTCATATGAAAAAGAAAATGATTACAACATAAATCATGTGATGTATTCAACCAATGAAGTCCATGCAAATTCTTTGTGGTCTGTAATAGCCAATGATATCATATTCTTATCCTGGTAAACAATAAAAAAAAAGTTATATCTGATCTATAAAAATGTAGAACATTCAACTCTGTGCTCATGTGAAACCTCGTTATTCAGAATGAAAACCAGCATTGTTCTGACATTGACATTAGTGGGGTAATTTTCAAAAGCATTTACACGTATACATGTGACATGATATTGTAGCAATTTCCAAAAGCTTTTTACTCATGTAAAGTGCACGTACACTTGTAAGTCCTATGGACAATTCAATGGCATATATTGTAACAATTTTCAAAGCCCACTTACAAGCAAAGTGCTTTTACATGTGTAAAACCCATTTTTAAGCATGTAAATGCTTTTGAAAATCAGGCCCAAGGAGTTCATGGTGAATACTCCAATTTAGGGCCTCATTTTCAAAGCACTTTACCGCGTGCGATAAATTTGCGAATCGCGTTAACAGCTGTTAACGTGATTCGCGAATGCAAATTAGTCATTTGGTATTCAGGGGGCAGAGTTGGGGCGGAGCATATGTAAAGTGGGAACCTGTGTATCGTGTGCGGCGGGGAGAGAGAGAGAGAGAGAGAGAGAGAGAGAGAGAGAGAGAGAGAGAGAGAGAGAGAGAGAGAGAGAGAGAGAGAGAGACTTACTATAGTGCCTATGCCCTACATAGGTATTTGAATCCCTATGGGAGGGCTACCTACTAACTCGGGGTGGGGATTAGGTATGAGCGTCGGGGGTTGGGGGCCACTTTTGCATTCCACATGAGACCTACGGACAGAACAGTGGTCTCTAGTGCAGATTTGCTGGCCGTCGGAGTGAGGACGCTCACACCAAGAAGTGGTTTGGGCAACGTTCTCTCTACCTAGCTTGATGGACACTCTACCTGGGCAACAACATGCTAGGTGGAGAGAATGTTGGCCAAATCTCCGCTTGGAGTGAGCGTCCTCACTCCGACGGCCAGCAAATCTGCACTAGAGACCACTGTTCTGTCCGTAGGTCTCATGTGGAATGCAAAAGTGGCCCCCAACCCCCGACGCTCATACCTAATCCCCACCCCGAGTTAGTAGGTAGCCCTCCCATAGGGATTCAAATACCTATGGAGGGCATAGGCACTATAGTAAGTCTCTCTCTCTCTCTCTCTCTCTCTCTCTCTCTCTCTCTCTCTCTCTCTCTCTCTCCTCTCTCCCCCCCCCCCCCCCCCCCCCCCCCCCCCCCCGGGAGCCTGCAATATCGTGCACCGTGATAAATGAAACCGGCAAATATCGTGCACTGCGATAAAACACTGAAAGAATCATCATGCAGTGGGAAAACATCGCGCGCGGTGCTAATGTTTTGGCGAAAACATCGCCGCACACGATGTTTCCCCACTGCACGAAAGAAGCCTCATTTGCATTGGTAACGCCCCCTAATGCGATATTGGAAAATAAGGCCCTTAGTTTGATTGTATTAAAACCTAGAAATAAACTTAAATCCTCAAATGAAATTTCACATTTCACATATATGAGATGGCACTTCTGTACTTTTTCATGGTTTCAAAAACTTTTGGAGTAAGAATACATGCTTCTGTGTTTCTTAACCCAGCCTTTTTCAGTTAGTGCATTATACTGTAAATATTGTATATGATAGCTTCCTAAAAACTACGCATTTTTTTCTATGTGCTCTAATTTATTTCAAAATAATAACTAACCCCTAGATTCATCAAAATGCTATAAGTTTCACAAGAATAACACCTGTGATAAGGAAAAGGGGTGTGGTTAGTGTTACCACACTGTGTGGCATTTCCTTATTTTTGAGAGACAGACTCTTTATAAGGTTCTCATATATCGTATTTTTCCCTCTATAAGACACACTTTTTTTCCCCAAAAGTGGGGGGAAAATGTCTGTGCATCTTATGGAGCGAATGTAGCATCATAGACCGTGCGAAACCTCTCCCTTGGCAGTTAGCCCGGTTCGGGCATTAAAATAAAAAAAAGCTCACTGTTTTTCTGCAAACCGGCTCCATTTTCGGGCGGGGGCAGGGGCGAAGCATGGCATACCATGATTGACAAGTCAGTATGGCATACCACGCTGCGCGCCCATCCCCCACCTGAAAACAGAGCCGGTTTGCAGCGAAACGGTGAGCTTTTTTTTATTTTAATGCCCGAACTGGGCTAAACGCCGAGGGAGAGGTTTCACCACCACTGGAAGCTAGAGTGGGTTGAAGCACTTGCTGCTAATGTGGCATTTCAGATCTTGCCTTCTCTCCCCCAATCCCCCCGGCCAAAGTTTCCACCTTCCGGTGCCACCACTGCGTTTGAAGCCTCCTCCACCAGCTACTGCTGGAAGCCGGAGAGAGTGCAAGCACTTGTTGGTCAACGCAGCAGAAATCAGTTTTCTACAGCTGGCAGCCTTGGGTCATCTGGACTACGGAATCATGGACAGCACTTGATATCCAGGGAGACCACTTGGGCAAAACCACACTACGAGTTAAATTTTAGTCGCATGAAATTCAGGGGAAATGGTGCACTCAGTAACATCAGTGACCTTCCTTTTTTTTTTACAGAAAACTCTCATGTCTTTCAAAAAACAGCAGTTCAAAATAAAGAGGATGTGAAAAAGGACACAGGCCATTCTCCAGTGGATTTAAAGATACCACAAGTTTGAGGCATGGACCTTTCTTGGGAATCCCACAGCAGTGACCTGTACAACTATAGCTCTTTGGTAATGGGTTCACAAATAGAGAGCGCGCTTAGTAAAAAAAAATTAAGGGCTATTCTTCCAAGACAAAACAGAAGAAGTTTGCTGGATGCTGTACTGGATTCATGGAGTTCAGATGCTGAACAGTCTACCTCTGGCCAGCCATATCCCACCTCAGATCAAAAAGGTGATGCTGGGTCCAAACAACCAAGGAAGAAAAGAGGAAGATACAGACAGTATAACTGTGAGATACTAGAGGAAGCTACTGCAGTAGTTATGAATGGAAAAATGAGCATTTCAAAAGCACGGGTAATTAGTCCTTTTTATTCTAGGATGTGTTTGGTCGGTAAGGTAACTGTCTCATTAGATCTATAGTGAAACATCTGTTGACCTGCAAATCTCTCAATATTGTTTTTTCTTATTTTCCTCCTCTAATCCCTAGGTGCGTCTTATGGTCAGGTGCGTCTTATAGTGCGAAAAATACGGTAAGTCAACTATTTATACCACTATAGGAGGGTCATCTAGTAACTGGAGGGGAGGTTTTGGTGGTGGTCTAGGATTTTGGGGCCACTTTGACATGCACAGGCAGACATACAAACAGCACAGTACACATCAGTGAAGATTTGACATGATTTGGAATGAGGAAAGGTACACAAAGATGAGATTTCTACCTGGGTGCTATCAAGCTACGGTGAGAGAACATTCTAGAAATCTCATTATTATGAACGTTTCCTCATTCCAAATCACATCAAATCTTCACCGATGTGTACTGTGCTGTTCGTATGTCTGCCTGTGCATGTAAAACTGGCCCCAAAACCCTAGACCGCCACCAAAACCTCCCCTCCAGTTACTAGATGACTCTCCTATAGTGGTATAAACAGTTGATTACTAGGTGTGCCACTCCTGAGGCTTGCTTTCTCTCTCTCTCTCTGAAACAGAATTTACAAAAAAATCCCTATTTTGGGCATAACACACAGCTATCGCATGTCATAAAGCTAGGAAAAAAGGTGTGTTTATTTCCAGTTTTATTGCCCACAATGGCATGTATAACACATGCTTTGTGCTACTGCATTCAGCCTTACCACATCTCATTTTTGTTTACTCCTCCCAAAATCCATCTATCTGAATAAATTTTGCAAATTTGCATATGCAGTGCATGCTGTGATAAATAACGCATAGCATTATGGTGGGTGTTAGGGACCTAATGCGATTTGATGAATGACCCTGTAAGAAGGTAACTTTCAAATGGGTGCACAGGCACATATATACACATGTGAGCTGGTGTGCACCCAGGGACGCAGCAATTTTATAACATGTGCGCACATGCAAATGTTATACAATAGCCTAGGCGAGCATGTATGTACACCTAATTTTAAGCTTGTGTACACCCAGCAGCGTAAATTGGGATTGAGCTGCTTAAATAAGGGGATTTTATAACAGGCACGCAGCCACACTATGACCAACTTCACCAGTTCATCCACAGGTTCACCCAGTCTGGAGCTAGATCCTCGAAACCTCCCTGGTTCTTTAGCCTGCACTCCCCCTAGTTCTCCTGGATCCCAGAAACCCCCTTACAGATGCCTGGAAATACTTTTATTAGGAATTGCACCTGCTCCATAGCAGAAGTAAAGTTAGTGACACTGTCCCTGGCACGTGCCCAGGCGCGTAGGTACTTCTGTGCCCATGTCTTGGCCTCGCCCCAGAACACCCATGCTTCACCCATGCCACGCCCACATCCTGCCATTTTTTTTGTCTGATGTGAGATATTCATGCATCGGGACTTGTCTTTTACTGTGCACACATCTCCAGATTTTGGCGCATGCCAGGTTTTTAAAATTCACCTTTAAGTGGAGATCATTTTCCATATCATTATACTCACAACATTGTCTGAACTGTTATGAAGACGCTAGCAGTACATGGCTAATATTTTCACTAGGATACAGATGTTAGAGCCAAAATGTCTTCATTTTTCAATTAACTTTTTTCAGTAACAAAGTGTTTATGGTCACTAGAGTTCCTAGGAACTACCTGAAAATTAACATTAATTAGATTTGAAACTTTCAGTTCACATGCAGAGACAAGATAATTATTTTAGTTACCAACAAAATATATCTGTAGATATTTTCCATATAGCTGTATTGCAATTTGCACCACAGATTATAACAAACCACATAAAATTTAAATAAGAATTCCAGGAGTAAAATATTGAATGAAATAGCTAATCTTGTAGAAGGATCCATCAAAAATGAAGAGGGCAAAAAATGGTATATCTATGTGTAGTCACTCCCCTGACCACTCCCATCCCTGGGAACACTCCTTGTTTCTGCTGCAGATCAACGATGTGTGTACCTGGCTACATAGACAATTTTTTACTGATACCATCACTCTCAATCTCTCTCACTCATCTCTTCTATTTATTCCCTTTCTCTTTTCTCACCACCTCATTTTTTCTCCTCTTCTCTTTCCCTTCTTTTTCTCTTCCACCAACCTCCCCTCCCCTCCTCTTTCCTCCTCCCATTTTCACTCCCAATACTGTCCCAATCTCCTCTACTGCCTTGCCCTTCTCTTCCCACCCTTCTCCCTTTGCCCTTCTTGCCTTACTTTCCATTATCTCCATCTGCTTTTCTCTCTTTTCTTCTAAATTTACTGTATTTTAATTGGCAGCCACCAGCAAGAGCAGGCTTTTTCCAGTGGGCTCCTTCAACCATGCATGTTTTGCATTGAGGGGCGGATTTTAAGAGCCCTGTTCGCGTAAATCCGCCCGGATTTACGCGAGCAGGGCCCTGCGCGCCGGTGCGCCTATTTTACATAGGCCTACCGGCGCGCGCAGAGCCCCGGGACTCGCGTAAGTCCCGGGGTTCTCCGAGGGGGCGTGTCGGGGGCGTGTCGGGGGCGTGTCGTGGGCGGGCCCGGTCGTCACGGCGTTTCGGGGGCGTGTCGGCAGCATTTTGGGGGCGGGTACGGGGGCATGGCTACGGCCCAGGGTGGTCCCGGGGCGTGGCCGCGCCCTCCGTACCCGCTCCCAGGTCGTGTCCCGGCGCGCAGGAGGCCCGCTGACGCGCGGGGATTTACGCCTCCCTCCGGGAGGCGTAAATCCCCCGACAAAGGTAAGGGGGGGGGCTTGGACAGGGCCGGGTGGGTGGGTTAGGTAGGGGAAGGGAGGGGAAGGTGAGGGGAGGGCAAAAGGAAGTTCCCTCCGAGGCCGCTCCGATTTCGGAGCGGCCTCGGAGGGAACGGGGGTAGGCTGCGCGGCTCGGCGCGCGCCGGCTATACAGAATTGATAGCCTTGCGCGCGCCGATCCAGGATTTTAGTGGATACGCGCGCCTCCGCGCGTATCTACTAAAATCAAGCGTACTTTTGCTTGCGCCTGATGTGCCAGCAAAAGTAGGCCTATTCGCATAGTTTGAAAATCTACCCCTTAGTGAATAGTGATTTCTATAAATGCTGGAGCCTGTAATACCTGTATTAGGCATTAGGTGGCAGTATCATCTTTCAATGGATTCCAAACCTGTCCCAAACGAGCTAGTCAGGTTTTCAAGATATCCACTTCGAATATGCATGAGATAAAATTTGCATGTACTTCCTCCATAGCATGCAGTAACTTTTAAACAGCCTCATGGGAATACAGGTATGTGCGTATACCAGCTTGCATTAATGGGCACGGCCATTTTATAACTTATGCATATATATGTACACATGATATAAAATCGACTGTATGCGCAGATGTGTGCACGTAATTTTATATGGACGTGTGCATGTGCGTGCAACTGCTGGCTCTATTGCATAAGTGGAGGGATTTTATTAGATACATGCACTGACACAATTACCAGTTTTCCCAGTCTGTTCCCAGTTTGCCCAGGTAAAGGATAGGACTTCCTACCCCCCAAGCTAATATGCCTCCCTTTTACTCTTTTAGCTCCAGCCCCTAAAACCCCACTAACTAGCCTAATTTTTTGTTTCATTACTTACAAACCATCCATAGCAGAAGTAAAGTTACATGGTAGGAGACCCCAGCATGTGTTTGTGCATAAATACTTACACGCACATTTCATCTTACAGACCCGGACCACCCATGTCTCACCCCCCACTCATGCCCTACCCCTTTTTTTTGCCCTACCCATTTGTGCGCATACTGGGAAATAAATGCATACTTGGCCGACTTTTAAAATCTGTGCAGTGCATGTTGGTCCAAAATACTCGCATATCTCCTGACTTTGGCATGCATAGGGCTTTTAAAATTCACCTGTTTATCTTAAGCATATTCATTGTGGATATCCTGAAAAACTGATTGGCTGGGGTTCCCCCAAATAGGTTTGAGAACCTCTATATTAGAATTAAAGGATAGACAAACACACAAACATCACAACTAACATTTATGTATACTAGATAGATAATGCTTAACTTGCATAAGTATCAGGTAAATCAAGGTATTATTCAACACTACAGTGTAGTTTATACATAACTTATTTGGCTAGGACTAGACTGGTGACTAGGTGGTAGTGCTGTACACTGCCATGCAGAAGATTTCAAGGTCAGTTGGACCTGGTGATGCTGCAGAGGTAACATTCTCAACCCCCTGGTGAGATGGGAGGACTCACAGTAATTACTCAAGGGTGACACCTAGTGTCTGTATTTGGGGGTACCTGATTGTAAGGGTCTGAAGGGAGCCCTGATGCATGCCCCCTGCTAAAAGACTGCCACTGCAATTTCCAGACTAGGTAAGTTAGGGGACAGATTTTAAAATAGGAGAAAAATCCAGGATAATCGTAAATGAAGACTTATGGTGCCAGGATCCCAGCACTAGTGCCGATTAAATTGGAAATCGAAAGAAGGAGGAAACTGCAGGGTCAAACCCCCTCCCCCCACCCCCACCCCCACCCCCATCATGAAAGATTTGGGGGTAAAAATATGACCTACTCTACAGTTTCAACATCAGGCCACAGTCAGGATGCACATATTCTGAGTTCCCAATGGAAGTCTCTGGTCCCTTCTGGGTACTGTAGATATAGGTGAGGTAAATAGAAAGGGATTAAGAATGGGTGATAAAAAAAACAGGTATCAGGTTTACACTACTATAACTACAATAGAGGTTGGCTTCGATTTAACTGGAAGCACACAGGAGCAAGAGGAATCCACTGACAAAACAAAAATATACTATGGCAAAGAACTGCAAAGATTATTATTAAACCAATTCTACTGACAATTTTAAAATGCTGTGCTGTAGAGAGAGAGAAGGTGGCTTGGACTGGTTAACCAATTCCCAGGATAATTCAAAGTATGGATAAAAGTTAAATCATTCATCAGGACAGTCACTTTGGCAAGCAACAGTTGTGACTGTTTTAGCCTCCCACTCCCAGCAGGTGTAGCTATGGCGTAAGGATAATTTGTTAGGAATATAACAAAAAAAAAAAAAAAAGATTGATGAAAAAGACCTTATAATCTATTTTCTGCACACAAATATTGATATTCAGTGTAACTTAAAAGACAAATTAAAAACTTCAGTTGTATTCTTGCAACTAAGGGAAAAAAAAGAGAAATGACACCTGAAACATGTGTCTCAGAAGGAAAATTTATTCCCCAAATGTAGAGAAATGGTAACATTAGAGTGACTTTATTTTGTTCTTCAAGCCACTAGCCTGACATGAAAGGATGGTGACCATGGTGAATTTAAATCTCCTTACTCTCTCTGATACAGTACAGAAACATATCAGATATGCACAAAGACATGTATGAGCAAATGCACATCGTTCTGAGGTTTCTGAAATATTTTTATTTTTAAATCTTTGGACAGTGCTAATTTTCTAAAAAAAAAAATGAAAAGGTACCAAGTCAGGTATACTGGCTACTTCCAACTTCTACGTTTTCCCAAATAGAAAAGGAAACAAGTTAAAAAATGTTCTGCATTGAGGACCTAGAATGACCCAGAATGTCTGATGGAGAATGAGCTGATCACTAGAAAACCAATTTACTTAAAATGCAAAAAATACTGCTTCCTTTCTGGTTATATTACTAGGTCACAAGAGACTCAGGGCCGGATTTTAAAAGCCCTGCTCGCGTAAATCCGCCCGGATTTACGCGAGCAAGGCCTTGTGCGCCGGAGCGCCTATTTTCCATAGGCCGGCCGGCACGCGCAGAGCCCGGGACTCGCGTAAGTCCCGGGGTTTTTTGTTGGGGGCGTGTCGGGGGCGGGGCCGATCGACGCAGCATTTTGGGGGCGGGCCCGGGGGCATGGTTTTGGCCCAGGGAGGTCCGGGAGCGTGGCCGCACCCTCCGGAACCACCCCCGGGTTGCGTCTCGGCGTGCCAGCGGCCAGCTGGCGCGCGTGGATTTACTTCTCCCTCCGGGAGGCGTAAATCCACGGGCAAAAGTAGGAGGGGTTTAGATAGGGCCGGGGGGGTGGGTTAGGTAGAGGAAGAGAGGGGAAGGTGAGGGGAGGGAGAAAGAGAGTTCCCTCCGAGGCCGCTCCGATTTCAGAGTGGCCTCGGAGGGAATGGAGGCAGGCTGCGCGGCTCGGCGCGCGCCGGCTGCCCAAAATCGGCAGCCTTGCGCGCGCCGATCCTGGATTTTAGCAGATACGCGCGGCTACGAGCGTATCTGCTAAAATCCAGCGTACTTTTGTTTGCGACTGGTGCGCCAACAAAAGTACGTGAACGCGCATTTTTTAAAAATCTACCGCTCAGGAGATGTAAGCAGGAATCATCTAATATAAACAAGGGGTAAATATAGCAAACCAATTATATACCTTATTTTACATCTAAGCATATTTTCAATAATTTCAAAAACATATTAAATATTTAATAACAATCTGAAATTACAAGCAATACATATTCTTACATATGGATATAATAAAATTACTTAGGGGTAGATTTTTAAAAAATGCGTGTTCGCGTACTTTTGTTGGCGCACCAGTCGCAAACAAAAGTACGCTGGATTTTAGTAGATACGCGCGTAGCCGCGCGTATCTGCTAAAATCCAGGATCGGCGCGCAGCCTGCCTCTGTTCCCTCCGAGGCCGCTCCGAAATCGGAGCGGCCTCGGAGGGAACTCTCTTTCGCCCTCCCCTCACCTTCCCCTCCCTTCCTCTACCTAACCCACCCCCCCGGCCCTATCTAAACCCCCCCTACCTTTGTCCGCGGATTTACGCCTCCCGGAGGGAGAAGTAAATCCGCGCGCCGAGACGCGACCCGGGGGCGGTTCCGGAGGGCGTGGCCACGCCCCCAGACCGCCCGGGGCCGAAACCACGCCCCCGGGCCCGCCCCCAAAATGCCGCGCCCCGCCCCCAAAACGCCGCGTCGATCGGCCCTGCCCCCGACACGCCCCCGACAAAAAACCCCGGGACTTACACGAGTCCCGGGGCTCTGCGCGCGCCGGCAGGCCTATGGAAAATAGGTGCGCAAGGCCCTGCTCGCGTAAATCCGGGCGGATTTATGCGAGAAGGGCTTTTAAAATCCGCCCCTTAATATTTAAACAAAGTAGGATATCAATAAAATAGTAAACATTTTCCCCAATTAAAAAAATAAAACACGCTCTCAAAAAACATTCACACAGAAGGCTCAAGCTACCCACACATCAACCATATGCGCTCAACTATCACTCAACCACATCTAAAAGGTCCAAGAAATCTAATATATTTCTTAAAAAATGCATCATAGTAGTAATTTCATGTTCATCTCTCTGCAGATTTTTTTTAGAAGTAGAGGCGTGTTTCTACACGCAAATCAACTGAATCAACATCGTGGCTTCAAAAATAGCCAAAAATTGGGTTTTACAACTTTAAATGCCTCTGAACCTCAGCTCCAATCCAAGCATCATCGAACTTTAAATGATATCCCAATAAGGGCCCATGTTTTGCCTCATTAATGAAGCTGCTTCAGGGGGAACTATATATGAAATATAAAGGAGAAACATGAAAATATAACAATAATCTGAAAATTCCTAAACACGTCTCCAAAACTTTCCATACATAGCAATATAGAGAAAATCTTTTTCACCACACACGGGTATATCTAACTGTCACAAAAACGGTGAGTGATTTTTTGGTAGTGTTTTATTTTTTTTAATTGGGAGAGTGATTGCTATTTTCTTGATATCATATTTTGAATAAATATTAATTTTTTATATCCATATGTAAGAATATATGTTGCTTGTAATTTCTATAGTTATTAAAAATTGAAAAATGTTTTTGAAATTATTGAAAAAATATTTGGATATAAAGTAAAATGTATGATTGGTTTGGATTATTTACCTCTTGTTTATATTAGATGATCTATTGTTTGGGATGGTGGTATTTGATTTAGCCAAATTGATCTTACCATACTGAACAAGCAGGAATCACATGGCAGCCTGCATTTCCAGTTCAATTCTAAACAGACAAAAATAGATATAAACAGCATCATTTTTATGCGTTTATTTTGAGAGTAATTTGAACCTAACTACTACCCTCTAATTGTTAGCAGAATCCATGATCATCCGAGGGAGAGAACTCTTTCTGACCCATGATATTTACCCTTGTCTAAGTCATTGAATGGAAAATCCTTCTCCTTCAGGTAATGCAATGTAGAAAATTAAAATATTGCTAAGTTTCTAAACAGGCAAAACTTGTTGCTATCTATTTTAGTCTTTTTAAAATTGAACTCAAATTTGTATTTCTTAATGGATCAATTTTTACATAACTTCTGCAGAAAGCGATACATTTTAAGAGCAGGAAATAGATCCCTCAGTGCTTCTCACAGAAGATTTGGCTTGCACAGACTTTGCTTGTGGAATTTTATCCTTCAGAAGTTGTAGAAAAATAAATCCATGGGCAATGGATGTGGTATTTCATAATTTTACAAGAAAACTGATTTGCTCTATTTGTGTACTTTTTTTTTGCCAAAAGTCAAAATAAGGCCCTACATTTTATGGCAAGAGACTTCAGAAGAAAAGTGGCAGTTTGTCATAAAATTATTTGCAAAATGAAATGTTCACTATTTGTACTTCTTTATTTAAGGGCAAACACACAAACCTGCTTTTAAAAAAAATCTGCAAAAAGAGGCTTCACTAGTAACCGGTATTAACTGGGGCACCCAGGACTGGTGTCGCCCCCGATTCCCAGTTGGCCCTCCCTTTTACCCTTAACACAGGAACAACAGAGATCTTGATCTGCTTCGGAACAAATAGGCCGCAGCTTTATTTTACATTTACCAAACAATAATACATCTATAAAATCTAGATGCTGAGCCTCATCTGATACAACCCCTTATCCCCTTTTGTTCTGGGCCAGTTTGAGTCCACTGTGGAGCTTACAGAGTTACTACCAGGGCCACACGTCCCCAGATGGCCACTCTTGCGGACCAATCAACAGTCCCATGTTGTGTGATTGGGGCCGAACCTCCCTTAGGCAGTCCTTATCCAAGCCCTGCTATGACTCGCAAGGCCTTGCCCGTGGAGTGCCAAACCATAGTTCCAATGCAAGTTCTGTGCTCAAGATGGGCATTAATAGACCCTTGCACCAATCCTACAGAATGCACCCCATCCCCCAGAAGCTCAGAAATCTGCTGCAACAAAAGTTATCTAATACATTCATTTGCCATGATATAAAGGAAAGAGAAGACATGGTGCTTCCAGAATCACATATGGGAAAGAGGGCAGGATGAGTGCAGCTGGTGGTATGGAAATCCCAAGAGGAAGATCGCTAGAGGCTCTGGGGTTAAATGTCCTCCCCCTCCCAGGTCGCCCTTCCTCCGACGTCAGTGGCTAGCCAATCAGATCCTTCAGGGCCACTGTTGACAGCACCATGCAGCCATGGACACAGCCGGGTAGTCCTGGCATGCCCAGCGCCTTCAGTGCAGCAGCCACCATGAAGAATGGGGGCCTGGTGGAAGATGAGAGGTAGCAAATCCAGGAAATCACTGCACCCTTATCCACGCAAAGCCGAATTGTTGTCCGGATGCTCCCAGTCCTCTATCCACCTGCGCTGAACCCATTAAGGTCAGTGCCACCGGTAAGCCACCAAACTCCCCATCACCTGTCCCGAGACTTCAAGATAGGATGAATGACTGGGTGGGGGGAGTGAGCGGGGACCCAGATCATGCATCACCTTCAATGAAGGTCTTGGCTACCCTGTTATCGGCAATGCCTGCCCACTCGCAATGGGTGTGGGAGGCGGGGTGGCAGCCACCCATTAACCAGGGCACCTAGGATTGGTGCTGCCCCTGGCTCCCAGTTGGTCCTCTTTTTTACTCTTTAATCCAAGAACCTAAGGGGTAGATTTTAAAACGTATGTGCAGGTGTCCATGTGCTTGTGCTACACGGCGCATGTTATAAAATCGGGGGTCGGCGCATGCAAGAGGGTGCACAATTGTGCAACTTGCGCGCACTGATGCCCACAGCCTTCCCTTGTTCCCAATCCCCCTAATCTTACCTCCCTGCCTCTTCCCCTAACCCTCCCACCCCTAGCCCTCACCTACACCCCCCTCAACCTTTATCTTACCTGTTGCGCCTGCCTCTCGGCAAGCGCAGGTTGCGTGTGTCAGCAGCCTGCCGGCACGCGATCCCCCGGCACAGCGGCAAATGGCCGCTGTTCCAGGAGTCTCTGACCCCGCCCCACTGACCGCCCTGCCCCGCCCCCTCCCCACCCCTTTTTCGAAGCCACGGGACATACGTGCGTCCCGGGGCTTTACATGCATGGCTGGGCCTTTCTAAAATAGGCTCGGCGTGCGTAAGGCCTCCTACGCTCGTAAATCCTTTGGATTTATGCGTGCAGGGCTTTTAAAATCCGGGCCTAAGTTTTTACCAATACAAATGGCAGAGAGCTTGATTCGCTTTAGAACAAGTGTGGCTGCAGCTTTATTTATCAAACAATAACACATCTGTAAAACCTAGATGCTGAGTCTCATTTGATACAACCCCTTATTCCCTTTCCCACCTTTTGTTCTTGGCAAACCTGAGTCCACCACCAAGCTTGCAGAATTATTACCAGGACAATGTGCCCAGAACTGCCCACTCTCATGGTCCAATCATTGGCCCCATGTCGTTTGATGAGGTCAAACCTGCCCATATGCAGTTCTTACCCATGGCATGCCATGACTCGTAAGACCCTGTCAATGGAATGCCAATCCACTGTTGCACTCGGGGGTGGACACTTGTCCTGAGGAAGAGATGGAACGCCTCCTGAAAGGGAATAGGAGTTAACTGCCCCCAGGGGGCGGAGCACTGGAGGAGACAGAGACTAGGAAGACCTTCACCACTGGAAGCCCGAGGTCCCCCCGGGAGGAGCTCGTAGGGACCCGGGCCGCTTGGACTTAGGTGGGCCTCGCAGGGTCTCCTAAGAGAGTAAAAGACCTGCGTGCCCACGGAGACAGGGGGAGCGCGATCGGGTTCAAAGGTGGCAGCTGGTGGAATAGGGAGAACCAGAACAGAGTTGGTGAAGACAAGGCGAGGAACAGAGCCAGAATCTGGAGACGAGGTCAGACAGGCAAAGGTCAATGTCCAGAGGTCAGTCTGAGGAATGGTCAGCAAAGCAGGGGTCAGGTACCAGAGGTCAGATGAGGTCAAAGGCAGACTGGAGTCTTGAGGCAGGCGGCCAGCAGGCAGGCAGGTCAGGAACAAGCTGTGGTCTTTGAAGCAGGTGGCAGGCAGGCAGGCAGGTCAGGAAAAAGGTGTGGTCTTTGAGGCAGGCGGCAGGCAGATCAGGAACAAGCTGAGGTCAGTACCAGTAAGACAGACAGACGAACACAGGAACAAGCAGGACACAGGAACTAGGATGCAGGAACAAGTCAGGAACAGAACTGGAACACAAGGATCCTGGAACGAGACTAGGAACAAGCAGGAACAGGTACAAGCGCAGAGGCAATCTTAGAACAAACCGACCCGATTGCCAAGGCAAGGAAGCAGAGACAGGAACTTCCTTATACCGAGGGATCAATCAGGATGCGCCGCGGAGCTAGGACCCGCCCTTGGCCCTACATGAGTCCGGGCAGTCCGCGCACGTGCGAGTGTGGGCATGGCTAACATGGCCGAGGACACTGAGCCTCGGCGTAAGGCCTGGCACGCAGTGGAAGGCCCGGCGACCGCCACTGTGGGACGCCAGGGCCTGCAGGACGAGCAACTACCACGAGGGAGGTCATCCTGGGACCCGCTATGGCACCATGAAGGTGAACAGGCCCGCGCGTGGGACAGCCGTGGGCGGGGCTCGTAACATCCATAGCTCCAACATTATTTATTTATTTAGAAAATTTATATACCGATGAACGTTGGGAACATCTCATCGGTTTACATTAAAATTGGGCTCTCTGCTCAAGATGTGCTGTAAGGGACTGAGAAGCCCATCTTGAAACCAGCTAGTACTGTAGAGATGGCCTGCTTGCTAGGTACAATGAAAGCCAAGATTCCATCAGGGTAGACTATTTGAAGACCATTGTCTCTTTATTTGCACTAAGTGGCAGTAGGCTTCTATAAAATGCTCCCCATCTTCCAGAGAGCCTACAGAATGCTCTCCATCCCCCAGAAGCTCAGACACCCATCAAAGTTGAGCCTTGCCTTGCCAGATCACACATGCAAGCATCCAAGGAGGACAGCACAACCTCAACCTACCAACCCAGTTGCGGCCAGGAAACTCTAATAAATTACATTTTTTTCCAACTAGACTATGGGAATAACATAACAGTGCCTTCTGGAGTGAATTTAAAAACACTGCCATGCCTAATTTGGAGAGATGAACTCCATTCTTTTTATACACAAGAGACAACCACCCAATCATGTTGAATGTGACATCTATCCAACAGGGAAACTGCCTTGCCCAACTGTCTGTTGATACTGGCTACCCTCCTTCTCCACAGCCTTCTGTGCATAAACTTAAAGCAAAGTATGATCTCCAACCACAACAAGGGAACCCGTTGTAGCAGTGACACACTGAGGGCCAGGTTGCAGATGATTGTCTTAAGCAAAAGGTGGCTGATGGATTATCTGCCAATGTCGTCCCCAAGGTGGATGAGGAGGACATCTGGATGATCACTTGAGTCCTGCAGATCTGCCAAAAGCCATCACAGAAGGGTCATGAAAGTTCTGTGCTATGGTCGCTGACTGATGAGACATTGGTTACAGAGGAGAGAGGGGAGGTTCCAAGAGTTACTACTGGAGCTGTGGCAGGAACAGGTGTCAACACACGCAGAAGGGACACATGTTGCTTGTCTTTGCAGTCAGAAAGAATAACTATGCACTGACAATCAAATTCAAAGTAGTATTTTTTTTTTGAAGCCCAGGGCCCGGAATAAGAAAAGCTGGGGAAGGGCATTCGAAAAGGAGCAGGCAAGGCTTGTACAGGATCTCAACAAGGCTCTCTTTTGATATGTGCTGCTGGTGGTATGGCCAAGAAGGAGATTACTGGAGCTGTCGGGGTTTAAAGACCCCTCAGTCTCCCTTCCCCTGACATCGGCGGCTGGAGAATCACATCCTTCAGGACCGGAATGCACTGCCTGGTTGTCCTGGCATGCCCAGCACCTTCCACGCCGAGGCCACCATTAAGGAAGGATGGCTGGGGGAAAATGTGTGTGTGTGTGGGGGGGGGGGAACAATGCCCGGAAATCATCACATCCTCGCCCCCAAGCTGGACCACTTGTCCACCAACTTGTCAACAGTATGGGGGAGGGGGGAGGAGCGGCAGCCACCTATTATACTTTAATGAACAAAGTTCACATACAAGAAAAGCATGACAAAAAAATACTAGGGAAATAATGTTTTCCTTCATTTTTATTTGCTTCAGAAATAAAACAATGCAGCAAAGACTACTAGCAATAAATACTTTCAAGACAATTTTAGTGCTACAAGAGGGTTAATTTTTTTTTTAAACTCATTAAATAATATTGCAGAAAAGGACTGTAGCCTAACTAGTCTGTCCAAATTGTTTCCTGCTACAGTGTCTTGGATTGTGACCCTAGCTGATCTCAGGTTTCCCCTTCACTTCTTCTCAGCGAAGGATCACTATAAAAGATTCCTTTCACCACAGTGCCAGCTGCTGATAGATACCAGCAATCTGCTACAGTTCCATGGAAGGGCCCGCAAGTTGCCACGGCAACCCACTGTGGGCTCCTGGAGTTAATGGAGTCGATAATGGGTTGCTAGGTCATGAAAGAACTGTAGCTTTCACCTCTCCTATCACTTGTGCAGCAAACACAAAATGAAGCAAGCCATTTACAGGAGATTATACTAAAGTGACAGAATAGGTAAACAAACATGGAAAGCACAATACCAAGCAAATTATCATTACAAAAGAAAATAATTTTGAAGCAATCTGCAAAATACTTTTTTTTTTTCCTAATGCATCTAGTTCCCACAGAGATAAACTGTTCCATGGACGATATTTGCAAAATCAATTTACTTCTATTATAAAAGAGGCCATTTGTCTAATCGTGAGACCGATTTGACATTGTTATTTATTAATGAGTATTGAAGACAATGCTTGTGGTTTACAAATGTCCTAATTATGTTGCTGATTATGTGTAATGAATGATATATGCTTTACCTTAAGGGAAACATCTACGATTTCAAACTACAGGGAAAAAGGGTGCAGCTTTGATGATAGAATTAGAATGAAACAGGACCAATGAAAAGCAAGGCTTCATCAACAGATGAGAGCAAATGAGATGCATATGAAATGAGTAAATTATATTTAATTAGAAAACATATCAATAGATAATTAAGAAGGGAGCCCCCCACTATTATTCTGTAATAAATATTGCTACCGACGGATATGGAGTTTTAAACTATCAGATGGAATGCATCCTCAGGTAACAAACTTGGAATGCTAAGACTCTTACTCCGCTATCTCCTTCATGCTTTCCCTTTCTTGCAAGGGAAAATGGCTGGATAAAAACATATTATAGCTTCTCCTGGCTCTCAACTGCCATAGTTTTGCCACCCTATGGCAAACCGACTTTTAACACCTGTAGGCATAGCTGCAGTTGGCTTTGCTTCTGCTGAGGTGTAAGCAGTTATTAGATCCAGCTAAAAGTCCCATAGAGTGGTACTGGTGGAGAGGGTGGATTAAAGGGCAGCGGTGGAGATGGAGGTGGAGGAGGAGAAAGATGATGCAGCCAAGGAAGAGAGGGAAGACGAGAGCTGGCCATCTTGCGCAATGCACTCATTAAGTCTTTCTACAAGGAGTCTTCCTGCATCTTTTCATAGTCTCCTCCCCCTTCTGCCATAAAACTCCATCGCTTTCTCCTTAAAATTAGCCTCTAAAAAGGTTACAGTTACAGTTAGATACCCTACTTTACTTTATGGATATCATTTGAGCAAATGTACACAAGTTCTGCAGCAAGCTATCAACCAAGTCTAAGATCAAAGCTCAGTACTGTTGCTATTTGTCTAGCAAACATATCAATGGAAACATTTCACTTAGAGACACTTCAGTACAACAGTGCTTTTTTCTTTTTAAATGGACAAAGTGCATTACCCTCTCATTAGATGTCAGTGACAGATAGACCTGCATGTTCTCGCTCATCCTGCCCTTGTCACAGGTCAGTGGTGAGGTGTGCAGCAGAATTCACAGATGCGTAGGAATCTGATAGGGACCAAGAAGTGAACGCTTCTGATAAAGTCCCTGGAACTGGACCAAGATCGCCATCACATTTATATAGGCCTTCTTAGCTGGAATTTGAACCAGTTGCCAAGAGATGAAAGACTGTAATGTTGTGACCATTCTCCGGAGCCATCCAGAGAAATCTATTATTAAAACCTTGAGCAGCAGAGAGGGTATGGCTGCTTAATAAAGCACATAAAAAAACTTCTGCAGGTGATTTCAGTGAAGCAGACTGTCAGCCTTCCCGCTCCATTAAAAACCCCTAGGAGCTGAAAGGCAGGGGAGATCAGACTAGAAGTACAATATTTCCTTCCTTCGTATATGTGACACAGGTTATTTGCTACCTGAAAAGCAAAGCCAGTTTGCAGCCTTTTCATAAGTTTGTCAAATGTGATTGTAACCCTGAGAAAAAGGGTAAAAGACTAATATTTCTGCACTAATTGTCCTGGACTTTTCCAGTTCCCTGAGGTAAGGGATATAGACTTTGTTGATTCTTTCAATAATATTATTGAGGCATGGAGGAGAACCAGGGGCCCAGCCTCAAAGTTATTATTTTTCTTTAATAAAATGTGCCAGGAAACATTTCAACTCTGCAAACATGTATCCTGTGGCACTCATCCACTTGGCCATTCTGCCAGTCTATCACATTGCCTCTGCCTGAACAACAAGGAGGCCCCTTCTATAGCCTTCGGGTAAATCACAGTATATGCTTTGATTGCTTTGCATTGTACAAATGCTCCCACATATATAAGGTATACTTTCAATGTGTTAGGCATGCATAAACCTAAGGAAGCACTACATGATGGGGGAAGGGAGATAATTTGAACTAATCAGGAGAGAGACCTTACATATCTGATGACCTCAAACTAGTAAAACAGCGTAACAACGCCAGAGTGGCTAGAACCAGAGGAATGCTAGAGTACAAAAGGAGAGGCATCACCACTAGAAAATTAGATGATAATACCACTGAACCAGCTGTTGGTGAGTCTGCATATAGAATTTTGATGTCACTATTCAAAGGGTTTGTCATGCTAACATTTGATGTTAGACACAACCAGAGATTTTAATATTTCCCCTTGCACACTGGCTATCTTTTGCCTGGGAAACTTATTACCCACATACAATTTTACCTGGATAAAAAAAAGGCGGCGCTGGAGAGATCCCTGGAACATGGCTAAACTTTAATTGTTCAGCACTGATATTTAATACTGGCCAAATAAATTTCTCCAGATAATCCAGGCCAGCCAAACAGCTGTCCTAATGATATCCAGATAACCAAGACAGCCCCTGATCCCCCCCTCCTCCATCTTTCCCCACCTCAAAATATGAGAAATAAACATAGTGGGCCAAGTGAGTACCACTAGCCCCGCAATATATTTTTAAAAACTACGAGGTCAAGTGGCCTCCTTTCCGCCGACCAGAAATAAAAAATACAGTGGTTGAATGCCCCCACTCACTCCCCAAAATTTAAACAAATGTGAAGCAGACTGAACCACAGCAATCTTGTCCCAATCCCCTACCTTACAGTGATACAGCAAATTCCTACACTTCCCCCCCCCCCCCCCCCCCCCCCCCCCCCCGACATCTGAACACTCAAAAGTGCCCCAGAAGCCTAGTGGGAGGAGAGGCCCTTTCGTCTTCTCGCTGGGCTAAAGTCTAAGCTCCAGTGTAGCTGATAGGTTCTGGCACTTAGTATATTCATTTATTCAATTCAGTTCAGCATGAATATGCCAAGCCCCATTGAGAATTCATTACTGAACAGACATTGGTCCCTTCCTGCTCAGAGAAGGGGAAAATGTCAGGAGCATGGGATGGTCTCCCAGTGGAGGCAAAAGAACAGTAAGAGAATTCAAGAGGGACTGGAATAAACACAGATGAGCCCTCCATGCGAAGAAGTGAAGGGAACGCCACGGTCTCTGGCACTGCAACAGAAGATAACGTGGGCAGATTAGATGGGTCTTATGATCCTTATCTGACATATTCTGCCTTTTTGTATGCTGGAAACTCTGTCTTCAGAATGATGGGGTAGAATGTTATACTCCTGTAGGTCACTGTGTATGCCGTAGAAACAACTAAAATGAGGACAAATCATCAGCACCTTTAGTCATCATTTTTACTGTTTCATCTGAGGAACAAACTGGTCCTAGACCAGATTGGATAAATGCACAGAACAAGAAATATCAATGATGTTACCTTGTTTGAGTGCAGCTGTTATACTGTAACTATTATTAAATGAAAAAGTCAGCAACCAAAGAACAAGGTAGAAACCATTAAGTAATAACACCCTTGCAACTTGTGAAGCGTATCTGCCTCTGACTTTTCAAAATTCTGTATGCACGGAGTTGCATGACCATGAAGAGAACAGCTTCCCATAGGCCAGTGGTGGCGAACCCATGGCATGCATGCCAGAGGGGGCACTCAGAGCCCTCTCCGTGGGCAAGTGCACCGTCGCTAGGGTTGCCAACCGTCCATATTTTCTCTGGACAGTACAGCTGCCTAACTCCACGGCTGCCTGCTGTCCACACCAGCGGCGGTAACTGCGCAGCCATCGCCGGTTTTCCGACCATCTGCGTCTGCGCAGCTCTCTCCTTCTCCTCCTGCGCCTCCGCCGGCAGCGGATGTTGCCGGGATGCTGTCTGGCTCTTCTTCCCTGGTGTTGGTGGCCACAGGTGGCCTGAATCTGGGCACTCCCCAGCGACTGCCTCTTGCTCTTTGGGTAGGCATTGCAGCTTCCTAAGCTCTCCATTTTCTGATATTTAAAGCCCCCGCCGTTGGGGCAGAAATTGTTGAATTGAATTTGTTGTAAATCACTCATCTTCTTGTTAGCTTCCTGCCAGCCAGTGCCCTCTTTCGGATAGTCTTGGCAAATTAGTGCGGAAATTTCAGGAGCTGCAAGTCTCTTCGTTTTTCCAGTAATTTAAGGTCACACTAAAGTTGTGCTGCCTTTTTATGTATATAATCTCCCTTGGGGGGGGGGGGGGGATCTAAAGTTGAAAACTGGCCTGAAAGGTGGTCACCCCTTTCCTAAAACGTGATCAGCAAGTTATATTAGTGTGCGAGGAGTTCCGAACATGTATCTTAAAAAAAAAAAAAGAAAGGGATGTTCTCTGTTTTTTAGGTTTCTAAATGCTCATGCAATGTTTTTCTGTCGTTAGCACAAGTTTAATAATGGCAGGATTGAAGCAAAAGCATTGGAGCAGTAGCTGTCCGGTTTGCCTCTCAGCAGGAACTCCTCCCCTCGATAGTCTCAATCACAACTGAGGAGACCTTACTCCCTGTGTGTGTTTAAATACCGGTTGGCCTCCGCTCTCACGCACCTGCCGTTGCTATAGCGATGGCCAATCGGTGAGCTGCTGCGCTTTTCAGCGCTCACAGAATGTGCTGTTGGTATCTTACGTAGAGGCGCACGGCCAGGTGGACTATTTTTGAGGCCTTTAGGTTGGCGCTGTCACAGTTTGAATGCTGGCCTCGATTAGGAAGAGCTTATGGTAGTTCATGGCGGAAGTAAACTAAAACCTCAGTATTCAGGTTAAATTGCAGTGTTGGCACTTTGCGATAAATAAGTGGGTTTTGGGTTGCAGTTTGGACACTCGGTCTCTAAAAGATTCGCCATCACTGCCCTAGGCCATGGGCCACAATGGTTGTGGTGTTTTTTTCCAAGTTACTACTAATAATAATTTCCCCAGATGGGAAAGTTAACCAGTAAGCAGTGATAGTCATGCAGCTGGTGTTCTGTCAACTCGATGTCTGTACTATGATGAACCTCGGCCCTCTAATTTTTCTAATGTCTTGCCTATTGTTACCATGACATGTAAAATGTAAGAATGGCCTTAGTTGAGAAATAGCAATGTGGTAACTTGGGCAATAGCTGCTTGGAAACAGCTAGAAAGAATAAGGAGGCAGACTCTAGCTGTTTTCCTTTTGTGAAATTTATTTACAGCGAACAAACCAAAAAACAAAACAGCAGCATAGCTCACAATCTTTAAACATAGCAGGTCTTACCACAGGCTACATCCCTGCCTGCTCCCTGGGTCCTCTCTTACCCTAATAGGCCCTGACTTCATGTACACCCAGGATTCCTTGTGGATCTGTATCTTAAGGAAGACCGGGCAAGACAACTATACCCAGTCTCTTAAGATGGTCTGAGGGAGTTTCCTATAGATTCACCTGAAGCTATGACTGTGCCAGCAAGGAATTGCACATTACTTTAGTTCACAGAAAATCTGTGCCTCCATAAATAAAAATAGGAACAAGTCCACAACCAGCATTTCTACAAATTGGGCATTTGAAGTGCACACACCTTTCTTGTTTTCTGTGATTTTTCATCCCCTTTGAAAAGCTTACTGAACTGTTGTCTGCAACATGAAGATACTGTTCAACTGTAATTTGTACCTAGCACTTTTCCAGGTGCCATTGCTGCCACAACTAGTAGAAGCAATATACCATCAAAACGTAGCTGCACGAGTTCTCACAGATACTAGATTATCCAAACATCCCTATCCTTTACTCATTACACTGGCTTCTTATTTACTGGAGAATCCAATATAAACTAGCAGTTAAGATCCATAATTTACTATCTGGCCAATACAGTAAAAGTCACGGGAGAGCGTGTGTTTGCCCGCTCTCCCGGCGCCCAAACAGGCCACTCTCCTGTGCACGAAATACAGTAAATACATTTATTTAAATTAGCCCCGGCGGTAAAAAGAGGTGCTAGGGACACTAGCGTGTCCCTAGCTCCTCTTTTTGGACAGGAGCGGCGGCTGACAGCCACGAGTTCGGAAACCAGACGCCGGCAAAATTGAGCATCCGGTTTCCAACCCGCGAGCCTATTTCAAATTTTTTTTTTTTTTTACTTTTTTAAACTTTCGGGACCTCCGACTTAATATCGCCATGATATTAAGTCGGAGGGTGCACAGAAAAGCAGTTTTTACTGCTTTTCTGTGCATTTTCCCGGTGCCTGGAGAAATTAGCGCCTACCTTTGGGTAGGCGCTAATTTCTGAACGTAAAATGTGTTGCTTGGCTGCACATTTTACTTACTGAATCGCGCGGGAATACCTAATAGGGCCATCAACATGCATTTGCATGTTGCGGGCGCTATTAGGTTCGGGGGGGGGGGGGTGTTTGGACGCACTATTACCCCTTACTGAATAAGGGGTATAGCTAGCGCATCGAAAACATACGTCCAAATGTCGGCTAACAGTGCGCTCCGTCGAAGCGCACTGTACTGTATCGGCCTGTGTGTAAGGTTACCTCTCCCTGGATCTCTTCCATTTTAAAAGTATACACTCCAGGGTTCACGTGATGTTGTGAGCCAAAGCAGACATTTCTTTCTTGGCTCCGGGTGCCACGCTCTCATAATCATAGGTAATCTACCCTTTTTGGATGATCCTCAAAACAGTAAATAGAGCTTTTATTTAAGCGCATGTCGATAGATTAAATTACCAGAATGAAAGCCGTGCTGGAAGAATTCAGACTGCACATGGAGTCTGTCTGTCTACCCAGGTAGTACCCTCAGACTGTCTTACTGGTACTGACCTCAGCTTGTTCCTGACCTGCCTGCCTCCCTGCTGCCTGCCTCAACGACCTCAGCTTGCTCCTGACCTGCCTGCGCCTCAAGACCTCAGCCTGCCCTTGACCTCAACTGACCTCTGGTACCTGACCCCTGCTCTACTTACCATTCCTCGGACTGACCTCTGGATCTTGACCTTTGCCTGCCTGACCTCGTCTCCAGATTCTAGCTCTGTTCCTCGCTTTGTCATCACCAACCCTGTTTTGGTTCTCCTTGTTCCAACCAGCCTCCAACTTTGAACCCGATCGCTCTCCCCCTGTGTCCGTGGGCACGCCAGACTTCTATTCTCTCAGGAGACCCTGCGAGGCCCACCTAAGTCCAAGCGGCCCAGGTCCCTACGGGCTCCTCCCGGGGGGATCTCGAGCTTCCAGTGGTGAAGCTCTTCACAGCCTCTATCTCTTCCAGTGCTCCACCCCCTGGGGGAAGTTACCTCCTGTTCCCTTTCAAGAGGAGCTCCTTCACCGTCCCAGGCAAGGGCCCACCCCTGAGCGCAACAGGTTGTCATATATTCTGTTAGAAAATTTACAAGATTCATTAATAGTGGTGGGGGATTTTAACTGCATACTTGATTATCATTTAGATAAATCTTCCAACTCTTTAAGCTTAGGTTAGGTAAAGATAAGGGCATCTCCTTTTTATGTAAACAATCAAAGATACTTGTTATAAGGAGGATACTGAATCCGGAAGTTAAAGAATATACTCGTATCCCGGGAACCCATGACTGTTAGAAAGCAGAATACAAAGAGCAAAGAAGAAACTGGCCACACAGGTAAATATAGAAACTAAGGCAGAATATCACAAGTCCCTGAATAGTCTTAATAGCAGGCCGATACAGTCCAGTGGAGCGCACTGTTAACCGGCATTTGGACTCGCATTTTCAATGCGCTAGCATTACCCCTTTACGCCCACTCTCCCGTCGCGCACACAGGCCAGTTTCCTGTGCGCACGATTCAGTAAGCCAAAATATTTAAATTAGGGCCCGCGGTAAAAAGAGGCGCTAGGGACACTAGCACGTCCCTAGCGCCTCTTTTTGGATAGGAGCGGCGGTTGTCAGCGGGTTTGACAGCCAATGCTCAATTTTGCCGGCATTGGTTCTCGGGCCTGCTGACAGCCACAGGTTCGGAAACCAGATGCCGGTAAAATTGAATGTCTGGTTTTCAACCCGCGAGCCATGGGCTCGCGGCTTGTAGGCATTTTCGACGCGGGCATTTTCGACGCGCTATTACTCCTTACTGAATAAGGGGTAAAGCTAGCACGTCGAAAACACGCGTCCAAATGCCGGTTACCAGTGCGCTCCACCGGACTGTATCGGCCCTATTAGTCATTCCCGCACGATACAGTACGTAAAATGTGCAGCAAAGCCATACATTTTACTTTAAGAAATTAGCACCTACCCAAAGGTAGGCGTTAATTTCTGCCGGCGCCGGGGAAGTGCACAGAAAAGCAGTAAAAACTGCTTTTCTGTGCACCCTCCGATTTAATATCATGGTGATATTAAGTCAGAGGTCCCAAAAGTTAAAAAAAGTCAAAAATAAAAAAATTTAAAATCAGCCCATGGCTCGCGGGTTGAAAACCGGACTCGCAATTTTGTCTGCATCTGGTTTCCGAACCTGTGGCTGTCAGCGGGCTCGAGAACAGATGCCGGCAAAATTGAGCGTCAGCTGTCAAACCCACTGACAGCCGCCGCTCCTGTCCAAAAAGAGGCGCTAGGGACACGCTAGTGTCCCTAGCGCCTCTTTTTACCGCGGGCCCTAATTTAAATATTTTGGTTTACTGAATCATGCGCACAGGAATCTGGCCTGTACGCGTGCCGGGAGAGTGGGCGCTCGCCCGCTCTCCCGCAAACTTTACTGTATCGGCCTGTAAGTATTTAAATAGGAGAGTGCAATAGGCAATACAATACTCAGAAAATAATCTTTTATGTTTTAGAAACAAGACAGGGAAAATGCTCTCTAGACTGGTCAAAACATGAAAAGGGAAAATTTATATTGGGGTCTCAAAAACAAAGCAGAGTGTATTGTAACTAAAAGTAGAGATATATGTGAAGTATTGGAAGACTTTTGTAAATTGCTATATCCAGGTGATAGAGAAGGGGGAGATTTAGAGGAGAAAACCTTTTCCAATATTTAAATATTCCACAAGTATCTGAGGACCAGTTGAGATATTTAAATAGACCCATTAGTGCTTAGGAGCTCTCCTACATATTGAAAACTAGTAAATCCCATAAGCCCCAGGTCCGGATGGTTTCAGTGCTATTATGAAATGCTATTGAAATATATTGTGGACCCCATGAGAGCTTTTTTTGATACAGCAAGCCAGAGGGGCTTTTTCCCTGTGGATTTTTCCAGAGCATTTAAAACTGTTTTACCTAAATCAGGAAAGGATCCCATGTTAGCTGTTTCATACAGGCTTATTTCCTTAATAAATACTAATCTAAAAATTTTTGCTAGAGTACTGGCTAAAAGATTAAGTAATATAATTCCTTCTCTGATCTCTCCTCAGCAAGTGGGTTTTGTTAACAACAGATCTGCCGGGGACCCATTTAAATAAGCTGATTATGGCAATGAAGAAGTGTATAGCTGCTAACAACGCCAGCTTTAGCTATTGGATTTGACTCCAAGAAGGCTTTTGACAGAGTGTCATGGCCACATATGTTTTCCGCTTTGAAGAGATTTGGGATCTCTGGCAAAATCTTACATTACATTGCTTTATTGTATCAAACACTGATTTCTAACATCTTGGCAAATGGTTTTAAATCTACTGATATTATTATTCAGACAGGGGTTCGACAGTGGTGCCCTCTTTCTCCTATCTTATATATTATATCTAATGATCCCCTCCTTCAAAAAATTGCAGGCAACAAACAATTATTTGGATTTACGATAGGAAAATAAATCTTCAAAATAGCCGCATACGCTGATGATATGTTGGTGTATTTGACAAATCCTAAGCATGCCCTCGGAAAATTGTTAGAAATACAAAAGGAGTTTGGTAAATTTTCCAGTCTAAAAATTAATCAAGATAAATCGGAAGCATTAGACATGACTGTAACTCTCAAAGATAGCTGGGAATTTTGTTTTTCCCTGCATTGGGTTGCCGCAAAGATGAGATATTTGGGAATACGTATTCCCACTAACATTGACTTACTATAAGATGTTAATGTTGTCCATTAAAAAAGAACTTGATAAACGTTCTGAAATCTTGGAGAGATTTACCGTTAACCATTACTAAGAGAACACAACTTTTAAAAATGATGGAGCTCTCCAAGTGGTTTTATCTATTGCAAATGTTGCCCATATAAGAAAGTGGTTTTATCTATTGCAAATGTTGCCCATATAAGAAAGATGTTTTTGATATTAATAGTCATATAAATGCTTTCCTTTGGAAAGGCACAAAGCTAGAATTAAGTTGGGTGAGCTGATGAGAGACAGGAGTAGGGGAGGCCTAAAATGCCCTAATTTACAAGTTTACAATATGGCTTGTTTATTACGACATATCAGATATTGGGTTTATTATACCTCTTTAGTATTTTTACAGAACCGAGCTAAGTCCATGAGGACTTACCAAAAGAATTTGCAGACCATATCATGGTATGCACTTGCAGAAACGCATGGAATAAGGTCTGCTCTATTCTAAAGAGAACGGAACCAATATCTTCACTTATGTCCGACAAGTGAACCCTTATTTTAGTCCAGGTAATGATAATCTCCTGTTTTCTAAATGGAGATCTCAGGTATTGAAACAATTATCTCAACTGTTTCTCCCAGGCTCTTCACTTTTAAATAGTTTCCAGGAATTACTGTCTGATTATAAGTTTTTGAATAGAGGCTTTTATGGATAATTATAAGTAAGACACCTTATTTAGGAAATGGTGTTGAAATTTCCTGACTGGAGCTTTCCAAAATCTGGAAGAATTGCTATTAGGAAATGATGGCAAAAGGCTTTCCTGCGCCCAATACAGTAAAGCTCTGCGAGAAATATCTACGAGCGAGGAACTCAAAACAGTATGAGAAAAATGGAATTAAATCATGGATATGCAGCTTTCAATAAATGAATTAGTCTTTTTTTGTAAAAGTTTCAACAATTTCAACTAACATTTTGCTATGTGAAATGCAATTTAAATTTCTCTAGCAGCATATAGTCCTCAAGTACGTGTCTGGTGGATGGGGCTGGTGTCCTCAGATAGGTGTTTTAAGTGCTCCTTAGAGGTGGGGAATTGTGTTCACAGTTTTTGGGGCTGACCCAATATTTAAAAGTTTTGGACAAAATTACAGGCAATTTTCCAGAAGATTTTGGGCAGAACAGTACCGTTAGAAGTAAAAGTGTGGCTATTCAGTGTTTATGATGCCATAGTTCCCAGATTAGAAAGGAGTTGGCAAAGATTTTTGGATAGAATGTCAATTGTGGCAAAACAGATTATTTCATTGCACTGGTTTACAAAAGAAAGACCAAAAATTGTACAATGGGAACATATGTATAAATTACTTACTTTTGAATAGTTAATGGAAAAAAAAGCATTGGTAAATAGCTGGGAAAATATGCTTGAAATATGGGGAGAATATCTAGCATATTTGTCACCTCAAGATAGGAACTTAGTATATACTGTTTGATATTTTGATGAGGGGCTTCAATTTGTTAAATAACATTTATACTTTCTAACCTTTTAGTCTAGAACTGGTTGCTCTGTTTTTGAAGTTTTAAGATATCAGTTCATACCTTATTAACTCTAGTTCCTAAGAATCCTGACCTAGTGGAAATTAGACTTAATGGATCCTAGGTATAAAGGTCCAGATTTTAATATACACCATTATTTATACATACATACAGATATATGTATAGTTCCCATGTCAGTCTTTCTTTGTAAAGTCTGATTGTATATACATTTGAAATGGATATAGCGAGTGTAGGGGTGGATGCAGTGGGTGGGTGGGGGGGGACCAAGTACTTAACAATGGCTCTATTTTTGTTTATTTGCCTTTATTGCAAAATTGTTGTGCCATATAGAGCTCTATTCTTTGATTTTTCATGTCTTATTATAAAAATTTCAATAAAGAAAGTTTGAAAAAAAAAAAAGTATACTCTCCAGTACGCATCCTCAACTGTGCTAATCAAAACCTCCTTGATGTTCCATATCCTAGTGTCGTGCATCTATCAGAGAGATGTGAAAGCTTTTTCAACTGCAGGCCCTATTTTGTGGAACTCTCTGCCTTCAGAGATACGTATCATAAAGGATTCAAAGGCTTTCAAAAAAAGCATTGAAAACTGTCCTTTTCACAAAAGCCTTTGAGCCCCCTCGCTAGGCCTCCATAATGCCATCTCCTTTCCCTTATAACTCTTGCTGCAGGCCAGGACATGTAACTGTTTAGGACTTCATCTTCTGTTAAACAGAGTTTAGGGTTATGTACACTGTGATGCTGGTTGTATTGTTTGCTTTTCTGTGTGTATTATTGTACCCCAACCCGAACTATTGGAGGTCGGGGATTATAAATACTTCTAAATAAAATAAATAAATAAGCTGGCTAAATCACACCTATTTATATACTCTCTCATGGTGTGACGAACATTGATTGTGATAGATTTCTACTGGCTAAATCCAATAATTAATGGCAATGAATGATTTACCCAGAACAAAAGAGAACTTCTCAAATGCTGAACGTCTAAATCAGGGTTTGTACTTTCTATTCTTCCTGTAACATTGTAAACCATTGTGATGGCATGTCTGAACGACGGTATATAAAACTCAAACTCAATAAACTAAACTAAACTATCAGAATTCCACTGAATTTCATCAGATTTGTAAAATGTTTGATCTGCCAAATTCAGTGCATTTGCACAGCAGAAGTAGAGACAATTTAAAAAGTCCAACAAGCTGAAATTGACCTCATTCAAGTTCAATCTAAAATTATTTGCACATCTTGATTCTTAACACAATGTTACAGACTATTTTGCCTTGCTAGGCATATATTTCCTGTAGGATTCCTGGCATTGTTAGGAGTCCATACAGTAAAAGGGAACATATGTCTCTCAGAAAATCTTTATCTCACCAGACATTTGTTAACTCCTGACAAGCAAATTTTAAAGAGAGAGACTTTTTTAATGGGCCAATCTGACACCCTCTATATATCCCACTGTAAGAGAGGCACCTCAACTCAGGGTGGGATTTTTTTTGGGGAGAGGCAGTGTTACAAGGGTCTATAGACCCTTGCGCCCCAGGCAGACCAATGTAACACCACTCTTGCAAAATCCACCCTGAGTTGAAAGTGCCCCTCCTCTGGATTTACTCGCATAACCTTTTGAAAATCTGGCCCAATGATTTTTAGAAGCCCAAAATACCATTGCCTTGTTTTAGAAAAGTGTTCCTTGTTTATCCCAATGGAAAAAGCAATTAGTAAAAAATGTGATTCTCAAAAAACTTGCTTATTCCTTGAGGGGTAAGATTGAAAAATATGGCTCTGTATGAGGAAAATTTTGGATTTATTGGGGAAGAGTTTATTAATTCTTTTGCAGGCTCTATAATGAAGTTCAGCATTTGGTACTTGAGATTTTTCTGGTTGGTATGTATGAGGAAGTCTATAGGAAACTCCCTCAGACTACCTTAAGGAAATGGGCACATCTGTCTCTCTCATTCCTCCTTAAGATCAGACCCACAAGGAATCCTGAGTGAAGGAAGGAGCCCCTCACCAGAGTATAAGAAATCAGGGCCTAGAAGGGTTAGATATCCCTGGGGAGCAGGCAGGAACCCAGCCTAGGCCAAGAATGGCTATGTTTGATGTCTGTGTGCTACCTAAGCATCTACCCTTTCTGTGAAGAATTTTTTTTTTCTGTTTCTTTTAAATCTCTCCTTCCAACTTCACATTATTCTGTAATATTTTCCCCTAAACTTCTATTGTTTAGGGGAAAATATAGTATAAAGATGAATGAGATTCTGGAAAGAGTTCTGAATACCATTAAGAATGTTTCCCTACAGAACATTTTGATATGAATGATACATCTACTGAATAGTACCTTAGGAAAGTAAAACTGTGAACATTTCTGGGAAATGAATTAATTGGCACGAGCCAGGTCTGCTTTTCTTCAGGGATATGGGGAGGGGACCTATTATCCAAATTGGTACTTTTCTTTCCTGGGGCTGTGGGGAGGGTATCTTACTGCCCATATTGGGTCTTCTTATCACCAGAGTAAGGATGAAGAGATTCTCTGGACCATGTCGAGTATTCTCTAACTGACATCACTGCAGCGTTACTACCCATGTTCATAACAGTTGCTAGAATAGCTTCCACTGAAACAATTTCTTCAATTCTTTTTTATATTGTAAAAAACTTGCCACATTTTCACCAAAGCTACAGATTTTGTTCATTTAGAAAAATTCAACAATCTGTCTATGACACAAAGAAGTGTCCAAAGCGGGTGAGTTTACTACTAGTAAGTAGAATATGGAGTTTTGGAAAAAGCTTAACATGATAAGAAATGTGTTTCTTATTGACCTTTTTCTAATTTACTCACTATAAAAAGCTCCATAAAGAATAAATAATCTCAAGGAATGTGAACTCAAAAGAACTCCATTTTCTAAAGTGAGCAAAACAAATACTCATACAGTACAGTAAGTGAAGCATTTATCTTAGTCATCTGTGCACATGCTGTATTTTTGATACATGTACTATTTCAAAATTGAGTAGAATTCACTAACAAAACTGAATATTTAGTAAAACATAAGTAAGAAAATAAACAAGTGCACAACGTGGCCAACTGCTTAAGCCTAGTTCTCAAAGAGATTAGTAACTTTTTTTGAAAATCAAATCCACATTGTACAAATAAGGAGAAATACATGTATCACACTTAGGGCCTCATTTTCCACGCCGCTCGCACGCAACAAGGGACCTTTCGCACACGAAAAGTCCCTTATCGCGTGCGATACCAGGATGGGGGTGGAGTCGGGGCGGAGTAGGCCCCGGAAGAGGAGGAGTCGGGGCATCACCGGGGCCGACTCTGCGCCGACGCTGCGGACAGCGAAAAGGTAGATGCCTTTTCGCGGCAGCTTTCGCTCCCAATAGCTACACCTCCTATGGTGGCGCTATTGGGTGCGAAACCGGCAGTGATCGCACCGCGACAGTGCGATCGCTGCCAGCTAGCACAGGCCCTCCCGCCGTTTTGGCCCCCCCGCCCCTCATCTTCTAAAGTATCGCAGGCCTGTGATACTTTAGAAAATGAGGCCCTTAGAGACAATATCAATCAAATAGGCAATATGTAAACTACTAAATTATCCTTAGATGCCTTTTTATAATGGTAATATTACAATCTGAATAACTGTGCTTATATAATAGTGCATATAAAGTGTTTCTTCTGGAATTTAAATTATAAAACATATTTCACCAAAATAGATTTAGTCAGTGGTATAAATGCCACCCAAGCAGTTTCTACAGTATGGGGGTGAGGGCAAGAAAGAAGAGATCCCACTTGTAGCTGCTCCTGGATCGTATGAGTCAGACTCCCCTCGCTTGCTCTGGGAGCCTTTTGAAATATTGTCACTTGGGTGCCCTTAATTTAAATTTATGCCAATGCATTTATTACTACTTTATTTTCACTAGGTATAGACCTACAATTTTAGATCTCTAAAATCTAGGGTACCTTCTAACAAAGTATGAATAGTAACTCCTGACTTAGAAAAATAAATATCTTACCTGTGCTGCTAGATATATTAACATCAATACTGATGTCAGATATGCCTCCTCCCTTAAGAGATGCCACACATGTGTAGGTACCAAAGTCAGTAAATTTCAAGTCTATAATATCCAGGTTTGTGGTACCAGGAGAAACATCCGGATCTGTCTGGGTAATGACCATTCTTTCCGAACTTCGTAATGGACGTCCATTTTTGAACCAGCTAAATGTGAGCTCCTCTGAAGGAATAGCCTCCACCTGGCAGGAGATCTTTACCTCACGACCAATCTGGATATTGTCATCTTTGTGATATGGGTCTGGAGTAATCCAAAACCGTCCTTTTTTTAAGGCTACAGGGCAGGAAAAAACATAATTAATCAAAGAATACTTCTGGTAACATTGATCAGTAAAATTGATAGGAAAACCTGTAAGTACTGAAAAATATATTTAGACAAAAAATGTATTCATGACAATTTACAAAATTACATGTGGTAGTAACTTATAATATTTCTAGTACAGTCTGCATATAAGGTTACGAAGGTTTGAAAAATCTTACAGGTATGAATAGATCAGATGTAGTAAAAGACCACAGTACAAGTTAAGAAAAATAAACGTGACAGTGTGAGGAATTATTGTCAGAACTACAGAGGATCTGGAAGAAATGAATATATATATATTCATAAATTGGAGCATTTATTGGATTAATATTGCTTTCTAAACCTTTAATAATATCATAATTAGGGACTCTGATTCTAGGTGGTTTTTTTATCAATTATAATGTGTATATTTTTGGGCAGTAGATGTTTTCAAAGATACTAAAAATAGGTGTTTATCAGTGTTCTTATGGCACAGACAGTATTTATAGGCACATTTTTCAGTTGATTCAATAAAGCTTAATTTAATCATTCTTCAAGCTTTTACATGCCTTTTTTGAAAATTCACTGAATTCATGTAAAATAATACTACTACTACTGAATAAATCAACAACCCCAGCACTCTTCTACCCTCCCAGCAATGCCCCTGCATTCACTCACAGCTCTCATAGTCAAAGCACTGAAAAACAAAATGGGAAAAAAGCCATCTACAGCCCAGACCCTCTGAATGACGTCTAGCACAATCCCACCACTTTCCCACCCTCCTTCCCAGAACTGTCCCCCACAGCCCCAAAACTCTCACTTCATCCAAGCACAGCCCTTACAGACACCCAAAAGTCCCAGCACTCTCCACTCTCCTTCCCTGCCAGCACTCTCGGTCAGATAAACCAGGATTCAAAGCTCCGTGTGACTTCGGGCAAGTCACTTTATCCTCCATGGTCTCAGGTACAGATTTAGGGAGTTATTTACTAAGTATTTTTCCCATAGATACAGAATGGGGGAAAAAAAACTTTAGTAAATGATCCCCTTTAATTGACAGCCCACAGGGGGGCAGAGAACTGTTACAGTACCTGAAAGTGAAAAGTGGAATATAAACTAATTTTAAAAATTCACTCCCTCAGCACTCTCTTTCCTGAGGAAGGAAGCTAGTCCTGCTCTCAGCTGGAGAGAAGCAGTTGGTAGTGAGGTCATCTGAGGGAGTTTGCTGACTCTCAATTTTCAGCTCCCTCAAGGAATTGCTGTATACAGCAGCTGAAGGAATTTGCTGTTGCTTGCATCTTCCCTTCCCCCTTTCCTGCTTTCATTCAGATTCAGATACATTTATTGGCATGACAATTTTTTTTTTATAATTATATATTTATTAAATTTTCATTTAATAGAAAAATAATGAAACTGAAATTTGCAGAAAGAAAAAAAATGTACAATTATCAACAATAATAATTCCATTCTGCAAATCATGATAAATATAAGAAGGGGGAGCAAATTAGGAAAATAAAAATATCACAAGCATGACAATGTTATTTCTATTGTCAAAGCAATATACATTCTTGCCAGAGTTGGGCAAATGGGGATGGCTAGCAGCAGCAGCAGCCTGATGACGTCGTTGCTGCTTTGCTTGCTTTCCAAACATGAGCAGCAGCAGCAGCAGCAGTCAGATGACATCATTCATGAGACAGATCTGATTCTGGGGGTTTTTGGTTATAACTGAAAATCAGAAGTTCTAAACACAATGAGGTCAATATTCAAAGGCATTTATCTGGATAATTGTTAAGTTATCCAAATAAATGCCAGCTTTGGAATATAGTCATCACTGGATACATTTTATTTTGTAAAGTCAGATAAAATTTATTCAGGTAAGTCAGTGGCATTTTGGGGCATTGCAGAGCAGAGTTGAGTTAGCCAAATAACTTATTGAAATAAACAAAATAAAACAAACAAATGGGACACAAAAATTGAAGAAAAAAAAAAAGAAAAACAATGTGTATACACCCTAATTTATACATCTGGATGCGCAGGATTGATGGATACCAGCCTGTGAAAGGAGCCACTAATCACACATTTCTACCAAATAAGTTATTCCTGGTCTAATGTGGCACTAATTAAACTTATAGCTTGAGCCATTATTTCTTACAATGTTGACAAAACAAAGGCTGCTTCAGAGCCACATTTATGTACATTAAAACACGAATCTTGCTTATATAGACCAAGCTGAGTAGAAAATCTGATCTCAATTTCTATACATTCACAGACCTTTACAGAAATTCTTTAATCCATGATTCATACTAGTTGTGAGAACTGGATAATAGCCCTTTAAAATTCCTCTGTGATTCCACTCTTGTGATCAGGGCATAAAGAGGGCTTTAATGCTATAGCTATCACATACATTTCTATCATTGCCCGCTTGTGAAGAAGACTGCAACTGAACCTGGCAGGTTAAATGTCCAAGAATCAAATGTACAGGAATAGGTATCAGCCCTGCAGGAGAAGCCCTTATCTTAGCTTGCTTGACATGTTTGTGTGTGTAGAAGGAAGGGAGGAGCCTATGTATAGTAAATGAGTCCTATCTGTGCATGCTTGTATTGTTATTATATACTTACATGTACAAGCACTATAAGTTGTATTTCACTTAGATATGCTATATAAGATGCCTGACATGATTTTTCTTACTTGCATTTATTATTAAAAAAAATGCGGGACAAACCAAATCTCTCTTCAAAGTCTGGTGGAAGATTCAAAGGAACCTTGCTTCCAAGATATTCTTACGCGTGCCATCCATGGCAGACATGCGGCGTGGCCCCCTCACCTTCTTACACGGACTCCAGCTCCTGGTTCCTTCTCACTGGTGGCAGTGGGCTGCCGGATCCAACCTCGGGCCGCCCCCGGTGCCTCCGGCTCTGCCATGGTCCCCAGTGTTGCCAGTCAAGATGCCATTGCTCGTTGGGCCTTTCTGCGTGGTTCGTGCTGTAGCCCTCCCTAGGCGCACGCGCGTGTATCGCTAATCCTTTTAAAGGGCCCGTGGCAGGAACCTGGCCGCGGCCCCGGATGTTGATGTCAGACTCTCCAGGTCTCACTTGGGTGCCTCACTCCATAGCATTGCCTTTGCAACAGGTCTCCTCGTACTCCTCGTACTCGTTGCTGATAGAGAATCCTCTCTATTCCTTGTTCCTGACCTTCGTTGTTCCTGGTTCCTGTCTTCGTCGTTCCTGCCCTGTCTATGTTTGGACTGACTCTACAGATATCGACTTTGCTTTGTTGGACTATGCTACAGCCTATCTCCAGACCCAGACCTCTGCTACGCTTGACTACGCCAGACTTCTCCGTGATCAGACCATCGCCTTGATTGACTACACTATAGAGTTCTCCGTGTTCAGAATTCTTCATTGCTTGCCATGACCTCTGTTTGCCACCAGCCCACATCCAAGCCTGTCTTTGACGCCTCTCCTAAGCTATTCCCTGGACATGGACACACCAGGCTCCGGACTATGTTTGCTCGAGCACCTCCAGTTACTTTCCGTTCCATTGGCGCCCGAGTTCCAGTACCATACCCAGTCTAGAATAGGACTACAAAAAAACACACTGGAAACCGGTCCAATATTGCAGCAGCAACCAAGAAGAAAGAACCGGTAAAACCATGGATTCTTAATTCTTTATTTAGCATCAGGATAGCCCGACTCAGGCCGAGTTTCGCTCAAAAGAGCTGCATCAGGGGCTAATAAAAACACATATAAAACATGTATAAACATATAAATACATATAAATACATTTAAAACCATTTAAGACGTATGAAGCCAAATATACCAACAAGAACTAAAATAATAATAAATAATAGATTAAAAAATAATAAAGACATACTGTAATGTCGCCATATACTTAAAAACACACACAAAAAATATACAATAATTTACATTCTCTTTTTGTGTAAAAATGTATGAATTCAATCTATGAAGAAGTGTGATTGAATAGTCAAAATACCTCAAGAGTAACAAAAACATTGAATACCTATAGCACAGGATGCCCAGATACTGCATCCATTAGATGGACTTCACTGTGTATACTAAAAATCAAACAAAAAGCAGAATAATGAGTGTGTGTTTTCAATACAAAAAAAAGCCACTAGTGTGGTTATTACTCACTTATGCCTTAGTAGCGATGACTATTTATATAAAAAAAACTAGAAAAACACATAAGTGGCAAATAGCTCACTTACCATCACTCAAGCAACATACATGATATTCAAATATGCCAGGGAGAATGGAACCGCACAGCCAGTTTTTCTCAGGCAGCTAACTATGATATAAATCAAGTAGTGGCTTTTTTTGTATTGAAAACACACACTCATTATTCTGCTTTTTGTTTGATTTTTAGCATACACAGTGAAGTCCATCTACTGGATGCAGTACCTGGACATCCTGTGCTATATGTATTCAATGTTTTTGTTACTCTTGGGGTATTTTGACTATTCAATCACACTTCTTCATAGATTGAATTCATACATTTTTACACAAAAAGAGAATGTAAATTATTGGGGGGGGGGGGGGGGGTTTGTGTGTTTTTAAGTATATGGCTACATTATGGTATGTCTATTATTTTTTAATCTATTATTTATTATTTTAGTTCTTGTTGGTATATTTGGCTTCATACGTCTTAAATGGTTTTAAATGTTTTTATATGTACTTATATGTTTATACATGTTTTATATGTGTTTTTATTAGCCCCTGATGCAGCTCTTTTGAGCGAAACTCGGCCTGAGTCGGGCTATCCTGATTCTAAATAAATTAAGAATCCTTGGTGTTTACTGGTTCTTTCTTCCAGGATAGGACTATGCCATCTATCGACTGCTGTCTCTGGCCTGAACCAACTACTCTCACAAACCAACCTTGAGGCAAACTGGTCTGTGTCTGTATTGCGGAGGACCTGGCCACCATCTATAGACTTGTCCTATCCGTCCAGGAAACTCCATGGCCCGAGTTCAGTAGGGGCCCTGAACTTGGGTGCAACCTCTATGGCCCCTCAGTTATCTGTACCAGTTACCCTATCTGGTATTCCCAGTCCTTTCTGGTTCTTGCTCTGGTTGACTCCTGAGGAGGAGGTAATTTCATTCTCAAGAACCTTGTTCAGCTTTTAGGCATAAAGACCCGCTCGCTTGAAATGTTGCCATGTATTGCTTCTATCTACGGAGAGCCATTACCCAGCCAAATTTCCTTGTCTACAGAACCTGTCCAGTTACATACTGGAGCCTTACAAACTGAGGAACTCAAGTTACTAGTGTTGGAGAAATCCATCCATCCCATAGTTCTTGGACTCCCTCGGCTACAGAAGTATTCCCCCCAATTCAACTGTGGTTCATTGCAACTGGTGGACTGGTGTCCCACCTGCCACCAGTCCTGTCTCCAAAAAGTGATACCGCCACCTGTGATCCCTCTGGCTACTACGTCCTCTGGCATACCTGCTCTGTATGCAGCCTTTGAGGACGTGTTCTCCAAGCAAAAGGTCAACCTCCTTCCACCTCTCTGAAGGTTTGATTGTACAATAGACCTCCTTCCAGGAGCCACGCCTACTCGATGATGCACCTACCCTTTGTCTCAGCCGAGACGAAGGCTATAACGAAATATATCCAGGAAAATCTCGTGAAGGGATTCATTCATCTGTCTATGTCTCCCGCTGGGACGGGATTCTTTTTTGTGACCAAGAAAGACAGGTCACTTGGACCGTGTATCGACTACTGTGGCCTAAACACCATCACCCATAAGGATAAATATCCCTTGCCATTAATTTACAAATTATTTGATCGCCTCCATGGTGCCTCCATATTTACGAAACTGGACTTACGCGGGGTGTATAACCTGGTAAGAATCTGTCCCGATGACATTTGGAAAACTGCCTTTAACACCCAGGGCGGGCACTACGAATACTTGGTGATTCCCTTTGACCTCTGTAACGCGCCCGCAGTATTCCAACGAATGATGAACAAATCTTAAGAGATCTACTGTACACCAAAGTCGTGGCTTACCCGGATGATATCCTCGTCTTTTCCAAAGACCTTGACACTCATCACAACGACGTTCGAACCGTTCTCCAGCGCCTTCATAAAAACCATCTGTTCGCGAAATTGGACAAATGACTGTTCGAGAAATCCAGCCTACCTTTTCTTGGTTATATAATCTCTCGACAAGGGTTCTCCATGGATCCAGCCAAACTAAAGGGAATCTGGGATTGGCCACAGCCGGTGGGCCTTAAGGCGCTCCAGCGCTTCTTGGGATTCCTCAACTACTATCGTCATTTCATCCCACACTATTCTACCCTGGCTGCCCAGTTGATAGCCTTGACTTGTAAGGGTCAAGACACACTTCTTTTAATGAACCTCCCATGTTTGCATACACTCGTGGCTTAAATATTAAACAAAGGGTCATCAGAGCAGCCCCTCGAGCCCGTTCTGCCACACAATCAGGGGAATTAACAGTTTGCGGAAAATGCTCGTGCTGTAGTTCAGCCATCACGGGCCCTTGTTGGAAAGATCCTCAAACAGGTTTTCAAATCATTCATAAATATGCAATCAACTGCAACACTGATTTTGTAATCTATGCATTACAGTGTCCTTGCAATAAAATCTACATAGGACGCACACGGCGCAAAATCCGAATTAGATTAATAGAGCATCGTAGTAGAATTAATAATAAAGATATTAAAGCCCCCATGGTACAACATAGTATTTCACACGCACATCTATTCGATGATTACAGATGGACCATTCTTGAACACATTCCCCCCCCACTGGAGAGGGGGAGATCGACTATCTCAGTTGAATTACAAAGAAAACCATTGGATCTTCCGGCTACGCTCCACAGAACCATTGGGGCTTAATGAAAAGGTGGAATGGTTCTCTCTGATCTAATAATCCTTCTACTATGGCATTCCTAGTAACGTCATTACCCTCTTATGTTTTTTTCAACTATTAATTTTCCAAGATGGCCGCCAGTATGACATCATTGCCCATTTATGGACTTCAATTAAGGTGGGAAAAGCCCTAGCAACGTCACTACCCATATATGGACATTACCTTTTTTGGGATTTTAGACGTCATTTCCTTCAGTCGGTAGATTCCCCGTTAAATCTGGCGCTTTAGCCCGCGTTCCCCTGTCAGTTCAGCGGAATCAATCGCTGTTAGGCTGCACATCCATAGTGCACGTAAGTACTGTTTCTGGGCATTTCATTTTCAGCTGCACCGTCTGAAACAACTTGTGTCTGTGACTTTCAGATTCGCTGCTTTGCAGCTTTAGTCTCCTACACGATGTTTTCTAGTGATTTTGTTTGCCTGTTTTTTGCTAAACACAAAAAAAGCCTGATAACTATGACCAAGTTTGCATTTTTTGCAGCGTTTCAAACAAGCGTTGTCCAGCTTTTTGACTGACCACTTTTCATTTCGCAGTAAGTTATATATTCTGGTCTGGAGCCAAGTGTTGATCTATTAGCCGTTAGGCAATGTTGTAGAACTCCTTATTATTATTTTTCCACACAGATACATTCCCTGAAGTTCCCTGAGGAAGGAGTTAGATCCTCCGAAACACCGCTGTTTTGGAATATGTACTTCAGGATTTAAAGTATTACTCGCTTCTCTGGTGGAATAAGATAAGTGCAAGCATCAGTAAGGTTCACTCAGTGCCTGCACCTGCTATTCTCAGCAACCTATGATTAGACAAGCCCAGTGATCCACGAGCTTGACATTATAAGCCATAAGCAATCTGTGGCCATATATGACGGTTGCAAGAATACACATTTCATTTTGAGTTCCCTGTACAGCTGAATGTTTATTATTTTGAAAGTCTCTTGTTTTCAGCTATTTCTGAGTTTTTATAGTCGCCAGCTAATTTAGGACAGCACTGTGGCCCAACCAGAGTTAACTGGATAAGTTATCTGGCTAACTTGATTCCTCCCCAATCCACCCATTCCTCACCCCTGAGTTATCCGGCTAAAAACTTAGGGGTAGATTTTAAAATACGCGCCAATTTTATAACATGCTAGCATCACCGTGCGCATGTTATAAAATACGATACCCGCGCGTACATGAGCATGCCAATTTTAATATTGGCGTGCGCATGTGTGGGCGGCTGTCATCTCACGCGTGCAAGGGGATGGGATTTAAAAAAATGTGCACGGTGACAAAACTAGGCCTTTCCCAGTTCCCTTTCATTCCACTCCAATTAAGGAGCAGACTGGGAGGGAACTTTCCTATCCCCCTGCCTAGCCTTCCTCCCTTTTCCCTACTTCTCCCCGACCCCTAAACTTACCCTAACTGCTCTAAATTTTTTTGTTTCAGAACTTACATGCTCCATCGAGCAGCAGCAAGTTCCGTGTGCCGGCCGTCTGCTAGCGTGCATCCCCGGGGACAGGGCCTAATTGCCGCTGTCCCAGTCAGCCCACATCCCGCCCCACTCAGCCCCCCGCCTCATCCCTTTTACCAAGCCCGGCACTTCTGCGCATATTGGGAGATATGCACGTGGCTGGGCTGTTTTTAAAAAAGCGCTTGACGCGCACACGTCCTGGCCACCCGTGTATTTCCTGGTTTTTGCGCATGCCGGTGTTTGAAAATTTGGACTTTAGCAAGTGGTCTTATGGGCTTAATTTGAGAAGAAATTTGAAAGAAGAAAGAAAGACCCTCTGATGCAGATGTCGAAACGTGGATCCATGTCGGGGCATTGATGTTTATTCGCAGATAAGTGTTTTGTAACAGCGACTGTCTTTGCAAATATGTGGTTGGGGTAAAGACTGCTCTAGTAGGGACCTTCGATAAACATCCTGTCAAATATATTTAAGTGAATTAGTGACAATAAAAAGAAGTTGTGAGCTCCCAAGGTTTGGGTTAAGCTTTCTTTTTTAAAATAATAAGAGTATACATGAAATAAATTTGGACTTATGAGTAAAGGCAGGATGTGAATGATACATTCTGGATACTTGAAGGTCTTACAAAAAACAGAAAAATAATAATAGAAAATAATAAAAAATAAAAAAGTTAAGGAATAAGATATAAAGTGGTGGAAGAACTTTTAGGTACGATTAATCAATTGAAATACGACTGGGGATATTTGTGTTGTGTTGATGCAAAATCATCTTAACATGCACACTAAAATAGGCCACTATTTATTCATAGTATTTAGCAGATGTGAGAAAGGAAAATAAAAAATTTAATTCTATTGTAGATTATATAGTTTTAAAAGCTGAAATGTCAAGTATTCAACAAAACATAATAAAACAATGAAATTTTACCAAGGGAATTTGGTGACATTCAATAACAGAAACAATTTTTATTGTCATTGACTTGACTTCAGGTGTTTTTGCTGGCAAGCAGTAACCATTAGTTGTTAAAGAATTCTGTGTTTGTACAAAAAATTGCAACAATCAGAACCTTCCAAACATGATATAGGGTCAGTGGCTTTCAGGGAAAATCTAATACAATTCTCACTATACGTTAAATAAAATCTATCCTCAAAGTGTAACCAGTCTAATGGAAAGGCTTGTTTTCTGCTTCTTTTTTCATTATTGCATTCAGTTATACTAAGTCACTGCACTGTGCCACCAGCACCATGGAAACAAGGCCTTGCAATTGTCAGAAATGCTATAGGAGCTTAAATACCGTTACCCTAGAAAATGCTGAATACATTCATGGCAATGGGCATGAATACTACTACGCTGAAATTTAGATTTTCAAAATGGTTCAGAAATTTGTGGATTTTATAAAAAATTGGTAGGAACAGTTAAACAATATTACAAGCAAATTATAATGCCAGTTGTACATTGAATAATCTGATTGGTTGGAAAAGCAGCTGTTAATCCCCTTGAAGTGCCCTGTTTCATTGATTCAACCAATAAGCTTTGATACTTTTGATGCAACTCCAACATTGGTCTCTGCTTCAACGGCAGGGGAAAAGGGCAACTAGATTCAGACATCAACCAAGGGCCCTGACTTTTAAGGTCTAGGGAACTGATCAGCATAGGGATAACCTGCACCGAGCAGCAGTTACTAACCTTAACAGAAGCCTTGATGCAGTTACTAACCTTAACCAATAAGCCTTGATGCTTTTTATGTAACTGCAATATCGCTCTCTGCTTCGAAGGAAGGGGGGTGCAGGTGACGGGAAAGAGGAATTGGATTCAGAGACAACCAACAAGAGCCCTGACATTTTTACGGTCTGAGGTATTGATGCGTAGACATAAGGGAAAAAACACAGGATTCCTTCTACAGCAAAGACCATAAGCAAAGCACGTGAAGCATAAGGCTTAGGGATAACTGCACAGAGCAGCACCCTTAAGAGAAACCTGGGGGTAACCTGCACAGTGCGGCAGATACTACCATAAGTAGCTTGCTGGGCAGATTAGATGGACCTTTTCTGCTGTTGCTTCTATGTTACTATGTAACTGTTTGGGATATTCATGTATTGCTGTTTAGAAAATATTTTTTAAAAATTGTGAAAGCCCGCCCTCCCCCATAACCAATAAACTTTAGCTTACAACAGAAACTACCCTGATAGTCAGGACATTGATTATTACCAGCTAATGCCCCATCTAGATTAAAGGTCAAAGGCTTTGAATATTATAGAGATGATATTTATTTATTTCAATTATGTACCGCTTTATCAGAAATCAAGATTGTTCACAAACATTACTTACATAGCTAAAAACAGACGACACACTATCAGCAACACATTCAGAGTGCAATGGCAGCAACTTTAAACAATTAAAATACAGTTACAAGTTTTTGGAAAATTTTTAATTCACTTTTCAGTTATTAATTTAACTTTAAATCCAGGTTACTCCCCATCAATGTGTGCAAATCAACAGCTTCAGAAAGGTATTTTAAGAAGAATTTTATCTGTCAAATGCTTGTTTGAACAATTAGGGATTTAACAATTTTTTTAAATGCTCAGCTACTGAAAACGGTCTATTGCAAAATTCTCTTGCTCAATACTTGGTATGGGCAGCAAGCCACAGTTGGCTGAAGAAGCTTCGTTGTGGTGTATAAAAATGAAGGCTCGTGCTGAACCATGTTGTTTCTGGATTATGAACTATTTTATGTACCATTGTCAGAGTTTTATATTGTACCCTAAAGTGGATGGACAACCAGTGGAGCCTCCATAAAACTGGTGTGATATGGTCATATTTTTGTGTGTCTGTTAGCATTCTCGTGGCTGAATTTTGGAGAAGCTGCAAGGGCCTAATAGTGCTATTTGCTAATCTTAGTAATAGTCAGTGCTTGAGAAAAGTAGTGTTTTCAGGATTAAGTGAAAATCATCTGGTTCCAGAAAAGGTTTCAGCCTACTCAGAGTTCATAATTTATAATAACCTGCCTTCACTACTTTCTTGACGTGTTTTTTCACTGAAAGTTTGGTAAGATTAAGGGGTAGATTTTTAAAGTTATGCGTGGGCGTAGATTTGTTCGTGCAACCCGGCGCGAACAAATCTACACCCAATTTTATAAAATGTGAGCGCTGCCACACGCATGTTATAAAATCCAGGGTCAGTGCGCGTAGGGGGGTGCATAATTGTGCAACCTGTGCGTGCCGAGCCGAGCAGCCTGCCTCCGTTCCCTCTGAGGCCGCTCCGAAATCAGAGCGGCCTCGGAGGGAACGTTTTTGCCGTCCCCCCCCCACCTTCCCCTCCCTTCCCCTACCTAACCCACCCCCCAGCCCTAACTAAATCCCCCTCTCTACCTTTGCTCAGAAATGTACGCCTGCCTGAGGCAGGCGTAACTTGCGCATGCCGGCCGTTTGCCGGTGCGCCATTCCACGGCCCTGGGGCTGGTTCGGAGGCCTCGGCCACGCCCCCAGAATGCCCCCGGGCTGGCACCACACCCACGGCCCTGCCCACGGAATGCCCCCGAATGCCATGCCGCCCCCGACACGCGTCCCGGGGCTTTGTGTACGCTGGCGGCCTATGCAACATAGGTTCGCTGGTGCGCAAGTCCCCTGAGCGCGTATATCCAGCTGGATTTAAGTGCGCAGGGCTTTTAAAATTTGCCCTTTAGTGTATATTAAGAGTAAATGTTGGACCAGCCTGGTGGTTCAGTGCAGGAGACATTGGTTAAATTTCTGAACCTGGCTTCTGCTCCTCAGACTGATTGGGGATAATGCAAAGGAAATGTTTTAAGACTCTTAAGAGAGGGATTCTCAGTCATTGCACAACAGTGACACCTAGGTGTCTTACCAGGCTGGTTGAACTATACTGGAGTAAATTAGTTGTAAATGACAGCTCAGTGGATGCTGGCTCCAATTCATTCAGGCTGAAACTGCAGTACCAAAAGTAAACATAACAGCATAATAACAGAGTAATATAATAAAAGATGGCAGATAAAGGCCAGAGTGGCCCATTCAGTCTGCCCCAACAAGATGTATAGGGTTGTAACTGCAGTACTATTTAGATCCCCCCACCCACCACCACCACCAAACAAACAAACAACAAAACAGTAAATATCCTATCCATTAGGCATTATTACTTAACTCTAAATTCAAATTGACTAGCAATTTACAATTTATATGCACCAAAATACTTTGCTAATTATGATACATTGGATTATACAACACAGCAAATCTTAAATGAAAGAATGACTCTGGGCAAAGATTGTTAACTATATGTGGATTTATTTTTCCTGGTGTGTGCAATTTTAGAAGTATATGTGCCAATATGACTTTAAAAACTACATATTAAAAAGCAAGTACACAAAGGGCCATGATGTGTGTTCAACTACCAAGTGCATAAACAAAAGTAACATTATCTCCTGTTTCACCTTTCTATTAACAGCTTCAAGATTCAGCTGGATATTACATCATATTGCTCTGAAAATGAATCTAAAAAGGCAGTTCATTTTTTGAAATTGCATATAATTGTAAAAGCTATGCTATTCTTTTTAATTCTCTGCTCTAAATGTTTTACCTAAGTTAATTACTGTAGACTTCTGTCCTGTCAATCATTTTTTCAAGTAAGATTCTATTCATAAGACTGCTGGAAAATATTTTTAAAATTCTTCAAATGTTCATTTATGCTGTTTGGACACAATAATGTATTATATATGAAACTGGAAAGGAATATGATTAACCATTTACACTCCCCCACATATTAGGATAGATTTTAATAGATGTGCATGTGCGTCCATGTGCACGCGGTTCCCGGCACGCTCACATGGACGCGATCATTTTATAGCATACGCGTGTCGGCACGTGCATATTCTAAAATGTGATATCCGCGCACACATGTGCACTAGATTTTAACGATTCACACGTTCGGGGGGGGGAAGGAGGGTTGGGAGGGAATTTTACAACCTAAGTGCAGCGACGCGATCGGCCGGTTCCCAGTTCCCTCCCAGACCGCTTCAATTAAGGAGCGGACTGAGAGGGAACTTCCCTACTTCTAACCCTATCCTTCTTCCCTCTTGCCCTCTCCTCCCTGACCCCTAACCTAACCCTACCTAGCCCCAAATTTTTTATTTTAATACATATTGCTCCTCTGGAGAATAAGTGTCTTCTGCACACTGGCTGGCTGCCGGCATGCACGTCCCTAGGACAGTGTCTAATGGCGTTGTCCCGGCCCGCCGCCCGCACCACCCGTCCCCACCCAGACCACGCTGCAGGCCAGCCCCTTTTACTTGGCCTGGCACTTCTGCACATAATGGGGGTTATGTGCATGGCCGGGCCCTTTCAAAAATGTACGCAGTGTGGGCTGGGCTCAGCCACACGCGTAACATCTGATTTTTACGTGCGCAAGGCTCTTAAAATTTGGGCGATTCTGTTTTTCCCTTTCAATTATTGTAGATAAATATCACATGATGAGCAGTTTGTGCATTTGGTGAGTAGAACATAGTAATATAATAACATGGTAACATGATAAATGGTCCATCCAGTCTTTCCAGTGGCTATAACAGCCACTCCGTGTGATTTACCCCAATGCAGTCATACAACTGCTGTTATGGGTTGAATTGCAGCTCCATGCAGATTACCTCGTGCTTCATTATCATCCTCTCTCTCCAGGGATTCTCTGTCTTATCCCACTGGTTTTTTTTTAATTTTGTTACCATTTTTACCCCCTACCATCTCATTGGGAAGCGATCCACCATCCTCCCCATGGAAAAATACTTCATATTATTTCTGAGCCTACTCCCTTAGAGTTTCTTATTATGATGCCTAGTTTTAGAATTTTCTTTCCACTGAAAAAGATTTGATTCTTGTTCATTAATATCTTTTGGGAATTTAAATGTCTGATCATATCATAGAAACATAGAACATGATAACCGGCCATACAGCCCGACCAGTCTGCCCATCCATAACTCTGATTGAGCTTTATAGCCTCTTCCTCTCTCTCAGAGATGCTCTGTGCTTGTCCCATGTTTTCTTGAAATCTGACATGGTCCTCATCTCTACTTCCTCCACAGTATTGCCATAAAACACAATTTCTTTGATCCACACGGACCATTAATGAACAGTAAGCTATGGCCTGCAAAGATTTATTTTTCATTTTTTTCTTAACATTATGAATTTTATTATACATGCAAATAATAAACTAATAGGCTAGCATGAGTTATGCCTGGCAAACAGAATCTGATGGCAGATAAGATTAAGACCGTGAAGCCCTAATCTGCCCAATTTGCTTCTTTTTGCAACAACATAGACCCCAATTAACCTCGTTTCCCCCCCTCATTTCTTTGCAACTAAGGATCTTTTGTGCTTATCGCAACCCTTCTTGCATTCCATTACTCTTTTAATCTCCCTTTTCATTTATAAGGCTCTATTTTCAGTACAAATTTTATTTTTCCAGGGAATGCCAAATATTATGACAAAAACACTGAAGGTGACAGTCTCCCATCATGAATCTGAAATATTTCTTGTGGCAGGAGAAAATCTCTATGTGAGTGTAAACATCCTTTAGATCAAAAGTGCAAAGCCCGTCTCCTTTTTTGAAGAAAAGGAATTAAAGTGCCCAGGAAAACCTTCTTTAACTTTTCTCTTTTGATTAATTTGTCCAAGACCCTTAATTCTAGGATGGGATGGAGTTCCCCTGTTTTCTTTGAACCAGGAAATACTTGGAGAAGTATCCTTGCCCGCTTTGCCTTGGTGGAACAAGCTCATCTGTATTGGCCAGAAAAAGGGAGCAGAATTCCTTTTGAAGCAACTCTTGATATGGCAAGAGACCCCCAACCTAAGTCCGGAGGCCAGTTTGGCAGGGGACCCATAGGTTTAATCTGTACCTTTTCTTGATGATGATATGGGCCCCTGCATCCAAAGTTTATGTACAGCCATAGGTTCCCTCTGACCAGAAGGTCATCCTACATGGGTTCTTCATGACAGTTAAAACCCTGTTCCAGGTGTTGCCTGGGTTGCTGTATGGGGCTTAGGCACCCTTCACTGCCTCAGGAAGGCATGAGGGGCTTGTTGTGTATGGGACCAAGGGAGTGGAGGATAGCACTTACTCAACTGTAAAAAGTGCCTTCTCTGCCCTGTTCCTGGGTATTTCCTGAAGGAGGAGGAGCTGGGTCTTGAATGCCAGAGCAGAGCTCCAGGAACACTGCACAGTGATCTCTGATCTGTGTGACCTCTTCCTTCACTATATCTCTGAAGAGCTTCTCTCCTCTACATGGCGCATCAGCAAGTCTTTCCTGAACTTCTAGGCAAAGATCTGATGCCTACAGCCAAACAAATCTGCAGGCTCAAATCCATATGGCAGAGAATCTTGATGCCATCTCTAAAACATCAAATATCAAGCAGACTATGTGTTTTCCACTCTCTAATCCTTTGTCCACCAGTAAATAGAATGCATCTTCATTGTTTCTGAGGAAGTGCATCGGCCATCCCCTGCATTTGCTTCAGCAAGTCCTGCATATGCTGGCCCATGAAGAGCTGATAGGAAGCTATGCAGGCATTGAACATAGCCCCCTGAAAAACCTTTCTCTCAAGGGTGTTAAGGGTTCTATTCTCCTTCCTTAGGGGCACCAAGGATGAGTTCTAGACCTCTTGGCCTTCTTGAGAGTGGATTTGACTATAACAAATTACTGTGGCAACTGTCTCTTTTTAAATCCAGGAGCCTTTTGGATGGGATATATCATGTATAACTTTTTTATTAATGGGAGCCACAGAGAGGGGTTTCTCCCATATCCTTGTCAGTACCTCCTGAAGGACTTTGTGGACTGCCACAACTTTCCTATGAGGCTCCATGAACTGGAGGATGTCCAGCATTTTACTTCTGGTTTCATCCTCTGTCTGTAAAGTAAATGGAATGGCTTATGCCATTTTCCTGATAAAACCTGTTAAGGAGATGTCATCAGATGGGACTTCCTTCTCTCTGGTAGAGGTGAGGAGTTGGAGGAGAGCTCTGTCAACATCTCCTTTTCAGAGACATATGCGGATTCTTAGTTGTAAGTCCAAAAGTATTCAGAGTACAACTCACCTTGGGCTGCTAGTGGTGAGGACTCCCTCAGTACTCAACCCCCAGTCAATGTCTCAAGGATTGGTACACTTGGTTGTTTTGGTCAGTATCGCAAGAAACTTCGACAGCATGGTGAAGCTTCCTCCCTCAAAAAATCCAGAGATCAACAGCAGAGTGGTTGTCATTGACCCTGATACCCTTCCAACCATTGGCATTGGATCCAACACTGGAACAACTGAGCATCCATAAAGAATCAAGCAGGGGCTCAAGGACCATCAATGCCTGCCTTGCTGCCCGCAATGCCACGGCACTGAGGCCCTGCAGTAATTTCTTCAAGGCTTGCTGGATCTTTCTATCCCTCTTCTCCTTGAATATAGCCAATAACAACATTGATTGGGAGACAGGAAGGGTGACCATGGCCTCCTCAGATCGAAAGGTGGCTTAGTGGTGAACATATGGAGTAGTAGAAGCTGTTGTGAGTCCCTGGCCTACTTAGATGATGAGCTTTCCTTGCCATGGGACATGCACCAAACCATCCCTGATCCTGGCATTGGGTAATGATGGAGACTTCGGCTTCCTTCAATGCTCGGCATGGGATCACCTTCATCCTCTTTGATTGGGAAGAGTCAGACTAAGGCCTGTCTCTGAATTCCCTATTAGCTAGTGGCACCAAGGGAACCAATGGTCCCCTATATGCCGATGATGCTCCTTCCACTGATGCAACTTCAATGACCTTCAATGTAGATGCCTTTGATTCTGATGTTGATGGATCAGTCTTCCAGTTCCTGAAATGCTTTTCCATGAGTTTCATTTGAGACCAGTGTCCTTTTGGGGTCATGGACGCACATCTGTGACACCCCTAGATATCATGCAATGCCCCCAGATACAAGATAAATCTATCAGGGGATACGTGATAGACATAATCCTTGCACACTAGGAGCTTCGCTGGAACCCACTAGACATGATAGGCTTAAATAAAAGGGAAGAAAAATCAAACTAGAAGGAGGCAGTGACTCAACAGCATACCGCTACAGAATCAAATATAGATAGGGTTGCCAACTTTCAGCCGTCAAATTTTCAACCATTTGGAGAAGCTGTTTAATGTCTTTATAGATGGTGTTTAAGAACATGCAACTTTTATTGCCACTCTTCATCATCAGAAAACACAGAAACATAGAATATAAAACAGATAGGGCCCACCTATAGTCTACCCAGTTTACTTCCAGTTACAGTGCCATAAACCCCAGTTAATCTCTGATTTTCCCCTCACTTCTTTGCATTAATTATTCTCTCTACTTGCCCCATTCTTTCTTGGACTGTTTTGCATTTGCCACTATCACCTTCACTAGGAAGTTGTTTGATGCATCCACTACCCTTTCTGAGAAGAAATATTTTCTGATGTTACTTCTGAGGCTACCCCATCGAAGCCTCATATTATGATCACTAGTTCTTAAACTTCTTTACTCCAAAAAGTGTTTCCTTTTACCAGCCCTGGGGCCAAACTACTGTTTTGTAGAATTTATTTAGAACTCTGAATCATGGACTAAAGTCTATGTGTGATACAAAGAAAATGTATCCAACATATATCGGGGTGAATTTTCAAGACTTAAGTAGACTCTACTCGAGTATTCCATATTCTATAAAAGTAAAAACACATGTGTATTTTCACATTTGTGCACACATATATGTGCATAAAAAAGGGGTGGTCTGGTGCATTCAAGGGCAGGGTCAACACTTATGCATGTACATTTGTCAACTTACTCGCGTATTTTTAAATCTGCTAATTATCTGGCATAAGTGATATTAAACATGTATTGTGTAGTACTGGGTGGGAGATCTTGGTGAACCGGGGGAAGTTCAGGCTAAGGTACCACGAAGGTCTCGATGACTGGGAGAAGGACTGAGCAAACTGGTGGACTAATTGGTAAACTGGTTAATTTAATTTATATGCGGATATTTTAAAATTGGTTGACTTATGTGAGTTAAATAAGGACAGGATCAAATGAGATCCCATATAAAATTGTGTATTGGCATCTTGTATCTCTAATTAATGACTAAGAAACTTAAGAAGTGAACACATGATACAAAGAACGAAAGTCTCAGCATGATAAGCTGATAAAAATTCTTTTGTAGACATTTCTAGAAATAATATGATTCCTCCAAAAGCGGTGGAATTTCAGATTTGGAAGGAAAGTATACTTGCTTCTGAAGGGTCAGGCTGGGATAGATTCCAGGGAGAAAAAAGGGTCTGTAACTCAGTTTGTACAGGAAACATTAGTACATTATTTGTAATTTCCAGTATTGGTGCATAATTGTTTCTCCGGGGACAAGCAGGATGTCAGTCCTCACATACTTTGTGATATCATCTGATGAAGCCCGGCATGGAAAACTTGTATAAAAATGTATAGAACTTTGACTTTGCCTCACTGAGCATGCCCATACATACCATTATGCCAGGTCTATGTGGGGTCCCTTATTTATTTACTTATTACAAACATTTTATGGCCCACCATTTCCTATACAATAGCTAGGGAGGATTGCTTTAGTCTTTGGTTTTCTGCAGAGCCCTCAAGTTACAGTTTTGGTGACTCATGCTCCTGTTTCTGGACCTTTTTGGTTTTGCCAGTTTTTCAGGATTGTTTTTAATGGGGGTCCTATGGTTTTGTCCCTTGTAGTTACCAAAGATAAGGTTTTTCAGTCATTTTCTAAGTTTTCATTTGTTTCCATACTTAGGGCCTCATTTTCTAAAGTATCGCAGGCCTGCCATACTTTAGAAAATGGCGCTAACGGGGGGGGGGGGGGGGGGGGGCGGGGGGCCGAAGCGGGGGGGGGGGGGGCAGTCTGGCAGCGATCGCACCTCCGCGATGCAATCGCTGCCGGCATCGCGCCCAATAACTACACCATAGAAGGTGTAGTTATTGGGCGCGAAATAGCCAGCAAAAAGGGCTTTACCTTTCTGCTGTGCGCGCCATCCTCGCAGAGTCGGCCCCGGTGACGCCCCCGACTCCTCCTCTTCCTGGGCTGTCTCCGCCCCGATTTCAGTAGCGCAGGCCTGCGCTACTTTCGCTAGCTATCGCGATAGCTTTGGCAAATGAGGCCCTAAGGGTTGCCAACTGTCCTGATTTTTCTGGACAGTAACATTTTGGGGATACTGTATGGAAAAAAGAGGGAGGGCTAGTATGTTCGGAAATGTCCGATTCTCCCCTGCAATTATACGATAGAGTATGCTCTTTGGTAGCTACGCTGTATGCAGGGAGAATAACTTTCAAACAAATGTGCATGGTGGCATATATACACATATGTGGCTGTGAGCAGATATACGCAAGTATTTTATAAGTTGCATGGATGATATATGCATCTTTTATAAAATACACGTCTCTAGCCTGTAACATATGCACATATATTGGCTTACATGCATATACATGCCATGCATTGAAACCACATGTATTAATGCATTGAATGCACATATTTTTCCTACCTAGTTTAAAAGTATACAAATGAAAATAAAGTAGGACTTTACAGAATAATGGCAGATTTGATTCATCAGAGCTGTATTGCTTAGCAAAGTTCTCCTTTTCACATGAATAAAACATATTTTAAGCCCTTTGGGAGGACAATTTTAAAAGGTATTTTGGTCAGCGTAAAATGGACTGACTAAAAACAGCTCTTTCCAAATGCAGCTATAAGAAAATGCAGGATCTATAGCACATACTTTCAGCTGCATTAATAAGAATTATTCTTGTGAGTGTGTTTAGGTTGGGGTGTAAAATAGCACACATACAGGTGATTTTCAAGTGTTTATGTTTATGTTTTATTTTTCCCCTTCTCAGGCAGGTGTAAAGTACACAAAGTTGTTTACTTTTCAAAATGTACCTACAACATATGCATTAAAAGTGTTTACATAGTTTACAACTATGTAGGCCATTTGAAAATTGACACTTTAGCAGAAATTGAAAAGAGTTAGCATTGTTTGAGATAAAAAAAAATGGAAAAGAAGCTGAATGGGTATAGAGCAGTGGTTGTCAAACTTTTTGGGAGTGTGGACCCCTTTGCAACCTCCAAATTTTTCACGGACCTCCATATGCTCCTCTTTTATTTTTATCTGTAGTAATGTGCTGTATGTGGAAAAGTTATTAATGTGATAACAAAGAAATAATTATATGCACCCCAGACTCATTCATAATATCTAAAACATTAAATAATGCTTACTGATATAAACAGAATACATATTATTGCAACGCACAGCAGTAAATATGCAAGAACATACTCATATTCAATAATTTGTGTTGTAACTGCAGGCAGTCACACAGCTGGATCTGGACCGACTGAAGGGAATGGACTGGTAGAAGGAGAAAGAGAGACAGACTGGAGGAGATGGACTGGTGGAGAGAGAAAGACTGACCAGGATGGATTGGTGGAGGGAGGGAGAAAGAGAGACAGACTGGCAAGAAAGGGATTGGTGGAAGTGGACTGGTAGAGAGAGAGAGGTGAACAAGACAAAGTGGTGGAAATGGACTGGTGGAAAGAGAGGAAAACATTTGGCAAGGATGGACTGGTGGAGAGTGCCTGTTAGGGATGGACAGATGGAAGGAGGTAGAGAGCCTGTTGGGAGATTGGTGGGGAAAGAGAGAGAGAAAGACTTGTGGGAATGGACTGACGGAAAAAGAGAGAGACTTGCAGACAAGGACTGGTGGAAAGAAAGAGAGAGATAGCAACTGGTGAGGATGCACTGGTGGAGGGAGGGACAAGTAAAATGAACTTATGGAGGGAGAGGACTGGTGGAGTGAGAGAGTGGGACTGGTTGGGATGGACTGTGGAGCAAAGGCAGAGAGTGAGAAACTGGTGGGAAAGGGGGAAGGAGGGATGTTTGAGACAGGCCCACATCACTAAAAGGGAGATGTGGAGAGAAGTTTGGTGCACATATTTCCTTCCCACCCCCACTCCCCAGCAAGTTTTTTTTTAAACACCCTGTTAGTTTGATCTTGGCAGGGGTCTAATGACTCTCTCCACAGCTGCCTGTTACTAAATTCCATACATGCAGAGTCAAGACACCCTTGAAGACAAAGCAAGAGGAACCGCTACAAACATTTTGCACCATTTTGTTGCAAGGTGCTAGGCATGCATGTCAGTGGCTTCTCCAGACAGAAGAACTATCTAAGAAACAAGAAAAAACCCCTAACCAGTTTCAGCTATCTAGTAAAACTACCATTAAAATTACTCAAGAGAATAAATAAAAAATTATTCTAGATAGGCGTGGGACAAATCCCAATATAAAACCTGTATCTCACATCTACAATACTCTGTGTTCACAGAAACTCCATCAACAAAAAGACACAGAGCAGAACAAGGACATTTTCCCTTACCACTCACCATAAAACATAATATTAAAATTCTGATGTCACCTCAGTAATAGCAACACAAATGCCTTCCACTACCAGGAACATTGTCTAATACAAAATCCTACAAAAAATGTACTTAGAGCCTATAGAAAACCTACCATACCACAACAAACTAACTGCCAGACTCAAACAATAAGAACCTTATCTATGAAAAGGCAGCACTGTAAATATTACACTGAGCCCTAAAACCTAAAACAGAACAAATTAAGCTGCTGTAGATCCTTATTTAAGTCATACATGCAGAACACAGACAGATGCTTTCCAAATACAGAGTATAAATACATATGTATAGAGAAAAACTGAACTGGAAACTACAAGAAGCCAGACTCCATAAACATTGCAACAATGGAAAACAGAAATATCACCATTCCTTATAAATCATCAAATAATTCAATCAAGAAATATAAAATATCAATAATAATAATAATAATAATAATAATAAAACCATACTATAAAAGAATATTTCAAAACAAAATAGTAAAACCATACTAATAAAATAATATTTAAAAACAACTGACACATACAACATCCAATAATGTAAAACTCATTTAAATTATTTTTAAATTTCCCAATCAACAATAAGATATTTCAAAGCATCAGGCACTTTAATGACAGCCAGGAATAAAACTAAAAAGGATTTAAAAATTCCCCACTCTCTGTACCTGGGAGTTTTTTGATTTCCAGTCACCCTGAAATTACCATGAATTAGTAGAATGGGGGAGATGGGTGCGCAAACCTTCTCCTCTCATACATGAACATATGCACACGTTTGTTCTCACTCAAACTCATATGCTTCCTCTCTCTCCCTCACACAGAAATACACTCTCTAACTCTCATACATACATGCTCACAAACACACTTCCTCTGTCATACACACATGGAGGCCGATGTAATAAAGTGTGCCCAGTCTAGTGCACATTTTAATGAGTGGCTGGATGTGCATTTTGGATGCACCTTCATAACCTATGATGAAATAAGAGGATCAGTGCGCCCAAAACGCGTGTCCAGACAAAAGCATAGCTAATACCACTCATCACATGTAAATGCCATGTAGATGAGGCTATTAGCTATTACCCCGCGATTCAAAAAATAGCCGTGTACCCAAGGCAAACTTTTTAACCTGTCAAATTTTACACCTGCCTGGAGGAGGTGTAAAGTCTGACCACATATCAAGGAGTCTACTTAAAAAAAAAATACTGCTTTTCTGTTGTTCCTCCCACCTAGTATCATCGTGATAAAGTAGGAAGAACCACAAAAAGCAGCATCCGGAAAAAATAAAAAGGCTTGATGGGAAAAATAAAAATGCTGGGCGTACAATAAACACACACATAATACACGCTTTAGGCCATGTATATTGTGCCATTAAATTCATTGCCATGGGATAAAACGGACGCTCATAACTTGAGCATCCATTTTGGTAAACCACAGACAACCATGCCTCTTGGGCGCCTGATGCCATGGACACGCTAGGGACGCACAATTTATCCCTAGTGCTTCCATTTTAGTGCAGCAGCTCATTTACCTATTGCATCGGATGCCCAAGAAAAGTGAACATGTGCATGTTAAAAAAACAGGCGCCTAGTTTGGACATACATTTTTTATGCACACTTTATTGCATCGGCTTCATTGTGTCTCTCACACACACAGGCTCTCTTTCACACTCAAACATATACTCCCTCTGTCTCATGCTCTCACACACTCACATACACATTCCCTCTTTCATACATACATGTTCTCTCACACACGTGCACTCCTTCTCTTTGATACAGTCATGGTCTCTCGCACACAGGCTCCTTCTCTCTTACAAACAAACACACACACATACATATAAGCTCCCTCTTTCTAATTCGCACAGGCATAGTGTTCACATACACTCTTTCTCACCCAGGTCACACCCTCTCTTTGTCCTGGAATCTGCATGGGGAGAGGGGTCTATTGGCTCCCAGCGGGATCAAGTGAGCCAGCGATCCCACTGCCTCTTACATTCCTCAGCTGCTGGCGGGATTGGGCGAGCCATGAGCCTCCTGCAGTCTTCAGCCGCCAGCAAGATGGGATGTATCAGCAGCTCTCTGCAGGTGCTGGTGGGATGAGGCTTGCCGAAAGCATGTTGGGTCTTCTCTTTTGCAGCCACTGTGGAATGTCAGGCTTCTTCTTGGTGTGGGTTTTCACAGACTCCCTGTTACGATCTGGCGGACCACAGGTTGGAAACCACTGGTGTAGAATACAGACAGCCATATTATCTTCACTCCACTCTGCCGCAATCAGCCAGGTGTTAGTGATTAATTGAAGAGAAGGAGAGGATCATCCCCTAAATAACTTTAGTAAAGGTCTTTTAGAAATTATGAGACACAAAATAAAGATTTATTTTTTATCAGTGGCATAGCGAGAACTGAATTTTTTGGGGTGGTCCTTACACAGAAAGGGAATTGTCTCTCTCTTTTCCCCAAGGTTTTGTGAAGACTCTGATTGGGTATCCTCTCCTTCTAAAGATGATTTCTTGCTCACAGTTAGATGACCTTCCTTGAAGGGATCCCTAGTGGAAGGGGTCCTTGATGGAACTCTAGGTTTCACAGGTTCTGTAATGGGTAGGAAGAGGGGCAGATAACACTTCCTCCTAGATCTTGGAAATAAACCTCTACAGTTCCCCAAAAAGTAAATAACACCGGACCTCCCTTGCAGTGGGTCACCACCTCAGAAGGGCAGGTCTTCCCTAACCCTGGGTGTTTTCAATACAGGGCTCCCCAATCCCTGTTTTTCAGAAAGGCCCAGGGGTCCAGTAGGGCTCCTACCAAGCAAATTCTCCAAATTCCAAATTATTCCCTGGACACCCTCTGTACCTTAAAAGGAGAGCACAGCAGGAATGCCCAGACCCACTCTGGAGGATCTCAGATGGATTCCAAGGCTCCAGGTAGTCCAAAAATGTAACTTAGAAAAACTCCAACCTTTCTCTCAGAATTCCAACTACGACCGTCTTTGCAGAGCTTTGCTACAAAACGTCCTGCACGGGATATCCATTACAACCCCGTAATGTGAGATCTGTCAAATGATTGGATCCTCCCCCTAATTATCTTTCTCTAACTGCACTACTCTATGTGATCCCAGGACTTACTGTAGCCCAGAAAAGTGCCCAGGTTACATTTACTTGTTAGGTTTTGTAGGTTTCGAGGACCCTTGGCCCGAGGTGAGGGTTGACGCTACCTGAGGGGTTGGGCCCTACAGGTCCCCACCGCCGGGAGGCGAGGTTGACTGGAAACAAAGGCAACAGAACCATGGCTGTGGCCCAGCAGAGAAAAGGTGTAGAAGAACTGCCTGCGTCACAGCCATGTGATCGTGGAGTGTCCCGAGGAGCGGGAACAGAGAGAGTCAGTTCAGTGATATTGCAGTGCTGGGCAGATCTGGAGAGAGAATATACCAGAAGTGTGATCTCCAATATAGAAGTGCGCAGGGCAGGCCCCGAGGAACAGGGAGTGCCTAGACAGGACCCCTGAAGTGTGTTATGGTTATTGATGTTTGGGTGGATCCTTGGGCACTGTGGCAGCTGACCACGCCCACGGGGGCAGTCCCGTGAGGGACCACAGTGTCAGGCTAGACTCTGGACACAACAACACAGATTTGAATCTTTTATTAAACAGTTTTGGAAACCACCAGAGGTGGCAGTAGTGAGTAGTGGATGTTGAGCCCAGCTGGGCAGGTCTCCCTCAGAATGCTGGAACAGCGAATCCTCTGCTAGGCTGTGCTGTAGTGGAAAGAGACTGAGAGTTATGAGTACACAATAAGAAGCATTCAGAGACCCAGGTAGAATTAGGAGAAGCTCCGAGACAGGGAGAGCAGGCCCTCGAGGAGTGAGTACCTGACCCCTTAGAGCAGAGAGACTCCACTAGACGAGATTCCACTAGATGAGAGGTCTGGCACCGGAACAGAGGGCAGGCCCTTGAGGAGCGAGTACCTGGTTCCAGTGAAGTAGTACTGTGGAATAGATGGTAGTTGTACTCACAGATGGAAACTTTTAGTGAAGTCTTCCAGGTAGAAAGGTTTGAAGATACAGGCAGCGACACAGGGAACATGGGCCCTCGAGGAGCGAGTACCAGTTTCCTGATAGCACCTGAAAGAAGCAGAAGAGGCCCCCAAGAAGCGGGTACCCAGTTAGCAAACCCCAAAGGATGTAAGAGTTCCAGATAGTGCTGGAGTGGCAGAGCAGCTTCAGCACGGAGAGCAAATCCCATCCATAGGGATACCGTTGCTAACTCGATGAGCTAGCAAATACTGTAGGCTTAAATATCCAGGCAGCGTGACGCCATCTCAGGGGGATGCCCCTGAGGTTCGCACCAACGTGGAAATAAAGATGAGGGCAGCATGCGCACACGCACCCTAAGGTAAGGTAACTAATAGACTTAGTTTTTGGGGTACTTGCCAGGTTCTTATGGCCTGGATTCGCCACTGTTGGAAATAGGATGCTGGGCTTGATGGACCCTTGGTCTGACCCAGTATGGCATGTTCTTAAGTTCTTAAGGTACCTTGGAGGAGCATGGTGGTAGGCAGCACCTAAGCCGGTCTGGGGACGCCGGAGAGGACGGCAAACAGACGCCGCGGCAGCCAGTAGTCCGAGGTGAGCGGGAGGAGCCACAAGTAGTAGCCGCAAGTAGCAGAGAATGCCCCGAGGAGCGGGGAAGCATGGAGACAGGGTCTCTGGTATAATGACGCTGAAGCTACCCCAAGGAGCGGGGAAGCATAGAGACAGGATCTCTGGCGTAGTAGCGCTGAGGCTACCCCGAGGAGTGGGGAAGCGTGGAGACACAGTTCCAGGAATAGAAGCGCAGAGCAGGCCCCCGAGGAGTGGTTAACCAGAGCCAGAGTCCATGATCAGAAAGCAGAGATCCAAGACAGGAACCGCAGGTCCGGAGAACAGGAACAAGCACCAGAGGAGCTCATGGAACTCGTTGCCAGGTCGGTTAGCATAGGCCAAAGGAGGTGCTTAAATATTTCACACTAGTGATGTCATCAGCCGGGGAATACCCTAGAGTTCCCTGGCTGATGAGGACAGATGGCATGCACACGCATCTAAGGAGGCCCGGAGTCGAAGCATTGGTCAGCAGTGTCCCAGCCGCCACATGGGGCCCGGAGAGCCAGGAGGAACACGGCGGTAGCGGCTGGCCATAGCCGCGAGTTTACCAGGAGTGGAGAGCCAGGCATGATATGAGGTGAATTGGCTTGGTCGCGGCCGATGGTCATAACATTACTTTTTCTTTTTCTTAGTCTGAAGCCTAATTGCAGGTAATGTCTCACCTCATGGCTTTCTATCTCTCTATCTCTCCATCTCTCTGTCTCCCTAAGACAAAACTTATCCTTTTACAGTTTATGTAATTATTAAGTCTCGTTATTATTCAATCCTTTGCTTCTTATTGGCTACTATGATGAATATATAATGTATTGCTTACCTAAGCACTGATGCAAAGACATATCATTCATTAGTTCATATATTAATTAGTATTCTCTAAATTAACAAAAGGTAGTCAATAATTCCCCCTCCCCCTTTACAGAGTCCACTCAAGTGGGCCATGTTTGCCATGAAAATAGTACAGCTGTATTCCAGCAAATTGTACCGCACTGCCTCCTAATCAATGAACTCCCTATTATAGTAAAAGAAATAATAATAATAATAATAGATTTCCCAGGCCCTTTAAAAGCGTAGGAACCATAGTATCCTACCATAAACCAAAAGTTGATTACACCTCTTTTATTATTCAGAAAGAACATTTGATATCCTACCATTTGACATTTACATTTTCTCTGTAACTAATGAAAGATTTCAAGGAACTGCTTCAAGCTACCATTTGTCATTGCTGCAGAGGAAGAAAGAATTGTACTTAATACACATTTCCAAGTCACTGAGATATAGCTAAATTTATAGGAAGGCCAGCTGGAATAATTTTTTCAAAATTGATCAATTTCATTTAAAGTAAGGAGAAATATTAATTCTTACAATACATATGGTAACATAGCAGTGGCGCAGCCAGAACAAAATTTTTAGGGGGGCCCAAGGTTAACATGGGTGGGCAGTAGACATATAGATCTAGGCCCTACTAATTGTACTCTTATTGATAAATAATGCCTTAGCATGCACCCTACAATGGATTTCTGAATAGTCTGCAACAGCCATCATGCATTATGAGTGATATTTTAAAATATTTTAATTCTATTACTTCAAGCACATACCAACATTAAAAATGCCTTATCTATATTAATTTATTTTATATTTATTTCAGTTTAAAAATACACAATATCAAGTACAAAATAAACAAAGAACACTTCAGAAACATCCGATCCAATCATGTTATAAAACATATCAATATATTTTTTTATGAATCTGTTGCCACCGTCGCTGCTCGACGTCCTCACTCCGCCCTCTTTACCTCTGTGGCGACTCCCTCCAGGTCTGATGGATGGCTGGCTGCTGCGGCGTCTCCATGCCGTCTCCTTCCGGCGTCCCCGGACCGGCTCGACGCTGCAATTCCGCCATCTTGTCCTGATGCCTAGGGCGCGTGCGCGTCCCAATTCTTGTACCAGCAAGGGTGCGAACCTCAGGGGCGTCCCCCTGAGATGACATCATCTGCTTCCAATATTTAAAGGTCTTTGAAAAAGCTAACAAACTGAGGCCTGGATTTATCAAAATGCGGTAAGTACCGCATGCGATAGCAAAAGGGGCGTGTTTTATGCTAATATAGTATTTATCACAATTTGCAATAATTACCTGTGCGAAGAGCTAAGTTAGTGCACATTGCGATACCATTTCAGATTCTGCGATAAGTGCCAAACCTGATGTATTTCCTGCATTCAACCACTGGGGGACCAGCTTTCCAATGATCCCAGACACATGGGGGGGGGGGGACAGTTTGGTCCACGACCAGCCCCACGTGCTGTGTAGGGCGTCTGAGGGTATTGCTCATCCCTCTTCTTTCCTGTCTTCGTCCCAAGCTCCAGTCTTCACTCCAAGCTCCAGTCTTCATTCCAAGCTCCAGTGTCTACGGCCTCCTTCCACCGTGACCTCTGTCCAGCCTGCAGCCTCTATTACACTCTGTGGCAGGGCCAAAAGGGCTTGGAATGGTCGGAGGACCATTCAGAGACCACCATTGCGTTGGTGACCTCATAGACATGCAGGTCAGCAGAGAATTCGAGGTTCCTGACTCCCAGACTTGGACTGTCTTCACTGCAAGGGCACACATTCTCCTTGTTCCATGCTGGAGAGCCCTAGGTTATGCTCCGTCCCATCGTCAGTGCAACAGGAGTGCCAAGCCTTGAGCATCCCAAGGCCGATGCAATCTCCAACAGAATCGGTCCCAACATCGATCCCTGCGGCACTCCACAACACCGCTCTCTTCAGAGTAAGTTCCATTTACCATCTCACAGTGTCTTATATCCGTCAACCAGTTTGTAATCTACACCATCACCTTGGCATTCACTCCCAAGCTTCTCATTTTGTTCATGAGTCTTCCATGTAAATCACATTGAGTGCACTTCCCTGATGCAATTCTCTAGTCACCCAATCAAAGAAATCAATCAGATTCGTCTGACAGGATCTTCCCCTGGTGAATCCGTGCTGTTGTGGATAGAGTAAGCCACCAGATTGTAGGTAGTTCACTATGCTTTCTTTCAGCAGAGTCTCCATTAATTTTCCCACTACTGAGGTGAAACTAACCAGCCTGTAATTTCCAACCTTCTCTCTGCTCCCGCTCTTGTGAAGTGGGACCACCCCCACTCTTCTCCAGTCACTCAGCACCACTCCTGTTTCCAGGGATCTATTGAACACATCACTCAGCACTTCTCTGAGCTCCCTCAGTATCCTTGGATGAATCTCATCAGGCCCCATGTCTTTGACCACTTTCAGTTTTCCTAGATCTTCTCATACATTCTCTTCCGTAAATGAGTTTCGTCAAAACCACCCCCATCCACAGCCTTGTTAACCAGTGACAGTCCTTCTCCAGGATCCTCCTTAGGGAGCACTGAAATGAAGGATGTGTTTAATATTTCCACCTTTTTGTTGCACTCGGGGGTGGACCCTTGTCCTGGGCAGAGATGGAATGCCTTCTGAAAGGGAACAGGAGGTAACTGCCCCCAGGGTGCGAAGCACTGAAGGAGACAGAGGCTGGGAAGAGCTTCACCACTGCAAGCCCAATGTCCCCCCGGGAGGAGCCCGTAGGGACCCAGGCCCCTTGGACATAGGTGGGCCTTGCAGGTTCTCCTGAGAGAATGAAAGTCTGGCTGCCCACGGAGACAGGGAGAGCGTGGTCGGGTTCAAAGGTGGCTGCTGGTTGGAACACGGAGAACCAGAACAGAGTTGGTGATGACAAGGCACGGAACAGAGCCAGAATCTGGAGACGAGGTCAGGCAGGCAAAGGTCAAGATCCAGAGGTCAGTCCGAGGAATGGTCAGCAAAGCAGGGGTCAGATACCAGAAGTCAGTTGAGGTCAAAGGCAGGCTGAGTTCTTGAGGCAGACGGCAGGCAGGCAGGTCAGGAACAAGCTGTGGTCTTTGAGGCAGACGGCAGGCAGGTAGGCAGGTAAGCAGGTCAGGAACAAACTGTAGTCTTTGAGGCAGGCGGCAGACAGGCAGGTCAAGAGCAAGCTGAGGTCAGTATCAGTAAGACAGTCCGAGGGTACTACCTGGGTAGACAGACAGACGAACACAGGGACAAGCAGGACACAGGAACTAGGATGCAGGAATACGTCAGGAATGGAACTGGAACAGAAGGATCCTGGAACGAGACTAGGAACAAGCAGGAATAGGTACAAGTGCAGAGGCATCTTAGAACAAACCGACCCAATTGCCAAGGCAAGGAAGCAGAGACAGGAACTTTCTTATAACGAGGGATCAATCAGGGCACGCCGCAGAGCCAGGACTCGCCCTTGGCCCTACATGACTCCACGCAGTCCGCCCGCCCGCACGTATAGGCGTGGCTAACATAGCCAAGGATGCCGAGCCTCTGCATGAGGCCTGGCGTGCAGTGGAAGGCCCGGCGACCGCCGCAGGATACTGGGGCCTGGCAGGACTGGCAACTACCGCGAGGGAGGTTGTCCTGGGACCCGCTGTGGAACCATGAAGGTGAGCAGGCCCGCGGGCGGGGCGAGTAACACATTTCTTCATCTCATTCCACACATTGATCCTTTTCACCTTTCAGTTTCATTATACCACTTCAGACCTTTCTCCTTTCTCTATCTGAAAAAAGTTTTGTCACCTCTCTTTATCTCTTTGGCAATCCTTTCTTCCACCAGACATTTTGCTTTTCTGATTACTTTCTTGTCTCTCACTTTAACCAGATATTATTCCCTGTGTTCCTCTTTGTGGGATCCTTTCTATTTCTTGAAAGCTGTTCTTTTTATTTTTATTTTATCAGCCATCTCCTTTGAGAACCAGATAGGTTTCTTATTTTTCTTGCTTTTGTTTAATTTTCTAATGTAAAGATTAGTTGCCTTTGTAATTGCTCCTTTTAGTTTGGCCCCCAGTTGTTCCACCTCTCCCATTTTCTCCCAGTCTTCAAGTTCCATCTCCAGGAATTTTCCCATTTCAGCAAAGTCCGTATTTTTGAAGTTCAAACCTTGGGTCTTCATGTGACTTCTCCGTATCCTATTTGCAATATCAAACCATAACATTTGATGATCACTGGTGCAAGGGAGAGTTTATCACTCTGCCTCAAAGTTTATCACTCTGCCTCACAGCTTGTCCACTTGGACATTTGAGATGCTATCCCTGTTTTTGAGCACTAAGTCGATAATAGCTCCCTCTCTCATGTGGCTCAATGTTTATCACTCATGCAAACTACTGAATCAGGAAAGGTGGCCTGTAATCTATGAAATATAGCACTAAATTCCATACAACAGCTTTAAAATCTTAGCAAGACAGATGCAATAACCTGCAACTGATTTTGTTATTCAGATTTATTGTGTTGGAAGGTGCTTGCATTTGGGTTACTAGCTAAGCAATAGCATTGATTTCTTTTTTTTTTACGCCTAGGGGTAACAAAAACAGCCTTAGATATTTCAGTCTCTCCCTGCATCCGTCGTCTTCATAACATTCATCTCAACCCTAACCCAAATAATAGGCTAGACACAATGCGGGAATCAAATCATGTGGGGAGCTGTCCTGACTGTGGGCTGGGGAGTGATCCAAAGGGGAGCAAGGGAAAGAGTGGTCCCTTGGATTGGTATAAAGAGAAGGAGCGCTAGGTGGACTTCCCACCCTCTGGCCTAGATGTGCGGCATCTGCCCCTGTCCATCTCTTTTTTTACCTTCTTCCTTTAGCATCACTCTCTTCTTGGTGCTAGCACCATTCTCCTTCTCATCGCTCCTAGACCTATGCACTTTGCCATCTTCTCTTGCCCCTTTTATGACTACTCACATGCACAGTTGCTTGCCCTCTTCCATGTTCCATTCTCTCACCAACCATGTCCTGAAACTCTGCTCTTTATTTATTTATTTATTTATTTATTTATTTAAAGGATTTATATACCGGAGGTTCCTGTATAATATACATATCACCCCGGTTTACAAGGAACGGTAATTATCGCTTCATTTAGCGGTTTACATTGAACATGTTAAAAACTAAGTAACAAATACTTAAACATGAAAACAGAAAACTATTGCTTCATATAGCGATTTACATTGAGAGGTTAAACGAAAGTGACAAATTAGAGTATCTTACTAAGCAGCTCATAAACATGCGAGTTAATAAATAGATAGCCTGGTGATATGTTTGTCAACATGAATATATGTATATATGATTATATAAAGTATCCTAAAAATGGTAATATGGAAGTACAATTCAAAAGTTTTATATCCTCGGTAAGTTATATGCTAGGGGCTTTGAAAGTGCAAATAGACATGGTAAAGTCATTCTTCCTGCTCCTAACTGTAAGGGAATGCTTGTTTGAATAACCAAGTCTTAAGTTTCTTTTTAAATGTAGCGTGGCATGGTTCCAGGCGAAGGTCTGGAGGAAGCGAGTTCCAGAGTGAAGGGCCCGCTGTAGATAGTGCACGTTTCCTCAGAGAGGATTTCGCCGGTTGGGTGATTAGTCTGTTCTGATACGCGCTTCTAGTTGGTTTCGTGGATGTATGTAGATACGAGAGTCAGAAGGACTGCGAACAAGATATACTCCAGCCACCGCCGCAGAGCTGTAGTTTGGGCAATAATTAGCACAACGAGGTTTCCAAAGGCAATTGTGAGTAGCCAGCCTGCCTGCAGGACAGATTTCATACTGGAAGGTGCCTGTGAGTAGGAGAACTCGAGCCCTGTGACAGAGAATATGACTTCCCCAGCACTCATCAGCACATACTGGGGGATTTGCCAAGCGATGTGAACTTTATTTGCTGGGATATCTTCTGATTTTTGGATGAGAACATTTTGTCCGGAGACCTTCTCTATTATGACAGTATAAGAGCCTCCAAAGTCAAGCAGACCAGTATCAAGAGAGAATTCATTGCTTCCAATTTGGCACTTTTCCTTTCTATAGTATCCCCTTTCCAGCGTAGCGTAATCAGAGACCCCGAAGGTTCCTTCAATGCTCCCAAAGTTCCTGCTGCCCACAGTGATGTTCGCAGTCTCCTCGCCTAGATTAATGAATCTTAGAGCTACCAGTCCTTTGGATGGCTTTTCTGTTAAGTCCTTCACCAGTTTCCACGCTAGTTCAATACCATTTTGGTAAACTATTAAACTGTACACGTGTCTTTCCGACAGGGTATGGATGCAGCTCGAAGATGTTCCATTGTATTTTATGTTAAAACTGAAATCCTCAGTTTCTGCTGTCATCGACTGCATTCGGTAGTCTGGATTCTCAATTGAAAGACTGGGTTGTATGAACGGTTGCGAGTCTTTGATTTGTATCTCAACTGGATTACTTGCCAAATTCAAGACCTGCAGCAGGCTTTCTTTGGCAACAGGCATATATATATTGGATTCTTCTACTTTCACCTCTACAATGGCTGCTACTGCAAATGCCAAAGCTGCCAAGACCATACCTGCTGCCATTTTTCTAATGGGTCTGAAATCAATGCTGAGCATTTTTATGAAAGGGTAAATAATAAAGTCAAACAGTGGGATGAACACTAGGATCAGGAATGGATTTAAAGATTTATAGTCAAGGCCTTTAGTGACACAGAAGACTGATAGACAGAAATGCACCTTCAGTCACCTCCCCCCCCCCCCCCCCCCCCACCATCACACACACTCGCACACACATTTTTTCATCCACATCTCTGGAATAATGACTTGAAAGATGATACACAAAAGGAACTGAAGACACAAGTCATACAGGCATAATCTCTTTTCTTTCCTGGCTCTCTCTACTCTCCTTTGCTTTCCTCTCTTGGGGTTCAGCTACTCTTCCACTTCTCACCACAGAACTGCCATGTATCTAGCTAACCTTTATTCAGGACTGAAGCAAAGAGACAGAGCTATGAGGAAAAGAGAACTGAATGTGCTATTTTTGTAGTGCCCACTCTGTAATTAGAGGGCAGTTTTGAGAGCCATTTCCATGGGTAAAACAGAGATAAAACATTACAGAGAAAAACAAAAATGACAGCTCAGTAGGTTTACAATTTTTAAAGGAAAACTTCAGAAATAGACGAGAATGGAAAACATTTGAAATTAGGATTATCAAACACTTTAAAATAAACAGCAAAGGATTTAAGGACATTGGGGGGGGGGGGGCGGTTTTCCCTCATAATTAAATATAGGCCCTTTCAACTGTGACATTTTACTGTCTTATCACCTCTGGCATTTACCTTCCCCTTCATTTTACTGACCTGTAATGACATAAGCATAGCATAAGACCTAGAAAACTCAATACTATTGTAATAGTACTATTTCTTCACTGACCTGAAGATAGGGTAACTCTTGAAAGCTCGTCACAGATCTATTAAGTTAATCCAATAAAAAAGTATCACTTCTAACTTGTTTGTTGACCATTAATTCAATATATCCAAGTGGACTAGAGTGGCAACCATAATTCTTTGCCCCATTAAGAAAGAAACTTATGAACAATGGAGTTGTAGAAGGTAAGTTCACAGAAAATGTGAGGAAATACTGCTTTACTAAGAGGACACTTGATACATGTAAAAACCTTCCAACAATGGTGATAACAAAAAGAAAGGCACAATTCAAGTATACATGGAACAGAAAAACAAAGGAATAAGCGCAGAAATGAATACCCATTCTCAAGGTAACTAGGCTATTGTCAAAAATGTTATTAACATTGGAGCCGCTTTCCTAATGTGCCCCCAGGCACCTCTGCTGGGAGCACCATGCAATATTTAAATTAGGGCTCGCGCTGTCAAGGAGGCGCTGGGGCGATTGCGCGCCCCTAGCGCCTCCTTGACAGCATGCGCCCGAGAGAAGTCCCTACCCATACTCCCTCCCTCTTCTCCGCTCCTCCACTCCCTGTCTTCTACCTTTTCTTTTTTTTTTTTTTTTTTTGTTTTGTTGGAGCAGAAGCAACTTGCACATGCCGGCCAACTGCCAGCGCGCACTTCCCCAGCACAGCGGCAAATGGCCACTGTACCGGCCGCCTCCACCCCGCCCCCGGACCACCCCTTTCTCTGGGCCCGGCATTTCAGCACGTAATGAGGGTTACGCGCCTGGCCGGGCCCCTTTGAAAATGTGTGCGGCGCGCACAAGGCCCAGTCACACGCTTAACCCCCAGGATTTACTCACACCGAGCATTTAAAATCTACCCGTTGGTATAACATCTATTCTAAATCAACTTAGCTAGAGGAGAAATTCCAGTTTTAAAACTAACATTTCTTGTTGCTTGTTATCTATACTATATATGTGCCAATCAAGAATATGATTTTTGACATTTTGCTACTAAAAAGTATTTGAGTTGCATTTAGATTTATACTATATAACTATACTAAAAATGCTTAAGGGATTATTTATCAGGTAAATTGCACAAGGAATTGATATAACTGTGACCACTTCAACAGTAAAAACACTATTCAACAAGTCATTTATCTGTCTCTAGTGAGCTTTAGTTCTCAGTAAAAGACTAGCATGAAAGATATTGCATTATATCTGCGCCTCTTAAGGAAAGACCATAGAACTTGAAACAATTTCACTTTATCATTTTAGAAAGGGTTTGTTCACAAATTACCAAAAAAAAAATAAATCTAATAATAGTGAAGTAATAATTTCTTAATATAGTACTGTTTTACTATTCTTTATTTATTGAATATAGTCCCATGACACTGCAGGAAATATTTTAAAACAATCAAAAATACAGAATGTTGCTATACAATAAAAATGGACATTAATCAAGAAACGAGCTCACATACTGCAGCATAAGTCATAGTCTTATTATGACTTGAGCACATGCAGTATTTCATTTTGTTGTAAATCACTTTGGGAAATTTGATCTGGAAAGTGATTAATAAATAATTTTAAATAAAGTAAATACAATTTCACCAAGTAGAAGGTGTGATATCATATTCTAAACAGTCTTGAGGTTATTGTTTCCTTAGTGCTGGAGAGTTGCTGATTTGCATGGCTTACTGTTAAGTGCCTATATTCGTTGGGTGCACCTATTGCTCCAGCAACCATTCCAAATTTCTGAAAACAGATGTTCCATCTCTCTCCACATTCTTCAGATGCCCAAAGTTTAGGAATCACAATCTTAGCCATTTCAACAATATACACATGCACACACAAACATACCAGCACAATCTAATAAGCCTCTGTTCGGATGAAACTGAGGCTAATAAAAGCTTGAAAACAAAGGCCTGGATTTATCAAAATGCGGTAAGTACCACATGCGATAGAAAAAGGGGTGTGGTTTATGCTAATGTAGTATTTATCGCATTTCGCGATAATTACCTGTGCGAAGAGCTAAGTTAGTGCACAGTGCGATACCATTTCATATACTGCGATAAGTGCCAAACCTGATGTAATTCCTGCATTCAACCACACAGAGAGAGAGAGAGAGAGAGAGAGAGAGAGAGAGAGAGAGAGACATAGGTATTTATATCCCTAGGATAGGCCCACCTAATAACTTGAGGTGGGGATTAGGGGCCACTTTCACATTCTACATGAGACGTACGAACAGAACAGCGGTCTCTTGTGAAGTTTTGCTGGCCTTCGGAGTGAGGACACTCACTCAAAGATGAGGTTTGGGCAAGGGTCTCCCAACCTAGCTTGATGTTACCCAGATAGAGAGTCCATCAAGCTAGGATGAGAGAACACTGCACAAATCTCATCTTTGTGTGAGTGTCCTCACTCCGACGGCCAGCAAATCTTCACAAGAGACCACTGTTCTGTTCGTACGTTTCATGTAGAATGTGAAAGTGGCCCCTAACCCCCTACACTCTTATCTAATCCCCACCTCGAGTTACTAGGTGGGCCTATCCTAGGGATATAAATACCTATGTATGGGTGATGCTATTATGGCCAGTCTCTCTCTCTCTCTAGAAACTTTTTCTGTAATACTGGTATAACTCATAAAAATACAAGTTACATAACTTAAGTTTTAGGAAACAACTTGAAAGGGAAGAGAACATTTGTGGTGTCCAACAAATCCTAAATATTAACCACATATAGACCTATATACTTAGAGGTCAATACTGAGCCGCACGCTGTCTGGGTATTTGACTCATATAAACATAGCTGAATATCTTAAACTGGATATTCAATGGAATTGAATTTTAGGGATGTGCATTTATTTAAAATGTGATGAATAGGGCAGATTCTTTTCTTTTGGGAGCCCAGAAACAAATCAGGGGGCCCCAGAATGAAAGGACACCTATTTGTACCATTTGTTTTAAAATGAAGCATCAAGCCTAGGCCTAGTTCCAAAGCCAGGGCTTCGCCTGAGGCACAGGCTAAAGTTAAATGCAGGGGCCATGACCTAAGCCTGACCGCGATGATGAGGCTCGGCTTAGGCCTGAAACTGGGGCTTCACCTAAAGTATAAACCAAGACCCAAAGCAAGGGCCACGGCCTAGGTGCAAGCACAAAGCCAGGATCAGGGCTGAGGCTCCGGCTGACTTCAAGGCTTGCCTAAAACTCCTAAAATTAAAAAAAAAAAAAAAATAATAATAATCAACTTCCTGATCTGTCAGGTATCCGATGAAGGCTGGGTCCCAATGCCTGGGCATTGGCTAGGCCAGAGCCCAGACCCAGGCCTGATGCTGTGACCCAGCCCAGTTCCGAGCCCGATGCCATGACCTGGTCTGAAGGCTGGAAACAGATGCTGGGTCCTTGGCCTCAACTCAGATCTGACACCGTGAGCCACCTGTGCCTCGGTCTAGGACAGAGCCTGGACCGAGGCCTGATACAGCGACCTGGTCCAGACGCTGGGTCCTGATGCTGGGGCCTCGGCCCGGACCCAGCTGAGGCCTCGGCCCGGACCCTACACTGCAACCCGGCACAGAGGCCAGGTCCCAACACGGGTCCTCAGCCCAGACTCAGGCCCAAAACTGGGACCCTTCTCATAGACAGAATCCTGAAGCTTGGGCCTTTGCTCAGTATTAGGCCCAGGCCTCAGAGCACAAGCTTTAGAGTGTTTCTCTTTGTCTTCTTTCTTCAGCTCTTCAAACCAACTGATGCCTTCCTCTGGGGTCATGCTAGAGTTAATTAACTCCGGTGCATTCACCCCAGCAGATTGTTCCATTTTGATGTACGGCATTGTACAGCATTACTGTACATCAAAATGGAGCCACACACTGGTGTGAATGCACCACAGATAACTGACTGGAGCAACCCCAGAGGATGGCATCACTTGGCTTGAAGCTAAAGAAAGAAGATGAAGAGGAGCTATCTGAGGCCTGGGCCTGACCCTGGGCCAGGTCCCAGCAACAGGCTTGAGTTCAGGCCTAGGTCCCAGCGTTGGGACCCGGCCTCTGGGCTGTGTCGCCACTTCAGGCCTTGGTCTGGACTCCGGCCTAGGCCGAGGCCCAAGCATACACAGTTAGACTCTGGGTGGAGGAGCCAGCATCAGGACCCAGCTCCTGTACTGGGTCGCGGCTTCAGGCCAGAGTCTGGCCTCTGGCATAGGCTGAGGCCCAGACATCAGGACCTGGCTTCCAAGCCAAGTCACAGCATCGGACCTGCGTCTGGAGCCCGAGGAGCCAGCATCAGGACCCAGCTCCTGTACTGGGTCGCGGCTTCAGGCCAGAGTCTGGCCTCTGGCATAGGCTGAGGCCCAGACATCAGGACCTGGCTTCCAAGCCAAGTCACAGCATCGGACCTGCGTCTGGACTGAGGCCCAGACATCGGGCCCCACCCTCTGGGCTGGATTGCAGTATCAGGCCTGGGTCTGAGCCAGGACCCCGGCATTGGGACTCGGCCTTCAGGCCGAGTCGCAGTGTCAGGCCTGGATCTAGGCTCCTGCCTAGGCAGAGGCCCAGGTGTCAGGACCTGTCCTCTGGGCTGGGTCACAGCATCAGGCTTGGGTGGGTCAGGACCTGGCAACCTGGTAAGCTGAGCCATCAGCCTTGAGTAGGCCAAGGTTGCGTTGACCTATCATGGCCTCAGCCTTCTCAAGCCCCAGGCATCGGCCTGGGTCTAAGCCTCACTGGTGGATCCCATGTTGCAGTGTCAGGCCTGGGTCTGGGTTCCTGCCTAGGCAGAGGCCCGGGTGTCAGGATCTGGCCTCTGGGCTGGGTCACAGCATCAGGCTTCGGCGGGTCAGGACCTGGCATCCTGGCAAGCTGAGCCGTCACCTTGAGTAGGCCAAGGTTGCGTTGACCTACCATGGCCTCAGCCTTCTCAAGTCCCAGGCATCGGCCTGGGTCTAGGCCTCACTGGTGGATCCCGTGTTGCAGTGTCAGGCCTGGGTCTGGGCTCCTGCCTAGGCAGAGGCCCAGGTTTCAGAATCTGGCCTCTAGGCTGGGTCACAGCATCAGGCTTGGGCGGGTCAGGACCTGGCATCCTGGCAAGCTGAGCCGTCAGCCTTGAGTAGGCCAAGGTTGCGTTGACCTACCATGGCCTCAGCCTTCTCAAGTCCCAAGCATCGGCCTGGGTCTAGGCCTCATTGGTTGATCCCCTTCAAACTGAGCAAGTGAGGGCTGGGGGGGGGGGGGGGGGGGGGGGGGGATCCTGGCCAGGAATGTTTCCGAGCAGGCAGGTGGCAGAGAGGCTCTGGGAGGCCTCGTTTTTGCTTTTATGGCCATTATTTTGTTTTTATTGTTTGATTCATTTTTTTCAAATGAATCAAACGAATCAAACAAAACATGAACTGAAATTTGTGGGAAAAAATTCCAAAAACAATTTTTTTTCCCTGCACATCCCTATTGAACATAACGGGACAAATCCAAAGTTATCCAGATAACTTTATCACATAACTTAGGACTGCCTCGTGGCACAACTAAAGTTAACCAAATGACTTATCTGCATAACTCTGAATATTGGAGCTATCTGGGTATGATATCCAGCTAATAGGAGATTTATCAAGCTGCAATAGGGCTAAAATATGCATTAAACAGTGTATATAGCACAATATAATCCTATCGCGGTGATATCGCACAATGTTTGGACATGAAACCTGCCCCTATTACAACCACCTGCTTTGCATGCATGAATTTTGCAAATCCATGCAAAGCAGCTCATGCATACCTAATCCTATATAAATAAAATAACGCGGCTGATTTAGACATTTTTCAGCCACATTATTTTATCCTCATCTTTTTTAGAAATGCTATTCTACAACAGGAGCATGGAGACTGTAATATTGATCCCAAAGCTCCCGTGGTAGAAGTAAATAGCCATGCAACCCAGCATTATTCTCCCCCAAAAAGTTAATAAAAGTTACTGAAGTTTTAAAGGACCCCACCCCCATCCGAGGGCCACCATTTGAGGCGGCCCCACATAACAAAGTAAAAAAAAATTAGAAAATATCAGTTGTGCGGGAAAGACCTGGCCCCCTGCTTGGCCCCCTCCCCAATCCGCAACTCCGCCCCCCCCCCCCTCCAGTCCAATAGATATCTCCCCTTCTGAACTTCACTTTCCATATGAATTATAGGCTGGTAGGGACCCCCAAACCCCCAGATTTACCTGATGGCCTACAGGCCTCCCAACCAGATCCCCCAACACCCCCCCCCCCCCGTACACTCCTGTACCTTTAAAAAAAATCATTGATGGCCACCCCCTAGCCCCAGGTCGAGTCAGCACCATGTTCCATAATGGCACCAACCAGTCTTTTCCCCTACCATTTTTGGAAAATGTCACCAACTACATCTAGAGCTAGGGGGCACTCTGGGCCTTCCTGATGGCCACAAATGATTTTTCTAAAGGTATGGGAGTGGGGGAGGGGGGGGCAGGGGGTTTGGGGTGCAGGGAGCCTCTAGGCCATCAGGTAATTTTTTGGGGGTGGAAGGGCTTCTACTGCCCAATACTTTATTTGAAAAGGGAGGATGAAGAGGTGTGGGGGGGGGGGGCATCTATTTGACCAGGGTTCATTGCTGAGGAGGGATTTGGTGAGGGGGCCAGCTCATCACCATGCTGCTGATTTTCTCTATTTATTTATTTTTTTTACTTTCTTGCGGGGCCGCCTCAATTAGCAGCCCCAGGAAGGAGAGGGGAGATTTAGTAAGACCCCAGTAACTTTTTTTTTAACCTTTATGGAGGGAACGTGGTGATTCACATGGCCCTTTTAAGTATTTGTGGTCCCATGCATTGGGGATACCATTTGTTACGGATTTGATAGTGGAACCAAGGTAAAGAACCGCCTTACCTTATTCTCAGGTCGATACTCTAAGGCCGCGGTAGAAAGAGTGCGGCAGTGCCTGGCGCACCCTCGTTCCCCGCACGCACAGTTCTCTTCACCTACCGCTCGATACTCTCTTCTAATTGCATGCAAATGCATGCCGCGTCTGCGAAGTGTTAGGGAAGCGTTAGGCCCGCGCAACCCATTTTACTGTATAGAGCGCCTATACAGTAACCTGGGTGCTCGGGCCTAACGCTTCACGGCCACGCTGGTATCTGTCATTTCAAATGTCATTTGAAATGACAGATACCAGGAAGTCGGGATTGCCGTCCCCTCTCCCCTCCTCCCGAAGCAAAAAAAAAGTGAAAAAAAAAGTTGCGAGAGAGAGAGAGGGCGGCAATCCTACGCTCGGCGACTTACTTTTGCAGCCCCCCTCCGGACATCGTGGCTTCCCCCGTGCCAGTTCCCCTTCCCCTCCACCCGAAGCAGGGCGCGAAAAGCGCGAAGCGACTTACTTTTGCAGCCCACTCCGGACATCGGATGACCTCTCCTGCCTCCAGCTGCTCACGAAGAAGGACGCCTGCACGGCCGCTGAAGACGTGACGTCACGACGTTTGGCGTCACGGCATGTGACGTCACGTCTTCAGCGGCCGTGCAGGCGTCCATCTTCGCAAGCAGCAGGAGAGGTCGTCCGATGTCCGGAAGGGGCTGCAAAAGGTGAGTCGCTTCGTCGCTTTACACTGCTAGTCCCTTCTTCCCTCCTTCCGAAGCAGGGCGCGAAAATCAGCCTTGCTCCGGGAGGAGGGAAGAAGGGACTGACAGTGTAAAGCGGCGAAGCGACTTACTTTTTGCAGCCCCTTCCGGACATCGGACGACCTCTCCTGCCTCCAGCTGCTCGCGAAGATGGACGACTGCACGGCCGCTGAAGACGTGACGTCACATGCCTGACGCCAAACGTCGTGACGTCACGTCTTCAGCGGCCGTGCAGGCGTCCATCTTCGCGAGCAGCTGGAGGCAGGAGAGGTCGTCCGATGTCCGGAAGGGGCTGTAAAAAGTAAGTTGCTTCGCCGCTTTACACTGCCAGTCCCTTTTTCCCTCCTCCCGGAGCAAGGCTGCTTTTCGCGCCCTGCTTCGGGAGGAGGGGAGGGGGAACTGGCACGGGGGAAGCCACGATGTCCGGAGGAGGGGGGCTGCAAAAGTAAGTCGCCGAGCGTAGGATTGCCGTCCTCTCCCCTCTCTCTCGCAACTTTTTTTTCGCTTTTTTTTTTCTTCGGGAGGAGGGGGGAGGACTGGGGCAGCCCCAGAGGCCAGCATCCATGGACGCGGCCAGGGCAGTTGAGAGGGGGCTGGGGGGAGCTTGCTGCCTACCCTTACCCCTGCCTCTAACGCAGGGGTAGGGGTACGCGGTAAGTTAGCAGGTTAAACGCGGGGCAAAATGGCAGCGATAGTCGGGGCGCGCGTTACAGTATCGGAGGGGAATAGCTAATTCCTTCATTATACAGCTAATTCGTTCATTTACATATCATATACATGCTGCGTGCGGAAAGGGTTATGCGTCTGTTTTAAGAAGCGCTAAGGACGCGTGAAACTGGAGACTGTATCGCTGGATCGCCTTACGCGTCCGAATTGTGCGCTCCCAGCACGTTACAGACGGGAAATCTTCAACCGCACGTTACAGTATTGACCTGTCTGTGAGATGATCAGGGTTGTCCGAGGGCAATCTGGTCGGGGCAGGCAGCTGGCAAGAGTTCCAGAGCAAACTGATCAGACAGCAGGCAGCAAGGCAAGGCAGGCCCAAAAGGCAGTCCGGGTCGGGGCAGGCAGCTGACAAGAGTACCAAGGCAAACAGATCCAAAGGCAGGCAGCAAGGCAAGGCAGGTCCAAGAGGTAGTCCGGGTCGGGGCAGGCAGCTGACAAGAGTACCAAGGCAAACAGATCCAAAGGCAGGCAGCAAGGCAAGGCAGGTCCAAGAGGCAGTCCGGGTCGGGGCAGGCAGCTGACAAGAGTACCAAGGCAAACAGATCCAAAGGCAGGCAGCAAGGCAAGGCAGGTCTAAGAGCAATCCGGGTCAAAACAAACAGCAGACAAGAATGCAGGCAGGAACCACCGAAGCTTCAGCACAAGCAAGCCTGTAGCCGAGGCAATGCTGTGCTGGAAAGCTCCCTTTAAATACAGTATTTTTCCGGCGCTACTGCTGGAACTTCCAGCTGGGCTGCTAATGACAAAAAGAGGGCGGAGTCACGCTGCGAGGAGTGCGGTGCCGCTCTGAGCTGGACGATACCGTCGAGCTGCATATGGCGGGAGCCTGCTGGAGCCTTCCTGAACGGTAACAGTACCTCCCCCGCAAGGCCCCCTTCTTTTCTCTTTAGGACTGGAATTAAGGGGGAAGCGCTGATGGAATTCTTTGAGCAGACAGGGAGCCTGTATATTGCGGGCTGGCTCCCATGTGTTTTCCTCCAGCCCGTAGTATTTCCAGGAGACCAGATATTGTAGAGTTCCTTTATTTCTTCTAGAATCCAAAATTTCCTCGACCACGAATTGTGTATCGCTTTCAACAATCGAGGTATTAGGTTTTATCTTTCTAGAGTGCCTTGACAGAATTGCTGGTTTGAGAAGTGAAATGTGGAAAACATCATGGATACATAGAGATGATGGTAGATTAAGTTTAAATGTGACTTTTTTGATTTGCTTGTCAAAGGAAAAGGACCAACAAATCTGGGTACGAATTTCAAAGATGGTATGCGCAAACGAAGATTTCGAGTGCTTAACCAAACCAGATCTCCAGATTGAAGTTGAGGAGTTGGTCTCCTCTTTTTATTGGCTTGAGTCTTCATTTTCAAAACAATCTTTTGTAAAAGCCATTGTGTCTCCTCCCAAAGCTTAGCCATAGAATGGATGGCTTGATTAACTGCAGGACATGCTGATGGTGTAGTGATGGGTAGTGGAACTCGGGAGTTCAAATACGACAGAAAAGGTCATCTTTCCAGTGGCCTGAGCCACATGTTTGTTGTGACACATCTCTGTCCACATCAATAAGGATGTCCAATTGTCTTGACGTTGATTAACATAAGATCGAATGAAGGTCTTAAGGGATTGATTAGTCTGTTTATTAAGACCGTTGGATTGGGGGTGGTAAGCTGAAGAAAAATCAAGTTCAATTTTTAATTTCTTACAGAGTTCTCTCCAGAATCGGACCATGAATTGAACACGTCTATTGGAAATGATGCTTACAGGCAGTCCATGAAAACGAAAGGCATGTGGTAGGAATAGCTGGGATAGTTCTGTGGCGGAAGGTAGTCCAGGAAGGGGAATAAAGTGTAGGGATGTGAATCGTTTTTTGACGATTTAAAAAAATCATCAGATATTTTTTAAATCGTCAAAAATCGTTAACAGTCGCGATACAATAGAAATTGTATCGCGACTCAATGTAAAACGCCATCGAGGCGACAGTTTCTTTCTTGTAAACCGGTGTGATATGTATACTTTACAGGAACATCGGTATATAAAAATTAAAAATAAATAAATAAATAAATAAATTCCCCCGATTTATCGTGAAAAATCGTAAATCGGGGGAAGGGGGAGGGTGGGAAAACCGGCACACCAAACAACCCCTAAACCCACCCCGACCCTATAAAACTAATCCCTTACCTTCCCCCACCCTCCCGAACCCCCCCAAATTTTTACGAGTACCTGGTGGTCCAGTGGGGGCGCGGGCACCAATCTCCCGCTCTCGGGCCATCGGCGCCATTTTGGCTGCCACTCAAAAATGGCGCCGATGGCCCGATAAAAAAAAAACAAAAACCACCCGACCCTTTAAAAACGACCCCTTAGCTTCCCCCACCCTCTCGAGCCCCCCAAAACATTTTAAAATTACCTGGTGGTCTAGTGGTGGTCCTGGGAGCGATCTCCCGTTCTCGTACCGTCGGCTGCCACTCATAAAGATGGCACCGATGGCCCTTTGCCCTTACCATGTGACAGGGTATCCGTGCCATTGGCCGGCCCCTGTCACATGGTAGGAGCACTGGATGGCCGGCGCTGGCCAGCCAGTGCTCCTACCATGTGACAGGGGCCGGCCAATGGCATGGATACCCTGTCACATGGTAAGGGCAAAGGGCCATCGGCTCCATCTTTATGAGTGGTAGCCGACGGCCCGAGAACGGGAGATCGCTCCCGGGAACACCACTAGACCACCAGGTAATTTTAAAATGTTTTGGGGGGGCTCGGGAGGGTGGGAGAAGCTAAGGGGTCATTTTTAAAGGGAAGGGTGTTTTTTTTTTTATCGGGCTATCGGCGCCATATTTGAGTGGCAGCCAAAATGGCGCCGATGGCCCGAGAGCGGGAAATCGGTCCCCGCGCCCCCACTGGACCACCAGGTACTCGTAAAAATTTGGGGGGGTTCGGGAGGGTGGGGGAAGGTAAGGGGTCAATTTTAAAGGGTCGGGCCTCACAAAAAAAAAATTAACGATATGAATCGGAACCGATTCTGATTCACATCACCACCGATCAGATTTTTTTCTCCCTCTAGCCGAATCCGATCGTTAAGACGATCGGACACACGATTCTCATCCCTAAAAAAGTGGGCCATTCTGGAGAAATGGTCTACTACAACTCAAATGATCGTGTTCTTTTCTGAAGGAGAGAGATCAGTGATAAAATCAGTGGCTATGTGAGTCCATGGTTTTTTAGGAATAGGCAGAGGCTGTAATAACCCCGAGATCTGCTGACGGGGAGTTTTCTGAGCAGCACAGATGTGACATGACTCCATGTATCTCTTAACATCTAATGTGACACAAAATCTCTGGTTTGTGGTACTCCGGGGTGTCCAGCTAAATGAGAATCATGGCTCCATTGGAGAACCTTCTGTCTCAGACGTTTGGATACCACCGTCTTACCTATGGGCACCGTGAAGGTGGTGGTGAGCATTATTTGAGCTGGGTCAAAAATTGCCTTAGGAAAAATTTGTATGCTATCATTAAAATAATCCATTGTACCTGAAGACTGGAGGATAGCTAATGTAACCCCGATATTTAAAAAGGGCTCCAGGGGCGATCCGGGAAACTACAGACCGGTTAGCCTGACTTCAGTGCCAGGAAAAATAGTGGAAAGTGTTCTAAACATCAAAATCACAGAACATATATAAAGACATCGTTTAATGGAACAAAGTCAGCATGGCTTTGCCCAAGGCAAGTCTTGCCTCACAAATCTGCTTCACTTTTTTGAAGGAGTTAATAAACATGTGGATAAAGACGAACCGGTAGATGTAGTGTACTTGGATTTTCAGAAGGCGTTTGACAAAGTTCCTCATGAGAGGCTTCTAGGAAAAGTAAAAAGTCATGGGATAGGTGGCGATGTCCTTTCATGGATTACAAACTGGCTAAAAGACAGGAAACAGAGAGTAGGATTAAATGGACAATTTTCTCAGTGAAAGGGAGTGGGCAGTGGAGTGCCTCAAGGATCTGTATTGGAACTCTTACTTTTCAATATATTTATAAATGATCTGGAAAGAAATATGACGAGTGAGATAATCAAATTTGCAGATGATACAAAATTGTTCAGAGTAGTTAAATCACAAGCAGATTGTGATAAATTGCAGGAAGACCTTGTGAGACTGGAAAATTGGGCATCAACAAGGCAGATGAAATTTAATGTGGATAAGTGCAAGGTGATGCATATAGGGAAAAATAACCCATGCTATAGTTACACAATGTTAGGTTCCATATTAGGTGCTACAACCCAAGAAAGAGATCTAGGCGTCATAGTGGATAACACATTGAAACAGTCAGTTCAGTGTGCTGCAGCAGTCAAAAAAGCAAACAGAATGTTGGGAATTATTAGAAATGGAATGGTGAATAAAACGGAAAATGTCATAATGACTCTGTATCGCTCCATGGTGAGACCGCACCTTGAATACTGTGTACAATTCTGGTCGCCGAATCTCAAAAAAGATATAATTATGATGGAGAAGGTATAGAGAAGGGCTACCAAAATGATAAGGGGAATGGAACAGCTCCCCTATGAGGAAAGACTAAAGAGGTTAGGTCTTTTCAGCTTGGAGAAGAGACGGCTGAGGGGGGATATGATAGAGGTGTTTAAAATCATGAGAGGTCTAGAACGGGTAGATGTGAATCAGTTATTTACTCTTTCGGATAATAAAGACTAGGGGGCACTTCATGAAGTTAGCGTGTGGCACATTTAAAACTAATTGGAGAAAGTTCTTTTTCACTCAATGCACAATTAAACTCTGGAATTTGTTGCCAGAGGATGTGGTTAGTGCAGTTAGTTTAGCTGTGTTTAAAAAAGGATTGGATAAGTTCTTGGAGGAGAAGTCCATTACCTGCTATTAATTGAGTTGACTTAGAAAATAGCCACTGCTATTACTAGCAACAGTAACATGGAATAGACTTAGTTTTTGGGTACTTGCCAGGTTCTTATGGCCTGGATTGGCCAATCTTGGAAACAGGATGCTGGGCTTGATGGACCCTTCGTCTGACCCAGTATGGCATGTTCTTATGTTCTTATATCGAGGTGGATCGGGAACATCATCAGGGCTAAAGCTTCTAGAGAGAGCGTCTGCCTGCATATTTTTTTGTGCGGGTCAGAAGTGGAGGTTGAAATTGAAACTGCTGAAAAACAGTGCCCAGTGAGCCTGCAGAGGGTTTAAATGTTGAGCCTGTGATAGGTAAGCTAAATTTTTATGGTCGGTGTAAATAGTAATCGTATGTCTGGCTCCTTCTAAAAGGTGTTGCCATTCTTCAAAAGCGGACTTTATCGCCAGGAGCTCACAATCTCAAATAGTGTAGTTTTTTTCTGCAGGGGAATATTTTTTAGAGAAGAATGCACAAGTGCCTAATTTTCCAGGTTGTAGAAGAATCGCTCCTATTCCCTCGCTGAAACGTCAACTTCCAGAATGAAGAGTTTGGTTGGGTCGTGGTGTCGTAAACAGGGGTCTTTTATAAATTCCTCCTTTAGATGTTGGAAGGCATTGATGACCTCAGATGGCCAACTGTTTATAGCAGCTCCCTTCTTGTTCAAGGCAGTGAGTGGAGCCACTAGGGTGGAAAAAGCTGGAATGAATTGTCGATAATAATTGGAGAAGCCTAAAAATCGTTGTAAGACTTTGAGTCCCACTGGTTGAGGCCATCCTAGGATTGCTCTGAGTTTCTCTGGGTCCATAGATAAGCCTCTTCTGGAGACAATGTATCCTAAAAATGGTAACTGTTCTTTATAGAATAAGCATTTCTCTAGTTTGGCATATAATTTATTCTCTCTGAGACGTTGGATTACTTGTCATACATAATCCTGGTGTTGTTTCTCTGATCTTGAAAAAATTAGTATATCGTCCAGATAAACATGGGAGTACAGGAGATCTCTGAAGATTTCACTAATCATAGCTTGAAATACAGCCGGAGCGTTGCAAAGCCCGAATGGCATTACCCTATACTCATAATGTCCATCATGTGTATTAAAAGCAGTTTTCCATTCATCCGCTTCTCGCTTTTGGATTAAGTTGTAGGCCCCTCTTAGATCAAGTTTAGTAAAAATCTGAGCCCCTTTGATTCGATCAAATAGTTCGGAAATAAGTGGAATCGGATATTGGTTCTTCTTGGTAATGTTATTTAACCCTATGTAATCAATGCATGGTCGTAGAGACCAATCTTTTTTTTTGACAAAAAAAGAACCTGGTGCCAGCTGGAGAGGAGGATGGTCTGATGAATCCCCGAGCCAGATTCTCCTGATATACTGTGTCATTGCTTCAGACTCAGGCTTGGAGAGAATGTAAACTCTCCCTCTCGATGGAGACTGACTGGGAAGTAAATCTATACCACAATCATAAAACCGGTGCGGTGGTAATATTTCTGCTTGCTGCTGACTAAAGATGTCCGCGAACTCCATGTACCGAGGTGGTATGCCCGAGCACTTGGTCATAGAACTGACTTGACGAGGTTTGACTTGAATTAAACAATTCTTATGACAATATGGGCTCCAACTAGCTAACTGTAGGGATGCCCAATCCAGACAGGGTTGATGTACCCTTAGCCAAGATAGGCCTAGGATCACTTGATTAACAGAATCAACTGAATGGACTCCTGGTTTAACACTCAAGAATTCATTTTAACTGGTTTAGTGATGTGGGCGATTCGGACCCCAAGGGTTGACCCGAAACTGAAGAAATAGAGAGTGGAGTCTTTAAAAGTTCGGTGGGAATGTGATAAAACTGGACTAGATTTTCCTCAATGAAATTGCTGGCCGCCCCTGAATCTATGAAGGCTTGGAGATGAACAACCTCTTTTTCCAGGGAAATGGTAACAGGAATTAATATTTGTGGAGAGGGAATGATGGGAACCAGGGAGGCCTTTCCTATTCAACCTATATCTGAGAGTTTCCCCGACTTGTTAGGGCATTTGTTCACAAAATGTCCTGTTCCGGCGCAATATAGGCACAGATTATTTAATCTTGTACGCCGTCGTTCCTCAAGGGACAGTTGACACCGGTCAATTTGCATGGGTTCCTCAAGTGTGGGTTGAGGTTCCGCCAACCTGGATATCTCAAGTGGTCATTGAAATGTGAGCGCTAACTGAAAAGGTCGTCAAGCAGATGCTCGTTCTCGTGCTCTTTCTTTGAATCATAAATCCAAACGAATTGCCAGACGTATCAGTCCCTCCAATGATTCAGGTGGCTCCCAGGCTGCTAACTCGTCCTTTATGGGTTCTGATAATCCCTGACAAAAGATAGCAGTAAGACTATCCTCTCCCCAGAAAAGTTTGGTTGCCAAAGTCCAGAATTGTATGGCATAATCCCCCATTGAACAAGAACCCTGCCGGATCTGAAGGAGGTCTGTAGCTGCTGAAGTCGAGCGTCCCAGCTCATCAAAGATAAGGTGAAAATCTTTCAAAAATTGGTCCAGGTTATTCAAAATGGAATCGTCACTCTCCCATAATGATGATGCCCAGGCTAAGGCTGGACCCTCCAATAAAGACAAAAAAAAAGGTGTCTTCAGTCTTGTCTAAGGGAAATAGTGAGGCTTGGAGTGAAAAGTGCATGCGACACTGGTTGATGAAGCCAAGACACTGCAAAGGGGCTCCATTAAAGCGAGGTGGAAGACATAAGGTGGCAGGTGGTGGTATGGTGGCAGGTGGAGTCCCCGATGGAGCCAGTGCCAAGGCATCCATACGAGCAGCTAGCCGTTCCAGAACCCCTGTTACCTGATCAAGTACTCCTTGTTGTTGCTGGATTCGGGAGGCTAATCTATGGGTTCCATGGCCTCGGCTAACTGTTATGAATTTGATAGTGGAACCAAGGTAGAGAACCGCCTTACCTTAGTCTGTGAGATGATCAAGGTTGTCCAAGAGGCAGTCTGGGTCAGGGCAGGCAGCAGACAAGAATACCAAGGCAAACAGATCCAAAGGCAGGCAGCAAAGCAAGGCAGTTCCAAGAGGCAGTCCCGGTCAGGGCAGGCAGCAGACAAGAGTATCAAGGCAAACAGATCCAAAGGCAGGCAGCAAGGCAGGTCCAAGAGGCAGTCCGGGTCAGGGCAGGCAGCTGACAAGAGTATCAAGGCAAACAGATCCAAAGGCAGGCAGCAAGGCAAGGCAGGTCTAAGAGCAATCTGGGTCAAAACAAACAGCAGACAAGAATGCAGGCAGGAACCGCCAAAGCATCAGCACAATCAAGCCTGTAGCTGAGGTGACGCTGTGCTGGAAAGCTCTCTTTAAATACAGTATTTTTCCCGCGCTACTGTGGAAACTTCCGACCGGGCTGCTGATAACAATAACGGGGCGGAGTCATGCCACAAAATGCGCAGTGCCGTGCTGAGTCGGTCGATGCCATCGAGCTGCATATCGCAGGAGCCTGCTGGAGCCTTGCTGAACGGTAACACGATTACACGCTGACAATGCCCCTGTTGCATTCTTTTGAATCGTGGACATTTTCTATGATGCTGCCGCAATATTTTGTCAGGGGGAGGGATATCACAGAAACCCCCCCCAAACTTAGTAACTGTCACAGTTATCAGGCTTGTATCGTGGCATGATTGGTGCAGCCTAGTAGGCCTCTAGGCCCGTGCCAACAGCTGACATACACACCCTAGGCTGGGACTGAGCTGGACTTTCATCTATATCAGTCCCGTTCCCGCAGGTTGAGTCCTTGGGTTCCAGGAGCCAGAATAACTTAAGCAATTGTCACTTAGGGCGACCAGAGAGAATGTCCAGAGTCAGGTTAGGGTCAGGCAGGAAGCAATCAAGTAGTATTTGAGGTCTATAGCAGAGGTCAACACCAGGAGATCAGGCAGACGAGTGAAAGGGATGAGGCAAGGCAGGCTAGAGAAGGAAGGGCAGGCTGGATGGGCAGGTCAGGCAGGAGGAGGCAAGGCTGGCTGGATGAGGGAAGGCTGGCTGAACTAGACAGGGCTGGCTGGTTGAGGCAGGACATGCTGGACCATGGACAGGTACATAACAGGACTGGGTTAGCAACACGCATTGCAAGGCTGCAAGGGACCTATTTGTGGTGCAGTTAGGGTTTAATTACTCAGTTATGTGCCTTCATCATTGAGGTTCAGCTTCTGGTTTTCCCACTGCAGGGGCTAGATAAGGTGCATAATCATGCATTTGTATACCTAAGAAGAGCAGTGACAGCGACAGTTATTATAATTTAAAAGAAAAGGAAGCAGACAGCAGTCCAGCAGTGAGACTGGGGGCTACCTAATGTTTTTCAAGGAGTGTCATATATATGATTATCTGCTTTTTGGGGAGAGATCATAAGTTTGGGCTGTGCAAATAGCTCTTAGCTCTCAGAAAACGAAGCCGATCTCTGAAGGCAAGAATAGCAGACATGGAGCAGCTGAGGCAGACTGAAAAGTATATATAAGAGACCTCCAGGTTCATATTAGAGCAGTCATTCTTCCAATCTGGAAACCTTTGATCTGCTTTGGAAATACAAGATATTCAGGGAAGAGACCAACACTTTCTGGCTACCAAAGACATAGGAAAGTGCAGGAGGGAGATTCTGGAAGACATTTAAATACCTCCAAGGTTTCCATGCATAGGAGGAATAATTCTTTCAAAGAAAAGAAAGCTCCAGAATGAGTGGTTATGGGATGAAGGTGAAAGGGGGTAGACTCAAGAGTAATCTACAGGGAGAGTAGTGGATGCATGGAACAGCATGGGAATAAACAGAGGATCTCTGATGGAGTGGTAGAGATTGTAAAGCTGAATAGTTGGTAAGGATGTGTTGCGGTCTCCACCGCTTCCCTCCGCTTTGGGCTCAAACCTGCCTACCTCCGCTTTAGGAATCTCCGCATTCCGCCCGCTCTGGACCCCGGGGGCTTCTCTCACTCCACGTGGCGGCCGCCATTATGTGCCTGCTTCTCATCCGTCTCTCGCGCGCGCGAGGACGCCTGTCTTGAGCGCTCAACTCCCGGAAGCCTGGCCCCGCCTGTGCTGCTGACATCACGCCCAAGCCCCGATATAACCGGCGCTCAAACTCTCTCTCATCGCCTTGTAACGAGGTTCACAACTCCATAGTTGTTCTTAGTTGCGTCCCTGGTGATTCCCACGGTTCCTGCTTTTGACTCCAGTCTGCTTCCGACTCCGCTTCAGCCTGCTGCCTGCCTCTGACTCCGGTTTGCCTCTGACTCCGCTTCAGCCGGCAGCCAGCCTCCGACCCCGGCATGCTTCTGCTTCAGCCTACAGCTTGCTTCAGCCTCCGGTTGCTACCGACCCTGCTTCAGCCTACAGCCTGCTTCAGTCTCCGGTTTGCTGCCGACTCCGCTTCAGCCTACAGCCTGCTTCAGCTTCCGGTTTGCTACAGACTCCGCTGCCGCCCACTGCCCTGTCTTCAGCCGGCCCTCGGCCCTGTACAGTCGGTCCCCTGCTTCCCGGGTAACTTTGGACTTCCTTTCCCTCTGTTTGCTCTGGTCCCGGTCTAGCATATCTCAGTCCCTGGACTTTCTGCCTGTACTGCCAAGTCCCAAGGTCCCAGTGCCCTATGGGCTCCTCCCGGGGGGCTCCTGGTTCCCGGGTGAACACCTCCTGCCAGTGGCTCCGCCCCCCGGCCTACCCTGTCACACTAGGTAGGCCGGCCCAAGGGTCCACTATCTCGCCAGCAGTGTCCAACTGCAACAGGATGGACAGACTAGATAGACCATATGGTATTTTTCTGCCATTATATTTCTATTTTTCTATATTTAATTCCAAATAGGAATAAGCATACACATTGGCAAGGTGGATGTAAAACATTAATAAGGCAATTCACTAGCATGTCAATTATTCATTGTGAACTAGAAAATTGGAATGGTGGAAGAAAAATAAAATAAAATATGCCATCTCTAGATTAGGCCAACCGTCAGCTGTTTCATGTGGTATACTGTCCATGCATCTACAAAAACAACTGTGTTACATTTGGTGGAGGCCAAGTGACTTCGCATGTTTATAGGTCTAGAGAGAGCACTTACACAAACTCTAATTTTTATCTAGTGACTCTGGGCCACTGTCAGAGATAGGACACTGGTCTATAAGGACCATTGTCTGATCCAGCTTGGCCATTCTTATGTTCTTAATATGAAAGGAAGCTTGCCACAGAGGTAAAAAACTAATACAATCTTTTTTTAATATATCAGAAGCATGAAGCCTGCAGGGGACACAGTTGCACCACTAGATATCTAGATAAGACAAAGCCATCATAGAAAAAACTAAATAGATTCCATGTTTTGACCTTTCTCGAAAAGAATGTTGGGAAGATACCCACACTGGAATCATTTTTTGAAGGTGACGAGTCAGAAGAACTGAAGCAAATCACTGTTAACCTACCTGACATGCCAAGAAAATACCCTTCTCCCTTCTAAGGATGACCAGCTATATCTGTAAAGAATCTTCTGTACCAGCATATGCATGGCTCATATTCTATTCATCTATTTATTTAAGACATTTTATTTTTATTTTATTTATTTTATTTATTTAGAACCTTTTATATACCGGTATTAGTGGGGGCATCATACCGGTTTACATTTGAACAGACAGGATTGAAATTACATGATAACAGGGAGCATGAACTGGGAAGGGGATAACAAGGAGCAGCGTGGAAGGAAAGATTAACATAAACAATAACAAGCATAAGTTAACAGTACAATTAATTAAATTCCTTAATATAAGGGAGTTGCGTTCACCAGGAAGCGGTGCAGGGATAGGGGTGGAAAGGGAATCTATATGGGCGGTGGGGTGGCAAGGGAATGGATGGGGTGGATAGGGTGGATGGGGTGGACGGGTGGGGTAGGGTGGAGAGGGAATCTATGGGGCGGTGTAGGGATGGGGTGAGAAGGGAATCTATTCTGGATAGGCCTGTTTGAATAGTAGCGTTTTTAGTTTCTTTTTAAATTTGAATAAACATGGTTCGAGGCGCAGGTTTACTGGGAGGGAGTTCCAGAGAGAAGGGCCTGCAATAGAGAGAGCACGATTGCGAGTGGAGGAGAGGTGGGCTGTTTTCAAAGAGGGAACATGTAGGGTGCCCATGTTGATGGATCTGGTGGAGCGGGTGGACTGTGGGGTGTTGAAGGGGATGTCGAGCCAATTGGAGTTGTGGGTGTGGATGGATTTGTGAATTATGGTCAAGGTTTTGTAGTGAATGTGAGAGGTAATGGGGAGCCAGTGTAGGTCTTTGAGGATAGGGGTAATGTTTTCGTGTTTGCGTGTGTTGGTGATAAGTCTTGCTGATGCGTTTTGCAACATTTGTAAAGGTTTTATGGTGGAAAAGGGGAGTCCTAGGAGGAGTGCGTTGCAGTAATCCAATTTGGAGGTTATGGTGGCTTGTATTACTGTGTGAAAATCTTGGGTGTACAGTAGGGGTCTGAGTTTTTTAAGTACGTTGAGCTTGAAAAATCCTGTTTTGAGAATGGAGTTGATGTACGGTTTCATACTTAGTTGATGGTCAAGGAAGACACCGAGGTCCCTAACAAACGGTTGTGCTGTGAGGAGGTTAAGTGTGGGGTTGTTGGGCTGCAGGGGGGTGGGGGAGGATTGCGAGGAGATGAGTAGGAGTTCAGTTTTATTAGTATTAAGGGCAAGGTGTAGGTTAGTGAGCAGTGAGTTAATGGCTGTAAGACAATTCTGCCAGTGTTCTAGGGCATCAGAAATAGAGGTGTGGATGGGGATAATGATCTGAACATCATCAGCGTAGAGGTAGAATTTGAGCTTGAGTTCAGAGAGGAGTTGGCAGAGTGGCGTGAGGGTAAATATTAAAAGGGTGGAGGAGAGCAATGAGCCTTGTGGTACTCCTTGTTGTAGAGAGTGTAAGGTGGAGATGTTGTTTCCACCTCACACTCTCTAGTAGTATAATAGATAACAGACATTATCTATTATACTACCCTGTTCTCATTTATTACTGCTATCAGATGTTCAGATTTCTACTGGGCTTCTCCTAGTTAATTAGTATTTAACTGTACTGAGAATCCTGCTGCTGCTCCTTAACCCACTATATACTATATATACCATTGTAATTTGAACCTTCTGTACCCATTGTAACCTAACCTGTTGTAATAGGGTTTGAATTCTCTGGTTGGAAAAGCATGAAACAAGTTAACAATGATGATGATGTTAAACTGGAGGATGTATTAGAGAAAACTGACAGGCAATAAATCAGCACAACCTAATAGTAATCACCCCAGAGTTCTAAAAGAACTCATATGTGAAATTACAATCTGCTGCTGTTAATCTATAATATAATCATTAAAATTTTCCAATGTACCTGAAGATTGGAGGGTAGCCAGTATAACACCAATTTTTAAAAAGGGCTCCAGGGGTGATTTAGGAAACTACAGACTTCTCAAAAGAGAAAACTACAAAGAAAGGGGAGTGGTTAACAGCTATTGGCAACAGGCATAGTGCATAGCAGGAGGGAATTAACTCCTCTTCAGTCTGCTTGGACATTGAAGGAGACAGACAGAAGTCCATCTTCTTAGGGATAACCAGAGGAAAAGCTTACATTAGCTAGCCTTACCTGGGGGAAGGTCTGTTCAAAAGCAGCAGATACAGTGTCCAGGGAACAGCCCTGGCCAAGGGTTAACTGTCAAAGTGGTATAGCGAAATTGAAAGATGGAAAGGATCAATGTGTGGAGAGAGACGAAGAAATGGCAGAAATATTAAATGAATACTTCAGTTCTGTGTTCACTAAAGAGGAATCTGGAGAAGGACCGTCACTATTTAACAAGAAACTGGAGGGGAGTGGAGTAGATGTAACTCCATTTACAGTAGAAAATGTATGGAAAGAGCTGGAGAAACTGAAAGTGGACAAAGCCCTGGGGCCTGATGAAATTCATCCCAGGATACTGAGGGAGCTCAGAGATGTGCTGGCGGGTCCGCTGTGTGACTTGTTCAATAGATCCCTAGAAACGGGATTGGTGCCGAGTGATTGGAGAAGAGCATTGGTGGTCCCGCTTCACAAGAGTGGGAACAGAGAAGAGGCTGGTAACTACAGACCGGTTAGCCTCACTTCGGTGGTGGGAAAAGTAATGGAGTCACTGTTAAAAGAGAGAATAGTGAACTATCTACAGTCGGGAGAATTGCTGGACCAGAAGCAGCATGGATTCACCAGGGGAAGATCATGTCAGACAAATCTGATTGACTTTTTTGATTGGGTAACCAAGGAATTGGATCAAGGAAGAGCGCTCGATGTCATCTACTTAGATTTCAGCAAAGCTTTTGATACGGTTCCGCACAGGAGACTGGTGAATAAAATGAGAAGCTTAGGAGTGAGTGCTAAGTTGGTGACCTGGATTGCAAACTGGTTGACGGACAGAAGACAATGCGTGATGGTAAATGGAACTTTCTCTGAAGAGAGAGCGGTGTTAAGTGGTGTACCGCAAGGATCGGTGTTGGGACCGGTCCTGTTCAATATCTTTGTGAGCGACATTGCGGAAGGGATAGAAGGTAAGATTTGTCTTTTTGCGGATGACACTAAGATTTGCAACAGAGTGGACACGCCGAAAGGAGTGGAGAGAATGAGATGGATTTAAGGAAACTGGAAGAGTGGTCGAAGATATGGCAGCTGAGATTCAATGCCAAGAAGTGCAAAGTAAAGCATATGGGGAATGGAAATCCGAATGAACTGTATTCGATGGGGGGGGGGGGGGGGGGGGGAAAGGCTGATGTGCACGGAGCAGGAGAGAGACCTAGGGGTTATAGTGTCTAATGATATGAAGTCTGCGAAACAATGCGACAAGGCGATAGCAAAAGCCAGAAGAATGCTGGGCTGCATAGAGAGAGGAATATCGAGTAAGAAAAGGGAAGTGATTATCCCCTTGTACAGGTCCTTGGTGAGGCCTCACCTGGAGTACTGTGTTCAGTTCTGGAGACCGTATCTACAAAGAGACAGAGACAAGATGGAAGCGGTACAGAGAAGGGCGACCAGAAAGGTGGAGGGTCTTCGTCGGATGTCATACGAGGAGAGATTGAAGAATCTGAATATGTACACCCTGGAGAAAAGGAGGAGCAGGGGTGATATGATTCAGACCTTCAGATACATGAAAAACTTTAACGATCCAAAGACAACGACAAACCTTTTCCGCCAGAAAAAAATCAGCAGAACCAGGGGTCACGAGCTGAGGCTCCAGGGAGGAAGACTAAGAACCAATGTCAGGAAGTATTTCTTCACGGAAAGGGTGGTGGATGCTTGGAATGCCCTTCCAGAGGAAGTGGTGAAGTCCAAAACTGTGAAGGACTTCAAAGGGGCGTGGGATAAACAATGTGGATCCATCAAGTCTAGAGGGCGTGAATAAAGTGGAGGCAGCAAAACACTGCACGGAGCGGCAGTAGCCACAGAGGCATTCAAACACTGCACGGAGCGGCAGTAGCCACAGAAGCATTCACGGAGCGGGATGCCAGTGGCCAGTAGTTATTGTTCCACCTTCACAGAGCGGAAGGATGGAGGGCTGCTATCTCCAAAAAAAAATAAAAAAAACAAACAAAAAATAACAGGGGTGGGTAAGAGTATGGGGCAAGGGTGTAGCCTGCTTGTTACAGCAGTTGCTACCCCCTAATTGAGCTGGATGTCACTTGGATGCAGATACGGCGCTGCTCTCTAAATTGGTGGTGGGGTGGAGGGGAATTGGTGGTGGGGTGGACGGGAAATTAGGGCTGGAGGGTACTGGAAGCCAATAGTAACAAGTGGGAGAGAGAAAAAGGGAAATAAAAATGGATAAAGTGTGTAGCTTGCTGGGCAGACTGGATGGGCCGTTTGGTCTTCTTCTGCCGTCATTTCTATGTTTCTATGTTACAGACATGTCAGTACCAGACAAAATGGTAGAAACTACATTTGGAAGCAGAGTTACAGGTCATTTGGAAAAATATGTCTTACTGGGAAAAAGCCAACACAGTTTTAGCAAAGGGAAGACATGTCTTACCAATCTATTAACATTCTTTGAAGGGCTGGAAAGTTTGTGGAAGATAGATTCCTAAATAATAATGGCCAAATAGACTTTGGTTTTTCCCCATCTTAAATTTTGGGGAAAATAACTTGACAGATTTTCATATTGGGATTTGCCAGGTACTTCGAAGCAACCCGGACTGGCCATTGTCAGAGATAGGATACTGGACTCAACAGATCAGGGGGTCTAACTCAGCATGGTATTTCTTATATTTCCCCTTTGGCAATTGTGCCAAAGAAAGAACAGTGTAAATTCAGGTTACTATATAATCTGCCTTATCCAGAGGGATAAGGCAGACTTCATTCTTCTGGAGGAGTGCTCAGTCCAATGCATGTCCCTTGGCAGTGCCCTTCCGACTACTTGGGGACAAGGAAAGTGTGTGCTAATCACTAAAGCTGATATGAATTGGTATTCTGTCTGCTTCCTGTTTATCCTATCTTACATATTTTGGGTTTCTGCTTTTAAGGAGCTTATTGCTACAACAGGTGTATGCCTATGGACCATTATGTCTATATACAGTCACCTAATCATATGTACTGGAATTGGATTTAAATGCTAATTAAATACACAGTTATCTGTCTCATGTGACCTATAAGATTTTATTCTATTTGAATTGATCTATACTGATACCTGTCTTGATCGATCCATTGCATCTACCATAAGCCTGTCTGTAACTTGCTTTGAACTACTTTGGTAGAAAAGCATGTCACAAATGAAATGATGATGAGGATGTCTTTACTTCTAGATATTCAGTGCATGCATACACTAGGTGCTTAATAAACAAATGGCAATGGCTTAGGTTGTGCATTACTTGGATGACTTCCTGTTTGTGGATCCAGGTGACTCATCAGAATGCACTCAGCACATGAATTTCTCATCCCGTTTTCAACAGACCCTATGTAGTTTCTCTCCTTTTTACCCACTTGCAATATAAAGAAGACTGGAAAGTGACCTGACAGAGAATTAGTTCCTATAGTAGCTGAAGTTTCCATAGGATACAAATTTTGGCCTAGAATCATGAAAACTCAATGTGTTCTCACAGGAGGGGTCCAACTATCATGGGGTGGGGGGGGGGGGTATTGCTGCGATAGTGGGACCCCACCCCCCAGAATATATCGAGGCTCGATGTCGCATTTTTTTTAGTGCGGCCAAACACAGTGACACAATAGACCAAGTTGAGCAGCACTTTAACATGATGGCAGCCCCAATTTCACGGGACCGCCATCGTCTTAAAGGGCTGCTGGCCTCAGAAAAAAAAACAAAACTGTGGCTAAATGGGGAGGTTGAGCGGGGGCCATTGCTGTATCCCGCTTTAACCCAAGGACGCTGGTCAAGGCAGCCCTGACTCCCTGAAAAGAAAAATAAAGGTGACATTAAGTGCACAGTGGTGGTAGCTGCTCCCCCTCCCCCCCCCCCATAGCCTAAGCCATTCTTCCCCATCGGGGGCTGGGAGAGAGGGTCTATAGCTAAGGTAATCAGGGGCTAGGAGAGTGGGGTTTATGGCTGAGGTTATCAGGGGGCGGGGGTCTAAGGCTGAGGCGATCGAGGGCTGGGGAGCGGGGTCTATAGCTGAGGCTATCAGAGGGTCAGTAGGGTGGGCTATAGCTGAGGTTATCAGGGGGCCGAGGGAGAAGTGGCCACCGCCGCATGCTTATTCTCAACTTTATTTTTTTGGGGGGGAGTTAGGGCCACTGTAACTGGTAGCCCCTGGTTGAAACCGGGATCAGCAGTGACCTCCGCATAACCTCCCCGTTTGGCCACAGTTTTTTTCTTTGTCACATTAAATGTGCCGCAGTATCCTTGGGACCCACGTTAAGGTCCTGGGTCTCCCGCTGCACATCTAATGCATGCCAGGGAGATGTTATTTTATCATTGCTGACCACCTTCTCAGTTGGCTGCGATATATAATTGCCTAGTAATGACCTTCTTTGCATGTATTTGCATCATTCATGCATGCAAATTGCATGCAAAGAAGTTCATTGTAATAAGGTAGGATATCTGGGCGGAGACATGCAAAATATTGTGTATATCACACGTCAGTGCACTATCGTGGTGATATTGTGCGATATATGCAATATAATGCGTGTTAGAGCTTATTATTGCACCATAAGGCCCTAAAGCAATTTGTTGAATGACCCTGTTTGTGATATCAAGAATTAATTTATCCTAAAGAAGAAATTATGAACATGTAAAAAAAAGGGAGATACCACCCAGGAAAAAGATCTAGGCATCATAGTGGATAATACTTAGAAATTGTCAGCTCAGTGTGTTGCAGCAGTCAAAAAACCAAACAGAATGTTAGGAATTATTAGGAAGGGAATAGTTAATAAAACAGAAAATGTCATAATGCCTCTGTATCGCTCCATGGTGAGACCGCACCTTGAATACTGTGTACAATTCTGGTCGCCGCATCTCGAAAAAGATATAGTTGAGATGAAGAAGGTACAGAGAAGGGCAACAAAAATGATAAAAGGGCTGGAACAGCTCCCCTATGAGAAAAGGCTGAAGAGGTTAGGACTGTTCAGCTTGGAGAAAAGACAGCTGAGGGGGGATATGAGAGAGGTCTTTAAGAACATGAGAGGTCTTGAACAAGTAGATGTGAATTGGTTATTTACACTTTTGGATAATAGAAGGACTAGGGGGCATTCCATTAAGTTAGCAAGTAGCACATTTAAGACTAATCAGAGAAAATTCTTTTTCACTCAACGCACAATAAAGCTCTGGAATTTGTTGCCAGAGGATGTGGTTAGTGCAGTTAGTGTAGCTGGGTTCAAAAAAGGTTTGGATAAGTTCTTGGAGGAGAAGTCCATTAACGGCTATTAATCAATTATACTTAGGGAATAGCCACTGCTATTAATTGCATCAGTAGCATGGGTTCTTCTTAGTGTTTGGGTACTTGCTAGGTTCTTGTGGCCTGGTTTTGGCCTCTGTTGGAAACAGGATGCTGGGCTTGATGGTCCCTTGGTCTGACCCAGCATGGTAATTTCTTATGTTCTTATGTTGCCCTCTCCCCCTCCCCCTCCCCCCAGCCTAGGCCTAGTCTCCACTGCTTCCCAAGAATGAATAACACATAACCTATCAAAAGCAACAGTTTGGTTGGAATTCCATATTTAACACTTTCTTTACTATGATGTTCACCCATGTCTTGAAACCATGTATACCTTGTATACATGTCCATTATAACCCATTCACACAACTCATATATCCCCACACCATTTCCAGTGCACTTATACTCCCCAGATCCACCCCAGCCCACCCCCCATGTGTTTCATCCTTTTTATCCATCCTTAGTTGTAATGTCTAGAATGGATCACAACACTCCTTTCCCCTCTCAGCACTAGTTCCATCTGGTTACCATATTTCAAAATCCATATAAAATGTTGGGCATTACAATTATGAGATCAATGTAAAATCCTGATTGTTAATGCTCCCATCATCTATAGATGCTTGTTGAAGTCTTCCAAAACTCATGAAAAATCCCCTTTCTATGAAGAAACAATATCGGAACAAAATAGAGATACATAAAGTAAAAGAATCTTCAAAAACAGGGGCAGATTTTCAAAGGGGTACGCATGTAAGATACGCACGTAGCCCCCGAAAACCTGCCCCAAGCTCCCCCTGCGCGTGCCGAGCCTAAGTTGAATAGGCTCGGCGACGCGCGCAAGCCCCGGGAGACGCGCAAGTCCAGGGGCTTTCCTGGGGGGGCGTGTCAGGGGCGTGTCGCTGCGGTGCGTCATCTGGGGGCGGGGCCGCAGGCCTGGTTCCGGCCCGGAGACGTTTGGGGGGCGTAGCCGAGGCCTCCGAAACTGCTCCCAGACTGGGGAATCACGCGCCGGCGGCCGGCCGGCGCAGGCATAACTTTTATAAAAAAGGTAGGGGGGGTTTAGAAAGGGCTGGGGGGTGGGTTAGGTAGGGGAAGGGAGGGGAAGGTGGAGGGAGGTGGAGGGAACGGGCAGTGCGTGTAGGCTCAGCGCACGCAAGGTGCACAAATGTGCACCCCCTTGTGTGCGCCGACCCCGGATTTTAAAAGATACGAGCCGCGCGTATCTATTAAAATCCGGCGTACTCTTGTTTGTGCCGGGTGCATGAACAAAAGTACGCGCTCACGTATTTTTTTGAAATCTGCCCCACAGTGTTTCCTCGGGATCTCTTTAATTACCTTGAAAGGACAAGTAATACAGGCATAAGAGATGCAATTCACTAGCATGTCAATTATTCATTGTCAACTAGAAAATTGGAATGGTGGAAGAAAAATAAAATAAAATATGCCATCTCTAGATTAGGCCAACCATCAGCTGTTTCATGTGGTATACTGTCCATGCATCTACAAAAACAACTGTGTTAGAGCCAGAAACCTTCCTTATAGGCCACATATTAAATCTTATGCAGGAACTGATTTTAGCCAAAGTCCACTCAAATTAGGCAATTACAACTTAGTTGCCCAACAAATATCTGAAATCATGGTAAGTGTAAAAATATCCAAGAAAAAAATGAACAAAGTTTCCAAAAATATAACCAACTCAAAGCCAAGTATATTTGCTTCCGAATGGCCATTAATTAACTATTATGATTTTGCTCACATACTGTTTCATTTCTTCCGTGGTAGTAAGTACCTTATTCACCCCATTGTGGCACAAACGTAAATGTGTGGGTATTACAAACTGAATTTTATTCCCCTTTGATAAAGTTTAGTGCAGTATGGCATGATTGCTCGCCATTTTGCGGCTACTTGAGCAGAAAGATCCTCAAAACGTAGTATTTTGTAATTCTCACATTCCAAGATTTTGAAAACGCTTAATTTTATCTGCGTAATTCAGAATTCTTGCCATAAGTGGTCTAGGTTTCCCTTGATTATTAAGATACGGACCTTTGTATTTTCTCAAACTGCAATTTTAAGCCTGATTTTAAATGGCCTGCGAGAGTATAAAACAGGGGTTATGTGCGTGGCCGGGCATTGCGCGAGCCGTGCACATTTTAAAAAGGGCCCGGCCGCGCATAACCCCTGTTACGTGCACAAGAGCCGAGCCTCGGCAAAGGGGAATTCCAGGGGAAGGGAGGGGCAGTCCAGGGGGTGGGGCAGGGCTGGAGGTGCCCGGTACAATGGCCATTTGCTGCTGTGCTGGGGGATCGCGCACCGGCAGGGTGCTGATGCACGCAACTTGCTACTGCTCCTTTGGAGGAATAAATGGTAATAAAAAAAAAATAGGGGTACCTAGGATAATGATAGGGGGCAGGTAGGAGAAGGGAAGGGGAAGCAAGGTTAGGGCAGGAGGTAGGGAACTGGGGAAGCCAGACGATGCATTGCTGCGCAATTTTTGCGTAACTCTGCCCCCCCTTGCGTGCGCCGCCCGTGATTTTATAACATGCGAATGCTGCCTGCGATTTTATAACATGCGCATGGTTATAAAACTGTGTGTCCCTGTGTGCGCGCCGGGTAGCGCGCACACATAGACACGCACGCGTATTTTTTTTTTTTTTTTAATCTACACCTTCATTTCTCGTGTGGCCATCCCAGCTTTTCTGGAATGGTATACTCACATAGATGTTGTAACTCCCAATCTTTGATTAACTCAGGAATACCAATCAGTCTGATATTGTTGTGTCGACTTCTATTCTCTTGGTCATCAATACACTCCTCTAATTGTTGGTTTTCTTCTGAAGCTGATGGAACTGTTCCCGCAGTTTGCCATTGCACCTTCATGTTCCTCGAGCTTGTTTTCATTTGCAGCAATTTGGTGATTATTCACAGCTACTGCCTCATGGAATTCTTCCAAGGTGGATTGGAATTTGGCCAGTTTATCCGCTACAACTGCCATTACACGTTTAGTGAGATGTTAGCAACTTCCTCCGACTTGATGAGTACTGGTTGCTCCTTCTCTTTCTCTCTGCTGGTGACTCCCATTTTCACTTTGCTAGCAGCTGCTTTCCTGGTTTTTGTAGTCATATCTTCTATTTTCTAGAAACAAAATTATCCATGTAACATCTACATGGATTATTGAAAACTGTGTCCAGATTGTGAGTAAGAAAAAACCCTCAGCAACCAAAAAATCAATCAAATTAAGTCAGAAGGGAACTCGGAGCTCTGGAGATCACGTCTGCCTCCTTAGCTTGCCATCATGTGACCCCCCCTCCCCACTCCCCAATTTTAATCATTTATACAAGGAAATGTAACTCACAGATTTTCCTTAGCACTAGTCAGCTTTTAGATGTGTAAATTATCAAATTTTATAATATGCGTGCAGGAAGGAAATTACCAGTTTTCCCAATTAGTCCAACAGTTTCCCCATCTAACTCTAGGTCTTCAAGTCCCCCTTTGGTTCTTCAGCCTGCACTTCCCCAGTTTCCCCAGACCCCTCACCCAGTCAATATTTGTCTAGTAATTATATTCTGACCTACACCTAATATGCAGGTAAGCGCTGTATGCAAGTCACATTGGCAGGTTTTAAAATAGCACCTGATATGTGTAAATGTTGGCCCCACCCTGAAATGTCTTTGACCCACACCTTTTCTATAAGAGCAAATTTATTCATACACCATTACTTGCATGTGTATATTTGAACACTTACGCAAATATGCACTACTTGCACGTACATGTGCTCAATTTAACATGCAAAATTCTTATAATTCACCTTTAAATACATGGCATAAGATAACTTGTGCTGTATATAGGCAGCATATAAATTATCAAAATAAATACAAAATTATTACTTTGCAAACCTATGAATGAAATTTGCAACACAGGTCAGATTTCACCAAAAAATACAAAACTATATCTCTATGTAGTTTTTTTTATTATTTTTTGTAAGATTACCTATAGTAAAACACATTTTATTTTTCTATTGGTCTTATTTCCACATGTCTCAGTAGAAAAATATTACATACTATTTTTCAAATTTTGCACAAAGTATTGCTTGGGTTGCTGCATCACCCTCTTTATTTGCTATGCATGTTGAATTTTTGTGAATGAATCAAAGACTATTTTATCTACAGACATGAACTTTTAACTGAAGATTAGACTTTTGTTATTGAGCCTTTAATATTCCAAATAGTTTTATACCTTACTATTAGGAAAATATATATCTTAAGGTCACAATATTTTAATACAATTTGTAAGCAATACTATATTGCAAATTACATGAAAAGAAATGAGCTTTCCAATGATCTACTTGGTTGTAAAATCATTGCAACATAACTAGACATACAAAAATACAGAATATTGCAGTAGATGAGGGAAATGTACTAAAATGTACCTAAATTTGAAATCTGAGTTTGCATGCTAAAATCAAGGTTAGCATGAGTTAAATAGGATAATGTGATTTATTGGTTCACAAAGCATGCAAAGTTTAATTTTTCCCACAAATAACTATCTGAGGTGGTCATTTTCAAAAGCGTGCGATCACTAAATGGGGGCGGAGTCAGAGCAGAGTCGGCCCTGGAAGAGGAGGAGTTGGGGTGGCACCCGGGCCGACTCTGCGGAGACATTGCTGGCAGCGAAAGGTAAGGACTCTTATCGCCGCCACTTTTGCGCCGAATAACTACACCTTTTATGGTGTAGTTATTCGGTGCGAAAGCCGGCAACCAGCGCACCGCAGTGGTGCGATGGCTGCCGGCTTTCGCAGGCCCACCCCCCCGCTTCACCTCCCCACCCCCCGTTACCGCTGGATTCTCTAATGTCTGCAACCTTAGAGAATCCAGGTCTTAGGGCCACATTCATTAAGGCTTTTCTCCCATTTTGTCTCTAAGGAAAAAAAACCCCTTAGTGAATCAGGTACTTAGAGTGCAAATATTTTGCAAAAATTCAAAAGTGAGTGATTGTGATGTAAAATTATGCAAAACAATTCATAGCTATGAACGCATAACTGAATTACATGTGAAAGATGCTTCACAAATGTAATTTTGCAAAACAATTTAATTACACCTTAGATAGATTGTGAAAAAGTCTGTATAAAAATCGAAGCACAATATTTTGCTACTGAGCTCATTTGCATAAAGGGGCAGATTTTCAGAGCCCTGCTCGCGTAAATCCGCCCAAAACCGGGTGGATTTACGCGAGCAGGGCCCTGCGCGCCGGTGAGCCTATTTTACATAGGCTCACCGGCGCGCGCAGAACCCCGGGACTCGCGTAAGTCCCGGGGTGTTCGGAGTGGGCGTGTCGGGAGGCGTGTCGGGGGCGGGGCCGGAGCGTGCGGCATTGCGGGGGCGTGTCGGCAACGTTTTGGGGGCGGGTACGGGGGCGTGGCTACGGCCCGGGGGCGTGGCCGCGCCCTCCGTACCCGCCCCCAGGTCGCGGCCCGGCGCGCAGGAGGCCCGCTGGCGCGCGGGGATTTACGCCTCCCTCTGGGAGGCGTAAATCCCCCGACAAAGGTAGGATGGGGGTTTAGACAGGGCCGGGCGGGTGGGTTAGGTAGGGGAAGGGAGGGGAAGGTGAGGGGAGGGCAAAGGAAAGTTCCCTTCTAGGCCGCTCCGATTTCGGAGCGGCCTAGGAGGGAACGGGGGTAGGCTGCGCGGCTCGGCGCGCGCAGGCTATACGAAATCGATAGCCTTGCGCGCGCCGATCCAGGATTTTAGCCGATACGCGCGACTACGCGCGTATCTACTAAAATCCAGCGTACTTTTGTTTGCGCCTGGAGCGCAAACAAAAGTAGGCTGTTCGCGCTCGTCTGAAAATCTACCCCAAAGTGTAGATAGCAAATTAGTGCATGATATTTACTAACAAGCATGCAACTTCTGTGCACTTAAGTACCTTGGCCTAAAGGACTGCAAGATCTATATTGTCTTCACAGGTTTTTCTTGCATTGCCTTAGGTCACAGCCAATTAAGACTATACAGTTTATAATATTGCCAGGCCCTGATGATCTTTTTCTTTACATATCAAATTTATTTCTAAATAAAATTCATGTAGTTTATATGGAAACCTACCTCTTACAATTATGTTGGTAGATTTTTTTGCTGGATTTCCCACATTGTTATTAGCAATACAGCTATAAACACCAGCATCCTCTGAAGTAATAGCAGGTATTGTTAATGTCCCCTCATTCAGCACAGTCTTTTCAGGCAAACTTCCAGCAGATCTGACCCAACTTAAGGTGGGAGTAGGTTCACCTCCTGTTGTAACACATGCTAAAGTTATGGCCTCTCCAGGATTTACTATTATCGAATCATCCACCAAGAGCTTAATAGACGGGGATGCTGAAAAATATATAAAAACAAGAGCATGGTATTTAGACATTTATTCTACACCTTTATTAAGAAAAAAACAAAACAAAACAAAACATAGCACTACATATTGCAGCCTCTCACCTAAAAGACAAACAAAAGAAGTTTAATGGATTTACTATCCAAATTAAAATATGATTAGTAATAATAGATATTGAAGTTGACCTCATTATTTTACAGAATGTTTTTATTGATTTGCCTCACACTTAGACAGTAACTTTCAAAGCGGTGATGGTGCCCACATTTGCGCACATATGTCAGCCCATGCCCAGGTACACAGTTATTTTATAATATACTTGAGCATAGGTGCATATTCTATAAAACAGCCTGGCTGGGCGCACATGTGCACTAAATTTTAAGTGGGTGCATGCACGTGCACACAAATCCCGTATAAATCAGGGAATTTTAAAAGGGGCGAGCACCAATGCCATTCCCAGTTTTACCAGTTTGTCCCCAGTTCATCCAGTTAAGAGAGAGGTACTCCAACCCCCCGATTTGATAGCCTTCCCTCTCCCCAGTTAGCCCAACCCTTAAAAGCTCACAGATCTGCCTAGTTTTCTTTAAATTTTAACTTATACGTCATCCATAGCAGAAGTAAAGTTAGATGGTAGTGGGCCTTGGCATGTGCTGGGTCACATCAGTATCTATGTGCACATCTTTGGTTCACATCCTGAAACGCCCATGCCCTGCCCAGATCATGCCCATGCTATGCCCCTTTTTAAAAACTTTCAAGATGTGTGTGCTGCGGGAGATATGCACGTATCTTAGCAGTTTCTAAAATCTGCTCGGCGCGCACAAGCCTGTCTTTTTCACACATCCCCTGGTTAATGTGCTTATCGAGCTTTAAACTTCACCTCTTAATTTAGAATCAAAAGATTCTCAACAAATTTCCAGCTTCAGATGATCCATCCAAATTGAAATTTGAAGATCTTACTCTCACACTGTTCTCTCAAGTCAGAAAACTGGGGATAATTTTGGACATTGACTTCTCAATGAAACCTCACCATTTGTTCACCAGTTAAAACTTCATTTTTTAAATTTCATTTGTTGCGAAGATGAAAAACCTATTACACACTGAGGACTTTTGTTTTACAGGTTCTTCTGCTGACAGGGTTAGACTATTGCAATTTCATATTGATGGGGCTTCCCACATTAACTTTAAGAGCTGTTCAAATAATTCAAAATATATTAGCTAGATTGCTTACAAGTACTAGATCATACAAGCATATAGCTCTGGTTCTCTTGAACCCTTCACTGGTTGCCAGTAAAATGGCGAATAAAGTACAAAGTCACAATGCTAGTTCACAAACTAATCAATAACAATAAGATAGCCCTTTGTAGCAGTGCCACACTCCATATTTATGTCCTGACATGTGCTTTGCATTCAGCAAACAGATTCCTTCTTGGGATACCATCATATAAAATGGTCCACTTGAATGAGGCTCAAGAATGAACCTTCTCGGTTGCAAGCCCCACAGTCTGCAACACTCCCTGATCAATTATGTACTCTAATACAGTACAAGAAAGAGCACAGTGCACAGTACACAAACCAATACAGTTCAAGAAAGTGCTGAAGATGTTTTTTTGAAGCAGCATTTGGGGAAGAGGTAGCTTAATATTAGTTAAGGTTCCCTTTATCAGAGTTTACTGGCAGTTCTCTTGATATATGGGCCGATACAGTAAGGAGCGGTAGGAAGAGCTGCGTTAGTGCCGGGCGCACCCGCGTTTGCCGTACGCACAGTCCGGCTCACCTACCGCTCGATACTGTATTTAAATAGCTTGCAAATGCAAGCCGCGTCCAAGAAGCGTCCGAGAAGGGTTAGGCCCGTGCAATCCATTTTACTGTATAGAGCGCTATACAGCGCCTATACAGTAACCTGGGTGCACTGGTACCTGTCATTTCAAATGACACATAGTGACGTCACGCCTTGAGCGGCCAAATTGCAGGCACAGGCTGAATGCACGCAGGAGAAGTGGCCACAGCTGGAGCGATCGTGTCAGAGGGCCCGTGCTATCTTTCGCCGCCGGCTGTCTTTTCGCCGCGTGCTGTCTTTTCGCCGCCGGCTGCCCCCGGTAGGCAGAGGGCAGCCCCCGGGAGGCAGGGGAGCCACGGTGCGTCTCCGGAGGAGGGCTGCAAGAAAAGTAAGTTACACTTCACATGTCGCTTTTCTCCTTTTTCGCTTTCGTTGCTCCTGAGGAGGGTAGAGAGGACTGGGCTGCCCCTTTTTCGCTCACCGGCCAGGGCAGGTGAGCGAGGGCTGGGGGAAAGTTTGCCGCCTACCCTTACCCGTGCCTCTAACGCAGGGGTAAGGGTAGGTGGTAAGTTAGCAGGTTAAACGCGCAGCTAAACTGCAGGTTAAAAAGGCAATAGTCGGGGCGCGCGTTACTGAATGGGGGGGAATAGCTAATCCGATCGTTTACATCTCATATACATGCCGCGGGCGGAAGGGGTTACTTGTTGATTTAAAGAAGTGGTAAGAATGGGTTAAAGGGGATAGTGGATCACGGGTTGGGCTAACGCGGCCAAATTGCGAGTAAAAGGTAGGTTAGAAACAGGGTAACCGCGGCTGCACTTTACTGTACTGACCTGTTAGTTTGTTTTATTATTTTTATGTTTTGCTGTCTGATTTAAATTTTTCATGATTTAATGTATTTTGTTGATTCAAATTTGTAGATTTTATTTTATCACTGTTTCCTTTATGTGTGAATATGTAATTTTTTTATGGAATTCACTCTGAACTGTAGAATATGGAAAATAAAAATCTTTTAAACAAATAAATAAGTGCTATTTCACTTGCATTAGTCAATTAGCAAGTGTAAAATTGTATGAAGAAGTTTGATAATTTATGCACAAATCTCTTATAAAGTAGCAACTTCCACATGTATCCCTTGATTCCGCCATGGAACACCCCTAGACTGCCACTTTTTACAATGTGCATGCGAAACCAAAAATACATGCATACATTTGCTTTTGTAAAATAGCATGGTTGCAATTATACGCAACTTGTGTGTATATGGTTTTTTTTCCATGTGTAATCCTTTGAAAATGTACTCGTAGGGATAGTAACTTTAAACAGGCATGTGGGCGCACGTGTACGCGTTTGTCAGCCTGCACCCAGAGAAGCGGCCACATTATAACATACACGTGCATATGCGCCCGTGTTGTAAAATAGCCTGAACGAGCACACGTGTGTACAATTTTATGTGAACATGCGCCCATACACGCCAATGCCGCTTCAACCATGTAAGTGGGGGATTTTAATAGACCCACACGCTGTTGCCATTACCAGTTTTCACAGTCTGTTCCCAGTTCACCCAGGCAAGGGATAGGACTTCCAAACCCCCCTAGTTTTATAGCCTCTTTTCTCCCCTGTTAGCCCCAACCCTTAAAACCCTGCCGATCTTTTTAATTATCTTTATTTTATTACTTTCACATCCTCCATAGCAGAGGTAAAGTTGTGCGGCAGGGGACCCTGTCGCCCGCCTGTGCACCTAAGTATTTATACGCTAATTTGAATTTTTTGTAACTTTTCATTCTTTTGAGCAGTGAGAGATACATGCGTATTCGGTCAGCTTTTAAAATCCACCCAACGCATGCCAGCCTGACATATTCGTATGTCTCCTGGTTTTGGCACAAGCCAGTCTTTTAAAATTCACCTGTATATTCATGATGGATATCCTGAAAATCAGACCTGTTTGCAGCACTAGAGGAATGGTCTTGATTATACTCCCCATCTAAACTGGGGGATGGGAGGTGTGGGGAAGGGAGGAGGGAGATACATAGAGTTAAACCTGCATCTAGTAATGAACAGAACAAACTAGATAAATTAGAATCATATGCTGTTTGACTCAAATCTCCATATTTTCCCAGCTCAGACATGAATATTACATATATCAGGGCTTCCCAATCCTGTCATGGGGACCCTCACAGCCCGTCAACATTTCAGGATTTCCACAATTAATATCAAAGAAATAAATTTGCATATATTATGGCTCCATGGTATGCAAATTTATCTCATACATATTCATTGTGGATATCCTGAAAACCTGACTGGCTGTGGATCCCCAGGAATGGTTTGCAAAGCCCTGACATACATCAAATCCAATCTATGCAGAATTTGTATTTAAGAAACAAATCATTCAGATTGAATCTAGGTTGACTTTGATTCTGAATGTCCAAGTAAATCAGAATTAAGCATTGGCAATTCTGATCTCATCTGGAGAAAGTTCACTCTTCTCTGGTTATATTCCTGACATTCAATAATGAGTTATTGGGGTCATGATGAGGATAAATGAGCTATAAACACTGAGCACACAAAATGGTAAAATCCACCAAAGCAATTTAGGATGAAACAGCCACATTCCTTCTATGACAGCTGTTCATTTCAAGCAAGAAAAGCAAGTTCTAAAGAGATTACCTATTTCTAGAACTCACAGTGGAGCTATAAGACTCAGAATGGACATGTTCCTAGAAAAGAGATAAACATGGCCATAATGAATCCCTTTTATATTTTTTCTCAATCATTTGCTACAGGACTTTGACATAGATTTAACAAAAAGCTATAAATATCGTGGAAATAGTGCCTGTGATAAAAAAGAGGCATGGTTAGGGTAATGTGCAGCCTGAGGCATCATATCAATAAATATTGCATGTCACATTGTACCAACACACGCATCGTTGCATCAGCGTATTGCACATTTTATCATCGCGGGGCATGTTGCATCAGCGCGTGGCAAATTTTTTCAGTTTAAATATACAGGCTTCAAGGAGTTACCTCTTTGAGGGTGTGTCAAGGCATGGGTTAGAAGAGAGGAGGTGAGTAGTGGTCACTGGATTAGGAGTGAGTTGGTATAGTGATTTCTGAGTGTGTTGTCTTGTTATTGACTGTTTTTCCTTCTGTTTACCTTCACCTTTGTCTTTTGTCTATCTGTGTATGTGAAAGTTTGTTTGCCATGTTTGTCAGTTTGTCATTTTTTGTGGAGGTGTGTGGAAGAATTGAGGAGTGGAGGAGATGTGTGGAGGAGGAGTGGGGAGGTGTATGGATAAGGTAAGTGGACAAGGAGTGAGGCAAGGTGTGTGGAAGAGGTGTGTGGAGGTGAGTGGAAGAGATAAGTGGAGGAGGTGAATGGAGGAGTGAGGAGTGAGTGGAGGCTGTGGAGAGGATGGAGCATGAGAGGCATGGGGAGAGAGGAGAGGCATCAGGCGAGGAGGGGGAGGAGGGAGGAGAGTATGTGGGAGAATGAGGGCACGAGTGCTAGCGGAAGGAGGAGAAGGGACCGGGACAGGAGTAGAGAGAGGCAGGAGGAAAGAGATAGGAGGATGCGGGAGGGGGAAGGGGATAGGCAGGTGATAACAGTGGGAGGAGGACGGCAGGCTAGGGTTAGAGAGAGAGGATAGAGGGGAAGGGAGTTGGCAGGGCAGGGGCAGGAGAGGGGGAGGAAGGGAGGGGGAGAGGGGAACAGGACAGAGAGTGAGGAAAGGGAAGGCATCTGTCTGGAAGAGGAAGTGGCAGTCACATCTGGCATCCAGCCAGAAGGACATCCTCATCTCATAAGAACATAAGAACATGCCATACTGGGTCAGACCAAGGGTCCATCAACCCCAGCATCCTGTTTCCAACAGTGGATGATTTTAATGACAGGTTACAAATATTTACTAATATGTCTGAAATTTCATTGTTGAGTTCCTTCAGAACTCTGGGGTGTATACAATCGGGTCCAGGTGATTTACTACTCTTCAAGTTGTCAGTCAGGCCTAGCACATCTTCTAGGTTCACTGTGATTTGGTTCAGTCCATCTGAATCATTACTCAGGAAAACCTTCTCTGATACGGGTATCTCCCCAACATCCTCTTCAGTAAACACTGAAGCAAAACCATCATTTAACCTTTACGCGATGGCCTTATCTTCTCTAACTGCCCCTTTAACCACTCGATCATCTAATGGTCCAACTGACTCCCTCACAGGCTTTCTGCTTCAGATATATTTTAAAAAGTTTTTACTGTGAGTTTTTGCCTCTATGGCTAACTTCTTTTCAAATTCTCTCTTAGCCTGTCTTATCAATGTCTTACATTTAACTTGCCAACATTTATGCATTATCCTATTTTCTTCTGTTGGATCCTTCTTCCAATTTTTGAATGAAGATCTTTTGCTAAAATAGCTTCTTTCAAATCCCCTTTTAACAATGCCGGTGATAATTTTGCCTTCTTTCTACCTTTCTTAATGTGTGGAATACATCTGGAACGTGCATCTAGGATGGTATTTTTTTTAACAATGACCACACCTCTTGCACACTTTTTACCTTTTTGGCTGCTCCTTTCAGTTTTTTTCTATTTTTCTCATTTTATCAAAGTTTCCCTTTTGAAAGTTTAGCACGAGAGCCATGGATTTGCTTACTGTCCCCCTTCCAGTCATTAATTCAAATTTGATCATATTATGATCATTATTGCCAAACGGCCCCACCACTGTTACCTCTCTCACCAAATCCTGTGCTTCACTGAGAATTAGATCTAAAATTGCTCCCTTTCTTGTCGGTTCCTGAACCAATTGCTCCATAAAGCTGTCATTTATTCCATCCAGGCACTTTATCTCTCTAGCATGTCCTGATGATACATTTACCCAGTCAATATTGGGGTAATTGAAATCTCCCATTATTATCGCACTACCAATTTGGTTAGCTTCCCTAATTTCTCTTAGCATTTCACTGTCCGTCTTACCATCTTGACCAGGTGGATGGTAGTATACTCCTATCACTATAGTCTTCCCCAACACACAAGGGATTTCTACCCATAAAGATTTGATTGTGCATTTAGTCTCATGCAGGATGTTTATCCTGTTGGACTCTATGCCATCCCGGACATAAAGCACCACACCGCCTCCTGGGTGCTCCTCTCTGTCATTGCGATATAATTTGTATCCCGGTATAGCACTGCACCATTGGTTATCCTCCTTCCACCATGTCTCTGAGATGCCAATTAAGTCTATGTCATCATTCACTGCTATACATTCTCAGGGCTAAAAAGTTCAGTGTCATGGAGAATGACATGGTGATTGCAGGGGCTCTGTAAAATTATGCCATGCTGTTTGGCAACCAGGCGGCCAAGACATCCAATGCAGCCAAGGGCCAGATCTGGCAAAACCTAGCCCAGGCCATCACCAGGCACAGCAGAGTGCAAAGAAGCAGGGAGTAGGTCGCCCACAGGTGCAGGGATTTCAAGGCGCAGCTTAAAGGCAAGGTGGTGGCTAGATACAAATGCATGCAGCAGACTGGAGGAGAAGCCCCTTGCCCTATCGTCCTCACCCCTATAGAGGAGTGACTCATGGAAAAGCTGGGGCCAGATGTCTTTGAGGGCATGCCTGAGCAGCTGTACACCACGCTAGCTGCAGCCGATAAGTTCACCTCGTCTGTAAATAGGCAGGAAGCAACGGGTGTGGACATCATTTGGCATAAGATGCTCACAATGCTAACAAGGAAAGTGCACCTCTGGTACTTATGTCTTATGTTTTGTTTCCTCAGCTCTCACCCACAAAGCTGCCAGTCCTAGTCATGAAGTCTCAGGGACCAGCTGGGAAGACCCAGGAACCAGCAGTGCACCACCAACTTTCCACAGACCCTTCCTCATGGATGCACAGACCCAGGTGAGTGAGGAGGAGAAGAAGGAGCAGCAGCCACTGGCTCAGGAGCCAATAGCAGTGCTGCAACCCCTGGGTTCAACAAGCCCACTCAATGTAATGAATTATGTTTCAAAACACACATTGCGGCTAAAGTGAAGGATGGATATCATAAATTAATAAGATTGAGAAGATTAAAGCCATTTCTAACTCCAGATGACTTACAAACTGTTTTGCAACTGCTCATTTTCTCTAATCTCCATTATTGCAACTCACTCTTACGTATGAACACATAACCCCAATTGTAACATCATTACATTGGCATCCAATAAAATCCTGAACTGAATACATGGTACTTACCATCTTACATAAAATTATATATGAAGAACAGACAGATTGGCTCAACGCAATTAAACTTCACATTCCACAACGAATCCTACGGTCAGCCAACAAAGGCCTATTAAGAATTCCATAGTACGCTCAGCACAACTCGCGTTAGTTCGCGAACGTGCAATTTCACTGGCCAGTCCAAAATTATGGAATGCATTTCTCACTGAATTACGACTACAATCGAGTCTAAAAACATTTAAGAAGGAGCTAAAAGCTTGGCTTTTTACCAAGGCATACCAAGATTCAGAATAATCCTCACACCCCCCTACCCATCCTACACTAACAGTGGAAGACTTTATTCTTTTGTATGTTTTTAATATTTATTTTTCTTTTCATAGGTAATTGTATTTTAATTTTATCTTGAATGTTATTGTACTGTATTTTTAATATGTTCTGTTTTATTTGTACTATAATTTATTAAACCGTTGTGATGGCTACACCGAATGATGGTATACAAAATCTGACAAATAAATAAATACACACTGTGTCCCTTACCCTCTCTGAGTTAATGGAGGAACAAAACCTTGGCTGCGAGCCTCTACAATCAACACTACCTCAAGCCAGCACACCACAGAGACAGCCCAAAGCACCAAGCTCTTAGCAGGAACAGCCTACAAGTCTGGTGATGCCAGATTTGGAGGTCCAACTTCCAGCACAAGCACCAGGCATGGCACCTGCACCAACATCTCCCTCACCAACAGATGAGTCCATGAACAAGCAGCTGGATCAGCTCGAAAGGAGGCATGAGTTACACCTGAGGCACATACAGGCAGTGCTACTGTGCCTCAGGAGGGCTGTAAATAGGCAAAACCAGATCCTCTGCAATCAAACCGCTGTCAATACCCAGAATGTAAACTCTCTGGTTGGTACAATGAACAGCATGACAAATGTTCTCACACCTGCTGCTGCGCTCTTTGGTCCTGGTCATCTGTTTCAATGTTGTGCACTGCTCCCTTGGCCCTTAGTCTGTCCCCTTGAGTGCACTCTTTCGACATGGAATTTCTGGGCCTTTAACACAAACTCTGCTGCCTTGCCCCTTAGCTTGTCCCCTTGAGTGCACTCTTTCAGCATGGACTGTCTGCACCTTTGGATTACCAGCACAAAGTACTGCTGATTTTACCTATAACATTAGAGCTGTACTGTAGCTACTGGGGTGCCTCTTCAACTTACTATGTTGTTAGTAGTAACCGTGATTGTGCCAAAAGGATAAGATGCTATGCATGTATATGTAATGATCCCATGTCTAAATATGTATGTACAGGTTTACACATAATGTTCTGCTCATGAAATTTACAATGGTTTCTGCTAATGGTTTCTGCCGTTAATCATTAATGCCGTTAACCATTAATGCTAATGGTTCCTGCTGTGCCTTCCCCGCCTCTAGCCCAACAGCCTGACCTAGAACTGTTCCATCACTTATGTAAATAAACAAATGCTAATTACGCTCACAAGTCATCATGAGGTCGGCTCCTAGCCTCCCTCCCATACTCCATTGTATACAGTACTATATCTTGTTCTCCCTTTCTTTTTTCCCACTCCCAGTTAAGGCTTCCTTGTTATAAAGTAACTTTATGCACCTTTTAATATATCTCTTGTTGATTGGTTGGTTATAGTTACTGCTTAGTTCGATGTAAACAGAGTTGATTTGATTTGTATTAAGAAAGTCGGTATATAAAAGCCTTTAATAAATAAAATAAATAAATAATTGCTATCTTGTCCTTGCTGATTGTGAATACCTAAGACATTGTCTTCTTTTCAAACAGTGGACTACATGTCTTCACTAATAAAGTGGTCCCTGGTTTGAAAAATACACTTCCTGGTTGGCTCATTTCATTGTATGTTTTTTATGCTAACGGTTGAGTAGATATAAGGTTTGCCCTCCACATGAGTCTGCATGCTAGAATGCTGTGGCACATTCCAACCTGACACTTATCTAGCAGACAAGACTATATGGCCTACGCCATGCAACAGAATGCTCAGTGTATGCTCCCTAGGAAGATAGCAAGAGCTAAAGAAGAAACTCATTACCTGGGACCTTCACTATTGCCTCTTGTTGCCTTCTTCACACTACTTTCTCTTACCTAACTCCTGCTTACATGGGCCAGTATGTGAGACGGCCAGTAGGTAGCTGCTGCACACAGTATACTGTGTACATGTAGAGCTTGTGTGGGGTTAAGGGGAAGTTTTAGATCTTCAGACCACTTAATTGTGTCTGAGCGGCTATCTATACTGCTTAATTGTGACTGAACGGCTATCTGTAACAACCCTTTGACACTTTCACTGTAAACCTAATATGACATGTTCTTGCTGACTGTTGGAACAGACTGTGAGAAGCTGTGGGACAATTAGGGAGGAGGATGAGGGAGTAGTATCTTCTCAACTATGTACACAAGTGAAGAGCACATGGCCTAGAGGGCTGCTGCTGCTGCTTGAGGCCAGGCAGACTTCCCCAGACAGGCTGGCACCCCTGTACTGAGATGGCTTGGTGATCTGTATAATCCCTGTAAGGTAAAGATGACCTTACAAGTAGCATCCATATCCCAAAACCAGCCCACTACAGGGATGGCAGTCAATGTGAGGTTTCTAAGAGTGCTTAGAAACTGTAATGGTTACATGTCAGATGCCACTGGAAAAGACAAGTGAAGCCAGGACACAATCTGATTCCCTATCCTGCCATCACAGACCCGGACATGCACCCTGAGGTAGGCTCCCTGAGAAGGTAATGGAATCTACATGATATCCTGACAGTCAAGGTCCTCACCTTCTGCACATTATCAGTTCAAAATTGCCAGCTAGGTGTCGTATGGTGAATCTGTGTAGGGGTGCATGCAACCACCATGAGGAATGCTAGCTTGGAAGAAGCTGTGTGCATTGTGGGAATGGCACCAGGTAGCATAGGTGCTTTACCCAAGGCTTACGGGAAGGCATGCTACTAGAGGACTCTGATGTCTGCAGTAGTGTTGCCAATTGGTGACAGTTTTCTGAATAGGTAGATCCTGTCCTGGTTTGAAACCCATTACATGCTGGGATTTCATCTGATGTCCCTTTCGGTTTTTGAAGAAAAATCAAGACTATCAATACCCGCATGCATGGGAGTAAGACCAGGACTGGTTCAACATGTCCTGTAAATCTGGATCAGCAGTAGCTCTGAAACTGGTGATTCAGTGGTGTCAACTGGATCTTGACACACCCAAGTGACAGTAAGCATACCCAGTAAAGGTGTATCAAATCACATGTATACGTTTCACAGCTATGCAAGGAGGCAGTAAAATAGGAAATTTGTCATTGAAACCTTAAACCTTCTACCTGTACCTCTATACTGTGCCTTTAAGCTTCCAATCACTGAGATCTGCAGCATTTGCAGAGCTGTAGCTTTCCATGCTCAAGGACCAGCTGGCCTGCCATCACACTAGTGGCACTATCACATCCATATGTGAGTGCTAGGACGGGTGTCCGCTAGGGATTACCAGGAAGCCACACGCCACTAGCTGGGCCTCAAACTCTCATACCATACATGCCTCTTACTGTCATTATCAGACAGAACACAATATGCCAGCCACTTGTATTTGATGTCATCTTTACTTTCACAACTGTTTTTCTCGTACAGCCTACTGCATCATTGTGATACACAATGATGTACACAGAGAAGCAGTGAGAGAAAGAAAGATGCTCATGAGGACAGAAGCAACTAACAGTCTAATGGCCTCCCCTCCCTGGAAGGGGATGTGGTAGGTGAGGACTATCAGGCAAAGCAGCATTGTATAAGATTTTGGAAAAGCTGGCTGCCACTCAACATGGTGTCCTGGGCTCATGCGGGGACACATGGGGGAGGAAAGATACACTCCTTGTATCTTGTGTGCCATGGCCACCTGCATGCCAGGCGCTGCTTTGGGTTGCAACCCTGAGGGACCCATGGTTTTGCCTGAGGTGCAAGCACGTCCCTAGGAGGGCTTGGAACTGGCCTTGCCTGTTCTTGAGGTTGTTGTTGTTGCATTTGTTGTAGTCTGCAGCGAGCTTGCCAATGCATCCATTATCCCACAACAATTAAACTCACCTCAAACATTATGGGGCGGATTTTAAGAGCCCTGCTCGCGTAAATCCGCCCGGATTTACGCGAGCAGGGCCTTGCGCGCCGGTGCACCTATTTTACATAGGCCTGCCGGCGCGCGCAGAGCCCCGGGACTCGCGTAAGTCCCGGGGTTTCTCGAGGGGGGCGTGTCGGGGGCGGGGCCGATCGGCGCGGCGTTTTCGGGGCAGGCGAGGCATTTCGGGGGCGGGTCCAGGGGCGTGGTTTCGGCCTGGGGCGGCCCGGGGGCATGGCCGCGCCCTCCGGAACCGCCCCTGGGTTGCGTCTAGGCGCGCCAGCGGCCTGCTGGGGCGCGGGGATTTACGTCTCCCTCTGGGAGGCGTAAATCCCCCAACAAAGGTAGGGGGGGTTTAGATAGGGCCGGGGGGGGGGGTGGGTTAGATAGATGAAGGGAGGGGAAGGTGAGGGGAGGGCGAAAGCGAATTCCCTCCGAGGCCGCTTCGATTTTGGAGCGGCCTCGGAGGGAATGGAGGTAGGCTGCGCGGCTCGGCGCGCGCCGGCTACACGAAATCGGCAGCCTTGCGTGCGCCGATCCGGGATTTTAGCGGCTACGCGCGTATCTACTAAAATCCAGCGTACTTTTGTTTGCGCCTGATGCGCCTACAAAAGTACGCGAGGGCGCCCTTTTTAAAAATCTACCCCTATGGCTTTAGGAAGGTCAACCAGGTAGGAATGGGTGTTTTTATTGGGCCTGGAAGGCCTAGTAGGTGTGTCTGTTATCCTTTCTATTTTTATCGTGTGCGATAATAATGCGATCCGAGATATCTGCCGCAATAAAAACGTTTTCTACCTTACCGCAAATAAAAAAAGGTGTAGGTATGTCCGGGGCTAAATCCATGACAGTGTGCATTACCCAATCACACACAGTGCTAGCAGACCCTCATTTTCATTTACTCCGCCCAAACTCCTACTTGAATACTAATTTTAAATTTGCATACATATTTTGCGATGCGGTATTTATCATGTGTGTTACGGTGTTATCGTGCACATTAGGGTCCGGGCACGCGTGATAAGGCCCTAACGCATAATGATAAATGGCCCTATGAGATAGGATTTAAAACCTGATTTTAAGGGACATGCTGTTTCCCAATTCTCTCTCATACAATAATGAGAACATAATTGCAACAAAAGATGGACAAATAAAATATTTTAGAGCTAGCATGACTTACTATAAAGGCCTTCTAAGAACTTTTGATGAAAAGAAACACTTTTCTACCCTGAACACCCTATAATGTTCTATAAATGCTGTTACAGTGCAGAATACTTTTATCAAGACTCTCCGAGCAAAAACTACTGTAAATGAAATGGTGGATAGTATTCAGCACTTTTCCCATTTATACTCATATCTATATTGGGCTAAAATGCCATAAACTAAAAGAAGAGCCTTTCCTTTCATGTGAACTGGTATGAAGCATTGATTTCTGACAAAAATTACAACTGAAAACAGAGTTTTGTTCAGATTCTGTATATTGAAAATATCGGAGCCTGGACTGAAATAAAATAAACAAGATAAAGCAGCCCTACTTACGTTCGTAACCTCCAAACAAGAATAGAAAGAAACTGTCCCACCTCTCCCATCCCCAAGGTTGGCCCTTGCAGGGTCAATGACTGTTGTTCCTCTAGAGCCTGACCCATGCAGGATAAACTATGGAAAGGATAAAAAATTGCTAGTGCCTTCTTCCTATCTCTTGAAGAGAGGGAAAGAGTAGTGGCTGCTGGGGATGCAAAAGCGGATAGAAAAGAACAGGGATGAAATAGAGGGGATGGTGGCAGCCTTCATGCATAGCATGTTGCTTTTTGCATGTACTACGAAGCCTTAAAATTATTAATGTATATTCTGTCTTTCACGATACTTCAAAGCAGATTACATTCAGGTACTAGAAGGATTTCCCCATCCCTAGCGGGCTTACAATATAAGTTCCTACTGAAGGCAATGGAGAGTGAAGTGATTTGCCCAAGATCACAAGAAGTGGCTGCAGGGTCTGACCGCTGTTTTTTTTCTGGTTCATATCCTGCTGCTTTAATCACTGGGCTACTTCTCCATGCCAAAATACTAACTAAGCTTTATTGCAAGGGACCCTAAGCAGTGCTCATAACAAAGTATCCCTCAAATAATGCATGTCCAGTTAAGCTATATCCAGACTAAAATAAGTCTAAAAAACGAATGAAGAAGAAAGACTACAGATTCAAGAGATTAACCATGATAAATGCCTTTATGGGAAAATAGAACAGTAACCCCATACAATGGATAGAGGGACCTCACTGTCAGTGAACATAGTAACCGTAGATATCAGCAAATAAGAACCATGTGGCCCATGCAGTCTGGCCTAATTTCCCTCTTTTCCCATGTGATCCAACATATAGAAATGAATTTTCAAAGGAATTATGCACGTAAAAGTAGCATATATCACAGCAATTTTCAAAAGCCCATTTATAAACAAAGTCCATTTATACACATAACATATTTTGAAATGTCAGCCCTCTGGAGTTAATTTTCAAAGGAGTTATGTGCATAAAAGTAACAATTTTCAAAAGCTTTTTACACAAGTATAACCCAGTTGTATGCGTGTCAATCCGTTGAAAATGACCTCAATAGGGATCAAAAACTAGTCCAGCATCCATGGTCCCTTCCCCTCATTTCTTTTACCTATCATTCCCACACCTGCCTTTTCTACTACACTCATGCATAAATTCTGTCATAGTATTGGTTACTACTATCTCTGGCCTGGATTTATCAAAATGCGGTAAATACCGCATGCGATCGGAAAAGGGGCATATTTTATGCTAATCGAGTATTTATCGCAATTGGCGATAAATATCTCTGCGAAGAGCTCGTGCGAAAACCGTTCATATTCTGCGATAAGGGCCAAGTAGTTCCTGCATCCCACCAGCTATTCTGGCCAGGCTCTCTCTCTCTCTCTCTCTCCCCCTCCCCCCGGGGCTCTGGAGCCTTCAAAGTGTAAAATAAGCCTTACAGGACACATCGCAAATGGCGAAGGCACTACTTTGCATGGTCACAGCCGGTATCGCACAGCCTAACGCATCTGAAAGAGGTGTTGTTAAAATTTGCGTTATGGCTGTGCGATACCTCTTCGCAGCCAGCCTAACCCAGCCCACTCTCCGCCCCTACTCCGCCCATTTTTGTAATTTGCATCGCACCATACGATATGGTGCGATCGCATGCGGTAAACACGTTTTCGCATGCGTTAAGGGCTGATCGCATGCGATAAAAGGCCTATCACATGCGGAAACGGGGCTTTTCGCATGCGATAAGCCCTTAACGCATGCAAAAACGCCTTACCGCAGTTTGATAAATGACCCCCTCTGATGGTACACTATTCTAGATATCATCACTCTTACAGTAAATAAATATTTCCTGACAGGGATTGCAGATTATAAAATGTGGGATTAGGAAATCCCAATATTGAAGAAAATCAAAATTTTAGGATGGCAGTTTGTGCAATTGAAAAGTTTAATTGTGGGGGTAAGAAATAAGGAATGGTCAGCAACAGTTTTTAAGAGAAAGTGGAAAACAAATCACAGAAAGTTCTAGACTACCATGTATACATCTGGATTCTAAAATTTTTCAATTGGAACTAACTTATGTACCTTTGCCTACCTCCCAGCAAAAGTCAAAATAAAGCAGAAAAAGCTATGGCTCATCTGTGAAAAATGATGCCCACAGCTATATTATTTTTACCAAAACAATATTAGCATTTTAACATTACCTAGGGAACACCAAAATATCATCCTTCTTCCATGCCATTTGTCAAATATCACCATGAAATATCCCTAAAGATCATCAGCTATTAGGTCAAACCAGCCCATGGCCTGTCATGACCTACTTAAGGGGATGCCTCTGATCCTATTGCTGCTCTGAATAACTGACCAGATGCCTTTCCTTAATGGGCTGGATGTCCTGATCACTTCTCAGAACATCCAGCCCATTCAAGCATTCCAGTGTCATGCAGCCTATCATGCTGCAAGACTTGCATATGATTGGTACTTAGTTTATATAGTGCTGCTGATGCAATAACCCCCACCCCAACCAGACACCCCATATCCATGGAAGGCGGGCAAGATACTCCAACTTCAGTGCTTGTCACCAACTGCAAGGAATCATCTCTTTTCATCTCTGGCAGATGTGGCAGAAAAATGTTCCCTTGCACTTCCTTCTTTGTTTTCCCTTCAAAATGTATTTTTCCTTCGTACTCTCTACAAGTCTACTACCCCTTAATCCCTCCTATTACTATTTTTAATAATTCATGTGTATAATATTTTATTTAAAAAATCCTTACGCCACTTTCCTCTGTTTTTTGGCTTACCTTTTCCCTATCCCCCTCCTCCCTAAATCCCCATCTTTCTAGTTACTCTTTTCAATGAAGGACAGGAGTTATGCCCATCAACAAAGGGGAAAGGTCGGTGCCCATTGGCTTTCTGTGAAGTAAGGTTGAGGCTTATTGTTGAATTCCATATTTGTTTCTGTGATATTTCTTGCAATCAATATTTTCACACAGCAGGCCAGCTGGATGGAAGCCATGTTGTACAAGATACTTATAAATTATAAAGGGACTTTCATTTAAGATTTGAGGCTCAAAGAACACCGCAGGAGGTTGATAAATAAAACACAAGACAGATGATCAGATTTCTTCAGGTTATTCCTGTCCCTAAGCCTACACTTTTCTTGGTTGCTCATTAGTCTATACTTCAATGTGATCATTTTAAGTGTGCCAGAAAGCTTAATGATCATTTCATTTTCTAAGTGGAATATCTGGAGGCCAGAAGTAAAAACAGATTAGTAAAAGTACTGGATACATTTTTCACAACTGGTGAAACAGTGCAGCCAGAAAAATGAATGTGTATGTATTTTTCTTTATCTTCATGTGAACATTCAACATAATGAGCTTTGAGTTAACTGGCAGATCTCTATACAATAATTCCGTCTATACGTAACAGTATTGTTCCTTTAATGATGAGGTGATATATCTTTTTTTTAATCTGATTTTTATATTCTGCTTTTCTGCACTTCAAAGCAGATCACATTCAGGTACTGAAGTTATTTCTCTGTCCCCAGAGGGCTCACAATCTAAGGGGATCATTCATCATTTTGCGATAGGCAGTTATCGCACGCGTTACGGCATTATCACACTGATAGCACCGTAACGCATGCGATAAACAGCGCAGCGCAAAATGCGTATGCGCATTTTGCATTAATATTAAAGTGGGCAGAATGTGGGTGAGATTAATGTAAAATAGGGGGTGGTAGCGCTCTGCGCGATACCTATTGCATGTAATTGCGGGGTTTTTTCACGGGAAATAACTACATCTTTTTTCTTGGTGGTATGGGCCGAAATGTAATTATCGCGGCCAGTATCATGAACCGTGCTAATATCGTGGTGTGCATCGCACGTGATAAACATTCCAAACATTCCCGACATACCTACCAGGCCTTCCTGGCTCAACCTGAACAACAGCCAAGGCCACTTCCAAGACCTCCAAGGGCAGTACCTGCAGCACAGGCAGAGGCCCCGGTGCGGCCGGCTCAGGGCCCGTTCCAGCAACCAGCACGCAGGCGGCCATAGCACTGGAGACATAGGGAGCGTATCTTTCTTCCACAAACCTCCTTGCTGAGCATGCCAGAGGACTTTGTGATTAGTATGTATCGCCTCAGCTTTCGGGCAATCCAGGAATTATATGAAGACATTCAAGGGGATCTGGATCTGGTCACCCAAAGGTCCCATGCAGTCCTCAGCTTCACTAAACTCTTAGCGCCCTCCATTTCAAGGCAAGTGGCTCCTTCCAAACCACAGTAGGGGTCATGGGGAAATGTTCCAAACCACGTTCTCACTCTGTCTTGAACAGGTCATCGAAGCAGTCACTGACCACATTAATCGCTACATAAAATTTTCTCGTGACAGGCAGGACTTGATGGACTTGGAGAGATTTCTATGCCTTCGCACACTTTCCTAATATTGTCGGAGCTATCAACTTTACTCACATGGCCATCATGCCACCCCGTCAGAAGGAGGAGAAGTACCGCAACAGAAAGCTCTTCTACTCTCTCAACAATCAAATGGTCTGCAATGCTGGAATGCACATCCTGGACGTAGTGGCCACATACCCGGGAGCCGCACACAATTACTTCATACTTAGGCAATCAGTGTTCTTTAACAATTTTGAGGCCGGTCTGTACAGTGACGCTTAACTCGTAGGTAAGACACACTTTTCTTTGTTAATTCCATGTCTACCTATGTGTATGTGGCTAATGGCAGCCAAATGGGAGGTAGCTGTGGGGGAGGACACGATCGGTGGCATGTGAACTGCCTTGTGCAGTCACGTATGCAGGCCATTGGCCCGCGGGCGTCGGCATGCACAGGGTGCATAATTGTGCACCCCCTTGCACACATGTACGCCCAATTTTATAACATGGCGCTAAAGAACTATGGAAACAAAAGAGAAGAAACAAAACAGAAGTCATAAGTACATATGCCAGCAAGTAACCTTTTTTGATTTGGCATGAGAGGTGCACATTGCTTCTTTGCAAAGTGAACATCTTATGCCAAATGATGTGTGTATCCATCACAGCTTGGCCAATTAGGGGTGAGGTGAACTTACCAGCTGCAGCTCACGCTGTGTACAGCTGTTCAGCCATGCCCTTGAACATGTCCAGTCCCAGTTCTCCATCAAGTCGCTCCTCAATCTGCATCAGCTGGATTGGACAGGGCTCTCCTTCTCTGGTCTGGCATTGTTTTGCTCTCGCCGCCATCTTGGCAGTAGGTGACCTGTTCCTCACTTCTTGACACGCCACTCCGCCTGCTGATGGACTGTGCCATGTTGTGCCACATCTGCCCCTTTGCTGCCTTGGATGCCTTGGCCATCCAGGTCATTCTTTTGCATGCTGAACTTTATGACCCTTAGACAAGCACGTGGTGCTGGCTGGCTGCCTGAAGGGGGTGCCACTTCCTCTTCCGGAGAGGTATCCTCCCTTTCTTCACTCTCTGTCTTACTCCCCTCTCCCTTCCCTTCCTCCCCTCCCCCACTTGCCCCTGGCCTACTGATTCCCTTCCCCTCTGCCATCTCTATCTCTAGCCTGCTCTATGTCTCCCCCTGAATTCGCCTGACTAGACCCTTCCCCCTCCCGCACCCTACTATCCCTTCCATGCTGCCTCTCTCTACTCTTGCGCCTGTCCCTACTCCTACCCCTGGTACTCCTGCCCACATCCTCCCCCTCCATGTCCAGCCCCCTCCCCCTCCTATCCTGATGCCTCTTCTCTCCTCTCCCCATGCCTGTCATGCTCTATCCTCTCCACAACCTCCAAGCACACCTCCTTCACACACACACACACACACACACACACACCTCCTCAGTGCACACTTGCTTCCTCACCACCTCCACTCCTTCACACAAAAAAATAGACAAACTTGACTAACAAAAGCTTGCACTCCAACAAAGATGAGAAAAGACAAAGATAAAGGGAAACAGAGGACAACAGCAAATAAGACAACACAATCAATAATCACTATAAACCTCCAACTATCCACCAACATGTTCCTACCTCCTCTAAACAAGCTTCTGATACACCCTCAAAGAGGCTCGTGCAGGAAGCCAGTATTTATATAGGAAAAAAGATAACACGCTCCTCGATGATGCAATGTGCCGTGTGATGGCACAATGCCCCACACGAAGCCGCAACGCCGCGTGCATTATATAGCTATGCAATGCTGCAGGCCAGCAATTAGAATACACACACCTCTTTTTTTTGTTATCGTGTGCATTATTCGGGCGATCGACATGGTACAATGATTAATCTTGGCCTAAGTTTGTACCTGAGGTAAGTAGCTAACTAAAAGAAGCCCTGAGATCAAGCTGGGCTAAATAAAAAGACCTTGATGCTTGGCCCCATGGTGAGAAGAAAGAAGCGGAAAACAAAGGACATAATAGTCATTTGCTGTTGGTAGGGGCAGGGAGGGGAAGTATGATGATTTCTTGTCCTATTAGACAACCAATATCTGGAGGAAAGGGTGCAACTCTAGGGATCTGGGGGATAAAAATCTCATACAACCTGTTCTGAACTCCTTTGTACTAATAGCAGTGAAAGATCAGCTGCAGCCAAGCCAATAGGAAGAACTAGAGAAGAACCATTGCAACTGAACAGTTCTCCAGGGTTAGTTTTCTTCATCAGGTTAGCACAAAGAGCTATTTATTTGTTATTTAGGAATATTTGATATTCTTTCTTTTGCCAAAGTTGGCCTCAAGGTGGATTAAAATACATTTAAAAGAACAGAAACAGAACAGTTTACAGTCATATCAGAATTTGCAATTAATGAAGCATTGGGATCCAGTATAGGAAATTCCATTTGTGAATAATTTCAAGACCCAGTTGTTTCCCTATTATGTATAACATAGTCCTTCATACTGGGGTCAGGAAGTTGGGTCGAAGATGTGGATCTTAAGAGAAACCCTAACTGAAAAACCATGCCTTTTCTCTTTTCTCGAAGCATGGTTCCAGGCACAGGGTTAGTGGTACTTTGTTCCAAATTTTTTGGTGCGTAACAGCTGAAAGCATGGAGTCTTGTGCAGGACAATCTGGCAGCAGTCAGGAGAAAAGAGGAAAGTAGAACCATTTCAGCAGACTGGAGTTCACTTGAGGACATGTAAGGGGAGCTAAATTGAGAGAGGTATTCAGTAGCCTGTTTATTAAAACATTTGTAGACAGCCGAGAGTTTAACATTTTATACTGCATTCTATTGGGAGCCAGTGAAGATGATATAGAATAAGCTTAATATGATCAGTTGCTTTTGCTCCTACCATAATTCTCACAGCAATATTTTGTAAGAGATGGAGGTATTTCAAACTGTATTGTAAGATGCCATTGTATAAGGAATTGCAGTAATTGATTCAGCTGGTGATTAATAGGGATGTGAATCGTTTTTTGATGATTTAAAAAATCGTCCGATATATTTTAAATCGTCAAAAATCGTTAGAGGCACGATACAATAGGAATTCCCCCGATTTATCGTCAAAAATCGTAAATCAGGGGAGGGGGAGGGGAAGGGGGAGGGCGGGAAAACCGGCACACTAAAACAACCCACCCCGCCCCTTTAAAATAAATCCCCCACCCTCCCGAACCCCCCCAAAAATGTTTTAAATTACCTGGGGTCCAGTGGGGGGTCCCGGTGTGATCTTCCACTCTCGGGCCACGGCTGCGTTAATAGAAATGGCGCCGGCGCTACCTTTGCCCTGTCATATGACAGAGCAAAGGTAGCGCCGGCGCCATTTTGGTTCCTGTCCCCCGACGTCACGAGCGCAGGAGATCGCTCCCGGACCCCTGCTGGACCCCCAGGGACTTTTGGCCAGCTTGGGGGGGCCTCCTGACCCCACAAGACTTGCCAAAAGTCCAGCGGGGGTCCGGGAGCGACCTCCTGCACTCGGGCCGTATTGCAAAATGGCGCCGGCCGTATGGCCGGCGCCATTTTGCAATACGGCAATACGACCCGGCAAAGGTAGCGCTGGCGCCATTTCTATTAACGCAGCTGAGGCCAGAGAGTGGAAGATCACACCGGGACACCCCCCCCCCCACTGGACCCCAGGTAATTTAAAACATTTTGGGGGGTTTCGGGAGGGTGGGGGATTTATTTTAAAGGGTCGGGGTGGGTTTTAGGGTTTGATTTAGTGTGCCGGTTTTCCCGCCCTCCCCCGATTTATGATTTAAATGATTTTTAAAAAAACAAAACCGCAACGATCAGATTCCCTACCCCCCCCCCCCAGCCAAAATCGATCGTTAAGACGATCGATCACACGATTCACATCTCTAGTGATTAATGCACGGATTACAGTAGCAAGATTGTGTTTATCAAGGAAATTATTTAGTTGGTGGATCTTATGCAGATAGATGAAGGAAGACCTTACTATTTAAGGAATTTGAAGTTTTATCTTGAGATTTTGGTCGAATTGAACCCTAGGCATCGTACAACTCCTTGAAAAGGCAAATCAGCAAATATTATACTAGACCCTACAAAACCATTACATCTCCTATCAGGAAAATAGAACAAGACAAGCTGCTATAGATCTCTATGCAGCAATGACATATTAGCAAAATATCTTGTCTTGGTCATACATGCAAATCACTACAGATGGGCATTCAAAAGAAATAAAAATAGGAAATAAGCTGACATTTCCGATTTCATTTCATTTTGTTATCAAAATGAAACTATTAAAAATCCAATGAAAAACAAAAAAACCCAAACAAAAACAAGTGATCGATCAAGTCTAGGCCCAGGCTATAACTGTGCATAAGCCAGGGCCTTGCCTAGGCGTTAGACACAGCCCGATGCAGGAGCCACAACCCAGGCCCGAGCGTGATGCTGGGATCTATGCCTGTGCCTTGGCCGAGACTCCAAACATTGTCCTCACCTGCTGCACTGGGGATCCAATGTCACAGCCCAGACCCAGGCCCGATGCCAGGATCCAACCTGGACACCGAGTCAAGATGTCTAGGCCTTGGCTAGGTCAAGATCCAGACCCACTTCTGATGCCAGGGCCTGGTCAGGAAGCCTGGCCCCCACACTTGAGCCTTGGCCCAGGGCATGACCTGGGCCCAAGCCTGATGCCAGGGCCCAGTCTGGACACCGAATCCCGATACCAGGGCCTCTGCCTAGGCCCAGGTTCAAGCCCAGGCCCAGAGTCAAAGTCCAAGCCTCAGTGCATCATCTACTTCTGCCTTCCTTATAACGGCGTCCACTGGGGAAACACTAGAGTTAATAAACTCTGGTGCCTCACATTTCAGCGGATGTTAGCATTTTGATAAACAGGCTGAGGCCCTTGAATCTGAATCCAGCCCCCGGACCAGGTCTCAGTGTCAGGCCTCGGCCTTCATCTAGGTGCAGGCCAAAGCATCAGGACCTGCGTCCAAGATGAGGCCCCAGAGTTGGGCCTAGGTCTAGGCCAAGTCACCAGCCTCAGGCTCCAGCCTCTGGACAGCTTTTGTGACAATATCTAAAGCTGATTGTTGGGGAATACAAGTGTATAATGACTGAATGTCCATTGTTACCCATTGTTTTGAGCATGGTCACACTTTTGAACATCTAAAATGGACAGTTATTGACAAGGTTGCCAGCATTGCCCCGTTTTTATAAATTAAAAACTGAACACACCGAGGGTTTGAATGATCAGCTAGACCAGTCATCTTTATTATAATTGAGCTATTCCTTCTTTGGTCACATGGTATACATTTCTGACATTGACACCATTTTGTGGTCACATGGTTTTTGTCCTTTAAAAAACAAAAAAAAGGACTCCGTGATTAGGTATTGCTGTTCGCCATGTTTGAGGAAGTTGAACGCAGTGCTTTGTGAGAGATTAGAGACTTGAGGAAGCTGAATGCAGTGCTCCGTGAGAGAACAGAGACGTTGGGGTTATTTGGTGAGCTTTCACCCCTGATGAAGGATTTAATCCAAAACTTGGCCATGTTGGGAAGAGGAAATGGTGCTACCAAGTATTTTAATAACGTCTACTGACAAACTTCTTTGCACAGCTAAGTACTATTTAAGAGATTTTGCATGTACTCTCTACCTGGGTAACATCAAGCTAGGTTGAGAGAACATTGCACAAATCTCATCTTTGGGTGAGTTTCCTCACTCCGAGGGTCATCAAATGTTCACAAGAGAGCACTGTTCTGTTCGTATGTCTCTCATTGAATGTCAAAGTGGCCCCTAACCCCCTACACTAAAACCTAAACCTCACCTCAAGTTACTAGGTGGGCCTCCCATAGAGATATAAATACGTATCTAGGGTGATGGCATTAATGCTAGGCGCTCTCTCTCACACTCTCTCTCTCTCTCACAACCCAGCCTACTCCCACCCCTAACACCTCCTCTTTTTCAGATTTGCATCGCACCATATGATATGGTGCTATTGCATGCATTAAAGGCGTTTACACATGCGATAAGCCCTTAACGCATGCAAAAACGCCTTAACACATTTTGATAAATGGGGGGAAAGTGAAGAGATGAAAGGAAACAATACTTATAATCAGTTTTTCCTCTACACTATGCAAAATTCTCCTATGCAAAATTCTCTGTCAGTAGCATATCTAGTGCAAGACACTGTTGCAATTTTACAGTTTAAAGCATACAAGGTCCTATGCATTTAAAACCATGAAATTGCTATACTGATGCCACACATAGTACAATATATGAGTGGCTGTTCATATAGGAGGTTTGCTACATGGGATATGTGCTGGTACTCAGTACCAACACATTTTCTTCTATCTGCTTGATTTGCCCTGCGTGTTGGGAACACCATCTCCTAAAAGTGTAAAAGGGACTGAAGGATCTTATGTATGTTGTGTGTATTGAACTAATGCACAAATCTATAAAATAAGATAATGTTAAAATGTTTTCCCTCTTTCTCTGTTTAAGACGTTCTCCTTGTGATTACACAATGGAATTGAGGTGATATGATAAGACACACCTTGCTTGTCTCTCTCTCTTCTTATTTTCTGCTTTCAGGTTTCTTCTTCTGATCTGCCCTACAATTGTGCCGCAGCTTCTATAACAGGACTTCTAGAGCAGGGCTTCCCAAATCTGTCTTGGGGGACTTCCCAGTCAATCGGGTTTTCAAGATATCCACAATGAATATGTATGGCATAAATTTGCATCCATATGCAATACTGTGGAACCTCAAAAAAAGCTTGCATCCTGCCTGTATTGGCACCTTTTTTTTTCCAGAAAGAACGCACTTCTTACAATTCATAGAGAAGGCATTTCTAAAGGAGTCCTTTGTCTATTAGCAGCTTCTCATATGCATTGGTATTACAAAGATCGCAACCTAAGGCACTTACATAGCTATGTTACACAAGCATAACAAAGATTATGCTAGACAAAGAACATAATTGTAAAATTATAAAAACCTTTAAATACTTTTCTCTATCAGAACACTAAATTCACCATATTACATACTGCTTAAGAAGTGCACAGGTAAGATGCAACTAATCACGTCTTTTTTTGAGTCTGCTTAAAATTAACATTAACAAAGACATATAAATCACAACATTAACATAAATTATCTGCAATAGCACGTCATATTAAGTATGTTAAGCACACTACAATATTTATAGTGTGCATGGAAATAAAGGTCAACAAAAAATATATATGGCGATACCCTTTTTTTATTGGACTAACTAAAAAGGCAGGGAAATTCTTGTGGGGGAAGGAGCTAGAAACAAGCAGAGTACCTTGAGAAAAACGTCCTGTCATTTAGCAGTACAACCGCTGTGAGGCTGCACCAGTTTCAGTGCACCGATGTTTCACAAGCGTTGTGATTGACTGCAATCAACAGGCTTTAACCATAAGTATACATTTACCTGAAGGGTCCCTGAGGAAGGAGTCCTACACTCCGAAACACCGCGGTGTGGAGCAGCACTTCAGGATCTTACATACCATCTTGTCAAACGTGGAACCAGATAAGTGCTTACACAGTAGTTGCTTTTGCACACAGTGTCAGCATTCTTGATTTCTCAGCAACCGATGATTAGTCAAGCCCAGTAGCTACACGAGCTTGCATATATAAGCCACAGCTTACTGTGGCCAAATATGATGGTTGCTTAGAAAATACTCACAGAGTTCTTTCTTTAGCCAAATATTGAATAGTTTCTGTTGAGAAAAACGTCAGCAGGCCCCACCCCTTCTGATGTGAGCACAGGACCAAAAAAATTTTTTTAAAGCCAATGCCAATGCCACCACCCCCTTCTGATATGGCCTGCACAAGGTCAAAAAAACGCTGCTTCTCGCAAGCTAAGTCCATGAAGGTCAGCAGTAGTTCTGCCTGCGTCCCCTTCCCTGCCTGGATCATGAGATTTTCAGAAGCCATGAATATTCCATATCAGAATGTTAAGGGAGCCACCACATCTGATGATTCACCCCACACTCTGTATCCTCCTAGGTCAGCCCTGTTTAAAAGTATCATATTATATATGTTTTGTTGACCTTTATTTTTATGTATTCAAGTGGAATAACACAGCAATCACACTACTACAACTCTTTTGTAATAAATTTGACTGTAAAATAACCATATTTGAGTGTTTCATTTTTTTTCAATGATCTTATTAGACCTTATATCTTTCCTTCAGATTACTTTCGCATTTCTACTGAAAAGTGAGTCAGGAAGATAATTATCTTTATTAGTAGAAGATGATCTAACACTGAGGATGATGTGCTTAAATAAAGTCAATACACCCACAATGAATATACTCATTGCACCAGTCATGTAAAAACCTTACTGCTTGCTATGCTTTAACAAACAGCACCTTTCATAATAAATGATGGCAGAATAAAATCAGATGGCCCATTCTGTCATCCTACTTGCTTTCATATCTGGTTCTCTACCACTTTTGGTAGACGGGTATATAAATTCCCATATTTAAAATGACATTGGCTTCTCCTCATCCCAATATCTTTCATCCAGCTTTATAGCCCTGGTCTTACCACTGTTCTCTCTATATATTTAATTCTTGTACAATGCTGATCTTCATCACCTTCACTGGTAGGTTATTCCGGGCCTTGTTTTTTTCTCCTTGGTTCTTATAAGACCCATATATGGCTGGGTCCCCAACTTGGGTCCCTGCCTCATGAGCTTACTTATGCTGGGACAATAGAGTTAACCCAGGGACATTGGATAAAAGCTGGACTAGTAACAACTGCACTCCAGATTGCAGCAGGGGATCTGCTGGACACTATTTCCTTTCCCCACTCTGAGCAAAGATATGTTAGAAAAAAGGGGTTTCAATTAAAACCCATCAGAGGACTTGTGCTGCTGCAGAAACTGGCAACTACAGGATTAACCACAAAGAAAGAGAAACCTTCCCTCCCTCATGATGACAGACATAGCTGAACTGATTCGGGAGATCAGAAAGCACCATGGCTGGTGGGAGCTTCCCCATATAAGCAGGCCGATGCAATATTTGTGCGCAGAAAATGGGCGCTCAGTGCTGAGTGCCCACTTTCCTAATGCACGTCTCCTGGGCGTGCGATTCAATATTTAAATGAGGGGTCACGCTAAAAAGGAGGTGCTAGGGAAAATTGTGTGTCCCTAGTGCCTCCTCGGCATCAGGCGGCCAGGAGAGGTGGTTGTCAGTGCGGGATGGGAAAACAGACGCTCAATATGAACATCCGTTTCCACCGCTATCGGCACAATATACACGCACAAAATTACACAGCCTGGATCGGTTTACCTTTTGCGTATATATTGGGCCCCCAGAATCATTTTGTTTTCCCAAGATTTTTTTTTTTTTTTTTTTACCTGAATCTGCTCTCTGTGGTTCCTTCTACTTTTAGTATCGCAACGATATTCATAGGAGGACTCACAGAAAGCAGGATTTTTTGTTTTTATCAATGAGCCCTTGAAGCGGCATACCTTTACGCCAGCCCCGAGCTGGCGTAAAATTTGCTGCAATGGGCGCATTAGTCGCGTGGGAAATTTTTTTCATCACGGGTATTAGCTAATAGCCTCATCTACATGGAATTTATATGTGATGAGTGATGTTAGCTATGCGGTGATTTGGATGCGCATTTTGGACGTGCTAATCCCCGAATTGCATTGGGGATTAAGGACACCCGTCCAAAACGCGTGTCCAATCATGTGCTAAGCTGTGCGATCGCCTCAGCACACGGTATTTCATCGGCCTGAAAGAAAAAAAGGTGCATTTTCTCTCTCCCCCCCCCCCCCCCCCCCATGCTGGGTAGAACAGAGAGTGTCTGAGTACAATAGCGAGAGAGCTGACTGATGGGGCCAGAAGTTGCTGAGCCGGGTGCTGGCTGCACAGAGGAGAAGATAGCAAGAGAAAAACCACCTGCGTCCTATATGTGGGAGAAACAGGAGGAATCAGCCAGCCAGAGAGCACAGCCAGCTTGCCCTGCTGTGGGATCCCTCCAGAAAACTGCAGCCAAGCACCACTGAGGAAACTGCTGTCAGAGAGATGAGATTAGTGAAATCCTATGCTCAGGAAATAGTGTGAAAGAATACAGACGGTTAATATAACTAAGATAAAAAAAAAACCCTAAATGTTCTGTGTTAACCTTCTAGACACCTAGCTGTTTTCACAGCCAAGAGCAGCATTGCGGCCTGTTTCCCAGCATTACAGGCAATAACTTGACTAGAGAAACCCTGGGATTTTGATAACACTAGCCAGCTGCACTGCAGCACTGGGCCCTGACTTTACATGTTAATAGCAGGACGTGTAATTTCCCTGGGAGTTCAACATTAATCAGCTTTCAGAAACAATTCACTTGCTTTGTTTTTTTGCAACTATCTTCTCACCTCCAGACAGGCCCCAGAAATATATACATATAAATATTGTTTTTTTATGGGTATATCTAATCCCCTGCCCTTTCAGTGTAATTCAGTGACACCTCCCCCTGCTACAGTAGCTGAGGTGCGATAATGAAAATAAGGTTTCAGATGGTATTAGAAGAGTTCCCTTCTGAAGGAAACCAAAAGAGGAGGGCAGAAAGGGAATCCTCTTTCCAACCAAGCCTCCCTTAAAATGGAAAAATGGGTCCACATCCCTCAGGGGTAGAGGGGGAAGGCAGAACCCAAATAACAAAAGCAAAATTTAAATGTAAACAGATGAAAAACCTTAGGGCATTCAAGACACTTCAAAACTGAAGAATTTTATTTTCAAGCAAGAATTATTAATGTTGTATCTACCATGAATAATATCTTAAAAACAAAACAGGATAACAGATGTTATATACATGTTAACAAATACGAGTTCCTTCTTATTTCTTTTCTGAGCTCCAGGAATTAATAGAATCGGTTCCGGACATAAACTAAGATAACTATCAAATAAGTCCTTTCCTTTAACAGTAGACTATTAAAGATGGGGATTTAAATCAATAGTTATTTAAAGAAGCCGATTCTTTCTGTTAACTATTTTTCAGATGTTTCTGGAACCAGCTGATGAATGATACTTTGAAAAGATTATTAGGAGACTTCTCTGGTAAGTATAAGTTAGTCACTATTTGTGTCTCTCTTTCTTCCAGTGGTGTAGCCACGGGTGGACCTGGGTGGGCCACAGCCCACCCACTTTGGGCTCAGACCCACCCAATCACTGCCGACTCCATCATCGCGGTGGCAGAAGGAGAGAGCCCCGCCGAGCTAAGCTGCCACGGGAGCCCATCCCCTTGGTTGTGAAGGTGGCGGCCACCAGAGTAAGACCATGGTGGGAGCCAAGCCCCGGGGTGGCGGAAGAAGGGGTTTGCGGTGAGGCCCAGTGCGGGCATGTGAAAATGGGAGCCTGAGTGTGTGTAAGTGAATGTGTAAAAATGGGAGCCTGAGTATGTGAAAGTGTGTGTATATATGTAGGTGTGTGTAAAAATGGGAGCCTGAGTATGTGAAAGTGTGTGTATATATGTATGTGTGTGTGAGAATGGGAGCCTGGGTATGTGTAACTGTGTGTATATATGTGTGTGTGTATGAGAATGGGAGCCTGAGTGTGGATGTTTGTGTGTGAAATAATGGGAGCTTGAGTGTTTTGTATGTGAAAGAATGGGAGTCTCAGTGTTTTGTGTATGTATGTTTAAAAATTAGAGCCTGGGTATGTGAATAAGCACTTGTGTGTGTGGTAGAACATATGAGTGAGAGCTTGTGTGTGTAAGGGAATGTGTGAGAAAACGCGTGAGCGAGAGGAAGGGAAGAAGATAGGAGAGAAAGGAAACAGAAAGAAAAGAGTGAGCCTGGAGAAAGAATTAGGAAAAGACTGACAAGAGAAAAGTGGAAAAAACTGGGTCCAACTGATTAGAAAATAAAAAGATTAGACAAAGGTAAAAGAAAATTATTTTGAGATTTTACAATTGGAATATGCCATCTTTGGGTATGTGCACTTCTTATAATTTTGTATTTTACTTTTTAGCATTCCACTGTTCAGTTCTGGTTTCTCAGGCTTTCTATTTCGGTTTTATTTGCATGTTTCTATTTCCAAATGAGTCCCTTATTTCTATATTAGGTAAGGGTCAGTCTATGTTCTGCCTGTGTGTGACTGAGGTACAGTTTTGCTGCTAGTGTGCAATTTCTCTGTATAGATTTGTAGCAGTTTGGCTTGTTCTGTTATCCCAATAGGTGGCGTACATGCAAATCTTTTGTATGCATATTCATTGTATGCAAATTCATTTAATATTCAATCATATTGTTTGTGGCACTTGAGGACTGGAGTCTGCCATCACTGTTCTAGGGCCGAGTGTAGTATTTGCAATGCTTCTTTTTCATACTTGTGACCTGGCTTGGCCAATGTTGGAAACAGGATACTAGGCTTGATGGACCTTTTGTCTGAACCAGTATGGAAATTCTTATGTTCTTATTTGAGTCCTGAGAGTCAGTTCTGTTATGATATTGTATGGCAAGTTTCTAGGCACCTTTTTTTTCTTTTTTGCAGGGGTTTTCGTAACTTCACAAAATGTTTAGCAGTGGAGGGAACCTTTGTTTTTAGTCTTTTTTTTTTTTGTTGTTGAGGTGACTCCAGAATTTGAATATAGTTTTTTTCATGTTGGATTGTAATGTCAATCGTTGTAGCTTCCCTCTCCACCCGTTCTTATGATTATTGCTATTTTATTGCAGCTATGGTGATCTCTGCCTTTCCGGAAAGAGGATTCGTAAAAGAATCCATTGATATTTGTTTTATGAGAAGATTGATTGGATTTGATGTTTGTGTTCTTTGCTTTTTGCCAGATATTTTTGTGTATTTATAAACTGAAATAAATATAAAATAAATTAAAACAGATTAATAAGGAAGTTTTAATGTCGGTAAGTGCTTGAAATAATAGAGTTTAAATATTCTAAAAAGTTGTACTCATGATGCATAAGGGCTGTTATACACTACTTAGGAACCCATTGTAAGGTGCATGTTAAGGCATTATTTATCAATAACAGTACAACTAGTAGGGTTCAGATTTGTATGCCTAAAGCCCACCCATGTTAACCTTGGGCCCACCCAAAAAAATCAGTTCTGGCTATGCCACTGCTTTCTCCTGTTGTCTTTTTAATTTTTCTGTCACTAATTGATTTTATTTCTTTAATCTCATTCTTTCTCTCTGTCTCATGCTGTTTGTGATATTCACTGTTGACTTTTCTGTTTGTGTGTCCTTTTTTTTTCTTTGAATATATAAAAGGCTGTCGGTCTAGTTAGGCTTTCAGATGGCCAAGGTGTAATTGTGCACTTATCTGTGTTCTTATTTGAATAATTTGAGTCTGACATGCTGATGTTAGGGTGTGCTAGTTCTCTGTCCTCTCACCGAGTCTGGGATTCGAAGACAGGGTACGCTGTTTGCATTCGCTGCTTGATTAGCTGAGAGGCACTAGTAGCTGCTGTCTCGGGAAATCTTTTTATCAAAATGTGCTGATCTTCTCCTATGCTGTACATTAAAGTAATGAAAAACAGGATTTCCGACTATGCTAACATGAGGAAGTCTTCTGGCCAGGGAAACTAAAGTTTATACTAAGTATTGTCTCACTGGCTTGGTGTCACTTAATACTAGCTTTGCTTAAAAAAATAATTGATAATTAAGTATCCTTATTTCTATTAAGACAAAGAGGGAGGTTTTGGCAATATTGGAAGCACTGACTCACAGAAAATTATTTCACTCTGTATGCCTTAAACTATATCAGTACAATGTTGTCACTAGCATCAAAGATATGGGATAGATTTTCAAAGGGTTACGCACGTAATATACGCGTGTAAACCCCAAAAACCTACCCCTATGCGTGCCAAGCCTATTTTGCATAGGCTCAGTGGCGCGCACAAGACCCGGGACGCACATATGTCCCGGGGCTTTCAAAAATGGGAGGTCCAGGGGCACGGTCGGGGGCAGGGCGGCGGTCTGGGGACGGTCCGGAGTCCTCCGGCACAGTGGCCGTGCCAGAGGTTCGCCGGCCGGCGCACATAACTCGGCGAAATAAGGTAGGGGGAGGATTTAGGTAGGGCTGGGGGGTGGGTTAGATAGGGGAATGGAGGGAAAGGTGGGAGGTAGCTAAAAAAAAAGTTCCCTCCAAGGTCGCTCCGATTTCAGAGCGGCCTTGGAGGGAACGTGGAAAGCCATCAGGGCTCCCCTTGGGCTCAGCGCGCACTAGGTGCACAAGTGTGCACCCCCTTGCATGCGCCGACCTTGGATTTTATAACATGCGCGCGGCAGCGCATGCATGTTATACAATTGGGTGTACATTTGTGCGCGCCGGGTAGCGGGCACAAATGTACCCCGCGCGCGTAGGATAAAAGAAGTGCAGCTTTGCTTTGTGATTGGACCTTTATATCTTGTCAATGCAAATTATCCTGCACTTTTTCCTTCTCCAGACATACAAGTGTTTAATCTAGAACACCTCTGATCCTTTTATACTGAAGCTTTATAAAAGACAGGGATCACTATTTTCTCCCTCTCTATATTTTCTATTCTTGTTCACTGATGTGGTATAAAAAAAATTGCTTTCATATAAATCCTTCTTTCCTGAATGTAAAATATCAGGTTTATTTTAATTTCTACAATTTTTATTACACACCCCAGCTTTGTTTAAAGAAGAGGTGGGCTCTTCCCTTGCCTTCTCATACAGCACATTCATTTTATCTGGGATTTTACTGGAGATAATGACAATATCCCAGAACAATATTCCTTTCAGGAAATTAAAAGGTATTTTCTTCCCAAATAATGATTATGGGTTAAGGTACCACTGTAGCTCATAGGTAAGAGACTAATTTTTTCAAAAGTGATACCTTTCACACTTCCAAAATTCTTTAGCCTTTCACAGTTTTTCTAACAAATGCCAACCAGGTCTTGACTAAACTATTTTTATCTAATCCTGTCCCTTACCTGGGCAAACTTCAAATTTGCCTTTAATTAAGGTACGTTTCACACACACAGATCCCGTTCAATCTTAAATGTGCTTATATCTTCCCTCCGTGTCCTTTATCCAATAAAATCTCACTTAGACTCTGTGAAAGTTTGGCTGCTTTGAGCGTCTCCGAGCTGTACCCCATGTCTGTCTGCATGTGCTCTCTCAAAATGGTGGAGCTGCTTTTACAAAAATGAAAGTAAAATCTTAGCAGCTCTGCTCCTCCCTCCCAGGCCAGGGAGGGGGAAAGAGCTCTCGCAGCTGCCTGCACATCTATCCCCCCATGCAAAAACGTACTTAGAGGGTCATTTATCAAAATGCATTAGGGCGTTATCGCAGGCGTTAGGGTCCTAATGCGAACTGCATATGGAGATTTAAAATGAGTAGTTAAGTGGGAGGAGTAAATGGAAATGAGGGCTGGTTAATGTTGTGTGCGATAACGCACATTATTGCAGGATTTAATTGCACATTTTTTCTGTGCATTACGGGATTTATCACAAATCCCAGTTTGGAGTGAAGGAGAGAGAGAAAGAGAGTGAGCACGTCCATGGAGGCTCACTTGTTTTTGAACTTTTTATACCACTGTAAGAGGGGGCATTTTGAACTCGGGGTAGGTTTGTGGGTGGGGTGGGTTCTGCGGGGCAATTTTACATGCACAGTCATAGGTACGAACAGTTGCCACCAGTGAAGATTTAATGTGATTTGGAGTAATGAAAAGTAAAATAAAAGTAGATTTGAACCATGTTCTCTCTACCTAGCTGCAATCAAGGTAGGTAGAGAGTAAAGTGTATAAATGAACTCTTCTTTTACCTTTCATCCCTCCAAATCACATTAAATCTTCATTGAAGGTAACTGTTCTGTTCATACATATGACTGTGCATGTAAAACTGCCCCCTAGAACCCATTCCACCCCCCACAAACCTCACCCCCACAAACCTCCACCCCCCACAAACCTCACCTTACAGTGGTATAAATAGTTAACTTTTCTCTCTCTCTCTCAACCACCAATTGTGATAAAATCCTGTTTGGTCGGTAACGCTGCATGCGATGGACTTCTCAGCTTGCAATGTGAAAATGACAAGGGTTTGGTAAATTTAACCCCTGGAGTGAAATAGTACCTATGTGATGCGGTACCAGGAAAATTAGCCTATCCATGCCCCCTTTTTTCATCACGGGTGCTATTTTTGCTTAAATATTATTTATAGCAAAATATTGAATGTTAGACTTCAGTGAGAGAAATGGAAACATCATGCCACATCTCAGCAATGCTTTCTTACAGCCCCTCTGGTTACATGTACACACTTTTAGGACTGGGGATTATTGGGGAAAAAAAGAGACTCATTTTCTGGGTTTCTAGTGTGGAAGTTACCCATAAGGTCTTGGGTTAAGCGTATGGTTCTCTTAGTAGACTCTTCTAGACAGCCTGTATTGATTGCTTGTGTCATTGTTAACATTGCATTTAAATCCAGAGAAATCACTGCCTGTTTCTTAACTTTGCTAATACTGAATGTCTTGTTACTGGCTGCCTATCCACACTTCTGCCTTTTCTTTACTGCTTTAATATTGTTCTTATTCAGTTCATTTTTTCTAAAAGATTCATAAAGATATCAGTAAATCATAAAACCATTAGTTGAGTGTTGTTACCTGAGTACCCTGTTCCTGGAAGAAGGGTGATCAGGGGACACTGGATTTGGTTGGGACAAAGGACTGGTCTCTCCCAGCTATCCTAGAATACAACCCCCTTCTGGGTTCTCCTTTGCCTACAGTGCCTGGTGAAGGTCCTCTGTCCTAGCCCCCTCTGCCTTGACAGAAGGTTTTGCTGTGTTCCAGAGAGGGTGTGCTACAGATACACAATCCAGCATCTAGGCCCCCTCTTATCTCTTACCACCAAATTTTGTAATAATGCACACAGCCATAAAAACTAGTGAGGCTTGTCTAAAACATCTGGTGACCCCCCCCCCCCCCCCCTTGCTCATTGGTATTAGGGTTCTGACCATGACAGCTGCATGTAGGTCACCCCAGCTGTCTTGGAAGCCTGATGGAACTGTACGGCTGCTTTTAGGGATGTAACCCTTGCTGGTCCATACAAATTATCCTGGCCTTCTCAAAAATCCAATGCAGGTATATCATGGCTGTTAGAGGTATAACTGTCTGCCTTGCACATGTCATCCCAGCCTTCTAGCAACCTAATACAATCAAATATCTGACATTAGGGCTGTAACTCTCATGACAGGATCAGTTATATTTCTAAACATCCATGAACAATATATTTTTCTTTTCTGAAAAAAAAAAAAGTTTGATTTGTTTATTGCTTTTTTTGCAATTTTCTTGAAATTGTTATCCTTAAGTCTTAAACTGTGAGAGGCTGTTTCTTTTCTTCTTATTGTGTCATCACTAAAAGAACTAGTTAGAAGTGAAATTGTCATAACATTGGCTCCCAAATGCAGAAAAAGAAGCATGAATAAGACTGCTATCATTATGTATGCTCCCTATGGATTTTATACATACACAAATTTGTAGAAAAATTGTGGTGATGGTTTTTTGTCAGTCTAGAGACCATCTTTCAATCTGAAGTCACAGAATGCCTTCCTAATAATGGTTCCCTGTGCATGCTTTTGAAAGCTTAATTTTAACCAACTTAGGGCCTCATTTTCCACGCCGCTCGCACGCGATAAGGGACCTTTCGCACGCGAAAAGTCCCTTATCGCGTGCGATACCAGGATGGGGGCGGAGTCAGCCCTGGAAGAGGAGGAGTCGGGGCGTCACCGGGACCGACTCTGCGCCGACGCCGCAGACAGTGAAAAGGTAAGTGCCTTTTCGCGGCAGCTTTCGTTCCCAATAGCTACACCTCCTATGGTGGCGCTATTGGGTGCGAAACCGGCAGCGATCGCACTGCGATGGTGCGATCGCTGCCGGCTAGCGCAGGCCCTCCCCCTGTTTTGGACCCCCGCCCCTCATCTTCTAAAGTATCGCAGGCCTGCGATACTTTAGAAAATGAGGCCCTTAGGGCCTAATTTACTAAGCTTTTGTCCCATAGACAATGGGAGGGTAATTTTCAAACGGCCTCAATAGATTAAAGCATACAGCTTTTTACTTATGGATTTTAGTCTGAATTTTCAAAGCAGATTTATGCACTAAAACTCACATTAAAAGTTTGTGAGTGTACACAGAACAAGTGTCAATACACATGCACAAAGTTATACCTGCTCTAAAGTCTGGAGGTAATTTTAAAAGAGTTACACATGTAAATGTAACATACTACTGTAGCAATTTTAAAAATCCATTTACATGCATAACATGCACATACACGTGAATATCCTATGGACAATTCAATGGCATATATTTTAGCAAATTTTAAAAGCCCACTTTCATGGGTTTATACATGTAAAATCCAATTTTAAAGCAGGCTCTATGAGTGTACACCATGTTCCCACCCCAACTCTACCTCCAAAATACCTCTTTGTAGTGCATATAAATGAACACGTAAAATCACTTTTGCATGTAGAATCCCCCCAGGTAATTTATTCAAAACCATTTATGGTCATAACACTCGGATTTTCTGCACATAAATAGCTTTGAAAATTACCTGTGCTCAGATAAGACATCTAGTTATCCTCTTGTCTCTGGATTTGAATGAACTGTACTACTTGAATTATCCCACTATTCTCCCCCAAACTGATCATGTGAGGAGATTGAGAGGAGTGTATGCTAGTTGGTTGGGATTGGTGAATGTGGCACAAATTAATTGGTTGCCCCGTTTCATATATATTTCTTCACAATCTTACCTTTGGGCTTGCCTGTGTCCTTCTTTGATATCCTGAACAAGATCATTAATGGTGTTTGTGGAATAATAAAAGGGGCTAGGATAAGCTTGAAAAATCTGTAATCATTTAGGAAGGTGGCGGGGGGAGTAGGGCTGCCAAAGTTTTGAAAACTCTAGTAGCCATATTTAATCTGTTAGCTCACTGTTATTACCCATTGACTAGTCAGCACTGGATTGAGTTTGAACAGACTGATCTTAAATTAAAAGGGTTGTGGTACCCCTGGAGGAAAAAGAAAGACCCTCTGGCCCAGCGATAGCTTCCGGGAAGAAATGACTTTATGGGAGAAGGTGGAATCTTGATAGGATCTCTGGATTTACCTGTGCATGGGCACATCCAGAGTTAATAAGTTTTTGGCAAAAAAAAACCCCATCAGGGATTTGATTAAAAACTTGCTCTCAATTATTTAGTGAAGGTGTCTTGTTTGTGGGAGGAGTTTAAGGAAAAGTGTGTTACTGGATTTTCCACTTCTTGCATTTTTTCTTGGAGGAGAAGTCCATTACCTGCTATTAAGTTCACTTGGAGAATAGCCACTGCCATTAGCAATGGTAACAGGGAATAGACTTAGTTTTTGGGTACTTGCCAGGTTCTTATGGCCTGGATTGGCCACTGTTGGAAACAGGATGCTGGGCTTGATGGACCCTTTGGTCTGACTCAGTATGGCATTTTCTTATGTTCTTATGTTCTTATGACATATACATTTTTACATATTTACAGACAGTATATGGTGCAATAGGCTGATACATCCTGCAATCATGAGCATCACCTAGATGCCACTCTTCTTTCTGGTCATACTTGTAGATAAAGAAAAAGTGCATAATAGTAGTTTTGACACCTATGGGAATGCTAGACTAGAAATTTCTTAGTAACTGTGATGGTGAACTGACAACTCCCTCATTCTACCTTAAGGAGCTCGGCTCAGGTTTGTAGCCCAGATCTTCGCAAGGGATTCTGGGTAAAGGGAGGGCCCCTTCACCCTACCATAAGAACCCAGGACTAGATAGCTTGAGGAGGCCCCAGGAGCTGGTAGGACCTCCTGGTACACCTGTACAAAGTATGTTTACCTTACAGTTGTGCCTGAAGCAAGGTGAACTACTATTTTGGTTTCTATAATTTTGAAGCACTATAAATACTTGTACTGGACTGCTCTAGTCAAGTCTCACTGCATTCCTGGGCTACTCCCGAGCCTGCAGCAGGCCTGAATACAATACAGTAACATAGTAATATAGTAAATTATGGCATATAAAGACCCTAAAGGCCATCCAGTCTGTCTGTCCAAGCAGGTTACTCCCTGTGTTTTCTCTGAAGCATAGTAACTGCTGCTTTGTGTGGGTTATCTCCACTCAAAAATGTTGCATCTTAAAGTTAGCAGTAAATTACCTTTTTTTCATTTTCAACCTCTAGCTATTAGGGATCCTCTGTGTTTATCCCTGCCCTTTTGAATTCCATTACCATTCATGTGTTCACCACCTTTCTGGGAGGGCATTCCATGCATCCATCACCTTTTCAATGAAGAAGTATTTCCTGACATTGTTGTGGAGTCTAACCCCTTAGAATTTCAAATCATGGCATCTAGTTCTATGGCTTCCTTTCCATCATTATACATCATTTATACTTTTAAGATATTTAAAAGTCTGTATCATCTCTCCTATCTCTTCTCTTCTCCAGAGTATATATATTTATGTCTTCCAGTCTCATCTCAGAAGTCTTTCGTTGGAGACCCCACAATATTATGGTTGCCTTTATCTAGATTGCTTCCATACTCTCTTCATACTTTTTGAGATACAGTCTCTGAACACAGTACTCCATGGAAGGCCTCACTAAAGACCTATACGGCAGTATTATCACCTCTTTTTACCTACTATTTATGACTTTCTTTATTCATCCCAGCATTCTTCTGGCCTTAGCCACTGCCTTATCACATTGCTTCGCTATCTTAAGATTATCAGATGCTATCACCCCAAATAATCTCTCCCAGTCTGTACACATCAGTGTATTATTTATTTATTTTTAATTTTTATATACCGACATTCTTACATTATTATTATTACCCATCATCACTTTTAATTCTTTTGGATTATTGCATCCCAAATGCATGTCTCTGTACTTCTTGGCACTGAATCCCAGGTGCCAAGCTTTTAACCATTCTTCAAGCTTTCTTAGATTGCTCCTCATTCTTCCTGCTCCTTCAGGAGTGTCCACTCTGTTGCAGACCTTTGTGTTATCTGCAAAAAGATAAAGCTTTCCTTCTAGCCTCTCTGTAATATTTCCAATAAAGATGATGAACAGAACAGTGCCCAGAACCAACCCTTAAAGCCCCATACTGTTCTTTCTTCATAGTAGGTTTATTTTACCATTATATGCTGTCATCTGCCAGCTAATCAATCTGTAATCCATTCTGGGACCCTTTTCCAGGCTTCTCATTCTATTCATGAGCCTCCTATATAAAAATGTATCAAAAGCTTTGCTGAAATCCAAGTAAACCATATTGGCTGTGCTTTCTGGATCTAATTATCTAATCAAACAATCAAAAAAACTGAATCAGGTTCGTTTAAAATGACTTTCCTCTGGTAAAGAATCACTGGAATACTTTAGGGTTAAGACTCAACAAATAAATCAAGTAAATATACACAAGAGAGTCCCAAAGCTTACTAAATACAAAAGGAAGAGCAAACTTTTAGAAAGGAGTGAAAGACATCAGAACTGAGCCTAAACCACAGCTGCTTGAATAGAGCTCAACAATGCAGTCATGGGTCAAAAAAAAATTCTCATTTTTGATATTTTCAGTAAACTATCTTTTTTTTTTTTTTATAATTTTGGGGGAAAGATTATTTAAAATGTTGGAAAGTTAACTCAGAGTCCTTAATATCCCATTTAAAAAGCTGGAAAGTTTATCATTTATCAACACTGCTAGGAAAACAGATACTGCTTTTCCTTTTTTTTTTTAATATCATTTTTTAATTATTTTTTTCATTGGAAACTTATCTCAGAGTCCTTAATATTTCATTTGCAAGGCAAATAAATGTAAAAAATCAGAAATTACAATTGAAAAATGAGAAGAAACGTTCCTGCTTATTGAGCAGGTCCTACCTTAGGGAAAGGACTCCTTTGTAAGCAATGTTGGGATGCCCACATCTACCATATAATAACCACTTTCTGATTATTTGGACAATCTGAGCTGTCAGAACATACCACACTGAAATACTGAAGCAGAGATAAGTGTGGATTTCAGGATGTAATATAAGTCTGTAAGGATTCTAGTAAGCAGATTAAACTGCCAAGTCATTTCTGTATTCAATAGATTTGATTTTATCTTTATCAGTGTTATGAATAAATAATTGTTAAGGTTTTGGGTAAAACATTGTAAAAGCATTTTTTGCTAGATAATGCATGAGTGTTCCTTTGATATTCTGATATGTATAAAATAGGGATGTGCATTCATTTGCGACGAAATAGGAAATATAGACGATATTTCCTATTTTGTCACGGTTCGGGGGGTCCCCGAAATTATAGGAAAACCCACAAACTTTCATGTGGTTTTCTTATCATTTTTTGGGGGCGGGAGAAAGGGCACATAAAACCCCCCCCAAAAAACCCACCCCAACCCTTCACATTTAATTAATTGCAATCCCCCACCCTCCCGACCCTCCAAAAACTTGCCTAAAGTCCCTGGTGGTCCAGCGGGGGTCCCGGGAGCGATCTCCCCCTCTCGGGTCATCGGCTGCCACTAATCAAAATGGCACCGATGGCCCTTTGTCCTTACCATGTGACAGGGGCTATCGGTGCCATTGGCGGGCAATAGATGGCCCGCGCCATTTATTTTTAAGTTGGAAACTTATCTCAGAGTCCTTAATATTTCATTTGCAAGGCAAATAAATGTAAAAAAACCAGAAATCAAAATTGAAACATACGAAGAAACTTTCCTGCTTATTGAGCAGGTCCTACCTGCGGTGCCATTGGCGGGCAATGGATGGCCTGCGCCATTTTTTAAAATGGCGCCGGCCGTCCATTGCTCCTACCATGTGACAGAGGCATGCCAATGGCACCGAAAGCCCCTGTCACATGGTAAGGGCAAAGGACCACCGGCAACATTTTGTTTACTGGCAGCCAACGGCGTGAGAGCAGGACATCATTCCTGGGACCCCTGCTGGACCACCAGGGATTTTTAGGCAAGTTTTTGGGGGGTTGGGAGGGTGGGGGATTTTAATTAATTAAATCTGAAGGGTTGGGGTGTGGTGTTTTTTTTCGGTTCGGGGCGAATCACATCTCTATAAAATACAGTGCTTCCAGTCTAATACTAATGGGTTAAAAACTGACAAGCTAGTAGCCTGCAAGGTACAAGAGGTTCATTCAGGTCAGCTGGCACCATTGGAATATGGCATTGGCAGGGCAGGACTGACTAGAGATTGCTTCTGCCCCCTTTGAACCCTTATGATTGCAGGTAAACTCGAGGGGGAAATTGTCTAGGGATAGGTTTTGAGGAGCATAACTGAAGTATAACTAACCTTCATGAAAATAATGTGGCTTGCTTGCAAAGCATTTGCATGAAAAACAGCTCATTATTAGACTACAGTTATCAGAGGGGGGGGAGGGAATAAAGTATGGCATTTAAAATACTGTGCATTATCACTACTGCAAGGCATCTACCATGTGGTAAACGTCTAATGCAGCTTGGTTAATGACTCCCAGGCAAGGCAGGTGCAAGGAAGGTGGGTGCGATAGGCGGCTTCTGCCTTGCGCTGCCCCGCCGATTCACACCGTGCTGCCCCCCCCCTCCCCGTGCCCGACTCCTACCTTGTCCGCGCCGCCAACTGTATGTTTCTCAGGGCCGCGAGCAGCATGTCCTGCTCGCAGCCTGATGAATCTCTACTTCTCTTTGCCACGAGTGCCTCCACTCTCGGCGTCACCTGGCTGCTCTTCGGCACACCCCCCCCCCCCACCACCACCACCAAGGGTTAGCGCCATAGGTGACCACCTAAGCTCGCCTAATGGATGCACTGGCCCTGTTCTCAGGGATGGTAACTTTCAAACAGGCACATGGGAGCACATATTTATTTATTTATTTATTTATTTATTTATTTATTTAATTAAAAACTTTTCTATACTGTTGCTAAGTTAAATACCATCGCAACGGTTTACCTATAGGCACATATGTTGGCATGCCGAGGGACGTGGCCATTTTATAACTTGTGCACTCATATGCACGCATGTTATAAAATAGCCTGGCTGCACGCACATGTCACAATTTTAAGTGTGCACGCGCCTAGCTGTCGTAAATCATGTTTCTACCGTGTAAGTCAGGGTATTTTATAATCGGTGCATGTCCATGCCTTTGCTAGTTTCACCAGTTCGCCCAATCTAGACTTAGGTTCTGAAACCCTCCCCTGGTTTAATAGCCTGCACTCCCCCCAGTTACCCTAGACCCTTTAAGTCCATCAGAAATGGCTGTTTATTTTTGTTTTAAAGCAAACTTACACAGTACTAAACCTGGGCACCCACATCTTTTGGCCCCACCTTGCAACGCACATGCGCCACCCAAACTATGACCCCTTTTGATTCCGAGTGAGATGTGCGTGCAGCAGGAGATAAGCACGCATATGGGCAGCCTTTAAAAAATGGTTGTGCATGTAAGCCCTACATGCACATGCATCTCTCGATTTTGGTGTGCGCCCGTCTTTTACAATTCACCATTTAGATTGTAATCGCTCTGAGGCAGGGAAAATTCTGGCACACAAAGCAGAATATAAATCAGAAATTAAATTAAATTGAAATGCAAGGAAATGTAACTTAGTTGAGTGCTTGTTTTTTCCTCATATTTCCATGTAAATGCTTACTTATTAGGATGTGAGTTATATATTTTATCTGATTCAGTTTATTAACTTTTTGAGAGATAAGCCTGTACAAAAATTCTGAATTTGGTATTTAACTTTATAGGTATAAGTATTGTATGTAATATGCTCGCTATTGACGTGCATAGCTACTTTCTTGATCCTATTTTTCTTTAATCTTCTTTTCTTTTAGTTGTGGTCTGGATTCCTCCTGTTTTTGAACTTGATACCAGATTTGCACATTACTATTAATTTCATATAATCAGTGGTGAATATTTTGTATGTCTGAGCAATGGCACATTTTCATTTCAAAATATTTTCTTGGTAGATATTGGTATAAAATGCAAAAGTCTCTCTATATTATAAGAATATTAGGGGCTCCGGATGAGTACTTGAGTGTACAATACATGCACACACAAACCTGCCAAATATGGAAGAGCGGGCCCAGCAGGAGAGAGAATCATGGAACACAAGTGATTACAGAAAAGGTGGAACGGGAGGTGAATGCACTACTGCAGGAAGTTTCATTCACCAGCTGTTTCAGTGATGGGGTCAGCATGCAGAGAATGAGCTTGAAAACAAAACAGTGAAATTGGAGCCACAGCTAAAAAAAAAAAAATACATGATGAAGGGAGTAGAGAGAGAGGAGAGGAAGGAAGGGTGAGGAGTTAGACAGTAGAGATTATGACAAAGAAGGACAAACAATGAGAAAAGAGTGCCCACACTCCTCACTTTCTCCCCACACATTTCCTCCCACACACTCCGCAGTCCTTCTCAGTCCCCCAACAAAGACAACCCACAAACATACTTCTGTTCCATTTTTCACCCCCCTCGCCCATCTACTTCTCTTCTCAAGCCACCATACACACCACAAAAACATCTCCTTTGGTAGCCTCCCCACACTCCCACCCACATGCAACCCCCCATGGCCACGCTTACCACGCAATCCACTACTGACTTGCCCCTCTGCACACCACCTTGCATTGCTGATACCACCACCAATAATGCACCTCCTGCTACATACACATACACACCACAATTCCTCCTGCTACACACATACTCATATCAGGCCCTCACCATACACACACCACCACCCCTGCCGCCACCCCCCACCCCGACATATCATCCCCTGTCTCGCACATACAGACACACCACCACCACTCCCTGCCTCACATGGACACCCACTCACAGGGTTGAAGAAGGGGAAAGAAATTGAAGAGTGTGAGGTAGTGTCCTCAGCTGTACTCACACACACACACACTCACTCCCTCCTACCACTCACACCTCCACCCTCCAACACACCCCACCTATACCACTAACCCCCCCCCCCCCCAATACACACATATACAGAGAACAGAGGGGGGAAAAGGGTACATACCTCCAATCATATCCCTGCACAAGCAACACAACATCCCCAAACACACACCACCAAAATTACACCTTCCTGTGTGCACACCATCTGCACTCCCTCGCCTCTCCTTCACCATTAAACACAAATGGATGACGAGAATGGGAGCGAGTACCTCTACCCCCTCCTCCCACTATTCCCAGACAGACACACACATTCACTCAGAGGGGGAGAGATGGCAGCTACAAAGTAGACAGTACCTACATGAACAAACCCCTCTTTCCCATACGCAGATCCCACCTACCCCACCAATTCCCCATCTGCCACACATACATACACATACAAGTGATTGCAAAAGGCCCCCAGCCTTAACATCCCACATCCCCCAACATGCCTTTTCCACCCTGCTCACACAAACTCCTTATCTGCAGCACCTCCCCACATACTCTTATGGAAGAAAGAGGAGGAGAATGCTACAAATTAGAGAATGTAAGGGGAAGAGTGTGCACACACACCTCATCCCACACAACTACTCAACCCCTTCCATGCCGCCACCACCATCACTTGCCCACCATAAATTCCCTGCCCACTCCACATACACAGAAGTTAAGAGGGGGGGGAAAGAGTACGTCCACCCATAAACATATCGATGGGGAGATAAGGTGGCAAGATGGAAAGTACAAGGGGGAGATGGGGACCAAATGCAGAGTGCAAAGGGGAACACACTCATATTTCTTTCTCATGCATATTCATTGTGGATATCCTGAAAAACTGATTGGGTTGGTGTGGCCCAAAGACTGTTATAATGGTTTGTGGGTTTGCGGACCCTTGGCCCGAGGTGATAGTTGTTACCACCTGTATGGGAGGAGCCCCACAGGTCCACACCGTTGGGAGGCGAGGTCAGGCACAGCAGGGAGCTCTGGGTGAAACTGTGGAGAGGTCCCAGGAGTGGGGTAATAGCAAGGAGGGATCCCCACAGTAAGTAGACAGGTTGGAGATCAGTACCTGGGCAGAGACCTCCGAAGGGAATGAAGCTAGGCAGGCCCATGGAGTGGGAAGCGCGAGACAGGACGTGCAGGAGGTATTCCAGAGAGGCAACCCTGAGGGGTGGAGCTGCGCAGCGAAGGAGGTATTGATGCGATGACGTAGGCCAACCTGTGGAGCGGGGAAGCCCAAGTCAGGTCTCCATATGATGACGTGGACCAGCCCGAGGAGCTGGAAGTACTGGCAGTGACCGGTGGTAGAATCAAGGGTACTACCCCAAGGAGGGGGGAAGCACCGATAGTCCCAACTGTAGACACAGGCAACACCCCAAGGAGCAGGGAAGCACTGATAGGCACTGCCCCGAGAAGCGGGGAAAGCAATGAGATAGAACTCCCAAGTGGTGAAGGCATTTCCCAGAGGCACCCCGAGGAGTGGGGAGCCCGCAAGATAGGATTTCAGGAGGGCGCAGGGCCAGCCCGAGGAGCGGGGTAAGCCAGGAGACCAAGTCCCCATAGAGCGCGCACACTGGCCCCCGAGGAGCGGGTACCAGGCAGGGTCCAGAGTCCAAGAAGGTCCGGTAACATCACCACAGGATCACAGAGACAGGAGCTCGTAGAGAAGTAATGGAACTCGTTGCCAAGTCAGCTAGCTGAAGGCGAAGGTGGAGCTTAAGAACCCTGATCCAATGACATCATCAATCAAGGACGCCCCTGAGATTCCTGCCGAAGAGGCTTCAAAAAAGGGCCCGGTACTGCGCGCGCGCCTAGGAAGGCCCGTCTGCAACCGATGGTCATGGACTGCCTTATGGAAGCTCTAGGTGACTGCCTTATGGAAGCACCAGCTCTGTATATGGGAACATAAATGCACACACAGGAAAGGAACCTGAGGTTATTCCCATCCAGAAAAACATTAATAATTATGACCTTGTAATTAACACAAATGGAAAGCAACTTCTTAATTTCTAAAAATATCTTGGACTTTATATCTTGAATGGTAGAAGAAGAGGATATCCCTTTGGAAGATTTACTATAACGCAAACAGGGACAGAATTTGGTTGATTGTAGCTGCCGATGCAAAACAATGCGCTCAGCTGACCACACTGTTTAACCCGCGGTTGGACACGCGTCCACAGCCCCTTATGCTGTAAGGGGATTAGCGCATCCACACCACGCATCCAACACACCGCAAAACTTACTAATCTTACCAATAGATGACACTATTTAAAAAACAATGGGTTTAGCCGTTATGTACCTGGACATAATAAAGCAACTACTAAACCAAATGGAACTGATAATAAACATCGATAAAACTGAATTCATACACTTGGAAAGGAAAAGCATGAATATTACACAAACCCCAGTAATCCTCAATAGCAACCTAAAAATGGATTTAGCCAAAAAAGTTCGCAATCTCAGAGTAATAATTGCCAATGAACTGAACCTCAAACAACACATATCACTAAAGGTGAAGGAAGGGTATGCAAAACTCATGGTACTCAGAAAGCTCAAACCATTACTCTCGCTGTCAAACTATCGTACAGTGCTTCAATCACTGATATTTGCAAGCACTGACTACTGTAATGCTTTACAACTCGGCCTACCCTATACTTCTGTAAGACCCCTGCAAATTTTACAAAATGCCGCAGCTAAAATTCTCACTGGGAAAAGTAAAAGGGATCACATCACAGATACTCTCGCCACACTACATTGGCTACCCATTGAACAAAGAATACAGTTCAAAGCACTCTGCACAATACACAAACTTATCCATGATGAAAAAGCAGAATGGCTGAACACAGCACTTCGAGTTCACGTTCCACACAGAAATTTAAGATCAGCAAACAGAGCACTTTTAACCATTCCATCTGTGAAAACAGCAAGACTTACCCAAGTCAGAGAACGTGCACTGTCTCTGGTCGGCCCCATTTTATGGAACTCCATGCCCCTTGAACTTAGACTTCAGAGTAACCATACATTTTTCAAAACACAACTCAAAACCTGGCTTTTCAAACTAGCGTTTAATAAAGAGAGTGATGCAAGCATGTAAGCAAGCATGTAAACAAGAATAAGCGGACAGATAGCACCAAGCTCACAAATTCCAGTTACTACTGGAAATTAGCTCACCACTAATTTTAACTGTAGTCAAACCAACAGGATATAGTGCTATAAAACATACAATCCCCCAAATGATTTTCTTTATATGCATAATCCTTATAATAAACTATATTAGTCTATATTGTTTGTTACCGAATAGTACTGGCACCACATATGTAAATTATGATCCATATTCTCTTTGATATTGGTGCACTACTGTAAACCGTTATGATGGTAAATAACTTAATGACGGTATATAAAAACTCTTAAATAAATAAATATATAAAACTAATAGCACTCATCACATGCAACGCATGTCGATCAGGCTATTAGTTAGTCACCCCACATACAAAAAAAAAATGTGTACCAAATCCGCACATTTTTACACTCAGAAATTAACGCCTACCCAGAGCAGGCGTTAATTTCTGAGTACCCCAAAAAGTTGTACAGGAAAGCAGAAAATACTGTTTATCGGTACATCTTCCAACTTAATATTGTGGCGATATTATGTCGGAGGAACGAAAAGTTTAAAAGATTAAAAAAAAAATGTAAAAGAGTGCCGGCAGTAAGGTTAGGGAAATGGACGCTCAGTTAACCAGCATCTATTTCCCTACCCTGTGGCTGTGTGACAGTTAGGAAAATGGACGCCGATATATTCAGCATCCATTTTCTTAACCCGCGCATAGTGGACCTCTCTTGGGTGCCTGATGCCAAGGCAGTGCTAAGGGCATGCAATCAAACCTAGCACCTCCTTGACAGTGCGATCCCTAATTTAAATATCCCATGGCACCCCCATGAGAGGTGCTTGGGCACGCATTAGGAAAGCGGGCCCCGAACACTCAGAGCAGGATTTTAAAAGGGTTACATGCATAAGGTACGCATAAGGTGCGCGCGCAAGCCATGGGATGCGTGTAAGTCCCGGGGCTTCCAAAAAGGGACGGTCGGGGGCGTGTTCGGGGGCGTATGGGCGGTCCAGGGGCGTGGCCGAGTGCGGCCTGTGTCGGGGCCTACCGCGCCAGCAGACAGCCGGGAGGCGTAACTTTCCGAATAAAGGTAGGGGGGGAAGAGAGGGGAAGGTGTGGGGCGGGGGGGGAGTTGGAGGGAACGGGCAGTGCGCGCAGGGCTCGGTGCTCGCAAGGTGCACAAATGTGCACCCCCCTTGCGCGCGCCGACCCCGGATTTTATAAGATACGTGCGGTTACGCGCGTATCTTATAAAATCCAGCGTACTTTTGTTCGCGCCTAGTGCGCGAACAAAAGTATGCGCGTGCGCAGATTTATGAAATCTACCCCTCAGTGTCCTCTTTCAGCACATTTTTTTTGGCATCGGCCCCATAGAGATTAAAGAGATTGATGCCTTAACTGTCAGACCCCAGCCTTTTCTATTGATCACAGCCAAATGGTCTTATATAGCAATAGAAACATAGAAACATAGAAATGACGGCAGAAAAAGACCAATCGGCCCATCCAGTCTGCCCAGCAAGTTTCCACACTTATTTTCCCATACTTATCTGTACGGATTATTAATTTCTAATAAATATTTTTTGAGGACCTTCTGCTATTCCTTGTTTCATTCCTCACAGTTTTATTAGACCAATTTCCTTCTTGTTTTTTAAGGGTAGGAATTGCCGCATCCAGCAAGTTACCCCGATGCGTGTTTGCCCAGACTGTACATATTGATGCTTTGTTGGATGTTGTCTGAATGAAAATCCTTTTTTCCTCATTTCCCCCTACAGTTGCAGAGAGCAACGCTGTATATGCTTTCAAAGTGATGTATCAGGCTTAATTGGTTTAGGGTAATAAACGCCGTGATAAGCAAGCTAGCCCCATGCTCATTTGTTTACCCATATTGTGAAGTTCAGTCCATTTTGGTTATTATCTGAATGCAAATCCTCTTTTCCACATTTCCCCTTGCCGTTGAAGAAGAGGACAATGTTTGGGTTGTGTTAACCATGCAAAGCCTTTTTGAGTAAGGGTAGTAATCACAAGGTAGTAGCCAACATTCCAGCAAGCCACCCCCATGGCTCTACTCTTCATTCCCATCTTCTAGCCTTTAATGGATCCACAGTATTTATCCCATGCCCCTCTGAAATCCTTCACAGTTTTAGTCTTCACCACTTCCTCCAGAAGGGCATTCCAGGCATCCACTACCCTCTCTGTGAACCTGACATTGGTTCTGAGTCTTCCTCCCTGGAGCTTCAAATTGTGACCCCTAGTTTTACTGATTTTTTTTCACGTAAAAGGTTTGTTGACGACCATGGATCATTAAAACCTTTCAAGTATCTGAAAGTCTGTATCATATCACCCTGCTCCTCCTCTCCTCCAGGGTATACATATTTAGGTTCTTCAATCTCCTATCATAAGTCATTTTATGAAGACCATCCACCTTTTTGGTCGCCCTTCTCTGGACCGCCTCCATCCTGTCTCTGTTCCTTTGGAGATACAGTCTCCAGAACTGAACACAATACTCCAGGTGGAACCTCACCAAGGCCCTGTACAAGGGGATCATTACTTCCTTTCTCTTACTAGATATTCCTCTCTCTAGATCAAAGCAAATATCAGCATCCACTGCCCTACCTCAGTATCTTTAGAGATTCTTTCCAAATTACATATGGGGACACTAAAGTAATATTACTCATCAGACATCCTTAGAAAAGCCATCAATAAAACACCAAGTGGTAGATTTTAAAAGGTGTATGTGGGCTTACATGTGCGCGCAGTACCCGGCACGCACACATGTATGCCCGATTTTATAACATGCACATGCAGGTACGGGGGTCGGTGTGCGCAAGGGGATGCACAATTGTGCACCTTGCGTGCGCTGAGCCGTGCTGCCTTCCCCCGTTCCCTCCCCCCTAACCTGACCTTCCCACCCCTTCCCCTAACCTTTCCCCCCTAGCCCTATTCTTAGCCCCCCGACCTTTGTCTTACCTTTTGCGCCTGCCTCTGGCCCCACCCACATCCCACCCCCAGACCACCCCTTTAGTAAAGCCCCTGGACTTACAAGCTTCCCAAGCTTCACAAGCTTCCCAAGGCTTTATACGCATTGCCAAACCTTTTTAAAATAGGCCCGGCGCACATAGGGCTTTTAAAATCCAGCCCCAAATGTATACCTTCCTAAGAATTACAGTAACACACAACAATATATAGACCAAGTAGCTATAAAAATAAATGTTGTTTTCCCTAGATTAGCAAGGAAACCATTAACCAACAAATCAGAATTTAAAAATGAGATCAAAGAAAACACATCAAAGATAGCCTGGTTTGACAAGGAAAGTAAAACATGGCACCTAGAGTAAAAGGTAAGGCAACTCTCTAACAAAAAACACAGAACCCCTCAGAGAAGATTGATGCAGCACCTATGTCACAATCTTATAAATGACAGAACAATCCTAAAAAAGAAAGAAATTGAACACAAGAAGAAAAAACTGTGAGGCTATAGATAATTCCTTCTGGGATAAGTGTAGGGGGCTTAAACCACAAACCAAACCAGAACTAGCAATCCAAAATGGAAAAATATGGACTGAGCCCTTTGAGGACCTATATAAAGAGATCAAACCTGAAGATCTCACACAAGATAAAAAAAAAAACACCCAAGAGAAATTATACCTGATAGAGAAAGCAATCAAAGACTATAAAATACTCCCATAACAATACAGGAAATCATAGAACGCCTACAGATATTGAAACCCAGAAAAGCAACTAAATAAAATGTTTAAATACTCTAATGTACAAGTCCAGTAAAACTATTTAATGATTCTATATTCTGGCCCCTAAGACATGGTCAGAGAGGTTAATTACACCAATCTATGAACATGGAGATACCACTAATCTGAATTTCTACAGAGGGATATGGGTCAATAGTAATAGTATCAAAAAGTCTTGTAATGTCCTCAACAAATAAATACAAAAATGCCTACCAGCAAAAGTCTACGCAGAACTCAGATTGGGTTCTGCCTAAACACAGAACCACTGAGCGTGTTTTTAACTTGCAAGCATTGATCAACAAACATGAAAAGAATACCTCCTCAGGGAGAATACCGCATGTATTATTGATTTTACAAAAGTTTTCAACTTTCTGACACCCTGGTCTCAACTTTACACTACTAATAATGATTGGAACGGGGGAAAAAACTTATGATATAATTAAATCATTGTAATCATCCATCAGTTGTAAGATAAAAATAAACATACAGACAGCTTCAGACAGGAGCGAGGAATGAGAAAAATAATGTAACCAGAGCCCCACCCTCTTCAACATCTGTATCAATAACCTCCCCACAGAACTAGAGAGCTCCTCAGCTTGAAGGATAAAACTAAATGACTCATAAATTAATGCTTGCTCTATGCAGATGATTTGGTCATTCTGTCCCCCACTACAGAAGGTTTACAAGAGAATCTAAACCTGCTAGAGACCGATTGCAAATCATGGGCATTAGAAGTAAACTTGAAGAAAACAAAAATTATAATTTTCCAGAAAATTCTCTAACACAATCCAAATTATTCCCAAATAAACAAGAAGTTCAGTATACCCTAGACTATACATACCTTGGCTTGAGTCTAAGTGCATCTGGGAGATTTGAACTGCTAATAAAGACAGTACTAGAAAAAGCTCTAAGAATACCATGTGGAAAAAGAACCCCTAGAGAAATATAATTCCCCCCTCCCCCAAGTAAAAATATTAAAAGTATTTGAAAGCATTATTCAACCAATCCTCTTATATGGGAGTGAAGTCTGGGATCTATCAGTAACCCAAGAATGGGATAGAACCCCAATAGAGAACCTACACCTCCAATTCTGCAAAGAGACACACCGTACCCACAGAAACACCTCTAATAATGGGTTCAGAGCAAAATTAGGATGCTTCCCCCTACAACTCACCATGCATATAAGAATATTCAAATTCTGTTGTCATCCTAAATAACGACCTGATTTTAAAAGGGCCACATGTGTAAAAACTGGGATTATGCATGTGGTTGGATCTTCCATGCACCATGCACATATTAGAACTGGCCCAGCATGTGTGTAACCCCCATTATAAGCCAGGCCCTGCAAAAGGGACAGGCCGGGGGGGCATGATCTGGGCGGGGAGGGGCAGGAGTGGGCTGGGACAACAGCATTTTGTGCTGTCCAGATGACTCACACGCTGGGAACCTGCTGGCGCACGCAACTTACTTCAACTCGGGTCATGAAGTAAGTTGCAAAACAAAAAAAAGGGGATAGCTAGGATAGATTTAGGGGTCGGGGTGGAGAGGGGAAGAGGTAGGAAGAGTAGGCTTAGGGATAGGAAAGTTCCCTCCCAGTTCGCTCCTTATTTGGTATTTTAAGAACATAAGAAATTGCCATGCTGGGTCAGACCAAGGGTCCATCAAGCCCAGCATCCTGTTTCCAAGAGAGGCCAAACCAGGCCACAAGAACCTGGCAATTACACAAACACTAAGATGATCCCATGCTACTGATGCAATTAATAACATGGCTATTCCCTAAGGGGCGGATTTTCAGAGCCCTGCTCGCGTAAATCCGCCCAAAACCGGGCGGATTTACGCGAGCAGGGCCCTGCGCGCCGGGAAGCCTATTTTACATAGGCCTGCCGGCGCGCGCAGAACCCCGGGACTCGCGTAAGTCCCGGGGTTTTCAGAGGGGGCGTGTCGGGGGGCGTGTCGGGGGCGGGCCCGAACCGCGCGGCGTTTTCGGGGCATGTCGGGAGCGTTCCGGGGGCGTGGCTACGGCCCGGGGGCGTGGCCGCGCCCTCCGGACCTGCCCCCAGGTCGCGTCCCGGCGCGCAGGAGGCCCGCTGACGCGCGGGGATTTACGCCTCCCTCTGGGAGGCGTAAATCACCCGACAAAGGTAAGGGGGGGGTTTAGACAGGGCCGGGCGGGTGGGTTACGTAGGGGAAGGGAGGGGAAGGTGAGGGGAGGGCAAAGGAAAGTTCCCTCCGAGGAACGGGGGTAGGCTGCGCGGCTCGGCGCGCGCCGGCTATACGAAATCGATAGCCTTACGCGTGCCGATCCAGGATTTTAGCGGATACGCGCGGCTCCGCGCGTATCTACTAAAATCCAGCGTACTTTTGTTTGCACCTGGAGCGCAAACAAAAGTAGGCTATTCGCGCTCGTTTTAAAATCCGCCCCTAAGTATAATTGATTAATAGCCGTTAATGGACTTCTCCAAGAATTTATCCAAACCTTTTTTGAACCCAGCTACACTAACTGCACTAACCACATCATCTGGCAACAAATTCCAGAGCTTTATTGTGCGTTGAGTGAAAAAGAAATTTCTCCGATTAGTCTTAAATGTACTACTTGCTAACTTCATGGAATGCCCCCTAGTCCTTTTATTATTCGAAAGTGTAAATAAACGAGTCACATCTACTCGTTTAACACCTCTCATGATCTTAAAGACCTCTATCATATCCCACCTCAGCCATCTCTTCTCCAAGCTCTTCAGCCTTTCCTCATAGAGGAGCTGTTCCATCTTCTTTATCATTCTGATTGCCCTTCTCTGTACCTTCTCCATTGCAACTATATCTTTTTTGAGATGCGGCATCCAGAATTGTACACAGTATTCAAGGTGCGGTCTCACCATGGAGCGATATAGAGGCATTATGACATTTTCCGTTCTATTAACCATTCCCTTCCTAATAATTCCTAACATTCTGTTTGCTTTTTTGACTGCTGCAGCACACTGAGCCGACAATTTTAAAGTATCCACTATGATGCCTAGATCTTTTTCCTGGGTGGTAGCTCCTAATATGGAACCTAACATCGTGAAACTACAGCAAAGGTTATTTTTCCCTATATGCAACACCTTGCACTTGTCCACATAAACTTTCATCTGCCATTTGGATGCCCAATCTTCCAGTCTTGCAAGGTCCTCCTGTAATGTATCACAGTCTGCTTGTGATTTAACTACACTAAATAATTTTGTATCATCAGCAAATTTGATAACCTCACTCATCATATTCTTTTCCAGATCATTTATATATATATTGAAAAGTACCGGTCCAAGTACAGATCCCTGAGGCACTCCACTGTTTACCCTTTTCCACTGAGAAAACTGACCATTTAATCCTACTCTCTGTTTCCTGTCTTTTAACCAGTTTGTAATCCACGAAAGGACATCGCCTCCTATCCCATGACTTTTTAGTTTTCGTAGAAGCCTTTCATGAGGGACTTTGTCAAATACCTTCTGAAAATCCAAATACACTACATCTACCGGTTCACCTTTATCCACATGTTTATTAACCCTTTCAAAAAAATGAAGCACATTTGTTAGGCAAGACTTACCTTGGGTAAATCCATGTTGACTGTGTTCCATTAAATCATGTCTTTCTATATGCTCTACGATTTTGATCTTGAGAATAGTTTCCACTATTTTTCCCAGCACTGAAGTCAGGCTCACTGATCTATAGTTACCCGGATCGCCCCTGGAGCCTTTTTTAAATATTGGGGTTACATTGGCCATCCTCCAGTCTTCAGGTACAATGGATGATTTTAATGATAGGTTACAAATTTTAACTAATAGATCAGAAATTTCATTTTTTAGTTCATTCAGTACCCTAGGATGCATACCATCCGGTCCAGGTGATTTGCTACTCTTTAGTTTGACAATCTGGCCTACTACATCTTCCAGGTTCACAGTGATTTCGTTCAGTTCGTCTGACTCATCACCCCTGAAAACCATCTCCGGAACTGGTATCTCCCCAACATCCTCATTAGTAAACACGGAGGCAAATAATTCATTTAGTCTTTCTGCAATGGCCTTATCTGCGCATGTGCGCGCAGCCATCAGATTTTATAACACGTGCGCACGTTATAAAACTGGCGTGTCCTTGCACGCGTGCCACGAACTGCACGCACATGGACGTACACGTGCTTCTTTTAAAATCCACCCCTTAATGAATACATCTTAACAGTGACACAAACTCCTTCCACTAACAGGCTCTCTGAAGTATCACAAAACACTGAAAAAACAAACATACTCAGTACCTATGCAGCAAACCTGCCATACCAATCCAGCACTAACACCCTGAACACAAATAGTTTTGGTCCAGCATATAAAAAGATGGCAATGCAAATATGCCAAGGTGCCCTAGAACACCATTACACCTACTATTTGAAGGAGCAAATTGGAAAACAGAACAAGCTGGACTGCTACCATTCCCTACACAGAAAAATACATGCTAGCAGAATACCTCACCTCATTCACAAATGCAAAAAACAGGCAGACCCTCACCAAATTCAAGGTATGTGATCACAGACTAGAAATAGAAAGATGTAAACAAAAGCTAATCTAGAAACCCCAGGAAAACAGACTATGCAATGCAACTCTGCTAACAGAAACTGAAATGCATTTCCTCCTGTGCTATGTAAAATACAAAGAGATCAGAGATGCACATTTCCCCAAGCTCTCAGGCAAAATTCAGGACTTATCACAAAAGAATGAGCAAGAAAAAGTCTGTATAATCTTGGGGGAAAGAGGAGAAACAGCAGCAAAACCAGATCAGGGACAATATGGACCAGTACCAAAACCTGAGACATGTCTCTGATACTGTACTTTCCAAAACCTGCACCTTTACTTGACTTACTATTGTTTTGTAATTTTGTACCTTCTTTTCCTACCGTTTTATTTTAACCATTCTGTACATTACTTTGGCGACACATCTAAAACTGTCATTGCAATAGTTATCTGAATCTGAGCCAGTATAAGGTGCTGTAGTGGTAGATTTGACACTTTCTTCCAGGTTATAAATCTGTCAAAAGTCCATTGAGGGCAAAAAGACAGCAGATTCTGTCTTTAGCACCTAAAACCTATGAATCAACTTTTGGTTTTCTGAACTCCTCATTTTTTGTTTTTACTGGTGCTATAGAAAGGGGGTAGTGTTTCCTTTTTTTTGCTGAGTAACTTTAAAGTTACAAACAATAAGCCCTATTATCCAGAAACCGGAAGTACACGTACAAAACAAATGAAAAGGTTTCGGATTAATTTTACAAACTTCAATACGCCATATACAGAAATATAGTTATTATGAGGACAAATTTTGTAGGACCACTATCAACGGGATCTGTATAGCAATCAGACCCGATATAGAAGTGGTCACATTACTTTATTAAATAATGTTGAAGTCTCTCAAAAATTATATTGCCACGGGAGGGAAAAATTGAAAGTTCAAAACAAAGCCACGAAACAGCTTTTGTTTAAATACCAAATCATGCGCAACAAATGCAGTACTTAGCTTGAAACCGGAATTGAGGCTAAAATCCCGACGTGATCACGTTTCGGACCACCACGGTCCTGCTTCAGGGGTAAATCCTCCGTAAAAGTGACCACTTCTATATCGGGTCTGATTGCTATACAGATGCCGTTGATAGTGGTCCTACAAAATTTGTCCTCATAATAACTATATTTCTGTTTATGGCGTATTGAAGTTTGTAAAATTAATCCGAAACCTTTTCATTTGTTTTGTACGAAACGTTAAAGTTAGCCAGGCAAATCTTGAAAATCAAATTTCCTTCTTCCACTAAGTAGCAAAATTTTATTTGGGTAACTTTTTCCACCCAGGTAAGATTTTTTGGGGTAAGAAGAGGGAGGGCAAGGATATTCTGGGGTTGGGGCCTAAGTTTAGACAGAAAAAGCAGACCTTGCTATTTGGCTAAACATACCCAGATAAGTCTGATTGGACAACACTGTCCTAATGTTACCTGGGTAACGTTACTTGGATAATTTTAGCCAGATATATTCAATTTATAACATAGTGGGTTATGTCCACCTAAATATTCCAACTAAATCTCAGTCAATAAGAATTCTTACATTTTATCTTTCCTTTTTAAATCTTTTTTGCTACTTGTTATTTTAAGACTAGGACTTGCATTAGGAATTTTCCAGCAATGGGAGGTTCAGGGTCTATTTGAGTGACAGGAGGGTTCATCCCCTAAAGGGGGAGAACTCGATGAGGGAGCTTAGGAGAGGCAGCAGAGAGCTATGCTCTTCAGGAGCTCCAGTGAGGGATAAGGCAGTATTTTTTTCCTTTTCCTTTGGAAGAGTGTGTTGCAGCAGATTCAGGAGGTTGCTTTCCCCAGGAATTGGGTTTGGGAGCTTGTCCAGAAGGAGTTTTCATCATCAAGGTAAGAACATATGAACATAAGAAGTTGCCATACTGGGTCAGACCAAGTGTCCATCAAGTCCAGAATCCTGTTACCAACAGTGGCCAATCCAGGTTACAAGAACCTGGCAAATATCCAAAACATTAAGAAGATCCCATGCCACTAATGCCAGTAATAGCAGTGGGTATTCCCTAATTCAACTTGATTAATAGCAGTTAATGGACTTCTCCTCCAAGAATTTATCCAACCCTTTTTAAACCCAGCTACACTAACTGCCCCAACCACATCCTCTGGCAACAAATTCCAGAGCTTAATTATGTATTGAGTGAAAAAGAATTTTCTCTGATTAGTTTCAAATGTGCTACTTGTTAACTTCATGGAATGCCCCCTAGTCCATATTTGAGAAGCATTTCTGAACTGGAAGAAGAGTATTCTTTAGCTCTGGGGGTTAGCTGGGGAAGAAGAACTTTCAGAAACCCTGGAAAATCTAAAGGCCCCCTTACTTGATTTCTTCACAGTATATGAGGAATTAATTTTTAAATTGTGGAAGTGCCTAAAAATTGTATATGATTTATTTTTCTACCTACTGAGTTAAGAACTGATTCTTGTTGTTTCTACATTTTTGAATCTTATGGACTTAATTTTTGCCTCAAGTAAACTTTTTGGTTAGAAAATTATTTGTTTTGATCTGCTTTATTGGTGACTCTTCAGGATTCCTGTACCCATTCCATAGAACTCAAGTCTCCCCCTACCCCATATGAGCAGTCCAATGCTCTCCAGGGAAGGTGGCCCCTCCCCTGAGGGAAGGTCTTTCCCTTTAAGCCCTCTCTCTTTCTCTCTTCTCTTCTCTTTCAGCTGGAGACTGATATATCCCTTCACCCTCCACTTGCCAGGTGATATGATGAATGCTGAGATGTCTTCTGCATCTCGCCCAATGGAAGAAGGTATCAGTGCTCACAGCAGTTGGTGTGGAGGCCTCAGCCTGTACAACTCCAATTCAATGGATGTCAGCAACTTCAGGGTGATGGAGCATAAGAGTATAGCAGGTAGTTGAGACTCTCAGGTTAGTTGTAGAGGCTATGGTTAGAGGACAAAGATCAAGTAGAAGAAAGAGGTTGCTGGGGAAAGCATGATTTGATCAAGTGCTGCAGAAAAATAATTGAAAATCTTTTTCCCCTTTCAATTATCACCAGTACAGAGAGTGCACTGAAGTGTCCTGATGTGGCCAAAGGTCATCAGGTTGGAGGAAATATGTCTGCCTTGAGCCATGTGAATGGTTTTTTTTATATTTCTTCTGACATTCAGTCTAAACTTCAGAAACAAGATTTGACCTTTAAAGGGCTTAATATGCATACAAAGTTTTTAAAGCATCAGGTTTCAACTCTCCAAATGATAAATTAGCAGTGGCTGACAATAATTCAGTCTTACATCAAACTGGAGGCTTTGGAGAATTCTGCTCACCATCATAATTTGCAGTTTATTAATTTTCCTAAATGTTCAAATGTTTACCAGCAGAAATGTTCAAAAATATCTTCTGGAGTAGATGTCTGGAAGATGCTAGAATAGGCAATTACATTTATTTCTGTTTGAAGCAGGTACAAAAGTACTTCATGGGGCTTTCAAAATGAAACTCCCATGCGTACAATTTCTCCCCCAACTTGACTTCTTGCCTCTTTTTGCAAAAGTAAAAGTATGCATGCTGTCTATCCACAGTGGAGGGGGGAGGTGGATTTTCAAACTCAAGATTTATGCAGATATAACACTGAAACTGAATATGAAAATAGCCTTGAAATCCAGCCTCCCTGGTAATAGCTACATTTTCTATGACACTAAACAATTGAGGTCTTGTTTGAAAGACAGTACTTTTGGAGGGTGAAGTTCTATCAAGCTTCTGAACCTCTGACAAAGTGAGTGTTATAGTTTAAACATTGCTTAAATATTTGTCTTCTAGTTGAGCTTGTCATTCATACATACATGCGTTGCCGGACGCAAATACATTTTTCTCCTTTTTGTAATTTTATCTTGCTTGTCTTTATTTTTGGGACTTGGTTCTCTCCACTTGGAGGGCTAGATGGAACATGTACATAGATTGTTGCGCTGGAGATGGGCCCTTGGCCTGGTGCAGGATTGGTACGGCCATCCGGTCATACCCGGAGAGCGCCTGCCACCAGGAGGCAGAGCACAGGAGGAGACAGAGGCTAGCTGGAACTTCACCAATAGCAACCCAGGGTTCTCTCAGGTTGAGCCCTTGGTTTCCCTGGCTGCTTGGTCTTGGTGGGCCTCGCAGGATCTCCTGGTGAGGAAGTGTAGAGGTGTGCCCACCAAGAACAAGGGTGTGCGGTCGAGGTCCAAACCAGAATGTCTAGTGGTCACAAGAGGCCAGAACAGATAGTCCGAATGAATAGCGAGAATCAGTGCCAGAGTAGTAGATCAGAATGATCAGCCAAAGCAGGGGTCAGTACCTGTAGTCAATCCGGAAGTAGTCAGTGTCCAGGCAGAGGTTGGTTCCAGCAGGCAGTCAAGAATGGTCAGTGTTCAGGCAGAGGTCAAGAATAGTCAGGAGCAAGCAAATGGTCAGTACCATGAGATCAGTCCGGAGGGTACTACCAGGGATGGCGAGAAGAAGAAACAGGAGACGCTGGAACAGGAGACACTGGAACAAGAGACACTGGAACAAGAGACACGGAACAGGAAACGCTGAAAGGCAAACTAGACACACCGGAGTTTACGGCCCGATTGCCAAGACAATCAGCTAAGGGCTGACGTGTGGTTTAAATACCCTGCTCAAGTGACATCAGCCTCGGGCGCTGCCCGAGGTTTTCCCACGCTTGGCCCTTTAACTCAGGGAGAGCTCTGCGCACGTGCGCTAGGGAACGGGGCCGATGCCAAGGAGGCCACTGAGCCCCGGCACAAGGACAGCTGCGATGAGGAAGGCTGTGAAGGAGCCGGGGACGCTCGTGGAAGCCATGCCTGAGTAGTGCAGGGACTCAAGGCGGCGCTGGTATATGGTCGGGCCAGGTGAGCAGGACCGGCCGTGGAGCGGACGCGGCCGGGAAGCGCAACATAGATTAGCATAGTTGCTTCTTTAATTTTGTTTGCAGTTCCTTAACATGGAAATTCAATTTTATTGCTTCTTATGTATTCCTGTACCATATTATTCCTTTTAACTGTGTTGAAAAAAAAATAAATTATAAATAAATAAATAAATACATAACATGTTTTCACTGGTGAATGTTAAGTGAATCCATTATTAAATAAAGATCTTATCTTCAGCAAAACTTTCACTACTCACACCTTGCCAAAATATTTGTGTCACAACATATTGCAGTAAAAACAACTTTACAGAATATAGGGGCAGTTCTGCTTGATCAATACTATGATCACAGCATAAAGAAATCCTTCAGAATATCCAAGCAAGTAGCATTTCCTGTAAAATGCTTCTGGCATCTTAGTCCAGCTCTGTTTACTGGTGTTTACAAGACTTGGCAAGTTTATCTGTTCTTGTTTTAAACTTTTCTACAAAAGCCTCTCATTTTGCAATCCGTCATTTAATGTGGTTTTTGTTTGTTTTGATCATATTTTCTGGGACCTGTTGAGTTGTGTTGTCCCTCCATCCTGTAAAAATCAACTGAGCTCTTCATCCAGTTGGCCACTTATTTCCTGTTTGAAGGTTGGAATGCTTTAGTTCTTGAGAGATGATTCCTATGCATGGGCACCCAGCATACACTGTTTATGTACGATCATAGATTTACCTTGCTCCAAAGTCATCGTTATTTCAATTTTTGGGTCACTGCCTAAGTATTCACACTATATAGAGACTACATGATATAAATAACTGGCATATCCTCAATAAGTCACACACAAAAAAAGGTGTCAATCAAAATGCATTTTTATTTCCTCCCCCGCATTTAATTATCTGAGCATCTGACATTGAAGTTAAATGCTATCTAAAGTCTTGTAGACCAGATGTCATTAAGACACTGTCTGCTGAATTAGGTGGGTGTGAGTATAAATTAGTAAGCGCAAACCTGCTTTATGTTTGATGTACACTAATGAATAAGACTGCATGTGAGTAAGAATAACATCTGTTTAATTATTTCTCCATTTATTAAGAAAATAGTGTGCTATACTGATCCAGAACTTCCTGCTGGTGAAGCCCATGTTTGCTTGGTAATTCCACGACAAACACAAACAACAGAAGCAGCTCTGACAACAAAAACATGATTGTTTTTATATACTTTGACAATGTAGCACTATGGCAGCGGAATGATTAGTTTAATCCAAATTACATTTCACTATCATATAGAATGCACTAGTCTTCCAAATCAAAGGACAATGTGAATGCATTATAATACCCTCTTCTTCCTAACAGCAGTTTCCTTAAAGATTCAAGAAAGCTTAATAATAGGTTGCTAGAAGCAGTGTATAAGTTGCTACATTAAAAATGCTTTTCTGGGACTAGCTTGTTAGATCAGTAACAAGTACTTTGCATCGCCATTAGGAGGGGGAGGGGATGCATTCACAGTCACCGGGGGAGGAAGCCTCAGCCATCAGTGCTGAAATGTAATGACCAGACTAAGGTACCGTATCAGTTAGGTTCTGGAAGAAGCCGTGGTCTGTGACCCTGGTTAAGGACTGTCATTGCATTGGCTAGGCTGAGTTGGAAGAGAGAATTAAAAATAGGGAGAACAACAATTGTGAATAAAGGCTCATAGTGCTGAAACCCAATAAAGGACAATTCTGATTGAGTTGTAAACCCAAAGAAGTAGGAGGAAACTGCTGGGACAAAAAAATGCTTTTTTGAGTTTATGAAACAGATCATCTTTTGAACACACACAATAGGCAAATTTTATTTCTATTTTAGATCTGATTCCTAGGAATAGTAATTTTAAAACGAGCATGTATGCCCATATACGTGTGTATGTGGGCGCAACAACACGTGTTGGATTGTTTCTTTTCTTGTAAAGAACTTTATTGCCAATAGTATCAGAATTACAAGCACATAGAATATAATAATTCAATTTTTCCTAGCGTTTTCCCATAACTCCTTCCCACCCTTTATATACAGAAAAATAAAATCACAGAGTGGAATACACAATGGACCGATCAGTGTAAATGTGGAGATTTAAGAAATATGAAAAAAAACTGTACATCTTTTTCATATCTAGATCTAAAGTCCATAGAAAAGGTTCCCAACAGCGGTATAAGAGTTCTGTACTTTTTCTGTTTTCAGGTCTGCAGTTCTGTATTCCAAAGTCATTAGATCAAGCATTTAGGATCACCACATCTCTGTCTCAGGTGGAAACACTTCCATCCATTGAAAAAGAATACAGCGCTTCGCTAGATACAAGCAAATATGTATGTGTCTTCCCCACACCACTCCCTGAGAAACAAGATATAATAGTGCAAAACCACAATCAATAGCTTTCGACCTTTTAGTCATAGTAGCCAACGACTTAACAAAATGGTAATATCTGCAGACATTCCGACAAGCAGTGAACTAGAGTGGCAGCTGTCATAGAACATTTCTTACATTGATCAGATCCGATATTCATATGTTTAGCTCACACAGGGGAAATTATTGTTCTGTGTAAGATACAAAATTGTAATTCATGGAGTAATATAGTCTTAGTGGTTTTACGCATTAAAGTAATACATGTTCCTATATTTCCGTTATCTAAATCGATATTCAAATCATTCCGCCAAACTGCTGCTAGTGTATCCAATGTAGTATGAATATCTAATTTATGAAGGAATTTATATAAATTTGCTAAAGAATGTCTGTTTACGACACATCCTGACATAATCTTTAAAAGGTAGGACATACTAATAGTAAGTCTTCTTTATGAATTGTGGATGTAATATAACTATGAATTTGTAAATAAAGAAAATAATCTTTTGATGTAAAATCCAGTACTTTTTGACTATATGTAAATGTGTGTATGTTGTGTTTCCTTGTATATGTAATCACTCAGCAAAGTAGAAGTCACCAGTACATTCTGTCAGAAAAACATAGGGGCGGATTTTAAAAGCCCTGCTCGCGTAAATCCACCCGGATTTACGCGAGCAGGGCCTTGCGCGCCGGCGCGCCTATTTTCCATAGGCCTGCCGGTGCACGCAGAGCCCCGGGACTCGCGTAAGTCCCGGGGTTTTTTGTCGGGGGCGGGCCCGGGGGCATGGTTTCGGCCTGGGGCTGTCCGGGGGCGTGGCCGCGCCCTCCGGAACCGCCCCTGGGTCGCGTCTCGGCGCGCCAGTGGCCCGCTGGCGCGCGTGGATTTACTTCTCCCTCCGGGAGGCGTAAATCCGCGGACAAAGGTAGGGGGGGCTTTAGATAGGGCCGGGGGGTGGGTTAGGTAGAGGAAGGGAGCGGAGGCAGGCTGCGCTGCTCGGCGCGGCTCGGCTGCCCAAAATTGGCAGCCTTGCGCGCGCCGATCCTGGATTTTAGAAGATACGCGCGGCTACTCGCGTATCTACTAAAATCCAGCGTACTTTTGTTTGCGACTGGTGCGCCAACTAAAGTACGTGAACGCGCATTTTTTAAAAATCTACCCCATATTGCGTAAACCAGGGGGAAAATTGGGATTACCAGCCAAAGGTAAAAAAAAGAAAGACTGTTGTGGGCAAACCAAACCAAAGGGTTACGCGCATAAGGTACGCGCGTAACCCTTTTAAAAGGCCCCTGCGCGTGCCGAGCCTATATTGCATAGGCTTCCGGCGCATGCAAAGCCCCAGGACATGTGTAAGTCCCGGGGCTTTCTTGGGGTGGGCATGTTAGGGGGCGTGACACGGTCGGCGCGTCATCCGGGGGCGTGTCGGGGGGGTGACGCGGTCAGCGTGACATCCGGGGGCGTGTCGGGGGGGTGACGCGGTCAGCGTGACATCCGGGGGCGTGACGCGGTCGGTACATTATCTGGGGCGGTGCCACGGGCGTGGTTTCGGCCTGGGGGTGTTCCAGGGGCGTGGCCGCGGCTTCCAGACCAGCCCCCGGACCGGAACATGGCGAGCAGCAGCCAGCCCAGTGCGCACAAAGTTACGCCTCGAGCAGGCGTAACTTGTGCGACAGAGGTAGGTGGGGGGTTTAGATAGGGCCAGGGGGGTGAGTTAGGTAGGGGGAAGGGAGGGGAAGGTGGGAGGAGGCGGAAGGAAAGTTCCCTCTGAGGCCGAAATCAGAGCGGCCTCAGAGGGAACGGGCAGCGCGCACAGGGCTCGGCACGTGCAAGTTGCACAAATGTGCACCCCCTTGCGCGCGCCGACCCCGGATTTTATAAGATACGTGTGGCTACTCGCGTATCTTATAAAATCCGGCGTACTTTTGTTCGCGCCTGGTGCGCGAACAAAAGTACGCACGCACGCTGTTTTAAAATGTACCCCATAACGTTAATGAAGTTTTCAGGATCCAGTTGTGCCATTACATGAGTTCATTGGGGGAGGAGTGGGGCTAAGGACTGTTTTCTGAGGGAAACTATTGAGGGGTTACAATCTGAGGTAGATTTACAATTGGTGGGAAGATGGGTGGGTCATTTGTAGTTGAAGGGGAGGACTAGGGGGAGGTATCTAATTGGCTGGTGGATATTGATACAGTATGAGGTAGAAAAAAGGATGCTATTCGGGTAATGCCTGTTTAAAGAGCCAGGTCTTTAGGTTTTTTTTTTCATTTCTGGGTGCATGGCTCTAGACAGAGGTCAGGTGGCATGGAGTTCCAGAGGGCGGGACCTGCAATCGATAGAGCTCGGTCTTTCGTGGAATAGAGGTGTGTGTTCTTAGGAGAGGGTGTGTGTGTAGGATTCCTTTGTAGGCTGATCTAGTGGGTCGGTTGGAGGTGTGGAGGCGGAGGGAATGATCCAACCAATGTATGTTACAGTTGAGTAGGGTCTTGTGAATAATTGAGAGATTCTTGTAGAAAATGCGGAAGGATATCGGAAGCCAGTGGAGTTCTTTCAGGGCGGGGGTGATATGGTCTGTTTTGCGGGTTTTAGAATTCTGGCAGAGGCATTTTGCAGCATTTGGAGTGATTTGATGGTAGAGGTAGGGAGGCCTAGGAGTAGTGAATTACAGTAGTCAATTTTGGAAAAAATGGTGGCCTGAAGGATTGGGCGGAAATCATTGAAATGGTCTAAATCGAGCTTAAAACTGGAAAAGTGCCCATATTGTGCTATAACATTTAAAGCCAAGGGAACAGAAGTAAGAGCTCATGACAACAACAATAAAAGATCATCTGCAAAAAGTTAAGTCTTCACCGCCCCCCCCCCCCCCCCCCACCAATTGGAATATCTTGAATCCCTTCATTAACCCTCAGCAAATGAACCAGAGGTTCCAAAGATAATGTGACAGTGGGCAACTCAGTCAGGTACCTCGCAACAAGTCAAAACTATCAGAAAAATATCCATTAGTCCAAACTCGCATTGGAATTCGTATACAATATATTTATATCATCAAATATTAGATCCTGAAGACCATATTTATGTAATACTAATTTGAAAATTTTCCAGGACACCCTAACAAAAGTCTTTTCTGCATCACATCCAACTTGATGACACACTTCTAGGGCTAAGAACACCTTTCTAATGTTCACGGTAAACCTTTTCCACACAAAAATACTATCTGATCTTTTGATATTAAAGATGGAATGATATTTTAGCCTATTAACTAAAAGTTTAGCATATAACTTGATATCAATATTGAGAAGTGATATAGGGTGATAGTTTGCTGGATATGATGAATCTTTTCCGCTTTTATGAATCACTGTAATAATTGCTTCTCCTAAAGTAAAAGTAAGATGTGAATACATAGGCAAATCATTAAATAATGCACAAAGACCAATTTCCATGTGTTTTATAAGATTTTTGTAGAATCCTGCATCTAGGCCATCTGGACTTGGTGCTTTAAAATTAGCAAAATCCATTATCGCTTTATTTACTTCAGTTGTTCTAATAGGTTCATTTAACTTTCAAACAATCTGTTCTGATAGTATTGGCAGTTGAACTTTCTGCAAAAATTCCCCCTCTTCTTGATCAGAGCTAGTGTGTAAATTAATACAGAATTCCCTAAATATCTGCTTATATCTTTAGGATGTGTCCAAATTTCCCCATTTCCATCATAAAAGGATGAAATAAAATTTGAATACTATTGCCCTCGGAGAAGATTTGCCAACATCTTCCCCGCCTTATTTCCATACAAATAAAGTCTATGTTAAAGGTGTTTATCGTATGACATACCCTATTTTGTAAAAGCTCATTTAAAATTTGTGGCACCTGTTTAAATTTTTCCTGATCTCTAAGAGATTTTGTAAGAAACATAGATCTTTTGAGCCCCTGTAACTCTTTTCCCAGTTTCAGTTATATTGTAATTTAAAAGCTTCTTCTTATGACTCACATAGCTTATAATTTTCCCCCTTACGACTGCCTTGGCCACTTCCCAGAACAGGAGGGGATTTGACCTGGGTTCCTTGTTGCATTTACATAAAGGGGTAGATTTTCAAAGGGGTGCATAACCCCCGAAAACCTACCCTGGTGCGTGCCAAGCCTATTTTGCATAGGCTCGGCAGTGCGCACAAGCACCGGGACACGCGTATGTCCCGGGGCTTGTGCGCACCGCCGAGCCCCGGGACCACCCCCGGGGGCAGGGCGGTGGTCCGGGGGTGGTCCCGAGTCCTCCGGCATAGCAGCCGTGCCAGTGGTTTGCGCGCTGGCAGCTGGCCGGCAGGCATAACTTGGCAAAATAAGGTAGGGGGGGATTTAGGTAGAGCTGGGGGGTGGGTTAGATAGGGGAAGGGAGGGAAAGGTGGGGGGGAGCTAAAAAAAGTTCCCTCCAAGACCACTTCGATTTTGGAGCGGCCTTGGAGGGAACGGGGAAAGCCATCAGGACTCCCCTTGGGCTTGGCGTGCACAAGGTGCACAAATATGCACCCCCTTGCATGCGCCGACCCCGAATTTTATAACATGCGCGCAGCAGCACCCATTGCAGCGGAAAAATCCTGGAATATATATAGTTTGTGGCCTTGATGAGAAATATTTCTGTGCTTAAGATATGATTGTAGATATTGAACTTTATGAGCATAATTCAGAAACTTGATGACTACTCACGGTCTTGCCGCATCTTTTTTTTTTTTCATTTCAAAATTATGAGCATATTCAATAACAAGTTTGCCAATCAATTCAGAGCTTTCCATCTCTCAAGGAAGCCATGTTTCTATCAAGTCTGCTAATTCAGAATCTGCTACAGTTTCACTAATCCCCATAAAATGCAGATTATTACAGCCTGACCGCTTTTCGAGGTCATCAATTTTCTCAATGTACTCCGCCGTTAATTTCTCTAATTTCGATATTTTCGTGTGCAATGCCAAAGTATCATCTTCTAGCAAAGTAATCTTGTATTTTGTCACTGTAATACGATTGCCAATATAAAGTATGGACGTTTTAAGCTCCCTAATATTATTGTTTAGTGTAGCTAAACATGTCTCTAAAGCTGCAACAACAGCTGTTGTTAAACACCATTAGGAGTTCCTGGACAGACTGATGTAGGCCCTCAGCAGTGTCCACCATTTTACCTTCCTGTGTCATGCCTCTGGCTTTCTCACTTGTACCGATTCACATGGTCATTTCTGGAGGTGATTGCACAGCATGTTTGTCCATAGGTTTGTGTGTTTTGTACAGTATAATGTGATAAATCTGGCCGCTGAAAAAGAGTGTAAAATCTGAAAAAAGCAGGGGTGGCACCTGGAACTCATTCAATTCACATCTGGTTCTACTCACCACATCATGTCACCCCTGCATTAGAATTTTAAATCATCCACACAAGTGTGTGCATATTATATAAAATATGCCTAACACATGTGTGTGTGCTCCTAATTTTAAGCAGTTACACGAGGAAATGTAATTCACAATAGTTTCCTTAGGACTTGTCATCTTTTACACATGCAAGTGAGCACATTTTAAAACATGCGCATATGAACAAAATTACCAGTTTGACTAAGTAGTCCACCAGTATTCCCAGTCTATCTTTAGGTGATCAAAACCTTCTGGTTCTTCAGCCTGCACTCCTCCCAGTTTACCCAGACCCCTCACTCAGTCAGTTTTTGGCTACAATAAGTTTTATTCAGACTTATATCTGATAAAGAGCAGAAGTAAATATGTGCGGGTAACAAGACTTATACACGTTGCATTCATCAGTTTTAAAATTGGGATTTATGCATTAAAGTGTTGGTCCCCACCACAAAATATCCCACCCCAAATCTGCACCTTTTAAAGTGTGTTCTGTTGCTCATGCCCACATATATGTGAGTAATTTTCCACTTTTAAAATAAGAGTTGTGTGTGCTCGGCCCATATGCTCATATATAAGGGTCTTTTTACATTAGCAATTCTTTTTAAATTCATCTCTGTGTTATTAAAGTTTATATGCAGAAAATGAAAAAACCGTTGCTGTGTTAGTCCACTTGGATTTATAGAAATAAGAGTCTGTAACTAGATTTCAAGAGCTATGTTTCCCTCAAGTCAGTGAAGAAACAATGAGGTTATTTCAAGAATACAATTATCTAGATTTTAGGTTGACTAAGGGCCTCATTTTCCAATATCGCAGTGGTAACGCATGAGGGGGCGTGTCCTATGCAAATAAGGCATTTTTTGTGCAGCGGGGAAACAGCGCGGCACGCGATTTATTCGCCATTTGCGGAACTGGAGTCGCAAATCGCGAAAACATCGTGCACCGCGATAAAACAACCAATGAATCTTCGCAGTACACGAAAGTGTCCAGCCAGGAGTATCGCAGTCTCTCTCTCTCTCTCTCTCTCTCTCTCTCTCTCCAGGAGCCTGAAACAGGCTGTCTGGGACTATCGTGAACTGCGATAACCCTTTACCAGCCTGTAGCGCACAACGTATCGCGCATGAAAGGGATGTAGCTATTGGCCGTGTTAGGAGCCGCGCTACCACTGCGGCCGTTTCGCCGCACACGATAACTTTACATAAACTCCGCCCCAACTCCACCCCCTGAATACTAAATTAAGAATTTGCATTCGCAAATCGCGTTAACGGCTGTTAGCGCGATTTGCGAATTTATCTCCTGCGGTAACTCCTTAGAAAATGACCCCCTAAGTATTCCTTTACAGCTAGGAAATATAGGGTGGTTGACAAACACTCATTTACTGATCCTAATTTCTATACAAGTAGAAGTGGGAAATTTTCAAAATCCGCAAATGCTATAATCCAAACTAACAAACGATGGGGCCTATTTACTAAAGGCTTTCTTCCATTTTAAGTCTATGGGAAAAATGCTTAGTAAATGACCCTCTATTGTAATTAAACTGAAAAGGATGTTCATTGTAGATATGTTGATCCATCCATTTATCACTTAGGATTTTTGCAAGTTTTGAATACCTATTCTGTAGATATTCAGTTAAATGAGAATGTGCTACAACCTAATCCACAGCCCCATTGCCCTTAGTGACAGAACTGCTTCTCTTGATTTTAAATTAAACTGCATTCATCCTCAGAAAGTTTCAATTTGTGCCCCCATGGCCTTCATACTTCATATTCAGTGTACTTTGAATAATTCTTGAGAGCTAAATCCTTGTTAGTTTCTTTCAGATGCTTTACTAATACACTTCCAACTTCTCACATTGCTAAAGTTAACACTTCTAGCCTTTTCAATCATTCTAGGTAGGATAAATGTTCTTGTCACTTAAGGACATTCCCTGATGGAAGAACATTCAGTGCTAGAGTTATAATTTTTCCCCTGTACAGAAAGTCATGTAGGGATTCAACCTCAGCAAAATAAATAGCTTACTATGTTCATTTCTTTATTATAGTTTCACAGAGGGAGATTTAAGAAGATCCTAATCAACAAGTCTATGTATTTTATCTGCAAACAAAAGTGAAAAGCCAAGTAAAACCTAGATAAGGAATTTGTCAAAGTTTTGGGTCAATTAATAAATTTAAGAAAACTGGAAGAATGGTTGAAGATTTGGCAGCTAGGACGCAATACCAAGAAGGGCAGCAATCCAAAAGAGCTGCATGTGATGGAGACCAAAAGACAAATGTGTATGGACCAGGAGACCTTGGGGTAATAATGTCTGGCGATCTGAAGGCAGTAAAGCAATGCAACAAAGTGGTATCTAAAGCCAGAAGGATAAAGGGCTGCACAGAGAAAGGAATAACCAGCATGAAAAAGGAGGTGATAATACCCTTGTTCAGGTCCTTGGTGAGACCTCTCCTGGAGTACTGTATTCACTTAGACTATATTTCAAAAGGATAGAGACAGGATGGAAATGGTCTAAAGGAAGGCAACCAAAAAGGTGTGGGGCCTGTTTCTGAAGAGGAGAGGAGAGGCTGAAGGATCTAACATGTATATCCTGGAGCATAGGAGGTGCAGGGGAGATGTGATACAGACAAAACTTACTACATTTTTTCAGAAGTCCCTAATGCTAACTTGTCTCCATGCACAATCTGACTTGTAAAAAATGTCTAAAAATGGTATAACATATGCCCAACACAAACTTGACAAGCCTCCAAACCTCCCACTTCCAATCTCACCTCATCAGTTCCTTGCATTTCTTTTGTCTGTCAGTTTCTTCTAACATGTATTGCCTCCCCAGCACAAGGTGGAGACATCTTGAACTTTCCCTTTACCAGGAATTTGTTCAAAGTCATTAGGTCTAGGATGGAATGGTGTCAGAGTCAACCATACTGGCTTCTATGAGGGAGGAGAGTTCCTTGTGTAGCAGCTTATGTTGAGAAGCAGAGCAAGAGTTTCTCAATGGGTGATTAGGTGAGTTTTCCATTAGAAATAATCAATATCCATTCTTGACTATGCTGAGAACCCATATGTCTGGAGGAAAGTTCTCTGGCACTGATACTGGGCTATGCCTTTCTTGATCCAGCCAAAACCCCATCCCAGGTATTGGCTGAGATGCTGGCTGTGGTTTGGGGCCCTCCACTCTCTGAAACAAAAGCAGGGTCCTTGCTGTTGACTAGGATGAAGGAGCAGAAGAAATATCTCCATGGTGGATAGAAAGGTTTGCTCATCAACCAGAAGTTTCTTGCTCCTGGCATTGTGCACTGATAAGACCTCTACCTATGGTTCTTGACCTTCACATGATGCGCATCATTGGAGATCCCTGTTGGAACTGAAACAGAACCCTTCACTTTCTTTGGGTGGGAGGATGATGGCCTATGTCCTTCACCCCTATGGATGCTTGATCCTGAGGGGGATTAATGTCCTCCTGATGTTGATGCACCACCAGCAGTTGGTGAAGATCTTGGGACCCTAAATGCCAGTGCCTCTAATGCTGATGTCAATGGACTGGACTTAACTCTCCTAAAGAGCTTTTCCATCAGCTTCCAATGGCAAAGGTGTCTTCTAGGATTATATTCTACACATTCTACACAATAATTTGTGGCTCTATCCCAGGCAATGAATATGCAATCATGTAGATCTGTGATAGACATGATACAATTAAACCAGGAACACTTATTGAGGCTGCTGACCTTTGAGGGGCGCTCTTGAGCAGTGACCAAGATGGCTGCCTAGTCTCATGGCTCCGTAAGATCTCAGAGCTAACAACTGGAAAAAAACCCACATAGCTGTCGCGTTCTACTGTGTGAGCTCGTCTACCATCTCGAAGGATGACTACACCTAAGTCAGGGAAAATTGAGGCTGCCTTCGTGGCAGATTCAGGCTCAAAAAGAGCGAAACAGGACCCGCCATTGCCGGAGAAGTCGCTTGCCACAAAAACAATGGCATCGGTGGAAGTGGTCTTGGCTGAATTAAAACAACTAAAAGACATGATTCAGCTTAATATCAATGTGACATCGGCTATCCAGGGGGACCTACAATCCATGGTGTAACAGATGTCTAGCTTTCAATCACAGCTGGAAGATGTTGAATCACAGACCTCATCGCTGCTTTTAGCAACTGCATCACTACCTCGCATGACTAGTGAAGTAGAGAAACTACAGCAAGATATCGAAGATCTATCCAATCGTAACTGTCGCAATAACATACGGATCCTCGGGATCCCAGAAGGCGCTGAAGGATCCGACATGATGGACTTTCTTGCTGCCCTGGTGCCCTCTTGCCTGCAGGTAAAATTTGACTATCCGTTTGAGCTTGAAAGAGCACACAGAGTGCCGTCGAGACCGCCACATGACCCTAAATATCCTAGGCCCATAATATTTAAGGTGCTGCAATACCCTCAAGTACTTACCATCCTAGCGGCGGCAAAGAGTAAATCTCCCATACAATTTCAAGGTAATTTGCACTTGTTTGTTCCAGACTTCGCCAAAACTATGGCTGTTTGACAGAAAGCTGTTTTAGCTTTATGCCCTCAACTGCAAGCCCTAGGTGCGTAATATGGCCTACTTTATCCTGCTCAAATGAAAGTAACTTGCCATAACCAAACTAGCCGGCCAATAGAGTACAGTGCGCTTCATTAACCCACATTTGGACGCGTGTTTGACATGCTAGCTTTACCCCTTATTCAGTAAGGGGTACTAGCGCTTTGAAAACGCGCATCCAACCACCCGAAACTAATAGCGCCTGCAACATGCAATTAGTTATTCCCGCGCGATTCACTAAGTAAAATGTGCAGCCAAGCCGCATATTTTACTTTCAGAAATTAGCGCCTACCCAAAGGTAGGCGCTAATTTCTGCCGGCACCGGGAAACTGTACAGAAAAGCAGTAAAGACTGCTTTTCTGTATGCCCTCCGACTTAATATCATGGCGATATTAAGTCAGATGTCCCAAAGTAAAAAATAATTTAAAATTTTTTTTTTTAAATCGGCCCGCAGCTCGTGGGTTGAAAATCGGATGCTCAATTTTGCCAGAGTCCAGTTTCCGAACCCGTGGCTGTCAGTGGGTTTGAGAACAGACACCAGCAAAATTGAGCATCAGCTGTCAAACTCATTGACAGCTGCAGCTCCTGTCAAAAAGAGGCATTAGGGACGTGCTAGTGTCTCTAGCTCCTCTTTTTACCGCGGGCCCTCATTTAAATACTGAATTGCGCGCACAGGAGAGTGGCCTGTGTGTGTGCCAGGAGAGCGGGTGCTCGCCCGCTCTCCCACGACTTTTACTGAATCGGCCTGAAAGTTATTCCATCAACCAACGGATCTGGAAGCATTTTTGCAAACACAGGAGCAAGCGCAAGGAATGTTAACCTGAGCTCCTGTGCTTTTTCTGGATGATATCCTGTATGAGTGGGTTCCTTTCTGGAAGTGCAACATATTTCTTTTCTTTTTAGAGGAATCGTGCTGAATTTTTACTTTCATCGTCGATGAGTTCAAGTAAAGCGATAATTATGTTCCATAGCCAACAGCTGCAACACCCATTTGCTCTCATACTTACACTGTGGGTTTTTTCTTATTTTTTTCATTATGTTTGACGATGACCTGGGCTTTGGGATTTGGTAGCCATTGGCCTGCCCTGAGGCTCATTTGATACGTGGTGCCTTGATGGCGCTACCTGTTTCACAATACCTACTGTTTTTTCTGACTCTTTCCTTCAGCTCTCTGTTTTTATTTTTTATTTTACTATTATTTTTACGGATTTCACTCTATGATCTCAACAGGAAGCTTTTGTAAACTATACATGGTCATGGAGCTGCTGCTGATCGGCACCCAATAATGACTTTGTTTTTCTTTCAATGGCGTCTAACATTGGATCTCTTGCAATCGTATCTCTGAACGTCAATGGCTTCTCAAACCCCATTAAGAGGAAAACAATTTTGACCTATTTGCAATCTCTTCACACAGATATCACATTCATCCAGGAGACTCACCTCTCTCCCACTGAATCGCTCAAGTTAAAACAGCAATGGGTTGGTCAAGTTTTCTACAGCCCTGCAGTGCATATGAAGAGAGGTACTGCCAAATTGTTACACAAATGATTGGGGGCACAAGTTACTTATCAGGCTGCTGATCTGGATGGTCGTTGGATCCTGCTCTGGATAAGTATTGCCAATGAGTCCTTTACTCTTCTCAATTTATATGCCCCAAATGCTGATGATCCTGAATTCTTTCATACTGTTTTCATTCAAGTCCTGGCTGCGGACTCCTCTAATTGTATCATCGGTGGAGACTTCAACCAACTTTTAGATCCTTTTCTGGATAAAAAAAAATCTACTGTTCGTCCCAACATTTCTAAATCGGGCAAAACCCTGCAACATCTTACTTCATCATTTGGTCTATCAGATCCGTGGCGTTTACTTCATCCTACAGACTTGGATTATACATTTTATTCTTTTCCACATTCATCCTACTCTCGTATTGACTATTTTCTTATCTTGCACAAACTGGTTACTACGGTACAGTCTGCAACTATCTGCCCCATTTTACTGTCTGACCATGCGGCAGTGACGCTCACTTACAGACTACAATCTCCCATACAAGTGGATCAACAATGGCGCTTCAACTCTACTTTACTGGCTGATACTTCTTTCATCGATACTTTTAAAGCCAAGATTTTGGAGTACTTCAGTTTCAACACTACTTCCGATGTCTCAGCTGCATCAATTTGGGCGGCTTTTAAAGCTACAATTTGAGGTAATATCATCAGCTAAACTATTAGACAAAGGCAAATTCAAAAAGCCGCTTTAAACACGCGATAGCAATAAGTCACTTGTCTGGAACAGGCTCACTTGGCCTCTCCTACAACAACCTGTCTGAACTCATTACTTAAAGCCCGATACCAATATAATCAGTTACTGAGTGCCCAAGTCAAGCTCAGCTTATTCTGGACTAAGGCTCTTTATTATGTTGAAAATAACAAATGTGGCCATCTCTTGTCCTCCTATCTTAAAAAGAGGATGGAGAAAAAACGTATAGTCAAAGTGTTATCACCCTCTAAACAATAGTTAACCTGAAATGATTATATCCTACAAGCTTTTCAAGAATTCTACGTGACTCTGTATCAGTCTGAAACCACGACGTCTACAGGTGTGATCCACCAGTTCCTTTCCAAACTCTCACATCCCTCTCTCAAAAACTCTCAGAAATCAGTGTTGGATGGCCCTATATTGCTGGAAGAAGTTGGTTTGGCCTTCTCCTCTCTTTCTAGTGGGAAGGCACCCGGACTCAATGGATTTACGTCGGACTTCTATCATGCCTTCAAAAAGGATCTTACCCCACACTTGCATGATTATCTCTCTTCTATACATTCTCATTCTACAGCTGCTTCTGCTTTTACCAAAGCCTGCATAGTAGTGCTTCCAAAGCCTGGTAGAGATCCCATGAACATATCCAATTACAGACCTATTTCCCTCTTAAATACTGACTATAAAATATTTGCTAAAATCCTGGCCACTAGGCTCTCACAGTACATGTGTTCTCTTATTCACCCTGACTAGTCGGGTTTTATAAAAAAAACATGTATTTATTTATTTATTTTTAGCTTTTATATACCGGAAGTTCCTGTATACAATACATATCACTCCGGTTCACATTTAACAGAGTTAACTATCGCCGGGGAGGCGATTTACAAGGAACATGTTGAAAAAATGAACGGGTAATCTATAATAAGGTACAATCTATTATAAAACAACTGGGATCAACTTAGAGAACAACTGGGAAATATAAAACTGAAGCAATATAGACACTACATTATAGACACTGTAACCGAAGCAGCATAGACACTGTTAAATAGACACTACATTGTTGCTGAAAGACAATAAGTGTGGATTGATTTTTCTTGCTTTTAGCTCTCTGGGAAAGCTTGCCGGAAGAGCCAAGTCTTGAGTTTCACTTTAAAAGTGGTGTGGCACGGCTCAAGGCGGAGGTCCTGTGGTAGGGAGTTCCAGAGGGACGGGCCCGCTGTGGATAGAGCACGTCTCCTCAGGGTGGATTTTGCAGGTCGGGTGATCATTCTGTTCTGATAAGCCATTCTGGTTGGTTTGTTAGAAGAGTGTAGTTGAAGCTGGAAGGTTAGGTTGAGTGGAGAGATGTTATGTAGGGCCTTGTGAATCATCATGCAGGTTTTTAACTGGATCCTGTATTTGATGGGAAGCCAATGGAGATGCTGGAGGATCGGGGTGATATGGTCCCTTTTTTTTGCGTTGGTAAGGATCCTTGCAGTGGCATTTAGTACCATCTGCAGTGGTTTGGTGGTGCAGGCCGGAAGGCCCTGCAGGAGTGAATTGCAGTAATCCAACTTAGGGAGAATGATGGCCTGGACTACTGTGCGGAAATCCCTATAGAGTAGAAGGGGCTTTAATTTCTTTAGCACTTGGAGCTTAAAGAAGCATTCTTTTGTGGTGTTGTTTATGAAATTATTGAGGCTGAGTCTGTTGTCTAGTATTACTCCCAGATCTCTGACTTGAGGTGTGGTGGCATATCCTGAGGTGTCTGGAGAGTTGACGGATGTTGGTGGGGCAGATTGATTTGGTGCTATTATGAGGATTTCCGTTTTGTTGGTGTTTAAAACCAGATTGAGGCTGGTTAGGAGATCATTGATGGATGAGAGGCAATTTTTCCAGTAGGCCATGGTTTTGTGTATGGTCTCCGTGATGGGGATGAGAATTTGTATATCATCCGCGTATAAGAAATGGGTAAGCTTGAGGTTAGTAAGTAAGTTGCAGAGAGGGAGAAGGTAGATGTTGAAGAGGGTGGGGGAGAGTGATGATCCTTGTGGTACCCCCATCTTGGATTGGATGGGGTGAGATTCCTTGCTGTTTATCTTAACTTTGTATGTTCTGTTCTCTAGGAAAGACTTAAACCAGTTGAACGCTGCTCCTGTGATGCCGATGTCTGTTAGTCGAAGTAGTAGGCTAGAGTGGTTCACGGTGTTGAACGCTGAGGAGAGATCCAGTAGCGCGAGTAGACAAGGTTGACCTTTTTCGAGATTGAAGATAATGGTGTCCGTTAGTGTGGCCAGTAAAGATTTGGTGCTCTTTTTCCTCCGGAATCCATATTGGTTAGAGGTGAGGATATTGTTGTCATCGAGGAATTCTGAAAGTTGTCTGTTGACAATTTTCTCCATAATTTTAGCTAGCAAAGGGAGGTTAGCTATAGGTCTATAGTTAGCCGGATCTGTAGTGGGAAGGTTGGGTTTTTTGAGGAGAGGTTTGAGAAGTGCTAACTTGAGTTGGTCAGGAACTTGGCCTTGGGCGAGGGAGCAGTTGATGATATCTGCAACTGGCTTGGCAATGATGTCTTGGATTGAACTCAGTAGGTTTGATGGTATATGGTCTAAGGGGTGAGAGGACGGTTTTATCTTCTTAAGGATGTTCGCTATTTCTAAGGTGGACGTGGGTTCCAGAGTTTCGAGCACAGCTGTGTGTGTGTTGGGTTGAGGAGCGGTAGCTGTGGCAGATTTTGGGCTGTAGATGCTTGCTTGGTTAGTGTGTGGCGTTGGCCCTTTGAGGGGGGCTACGAGTGCTGTGATTTTGTTGTTGAAAAAGTCGGCCAGTTCACTGGCTTTTTTTAGGGCTTGGTCATCTGGGATGTTTGGTCCAGGTGGTTTGGTGAGGACTGAGACATAAGAGAAGAGGGCTCTTGAGTCAAGTGAGAAGTGGTGTATCTTTTTGGAGATAAATTCTCTTTTTGTTTTGTTGATTTCGTTTCTGTAGGTGTTGAGGCATGATTTGTAGTTGAGGAGGGTAATAGTAGATGGATTTTTACGCCATTGGTTTTCCTTGCTTCTAAGCTCGTGTTTACGAGACTTCAGCTCTATGGTGAACCAAGGTTTCCTATTGTCTTTGTCTGGGTTGATAGACTTGGTTGCCAATAATACCCACCTTTTTCTCCATGTTCAAGAACATGCTCTCACCGCTCAAATCTCCGTGATTGCTCTTTCACTGGATGTGGAAAAGGCCTTTGATCGAGTCGCATGGCCTTTTTTGTTCACCACACTCAGATGGTTCGGTTTTGGCCCTAATTTTATATCCTGGATACAATCTTTATATCACTCCCCATCTGCTTTTCTGTATATCAATAATTGGGCCTCCAGACCCTTCTCCTTGTTTAGAGGCACCCGGCAAGAATGTCCTCTCTCCCCGCTTCTCTTCAACTAGGCTTTGGAACCACTACTATTAGCCATAAGGCAGGAATCTCTTATTGAAGGAATAACTATTGGTTCAGATTTATTCAAATTATCCACATATGCTGATGACATTCTCCTTTTTATGTTTAATCCTGAGTTATCTTTTCCACATTTATTTAAGGTAATCTCCTCTTACTCTGCTATATATGGCTATAAGATTAATTGGCATAAAACTGAGATGCTTCCCTTGAATTCTTTAGAAACATAGAAACATAGAAACATAGAAATGACGGAAGAAGAAGACCAAACGGCCCATCCAGTCTGCCCAGCAAGCTTCACACGTTTTTTTCTCTCATACTTATCTGTTTCTCTTAGCTCTTGGTTCTATTTCCCTTCCACCCCCACCATTGAAATATCTAGCTTGATTAGTTAGGGGTAGTAGGGGTAGTAACCGCCGCAATAAGCAAGCTACACCCATGCTTATTTGTTTTACCCAGACTATGTTATACAGTCCTTATTAGTTGTTTTTCTTCTCCCCTGCTGTTGAAGCAGGGAGCTATGCTGGAAATGCGTGATGTATCAGTCTTCTCCCATGCTGTTGAAGCAGAGAGCCATGCTGGATATGCATCGAAAGTGAAGTATCGGACACAATTGGTTTGGGGTAGTAACCGCCGTAACAAGCCAGCTACTCCCCACTTTGTGAGTGCGAACCCTTTTTTCTTCTCCCCTGCCGTTGAAGCAGAGAACTATGCTGTATATGCATTGAAAGTGACGCATCAGGCTTATTTGGTTTGGGGTAGTAACCGCCGTAACAAGCCAGCTACTCCCCTCTTTGTGAGTGTAAATCCATTTTTCCACATTTCCTCTTGCTGTTGAAGCTTAGAGCGATGTTGGAGTCACAGTAAGCATGTGTATGTTTATTGAATAAGGGTATTGTCTCCAGGCAGTAGCCGTCATTCTGGCGAGTCTCCCACTCTTCATTGGCGGCCTCTTGACTTTATGGATCCACAGTGTTTATCCCACGCCCCTTTGAAGTCCTTCACAGTTCTGGTCTTCACCACATCCTCCAGAAGGGCATTCCAGGCGTCCACCACCCTCTCCGTGAAGAAATACTTCCTGACATTGGTTCTGAATCTTCCTCCCTGGAGCTTCAAATCGTGACCCCTGGTTCTGCTGATTTTTTTCCTATGGAACAGGTTTGTCGTTGTCTTTGGATCATTAAAACCTTTCAAGTATCTGAAAGTCTGTATCATATCACCTCTGCTCCTCCTTTCCTCCAGGGTGTACATATTTAGATTCTTCAATCTCTCCTCGTACGTCATGCGATGAAGATCCTCCACCTTCTTGGTCGCCCTTCTCTGTACCGCTTCCATCTTGGGGTCTCTAATCTTGGGGTCTCTAATCAACCTCTCCGACTATCCAATTCAAAAGGTAACTACTGGCCTTAAATATTTGGGTATCAGATTCTATATGGATGTCCTAACTATGGTAGGTCAATGTGAATCTAAGGTGCTGCAGCAAATTCTGGATGCCATTATACAATGGTCTCCTTTACATTTGACTTGGTGGGGCTGGCTGGATACGATCAAGTTGGTACTCACCCCTAAGATTACCTATGCATTGTCTATGATTCCCATTTTCTACTCTAGGGATTTTTACCAACATGTAGACCGATTATTAGTGAGATTTCTATGGCGGAATACAGCACCCTGCATTGTGCTTTCGAAGCTAAAGGCAGGGAAGCAAAATGGTGGGGTTAATTTCCCAGATTTTTATGCTTATCATCAGGCGTTTACATTACAAGGTTATCATCTTTTCGCACATTGGCATGCAGCACTGCTGGCTACCTATAGAGCAAAACCTCCTCTTACCCTATTCATTGGAAATCTTTCCAGGTTTACCCCTCCTCTCTCGGCATGCTTTGAATCTCATCTTGCGCTCTCTACATCTGGCCTTTGCTGAATTTGATTTAGTTCGCCCACCCAACTCATGCTTGTGGTGAAAATCCAAGTTCGCCCCTCTCTGGCACAATTCCTTGGTAAAAGTAGGGGGTCACTCATTAAACTGGCCCCTCTGTCAACAAAAATGTATTTGGTTTCTTTCCTCGGTGCTGCATGACAATGCCTTACTGTCATTTGACATACTAAGAGACAGATATGCCCTTCCTACATCTCAGTTTTATGCCTGGCTACAGCTCCATTGTGCTTTGCATGCTCTTCATATACCCGGCTTATTTACGGGTCACTTACCCTTTCTCCTCCAGTTCTATCAGGATTATGCCACCAGGGGTCACTTAGCATCTCGGCTGTATAAGCTTATAAAAACTCATTCATCATTAAGGTCTATAGCAAGCTTGCACTCACGATGGTCCTCTGATCTTGCTGAAGTTTTCAGCCCAGTCGATTGGAATTATGTATGGAAGATGTCCACCTGCATTTCGCTATCCTCCAGTCTAACCCAGACTTCTTTTTTCGTGTTGCATAGAGCGGTCTGGACCCCATGGAAACTGCATCGGGCGGGTTTGCTTAGTTCGCATGCATGCTGGTCTTGTTCTGCGAGCAAGGCAACCTTATCTCACATGCTCTTTTCATGTCCAAATGTCCTCAATTTTTGGCAACAAATCTGGACAGTTATCTCCACTATATTAGCCGTCGCCCAACCTATAACTTATACTATGGTTATTTTGCGGGGTGGGAATCCATCTTTAAACCTTCCCCAGTGTAAACTCTTAGATTATTTTTTTTATTGCAGTATTGGAACAAAGTAAACATGGGTTCACCCAAGTCAAGTCTTGCCTCACAAATCTGCTTCACTTTTTTGAAGGAGTTAATAAACATGTGGATAAAAGAGAACCGGTAGATGTAGTATACTTGGATTTTCAGAAGGCGTTTGACAAAATTCCTCATAAGAAGCTTGTAGGAAAAGTAAAAAGTCATGGGATAGGTGGTGATGTCCTTTTGTGGATTATAAACTGGCTAAAAGACAGGAAACAGAGAGTAGGATTAAATGGACATTTTTCTCAGTGGAAGGGAGTGAGCAGTGGAGTGCCTCAGGGATCTGTATTGGGACCCTTACTTTTCAATATATTTATAAATGATCTGGAAAGAAATATGACAAATGAGATAATCAAATTTGCGGATGATACAAAATTGTGCAGAGTAGTTAAATCACAAGCAGATTATGATAAAATGCAGGAAGACCTTGTGAGACTGGAAAATTGGGCATCAAAATGGCAGATGAAATTTAATGTGGATAAGTGCAAGGTGATGCATATAGGGAAAAATAACCCATGCTATAGTTACACAATGTTAGGTTCCATTTTAGGTGCTACAACTCAAGAAAAAGATCTAGGCGTCATAGTGGATAACACATTGAAATTGTCGGTTCAGTGTGCTGCGGCAGTCAAAAAAGCAAACAGAATGTTAGGAATTATTAGAAAGGGAATGGTGAATAAAATGGAAATTGTCATAATGCCTCTGTATCACTCCATGGTGAGACCGCACCTTGAATACTGTGTACAATTCTGATCGCCGCATCTCAAAAAAGATATAATTGCGAAGGAGAAGGTACAGAGAAGGGGTACCAAAATGATAAGGGAATGGAGCAGATCCCCTACGAGGAAAGACTAAAGAGGTTAGGACTTTTCAGCTTGGAGAAGAGACGGCTGAGGGGGGAGATGATAGAGGTGTTTAAAATCATGAGAAGTCTAGAACGGGTAGATGTGAATCAGTTATTTACTCTTTCGGATAATAGAAAGACTAGGGGGCACTCCATGAAGTTAGCATGTGGCACATTTAAAACTAATTGGAGAAAGTTCTTTTTCACTCAACGCACAATTAAACTCTGGAATTTGTTGCCAGAGGATATGGTTAGTGCAGTTAGTATAGCTGTGTTTAAAAAAGGATTGGATAAGTTCTTGGAGGAGAAGTCCATTACCTGCTATTAATTGAGTTGACTTAGAAAATAGCCACTGCTATTACTAGCAACGGTAACATGGAATAGACTTAGTTTTTGGGCACTTGCCAGGTACATATGGCCTGGATTGGCCACTGTTGGAAACAGGATGCTGGGCTTGATGGACTCTTCGTCTGACCCAGTATGGCATGTTCTTATATTATGGCTAACTGGAAGCACAGTGATTTGTTCTCTGAACACTTATGGTGGAACTCAGTTTGCTTATATAGCAAATATGAAAAAGCGATGGCGATCAAATACAACAGATTGACTGCGTGGATGAAGGTGTGGAAGACTCTTGATGAATATATAGCCTCCTTATAATGCTTAATGGGGTGTTAATCGGCAATAAGCTCTATGTCTATGCTTCTTTCTTTCTTTCTTCCCTTTTTTAATTTCCCTACTGTTTGGTTTTCTCTTTTTCCTCTCTTGCAATAAACTGCATAATGTTCAACTGCTATTTCATGTCACTGTTACATCATGTATATGTTATTGCCATTTCTGTATTCATGCTGAAAATAAAAAGATTTAAACAAAAAAAGAAAAAAAAGCTGCTGACCTTTTTCACATTAACATATAAACAGAGAAATGTGACAGCAGAAACAGCTCATATGGTCTGTCTAGTCTGCCCTTCCATGCCAACTCCTCAGCTCTATAATCCCTTCCACTCTCTCACAGATCCCCTGTGCTTATCCTGTACATTTTTAAATTCATATACTGTTCTTGTCTCCACCACTTCCACTGGAAGGCTATTTTATGAATACACAACACTCTGTAAAGAAATATTTCCTTAGATTACACCTTAGTCTACCCCCTTTCTCCTCCATTCCATGACTCCTTAGTCAAGAGCCTCCTTTCACTTTAAGGTGGCTTGCCCCCTCTACATTAATGTCTTGGTATTTAAATGTCTCTATCATATCTCCCCTATCAAACATTTTCTCTAGGGTATACATGCTTAGATCTTTAAATCTGTCCTCATATGCTTTAGAATGAAGACTACTGACCAGTTTATAAACCACCCTATGGACCAACTCTATCTGGTTTATATCCTTTGGAAGGTGCAGTCTCCTGAATTGTACTCAATATTCCAAATGAGGTCTCACTAGAGACTTCTACAGGGGTGATACCACTTCCTTTCTTCTGATTTTAATTTAATTATAATTATTTATCTTCCGCTTTTCAGCACTTTAAAGCAGATTACATTCAGGTACTCTAGTTATTTCTCTGTTCAAAGAGGACTCACAATCTAAGGCCAGGATTCAGCATTCTTCGCAGAATGATGAATCCTGCGAAGATGGGGGGCAGGGGGTGGGCCTGTGAAAGCCTGCAGCCTTTGCACCATGGCGGTGCACCGGCTGCCGGCTTTCGCACCAAATAGTGCCACCGTGAAAGGTGGTGCTATTAGACACGCTACCGCCGACAATAATGTTAGTAACTTTATCGCCGGCAGCGAAGACACCACCAACTCCGCCCCCTCCTCGCCCCGACTCCTCCCCTCCCCTAATTTGCATGATATTGCATGCAAAAAGGCCCTTTTTGCATGCAATAGAGGCTTATTGCACACAATATGGCCGTATAGCGTGCGATAAGCCTTTGATAAATGACCCCCTAAGTTTGTACCTGAGGCAATGGAGGATAAAGTGACTTGTCCAAGGACACAAGGAGAGGCAGTGAGATGTGAACGCTGGTTTCCCTGGTTCAAAGCCCACTGCTCTAAGCACTAAGTTACTCCTCCACTTCTGCTTATCAAACCTCTTCCAATGAAACCAAGAACCTTTCTGGATTTTGCCATTACTTTATGCAACTGTATGGCCACTTTAAGATCATTAAATATGTTCACAAATATCCCACTCTTGTTTTGTACTTAGAAAAATGTCACCTCCCTTGGGTTTCTGCAGCCCAAATATACGATTTTGCATTTTTTAGCATTAAAACTTAGCTGCGAGACTCCAGACCATGCTTCAAGCTTGACTAGATCCTTCCACATGATTTCTACACTTTTCTGTGTATAGCAATTTACTTTGGTAAATTTAGCAAAAAGACAAACCTCTTATGAACATTTTGAAAAAACTGATCAAAGGACCAATTTCTGCAGCACAATGCTAGTGATATCCCTCTCCTCAGAGTGAACTCCATTTATCATTACTCTTTTCTGCCTCTCATTCAACCATGTTCTAATCCAGTCAATCATTTTTGTGTTCATACCAAGTGTTCTAAGTCTATTTATAGGTTGATTATGGTTAGGTTAATTTGGTCAAATATAAAACCACTCTGTAGATGAGGTTCAAGCCAACTCCAAGAAACAGTTTAAATAAAAGTAGTTTGAGCATCACAAACCATCTTTGATAAGTGCCCCAGTCTAATGATTTTTACTGCTTGATGTTTGTAATTATTACTCTTGAAATGTTTGTATATGCAATTAAAAGCAGCAATACTTAGCCAAGGACATGAAAATTCTTCTTGTGGTAGTATATCACAGTCACTGGTACATCAAAAGTCCATATTTGACCCGACGCATGGGCCTGCATTTTGAAACCACCATTTCTGCCTTGGGGGGAAGGGGGTGGAGGTCGTTGTTATTGTCAGATACCTCATAGGGGGATGGTGACCTGTTCAGTGATAGTCCATCCTAAATCTATGAATTCCTGTTTTTGCTCAAACAATGCTGCACAAGCGTGTCCAATTTAGACCTTCAAACAGACAAATGCTGGCATATACACCAAAGGTCAAGATGCAGTCTGTGATTTGATGGTGATCGATGCATTTCTCGATAGAGAGATGCTGCCATATATGGCCAGGCAGCGTGGTCCTACACATATTGCACTGATTGCAAGGAGAAAGGCTCCCATCCATGATCATTTCACTACGTCTGGATGAGGACATATGTGCATGAATCACCTGTCTCCGGTATTAGAACCTCTAATATAGACTATAAGAAGCATATCTGTAAACACTCAAAATGTCGGCCTCTAAATTCTGTGAGCGGATATCTGAAAATCAAAACTCCATGAAAACAACATCCCCCCTGAGGCAGGAACAGTGGTTTCAAAATGTGGGCCCAATATGTCGGGGCAGATAAGAACTTTTGATGTATCAGAGACTGATAAACTACCACAAGAAGAATATTCACACCTCTAGGATAAAGCAGAGATGCTTACCTGTAACAGGTGTTCTCCCAAGACAGCAGGATGTAGTCCTCACATATGGGTGAAGTTATTAGGCAGAGCCCCATTACTGAACACTTTTGTCAAAGTTTCTAGAAACCTTGACTGGCACACTGAACATGCCCAGCATGCCAGAATCCCTGTGTCCACAGGGGTCTCCCTTCAGTCTCGTTTGTAGCAAAAAAGTGCAAGCGACAAATAAAATAACAAAATGTAAGCGGACCCAATTCCGCAGGGTGACGGGTGGGTTTCCATGAGGACTACATCCTGCTGTCCTGGGAGAACACCTGCTACAGGTAAGCATCTCTGCTTTCTCCCAGGACAAGCAGGATGGTAGTCCTCACATATGGGTGATTAGCAAGCTATAGGCTGACTCATATTACAACAGACAAAAAAACCCACACACACCAACTGGTGTACTCCAGTACACACCAATGTCAACAACCAAAAATAAACAGTGTACTAGTTTGAAAATTAATATAACACCCAAAACGCCAAACAAATTTTGTAAGACCCTCTATTCACGGGCAGACATATCATGTGTACAACTCGTTTCTCATAGGGGTCACTATTACTTTAATCATTAATATACTCAATTTTTGTTTTGTTTTGTTTTTCAAAGTTTTTCAAAGTTCCTCAAAAAAATTTTTTTAGGCAATTGCCAATCAAGATAAAAAACGGGTACTTATCCGCACTGAAAAGGTAACCCGACATGGCCATGTTTCGGACCGCTGTCCTGCTTCAGGGGTTGAAATGCAGCCTGCTTTGAAGAATATGACCGGCACAGAGTAAAGACGCCGCAAGAAGAAGTTGTTTTCTACAAGTACCTGAATTGGTTTCCTTCTTTTCCCCTGAAGCAGGACAGCGGTCCGAAACATGGCCATGTCGGGTTACCTTTTCAGTGCGGATAAGTACCCGTTTTTTATCTTGATTGGCAATTGCCTAAAAAAAATTTTTTGAGGAACTTTGAAAAACTTTGAAAAACAAAACAAAACAAAAATTGAGTATATTAATGATTAAAGTAATAGTGACCCCTATGAGAAACGAGTTGTACACATGATATGTCTGCCCGTGAATAGAGGGTCTAACAAAATTTGTTTGGCGTTTTGGGTGTTATATTAATTTTCAAACTCATATTACAACAGGCCAATAGCAGACAACTCGTGCAATAGTCACCATAATTGGGGTGCTATTGGCAATGATGAGGCAGCCTGAAATCACAGCAGGTAGTTGTGGAAGGAGTTGGGCATTATACTGGAAAAAAAAATGTTTTTTCAAGACAGATTGTCCAAAGGCAGAGTCTTGATGGCCGTCCTTATCTAAGCAATAGTGTGCTGCGAATGTGTGAAGAGAGCTCCAAGTCGCAGCCTAGCAAATGTCGGCAATTGATAGTGAACAATAGTGTGCTACCGACATTGCCATGGACATTACAAAATGTGCCTTCACTCACCCCTGGCTAGGAAGGCCTGCTTTTTCATAGCAGAATTTGATACAGTCTGCTAGCCAGTTGGAGAGAGTTTGTTTGCCCACTGCAACTCCCAGCTTGTTTTTGTCAAAAGAAACAAAGAGTTAGGTGGATTTCCTATGGACTGCAATGCAGTCTAGATAGAATGCAAGTGTATGCATTCAGTCTAAGGTGTGCAAAATCCTCTCGCCCTGGTGAGAGTGAGGCCTTGGGAAAAGAGTGGGCAGACTGAGTAAGGGGAGAGACTGTTTCCACCTTAGGAAGAAATTTAGGGTGAGTACGGAGGACCACTCAGTCACAGAGGAACCTAGTGTAGGGTGAGTATACAACAAGGGCTTGTAACTCACTGACCCTTTGAGCAGATGTAATGGCTACGAGGAAAACAATTTTTCCATGTTAGAATTTTTAATGTCATAGAAATGCAAAGGTTCAAACGGGGAACGCATGAGCCTTGTGAGCAGTGAGCACTATATTTAGGTCCCATTCCGTAACCGATGAATGTAGAGGAGGCTTAAGTTGTAGAAAGCCGATCATAAGCCAACTCATAAGGGGTTGAGTCGTTATCAGGGCAAGCCCTACTCCCTGGTGGTAAGCTGAAATGGCACTGAGGTGTACCTGTGCAGAGGATGTCTGGAGACCAGAATCCAAAAGTACCCTATATAGCCTAATAGAGATGGAGAGAGGCAGGAAAAAGGGGCCAATACGTTTTTGTGTATACCATTTGGTAAATCCTGTCCATTTCAAATGGTATTACATGTGGAATGTTTTTGTGAAGCTACAAGTACCTGAAAAACATTAGTGAAAAAATTTGAAGGTTTGAATGGTATAAATTGCTGTGATTGTGTGTTATGAGATTGAGCTGTGGACAGGCGAATTGGTTCCTGGATTGATAGGTCAAGAAGTATGGGGAAGCATACTTGTCGAGGTCAGAATGGGGGTATGAGAATCATTAAACCCTTGTCCTGCTGAAGCTTCACGAAAGTTTTTTGGCTATGAGTGGTATCGGAGGAGACATATATAGAAGGCCTTTGTTCCAGGGGCGAGCAAAGGTGTCCATGGCTAACGTGTTTCGTTGCCTGTATAGGGAGCAGAATCTGTCCACTTTGTGGTTCAATTCGGACGCAAAGAGGTCGATGGTTGGTTGACCTCAGCGCTAGAAGAAATTGCTTGCTACACATGGATTCAGAGATCACTAATGGGGATGGAGACATCAATTGCGATGGTCTGCTAGTTCTTTCGGTATGCCTGTTAGATAAGTGGCCCGGAGATGCATGGAGTGTGCAAGGGCCCAGGCCCAGATCTGCACAGCTTCCTGGCAGAGCTGATAAGAGCCTGTGCATCCCTACTTGTTTGAGTACCACATTGCCACTATGTTGTCTGTCTGTATCCACACAGTTTTGTGTGAGAGGCAGTGTTTGAAGGCATAAAGGGCATAACATATGGCTCGAAGCTCTAGGAAGTTAATGGTCTCTCTACCTCGGTAACATGGGCCTTCTACAGTAGCATAAATAGCTGCTTACTGTAGTGTCATCGCCAGAGGCTTGCTCTCTCTCCACACACCCCCCCCATCTTAAAAATGCCCAAAATGGAACTTGCAAAAAAATCACAATTTGCATTATGGACATATTGCATGACATCGCACAGCTTAACGCTAATGAAAAAGGTGTCGTTATTTTCCACGTGAAAACTGTGCGATATCATGCTATGGCTTCGCACTTTGCCAAGGCAGCCCACTGTTAAAAATTTCCCACCCTGGACTCCGCCCCAATCCCCCAATTTTAAAAATTAGCATCGCACCATGCATTATGATGCTTTTTGCATGTGTTGAGGCATTTTTTGCATGTGAAAATGCCTTAACACATGCGAAAACGCCATAACGCGAGTTGGAAAATGACCCTGTAGGAGAGGAAGAACTGAGAGGCTACTATCAGAAAATAATGAAGTTAAGGAAACTTTTTCTCAGAGAGCTATAAACCTAAATCATGGGGCTCCGCAGAAAAATGAAGGTTAAGGTGGCTGTGCATGCTGCAATAACATGGTTCCTGCTGTATATACTCAATCAAGCATGCCAAAAGCTTCTAGAAGCTTTAGAGTAAATTTCCTGCACCTGGCTCCACTGGATGACATCATCCAGCACGTCCCTGGAGAACAGAAAATTGTAATGTTCTTATTCATCTTCAATGGGAAAGTGTCTACTTTCTCAAGGTATGAGGAGCTTCTGCTCCTAACTTGGTTCCTCGCCATGTAGTAATGTCATTCTCTGGGTAAGAAAGGAGAAAAAATTACTACAAACAAATATTAAGCCTTCATGAAACAATAACCAGCAATAGTTACATCATAGATAGTTAAATCAAGGGCTATAATCGATATGGTGAAGGAACAGTATGAAACAGAGAAATGTGTATGCTAACATCTACCTTATAAATGGGCTCTGACCAAAGGCCCGCAAATGTGCGGTAGAGAGCAGCTCTACCACACATGCGCGGGCGAGCACGTCGGTCAGAGCGAAGGGTGCCTGAAAAATAAATGGCGCTGGGAGGACCAGGAGCGGCGGTGGTGGCGAGGAGCAGTATCGGCGAGGAGCAGTGACGGCGAGGAGCAGTGGCGGCGGCGGCGGCACGTGCGAGGGAGGGAGGGACCCCCCCGAGATCTTCCATCTGTCAATTGTGGATGAGCTGAAAAGGGAGGGGATTGAGAGAGGGGGAGTGACTGAGGGGAGGGAAGAGAGAGGGAGGTGAGGGGATGGGGAAAGGGAGGAGAGAGTAAGGGAGGAGAGAGTGAGGTGAGGTGAGGGGGGGAGGGAGGAGAGAGTGAGGGGAGAGTGAGGGGAGGAAGGAGAGAGTGAAGGGAGGGAGGAGAGAGGGAGGGGAGGGAGGAGAGAGGGAGGGAGATGGGGGAGGAGAGGGAGGGAGACTAGAGGGGGGAGGGGAGAGGGAAGGAGGGAGAATAGAGGTGGGAGAGAGTGGGAAAGAGAATGAGTGGGAAGGAAATGGACCGAAATTTTTTTTTTAAATGTAGCTCGTTGTTACGAAAGGTGTGGCAATATACTTTTAACACTAACCTCAGAGCCTGAAGCAAAAGCCTAATGCGTGGTTACCTAAACTGTAGGTCGGGAACAAAAGGGCTCATAAAAACTTTTTAGCTAGGGTCATTAGTGCCTCAAATAACTGTTCTTCAGGCTCCAGCAGCAGCATTAATGTGGAAGTCAGCATGAGGCCAGTGAGCCAGCACACTCTCACTGGCTTTACAGTGATTCTGCCTTCACATGAATTTCTATGGTAACAGGAAACCCTGCATAAGGAGGGACTGGGGCTGGTGAAGGGCCTGTGAGCTTGTATTGGCTAGGAGACTGTGATGATGTTCATTTTAAAATTCTTAATCTATCTATAGTAATTAAATCATTCTAAGTGAATTACAATTACAAAAAAAAAAAAAAAGACAATAAAATATTTAAAACAATTAAAATAACCTTGCAGATCACCATTGATCTTTGGACCTTCCATGAGAGGAGGGGAGGGGAAGGCTCAGGGTGCAGGATTGATTAAATTTGCCACTGCTCATCTCTCCTCACCCACCACTGAACCTACCCAAGAGATAAAAATATTGCCCTCTCATCAGTCTACCTTCTCGCACTAGCTGTCATCTACCTTTGGCACGGGGGCCAAAGGAAAAGAATGCTGCTGACATTAGCCAGGGGGATTTTTGAAGGAGGGGGATGTTTGAAGGAAAGGAACAGATATAGGAGAGTTTGAGGGCTGGATTAATTGCAAAGGAATTGTATGAAGATGGTAAGAGAGGGAGAATGACAGAAGATTGACTGGGAGTGAGAAGGGATTAGATGGGTGGTAATGTGAGAAGGGATGGAGGAGAAAAGGTAAAGCTAGGAGGTGAGAGAAAGGGGATAGGAAATGAAAAAAATGAAAGTTCTAACTACCTGTTCTTTGTGAGACATCAACTTGTCATTGTTATTGTTTAGAATGTAAACCGAATTGATTAGTAATTCTGTTACTGGAAAATCGGTATATAAAAGTGCTAAATAAATAAATAAATAAGTAAGGAGAGATCGGGAAATCAATTGGGGGTTATAAGATCAACTGGGAGTTATAAGAGAGGGAGCTATTTTAGCTATTTTAGATTTAATTCTTAGTGGACGCATGATTTGGTGAGAGAAGTAACGGTGGTGGGGCCACTTGGCAACAATGATCATAACATGATCACATTTAAACTAATAACTGGAAGGGGGACAATAAGTAAATCTGCAGCTCTAACATTAAATTTTAAAAAGGGAAACTTTGATAAAATGAGGAAAATAGTTAGAAAAAAACTGAAAGGTGCAGCTGCAAAGGTTAAAAGTGTTCAACAGGCTTGGACATTGTTTAAAAATACAATCCTAGACGTGCAGTCCATATGTATTCCACACATTAAGAAAGGTGGAAGGAAGGCAAAACTATTACCGTCATGGTTAAAAGGTGAGGTGAAAGAGGCTATTTTAGCCAAAAAAACATCCTTCAAAAATTGGAAGAAGGATCCATCTGAAGAAAATAGGATAAAACATAAGCATTGTCAAGGTAAATGTAACATCAGGACATTCTAGGGAGGTAGTTTCTAGATTAAATAAATGGCTGCTTCATGGAACAGTTATTCCAGGAACTGACAAGAGTGGGAACCATTTTAGTCCTAATTCTTACCAGAATGCAGGATTTTGGTGGGGCCACTCAGGAACTGTAATCATAGTGCGATCAAATTTGACTTAATGACTGGAGAGAGAACATTAAGTAAATCTATGGCTCTAGCATTACATTTTCAGAAGGAAGACTTTGATTAAATGAGGAAAATAGAAAAAAAATAAGAAGGGCAGCTTACTTTAGGGATGATCATTGTTTAAAAATACCATCTTGGAAATCCAGTCCAGATGTATTCTATGCATTAAAAAAAAATGGAATGCCAAATGACTAGAGGTATGGTTAAAAGGTAAGGGGAAAGAGGCTATGTGAACCAAAATAACTTCTTTCAAAAACTGGGAAAATGATCCATCTGATGAAAACAGAAAAAAGCATAAGCATTGGCAAGTTAGATGTAAAACATTGATAAGGCGAGCTAAAGGAAATTTTGAAAAGAAACTGGCCTTACAGACAAAAACTTATAATACAAACTTTTAAAAATATATTCAAAGCAGAAAGCCTGTGAGGGATTCAGTTGGACTGCTAAATGATCAAAGAGTTAAAGTCACTGAAGAAAAACTGAATAAATTATTTGCTTCAGTGTTTACTGCAGATGATGGGAAGATACCCATGCCAGAAGATGTATTCAATGGTGATTCAGAAGAATTGAAACAAATCATGATGAAGCTGGAAGATGTAATAAGGCACATTGACAAACTAAAGATTAGAAAATTGCCTGGACCAGATGGCATACATCCCAGAATTCTGAAAGAGCTTAAAAATAAAAAAAGAATATCTGTAATTTGTAACCTATCATTGGAATATGTGCCTTGTGCCTTAATATTGGAGTGTGACCAACGTAACCCAGATCTTTAAAAAGGGGTTTCAGAGGTGATGTGGATAACTGTAGACCAGTGAGTGACTTCAGTGATAGGAAAAATCATGGAAACATCACAGAACATATAGAAAGACGTAGTTTAATGGGACACAGCCTACATGGATTTACACAAGGGAAATTTTCCCTCATCAATCTGCTACATTTATTTTTGAAGGACTTAATAAACATGTGGATAATAGTGAGCCAATGCATGTAATGTATTTGGATTTTTAGAAGGCATTTGACAAAGTCCCTCCAGAGAAAATGAAAGTCACAGGATATGAGGCAATGTCTTATTGTGGATTAAAAACTGGTTAAAAGATAGAAACAGAAAGTAGGACTAAATGGTCAGTTTTCTCAATGGAGAAGGGTAAACCATATTAGGAGCTGCCACCCAGGAAAAAGATCTAGGCATCATAATGGATAATACTTTAAAATTGTCAGCTTAGTGTGCTGCAGCAGTCAAAAAAGCAAATAGAATTTTAGGAATTATTAGGAAGGGAATGGTTAATAAAACGGAAAATGTCATAATGTCTCTATATCGTTCTATGGTGAGACCACACCTTGAATACTGTGTACAATTCTGGTTGCCGCATCTCAAAAAATAAATAGTTGGAGAGAATACAGAGAAGGGCAACCAAAATGATAAAGGGGATGGAACAGCTCCCCTATGAGGAAAGGCTGAAGAGGTTAGGGCTGTTCAGCTTGGGGAAGAGATGGCTGAGGGGGGATATGATAGAGGTCTTTAAGATCATGAGAGGTCTTGAACGAGTAGAAGGATTAGGGGGTATTCCATGAAGTTAGCAAGTAGCACATTTAAAAATAATCGGAGAAAATTCTTTTTCACTCAATGCACAATAAAGCTCTGGAATTTGTTGCCAGAGGATGTGGTTAGTGCAGGTAGTGTAGCTGGGTTCAAAAAGGTTTAGATAAGTTCTTGGAGGAGAAGTGCATTAACGACTATTAATCAAGTTTACTTAGGGAATAGCCACTGCTATTAATTGCATCAGTAGCATGGGATCTTCTTAGTGTATGGGTAATTGCCAGGTTCTTGTGGCCTGGTTTGGCCTCTGTTGGAAATAGGATGCTGGGCTTGATGGACCCTTGGTCTGACCCAGCATGGCAATTTCTTATGTTCTTAGACTCAGGGATCTGTACTGGGATAAGTATTTTTTTATATATCAATAAATGATCTGGAAAATGGACCAACAAGTGAGATAAACATATTTGCAGAAGTCACAACATTATTACAAAATGTTAATCACAAGCAGATTATGTTTATAAAGCACTTATTAGTCACCAATACTGAAGTCTGAGATGACATACAAGTAAAATATTTATAAACAATATCCATGTATTTAAACAATTAAACAAAAAAAACCCCCAATATAAAACAAACGGTATAACTTCATTAATGAATAATTCATAATAAAATAAATAAAACACATGAATCTGTCCCACATAACAATCAAATGCTTGCTGGAAGAGCTGAGGTAGATCTTAAAAAAGTACACGCGCGCGTACTTTTGTTTGCACAACCGGCGCAAACAAAAGTACGCCAGATTTTATAAGATACGCACATAGCCGCGCGTATCTTATAAAATCCGGCGCGCGCAAGGCAGCACAAAATCAGCAGCCTGCGCGCGCCGAACCGCACAGCCTGCCTCCGTTCCCTCCAAGGCCGCTCCGAAATTAGAGCAGACTCGGGGGGAACTTTCCTTCCGCATCCCCCCACCTTCCCCTCCCTTCCCCTATCTAACCCACCCCCCAGCCCTACCTAAATCCCCCCCTACCTTTGTTGTGCAAGTTATGCCTGCTTGAGGCAGGCATAACTTGCGCATGCCACCTCGGCATCCCCCGGCACAGGCCGCAGTGCTGGGGGGCTTGGGACCACCCTCCTGGCCCGCCCCCGACCTATCGCCATGCCCCCGGACTGCCCCCTGACCATGGACATGCCCCAGACACACCCACGGCCTGCCAACACGCCCCAGACACGCCCCTCCCGCTCCTTTTACGAAGTCTCGGGACTTACACGCATCCTGGGGCTTTGTGCGTGCCGGCGGCCTATGCAAAATAGGCGCGCCAGTACCCTGCGCACGTAAATCCAGCAGGATTTACGCGCGCAGGGCTTTTAAAATCTACCCCAATGTGTTTAAAACAGCCTTAAAGGTCTTGGTTCAGGCTATAAGACACATGTCTTCAGGCAAGGAGTTGCAGACTACTAGTGCTGAAATTGAAAAAGCGCATTCTCTAGTCTCAACAAGGTGAGCTTGCCAGATCGATAGGACATCTAACAGGCCACGCTGAGATGATCAAAGCAATCACAGGAGGATCTGAGAGACTGGAAGACAGGGCATTCAAATGTCAGATGAAATTTAATGTGAACAAGTTCAAAATGCTCACATGTCAAAAAATTATCCACACTGTAAACACCATATTAGGTAATATATTAGGAGTTACCACCCAGGAAAAGTATCTGGGTATCATAGTGGACAATGCTTTGAAATCCTTGGTACAGTGTGTAGCGGAGTCAAAAAAACCATCAGAATGTTAGGATAGGAATAATTAGAAATGCCATGAGTTAAAAATGGAGAATGTCATAATGCCTCTTTATCTCTCCATGTTGATGCTACAGCTAGAGTACTGTGTGCAGTTCTGGTCACTGCATAAAAAAAAAAAATAAAAAAAAAGATGTTGCATAGGAAAAGGTACAGAAAAAGGAGACCAAAATGATAAATGGGATGGAATGACTCCCCTATAAGGAAAGACTAAAGAGGCTGGGTCTATTCAGTTTGGAGAAGAGACGGCTAAGGGGGATATGATAGAGGTCTATAAAATCAGGAGTGGAATAGAAACAGGTAAATGTAAATTGACTGTTTACTCTTTAAAAATTACAAAGAATAGAGGACACCCCATGAAGTTAGTAACTAACACATTCTCATTACTCAGTGCATAATTAAGATCTGGAATTCATTGCCAGAGGATGTGGTTAAGGCATTATAGCTAGGTTTAAAAAATGTTTGGACAAGTTGCTGGATAAGTCTATGAACTGTTATTAAACAAGAAGATTTAAGAAATAGTCACTACTTATCACTGCATGATAGCAGCATGGGATCTATTTACTGTATTGGATCTTGCCAAAACTGTTGGACAGTGGATCCTTGGTCTGACCCAATATGGCAATTCTTATGTTCTTTAAAAGAAGTTTACTGCTTTTTTTTTGTCAATTCCTTGGAAGTCTACAAAGAGAACTATACAATATTCATCATGGATGTAAACAGATCATTTAATTTTCATGAATCAATTGCACCATTCCTGACAAAATCCAATGGAGAAGTCCACCTGATTTAAGTTTGAATCAAACTATTCCATCCAACCTTCATCACCTATGATAAACATTGCTGCTCATAGGAGCAAGGTGAAGTATTCAATAGGGATGAAACAGGTTTTCTTCTTCTGACTTCTATGTGCATGTTTTTCTTTTCTATGTTCTGTGTACATTCTCTACAGCTTTCTTTAAATATCAATGTCTTTTTTTCTACTATACAATACAGATTTCTATACTTTTTTTAAAATTAAACCTTTTGCCTCATTGGTTTCCATAGTAATAGGAAATGTAACTGTTTTTGAAACCATTCAAATGAGGACGTGTGATTGAAGTGTGGGTGTTCTGACTTCTTGCCCTTTGTTTGAGCTAATATTATTTTCACAGCATGCTTAGTGTTCTTACTTTGCCAAATGCCAGATAGCAACACCACAAGAGCAACTGTATAATGAAGGTCATGCATAATTTAATGAAGCTCATAACATACTGGACCAGAATGTTTTATTCTTATATTTTATTGCATGTAAAATGTTTGTTATTGATTTGATATATGTAATATATTTCTTTTTTATTGATTTCATATATTTTACCTTGGAAGCCACTTTAATTTTATCAAAAAAGGTGGCAAAAGAAGAATTATTAATAATAATAATAATAATAAAAAAATAATGATAATATAACATGCCAGTAGGCAGGCATTGATATAAGTTCCTCATACAGGCAGATGTGTACAGTCTACAGTGCTCAGAGGTGCACAAGCACCACCAACTGAGAAAAATGGTGTGCCGTACCCCACCGACCACTGCTGGTTCCATTCTGGCCCTTCGCCAGCCATATTTCCTCCTTCCTGCCCTTGCGGGACGGAAGTAGAAGTAGTGTAGCAAGGGTCCACACAGGCAGGAAGAGGAAATGCTATGGCTGATGTGGTTCCCTCATAAAACATTTAGATAGTCATGGTTTAATGGGTCACAGGATGCATGGATTTACCCAAGGGAAGTCTTGCCTCACAAATGTCCTACATTTTTTGAAGGGATGAATAAACATGTGGTATATTTGGATTTTCAGAAGGCATTCAAAGTCTATCACGAGAGGCTTCTAAAAAAAATGAAAAAGTCTTGGGATAGGAGGCAATTGCAAACTGGTTAAAAGAAGGAAACAGAGAGTAGGATTAAATGGTCAGTTTTCACAGTGGAAAAAGGTAAACAGGGATCTGTAATTGGACCGGTGCTTTTTAATATATTTATAAATGATCTGGAAAGGGATACAACAAGAGTTGATCACACTTTTGGATGACACAAAATCACAAGCAGATTGTAATAAATTGCAGAAGGAACTTGTGAGACTGGAAGATTGGGCTTCCAAATGGCAGATGAAATTTAACGTGGAAAAGAGCAAAGTGATGCATAAAAGGAAAAATAACCCTTGCTATATTTACATAATGTTAGGTTCTATCTTAGGAGTTACCACACAGGAAAGAGAGTTAGGCATCATAGTGGATAATACATTGAAATTGTTGGCTCAGTGTACTGAGGTGATCAAAAAAGCAAAAGAAATGTTAGGAATTATTAGGAAGGAAATGGCAAATAAAATGGAGGATATCATAATGCCTCTGTATCGCTCCATGGTGAGACCGCACCTTGAATACTGTGAGCAATTCTGGTCACCACATCTCAAAAAAGATATAATTGCACTGGAGAAAGTGCAGGGAAGGGCAACCAAAATAATAAGGGCATGGAACAGCTCCCCTATGAGGAAAGGCTAAAGAAGATAGGGCTGTTCAGTTTGGAGAAGAGACAACTGAGGGGGTATATGACAGAAGTCTAGAAAATCATGAAAGGACTTGAACAGGTTAATGTAAGTCAGTTATTTACTCTTTCAAATAACAGGACTAGGGGCACTCCATGAAGTTAGCAAGTAGCTCATTTAAAACAAATCAAAGAAAATTCTTTTTCACTCAGAGCATAGTTAAGCTCTAGAATTCATTGCTAGAGGATATGTTTATAGCAGTTAGTGTAACTGGGTTTAAACAAGGTTAGGATAGGTTCCTACAGGAAAAATCCATAAACTGCTATTAATCAATAAGGAATAGTAGCTTGAGATCTATTTAATATTTGGGTACGTGCCAGGTATTTGTGACTTGGATTGACCATTGTAGGAAACATAATGGTGGGCTTGAGGGACCCTTGGTCTGACCCAGTATGGCATATCTTATGTTATGTTCTATGCACTTTTTTCTATGCCCTCATGAAATGTGTAATTGAGAGCCGGAGTGGTTTCAGCCCTGGAACTTTTTTCAGGGGTGAGAGTTGGGGCAGAATCCAGTCAAGAGTGGTGCACCACCAACTTGGTCAGTCACCTTATACCTCTGCATATAGGGTGTTTGTATGCTTTTTTCCATCATATGCAGTCTCTGAGCTGAAACATTTTAATAATGAATTAGAGTACTTCTTCTATCCAAAGAAATCAAAAGTTTTCTGCTGGAATTTCTCTGTTTCAATTTTGAGTGAATCAGCCCTATAGAAATATTTTATGTTTTGTTGCAGAAATATTTGTGCAGAATTTTAGATTTATATATTTCATCATCACCCCCCCAACTATATGTAAATATAGCATCAAAATTATGTAAACATAAAGAGGCAGATTTTATAAATCTGCGCACACGCGTACTTTTGTTCACGCACCAGGCACGAACAAGAGTACGCGGGATTTCAATAGATACGCGCGTAGCCGCGCGTATCCATTAAAATCCAGGGTCGGCGCGCGCAAGGCTGCCCAAAACCGGCAGCCTGCGCGCGCCAAGCCGCACAGCCTGCCTCCGTTCCCTCCCTTCCCCTACCTAACCCACCCCCCCCGGCCCTATCTAAACCTCCCCCCTACCTCTATCCCGCCGGCTGCCACGCTCCATGTTCCGGTCCGGGGGCTGGTCCAAGGGCCGCTGTCACGCCCCCAGAACACCCCCGGGCCGTAACCACGCCCCCGGACACGCCCCCAAAACACCGCGTCATTCCGGACACACCCCCAAAACGCTGCATCGTTCCCGGTACGCCCCCCCGACACGCGCATCCCGGGGCTTGCGCGCGCCGCCGAGCCTATGCAAAATAGGCTCAGTGCGCGCAGGGAGGGTTTGGGGTAGGTTTTCGGGGGGTACGCGCGTATCTTACGAGCGTACCCCTTTGAAAATCTACCCCTGAAAGTAGAAGCAGAACATCAAACTGAGGGCAGATAATGTGGTACTCTTTCCTGGGCATGTGAGCATCACACAGTTCTGCAACAGATAGTTTATGATAAAATTGTGTTGAAAAAAACAAAACAATCTTGCGAATGGTAATTTTTTTTGCATCCTTGCAGTATTTGCAGGCCCACAAGTACTTTGTACCCATGTGCCTGTGGGCTGATTTTCAAAGGGAAACACTCTGGAGTTGCCCTTTGACAATCCTATAGTGAGATATAGGAAAGCTTTTACCCTGCATGCATTGCAGATGCAAAGTACTCGATGTAAAGAAGGCACAGGGATTTCAAGATGAAATCCCTGAATGTATTTCCATAGTAGGATCACCCTGGTCCTACCCTCAGTACCACCTCTTTTCCCATGTATAGAGGGAGGTAAATTTCGAAAGAGATTTTCCTGAAGGTAAACATCGCTTTACCCATAGAAATCCCTTTGATAATGTATTAGTAGCAATAACGGAACAAGTCTCAAAGCTAAGTTACAGATTCCATATGTCGAAAGCTATATAAAACACCAAATCAAAAGTATCATAGGTGCCACATTTAGGCACTTCACTAGTCTATTTTGTTTTCTCTGTTTCTGCAAATTTTGACAGCACAACTTATAGTTATACCAGGACGGTGTCAAAGGTAACATATGAGCAAACCACCATGAATTTCACTTGGATGTTTTTTATGCCACGGTATTTCACTTGAAAAGGGATTTACACTGCAAATCAGTGCTATTAATTATTTACATAAATGCATACACGCAAACATTTTATGTCTATTTATCCTATGCTGTAAGGTAAAAATGTAAATTGGGTAGGCAACTACCAGATGGAAATAATCTTAATTGCTCAAAACAAATGCATAAGATTAGAAAAACCTTGTTTTGAGAGACTAGCAACATCTACCTACATAGGCTCTCCTGAAAACAGAAATAACTTATAATTTATCTTTAAAGTGTGATAGATTATGGCAACATTTTATAGCATACAATTATTGATCAGCAGTCAGTAAGCAGCAGAATAATACCATAGCCCAGAAGAGCTACTCAGTGAGCTGGAGTTTGCTATGGTTTACCCCTGGTTGTTCCTAATAATGAACATTGCATCTAACTACATATAACCCACTTGACATTTTCTGACAATCATGGCCTCAGAACTTCATGCAATGGTATTCACTTCCAGTCCTTGAGGGCTGCTAATGGGTACATTTATATTTCCTCCTTCATGAATAGTCAGCCACTTCAAAGCAGATTACATTCAGGTATTGTAGGTATTCCCTGTCCCCAGAGGGCTTACAATCGAAGGGCCATGTTTACCAAGTTTTTTTCCATAGATATAAGTTTGTATCAGATTTTCAAGATATCCATAATGAATATGTATGAGATAGATTTGCATGCAATTGAGGTAGTATGCATGCAAATGTATCGCATACATACTCATTAAGAATATGCTGAAAACCTGATCGGTTTGCAGCCCTGGAGGTCCAGAGGCAAATAACACTGACTTAATATCGCCAATGTGTTCATTAAATGAACCTTAATACTTCCTGCTCATGTAACAGATTCATCAATCTGGGCTGTAGACTGGGAGTCCATTTCTCAATATCTTCCAAAGAAATGAGGTACATTCAATATCGCTTTAAATCAAATAAGAAAAGGCTGATTAACAACAATATACATATCCAGAGTTCTCCTTTAAATATTTACAGATCCCAGCATCATATTTCATGATACTCATTATCCTCAGTTTGATCCCACCCATAATATCTTCTTTAATTGTTATGGCCTTGCTATTTTAGATCAAAGGCTCTTATCTATTTATTTTTTGTTGCATGTCTTATCTTGACTAGATTGTAAGCACCAAGGAGAAGGAACTGTCCTTTGATGTCTCTGAATGCAACTGCATACATCTGGTTTGTGCTTTAAAAATGATAATATTAATAATGGTTTCCTCTGGCTGTTTTCTCAGTTCCTTTCTGCTTCTCTAATATTCATTGCTCCTATATTTTCCTAGTTGAAGTCAATTGTGTAGCAGTGCAGCTAAGCAGCAATTCAACAATGTATGCATCTTTTATTTCAGCATTTTCTTTGTATGTTGTTTACCATTTAGAATAGTGGTTGCCAAATCTGGTTCTTGAGGGCCACAAACCTATCTGCTTTTCGGGATTTTCACAGTGAATGTGCATGAGGTACATTTGCTAGTACTGCTACTGTTGTACGCAAATCTATCTCAAACATTCTTTGTAGAAATCCTGAAACCCAGATCATTTTTAGGCTCTTGAAGACTGAATTTGGGGGACTCCAAATTTAGGAGAAATAATGTAAATTACTGTTCTGAGCACTTTTGAGGTAGGCATTTTGTCCCCTTAGAATCATTTTAGAGGTGTGTTTGTAACATCATAGCATCTCCAGAGAAGGTATCATTCACTCACTTGGAATACTGATAATTTCCAGACAGTGGGTGAAAAAGTGGTTTGGGACATTCCCCCCCCACAACCCCTACTGTCATTTAGAAGGATCCACATGCCATGAAATGCAGGGTGGCCAACAGTTTGGTGAGGCCAGGCACAGTGTGAGACCTTTACGTGATGGGATCGATATCCCCTCGGATTTCTTCATATAATTCCCGAGAGCTGAGGCGATACCTGCAAATCATAGGCCTCTGGCATACCCAGCAAGGATTTTGTAAAGGGAAGATAGGCTCCCTGTATCTCAGGTGCTTGTCTGGGCCCCAACCCTGTGGGACCCGTGGCTCTGCCTGTGGTGCAAGAACTTCATTAGGAGGGCTTGGAATTGGCCTTGACTGTTCTTGAGGTTGTTGCTCCGCTTGTTGTCTGCGGCAAGCCTGCAGATGCATCCAATATCCCACAACAATAAACTTGCCATAAACATTATAGCTTTAGGAAGGTAGACCAGGTAAGAATAGATGTTTTATTGGGCCAGGAAGGCCTGCTAGGTGTTTCCCTTACAATTCCTCTTTTTATCACACGTGATAATTGCTGCGATAATAGCCACGATCTGTGATATTGCCCATAATAAATACTGCCAAAAAAATAGGTGTAGTTACTTCCTGCTTTAAATCCCGCGATAATGTGTGTTACTGTATAGCAAGCTGCACTAGCACACCCTCATTTTCATTTACCCTGTCCAAACTCCTCCCACTCAAACACTAATTTTTTAATTTGCGTACGCATTTTGTGATATTGTATTCATCGTGTGCATTAGGTGTTGCGTGTCCCGTCCTCGCTTGGCCCGTGCATGGGACTGCTCACCTCTCCAGCTCCTCCGGGAGTCCCGGGTCAACCTCCCCTGCAATGGTGGCAAGCACAGCTAGGCCTCGGCGTCCCGCAGAGGCGGTCACCGGGCCTTCATCCTCCAGCCAGCTCTAACGGCGGTGTTCGGCGTCCTCCGTGGCGTCAGCCTTGCCCCTAGACGCGCATGCACGGACTGCCCAGCACCTCATAGTACCAGGGGTAGGTCCCAGCTCCGTGGCGCGCCCTGATTGAACCACCTATATCAGGAAGCTCCTGCCCTGACTTCCTTGCCTTGGCAATTGGGTCGATCCTTCTGATTTCTAGTTTGGCTCTGCGTTCCAGTCTGTGTTCTAGTCTCGTTCCAGCATCCTTCTGTCTCCTCATCTCCCCAGGTAGTACCTTTCGGACTGTCTTCTCAGTACTGACCTTGGCTTCCCTTGACTATGTTGATCGCTGCCTGCCTCTGACCTACTGCCTGATTACCGTCCACGTCTACATGCTGCCTGGAACTGACCTCTGCCTGAACTTGTCCACGTCTGACTGCCTCCTGGAACTTGACCACTGTTTTGGCTGACTATCCACGGACTGATTACTGGTAACTGACCTCTGCTTTGCCTGACTATCCACGGACTGATTACTGGCTCTGACCCTTGCATGGCTGACCACGCTTCCTTGAATCTGGCCTTGATCATTGCTATACATTCAGAGACTCTCTTCTGGCCTTCTCAGGCACCCAGGACTTCCAGCCTAAGTATCGACCGCACACCCTTGATTGTGTGGGCACACCCCTGAACTTCCTATCAAGGAGATCCTGCAATGCCCACCTAAGACCAGGCGGCCCGGGTACCCAAGGGCTCAACCTTGGGGTACCTAGGGTTGCTAGCAGAGAAGCTCCAGCTAGCCTCTGTCTTCTCTTGTGCTCCGCCTCCTGGTGGCAGGAGCTCTCTGGATCCGACCAGGGAGCCTAAAAATCCTGCACTAGGCCAAGGGTCACCTCCTGGTGCAGCATTAGGGCTCTAATGTGCGTGATAATACCCTAATGCAATGTGATGTGACCCTGCAGTTTCCAATGTTTGTTTAAAAGGTATAGTATTTCTAATATTTAACTTCCTTATGGGGCAAAGGATTTACCTACTGTATTTAAGCACTGGAGAGTGATTCAGAAGAAGTCCTAGGTCATGAATTCAGCTCATCTCTGCTATTCACTCTTTGACTTTATCTCCCTGTATTTTCATGACTCAGTTGAAAAAAAGGAATTTGTCTTAATTTGGCTTTCCAGTTTAATAACTTTTTTTGATCAATGTATTTGTTCTGCTCCTTGACTTTCCTGCTCAACTGAAACCAACCATACTGGAACAAAACAAAAAGCATGAATTCACTTTTACCTAGGGCTCTTCCCCTACCTCCACCACGTTATTAACCTTGTCCCTTATAGCCTAGTCATTGTAATAACACATAACAAACCTAGCCATTCAGTAATTGTTGCTATTGCATGCTGACTGGGAAGCCCACCTTTTCGTCTTTCCCCCAGGGATCATACATACTACCTCTACATCGTCTCTAGCCCCAGCTACCCCAAGGATGTAAAGCACAATATTCTTCCATGGCAGCGAACAACACTGCCTTTAAATCAGTGGGCTTGTCCACCAAAATCATTTTAGTTTAATATGACCAAATAAAACGGATTAAAATTTCTCTTATATTTGACACATGCTAGCTAATGATTTTTTTTTTTTACCTAAAATTAGTAATTATCCTATTTTACCTTGGAACAAAGTAAAATAAAATTAACGACGTGTTTACAATGTAATCAGGAGGTTATGTTTTGCAAGATGTTAACTATAGAGGTTCAAAACAGTATTATCATAAAAATTGAGAACTGGACACTGTTTTCCATGAAATCATTTAGTATACCACCTGTTATTGTGATTTTTATGCTTTAAAATTTTACATTAAGACAAAGAAATAGTCTGAATACATAAACGTACAATACAAACACGCAAAACATATTTTGGTGCATTGGTTTTCCAAACATGTACACAGATCCTATTAAACTGTGACTATGGGCTTTTATAGCTAAGCATATATGATATGTTGTATTGATTTGAAGATTCTCCATGAATACCAAATCCCATACATGAAATGCAAAGAGTTCAATACCTGTTCTGTTGGAAAGTCTAAATGATACCATCTTGTCAGGAATGTTGCACACGTTTCGAACAGAAGCGATGCAGCTATAATTTGCGTAGTCCTGAGGTCGAAGGTTCTTTAATTTCAAGATCTTTGTTTCACCCTGCTCAAAAAGAAGAAGAAATAAAAAAAAAAGAGCATAACTCTCACAGCACATTGTCAAACAGAGTAACTTGCAGAAACACATGGTGTCACAGTTCAGTTTCACTATCTGTTAGAGAAGAGTCAAAGGAAGATATAACGGAAACAAAAACTACTGATTAAAAAAATGCCAAGGTAATGTTATATTTCATAATGAAAATCATATGTCAAGGATGTGAAACGTATTAGGTTATAGCAGCCAATGAAAAGGTAGCACCAACAACGTGTTTGTTGACCCTTCATTTCTATACTCGTATACCATATTTCTTTTGAACAGGCAAGTCACAGGAGCAGAGAAATATGGGAGCCTATAATACACATGACAATTCCTGAGAAGACATTATAGTGTCAATAATTAATGTGATTTAAAAGAGTAAACTTGTGCTTATTATTGCCCTTCCCCTTTATCTACGGGGAAAAGTACACCGTGGAAACAAGTAAGTGAGGGAAATTGCTCACAGGAACGGTAACTTTAAAACAAGCATGCGAGCGCCCATGCACACTAGAATTTTAAATCAAGCACGCAGTGTACATGCACAATTAAAATATGCCTACAGTGAGCAAGGGTGAATCTAATTTTAAGCCATTACTCAAGCAAAAGTACTTCATATGTCTTCCTTAGGACTTTGTTGGCTTTAACATACACAGGTAAGTAGATTTAAAAACATGCTCATGCAACAGACATTCCCAGTCTATCTCGAGGTCATCCAGACCCTTCTGGTTCTTCAGCCTGCACGCCCCCCAGTAGAACCGGACCCCTCACCCTGTCGTGTGAGGCCTTAAAAGCAATTTCTGCAGTTTTTTTCCCCCACCCTCCCAGTCCACCTTTCACTCTTTAAATTAATTTAAGTTTGGCATGCCCAGCAACTTGGAGCTCAATTAAGCTAATTTAATTGCTACTCTAATATTAACTGGGAGAGGTTAGCTTTTCATAAAATGGAATTGAGATCATCAAGATCCAAGGAAAGGATGACTTTCAGCCATTATAAAGAAAGGAAGAAGGAGAGAGTTGAGAAAGGAGTTGGAGTGGACCCCAACTGAGCTCATGAACATCAATAACAAGATAGGGAGACGAGGAGCTACAGGTATCACCATGATACTGAACAGGAAAAGACCTTGTGTCCATCAAAAATGGTGAGAAAGCTAAGGAGTTTAGAGGAGAAAACTACAAGGAGGAAGAAGGAGATAAATAAACTGTGTAATATACATTTCATCAGTTGATATTTCATCGGCATGGGGAGGGAAGCCATTTCCTTCCCTATATCCAATGAGAGGAATAAACTATATCAACTTAAGTAAATTAAATTGTTTTAACATTTTGAACAAGAGAGAGACTATGAAATGCCATTAACATAAAGAATTATATAAATTGGCTTTAACATCTGAATTAAGGAAGATTGAAAGAAGTCACAAACTTACTAAAAAGTCCTGGTACCAACTAAAGTGAATAAATCAGCTGTAAAGACTTTATTTCATCAATTTCATCTTATCAGTAAAGACTAATGTTGAAAGCCACCAAACCTCTCAAGTGTTTCATTGAGTTGTGACTTTAGTGCTTATCTATGCTGAGATTATCACTGCTGTCTATGAATCATAAAATTGGGACTTGACCTAAGAAATGCGAAGGACCTTGAAAATAAACTCCCCCTCCCTCCATCAAGGAAACCTTATGACATAATGCAGTATCCCACTTAAAATATAAATTTGAGATGTGGCCTTGAACTGTTATCCGGGTTCAACCATCAGAAAGGTTACACATTTGTATATTGTGGGCCTCTGAAGGGAGGGCAGTAGTGAACCCCAGGAATTTGTCTGAATAATTGCTCAATTATTTGAGCACATTCTTTTGAAAATTGCCCTCAAGGAGGGGAATTTAATAACTCCCACATAGTGATACATGCAGGCTTTATGGAGAGTTTTCAAAGCAAATTTGTGTGCATAAGTCCTAATTTGAATAGTGCCAACATATATCAACATACACAGTTGTAGTGTCCTTTTTTCTTCTTTCTGTTGAACTCTTTTGGAGTGCTTGTTTATTATATATTTTTCAGTTTATTTTTTAGGTTGACACAGTTATACTTTTTGACCTTTTTTTTTTTGATCTTGTCCACTACCTCCCATGTCTGAGTTTAGTGATGTTTATGAGCTTTCTTTATGAGCTTTGTCAGCCCTAATTGTTATCCATTTTTCCAAGGACAACATATCTAATGCTTGAGCATTTTTTTGCATCCGTTTTCAAATAGTTTGAAAAGTTATGTTTCAGCAATGACTTTTATGCAATATCAACTATAAGACACTCCAGGTAACATATCCTGAGGTACAGTGAACTAAAAGAACATTTAAAATCTAATACAACTAGAAACATGCTGTTTTCCTTTCAAAACTGCTGTTCTTAGAAAAATCTATTATTAGACAGTAGTTATGCAGCTTGCTCAGCACGGATCTGAACAGTGTATATTTAATAAGTCAGTTTATTTTAACAGGGCCTACAGAAGATTATAATGTCGTGCAGGAAATTTCAGCAACAGTGCATAACTATAGTAATAACAGAGTAAAATACGAAAACATCAACAGATAAATCTGAAAAGGTAAAGAGGTCACATGATACAAAGTAAGACTGCACATTTATGGCCTGATTCATGAAAGTCTTTTCGTTGAAAGAAAACTCTTAGTGAATCAAGATGTTAGTAATATGTGCAAATATTTTACCATCAAAAGGAAAAAGTGCAAGATAGATAGGGATACGCAGAGAAAAAATATTTGATTTGTAAAAAAAACTATTCATTTGTGTCATTCAGTCATTTATTTTCCATTACTGTCAATGGGGGAAGCAATGCATCCTATTTTGGGCTTTGAAATTGGAATTTCCTATTTCAGTTTAGTGAAATTTGCAGGCAGACATCAAAAGCAGAGTACAGAACAATACCAGACACCAAGATTGGGGCAAAGTAGCAGCAGGAGTGGCATGAACATCCCAATGGAGCATAGCAGTCTAAATAGTGACATCAACATCCCAAGGCATTACAAGAGGAGAAACAGCACAAACAGAGAAAGAATACCGCCTGACACCAAAAAAGAGTTGGAGGTCACAAATATCAGTGGCAAGAACACCCGAAGGTTATATGAAGGGCAAAGAGAACCACCAGTGGCATGAACAGTGGAAGGCACCAAAAGAGGAGCAAAGCAGCACCAACAGTGGCACAAATACCCAAGACACAAAAAAGGCCCCAAGAAAAGTTGCATGAAGACCACAGGTCTCCATAAGAGGGGAAACAGGCACCAACAGTCGCAAACATACCCCATGACCCAAACAGAGGCATGAATAGCACAGGCATGGAAAAAGGTCAAAGCAGCATCAATATGGCATAAACAAACCATAGCGCTGTGAGACAGGCAAAACAGCATCAACAGTGGTTGGTATACCTGAGTAATCATTTATGCAATGTACCATGGAGGCAAGAACACCCAAAGGCATTGTGAGAAGGCCAGAGCATCATGAACAGTGAGAAGACATCAGAAGGAACTCTGAATGTGGTCTGTAGTAGCCTTGATGTAGATTCCTAACAGTATCAATAGGGGAAAAGGATTGGGGGAGGGGGAAGGCAGGTCTTATTGACCTCCCTTTCACTGTGCCTTTTCTCATGCCTGTAGTGGGTAACAGGGTTCCCATTCCCAGCATTCCAGTCCCACATCACATCTGGTCCTTGACATGCTGGGCAGCATAGCCCACCTCTACTCCTGGCAGAGCTGCTGACTGTCCCTGTCTCAGACATCTGCCGCCAGCGTGCCATCAGGCAGAGGCAGGTGTGTGGAGTGTTCTGGCTGATCCATAAGTCACACATTTATTTATTTATTTGAAACTTTTATATACCGGCATTAGTAAGCATACATCATACTGGTTCACATTGTAACTAGAAGGCTGAAATTACAATCAACAGGGAGGGGAAACAAGGAGGAATATACATAGAGCAGAAGGCATTGGAAATTAAAGCTTTAAAAACTGTAACAGGCTATTTACAAGTCTATACATAAAGGCTTCATGTCACCACACATGAAGTGGATGATACTCCTTTCCACCTGGAGAACTGACATCCAAGTATAGCATTGAGTGTAGGAGATGGGGATAAAGAGTTACATCAACTGATTAAATCTTACATTCTACACCACTTGCAGGGAGTCAGCTGGACTGTTAGATGATCAAGGGGTTAAAGGGGCATTTAGGGAAGATAAGGCCATTGCGGAAAGATTAAACTATTTCTTTGCTTCAGTGTTTACTGAAGAGGACGTTGAGGAGATACCCATTCTGGAGATGGTTTTCAAGGGTGATGATTCAGATGAACTGAACCAAATCATGCTGAACCTGGAAGATTTGGTAGGCCAGACTGACAAACTGAAGAGTAGTAAATCACCTGGATCAGATGTCAATCACCCCAGGGTTCTTAAAGAACTAAAAATAAAAATGAGATTTCAAACTTATTTAAATTAATTTGTAACCTATCATTACAATCATCCATTGTACCTGAATACTGGAAGATGGCCAATGTAACCCCAATAGTTAAAAAGGGCTCCAGGGGTGATCTGGGAAAGTGTAGACCAGTGAGCCTGACTTCAGTGCCAGGAAAAATTGTGGAAACTGTTATAAAGAATAAAATCCCAAAATATTTAGATGGACATGGTTTAATGGGACACAGCCAGCATGAATTTACCCAAAAGATGTCTTGCCTCACAAATCTCCTACAATTTTTTTTTTTGAAAGGGTGAATAAACATGTGGACAAAGGTAAACGGGTAGATGTGGTATATTTGGATTTTCAGAAAGCATTCAAAGTCCCGCATGAGAGGCTTCTAAGAAAAGTAAAATGTCATGGAATAGGAGGTGATGTCCTTTTGTGGATTGCAAGCTGTTTAAAAGACAGGAAACAGAGTAGAATTAAAAGGTCTTTTCATGGTGGAAAAAGGTAAAAATGGACTGCCTCAGGGATCTGTACTTGTCTGGTGCTTTTTAATATATTTATAAATGATCTGCATAGGGGTACGATGAGCGAGGTGATCAAATTTGCAGATAACACAAATTATGCAGAGTAGTTAAAGCTCAAGCAGATTGTGATAAATTACAGGAGGACCTTGTGAGACTGGAAGATTGGGCTTCTAAATGGCGGATGAAATGTAATGTGGACAAGTGCAAAGTGATGCATATAGGGAAAAATAACCCTTGCTGTAGTTACACAATGTTAAGTTCTATCTTAGGAGCTATCACCCAGGAAAGAGATCTTGGCATCATAGTGGATAATACAATGAAATCATCAGCTCAGTGTGCTGTGGCAATCAAAAAAAGCAAACAGAATGTTAGGAATTATTAAGAAGGGAATGGTAAATAAAATGATAGATGTCATAATGCCTCTGTATCGCCCCATTGTGAGACCACATCTTGAATACCATGTGCAATTCTGGTCGCCGCATCTCAAAAAAGATATAGTTGCACTGGAGAAAGTGCAGAAAAGGGCGACCAAAATGATAAGTGGCATGGAACGGCTGCCCTATTTATTTATTTATTTATTTATTTATTTAGAGATTTTTATATACCGCAGTACGTAAAGATATACATCACCGCGGTTTACATTTAACAATAACTTAGCAACAGGCTTTACAATTGACATTATTAATAAATATTAATTACAATTAATTACAAAAAACAGAATAGACGGAAAAACAGGCTGTACAGACCGTGGACCATCCATTATAGTTTAACCTACAAAATTGAAATTGAGTTAACTAAAAATATTTATGAACCAACGCTAAATTATAGAGCATATAATACAATAATAGAGCTGAGAGTGGTTACAATTTCTAAATTGAACAGGGGAAAAATCTATTATATACAATCAGTTAAAATGTCATAATAGGGGGTTGAGCGGGCAAATGGGAGGGGAAGAAAATATGGGGGGATAGTGGAAAGGAGGGACCAGGAGAAGGGGGTTGAAGAATGAATGGCTATTTCAGTTTAATTGGGTATCATTATGTGAATGCTAGTTCAAATAACCACGTTTTGAGGCCTTGTTTGAATTTCTTATGGCAGGGTTCCAGACGCAGGTCAGTGGGCATCTTGTTCCATAGGTTGATTCCCACTATGGAGAAAGCGCGGTCTCTTGTGGATACGTGTTTGATATGTTTAATAGACGCAGCTGCAAATTTAGCTTGATGGCTATTTCTTATTGGTCTCTTAGAGGTACGGAAAGCAAACTGCTCTGAGAACCATTGCATCTCTTGGTTATAGACCGACTTATGAATCAGAGAGAGAACTTTGAAGGTAATTCTAGATGCTACAGGCAGCCAATGTAAGAACATTAGAGCTGGTGTAATGTGATCATGGTGGCGGGTATTGGTGATTAGTCGAGCTGCTGCATTCTGTAACATCTGTAAAGGTTGAATTGAGTTTTTAGGGAGACCTAAGAGTAATGCATTGCAGTAGTCAATTTTTGGAAGTATGGTAGCTTGTAGTACCGTCCGGAAATCTTGTGGATGAAGCAAGGGTTTAATTCTTTTTAGCGTGTGAAGTTTGAAGAAACCATTTTTTATAGTGGTCGATATGAATTTCTTTAATGTAAAATGGTTGTCAATTATGACGCCAAGACTGCGGACTTGCTGTAGTTGGGGAAGGACAGATGTTGAAAGATGGGATGTGTTGGAAGAAATGTTATTGTGTGGCGTGATGATGATGAGTTCTGTTTTGGAAGTGTTTATAGCTAGGAAGTTTTCTGTGAGAAGCTTTTTTATTTCAGCAAGGGCTAATTCCCAGGTTTTCAGAGCATTAGAGAGTGAATCGTTAATTGGGATAAGAATCTGTACATCATCAGCATATATGGTGACGGAGATTCAGTTTTCCTAGGAGTCGACAGAGAGGCGCTAAGTAAATGTTAAACAGTGTTGATGATAGCGAAGAGCCTTGAGGTACACCTTGTAGCAGATTTCTTGGTTTAGAGATTTGGGATCCCAACTTGACACTGTATGTCCTGTCTTTCAAGAAAGATTGGATCCAGTATAATGCAGTGCCAGTGACGCCAATTTGAGAGAGGAGGGCTAGAAGGATATTATGATTGACTGTGTCAAAAGCCGACGATATATCAAGAAGGGCAAGAATGTATGAATGACCAGTATCTAGTGTTTTTAGAATAGAGTCTGATAGGGATACTAGCAGCGTTTCAGTACTATGGTTCTAGCGGAAACCATATTGTGACTGGAATAGTAATTGGTTATCGTCTAGATAGTCAGTGAGTTGTTTGTTGATTACTTTTTCTATGATTTTTGACAATAATGGGAGGTTCAAGACAGGATGGTAGTTGGCCGGTTCAGATGGATCCAGGTCTGGTTTTTTGAGAGTCGGTTTTATAATTGCATACTTGAGTTGCGTAGGAAAAACACCAGTCGATATAGATTTGTTGATGATGTTGGAGATGGGAGGTGCAATCCTAGTGGGGATGGAGAGAAGCGTTTTTGTAGGCATGATATCCGTAGGGTGCAATGCAGGTTTTATCTTTTTTAGAATTCCTTCAATTTCTGAAGCAGTCATGTTTTCAAAATTAGTGAGTGAGGGTGAGGTGATCATGGTGCTTGTGGGTGGATGGTATACCGGTGGAGAGTGTGAGGTAAAGCGCGCCATAATGTTAGAAACCTTGTCATAAAAATATGTAGCTAGCTTCTCACATTTGTTTTTATCATCATTTTCTGGTTTGCTGTTTGATGGTGTGGTAATAATGTTAGAAATATATTGGAATAAAGCATGCGGGTTGAACTGGTACTGATGAATTTTTGCTGTGTAGTAGTTTTTCTTGGCTTCATCTGTTGTTTTATGATACTTATGGAGTAGGGATTTGAATTTCTGTAGATTTGTTTGATCTTGGTTTCTACGCCATCTCTTTTCCAGATTACGGAGTTCACGTTTCATAATTTTAAGATCCGTGTTGTACCATGGTTTTTTATCTTTTTTATCAGTGCTGATTTCTTTCGTTAATAGTGGACAGAGTCGATTAGATATGCTGCTGGTGAGTTGATGCCAAGAGGTACATGCAGTATTAGCATCAGAGAGGTCTAATTTATGGAGATCGTCTGTTATAGCTTCGATAATATCGTCTATTTGGCATTTTTTTCTGAATTCAATGGTTCTTTTTTTTAATTGTGTTGCTTGGGGGTTGTAGTTAATGGAGCAATGCGTGTCTACTCGGTAGTAGTCTGACCATGGTATAGGTGTGCATTGGGGGTGGTCAGGTTGTATGAGATAGTTGGTAAAGATGACATCCAGTGTATGGCCAGCCTTGTGTGTTGGGCCTGAGACAATTTGTTTAAAGCCGATTGCATTAAGGGTTGCGAGGGTGGCATCACATGCAGGTGTGAGAGGAGACCGGTCAAAATGAAGGTTAAGATCTCCAAGTATGATGGCTGGTATATTGATGTCAATGTGCTTTGTAATGTATTCCGTCAGTGTTGATGGATTCTTTTCCAGTATACCAGGAGGAGCATAAATTAAGCAAATTTGCAGGCATTTGGATTTAAATAGACCAATTTCAATCTTATGAGGGGGGGGGGGAGGTGTGTTGTAGGGAGAGGTTGAACTTCTTTTTAGCTGCTAGGAGAAGTCCCCCTCCTTTCTTTTTAGGTCTCGAGATACAGAACAAGTCATATACATCTGATGGCAGTTGATTTATTACGGCAACATCAGTGCTTTTGATCCAGGTCTCCGTGATAGCGCATATGTCAGGTGACTCATCGTTGAGTATGTCGTCTAGGAGATTAATCTTTTTTAAAAGTGATTGTGTGTTCAGTAGCAGGATAGAGAACGTCATTAAACCTATAATTTGAGTGAATGGAGACGTCATTATAGGAATGAGGGTTTTGTAATATGAATTGACATTCCTATTTATCCTTATATTGGAGGTGAAGTTTGAGTATTTAAGAACTGGAATGTGGGGGTTTGTCATGATTAAAGTGTTGGTCCAAATGAGATACAAATTCTGTAGAGTGTGAAGTTAAAGGAGGGTGAAGTGCGGTGTGGCTGCGCTTAAAGATGGTGTTGCTTGCAAGTTGAGCGTTGGGAGTATGTTGCCTGAGGTTGCTTGAAGTCAGAGTGCAGCGTAGTCGTTGTTTGAGGTTGCTTGGATGTTTGGTTTTGAGTGGTAGTTGTTTGATGTGATTTGAGTGGTTTGAGTTGTTTGCGTGGTAGTTGTTTAAGATTGCCTGCATGCAGAGTGTAGAGATTTCGATGTCTGAAGTTGCTTGATCTCTGAGTGCAATCTGAAACTCTGTATGCTAGTATGAATCTGAAAAAGGTGCACACAAAGGGGCAGGCCCCTTTGTCGCGCACCTTCGGCGCGCGACGCTCGGCACGCGGCGCCGGTTGGAGCAGTTTTAGTGGGCCGGTCAGGACAGCCTGATTGGCTGTCTGAAGAAGCCGAACTCCTATTAGTCGGGAGGACAACGGGCGGAGCTCAGCTGCCGGTCGGAGGAGGCTCGACGAGGCGGAAGGAGCCGCGTGGTCGGCCGGGAGGACCCGCTGGGGTAAGTGTTTTTAAATCTAGGCCTTACCCCGGTGGGTTCCTTGCGCCGATTGCGCAGGCCTGCGATCCCCTCTGGGTCTGGTCGGGTCGTCTGGGCGAAGAGAAGGCGGCGCCGGTTGGAGCAGTTTTTATGGGCCGGTCGGGACAGCCTGATTGGCTGTCTGAAGAAGCCAAACTCCTATTAGTCGGGAGGACAACGGGCGGAGCTCAGCTGCCAGTCGGAGGAGGCTCGACGAGGCGGAGGGAGCTGCGTGGTCGGCCGGGAGTACCAGCTGGGGTAAGTGTTTTTAAATCTAGGCCTTACCCCGGTGGGTTCCTTGCGCCGATTGCACAGGCCTGCGATCCCCTAAGGAAGTTGGGGCTGTTCAGTTTGGAGAAGAGACAACAGGTGAGATATGATAGAGGTCTACAAAATCATGAAAGGACTTGAAAAATTTAATGTAAATCGGATATTTATTTTCTCAGATAATAGAAGCACTAGGAGGCACTCCATAAAGTTAGCAAGTAACTCATTATGCTTAAGGATGTGGCCTCACTACTGCACCAGTTGCTAATGATGGCAATAGCTACAGCACAACCTACCAGCATCATTAGTGATCAGTGTGAGTTAGGCAGTTTCCTTAGCAACCAGTGCTGCATCCTGGACAAAATTTCTCATCCTGCCAAAATAAAAAGAAATATAATGAAGGAGAGAGCAACTGAATCTCTTCTGCATTTCTTGAGACAAAAAACAGGCTGACTGGATGCCTAGGCACATGGGAAAGTGTGTTTGGCCCTGAGTATTCTCCTGTCTACAGAAATACAGGGCTTATGAAGTAAGCAGTCACTACAGATTGACCTGGAAAGAGAGAATGAGACATATATTTAGATTGGTGTAATATACAGACCTCCTTCACAGACCAAAGAAATGGAAAGAGATTTAATAAAGGATAGTCACAAAATTCCTACCAAAGAATTGCTAAGGAATTACAATCTGCTGGATGTTGATTGGAACATCCCAGCTGCAATGTCTTCTAAAAGCAGTGAGATCCTGGACTCTGCAAGGAAAACTGTTCTGTGAACTCGTAACAGAATCCACACGGGAGGAGGAGAGAGTGGACCTGGTGTTAACCAATAGGGACAGTATTTTTGATGTTGTAGTGGATGATCATCTGGGATCCAGTGATCACCGGATAGTGTGGTTCCTGTTAAGAGTACAAGAGATGGAGGTTCATGTTAATGTGTAGGTCCTAAACTTCAGAAAAATTAACTTTGTTAAAATGGAAGAGTACCTTAAGAAGTCGTTAGCGGAATGGGAAATCTAGGGGAAAATAGAAGGGCAGTGGGCAAAACTATAAGGAAATATAAGGGCAACTAGCCTTTTTGTTAGGGAAGTAAATAAAGGTAAGGAGGGAAAAGAGGCCACTATGGTTTTCAAAAGAAGTAGCTGAGAAGTTAAAGAATGTTGCGTCCTTGCTTGCGGACCCATCCCATGAGCAGGTCCTCTACCTTACCTCACCACCACTAGCCGCTGCCACCACCCCGGATCGCTGTTTCGCGGTCTAGTGCCACCAGGATCCCTCCATCACGGCAGGAGGCCGCTTTTGTAGCTTTCAACCCGTGGCGGCAGGAGCCGGTGCACATTTTCACGGCCTAGTGCCACCCCGGAACGCCCTCACCTTTGCAGCCTGAGCATGTAGCTGCCGCCGGCATGCATTTTCATGGCCTAGTGCCGCCCCCGGGATTTCTCCATCTTTATGGCAAGGAGAGCTGTAGACATTCTTCTGTGCAGCCCTGAAGCCACTGTTGATTCCGGCTTCACGGCCTAGTGCAGCCACCAGGAAGCCGCCGACAAGTTTTCTCTTCACAGCCTAGTGCCGCCGCCGGGCCCTGCTCTTCGCGGCAGAGACAGCGCTGTCCTTGGTGGTGTCTCACTCCCCGGGTTCTCCCCTAGGCGCTGGCACACACTTCTTCAGTTTATTTAAAGGGCCAGTGGCGGGAAAGGCCCGCGGCTCCACCGGAAGCCAGCCTCAGTCCACGTCCTGCTTCAGTCCTATAAAAGGGCTCAGTTCCTGTTCCTCAGGGCCTTTGTATCTGGAATCCACAGTTGTCTGTGCTCTTCTTTGAATCAAGGTCCTCAGAGGTCTTCACTTGTCTAGATGGCTCTTCGTTCCATGTCTTCGATGTTCCTGGTCTTGTTCCTCCTCGGAGCTCCTTCATTGCCTTATCCTTGTTCCAGATGTTCCCGAAGTCCTGATGTTATGAGTCTTCCAAGTTCCGAGTCTTCCAGCTCTTCGAGTCCTCCAGATGACCACTCCGAGGGTAAATCCGTATTGATACGGTTCCTGTCTCTGGTCATTGGAGCCTCGTTTGGTTGGATCCCCTTCCATCGCTGGTCTCGCTCCTGAGTGGTCTGCAACCAGACTTCCCAGGATCTGTAGGGCGCACAGTCAGAGAGGATGGTCCATGACCAGCCCATGGTGGGCTGTGTAGGGCGCCCTGAGGGACAGTGCCCACCTGTACCTTCCAAGTTCCAAGTCTTCGTCTGAGTCTTCCAAGTTCCAAGTCCATAGCCTCCATCTGGCCTCACGAACTCATCGTTCCCAAGCGGCAGGTCTGGAAGGGCTTCCGAGGGGCCGGAGAGCTACTCCTGAGACCAGCATTGCGTTGCTGTGTCTCACTGGTGCATGTAGGTCCAGCGGAGGGCTGACCCTGCCTTGTTCCTGTTCCGAGTTCCTTGCCTTAGTTCCAGCCCTGTCTTGTTCCTGTTCTGCCCGTGCTTGCATGCCCTCACCTCCCAGTGTGCCTTGGGGCTCCTCTCTGAGTCCTGCCGTGGTTCAGGGGCTAACGCTCTCCATTGAGCTAGTGATGTGAACGAATTGCAGGAGTTAGCAATCTGTTGTAGTTTGGGATAGCTGTGGGTGGATCCTTGGGCCGGTGGCAGATGACCACACCCCCGTGGGAAGATCCGAAGAGGGACCACTGGTCAGGCTCAGAGTTTGGAGACAGACCCACACTAGTTCTTTTATTAAACAGTATATTGAACCACCAGAGGTGGCAGTAGTGAGCTGGAATGCCCGGCTGGGCTGCAGTCCCTCAGATACTGGAACAGCGATCCCTGGAGGCTGAGCTGGAGAGAAACTGAAATATAGTGAGTAGGCAGGGTATGCAAAGTTCATATACCGAACCAGATGGTAACACTCACACACTGTCTCACAGAAGCCCAGGAGCTGGAAGGTGTAGGCCCTCGAGGAGCGAGTACCTGTTCCACGGAAAGCTCTGAGAGAGCGATGGTAACTCACTGAAGAAGAAGTTAGGCAGTGAAGACTTCCAGGCAGAGAGAATTCAGTAACATGTCCGGGAACACAGGCCCTCGAGGAGCGAGTACCTGTTCCACGGAAAGCTCTGAGAGAGCGATGGTAACTCACTGAAGAAGAAGTTAGGCAGTGAAGGCTTCCAGGCAGAGAGAATTCAGTAACATGTCCGGGAACACAGGCCCTCAAGGAGCAAGTACCGGTTCCAGACTGACCTGAAAAACAAGAAGAGAGCGAGGCCCCCGAGGAGCGGGTACCCCAGTAAGTCCGAGGAGCCAGAGTAGCTCAGATAGAACAAATTCTTATCCTTGTCCTTGCTAACTCGATGTGTTAGCAAATACTGAGACCTTAAATATCTGTCACGGGTGACATCATCTTTGAGGGACGCCCCCGAGGTTTGCGCCATTGCCGGTACTTCTGTTGGGTGCGCGCCCCTAGGCCTCTCAGGAACATGGCGGTTGCAGCGTGCAGCCAATCTGGGGACGCCGGAGGACTTCGGCAGGAGGACGCCGCGGCAGCCAAACTTCCCGCAGACGAAAAGGGAGGCACCAACGAGGTGAGGAGGGCGGAAATAGGGCGTCGGGCACCGACGGACACAATAGCTAGCAACCGCATGTCCACGCTCTCAACATCAGCTATAGGCCGTGCTTGCAATAAAGAAGAAAAGGTTAGTGTCCATAAACTGCAAGAGATCACAGAAAGTGGAAAACAGGTGACAATATGGAAAAGCTAATAGAAGCTGGAAAAGTAGACAGAAATTAAAATATTCAAGTGGAAGAAAACATAGCAAATATGGTAAAACAGGGGGAGAAGATTTTTTTTTAGATATGTGATGGAAGGAAGTGCAAAAGTGGCAGTGAGAGATGAAGGGAAGGAATATGTAGAGGCTGATAAAAAAGCGAAATAGCTTAACAAATATTTCTGTTTGGTGTTCACTGTGAAAGGGCCAGCAGCCAGACCATATAAAACAAATACAAATAAGAATAGAAGTTAGGTAAACCTCAATCAGTTTTCAGAAAAGTGTTTTGTGAAGAGCTAACTAAACTTAAAATAGATAAGGCGATATGGCTAGATGGGATACATCCATGGGTACTAAGGGACCATATATGTTTTGGCAACTCTGCTGGCTGACATTTTCAATTCTTCCTTAGATGATTAAGGGGTAGTTCTGAAGGACTGGAGATAAACAGATGTGGTTCCTATTCTTAAAAGCTGAATTAAGGAGGCAGCTAGGAATTACACACCAGTGTGGTAAACAAATTAATGGAATTACTGCTAAAACAGAGGATAGTGCATTTTCTGGGATCCAATAGATTGCAAGATATGAGGCAGCATGGTTTTACCAGAGGTAGATCTTGTCAGATGAATCTGATCAATTTCTTTGACTGGGTGACCAGAGAGGTGCATCAAGGGAAAGTGCTAGATGTAGCATACTTGGATTTCAGGAAGGCCTTTGACACGGTACAGCATAAGTGACAAATAAATTGAGCGACTTTAGTATGGGCCCTAGAATGAATGGACTGCAACTTGTTGATTGGGAGGTGACAAAGGGTAGTGATAAATTGAGTTCACTCCAAGGAGGGAACTATTAATGGTGTGCCTCAGGGATTGGACCAGTTGTTTTCAACATCTTCATGAGCAACATTGCAGAAGGCTTGTCAGAAAAGCTTTGTCTTTTTGCCAATGACATTAAAATCTGCAAGAAGGTAGTCAGAAAGCTATGGAAAATATGAGGAGGGATCTAATAAAAATCAAAGAATGGCCTAGGATCTGTCAACTAATATTTATTGGTAAAAAATGCAGAGTTATAACTCTAAAAGACCAGTGCACATCCCCATATATGTGTGTATATGGCCACATACACATCTATACCAATATTTTATTATCCACTTGTAACATATATGCACAAATTATAAAATACACAATTCTTCTCTGCAACAATCAAGTGTATGTAAAAAATATGCGTGAATATATATTTAAGTTAGCTGGATACGTTTTAACTTATCTGGCTGAGTTCTGGGAAGCCGCCACTAAGCCGGAAATGTCTTAAAAAGCAATATATCTTAAAGCATTACTTATCCAGCTAACTTACGTATCCAGATAAGTCATGTTTTTAAAAAATTATCTGGCTAAGTGTCAGCAAAGCCATCACTTAGCTGGATAAGTTGGAACTTATGTGGTTATGAGGAGCAAAACTACTGTATGCACTTACCCTGGTTAATTCGCATTTTGCACACGTAAATCGGCAAATTTTCTAACATACATGCATGAGTGAAATCACCATTTTTACATATTAGTCCACTAGTCCTTCATCTCATTGAAACCCTCCTTTCTTGAGCAGGAACTGCCCTAGTTCACCCAGATCTCCCACCCAGTCAGTACTTCACAATAAACACATTTAATATCACTTATGCCAGATAATGAACACAAGTAAGCTACCAAATCTACAAGCATAAGGCTCATAAAATAGCAACTTACATGTGTAAATGTTGGCTTCACCCCAGAATGCCTTTTTTACACACCTATATTTAAGCAGAAACCCTATTTATGTGTTTATATTTGAGGTTTATAAAACAGCATATTCATGAGTGTTACTTACATGTGTATATGCTAATTTATCCAAGCTCAATCCTTTTAAAATTCACCTTTCAGTCTGCAAAAACCAAGGAAAAGGTACAGTACTGGAGACAAAATAATTCTAAGCATGACTGAACAGCGGGGGGGGGGGGGATGATCATATCTGATAATCCTAGGGTAGCCAAACAGATGGATAAAGCAACAGCAAAAGCAAGAAAATGCTTGGGTGCATAGGGAGAGGAACAGTCAGCAGAAAAAGGGAGGTGAGACTCATTTGGTATGAGGTGTACAATTCTGGAGCCCACACCTTCATAAGAATAAAAACTGGTTGGAGCAGGTCCAGAGGGTGGCTACCAAAAACGTCAGTGGTCTTCGTTCTAAAGTATATGGGGACAGACTTAACGATCTAAACATGTACACCCTAGAGAAAAGGTGAGATAGGGAAGATATGATAAAAATATTTTAAATACTTTCAAGGTTTCCATGCACAGGAGGTGAGCCTCTTTCATGTAAATGAGACTCTAGAATGAGGGGTCATGGGTTAAGGGTGAAAGGGGGTAAACTCATGAGTAATCTTAAGAAATATTTCCTAACATAGGTGAAAATCTTCAGAGGTATAGATGTGTCAATTTGGGGTAGCAAAAATGACAAGAGGTGGTTGTTGAGGCATGAGCTTTCGAGGACAGTCAGATATATCTGACGACGTGGGCTGTACTCGAAAGCTCATTCCTCTATAATTCGGTTAGTCTATAAGATGTCACCCGTCTCATCATTTTTATAGAGAGGGTAGTAGATGTATGGAACCGCCTCCCAGTGAAGGTGGTAGAAACAAAAACAGTATCTGAATTCAAGAAAACATGGGATAAACACTGGGGATCTTTGAAGGAATGATGGAAATTGTAAAGCTAAATTAGTTGGGTAGCTTGGTAGACTAGATAGACCATATGTTGTTGTTTTTTTTTTTTTTGCCATCACATTTTTATGTTTTCATGGTTGTGGATCAGCTGGCTGGTCTTCATTCCCTGCCCCCAGTGTTCTGGGCTTGTACCTTGTCCTCCTCCAGTAGAAGCTCTAAAGTATGGCTGCATGTGCTTCTCTCATCTCCTCTCTGAGCTGAATACCTCTGTCCTGCTCCTTGCCAATTTTCTATCACTAGATAATGTAACTCTAAGTCAGCGCCAGCAGGAGAACTGTAAGCCTGGAAAACCAGAGGCAGAGAGATGCATGGCCGAATAACCCACTACTATGATCTGCAGCCAGTAAGATACTCAGTATCAAACATATTTCCCTTCAACCTATGCAGTCAGCCAGCACATTTTCAGTAGCAGTTTTCTTTTTGCTTAAAAAAGATAGAACTTCAGATGCTCTTTCCTTTGCGGTACTACTTGCAGCAGCAGAATGAAGAAGAAGTTCCTCCTGGTTCCTGCACTGGATGTTAAGGATGACACTTTGCTCCTGCACTGGCTGCTGCTGCCAGTAGGTGGTGCTATATATACTGGCGTCATTGGCAACCAACATGGGAATGGAACAATATCCTTGGGAATCCGGGACAAGAGGAAGAAAGAGACAGCTCCTCCTACTAACGGCCTTACAGGCCTCTTGGGAGGTGGACAGGATCAAAGGCTATTGGGGTGGGTTTCATGGTTGGACTGGAGGATATTCATCTGAAACTAAATGAAAGCACATGAAGCAACAAAATTTAGCTTTGTTTTATATTGTTTTGAGTGGAAAACAATACAAAAAAAAAACATTTTGTAGCATTTTCCTCCTTTGTTTTCAACAGCTCATCCCTAATAAACCAGAGGTGTTCAACCTAGCTCTCTGGTAGTTCAGGGTGCATTTCTCAGTGATCTGAGAAATATACCTGTTACGTTAACGGGTGATTTTTCGTGTGCCCATGGGCCTCAGTCCGACCCAGACCTTCCGGGCCGAGCCAAGGGTTGACGGTGGCTCCGCGTGGCTGAACAATCTTGCCCTCGGCCAGGCCGGCAAGCTCCCATGGCCAACATCCGAGGATGTTGGAAGGTGAATGGTCCTCCAACCATTCCGGGCCCTTTCAGACCTGCTGCAAGCAGCATGGAGCAGCAGGCCTGGCATGAGGTTGAGGGCAGATGGACCTTGACACGAAGACAAGAAGATTGATGCGACGGCATCACATGGCACGAAGACTTGGGTTGAACACATGACACCAGGACTATGAAGACGTGACACCAGGATCGATGCAACGGCATCGCAGACGAGACTTGACACCAAGGCTGATGCGAAGACATCACGGACCAGTGGTCGATGCGAAGGCATCCCGGACCAGGGTCAATGCAACATCAGAAACATGACACTGAAGGGCAAACAAGACGAGGCACTTGGAAATCAGACGAGACGAGAAGCAAGGAAGGCGGACATTGGCACTGTCTCTCAGGGCGCCCTACTCAGGCCACCTGCGGGACTGAGTCGCGGACCACCCTGTCCCACTGCGCGCCCTACACAGCCCACGAGGAGAGCGGGACAGTGCAGGAACACCAACCAGGACATGACGGCTCAGGAGCACAGGACAACCGTCCACCAGCAGGCTAGTCCACTCAGGAGTACTTCATCTGAGGGACCCCTGGCCTACCGGACCAGAAGGCTTGAGAGCGAAGACGAGGCATAGGAATGAACATCAAGGAAGGCAGGAATACCAGGATGTAGAAGATCAAGACACCAGGACACATGGACGAGGACCTCAGGCACGAAGACATGACATGGCATGACGAGAAGACATCACGATGAGGAGCTCCACAAGACTGGAAGACCTTACACAGGCTCTGGCAGGCAGGAGCCTCCAGAGCGAACACTCCATGATGCAAGGCCCTGGACAACTGACGGAGCAGCCCTTTATAGGGCTGAGGCAGGAAACAGTCACCAAGGTGGGGCCAAGACACTTCCTGTGTCTGGCCCTTTAAATGAAGAAGGAAGACGCGGCCGCGCGCCTAGGACAGAGCAGGAAGCTGAGCAGGACTGCGGACAGCGGCCTGCACCAACGCACAACATCAGAAGAGGCAGGGCTGGCCTGGGATGCAGGCCCGATGTCGGCAGTGGTTTCAGCTGCTGCAGGAGGCCCTGGGGGCGGCTCCAGCCGCTACTCCAGCCCAGGGCTGCGGCCTTAGCGCCGCGAAGAGGAAGCAGCGATGGGGGCAGTTCCAGGCCCCGAGGAAGGCCGCTGCTCCGGCCGCGGAAGCCAGGACGATGCAGGGCGGCCTCCGGGCCACGTGGGCAAGACGACGGCGGCGTCCTGCTGCGTCGGCGAAGAAAAGACAGCATGGTAAGTGAGCCTGCTCGTGGGGAAACCCGCGGGCAGAGTTCATAACAATACCTGGAGGTTATTTTCTTACTCCATATAGGGGCCCAGGTTAAGTTACTCAGACAAACCTCTAGTTTTAAATTTTCTGCCTCTCTGAGTAGATACATTTTACCTACGTAAGTCATTACCTGTAACATACATTTAATGTTCTCCATGCATAATTCTTCAATGCCTTATTATTATTATTACTAACATTATTACTATTACTATTATTATATAATTTATATTTGTATTATTTGTTTTAATGTTTATTGTTCCATGTACACCATGCCCATGGTATTTCTAATTCTGTTTTTCTGTAAACCGAAGCGATATGTACTTGTACATGATCTTCGGTATATAAAAGCTTTCAAATAAATACATAAATAAATTACCTGCCTAAAATTTAACTAGAGAAAAGAGGCAGGACAAGTTGAGGAGGCATTACAGGGGTGTGGTTAAAATGAATCATGTTAGCGCAAATATTCAGCACCAGCTGGATAAACTTTGCTGGGTAAATCTGTTTGGAGAAAACACTGTGTTGCTTTTGGTGGTCTGTGAGGCCTCCCGCAAACCGCTGCACCTATCACCAGGCCTGAGCCTGACTAAACATAATTTTTTTATGGATAGTTATTGTATTTTTTTTATTTCTATTACATTCTGTCTTATAGAACCAGGTGAGGTCAGCCAAAGCAGCTTACAAACTGATTAATACAACATAATTAAAATACAATGTCATAAATACAATTTTAAATACCATTCACATAACACAATATAAAAATATTAAATACAAATCAAAATAAAATATTACATTCATAAGAAACTCTAATAATCAACTAAATCTTATTATTCTCTTGCCAGGGATGGATTCAGTTAAGGTACAATAAGACAGTAACTTTCAAACCGGCACATGGGCCCCGTGCCCACACATCAGCCCACGCCCAGGGACATGGCCATTTTATAATATATGTGCATATGTTCTAAAATAGCCTGGTCGTGCATGTGCAGCAAATTTTAAGTAGGCGCATTTAAGTGCGTGCAAATCTCGCCTCTATCGTAGAAACTGGGGAATTTTAAAGGGGCATATGTTGAGGCTTTTCCCAGTTTACCAGTTCATCCCCAGTTTGCCCAGTTGAGAGAGGTCCTCCAAATCAGCCTAGTTTAACAGCCTTCATTCCCACCAGTAAGCCCCGACCCTTAAAACCCCACAGATCTGCCTATTTTTCTTTATTATTTAACTTAAATGTCAACCAAAGCAGAAGTAAAGTTACAAGGTAGGGGGCCTCAGCACACACCAGATCCTGTAGGTATTTACGAGCACATCTCAGATTCCTACCCCGAAATGCCCATACCCCACCCAGATTTTTGAAAACTGAGTTGAGCATGCTACAGGAGATACACTCATATCTCGGCAGCTTTTAAATCCACTTGGCATGCGTGAGCCCGACATATTCGTGCATCCCCTAATTAATTCATGCATCAGGTTTTTAAAATTCACCTTTAAAAGGATAACTAAAACATGTGCAAGTGTGTCCTTATACACAACTATTTCAATGTGCTCACACATGCATCCTACATAAAATACACATAAATCTACTCAACACGTTCACATATCTAAAATTACGTGGCATGTAATTTAAACATAGCCACATACATTTTGATTTATCCAGCTAAGTGGTGACAAGTATCCAGCTAATTAGTGTTGTTTAAGGCTTATCTGGCTAAGGAAGATAGCCAGATAAGTAAACTAAAAGCTCTACATAGGTAGATAAGTAAATGAACAGATAACTAGTGTTTGGAGATTTGTCCAGTTATCTTACTTACAGGCCGATACAGTACAGTGCGCACCAGCAGAGCGCACTGTTAACCCGCGATTGGACGTGCATTTTCGACGCGCTAGCGTTACCCCTTATTCAGTAAGGGGTTGAAAACACGCGTCTAACTCCCCCGAACCTAATAGCGCTCGCAACATGCAAATGCAAGTTGATGGCCCTATTAGGTATTCTCGCGCGATTCAGAAAGCAAAATGTGCAGCCAAGCCACACATTTTACTTTCAGAAATTAGCGCCTACCCAAAGGTAGGCGCTAATTTTCTCCGGGCACCAGGAAGGTGTACAGAAAAGCAATAAAAACTGCTTTTCTGTGCACCCTCCGACTTAATATCATGGCGATATTAAGTCGGAGGTCCCGAATGTTACATAAAGTTAAAAAAAAATTGAAGTCGGCCCGCGGCTCGTGGGTTGAAAACCGGACGCTCAATTTTGCCCGCTGACAGCCGCCGCTCCTGTCCAAAAAGAGGCGCTAGGGACGCGCTAGTGTCCCTAGCGCCTCTTTTTACTGCCGGCCCTAATTTGAATACTGAATCGCGCGCACAGGAGAGTGGCCTGTGCGCGCGCCGGGAGAGCGAGCATTCGCCTGCTCTTCCGCAACTTTTACTGTATCGGCCCGTTAGCAGGTTATGTAGCACTTTTAAAGACTTGTCTGGCTAATTGGCAGCTTTTCCACCACTTAGCAGGATAAGTAAAAAATTATCCAGGTAAGTGGTGGCCATCTGCTATGTGTGCATATTTGTGCTCCTAATTTTAATCATTTACATGAGGAAATTTAGCTTATGTATTTTCCTTAGCATTTATTGGCTTTCACGCATGTAAATGATGACATTTTAGAACATGCACACATGAAGGAAATTGCTGGCTCTACCGATTAGTCCACCAGTTTGCCCAGTCTATTTCTAGATCAACAAGACCTCCCTGCTTCTTTAGCCTGAACTCCCCTCCAGTTTACCCAGACCCCTCTCCCACTCAGTATTTGGCTATACAGAATTCTGTTCTGATTTACTCCAGATAATTAGCACGTGTAAATATGCCCAGGTAACAGCCGGATGTGTGTCACGTTCACAGGTTTTAAAATAGCCACTTATACTTGGAAATGCTGGCCCTACCTGGACGCCCCTAGCCTGCCTCTTTTTTACACGAGCAAATTTATTCACACACCATTACTTTCACGCTTATCTTAGAGGTTTATGCCGAAGCAATCGCACGAATAAGCACTATTTATGCCTGCATGTGCTTCATTTTTAAATCTTCAACTCTTTTAAAATTCACCTTTAAATATCAAAATACAAAAACATACTAATAAAGTTAATATACCCACCCCCCTGAGGTAGTTTAAGTTATCTGGGCTAAGGGAGGAGCAATTAACCATAGAAGAAAATATTAAGATAAATCCTTGAGTTCTCTTGCCTTTAAGAGGGTAAGACCGCGTCCCCACCAAAGTACCACATTTCGTGCCCCTTCTTAAGAACCTCTTGCTTGTAACCACGTAATATAAAATCACCACACAGAAATAGACAACATAACTGTTTCACTATGAACATGTGGAAAAGTAAAAAAAAAAGGATTAGGTGAAAAATGCACAATAACATACACAGTATTAAAAGCAGTGCCAAATACAGTCAATTGTTATATATATATATATACACAGCAATAGCAAATGCAGTAATAATAGCAGTATAACTTATTCAAAGCCGGTTAACATTGACCTTCCCACCACGCATTTTGTCATTTGTTACCCGTGGTGTCAATCCCATGTCTCAGTCCTCATTAAAAATGTGTGCACACAAAAACAGAAGGAAAAATTAAAAAAAAAAACCTAGGCCCTTTGCTACTTTTTGAAAAATAGAAGGTGCATGCACAAAAGTGAGAGCTGCACCCAGGGGAGGTTTTACTTCCTGAGGGGAAAACACAATTCTCTGCTCTCTCCATTGGTGAGGGAAGACTTAAAGTAAACATTTAATCCGCAGGGCCCCTGGCACATTGAATCAGTGTCCTAGCTGGCTGTACCCACTGAGGGAGTGTCTGCCAAGCTTGCACGGGGCTGCAACCCCAATGCTGCTCTGCTGCTCTCACCAGAATGCTTCTTAGACAAGGTATGTGATACTTATCTCTGTCCTGGAGATGAGTCCCTGCTTTGGTGAATGCTGGGGTGGAAGTGGGGTGCTGAATGAGCTTACACCTCATGTCTCATTTCTGTTAATTTGCCTTTCTCCCTCTTTCTTTGATGTCAGGCTGTTCTAACAGCTGCTGTAAACACAATTATGTGGGTTGAGCTCTCAGAATCTTAGGCTCCAGCCACCTCCCCATGCTAAGCCCCTCACCTCTGACTTGAAGGAACTCTGCCATAGCCTCCAGAATCATGTTATTCCAAGAACCTGAGATGGAGCTTCCTGTAAACCTGGTCAGTGTTTATAGGTCGCCTTAGCTGGGACTTCCTGTGGCGCTGGCTGATGATGTCACATCCTCCAGGGGTATATAAGGAAGTCTCTTGCAACCCAGTTGCTCCTCAGTGTGTGGTGCTAATTTGTGGCTTCTGCCTTCCTGGTTTTGATTCTGGTTCTGGACCTGACTTCTGCTTACTTGCTGTCTGCCCTGACCTGTACCTGGTCCTAGACTCTCTCTTCTGCTGTGTGCTGAGAACTGTCTAAGTCCTGCTGACTGTCTGCACCAAGGGTTCAACCTGCGGGAATGATGGCTGGTACTGAAGCCCTCATTGGTTCTTACTGGCCCTTCTGTCTGTAGTCAGGGTAGCCACATGGGTTTGCAAATGCAGCACATTCTGCTACCATTCCACACAGGGGTCCAGATTGCCAATAGTAGTCTGAAAGGGTTCTTAAGAGTGGCTGGAGCGCTGACTTTCTAACACAACACATCTCCTTTCAGGTGAGGGGCTCCCTCTTAACTGAAACTGTTGCAGTTTTGCCTGGGAAGAAACTCAAATCTGATTAGCTCCTGCTGTAGTTGATCTTTCATCCTGGCTGATATCACTGGATGCAGAGCAGCTAGGATTTCTGTGGATTATAGCTTGTTAACCTTGATATTGCTGGTTTAGTTATAAACACAGTCATCAAGTAGCACAGGAAGGGAGAGGACTGTGCCTAATAGTTCAGCTATTGCACGCTCTAGAACATAATAAAAACCAGGCCAGTGCTTATCCCATGTCCATGGTTACAATGCACAGTTCCAAATACAAGTAAGCTCCTGGGGATCGGGACATCCATTTATGGTGACTCTGCCACATTAATAATTAGCATTAACCACCCATTACCTAGACCACACTCAGAAAAAACGCTGACAGAAATCTCCCAAAACCAGTAATAGTCCAAGAGGCTGCTTTTCAAAGACATTTATCTAGATGACTGTTGAGTTATCTGAATAAATAGCTATGTTTGAATATTGCTGGCAATTATCTGGCTAAATTTTATCCAGATAAGCTATTGTCTGGCTAATATTCAGCCAGATAACATAGGGATGTTTGAGGGTGTTCAGAACTAGTTAGCCATATAAGTTATCCATCTAACTCTGAAATTTGGCAAGAGTAGGACTAACATTATGTGAGAATGTGTTCCTGGCTAACATTACTCTTAACCGGTTATATTCACAGGAGGTAATTCTCAAAAGGATTTGCATGAGTAGAAGGGCTTTTAAAAATGGTTAAGATATATGCTTTTTCTGTGTGTGCAATTCCTGTGAAAATTCACTCCATAGGATATGGCTGCTTAAGCGCCAATGCAATAAAAAAAAAAACAGAAAAGGCTGTAATGTGGGTATATTGAACCTAATTTCAGTAAAACACATGAGGCCACTAGCAACCGAGCCCCCCCCCCCCCCCCCGAAATAAGGCAGAAACATAGCAATCCTATTAGCCTGAAAGCCTCCTTCCCCTCCCCCTGAAATTGCAGAATTCATACATAAGACTCTGACAGAAGCCCACCCTCCCCCTCCCCTTCTCCCCATAAACCCATCTCAAGCCCATCTGTCCCACTCAGAACCAGCCAACCACCTTACTATCAGGCCAATTCAGAAAAACGCGCGGGAGAGCAGGCAACCGCCCGCTCTCCTGGCGCGCGCACAGGCCACTCTCCTGGGCGCGCGATTCAGGAGGGTGGCCTATGCAAATTAGGGCCTGCAGTAAAAAGAGGCGCTAGGGACACTAGCGCATCCCTAGCGCCTCTTTTTTGACGGAAGCGGCAGCTGTCAGCGGGTTTGACAGCCGACGCTCAATTTTGCAGGTGTTGGTTCTCAAACCCGCTGACAGCCACGGGTTCGGAAACTGGACGCCAGCAAAATTAAGTGTCCTGTTTTCAACCCACGAGCCGCGGGCCAATTAAAAATTTTTTTTTTTAAATTATTTTAAACTTTTAGGACCTCTGACTTAATATCGCCATGATATTAAGTTGGAGGGTGCACAGAAAAGCAGTTTTTACTGCTTTTCTGTACACTTCCCCGGCGCCGGCAGAAATTAACGCCTATCTTTGGGTAGGCGCTAATTTCTGAAAGTAAAATGTGCGGCTTGGCTGCACATTTTACTTTCTGTATCGCGCGGAAATAACTAATAGGGCCATCAACATGCATTTGCATGTTGCGGGCACTATTAGTTTCGGGGGGTTGGACGCGCGTTTTCGACCTGCTATTACCCCTTACTGAATAAGGGGTAGAGCTAGCGCGTCGAAAACGCGCATCCAAACGCGGGCTAACAGTGCGCTCCACCAGAGCGCACTGTACTGTACCGGCCCGTATGTTTGGGAGCTGAGAGAAAGGGCCAACCCCCAGCACATCTAGCATGGCTTTCACAGAATCGCTGGTCACATAAGGCTGATGTTACTATGAAAGTGACCCTAGACAAGCCAGGAGCTGGATGCTTCTTCCCAGCTTCAGTAAGGGGTTTAGGGGTTCTGCGAAGGGTGGGAGGTTTTGGGGAAGAAGGAAAGATGGGCCTTATGTTACATGTTAATTCTGTGATTTGGGGGGAAGGGATGGGAATTTTTCTGGCCTATAGGCCTGCAATGTTTCTGCCTTATTTTGGAGGGATTGGCTGCCAGTGTCCCCAAATATTTTTCTGGAATGGAGGGCGACTCAGATTAGTAGACCCACACCACAGCCTTTATATTTTTACAGCATTGGCACTTAACAGTCTATATATCCTTGGATTGCAGTTGGTTATGGGTAAAAATAACCAGGTATTTCTTCTTTGAAACCTAACCAGTGAAATTCCAAGAGAGCTGTTTAGGGTTCAAAATTATCCTGCTAAATGTAGCAGGATAACTTTTTATTTGGGACATTTAGCCTACTGTATATCCCTGATAACTTACCCAGCTAACTTTAGCAGGATAACTTATCTGTTTTTCGTTTTTGTTTTGTTTTTAATATTGACCTCTAAATAATTAGATGACCAGGCAGGATAGTAAACACCCATAGCTAAATCCCATGTTAGCACTGCGCTCTTAGCAGAAAGGAGAACAATTTAATCTTCATTATCTGCAGCTTCTTTAATTTTCTGATATAAAAATACATTGGAAAAATGTCAGTAATTGCTCACTGATAGCCAATACTGGATAAAGTGTTTGATTCTTCTAATAGTTCTCAGGAGTTCCCTTTGGAATCACTGTCATATCCTGCAGCTTCCCAGATGGCGTTATAGAAAATGTGACATCCAAACTATCCTTAAGAGAAAACTTGGGGGGGGGGGGTGGCCTGCATGTACGGCAGCTGCTACCACCCATCACAGAGGGCTTGGGGACGGCCTGCATGGCGCGGCAGCTGCTACCACCCATCACAGAAGGCTTGGGGATGGCCTGCATGGCGCGGCAGCTGCTACCACCCATCACAGAAGGCTTGGGGATGGCCTGCATGGTGCGGCAGCTGCTACTACCCTTAATCGAGGGCTTGGGGGCGGCCTGCATGGCGCGGCAGCTGCTACCACCCATCACAGAAGGCTTGGGGATGGCCTGCATGGCGCGGCAGCTGCTACTACTCATCACAGAGGGCTTGGGGACGGCCTGCATGGTGCGGCAGCTGCTACCACCCATCACAGAAGGCTTGGGGATGGCCTGCATGGCGTGGCAGCTGCTACTACCCTTAATCGAGGGCTTGGGGGCGGCCTGCATGGCACGGCAGCTGCTACTACCCATCACAGAGGGCTTGGGGACGGCCTGCATGGCACGGCAGCTGCTACTACCCATCACAGAAGGCTTGGGGATGGCCTGCATGGCGCGGCAGCTGCTACCACCCATCACAGAGGGCTTGGGGACGGCCTGCATGGCGCGGCAGCTGCTACCACCCATCACAGAAGGCTTGGGGATGGCCTGCATGGCGCAGCAGCTGCTACTACCCTTAACAGATGGCTTGGGGATGGCCTGCATGGCGCGGCAGCTGCTACTACCCTTAACAGAGGGCTTGGGGATGGCCTGCATGGCACGGCAGCTGCTACTACCCTTAACAGATGGCTTGGGGATGGCCTGCATGGCGCAGCAGCTGCTACCACCCATCACAGAAGGCTTGGGGATGGCCTGCATGGCACGGCAGCTGCTACTACTCATCACAGAGGGCTTGGGGACGGCCTGCATGGCACGGCAGCTGCTACCACCCATCACAGAGGGCTTGGGGACGGCCTGCATGGCACGGCAGCTGCTACCACCCATCACAGAGGGCTTGGGGACGGCCTGCATGGCGCAGCAGCTGCTACCACCCATCACAGAGGGCTTGGGGATGGCCTGCATGGCACGGCAGCTGCTACTACTCATCACAGAAGGCTTGGGGATGGCCTGCATGGCACGGCAGCTGCTACCACCCATCACAGAGGGCTTGGGGACGGCCTGCATGGCACGGCAGCTGCTACCACCCATCACAGAGGGCTTGGGGACGGCCTGCATGGCGCGGCAGCTGCTACCACCCATCACAGAGGGCTTGGGGACGGCCTGCATGGCGCGGCAGCTGCTACCACCCATCACAGAAGGCTTGGGGATGGCCTGCATGGCGCAGCAGCTGCTACTACCCTTAACAGATGGCTTGGGGATGGCCTGCATGGCGCGGCAGCTGCTACTACTCATCACAGAGGGCTTGGGGACGGCCTGCATGGCGCGGCAGCTGCTACTACTCATCACAGAGGGCTTGGGGACGGCCTGCATGGCGCGGCAGCTGCTACCACCCATCACAGAGGGCTTGGGGACGGCCTGCATGGCGCGGCAGCTGCTACTACCCTTAATCGAGGGCTTGGGGATGGCCTGCATGGCACGGCAGCTGCTACTACCCATCACAGAGGGCTTGGGGACGGCCTGCATGGCGCGGCAGCTGCTACTACCCATTACAGAGGGCTTGGGGATGGCCTGCATGCAGCGGCAGCTGCTACTACCCATCACAGAGGGCTTGGGGACGGCCTGCATGGCGCGGCAGCTGCTACCACCCATCACAGAGGGCTTGGGGACGGCCTGCATGGCGCGGCAGCTGCTACTACTCATCACAGAGGGCTTGGGGACGGCCTGCATGGCGTGGCAGCTGCTACTACCCATTACAGAGGGCTTGGGGACGGCCTGCATGGCGTGGCAGCTGCTACTACCCTTAATCGAGGGCTTGGGGGCGGCCTGCATGGCGTGGCAGCTGCTACTACCCTTAATCGAGGGCTTGGGGATGGCCTGCATGGCACGGCAGCTGCTACTACCCATCACAGAGGGCTTGGGGACGGCCTGCATGGCGCGGCAGCTGCTACTACCCATCACAGAGGGCTTGGGGATGGCCTGCATGGCGCGGCAGCTGCTACTACCCTTAACAGAGGGCTTGGGGACGGCCTGCATGCAGCGGCAGCTGCTACTACCCATCACAGAGGGCTTGGGGATGGCCTGCATGCAGCGGCAGCTGCTACTACCCATCACAGAGGGCTTGGGGATGGCCTGCATGGCGCGGCAGCTGCTACTACCCATCACAGAGGGCTTGGGGATGGCCTGCATGGCACGGCAGCTGCTACTACCCATCACAGAGGGCTTGGGGACGGCCTGCATGGCGCGGCAGCTGCTACTACCCATCACAGAGGGCTTGGGGACGGCCTGCATGGCGCGGCAGCTGCTACCACCCATCACAGAGGGCTTGGGGATGGCCTGCATGGCGCAGCAGCTGCTACCACCCATCACAGAGGGCTTGGGGACGGCCTGCATGGCGCGGCAGCTGCTACTACCCTTAACAGATGGCTTGGGGGTAACCTGCATGGAGCAGCAACTGTTACCACCCTAATAAATAAATAAATAGAAACTGGGCAGACTCAATGGACTTTTTGGTCTTTATCTGCAGTCATTCACTATGTTACTATGTAACATTCATCATTTCTGAATTCCTTCCAGGTTTTAAGAGAAAATATGAAACTATCATATAAAAACACTTTCACTTTTCTATGAAAAAACATCAGAAATAGTGTGGAATAAGTGTGTTTTTCCAGTTGTTAGAGGGGGACATATGATAAGAATTGAAGAAAATCTATTATAGAACTTAGAGAAATTATAATGTTGCAAGTAGTTCAGATCCAGGCTATATCCATTTCCTTATTCACTGAATCTTCTTAGTAATATTTCTGAGTATATACAGTACTTTCAATCCCTTCCCCATTCAGTCTACACTTTGAGAAAACATGAGCATAAGACATATTATCACCAAACAGGTCTCAAAGTGGTTATTTGACCACCACACTAGATTAATTTCATTTTTATTTAATATATGATAAACAAATTGTAATTGCAGTACGACATTATACTGCACTAAGCTGGAGGATGAAATTTAATGAGTATTAGAAAAATGTAGCTTCTTCACATCCTTTTTGTAAAGTCAAGCTAATAGCTAATTAATGTAGTCAAAACCATTTTTCAGCTTGAGGCCCTCTCTGCCTTAAAAACAAAAGCAAATACAAAAAACAGAAGAGTCCAAGACAGGATATTTGTCTTTCTCTCTCCCTCTGTATATATATATATATATATATATCTTTATATACACACATATATATGCATATATATAGAAGAGAGAGAGAGAAGTATGTGTGTGCATACATATATATATATATATATATATATATATATATATACATAATTTTTCAAATTTTGACAATCAGAGGAAATCATTCCAAAATACCACCTATGGCATGGCATATGCCATGTATCATCTTTGCAAACGAGCCACTTGAACAAGTGTTTTGCCAAAGCCAGGCTATTATTCAATATTAAAAATCTTTAACCTATTCTTCCTGACCCATCTCACTTTATTTTTTTTTAAAGGCTCCATAAAGCTCAAAGAATCTTTATGTAACTGCAGTAAAAGTCTTACCATTCATAGTCTAAAAAACCCCACATATCTACACAGGTCCATTGCTGGATAAATTAAGAACAATATTGATATTTTCCTTAGACCTATACACAGTCCAATTCTAATCTCTGCAAGGTTCCAATTGAAGCGTTCTCTGTTGAATTTCAAGCTACTTTAGCAATATAAAGCCGCCACGTATAATAAATGTAAAAACGGTGTTCTCAAATCATTAGCTTAGAATTATTTATGAAAACTGTAGGCTGCTGAAAGTATTTCTCTTCACTAACTGGCCTCCTTTCATTTGGTTGGACTGCTTTGTTTGGGGCTTTTGAAATTGTTCTTTGCAATCTAAGTCACAGCACATTTGCTTTCTATACACGTAAGAGCAAGTAGATACTGGAGGATAATCGTCATTTGCACAAGCACTGAATAAGTGTGGGAAACAGCTTTCCGTGCTTCTTTCTGTGTTTTCCTGTGTGTTAACAACATGAGGTTTATTTAGAGTGTAAACTGATTTGAATAGATGCTGATAAGGGTTACAAGGTGTAGAAGATGCATGTTTTCCTCAAATCTAATTTGCCTGTGACATGATTGTATTCATTTCTCTAATTTTCCTATCATAAAGCCTATAAGGAACTTTGAATAGCCTCTAAAATTAATGCTACATATGTAAGTAAGCAAAAACTATAAAGGTTTGAATGTGACTGCAATAAGTGGAATCTTCAGACGCTATTTTGGCCAAGGCTTCTACCCTGATAGTTTCCCTGGTTCTAGAACTAGACAAAGAGTGGTTGTTGTAGCTTCACTTTAAGTATCGTGGAGAACATTTTCTACAGCAAAGTATAATGGTTTTCCTTGATTTTTCTAAGACAATTCAGAAGAAGTGCAAACAGTTTCTGTTAATGCGTCCCAAGATCTTACATTTTGCGTGCTTCTTTTTCCTTAGGTTTTCATGTAAATGCTGTGTAACGTTTTGAGGTAGGGTTTGGTTCTGGTCCATGCACCGATGGTTGGAAAACAATGTTCTACACACACACACACACACACACACACGCACACACACTCTTACACTTCCTCTGTTAGTGGAGATGAGATGAGATGGATCTCATCTTCATCTTGGTTATTCCCTTCCCTAATGTCAGGTTCCCACCCTTCAGATACTTATAGGATCTAGGCAGGGTGAGCCCCCACATGAGCACTCAGGCTGGGTCTAATACGGGTTGAGAACAATTTGGGGATCTTGCAGATTTCAAGCAGAACTTTCTTTTGGGTAGGGCAAGTTAGGTGGTCACTCGGAGTGCTTGAGCTAAAAGGCAACCCAGCAACCTTCAACATCACCCATCTCATGGTGGCCTGAAGAGAAGCCTTGCAGGGCCATGGCAGATCCCATCCTGTTGCAGCTCATACAGAGAGTTGGTGGGGCCATGGTGGACCACATCCCCACAATGACCTAAAGGGAGGCTGGTGGTGCCGTGACAGACCACATCCTACCATGGCCTGAAGAGAGGCCCAGAAGTGACTGCAGTGAATCCCATCCTGTCAGAGCTAAAAGAGAGGAGGAGGAGGCAGACGAGAATGTGTGCATTTGTGTGTGTGTGTGAGAGAGAGAGAGAGAGAGCGCCTGTGTATGTATGTGTGAGCCTGAGTATGTGTGTGTGTGAGAGAAAGAGATTGTATGCATATGTGTATACATGGGAAAGAGAGAAAGTGTGTTTGTAAGCATTGGCGAGTGTGAGAGAATGAATATTTATTTATTTTATTTATTTTTAATTTTTATATACCGAGGTTCTTATAGAGACTACAAATCTGTTTAAGTTTAAGAATATGTTTAAGTGTGTGTGAGACAGAGAAAGGGGTGTGTGTGAGAACATGGAAGTGTGAATGAGAGGGAGTGTGAAAATGAAAATGTGTAACTGTATAATGTGTGAAAGAGCAACTTTGTTGCTCTGAACATACATACACCAGTGTATACCAGTGTATGTATGTACCAGTTTATGTATGTTCAGAACAACAAAGTTAAAATGTTACATGCATGAATAAAAAAAACAAATGTCACAAATCACGTTTGACACCTTGTCATCCTTTAATGGATAGACCTTTTATCTCAACTTAGATGCTATAAACTGATCAAGATTATACTTAATATTAGTGCATATCATGTAAACTTGGCATATTTGAAGCACCAGATGTTTCAGCCGTAAGATGCCATAGTAGACCAAACTTTTCACTCTTTAATGAATAGACTTCCCCATGTCAAAGTAAATACATTCCCTTATGAATTTTAAATGTGCAAAGACCTTAAATAAGCAAAGTAAGTAACAGAAAAGAGAGGAAACCAACAACTTAGGTGGATAGAAAAGGTGCCTTCATTAAACTAATTCATTCTTTCAGAAGCAAGCTTTCAGGACTGCTAAAGTTTCTTCCTCATACAAATCTTTATGCTTGCTGAATCAACAGAAGACACTTAGGGGCAGATCTTAAAACCTGTGCGCAGGAATTGATTTGGTTGCGCAACCCGGCGCAAACAAATCTACGCCCAATTTTATAACATGCGCGTGCAGCCATGCTCATGTTATAAAATCCAGGGTCGGCGCATGCAAGGGAGTGCACAATTGTGCAACTTGTGCGCCGAGCCGCACAACCTTCCTCCGATTTCGGATCGGCCTCGGAGGGAACTTTCCTTCCGCTTCCCCCATCTTCCCCTCCCTTCCCCTACCTAACCCGCCCCCCGGCCCTACCTAAAACCCCCCTTACCTTTGTCGGAGAAGTTGTGCCTGCCTCCCGGCAGGCATAGATTACACACACCAACCGACGGTCGGCCCGCAATCCCATGCACAGCAGACCGCCAATGCCCCATCCCTTTTTGCAAGCCCCTGGACATACGCGCGTCCCAGGACTTGCACGCACCGTCAAGCCTTTGCAAGACCGGCTTGGCGCGCGCAGGGGCAGGTTTTCGGAGTTACGTGCATATGATACACACATAACCCTTTGAAAATCTGCCCCTTAATTTTCATTCAAGGTCTTTTTCTATGTATTCACATGTATACTGTTAGCAGAAAGGGATAAAATAGCAGAGAGGTAAATGATTGTGCAGGTTACATGCTTTCATTGTAAGTTAATAGTGAAACAACTAAAAAATGTGGTACACTTCATGGATAGTTTGATTGCCTTTAAATTCTGCTGGATTCTGTAGGTCTGTTGATCACCTATTTGGCTAACAAAGCTTTGAACTGAAATACGTCCACTTAAATAAAGCTGATAGTAAAACCATCTCTCTCTTGCCCTTATGTGGTTGCTTATAGTAATAATTCCACTGTTGGTTCTCTGCCTTTTCTGTATTTCAAATGTTTTTGCATCTGACACCTAAAGTGGTAGCCTGAATACAGATATAATCTAACCTATTTCCAAATTCACTCTTTCCATTAATCCAAAACATGGAAAAACAACAGGTTTTAAAAACAGGGCCCTTGGATTTTAACACTTTAAGATGAGTTAGAAATCTGTAACAGCAAAGATAAAGATATTCTGAGTCAGAGAAGGATTTGAGCTGTACTGTTCCTTGATTCCTACCTGGGTAAAGAATGGCTCATAAATTTCTACTCCTTTATCAGATCCCTGAAGTAATATCTCTTGGCCACGTCTCCAGCTGTATCGAACGGGAGGATTTGAGTTGGCAATACACCGGAGAAACACTGTCCTTTCATAATAAAACTGTTCTTTTGCTTCTCCTATACTTTGATGGACAGTTACAATTGGATCATCCAAATCTGGAAATGAAAACAGCAAACAATAACATTATTGTTTACTTAATTTAGCTAAGCCACAATTGCTAACTACAGAGTGCTCATTTTCATAAAATTTTTCGCTCTGGTATTTTTTTGTGTGTTCCTGAAGTGACAACATAATTACAATCTTCATAATTGTACAAAAAAGAAAATTCAAGCATGCAGCCACCAAAAAATGTACACAAAATGACAGCCCTTTCTTTCCTTTTATAAAAATGACATCATATGTGAACTGTTATTTAGTTGTTAAAGCACAGGCTTGGGAGAAAGGAATCAACAGTTATACTATAGCTCTGGGACACTACTTGACCTCCGACAGAGCGTTTTATCTCTGATTCCTCAATCTAACCACTATTATAAATGAACCCTACTTACACCCGCCTGGAAATTACAATAAAGACTTTGTATTCCAAAATTAATAGGTAAGCCATCCATTCTAGGAAAGACTATATATATATATATATATATATATATATATATATATATATATATAAATAATATTTTGGAGAGCTATAGTTAAAATGCCCAAGATGTTTGAATGACAGGAACAGAACAAAATGTGAATTAACATATGGCAGTGTTTATCTCTAGATAGTGAGAAATCAAGTAACAAACGAGAAACTGCGAAGTGATTGCTGATTTAACTAGTATACACCTACAAGGTACAGCAGTAAGATCACTTAATATATATCTCTGCTTTTCTTTCTGCAGTTTGAAGTCCCATTTATAATGTATAGATATACCATACCCGTTAATTATGTACGCTAAAGGAAAATGGAAAATAAGAAGCAACTATGAGGACTGTCAAATCCATGTAATCTCCTAACCTACATGTTTGGCTGCTAAAGCCAACTTGTAACTACTACATGATGGCATGGGTTCAAATTCTGACATGATAAACTTACACTTTCCTTCTTTCAAGGTACATAAAATGAATACCAGTTTAAATCTTTAATTTATAATAGCAATATACATTTATTTTAAAAAAAAGTACATATCAGAACTGAAAGGTCATATTTGGTTAATTCCAAATGGACCCAACTGAAAAAAGGTTTGCCCGAAAATACCTCTAAACTTTAGGGCTGTTTTGGTTTGTTTGAAAAATGTAAAAAGAAAAAAAGTGGCTTTCCCTGGGATCTCCTGGTGCTTCTTGGAGTCTCCCTGAGCCCTTCTGGCCTTCCCACACAATTGTCAACAAGCTGGGACCTGGCCTACCTGAATGGGCTGTGCCAAGCCGAGCTGGGGCCCCGCCAGGCCCTTTCAAACCACATCCTATGCTACAGAAATAAGCCATGACAAGTGACCTCCTTGACCCCCACTTTCCCCTTCTGTGGGATTTGTTTGGTATGTTGAAAAGAAGAAAGAGCAATCTCTACTTCCTGCCCGCCAATGTCTCTTCAAAAATGGAACCAACTGGCACTGAGACCAGTGCTAAAGTATGTTAAAATGGCAGCAGTTTCAGGGCCAGCCGGCACCATTTTGTCATACAGCCGTGTGTTTGAATGGCCAATAAAATGGTATCGGCTGGCCCAGAGACATCTCTTTGGCACCACTCTCAGGACCAGCCAGCATCATTTTCAAAGGGTCACTGGTGGGGCAGAAATGAGTGGGGTTCACTTATGTCCTTGTCTTTCTTGCAGACAAGATCGCCATGGAAGGGGTAAGTGGGAGCCATGGAGGATCCTAGCCCTGGCTTCTTTTCAAGGAGACAGGGGGTGCAGGGGCTCAAGGGGGGCCAAAGCTAGGCTTGGCTCAGCTAAGCCCAACCAGGTAGGCCCTGGCCCCTGATTATTGGCATGGGGGTGAGTGTGAGGGGGGTCAGGTTCTCCTTTTTTTTTTGGGGGGGGAAGCCCCTAGGACATGAGGAAGTAGCAGGAGAAGCTTCATGTTGGGTTTTCTGTTGATTGGACTGAATAAAAATAAACATTAAGCAAACTGAAAAAATGTCCTTCCCACACACGCTGAAATGAGAACATGCACCAAATTTTTTTTTACCTACATATCCCTAATTTATAACATTTTATTTATCTCAGCAGACAACACAACATTGCCAATAAATTCAAACTGTAAATACCCTTCAAAATAGCATATACCTATCAATGCTTGGTTTCACATACAGATATTATTTCTATGTATTGTTGACTATGTACAAATTCCCATTACCGCTTGAGCAATATTTACTCCATTTATTATGATACACATCCATATATTCTGATAGCTTACATTTTTAAATGGTAAATACTTGTCATAAACTTCCAAAAGTGTAGATTTAGTAGTCTGTAGCAGCAAAAATGCCTGGCAGTACCTTATAGATTAAACAATTTATTGAGGCATGAGTTTTCAAAGATAAGAATGCACATCATATGTTTGTTTCAGATAGACGTTTCCATACATAAGAACACTGATATTACTCTTTACACTGCAACTAGCAAACCAAAACAACACGTTGAAAATTATGAAACAAAAAATGCCTCAACTTAAATATTGAATGGCAGTATCCATTTTATCCCAGTAAATTTAGAAGCCTGACACATTTAAATATCAAGACACTGTATACGTAGGTAGGTTTTAAGACATTTCTTTAAAAACTGCATATTTGATATAAATCATAGTTCTTTGGGAAGGATGTTTCTAAGAACTGAAGCTCTACAGGAAAAAGCAGAGATGAGTTTTAGTTAATCAAGCTGACTTAACAAAAGGAAGATCTAATAAACCTTGTGAATTAGATCTCAAACTAGAAAGCAAGCAAGAAATTATAGGTACTCCAGTTCTAAACAAAGTTATTTTCTCTCTATTAACTAAGGCAAGGAGGAGGGTGTTAGATTTGCAGGAAAATACTTTTTCTGCAGATTTTTCTTTTCTATATAGTCATGACACAAAGATCTGAACATGCTGCAACAAGTGGAAAACATTTAGTGAGGAATAACATCTACTCATTATATAAGAACCCCAACATTCCTTTCTGCAAATCTATGTTGCTAAAAGCTGAGGGGCAGATTTTTTAAACAGCACGCATGGGGTACATTTGTGCACGCTACCCGGCGCGCACAAATGTACACCCAATTTTATAACATGCACGCGCTGCCGCGCGCATGTTATAGAATCCGGGGTCAGCACACGCAAGGGGGTGCACACTTGTGCACCTTGCGCGTGCTGAGCCCTAGGGGAGCTCCGATGGCTTTCCCCGTTCCCTCCAAGGCCGCTCCGAAATCGGAGCGGCCTTAGAGGGAACTTTCTTTTCACTCCCCCCCAACCTTCCCCTCCATTCCCCTATCTAAACCGCCCCCTCAGCCCTACCTAAATCCCCCCCTTACCTTTGTTATCTTCTTTACACCTGCCGGCCCACTGCTGGTGTGCCATCCCCAGCATGGCCACCGTGCCGGAGGACTCGGGACATACACGCGTCCCGGGGCTTGCGTGCGCCGCCAAGTCTATGCAAAATAGGCTCGACATGCACAGGAGCAAGTTTTTGTGGTTACGTGCGTAAGTTATGCGCGTAACCCTTTGAAAATCTACCCCTGAGTGTTTGAACGTGATACTTTGTTGTTTAAACATTGTTTGGTTTTTTTGTGAGATTTGAATGGAGTTTGTTTTTTTTGTTTCTATTTTTTTAGCATAATATATATTTTAATTTTTTATTTATGCAATTTTATATTACAGAAGCCAAGAATATTTCTTGGAGTGAAAAACAGAAAATGACAATAAGAAAAAAGAAAAGAATAAAATCCTTAAAGCACCATAATAAATTATGTCAATTTTAATCCAAGTCAACCATATGAAGATCCAGACACAATTCAAAGAGAAAAATTAACATAAATATTTATCACCAACAGGGGCTCACAATTAATGCAGGACTCTCTTCTGATAATACAGTAACAATAATTAGCTACAGAATGAGAAGCATCATCTTCTAATGGCGACTTATTACTTAGGAAATGAGATAATTAAGCAGGTTTAAAAAAAACACAGGAACTCTCTCTAAACTTGACACAACATTTGCCTGGGTATTTCAGGAACAGAAGAACTCCCACCTGAAGGAAGTTAGGTCTCATAACTAAGAATTGCTGCCTCTTTTCCTGCATTTATCTGGCCACAGCTAGGTAAAGCGTGCATCAAGCTAGGTCGAGAGTACAATGTAGAGATTTCATTTTTGTGTACCTTTCATCACTCCAAATCACATCAAATCTTCACTGATGTCTACTGTGCTGTTCGTACCTCTGACTGTGCATGTAAAACTGCCCCCCCAAACCCTTGACCACCACCAAATCCTCACCTCGAATTACTATTTTACCCTCCTACAGTAGTATAAATAGTTGACTTATATGAGAGTCTCTCTCCCTCCCTCTCTCTCCATATCACAGGCATGATAAATTTAGTATGTGTGGCATATCTCAAAAATGTCCCAAACCATGCCCCTTTATTTATCGCAGGCAGTATTCATGTAAAATTTATAGCAAAATGATAAATCTAGGTCATTGTTAGCTCACATATTTACCCATCTAAGAAAAAGAATGCTCAGAGAAAACAACTGCTTTGGCAAAAGGAATAGTGCAGTAGTAATTAAATTTGCTACAATTTCACAAGGTAGTTCAAAGACATCTACTTCCCAATTAATGCACTATTAAAAGGCTGGAACATAGATCAAAAACTTTTCTGCAGTGCTAATTAAACCTCATTAAAGTACACTCAACATGACAATATAAATCTTTTTTAAACTAAATTTAAGACTTTAATTCTAATTTTAACTAACACTATATTCAATATTTAAAAAATGAGCCCTTATATAAATTACCTTCTTTTTTGCTAGAGAATTCCTTCTAAAAGTAAAATTTAAATATTGTATTTGCTCAATTAGTTGTAAAATTTGGTGACAATATATGACTGCGGCTGTTTCTTGAACTGGGTTGTATATTCTAGTAGCCAACTCACTAGATTCTGGATACGCTGTAGATGGTGTCAGGGATTTTTTTTTTTTTAAATCAACCTTGCAAATTACCATATTTTAATTTAGTTTTTGATTTATATTCCGCCTTTTGTGATTGATCAATCACTTCAAAGCAAGTTACATGCAGGTACCATAGGTATTTTCCTGTCCCCAGAAGAATTATAATATAAGTGTTTCATTTACCAGCACGGTATATTTTTCTAAAGTGTTTTACTCATGGAAATGGGCTTTTAGAAAAGTGCCTACCCTACATGCAAGTAGAAACTTGTGCTCACATATACTGCACACCTACTTTTATCCGCATTAGTGGGAGGTGCTCCTGGAGTCACGGTTAGGGTGGGGTTTGCCTCTGTGCACATATTTTCAGTTTTCCAATGAATGATAGCTTTTCTGGGAAAAATGTCCACACAAATTAGAATATGTAAATGTGTGTGAGTATTTTCCCTTAGTTAATTTTTAAAATAAATACATATACAGTATATACTTTCATTTTGAAAATCAGTGGCTACAAAGTCCACTAATGCAACCAGTGTTAAAAATGACCCTCTAAAGCTCCAAAGCAAACCTTAACAATTAATTTTGTTCTTACAGTAGTCTGTGAGCACAGCTCCCTTCCTCCCAACCACTCCCCCCCCCCCCACCTCAACAATACAACAATCATAGTTGGCATGACAAAGACATTGTATATTCTTCTTACTTAGCTCTGGGGTCAAGCAGACATTTTTACCTGTGACATATAATTGGAAGGTATTTTCATAGTGTTGTGCCTTTCTCTGAATCAATACACACAGAGAGGCTATAGAAAGTACATACCTCCTTCCAAAATGTTCAACTTTTGTTTCTTTATAGACTGGAAGTAAAATGCACTAAAACAAAGTTTGTTCCATGTATCCATACATCCTATCTGTCAACGGTTATGTGAAAAATATATTTCAGAATTCCTTAGAAAATGAAGTAGAAATAAAAGTGTGGAATAGCTTAGGGGGTCATTTTCAAAGGCTTATCGCATGCAATAAGCCTCTATCGCACGCGAAAAGGTCCTTGTCGCGTGCGATAGCATTTTGGGGCGGAGTCGGGGTGGCGAGGGGGCAGATACGGTGATGCCTTCACTGGCGGCGATAAGGTTAGTAACCTTATTGTCGCCAGTAGTGCGCCAAATAGCACCACCTTTCATGGTGGCACTATTCGGTGCAAAAGCCGGCAGTGAAGACACTGTGGTGTTGCGAAGGCTGCCAGCTTTCGCAGGCCCGCCCCCCTTCACCCCCCCACCCCCCATTTTCACAGGATTCATCATTCTGCGATAGAATGATGAATCTAGGCCTTAGTTGGATAAGTGTTCATCCTTCTGTTACAATTCTAAATACTTAAAGCCTCTAAAAGTACACATCAATGAAGTGGCCCCCACCTGAATTAAACTGTACTGATTCACATGATGACAGGATAAATGCAGCTGTTGCATTTGTTATTTTTTTACTACTGGGTAGTACATTTCAAAGAAAAGACCCAGCTATGAGCACCAAAATGCTATCAAATGAACTCTGGGGCAAAGATGTGGAAAGGAACAGATCTGGGGATGGATATAAAAAAATGTCAAAGTCCTTGATTGTCCCTTGCAGCGGCGGATTCCCGAGGATGACCGGCCCGGGTATTCGCCGCTGTAGCTGGCCCAGGACAAATCACCTGGTCTGCCGAGCGCGGCTCTGTCACAGCCACTCACGGCAGACCGCATGACTGGAGCAACCGGCCCACTGGGGGATGCCGATCCCCTGATAAGCCAATCCGCCCCTGGTCCCTTGGAACATGATCAAGATTATTATTGATCAGTGAAAGGTGTATGACACCACCGAAACCCTGCCTAGATAAGGCCATCTATCCAAACTGGATAACTAAGCAAGAAGGAGGATGATCCGGGAGGCAACAAAGAGTCCAATGACAACTTTGAAAGAGCTATGGGTTTCCATGGCCAAGACTGATCAAAGTTTGCATGTGACAACAATATCCCAAGCTTCCACAAATCTGGCTTGAATAGTAGGGTGACAAGAAGGAAGCCATTAATCAACAAAGCCCATCTTAAATACCATTGGAAGTATGCAGAGGAACACCTCGGGCATACTGTAGCCATGTGGCAAAGTTTTGTGGTCAGACCACATTATAATAGAATTCCCTGGCCTTTTGGCGCAAACCCAACACAGCATATCACCCAGCAAACACCATCCCTACTGTGAAGTGCAGTGATAACGGCTTTATGTTATCAGAATGTTTCTTATCAGCAGGGACTGAGAAACTTGTAAAGATAGAACGGCCTAAAAATGGAGAAAAGTACAGAAAAGTCCTTGAGGAAATCCTGTTGCACTCTGCAAGAAAGCTGAAACTGGGATGGAAGTTCACCTTGCAACATGATGACAATGAAGTACCCAGCCAAAGCTATACTAGAGTGCCCAGTCAGAGCCCCAATCTCAATCAAATAAAATATATGTGGCATGACTTGAAGATTGCTGTCCAGCAATGCTCTATAAGAAACTTGACAGAGCTTGAATAGTTTTTGTAAAGAAGAATGGTTTATATTGACAAAAATAAGTGTACAAAGTTCATGAAGACCTATTCTAACAGGCTTACAGCTGTAGAGACTTATCCAATTGTTGGATTTCAGAGTGTGTGTGTGGGGGGTATATTTATATGCTTTTTCCTCCGATAAGCCATATTTGGCTCTGAAAGATGTGGAATATTTTGTTTTAATGAGTAGAAAAAAAATCCTCAATGCTTGCATGTCTGATGTACTAACACAAGAAAATGTGAAAAACATTCAAGGGGGCATTGACTTTCCATAGTCATTATGTGTGGTTTCTGCACCACAGTATGCATACACCACCGTAATGGGGCATATGTGCACTGGCTCAGGACCGCCCCAATTCATCCCATTGCAATGACTCTCCATCGAGCTGAGGACTGCTCAGCCCATATGGCAGCCATATGGTGTTTTCAGGATGCTTGCCCAGGTGCACATGCAATCTCATTGATATTGGGTGGTGGCAGGGAGGAGAGTATCAGTGACATGTGGCCCCATTGGGCTGGTGAGAGCAATTGGGCCATACCAATGGGCAAGCTCATGGCAGTTTTACAGTATTTGCTGTCTCCCCTAAAGCAATGGCTCCCATGTGATTCATACAACTCCATCTCGATACACACTCAGCCCTCCCCAGTTCTCCATATCTTTTCAAAACCTCACTGGTGCATCATATCATCAGGGTTGGCCCATGATACCAGTATTCTATAATAGGAATGCACTGTATAGAATTGTCCTCTGTGTTTCTTGTAATAAGAATACATTGTATACATTTCTCCATCTATATTATTACTAAGGAGTAAATTTTCAAAGGGGTTTCACGTGTAAAAATAGCATATATGCACATAAGTAACATATACTTGCATTAATGCCAATTTATAAACATTGCAAGTAAACACGCATTATCCATTTCACTCATACATTTTACCAGTGGAGAGAAGGGGGGGGGGTGGCTAGGGGTATTCTGGAATGGGGTTCAGAAGTACATGCATATGTGTTACCAAAATTATTCATATACTTTTACACCTGATAATTGACTCATGAAAAGGAAATTGGACTTGTTTTCTGGCTGTAGTTTTTGGGTGGGAGGACTGCATGAACTGATGGGGTTCAGAGTGAACTTACAGAAGGCTTAGGTGAACTCAAAAGGAATGCGTGAACTGGGAAAGGTATTGTTGAACTGGTGATATCAAGTATGCATGCAAGTATTTTCAAAATGGTATATGTGAACTCATTATGAAACACCTGTCTCAACTTATAAATCAGGGATATTATGTGTACATGTTTATTAAAATACATAAAGTAAATGTTTTCTTGCATTGGAAATATTTGCATGTACTGAAACATAAGTGTGAACTTTCAGAGCAGAAAAAAAGTGGTATAAATTATTAGTATTAATTTCTGTGTATCCACTTACACATGTAAATGCTGTACTGTGGACAGTTTTCAAAGTTAGGCTTCCTAATGTTATCCCTATTGTGGTGGAGTGCTTGAGCCAAAGTGAGATGGGGGGGGGGTCGTCAATTGGGGGAGGAGCCAGAAGGGACTACATCTGTGAGGTGACCATTGGAATTGTCACCTTGGTGTTATGGTTTGTGTGGGTTTCGTGGACCCTTGGCCCGAGGTGAGAGTTGTTACTGCCTGTGGGAAGGAGCCCCAAAGGCGGGAGGCAAGGTCTGGTACAGCTGGAGCTCTGGGAGAGAATTAGTGGGGAGGCCCCGCAGAGTGGGTGACAGACACAGCAGTGAGGAACCCCACAGTAAGCAGGTTTGAGTGAGAAGCAGTACCTGGAGGAGACCTCTGAAAGGGTGGCACTAGGCAGGCCCGAGGAGCGAGAAGTGCGAGGCAGGAGAACAGGAGGTATACTGTAGAGGCAACCCCACAGGGCGGAGCTGCGGAGCCAAGGAGGTACTGATGAGATGATGTAGACTACCCTGCAGAGCGGGGAAGCCTGAGTCTGGTCCTCAGGTGATGACGTAGGCAAGCCGGAGAAGCGGGGAAGCCCGTGAGTTTCTGGAGTGCAACATGGGCACCGCCCTGAGGAGCAGGAAAGCACAGACATTCTCTGTAGTATAATGTAGGCACTGCCCTGAGTAGCGGGAAAGCACAGACAGTCTCTGTAGTAGAACGTAGGCACAGCCCCGAGGAGCAGGGAAGCACAGTCTCTGTTGTAGAACATAGGCGCTGGCCCGAGGAGCGGGGAAGCACAGACAATCTCTGATGTGGAACGTAGGCACTGCCCCAAGAAGCAGGGAAGCACTGAAAGTCTCAGATGTAGAATGTAGGCACTGCCCCGAGGAGCAGGGAAGCACTGACAGTCTCAGATGTGCAACGTAGGTACTGCCCCGAGGAGCAGGGAAGCACTGACAGTCTCAGATGTGGAATGTATGCACTGCCCCAAGGAGCGGGGAAGCATAGACAGTCTTTGATGTAGAACGTAGGCACTGCCCCGAGGAGCGGAGAAGCGCAGAGATAGGTCTACAAGTGGTGAGAACGTTCTCTGAGGCAACTCCGAGGAGCGGGAAACCTATGGGAGGCATAGGGCTAGCCCGAGGAGATGGGGAAGCCAGGAGACCGGGTCTCCGGAGATAGCACACACAAGCCCCAGGGTACTGAGATCAAGAAGGGTCTGAGAAAGTCACCACGGTCTAAGGAGACAGGAGCTAGCAGTGTAGTGGTGGAACTCGTTGCCAAGTTGGCTAGTGAGGGGCGAAGGCAGTGCTTAAGAACCCTGATCCAGTGATGTCATCAGTCAAGGACTCCCTGAGGTTCCCACCATAGCAGCTTCAAAAGAGGACCCGGGGGCGAGCGCGCGCGCCTAAGAAGGCCCAGAGTCGGCGTGGGCAGAGGCGGCATCCCGGCCTCCATGAGGAACCAGGAGATACGTGGCAGTGGAGGCAAGCCCCCCGCCACGAGCAGACACGGAGAGGGAAGCAGGACAGTACAAGATCTAAATAGACGTGGTCACAACCGTCTGCGACCGACATCCATAACACTTGGTAATATACAAGCAGATGACTGAGACAGCAAATAAGCTTGGTGGGGCTAAGAAGACAACCAGTAGGTCATTCCGCAGCTAATGCAAGAGGGTTGGGGCCAGCAGTCTTGCTGTATGAAGCCGACGGCCCAGCTTGGACTGCCTCCCTCCACAGAAGACTTTAACACCATAAGATCCTGCTGAGTCAAGGCAGGTCTTTGAAGGCATGAAGCAGCAGACATGTGGGCCCAAAGGGTATCCCCCAGAGTAGGGGAATAGGTAGGAAGGTAGTAAAGTGTTAGGTCGGCTCGCGCTCCGAGATTAGATTCCTCTGTTAGGTCTCTAAGAAAGGACTGTAGCCATATCTTATCCATACCAGACAGATGTCTTGTGTTTTATGTTTGAGATGGTGGGATAGTTGTTAGAAGCAGAAGTCACAGTTGCTCCAGTTAATCACTAAAGAAACTAATGGATCATTTGAATTTGTTTCTAGCTAACTGCTGTTTCTGAATTCAAGTTTTGCTGCAGCACTGACATATGAATTATGCCACCCCATACCCGCAAAACATAAGCACATGCTTCCTCGATTCTCTACAGTTGTTCCTATTAGGCATTTTTCCAAAAGACTTTGTTAAAATTATGTAATTGTTCAAGATCTGTACCCTCATGAATCATTTTAACTACAGTAATAGCTGTAATAGCTGGAATGATATATGCCCTGCTTCCAAAGCTTAAACAAATCTGATTCCACTAACAATGTAGTCACTGAAATGCCAAGCCAAAAATAGCAATGTAAGCTACTAAGTAACAAGACTTGTTATTAGACATTTCATTCAAATGTTGACTCAAGTTATTTAGAACAAGATTATGAATCTATAATACAACTCAATAGAATTGTATCCCATATAGAATTTTCACTTCAGTAATCTCAGTATAATTTTCAGTTACATTCAAAGTAAATCAATCAATCAATAAATACATACATAAGTACAATTCATAATAGCAATACAGATGAACCCAGGCTAAACAATGCACAATCTCAAGCATGGGGAACAAAGTGACTTTTGAGACAATTTCAATAGCAAGAGAAATCTGTTATGGCGGTAAGGTCATCCAGAGTAAAGGACACTCAAAGAGAAAGAGGGATTTTAGGGGTCAGGGAGGAGAAGGGAAAAGGGAGGCAGAGTAGGCAGGCGGATAGGGATGTTCCCTCACAGTCCTCTCCTTAATTGAGCGGACTGGGAGGGAACTGGCAATGGGCTGATCGTATCGCCGCATGTATTTTCTTGAAATCACAACCCTTGCGTGTACGAATTGCAACCTTCCCGCACATGCATGCGCTGATATAATATCAGGTGTGCATGTGCACGCGGGTATTGTATTTTATAAGATGCGTGTGGTGACATGAGCATGTTATAAAATCAGCATGTCCATGTGCATGCATGCGTGTCTTTGTAAATCTACCTTTTAGCGCATAGATCTTTTAAATATCAGGCTCAAAATTCTTTTCTTTCATATTATGAAACATAATGTGTGCAAAAACTGTTTAGTGCTTTAACATGTACTAAAATATTTACTGGTTGATTTTCAAAGGACATCAAGCTAGGGTGAGAGAAAGTCTAACAAACGTAAAATTTTGTACTATGTTCTCTCAGCCTTGATGGACATCAAGCTAGGGCAAGAGAACATAGTACAAAATTTCATCTTTGTTAGACTTTCCTCACTCCAAATAATGTCAAATCTTCACCAAGGTGAAGATCCCTCTTTCTGTTTGAGTGGACTTGATGGACCCTTGGTCTGACCCAGCATGGCAATTTCTTATGTTCTTACCAGAGTAGGATTAAATGGTCAATTTTCTCAACGGAAAAGGGTAAACAGTGGAGTGCCTCAGGGATCTGTACTTGGACCGGTGCTTTTCACTATATATATAAATGATCTGGAAAGGAATATGACGAGTGATGTTATCAAATTTGTGGATGATACAAAATTATTCAGAGTAGTTAAATCACAAGCAGACTGTGATACATTATAGGAGGACCTTGCAAGACTGGAAGATTGGGCATCCAAATGGCAGATGAAATTTAATGTGGATAAGTGCAAGGTTTTGCATATAGGGAAAAATAACCCTTGCTGTAGTTACACGATGTTAAGTTCCATATTAGGAGCTACCACCCAGGAAAAAGATCTAGGCATCATAGTGGATAATACTTTAAAATCGTCGGCTCAGTGTGCTACAGCAGTCAAAAAAGCAAACAGAATGTTAGGAATTATTAGGAAGGGAATGGTTAATAGGACGGAAAATGTCATAATGCTTCTATATCGCTCCATGGTGAGACTGCACCTTGCATACTGTTCACAATTCTGGTCGCCGCATCTCAAAAAAGATATAGTTGCGATGGAGAAGGTACAGAGAAGGGCAACCAAAATTATAAAGGGGATAAAACAGCTCCCCTATGAGGAAAGGCTGAAGAGGTTAGGGCTGTTCAGCTTGGAGAAGAGACGGCTGAGGGGGGATATGATAGAGGTCTTGAACGAGTAGATGTGACTCAGTTATTTACACTTTTGAATAATAGGACTATGGGGCATTCCATGAAGTTAGCAAGTAGCACATTTAAGACTAATCGGAGAAAATTCGTTTTCACTCAGTGCACAATAAAGCTCTGGAATTTGTTGCCAGAGGATGTGGTTAGAGCAGTTAGTGTAGCTGGGTTCAAAAAAGGTTTGGATAAGTTCTTGGAGGAGAAGTCCATTAACGGCTATTAATCAAGTTTACTTAGGGAATAGCCACTGCTATTAATTGCATCAGTAGCTTGGGATCTTCTTAGTGCTTGGGTAATTGCCAGGTTCTTATGGCCTGGTTTGGCCTCTGTTGGAAACAGGATGCTGGGCTTGATGGACCCTTGATCTGACCCAGCATGGCAATTTCTTATGTTCTTATGTTCTTAAGGTGTACTGTGCTGCTGTTGTACATCTCACTCTACATGCGAAACTGGCCCCTAAACCTAAAACCACCACTAACACCTCACCTCGACCTATTAGGCAGCCGTCCTATAAATAGTTGCACACAGTGAAGTCCTCCCCAGACATTCTCTCCCCCCCCCCCCCCCCCCCCCCGAAATGGCCAAAAGCTGTAGTTATTTCTGGTGCAATATGTCCACTAATTCCTGCGCAAAAATTCTCCCTAATCCCACCTCCCAAAAAATTTGCATATGCACTACAGCATATAATGCATTTTGAAGAATGATGCAGTAATTTCTGAGAAAAAATTCCACTGATATTGACTGAGTAAAACTGTTGGATGCAAAAATTAATGTTTCTTGCTTATTTTCTCTTTTGTTTTATTTTTTTTCATTTTTTAAACTAGATCCATAAGTTTTACGGGTAAACATTATTTTGGTTTTCAGCTTTTATGCAATTATGCCTAGCCTAAAAATTTGGATGCAGGATGAATGGTTCACAGAAAGGTGAATTTTAAAAGCCTGGCGTGTGCCAAACTGAGAAACACGCAAATATGTTGGGGCAGCATGCGCCAAGCGGATTTAAAAGGTGCTAGTGTATGAGCATACTTGCTGCTACATGCATAAATGAAACGTTCCAAAAAGGGGCGGGGTCTGGGTGGGGCATGGGCATTCTTGGATTTCATCTTGAAGTTTGCGCGTAAATGATTATCTGCACAGGCGTGCACCAAGGACCTGAACCACTTCTGCTATGGATGGCAGGTAAGTAAAAAAATAAAGATAAATAGGCAGATAGGTTCGGTTATAAAGGTTGGGGCTAACAGGGTTGAAGGGAGGCTATTAAACTAGAGGGATCTAGAAGTTCTATCCCTTACCAGCCTGAACTAGGCATCAACTGGGAAAACTGGAAATGGCATTGGTGCGCGTTTCTACTAAAATCCTCCCACCTATGCAGTAGAAGAGGCATTTGGGCATATAAGTGCATGCCCACTTAAAATGGTGCGCACATGTATACGCGATCAGTCTATTTTCTAACATGCATGTATATACGTGTGTATGTTATAAAATGGCGCATCCCTAGGTGCGGGCCAACAAATGTGCACATATGTGCGCCCGTGTGTCTCTTTAAAAGTTACCTCCAAAGCGAATAAATGATCAATTTTTTTCTTTTTTTCTTTTCTTTTTTTCTTTAATAGCCAAATGCTATTGCAAAATGCTACAGCAAGACTCATCACTAACACACATAAACACAAACACATTACCCCTATCCTCAAGGATCTACATTGGCTCCCCATCCTCTCCCGCATACACTACAAAACCCTGACCATAGTACACAAGTCTATCCACACCCATAATTCCAACTGGCTTGACCTTCCCTTCAATGCCCCCCAGTCCACTCGAGCTATCAGATCGGCCAGTAAAGGCACCCTACATGTACCTTCCCTGAAAACAGCTCATCTTTCCTCGACCCACGACCATGCCCTCTCTATTGCTGGTCCGGCTCTCTGGAACTCCCTGCCCATTCACATGCGCCTTGAACCATGTATGATCAAATTTAAAAAGAAACTAAAAACACTACTGTTCAACCAAGTTTATTCAAAATAGTTCCTCCCATTCTCGCCATCTCTCACACCACCCCCTGGTGACCTCCCTTTCCTTATATTAAGGAGCTAATTATATTGTAAATTGTTACTTGTTCTTGTTTTTTAAACTTGTTTTTAAACTATTTTTCCATACTGCCCTTGGTTAACCCCCCGCCCAGTTCTCCTTCCCTGTTGATATGTATTTTCAAGCCTTTTGTTAGTATGTGAACCGGTATGATGTCCCCACTAATACCGGTATATAAAAGTTTCTAAATAAATACAGCATTTCCCCGTAAAAAGAAAAGAGGAGGAGGCCTTCTCCTGATAGCCAAAAAAGAATTCAAACTCACATCACAAACCTGCAATATTCCCAACCAATATGAAGTAGGCCTTTTCAAATCGAACTCCCTTCAAATCTGCCTGATCTACACCCCCCCCCCTGGTCTACTAGAAAAGGATCCCTCCCCCCTCATCAAATTTCTCACTATCTCACTCTCTCCTGACATCCCCACGATTCTCCTCGGCGATTTTAATCTTCATGTTGACTCCATACCTCAATCCCTGTCTTGCGAAGCATTCACCTCCTCTTTAGACGCGATGGGTTTCACACAACTCATTCACTCCCCGACCCACAAAGCCGGTCATACCCTTGACCTTATTTTCACCAACTCACTCATCAACACCACCCACTCCCCCACATGCCTCCCCGTCCCATGGTCTGACCACTCCCTTATCAACTCTACCCTTGCACTACAAATCCCAACCCCTTCCCTTTCTCCCAGCCTAAATCCTTCCAGTTCCGTAAGACCTGCCCCCTAGACACTCTTACAACAGCCTGCTCCAACATTCCAAATCAACTTGACCTCAAGACAGCTGACAGTGCTATATCTTCCTGGGCAGAAACCACCCTTAAAATTGCTAACAACCTATGTCCAATCACCCAAAAAACTGTCACACAAACCAAATCAACTAAAAAACTGTGGTACACCCACATACTCAAAACCCAAAAAATCCAACTGAGAGCAGCTGAAAGACAATGGCGTAAACATCCCTCTCCTGCCACTAAAACCATCTACTACCAACTCATGCATTCGTATCGAAATACCATTCAGAAAACTAAAAAAGAATACTATGCAAAGAAAATCCACCACCTCCAATTTAACCCTAAAGCCCTTTTTACCTTAATCTCAAACCTTACCAAACCCAATATGTCATTACCTCAGGTTCCCTCCACACAGTCTCGATGCAATGAAATTGCTCTTTTCTTTAAGAATAAAATCTCCAACATCACCACTAAATTCACCTCCAATACCAACAACATAACACTCCCCACCCCACACACACTTTCTACCCTCTCTTCACTTGAACCTGCCTCAACTCTAGAAATAGAGAACATTTAAAAAAAGATGAGACCCTCTTCCCATCCCTCAGAAACCATTCCCACTAAACTTCTACTCGCCATTCCTAAAACCATTGCCACCTCACTCTCCAAAATTGTGAACTGCTCCCTTGAACAAGGTATGGGCCCCAACTCCCTAAAACAAGCGGTAGTCAAGCCCATTCTAAAAAAAACCCTCTCTTGATCCCTCCAACCTATCCAACCTCCGTCCCATCTCCAACCTCCCCTTCCTTTCTAAAGTCCTTGAGAAACTAGTAAACTCCCGCCTCTCTGACCACCTTGAACAATCCAACATACTCCAACCAACACAATTTGGTTTCCGAAAACATCTCAGTACGGAAACCCTTCTCCTTTCCCTAACAGACACCATCATCAAAGGAATGGATGCTGGTAACTCCTACCTCATTGCTATGCTTGATATTTCTGCCGCTTTTGACACCGTCAATCATAACATCCTTATCAACACCCTCATCAGTATAGGAATCTCTGGTACTGCTCTCTTATGGATTAAATCTTACCTCCAAAACCGTAGCTATACAGTCCTCACTGACAACTTCGTCTCTTCACCTGTTAATCTTGACTGTGGTGTCCCACAAGGATCCTCCAACCCTATTCAACATTTATATGCTCCCCCTCACCAATCTCCTCTCCAACCTTGGGGTTACACACTTCATCTATGCAGATGATGTGCAAATCCTCATCCCTTTCACAAATTCCTTTCTTACCGCACTCCAAAACTGGGATACCATTCTTTCCTCCATCAACCAGCTCCTCACTGATATGCACTTATCCCTCAATCCCCAAAAAACTGAACTCCTCCTAAACAGTGAATGTTTAGGAGAGATGAACTCATCTCTCCTAAACATTCACCAACACCCATACCCCCTACCCACTCGTCTGCCACGTTTACCTCCAACACACGAAACCTGGGTGTTATACTCGATAACCAACTCACCTTCAAACCATACATCAAATCGATTCTCAGTAGCTGTTATTTCAAATTACAAACCCTCAAAAAACTCAAACCCCTTCTCCATTTCTCTGATTTCCGTACTGTACTCCAATCTATAATTTTTTCAAAGATTGATTACTGCAACGCCCTCCTCCTTGGCCTCCCCGCTACCCACATCAAACCTTTACAACTCAGAACGCCACTGCACGCATCCTCACTAATGTAAACAAGAAAGATCATATCACTCCCACCCTCATTGACCTCCATTGGCTTCCCATCCACTCACGAATTATATACAAAACCCTCACCCTCATTCATAAAAGCATCACCAATGAACACTACAACTGGCTTAACCCACCCTTTCTCCCCCGCACCACCACAAGACCTACCCATTCCTCACTCCGTGGAACTCTTATTTCTCCCTCCATAAAATCCACTAGACTCATTTCCACCACCAACAGAGCCCTTTCTCTCGCAGGCCCCACCCTTTGGAACTCTATGCCCCTTGACCTACGCACCGAAACCTCCACTCCTAAATTCAAAAAGAAACTCAAAACCTGGCTCTTCCTCCAAGCCTACCCCCCATCATCATCAATTACTAACACTCCCCCTTCAGGACCCAGTTCTAACACTTGCCCCCTCTAGCCCTCCTCTCTCCACTTTAATTTGTACATAAAGAATATTATTTAATCATGTATTTGACCTCACCTCCACGAGTGTCATATACAGGGTTCTATTACCATGTATATAACCTGTACATAACAAATGTTTTTCGTCAAACCCAGTGCTTAATCTTTCCCCCCTGTTTCCACAGTTTGCCCCTTCCCTGCCCCCCTCCACAGTGCCCCATTTTACCCCTCCCCTGCCCACCCCTGTTTGTCACAGTTTACCCTTTCCCTGCCCCTCCCCATGTCACCTCAGTTAATTCCCCCCTCCTCTAGTTTTATCTAGTTATTATGTATCTGTTACTGCATTTACTGTTTCACTGTTCTTTGTAAAGGCCATGCCTATATATACATTAGTTGTAAGTTACTTGTAAACCGACACGATGTGCAAACGGTTGTTGGTATATAAAACCATCTAAATAAATAAATAAATAAGAAATAAAGCTATAATAATTTATTTATTTATTTATTTATTTATTTAAATTTTTTTAATATACTGCACAATTGGGTAGGGAGTCCAGCGGGGTTCAGGAAGCAATTTCTTGCCGCGAATCGTTTTCCGTGAGGAAAATGGCGCCGGCGGTCCGGAACCCCCGCTGAACGACCTCCTGCAGTCGATCTCCTGCCGGCGCCATTTTCCGTACGGAAAACGATTCGCGGCAAGAAATCGCTTCCTGAACCCCGCTGGACTCCCAGGAACTTTTGGCCAGCTTGGGGGGGCCTCCTGACCCCCACAAGACTTGCCAAAAGTCCAGCAGGGGTCCGGAACGACCTCCTGCGTCGAATCGTTTTTGTCTATGGCCGCCGCCATTTTGCGGCGGCCATTTTGCAAAATGGCGCCGGCTGAAGACAACAGGATTCAATTGAGGGGGCCGTTCCGGACCGCCGCCGTTCTGGACCACCGCTGGATCCCCAGGTTATTTAAAGCATTTGGGGGGGGGTTCTGGAGGGTGGGGGATTTAATTTAAAGGGTCGGGGGTGGGTTTTAGGGGGTTTTAGTGTGCCGGTTTTCCTGCCCTCCCCCTTCCCCCGATTTACGATTTTTTTAACGATAAATCGGGGGAATTGGTATTGTATCGTGGCCCTAACGATTTTTGACGATTTAAAATATATCGGACGATATTTTAAATCGTCAAAAAACGATTCACATCCCTACTAATTATGTATTATGGACAATATTTTGTATGTAATACGAAAAGATATAGGTAGCCAGTGTAAATATTGTAATGTAGGTATGATATGATCTCTACGGAATATGTTACATAGCATTTGAGCAGTTGCATTTTGTACTAATTATAGTGGTTGTATTGTCGTTTGTGGTAATCCAAGATATAGGGGCGGATTTTCAGAGCCCTGCTCGCGTAAATCCACCCAAAACCGGGCGGATTTACGCGAGCAGGGCCCTGCGCGCCGGGAAGCCTATTTTACATAGGCCTCCCGGCGCGCGCAGAGCCCCGGGACTCGCGTAAGTCCCGGGGTTCTCGGAGGGGGGCGTGTCGGGGGCGTGTCGGGGGGCGGGCCCGGTCGTCGCGGCGTTTCGGGGGCGTGTCGGCAGCATTTTGGGGGCGGGTACGGGGCGTGGCTACAGCCCGGGGGCGTGGCCGCGCCCTCCGTACCCGCCCCCAGGTCGCGGCCCGGCGCGCAGGAGGCCCGCTGGCGCGCGGGGATTTACGCCTCCCAGAGGGAGGCGTAAATCCCCCGACAAAGGTAAGGGGGGGGTTTAGACAGGGCCGGGCGGGGTGGGTTAGGTAGGGGAAGGGAGGGGAAGGTGAGGGGAGGGCAAAGGAAAGTTCCCTTCTAGGCCGCTCCGATTTCGGAGCGGCCTAGGAGGGAACGGGGGTAGGCTGCGCAGCTCGGCGCGCGCAGGCTATACGAAATCGATAGCCTTGCGCGCGCCGATCCAGGATTTTAGCCGATACGCGCGACTACGCGCGACTACAGTAGGCTGTTCGCGCTCGTCTGAAAATCTACCCCATAGTGAATTGCAATAATCCAAGGCTGGTAAATTAATGCTTGGGTGATTATTCGGAATTCGTTTGGAAGTAGTAGTGGCTTAAGTTTTTTTAACATGTGTATTTTGAAAAAAGATTTTTTTACTAATTCAGATATATTATTAGTCATTGCAAGCCTTGAATCAATGATTACGCCTAAGTTTTTTGCATGAGGTTTCATTGTGATGATTTGGTTGTCAAAAATAAAAGTTGATGGTGGTTGATTAATTGAATCAGGAACAGTTGATAGATACAGTAATTCTGTTTTATTTGTGTTAATTTCAATCTGTTGTGAGATAATCATGTTTTTTTGTAGATAAGTAGAGATGTAATAGGTTGAAAGTTTTACCCAAGAATCAGTGAAAGGAACAGTGAACTGTATATCGTCAGCGTATATTTAAGTTTAGATTTAGACCTGCAAGAAGACGGCACAGTGGTAATAAGTATATGTTGAATAAAAAGGCGGATAATGCACAGCCTTGGGGTACACCTGTCAAAGTGGAATACCAATCTGAGTGAGAATTGCCCATCGTAATTCTTTGCGGTCAATTTGATATGAATGAGGAGAACCATTGTAAGACTAAACCTGTAATGCCAATCTGTGATAAGTTGGAGAGTAATATATGATGATTTATGGTATCAAATGTTGCGGATATGTCAAGTAATACTAGTATGTAATTGGTGTTAGAATCAAAACCTCTAATGGTGGAATCAAAAATTGAGATTAATAAGGATTCAGCACTATGACCCTTTCTAAAGCCGTGTTGATTATTGTGTACAGTCAGAATGATTATTGTGTACAGTCAGAATGATTTATTACTTCTCTATCCAAAGGTACTAGGCAAGGTGCAAAGACAGATAAAAGACAGAAAACACAACTAAGAAGGTCACAAATGTAAGTCTTCCCCTAGAAAGGAGGTACAGGGATACACCTAACCAAGGAGCATCCAAATTAGACTCTATCAATGCCTGTCTAAACAAAAATATTTTTAGTTTCTTTATAAAGGTGCACAGGTTTGTATTCAGTTGTAGTTTGGGAGAAAATTCCACATAAATGGACCAGCAAAGAATTTAGCCCTACCAGATGTTTCATCCAAATAAAAAGGTATGGGAGAAGGAATATCAAGCAGCTTCAAGCCTGAAGATCTCAAAGTGCAAGGGGGCTGATATATCTTTTTGTTTGAAATTTGTTTAGAAGATTAACACAAGATCATTATACGTCCCTTCAAACATCTATGAAAATTAATATTGAACATTAAAATACAATGTATATTAGGATGCAATGATTAGGGATGATATATCTTTAACAGCTTACTGAAACAGGAGGGGGCATCCTAAGAACCTTATTAGTCAAAACTAACATCTTAAATTGTTCTTTGCATAATCGGTAGCTAATGGAGTGTTTTCAAAATGGGGACAATATGTTCTGTATGCCTAGTGTTGGTCAAAATTTGTGTGGCCATACTGAGTATCACCTGTCAAGATCCGAAGATGATTTGGGAAAACCCATAGACAAAAAGTTGTAGCAAGCCCGAGCATTTAACACAATTTGCAAATAGTACACACTATTTGCAATAGGGTGCAAATAGAGACTTGGTGGAAGGAGGATAACCAATGGGACAGTGCTATATCAGGGTACAAATTATATTGCAATGATAGGGAGGATCAACTTGGTGGGGGTGTGGCACTTTATGTCCGGGAGGGTATAGAGTCCAACAGGATAAAGATCATACAAGAGACTAAATGCTCAGTAGAATCTATATCGGTAGAAATCCCATGTGTGTTGGGTAAGAGTATAGTGATAGGAGTATACTACCGTCCACCTGGACAAAATGGTCAGACAGATGATGAAATGCTAAGAGAAATCAGGGAAGCAAACCAATTTGGCAGTGCAATAATAATGGGAGATTTCAATTACCCCAATATTGACTGGGTAAATGTAACATCAGGACTTGCTAGAGACATAAAGTTCCTGGATATAATAAATGATTGCTTCATGGAGCAATTGGTTCAGGAACCAACAAGAGAGGGAGCTATTTTAGATTTAATTCTTAGTGGAACGCAAGATTTGGTGAGAGAAGTAACGGTGGTGGGGCCACTTGGCAACAGTGATCATAACATGATCAAATTTAAACTAATAACTGGAAGGGGGACAATAAGTAAATCTGCAGCTCTAACACTAAATTTTAAAAAGGGAAACTTTGATAAAATGAGGAAAATAGTTAGAAAAAACTGAAAGTTGCAGCTGCAAAGGTTAAAAGTGTTCAACAGGCATGGACACTGTTTAAAAATACAATCCTAGAGGTGCAGTCCATATGTATTCCGCGCATTAAGAAAGGTGGAAGGAAGGCAAAACGATTACCGTCATGGTTCAAAGGTGAGGTGAAAGAGGCTATTTTAGCCAAAAAAATATCCTTCAAAAATTGGAAGAAGGATCCATCTGAAGAAAATAGGATAAAACATAAGCATTGTCAAGCTAAGTGTAAAACATTGATAAGACAGGCGAAGAAAGAATTTGAAATGAAATTGGCCATAGAGGCAAAAACTCATAATAAAAACTTTTTTAAATATATCCAAAGCAAGAAACCTGTGAGGGAGTCGGTTGGACCATTAGATGACAGAGGGGTTAAAGGGGCTCTTAGGGAAGATAAGACCATTGCAGAAAGACTAAATGAATTCTTTGCCTCCGTGTTTACTAATGAGGATATTGGGGGATACCAGTTCCGAAGATGGTTTTCAGGGGTGATGAGTCAGACGAACTGAACGAAATCACTGTGAACCTGGAAGATGTAGTAGGCCAGATTGACAAACTAAAGAGTAGCAAATCACCTGGACCAGATGGTATGCATCCTAGGGTTTTGAAGGAACTCAAAAATGAAATTTCTGATCTATTAGTTAAAATTTGTAACCTATCATTAAAATCATCCATTGTACCTGAAGACTGGAGGGTGGCCAATATAACCCCAATATTTAAAAAAGGCTCCAGGGGCGATCCGGGTAACTATAGACCAGTGAGCCTGACTTCAGTGCCAGGAAAAATAGTGGAAACTATTCTCAAGATCAAAATCGTAGAGCATATAGAAAGACATGATTTAATGGAACACAGTCAACATGGATTTACCCAAGGAAAGTCTTGTCTAACAAATCTGCTTCATTTTTTTGAAGGGGTTAATAAACATGTGGATAAAGGTGAACCAGTAGATGCAGTGTATTTGGATTTTCAGAAGGTGTTTGACAAAGTCCCTCATGAGAGGCTTCTACATAAGAACATAAGAACATAAGAACATAAGAAAATGCCATACTGGGTCAGACCAAGGGTCCATCAAGCCCAGCATCCTGTTTCCAACAGTGGCCAATCCAGGCCATAAGAACCTGGCAAGTACCCAAAAACTAAGTCTATTCCATGTTACCATTGCTAATGTCAGTGGCTATTCTCTAAGTGAACTTAATAGCAGGTAATGGACTTCTCCTCCAAGAACTTATCCAATCCTTTTTTAAACACAGCTATACTAACTGCACTGACCACATCCTCTGGTAACAAATTCCAGAGTTTAATTGTGCGTTGAGTAAAAAATAACTTTCTCCGATTAGTTTTAAATGTGCCCCATGCTAACTTCATGGAGTGCACCCTAGTCTTTCTACTATCCGAAAGAGTAAATAACCGATTCACATCTACCCGTTCTAGACCTCTCATGATTTTAAACATCTCTATCATATCCCCCCTCAGTCGTCTCTTCTCCAAGCTGAAATGTCCTAACCTCTTTAGTCTTTCCTCGTAGGGAAGTTTCCACGAAAACTAAAAAGTCATGGGATAGGAGGCGATGTCCTTTCGTGGATTACAAGCTGGTTAAAAAACAGGAAACAGAGAGTAGGATTAAATGATCAATTTTCTCAGTGGAAAAGGGTAAACAGTGGAGTGCCTCAGGGATCTGTACTTGGACTGGTGCTTTTCAATATATATATAAATGATCTGGAAAGGAATACGATGAGTGAGGTTATCAAATTTGCAGATGATACAAAATTATTCAGAGTAGTTAAATCACAAGCAGACTGTGATACATTACAGGAAGACCTTGCAAGACTTGAAGATTGGGTATCCAAATGGCAGATGAAATTTAATGTGGACAAGTGCAAGGTGTTGCATATAGGGAAAAATAACCATTGCTGTAGATACACGATTTTAGGTTCCATATTAGGCACTACCACCCAGGAAAAAGATCTAGGCATCATAGTGGATAATACTTTAAAATCATTGGCTCAGTGTGCTGCAGCAGTCAAAAAAGCAAATAGAATGTTAGGAATTATTAAGAAGGGAATGGTTAATAGAACGGAAAATGTCATAATGACTCTATATCGCTCCATGGTGAAACCACATCTTGAATACTGTGTACAATTCTGGTTGCCGCATCTCAAAAAAGATATAGTTGCGATGGAGAAGGTACAGAGAAGGGCAACCAAAATGATAAAGGGGATGGAACAGCTTCCCTATGAGGAACGGCTGAAGAGGTTAGGGCTGTTCAGCTTGGAGAAGAGACGGCTGAGGGGGGATATGATAGAGGTCTTTAAGATCATGAGAGGTCTTGAATGAGTAGATATGACTCGGTTATTTTTACTTTCGAATAATAGAAGGACTAGGGGGCATTCCATGAAGTTAGCAAGTAGCACATTTAAGACTAATCGAAGAAAATTCTTTTTCACTCAACGCACAATAAAGCTCTGGAATTTGTTGCCAGAGGATGTGGTTAGTGCAGTTAGTGTAGCTGGGTTCAAGAAAGGTTTGGATAAGTTCTTGGAGGAGAAGTCCATTAATGGCTATTAATCAAGTTTACTTAGGGAATAACCACTGCTATTAATTGCATCAGTAGCATGGGATCTTCTTAGTGTTTGGGTAATTGCCAGGTTCTTGTGGCCTGGTTTTGGCCTCTGTTGGAAACAGGATGCTAGGCTTGATGGACCCTTGGTCTGACCCAGCATGGAAATTTCTTATGTTCTTATAATTGTCAAAGGGCCACACACACAAGTACCAGCATTTATGTGCGTGGACGGGCCCTGCACGAGCTACATGTATGTCTAAAATGCCCAGCCATGAGTGTAACCACCGACACACGTACAAGTGCCGGGGCTCTCAGAAGGGGTGGGCTGGGTGGCGTGTCTAGGCAGGCTGGGACATCACCATTCAACACTGTTCTGGCCAGCACGTGGAGCCTACTGCTGTTCCAGAGAAGCAGCAAGGTAAAAAATTTAAAAAAAAATCTGTTAGGTAAGGAGTAGGAGTCGGGGAGGAGAGGGGAAGAGATAGGAAGAGTAGGGATAGGCATAGCAAAGTTCCCTCCCAGTCCGTTCCTTAATTGGAATGGACTGGGAGGGAACTGGGAGAGGCTCGATTGCATTGCCACACATGGGCTTTTAAAATTCACCACTGCACGCAGAGGAGGCCGTCTGCCCATACAAGTGCACGTGAATGTTAAAATCAGCCGTGTATGTGCACATGGATATTGTATTTTATAACACGTGCGCGCCAATGCGCACATTATAAAATAGCCGTGTTCATGTGCGCATGCTGGGAAATGCACGCACATGGACGGGCGCGGGCTCCTTTGAAAATAGAGCCCTATTTGGACAGTGCGCATTATTTGATAATAGTGTGCACTATTTGCAAATAGTGGGGTAGATTTTCAAAGGATTAGGCGCGTAATATGCACGCGTAACCCCCGAAAACCTACCCCTGTGCACGCCAAGCCTATTTTGCATAGGCTTGGTGGCGCACGCAAGTCCCAGGACGCGCGTATGTCCCGGGGCTTCGAGAAAGGGGGTGGTCTGGGGGCGGGGCCGTGGGCGTGGTGGCAGTCCAGGGGCAATCCGGGGCCGGTGCCGAGTCTTACGGCATAGCGGCCTGTGCCGGGGGATGGTGCGCCGAGAGCTTGCCGTCGTGCGCGAGTTACGCCTGCATTGGGCGTGTCCCGGGGCTTGCGCGCGTCACCGGGAAGCCATATAAAGAAAACAACAAGGTAAAAATGTCAAACCTTATAGACTTATGGAGATATTACTATTTTTATGACCAATTTAATCATCCGACTTGTAGGCTAGTTATGATCCCATCATCCCCCTTTATCTGTAAGAAATACCTCCAGGTGATCAGGTTGAAGAAAGACATACTTGTTCTTTTGGTAAGTAATAAGACACTTACAAGTTGATTTGAGGAAGAATGTTGCCCCTAGGGCCAACATTCTTCCTTTTAGTGTCAGGAATTGCTTCCTTCTCACCTGGGTGGATCTTGAGACAACCGGGAATACTTGGACTATTTTACCACAGAATATGAAATTTTTATTTTTAAAATACTTCTGTAGAACAAGATTTTTTTCTATTTCTAACCCAAAAGCCACTATCAAGGTGGCTCTTGTTTCAAAATCATCCCCGAAGCTGTCAAATTCGGACTATTTTCTATCATTTCATCCATTCCACCCTCCATTGCTTTCACATCTCTTTTATAACTAGATATATAATAGATATAAGCAAATCATTATCTATACCCAATATCTCTTTTATGTATGTCTTAAACAATTCTTGTGCTGAAAGCAATCTGGGAGAGAGGGGGGGGGAGAGAGAGAGAGAGAGAGAGAGAGAAAGAGAGAGACTTGCTATAGTGCGTCCTCCCTAGACAGGTATTTGTATCCCTATGGGAGGCCCACCTAGTAACTCGAGGTGGGGATTAGGTATGAGTGTAGGGGGTTGGGGGCCACTTTGACATTCAACATGAGACGTACGAACAGAACAGTGGTCTCTTGTGAAGATTTGATGGCCTTCGGAGTGAGGAAACTTACCCCAAGATGTGATTTGTGCAATGTTCTCTCCACCTAGCTTTTTGTTGCCCAGGTAGAGTGTCCATCAAGCTTGGTGTACAGAACATTGTCCAAATCTCATCTTGGAGTGAGTTTCCTCACTCCGAAGGCCATCAAATCTTCACAAGAGACCACTGTTCTGTTCGTACGTCTCATGTTGAATGTCAAAGTGGCCCCCAACCCCCTACACTCATACCTAATCCCCACCTCGAGTTACTAGGTGGGCCTCCCATAGGGATACAAATACCTATCTAGGGAGGAGGCCCTATAGCAAGTCTCTCTCTCTCTCTCTCTCTCTCTCTCTCTCCCATAGCATTAACAGCTGTTAGCAGAATTTTCACCTGCAGTAACTCCTTGGAAAATGACCCCCAAAGTGTCTTTTATGAAAACAGTCCCACTAGCATTCAAGGTAGTAATCTGGGTACTCAATGCCTTATTTGCAGATTCCAGCTGCTCTATTCTTTTCCCGTGGTCATCCAATTTTCCTTTAATCTCAGAGGAAAACACAGTGGATTGGGTCATGGACTGAGTTAGTCTCTTTTCCATTTTCATAACAGCATTCCATATATCTGCTAGGGAGATATTCTCAGGCTCAGCTATTTCAATTTCTCCTTCCCCTTCACCACCAGGAAGTATAGACTCCAGTACACTGGTATCACCATCTGTTGTAATTGGCAGTTCTTTAAGAGTAGAAGTATTTAAATCACTTACCCCTATGTTATTTTGATCTTTACCGGGTTTCTGGTCTTGGAAGGGACTCACATTCACCCCCGATGAGAAGGATAACTCTTGTACATTCTCTCTCAAAGTTTGACTCACCCTTCGAACTAACTGGGTGTCCATCGGGCCTTTCATCTCTTTGGGTGCAGGGGTAGATGTTACAGGTTTTATTTTCCTTTTTTTCCCCATTAAATTTGATAGAAGAACTTTCAGCAAAATCTTACCCAGGGGCACGCCCCTTTGGTGTGTGGCTTCGGCAGCGCACCGGCAGCTGCGCGCCGCTGTGCTGTTCTTTAAATAGGCACAGCTCGTCTGCTGGAAATAACGTTGGGGGTTGGCAGGCAGATTTAAATGCTCCCCAGCTGATGGTCCCTCTCATCCTTGCCTTGCAGCAATTCTCTCCGGGAAAGGCTTCAGGCTCCTCTCAACTGTGCTGTTCTTTAAATAGGCACAGCTCATCTTCTAGAAATAACGTTGGGGTTGGGACGCAGATTTAAACACTCCCCAGCTGATGGTCCCTCTCGTCCTCGCCTTACAGCATGTCTCTGCGGGAAAGGCTTCCCCTCGGGATATTTTCAAAGTGAGAGAACATGCTTTGAAAACTGGGGCAAAGCCTGTGGGTAAAATATATATGCTGACTTGCCACCAATACGAACAGTTGGAAAATTACCCCCTTAATCTATTATATGTGTTATGTATTGTTATCATATGTACTATATTGTATTGTTTTTATAATGTATTTCATGTAAATCACATAAGCAATTTAAGAGAAAAGACAGTATATATAAGGATGAAATAGAAATTGAAATCAAGAAAATACATGTTTACTGAACCATTTCTAACATACAATTTCAAAAGTTGCCAATATTTTGATACAAATAAATATTCCCAGCATTACAGAACTTCTTTATAATACTTGTAGCCAGTATTTAATAAGTTTTCTTCTTCACAGGCCCAAGGGTTCTTGTATAGTAGGTCTATGAGATAGGGAATTGGATCTCTGATGGGGGAAATCACTGCAAGAACACCCATGCTGCCAATTCAAAGGAGTATACTAGACTGTACCACTCCTTGGTTTAGGAACTGAATATATCTTAAGCAAAGTAAAGAGTCCTCATACACTTTTAGCTACAAACCCCCTCATTTTTAAAATATAGCAAATATCCTTTTATTAATATGGACATTTTGCTGAATATTCCCAAAACTGCTCACAAAATAAATCTTTTACGTCTCACACATATTTAGATATGACATTGCATTTGGAAGTTATAAGCAGGCTAGATATTCAAGAAGATGAGATCTTTGGGACTTAATGTGACCTCTTGTCATTAAGATATACAATAATGAAAGCATGAAGATCCTAGTTAAAAAAAAAAAAAAAAAAAAAAAAACTCAATAAGAGGATGACTTGGGGAATATTGCAAGATGATGATAGGAAAAAAAATATTTGATAGGAATGGTATGAAAAATAGTTCTGGATCAAGAACTGCACCATGGTTATGAACAGAAGTGTAAAATGTAAGATCAAATTCAAGAAGGGAGATATATCATTTTGACAGATGAGCCATCTTTGTGCGGGACATTGAGATAAATCTATTAGTTGAATGCTCAAGGCAAGTGAATTGATTAAGACGTACATAAGGAATATACAGCTGAATGTCATCAATATAAAAATGTAACTGAGACTGAAGGATGAAATAACTTGGGCAGCCACGACTATCTGGCCTTGCTCTCATATCTATACTCCCTCACACAGTGCTATATAAAATCTCTCACAAATAAACACAGAAGTGAGCTTGGCTATCAAGGGTCGCAGCTTTATTAACATTCTATAGATGTGATAACTCCTGTCAATTCGACAAAACAAACTCCTCATTTGTTCCAAAAGCCAATTTGTCATGACCCAGCAAGATGGGACTGTTCCCGGGCCCCCACTGTCTGGAGGCATAGGTTGATCAGCCTACTCACTGTTGGAGCCCCTACCATAGCCCTATAGGGTACCCTACCCTAATCATACCCAGCCCCCGGGGTCTCCCAGTGCATCTCTAAATCCTTACACCCCCAAATAAATTTGAGATCTGCAAAGGCTTATAGCCAGTCACTCGTTACAGACTGCACATTTGAGGAACAGAGCCATTTCAATTGCCAGACCCAAACTATAGAGCTCTCTACCCTCAGAATTAAGGTTGCAAAGAGACTTCCATGCATTTAAGAAAAACCTGAAAACATGGCTTTTTAAAAAGGTTTTTGAAAGATCAGACAGAACAGGCAATACACTTGCACTAGTTCATTATGATGGAGAATGACACTAAAGCCCAAATTTTAAAAACCCTGTGCATGTAAAATTTGAGGGTTACCTTGTTGGTAACCCTGAGCAGGCCACGCACATTTTTGGAAGGGCCTGGCCACATGCATAACTCCCAAAATGCGCAGAAGTGCATGGCCAGAAGAAAGGGGCAGGCCTGAGGGGCGGGGTCTGAGTGAGGAGGGGTGAGGCAGGGGGCAGGCCATGACGCGTAACTTACTTCTTCTCATCAGAGCAGGTAAGTTAAACAAAACAAAAAAAAAAGGTTAGCCAGGGTAGATTTGGGGGTCAGGGAAGAGAGGTGAAAAGGGAGGAAGGTTAGGTAGGGGGTTGGGAATTTCCCTCTCAGTCCGCTTCTTAATTGGAATGGACTGGGAGGGAACTAGGAAAAAACCCAATTGTGTCACCACGCGTAATTGAAAAAATCAACCCATCATGTATAGAGGAGGCCACCCTCCCGCACATGTGCGCACGCAGACATTAAAATATGAAAAGTGCAGCTGCAAAGGTTAAAAGTGTACAACAAGCATGGACATTGTATAAAAATACAATCATAGAAGAGCAGTCCAGATATATTCTACGCATTAAGAAAGGTGGAAGGAAAGAAAAATGATCACTGGAATGGTTAAAAGCTGAGGTAAAAAAGGCAATTTTGGCCAAAAAAAAATCCTTCAAAAATTGGAAGAAGGATCCATCTGAAGAAAATAGGAAAAAGCATAAACATTGTCAAGGTAAGTGTAAAACATTGATAAGGCAGGCTAAGAGAGAATTTGAAATGAAGTTTGCCATAGAGGCAAAAAGTCATAATAAAAACTTTTTAAAATCTATCCAAAGCAAGAAATCTGTGAGGGAGTCCGTTGGACCATTAAATGACCGAGGGGTTAAAGGGGCTCTTAGGGAAGATCAAGACATTGCAGAAAGATTAAATGAATTATTTGCTTCTGTGTTTACTAATGAGGATGTTGGGGAGATACCGGTTCCGGAGATGATTTTCAAGGGTAATAAGTCAGATGAACTGAACCAAATCACTATGAATCTGGAAGATGTAGTAGGCCAGATTGAGAAACTAAAGAGTAGCTAATCACCTGGACCAGATGGTATGCACCCAAAGTTCTGAAGGAATACAAAAATGAAATTTCAGATAAATTAGTTAAAATTTGTAACCTATCATTAAAATCATTCATTGTAACTGAAGACTGCAGGGTTGCCCATGTAACCCCAATATTTAAAAATGGTTCCAGGGACTATTTTGGGAAACTATAGACCAGTGAGCCTGACTTCAGTGCCGGGAAAAAATAGTGGAAATTATTCTAAAGATCTAACTTAAACAAGATGTTCTTGTTTAAGTTATACCCTTTGTTACATGTAAACCGATCTGATATGAAATTTTTTCATGAAGGTCGGTATAGAAAAGTGTTAAATAAATAAATAAATTAATTAATTAAATAAGAGCATATAGAAAGACATGGTTTAATAGAACAGTCAGCAAGGATTTACCCAAGGGAAGTCTTACCTCACAAATCTTTATTTTTTTGAAGGGGTTTATAAACATGTAGATAAAGGTGAACCGGTAGATGTAGTGTATTTGGATTTTCAGAAGGCCGTTTGAAAAAGTCCCTCATGAGAGGCTTCTAAGAAAACTAGAAAGTCATGGGATAGGAGGCGATGTCCTTTTGTGGATTATAAACTGGTTTATAATCCACAGGAATCTCTGTTTCCTGTCTTTTAAGACAGGAAACAGAGAGTAGGATTAAATGGTCAATTTTCTCAGTGGAATAGGGTAAACAGTGGAGTGTCTTGGGGATCTGTACCTGGACTGGTGCTTTTCAATATATTTATTGTTGTAGTTACACGACGTTAGGTTTCATATTAGGTGCTACCACCCAGGAAAAAGATCTAGATGTCATAGTGGATAGTCAATTGAAATCATCGGCTCAATGTGCTGAGATAGGCAAAAAAGCAAACAGAATGTTAGGAATTATTAGGAAGGGCATGGTGAATAAAACAGAAAATGTCATAATGCCTCTGTAACACTCCATGGTGAGACCCCACCTTGAATACTGTGCACAATTCTGGTCGCCGCATCTCAAAAAAGATATAGTTGCGATGGAGAAGGTACAGAGAAGGGCAACCAAAATGATAAAGGGGATGGAACAGCTCCCTATGAGGAAAGGCTGAAGAGGTTAGGGCTATTCAGTGTGGAGAAGAGGCGGCTGAGGTAAGATATAATAGAGGTCTATAAAATCATGAGAGGTTTAGAATGGGTAAATATGAATCAGTTATTTATTTTTTCAGATATTAAAAGGACTAAGAGGCACCCCATGAACAGGTCGATACAGTAAGGCCGCGTTAGAAAGAGTGCAGCAGTGCCGGGCACACCCTCGTTCGCCAGATGCACAGTCCTGCTCACATACCGCTCGAAACTCTATTTAAATTGCTTGCAAATGCAAGCCGCGTCTGCGAAGCGTTAGGCGAAGCGTTAGGCCCGCGTAATCCATTTTACTGTATAGGCGCTTAATACAGCGCCTATACAGTATCCTGGGTGCGCTGGTACCTGTCATTTCAAATGACATTTGAAATGACAGGTACCAGGAAGTGGATGGTTCCCCCCCTCCCGAAGCAAGGCGCAGGGCGAAAATTAAAACAAAAGGGAATAAAGTGTAAAAAAAGTAAACTTACTGGCGGGAGCCGGCGGGCGCGCGTTCGAGACGGGAGCGAGTTCATCGAGGCGGGTGGGTGGGCGCGCGTTCATCTAGGCGTTCATCCAAGCGGCGGCGGGAGCCGGCGGGCGCGCATTCATACAGGCGGCGGCGGCAGGAGCCGGCGGGCGTGCGTTCATCCAGGCGGCGGCGGGAGCCGACGGGTGTGCGTTCATCCAGGCGGCGGCGGGAGCCGGCGGGCGCGCGCTCATCCAGGCGGCGGCGGTAGCCGGCGGGCGGGCGGGCGGGCGTTCATCCTGGCGGAGGGAGCCGGCGGCGAAAGCAGCCTCCAGCAGCCCCCGCCGGCGGTGAATGAATGCACGCCTGTGTACGCCCGTGCAATTTCGGCGCTCAAGGCGTGACGTCACGACGTTTGACGTCACAGCATGTGACGTCGGTGTTCGCTAATGCACTGCCTTGAGCGCCGAAATTGCACGGGCGTACACAGGTGTGCATTCATTCACTGCCGGCGGGGGCTGCTGGAGGCCGCTTTTGCCGCCGGCTCCCTCCGCCTGGATGAACGCACGCCCGCCCGCCGGCTCCCGCCGCTGCCTGGATGAACGCGCGCCCGCCGGCTCCCGCCTCGATGACCGCACGCCCGCCTGCCCGCTTGGAGATGGGGGATTCGAAAGTGACATCCAAGGTATTTATAACAACTTTACCAAAAGCAGGGTTCGCTGCAAATGTTAGTATATATGTATCTAGCATTATTGTTTTAAGTTCATTTAAGGAATCGCATGTGTAGTGCAATGATTCACAATATCATTTAAAAAAAATGGGGGGGGGGCTAGCCGACAATAATAAAATAGACATGGACAGTAAATAAGAGATTAAAAGCTGCCCTTTCCTATATTTAATGCCCAGGGCTTAATGGCGCCAATATAATTCTTAATGTTTTTGAATTTTGATTTGGAAAAAGCATCCCGATTTTGAAATCTGACGCTTAGAGTTTTCCAAGTGGCAATACAGAGTCCCATTTTAGGCTTTTAGGTTTTCTTTTGTGGGAAAGTTTGCTGTCTACCCTTAACCCTTGCCTCTAACGCAGGGGTAGGGGTAGGCGGTAAGTTAGCAGGTTAAACGCGGGGCAAAATGGCAGGGTAAAATAGCGATAGTCGGGGCACGCGTTACTGTATGGGAGGGAATAGCTAATTCGATCGTTTACATCTGATATACATGCCGCATGCGGAAGGAGTTACCCGGGGATTTAAAGAGGCGGTAAGAATCGGTTAAAGGGGATTGTGTATCGCAGGAAGGGCTAACGCGGACGGAAAGTGAGTAGAAAGCAGGTAGGAGCAGGGTAACTGCGGCCGCACTTTACTGTATTGAGCTGGAAGTTAGCAAGTAGCACATTTAAAACTAAACAGAGAAAATTCTTTTTCAATCAATGCACAATAAAGCTCTGGAATTTGTTGCCAGAGGATGTGGTTAGTGCAGTTAGAAACATAGAAATGACGGCAGAAGAAGACCGAACGGCCCATCCAGTCTGCCCAGCAAGCTACGCACTTTATCCTTTTTTTTTTTTTAATCTTTTTCTCTCACCCACCTGTTACTATTGTCTTCCAGTACCCTCCAGCCCTAATTCCCCTCCACCCCACCACCAGTGTAGAGAGCAGCGCCGGATCTGCATCCAAGTGAACATCCAGCTCAATTAGGGGTAGCAACCGCTGCAACAAGCAGGCCACACCCCTCCCCCATTCTCTTACCCACCCCTGTTTTTTGGGTTTTTTTTTTTTTTGGAGATGGCAGCCCTCTATCCTTCCGCTCCGTGAAGGTGGAACACCAACCACTGGCATCCCGCTCCGTGAATGCCTCTGTGGCTACTGCCGCTCCGTGCAGTGTTTTGCTGCCTCCTCTTTATTCACATCCTCTAGACTTGATGGACCCACAGTGTTTATCCCACGCCCCTTTGAAGTCCTTCACAGTTTTAGAGTTAGTGTAGCTGGGTTTAAAAAAGGTTTGGATAGGTTCTTGGAGAAGAAGTCAATTTACTGCTATTAATAAAGTTGATTTAAGGTTCAATTTTAAAATCCCGGTGCATGCAAATACCTGAAGATAAGTGCATGGCTGGGCCATGTATGCTCCGAGCACATTTTCAAAGTGTCCCAGCCATGCACGTTATCTCCCAGTACACACAGAAGAGCCTGGTTGCGGAAAAGGCGCAGGCAATGGGAGTGCTGGGGGCAGGGTCTGGACGGGGTGGGGGTGGGGTCCGGCCAGGTCAGTACCATTAGGCACTGTCCTGGTGAAGCATGCGCCAGTAGTCGGCCGGCGCACGGAACTTACTGCTGCTTGTGAGAGCTGGCAAGTTCTAAAATTAAAAAAAAATAGGTTAGTTGGGGAGGGGTTAGGAGTCAGGGTGGAGAGGGGAAAAGGGAAAAAGGTTAGCTAGAAAGTTCCCTCCCACTCCGCTCCTTTATTGGAGTGGACTGGGAGGGAATTGGGGAAAGGCCAACTCGTGGCGGCGTGCATTTGCTAAAACTTTTCCACCCCTTGCATGTGTCGCCACCCTCCCGCACTTGTTTGCACCGATATAAAATATGGCATGCATGTGCACACAGGGATCAGATTTTATAACATGCGTGCGTCGCATGTTATAAAATTGGCATGTCCATGTGCACGTGCCAGGAACTGTGCACACATGAACCCCCTCGCGCCCCTTTTAAAATTGACCCTTCCAGGAATAGCCACTAGTATTACCGGCATCAGTAGCATGGGATCTACTTAGTGATTGGGTACTTGCCAGGTATTTCTAGCCTGGGTTGGCCACTGTTGGAAACAGGATGCTGGGCTTGATGGACCCTTGGTCTGACCCTGTATGGCAATTTCTTATGTTCTTATGATTAAGGCAGACATTTTAACTGGGCTTTCACCTCTTCTCTGTCCACTCACATAGTTTTCTCTCCCTAGACTTCATATTCTAATGTAAATATTACTTTTCATACCACTCATGCTCATACTTGAGGCAAATATATTAAGATGTTCTGAAATTCGCAAAGTCTACTTCATGTGAAAAAATGGCTATTTGTAAGGCTAAGTCGAGCTAACCTGCACAAGCTTCCTTTTTTATACATGAAGCAGAATTTACACATTTTGTTGTCATTGCATGAGGTAAACATATGCATATCTTTCAAAATTGTATGCTTTCATGCAAATTCAAAGTTCATAAGCAGCCGCAAAGCAAAATCATGCAAACCAGCTCACTAACTATTTGGGACATGAATCAAGCCACGCTAGAGCTCTAACATTCGTTAAACAGCATATATTGTGTGATATATACTGTTTACTGCGTGATATAGCCTTATCTTAGTATTATCATGGGATATATGCAATAATTTGCATGGCCCTGCCGAGATTCGCTACCGTATTACAATGAACTGCTTTGCATGTGATTGTCATGCATGAATTTTGCAAATCCATGCAAAGCAGCTCATTAATAGGCAATTAGATGTATATAACTTATTGTAGATGCCTTAGAATGTTGTCAGCTACAGTAACTTAACTACATTTTCTCAGGAAATAGCAATCTAATGCAAGAACCTTGGAACTCTAACGCGGGACCTTTTATATCTAACCAAAGTTAGATATAAAAGGCTAAAAATGGACAAAAATGTGACGTGGTCCCATCCCCCAAATCGTTCAGTGATAAATCAAGTAGGACCCCCTCCACCCTCTATCCTTTCAAATATATCTCATCATGATATTGCCCCCCTTCCTCCTACCAACCCCTATTTAAAAAACAAAATTGTTTGTGTATATATATGGTGACTCCCGCAAATAGTTTCTCCTCCCTATCACCAAAATGTTAAAAAAGGTTGGTTTGGATTTTAAATCTTACCCCCTGAAACCCCGCCCCCCCCCCCCCCCCCCCAAACCAGTAACCTTAAAAACAGCGAAAGGGATCCCACAATAACTGGGGCAAGGTCTGGGTACCGCATTACTTTTCTTTTAAGCATCAGCCCTTTAAGGTGCATTTTTTAAAGGACCAATGAGCTAACTAGTTTTTTAGGAATTGACATTTTAAGGTGATGGTGATCCTGTGAGATTGTTTTGCTCCATGGTGTTTTTCCGCGAGACAAAACAATGCGCTGTACAAGATATCCTCCCACGATAGTGGAAACCTTCCTCAATAAAACATCACGGCTTGATGCATCTAGGTCTATCAGGCTGATACAGAAAGAAACGCGGGGAGAGCGGGCAAGCGAACAGGCCAGTGTCCTGTGTGCACGATACAGTAAATAAAACTATGCTAATTAGGGCCCGCGGTAAAAGGAGGCACTAGGGACACTAGCGCATCCCTAGCGCCTCCTTTTTGACAGGAGCGGCGGCTGTCAGCGGGTTTGACAGCCGACACTCAATTTTGCCGGCATCGGTTCTCAAACCCGCTGACAGCCACGGGTTTGGAAACCAGACACCGGCAAAATTGAGCGTCCGGTTTTCAACCCGCGAGCCGTAGGCTGATTTTAAATTTTTTTATTTTTTTATGTTTAATTATTTTTTACTTTTGGGACCTCTGACTTAATAACGCCATGATATTTAGTCAGAGAGTGTACAGAAAAGCAGTAAAAACTCCCGGAGCTGAGAGAAATGAACGCCTAATTTCTGAAAGTAAAATGTGCGGCTTGGCTGCACATTTTACTTTCTGAATCGCGCGGGAATAACTAATAGGGCCATCAACATGCATTTGCATGTTGCGGGCACTATTAGTTTCGGAGGGGTTGGACGCGCATTTTCAACGTGCTATTACCCCTTACTGAATAAAGGGTAAAGCTAGCGCTTCGAAAATGTGCGTCCAACCACGGGTTAACAGTGTGCTCTGCCGGAGCGCACTGTACTGTATCGGCCTGTATGTATGCAGCATTAAAATATGTGATAAAAAGCCTTCGCAGGCTGGTTTCCACAAAAATGATATTTACACCTTAAGAGATTTAGTTAACTTTTTCTGTGAAGTCATATTAGGAAACTTCTGTGTGTACATTTTCTATTTGGCTCATTTGCATACAATTCCTGGTAGAGAACTTGTTCACAGAAAATCGCAACTTCTGCAAAAAATTCAGTGCACCTTAGTACATCTGCCTCTGCAACTTTCAGCTCATTCTTGCAAAGGGTTACAAATCATTTTGAATATGGACTTCATAATATATATAACAAATACAAAGAAATATAATTTAATATTATCTTCCTAGCTCTTACAAAGAAAATAACCAGACTAGTCACATTGCAGTAATGCAATCTTCTCACAAATGATTACTCATAACCCATCAGCTCCCGGAAACTAGAATTGTAAATCTTTCAAAAGGTAGAGGTGATTAACCAAGCTTTGAGAAGCTTTCTAAAATGTAGACAGTCACACAGAGTCCTAAGCTCCTTAGGGACAAGAGTTCCATAGAAATGGAAAGGCACATGATATTGCCTTCTTGGAGTGTCTGAATATTTAACTTCCCCTACAGAAGTCAACAAAAATACTTCCTGAGAAAAACACAGTTTTCCAGATGGCACATAAGAGCTAAGCCATCATGGAGATGCTGAAGGCCAATATTATTCACTGTTTTAAATATCAGAAACAAAACCTTATATTAACTGCACAAACTTAGTCGGAGCCAATACAACCTCTTCACTGCTGGAGTGATATAATCATGATGCCAAAAATTTAAAAGTATCCCAGCTTTAGTTTTTGAATTAACTGTAATCTCTGCAGTTGTTTTAGGTAAAGCTAAATTAAGAGTGTGGCTATATTCTTTTTGTGAAAGGAAGAGGTGAAGGTGACAAGTATATGAAGCTGATAAAATGAAGCCTGCACAACCAGGAGATTTAAGCTGTAAAAGACCATTCAGAATCAATAATCACTCCCAGAATGCATGCCTGTTGACTAATAGGCAAAGAAATAAATTCTAAAGTTAATATTGGTGGGGAAAAGTTATGGATAATTATTTAATCCATAACACTTCATTTTTTGTTGCATTTAGTTTTAATTTATTGGAACTAAGCCAATGAAATATAGATCCCAGGCAAATGACAAACTGAGGATGGTGTTCATTATTCTTCACATCCTGATTTTAAAGCAAACTAGCATCCCCAAAATAAATATTCAAACTTATGAGGCCTAATTAATCACTGCTGCAAAGATCCAACCAAAATAGAATAATAATTAATACTAAACTGAGTTCTGTGCTCATGCTCTACATAAACTGCCAATCATTGGTGACTCACCAGTGACAGTACTAATTGCTCTAATGTGTTTCTAATATATATAGATCATAAAGAGTATACCAGATGGTGCATCATCCACAATACAATCCTCATTTAACTTTTCTGCAAATGAGTTGCAAATGCATTTCGTGAAAGCTTAAAGAGGGTATTCTTCAAGCAGCCTACATAGAGGTAAGGTCTGTGTGTGCATGATACATGTGAATTTTGAGTATTTTTACAGCAAATTTACACATGTAAGTTAACTTTGAAAATATTTGGATAACTGGCCAAGAATGCACATGCATTTATTTGCACAAAGTTACATCTCCTATTTTAAGAGCAATACTTATGCATAAACACTTCATGCATATTTTTTTTAAATCAACAATATGTGTATAGTTGCCTATTCTGGCCCAACTCCGCCCCTCCGGAACGCCAGTCCTCAGTGGATATAAAAGCACGCATGAAACCAATTAAGCACATACATTTACAAGAACTGAGCCAGGGACAGTTCTTGTAAAACAGCATGTAAAGAGCTGTTCTAAAACTGAGCCAGGGTCAGTTTTAGAAGAGCCATTTACATGCATAAAACTGTGTTACCGGCACATAATTTTAAAAGGGTTACACCAGTAACAAGCATAACCCTTTTAAACCCGCTCCTGCGTGCGCCGAGCCTATTTTGCATAGGCCCGGCGACACACGCAAACCCCGGGCCACGCGCATGTCCCGGGGCTTAAAAAAAGGGGCGGGGAGTGGGCCGGGCGGTCCGGGGGCAGGGCGGGGATGGGACCGAGGCCTCCGGCACAGCGGTTGTGCTGGGGATCGCGGGCCAGCACTTGGCCGGCGCGCGCAACCTACGCCTGCCCAGAGGCAGGCGTAAATAAGAAAACAAAGGTAGGAAGGGGGGATTTAGGTAGGGCTGGGGGGCGGGTTAGATAGGGGAAGGGAGGGGAAGGTGCAGGGGGGCGGAAGGAACAGGGAAAGCCATTGAGGCTCCCCTAGGGCTCAGCGCGTGCAAGGTGCACAAGTGTGCACCCCCTTGCACGTGCTGACACCGGATTTTAGAACATGCGCGCACAAATCTACTCCCGCGTGTAGTTATTAAAATCTGGCCCAAAAGGCTTTGCAAATTACCTCCGAATATGTTTCAGTAAACGTATAAAATTAAAGTGCAACATAAGCAAAAAGGAACCCACAAAAAACATTTTCAAACATTATTACAAATCTTAACAGACTGATAAACTTTTTGTTGTGTATATACCAACCAACCAGAAACCTTAGGGGCTGATGTAATACAGTGCGCTCAGCCGAGCGCACTGTATAACCCACAGTCGGATGCGGGATAAGAAATTTGTGAAAGTCTAGACTCTCTCCTTACTAACCTTAGAGAGGAGACAACTGCACCAACCAAACAATCAAAGTCGGGGGCATGTGTGACACCGAGTATATAGTAAACTAAAACAATGTATCAATGTGTGCAGTTGATATAAGTGTCATGAAATATTGTGTAGTTGTGTCTATCTTTTAAACAAGCACAAAGCAAGTCTTTCTGCAACAAAAATATAAAAAAAGAAGTAAAGAAAAAAAATTATATTGTCTGCTTCTCATAGAAACATTATTGAAACATGCAATGATGGGTACTAAGTTGAACAACCTAAATCCATGACCAGAACACTAGCTGTTGAAGATTTGTCAAAAAATATCAATCAAACAAAGAGCATGAGCTCATAGTATCGAGAAAATCTCTTTCTAAATTCAACAATGCTTAACGATCGTGGATTCCATCAAAAACATTTGTACAAACAAGGGTATCTGTCATAATGATTAATTTTCATAGATTTATTTTTTTGACTTATTCTAAGATATTTCCTAAGAAAGTCCCTAGAAATTATCTATGTGTCTAAGGTAATGAAACTATGTTCTGTGGTATCAAACCCATAGGGGTAGATTTTACAAATCTACACGGGATTTTATAAGATACACGTGTAGCCGCGTGTATCTTATAAAATCTGGGATTGGCGCGCACAAGGGGATGCACATTTGTGCACCTTGCGTGCGCCGAGCCCTGCGCATGCTGCCCGTTCCATTCACCCCCCCCCCCCCCCGCACCTTCCCCTCCCTTCCCCTACCTAATCCACCCCCCCGGCTCTATCTAAACCCCCTCCCTACCTTTATCTTAAAAGTTACTACTGCCTCCGGGCAGTAATAACTTACGCGCACTGGCGCGGCAGGCCCCAACATAGGCCGCTGTGTCGGGGCACTCGGCCACGCCCCGGACCGCCCACACGCCCCGAACATGCCCCCGATCCTAAACTGCTCCCCCTGGCCACGCCCCAGACCGCCCCTTTTTGCAAGCTCCGGGACTTAAGCACGTCCCGGAGCTTGCACGCGCCGCCGAGCCTATGCAAAATAGGCTTGGCGCGTGCATGGGGGATTTAAAAGGGTTACGCACGTACCTTATGTGCGTAACCCTTTTAAAATCCGGCCCATAGTGAATAACCAAAAAATGACATTTCCAAATATGTCATTGTACTACAAATAACAAGATGTGTGGTCAAAGGACCTTTCATTTTGGATATATAAAAAAAACTTTATTTAATGTGTGGGTGATCGTATAGCTCAACAATTAACCCCAGTGAAATATGTGGGTGTCAGCTAAAACACATTCAAGGTGGGTCTTTAATGTATATATATAGAAACATAAAAACATAGAAATGACGGCAGAAGAAGACCAAACGGCCCATCCAGTCTGCCCAGCAAGCTTCGCACTTTTTGTTTTCTCATACTTATCTGTTATTTCTCATACTTATCTGTTAACATATATAAAAATGTATACAGTTATACCATCTCTAAAGATTTAAAAATATTTTTTTGAAACAATGTATATAGCCATATGTAACACCTGCCTTCTGACAATTATAGAAAGACAGAATAATCAATGTCCGCATTCAAACCATGTGGAGTAACAGTATTGAAATCATAAACGTATCTCTGTTCGAACTGTAACAAAAGTCTATCAAGATTACCCTCTCTCTGATAGGCTTGTGGCATATTGTGGAATCTTGGTCGAAGTGGCGATGACTCCTCCCATGGGGAGATCCCTGTGGGGAACCACAACGATAGGCTAGACTCTAGTAAGCAGACACCGAGGAAAGAAAGCTTTATTGTACTGCTGATGTAAGTTGAATCTTGCTTCAAGGAAGGATTAGTACTGTAGGCCAGCAATATCACAGTAAGCTCAGACAGTCTCTATAGATGATGGTCTCACCCAGATGTAGCAAGGTTGGGTAGTGTTCTGCAGCATGGGATAAGTCGAACCTGAAGGGTGGAATAAGGAGAGCTGGAGCGTAGTGATACTCACAGAGTGGCAGTGCTGGTAACTTCTTTGATAGAAGAATGAAGAGAGGGACCCGAGGTCCGAGGTGCAGGATCCCCTGAGCAGGACAGGCCCTCGAGAAGCGAATACCTAGGAGCGCCAAAGGATCCTGGAAGAAAGGATAGGTAGTTGAACCCCGAAGGGCAGATAGAAGCGAGAGGCCCCCGAGGGGTGGGTACCCAGAGCTTCCATTAGAGCGAGTTACCCCGGAGGGTAGAGAGGAATCCAAGCGAGCAGCTTAGAAGCGGTCAGAGTACCAAAACCAAAATCCTTGTTAACTTATAGCGGAGCGGAGGTTTAAATACCCAGAGGTACTGATGTCATGGTAGGGAAGCCCCCAAGGTTCCCACCTTGACGTATTCAAAAGCGAAGGTGGTGTGCGCGCGTGTGCCTAGGAGGCCTCAGGAAGAAGCATGGCGGATGAGGACGTCCATGATGTGTCGGAGACGCCGAGGGTTTCGGCAATCAGAACCAGAGGCAGCCATCCTTCCCAGGGAGGAGGAAAAGGATAGAAGAGAGGTGAAGCAGAGCGGTCACAGCTGTCTGTGACCGTCGGATGCAACACTCTCCAACTTAACCTGGGCTGTTGGATTATGCAGAATTTGAAATCATTAAATTTATGGTTATGTGTTATTGAATGCTCAACTAATGGTTTCGATGTGACTGACCTGTTCATGTTACTTTTGTGCTCAATAACCCTTTTTTTTTTAAATCTCTAATAGTTTTGCTTATATAAATCTTAATACAAGGGCAAATTTCTGTATATATCACTCCTTTCGTGTTGCAATTTGTGAAGGTTCTGAATTTAAAAATTTGGTTTTGTCCAGGTATTGTCAAATGGTCTGTTTTAATGTTCACATTGCACACTGAGCAACTACCGCAAGGGTGGTGGCCTGAGCGTCTTACATCTTGTATGGGAAGCCGTGGCAATGTAGAAGTTGAAATCAGATCTTTCAAATTTCTTTCACATTTATTGGCTACCAATAGTTCTTTGTCCTTAAAAACGGATAAAACTTGTAGGATATTTTCTTCAAATGGACATGATATTATGTGACTTCTGTGTGTAGGTGATGGGACATACAATACGGTTCATCGATCTCTTCTCTTTTTTCTTTAAGAGATCTAATCTATTGCATTTAGATGCTCTTGTGTATCCACTATCAATATGCCTCATCGTATAATCTTTGTCAATAAATCTTTGCTTCATTTCTCTGGCTCTCATATGGAAAGTAGATTCATCTGCACACAACCTACGCAACATTAGAAACTGTGAATATGGCACATTTCTGAGTAGTGGATTATTATAGCAGATTTTGTAATAAAGTAACTTATTTGTATCTGTTTGCTTTCTGTAAATGTCAGTACTAAAAAATCCTTCTCTAAAATTAATTAAAATATCTAAAAAGGCTACTTTGGTACTGTTAAAATTCATTGTAAATCTCAAATTACTATCAAGTATGTTGAGCCAATTAAAAAACTGTTCTAATAATACTGCGTCACCATCCCATATTAAAAAAATTTACCTTTTCCGTACGAAAATCTTGTCTTTAAAACTGTTGTCTGATAAAAAATCTTCCTCAAACTTGGCCACATACAAATTTGCCACAGATGGGGCCATAGTAGAACCCATGGCTACCGCTTTGGTTTGTTTAAAAATCTTTTTATTAAAACTGAAAAAAAAATTTGTCAGAGCAATCTCTGCTAAGTCAATTAAAAATTGTTTAGGAATACATCTGTGTTCAGTGCATTTTTCAAGATGATGAATGATTATATCTAATGCAGGACTCTGAGGAATATTTGTATAGAGAGTCTCTATATCCAAAGTCACCATTGTAATTCTTTCACTGGAAATCTTAACCTGTTCCAAAATGGTGATGAAATATGCAGAATCTCTAATGTAGGAGGCATCTCAGAAATCTGTGTTTTAAGAAATGTGTCTATAATTGTAGACAGGGGTTCGAGTAGAGAACCAGTGGCTGAGACTATTGGTCTCCCAGGTGGATCGGTAATGGATTTGTGAATCTTAAGTAATACATATAAAGTAGGCATTATCGGGTTGTCTACTTTCAAAAAACCTAGCTCTTTACTGATTAAAAACCCTTTTTCCTCAGCAATCTTTAATAAATCATCAATTTCTTGTTTAATTTCCTTAGTTGGATTGTGATCTAATTTTTGGTAAAAGGAACCATCAGACAATTGTCGTTCAATCTCATTCATGTACTTTTCCGTGTCCATAAATACAATCGATCCAGCTTTATCTGCTTGCTTGATTACTATACTGGGGTCCTTCCTGAGGGAGTCTATTGCGTTCTTTTCTTTGTAATATTATGGAATGTCTTTTTACAATGGTCATCCTTCTCTGATTTGGCAAGTTCTTGTAACACTAAAGGATAAGCCTTTGTTAAGTGCACTAATTTAATCTGTATTTAGGATTTTTGAGGAAATATTAATATTATTTCCCTTATCTAGTTGTGGAATCTCTGTTCTTGAAATGTCTGAAAATTATTTTGGAAGCTCCCTCTTCTCCCTCTCCCTCTCCCTCTCCACCCCCCTCTTCCCTTGAAAAAAGACACAGATGGCTTTGAGGGAACCACATCATCTTTGTATAATCTTTTCTCCAGATTTACCTAGCTCATATACTCTGGTCATAGATTTATCTTTATCAATTGTGCAGATGGGTCTATGTCAGTATCTTTGCTGCTTTGAATGCGTTTGCTATCCTATCTTTACTGGGACTCTCATGGTGTCTCTTTTCATGTGTCATCTCTATTGATATTATGCTCTTTATTGTATTTCCAGTTATTCTCATGTCTATACGATTGCTTCTTGCTGTAATTCCAAGAATATACTTTATTATTTTTATAGTCCATTTCGTCCCGTTTGAATTTTTCATATTTTGTAGTCTTTAGTTCCTTAGGGGTAGATCTTAAAACCTGCGCATGTAGATAGATTTGTTCGTGCAACCCGGTGCAAACAAATCTATGCCCAATTTTATAACATGTGTGCGCAGCCGCGTGCATGTTATCAAATCCATGGTTGGTGCGCGCAAGGGGGTGCACAATTGTGCAACTTGCACACGCTGAGCCGCACAGCCTTCCTCCGTTCCCTCCGCCTCCTCCCACCTTCCCCTCCCTTCCCCTACCTAACCCACTCCCAGCCCTAACTAAAACCCCCCTTTACTTTTGTTCCAAAAGTTATGCCTGCCCAAGTTATGCCTGTCCCGGGGCTTGCACGCGCCGCCGAGTCTATGCAAGATAGGCTCGGCGCACGCAGGGCAGCTTTTCAGGGGTTGCACGCATATGTTACACGTGTAACCCTTTGAAAATCTGCCCCTTAGTGAATATGTCTAAGTTATTCTTGTAGTCTTCATGTATTGGTTTCATGCTCGAGATTATCACTTTATGTCACCATTTTATCTATAATTATTATTTTATGTCTGTTTTATTCAGTACTTTTTATGCATGTCAGTTTTGTATGATATTTATGTTTTTATTATTTAGTTTTGTGAATATGTGCACAAATTTATATGTATGCATATTTATGTATTTTAGCATAGCCCCTGAGGCAGCCACTTGAGAAGTGGCGAAACTCAGCCTGAGTCGGGCAGTTTGTGCATCTCCACTACAATAAATGCTTTTAAAGGACATTCGGCATCAATCTTGTTTGTTGACACCATTACATTTAACTTGCCAATGCTTATGCTTTATCCTATTTTCTTCTGATGGATTCTTCTTCCAATTTTTGAATGAAGATCTTTTGGTTAAAATAGCCTCTTTCACCTCTCCTTTTAACCATTATTTGACTTAGTCAAATTATATCTAATATATTTCTTTGAAAATTCCAACACAGTCAAGTCTCTCAATACCAGTGTTTCAGTTGCTGAATCTAAAGGATTTGGTGGATCCGGAAGAACCAATTCAACTTTATAACCAATTTTGATTTATCTTGACTTGTTGATTCATCTGCATTCCTCATTCTTTTAAAAAAAATATATAATTCAATCCTAGTAGCGAATGAATCATACTTAGAAGTCGGGATAAATGACAAACTTTTATTTAGTAATGAAACAGTATATCCAGAGAAATGTTTAGACGACATCTTAAACATAGCAACTTCCCCTTCATATTTTTGGCAAACACTAGATGCTGCAATTTCTGAAGAGGTATTGCTGCTACTAAAATATCTTCTCCACTTTATCTGCGAAGATTTTACAGAACATGAGATTGTGGGGCCATTTTTTAATGCAGACCCTGCCCTCCCCTGAAATTTTTTATGTCAGAAATTATGTATTAGAAACACTATATTGATAATTTGTTTTTGGATATTGTTATGGCGGCCAGCCGCAGCAAGCCGTGACCGGGGCAACCGTCATGGCTGCCGGCTGCGGCGGTCCGCAGCCAGGACCAGATACTCACCCGCGACGTCGGGTGGGCCCGGAGGCTCCTGCAGGAGCAGGGAGCCTCCTCTGGCGTTCTTCCCGCGGCCTTGGCCGCTGCCCAGGCTAGTTGCAGAGCCCAGTGGGGCCGAGCTGACTCCTCCCTCTTCCTGGCTGCATAGAGCCGTGCGTGCGGCTGAAGAATAGATTTAAAGGGGCCACGACAGGAAATGTCGTGGCTCCCTCCTGAGGCTCCTCCCTCTTTCCAGGTATTTAAGGCAAGGTCTGCTCCTCAGACTTTGCCTTGGTATTGAGGTTCTGGTTCTGGATCCTGTGATGGGCGTTCCTTATCACTATTCCTGATCTTCGTCCCGCTTCTGGTCTCCTTCCTCGTTGGACTGATTCTTGGCTCCTGACCTTTGGACCGTCTTTCGTTCTTCTACCGGCTTGACCTTGGACTGGCTGCGGACCCTTCTCCTGGTTTACTTCTGGACTGGCTGTGGACCCTTCTCCTGGATTGTGTTTGGATTGGCTGCGGACCCTTCTTCTGGCTTTGACCCTTGGAACGGCCTTCAACTACTCTACAGCTTTTACTCCTGGACTGACTCGACCTGCTGGAGGCGCCAGCCATCTGGAACCTACGACCTGCAGGAGGCGCCTGCATCCAGACCAATCTTCAGTCTTGAGGGAGTCTCCTAAGTCCCAGCGGCCGGGTTCCTACGGGCTCCTCCTGGGGGAACCACGAGCTTCCAGGGCGAAGTCTTTACTCGACGGGTGAACGTTCAAGCCTTGCCCTCCGACAATAGGGACCAGAGAGGGTTAACTCTCTCTTTGGCAGCACTAACCTTACCTTGGAACAGGGGTCCACTTCTGGATCTGTAACAGATATGGTCTAGTAATGATAACAGGCTGCAAACATTTGTTGAATGGCTTAATCAGTGGGACTCCAATTTGACATTTACTGTTCATGTTCACACTAATATTGTTTCATTTTTGGATATATAGATTTATAACAATATGGGTAGCTTGAATACTATAGTGTATAGGAAGGAAGCAGATTGCAATACTTTACTTCCCTATATGAGATTTCATCCATGAAAACTGAAAGATAAGTTTGAAATGGAGGAACAGTTTGCAGTCTCTGGCCAAAAACTATTACTACCATGATTGGGAGAAGGATAGAAAAATAAGGGGAAGCCCCAAGCATTTGCAAATAAAGGCCCATGATGTCAAAGGCCAAAAGAGGCTAACTCTGATTGAGCTGGAGGTCCAAAGAAGCAGAAAAACCTGCTGGGTCAAAAGGAAAAATAAAGAATCATGATCTGAAAATTTCTGGAGGGAGGGTTTGACAAAATTCACAAATTTACCCAAGATCAACAGGAAACATCCTTTGGATTTTCACCCAGGAATGATAAATCAAAGAAAATCAGATTGGATCCACCTGGTTCCAATTTGATCTTCAAACCAGTGGCGTAGCCACGGGTGGGCCTGGGTGGGCAGGTGCCCACCCAACTTAGACCCAGGCCCACCCAACTGGCACCGGAACTGCAAGGCTGTCGCGGGATCCCATCCCCGCGACAGCGAACAAGAGAACCCACGCCTCGCGCGCCATCACGGCACACATGGGGAAGCGCTGCTGCGACCGTATGGCCAAACGGTCTTCCTGTTGAGGGGGGGAGCGGAAGCGCCGCGGGCAGCTTCCGCTTCCTCCCCCCAAAGCAGGAAGATCAGCTGCCTCTCCTGCTGCCACCCGTTCTCCTGCTATCTTCGGACCAAACGGCCTGCCGAACTTCCTGTTTGGGGGTGGGGAGCGGAAGCGCCGCGGGCAGCTTCCGCTTCCTCCCCCCAATACAGGAAGATCAGCTGCCTCTCCTGCTGCCACCCGTTCTCCTGCTATCTTCGGACCAAACGGCCTGCCGAACTTCCTGTTTGGGGGAGCGGAAGCGCCGCGCACAGCTTCCGCTTTCTCCCCCAAAGCAGGAAGATCAGCTGCCTCTCCTGCTGCCACTGGCCTCCTGCTATCTTCGGGCGTCGGGCCGTATGGTCCACCGATCTTCCTGCTTGGGGGGGGGGGGAGGAAGCGGACGTTGTGCGCTGCGCTTCCGCTCCCCCCCCCCCCCGACAGGAAGTTCGGACGCCCGAAGATAGCAGGAGTCCGGTGGCAGCAGGAGAGGCAGCTGATCTTCCTGCTTTGGGGGAGAAAGCGGAAGCTGTGCGCGGCGCTTCCGCTCCCCCAAACAGGAAGTTCGGCAGGCCGTTTGGTCCGAAGATAGCAGGAGAACGGGTGGCAGCAGGAGAGGCAGCTGATCTTCCTGCTCTGGGGGAGAAAGCGGAAGCTGTGCACGTGCTTGAATGTGTATGTGTGGATGAGACTGGGAGTGTGTGTGGGTGAAAACTGGAGCCTGGGTGTGTATGTGGGTGAGAATGGAAGCTTGAATATGTGGGTGAATGGGAGCTCGAATGTGTGTATGTGTGGTTGAGAATGGGAGCCTGGGTTTGTGTGGGTGGGTGAGAATGGAAGCTTGAATATGTGGATAAGAATGGGTGCTTGAATGTGTGTATGTGTGGGTGAGAATAGTACCTTAAATGTGTATATGTATGGATGAGAATGGGAGCTTGAATATGTGTGGGTGAGACTGGGAGCATGGGTTTGTGGGTGAGAATGGGAGTCTGGGTTTATGTGTGTGGGTGAGAATGGGTGCCTGGATGTGCGTCTGTGTGTGCATAAGAATATAAGCCTGGGGAGGGGTGAGAAAGTGAGAACTTGAATGTGAGCTTGGGGGGGGGGGAGAGCATATGAGAGTGAGAGCTTGAGTGTGTGAGAGGGAGTCTGTGAGAGAAAGCGTGTATGTGTGTGTGTGTGTGTGTGTGTGTGTGTGTGTGGAAGGGAAGAAGACAGTAATAGAAGAAAGACACTGAAAAGGAATTAGGAAATGAGCTATAAGGGAAAAAATGGGAAAAAGAGACCAGGACCAACTGATTAGAAAAATACAAAGATCAGACAACAAAGGTAAAAATATATATCTATATTTTGAGATGTTAGCAATTTAAATATAAGCAACACAACCGCTCTCTCAAAATTTATGGACAGGTAGGAGCCGTGTATAAAATCGTAATAATAAGAAGGCTAAAGTACCACAAATCACCGTGAATTATGTTTGTATCATTAAGTAAACCTCATACTTAGGCGTAGATGTGAATGCTATGCTGCATAATTTGGCATTATTTATCAGTAAAAAAACAACTAGTAGACCTGCATGCCTACAGCCCACCCATGTTAACCTTGTGCCCACCCAAAAAATCAATTCTGGCTACGCCACTGCTTCAAACATCTCTTCATAACACCCAGACTTGTTAAAAAATCAAAAAGCTTTAGCAAAAGCCATTTGCCCAGGAATAAGATGATGGCTGGTAGTATTATTACTGGATTAGGTGAGTTGGGAAGAGAATAGTTGCAAATGAAGGCTCATGATGCCAAATCTTAGTCCTGGTTCTCAAAACCCAGGGAGCAGAAGGAAACTGCTAAGCATGCACCCCTACCCTAAAAGGAAAGAAAAATAATTACTACAAACAGCTGATGTTAAAGCTGATGACTACTATATTCATACATAATACAACAACATTACAACATGTGACTTGTATCGTGGAATGAATCTGGAGACCTGAAGGTACAGAATTACCCATCCAAGACAAGTGTTCCATCTAAATATACTCAATCTCTGCTTTTCTCTCTGCTACCCCACAGAGCATAAATGCAGAACACGTCTTGAATCACCCACACTTGAAGCTTAGAAATCTTTACAATCAAGTAAAAATGTAATTAAATTAATCAGATAAGTTAGACATCCCATAAAGCAGGTACAAGTTATCCTGATATAGCTTCTCCGGCTAAGTATCACTGAACGTGGGGATAATCAGCAGTAAGGTTGTGCTGCTGAATATCACAAGTAAGTTAGATGGATAAGTGTTATCCAGCTAATTTACATAGTTGAATAAAGCTGGATATTGAGCTCTTAGCAAATTTGGGGCCATATTTACTAAGCATTTTTCCCATACACACAAAATGGGAAAAAATCTTTAGTAAATTACATTCTTAGAGAGTAAAAAATTACTGTATTCTATATTGAAAAGGGAAATTTTTCTCTTGAAAAGGTCAGATGATTTTCTGGAAATCAATACATCTATTATATTATAAACCAGGCTGTTTATTATTTCCAAAGTAAAATATCTTTTATGATGTCCTCTTTTTTTAAAATTGGAAATTAAAGATACTATTAGATGTGATATGGATTATTAGCAAATATTCTACAGTACAATAACTGAGGTTTTTTATTCTTGAAAGATGTCATCGCAGCCATAGAGAGTTCACATGAAAATATAGGGACGGTAACTTTCAAACCGGTGCATGGGTAGACATGTGCATGCATGTATTGACCCACACCTAGTGACGTGGCTATCTTACAACATACGTGCGCATATGCGCACAATATAAAATAGCCTTGCCCGCATGCACATATGCACCAAATTTTAAGCAAGCTCATGCCTAGGTGCACAAATCCCACTTCTACCATGTAAATCAAAGGGTTTCAAAAGGGGCGCGTGCCCATGCCAGTGACAGTTTCAATGGTTTACCCCCAAATCACTCAATTAAGAGAGAGGTTCTCCACCCCCCCCCCCCTAATTTAATAGCCTTCGCTCCCCCCCCAGTTAGCCCCGACCCTTAAAACCCTACAGATCTGGCTAGCTTTCTTTATTTTTTTAACTTACACGTCATCCATAGCAGAAGTAAAGTTAAGCAGCAGGGGACCCTCGGCGCCTGCCAGGTCACGTAAGTATTTCCGCGCACATCTCTGTTTCCTGCCCTGAAATGCCCATGGCTCGCCCCGACCATGCCCATACCCCACCCCTTTTTGAAAACATCCGAGATGTGTGCACTGAGGGAGATACATGCCTACCTTGGCGGCTTTTAAAATCCGCGGAGAGCATGCGAGCCCAATTTATTTGCACATCTCCTAATTAATGCACATGCCAGGCTTTTAAAATTCACCTTTAAATGTCTTTAGCTTATGATTTTTTTCTAGTAAGGATAACCCATTTATCTTCCAACTCCATTTATTTGTGACTTAATTACGAATATAAATATACTTTTCACCCTTTAGATTTATTTTTGAACTTGTTCTTTTTGAAATTTAAACCAAGTGAGGTGCTTGTGACTTTTCTTTGTTTCTCTTCTCCATTTTATTCTTGCTCCCACATGGTAATTTTATTGTAAGATAACAATAACTTTGAAACATTAATAAAACAATAGGCTCAAAAGTGGCTCACAGCCCTGCATATTTCACAAAAAATGTGTAAACTCTGTATATTTGGTATTTTAGATCAGTGTCCACAGTGTCTTACATAATACATTAACAGCCTCATTACAATATGTATGACCCTTATTGTTCTTTGCTGGCTATACAGAGTTGATCTCTCTTGATCTCACCAACATCTGGAATTGGGCAGAGATTACCCACTAAGCATACTTCTGCTATGATGTTAGCTCAGACTAAAAGCAAGTCGAAAATGCTTGCCTCGTTTCAGTCATCATACTGCCTCATTTAAAAATGTTCAGAACCAGGGCTAGCATGGTGACAATGCTATTCACTGCCATTTGGAAGACTTGGGTTCAATTTCCAGCTCAGGTTTTCCACTCGTTTGTCTAACTGAGCCTGGAGATGCTGCAGAAACCACATTCACAGTCTCTGGGTGGAAGGAGACCCAATGATTATGCAGTGGCGACACTAGTGGCTAGATTTAGGGTCTATGAATTCAAAATTCCAGAAGGCAATGATGACAAGGGACGTGAACCTGGATGCCTTCTGGAATTTTGAATTCATAGACCCTAGTCCCAAATGATAGCTTACGGTGTAGGATCCCAGTCTTGTTTCTGACTGAGCTAGAAGCCTAAAAGGAGCAAGAGGAAGACATTTTGAAAAAAAAAACCAGAAAATTTTCATTTTTGCTGGAAAAAAGTCCTAAGTAGAAAGGAAGTTTGAGAGAATGCTATACATGAGTGAAGACAATCTTTTTTAAAATTTTCTTTTGAGTCTATTTCAAACCCCTTTTGCACACTTTGTCGCACTCTGACATAATTATGAGTGGTGCTGTACTTCAAGGAAGACCAACCATTCACAAGCAATGCATCACTGCATTCTACAACTAAGGAGTAACATTTTACACTGAATCCATTCTAGGGTAGCATGCATTGACAACTCTATACAACACAATTGCCGCAATCAATGGTTCATTTTTACTGCCCATATGGTCAACTATCACATGTTTTTCCCTATTACCTGACTGACCATGGTGAAAGCTGCAGCACATACAGGGCAATTTTCAAAACCCATTTATCTGTGTAAATGGCTATTTATACAAGCAAAATGGCTTTATGAAAATCACCCAACCTATATATAGGTGAACGTACATGCATCGTTTCACAGTGTCCATACTTTTACCCACATGTTGGTGGAGTCAGTCTCGGGGATGGGTTAGCTGTGAATTTTCAAAACTACACACATTCAAGGTCATTCATTAAAACACGATGGACCGCTATTGCGTGTATTAGGGCGTTATCGCACATGATAATGCCCTAACACATGCGATAACCACCGCATCACGGCATTAAGATTTAAATGAGGGAAAGGGGAGGGGTTAGGGTGGGGTTTGGGCGATAATGCCGGAAATAACACATTTTGCTCTAGCACTATGGGGGCGATAGTGGGCAGTGTGGCCGCAACCACAGCAGGTAAAAATGCACCGCCGCAATGCAGCTGCCGGCTCAGTAGCGCCCCTGTCTCTTTTTTTTTCATGACTCATCATTCTCCTATAATGTTTGGTAAGAAAAAGTATCTGCAGAAAAATCTGGTTTGGGTACTTTTTCCTTCAGTAATGTTCAAAGGGTACCCGTGGACCATCCACCTGCCTGCAACCCTGGATATGTCAATAGGCCCCCATTATTTATTTTTATTTATTATTTAAAAAAACTTATAATCCACAAATTCCAACATAGTTTGATGAGGAGAACATAATATGCACACACAATAAAATACAATCATAGAAAGTCAGATCATAAACAAATCACTAAAACAAAATATACATTAAAAACAAATGAATCTTTAAAATACAGAGCTTTTAACTTTTTTCTAAAAATGTTGACATCTTACATCTGTGCCTAGGGTGGCAAGCATTTAGGGGCTGCCGACTGGCTGAGATTTGCTGCCTTTCAGTGCTGCTGAATCTCATTCAGCAGAGGACAGCCCTGTGCTGCCCTGCAACAGCCCCTTTGTTTCAAGGCAGCAGAATCTTAAATTTGTCCCTGCCTGCCTGCACGAGTCTGAAAATGACCCCAAAGTGCAAGCTCTCTCCCACTGCTTTCAGCATATCTGGGACAGTATCACAAAACAGAAAAGGACCCCTGGAGGTTAAGCCTTCTCAGACCAGAGAGGCTGATGTATTAAGGTATGCTTGGCAGAGCGCACAGGTTTACCTGCAGTAGTGCATACATTTTTTTGTGCACAAACTATACTTCCAATGCAGAAAGGAGTTTAGTGCACAAGGAATGTGTACAAAACAATAATGGTAACTTTTAAATAGGCTCTTGCCCATGGGATAGGCTATTCTACATAGAAATGACAGCAGAAAAGTACCAAAATGGTCCATCTAGTCTGCAAAGCAATCCTCCTATAGTAGTATCTACTGCACCATGCAGGTTACCCCAAGTTTCTCTTAAGAGCAGCAACTGCTGCTCTGTACAGTTATCTGCGAGCCTTATGATAACCCATAAAAATGTACTGCTACTAACATTTTTACTGAATGATGAGCCTTCCTAAAAATTCAGACAGTGCTACTTCACATGCTTTGCATTCCCCCCCCCCCCCCCCCCCCCATGTCTGCACATCAGTTCCTCAGACTATAAAAGTCAGGGCCCTTGTCGGTTGCTGTCCGAATCCAATTTCCCTTTAACTCCAGCCGTTGAAGCAGAGAGCAATGATGGAGTTGCATCAACAGTATCAAGGCTTATTGAGTAAAGGTAGTAACTGCCACATCAGCAAGTCACCCCAATGCATTCTTTTCCTCATTTCCATCCTCTAGCCTTTAGGGATCCACAGTATTTATCCCATGCCCTGCTGAATTCTTTCACTGTTTTGGTTTTCACCACCTCTTCCAGTAGGGCATTCCAGGAATCCACCACCCTCTTTGAGAAGAAATATTTTCTGATATTGTTTCTGAGAGTTTAATTTCATGACCCCTAGTTCTAATGATTTCCTTCCAACAGAGAAGGTTTGATGTTTGTACATCATTAAAACCTTTCCGGTATTTGAAGATCTATATCATATCTCCCCTCCACCTTCTCTCTTCCAGGGTATACATATTCAGGTCCTTAGGTCACTCCTCAAAGGTTTTCTGATACTAACCCCACACCATTTTGGTCGCTCTTTTCTGGACCACCTCCATCCTGTCTCTATCTCTTTTGAGATAAGGGCTCCAGAATTGAACACAGTACTCCAGATGAGGCCCCACCGAGGACCTGTACAAAGGCATCACCACTTCCTCTGACTTACTGGTTATTCCTCTCTGTATGCAGTCCAGCATTATTCTGGTTTAGCTATCGCCTTGTCACATTGCTTCACCATTTTCAGATTGCCAGACACCCAAAGATCCTGCTCTTGGTCCACGCACATTCAATTTTTCCTCCACCATCACATACAGCTCTTTTGGATTACTGCATCTCAGATGCATGACTGCACTTCTTGGCACTGAATCCAAGCTGCCAAATCTTTGACCATATTTCAAGCTTTCTTAATCACTTTTCATTCTCTCTACTTCTTCAGGTGTATCCAGTCTTACAGATCTTGGTATCATCTGCAAATAGACAAACTTTACCTTCCATCCCTTCTATAATATCGCTCATAAAGATATTTTATAACATATGCGTGTATATACATGTGTATGTATAGGCACGCACAGTTTAAAATAGGCTGAGTGCACGCACATGTGCTCGCAATTTTAAGTGGGCGTGCACCTATGCACGCAAATGTCACTTCTACTATGTAATAGGGAGATTTTAAAAGCCACACGTGCCGACACAATTGACCATTTTCCCAGTTCAATTCCAGTTCACCCAGGTAAAGGACTTCCTAACCCCACTAATTAAATAGTCTCCCTTCTCTCCTGTTAGCCCCAGCCCTTCAAAATCCACTGATCATTGTATTTTTTATTTTATTTTTATTTTATGATTTACATGCAATCCATAGCAGAAATAAAGTTACACAGCAGGAACCCCCGGTGTGCATTGGTGCGCATAAGTTATTTACGCACGGGTTTCACTGTGAAATCCAGGAATGCTCATGCCCTGCCCAGAACATGTCCACATCCTACCCCTTTTTTTGGAAAAATATTTTTGTGCGCACAGCGGGAGATATACATGTATCCTGGCGGCTTTTTTAAATCTGCTCGGCATCCTCCGGCCAAACATATTCGCTTATCTCCCGATTTTAGCACGCATAGGGCTTTTAAAATTCACCGTAATGTGCGTACAGGTTAGTGCCCCTAAGTTTTAAGGTAATGAAGACATTAGCTATTACTCCCCCAATGCAGAAAGTGTGCTGGCTTTACTGGTGTTTTCTTAGCGCCAACGCCTAGCTTAGCAGTGGAGTAAAGTTTCCAGAGCTAGTTTAGTCTGTGGGCAAAAGCTTGCATTCTGGTTTGGGACCTGTGCTCCAGATTTTTGTGCAGAAAATATACTTTATACACACAAAGCTTGCTTTCTGCATTGAAAACAGTTTAGTGTGCATAAATCTTATTTTATGCACAGAAAATATGGTTTATGTGCACAAAGCATGTAGCTAGATAAGTGTTTTAGCCCCGTAAGCTGCACTGCATTATTTAGAAAGGTAATATAGCAAAGTTAAATAAACTAAACAAATATTTCTGTAGCACTAACCAGTTAAATTTTAGTAGGGTAACCTTGGCCACATAAGTTACAGTCCTAAAATCAATTTGCTCAAATTTTGATTGGGTAAATTTAGCCAATATTCAGCCAGAGAATTAGCCAGCTAAGTGTGACTTACTATACATTCAGATATAACCAAGCAAATTTGCCTGGTTACTTTACCCACTCTGCAAGTTTTTGAAAAGTGATCCCTAAGGGGGTTTTTTTTCCCACCATTCTTTATCTATGGGGAAAATGCTCACTATATCAGGCCTACTATCCACATCACTGTGTATGTCAATTGACTTAAATACTTAGGGGGCGGATTTTAAAAGGCCTGCGCACGTAAATCCCAGGGTTTACACGTGTGGCTGGGCCTTACGCGCACAAGTGCCAGGCCTCTTCAAAGGGACGGGCTGGGGGGGGGCGGGCCGGGACAGCACCATTGTACTCCAGCGCATACAATTTACTGCAGCTCCAGGCCTGAAGTAAGCTGCGAAACAAAAAAAAATAGATAGATCGGTAGGGTTTAAGGGGTGGGGAGGACTGTTTTTAAAGATCTGACCTAAAATTATTTCTAGATAAAAACTCTACTGTATCATATCTAAACTACTACATAGCAAATAAACTAGCATGGATAGTAATAATTACACATTCACATATGCACTGTAAGATGATATCAGAATATGCAATGTTTTATAGGAATTCAGATGAAAACGATTTAATAGCTATAAAACTGAAGTGGTTCATATGCAGGCTCATGGCCTTTATTTAAACATGTTCCATCTCTGCAGCTGACTGCTTTTCAAGGAAAAAGGAGCTTACTGGCATTCTTTCCTCATACCATTACTTCACTCAAAGTAAATGTCAAGCTGTTTAATTCTAACATTTTAGAATGATAAAAGATATTATGGATATCCACTTTTTTCTCAGACATTCCCTAAGGAATATAATTGATCAATCAGCACTCACTTAAGACTTCTGTCTCTTCACTATTCAAGTCGACAAGAATGTTGCTATATGCTGTTATCCATAGTATTATCATCAACACAACTGGCATCAAAATCTAGATTAAGAACAGAAAATAACAAAATGCATTAAGAGCACTCAAATTCCAGTGGTTCCTCAAGGGTATATTCCGTGGCAAGATTTAGAAAATTCTATGTCAAGGTGACAACTTTTTGGATTATTTGCATACATTTGCATAGATTTTCATATTAAATAGTGTAAATATGTATTCTAATTAAAAAAAAAAAAGCTGGGGAGCAGGAAAGTTATACATGTAATTTTACCCAGATGTTAAGAACATAAGAACAAAAGAAATTGCCATACTTGGTCATAACAAGGCTCTATCAAGCCGAGCATCCTGTTTCCAACAATGGCCAATCTAGGCTACAAGTACCCGGCAAATACTCAAACATTAAGTATATCCCACGCTACTGATGCTAGTAATAGCAGTGGCTATTCCCTAAATCAACTTGATTAATAGCAGTTAATGGACATCTCCAAGAACTTAGACAAACCTTTTTTAAGCCCAGCTACTCTAACTGCACTAACCACAACCTCTGGCAACAAATTCCAGAGCTTAATTGTGCATTAAGTGAAAAAGAATTTTCTCCAATTAGTTTTAAATGTACTACTTGCTAAATTCATGAGGGTGCCCCCTAGTCCTTCTATTATCTGAAAGAATAATCAATTCACATTTACCCATTCTAGATCTCTCATGATTTTAAAGACCTCTATCATATCCTACCTCAGCTGTCTCTTCTCCACGCTGAACAGCCCTAACCTCTTTAGCCTTTCCAAACAGGGGAGCTGTTCCATCCCCTTTATCATTTTGGTTACCCTTCTCTGTACCTTCTCCAGTACAACTATATATTTTTTAAGATGTGGCGACCAGAACTGTAGACAGTACTCAAGGTGTGGTCTCACAATGAAGCGATATAGAGGCATGACATTTTCTGTTTTATTCACCATTCCCTTCCTAATAATTCCTAACATTCTGTTTGCTTTTTTGACTGTCACAGCACACTGAGCCAATGATTTCAATGTACTATCCACTATGATGCCTAGATCTTTTTCCTGGTTGGTAGCTCCTAATATGGAACCTAACATCATGTAACTACAGCATGGGTTACTTTAAATCACCTTGCACTTGTCCACATTAAATTTCACCTGCTATTTGGATGCCCAATCTTCCAGTCTCGCAAGGTCCTCCAGCATTTTTTCACACACAAACTGCTTGTGATTTAACTACTCTGAATAATTCTGTATCAACTGAAAATTTGATTATATCACTCATTGTATTCCTTTCCAGATCATTTATAAATATATTAAAAAGCATCAGTCCAAGTACAGATCCCTGATGCACTCCACTGTTTACCCTTTTCCACTGAGAAAATTGACCATTTAATCCTACCCTCTGTTTCCTGTCTTTTAACCAGTTTGTAATCCATGAAAGGACATTGCCTCCTATCCCATTACTTGTGAATTTTCATAGAAGTCTCTCATGAGGGATTTTGTCAAATGCCTTCTGAAAATCCAAATACACTACATCTACTGGTTCACCTTTATCCACATGTTTAACATGTGCTACTTCTCCCAGTGTACTGAAGTTACATTATAGCTACAAAATGACAAGCTACCAATCCAAAGTGGACAGGAGAAACCATGCTCACCAACTTGCCTTGAGCTACCACTACACACCTGAGAATAAGAACATGTAATTAATAACAAAGAATTAAACATTCACATTTCTCCAAAGTAGATTTATTTTTTTGTACAAATGTTGTTTTATGTTTACAAAAAGCTAGCTGCTTTTTATAGCGTTAATTGTTCCCCCATTTTCCTCAGCTGGTATTATCAAGCCTAGATGATTGAAACCAATCTTTCATCCTAGCATACTAGTGATAAGGGTTCTCTACAGGATTCATTTCTATTAGTAGTTTTATTCAACATCTGTATGTCCTCTATTTGCATGCAAATATCTGACTTGGCTGTAAGCTGACAACATCCATTTTTTTGTATGTACCCTATCCACATATATATCCATCTGACATCTACTGAAAAACACTAGTTATTTTACAATAAAAGTTGGCCTTGAATGTGGAAAAAACAGGGGTGTCACCCTTAGATTTCCATCAAATGATACACCTCAACCTTCAATTTCAAGGGTTGTGAAATTCCCAGTTTCAAAAATCAGATATGTGGGTATTTATCTGGAATCTGATTTGTCTTTATGAACACAAGTGAAATCTATGGTGAGCCAGCCTTCTGTTGTAAGCATCTTTCTTTTTCATTCCAATAACTTGTTCCTCCTAGTTGCTCTCTCTTTGTACCAGTTTAAATTTGAAGACACACAGGGATGACAGAGAGTAAGAAGAACATAACAGAAGGAAGAATCAGACTCACAGTATATCAGGGTAGCCTTCCTTGCTTCTAACATTTGGGAAAATAAATCCTTGAAGAGTTTTTTTCAGAGATTCACCTACACTATTGAATTTTTTCTGCCTCCATTTAATGTAATAGGTATATGAGGGTGATTTTCAATTTTTCTGAGGAGCTTGCAGACATTTTCAAAGGGAAACACTCCATGGAGATTCCTTTTGAAAATTCAGGCAGTATGTATCATGAGTACCTGCATACTTTTGACTTGATTGGAAGCTGGTGCAAGCAGAATGTCTGCATGGTGATTTCTTTGTATATAATTGAATTACCATGTCAACCATGATGATCTATTCAAAATGTAAATCTAAATTCAGTGCAGATTGTGATACCTTTTCTTGACTCAACATACGAGTTACGCTAAGAGGTTATACATGAGTTTTTGCTGCCTACTGCGTAAGCTCATCTCCCTGCTTACTGTCAGCCACTGGTCTGATTCCCTCTCCTTGGTAAAGCTGGAAAATGGGAAACGGAAGATTTATTTATTTATTTATTTATTTACTTATTTACAAGTTTTATATACCGCACAATGGGGTAGAAGTCTATCCGTCTAGGCGGTTTACAAAATAAAACATTCATAATTAAAACAATACACCTTACACAAAAGCATACAAGAATTAAATACATTGCAGATCTAGGGCATAGCTCCAAATTTTCCTGCGGCAGCTCAAGAGCAGATTCTGTTTCAAAAATTAGAAAATTCCGATACACATTGGCAATCATTTTCATCTCTTATATTGTATGATACAAATAAAGTAGTTTTCCAACCTTGCTTGTGTTTGTATAACTTATTTTGGTTTTACTGGGTAAGGAAAAGAGATCTCAAGTATCAGCAGGAGGAGATAACAGGGATAGAGAGAGAAGGAGGGGAGGGTGAGAGGATCACGGATAGGCAAAAGAGAGGAGGAAGAATGGATTGAGGAGAAGGTGAGAAAATTGAAGAGGAGAAGAGGAGAGGGAGAAAGGTTTGGGGATAGGGAGATTAGGAGATGGGAAAGATATTAGGGGGAAGATCAGAAATCTGGAATGGGAAAAGAAAAGTGAGAGGGAGGGATGTTCTGGGATTGAGGAAGGGAAAAGAGTAGGAAGGGGATCAGAAGAGGGAGGGTCTGGGATCAGGGGTTGGGGGGGTTGTGGTTCCAGAACCTGGGGAAAAAGAAGAAAGGGTGAGGTGGAAAGCATGGAATGTTCCACAATCTGGGGTACAGAATCTGAGATCAAGAGAAGGAGAATCTTAATTGCAGTAGGATTGTGCAGGGGAAAAATATTTGTTCTTGTTTTCAGAAGCTATTTTTCCCACAAATTTTGGTTGATGGATTGCTTGATTCATTTAATTCGTAAGAAAAAAAAAAATCAAACAATAACCCCCTCCCTCCAAAATGGCCAAAAATAAAAGCGGGGGCTGTTGCACATCTGCCCAGAAAAATACCAGTACCAGGATCCCCCCCCCCCCCCGGCCCCTGTTTACCCAGTTTGGAGGGTTACATCAGGGCCTCAGCCTAGATCCAGGCCTGATGCTGCGACCAGGTTCTGACTCCTGGGCCTCAGCCTAGACCAGAACCTGAACTCAGGCTCGATGCATGATCCAGCCTGGAGACCGGGTCCCAATGTCATGGCCTAGGCATGAATTCAGGCCCAAGACCATGACCTGGCTCACAGGCTAGGTCCTGACACTGGGGCCTAGGCATCAGGTCCCAGCCCTCAAGGTCAGGTCATGGCATCGGTCCGGGTTGTGGGTCTGGATCTGAGCTCAGGGCTAGGCCTAGGCCCAGGCATCAGGATCCAGCCTCCATTGTGGCATCAGACCTAGATCCAGGCTGAGGCTCCAGCATTGGGACCCAGCATACAGGCAAGGTTATGTTGGGCCTGGGTCCAAGTTCCAGCCTAGACTGGAACCTAGCCAAGTGTCAGAACCTAGCCTCTGGACCAGGTCACAGTGTCAGGCCTGGGACTGGAATGAAGCTCCGGTGTTGGGACAAACCTCTTGGCCTCGACGCAGCATTGTGCCTGGGTCCGAGCTGAGGTCCCAGCATCAGAACCCGGCCTCCATGCAGGGTCACGGCATTGGGCTTGGGTTCGGGCTCTGGCATAGGCCAAGGCTCAGGCATTGGGACCCAGACTCTGGGTCAGGTCACAGTATCGGGCCTGGGTCCGGGCCCAGGCCCCTGCATTGGGACCCAAGGCCCAGCCTTGCCATCAGATAACTCTGATGGATCAGGTAAGAGACCCCAGCATCACAATCAGGCCTAGGCCAAGGCCCTTTCTTTGGGAGTCCATCTACCCCTTAGGCAAGGCCCCAGCTTCGGGCCTAGACTTAGGCCTGATGCATTAATTTCAAACAAATGAATTAATAAGGTTTGTTTCATTCGGGGGGGGGGGGGGTCCCTGATTCATTTCAGGGCCTCCAAATGAAATAAATTGTCCTTAATCATCACATTTTTAAAATTTGTTTGAAACTAATGTACATCCCTAAATTGTAGTTAGGGGGCTGATGAGGGAGGTGTCCCTGCTGCAGTCCTGCACCCCTTTGCATCCCAATCTCCTCTCTATCCTCCCACCTGATTTGGAGCGGACTGGGAGGGAATTGGGAGAAGCCAAATCTTGTCACTGTGCATACTTTTACAAAATTAGGCCCCCCTGCAAACACCGCCCACACATGCGTATTATAAAATCCAGTGCGCATGTGTGCACGGCCCACGGATTTTATAACATGTGCATGCCGGCGCGCACATGTTATAAAATCGGCGCGTCCATGTGCACGAGCCGGAAGTGCACGCACATGGACACGCGCGCACCTTTTACATCTACTCCTTACTCTATGAGTTTACTTAAAGGCTAGAAGAAGGGTGTCTGTTTTGATAGGATGCTCGTATAAAACATGAGGTTTTCTATTTAATTGCAAATAGGCTGCTAGATATAAAATTCTAGCTGTTCAATAATTATATATGGACAGTTTGCGAAATGGTTTTTATTAACCTTATAGTGGCAACGCATATCTTAACAATTGACTGCTTGAGAAGGCCCAATGTCAAATGCATTTGGAAATAGGATCTGATTTGCCTGCAATGAAATTGGATATACTATTTCTCCGAATCTCAAGGAATAAAAGTGAAAATAACTCTCATCCCCCTGAGAAAGCCCATGAGAGGGTGAAACAACAAGCCTTTGTTGGGGTCTCAATACCTACTTTAAAGACAATAAATAATCCATCCTTTTTATTTTTGGAACAGGGGAGGAAGGTTATTGCTTGTGTTTTATGTTTATACATATATAGACAGAGACACACACACCCTTCCAGCATCAATCCTTTTCTTCTCACACATATACACTACTCCACCAATCTCCTCTTTCTTACATATGACACTCAGCCGATCCCCTCTCATCCCCAGGCCCTCTCCTTACCCTCAATGAGCCATCTCTTAGCCCTTCCTTATCTCCCCACAATGATCTGCCTTTGATTTGTCTGCTCCAGGTTCACCTCCTCCCTTCTTGTCCCTGAATAACTAGAGGAGAGAGGCTGGATCAGGGAGCAGAGCAACTTTTCTTTGCTCTGAAGTGTGCTCCTTTCTCGGCCCCCTCCCCTTATCCCTAACAACTGAAAAGCAGGTTGTTAATACAAACAAAAAAACACACTGTGAAATGTCTGTATGCCAATGCCAGAAGTCTAAGAAATAAGATGGGAAAGTTAGGGTGTTTAGCAGCAAATGATGAGATTGACATAATTGGCATCACAGAGACTTGGTGGAAGGAGGGCAGTGCTTTATCAGGGTATAAATTATATTGCAATGATAGGGAGGATCAACTTGGTGGGGGGTGTGGAACTTTATGTCCGGGAGGGTATAGAGTCCAACAGGATAAAGATCATACAAGAGACTAAATGCTCAGTAGAATCTATATGGGTAGAAATCCCATGTGTGCTGGGTAAGAGTATAGTGATAGGAGTATACTACCGTCCACCTGGACAAAATGGTCAGACAAATGATGAAATGCTCAGAGAAATCAGGAAAGCTAACCAATTTGGCAGTGCAATAATAATGGGAGATTTCAATTACTCCAATATTGATCAGGACTTGCTAGAGACATAAAGTTCCTGGATGTAATAAATGACTGCTTCATGGAGCAATTGGTTCAGGAACCAACAAGAGAGGGAGCTATTTTAGATTTAATTCTTAGTGGAACACAGGATTTGGTGAGAGAGGTAATGGTGGTGGGGCCACTTGGCAACAGTGATCATAACATGATCAAATTAAACTAATAACTGGAAGGGGGACAATAAGTAAATCTGCAGCTCTAACACTAAACTTTCAAAAGGGAAACTTTGATAAAATGAGGAAAATAGGAAAAAACTGAAAGGTACAGCTGCAAAGGTTAAAAAGTGTTCAACAGGCATGGACATTGTTTAAAAATACAATCCTAGAGGCGCAGTCCATTTGTATTCCACACATTAAGAAAGGTGGAAGGAAGGTAAAACGATTACTGTCATGGTTAAAAGGTGAGGTGAAAGAGGCTATTTTAGCCAAAACAAAATCCTTCAAAAATTGGAAGAAGGATCCATCTGAAGAACAGAGGATAAAACATAAGCATTGTCAAATTAAGTGTAAAACATTGATAAGACAGGCGAAGAGAGAATTTGAATTGAAGTTGGCCATAGAGGCAAAAACTCATAAAAAAATGTTTTTAAATATATCCAAAGCAAGAAACCTGTGAGGAAGTTGGTTGGACCATTAGATGACAGAGGGGTTAAAGGGGCTCTTAGGGAAGATAAGATCATTGCAGAAAGACTATATGAATTCTTTGCTTCCGTGTTTACTAATGAGAATGTTGGGGAGATACCAGTTCCGGAGATGGTTTTCACTGGAAGATGTAGTAGGCCAGATTGACAAACTAAAGAGTAGCAAATCACCTGGACCGGACGGTATGCATCCTAGGGTACTGAAGGAACAAAAATGAAATTTCTGAGCTATTAGTTAAAATTTGTAACCTATTATTAAAATCATCCATTGTACCTGAAGACTGGAGGGTGGCCAATGTAACCCCAATATTTAAAAACGGCTCCAGGGGCGATCCGGGTAACTGTAGACCAGAGAGCCTGACTTCAGTGCTGGGAAAAATAGTGGAAACTATTCACAAGATCAAAATGGTTTAATGGAACACAGTCAACATGGATTTACCCAAGGGACGTCTTGCCTAACAAATCTCCTTCATTTTTTTGAAGGGGTTAATAAACATGTGGATAAAGGTGAACCGGTAGATGTAGTGTATTTGGATTTTCAGAAGGTGTTTGACAAACTCCCTCATGAGAGGCTTCTAAGAAAACTAAAAAATCTTGGGATAGGAGGCGATGTCCTTTCGTGGATTACAAACTGGTTAAAAGACAGGAAACAGAGTAGGATTAAATGGTCAATTTTCTCAGTGGAAAAGGGTAAACAGTGGAGTGCCTCAGGGATCTGTACTTGGACCGGTGCTTTTCAATATATATATAAATGATCTGGAAAGGAATACGATGAGTGAGGTTATCAAATTTGCGGATGATACAAAATTATTCAGAATAGTTAAATCAAAAGCGGATTGTGATACATTACAGGAGGACCTTGCAAGACTGGTAGATTGGGCATCCAAATGGCAAATGAAATTTAATGTGGACAAGTGCAAGGTGTTGCATATATGGAAAAATAACCCTTGCTGTAGTTACACGATGTTAGGTTCCATATTAGTAGCTACCTCCCAGGAAAAAGATCTAGGCATCATAGTGGTTAATACTTTAAAATCGTCAGCTCAGTGTGCTGCAGCAGTCAAAAAAGCAAACAGAATGTTAGGAATTATTAGGAAGGGAATGGTTAATAAAACGGAAAATGTCATAATACCTCTATATCGCTCCATGGTGAGACTACACCTTGAATATTGTGTACAATTCTGGTCACCACATCTCAAAAAAGATATAGTTACGATGGAGAAGGTACAGAGAAGGGCAACCAAAATGATAAAGGGGATGGAACAGCTCCCCTATAAGGAAAGGCTGAAGAGGTCAGGACTGTTCAGCTTGGAGAAGAAACGGCTGAGGGGGGATATGATAGAAGTCTTTAAGATCATGAGAGGTCTTGAACGAGTAGATGTGAATCGGTTATTTACACTTTCGAATAATAGAAGGACTAGGGGGCATTCCATGAAGTTAGCAAGTAGCACATTTAAGACTAATCGGAGAAAATTCTTTTTCACTCAACGCACAATAAAGCTCTTGAATTTGTTGCCAGAGGATGTGGTTAGTGCAGTTAGTGTAGCTGGGTTCAAAAAAGGTTTGGATACGTTCTTGGAGGAGAAGTCCATTAATGGCTATTAATCAAATTTACTTAGGGAATAGCCACTGCTATTAATTGCATCAGTGGCATGGGATTTTCCTAGTGTTTGGGCAATTGCCAGGTTCTTGTGGCCTGGTTTGGCCTCTGTTGGAAGCAGGATGCTGAGCTTGATGGACCCTTGGTCTGACCCAGCATGGCAATTTCTTATGTTTTTATGTTCTCCCCTCCTGTTCTCTGTAGGCTGCCTGGGAGGGAAGTGGCTGGAGCATAATGCAGAGGGCTATTCTCTGCTGAGAGAGATTCAGCTCAGCTGGCAGATGGCGACTTCTTCTGCTGCCGCCCAAATATTGTTGCCCTCAGCACAGGACTAGTATTCTTATTGAGAAAACCAGGCCTGGGAAGAACAGGAATGGAGAGGAGGGCACTGAAGGCCATAAAGAGGAAGGATGTAGAATAAAACTTAGATGGTATTGAGGGAGGGAGAGGGGGAGGAATGGCATTACCACCACTAGGCAGATTTAAAAGATAATTTATAGAATGCATTACAATGTCACCCTGGGACAATAAGAGTGAGGGCGAGGCAGCCAGTCTTCTCCTAGGACTGAGAGACAGAGAAAGGAATTAATCAAGGAGCTAGGTCCCCATTCCCTCCTCCCCTAAGAGGTATAAGGGAGAATGGGTGGTTGAAGAAATGGGAAGAGCTAGATTAGAAGAGATAGAAAGAGGTAAATGGGTTGTAGTCCTGGATGCCTGGAATGTACATGAAATCCAGGACCCTCAATAAAGCTAAGATACAGGCAAGCAAATTTCTATAAAAATGGTGAGAGAGACAGATGTTTTTCTAAATCTTAGATGATTTTGGCGGAGGTAATTCTTGATTTTCTGGACCAGGGGCTTTTCCTATTATCTTAATCCCAGCCTGGCTCCTCTGGGATGCTCTAGATCTGTCAATGACACTTTGGTATTATGGAAAACAATAAATTGGGAACATTGCATATCATGATTCCACTCTGCTGCAGAGATTTCAGATGTCTGTAGGCAACAATAGTCAACACTATCATTTGTTAAAGCAGAGCTCGATGGCAGCAGTCATCCCTATATGCAGAAAAATAGGTTGTTCTGAATTAAATGGGAAAATAATGCACTGCTGATCATCAATTAATTCTCTTTAAAACTAAACAAAAATTGACACTGTACACATTTTGGACCTGATTAGAAACATTATTTTGCATTTGGTAAACAATTGGTTATCTTGATGCCAATGCTTCTGCTTCAATGTGCCTTAATTAAAATGTGTTACTGGTCAATAATTCCTTGAAAGCAATTCACAAAGTCTTTATTCATGTGCAATTGCTTTCCAGATGATGGCTAGACAAAACAATTCAAGAGCCTGCACAGTCCTCAGTCTGGATATTTTTAACACCATTCATGGTCACATCATTTAAAAAAATACCTAATACAATTTGATATAATAGTTTGGGCATGGAATATAAATAATGATGAATAACTATGAAATCAAATGACTGACTAGATTTTCCCATTCTTCAGGTTTGTACCTATGGTTATAAACTGTAAATGCTGTAAAAGATAAAAGCCCCAGAAACTTTAAGGTAACAATCAGCCAACTATTTGCAGCACTCTAAATATTTGAGATCCAGTAGACATTTTGTATATGGAAAAAAAATTATTTTGTTTTTCAGACTGTGGTACTTTTTATTGACAAAGATAAGATGAAACTGATAGCGCTGGGCGGGTAAATAACTTAGCTGGATATGATTTATTCGGCTAAATTACAAGAGATATTCAGCAGCATGGCTGAATATCCACTGTCAAGGAGCTACTAAGCCAGATAAGTTAAATCCGGATAAGATAGTCTAGATCTATGGCTGGTCTAACTTATCTGATTAACTTAACCAGATAAGTGCAAATATCACTACTTATACGGTTAAGGTAACTGGATAATTAGCGCCTCCCAGATCCGCCCACTGCCAACCCACAAATTGACCAGCTAAAAGATAACTGGATAAGCCTACTTATCTGGCTATTGAGCAATAAACGTGCTTTCATTATCAGGCCTGATGCATTTTGAGAATGCTATAGTCCAGTACAAGTTCATAGATGTACTGGGAGTATAACCAGGACTCAATTTATTTCTTTTGACATGAAGATATATGGTCTTAAGAACACTTCCTCATATAACTAAAGACAGAAAGGTCAATATTCAAAACATTTAAATGGATAACATGGAATTAGATGGATAACTTGTGGGTTAGATGGAAACTTGTGAATATTGACCTCATTAATTTCAAATAATATTCCTATGTACAGCATTTTCTTAAAACCACTTTGATGAACTAATGGACAAAACTCTCAATTGTTTTCACTCTAATACCCTCTGGGGCATATTTTAAAAGGTGCACGTGGGCATACATATTTTGCATATCTTTACTGAAATGCTGTTTGAATTTATTGCTGGTTAGGGTTGCTTGTCAATCTACCCAATCATTTATTATCGATTTGTTATCGATGAGAATACTTATGTTTTTTTCTTATTAGTTTTCTTATTTTTCATTTGTATTTATTTGTTTTATTTTAGAGGTTTAATGTAGTTGTGATTTGTTGTTCCTTTGTTTTAACTTTGGGATGTATTCTATGATTATATTATATTTATTTATATTTAATTTACACTACTGTGAGCATTTATTAGTGTAGCACACTATAAATTGATGATAAGCAAATGATTAAATAAATATTTGCATTATAATATAAATTGGGGTAACCTAACTGACCAGACTGGAATCTAAACAAGGTCACCCAGGATTCATTGAGACTCCTTTAATGCCTTGGATTTTGAGCTCCTTCGTGTAAAAAACATTCATTAACCAATTGATTAAAGAACTGCAGTATGAGTGATTGAGTTACAAAATTGGCAAATCACTCTGAAGGACATAGTTAAGTTGATGTCTTTTTTATTTAGTCAGAAATATAAATCTAAAGTGTTTGAGCATCTTGGTACCAATGTTTTCTAAACTCTATCAACAAACTGAAATTATCCTGCATCCACTACAATATCCACTACAAAAACAAATCCTAAGTCATTAAACAAAGCATTGCTCTGCCTCTAACAGACAAAAATACCTTCCAGGTACAGAACAATTTGTAACCATTTAAATTGTTGCGGTCTTACCTTCCGTCTTCCGGCGATGGCGGCGGTAGGTTCAGCATGCTCGGGGTCTCTGGGGGCCCAGCAGCGTGAGGCACGCCTTGCCGGCCCGGTTTGTGCCTTCTCGCGGCGGCGTCTCCACGAGGGAGACGCCGCTGAGTTTCTGAATCCGGCTCCTCCCTCTCTAGGTGCGCGCACGGGGAAGCCCAATTTAAAGGGCTTTTCCCGCCAGACCGCGGCCCGCCCACTTGAATGATGTCAGACGCTGGCTAGTACTTAAGCCGGCGTCTGCTTCTTCTCTCTGCCTTGCAACAAGGTTCCTCTTCTAGAGCGCTAGTTGCTTCATGTTCCTCATCCAGCTCCTGATCCTTGGTTCCTGCTCTGGATCCTGAAGTTCCAGTCCTGCTCCTGCTCTCTGTGTTCCAGCTCCAGTTCTTGTCTTCCTGCCTTCTGTGCCTCCGCTCCCCTCCTTCCTGGTTGGACTTCCTGGCTTTGACTCCGGCTTTCTCCTGGTTCCGCTTCTGCTGCCTGCCTCGACCTCGGACTGTCTCATCTTCTTCCTCACTCTTGTTCTCCTAAGTCCCAGCGGCTTGGGACCTGACGAGCTCCTCTCGGGGGGGTGGGGGGGGTCCTCAGGCTTCCAGGGTGAAATCTCCGCTTGGGTTCCAGTTTTCTCCTAAGTCCCAGTAGGCTGGGACCTCACGAGCTCCTCTCGGGGGGTCCTCAGGCCTCAGGCTTCAAGGGTGAAATCTCCACTTGGGTTCCAGTTTTCTCCTAAGTCCCAGCAGTCTAGGACCTCACAAGCTCCTCTCGGGGGTCCGCACGCTTCCAGGGTGAAGACTCCGGATCTTCGTGTGACCTGACACCTCTCGGGGGGTCTGCAGGCTTCCAGGGTGAAGACTCCGGATCTTCATGTGACCTGACACCACCCGCCGGCCTATTTCTTCTCCACAGAGTACCGTCCTCTTCTTCCATCTTACTCTGCCAGGCTGGTCCAAGGGTCCACTACTATGCCAGTAACATAAATGGAGAGCCTAGTTCAGATAAAACAGGAGATGAGGGAGGGGAGGATGATTAAAGGTTTAGCTGCCTATCTTTAAGAGTTAGCTTCCTAAACTAACGCTCTTGCGTTAGTAATATCATACTGTTTTATTGTCATATTGTTATACTGTATCTCCCACCTGAGTTCATTGTAAACCGGCATGATGTGCTTCACGAATGTCGGTAAATAAAAGTTAATAAAAGTTAATAAATACATAAATAAATAAATACATAAATAAACATGATGTTAAAATCCTTTACCTCACCCCATCCCACCCCCCCAATCGCTGAGCAACTTAATTTAACCGCTTAGATTCACTAGGTGACCAAATATAGACATTCAAAAAACAAGCACCTTGAGATAAATTCCCGTGATGGCTAGTTTTAGGTGGCCAACCTCAGCTGCATGTAGGCAGTCCGAAATCTAGACAGTTCAACTCTATCCAGTTAGATTTAGGGATTTTTTTGGCTGCTTAATGTTGTGGCTGAAATTGATGATCTTAGGCACTCTTGGGCTGACTGAAAATTGGACCCTGCTTTTCTCATGAAAATCTGAGTTTAAAATGAAGCTGCCAGTTATCCTGTCAGTTAAAGAGTCGGGCTTGCATTTCTAAATCGTTGGTGGTCTCAGTGACAGATGTGGTTGTAATTAACATCTGAAATTCACCTCAGTATAGCAATAGAAAGAAATAATGAAACTGTGCTCCAATGCCTGCATAAAATGTCATTTTTTTTTCAGACTTGCTCTTTGAAATTTCACTTGTCTGCCAGTTCCTATCATTCCTTTCATTCATCTGGGCTCTTTTGCTGTAGATCACAGACAGAATCTTATGGAGCGACTCTGTACATGAGAAATTCAAATCAGTTTTTCATGGGCAGGCACAGTTAGCAATAAAAATGTAGAAAAAAAGAAAATCACACTTTGACTTCACTTCACTTCTGTGCACTTGAGGAATCTGCTACTTTCATTTGCTTATTGAGAACATAAGACTACTGACCCTTATCAATACTAAGTGAGTGTCATAAAACAGACACATGTATTTCTCCCATGTTCACTATCTTTTCCCTTAAGTGTGATGAGTACAGTGCCCTCAAGCTAGGCATGTAGATAAAAATTTAAATTGGATTTCAAGCTGGGATATTATGTTGTCCTCTCAGCATAAACAGGAAAGTGTAAAACAGTTTGACTCACACTTGAACCAGACAGATTTGACCCTGGTTTGGTGTTAGAAAAATTCTTCAGACTTTTCCAACACTCATAGAAAAATCCCATCAGGTTTTATGCTGTGTATCTAAGAAAAATAAAGGTAAATATGCAGCAGATCTGCAGGCATGCCATAATTCACAGGAATCTATGGTGGATTTTCAAGAAAACGTTCATGAATCAATTAAAATCCACAGCTTTGACATATTGATTTGTAAAAAAAAAAATTTTGCACATCCTTAACCACATGTAATTTTCAAGGCAATAATAAAAGATATTTCTTTTTCTGCAGGTAATGGGCTGTTGATTACTGCCCATGCTCTAAGCAGTTAAAAGTATGCACACATGTAAAAAATGTGTGTAATTTTATCTATGTATTTTTGAAGGTGTTCCCAGGGTGGACTTTGTTCAGGGAAGCAACTATGCATGGAACTTTGGATATTCAAAAATAATGAATACATTTCCAAATGGGGGATTCCACATGTACATGCATAATTAGCATATATTTGTATAACACTATTTCATAAACGTTGAAAATAAGCATATATTTTCAGTTTCATGTGCAAAAAAGGGGTGGTTCGGGGCAGCGTCACGAAGTACACATGGTAGTTGCTATTTTATAAGGGATTTATATGTGTAAATTATCAAACTGTTACGGTCGTGGACCCTTGGGCCGGCTGAGACAGTGGATGGTATACTGTGGAGACCCACAGCGAGCGTCACAGCCGGGAGGCGGCACGAAAGACTCGGAAGAGACTTCACCACTGGAAGTCCGAAGTCCCCCCAGGAGGACCCCATAGGGGCCCGGACCTCTTGGACTTAAGTGGGACCCTATGCGACCAAGGATCCAAGCAGTGGCCGAAGAGATGGATGCAGGATGGCTGGGCCCAGGTAGTTGAAGAGTCTTCACCCTCGGAAGCCCGTGGCTCCCCCGGGAGGAGCCCCTGAGAGCCCGAGCCGCTGGGACTTAGGAGAATCCTCTGGGCCAGCAAGTACCCGATACCTGATGTTATGACTTGGGAGGTGGACCCTTGCTCCGACGTCAATGTTCTATCGTCGGAAGGTGAGGCCAACTCAGAAGTTCTTGAGAGGCGGACAAGAGCAATCTGGATGCAGGCGCCTCCTGCAGGTCGTGTGGTCCAGATAGCTGATGCCTTCAGCAGGTCGTGCGATTGTAAGGCTGAGCTGGCACCTCCAGCAGGTCGATACGATTCAAAAGGCTGAAATTCTTGTGTAGTGGTGTGTGAGTTTGAATTTGATATTGGTTTGGGTTTGGTTAAGCCATTGATGAAATGTCTGTAGTTGTTGTAAGGAACCCGTCCAAATGAAGAATATATCATTGATGTATCTGGACCACTGTATAATGTGAGTGAAAAAAGGAGATGTATAGATGACAGATTCTTCAAATTGTGCCACAAATAAGTTGGCTACATCTGGTGCTATCGGGGATCCCATCGCCACTCCATGATTTTGTAAGAAGTATTTCTCTTCAAATGCAAAGAAATTCTGAAATAAAATTATATCTGTGAGTTGAATAAGAAAATGGGAAGGTATGCGGTGAGGTCTAGGTCTTTGTGATACAACTTCTTTGACTAATTTCAGTGCTTCCAATTGTGGGATGTTTGTATACAGCGCCTCAATGTCCAGTGTCACAAGTAAATATTCCTGTGGAAGTTGATCCAATGTTGATAGTTTCTGTAGCATGTCTGAGGTGTCTTGTATATATGATCTAGACAATTTAACCTCTGACTGCAAAAAGTGATCTACAAATTGAGCCAATGGTTCCGTAATAGAACCATTGGCCGAGATGATCGGTCTACAGGGAGGTTTTTCAAGAGTTTTATGAATTTTGGGCACCCCATAAATTACTAGGGTGCGAGGTTGTGGTACATTGAGATAACTGAATTCTTGCGCTGTGAGATATCCAGATGATTGTGCCATCTTAAGGATCTGTTGTACTCTATCTTGTATCCAAGGTGTACGATCTGATGATAGAGGTTCATAAAAATTGCTGTCCTTAAGTTGCCACATGATTTCTGCTTGATAATCCTCTTTGTTTAAAATAACCATGGCTCCACCTTTATTCGCAGGTTTAATTACTATAGTAGCATTGTTTGAAAGGGTGGAGAGAGCATGATATCCCCCTTTGGATAAATTATAATAAACATGTTGAGGCTGGAACTCTAATTTAGAAATGTCACGTAGCACAAGGTTTTGATAAGCTTTAATTTGCTCATCAACTGGCCCAGGTGGGATCCATTTGGATTTTTTCTTAAGGATGGATGGATCTGGGTTTTGAAAGGAAGAATCTTGAAAAAATAATTTAATCATTAATTGTCGAAAAAAAATCTATGAAGTGAGATAGGACAATTAAATGGATTGTATGGATTAGTGGGTACAAAAGCTAGTCCCTTGTTAAGGACCCGTTCTTCTTCTGTACTTAGGATATGTCTTGATAGATTAATTATGGCTGTCCGCGATGAGATTGTGACTGTGTGATCGGCTTGTGCCACTGAGTGTCGTCGTCTTGATATTGTGTTTGTTTGTTCTTCTTGCCATATTGTCTTGATTTGAAGTTGCGATCTCTGCATTCCGGAAAAGACTGTTGGAGTCTGCGGTCCTGCTGTTCATCAGACCCATCCGATGAATCATCTGATCCTAAAAATGCGACTTTCTTAGGCTTCTTAATGTCCTGATCTTTTTTTATTGAGCCAAGGATAAATGTTGGCTTCCGCATAATCGTTGTCTCTTTGAAATTTTGTGATTTTATTTTTCTTAATATCTGTTTTAAATTTGTCCATGGAGGATTTTAGTTGATCTAAGGAGGGCTGCACTGTATCAATCTGTATTCTGCTTAAATTCATCCTCTAGCACTACAATTTCAGCCTGAATCTCCTCTGATACTGTTTTAGTATATTCAATGATTAATAACATGAGGTCAAGGGAGCATTTATTGAGAATTGCTGCCCATTTAATGAGGAATTTAGCGTACTGTTCTGAATCATTCCTGCCACCGAACTATGACGCATATCTGCATCACTTGGGGCTGTCAGTCTGACAGCCGGTGGAATCCACTTATAAGTGGCGCCTTTTTCAGCATCCTAGCGCAGCAGAGTGAACTTTTTCTCCACACGTCTTTGGTAGCCCACACGGCACCTCAAACCATGAGTAATATCCTGAATTCTCAACATTTGTAAATCTTTATTTTCTCAGATAGAGAGGCCCTCTTGACATATAAACAAAAATCTGACACACACAATTTAATTTGTGTGCTACCCCACACTCAGCGAACAGAGGAAGTTAAACAGATAATGTTGAAATACTGGTATGTTTTGAGTCTCCACGCCGTTTTCCGGGAAACGCCCATGTTCGCATACACCAGAGGGTCCAACATTAAACAACATGTGATAAGAGCAGTTTGCCCTGAAACCAAGGTACAAACCAAAACTGGGCAAACCACCATGTGGTAAATGTTCTCATTCTCCTCAAGCCATCACAGGACTCCATTGGCAGCATCCTCAGTCCGTCATAACAACGTTGACTGTAACACCAGTTATGTAGTATATGTAATACAATGCCCATGTCCCAAAATATATGTGGGCCGCACCACCCGGAAAATTAGAACACGTCTGACTGAGCACAAGAGCTGCATTAATAACAAGGACACCAAGGCTCCTATTGTACAGCACTGCATTGACAAATCACATCTTTTTGAAAATTTGCAATGGGTTATCCTAGAAAACGTCCCCATCTCTTGGAGAGGAGGAGATAGGACCTCTATTCTTAATTATAAAGAACAAGCATGGATTTACCGTTTACAGGTTCTGGAACCCAGTGGTTTAAATGACAAAATAGAATGGCTGTCTCTGATATAACAGCACCCAGTCGAATGTAATAAAGAAAATTACATAAATCTTTTTTCCAGTCATGTAGTCACCCAGAGATCAGCTTGCCAAGTTCTCTCAACTAGATGTGGTACGAACATCCACTATGTTGTTCGTGATCACGCTGTTTAGTCTTGCTCAGTGTCACGTCTCAGTAATTCTGCATATCGCATGGCTAACTTTTCACAAAGAAGAATAATTATTAACATCTTTATTCCAAGATTGTTAGCACTCTAGTATCTCAATCATTAACTTAGTTGTAGCGTACTGTTCTGAATCATTCCTGCCACCGAACTATGACGCATATCTGCATCACTTCCGGCTGTCAGTCTGAAAGCCGGTGGAATCCCCTTATAAGTGGCACCTTTTTCAGCATCCTAGTACAGCAGAGTGAACTTTTTTCCCACGCGTCTTTGGTAGCCCACACGGCACCTCAAACCGTGAGTAATATCCTGAATTCTCAACATTTGAAAATCTTTATTTTTAAGGATCGGATGTCAATAATCTAACCAGGGCACCACGATAATTAAAAGTATGTATCCTTCCATAATAACAGTAGCATTTTCAATTTAGTTGTTTTTTACAACAAAAAAATTTCTCTATTTCTCATCATATTGTGCAGGCTATTGGATTTGCATTTTCCAGGAATCACAAGCGTTCACCACACTCAAGATCTTCTAGCGATAGCGGCCAGCATTGCCTTGTAAAAATACTACATTCACTGTGCATTCCATTCTAAGTCTGGTCCTTGAAGAAGGGGTGTCCTCACCCCGAAGCCACACGTTGTCAGACAGCAAGAACCCTCATTCAAAGTGGATCTTAAGATAAGTACTTCGAGTACCAGATTAAATCATTTATTTGCTGGACTGCAACAGCAACACAGCACAATACCCGGCCACCTAATGATTTGCAAAGCTCTGAAGAATTAATAGAGCTTATCAGCACGATAACCCTTCATTTGGTATCGTATGAAGGTGGACCATTAATTTATAGAGAAATTATAGGTAGCAAGTTTTATATTTTCTATATTGATTTTTTCTTGCTTCCCTTCTTTGGGTCTCAATTTTGGGTTTAAATGGCCTGGCAGCATCTGACATCATCAGGGGCTGTTCCTGTGTTTTCCCGCGCTGGCCCCTTGAAGAGGGAGCCCTAGCGTGCGTGCGCCTAGGGGGCAGGGCCAGCTGAGGATCAGCGTCGGCGTCTCCCTTGCAGGGAGAATGCCGCGTAGGGCCGCGTCTTAGGCCTTGGGGGCTGAAGGGAAGACATTCCTGCGGCCAGGCCGGCCGGGTGGTAAGTGCAGGTCCCGGGGCACAGCCCAGGACCGTAACACAAACTTATTTGTACAATTTTACACCTGCTAATTTACTAGAGAAAGTGAAATCTTTTGTCTGCAATTTCAGGGTGCGAGGCCTGGATGAACTGGTAGGGATTCAGGGCAAAGGTCTAGAGGGTCAAGATAAAATGGAGATGGACTGGGTGACCTGGCAGAGATATCGGTGAACTGGTGATTTTCAGTATGTGTGCATCAAGTAGAGAAGAGAGAACATGGTACAAATCTACTCTTCTTTCACCTTTCCTCAATCCAAATCACATTAAATCTTCACTGATGGTAACTATGCTGTTCGTACATATGACTGTGCGTGTAAAACTGCCCCCCAAAACCCAACTCACCCCCCAAACCTCACCCTGAGTAACTAGTGCCCCCTCTCACAGTGGTATAAATAGTTAACTTTTCGAATAGCCTCTCTCTATCTTTCTTTTTTTTTTGCAGGTGCTGTATTTACAGCAGAAAGATGAATCTAGGCCTATGTGCTAAACCAGACATTTTTTAAGAAACTCCAACAGTAAAGGAATAGAGTTGAGTCACTGTTTGTGCCAAAGAAGATTCAGTTCATGAGTCAACCCTCTATATATGTTTGAGGGTGATCTTCTCAGGTTCAGAGAATTTTCCTGACCCCAGTTCCTCCAAATTGGAGGTTATCTCACAACTGGGACTGGAATCAAAGTCTCAGAGCCTTCCTCTTTCACTGGTTGAGGACTTACACCAGGGGGTATACATCTCTCAGACGGGGAGGGGGGGGAGAACCAATAACATTTCTGATAGACACAGTTCTTATGGAGGAACACCAAATAGATGGAGAAGATATAAGTGGTAATAAGTGATTTACAAATTTTGTATCTTGATTAAAAAGTTAATAAAGATTTAATTTAAAATAAAAGAAATACTCTCCCCCTCCCAGCATCCCCCACCATTCTTTGCCATATCCCACCACTCACTTACTCCTGTAGCACTGGTGGACTAGTAAAAGGGGCAGTAGTGATCTCCAAGCACTTCTGTTATGACAGCTCTACTTTAAAAAATGGAGCTTATCTCAGGGCAATATTGGATTACAGCTTGTGATGGAATCAACTGGACCAAGAGATGGTCAAGGGATAAACGGGGGTATTTGGGAATGAAAAACTACATTCATTCGTTTTTTCAGTCTTTACTGAGGTGAAAGCTGAGGTGATTCACACATTGGAAAATGTTATTTGATAGTGATTATTCAGAGGAATTAAAGCAAATCACTATGAAACTGGAATATATAATACAGATAATTGGCAAACTAAAAAGAAATAAATCATGAGGACCAGATGGTATTCACTCCAGAATTCTGAGCTTACTAAAATATGAAATAGCAGACCTATTATTAGTAAACTGCAACCTATTATTGAAAACAGCCACAGTGCCTGAAGACTGGCAGGTAGCCAGAATACTGACAATTTTTCGAAAGGGCTCCAGGTGTAATCCAGGAAATTATAGATTGATGAACAAGATGTCAGTATTGGGCAGAATGTTAGAGTCTATTCTTAAAAACCAAATTAATGGCCATATGGATAGACATGGCCTAATGGGAAGAGCCAACATGGATTAAATAAAGGGAAGTCTTGCTTTAACAATCTACTGGATTTTTTAAAGGTGTTAATACAAATATGAATAAGGCTGTGCCAGTCAGCATAATATATCTGGATTTCTGGAAGGCATTTGACAAAGTTCCTCATGAGAGATTCCTCAGGAAATTAAAAAGTCATAGGATAGCAAGTGGTTCTACTGTGCTCTGGCAAGTGGTTAAAACACAAGAAATGGAGTGTAAGATTACGTTTTCAGTCATCTCAACAGAGAAAGGTAAATAATTGAATGCTGCAGGGATCTGTACTGGGACTACTGAAGTTTAATATATTCATATTCATAAATGATCTGATAGAGAGAACAATAAAAGAGGATAATCAAATTTTCAGATGCTACATGATTATAAAAAATATTAAAACCTGAGCAAATTGTGAGGTACTGAGGAAGGACTTTGCAAGATTGGGGAACTGGACATCAAATTGGAAGATGAAATTTAATATGGACAAGTGCAAAGTGATGAATATAAGGAAAAAAGTCCTAACTATGGGACCAATGCAATAATCACGTAGAAAGCGGGTGCTGAACAGTCAGCGCCCGCTCTCTTAATGCGCCCCAGGTGCCCCCAAGGGGGGCGCCATGCAATATTTAAATGAGGGGGTCACATTAGCAAGGAGGCACAAGGGTTGCTTGCGCGACCCTAGCACATCCTTGCTAACGCGAACCCAATCGGTTTTCGTGACTGCCATTCGCCAGTCACGAAAACTGATCCCGAGTTTATCGGTGTTAGTTTTCCTTACCGGCGGACAGCCATGAAAACTGACGCTGGGTTTATCGGTGTCGGTTTTTGTGGCTGTCCGCTGGTAAGGAAAACTGACGCCAATAAACTCGTCGTCGGTTTTCCTTACCGGCGGACAGCCATGAAATTTGACGCTGGGGGAGGGGAAGGTTGCCAGAAATATCATCAATTGGACCCAAGCCTTTTTAAGGATGATTAGCATATGGGGTCAGGAGGATCCAGTGCATTACGCTCCCATGTTCAGTTATGCGGATACTATTTTAGAAGCTCATAGAGTATCAGGGTTGGGCATGGTTAAATATGATGAAAAATTCTGGGATAAGATGGAGGAGAACAAAATAATGTCTTGGGGAACCCAGGATGTAGGGCTTTGGTTAAGACAAATGACTAATAAGGCAGTGGATGCTGGCATGTATAACAAAGGTGGCAGGCCATACAATGGCCCGTCAACATCAGGAGTTAATCAATGGGGGGAAAATGGGAATAGGATATGCTGGCGTTTCAACAAGGCGGGGTGTAACTTCAAGGAGTGTAAATTTAAACACATTTGTATGGTTTGCGCTGTGCCGCATTCAGCGATTAAATGCACGAGGAAGGGTCCTGTCTATCAAGGGGGGAGTAATGGTAAAAGAAAGTAACTGTCCCCTGGGCACAGCTTTGTCACCGGTATGATTAACGGCAATGGATAATTGGCTGCATCCTAAGCAAAAGGATGCGCAAAAGTTAAGGGAAGGTTTCAAAAATGGTTTTAGCATACCTTTTCAGGGAAAAAGTAAAAATGTTACGGCTAGGAATTCGGAATCAGTGGTTCAGTATGCTGTCATAGTGCAGTAGAAGGTCGACAAGGAAGTTGAGATGGGAAGAATGGCTGGGCCATTCTCCGAACCACCTTTTGAAGAAATGATGTTATCACCATTGGCTGTGGTACCAAAGAAGGAGCCGGGGGAGTTCAGGCTAATACAAAACCTGTCCTACCCAACAGGGGAGTCGGTTATCGACTACGTGCCAGAAGAAGAATGTACAGTTCAGTATACTTCCATAGATACAGCTATTGCTATTTTGAGGCGGTGCGGAAAAGGGGCCTTGATGGCAAAGGCAGACGTTAAATCTGCATTTAGATTACTCCCGGTTCACCCTGACAGTTTCCCAATTTTGGGTTTCCAGTTCAGAAGCCAGTTTTATTTCGACAAATGCATGCCAATGGGCTGTTCCGTATCTTGTACATATTTCAAAATGTTCAGCACATTTTTACAGTGGGTACTAGAATGAAGGATTGGAAATAACAACATCGTACATTACCTAGATGATTTCCTGTTTGTAGGCCCTGCCGGCACGGACATATGTTCACAATCTTTGGTAGAATTTCAGAATATTGCAGAGGAATTCTGAGTGCCACTCGCAGGGGAAAAAACCGAGGGTCCGACGACCTGCCTGTCCTTTCTAGGAATCGAATTAGATACTCAGACGATGACATCCAGGTTGCCGAAGGAAAAAATGCACAAGCTGGGGAACACCCTAGGGAGGGCACTAGCGAGTAAAAAGATTACGTTGGGCACAATGCAGTTGGTGACTGGAAGTTTAAATTTTGCCTGCCGCGTTATTCCAATGGAGCGAGCATTTATTAGGCGACTAGCAGACGCGAAAAAAGGAGCTTGAAGTCCCCACCTCCTATCCATCACTCCTTTACTCACAACTCCCTATACCTCCCATTGCTGGAAAGGTCTCAGTTCTACAATTAGCATGCAAAGGGCTAACAGTACCATATATTTTTTTGATACTATATTTTAAGATTATGCATCACTTTGAGCATTTTTACTGGAAACAGAAGTTGATAATTAAAAAGTGTGGATAGTATAACTAATGATATGTTTGGAAGAGGAATGGAGGAGCAGCTTAATGGTTAGAACAGTAGGCTGAGAAAAAAAGGAAGCCAGACTTGAAATCCTGCTTCTCTCACTGATGCTTTTGTAACTTTAGGCAAGTCATTTCACCTTCCCTCCATTTCTTCAGATACAAACTTAGGGAGTCATTTACTAAGCCATGATAGTTTCCCTGTAGGGCAAAAATACTATAGGATTTACTAAGCTGCAATATGGAGTAAACTCCGAGGTATTTTCCTCAATGTTAACATACCACAGGGAACAATATCATGGCTTAGTAGCTCGCTAAAGATTCCACTCAAAGGCAAAACCACAGTAAATTTGACTACACAAAAAAGAAGAATTACTGTACATTTAGAGGATAATTTCAAAGAAGTCCATATAGCCCCCACATATGTGCATATATGGTCGTGTGGAGATCTAATACAGTATTTTATAACCTGCGCATACCAGGTATATGCAGATTATAAAATGTGCATATGCCTGTCCCCCCAGTATAAGCACTTATGTTTGGTTACTTGCAAATAGCTGCAATTAATTGAAAGCCTGTACGTTTCCTACCTATCTTATAAATATACACATGTACATTTTACATGTGATAAAAATATAACTCGCTCAAGAAAATCTAAGTGCATACTTGAAATCACCAGTTTGCCGATACCTCCACCAGTTCACCCAGTCCTTCTCCAGGTCATCGAGACCCTTTTAGTTCTTCACCCTGAACTCTCCCCAGATCACCAAAACCTCCTATCCAAAAACAGCAGACAATACTGTTATCAATTGTGCTAGGATAATAAGGAGATGTAAAATTGCGCAAAGAATTTATGAAATGTACTCATGCAGATCTCTTATAGAATATCTGCCCTAGAATGACCCAGACCACCTCTTATTTACATATGTAAATATGGACGTGAAACCAAAAGGCCACATAAACGTTTGATGTATCTAAAATAGCACATATACCAGTACAAGTTACTTCCATGCTGATATCCAAATTTTACGGGCGGAACTGCTTTGAAAATTAACTTGATGAGCTTCTGTTGTTTTCTGCAACTGCCTACGATCCCAGAAAAACAGAACCTGGGTCATAGTCTACACAGATTTGAAATTTCATGTTGAGCAGTGCTAGAAAAAGTAAAGTTCCCAAATAAGGCAAACAGATTTTTTTTTCAGTTTGATCAAAGATTAGTGAGGATAGTTTATTTATATTAGCAGGGAAAAGACTTAGATAATATAAGCATGATTTCTAAATACCTGATATGATATTATATAGATCAATTAGATATTGGGTCTCATTGGAAAGAGGTCTATTTTATTTATTTATTTATTTATTTATTTACTTATTTATTTATTTATTTATTTATTTATTTATTTGGATTTATTACTTGCCCTTTTTTAATACAACATTCACCCAAAACAGTTTACAATACATTAGAATAGTAGCATATAAACAATGAAGCATGAGTAACAATTTAAAATAGCAGCAAAAATCACATTTCACTTTGCAAAAGGTGTAGCTTAGGTTTAAATTTTATATAAGAAACACTAACTAGGCTCTACAACAACACAGTAGAAAATACTACTGATGTCATTGAAAATAAATAATATAGCAAAAATATTTGTTTTTAGCAATTAATCTAAGGCATTTGAGAGAATGCCAGGTAGTGTAATTTACTGTATTTACATTTTGGGTTTGGCATTTCTCCAAGCTCTTCTGTGAAAGAATTCCAAAGGGCAGGTGCTTTTCTTGAGAAAGATCTGTTTTGGGTGTCTGTTCTTTTGATTTCTTTTTAAAACAAAATTACCATAGAGGATCCAAGTGAGGATCTTAGTGATCTGGATGGCGTGTTAACCATTGTGCATTTGCAGCACACTACTTTCAAAAATAGGACCATATAAGGAAAAATGAATATGGAACCATCTGGATCATCCAAAAAAATAAAAAAAAAATATATATATATATATATTAAGGAGGGAGTGTCAGAGAAAATTGGATAAATGCATGAGTACGTGGGTTATACCAGCATGAAAGAAAATCAGATTTTAACTTGACTTTTGCTTTTATATGGGACACATCAATGGCATTGTCATTGTCCTACTAAAATATAGCTATTTTGGTTAGACACGGCAGTTATTGTCAAGATTGGCAAGTAATGTATCTACTGTGATTAAATATAGTAATTATCAAATTGCACTTTCAAGAGAAGAATTTGGCCAGTAAACTTTCCTTTGAATAGGCCTAATTGCTCTAAGTGCCGGTTAACAGCTGTAAATCAAGATCAATTAATGGCTGTTTAAGTGTGCTATATTACAACAAGCTTTTCTAAACTTGTTTCTTTTTAGAAACTTGTTTGACATCTGTTTGAGTTCTTCAGAAATGTTCCTGCAATTCATGACAGTAACGTTAGCTCACAAAAGGAAAAACGCAGACTATTTTCCAGGCACAGAATATATTATGACACCAACTTTGAAAGTGATCTGCATCACTTGCCTCAAAATTGCGCACTCTAGAGAAGGAAAAAAGTAAGGGGCAGATTTTAAATACTTGCGCGAGCGCGTACTTTTGTTCGCTCAGCAGGCGCGAACAAAAGTACGCTGGATTTTATAAGATACGCACGTAGCCGCGCGCATCTTATAAAATCCGGGGTCGGCGCGCGCAAGGGGGTGCACATTTGTGCAACTTGCGCGCGCCGAGCCTAGCGCGGCCTGCCTGTTCCCTCCGAAGCCGCTCCAATTTTGGAGCGGCCTCGGAGGGAACTTTTCTTCGCCCTCCCCCACCTTCCCCTCTCTTCCCCTACCTAACCCACCCCCCCGGCCCTATCTAAACCCCCCCCTACCTTTGTCGGCAAAGTTACGCCTGCTGAAAGCAGGCGTAAATTTGCGCATGTCGGCCGGCAGCCCAGCTCCCCGGGGCTGGTCCGGAGGCCTCTCCACTCCCCCGGGCCAGCGCCACGCCCCCGGGCCCGCCCCCGAAACGCCGCGGCACGCCCCTGAAACGCTGCATCGTTTTGGGAACGCCCCCGGACACGCCCCCTCCCTCCCCTTTTCGAAAGCCCCGGGACTTACGCGCGCCGGTGGCCTATGCAAAATAGGCGCGCCGGCGCGCGAGCCTTTTAAAATCCGCCCCTAAGAGTGTTGTTCAATAATGTACATCCTTTTAACCACATTGAAGGTAGGCATTCCTGGGAGCTGTGCATATGTTGTGAGAGGAAAAGTAAGCATGCAGATTGCATTTTCAAATATTTGCACACAATTTTCAAGCAAAATTCCACTTGTAGATAAAGCAAGTGCATATTGCTCTTAATATGTCACATAAATAAATAAAATGTAGTCAATTCCTGTACATGGGGACGGAATCTTTTAAACAGCCATGCGGACACACATGTACGCACGTATGCTGGCTCACTCAATGGATGAAGCCATTTTATAATATACGCACATATATGCGAGCATGGTAAAAAATAGGTTGTACATGCATACATGTGTGCACGATTTTATGTAGACCTGTGCATGTGTGTGTAAATGGTGCCTTTATCATGTAAGTGGGAGAATTTTAATAGATACACGCGCTGATGCAATTACCAGTTTCCTCTGTTCATTCCCAGTTTGTCAAGGTAAAGGACAGGACTTTCTAACCCCCCCCCCCAAATTAAATAGCCTTCCATTTACCCTGTTAGTCCCATAGCTTAAAGCCCTGCTGACTAGCCTAGTTTTAATTGTTTCATGACTTACATGCCATCCATAGCAGAAGTAAAGTTGCATGGTAGAGGACCCCGGCGTGCACTTGTGCGCGTAAATACTTACGTGCTCCTTCATTAAAAAATACAGGAACACCCATGCTCCGCCCATACCAAGCTCACACCCGCCCCTTTTTGAAAAAAAGGTTTTGTGTGCATACCGGGAGATACGTGCATACTCAAGTGCCTTTTAAAATCCAAGGGGTGCACGCCAGCCCGACTTCTGTGCGTCTCTCCTGGCTTTGGTGCACGTAGGACTTTTAAAATTTATCTACATGTGGGCATATTCCAGCACACCTATCTTGAAGAAATATTGTTTCATAGAACATTCTCTCCTTATTCTCATTTACAAAACAAGGGAAAACAGCAACAAAAATATTGCTCAAAATTCTCCACTCACAGAGAAACAAAAGTGGTATTTTTAAGAATACCAGTTTCTAGTACTATTATACGATGAGCCTTAACAGCACCCTGTTCCATGGAAGAAACATTTTCAAGAGAGTAATCTACTGATTTTCCAATTTGATCTCAAGTGAAGAATATTTTCAAATGATCAAATTAAAAAGATATTTCTAGGCTGTTGAAAAAAAAAAGTGCAGTTATCAATTTCTGACGGCCTTTATTGCCTGTCATCTGAACAATTTCTCATTCCAAAGTGCCTCTGGCGGATCATTTGATTGTGCCTGTGAAGGAAAATGATGAAGAATGACTGCATTTAGTCTTCTGTTATGCTAAAGCTAAGGCGACTGCTTTGAATTAAAGAAAAAATAAGGTGATTCATATTCGTTACTCATGCGTTGCACCATATATCCAAGCACGATTCAACCAAACCAGTGGGGTTTCTAACCAATAAAAGGCCAAAATAAGATCAAATAATATTTCATTGAATACTGCTGGATACCTTGCATAGAAATGTAAAATGACATTATGATAAGAATACTTCATTTACTGCAGAATGAACAAAGATGAATAAATTTCAGGGACAACCTCAGAACGAATAACAGAACTATGCTATAATTTCAGTTCCTCGGCTGTTACTTACTTGATAATGAAAAAATAATCTTCAGGTAATTTTCAAAACCATTAATCTTAGTAAATTGACTATCCTTTTCCTCAATCCAGCGAAAAGTATGACCTGGAATATTCATTTTCAGTTTTTATTTTATTTTTCTTGGGACTTTATCAGTGTTTATTAAAATAGAAACAAAAACAGGAGAAATTAGTGGGAAAAATATGACATCATATTTCAAGGTAAATATGTTTATTTTTGTTCTTATTGTAATAAACACTGATAAATTCCCAGAAAAATAAAATAAAAACTGAAAATAAAGGTTGCTATTTATGTGCCATCTGTCATATCAGACATACTTTTAGCTGGACTGTGAGTCGATATTCCCAAAGACATTTGTAGGTTGGACGAGAAATATAGCACTCGTAGATTGCTTTTATCATATCTGTTTTACGTGCATTCTTTTCTACTTAAATTTCACTCGCATAAAAAGCAGTGCAATGTCCACAGGTGCTTTTCATCCATGCACATAATTCTACTTTGAAAATTAAGCACAATTTAGAAGTCCAGTTCCCCAGTCTTTCGAGGTCCTCCTGCAGTTCCTTATGGCCTGCTTACATATTGACTACTCTGAATACTTTTGTGTCATCTACAAATTTGATTATCATGCTCATTGCTCCCTTTTTGCAGATCGTTAATGAATAAGTTAAACAACACTCACCCCATTGGAGATCCATGGGGCATGCCACAATTTACCACTCTTCATTTGGAAAACTGGCCATTTAGTCCTACTCTTTGTTTTCTGTCCTTTAACCAGTAATTAATCCACGACAGGAAACATCTCTTCTCATGACTTTTTCATACTCAGAAGTTTCTCTCATAACAGATTTTATCAAATGCCTTCTGAAAATCCATAAATCAGGGATGGTCAACTCCAGTCATTAAGAGCCACCGACAGACCAGCCTTTCAGGATATCCACAATGATTAAACACGAGATAGATTTGCATACAATACAGTCAATGCATGCAAATTATTTCATGCAAATTCATTGTGGATGTCCTGAAAACCAAGCCTGTTTGTGGCTCTCAAGCACTGGAGTTGGCCACCCCTGCTATATCTTGTCACCATTGTCCACATGCTGATTTACACCTTCAAATTTGAGTAAATTAGTAAGGCATGAATTTCCTTTGCTAAATTCATGCTGGTTCTTTACCTTTAAGCCAAATTTATTCAGATGTCCAATAATTGTGTTCTTCTACCATTTTACCAGTTACCAATGTCAGGCTCATTGGTCTTCAGCTAACTAATCATCCTTGCAGTCCTTTTAAAAAAATGTCATTACATTAGTTACCCGCCAGTCCTCAACTACTGTGGCAGAAATTAAAGATAGGTTACCAGTAACAAAGTTTGCAATTTCATATTGAATTCCTTCAGAACTCTGGAGTTAATATCATCAGGACTTGATGATTAGCTGATGTTTAATTTACCAAAATTCTAGCAGATTGCTCTTGCAGATTTACAGTGATTTGCTTCAATTACTCTGAATCATTAGCTATAAGGAATAGTTCTGATATCTCTCCCACCAGGACTGTCCCTGGGTTAAGAGAGCTTCAGGGAGTCATAGAGAGATACCACCTCTGATGTCACAACCTGGAAGGGTTGCCCACTCTGATGTTGTAGCCCAGAGACAGAGGGTGCTTTCTCTATGGTGCAGACAGCTGGCCAATGGTCCCTGTCTACTGATGCATCTGTATACAGGTCGCTGAACAGGATGCAGGAGCTTACTTTTACTGCCACTGTAGTGACAGTGCAGACATCATCATCATCATTATTGTGGCACCTCCCTGGCCTGGTGCTCTGGTGCCCCTGTGCCCCAGACAGACAGCTGTCTATCTTGCCTATTTCTTAAGACAGACCTATTCCCCACATCCTCGACTTCTACAGTGAAGACCAAAGCAAAGAATTAATTTGTTTTTCTACTATGGCTTTATTCTGCTTGAGCACCCCTTTTACATTCTCACACGGTGCTGGTGGAAGTACTAGTTGGCTAGGCAAGCACGTAGAGCGCCATGGTTCTGGGAGCAGCATCAATGGCATCTGCCTCTTCCCACATGCATGTGCTTAGGAGACCCTACTTCCTCTTCTAGGACTCTAATTTGACTGAGGTGGTCAAGGGGTATTTCAAACAGAGTGAAAGTATCTGGCTTAGAGCCTGATTCATCAAGGCATTTTCCCATAAACACAGAATGGGTGAAATGCCTTAGTGAAACAGGTCCTTAGTGAATCAGGCCCTTAGCAGGAAAATGCCAATTTAAGAACATAAGAACATGCCATACTGGGTCAGACCAAGGGTCCATCAAGCCCAGCATCCTGTTTCCATTGGCACCTGACCCTGAAGCCAGGTCCCAACACGGGGGCCTCGGCCTAGGCTGGGACCTGGACCCAGGCCTGAAGCTGCGACCCAGCCCACTTGCTAGGCCCTGATGCCAAGGCATTGGCCTCGACCCAGTTATGATGCCATGACCCAAACAAGAGGCTGGGTCCTGATGTCGGGCCTCGGTATAGGCCGGGGTCCAGACCCAGGCCTGATGCTGCGACCTGGCCCATAGGCCTCAGCCCGGGCCCAGGGCCAATGACACAACCCAACCCAGAGGCTGCATGTTGATGCCAGGGCCTAGGCCCGGACCCAAGCCTGACACAGGGCCTCAGCCAGGAGACCAGGTTCCAATGCTTGGGCCTTGGCCCAGGGTCAGACCCAGGTCTTGGAGCCTCTTCTTGGTCCTCTTTGTTCTTCATCACTTGCAAGCCAAATGACACCATCCTTTGGGTCAGGTATCAGCACTGTGCCTCAGTTCGGGCCTAGGCCCCGGCATCAGGACCTGGCCTTTGTCGGATACCTGATGGATAAAGTTAGTTTTGATTTTTTTTTAACTTTTGAGGGTCTCAGCCCAGAAGGCTGTTAAAGTCATTGGATGGTACATGTTGCGAGAGCCCCCTAATACCAAAAAACAAAAAATATATTAAAAGTGAATCAAAAAATTGTAGGAGCGATTTGTGTGCCATGCCGAAAAGTTCTGATTCGTGGATATTCTGTCTTTTCCGGGGTTTGCGCAGTTTTAGTGCTTCGTAAGGAAAGTACGAGGTAGAACCTGAAGCTCTGTGACGTGAAGGCTGCTGCTGGGTCTGGCGCTGTGTGGCCTTTGCCCCGAGAACTGATGGAGAATAACATCTGTGCATAACGTGTTTTTGTCAGCACCTGCTGCCATATTTTTTGTACCAGGTTCAGCCCTATTGAAAGCATTGTAGTTCGGATTTTCTAGACTTTGCATATATGTGGTGTTTCCTCTGTTGGGGACATACCACATCATTCTTGACCTTTAAAAGACTTTGGATCCCTCTGTTGCCTGCTGCACACTACTATGAGACCATTGGTCTGACCACAGTCCTAAAACTTACCAATTGCTCCCCTGAAGAAGTTGGGTACAGCAAAACACTGGTTAGTATTTGAGACAGATTTTTATATGCTATAAAAATAAATTAAAAAATTATATTTTTTGACATTGTACTAAGGTGGATGGTTCTTGACTTAGTTAGCGGGACACATCGCCAGGCTTGCTGACACCTTCTCTTTAATTTATAAACTTAAATTAAACTTAAATTTAAATTTTATTTTTTGCAGACCATTTAAGAACCTTTTTTTGGCTTCCCCTTTCTATGTCCATATGGACAAATGTAGGCCATCTATACCATATAGTCTTTTACTGTTCCCAACCTCCTATATATCTAAAACCTTTTCTTATATCATGTTTTCAGTCACATATTAAAGTTGTCTATATGGTTAGTTTTTCCTTTCCCTTTCTGTGAAGAGGCAACATTTATGAAAAGGCAATGGTCTTCACAATGGGGTAGATTTTAAGACCTGCGCGTGGGTGTACATGTGCAAGTGCTACCCGGCGTGCACACATGTAATCCCGGTTTTATAACATGCACGCGCATGTTATAAAATCGGGGGTCAGCACGCACAAGGGGTGCACAATTGGGCACTTTGCGCGCGCCAAGCCCGCACCAGTCCGCACTGCCTTCACCTGTTCCCTCCCAGGGCACTCCAAAATTGGAGTGGCCTCGGAGGGAACTTCCCTACCCCTCACCCCACCTTCCCTTCCCTTCCCCTACCTCCCTCGCCCTTCCCCCCTACCTTTTCCTTATTGTTTCTTTTGTTCTAAATCTTACTTCAGCCCTGGCCAACTGCTGGCGCGCGATCCCCAGCACAGCAGCAAATGTCCGCTGTGCCGGGAGCCTCTGGCCCCGCCCCTTTTTGCAAGCCCCGGGACATACACGGGTCCCGTGGCTTTACGCGCGTCACCAGGCCTTTTGAAAATAGGCCCGGCGCGCGTATGACCATTTACGCACATAACCTTTTGAAAACCCGGCCCAATGTGTCTAAGTTGCTTCCCCAGAACATGGAAATTTTTTTGTACCACTTGAAAGCTGTTTTAGCAAGGTCATTTGTACCCAGATGGATGTTAACAATGATTTTACAGTCCTTCCTTTTTTGATTGTACTGACAATCTGGTTTGTATTACTGCCAGATGAGGATTTTGAAAAGCATTTAGCTATTAAGTCCCTCAAAATTGGTCCCCAAGTAAGTAGCTTTGATAAGAGAGTTCTTTAGCAGAAGTTTTCTTTTTGATTTTTGGTAGTATTTTCTCTGGTCAAGTATTTTCTCTGGTAGTATTTTAGGGTTTGGATATACATTGGGCAATATTTTTTATTTTTGATACCACTTCAGTTTTTATGTTTGGAGCATTGACAGTTTCTAATGCAGAAAAGGAATTTTGAATGGGTACTGCTCACAGGTCTTTGCCTACCAGAGCCCCCAGTGACCCATTTATTTCTTGGTTTTCAAATTCTCTGAAAGAGTGGGGGAATATTAGTGTTATGAAGCGTGGCTTGTTGGGCCTTCCCACGAACTGCCTCACTTACCCTCAAAGCCAATGGATCCCACATGCACCAGGAATGCCACACCCTGCTGCTAAGGCCCACTGTGTGGCTCGCACACTAGCATGGCACCCAGGCCCCACCATCATCCTGCTCCTTCCAGCTCTCTCTAGGAACGCACGCATGGCACATATCTACTTTTAAAGATACCATGGCAGACATCCTGACCCAGGTACCCAGCGATGATGTCAGCAGCCACTGATACTTAAGGATACATCAGACGCCCCACAGATGCCTCAGCAATGGGTGTCCTGCCATATTAGAGTGTTTTGCTTGCATTCCTGGTTCCTGTCTCTCCTGCCTTGCCTCATCCAGCAATACTTTGTCCTGTTGTCTGGTCCAGCTCTTCTGTGTGTCTTCGTCTCCCCTTGGATTGACTCTCCAGATCTTGTTCTCTTGCCTGGACCTGATCACGATAGCCTGTCACCTGGACTTGACCTCTTGTTCGGACCTGACCATCCTTGTTAGTCACCTACTGCAATCTTGGCCTGTCTCTGACCCTATTAGTCTGATGCCTGCCCTGATTCTGATGTGCCCGTGCACTCTTGTTCGCTTTACCACCCTAGGGACCCACCTAGGCCCTGCCGACCACCAAAACCCAAAAGCTCAACCTGCTGGAGAGGCGGCTGGTATAGGTGATGCCTCAGCTTTGCCACTACAAGGAATGTTTGCCAGCTGCTGGCTTGGCCTCACAGATTCACGTATATGGCTTCATAAACTATGCCGCAGCACAAAGGGCTCAATCCATGCCACCTGTCACAATTTGCTGGATGCTAAATAGTGGGGGATAATCTTCTAATAGTAGCTAATTCCTCTTTGGCCCCCTGAATTTTAGTTATTTCTGTTTTAAATTGAGTCAAATCCTTTTCCATTATACAGATCTTCAAACAGAATGGGCAAGCTTTGAGCCTCCAGATGGTCTAACTACCCGAGGACTGAAGCACTACATCTATTGCATTGTGTAATAGTCATCTTGTTTATGTTAACTTCTTTGTCCATTATCAAAATAAGTGTTCGATAATCAAACACCTTTTGACCACTTAACGTGATTGAAAATCTTTGCTTAGGAAAGCTGTGTAAGAAAAGTAACCTCTAGAGTGGATGGGAGAGGGGTAAAGAGCATGAGCTTAAGTTACTAAGATTTGAGATTAGCAGCAGAACATTTTTTTAAAAGTACAAAGATAGAGAGATAAATATATTTAGAAAAAACACTCAGCAGTTAAAAATTCTGGAATCTTCAGTATCAAGCTGCACACCAAAATGTGCTCTCAGATCTAGTTTTGATTCTCTTCTTGTTCTTTTGGTTCAATGGCACCTCCCTGTAGAGGAAAGTTTGCATAATAGGGCCAGATAGGAAAACTAAGTCCAACCTTTGTTTCCAAAGAGTAGATTTATCAAGCAAAGTCCTTTCCAAATGCTAGATCATTCCCTATAATTATTTTATTTCAAAAAACACATTCAACAGACAAGCTATAAACAGCACCTATTTAAAGGAGAAAAAAAATTAACCAATAGGTAAAGAAATTTAAATACAGTCAAATTCAACAAACAAGCTTTAAACAACAGCTATTAAAAGGGAAAAATAAAACAGGGCAAAATCTTATTCTAAACAAGGTAGCGCAGAGAGCTATAAATAGATGCAAACAAGATCCCTGTTCAATCTTTACTGCACCAACTTTGTAGCTGCAAAGTCCATGGCGCCTTCAACCCAAATCTTCAAAAGAAAACTGAGCAGTTTCCCTTTGAAAATGTACTTACAGGCCTGCATTTCTTTTCTGACTCTTTTGTTATACTTAAGTTGTTTGCATGAAAATTTAACAATAAATAAATAAATAAATAAATATTCAAAGTACATGCAAGTCTGCAAGTCCTGCATACATTTTAAATCTCATCCCCTTAATGTTTAAATTCTAGACAAAAAGACATCAGAAAATTATCAAGCTCTAGAGAGATTATGAATTTTTATTTTTTATGCTTTCCAGTTTTGGAGACCTCCCTTAAGTATGATATATTTGGATCTTAATACTTTTTCTGTTCTTAAAGCTTCATTATTTATAATGAATATACACTGAAACAGAATAATATACTGCATGGATTTCTGTAGCATTTCAAGATTTAATTAACCAAGGAAGCAATATTGATTGAAGAGAATCTGAAAGCATTATTTGTGTCCAAACACAATAAAGTCTAAGGTTATCCGAGTCTAATGTTTTTGCCAAGAAAACAAAAATAAGATGTATTCAATCAAATGGAAATGAGCAGTAGAAAAATATGTAGGTGAAAATTACAATGCCAACATCATACTCTCACTGTGATTTAGTCAATATATTGATATTAGACAGAAGATGAGCTACATATCTGACCACATTCTTGCTTTCTGCATAAGATGCTCTTTTTTTTTTTTTTTTTTAAGTGAAAACCTTTCTAAATTGTTCTGCAAGTGCTCTTTGGAGTTAGGTTATTGGTGAATCTTACGAAATGAAAACTTTTGCAAATGCTTCAGTCAAAATCTAAACTAAAGGACGCAGAGGTAGATACTCAGCACCACTTAGCCTGATATGTTCTGATTTATCTAAGTGGCAGCATTTGAATATATGCCTGCATTCAGCGGCTGCCACTTAGCCAGATTACTTGGAGGAGGGTAGGGAAGGTAGTTTGGACACACAAAATATTTTTACTTTTGTTTTTTGTTTTATTTCATGTTTTTAAATATCAGGGGGTTTATGTTTCCTTTTTACATAAAGAAACAAAAAACAACAAACAACATTAAAAAAACAAACAAAACAAAATGTCTGTGCACATGCCTACAGACTACTAAGCATCAAGATGTAGCAGTTCAGATTCTGAGACGTCCCAGGGGCGCTATTTGGTCAGAGTGATAGGGAAAGCAATTTAACCAGCTAGGTCTAATTTTCAGCAGTGCAGCTTACTGAAAATCTAACCCTTAAAACCTGAGGTCCAGCTCAACATCCACAAGAAAGCAACATGTGATAAAAGCAGATTATCAGCAATGTTTTTAAAAGTAGAACTAGCAGAGCATCCACTAAAACTTAGGGGTAGATTTTAAGACCTGCGCGCGGGCGTACATGTGTGCGCGCTACCCGGGGGATCGGTGTGCGCAAGAGGGTTTGCCGACACCCGCGGGCTTCCCCCGTTCCCCCTAACCTTCCCACCCCTTCCCCTAACCTTTCCCTCCCCAGCCCTTCTCTAACCCCCCCCAAAAACTTTTATCAAACCTTTTGCGCCTGCCTGGAGGCAAGTGCAGGTTGCGCATGCTAGCAGCCTGCTGGCACGCGATCCTCTGACACAGCTGCAAATGGCCGCTGTGTCAGAGGCCTCTGGCCCTGCCCCAGACCGCCCTGCCTTGCCCACGCCCCGCCTCCGGACCGCCCCTTTTTGCAAGCCCCGGGACTTAGACGCATCCTGGGGCTTTGCACGTGTCGCTGGGCCTTTATAAAATAGGCCCAGCATGCGTAAGGCTCTACACGCGTAAATCCACTGGATTTACGCGCGTAGAGCTTTTAAAATCCAGCCCTTAGCTTGTATGATGGTAACTCATATGAAAACACAGAAATAGTATGTATTAAATGCAATCCGGACTGCTGGTAGTTTAGAATAGCTAGAGAGCAATTTAAAAGGTCTTCTTTACATAGAAAATTCAGCTTCTGAAAAGGAAGGTTTGCTACCTGTTCACTACCATGCACAGGTTTCTAGATGGTCTCCTCTGGTGTTTACTTTAAAATCACATAGCAAGAACAATAGTTAAGCCGGTTTAAATTAGACCATCCTTGTTTTATGCTGTTTACTTACAGTACACATCCACTCTTATTGACTTTATTGCAGGGGCACCCAAGCCATTTTCTGCTTTGCAATAGTAGCGCCCTCCTTGATGTCTCTGGATGTTTATAATCCTCAAGGTCTCACTGAAAACGCTGGAGTCTTGAAATCTGTCAGATGCACTTCCTGCAGTTTTGGTCCACCTGATCTGAGCAAGGATCAAAATAGACTGTTACTTTAGCTTAAACAATTTGAAAAATATATTATGATTTCATTATATGTCAAAATCCTAATTCATAAGAATTTCTTTTGAAAAGCTCTCAAGCACAGAATACTTCAGACACTTTGGATAATGGTTTTCAGAAATAGCTACCACCATACATCAGCAGAAGGATGAATATGAATGGGAAAAGCCATGACAATTAGTTTTACTTATAGAGAGGGCAATTTTGAATCTCCCCACTGAAGTACTTCGGACCCACGGGACTTCGAGCTCCTTTTCAATGAGGTCTGGCATGCACGGTGTGGGTTCAACGTGCAAGCACAATTTGTGCCTGGGTAGAAGCAAGGTGCCACCATGTACATGCAGAGATTTGAAAATGTAACCTACAATGCACTTTGACTCTTTCTACCTGGACGGTAGGGATGTGAATCGTTTTCCATATCGTCTTAACGATAGAAATCGTGTAGCAGGGCAAGAAAATCGTCTTAGGCACGATTTTTTAGTTAAAAAATCGTTAAAAATCGTTTTTTCCGATTAGTGCGCACTAACTCGAGTTAGTGCGCACTAACGGGAGTTAGTGCGCACTAACTGGGAGTTAGTGCGCACTAACTGAAAATGATACAATTTGACACTTTTCAGGTCAGTTAAGGTCAGTTTAGGAATGAATATGTATTCCTATTGGCTGCCCTCTTATTTATTCATGTTACCAAGTTTCCTACTGACAGTATATGGGGGATGGGAAATGGAAACAGTTGGTAGCTTGACAAAACAAGTAATGTGATCAGTAATTTGACTAGAACTTGTGCCCTAACCCTGATACCAGGGGTATTGTGATCTTCCTGCACACAGTGCCCTATCCCTATTAATACCAGGAGTGTTGTGATCTTCCTGCACACAGTGCCCTATCCCTAATACCAGGGGTGTTGTGATCTTCCTGCACACAGTGCCCTATTCCTGATACTGGGGGTGTTGTGATCTTCCTGCACACAGTGCCCTATTCCTGATACCGGGGGTGTTGTGATCTTCTTGCACACATCCCGATATCAGGGATAGGGCACTGCATGCAGGAAGATCACAACACTCCTGGTATTAATAGGGATAGGGCACTGCATGCAGGAAGATCACAACACTCCTGGTATTAATAGGGATAGGGCACTGCATGCAGGAAGATCACAACACCCCTGGTATCAGGGATAGGGCACTGTGTGCAGGAAGATCACAATACCCCGGAGGAGTGAGGGTCAGGCAGCTCCCCCCTGTCTGTGAAGCCAGCCTCTCACTCGTAATGCAGGGAGGGAGCTGTCTCAGACTTCACCATCCTCCCCCCCCCCCCCCCTCACCCACACACCATTCACTAGCTGGGACATGGGGGAAGTCAGGAGTGAGGGTCAGGCAGCTCCCCCCTGTCTGCGAAGCCAGCCTCTCACTAGTAATGCAGGGAGGGAGCTGTCTCAGACTTCACCATCCTCCCCCCCCCCCTCACCCACACACCATTCACTAGCTGGGACATGGGGGAAGTCAGGAGTGAGGGTCAGGCAGCTCCCCCCTGTCTGTGAAGCCAGCCTCTCACTAGTAATGCAGGGAGGGAGCTGTCTCAGACTTCACCATCCTCCCCCCCCCCTCACCCACACACCATTCACTAGCTGGGACATGGGGGAAGTCAGGAGTGAGGGTCAGGCAGCTCCCCCCTGTCTGTGAAGCCAGCCTCTCACTAGTAATGCAGGGAGGGAGCTGTCTCAGACTTCACCATCCCCCCCCCCCCTCACCCACACACCATTCACTAGCTGGGACATGGGGGAAGTCAGGAGTGAGGGTCAGGCAGCTCCCCCCTGTCTGTGAAGCCAGCCTCTCACTAGTAATGCAGGGAGGGAGCTGTCTCAGACTTCACCATCCTCCCCCCCCCCCTCACCCACACACCATTCACTAGCTGGGACATGGGGGAAGTCAGGAGTGAGGGTCAGGCAGCTCCCCCCTGTCTGCGAAGCCAGCCTCTCACTAGTAATGCAGGGAGGGAGCTGTCTCAGACTTCACCATCCTCCCCCCCCCCCCTCACCCACACACCATTCACTAGCTGGGACATGGGGGAAGTCAGGAGTGAGGGTCAGGCAGCTCCCCCCTGTCTGTGAAGCCAGCCTCTCACTAGTAATGCAGGGAGGGAGCTGTCTCAGACTTCACCATCCTCCCCCCCCCCCTCACCCACACACCATTCACTAGCTGGGACATGGGGGAAGTCAGGAGTGAGGGTCAGGCAGCTCCCCCCCTGTCTGTGAAGCCAGCCTCTCACTAGTAATGCAGGGAGGGAGCTGTCTCAGACTGGTATCAGGGTTAGGGCACTGTGTGCAGGAAGATCACAACACTCCTGGTATTAATAGGGATAGGGCACTGTAAGAGATGACTGTAGTAGATTGAATAAAGATCTGATGTTTCTGCTCTCCTCACACCAAACAAAAACAACACACAAGCAGAGAAGCCCTTCTTACAAAGCTGAGCTAGTGAGTTAAGTAGGAGGAAAAGTAAACATACTGGTGCCAGTGTGGCTACTTAAAAAATACACTTACCAACAATCAATTACATATATTTGAACTGTGTACAGTTCCAGCCAGGACCACCTTTCTAAAATGCACAGTGATTGGCAAATTCAACATGCACTAGCATTTCAGGTGCCTGCTAACAAAAATAATAAACAAACAAGTTCTAGTCACGTGAGTGCTGATCATTACATTACTTTTTTTGTCAAGCTTCCAACTGTTTCCATTTCACATCCCCCCAACCATATTGGTAACATCAATAGATAAGAGCACAGCCAGCCAATAGGAATACATACATACATATTCATTCCTAAGTGACCTTTACTGACCTGGGAAGTGTGAACACTTTGTTTCATTTTCTGTTGGTGTTCGTTAGTTTCCAGTTCCATTTCCCATCCCCCCAACCATCACCTCAGTGGTAACCTTGGTAATATCAATAGATAAGAGGGCAGCCAGCCAATAGGAACACATATTCATTCCTAACTGACCTTCAGTGACCTGGAAAGTGTTTATTTGTATCATTTTCAGTTAGTGCGCACTAAATCGAGTTAGTGCGCACTAACGGGGAGTTAGTGCGCACTAACTCGAGTTAGTGCGCACTAACACGATTTAACGATTTTTAACGATAAATCGTTAGAATTTCTATTCTATCGTGTTCTATAACGATTTAAGACGATATAAACATTATCGGACGATAATTTTAATCGTTGAAAAACGATTCACATCCCTACTGGACGGCACGTGAACTTTTACCCATATTGAAGAACGGCAATAATGAAAATATATTTCATGCAGATAAACACGCATTTCGCCCACATAAAACACTTTGATTATCGCCCCTATAAAATGGGTCAATTTTCAATAGTACATACCTTATAGCTAATTTCCAAAGACAGTCTACTCAGGTAAGTTCTCTGAAATTAGCTAGTATAAAGTAGACATGCTAAAACACACCTAACTGCTTTGTACCTATTTGTGCTAGTGGCCACCCCTAAACACTGTTGGTGCTGCTGCGCCTCCCTTCCCATAAGGTCAGACAAGAGGGAGCAGAAGATCTAAAACACAGCCCCACAGTGTCCTGCAGCAGTTCAGATTAAGGTTCTATGACAAAAATTAGGCAATTCTGTAACACATTGGCAAACTTGTACATCTTTTATTTTACATTGTAAAAATGAATACATTTTACAAACTTGCTTGTGTCTGTTTAGTTTATTTTCTTTTTAATAGATGAGGAAAATGGACCTCAAGTATCGGTATATACAGAAGACCACAGGGATGGGGAGAGGAGAAGGTAACAGAGAGAAGACCAGGGGTGGGGAGAGGAGAAGGTAACAGAGAGAAGACCAGGGATGGGGAGAAGAAAGGAGCAGGACCAGGAATGGGGGAGGAAATGGAAAGAGGACAGGGGATGGGGAAGAGGAGAGGTGGGGAAGCTCAATGAAGGGCAGGCAGAGATCAACAGTCTGGGTTGGGAGAAGAAGGCTTGAGGAAAGGGAGGAAGGAATAGGAGGGGTGGGTTCCAGAATCTGTGAAGGAGGTAGAAGTAGGAAGGAAGGGAAGGAGGTTCCAGGATCTGGGGGATAGAATCTGAGTTCAATGGAAAGAGGAACTGAATTGCAATGAGATGTGAAAGGGGTTGGGGAGGAGGAAGAGACAGGTGCCCCTACTATGGCCTTGTATCCCCTCACTAACCTTCCACCTAATCTGTCATAAACACAAACGTACCTAGCACCAATCATCTCTCTCTCCCACACATACAAACACTTCTCCTTCCCCCTCCCAGACACATGCCTCCCAGGCAATCTCTTCTCATTCACCTGGCCTCTTTCCTCATTCTCAAATGATCCCCATTCAGACCCCCTTTTAAAATACCCCAAATCATCCCTCTTTGCTCTATCTGATCTAAGCTGATACTCTTCCCTCCTGTTCCCTCTATGCTGCCTAGGAGGGGAAGGACTGAAGGAATAAATAGAGAGTTATTCTCTGCTGAGAGAGATTAAGCACTCTGGAAGGCAGCAAATCTCCAGTCAGCCGGCTGCCCCCAGATTTTTGCCACCTTAGGCACAAGACTGGTGTGCCTATTGACAAATCCAGGCCAGTGGAATGACTCTCTTTAATGTGGCTAAATGTATGAATGCTATGGAAGCCAATATGACTTAGATAAAGAAGGGCTATTTTCAGTCAAGCCAATTTACTTCTGCTGAAGTATCTCACACAACCAGAAACAGTCCAGAAATAGGGAGAAATTAGCCAGCCAAAGACAAAGAGGGTACTGCAAGGGAAAGCAAGTTTTCTCAGGGCTCTCCATAGACAGCAGCTGAATTAGCCATGACATGTGGGTGACATCATCTGACGGCACTAAACAGACCCATCTCTCTAGCTCAGTAGAGTTTTACTACTGAGCATATATTGGAGTTCCTGAGAGCACATTGCCTCATGAGCCCCTCAGCTGAATGTAGAACTTAACTTTAGCTAAGTAGTTGACTCTCCAGGAAATTGGGCAGGTATTTAGCATGGCTAATTCCTCTTGCTGTCTATACAGAACCCTGTTTAAGATAAGCAAACTTGCTTTCTCTGTCAATAAGCAGAGATGAATTAGCCATGACATGTGCGGAGTCTGAAGCTGATGTTACGGGCCCTGGAGTCCAGAAAACCCATCTGGGCAGCAGCATGGGACTGCAAAGTAGGACTAAGGACAAGACAAGGGCTCAACCTGTGGGGAGGGGGCTGGCTACGTCTTCCTCCTAGCCATCCCCCTCCCACACATGTCAAGCCCTTGGGATCTGGAGGCTAGTAGGTTTCTGCGGTAGCAGTACATCATTGTGGTGAGTCCACACAGGCAAGGCTTGGACAAGGAAGCCTGGAGACAAGGCTTGGAAAAGGCAGGCTTGGATGGCAGGACAAGGCAGGCGTACTTGACACAAGGCTTGGACAAGGCAGGCAGGCAGAGCAAGGCAAGGCTGGATACTAACCAGGACCTGGAACTAGATAAGACATATAAGACAAGGTAAGGACAAGACTCTGGTATAGACAGGACTGGACAGGATACTGGAACAGACAAGATAAGACCAACAAGGTAGACTAAGGCAGGAGTTAAACAAGGCAGACAAGGAAAACAACAAACAAAGAACACAAAAGCCTGAAGGCAACAAGACTTGGAACACACAGAATAGGCCTGAAAGCCCAAGTCAGGATACAATAGGCCAGATGGCTCCAAGACAGGAAACAAGGCAGGATTGGCCTGAGAGCCTCAAGGCAAGGCAGAAGGTCTGTAGGCCACAAGGCAAGAAAAGGCTGAAGGCCCATAGACTACAAGACAAGGCAAGGCAGAAGGCCCATAGGCTACAAGACAAGGCAAGAACAAGGGTCATGTCATGGAGCCAGAAGACAAGGAGCTTCTGGCAAGGCAGGCTTACATAAGGCTGGGACTTGGGCACTGCAAGGGCAGTGAAGAGGAACTTGATAAGACTATTAATGAGGCATACTGAGGGCTTCTGCTGGTGGAGAGGCATCATTAAGGTAGGATAAGCCTGTGTAGCAGGCAAAATTCTAAAAACTGAGAGTTCAAAACAGAGCACTTACTTAAAATGCAATCCAGACGTCAAAGAGTGAACTTAAGGACCAATTTGCAGATTTGCAGATATCTTCCATGGACACAGCTCTTAGATGAGCCACTAAGATAGCCATGGCTCTTACTTGATGAACCTTGACAAAGTCCATGATCTAGAGGCCAGTTAGAGCATAGCAATGAACGATACAGTCTGCTAGCCAACTGGACACAGCTACCCCCAGTCCATTAAAGTCATAGGAGAGAAAAAGTTGAAAAGCCTCATGATGTTGTTGAGTTCTCTTCAGATAAGAGGTCAAGACCCTTTTACAGTCTAATGAATGTAGGGCCTTTTCCCTTTTATATGCATGAGGTCTTGGAAAGAATGTAGCTAAAGCAATAACTTTGATTCAAATAAAATGCCAAAACCACTTTTAGTTAAAACTTAAGGTAAGTGCTAAACATAACTCTATTGTGGAAAAACTTCAGCTATGCAGAATAATGGACCAATGTTTGTAGTTTGCTTACTTTTCTAGCTAAAGTGATGGCCATCAGAAACACCACTTTGCAGTTGAGATACTTTAAGGAAGTTGACTCCAGCAGTTCAAGGGAAGGCTTCATTAGCTCTACCAGGATGACACTGAGATCCCATCACATCCGTAGCTTGGCAATCATAAGTCTCAGATGCCATAGTCCCTTCATGAATCTTGACACCAGAGCATGGTGCTGAGATGCACTTTCATTGAAAACATACTGAGGCCCAAATAGGAGAGAGAGAACAAGTACTGAAATAGATCTTTTGGAGCATAAGCAAGCAGATTCAAGGAGTCTGCCTGACAACAAGAAGAAACTGTACACTATTCTGGTAGATGGCTTTCTGGCCAAAATCACAATTTCCTCAATCTGCTTAGATAGTGACAATGATGAGACTATTGAGCACTCAACAACCATTCTGTCAATTTCTAGGAGGAGAGGTTCAGATGACATAAATGACCCTTTTCTTGAGTTAGAGCTGGATTGGTTCCCAGAGGGATCAGTGGATCAAATGATAATTTGATGAAGTAAGAAAACAACATTTTCCTGAGCCAAGCTAGAATGATAAAGATAAGATGTGCCCTGTCTTTGAGTACCTTCTGCACTTTTCTCATTACCAACAAAAACAAAAAAAAGGCATGCAACAGATTTACATCCCACTTGAACAGAAATGCGTCCAGAGTGGATCTGAACTTGCTTTGAAGAATGGAGCAAGATGAAGGTAGATTATCTTCTGCTGGAGTCAAACACCCCTGCCTGGAAAATTCCCATCACCAGCCAGTCATCCAGGCATAGAAAAACACAAATACCCTGGTGATAAAGGTGTGCCACCACTACTGCTAGACATTTCTTAAAAATCCTCGGGGGCCGCCAAGAATCCCAAGGGAAGTACCTTGTATCAGTATGGAGAGGAATCAACCATGAACCTGAGGTTTATCTAATGAGATTAATGGATGGGTATGTGAGCATGCACATCTTTTAGACCCAGGGCAGATATCCAATCTCCCACTTAGATGAAGGGCATGATATTGTGGATGGAGTTCCTTTTGAACATCTCCAATAACAGACTCTTGTTCAGACTTTATAAATCCAGGATGGATTTCTATCCTTCTGACTTCTTAGGGATAAAAAATAGCATGAGTAGAACCCCTTGCTATGGACTTTGGGAGGGACTGTTCTATTGCCTGCTGGTTGAGAAGTGTCTCCATCTCTAAACAGAGGTGGGTGAAGTGAGATGAAACCTGATTGAAGACTAGATGTTGATGAAGTGCAGGGAGAAAAGAGAAGTGCAAACTGTACCCATATATTCCACAATTTTGAGGGCCCAATGGTCCTTGGTAATCTTCCTCTACTCTTCAAGGAACAGCTGAATTTGCTCTCCTACCAGAGGAGTCATGGTCTGAGGATTGAGACTTATCAATAACTTGGACCAGTCAACTGGTCTTGCTGTGGCATTTTAGGTTGTTGCCTGTCACGTGGCCATACTTGAGTCTGAATCTGCTGATGTGGCAGTGCAGGTGAGGCACAATACCACTGGAATTGGCAGAAGGGGCATCTTTGGAAGAAAAAATGCTAATAAGAGAAGTAAGGATGCCTAGAGAAAGAAGGCTGCTCCGCTCCTTTGATAAGGAATGATGTATGCTGCTCCTTGATCTAAGTGACAGTTTCTCTGACCTTTTCCCAAAAGATATTCTCCCCTGAACATAGGACATCAGCCAACTTTTCATGAACATTCTCACATAGACTACTGGCTCTCAACCAGGCCATCTAGCATGCTCTAATTGTTGTCACATAAAATCTTGCCATAGAATCAAATGAGTTGTACATTGACCAGAGGAGATGATGCCAATACAAAAGACAATGGTAGTGAAGTGAGCAATAAGTAATGATTGAGGTAAAGTTTATAGGTAGTTGAATTAGAATCTGCATTTGCTATAATGTTGACTTTGAAAATGTATGAATAAGAAGTCTATAAATCTACTGTCATGTTGACCAAGAATATGTACAAACATTAACAAGAACATATATTCACTGTGGTTTTCACCTAGATTATAAATGCTGGCACAGAATGTGATTGTTAAGCAAGAATATGAACGATGATTTTGTAAACCATTGTGATCTTATTCTGGAATGACAGTATATAAAATGCCTAAATAAATAAATAAATACATAAATAAATAAATAAATAAATGATGCTCATATTCTTCTGCAACCAGAAGGACTTGCTGATAATCTTCTTGCTCACTGTCAAAAGACTCTCAGAGGCTTCAGTTTATCAATTAGCTATGTAAGGTTTGTACCACATATAGTTGGTGGGTAGCAATGACTTCATCTCACTAACCACAACAAACCCTGGAGATTATTTGACCCTATATTTAAGGTCCAGTTTCTTGTCCACTGGGGGCCAGGAGGCTGGATTATTTTACATTCTTATTTGCAGCTTCCATATTATGGAATGAATCAGGATCCCTGCAAGCTCAGAAGGAATTTCCAGGATTTTAAGTATCCTGAAGACCTCTGTATGGAGATCTCTGTCCTTATGGACATTGACTTTGATTGCCTTACCAAATTTATCTAAGAATGTAGAGTACAAAAGGTCTTCTGGTGGAGAAAAATGTTCTGGCAGGTTAGGCAAAGGGTATAAGAAGATCCCTGTAGATCCTTCCTCTAATCCCAGAGGTGAAGGGAGGAGGAATAGCCTAGTAGTTAGAGCAGTGGACTATGAACCAGGAGACCAGGGTTCCAGTCCTCCTGTCGCTCCTTGTGATCTTGGGCAAGTCACTTTACCCTCCATTGCCTCAGGTACAAAACTTAGATTGTAAGCCCTCTGGGGATAGGGAAATACCTACAGTACCTGAATGTAAACCGGTGTGGTATCTCGATTGAGATCGAATGTCAGTATATAAAAATAATAAATAAATAAAATAAATTATTCCTTGACCCTGTTGAAAACAATGGTAATTTGGTGGGATCTTTAGTTATCCCAGAGTGGAATGCTCCCAGGGCATGCTCCAGACAGTGGTGATCCATATTCCATCCTAGTAATAGCTGGATTACTCTGCTGAAAGGGATTTTATGCCTGACTGATGAGGACAAGTTCCTAACAATGATGCATGCTTTGGAAATGACTTCTGTTTTTGTGTGCTGAATATACCTCTGGCTATGAGGAATGGCATTTCTTTTTCTTCTGCACTGATGAGCCCCCTCCAACAAAGGGAATTGGTCCATGGATGCACCAAAGAGCTTGCAGGCTCCTATGCTTGATGTTTCCACATCTTGCTTGACCTCTAAACCATGGCAAATCTGGAACATAGCGCTATAATTGGGGGAGTTCCTGCTTGATTTAGCATGAAGAGAGCCCGAGCAAGCCCTGCTCTAGGAAAAGGAACGGTCCCTAGTTTTTACTGACCTGCAAAGTTTCTCCTCTAGGATCTCAGCAAAATCTGACCACAGTTATGGCAGTTTGCTGAATAATGGATAGGATGAAAATATCTTTAGCAGATATCATGGCTTTTGGTGATGGACATATTGTGGCCACAGATACAGTCCTTGAAGTCATGAGATGGCCTTCTTGCAGCCAGGCATCTTGCATTATCAGATTTTTGTTGAGGAGCTGCAGAGGCAGTGAGGCAACTCAAACAATGAGTTAGCTGAAACTAGAACTTCAGAAAATTGAAAAAAGGACAAAAAAATAGAGAGAGAGAAAGAGAGAGAGGGTACATGTCTGTGCGGAAGCTAAGACAAAACAAGACTGAGAGATTCATGAGGCAGCATGTGCATGGGAACTTCTGTGTATGCTAAGTAGTAAAACTCTACTGAGAAAGATGAGTCCATTTGGCACTGTCAGATGGCATCACCCTCATGTCATACATAATTCAGCCCTGCTTGTTAAAGGAAAAAATGAAAAAGAGAAAACTATTGCTGCTTTAAGAAAGAGTGGCAGAGGTAGTGCAGGAAAAACATGACCTAAAGCTAGTCAGGAGGGAGAAAATGAGTAAGAGAAACAAGACATTAATTGGGAAATCCAGGGGAGGTTCATTAAGAATTTATTTAGAAAAAGCAGTCTCTTGTGGGGGAGGATATTGATAGGGAGGCAAAAAGCTGCCAGAGGAATAAAAGCTGGTCAAAGGAGACTGTGGTAGGCTGAAAGCTGCCACTCTCGGTAGGAGATATCCCAGTAAGAGTACTGGAGAATGTACTGAGAAGCCAGTCAGAAGAGCCTGTGGTAGTACGGGTGGAGAGATTGATGCTAGTATGGGTGGAGAATATCATAGTGAGGGAACTGGAAAACATTTTGCTAGGGATTAGATGTGTGAGAAGAGACAGTAGAAAAGGGCATTTTGGATACTGCAGAGTGTTTATTCTGCATTTAAATGTTTGCTCTACATGTCTGGCATGCCCCTGGTGCCTCAGCAAATGTGCTGTTGTTTGTGAAAGAACAGATGTATCAATGACAATAAAGAAACTTTTTCCTAAAAGTACTTGACCAGGCTATCATTTTCAGATGTCTGACAGATTTGGAATAGGTCATAGATGGGACCCATCACACTGTATAAATAACAATTAACCCACGTAAATGGCTTGAAAATTGCCTTCCTTGTAAACAGTAGGGATGTGCATTTGTTTCGAATGAATTAGGCAATTTCAATGAAATTGCCTAATTCGTGCTGGTTTGGGAGACCTGAATCCTGAAACGGAGTTTTCCCAAAATTCGGGGAAAAATTCATTTTTGGGTTAGCGTGGGGAGGAGGGGTACATTTATTTAAAAAAAAAACCCAAACCCAACCCTTCAAATTTACTTAATTACAAACCCCCCCCCCAACCACCATCCTAATCCCCCCCCCCAAGACTTACTGAAAGCCCTGGTAGTCCAGTGGGGGTCCGGGAGTGATCTTCCGCTCTCGGGCCATTGGGCCTGCCAGGAATCAAAATGGCGCCGGTGGCTCTTTGCCCTTACCATGTGACAGGGGCTACCGGTGCCATTGGTCGGCCCCTGTCACATGGTAGGAGCAATGGACGGCCTGTGCCATCTTAGAAAATGAAAAGGAAATGAAACAAAACAGGAAATATTGTTGTCATTTCCTATTTCACTTCTAATTAATGCACATCCCTACATAAAAGTATACAAAGACTCGCGTTCGTGTATACTTTTACATACAAAACCAGAGGGTAATTTTCAAAAAGTCTATTTATGCATGTAAAAATGTGTTTTATGTACCTAAATGCCTTTGAAAATTGCTTACATAAAGTTTAAGAAAATAAATAAAAATATAAATGTAATGTCATCTACTCTGCCCACAGACTGGTCCATAAATGATTTTCAACCAAATGCTTATGAACTTTTTATTTGCCTCACAGAGTCCTTTTACCCAATACATTTACTTCTGCCTGGGGCTTGAATATTTCTGGGCTGGACCTGCACAGCTCTCATTTTAGTCAATGGGAATAATTTTGTCACTTTTATTTTCATTTCCTTTCATGGGAAATGAAGGAAGTTACCTAAAATAATCCATGACATGGCATAAGAAAGAAATCTAGAAAAACCTTCACTTAGTAAAACAATGGATATGATTCTTCATGGCCAAAGATGATTTGAAAGACATAGTAATGCTTTTACTGCTGATTGTGAAACTTGCCTTTTTAAAGTTATTTGGCTCTGACCTTAATGCCTTCACTACCTTTCATAACCCGTTCACCATCCCTATTATCTTCACCTAAGCATTCTTTCACTTGCCTTCACCCTTTGATTCCCTTTCTCACACTCCTACACATCTGCACTTACAGCTCATCATGTTCATTTTCTCGTCAGTAAACAACAGAGCTCATACATGGAATAACAGACACTAGAAGTCAGCTAAATGAATAGAAATCATTATTTATAAAATGAAATACACAATAAAATATTTTAATATAGCTGCTCAGCTTCTGATGCCACTCCATTACAAGACCAAAATGTTGGCAGTGACTCAATCTTTCCTTTCTTCCAACCCCCTGCTGGATGCTATTTGGGAAAGTGGGGACTTCTCGCCCTCCTCGTCTTCCTCCATTAACCACAAAAGGAGTATGTCGGTCTGTGGATGAAAAAAGGAAGAGACAATATCAGCGAACAAATACTTATCCCTAACGTTAAACCTCTTCACACAATACAGTAAACTGTCTTTACTATTGCACTTATGGTGACAAAAAGTAAACTGATAAACCTTAGGCATGGTAGATGCCAGAATATGTTAACATAAATAAAGAAAAATGCAACTTATACCTATAGTCATAATGTAAAAAGTATAACCAACAAAATCCAGCTCTGTAACATAAAGAGATATAGAACTTTGTATATCTCTTTGAAGACTGACTATAAAGGCCAATGGCAGAATAAAACTTCTTTTATTCTGTTCTATGTAAACCGCTATTTGTAGCGATAGTTACTGTTCTTTGTGAACCGGGGTGATATGTATATTATACAGGAACCTCCGGTATATAAATTAATTTAAATAAAATAAATAAATAAATAAACCTTTACACTGCATAACACCAGATTGTGACTCTTGAGGACCAGAGTTGGCCACCTCTGCGCTAGACAGAGCTTCTGGTCAGATACGTCCTATAGTCTCCAAGGTATTCTGATGTCATGATAGTCCCTGATATAATTTTCTTGAGGTTGAATGTTCTGATCCCTTGCAGCAGGACTACAATGCTGTCCTCTCTAGCCGATGTCTTCAAAATGTAAGAAAAAAGAAAGAAAACATCTATTAACTTGTGCAAATATATGCATCTTACATACATTTTTGTGTACTATAACCAGAAGTAATCCTATAATAATATACAGATAGGACACATCAACTATTCATCCTGCATTAATCCATTTTAAGCATGATTCATCAGGGAGAAATGTACTTATGGACAGGACATTTCATTGTAGTTCCTGTAGTTCCAAATATTTGTCTCTCAGCCTTGATCATTGCAATATTAGACAGGCATGTTGAACTTTCACCACTTGCTGCTGATAACTTCTCTTTATAGGTCTATCTTCATACGATACCAAAAAAGATGGTTATCGTGCTAATCGGCTCTATAGCTATAATAAGAGCTCTGTTAATCATTAGGTGACCCGGAACTGTGCTGTTCTATTGCTTCATAATGTTTATAGTCCAGGAAAATGGGCAATCAAAGTAGTACTAAACAAGTACTTATCTGGAAATCCACTTGAGATAGAAGTTTATACTGTCCGACAACACGTGGTTTCGGGGTAAGAGAACCCCTTCTTCAAGGACCCAACTCTTGATGGTACGTGCAGTGGATGTAATATTTCTACAAAACAATGCCAGCTGCTATCACTAAAATTTGTTGAAAGTGGCGAATGCTAATGAAGTCCTGGAATTTCCAAGTGCAAAAACTTGTGAGCTACGAGGTGTCCAGAAGTGACTGCCTACTGCCGCAGATGATAGTGCAGATGAGAACTCCTTACAGATTTAATGTGCCTGTGGGGCTATCAGTACTGCGGGAAACCACGTGTTGTCGGACAGTATAAACGTCTATCTCAAGTGGATTTCCAGATAAGTACTTGTTTAGTACTACTTTGATTGCCCATTTTCCTGGACTATAAACATTATGAAGCAATAGAACAGCACAGTTCCGGATCACCTAATGATTAACAGAGCTCTTATTATAGCTATATAGCTGATTAGCACGATAACCATCTTTTTTGGTATCGTATGAAGGTAGACCTATAAAGAGAAATTATCAGCAGCAAGTGTTATATATATCTATATTGTTTATCTTGCATTGCTTTTGGGTTTCATTTTTGAGCTTTCACCACTGTCATCTTAAAGTTTAGTCAGGCAATAAATGAAATGATGTGAAATGAAGAACAGAAGAGTCACAAGAGCAATGTATGATAATAGTTTTACAGGGTTTCTCACCATTTGAACACAACCCCACACGTCACTTCCAACAAACATTAGGCTTTTGCTACCTTACAAATGATCCCTCAACAAGGCTGTGATTGGATTCAGCTGCCAATAGTATGTCCTCTGTGAACTTCTTGCTCTTTGCTATGTTGTCAATATCCAGCTATGCAATTTATATGAACTATTCATGAAGTAGACTAGATGACAGCATAAGTAACAGAATAATTTGGATCATTCTGTTGTTCCACTGAAATGGTAACATAAACCCCAGTTGAGTTCCCCACCCATCCTTCTTCAGAGCAGTTTGGTGGGTATCATGTAATACCTAGTTCATGCCAAATTCATGCTAAGGAGAGAATACTGCCCTACAGGTGTTGGCAGAGGATATGAAAGAAGAAGCTTCTATGGTTTCTTAAGGCCTTTCCCTACATTGACATGCTGATTATAGGTAATGCCATTGAAGATAAAGTGAAACACAAAAACCTCTTAATGTGATAGGTGAATTCTTTTAAGATATATGTCTGTTCAGAAACAGATGCTGGAACTTTATTTATTTTAACCATTACAGTCGATTTCCCAGACAACAGTTTTCTCATTGTTTCATGTGAAGTAGGAGCATGGTAAGAGTTTGAATGAATATTTAATGAGTTAGACTGGTGATTGAAGTGTGAGCAAAAATGTTTTGTTTCTTGTCCTCAGTGCTGACATTATGCTGTCAACAGGCTCTGTGCAATTCCTCGATCTCGAGCTGTTGCTGACATCAGTACTGTGACTTTGCATTTTCAAAAAAAATAACGAGGCTTAAGAATATTGTCATACAGCTGATTATGTTTTATGCATTGAAAAGTTGGGGCCAGCCTAATGCCATGTGGGAACAGGGATCTGTTTATCTCTTCAAGATGTTTGGTGCCTATTCCCAAAATGCATGACAGCAAATATATTTTGCTGGACATTTGGGTAAATCCTGAGTGGGAGTTGGCAGGTGCTTTGTGTATATAAAAATGTGAAATATAGCCTGGAGAGATCAGCTATCTAATTAATTAAGATTTCTAAACCACACCGACTGATGACTTTGACGTCCTTTCTGCTCAAATCTACTGCGCTGATGCTGAAGGCCACTTACTGCTTGTATTGCTTGTTCATGTTATGCTGGACTGAGTGCTACTATCTTATTTCTACAGGTCTGGTTGTCTCTTCTTCATAATTTGTTTCTCACTATCTCACTGAATCTGATTGCCGCTAAACCCCGCCCACTGATAATGTTGACTTCCTGTGCTGATGCCAAAGGCAGTATCTGCCAATGGAATGCGACAAAGAAGTATGACAAAGAAGTCTGCTACTACGTATGGTCTTTATGAGAACTTTATGCTCAAATGATTTTTATTGATCCCTAATTTTAATCAGAGGATTGGTGACTTAAATTTAATTTGTAGTTTTCTTATCTACCTTTCCCTAACTTGTTATATTCTCAGGCTATATCTCTAGTCACAGGTAGAGAAAAATATTCAACTGAATTTGGTTTATCTTCCTGTTCTTCCTTTAGAAGAACAAGTTTTCTCAAAGGTATCCATCCTTCCCTTTCTTTTCTATTGCATACACAGTTTTTTATCAGTCACATCTTCCCTAATCATATTAAATGCATATTAATGAATGCTTGATCTATAGTTAACAAGTCTCATCTAATTATGGATTTAATAATTAATCAAGGTGAACATCTTCTATGTATTACAGAAACCTGGTTAAAGCTAGGAGATGTATTTTGCCTTAAGCAATAATGACTTCCAGATTATGTCTATTTTCATAAGAACAGACCAAAGAAAAAAGGAAGAAAACTGCAATTATTGCTCACTTTTCTCTTAATCTTAAAGCACTCACTCTTAATATCCATATGGTTACAGAATTTGTATTCCTTCAGGTTCATAAGATTCCCATTACAACCTCTCACTGATATATTAACTGCCACCCATTGCTAGTTATCAAGTTCATGAGTTAATTAATTTAATCAATAAATGTGCTATGAGAAGTGCACACCCACCACCCATTGCTAGTTATCAAGTTCATGAGATAATTAATTTAATCAATGAATGTGTTATGAGAAGTGCACACCCACTCCTGCTACTAGGCAATTTTAATCTTCATTTTGATGAGCCAAATTAACCCATTATTTTTCAGTTTCTCTCATCCATACCAGATCTTTCCCAGATGCAACGGATCAAGCAATCCAACCATAAAGATGACCATCCATAGATCTGATTTTCTCCACAGATAAGGTACAGAATTTATGAAACACTATTACTCATACCTCTTTCACTTGGGCAGATAACACATTAATCACTTTCTTTCTGTGTCTCAACTTTTCTCAATATTCAACTATTAAAAAGAAATTTCTAATTGAGATTTGAAATCTGACGACTCAGCACAGCATGCTAATTTCCCGCCAGATTTTTCTGGCTTCTCTTTTGATATTCAAGTTGCTCGTGATATAGTGGCTCCAGCACAGGTAATTAAGGCCAAAGCTAACTATGAATTTTCATGGTATCATCAAATCTGCAACTGGGCTACCTTCCCCCTCAAATTAGCCAAAATATAGCCAAAACTCTAAAAGAACATTAATCAAGATCTTCCAACCAACTATAGGCCAACTGTCCCATGTTAAACAAAATTTTTGAAAAAAAATGGTTCATGTTCAACTTCATGTTGAATTTCCATTTTTTGTGATATTTTGCATAATGTGGGATTTTTTGGCTCTTTTTCTATTTTATTTTATCATGTTCAACTTCCTACATTCTTAGACAAAACCTTGATGTTACATGCCAAAAAATCAGGGTATCATAAAGGTTTTAGTTCAGAGACAGCAAAGTGTATTGAGCATCCACTTTCATAACATGCCCACAGGCACCTCTCTTGACAGCACAAGCCAGAGAGAAGTCCGCTGTTGGTGGCTGTCTGCGAGTTAAGAAAACGGACGTTGAATTTATCAGCGTCCCGTTTTCCTAACCAGTGCACATGCAGGGGTGATAAATTCAACAAATAAAAGAATCCACTGGTCAGGATATAAATGATTTCAACAACAAATAAGGAATCCCGTATAAGTTGAGTGGCGGGGACGCTCAAAGAGACCTCATAATAGATGTCACCTATTTAAGCTGACATGAAAGCTTATACTGGCTCAAGCTTTTCTTTGCTTGTAATCATCGGTCTCTATGAGCATATGATGCTCCTGCAATAGGTAGCTATCTCGCGGCACGGTCAGTCTCTATAAAGAGACTGACTCTCTATATAGAGACTGACCGTGCTGCGAGATAGCTACCTATTGCAGGAGCATCATATGCTCATAGAGACCGATGATTACAAGCAAAGAAAAGCTTGAGCCATTATAAGCTTTCATGTCAGCTTAAATAGGTGACATCTATTATGAGGTCTCTTTGAGCGTCCCCGCCACTCAACTTATACGGGGTGATAAATTCAGCATCCATTCTCCCAACCTGACTACCGGCACCAGAAGGAGTGTATAAAATCAATATTAAAGTACCGGGCACTTAATATTAATTTATTCACTCCTTCACTTATTGCGGATTGATCCCTTTACTGTCACATGTCAGTGAAAGGACCAATCTCCTTTCAGAAGGTTGTCCTGAAAGGGGAATGGTCCAATCCCCTTTCAGAAGGCTGTTCTGAAAGGGATTTGGTCCTTTCACTGACAAATGTCAGTGAAAAGGACCAATGGGCAATAAGTGAGAGTAAATAAATTAATATTAAGTGTCCGACTCTTTAATATTGATTTATATACTCCTTCTGGTGCCGGTAGTCAGGTTCAGAGAATGGATGCTGAATTAACCAGCATCCATTTTCCAAACCCCTGCCATAGATTTTTTTTAACTTTTTTTTTTTTTTAAAGAGTTGTTCCTCCCAGTTAATATTCCAAGGATATTAAGTGGGAGGCAGTACAGAAAAGCAGTTTTTTCTGCTTTTCTGGGCAGGCGTTAATTGCTGATCGCTAAAATGTGCTAGATGCACATTTTTTTTTCATAGGGAGTAAATAGCTAATAGCCTCATTCACATGCATTTGCATGTAATGAGCACTATTAGTTTCACTCCGCATTGGACGTGCGTTATAGAGGCGCTAATCCCCTTGGGGCGGATTTTCAAAGGGTTATGCACGTAACCCTTTAAAACCCCTCCTGCGCGCGCCGAGCCTATTTTGCATAGGCTTGGCAACGCGCGAAAGCCCCGGGATGCGCGTATGTCCCGGGGCTTTGAAAAAGGGACGGGAAGGGTGCGGGAGCGTGGGTGGGGCGTCGGTCCAGGGGTGGGACCGAGGCCTCCGGCATGGTGGCCATGCATAAATAGAACAACAAAGTTAGGGGGATTTAGGTAGGGCTGGAGGGCGTGTTAGATAGGGGAAGGTGGGGGAAGGGAGGGGAAGGTGGGGCGAGCGGAAGGAAAGTTTCAGAGCAGCCTTGGGGCTCTCCTAGGGCTTGGTGTGTGCAAATCTATGCGCTCACTTAAATTCTGAATATCTGGCCCTTATTGCATAAGGAGATTAGTTAGCGCCTCTAGAACCTGTGTTCAACGGGTTATACAGTGCGCTGGGCTCAGCGCACTGTATTGCATTGGCCCCTGTGTTTTTAGACATAAATGCTGCATTCAGTACTGCTGAACAACAATTTCTACTTAATCGTCTTTTTAAATAGGTGTTAGGAATCAGGCCCTAAGCTAATTTAAGTCTTTTCTTGAAGACAGATCATACCAGGTAATCTAGAACAATGCTACACGGGCTAGACAATTTATTTATTTATTTATCGAGTTTTATATACCGTCGTTCGGTTTCGCCTTCACAATGGTTTCCAAAGTGTCGATGTTTAACAGAGTTTCCAAAAAGTTCCTGTGATTGTTAACATATATATTGTAGGCTTTATAAACGTAGTTCAGATATCAGACTATACAGTTTTGGTTATGTGTTATATTACGTGCTTGCATTGGTTCCTATTGTTTGCATAGGGTCGGTAGGAGGGAGGTGATGTTTAAGAGTCATTGGGTGAGTTGGTAGGCTTTGGTAAACATCCAGGATTTTAGTTCTTTTTAGAAGGTTTTTAAATTTTGTTGTGTTCTAAGTTCGATAGGGAGGGTGTTCCATAGTTTGGGGCTTCCTAGGGAAATGGCTCTCTTCCGAGTTGAGGTAAGTTGTTTGGTATGAGCAGGTAGAATCTTTAATAGACCTTTATTAGCTGAGCGGAGGTTTCTGTTTGGAGAGTGTAGTTTTATGGATGTACTTAGCCAGTTTGTTTGTTTTTCGTATATTATTTTGTGTAATATGGATAGTATTTTGTATTCTATCTTAAATTTTATTGGGAGCCAGTGTAGTGATATAAGTGTAGGGGTAATGTGATCATGTTTTTTAGTTCCAGTGAGTTTTCTGGCGGTTGTATTTTGAAGGATTTGGAGTGGTCTGATGGTGTTGAGAGGTAAGTTGAATAGCAGGGAGTTGCAGTAGTCCAGGTTGGAGAAGATGAGTAGCTGAAGGACTGTTCTGAAGTTGGGGGAAGTTGGGGGAAAGGAAAGGTTTTAAATAGCGTAGGGTTAGGAGTTTGTGATATCTGTCTTTAATTTTAGTAGTGATGTGGTTCTTGAAGGAAAGTTTGTTGTCAATTATGTCTCCAAGGTTGCAGGCATGGTTGACAGGTGAGATTGCAGTTTTTTGGTTCATTAGGTTGAATGGTGGTAATTGAGGAGAGTTGTTCTTTCTATCTAGTATGATTATTTCTGTCTTATCGAAGTTTAGGATGAGTTTCATGTTGGTTAGTAATTGCTTTATTTTGGTGAGGTAGGTGGCTGTTTTTTTGTAGGTGTCTTCTAGAGAGTTATGTATTGGGATTAATATTTGGATATCATCCACATATATGAAGTGGGTCAGTTTAAGGTTTGAGAGGAAGTGGCATATCGGGAGCAGATAACTGCTAAAGAGTGTCTTAGATAGAGCGGAGCCTTGGGGAACTCCGGTGTCTAGGTTTATTTTCTTTGAGAGGGTGTCATTGATCAACACCTGGTAGGTTCTTTGTGAAGATAGGATGAGAACCATTGTAGGGTTTTTTCTTTTGCACCGATTTTGGATAGACGGTCAATCATGATTTACCATGTCAAAGGCTGCTGATAGGTCGAGTAGGACTAAAAGGTAGCTGTGGCCGTTTGTAAAACCTTTGAGTACGGTATCGTTTAATGAAAGGAGTAGTGTCTCAGTGTTCATTTGTTTCCTGAAGCCAAATTGCGTGGGTAGTAGGATATTGTTATCTTCAAGGTGGTCGCTGAGTTGGGAGTGGATGATTTTTTCCATGATTTTGGCAATGAAAGGTAGGTTTGATATTGGTCAGTAGTTCAGTGGGTTTTCTGGATCAAGATTGGACTTTTTCAGTATGGGTTTGATAATTGCTGATTTTAGGCATTCTGGGTAGTTTCCTTCTGTGAGGGATAGGTTTATGATGTCGGTTAACATTTTGGTTATTGATGGTTCGATGGCTTTGATTGTCGTTATGGGTATGCAGTCGATAGGGTGTTTAGCTGGGTTCATTTTTTTGATGATTTTTTGGATTTCCAGTGAAGATGCTGTATCAAAGTTCGACCAGCTTGGTGTTTGATTGATTTGTATTTTCGGGTCTTGGGAGTTGTTGTTGAGGTTGTTATTTATGAGGTTTTTATTTTTTCGTTAAAGAAATCTGCGAAATTGTTACTTTTGATCTTGGAGGTTGATGATGTCAGGTCATTGGAGGATTTGGTTAGGCTTTGTACGATTTTGAAAAGCATACGTGGGTTATCTGGTATTTGTTTATTTTGTTTGAGTAGAAGTCTTTTTTTGTGTTGTTGATAAGTTTTTTGTATTCTGCTAAGTGTGATTGGTAGGCATTAAGTAATGAGGTTGTTTCGTTGTTCCTCCATGTTTTCTCTTTTTTTCTTAGTTCATGTTTGGCTGATCTGATGTTGTCATTGTACCATTGGTTCTGGTGTTTAGGGTTTTTTATTGGTTTTTTTATCATGGGGTTTATCTTGTCTGCTATTGTTTTAGTGATGGTGAGCCAGGAGGAAGTGGCGTTCTCTGCATTAGATAGGCCTATGTTTGTTAGTTCTGTTTGTAAATTTTCACAATTGAATTGTGAATTGAATTTCACAATTGAATTTCACAATTTCACAATTGAATTTCACAATTGAGTTGTACATTTTCACAATTGATTTGTGGAGCTCTGCAGGGCTCAGTGCTGACATCTACATTATTTAATTTGTATCTGGCTCCCTTAGCGACCCTGATACAAAGCTTGGGTTGTACTTCTTATTTATTTGCCAATGATATCCAGTTTGTAGAAAGTATTGACTTGAAACCTCCTAATTCACTGGCACATTTCAATAATTGACTGAGACTGCACAATAGCTCAAAGTTTTCAAAGTTAAAGTAAACCCTGACAAATCTGAAACTTATGGTTTGTTGGTAAAAACTTCTTTGATCCACTTCCAACTCTGGAATTTGTTGCCAGAAGATGTGGTTAGTACAGTTAGTATAGCTGTGTTTAAAAAAGGATTAGATAAGTTCTTGGAGGAGAAGTCCATTACCTGCTATTAATTAAATTGACTTAGATAATAACCACCGCTATTATTAGCAATGGTAACATGGAATAGACTTAGGTTTTGGGTATTTGCCAGGTTCTTATGGCCTGGATTGGCCACTGTTGGAAACAGAATGCTGGGCTTGATGGACCCTTGGTCTGACCCAGTATGGCATGTTCTTATGTTCTTAAGTCAAAGAAGTAGTTACTACTCTGGGAGTACAGTTAGATTGCTGATTGAAATTTCCAGCATTCATTTCCCATTGAATTCAAACTTCCAATTTTTGCTATGCTTTATTTGAAGATTACAATTTTTTCTCAATCAACATGATTTGAAGGCTTGCATATGTGCATATACTCAGAAGACTTGACTACAATGCTCTTTTTCATTGACTTTTACACTAATCAGAAGATTGCAAGTAGTACAGTAGCTAAAGTAATTTTTGGAAGAAAAAAACACGACTGTGACATCACACTTGCAACAGCTTCACTGGTGTAACTTATTGTTGTACTATATTTTGCTTTTATTTCTATTTTAATTTGTGTATTTCAAGACTATGTATTATTACTTGTTATATTTTTTTTGTTTTATTGATAGTTAACTTATGTGCATCTCTTTGTTTTACTGAAGTAAGAAAAAGCGGTTCATTAAGCAAATAAACTAAACTAAATGTATAGACAGCTGGGATTCTTTATCACATTAGAGATCACTATAAATGGACAGAATGTTGTATGTCCTAAAGACTAGATAAAAATAAATATATGCAAAAGAAGTCTTTCATTAAAAATAAAAAATTGATGCTGACAAGAGTCTTATTAATTTCTGTTTAGTCATGGAAAAGAGCTGTCTTTTCTTTGAGCTGAGTTAGTAACACTTGAAACAGAAAATGAATGTCTTAATATTGTAAGAATATCTTCCATTTTGTATTTCTGATCCAGCTTAGCACTTGCAACCTCCCTTGGTGGGGTACATGGAAAGATGGGGGCCACACAGTTCTCAGGGCACATTTTATATCCTGCATCTCTTTTCTTCTCCAACAAACTGCACAAAAGCCACTGGAATGCCCAGGTTCATCTGGCTGAGGCAGAGGTAGGGGTGGGTGGGTGAATACAGTTTTGATGGTCATAGTCATCCCCCACTTCTCTAACACTGTTCAGTTGTGCTCACACCCAAAATGATTTGCTTATGATGTACATTATAAAGAAGGATAGAGTCCCCAAAAAATGGTATTCAAATGAAAGTTTGCTTAAAGTTTGAAAAGTAAGATCCAAGTCATTATGGCAAAAACTAAAAATAGCATCAGAAAAATTATAATCAAGATAGCAAGAGCCTATTTGTCCATGGTACATCCCCAAGGTGTTCTTATCCCAGCTGAACTAGTGTCCAATTCAAAGGTACCTTTCCACTGAAGGGAAGGGCAATTCTTTGTAGCAACCAGCACAAGACAAGACTGAAATGTAAAAACAAACAAACAAAAAAAAAAACCCAAAACCTTGCTGCAAGAAGAAGCCTTCCAAAAAGTTAACTCCAACAGTCTCTCACAAATAATCACTACAATTCTCACTCTTAACTATAAACGGAGAGCAAAGATGAGAAAAGTCAAGAACCCATCCTTTTAAGATACCAGGGGGCGGTCCTTCTCACAGGAAACTTGTCCAAAATGTCCAAAATTCAACAATCTTCAAACCCTCCAGTCTCCAAAAACGCTACTTACCTTGGGCACAATCCACCAGGGAGATGGAAAGACCACTCTGATTAATCTCCTTGGATTGGAAGAAAGATCTTTGATCAGTCAGCCTTGAAAGCCAAAAGAACATTTTATTCAAGCACAAGGAAAATTTATATCCCTGAGCCACAGCCCACAAAAAGGTGGGGATAGGGCAGCGGGAGGACCACAAAAATTCAAAATAAAACAAAAACCCACAAATAAACCCTAGAATTCTGAAAAAAAAATTGCAGGAATTATTTAGCAGCAGTGGCAAAGTACAGCTACATACTCTACAACCCAACGCAACATTTTATATTTGGCAAAATAGTGGAGATTTTAGAACTGTTTGCATTACACAACAAAGGAAGGTTTAAAAGCCGAGAAATAAGAATAATATTAGTGGCAGAGTCAATGCCCTGCACAGAAGCTTAGAACATGACAGCAAATAAAGACTGTAGAGTGCATCCAGTCTGCTCATCCACATCTGCAGTTCAGTTGTATAGTCCCTTCCTCTTCTTCAGAGATCCTCTGTGCTTGTACATGTTTTGTTTTGTTTTTTCTAATTCTGACAGGGTCTGCTTCTCTATCTTCTCTACAGAGAGGAAATTCCATACATGAACATTTTTTTCAAATGTTTAATGACAGTATCCCTACTGTCCATTGTCTTTGACGATTGTTACAAGACAATCATGATTTTCAGGTTTTGATTATGCACTGCAGTAAACAGCATTTGCCTTGATGTAGTGCCTGTTTAAAAATATCTTAGAAATATTTAAAGAGAAAAGTAAAGGAATATGTTTTCTCTGCATGTCAGTCTGCAAAGCTGAGTTTCTAGAACAAATGAAAACACACCTTCTTAAACTGTAAAATGCTTCTAAGTTTGAAATGTTGATATAAAATCTATTGAAATCTTTATAAATCAAAACCAAATTGGGAGGATAAAAAAGCTTGTTTTCCGCATTTCTCTTCAATAGCCTTTCTGTGTAAAGATAATGACTTATTGAGACCGAAGGCAATTTTATACACCTGTTTGTTAAGATATTTTTGTTACATCTCTGCCTAAAAAGAGCTGTCTATTGCAATAATTAACATGTGCTTTATACCAATAATTATTTTCCAAAAATGTGTAAACTTCTTAAAAGACTAAATTTCCATGAAACTGACAAAAACAGCTTGAATGTCTGAAACACACTATTATAAACAATACAGTTATTTTCAACACAGCTGTGCAGACAAGAAACTCTACTATTAAGTGAGAAAATCTGGGATCATAATGTTCAACAACTGGTTGAAACCGTCTTGAAAATAAAAACGTTTTGGAACCTCTAAGCACCATTATTTTACGACAAAGAAAAAGAGTGATTGAGAGAGAGACATATAAGGGTAAACTTTCAAAGAGTGGCAATGTACATGTCAGTCAGGAAAAACCCAGCTGATTTCCCAAAACAAGATAGCCACATAGATTACATCTGAATATCAGCTTGTTGAGCAGCTGAAAAGTATGAGGATAACTTTAAAATTGCTGTCTGCGCACCCATATACATATGTATATGGGCAAGTGGAAATCTACTCCTATACATGAGATGCACGGGTTAGAAAATACATTCAAATGTATCCAGCAACCTGTGTTTATGTAAAACACATGTGAATACATATTGCACTTATCTATATAAGTTCCAGCTTATCCAGCTAAGTAGCAACTTACTTACCCAGATAAGTCTTAAAAGCACTACTTATCTGGTTAAGGGGGTCAATTTTCAAATCCCGTTGGGGCTTTGAAATAACTACATCTTTTTATCCTGGCATGATGCCTGTGAGAGCTGTGCATTACATTTATATCTCTATATATTTATATTTATATTCAGGGTACCATCAAACTAGGATGAGATAACATAGAATAAAATTTCACCTTTCTGAGACTTTCCTCAATCCAAATGACGTCAAAATTTCACCAAGGTGAACTGTGCTGTTTGTATGTCTCACTCTATTTACAAAACTGGCCCCTAAACCCTAAGGGGCGGATTTTAAGAGCCCTGCTCGCGTAAATCCGCCCGGATTTACGCGAGCAGGGCCCTGCGCGCCGGTAAGCCTATTTTACATAGGCCTACCGGCGCGCGCAGACCCCGGGACTCGCGTACGTCCCAGGGTTTTCGGAGGGGGCGTGTCGGGGGCGGGCCCGGTCGTCGCGGCGTTTCGGGGGCGTGTCGGGAGCGGTTTGGGGGCGGGTACGGGGGCGTGGCTACGGCCCGGGGCGGTCCGGGGGCGTGGCCGCGCCCTCCGTACCCGCCCCCAGGTCGCGGCCCGGCGCGCAGGAGGCCCGCTGGCGCGCGGGGATTTACGTCTCCCTCCGGGAGGCGTAAATCCCCCGACAAAGGTAAGGGGATGGTTTAGACAGGGCCGGGCGGGTGGGTTAGGTAGGGGAAGGGAGGGGAAGGTGAGGGGAGGGCAAAGGAAAGTTCCCTCCGAGGCCGCTCCGATTTCGGAGCGGCCTTGGAGGGAACGGGTTAGGCAGCGCGGCTCGGCGCACGCCGGCTATACAAAATCAATAGCCTTGCGCGCGCCGATCCAGGGATTTTAGTGGATACGCGCGGCTCCGCGCGTATCTACTAAAATCCAGCGTACTTTTGCTTGAGTCTGATGAGCAAGCAAAAGTAGGCTGATCGCGCTTCTTTTAAAATCTACCCCTAAGGGGCGGATTTTCAGAGCCCTGCTCGCGTAAATCCGCCCAAAACCGGGCGGATTTACGCGAGCAGGGCCCTGCGCGCCGGTGAGCCTATTTTACATAGGCTCACCGGCGCGCGCAGAACCCCGGGACTCGCGTAAGTCCCGGGGTTTTCGGAGTGGGCGTGTCGGGAGGCGTGTCGGGGGCGGGGCCGGAGCGTGCGGCGTTGTGGGGGCGTGTCGGCAGCGTTTTGGGGGCGGGTACGGGGGCGTGGCTACGGCCCGGGGGCGTGGCCGCGCCCTCCATACCCGCCCCCAGGTCGCGGCCCGGCGCACAGGAGGCCCGCTGGCGCGCGGGGATTTACGTCTCCCTCCGTGAGGCGTAAATCCCCCGACAAAGGTAAGGGGATGGTTTAGACAGGGCCGGGCGGGTGGGTTAGGTAGGGGAAGGTGAGGGGAGGGCAAAGGAAAGTTCCCTCCGAGGCCGCTCCGATTTCGGAGCGGCCTTGGAGGGAACGGGTTAGGCAGCGCGGCTCGGCGTGCGCCGGCTATACAAAATCAATAGCCTTGCGCGCGCCGATCCAGGGATTTTAGTGGATACGCGCGGCTCCACGCGTATCTACTAAAATCCAGCGTACTTTTGCTTGAGTCTGATGCGCAAGCAAAAGTAGGCTGATCGCGCTTCTTTTAAAATCTACCCCTAAGGGGCGGATTTTCAGAGCCCTGCTCGCGTAAATCCGCCCAAAACCGGGCGGATTTACGCGAGCAGGGCCCTGCGCGCCGGTGAGCCTATTTTACATAGGCTCACCGGCGCGCGCAGAACCCTGGGACTCGCGTAAGTCCCGGGGTTTTCGGAGTGGGCGTGTCGGGAGGCGTGTCGGGGGGCGGGGCCGGAGCGTGCGGCGTTGTGGGGGCGTGTCGGCAGCGTTTTGGGGGCAGGTACGGGGGCGTGGCTACGGCCCGGGGGCGTGGCCGCGCCCTCCATACCCGCCCCCAGGTCGCGGCCCGGCGCGCAGGAGGCCCGCTGGCGCGCGGGGATTTACGCCTCCCTCCGTGAGGCGTAAATCCCCCGACAAAGGTAGGATGGGGGTTTAGACAGGGCCGGGCGGGGTGGGTTAGGTAGGGGAAGGGAGGGGAAGGTGAGGGGAGGGCAAAGGAAAGTTCCCTTCTAGGCCGCTCCGATTTCGGAGCGGCCTAGGAGGGAACGGGGGTAGGCAGCGCGGCTCGGCGCGCGCAGGCTATACGAAATCGATAGCCTTGCGCGCGCCGATCCAGGATTTTAGCCGATACGCGCGACTACGCGCGTATCTACTAAAATCCAGCGTACTTTTGTTTGCGCCTGGAGCGCAAACAAAAATAGGCTGTTCGCGCTCGTCTGAAAATCTACCCCTAAATCACCACCAACCCCTCAACTCGACCTATTAGGTGGCCCTCCTATAGAGATATAAATAGGTATACACAGTAAGGCCCACCCAAGAGGCTCTCTTTCTCCAGCCCAGAAATAGCCAAAATGCAATTTCAGAAATTTATCACCAATTGTATTATGGCTATTTCAGGGAAATACGCCTGGGAAAAAGGTATAATTATTTCTGGCATTAAAACCATGCAATAGCATACATCATGCTATCGCACAGTGCAATACTGCCCCTCATTTATCTAAATCCCACCCAAACTCCTCCCCGATGCCACCCCCCCAAAACAATTTGCATTTGCACTGTGCGCTACAGTTTTTTTCACATGCGTTATGGCGTTAACACATGCATTGACATCATAACACATTTTGATGAATGATGCTATAAGTTAGCTTAGGTGAATTGTCAACAAGAAATTGCAGCTAAAAAATAAGTAACTAAATAGCTGCTGAGAAGATTATTGAAAATTTACCACTAGAGACTACAGGGGCAATGATCAAAAGTTTTTACACAGGTCAAGGCATGTTGACCCACATAAAAACAGTTTAATTATTGCCCTCCCCCCTTACTGTGAGTAAAAGTAGGTGTGGTTAAATTGGGGTAGGGAAAGTACCCATGGCGACTGTACTGTACATTCAAATCACTGTGCATACTTTCCAACTCATACTTTATTCCTGCTTCAATACAAGTATCAAGTATGCAAGTGCATTTTATCTTTAATTTTCAGCTTAAATGAATCTGTACCCATCGTTTCCACCATTGTTTGCCCCGGATATATGGAAGAATAGAAAGACTGTGGGCTGATGATTTTGGTGATATACGACTCTTTCGCTGAAACTTTCTGCAAACATTTTTACGATAATCTTTTTGGGTGTGATTTTATCCCCATGTTGCTCCCTTTAGCAGCCTCTGCCATTACCTCTCAGCAGGCAGTGTGCCTGGGTGGCACAGCACATCCTCACCACTGATAGAAGGGAGGAACACTCATACATCTTGTATCCTCAGTGCCATTTTATGGTTGGCAGTGGCCCACTTAGACCCACAGGCTCTGCAGATAGGGAAACAAACTAAACGCCATCTTATTCAGGTCAACCCAAAAAGACTCATCCAGTTCAGGTTTTGCCACACTGCATACAAGGAGTTGTAGTTCAGATTTCCCTAAGAAAATTAGGTCTACATTTCTGTGCATACAATGGGGCAAAACCAGAAATGGATCAGATTGTTTGGATTGACCAGTATAAGGTTGTAATCCTAATCGAAGTCTGGATCCTCCATACTGCAGTGCATGGTATTGTGACCTGAGCTACTATTGAAATGTATTTAAATCTAATCAGAACCAGTTTTCTTCTGCTTAGCTTGTACAATAAAAGAGCATATCTAAACATAATAAATAGAATGGCAGCTCGGGCTGGTCATAGCTGCCAGGGATAATGTGGACCCCCAGACATAATGGTGACCGAATCTTGGCACCCCCCCCACACACACACACCCACTTGTTTCTTTATGTTCCTGGTGGGGCTTCTGGCCGCAGGGTGGATGATTATCCTCGTGTGTTTTTCCAATCATGCAGCCACACTATGCCAGCTGGTTGGATTGGGTATGCAGACGATCAAGGGAGAGAAAAGGTCTAAGGGGAGGAATAAAAGTAAAGAGGCCTGTGGCAGTTTGGCTGTGACAAACTTTCCTCCTGCCGTCCCACCTTCTCTAATGTTTTATATATTCATATATTTGGCTTGCCATAATTCTATTGTTTGCTTTGTCGCAGCATGGTAGGTAGGGTACCCAAGCTTGTTCATATGTTCAAAGGTTGTGTTTGCAAGCTGGACTGTGTTTAGCTGCACTGGTTGCGGGCTCTTTGCTGGCTGTGGTGGGAGTCTAGTACCTTTCTTGGTCTACCGGTCACATGACCCTGGGGTGTGGTAACTTGGTGGAAATATGGCAGATACTCTACAGGGGCTGGGCTAGGTGCAGATGAGGGAGGAAATGAATTTTGTGTAAGATGGTCTTGGTTACTATGCTGTAATAAAGCTGTGGCTGTTGACTTCCATTAATGAATGTTGTAGTTATTGTTGTATGAGTGTGCATGGAGAGGTTGGAGTGATGGTAGACAGGTGTGCATTATGCTATAATATAGACTTTAAAAGAATACAGTTTTCAGAACACAACACTAAATTGTTCTGGTATTTGATTAAACTATGTCTTTAAAATGTACAGTTTCACTTTATTTTAGTATTAAATGAATTAAGGACTTTTATTGAACTGACATTCATCTCAGATAAATTTGCATAGCTCAAAGTGGTTCTGCTGACTGAACTGTTTTCAAGGGCCTTACCTAACCAATCAAGCATTCTGAGTGATTTGCTTCTCTGGACTGGGTTTTATAATTCACAAAGCATGTCTGCTTAGCCTAGTTATTCAAGTGAATGTATAACCACTCAAGCAGGCAATAAGAAAGATATATACTGTTAACAGTATATCACATTTATATTTTCAGAACAAAGAAAATAAATGTTTTTAATCTTACTTATTCCAAAATGATGCCACTCTTACAATTATCCAATACAGCCAAACCATATTCTAACTATAGAAAAATACATGGGAAAAAAATCATAAATAAGAATTATTAAAAAAAATAAACACAGTACTGTGCACTAGTTTTCTAATTTAAAAAACTAAGGTAACTTTTGGCAACAGAATAACAAGGGAAGCCATAGTTACCCTCTTGCTTCCCTCACCCCCACATACTGCACCTAGAGTCAAGAACCAGTCAGAATTTGGAAGTAAAAGGCCACAGCTTTTTTTTCAATAAACATTCACTCCTTAGATACCCAAAACATGCCCTGATCTCCAACTGATCGCTGTATCAGTTGCACAGCTTATGCTTGTGCCTTGCTCTCCCTGCCATTTTGGCAGTCAGGCCAGCTTCTGTAGCATTGGACTCCTATCATCTTCAAGCTAGGATGCCCTCTACTGGCATGACTGTACAATACACACCCCTCAGAGTCCTGCCAATCCTCTAAGCAAGAATGCCTTCTAGCAGTTGTGGCTGCACCGAACACATACTCTTTGGGCTCCTGTTGAGACTTTAAGCTAGGATGCCTCTCTACCATCATAGCTGCACCCAGTTCATGCCCACCAGTGGCCTTCCAAGGTCCTCAACTAGTGCCATGCAAGTGCCCATTTGCCAGTCGCAATGTTACTATGTCCTAATCTAAGTTCTTGCCATGTTACAAAATTGGGATGCTCACTATCAGCATGGCTGCATCCAGCACATACAAACCAACAGCCTTCCGAGCTTCTTGGCTAGTACAACCCAATTGTTTGCCTGCAGGATGCCTGAGTTCCACTTCTTATGCATCACATTGCTATCCAAGACCTACTTGTGAGCCTTTGAGCTGTGATTAATTTGATGCTGCCTGGTTGGTAACCCAGCTGGGCCCCCACTGACTGTATGTGGACTCACGCTGATTGGGACAAGGTCATAGGCTTCACCTGTATGAGCCTCTTTCCCCGCAGGTTGAGACCTTGTGTTCTGAGGTCAGCAAGACTTAGGCGAGAGTCCAGGCCTAGATCAGGGCAGGTGGCAGACAACAAAGATGTGGTCCAGGCAGTGGTCAGGGTAGGCAGAGGTCAGGATGTATTGGTGTCCAGGCAATGATCAGGGCTGGAAGAGTTCAAGCAGTGTCAGTGTCCCAGCAATGGTCAGGCATAAAAGAGCAATCGAAAGGGGAGACAGGATCAGGCCTGCAGCAAAGATAGGACAGGCTGGAACAAGGCAAAAGGCAGGGAAGGCTAGAACAAGGCAAACAGCAGGACAGACTCAAAAAAGGAATAAGTCAGGACAGGCAGAAGAAGGAACACGCACTGCAGTCATGACAGGGGACCTGTTGCTGAGGCACTAGTTGGGAGTGAGGCACGGTTTAAATAACCTACTACCCTAACATCATTAATGAGCAACACTCTTCTGTTTTCTATCAAGGGGCCTACTTAATCAGCACTGTGGTGCACACGTCTATGGAACAGTGGCGTCTGGAAGTGCTGGCATCAGAGAGGTTCTGTGGTTGTGGTGGTGTCCCTGCCGCAGGCCTGCCTTCGCAGTGGCCCAAGTAAGTGAGGCTAGTTGCGGGGCAGAAGGAGGAACTCAGTGGAGTAATGGCATACTGTTGTGCTTGGGGGTAAGCAGGCAGAGGAAATCAGTGGAGTCATGACCTAGTTGTGGTGCTTGGGGGTAAGCAGATAGAGAAAATTGTTAGAGTTATGCCCCAGTGGTGGTGCTTGAAATATGGCAGGCATAATCAAGATATGAAAACCCATCTGTGGTGGTGTTGGGATATGGCATTTGAAGGTTGCTATTGGATGTGCTGTCAGAGCCCTTCAGTGTCAGGATACAATGTTGCTGTTGTGGATATGTAAGGAGGAAGAAGGCTGAGCCAATTTCCATTGTTGTTGTTAAGGATGTGAAAGGAGAAAGTAGGAGTAGTGAAGTCCCAATGTTGTTATTGGGGATGTGTAAGGAGGAAGCAGGAGTGAAACCCCAGTGTTATTGTTGGGGACATTTAAGGAGTAAGCAGGAGGAGTGAAGCCCCCGTGTTGTTGTTGGGGACATGTAAGGAGGAAGCAGAAGGTGTGAAGCCCCAGTATAGTTGTTGGGGATGTAGAAGGAGGAAACAGGCTGAGTCAGGTCCCAGTTGTCTTGATGGGGACAAGTCAGAAGATAGAAGGGTGTGACAGACTCCAGTTTTGTCGATGGGGATATGACAGGAGGCATCAGGATGTGACAGGCCCCAGTGTGGTTGATGGGTACCAGTTAGGAGGTAACAGAATTGGTCAGTTTCCAGTGATGGTAAACAAGTCAAGATAGGAAGAAGGTATCAGTACATGTTAGCCCCAGGGATGTTACTAAAGACTAGGCAAGCAGAATGTGTCACTGCATGTTGGCCCCAGTAATATTGCTAAGGGATAGGCAAGCAGATTATGTCAGCGCATATTGGCCACAGTGATGCTGCTAAGGGCTGGACAAGCAAAAGGTATCAATACATGATTGCCCCAGTGATGTTGGTAAGGGCTAAGCAGGCAGAAGGTATCAGTGCATGTTGGCCCCAGTGATGTTTTTTAAGACATGGTAGCAGGAAGCAGGATGTGTATGACCCAACTGATGTGCTGATGACTCAGCAGGACTCAGCTTTTGGAGTGGTGCGGCCGTCAATATGGCATCTTGGGCTTGGGCACCAGCAGCAGTGTGACTATGGATGTGTGACCCAACTGACAGTGTTGCGGACACAGCAGGACTTAGCATTGCATGTGTTCTAACTCTTGGATTGGCACCTCGCGCCTGGAAGACAGCAGCAATGTGATTGCAGATGTGTGATCCAACTGACAGTATTGGAGATATAGCAGGAGTCAGCATTGCATGTGTTCCAGTCCTCAGACTGGCACTTTGAGCCTGGAAGACAACATAAGTGTGACTGTGGATGTGTGACCCAACTGACGGTGTTGAAGACACTCAAAAATCAATACCCAAAAAATAGCATGAAAATTGAATTATACAAAACATAAGAAGATTCTGCTATGAAGAGCTTATATCAATTATATATATATATATATATATATATATATATATATATATATATATATATATATATGTATATATGTACAGTGACCATCATATAGCGCCACTTGCTGCTTGTGGCTTTTGGAAGTCAAGCCCTGTGAAGCGCTGCGGCTTTTTAATCATAGGTCACTAGTACAAAGAGTTCATGGATTCTCCATGTAGGAGCTATCAAATGCACTTATCTGAGTAGCCATCCACAATGCAACAATGTCTCTTGCAGTCTGTAATCTGTCCAACACTGCGATGTTTTGGAGTTAACTACTCCTTCTTCAGGGTGACTCAAAGTTAGATATGTGGTGGATTAATCTGTGCAATAAAATGAAGAAAATGCTCGCAGCACCGCACATGTAAGTACAACGATTATTGTGGTGGTCGGACTCTTCTAAATGTTTCAGCAAAACATTTTGCTCATAATACTTTAATGGCTTGCATTGCAGTTTGAACAGTTGTTTGAACCCATTAGCAAACTGACTGCATTTTAAAATCAAGTAAGTGTTCTTTCCATGTCTACGCCATATTTAATATATAAAGCTTCATAGCGTCTTTAAGGGCATTTTCTTCATTTTACTGCACAGATTGAAAATACTCTTTTGCTTCATTTTATTGCACAGATTGAAAATACTCTTTGCTGGGGATAATTATTGGTGGGCAACTGAGATAAAGCTGATCCACTCTTGCTAGATCTGGCCAGATGCTGGGCTTGTGGTACCAATATGCCAGCACATCTGTGTCCATATTCTCAATGGGCTCTCTGAGACAGCGGGTCACTGAGATTTGAGCTGCCATCTTCTTTGTTGAAATCAGATGTGTAAGGTTGAACAACACAGAAAGAGAATGCACTACAGTACTATTATAAAATGCTATATTTTCCTCTTCAGATTAGTGCACTGACAAAACACACGCACAAACAGAGAATGCTGAATAATGCTATAATATGTGCGAGTGCAGCTGTGTATGCAGTAGTATGTAATAGCAAAATTAATCTACAAAGTTAATGGCTATACCTGTGACAGTGACTGCCTGCTTTCTTTGTAGATGCACTGACTCTGGTGCAAGAACCAGACAGACAGAGAGTGTAGAAAAAGCCTATCTTGGGCACTGTGGCACAGCTAGAGTAGCACAGTCTAATATAGATGTGATTCGGCAGAACCTTTCAGTTCGGTCTTCGTTATTGGCCCACCGCGGGAAATTTGGTTTCCTGCGGTTCGGGAGATTTTTTTCCGGCTGTCCCAAACCAAACCCCCCCCCCAACCCAACCATTCAGATTTAATTAATTACAATCCCCCACCCTCCCAACCCCCCCCAAAAAACTTGCCTAAAGTCCCTGGTGGACCAGTGGGGGTCCTGGGAGCGATTTCCTGTTCTTGGGCCATCACCTGCCAGTAAACAAAATGGCACCAGTGGCCCTTTTCCCTTACCATGTGACAGGGCTATCGGTGCTATTGGCCGGCCTCTGTCACATGGTAGGACAATGGACGGCCGGCGCCATCTTAAAAAATGGCGCGGGCCATCCATTACTCCTACCATGTGACAGGGACGGCCAATGGCACCGATAGCCCCTGTCACATGGTAAGGGCAAAGGGCCATTGGCACCATTTTGGTAAGTGGCAGCCAACGACCCGGGAGGGGGAGATCGCTCCCAGGACCCCCGCTGGTCCACCAGTGACTTTCGGTAAGTCTTGGTGGGGGGGTTGCAATTAATTAAATTTGAAGGGTTGGAGTAGGTTTGGGTTTTGTTTTTTTTTATGTGCCCTTTCTCCCCCCCAAAAAAAATGATAAGAAAACCGCAAAAGATTTTGTGGGTTTTCTATCATTTCGGGGACCCCCCAAAATATGACAAAATAGGAAGTATTGTCTATATTTCCTATTTCTTCGCAAACAAATGCACATCCCTACTGTCTAATGCTAGTTGCCTGCCTGGCATAGCTTCTGGTACACTGCAACAGGTCCAAATTTAAATCAATCACTGCACTGCAGACAGAAGCTGCAGCCTTCAGCTTTTCCCCCACAGAGAAAAGGTTTGACACACAAACCTTCCTCTTCAGTGACAGTAAGATATTAGAGTAAATAAAAATCAAAAACCTGTACAGATGAACACACACAGCAGCCAAAAGGATTGGAATGGAATGTTTCTGATATTGACAAATGCACACTGTTGATTTAAAATACTGTGGAGTATGGAACAACACAGCTCACACAAAAGCTAGCAATGTTTTTTCTTCCAGAGAAAGATTCAGATGCACTTTCAAACAGTCTGCACATACTATAAGAATAGACAAAGCAATAATTCACTGATTTAGAAAAATATTTCACTCTGATATGTTCCCTTCAGTTGTCAGTCTGATTTCCTTGCCAGCCGATCCTGGTTACTCTGTGACCTCACACAAGAGTCATTGACACAAAGGCTAGTTGCTATGGAAACTCCCACATGATCAGTCTCAGACAGGGTCTGTACTTTACAATGCACTTGAATGCAGCCAATGCTTTTCTATGGGAAACGTAAATGAATGAAGCAAATGACATATCTTTTATTCGAGGGCCTATAAATGAAACAAATTTGAGTCATTTGTTGTAAATTCAGCATTCATTTTAAAAGAATGCACATCCCTATCAGGAATAATATTAGGATATTTCTTTACAGAGATGATAGTGGATGCATGGAGATGGTGGAGATGAAAACTATATCTGAATTTTAAAAAGCATGGGATAAATACAAGGCATCTTTGAGGGAGTAATGGGAATTGTAAGGGTTAGATAAATTGGATGGATGAACAGACAAGATGGGCTATATGGGGGGTTTTTTTTGCTGGGTTTTGGTTTTTTTTTTTTGCATCTTGTTTATATGTTTCTAGAGGCAATTATAAGAATCTGTTGCACATCCCGTCCGTGCTCGGTCTACGCCCGGGCCCGCTCACCTCACTAAGTCCTCTAAGGGTCCTGGGTCGTCCTCCCCAGCTGCATCAGCAAGCACAGCCAGGCCTCGGTGTCCCGTGGTGGCGGTCGCTGGCTTTCCACCTCCAGCCAGGACTCATGGCGGGGCTCGGCGTCCTCTGTGGTATCGGCCCCACCCCTAGGTGCGCACGCGCGGACTGCCCGGTCACTTAAAAGGCCAGGGGTGGATCCCAGCTCCGTGGCGCACCCCAATTGAACGCTGCTTAAAAGGAAGTGTCTGCCTGCACATCCTTGCCTTGGCAATCGGGTCGATCATGCTGTGATTTCTAGTTTGCCTCTGCGTTTCCACTCTTTGTTCCAGTCTCATTCCAGCCTTGTTCCAGTTCTGTTCCAGTCTTGTTCCAGTCCTGTTCCAGCGTCCTTCTGTTCCAGCGTTCTTCTGTTCCTGCGTCCTCCTGTTCCTTTGTCTCCCCAGGTAGTACCTCTCGGACTCTCTTCTTAGTACTGACCTCTGCCTGTTCTTGATTACGTTGATCGCCACCTGGATTTGACCTTTGCCTGTTTCCTCGACCACATCTGCCCGCTGCCTGGAACCGACCTCAGCCTGATTACCAACCACATCTGCATGCTGCCAGGAACTGACCTCTGCCTGATTACTGACCACGTCTGCATGCTGCCAGGAACCGACTTCTTCCTGATTACTGACCACGTCTGCATGCTGCCTGGAACCGACCTCTGCCTGACCTCTGACCACTTCTGACTGCTGCCTGGAACCTGAACAGTGTTTTGGCTGACTAACCACGGACTGACCACTGACATTGACCCCTGCTTTGGCTAACTCTGCTATCTTGACTCTGGCCTTGATCCTTGCCATGCATTCAGAGACTCTCTTTGGCCTTCTCTGGCACCACGGACTTCTAACCTGAAAATTGACTGCGCACCATTGATCGTGGTGGGCAACACCTCTGAACTTTATCTTTCGGAGATCCTGCAAGGCCCACCTAAGACCAGGCGGGCCCTGGTAACCAAGGGCTCAACCTGAGGGAGCCCTGGGTTGCTAGTGGTGAAGCTCCAGCTAGCCTCTGTCTCCTCTTGTGTTCCGCCTCCTGGTGGCAGGCGCTCTCTGGGTCCGACCAGGGAGCCTAACAATCCTGCACTAGGCCAAGGGTCCACCTCCCGGCGCAACAGAATCTTAAGTAGAGTATTAGAATTCTTTAAGATGACACCTCATCAAGCTACTCAGATTTGGTTTTCAAAACTATGATGCTGCAGAACTTGAAGACAATATTGGACTACTCTGAAGAAAACTGATAAATGAAAATCAGCCCCCTCTAAAAAATAAATAAATAAATAAATAAAAGTAAAACAATACAAAACCAAAAAGTATTGCACTAAAATGGATATGGATTCACTGTGTGACACATTGTTACTAAATGCAGCAAAACAAAACAAAACTTTCACTGCTAGCCAATGAATATAAGTACCAAAACAAGAGGGCAAGGGAAGGGAGGAATGTAAAAGAACAGCTGTGAAAATAAATTTCTGTTATATGCTGCTGAATAAGTATCACAACCATTCTATGGCATCTGTAATTCATCCTTCAACCCCTTAGAAATGTTTGATTCATCGTTATAGAACTATGCATCAATACAAAGAGAAACGTGCTACAAAAAGACAGATCAGGAACAAAAGCAAGCTTATCGTTTCAATGGCTGCAACAGGCTTTTCCAGATTACCATCGTTACTTGTAATGTGGATTTGGTCAACATAGGGGATATAAACTCTCAGTCTCAATTCCCAAATCACGAAATGAAATCATCAACAACGTTTATTACTTGCTTTTCCAAATAGGGAGCTCAAAGTGCGTATACGAAATTCATGAACACCAAAACACTGAGAGCTCAATGATTTCTGGGGCTCCATTATTCCTCCCACTGAAGTAATTTATTTTGTAGCTGAAGACTTCTCAGCAATCCTGACATGCTAGAAAAGTTTCAGCCTGTTTAACATTAACTGAAACATAAATTAACCATCTTTTCATTCACATGAGACAAGAAGTCAACATCCTTCCATGTTGCGTGCTGTGTGTGTGTGTGTGTGTGTGTATAGATAGATAGATAGTGATATATAGATATAAATGATTGGATCATTTTTAAAATTTTAAATGAAGTCAAGTAAATAGAAGGATTTTGGCAAACTGTTTACGGTTATATTTAAAGTAAAGGCATATTTGCTTCTGGCAAACTGAACCATTCCTATAAAAAATATTTGGAAGGAAAGGCCCTATAATGCAGCTCTTCCAGCCTGTTAAAAATAAAAAAAATGTTTCTGCAGACATAAAGCATCTGTTCAAGCGATGCTGTTACTTTGCTAATGTTTGGCTTCCTGAAGAACAAGTGGCCCAGACTTCAGCTGAAGGAACATGTAGCCACTCTCCCTCTATCTTTACGCACTGATCAGGATTATTTCTAAGAAACATTTCTTAATCACCTTAGCTGAACTCCGGGGCATCCCTATCATATCTAGCAACTCACTGCTGCTGTCAGTGACATGATGCTGGTGCTGCGCCGATGACGTTAGCACAGGCATCCATGTTATTTATGGGCAGCAGTCAACACTTCTATGCGTCAAGGGTCCCAACTCAAGATGCATGCTCTGGCAGATCCCCTGTGCTCCAGCCTCTCTCCACGTCTCATTTCAGGAATGCGCTCTTCCTTTGAAATCCCATATCTTCCAGTTGGTGCTGGGATGCCCTGTTCTTCCTAATAGTTTATTTCACTGAAGCAGTAGAGAAGCAACAGCTTCAGTCCCATATGTCCAACACTGACATACAGAAAATAATGTCACCTCCCACTTGGGCTCTCCTGCTTCTGCCACTTTACTTGCCTTTGCTCATTATCATCGTTTATTTATATCACGCTTTTTCCAGCAGAGGAGCATTCACCTTCTGGAGAATGCTGAGAACCTGAATCAAGGCCAGCACCCTATGTTTGCTGGGGCAGGCACCATTTTAAGGGGTCTGATTACAAGGCAGGTGGCACTGTCAGAGTTAAGCAAATCGAAAGGACAGGCCTGTGGATGTGGCAAAAATATAAAACAGCAGAAAGTTCTTAGCAATCGGAGAGGGGAATGATGTGAGGTGCTTCTTGCAGCTTTGGGGAAGAACAGAATGCTGACCGTGGACAATGTGGGGGTTTTTTTGCAGCCTGTTTACTCCTCTCCCTGCACCATTTTCCTAGCATTCTCTCCAGTCTCTGATTTTCTCTGGGATTTTTCTACCAGAGGCCTGTAAAACAAAGAGGGTCAGAGATGAGTGGCATGGGGGTTCACAAGGGATGCTGCAGCATGTTCATTTTGGCCTACTTGCACTGGGACGAGGAGTACCTGCTATCTCTTTCTAGCAGCAGTACAAAAATATTTACTATCTGTAAAACTAAATTATGTCAGCTTTCTCATTTCTAGCAGATTGTATTTCTTTACATTTTGTGGGATAGAATAGAAATTATGTAAATATATCCTCCTCTTCACAGGGGCTACACTTCAAGGACTGCTGAGCAATGACAACTCATTGCAGCATTTGGGAAAAAACACAGATTCTTGCTGGGGGAACAGGATAACCAGTAAGCCCCAAGCGATCACAGTCAGTCACTTCAAAGAAAACAGTCTTCTCACCAATTGTTGTGTTCCAAAACAAAAGTGAAGTTTACTCAGTAAAAATAAAGCAGTTCAGCAGTGCAAAAATATTATAGACAGTCCAAAATACAAAAAGCAGTAAGCAACCTCTTTGATGCTGCACAACTCTCAACATACAAACCTCAAGCATGGTAAACAGCAATAACAATTGGAAACTGAGTCTTCCCTTTTCCTCCTAAGGATCTCCTTCTCCCAGAATCCGTCTTAGAATTTAGGCATACTCTTCCCAATGGAAATAATAGAAAAATACTTGGTTGTGCATGTCGTCTTCAGACAAATCTCTCTCGTGAAATTAGGAAAAACCCTCCAGAATCTTTTAGGCTGAACTTAACTGGTCTTGGAATTCTTCAACCATATGAAAAGTAAGGCACCAGCTCTTAGGGACACTTACTCTCTCCTATCCAATCAGATTCTTCTAGCCTCTCTCCAGTTTCCTCATGAATTATTCCCCTGAGGATTGTAGGAGTTTCACTTTTATAACTTTGGACCACTGACACAATCATTGGGTGATGGACCATCCTATCAATCACAATAGTCAATAATATCCCTTGATCCTTCCATTGCTGGAATGTTCCTCATTTTACCTAATGGGCAAGGCCTAAGCAAAGATAAAGTAATATGTGCACTGGAAAGTTTTCTTTCAGCATAGCAAAAATGACATTTTCTTAATCTAAGCTATCCATAATAAGAGGTTTGATGATGCACTTCTATCACTAATACTATTTCCTCCTCAAACAGACTGGGGTCCTGATTCACTTAAGCTCTCCTCCCATTTTGGAAGCAATTTTAAAACAAAATCCACAGTACTTTTTATCCCTGGTCTTTCTACCAGTTTTTAAAGTAAATGGATAATCCCTTGTGCCCTGTGGAGGCCTTGTCATCTTAAGGCAATGCCAAGCTATTTGTGGGTTATGAAGGGCTAGTGTCATGCACACCAACTGATGTATGCTGTTGCTTGTTGCCTAAAAGACACATGGCAAAAGTGGGAGTGATGGTGCAGTGGAATCTAAAAGATACTCACATGCCTTACGTTTTCTTAGGCTCATTACAGCTGTAGCCATTTGGTGAACTGATATCAGCAGGCAAGGGACAGCAAGAACAGGGCTGCACAGGGACCCAGTGATTTGGGGGACAAGCTGCAGAGGCAGCTTCTCCCTTTCACTCCTTCTCTCTCTCTGTTTAATGTGAGCCTGTCCCTTTAAGGACCAAGCAATGGAGGAAAGAGGCTGAGCCAAGCAAGCAGCCTGTTTAGAAAGCAGAGGCTGAATGAGAAAGGAGACACTAGTTTCTCCTTTAAACTCATGACTGGTCCAGCCCACCATCTGCCACCCCCACTCCCAACTCTTGAGACTGGCCAGTGAGAAACTTGCTGGGTGGTCGCAGGCTCATACAGTCACCAAAAGTTGCTATGTGGTTATGTGGCTTTAGGCTTCCATGTGACCAAATCCTAAGGAGTGGGAAGGGCCAACATGTGGCCAGAAGTTGCAGTATGTGTGTCTCTTCCCCAGCCAACAGTTTCAGACTGAGGAAGGGGACAAACATTTTAAGTGAGGGAGCAGATTTTGGGAAAGTGGGTCTTGGTATGGACACCTTAATATTGATGTCATCCGTGCAACCTTGGGAGGGAGAAGGGATGCAGTGGACTGTCTATTGGTAATGTAAGCTTCCCCGTGTGATCTTGTCAAGGCACTTGAATCCCATCCTGAAGGGACCACGTCCTAAGAGTAATTCAATATGCAATCTGAATTACTGTTGGAATCTGTTCTGAGACTGCCAACAAAGTTTCACATTTTGATTTTATTTATGAATTCTCAAACTTTCATTCAAACAATATTTGAACAAAGAAAAACAGATCATAGCATTCTAATATATTAGTAGAAAAAAAATAATAAACATAAGAAAATAAATCATATTATGATCACATCTAACCTAACAAAAAAAAGGAAATAAAGAATTACTTTCAAACTGTGATATGTACTTAAATCACCAACTTATTATACATAAGCACCAAACATCTTTCAGATAGCAATGAATTTTGGTCAGTAACACCTGAACTGAATTTGACTTAGAAGTAAAAAGATTATACAGTTCTGTGCCAGTGCATTCCAATATCTTTAGGGATTTAATTCTTAAACAGTAATTTCCTATGCATTACTATTAGGGATGAATACAGGGCACTCTTCAATATTCTGTAATTTTACATTGTTTTCTATTGGTCAACACCTACTATATATTATAACCAATGCAAAAGATATTTGGTAGCAGTTATGATAGTCATGCTTCCTCAGATGAGATCATGTGAGCCATGAAAGTAGAAAATTACTGCTTTTTCCCATTTCACAGAAATGTTATTTTCTAGAAATGATCAGTCTTAAATTTAGGTTCCTCAAATTCATAAGCAAAACATTTCCTAAAAGAAATTGTAAGAGGGTGATAATCCACAAGAGATCAAACTACTAAGGTCAATTTAGTAAGGCAGATCACTTCTGTTGTCTTAAATCAGTGACTCAGATGAAGAAATCTCACAATCAGTATTTTCATGCATAACCTTGGAAAGGCAATATTGCATTTTGAGCCAAGCAGGATGTGTTTTGGATGCTAGTACCTCATTAATATACAAAATGCAAACACAATACAATACATTTATGCACAGGCCTACAGATACACATAGCAAGAGAATTTAAATTAACTTAATAAATTCTGTTAGCTTCCCAAGTATAGAAATGCATATTTATGGATTTTATTAACGTGACCTCAGTTAATCCTATTACTTACTCAAGTATGAATAGCAATTGAAGGCAAAACAATGTTAATTATAAGAGCAAAATTAATAATATTTCTAAATGAATAATATAACCAAGCATAAATTTATACTTCTACAGTGTTGTGTCAGCAAGAAAATATAAACTTTTAATCACTTAATATGGAGATAAATTATGTCATGCTATTTAATATAAATGTGTTACATAGATTTTTCTGGTGATGTAAAATAGTCATATTACATTGATTATATGTAACACTGATAAATCACGTCTTTCAAGCACAAAATAAATAATAGTACATGTAAAAATTTCTAATTTTTAAAATGCATTGTCAAAAATAAAACCTAGGAACTCTATAACCTGGAAACAGTTCAAAAAATATACTATAGTCCACTAAAAAAGTTATAGATTTCCACTAAAAATCTTATAGATTCATGTGGGACTTTGTAGGCAGCTAGAGTCAGTCTGTGAGCATTTCCAGGTAAAGCATTATATTTGACTAAGAGCATCCACAGATTGCCAGTTGCAATCTGTATCTCTTTAATGGGGCCATGAAAAATTACATAAACAGATAGAGACGATAACTTTCAAACTGGTGCACATGCGTACATTTACATGCATCCTTCGATCCACACCCAGGGATGCAGCCATTTCATAACTTATTTGCATGCATGTTATAAAATAGCCTGGCTGCAAGCACATGCATGCCAAATTTTAAGTGGGCATGTGCATGTGCATGCAAATCCTGCTTCTACCATGCAAACTGGGAGATTTTAAAAGGGGCAAGCTCCGATGCTATTCCCAGTTTTACCACATTACCTAGTTAAGAGATAGATCTTCCAACCCCCACTAGTTTAATAGCCTTCACTCCCCGCAGTTAGCCCTGACCCTGCAAACCCATCAGATCTGCCTAGTTTTTAAAACTTTTTTTTTTTAATTTTATTTTTTTTTTAAATTCTTTATTTATGAATTTTTAATTATAATACAACTCCATTCAAATTTGTATTCCAATTTACATTGAAATTTTTACAGGTTCAGGAATAAATCACAGCATCCAAACACTCTTCAATATGCATCAAAATTATTATTATTCCTTCTCTTCCTGATTCCATATTACTAAACAATAGGGGAGCCTTTGAGCAATTCTAATTAATAAACAAAACAATTCTATCTATATTGACAGAAATATACAGATTATTCATTCATTGCATGCCAATTGAGCTATTTTCTGGAGTCCCCTCTCCCCTACCCTGGTTCCTATGCTGCTCCAGAAATCTCTCGAGATCATTTGGGTCATAATAAATGTATTTCTGATCATTTATATACATTATGCATTTGCTGGGGAACCTAATATATATCCGTATACCAAATAATCTAGCAATGTTGGCAAGAGTTATAAACTTTTTTCTTCTAGCCTGTGTTTCTTTCGCCACATCTGGGAACACCCATATCTTCTGACCCAGATACGAAGAGGTTCTATTTTGCATGAACATTTTTAAGATTTTTTCCTTATCCGAAGACTGGGAAAATTTAACCAATAATGTCCCCCTTCTTTCAATCTGGGCAGTACATGAGGTTTCCAGTAACTCTGTGACGTTCAACGTATCATCTTGTTGAGGCACATCTATATTTAAACCTTGATTTCTCTCTTTCAAAAAATATAAATTTGTAATTAAAGGGAAACTTTCAGGTGTTAATGCTAATATTTCTCTGAAATAGTTCTTAAGTTGTTCCCTTAGGGAGATCATCTTACACTTGGGAAAGTTCACAAACCTTAAGTTGTTATATCGGGCTATATTTTCCAAATTTTCTACTTTCCTTAATAGTGTATTTTCTCCTTTTATAATCGATAATTGTACTTCTCTTACTGAGTTTAATTCTTCCTTAACCTTTACAAGAGATACTTCATTGTTCGTTACCAAAGGATTAATACTTAACAAAGTGGTCTGCATATCTTTTATATTGATATTTAAAGACACTATATTTTTCTGTAATAACAGTATAGCTGACCATAACATTTCCATTGATACATTTTTTGGACTTCCAGCATTTGCACCAAACATAGATAAACCTTCCAAATGACTAAGAGAGTCCTGTCCTGCAACATGTCCAGGTGAAGGGGTCGGGATATTCCCTCCAGTTTCCTTCCGCTGACTCTCAGGATTATCTCTTTTCTGCTCCACCAATTGGGACGGGGAGAAAAACTTTCCCGTCTCCTTTGGCCTCACCACCCTATCTTCTGCTTCCTCGAACGGATTCAACCCACTAGACGCCATCCGTATTATGGGTGAACCTAGTCCGCTGATAGTTGCAAGGCCCATTGGTGGTGCTGGTGTTATTGGCTCCCCAGGACTTAGGCTGACTTCTCCCGACAGTGGGGATATATGCCCTATATCCTCCACTGTAATGGGAAACTCTGGGGGCTTTTTTTCTGTATGTGAGTATATATCAGTTATTGTTGTTTGTACAAGGCTCGGTTTGGCTGGGGTCGAGGCATCCTGCCTCACTTTGCCTTTCCTTTTAGTATGCGGCATGGTCTCAACAACAAATAATATTACAACAAACTTGATATGTACTCACTTTCTGTCACTCCAAACATTTATGGCTTCAGAGTAAAGGAAACTTCCCAGGTCCGTGGCAAAGAGTCCTAGGCAGCCTCCCAGCCTTCGCCGGCCTAAGCCGGTCAAAGCCGCACGCCCCTTACGGAGCGCGCGGCTTAGGCAGCGCGCCGACGGCAGCTACGCGCCATCTGCTGCTGTCTTTATAGCAGCAGGCGCCCTGTGCTGACGTCACTTCCTGGCCTTGTAGTCAATCACGTTTGGCCGCCCTACTCCGTCTCCAGGCCGGCCAGCTGTTCCGGGACCTCGGTTGTTTCAGGCACTAGAAGCGGCAACAAGGTCTGGGGTCTCCTCGCTCCTCAACCTCCGGCTCCCAGGTGTTTCTCCGTCCGCTGCTGTCTTTATAGCAGCAGGCGCCCTGTGCTGACGTCACTTCCTGGCCTCGTAGTCAATCACGTTTGGCCGCCTCACTCCATCTCCAGGCCGGCCAGCTGTTCCGGGACCTCGGTTGTTTCAGGCACTAGAAGCGGCAACAAGGTCTGGGGTCTCCTCGCTCCTCAACCTCCGGCTCCCCTAGTTTTTAAAACTTTTTAACTTACATGTCATCCATAGCATAACTGAAATTACGCAGCAAGAGACCTTGGCACAGCTCTGGTTTATGTCCCGAAACACCCATGCTCCACACAGACCACGCTCATTTCTCGCCCCTTTTTGAAAACTTTGAGATATGTACACTGCGGGAGATACACGCGTATCTGGGCAGCTTTTAAAATCTGCTGGGAGCTCACCAGCCTGACTTATTCGTGCATCCCTAATAAATGCATGCACTGGGCATTTAAAATTTGCCTCATATTGTACCTAGAGTCAATTTCAGGTCAATATTCAGAGAGCCAGCAAGCGGCACATTTATTTGGGTACTTACACGTATACCTTTTCATGGATGTTCAAGGGAACTACCCCAGATAAGTCCACCAATGAATATAATTGTACCCAAATAGCCATTTTTCTGACCACCCTGCAACACTTTCATCAATATCCTTTTTTGGCTCGATACATTTTATCCACACACAAAGTTATGTGCACAAAAAGTAGATAGTTCATGGGAGAAAATATTCAAGCAATTGGTTTTGTGTGGGTAACTCAAAAACTTACCCCCACAAAGCCTTTCAATATCAGCTTCATAGACTTTGGATCATTTGACACAGAGAAACTCAATATTCAGAAAGCAGCAATAATACTGTCTTGAAGGTGGCCATGATAATGCTGCCACATTCTGCTTATCGTTAGTTTCATACATTGGGTGTTAAAGTCCCAAACAACTGGTAGGTAATTAGCATTAAACCTTCAAATACTTTTGGCAATAACCCTCAATTCAGAATATCACAAAAACTAAGAGTTTCCCTCATATGTTTTGGGAGTAGTTTTTGTGATAGGTAATAAGTATTACCATGTTAGTTTTAATGCAGGTTAGTACAAGGCCCCTTATGAAAGAGAGAGAAAGATTCTAATACTTTCTTTTACATTTCATTTGAATGAACTATAGGATTTCTGGGGATAGGCTGGGACTTTTTGGGTATCATGCGAAATAGGATTCTCTATTACATGACTAGGGGATTCTTCGCGTTGGGAGGGAATTCAACAGGTATTCACGAGATTACGAAATATATTGTGTGGGGGTGGGGATATGTAAACTGCCCTAAGGTCTTGAAGGAATGGCAGTATATCACATTTATTGTACTAAATACATTTGTTATGAATGACCACACTCTTTTTTGATGGGAATTGCTGATCAATACCTCAATTAAGATAAATAACAACTGTATTCCCAAAATTCAACAATGATTATATAAACGTATGATTTTGACCGTCATAATAGGCATCATCGTATAATGCTGTTAGACTTTATTACTCTGCCTTATATTTAATCATTGGTCAGTCCTAAGTAATTTTTTTCAAAACTTTTGCAATGTATGCTTACTATGTCTTCCTTCATCCATTAAAATATAAGAATTACATTTTCAGCATTGTCTCTGTATAATTATACTGGACTTCAACTTATCTTTGTGCTGTAAAGTGCCTTCTTTCGCCCGTCAGTTTTCAAAATACGGTACCAATGCCCGACACGGAGCCATGTTTCAGACGACAAAGTCCTTTGTCAAGGGCTTAGTTTGGCATAAAAAAACCCACCATTTCTAATCATTTCTACAGCCATATACAAAACGTTTCTCAGAGCAACCAGTACTACTTACTATTAGGGCAACATGGCGATTCTCAGCATTTTTTTGACATTTCTCTTCCGGTCTTTCCCAGATGTTAGTTATATCCAAACTTGGTTACTTACATCATTAATCACATGATTCTATTGATGTTAGTATAGAGAATTCCAATCTATTGCACTATTTAAACCTGCTGGAGCAATTGTGTTCATCTGAAATATCCACTGTTGCTCCCATCAAATTCAATGCTGCATTGGGATCTCCTCCTCCGGGCTTCATGGGAACAACATCATGACATGCCACTGTAAACTTTGAAATTAATGATTTTTTTCTAAACAATGAGTCACCATTGCTGCTCGAGTTTTTCCCCATTGCAATGCAGCTTCGATGTTCTGTCAATCGTACCCGATGGTACGTTTTGTACGACCAATATAATAAAGGTTGCATGGACAAATTATTAAATAGATAACTCATGTGGACAAACAATCAGTATACAGATGAGCCGTATGAATGTTCCAATATTTATCGATCCATCGTGAACCTACAACAGTTTGGCTACAAAACGAGCAATGCTGGCATGACCAATGGCCTAAAGCATGATTGACACTAGAGTCTGGTATTGGAACAAGGAATGAATGTGTCACTGCATCTCCAATATTTTTACCATGGCTGTAGGTTGTTGTGGGACTGCGGGTAGCGGACCCATCTCTGGTAGTATATGTGTACCCCTGGGCAACGACGCAGCTGTAGAGGAGCTCCAGCAAGCGCCAAGGCAGGTGAGAGGTGTCTGAGTGTCGGCTGGTGTAGATGGACCTTGACCACCACCGCATCTGTGCACAGTAGAGAGACTCAGACAACGCAATGTTTGGTCTCATGAGTAATCCTCTGACTAATCCTAGCCCTTTCGGACCTGCCGCATGGACCAGCAACTGCAACAGGGCGAATGGTGGTCAAAGGATGAAGACATCAGATGAAGACGCGAAGATGTGAGGACTTTATTTATTTATTTATTTATTTAAAATTTTTATATACCGACATTCATCCAGGATATCATATCGGTTCACATTGTAACGCAAAAACAAACGCACGGCATGGCGCTTTACATTGAACAGTAAAAAACATGATAACAAGGCATTAACGAGAGGGGGGAACAATAATATGGGAAGTTTTGCAATAAAATTATATACAAGAATTGCAATTATATACATATGTACAAAAGAAAGAAAACTATGAGGTTAATTTTAATCAGGCTAGGAGATAAGATGGGGAAGAGAAGGGAGGAGAGCAAGGAAAGAGGGGGGCAGAGAGAAAGAAAAGAAGGTGGGGGAGAAAAGGGAGGGGAGAGTGGGGCGGAAGAAAGGGAAACAGGGGAGGAGTGTGGAGAGTGGGAACAGTGGTGAGGTATAGTGAAAAATTAAGTGTATGCTTTTGCAAAGAGCCAGGTCTTGAGCTTCTGCTTGAAAGATTTGAGGCATTCTTCTTGCCGTAGTTCAACAGGCATTTTGTTCCAGAGGGTCGGCCCGGCTATCGATAGTGCACGGGCTCTTGTGGAAGTGAGTTTATAGAGTTTAGGAGAGGGGATAGGCATGGTTGCTAGATGTGCTAGTCTGATGGGCTTATTAGACTGGTGTAAACGGAAGGATTCATTGAACCAGTTCATTTCGGGATTGTATAGGGCTTTGTGGATGAGAGAGAGAGCCTTATATTGTATGCGGGAGGCAATTGGAAGCCAATGTAGGTCTTTTAGAACAGGTGTAATATGGTCATGTCTACGTAAATTGGTCAAGATCCGGGCTGTGGTGTTTTGTAAGATTTGAATGGGATGGATGGCATTATTAGGTAGGCCGAGGAGTAGGGAATTGCAGTAGTCGGTTTTGGCGAAGATTGTGGTTTGGAGAACTGTACGGAAATCGGGGGGATGTAATAAGGGTTTGAGTTTTTTTAGTGTGTGGAGTTTAAAGAAGCCGTCTTTTAGAATGTTATTTATGAATTTCTTTAGTGTGACGTGACCATCAAGAATGATACCCAGATCACGGACTTGTTGAGTAAATTGGAACTGAGGATAAGGGGGGAGGATCGGTTGGCTTTGGGGTGAGATGAGCATAATTTCAGTTTTATTGGTATTAAGAGCAAGGTGGATGGAGGAAAGGAGATTGTTAATGGACTGGAGGGTTTCATTCCAGAAGTCCATGGTTTTTGCTAGGGAGTCAGTGATGGGTATAAGCAGCTGAACATCATCAGCATATATGTAATGAGGGAGGTTTAGACTGGAGAGGAAGTGACAGAGGGGCAGAATGTAAATATTGAATAGGGTTGAGGATAGGGAGGATCCCTGAGGGACACCTCGGTTGAGGGGGATGGCCTTGGATACGTGATTTCCTAGCTGGATTTTGTAATCTCTATTACTAAGGTAGGAGTTGAACCAATTGTGGGCAACACCTGTAATACCGATTTCAGTTAGCCGCTGTAGGAGAATGGGATGGCTAACGGTGTCGAATGCGGAGGAGATGTCAAGGAAGGCTAGAATGTATGATTGCCCTTTCTCAAATCCTTTGATAATGTGGTCTGTCAGGGAAAGTAAAAGAGTTTCAGTGCTATGAGATTTTCGAAAACCGTATTGTGCGGAGGCCAGGATATGATTTTCTTCTAGGTATTCTGTGAGTTGCTTGTTGACAGTTTTTTCAAGTAGTTTAGAGATGAATGGAAGATTGGATATGGGGCGATAATTAGCTGGATCAGAAGGGTCAAGTTTGGGCTTCTTTAGAATAGGTTTGACTATTGCCTGCTTCAGGGAGAGCGGCACCTGTCCAGAGCTAATGGATAGGTTGATGATTTTTGTTAAAGGTTTGGCAATGATGTTGGGTATTGTAAGAAGATGTTTAGTGGGTATGGTATCAGATGGGTGGGTGGAAGGTTTGGCTTTCTTGATAAAGGTTTCTATTTCTAATGTTGAAGTGCAGTCTAGGGAGGAGAGGGCATTGGTGTAATTGCTGGTTTTTGTTTGATTGATGTTAGGTTCGAAGTGGTTGGTAGGATTGGCAGAGGAGGAGAACTTGGATAGCAAATTGTCGACTTTGGTTTGGAAGAATGTGGCAAGTTCTTCACATTTGGATTTGGCTACTACATCAGGGATGTGAGGGGTAGCTGTTTTAGTGAGAGAATTCACGTAATCGTATAATACTTTAGGGTTGTATTGGAATTGATGAATTTTGTTGGCATAGAAGTCTCGCTTTGTCTTGTTAAGTTTGTCACTATAGAGATTTAGGGAGGATTTAAATTGTGCCAGGTGCGTTTGTGAGGGATCCTTGCGCCAGATCTTTTCAGATTTCCGAAGGAGTTGTTTGAGATTTTTTAACTCTTGGGAATACCATGGTTTCTTACTCTTGTTGTTTTGTGGGCAGACACTTTTGGATTGTAGGGGACAGGTGGTGTTGGCTATACTATTGGTGATGTCAAACCATGAGGTAAGCGCTGTGTCTGCATTGGTGAGCTCTAGGTGGTCAAGTTTGTTGGCGAGAGCCGATGTAAGGTCGTCTCTTGTGCAATTTTTTCTGTAGTGAATGGTTATGTTAGTGTTGTCATGGCAGGTGGGTGTCTTAATGGAAAGAGAGGTTTCAATGAGGTGATGATCTGACCAGGGGATGGGTGTGTGGGAAGGGTGATCAGTTTGTATGAGGGCATTGGTGAATAGAAGGTCGAGGGTATGGCCCGCCTTGTGGGTAGGAAAATGGATAGATTGCTTATATCCTAAAGCATTTAGTGAATCAAGAAAAGCGTCACAGGAAGGGGTGCGAGGGGAGCTATCAACATGCAAGTTGAAATCTCCAAGTATGATGGCTGGAATGTCAATGGAGATATTCGTTGCAATGTATTCTATAAGGGTTGAGGGGTTGTTATGTAGGGTGCCTGGGGGGGCGTATATGAGACATAATTGTAAAGAGGGGGATTTGAAAAGGCCTATTTCAATTTTCGGAGGGGGCGGAGTAGAGTGGAGAATCATGTTGAACTTTTTCTTTATGATTAAGAGTAAACCTCCTCCTTTCTTTTTTGGCCTGGGGATGGAGAATGTATCATATGTTTCGGAAGGAAGCTGATTAAGGAGGACAGAGTCGGTATCCTTTAGCCAGGTCTCTGTTAAGGCACAAATATCTGGGTCTTGGTCAGAGAGTAGGTTGCAGAGAAGGGGTATCTTTTTGTTTAGAGATTGGACATTGAGAAGGACAAGAGATAGTGCAGTAAGACCAATAATTTGGGTAAGAGGGGGGGCGATCATGGAGGGGAGAATAGTTTTTATATGAGAGTGGTGTCGTGGGTATAGGGGGATGATGGGTCTGCGTTTGTTATAGTTGAGGATGGAGATCTGGTGCTGATGCATTTTGTAGGATGGGGTGTTGGGAGGAGGTGTGAGAAAGGAAAGAAGGAAACAAGAAAAAGAAAGGATAATGAGGGATAATTGGGTGATTGGTACAGCTGAGTTGTGGTGGTGGAGAGAGTCACAATAATAGGTAAAAACTTCAATTTTGAGCACAGTGAGAGGAGCACAATGATAGGCAAAACACTTCACTTTTTGAGCACAGTGAGAGGAGCACAATGATAGGCAAAACACTTCACTTTTTGAGCACAGTGAGAGGAGCACAATGATAGGCAAAACACTTCACTTTTTGAGCACAGTGAGAGGAGCACAATGATAGGCAAAACACTTCACTTTTTGAGCACAGTGAGAGGAGCACAATGATAGGCAAAACACTTCACTTTTTGAGCACAGTGAGAGGAGCACAATGATAGGCAAAACACTTCACTTTTTGAGCACAGTGAGAGGAGCACAATGATAGGCAAAACACTTCACTTTTTGAGGGAACAGACATCTGTGAAGGAATAGGTGGCAAGTTCATGCGTCGGGGGATATAGCCTAGAAAAGGAGGGCTCTTACCCCAACAGGAGGGTCATTTCCTTCTTTGACCCTTTGTTTTTGTCTGGGCAGCGATTTGGGAGGATGACCAAAGGCTAGTTCTCACCGAGTTGGTGGGCGGGAGGTAGACTGCAAAATTTGGGGTATGAGGAGTGAGGTCAGATGTATGGTGCCGTTCGAGAGGGCCGCTCGAAGGGGCGCTTAAAGGGGCAGGCCCCTTTGGCGCGCTCCTTCGGCGCGTGACGCTAGGCGCGTGACGCCTGGACGGAAGGGACTTTTAAATCCCAGCGCGGGCTGCCTTGATAGGCCGGCTGTCGCTGGAGCGTCGAGGGTTGGCTGTCCGTCGGTGGAGGCGGGGCGATCGGCCCGGAGCGGATGAGGACGGCGCCCGGAGAGAGGTAAGGTCGGCAGGCCGGCTAAGCCTCGTGGTCGGCGAAAGGGACCCGTTCGGGGTAGGAGCGCAACAGCAAGGCCTTACCCCGGTGGGTCCTCGGCGCCGAACACGCAGGCCCACTCTCCTGTCTGCCGCCGGAACGAAGAGGAAGGCTTGGAGCAGCGCGGGCCCTTTAAATCCCAGCGCGGGCTGCCTTGATAGGCCGGCTGTCGCTGGAGCGTCGAGGGTTGGCTGTCCGTCGGTGGAGGCGGGGCGATCGGCCCGGAGCGGATGAGGACGGCGCCCGGAGAGAGGTAAGGTCGGCAGGCCGGCTAAGCCTCGTGGTCGGCGAAAGGGACCCGTTCGGGGTAGGAGCGCAACAGCAAGGCCTTACCCCGGTGGGTCCTCGGCGCCGAACGCGCAGGCCCACTCTCCTGTCTGCCGCCGGAACGAAGAGGAAGGCTTGGAGCAGCGCGGGCCCTTTAAATCCCAGCGCGGGCTGCCTTGATAGGCCGGCTGTCGCTGGAGCGTCGAGGGTTGGCTGTCCGTCGGTGGAGGCGGGGCGATCGGCCCGGAGCGGATGAGGACGGCGCCCGGAGAGAGGTAAGGTCGGCAGGCCGGCTAAGCCTCGTGGTCGGCGAAAGGGACCCGTTCGGGGTAGGAGCGCAACAGCAAGGCCTTACCCCGGTGGGTCCTCGGCGCCGAACGCGCAGGCCCACTCTCCTGTCTGCCGCCGGAACGAAGAGATGAAGAGATGAAGAGATGAAGAGATGAAGACAAAGAAATTAGATGGAGACAAAGAAATTAGATGGAGTCTCAAGGGTTTAGAGTTCTGAGGTGGTACTGCGACAAGGCGTGCCCAACACTGCCCAGCAAGGCAATTCACGGACCATGCATGCACGCACCCTACTCAACCAGGCAAGGCAGGTCACGGACCACGCTTGAAGTTCCCAAGACAGGTTGATTGTAGATCCAGGGTAAGGTATGAGAAGACTCAGCAAGACCTGAACCGAGACGTGCCCACCAGGCTGGTAAAGGCAAGGACCATGTCGAACAGAGCAGGACATAATTAGAGTTCATTATCATGATAAGACAGTCGCAGGGGATTCCGGAGAATCTGCAGTAAAATAGGACCTTAAAGAATAACCTAGGGGCCGAACCCCAGGAACCTAGGACTCGGGGCCCAAGACTCAGTGCGGGACCATAAATAGGATGCAGAGTATGGCACTGGAGCTCAGAGGTAAAAGCAAGAACCATCCGGTGAAGAAGCTGTCGAGGGAAAGGACTTTAGAAGATTCGAAGAGAAGGACTAGAGGCAGGACATCTGGAACTTCAGAGGATAGGTTTGAAGAAGGACCAGTGGCGGGACATCTGGAACTTCCGGATTTAGAAGGTTGAAGAGATGAGAAGATTTGAAGACTTGAGACATGAGAAGATTTGTAGATGAGAAGACATCGAGAGGACGAACATCAGGAACATCTGGAACACAGAAGCTGATGAGACGAGAGACCAAGACGAAGACATGGAATTCCAACAGAGTACCAACGAGAAGCTGGATTCAGTGAAGTCCTAAGGAGGACTGGCTCCTTGCGAAGGCAAGGAAGGAATGACGAGCCCCTTTTGTAGGGCTGAAGAAGCGACTCTCATGATGATGTCAGAAGAGCACCACACATTCGCTGTTCCTTTAAATACTGATGAGAGAGCCGGCCTCGCTCCCTAGGAGGAAACAGGAAGCAGTGCAAGACCCTGGACAGCGGTCCTGCTGACGACGCTGGAGACTGCAGGAACAGGGGCTGGAACTAGGCCTCTGATCAGGCCCCGAAGAGACCAGCAACTTCCCCGCTGCAGAGAGTGGACAGGAGGCGGCTCCAAGTTGCAGGTGAGCCCAGGGATGAGGGGCCTTCTCCCCTCGAGGGAACAAGGTAGGTTGGTGACCTCCGGGCCAAATGGAAATGCTGCAATGTGGCTCCTGCCGCAAGGGGAAACACGTTGGCGGTCTCCGGACCGCAATGAGAAAGCTAGCGTGACTCCTGCCACGGGATGAATGAGTCAGTGGCCACCAGGCCACTTGGGAGGTGGCAGCATGGCTCCTGCCATTTGAAAGACATGTCAGTTGCCTCCAGGCCACGTTGCTGACAGCAGCGCAGCTCCTGCCGAAACAGCAGTTGCAGCGCGGCTCCAGCCGTGATGTGAGAGCGTCGGCGGCCCGAGCCGCAGAGATGGCAGGGAGATGGTGACGGCATCCTGCCGCGGCAGCTGCGGTCAGAATCGCAAAAGGAGGGGGAAAAAAAGTTGAGAGACGGCCACAGGCCGAATCCCAACATAGGTAACAATCGGTGTGTCTTTGAAAACATTATGTATCTTTAAAATTGGCCAATGCTGGCGAATGAGTGATGCTATTAAACCCGCTTTATTTGAGTAAGGTATAGTACAAACCAATGGAATGTCAACTTTTTCAGATAACAATAACCATGGTCTTTCTGCGTGATATGCATGCCTGTATGCCATTTTTCTGCATTTATAGGGATATCCCTGAATTAGGAAGCTTCTGAAATGAACTCCTGTTTGGTATCGCACACATGTCATAAATGCAAAAATTGCCCTACTGGCACGTTTTTATGAAGATGATATGGGTGAAAACTTGTGTAGTGTAAAAGGGTATTTCTCTCACATGTTTTTCTGGACAAGGACATAGTTAATCTTCCATCAGACTTGGTGATATGGATATTTAAAAAAATTAATTATATGTCAGTGATACGAAATAGTAAACTGCAAATTGACGTCTAATGTATTTAACCACTGGTGGAAGCATATAAGGCTCGCTTCATCTGAATGCCATAGAAAAAAAATATCGTCTATGTATCTGGTCCAGTTGGTAACATTTACAAATTGGGCAGCCGGATAAAGCTTTTCCTCCTCAAATGATGTAATGTATAAATTAGCAAGGCTCGGAGCCATGGTAGCTCCCATCGCGGTTCCACAAGTTTGTTTATACCGGATATCCTGAAAAATAAAAAAAATTTCACATAATGCGATTTCTGCTTTTGAGTTAAAAAATTCTGTAGGGACATGAAGGAGTTGCGCTCGTTTCTCCAATATTTGAGAGAGAATCCGCAAAGTATCTTGCTGTGGAATATTAGTGTATAGCGCTTAGATATCTAAAGTTACTAGAATTGCTGTATCAATCTGCTGTACCTCTTGTAAGGTAACAGAGAGTAGGATTAAATGGGCAATTTTCTCAGTGGAAGGGAGTGGACAGTGGAGTGCCTCAGGGATCTGTATTGGGACCCTTACTGTTCAATATATTTATAAATGATCTGGAAAGAAATACGACGAGTGAGATAATCAAATTTGCAGATGACACAAAATTGTGCAGAGTAGTTAAATCACAAGCAGATTGTGATAAATTGCAGGAAGACTTTGTGAGACTGGAAAATTGGGCATCCAAATGGCAGATTAAATTTAATGTGGATAAGTGCAAGGTGATGCATATAGGGAAAAATAACCCATGCTATAATTACACGATGTTGGGTTCCATATTAGGTGCTACAACCCAAGAAAGAGATCTAGGTGTCATAGTGGATAACACATTGAAATCGTCGGTTCAGTGTGCTGCGGCAGTCAAAAAAGCAAACAGAATGTTGGGAATTATTAGAAAAGGAATGATGAATAAAACGGAAAATGTCATAATGCCTCTGTATCGCTCCATGGTGAGACCGCACCTTGAATACTGTGTACAATTCTGGTCGCCGCATCTCAAAAAAGATATAATTGCGATGGAGAAGGTACAGAGAAGGGCTACCAAAATGATAAGGGGAATGGAACAACTCCCCTATGAGGAAAGACTAAAGAGGTTAGGACTTTTCAGCTTGGAGAAGAGACGACTGAGGGGGGATATGATAGAGGTGTTTAAAATCATGAGAGGTCTAGAACGGGTAGATGTGAATCGGTTATTTACTCTTTCGGATAGTAGAAGGACTAGGGGACACTCCATGAAGTTAGCATGGGGCACATTTAAAACTAATCGGAGAAAGTTCTTTTTTACTCAACGCACAATTAAACTCTGGAATTTGTTGCCAGAGAATGTGGTTCGTGCAGTTAGTATAGCTGTGTTTAAAAAAGGATTGGATAAGTTCTTGGAGGAGAAGTCCATTACCTGCTATTAAGTTCACTTAGAGAATAGCCACTGCCATTAGCAATGGTTACATGGAATAGACTTAGTTTTTGGGTACTTGCCAGGTTCTTATGGCCTGGATTGGCCACTGTTGGAAACAGGATGCTGGGCTTGATGGACCCTTGGTCTGACCCAGTATGGCATTTTCTTATGTTCTTATGTTCTTATGTTCTTATGTATTAAGAATGTATTTTGTATCCTTGGAATACGATCGTGCTTCAGTCACAAAAGGTTGTATCACTACATCTATGAAAGTAGAAAGTGGCTCCAACAAAGAACCTATGGGCCAGATTTTATAACATGCGCGCAGGTGTAGATTTGTTCGCACAACCCAGCGTGAACAAATCTAAGCACAATTTTATAACATGCGTGCGCAGCCATGTGCATGTTATAAAATCCAGGGTCGGTGCGCGCAAGGGGGTGCACAATTGTGCAACTTGTGCACGCCAAGCCAAGCAGCCTTCCTCCATTCCCTCTGAGGCCGCTCCAAAATCGGAGCAGCCTCAGAGGGAACTTTCCTTCTGCCCCCCACACCTTCCCCTCCATTCCCCTATCTAACCCACCCCCCAGGCCTAACTAACCCCCCCCCCTGACCTTTGTTGGAGAAGTTACGCCTGCGTCTGGGCCAGATTTTATAACATGCGCGCAGGTGTAGATTTGTTTGCGCAACCCGGCACAAATCTATGCCCGATTTTATAACATGCGCTTGCACTGCCCCGGAACACCCCCGGCCAGTGTCCCGCCCATGGCCCCACCCCCGGAACGCCCATTTTTTCAAGCCCCGGGACTTACATGCATCCTGGGGCTTGTGCGCGCCGCCGAGCCTATGCAAGATAGGCTCAGCGCGCGCAGAGGGAGGCAGGAGGAGGTTTTCGGGGGTTGCACGCATATCTTATGCGTGCAACCCTTTGAAAATCTACCCCTATTGTTGTGACAATTGGATGTCCCGGTGGGTCTGTTAAATCTTTATGCACTTTTGGAACCATGTACATTGTAGGAGAAATTGGATGCTTTACACGCAAGAATCTAATTTCTCTAGATGTTAAAAAATCCAAGAGTAAACCTTCTTCAATTACTTGATCAATCTTGTGCTGTAATTGTTGTGGTTCCCGATCGCGTCCCTACGCGATCCGACCCCCCTACCTTCATCAGCGGCCCGGTTCCGATCCCCTCGAGGCGCGGGTCACAGCGCTCCGGTCGCGGGATGAAAATGGCACCTTCCCCAGCAGCAGCAGCGGCAGTCGGAGGGAGAGCTCCGCCCCTTGTAGGGGCTGAGGCAAGAAGGAGGGGCCGTCCCCGGAAGATGACGTCAGCATAGGCGGGGGATTTAAAGGCGACTCAGTGGGCTGCTGATCGCCTTTCAATAGGTTTCCTGCCGTGCTTGTGACCTGTGCTGTGCTTTGGACCTGACTCTGCTTTGCCTTCTGCCTGCCTGCCTAGACCCGGATCGGATTGGACTTCGCCTTGCCTGCTGCCTACCTAGACCCGGACCGGATTGGACTCTGCATTGCCTGCTGCCTGCCCAGACCCGGACCGGACTGGACTTTGCTTTGCCTGTTGCCTGCCTAGACCCGGACCGGATTGGACTTTGCCTCGCCTGCTGCCTACCTAGACCCGGACCGGATTGGACTCTGCATTGCCTGCTGCCTGCCCAGACCCGGACCGGACTGGACTTTGCTTTGCCTGTTGCCTGCCTAGACCCGGACCGGATTGGACTTTGCCTCGCCTGCTGCCTGCCTAGACCCGGACCGGATTGGACTGTGCTTATCTGCTGCTTGCCTAGATCCGGGTTGGATTGGGACTCTCCTGCCGGGCACTGTTCCGTGGTCAGGTTGGGACGTTATCTCCCGGCGGGATTCTTCTCCGGCGATACTGAGCAGTTCTTCTGGAGTCCGCCTTCCGGTGACGAAGGGCACCAGATTCCCCAGGTGGGTGACTTCGTTCCGGGCCAAGGGTCCACAGTTAACAGATTGAAAGGCCATGGACCCGGTGGACTTGTCCGGTCTTCAGGCAATTCCTGGACTCGCTCAACAACTAATGCAGCAGCGACAACATCAACAACAGCAGCAACTGTCTGGAGGCTTTAACGGCAACCGTAGACAGACTAGTCCGACGGCTAGAGGCTCCCCAGGGAGCGGTAGCGGCAGCACCACCAACTCCACCACCCAGTGCCTCAGCATCTGTCTCTCATTTACCAGCACCACCTCGGTTCTCAGGAGAAGCTACAAATTGTCGAGGATTTCTCAATCAATGTTTTATTCGTTTCTCCTTGCAAGAGATCCAGTTCCCCAACGATCGAACAAAGACGTCTTTCATCATCTCTTTACTAGACGGGAAGGCCATGGCGTGGGCATCACCCATCTGGGAGAGAGGAGATGCGATACTAAACGACTTGACTAGGTTCGTATCTACCTTCCGACAAGTGTTCGACGAACCCGGAAGACTTTCAACCGCGTCTTCAGAACTCCTTAATTTGCGTCAAGGAACAGGAACTTTGGCTGACTTTGCAATCACTTTCCGCACCTTAGCCTCTGAATTAGGATGGCAATCGGACTGCCTCCGAGGCATTTTCCTGGAGGGACTGTCGCCACGTATAAAAGATGAACTGGCGGGACGCGACCTTCCTGAGGACTTGGACGCACTGATTGATTTGGCGGGTCGTATTGATCGTAGGATTTTACAACGGGCCAAAGAGGCCAGACCTCCTCGACGACTGGCACCCTTGGCTCCTCACTTCTCGCGTCCCTTGGTGCCTTCCACCGCCACGGAGAGTTCTACTACCGCCCATGAAGAACCCATGCAGCTCGGAAGGAGTCGGCTAACGCCTGAAGAAAAACAACGCCGGAGGAGAATGGGTCTCTGTTTATACTGCGGTAACAAGGGCCATCTTCTCGCTCAATGTCCCGAGCGTCCGGGAAACTTCCGATCCTAGGTATCTCGGAGGAGCAGACCCTAGGGGGAGATCCAGCTCCTCAGTTCGTGGTTCCTGTTACCATACGCGGAGGACATGGGACATTTACTACACAAGCATTGGTTGATTCCGGAGCAGGAGGGAATTTTATTTTGGGTAAACTAGTTCATCAACTTCAGATTCCCACACAGCCCTGTAAAGTTCCACTATTTATCTCCTCCATCCAAGGGGAGAATTTGCCGGGACAAGTTTCCTGTATGACCACCCCCATTGTGCTCCACACTGGCATTCTACACACAGAAGAGATATCTTTCTTTATTTTAGGAAAAGCAGTCCATCCCGTGGTCTTAGGACTACCCTGGCTTCAAAAACACTCTCCCATCATGGATTGGAGGACTCTGCAGATTGCAGCCTGGGGTCCAGAATGTCAAGGGTCCTGCATTCACTGGTCACCCCACCCAGGTTTACCGTTAACCACTACCAAGATTGGATTACCGCATCACTACTCCGAATTCATGGACGTCTTTTCCAAAGAGAATGCCGAGATTCTTCCCTGCCACCGAAGATTCGACTGTGCGATCAATTTATTACCTAATGCTATCCCACCTAGAGGGAGGACTTACCCGCTTTCAGCACCGGAGTCCCAAGCTATGGCTGAATATATTGAAGATAATCTGGCACGGGGGTTTATTCGACCCTCTACATCTCCTGCTGGGGCAGGATTCTTTTTCGTTAAGAAGAAGGACGGGTCTCTAAGACCATGCATAGATTACAGAGGACTTAATGCTATAACTCGCAAGGATCGTTATCCGTTACCCTTGATACCCGAGTTACTGGATCAACTGCATGGAGCCCAGATATTTTCAAAACTCGATCTACGCGGTGCCTATAACCTGGTTCGAATCAAGCCAGGTGATGAGTGGAAGACCGCTTTCAATACCCGCAACGGCCATTATGAATACCTTGTAATGCCTTTCGGCCTGTGTAACGCACCTGCGGTTTTCCAAAACCTGATGAACGAGGTGTTTCGGGACATGTTGTATAAACAAGTGATCATTTATCTGGACGACATTCTCATTTTTTCTAAAGACTTGGATACACATCGCAGAGATGTTAAGCTGGTTCTTCAGCGATTAAGAGAGAATCACCTGTTTGCCAAATTGGAGAAATGTCTCTTCGACCAACAGTCCATTCCTTTCCTGGGATTTATTGTATCCACCACTGGTTTCCTGATGGATCCGGAGAAGGTGGCCTGTATTCAAGATTGGCCACAGCCCAAGGGACTGCGGGCCATACAGCGGTTCCTGGGGTTTTCCAATTTCTATCGAAATTTTATACCTCATTATTCCCACATTGTGGCACCCATTACCGCGTTAACCAAGAAAGGAGCTGACACCAAACGGTGGCCTCAAGAGGCACGACAAGCATTTCAAAAATTGAAAATGGCCTTCTTGGAAAAACCTTGCCTGCACCATCCGGATCCGAATCGTCCGTTTATCGTAGAGGTGGATGCCTCCGATGTAGCGGTCGGTGCTGTCCTAAGTCAACACTCTACCCGAGGAACATTACTGCCCTGCTCCTTCTTCTCTCGGAAATTTTCTCCAGCGGAGAGGAATTATGGAATAGGAGATAAGGAATTGCTGGCCATCAAGATGGCCTTCGACGCGTGGAGACAGTGGTTGGAGGGTGCCCAACACACCATCACGGTCTATACCGACCATAAAAACTTAGAATATCTTAATAAGGCTCAACGCCTCAATCCTCGCCAGGCACGATGGTCACTGTTTTTCTCCCGTTTTGATTTTGTCCTCCGTTTTCGTCCCGCTGCCAAGAATGGACGGGCTGATGCTCTCTCCCGATCTTTTGAGGTGGAGGATCTTCCTGAAACTCTCAATCATGTCATTGATCCCGCCAAACTGCTACTGGCAGTCACCAGCACAGCACCCTCCGGGAAGACGGTGGTTCCCCTCCGACTTCGCCCCAAGGTACTATCTTGGGCTCACGACTCCCTTACGGCTGGTCACCCCGGCCGTCAACGCACCTGGGAATTGTTAGCACGGTATTACTGGTGGCCCCAAATGAAGGAGGATGTACGGGCTTATGTTTCCTCCTGTCCTAAATGTGCTCAGCAGAAGCCGTTGCCAGGTCGGCCCTGGGGACTTCTCCAGCCCCTCTCCCCTCCTCTCGAACCTTGGACTCACATTTCCACGGACTTTGTGGTCGATTTACCTCCTTCTGGAGGGCATCAGGTTATTTGGGTCGTGGTAGACCGCTTTTCCAAAATGGCTCACTTTACTCCGTTACCCAAATTGCCCTCTGCTCCCGAATTGGCGGATCTCTTTGCATCTCATATCTTCCGTCTTCATGGACTTCCGCTCCACATCGCTTCGGACAGGGGTCCGCAGTTTACGGCCCGATTCTGGGGTGCGCTTTGCACGAAGTTCGGTATCCATCTGGACTTTACCACCGCGTTTCATCCTCAGGCGAACGGTCAGGCTGAACGTGTCAATAGAGGTTTGAAATTGTTCTTACGCCTCTTTGTTAACCATCGTCAGGATGATTGGGCCGGTCTCCTGTCGTGGGCCGAATTTTCCCACAACTCTCATGTAAATTCCGCTACTGGAGAGTCTCCTTTCCTGATTGTTTTTGGGAAACAACCTAGGCCTCCTCTTCCACTCCCGGTTCCGGTGGCTTCTCCGGCTGCTCAACTTTCCGCTCAGCGGCTTCACGATCTGTGGGAGGCCACTAATCGGCACCTTCTCAAGGCAGCCGCCGCTGCCAAACGGATGGCGGATAAGCATCGCCGGCCTGCTCCACAGTTCCTATCTGGGGACAGGGTTTGGCTCTCTACTCGTCATCTACGCCTCCGGGTCCCGTCCATGCGCCTTGCTCCCCGATTCATCGGTCCCTTCCTTGTCCGGGACCGCCTGGGTCCTGTTACCTACCGCCTTCGGCTTCCTCGGACTCTCCGGATCCACGATTCCTTTCATGTTTCCCTTCTGAAGCCTGTACTTACCTCCCCGTTTCATGCGACTCCTCGCCAGGATTCCGCTGTCGAGTCTGCGGAGGACGCCATCTACCAGGTTCGGGAGGTCCTCGATTGTCGTCGCCATCATCGGAGATGGGAGTATCTTCTTGCCTGGGAGGGGTTCGGCCCGGAGGAGAACTCCTGGGAACCGCGGGCCAATATACTGGATAAGACTTTGCTTCTTCGCTTTCATCTCACCCATCCGGAGAAACCTGGTCCCTCCAGGAGGGGGCGTAAGACGGGGGGTACTGTTGTGGTTTCCCGATCGCGTCCCTACGCGATCCGACCCCCCTACCTTCATCAGCGGCCCGGTTCCGATCCCCTCGAGGCGCGGGTCACAGCGCTCCGGTCGCGGGATGAAAATGGCACCTTCCCCAGCAGCAGCAGCGGCAGTCGGAGGGAGAGCTCCGCCCCTTGTAGGGGCTGAGGCAAGAAGGAGGGGCCGTCCCCGGAAGATGACGTCAGCATAGGCGGGGGATTTAAAGGCGACTCAGTGGGCTGCTGATCGCCTTTCAATAGGTTTCCTGCCGTGCTTGTGACCTGTGCTGTGCTTTGGACCTGACTCTGCTTTGCCTTCTGCCTGCCTGCCTAGACCCGGATCGGATTGGACTTCGCCTTGCCTGCTGCCTACCTAGACCCGGACCGGATTGGACTCTGCATTGCCTGCTGCCTGCCCAGACCCGGACCGGACTGGACTTTGCTTTGCCTGTTGCCTGCCTAGACCCGGACCGGATTGGACTTTGCCTCGCCTGCTGCCTACCTAGACCCGGACCGGATTGGACTCTGCATTGCCTGCTGCCTGCCCAGACCCGGACCGGACTGGACTTTGCTTTGCCTGTTGCCTGCCTAGACCCGGACCGGATTGGACTTTGCCTCGCCTGCTGCCTGCCTAGACCCGGACCGGATTGGACTGTGCTTATCTGCTGCTTGCCTAGATCCGGGTTGGATTGGGACTCTCCTGCCGGGCACTGTTCCGTGGTCAGGTTGGGACGTTATCTCCCGGCGGGATTCTTCTCCGGCGATACTGAGCAGTTCTTCTGGAGTCCGCCTTCCGGTGACGAAGGGCACCAGATTCCCCAGGTGGGTGACTTCGTTCCGGGCCAAGGGTCCACAGTTAACAGTAATGTTGGCGTGGGGTCATTTGCTAATTCTTCATAATTATTGGTATCCTTTACATGTAAAGTAACCATATTGATATATTTCACCCGATCCAAAATCACCACAGACCCGCCTTTGTCTGCCTTTTTGATGATAATATTATTCTCTTTTTTCAGATGTTGTAAGGCTAAAAATTCTTCACGGGTAAGACTGTATCGTGGTACCGATCTTATTTTCTCAATATCTTGGAGATCCAATAGAACTAAATCCATAAATGTTTTTTTTTAATTATCTCTTTATTAATTTTTTTCAACAAATCTTTCAAAGTATCCAGTTTGAGACAGCAATATGTCATTACATAAAGATAAAATAAAATACATTTCAAAATACAGAAAACACAAATCATATAATAATTTCTCCATATATAACACCCATTAGACCTCTAGTATGGGGGAAGGTGAGTAGCTGCAAATCTAGGAGAAATACAAGAAATATATATTCTAACAATAGCATCGAAAAAACCATGTATTTTACTCAAGACCAGAAATATTAATGGTTAGTTGATGTAAAGCTTTCTTCCCTTCAACAAAGCTTTTTAAATGTTCTTGTCCTAAAAGATATATGTGTTCCTCTTATATTTCACGATGCATTTGCATGGGAAGAGTAAAAAAAAGGTTGCTCCCACAGCTAGCACCTCAGATTTTAAATCAAGAAATGCTTTCTTTCTCTGTTGTGTTGTTTTGGTGACATCTGGGTAAATTCTTACTTTAGCTCCCATAAAGCTTTTACTGGCCTTTTTAAAATAGGCCAGCATGATATCCCCCAGATATTTTTCATTAAAAAATGAAATTAGGAGCGTAGATCTCTCTGCGATTTCATAAGCTGATGATTCTAAAAATTCCGTCAAATTTTCCAGAACATTTGGGGTTCTTGTTTGTCTTTTCTGAGATTTGCGTAGAGGAAGGAAAAATACTTTGTCCAGCGGTGGAGTTTATTCAGTAGTAATTTCCAGAACTTCAGTGAAGTATCTCTTTATGGTTAAACGAGGTAACTTACAACATCTAAAACAGAAATCCTTATCCTAACAAATCAATCAATCGACTCGATCCACCAAATGAATCAAAACGCCTCACAAGCTCACACACTACCGCCCAGTGTCAGAGATTTAGGAGTTTCCCTAGACAATCAGCTAAGCTTCAAATCTCACATTAAATCACTGCTAAAAGGGGGCTTCTATAAACTTCAAACCCTCAAAAAACTGAAGCCCCTCCTCCACGCCCACGACTTCCGCACTGTTATGCAAACCACCATACTATCTAAAATCGACTATTGCAACTCCCTTCTCATAGGTCTCCCAGCCTCCACTATTAAACCCCTCCAAATCCTCCAAAATGCTATGGCTAGAATCTTAACAAACACCAGGAAAACTGACCACATCACTCCCATACTACAGGATCTCCACTGGCTCCCCATTTCCTACCGTTCCCAATACAAAACACTTACTATCCTCCATAACACATTATACAAAAACAACTCCCCCTGGCTTGAGGATATGCCACATTTCCGTCAAACTAATCGCCCCACCAGAAACACCCTCGCTGGCACCCTTCAAACCCCTTCACTCAAAATTGGGCACCTTACCACTACCCGGGACAGAGCCTTCTCCATTGCGGGTCCTACCCTCTGGAACTCCCTTCCTGCTAAATTCCGCCTAGAACCGTCCCTGAGCCATTTCAAAAAAGGAATCAAGACATGGCTCTTTAAACAGGCATACCCCAACTCCTCCCAATCCTAGTCATTGTCATGTCTCGAAATTACTCAGCTCCCGCTCAGCCTACACACCCCCTCCTCAACCTCCCCTTCGCCATCCCAACTCCCCCTGCTCCCTTACCTTCCCAGCTCCCCCCTTCTCCCTTACCATTCTAACTCCCTCACCTTCCCAGCTCCCTCCCTGCTCCCTCCCCCCACCCTTCCCCAGCACCCTGCTGCCTCTCCCCTACCCCTCCCCTCTCTTCCTACAAACAGCCTTTCCTTGAAAGAGCCATTGCCTTAACGTTCTCCTATACCCCTACCCCCTCCTCTCCTTTCCCCTCCTCGCTCCCCCTCTCCCCGTCTCCCTGCCCCTGCATTTAATATTAATATTGTAAATAAGTTCATATGTTAAGTTCTTAAGTGTACATGCATCCTTAACATCCTGATGCATACCTATTCCTAACATGGATAATCTTCATCCAGTTCATTTTACAAAGTTGTATCCCTGCTCGTTGACTCTCTCTATCCTTGTTCCTAGTTCATTGTAATATCGTTGACTCTCTCTATCCTCGTTCATTGCAATTTCCTTTCTCAGTTAATTGTGAACCGACATGATGTGTCCTACGAATGCCGGTATATAAAAATTGTTAAATAAATAAATAAATAAAATAAATAACTCTCCTACCACTCTGGGAAAGTTCAAAATCCTTAGATTTAAATGCCTCGCTGCATTCTCTAGGTATTCAATTTTTCTATTAATAGCCCCAATGTTCTGTACCATGGTTGCTTGAACCATTTTTACTTGTTTAATTTCTTCTTCCATTTTCTGGAAATTGTCTTTTACCTCTAATTTAGATTTTCCAAAGTTTTCATTAAGCATACACATCTGAGAAGATAGGACACCAATATTAGTAGAACATTCAGTTAAAGACTTTGCGAGGCTTGATGTTAGAGACCATAAGGCCTCTAAAGTAACTACCTCCAGTTTCTTAATGTTCACAACTTCGCTGGGTTTAATGGGGGTAATAGAAGACAGGCTCTCACCACTTCGGTTGTCAGAATTCTCCTCCAGTTCCAGCCTTAAGCCTCCAGCGGTATTATCTCCAAATCCTTCTGGCATCCGGGCACCTTGCTCTCCCAACACATCTCCCTCTGCTCAATCCAGACAAACATCCACATCGGGACTTCCGGTTGGGCGAGGCGTCGAGGTTTCACGCTCGGAGGGAGGTAGTCTCTGGTCCGGGCTGAGAGAGTATAGCACCGAGGTTGGTTCATGGTCTCCCTCCACCGAGCCAACAGCCGGTCCACTCAAGCCCACCTTGTCTGGTTTAGCGGCGCATTGTGGGATGGTTTTCTGCCCCGGGGGTAGCAAGGACGTCGAGGGTAAGTTCTCTGCTTCCCCTTTTGTTTAGGAGCCATCGTTTCAGGAAACAATTCAAAATTAGAGCAAAAACGCAGGAGCTGAATCACTGTGCTGCCAACTACGACGCTTATCTGTCTCCCCCCCCCCCAATAAATGTTTTTATGGAAGCATCAATTGTGCCTGGTGGTATCCAATTTGATTTTGGGTGTACAATGGACATATCTTGGGTTTCCTGATATTTGGAAAAAAAATAATTTCCTGAAGAACTTGTATAAGTATTTTCTACATGTGAAAGCATCATAAGAATGGTACGGGACAAATGACAGCCCCTTATTTAACACTTGTTGATGTGCATTGGATAACTGTATTTGAGGCAATTTAATTATGTTGGATTGCGAGATTGTGATCGAGTCCAAGGTCTCTGTTCTGTGTCTGATGCTGCAAATTGATGAGGTTGGCGGAAAAAATGCTGGTCATGTGACCGGTATGGAGTACAGTAATTTCTTCTACCCTGGTTTTGTTTAAACTTTTGTACATTATTCCCTTGAGCAATATCTTCTTCCAAACCTGATGATCCTGAATCCTCAGATGAGCCAACAAAAGCCACTTTCTTTGGAGGATTGTTTGCTCTTCTCCTCAAGGGATAAATTTGTCCTGTTCCATAATCATTCTTGTCATGTTTGTATTTTATAATCTTACTTTGTTTCAAATCAAATCGAAATTCATCTTCACAAAAACTTGCCAGTAGGGCAGTTTTTGCATTTGTGACGTGTGTGCGATACCAAACAGGAGTTCATTTCACAAGCTGACCAACTTCAACAATGTTTCCTAATTCGGGGATATCCCTATAAATGCATAAAAATGGCATACAGGCATGCATATCACGCAGAGAGACAATGGTTGTTCTTGGATAAATCATCTGAAAAAGTTGACGTTCCATTGGTTTGTACTATACCTTACTCAAATAAAGCAGGTTTAATAGCATCACTCATTCACCAGCACTGGCCAATTTTAAAGATACATAATGTTTTCAAAGACACACCGATTGTCACTTACAGCCGTGATAAAAATATTAGAGATGCAATGACATTTTCATTCCTTGCTCTAATACCAGACTCTAGTGGCAATCATGCTTTAGGCCATTGGCCGTGCCAGCATTGCTCGTTTTGTAGCCAAACTGTTGTAGGTTCATGATGGATTGATAAATATTGGAACATTCATATGGCTAGTCTGGATACTGATTGTCCACACTGTTACGAGCGCGCGCGGGCGCGGTCGTCTCGGGCGGGTGGTGAGCCCTTGGGCCACGGCAGGACCCCAGGAGGAGCCCAAGGCCACACCGTGGGAGGTGAGCTGAGCAGGCATGGTGAGCCAGGCAGGCAGGAACAGAAGCAGGGAGTCCGGCCCTCAGCCGGACCTGCATGCCCATGGTAGCCAACACGGGGAAGTTGACTAGTGAACGGTCCTCCGACTGTTCCCGGCCCTTTCGGACCCGCCGCAGGGAACGGCAATGGGCAGCAGGCCGGACAGAGGCGAGGGCAGACAGAGTCCTTTAAACAGAAGACATCAAACGGGGCAGAAGCAGGCTGAAGCAAGACGGAGACATCAGGTCAAGGGCTGAAGCAAGACACAGGAAAGGCCCAGGCGAGCAGGAACTCCGATGCTGGGATACTCACATCCGAAGCCCCCTCGGCTGGCAGAAGCTCAAGAGCCCGTGGGACGAATCCCTCCTGTTGGCCACACCAGGGCCCAACAGGACAGAAGGCTCAGGAACCAGGTCAAGGCAGAGACAGGTAGACATCCGGACAAGGGCTGAAGCAGACACTGAAGACAAGGCTGGACGGGAACATTGCACTGTCCATCAGGGCGCCCTACTCAGCCCACCCGTGGGACTGAGTCGCGGACCACCCTGTCCCAGACGCGCCCTACACAGCCTAGGAAGGCTGGTCGCGGACCACGCTGAGAAGGAGGGTGCGGGGAAGACCCAGGCGAGCAGGAACTCCGATGCTGGGATACTCACATCCGAAGCCCCCTCGGCTGGCCGAAACAGGAGCAGACATCAGGCAAGGACACTGGACAGGGATCCATCAAAGCATAAGTGATCACGGAAGACCTGGATCAGCAAGTATACAGACGACTGTAGGACCTGATCCGCAGGCCGAAGACAAGCAGGAGTTGGAGTCACGGACCGGAGTCAAGGCAGGCTGAAGACAAGCAGGAGTCGGAGTCACAGACCGGAGTCAAGGCAGGCTGAAGACAAGCAGGAGTCGGAAGTCACAGACCGGAGTCAAGGCAGGCTGAAGACAAGCAGGAGTCGGAGTCACGGACCGGAGTCAAGGCAGGCTGAAGACAAGCAGGAGTCGGAGTCACGGACCGGAGTCAAGGCAGGCTGAAGACAAGCAGGAGTCGGCGCCACGGAGGACCTGGATCGGCAGGGTTACAGACTACTGTAGAGCCCAATCCAAAGGCCGAAGACAAGCAGGAGTCAGAGTCACGGACCGGAGTCAAGGCAGGCTGAAGACAAGCAGGAGACGGAGTCACGGACCGGAGTCAAGGCAGGCTGAAGACAAGCAGGAGTCGGAGTCACGGACCGGAGTCAAGGCAGGCTGACGACAAGCAGGAGTCGGCGTCACGGAGGACCTGGATCGGGAGAGGCCACAGACAACTGTGTAACCCAATCCGAAGGCCGAAGACAAGCAGGAGTCGGAGTCACGGACCGGAGTCAAGGCAGGCTGAAGACAAGCAGGAGTCGGAGTCACGGACCGGAGTCAAGGCAGGCCTGACGACAAGCAGGAGTCGTAGTCACGGAGGACCTGGATCGGGAGAGGCCACAGGCAACTGTGTAACCCAATCCGAAGGCAAAGACACAGTGAACAGAAAGTCCTTAAATACTGGAGGTGGAGGGCAACTCCCAGGGAGGAGCTTGCCAGGACCGCCCACCGCTGGTCCTATAACTAGGGTAGAGAGCTGCGGGCCAGCCCCTAGGGAAGGGCGTCGCCCAACAGGAAGTCCAAACACTGAGGCTGCAAGCCACCGGCACAGCTAGGCCTCTCAGGCCCTGGAGCAAGTCCTGGATGATGCGCAGGCGAGGCCCTGGCTTCAGAGCGGCCTCTGGAGGAAGGTAAGAGACCTCCTGCAGCGCAGCAGCAGGGGGGATCGCAACACACACGAGTTATTTATTTAATAATTTGTTCATGCAACCTTTATTATATTGGTCGTCCAAAACGTACCATTCGGGTACGATTGACAGAACATCGAACCTGCATTACAATGGGAAAAACTCGAGCATCAATGGTGACTCATTGTTTAGAAAAAAAATCATTCATTTCAAAGTTTACAGTGGCATGTCATGGATATTGTTCCAATGAATCCCAGAGGAGGAGATCCCAATGCAGCACTGAATTTAAGGGAGCAACAATGGATATTTCAGATGAACACAGTAGCTCCAGCAGGATTAAATAGCGCAATAGATTGGAATTCTCTATACTAACATCAGTAGAATCATGTGATCAATGACGTAAGTAACCAAGTTTGAATATAACTAACAACTGGGAAAGACCGGAAGAGAAATGTAAAAAAAAATGCTGAGAATTGCCATACTGCCCTAATAGTAAGTAGTACTGGTTGCTCTGAGAAACATTTTACAAATTGTGTTTACAAATGGTGTTTTTCTTTTATGCCAAACTAAGCCCTTGTCAAAAAAAACGCTGAGAATCGCCATGCTGCCTTAATAGTAAGTAGTACTGGTTGCTCTGAGAAACATTTTACAAATGGTGTTTTTCTTTTATGCCGAACTAAGCCTTTGTCGTCCGAAACACGGCTCTGTGTCGGGCATTGGTACTGTATTTTGAAAACTGATGGGCAAAAGAAGGCACTTTACAGCACAAAGATAAGTTGAAGTCCAGTATAATTATACAGAGACAATGCTGAAAATGTAATTCTTATATTTTAATGGGTGAAGGAAGACACAGAAAGCAAGGAGATGCCAAAAGTCCTTAAAAATGTTTATTAAAAAGCACTTAATCCACAATTGCCCGACTCAAGGCCTGTGTTTCGCCCAATGAAGGGCTGCTTCAGGGGCTCATTTCAAATGACATCAATCAGAAGAGTGACATGTTTTACATTGTCTTGTTGATGTACTCATTCCATATTGATCCGTAAAACTCTAGGGCTCAAACAATTGTGCGCTTGAGAGTTTGTATTTCAGATCGGCTCCGAGGCTCATAACAGTGTGATGTGCGTGTATCAACAGCAGGAAATCAGGGACTTCCCGACTTTAAAAACATTGTCAATGCTGTCACCTTGATTTTGAAACATACACCATGTATCGCCTTTTTTCAAAAAATGAGAGCTGCACTTGCTGGTTTTTTAAACCAGTATCAGCCTGACTGTAGGAATGCTGTGAATGCAGTCAAATTGGGTACAAAATACACATCATGTATTGGCTATAGCCAGTTGTTATTCATCTTAATTGAGTATATCACATTTAACATGAAACAAATAAATATTAACTCAAAAGTAATACAAGGAAAAACAAATTAGCATTCCATTCTGTTGCTGCTTATCTGAAAAAAATTCAACTTTTACATTAATGGAGTTGTTTAAATCACTTGCCCTCCCTCCCAGGAGAAATCCAAACAACAATAGGAAAGAAAAAATCTTCCAGTAGCAAAGTGCATGACCTGGCTGGCAAATCCTTATCTCCAGTAAGAGGCCTCATGGGCAAAGGGTATCAGAGATTCCATCCTTAGCCCACAGAAACTTTCTAATGTCAATTCTAACAGCAATGCCTCAGACACATCTTTAGCTCACCTCTGCCAGTTCAAATTAAATTCAATTTGTTGAACATTCTACAACACATTTTTAAATGGCTGTTTTTCCACAGCGTTGTCTCCTAGAAGTGGCACAAAGAGATCATCAAGTCCCTGCAATGTAACATCAATATCTTAGTTTTCAAATATCCCATCTGTAAAAGCACACAAAATTTAATCTCAGGCATCCACTATTATAAAATCAAACTATTATAACTTCAAACTAGCATAAAATGCATCTAATAAATTGAAGGGGTTTTAAATTTGAGTAAGCATTCTCACTATTTAAAAAGCATTACAAATTTTTTGCCGCTCAACAAATTTAAGATTCAGATAGATGTCCAGCAGCGAGATGGAGCTTTATGGAACAATTGGTTCAGGAACTGATGAGAGAGGGAGCAATGTTAGATCTAATTCTCAGTAGAAACAGGATTTGGTGAGAGAGGTAACGGTTGTGGAGCCGCTTGGCAATAGTGATCATAATATGATCAAAATTGAATTAATGACTGGAAGGGGGACAGTAAGCAAATCCACGGCTCTCGTGCTAAGCTTTCAAAAGGGAAACTGTGATAAAATGAGAAAAATTGTTAGAAAAAAACTGAAAGGAGCAGCTACAAAAGTAAAAAAGTGTGCAAGAGGCATGGTCATTGTTAAAAAATACCATCTTATAAGCACAGTCCAGATGTATTCCACACATTAAGAAAGGTGGAAAGAAGGCAAAATGATTACTGGCATGGTTAAAAGGGGAGGTGAAAGAAGCTATTTTAGCCAAAAGTTCTTCATTCAAAAATTGGAAGAAGGATCCAACAGAAGAAAATAGGATAATGCATAAATGTTGGCAAATTAAATGTAAGACATTGATAAGACAGGCTAAGAGAGAATTTGAAAAGAAGTTAGCCGAAGAGGCAAAAACTCACAGTAGAAACCTTTTAAAATATATCCGAAGCAGAAAGCCTGTGAGGGAGTCAGTTGGACCGTTAGATGATCGAGGAGTTAAAGGGGAACTTAGAAAAGATAAGGCCATCGCGAAAAGATTAAATGATTTCTTTGCTTTGGTGTTTACTGAAGAGGATGTTGGGGAGGTACCCGAACTGGAGAAGGTTTTCATGGGTAATGATTCAGATGGACTGAACCAAATCACGGTGAACCTAGAGGATGTGGTAGACCTGATTGACAAACTGAAGAATAATAAATTACCTGGACTGAATGGTATACACCCCAGAATTCTGAAAGAACTAAAAAATGAAATTTCAGACCTATTAGTTAAAATTTGTAACCTATCATTAAAATCATCTATTGAACCTGAAGACTGGAGGATAGCTAATGTAACCCCAATATTTAAAAAGGGCTCCAGGGGTGATCCAGGAAACTACAGACCAGGTAGTCTGACTTCAGTGCCAGGAAAAATAATAGAAAGTATTCTAAACATCAAAATCATAGAACAAATAGAAAGACATGGTTTAATGGAAAAAAGTCAGCATGGCTTTACCCATGGCAAGTCTTGCCTCACAAATCTGCTTCACTTTTTTGAAGGAGTTAATAAACGTGGATAAAGGTGAACCGGTAGATGTAGTATACTTGGATTTTCAGAAGGCGTTTGACAAAGTTCCTCATGAGAGGCTTCTAGGAAAAGTAAAAGTCATGGGATAGGTGGCGATGTCCTTTCGTGGATTACAAACTGGCTAAAAGACAGGAAACAGAGAGTAGGATTAAATGGACAATTTCTCAGTGGAAGGGAGTGGGCAGTGGAGTGCTTGTATTGGGACCCATACTTTTCAATATATTTATAAATGATCTGGAAAGAAATACGACGAGTGAGATAATCAAATTTGTAGATGATACAAAATTGTTCAGAGTAGTTAAATCACAAGCAGATTGTGATAAATTGCAGGAAGACCTTGTGAGACTGGAAAATTGGGCATCAAAATGACAGATGAAATTTAATGTGCATAAGTGCAAGGTGATGCATATAGGGAAAAATAACCCATGCTATAATTACACAATGTTAGGTTCCATAGTAGGTGCTACAACCCAAGAAAGAGATCTAGGAGTCATAGTGGATAACACATTGAAATCGTCGGTTCAGTGTGCTGCAGCAGTCAAAAAAGCAAACAGTCAGTGTAGATGGTGATTTTGTGTTGGGAGCCTTCCAGGGGATGCTGCTACTCCTCCATGCTAGAAGTTCTCTGTCTCCGATGGTATAATTATTCTTGGTTGGAGAACATTTTTGAGAATAGCATGAACAAGGGAGAAGTTTCCCTTCCTTTTTGTGTTGATGGAGGACAGTCCCAACCCCAAGGGAAGAGGCATCTATCTCAAGTACGAAAGAATTGGAAATGTTCAGATGCCAGAGATAGGGTCTCTGGGTGAAAGCTTGATTGAGTTTCTGAAAGGCTTTGACCACTTCCAGTGGCCAGTTTCTGGTTTTCGTACCCTTTCAGGTCAAGGCCATGAAGGGGGAGGCCAGAATGGAGTACCGTAGATATCGCTGGCAGTAACTGGTGAATCCAAGAAATCTTTGTAACACTTGAAAGCCCACTGGCTGGAATCATTCTAGGATGGCCTTTTGTTTTGAAGAAGCATTTCAAAAATTTGGTGTACAATTTTTGCATAAATGCTGGAACCTGTGCGTGCTGTGAGCAGATAGAGAGAGGAAAAGATGAGGATGTCATCAAGGTATACTAGCATGGAAGAATAGAGAAGGTCCATAAAAATGTCGTTCACCATCGCACAACCTAAAGAGCATGATTAAATATTCATAGTGTCTATCCCTTGTATTAAAGGCTGATTTCCATTCATCCCCATGCTTAATTCAGATGAGATTGTATGAACCCCAGAGATCCAGCTTAGCGAACAAAAAGAACAAAAGAACATGCCATACTGGGTCAGACCAAGGGTCCATCAAGCCCAGCATCCTGTCTCCAACAGTGGCCAATCCAGGCCATAAGGACCTGGCAAGTACCCAAAAACTAAGTCTATCCCATGCTACTGTTCCCAGTAATAGCAGTGGCTATTTTCTAAGTCAACTTAATAGCAGGTAATGGACGTCTCCTCCAAGAACTTATCCAATCCTTTTTTAAACACAGCTATACTAACTGCACTAACCACATCCTCTGGCAACAAATTCCAGAGTTTAATTGTGCGTTGAGTGAAAAAGAACTTTCTCCGATTAGTTTTAAATGTGCTATTTGCTAACTTCATGGAGTGCCCCCAATCCTTCTATTATCCAAAAGAGTAAATAACTGAATCACATTTACCTGTTCTAGACCTCTCATGATTTTAACACCTCTATCATATCCCCCCTCAGCATGAGAGAGCTGGAGTTTGATTCTGGGGAAAGGAGAAGAGAGAGAAAGAGATGGGGTTTGAGCCTGTGGAGCAGAGAAAGAGAGCTGGCGGGTTCAAGTTTGGGTGAAGAGATTTGGGGCTAGAGCTGTAGAAGAGACAGTGAGGGGATTCTAGTTTGGGGGGGAGTTGAGGTGGTGGGGGTTTGAACCTGGGAATTTCAGTCTGGGGGAGGAGGGAAAGAAAGCTGGAGATTCAAGCCAGGGCAGGAGGGAAGAGATAAAGAACTGGGAGTTGTACTAGGAGGAGCGATCGGGAGTAGAGAGCTTGAGTTCAAGCTGGGGGGATTAGGAGGGAGGAGTTTAAACCAGGGAATGGAGGGAGAGAGCTAAGGGTCAAGCCTGAGGAGGTGTTATGATGCACTATTATAGAGCTTTTGGGGGAATTCCACACAAAAAATGTTAAAGTCTGCATCTTTGGGTATTATGTTTTCTCTATTGATTTTAATTATTATCCAGAAACAGTGATTATATTGTGTTGTTTGGCACAAATGGGGATCCATCTTCAAAGCATTTAGCTGGATAACTCAGATGTTATCTGACTAAATGAAGATTTGGGAATTTAGCCGATAAGACTCGAGCCCTCTGTAGTTAGTCAAAAAGCTCAAAGATCAATGGCAAAGAATAGCAATCCTTTTTGGTGATAGTGTTTAGGCTTCTGAAGTCAATACAGAGTTGCAATGTTCCATCTCTCTTCACCATGAAGAAGAACCCTGCACCAGCAGGTGAGAAGGATGGGAAATAAAACCCCTGGTAAGATTTTCTTGGATGTAGTCACTCATGGCTTTGGTCTCCAGTCATGACAGCAGGTACATCCTGCCTCATGGAGGATCCAGGCATGGGTGGAGCTTGATCCTGCAGTGGTAGAAATGGTAAGGTGGAATGTCTCAGCTTTCTGTTTGGAGAATATGTCCCCATATTCCATATATTATGATGATAACCCGGTCTGGGTAGCGGTAATGGTGAAGGGATCCAGTGGAGCAACTTAGACAAATAGGAGAAAGAACATGACAGCCCCCAGTTGGATAGTTCCAGTGTGGAACAATCAATGATAGTTTTGTGATTTTGCAGCCAAGGAGATTCAGGACAATCAAATGGACCGCTTGTGATAGGACATAGAGAGTGTTTAACTCAGAATGAAGTACGCAGGTGTGGAGGGTGAATGGAACCATGCATTGTGTGAACCTGCCCAGTAGAGGCTCACAGTAAATGGAGGAAACAATAAGCGGTTGCTCTAAGGGAAGCATAGGTAAATGGTACTGTTTCACCAGGGCTTGATCTATGATATTTCCCACTGCACCAGAATTCAGGAATGCCTGGGAGAAGAAATGGGTCTCGCCTTGAGTGATTACTACAAGAACCAGGAGTTGGGGAGTGGAGTAAATCTGGCCTAGGGTTATCTCCCCAGTTAATACAAGGCATGGAAGTTTCCTGGTTTCTCTGGGCAGTGGGTCACCAAGTGCCCTGGAGCAGCATAGTACATACATAGGCCCTGTTTTTTACAGTATATTTTAACTGGGTTGTCAGCTGGCTGAACCCAATTGCATGGGTTTGTCCTGGGCTTTTGGCTCTGAAGGTCAAGTCACCAGTGGAGAAACAGGCCGCTGGAAGTGGGGTGCCAAGGGGACAATGCATTGAGACTTCTATTCATGGGTCCTCTCCTGGAGTCTAAAGTCTATGCACACAGCCAGGGCGATGAGAGCATCTAGTGAAGTGGGAAGAAATGTTGTCCTTTATGTGGCTTACCAGGCCTTGCAAGAAGATGGTTGTGAGCCCGTCCTCACCTCAGTTCAGTTCCAAGGTGAGCATTCTAAACTCAATATACTCTGAGAAGTTTTAGGAGCCCTATCAGGTATGTAGCATGTTGGTGCCTCAGGCAGTGTTGCTTCCTGGCTTGTCTAAAATGAGGCAGAACTCCCACAGAAAGCTGGCAAGGGTCTTAGGTGGGATCCACGTGCTCCAAATAGGGGAAACCCATGCCCAAGTGATGCTGCCCAGTAGAGAGAGAACATAGGTGATTTTGGACCGGTCATCAGGGAACATCACAGCTTGTTGCTAGAAGTGCATCCAGCACTGGTTTATAAAGCCACAGCATTGTATGGGATTCTCCATGAAGCACAGGGGAGTCGGTAGCTGAGGTAAAGGTCAGGCAGTGGCCAATGGTACCTGAAGAGATGGAGTTGTAGGTCTCGATGAAGGTGCTTGTCTCAGGGCATCCACCATATCTTGTTTCTCCAGGGCCACAGTGACCTGACTGAGCACCTGCTGCTGCTCCTGTACGTGATATGCCACGCCCAGAATTGCCTGGACTGAAGCCTGATCTACCGTGTCCATGGCCTCAGCAATCTGATAGAGTGGTGGATCCTTGTGTTGGAGTGAGGATAATTCCATCTGCTGGGAAGGCCCAGTGGTTTCTCACTGCCAACTGGTGCAAGATGATGCAGCGACCAAGATGGAGCTTTGCTAATACCAGCTCCTTTCCCCTCGACTTGAGCTTTGGATTCCAGGGACCAGCAGGACAGGAGAGAGTCTCTGGGGGAGGCTAGCAGAGGTTCCACAGGCAGGCTGAGGTCAAGGCAGGCAGGAAACAAGAATGGTCAGGTCATAGGCTATGGCCAATACCAGAGGTCAGTCCAAGGGGGCAATGAAAGGCAGAAGACACAGAAGGCTTGACAAGGCTGAGGATGTAGGCAAGGCAAGGCTGAAGACATGGAAGGCTGGACAAGGTTGAAGATGTAGGCAAGGCAAGGTTGAAGTCATGAAAGGCTGGAAGAGGCTGAAGACATAGGCAAGGCAAGGCAAGACTGAAGACATGGAATGAAGCAGCAACTCACAGAATCAGGAGGTAGTCAACCAGTTGCTGAGGTTCCTTGGTGTTACACGGCTGGGGTTTAAATACCCAGCCATGTGATATTATCAGGAAGCACTGGAGAGCTTGTTTCCCATCACAGGGTCTTTAAGTGCCAGCGCACACTGTGCGTGCATGCCTAGGGACCAATAGGAGATAAATTTGTATACAATGGAGGCAGTGAATGCGATCTTTCTCATGCATGTTCCTTGTGGATATCCTGAAAACCTGATTGGCTAGGTGTGTCCTAAGGACCGGATTGAGAAGCTATGGCATAAAATATAGATATTCTCTCTTTTTTTATTTTGTTAAAGCTAAGGATAGTAGGTATACTCAAAGAAAAAATAGTAAATTTCAGTAATGGGCAAAAATTAGTTAAGGCCTTATTATTTTTTATTGTTTATTGTATTAGCTAGTACATAACTCAGCCAAGTGGTTCCAGTGAATGAGGCATACAAATACTTAAATTCTACCAGAAGATAACTTGCGTAAAGCAGTGGTCCTCAACCCTGCCCTCTGGACACACTTAGCCAGTTGGGTTTTAAGGTTATACACAAGGAATATGCACGAGATAAATTTGTATACAATGGAGGCAGTGAATGCGATCTTTCTCATGCATGTTCCTTGTGGATATCCTGAAAACCTGATTGGCTAGGTGTGTCCTAAGGACCGGATTGAGAAGCTATGGCATAAAATATAGATATTCTCTCTTTTTTTATTTTGTTAAAGCTAAGGATAGTAGGTACTATATTGTGGCAGGACATTGACCAGAGGACAAAAGAGTGGAAGAAGGAGAAAGTGTGACTATGCGCTCGAGCTTCACCATAAAAGACTGAGAACTGTGAGCCACATCTTGCATACCTGTTACAAAGACAGTACATTTCTGGCCAGAAACACAAAAAAGTACAGATAGAAATACACACAAAAATACTCCAAGACACACAAATTGGTGCACAGTGTAAGGCACAAGGAAAGACTCACAGAAATGTAAGGTCCTCACTTCTTGAGTATTGAAGATAATGGATTCTTACCCGAGCATACATTATCTGAGTATACCAACCTTACTAATATTCAGCTGTAGTAGAGGGCTTTAGTTAGCAGAGAAATCTTTTTAATTTTATCTCCTCAAGTATTAACTAGGAGATTTATTTCCAATCCAAAAAAAACTGTGCAAGTCTCAGAACTGCCCATTATACCAGCTATTCACTCTGCCAGGGCACTTGGGCAGAGAAGGTATTTGAAACTCCATTTCAGTCAGCTTTTGCAGTTTCTAGATTTAATACTACCCTCTGAATGTACAAATCTTTTGGACAATTGTCCTAATTCACAATTAAGAGCGGTGCCAGGCCGGTTTGTGGATACTGCATATAAACTGGTGTCGCGGTTGGGGGGTGGGGGGGAATCGGACTGTGCTCATCTACCACGTATGATGCAGCGACAGACCAGTCCCTGGGTTTCTCTCCTGCTCCCGGCGCATTGACACCGGCTGCATATGCATGTGCAGTGCGTGCTTACGTCACGCGCATATAGTATGTGAATATGTTGTGCACGTATGGTACACACATGCATTATGGCTGTGATGTCATTGCATGCTGCTTTGTTGCACTGGGAGCGCAAGGGGAGTAATGGAGGGGAGAGCCAATCAGGAGGCCATATGTGCAAGTCCTGGGGAGGGGCAGAGTGATGCCAGAAGCATGTGGCTGCCCCATTGGTAGTTTTTGAATAGATGGGCGCTCTGGGGGTTGGACCCTGCCACGCGGGGAGACAGATCTATGGGACATTGAGCTCAAGCCATCCCTTTTGCTCCTGCTTCCCATGCTACTGGCTGCTGCATTGGTCCCACCCTCGCTCCCAGAATCTGCGTTTAGTAGCTTTGTCAGCTTGTGCTACATATAGAGTTGTTTCATGATGTTATGTTCTTGCATTGTTGCAGCTTTGGGACGGGGTACCCGAGGCAGGAGGGTGGTTTGTTTCTAATCGGAGGAAGTGCACGCTATCACTGGTACGCTGTTCCTAGTCTGCTAAGGGGCTGTCTGTCATTAGGGCCTAACAGCTTTGGGTTGATGATAGACCAGATATCCTGCCTGAATGGGCAGTCGCCTTACTTGAGTGTGGCGAGCCGACCGGAACACCCACGAGAAAAGAGCACCTCTCGCAAGTACAAGGCTTTGCTTGGCAGTAGTGTGTCCCTAGTGATGCACTGTCTGCCAGTGCATGGAGTACTCTATGTCATGGCTTTGGGATCCTAGGGTTTTATTGTTAATGTTGTTTGTACAATAAAGGTGTGACCTATTTTCACCAAATCCTTGTCACTTTAGTTATTGTGTATGGTGTGCTAAGTATGTACTGTCATTGCCCCGACCCCACTAGACACACACACACGCCATTGCAATGACCTGGTTGTGGTTGCCCAGTTTAAACAGATTGAATTCATGCTTTATTTTACTCAAGGTTTCAGCTACATCAGATTACTATTTTTCTGTATGTCAAAGCTAATAACTTTCCACATCATTCTTCAAAATACGTTATGGCATTAACGTATGCATTAAGGCATTTTTGCATGCATAAAATGCCTTAACGCATGCGATAAGCAGCATAATGCATTTCGTGATGCAAATTTTTAAAGGGGAGGGATTAGGGAGGAGTCAGGGGGCGGGGAAGGGCCTGAGATGAGAGGGAGGGAGGGAGAGAGAGAGAGTGAGAGAGAGAGAGAGCACATCTGGGGGTGGCACCATAGTAAGCAGCTATTTATGTTACTATAGGAGGCCCAGCTAGTGGGTTAGGGGCCAACCTAGCATGATGTTACCCAGGTAGAAAGTCCATCAAGCTAGGTTGAGAGAACACTGTACAAATCTCATCGTTGTGTGAGTTTCCTCACTCCAAAGGACATCAAATCTTCACAAGGGTGTACTGTTTTGTGGCAGGACATTGACCAGAGGACAAAAGAGTGGAAGAAGGAGAAAGTGTGACTATGCGCTCGAGCTTCACCATAAAAGACTGAGAACTGTGAGCCACATCTTGCATACCTGTTACAAAGACAGTACATTTCTGGCCAGAAACACAAAAAAGTACAGATAGAAATACACACAAAAATACTCCAAGACACACAAATTGGTGCACAGTGTAAGGCACAAGGAAAGACTCACAGAAATGTAAGGTCCTCACTTCTTGAGTATTGAAGATAATGGATTCTTACCCGAGCATACATTATCTGAGTAAGAGCTGAAACCTGTAAGAGACAAAAAGTGAAAATATTTGTAGAAAATAAGAAATGTAAGAAATTTGGTTTAAGAAATGTGTACTACAAGTTTGTGTTAATTATTTGAATCGAAACTTATCTGATTGTTTTTATGTTGGTGAATCCCTGTTCCTGTAAGATAAAATAAAAACGAAAGTTAATATTTGAAGTTCTTTGAAGAGCCTGAAAAGGGAAAAGAAAGTAGTTAATAGTGAAAGGCAAACAGTTAAAGGAAATATACTTACAGGTTGAATATTTCACTTGAAGTTGTTAAAGGTTTTCCTGGAAAGTATTTAAAGAAATTGTATTTGTTACCAAAAGAACTGTCTTCAATTTGTGTTCTTTGACAAATATATTCTTCTGAATATGAGAATTTGAATCAAGGTTTGTATTACTGTGAATTAGCACCTATTGTATTTCAGAATTTTATCATTGATTATTTTTTCAACAACCAAATCTTATGGCACTTAGTTCTCTCCCCTACTTCCAGGGAAACCACTGGTATTGTTAATACTCACAATCCAGAGAAGAAATGTTCTTTTATGCGTGAATGCCATGGGAGGAAATGTGAGGACAGAGGCTATTCACTCTGACCCCTTAACAGTTCAAAATATCTCGCTTTCCTGTTCTATCCTTGGGTTTACTTCTTCAAATGGGCTGATCCAAGGCAAAGTCATGGGATTATTTTGTTCAGACATGGCCATTGATATTCATTAGTTCCGGTTTGCAATATATCTGTTGAATCAAATTGGAGGAACACAGATTCATTCTAGTTATATAGTACAAGGCCTGAGCACGTTTATACTAGATGTAGTACTAAATGAATTCTTTATATCAGTCTTTCTCATGCCAACCACCATGAATCACCTGTATATTTCACACCCATCCTCTTGCACACAAATATACCATAGCAACAAAATACATACTAGTATGGGAGGTTAGAGGTAGCAGCTTTATTATATCAAAAGTAGCAACTGTACCCGTTCTACGCTCGGGCAGCGAGCCTGTTTATTGGCACATATGCTCTTGTATGGAAGCGTTAGCTGAAAAGAAAAAATGAAATTGTTTTCACCTAGGGCAAGGGACGTGGAGGCACATTTGTTAAAGCCAGGGCTGGAAAGGTTTATTTACCAAGCTGTCTCTCGCACTGCCCCACACCCCCTCTCCTCTCTCACACACACATTCTCTCTCACCGGCATACCCCTCCCCTCATATAGGCTCCCTCTCTCTGAAACCCACACTCAATCATCCCCCCATGTTCTCTGTCACCCCCCCTCTCTCACACACACATTCTCTCTCACCGGCATTCCCCCCCCCTCCGCATGCTCTCTCTCACACCCTCCTGCTCTCTCTCACCCTCCCCTCCCCGACACACATTCTCTCTCACCGGCATTTCCCCCCCCCCCTCCGCATACTCTCTTTCACACCCTCCTGCTCTCTCTCACCCTCCCCTCCCCGACACACATTCTCTCTTACCGGCAAGCCGTGGGACCCACACTGATCGCGACAAAGATGAAGGCCCGGCGCGCCGTTCATGGCGAAGATGAAGGCCCGGGCACGCCGATCACGGCACACGGGGGCCTTCCCTTTTCGCCGCGAACGGCGCGCCGGGCCTTCATCTTTGCTGCGAACAGAGTGTGTGCCGCAGGACATGCTCCGTTCATGGCATGCCAGGGTCTCCTCTGCTTTTATCTGCCTTTCCCGTGATGGCTGCTGTCCTTCCAGTTTTGAATAGTCTTCTGGCGAGGGAGGAAATCGGCAAGGTGAGGGAAGAAATCTGTGTGAAGGAGGAATTCTGCGCAAATTCTGCATTCCGCAGTAGCGCTGAATTCCCCCAGGAGTACCTCTGGTGTTGTGGCATGGCCGCTGTACGGCGTATTTGAGTCTCCAAGGCGGCCAGGGAGCCGCCTACGCCATCTATCGGCGGGCTGGGGAACATGTGCGAGCACTGACGGACACACTGCCAAGTCCGAAATATTACAGTGCCATCTATCGGTGGGCTGGGGAACATGCGCGAGCACTGACGGACACACTGCCAAGTCCGAAATATTACAGTGCCATCTATCGGTGGGCTGGGGAACATGCGCGAGCACTGACGGACACACTGCCAAGTCCGAAATATTACAGTGCCATCTATCGGTGGGCTGGGGAACATGCGCGAGCACTGACGGACACACTGCCAAGTCCGAAATATTACAGTGCCATCTATCGGTGGGCTGGGGAACATGCGCGAGCACTGACGGACACACTGCCAAGTCCGAAATATTACAGTGCCATCTATCGGCGGGCTGGGGAACATGCGCGAGCACTGACGGACACACTACCAAGTCCGAAATATTACAGTGCCATCTATCGGTGGGCTGGGGAACATGCGCGAGCACTGACGGACACACTGCCAAGTCCGAAATATTACAGTGCCATCTATCGGCGGGCTGGGGAACATGCGCGAGCACTGACGGACACACTGCCAAGTCCGAAATATTACAGTGCCATCTATCGGTGGGCTGGGGAACATGCGCGAGCACTGACGGACACACTGCCAAGTCCGAAATATTACAGTGCCATCTATCGGCGGGCTGGGGAACATGCGCGAGCACTGACGGACACACTGCCAAGTCCGAAATATTACAGTGCCATCTATCGGTGGGCTGGGGAACATGCGCGAGCACTGACGGACACACTGCCAAGTCCGAAATATTACAGTGCCATCTATCGGCGGGCTGGGGAACATGCGCGAGCACTGACGGACACACTACCAAGTCCGAAATATTACAGTGCCATCTATCGGCGGGCTGGGGAACATGCGCAAGCACTGACAGACACACTGCCAAGTCCGAAATATTACAGTGCCATCTATCGGTGGGCTGGGGAACATGCGCGAGCACTGACAGACACACTACCAAGTCCGAAATATTACAGTGCCATCTATCGGTGGGCTGGGGAACATGCGCGAGCACTGACGGACACACTGCCAAGTCCGAAATATTACAGTGCCATCTATCGGCGGGCTGGGGAACATGCGCGAGCACTGACGGACACACTACCAAGTCCGAAATATTACAGTGCCATCTATCGGCGGGCCGGGGAACATGCGCAAGCACTGACAGACACACTACCAAGTCCGAAATATTACAGTGCCATCTATCGGCGGGCTGGGGAACATGCGCGAGCACTGACGGACACACTACCAAGTCCGAAATATTACAGTGCCATCTATCGGCGGGCTGGGGAACATGCGCGAGCACTGACGGACACACTGCCAAGCCCGATATATTATGGATAGGAAAAATACAAGAAGATCACATCAGTCTACCCCTACCAAAGTCTGCCCCGGTAATCCATCCACCTTATTTCAGCAAGCTATCCTATCCCCAGGTCACCCGACTCGTAGGAAAAGAAACTTAATTATTATACATAGAGAGCAAGAGGTCTATGAATGGAGACGATGCATCCAGCCACCCCCGAGTTTCATACTACCTAGGACTGGACAGCTCTAAGAATGCCATTCATGTGCCCAAGGTTGAGTACTCAGCCCCCCCCCCCCCCCCGCCCCCCTCAGCCCCAGCTGTTACACAACAAAAACAACCACCGAAAAGGAGAAGAAAATAATGCAATACAAAATACAATTCTAAATACAAAATGAAAGTGAAGTACAGAAAGGAGGTGGGGGATCCCCTTCCACCTCCTTTACAGCTATCTTCAGAATTTCTTACCTTCTCTTGGCTCTACTTGCTGATCCAAGCCAAACAGCAAGTAAGTTGTCACTGAGTGGCTTGAAAGTGCATGAGGACCAATTAACTGTCCTCTCCCCTCCTCCATTCATCTCTCTCTGATCAGAATTCATTAGGAGACTAGGAGATAAGGGGGAAGAAGACGGTGCAGGATCATATACTGGAAAGGGAGGGTATGGGATCATATAATGGAAAGGGACCTACCATATCTCAGGCAACTTGGGACCAGACCAAGCTGCCACTACAGTCTGGTTCTGAGGATATCTACAATGAATAAGCATGAAATACATTTGAATGGATTAAAATAGTGCATGCAAATTCATTTTGTGCATATTCAACAGGGACATCCTGAAAACCAGACAGGCTACGAGCTATTCCAACAACGATTTGAGAAATTATATATATATATATATATATATATATATATATATATATATATATATATATAATATATAATATATATTTTGCTTTGCTATCTTATTGTTTTAGTATAGCATTCTGAATGGATAATAAATACTTACAGTACATTTGGTTAATTTATCAGATGAGTGATGTACATTTCTCTCTATTCTTCCTCTCCATTTGCCCTGTTTCACATCTTCCAATGCAACAACTCAAATAAGATATCCAAATATTTACAGCTAATTAGATGATCGAACTAGAAAAAAGTGGATTTGAAGGTATTTAAGCATAAGTATTGTGTAATAGGATCTCATGTACTGAACAAACTGTGTATTAAAATATTACAATCAATTTAAAATGAGACATCCAGATAAAATGCAAATAATGTTTTGCTTTTAGATTTTATGATTCAAGAATAATTCATTAACTGAATTACAGTATATTTGATAAAAAAAATTATATTTAGAATAATACAGATTAAACTGACTAGGGAGAAAATGTATTTTAAATACTATGTGCACTTTAGAATTCAACAGCATATAATCATATGTTTAGTTACTCACAATTTTAAATATACCTAAAAGTATTTGTTATTGCAGATCATATACAGGGTCATTCATCAAAATGCGTTAGGCCCTAATGCCCACGATAGTGCCCTAACGCATGCTTTATTTTTTGCATCGTGCGATGTGTATGCAAATTCCGAAAATTTAGTCAATGGGGAGGAGTTTGGCGGGGTTTATGAAAATGATGGCTGTTTAACATTGCGTGTGATAGCGTAATGCACATTATTGCTGGAAATAAGTACACCTTTTTTATTGGCGTTAAGCTGTGCGATATGCCCAAAACTGAATTCATGATAAATATCATGAATTCTGTTTCAGGCAGAGAAGAGGGGAAAGAGGCAGAGAGAGAGTGCCTCTGGGGTGGCACACATATTAGTCATCTATTTATACCACTATAGGAGGGTCATCTAGTAACTTGAATGAGGTTTTGGTGGTGGTCTAGGATTTGGGGGGCAGTTTTACATGCACAGTCAGACATACAAACAGCACAGTACACTGCCTAAGCATGAATATAACTAGTCATATTTGCTTTAAACAAGCACTGTCCCTTTATGCTTAGCACCCAGGCAAAGTAATATCTCTTTGCCTATCATGTACAGGAATATAAAAAACAGTTACTGGTAGATACAGACCCAGAAAGTTGGTAGCATTCAGCACACTCAACCTCTTCACCTTATCCACAAGGCTAAAGGTATATTCAGTCTATCCAAAAAAAAAAAAAAGCTAACAGGCACGCAGCTTCACTAATGCAGTCATCCTGCCAGCTCGAGCAGTAATGACCAAACAAGTGTAACTGCACTGGTGTGCGGATGTGTGTGCCCCTTGGTAGGACCAAAAGGCTACATGGATGCAGTCAATATGAACCAGAACATGGGGGAAATCAGCCATGGCATTGAAACCCCTCTTCAGGGCCGGAAATTGCTGCCATTCAGTAGGGAATCTAATGTACGCATGAATATGGCTGTGTTTGACATACAGTACCTGATGCAAGCACCCGGAGAAAGAAACATAAGAACATGCTGTACTGGGTGAGACCAAGGGACCATCAAGTCCAGCATGCTGTTTCCAACAGTGGTCAATTCAGGCCATAAGAACCTGGCAATTACCCAAAAACTAAGTCTATCCCATGCTACTGTTCCCAGTAATAGCAGTGGCTATTTTCTAAGTCAACTCAATTAATAGCAGGTAATGGACTTCTCCTCCATAAACGTATCCAATCCTTTTCTAAACACAGCTATACTAACTGCACTAACCACATCCTCTGGCAACAAATTCCAGAGTTTAATTGTGCGCTGAGTGAAAAAGGACTTTCTCCGATTAGTTTTAAATGTGCCACATGCTAACTTCATGGAGTGCCCCCTAGTCTTTATATTATCCGAAAGAGTAAAAAAACTATTCACATCTACCCATTCTAGACCTCTCATGATTTTAAACATCTCTATCATATCCCCCCTCAGCCGTCTCTTTTCCAAGCTGAAAAGTCCTAACCTCTTTAGTCTTTCCTCATAGGGGAGCTGTTTCATTCCCTTTATCATTTTGGTAACCCTTCTCTGATTCTTCTCCATCGCAATTATACCTTTTTTGAGATGTGGCGACCAGAATTGTACACAATATTCAAGGTGCGGTCTCACTATGGAGCGATACAGAGACATTATGACATTTTCCGTTTTATTCACCATTCCCTTTCTAATAATTCCCAACATTCTGTTTGCTTTTTTGACTGCCGCAGCACACTGAACCGATGATTTCAATGTGTTATCCACTATGACGCCTAGATCTCTTTCTTGGGTAGTAGCACCTAATATGGAACCTAACATTATGTAACTATATGCATCACCTTGCACTTGTCCATATTAAATTTCATCTGCCATTTAGATGCCCAATTTTCCAGCCTCACAAGGTCTTCCTGCAATTTATCACAATCTGCTTGTGATTTAATTACTCTGAACAGTTTTGTATCATCTTGTGATATACCCCTACAACTCCAACAGTTGTTTGGAATGAGTGCAAAGCCATGAAATATAGGGAGCTCAACAGTTTCACAAGGCCTGATATAGCACAGGACCTCTCAGTGACAGGGTCAAGGTCTTCATGTAGTTCCATTAAGGCCTCAGAGCTTAAGTGATACCTTGAGATGACCTCCTCCTCTGGAAGACCTAGTAATGTGGTGTGAGAATGAAATATTTGCTCCCTGTAGGCCCTGCGTGACCTTCTGCTTGGCAATCCTAGATGTTAGCCCCACTTTTTCGTGTTGCTGCTCTGTCCCCAATGCTGGGGCTTCCCTATGTGGCATATATACAAAGCCATTCCAATGTGCCTCATGACACGCTTCAACTATCTATGAATTTAACTGATCTTAGATCATTCCGTCTTTTCACACTTGCCATCAGTTGTCAGTATTCAGGATATAATGCTATTAAAATTCTGTTTCCATACCCTGCCTGCCTAATTCAGTGCCTTCTCTTTGTTTTATATCTTTTCCTCTCACCCCCCACCCCCCCATCTCCATATAGATTACCCATCTTGCATCTGATGAAGTGGACTCTGTCCTCGAAAGCTCATGCCTCAATAAATTGGTTAGGGTATAAGGATCCACCCACTTCTTATCATTTTTACATTATAATTTTAACCCCTGGGCTACTGGAGTCCAAGGGTATGCCTCACATATCTGGCTTTAATCTGTCTTCAAAGTCCCATATTTTCAATAAACCATAACTCTTTTCAGGTTCCCTATTGTGATGTAGCGCAGCCCGGCCGCTGGAAGGAGCTGACAAGCTACCATAAGCACAACAAGAATACCAGGGCCAGACAGCAGGGGGCGCAGGAGAAGAGGAGAAGGACTACGCATCCCAGCTTCCCTGAAACGCCACCAGACAGGGGAGGGAAGCCTGAAGGCGAACAGGTGGCAGGCATAGAGGATAATGAGGTAGACACTGATGAGTCCATGGAGGTGGTGGAAGAGGGTGTGCCCCCTTGGTGGAACTGGCCACAAAAACTCAGCTCTTCAGTGTCAGAGGAGGAAGAGATGGAGGTAGGTTCAGGGGAAGAGGAGTCCTCCAGTTCGTATATGGATACCGAGTAAGCTATGTGGGGTAAGGTATATTCCGTAGCCTAAAGGGGAAGCCTGGGAGGAGGACTCTAAAGGGGCCTGTGGGTTAGGTCTGGTAATAGAGCTAAGCATAAGAAGTAAAAGAGAAACTGTGTTTGTTTGCACTGCTTGTAAGAGAACAGGAGGGCAGGAGGGGGAGGGGACAATCCTCATGTAATGTTTCCAGGTGGTACATTATAAACTACTTTGAAGGAACTACTGCTCCCTCTCTGTGTTGTCTTTGGGGATTGGGGGGTTGCTTACCCCCAACCCTGCTTGAAGGGAACTTAGGAGCCCAGCCAAACCAGGGCCCGCGGAGGCACGGACCTCGGGAATTACTGGAACCTGTCGAACTCCAGGGACCTTGGCCACCGGTGGCGGCACAAGATGGACGACGGAAGGGCGGTGCCCGAGGCCTCACGGACGGTGAGCCATCACACTATACAGAGGGAGATTTCTCTCAAAGGCCCTGGATGTGGTAGAAAGTGCATTAATACTCATTAATAAAAATCACACTGGAGGCCATGATGGGGTTCTACCACAACTTTACTGATGGATAGTTCAATAAAAATGAATTATACTTGATATCACAAGTCCAAGCTTCATAGAGTCTGTCACATAAATATATTAAAATATGCCTGGATAAATCTGTGACTCTATTAGTCTTTCAGATAGTTGAATTCCCAATCCAGATCTCTACCCAAATTCTGGGGCAGTGCTGAACATTCTTCCCAAAGCTTGGATGTAATATCTGGTGGGCAAAATGGCATAATTCAATTACTAATTTGTCATACCTTAATCAAGATATCTTGTATGGACTTCTTACAACTTATCCAACCTCTTCCATTCCATGATGGTATCTAAATAGCACCTCCATAATATTTGTGATATATCAAGTGGTTTTATATTGGATGGGTGCCACTGTTTTCCCTTCTCCCTTCCTCTTTAGGGACATTGGCAGATGTCCCAGAACTTCTGCAGATGGTTGAGTGCTGAATTTCTCTGGCAAGGGGAATTCAGAAAAACAAAAATAGAACCAGATCTCCAAAATCCAAAAACAATAGAAGAAAGAGTGGATAAAACTTCTTTTAAAAGAACTTAAAAAATAGAAACTAATACTCTTCACCAAAAAGGAAGGGGAATACTTTTTCCACTCTCTTCTAAGCCTAGCCATTGAGAAGTAGGGTCTTTGGGATCTTATTTTCCAAATTAAAGGAAAGGAAAAAGAACAGGAAACAGAACAAAACATCCCTGTCTCCTCAAAAGCTTAACTGAAAGTCCACAACTACTACAGGGGTCTCTAATTTTTATAGCAGATGGCAGCAACCAACACAGCAGCCAACATGGGGGAGCTGAAAACCAAAAATCCTACATCCCTTTCCCTATCCTGATGAACTAATCCCTTTAGTACAGACCCAGTTTGGCTCTATATAATATTATTTATTTATTTATTTATTTAGCACTTTTATATACCGATATTCAAGTAACAGAGTTACCAATCAAATCGGTTTACATTCCAACAATAACCATGACATAAGAAGGTCTTACAATAAACAGGATGATCGAACTTGGATACAAAGAACAGCGTTTCACAACATAAATAAGATAGGTAAGGAGACCGGCGAGCCTAATGCTAGCTGGTGTAAAGTTCTGAGATTAAGAGTAGGGCAAAAGGTATTAAGATTTGACTCCATCGGGATAATTAGGGCGAAGCGTTCTCTTAAGGAGTTACTAAAGACTGAGATCACTAGTGGAAGATCTAATAAGTTATTGAGTTAGGAGAAGGCTTGGTTGAACAACCAGGTCTTGAGTCTTTTTTTAAAGGTGATTGGGCATTGTACTAGCCTGAGGTCTGGGGGAAGAGAGTTCCAATGCTTTGGGCCAGCAGTGAAGAGAGCTCTTTTACTTAATGATGTTTTGATCGGTGGGGCCTGTAGATTGTCTCTATATGCGTGTCTCACCGGTCTGGAGGAGGTGCGAGGCTGAAATGGGATCCTGAGCTCCAGGGGGGTGATGTTATGTATCACTTTGTGGATTGATGATAGAACTTTGAACAAAATTCTGAATTTGATTGGGAGCCAGTGCAGGTTCTTTAGAATGGGTGTTATATGGTCTCTTTTGTTGGTTTTGGTTAGAATCCTTGCTGTAGCGTTTTGAAAAATCTGTAAAGGTTTTATAGTGTTCGCGGGGAGGCCAAGTAGAAGTGAATTGCAGTAATCAATTTTAGCGAAAATGATTGCTTGTAATACTGATCGGAAATCTTGGAAGTGGAGGAGGGGTCTCAACCTTTTTAAGACTTGTAGTTTGAAAAAGCAATCCTTTACGGTGTTATTCATGAAACTTCTACAGTTCATTTGGTTATCCAAGATGACGCCCAGGTTATTAGTAGATTAGTAGATATTAGTAGATATTAGTAGAAGTATTATTAACCCTGAACAACTATAGATTTATATCTGAAAATCATCACAATTGGGAAGGACAATTTGCAAAACCATTTATGCGGGTATATAAATTGACCATCTTAAAATGGCCTTTCCTTATGTGGATATAAAAATGCACATTCTGGAACAACTCATGTGCTTTTAGCTACATTTAGAAGAGGCTTTCCCAGTGGGAGAGAGGTTTGGATTGAGGGAGGAAAAATATCCATGTAGAATGCATTATCAAATCTGCATGTCTTATTTTCTGTGAATAAAGTACTTACACAAAAAAGGCAGGTGCAAATAGCCACAGTAAGTTTCAAAGGGAAAGTTCATTTGGTTTGATAATTGGTGCAAAGTCTGTGGCTAAAAAATATCTGCACACTTTAAAGCAAATTTTAAAAGCCCTATGTACGCCAAAGCAGGGAGATAGGGAGATATGCGCAGAAGTCGGACCAGCGCGTGCTGCGTGGATTTTAAAGGCATGCAGGTATATACATATCTTCTGGTATGCGAAAAAAAACTTTTTTCCCCCCAAAAAAGGGGGCAGGGCATGAGCATGGTCTGGGAAGTGCATGGGTATTCCTGGATTTTTTAATTAAACCAGTGCATAAGTATTTTATGTGCACAAGTGCTTGCCAGGGTCCCCTGGTATATAATTTTACTTCTGCTATAGATGGCGTATAAGTCATGAAACAATAAAAACTAGGCTAGTCAGCAGGGATTTAAGGGTTGGGGGTTAACAGGGTAAAAGGGAGGCTATTTAACTAGGGGGTTTGAAAGTCCTATCCTTTACCTGAGTGAACTGGGAATGAACTGGAGAAACTGGTAATTGCGTCAGCATGGGTATATACTAAAATTCCCCCACTTACACAGTACAGGCAGTATTTGCACGCACATGTGTGCTTCTATATAAAAATGTGCGCACATGTACGAGCAAACAGTTTATTTTATACCATGCATGCATGTACACGTGCATGTTATAAAATGCCCGCATCCATTGGCCCAAGCCAGCATACGTGTGTACATGTGCATCCATGCAGCTATTGAAAAGTTACCATCCCCATTTTAAAATGCATAGTTTTATAATCGCTCACACGTGCTTGCTGGATTAAACTATATTAAGAAAATAAATTACATTTGTTAAATCTGGAGAAGAGTAACCATCTCACTTCTGAGAGAGGAATCGACATTCCATCCCTTATTAGCAGGACTACATATCTCCAGTCCACAAGGACTACAAACAAGCAGGTCCTTTATTTCAAAATAACCAGAATGAATATTCATAAAATATATTTTACATGAATTTGGTTTAAAAGTTTGGTTAACTTGCATACCATGGTTGCCTTGAAAAAACAGATCATTTGTGTTTCTTCAAAAGTGGAATTATGCATCCATGCTTCATAAATCCATTGGATGCTTACAAGGGGTAATAAGAGATGTATAGTTATTCAGTCTTATTCAATAAAAACTTTTGTACAGGCACAGAAAGGCAAAGAATCCTTCTTAAATAAGACCTACTGTCTGCCATTCTGGAAACTGCACATTGATAACAATTTGCTAATTCTTAAAATTTTTATTTTTCTGCAATGTTATTTTTATGTCAGATTCATTCAATGCTACCTTATCTGTTCCATTAAGATGAATACACACACACAAAAAAAGGTGCCATCATCCAAGTTTAGCAACTGAAAATCCACTTGGTGACTGAATCATTTTCCTAATTTCAAAGAGTAAAGGAATCATGCTATTTTATTTTTCTTAATCTGTAACTAAACTACTGTAAAATTAGTATGTTCAATGTCTAATAATGAGCTCCTTAGGAACCACAGGAGGAATAGATAGATGTAAAAAAAAACAAAAACCCAGCAGATTTACCACAAAAAGAAGCATTAGTCATTCAATTTATAATCCTTAGAAACCTCATTATGAGTGATGAAGTTGACTAGTTATAGAGGTATAAATACAAATCGCTCTCTGACTTTTCTCCCTCTATTTTATAAACCTACCCAGTGATTCCTGGACTATGAATAGTATTCAGAAATCATGGTTCAAAAGAATTAATATGCAACAATTTAGCCCATCTTTACTAAATTGAAATATTATTACAGTGGTATTCACTGATGATCCTTGAAGGACAAAAATGGGTCAGGTATTCAGAATATCCCTAAAATATGCATGAGCTAGACTGGCATACATTTGAGGTAGTGGACACATGCCAATCTAGCTCATGCATATTCATAAGGACCATTAAGAATCTCAAGGACCATCAGTGAATATTGCTGAATTACTAGATCTTACTTTTGACTGAGGTGCATGTTTGGGGTAGGCCTGGAAAATAACATACAGGGAGGCTAACTTTCAAATAAATGCACGCAGAGGCATAAACTGTATGTGCATAAATGGCTGTGCATCTCTATCCTGTAACATAGGCATGTATGTTGGCTTTGGCATGAATATATGCGATGCATTGAAACCACATATATATCAATGCATTCAAGGTGTGTACTTTTCATACCTATTTTAAAACTATGGGGCCGAACTTAAATTTTGCTCGCGTGGGGTACATTTGTGCGTGCTACCCGGCACGTACAAATGTACACCCGATTTTATAACATGCGCGCGCTGCCTCACGCATGTTATAAAATGCAGGGTCAGTGCGCGCAAAGGGGTGCACCTTGCGCTCGTCGAGCCCTAAGGGAGGCCCGATGGCTTTCCCCGTTCCCTCCAAGGCCGCTCCGAAATCGGAGCGGCCTTGGAGGAAACAATTTTTATTGGTTCCCCCAAACTTTCCCTCCCTTCCCCTATCTAACCCACCTCCTAGCCCTACCTAAACCCCCTCTACCTTGTTTTGTAGAGTTACGCCTGCCTCTGCCAGGCGTAACTTGTGCATGCCGGCTCGCTGCCGGCGCACCAGGCCCCGACACAGGCTGCTGTGTCGGGGCACTCGGCCATGCCCCCTGACCATCCCCAGTATGCCCCCGGACTGCCGCCATGACCCTGGCCACGCCCCCGGACCGTGGCCCCGCCCCTGGGCCGCCCATTTTTCGAAGCCCCGGGACATACGTGAGTCCCGGGGCTTGCGCGCACCGCCGAGCCTATGCAAAATAGGCTCGGCGCGCGCAGGGGTAGGTTTCGGGGGTTACGCGCATATCTTACGCACATAACCCTTTGAAAATCTACCCCTATGCGTGCATATATTTTACGTGTGAAAGTAAAGTAGGACTTACTCGCATAAATCCCAATTTACATACATAAGTCAGCCAATGTTAAAACATGGACATGAAAATTAAATTAACCAGTTTACCAATTAATTCACCAGTTCTCCCAGTCCTTCTCCAGGTCATTGAGATCTTCCTGGCTCTTCAGTCTGAACTCTCCACAATTCAGCCAGACCTCCCACCTAGTTAGTACTACACAATAAACGTTTAGTATCACTTACCCCAGATAAATTAGCAGATGTAAAAATACATGCGAAAGTTGGAGAATGTACATGCGTGTCTTCTAAAATAGCAATTTATATGTGTAAGCGTTGGACCTGCCTTAGAATGCCCCTAGACCATCTTGATTTTACGTAAGTATATGTGCATGCAAATGTGAAACTACACAGGTATTTTCAACTTTTATAAAATGCCACTTGCATGAGCAGAGGCTACTTACACACGTATATGCTCATTTTTATACACATAACATTTTGAAAATTTACCCTATAGATTGTTTTTTTCAGGTCTACAACCTACATAAATGTCAAGTGCAAAAGTCCACAAATACTTTATATCCATGGGAAGTTTCAGAGGGAAGGATGACGCATACTTTCTCTTTGAACTCCATCAGTAAAACTTGCCCATGGTCACTATGAAAATTGCCCCTTTCATGTTTCCACTAGTAAGGGTATCCACATGCTTCACAAAAATAAATTACTACTTTCCATGCTGGGGGGCCTTTCACTAAAAGGTAATCAAATCTAGTCAGGCCAAAATGTGTCTGATATCAATTCTGTTTTCATGGAACTCATTAGAATTAAATAGCAAAAGTAAGACATGACTAAATCACAGCACTATGTGCATCTTAAGAGAATCATTATGCCTGAAAACATTTGGGAGACAATGTAACAAAATACATTCACAGGTAATGCAAGCATTAATATGTGTTATACACTTAACACTTGTTAACAGCACTGCAAATGTGTTTAAGAACATAAGAACATGCCATACTGGGTCAGACCAAGGGTCCATCAAGTCCAGCATCCTGTTTCCAACAGTGGCCAATCCAGGCCATAAGAACCTGGCAAGTACCCAAAAACTAAGTCTATTCCATGTTACTGTTGCTAGTAATAGCAGTGGCAACTTAATTAATAGCAGGTAATGGACTTCTCCTCCAAGAACTTATCCAATCCTTTTTTAAACCCAGCTACACTAACTGCACTAACCACATCCTCTGGCAACAAATTCCAGAGTTTAATTGTGCATTTAGTTAAAAAGAATTTTCTCCGATTAGTCTTAAATGTGCCACATGCTAACTTCATGGAGTGCCCCCTAGTCTTTCTATTATCTGAAAGAGTAAATAACCGATTCACATCTACCCGTTCTTATTCTAATGTTAACACTAAATAAATGCTAACCAAGTAAGGAGTTGAACAATAATACTGAATAGCTCATAACCTATTAGTGCAGTGAAAAACAAAGTGCATTAAAATGTGCAAAATTAACACAGACTCATTAAACCTAAAACCTGACTGCGCCCAAGAAAGGTATGTCAACCCGGTCAAACAAACCCGCACTTCACCCCTAAGATATGTGTGACTTTGGAAGACTATAAAAATTGGCTTCTGAATATTTTTAATTGCAAAAGAAAAAATAATACAAACAAGAGACCTATGATGACAGTTTCCCTCGCCAAACACACGCTGTTGACCTGTAAGAGTTTGAAGTTTCTCGCTAAACAATGTATAATGTATATTAACATAGGGACTTGATACTAGCTGTTCGTGCATACATACACATACTTGCCCCTCTCTCCCTGAACAAAATGCGCATAACAACAATGTGGCATTAAATAATGGCCGCAGTTTATTAAAACATAACCCGAGCCAGCAAATTATACAAAATTCCAAAGTTAATTCCCCCAAACCTCCACCGCCCCCATGCCCCTCTTTCGCTTACCACCGCGTCTCAATGGTAAGCTGACTTTAGGTACCCCCCCCCCCCCCCATCACTCACCCCGCCATGGCACCAGCGAGGGTAAGCCTGCGGCCTGAGCATCGGCCCCCTCTTGCTCTTTAGGCCTTCCCATGTAGCAGCCCCAAACTACACGAGCATTTCCCCCCCCGCCGACTTTAGGCACCCCCCCATCACTCACCCCGCCATGGCACCAGCGAGGGTAAGCATGCGGCCTGAGCATCGGCCCCCTCTTGCTCTTTAGGCCTTCCCGTGTAGCAGCCCCAAACTACACGAGCATTTCCCCCCCCCCTCCAATGTCCTTTACAATTCCAAATAATACATTAAACATATGGCTCGGGTTTTTCCGCCTCCACTGCGACATATATAATACAAACACTCATAAGATGATTAACAGCAATATAAAATTTCGGGAGGGAGGGAGGGAAGCAAAAACCTGCCCTCTGCTTGCTGTTGAATTCCCAACTGCCGTTCTAAGCTCTGCTCCAGCCTATTGTTTAACTACTGACCAATAGCATAACAGCATTCAAATTGCTGATGCTGCTATTGGTTATCTAACTCCCCTTTTTTCCCCCACCCCCACCTGCCTTTGCTAATCCTATCCCTTACTCACAGCTGCTCAAGCCCATGTTATCTGCGTCGGGCCGGGACAAGCCCAGACCGCCTTCCTTTGATTGCAGTGGAGATCCTTAGTATGGAGTCCTTTTTATTTAAGCATTGGATTGGACTAGGGATGTGCAATTGTTTAGGAAACCGAAAACCGAACCAAATTTTCCCAAAATTTCAGGAAAATTTGGTTTTTGGGTTAGTGCGTGCTAACACGCACTAACCCGAAATCCAGGTCCCCCGAATTACAAAGGCCCAAACTGATCTATTGGTGGAGTTTATTTTATTGTTGAATTCCAAATATAATATGCCCATTTACATGAAGTATTTTTGCTTTATTAAAAGCAAAAGTTGTTTTCATTTTCATGCACTTTTAAACAATGCAAACTTTAGTGTTAATAATAGATCAGGGGATACCAAAAAGGTTAAAAAATATAATATACTAGTGCAATTGCTGTGTGGATGCTTGTTGTTCCTGCGTGTGGTGGTGCTTCTCTTCCACTTCCTGGTTGTGTTGCACATGTGTGCGGGGGAGGGGGGCAGAAAGGAAGGTGACTGAACAGTGCAAGGGCATCAGGAGTGGGAGCACAATGAGAGAGGAGGAATAGGGAGGGAAGAGATTCTTGGGAGCATGTTGTGGCAGTGAGGGAGGAAGAATAGGGCTTTAGCTGAGGCAAATGCACATAGGTGTGCACATGTTTCATTAGAGAAGAGTGTGCAATACTTAACAATGTATTTGTGCTCTAATTAAAACTTTGAGTCAAAATAACTATTGGGATAGTGAGGTGAGGTGAAACTGGCACCAGAAAGATGAAAATGTTGAGAAAAAGGTATGTTTTTAAGTATAATTGATGGAGTGATAACAGAACCCCTAGAAAGTTTTATACATAGATTAAAATTTTTTTTTAAACCTAAACATCTGTAGTCTGATAACAAATTATATAGTCTTTACTTTGACCATCTAGACCAGTGTTCTTTAAAGTATGGCCCAGTGTCCAGTGGTTGCTCCCATGAATCCCATGGCTGCCCCTGATTGGTCTACAGACTCTGTGAAGAAAACACCCTGTGCATACTCCATCCATGACTGAAGGCCTCTGCACTCCCTGCACAGCGGGAGGGGACCAGGAGAAGCCATAGAACTGTGATGGGGAGAACAGCCCTGCCCTTGCTCCAGCCCCAGTCTAGTCCAGCAGTTAGCTATAGTAGAGAAGGAGAGGCAGACTGTGGCAGCAAAGAGCACTGTCCCCAGCTCTGGAGTGGAAGCTATACACATGCATACATACATACACATCTGCACTGACTGCAGAGCAGCAGGGAGAGAGGGACAGCAAAGGTAGGGATGGCCAATGGGAAGTAGTGAGAGGGATCCCTCTGGCCAGCTGCAACAATGGAGGGGGATCCCTCACCCAGTCGGCCACAATATTAGAGGACTCCATTCCCCTACCTGGCTCTGCTCCAGCCCCACTGGATCTAAAGTGGTCCCTACTTAAAAATAAAGACCACCGATCTAGACTCTCTTTTTACCATGTAATTTATTGAATACAAATGTATAATAGTATAGTAAATACCACATAGATGTTTAATTTAATAAACAAGTATTGATTTATATAGAGATGTACATTATTTCTTGAATAAAGTGGTGCAGTGCTTCCCAACCCTTTCTTGGAGGCACATCTATCCAGTTGGGTTTTCAGATTGCCACAATATATGCAAATCATCTCATGCATATTCACTAAGAATATCCTGAAAACCCAACTGGTTAAGTGTATCTCATGGAGAGAGTTGGAAAATAAAGAAGTAGTGTGTTTTGCCATGCTAGTCCATTGTCAACAAAAAAGTTGAAGGCAAGTGGTTGATTAGGTGCACTAGGTGCAAAGAGGCCCTAGCTCTCAGAGAATGAGTCTGATCTTTGGAGGCTAGAGTGGCAGATCTGGAAGAGATAGTGGAGACAGGTATATAGAGGATACCTTCAGGGACATTGTAGAGAAGCCTCACCTCTAATCTGGCAACACCTGTACTGCCTTGGAGGAGAAAGGTCATCTGGAAGAAGAGTAATACCCTGTGAGGCAGGAAGTAATCTTGTAGCTTGGACCAGCTCTCAAGGTGATGTAGCATCCTCTCACACTGAAGATGTGTCTCCAGGGGCATGTACCCAGGAAGAAAGGCTTAGGACGTTCATTGTAATTAGTGACTTGATTATTAGGAAAGTAGATAGCTGAGTGGCTGGTGGATGTGAGGATCGCTTGGTAATTTGGTTGCCTGGTGTGAAGGTGACGGACCTCATGGATCACATACCTAGGATTATATATATTGCTGGGGAGGAGCAGGCTGCCTTTGTACATGTGGATATCAATGACACAGGAAAGTGCAGGAAGGAGGTTCTGGAAGCCAAATTTAGGTTTTTAGGTAGAAAACTGAAATCAAGAATCTCCAGGGTAGCATTCTCAGAATGTGTAGGACCCCAGAGGCAGACAGAGCTCCAGAGTCTCAAAGCATGGATGAAACAATGGTGCAGAGAGGAGAATTTTAGGTTTTTTAGGAACTAGGAATGATTTTGGGGAAGGGGGCTTTTTCTAATAGGATGTGCTCCACCTTAACCAGAGTGGAACCAGGCTGCTGGCACTAACCTCTAAAAAGGAGATAGTGGAACTTTTAAACTAGATGATGGAGAAAAGCTGATAGTCGCTCATAAGCGTATGGTCAGGAATGATGTACCTCTGAAGGATACTAACAGAACAGGGAGGTTAGGGCATCTCAGTAGATAGGTTGCAATAAATTTTAAATTGGACCAAGTGCCTTTAAGTAAAGGGCAGACAGAGCAGATAGATTTCAGATTACCCCTGTCAATTGATAAGAAGTTTGTTAATAGAAACTAAAAACATACTTTGAAATATCTGTATACAAATGCTAGAAGTCTAAAAATAAGATGGGAGAGTTAACAGAGGATTTTAAAAGTGCTACACGCACCAAAGCTAGGAGATACACACATGATTTAGCCCGCTGCACGCTGAACAGATTTTAAAAACCGCGTGAGTACGCACGTATCTTTTGGTATGCGCAAAAATTAAAAAGTTCAAAAAAGGGGCGGGTTCTGGGCTGGACATGGGCAGGCCGATTCTGTTACATGAAGTGTTAGCGTGAGTACACAAGCATGCACCAAGGTCCCCTACTGCGGAACTTTACTTCTGCTATGGATGTTGTGTAAGTAATAAAATAACCAAAACTAGGCTAGTCAGCAGAGTTTTAATGGTCAGGACTAATAGGGTAAAAGGGAAGCAAGTTAGCTAGGGGGCTTAGGAACTCCTCTCCATTACTGAGGCGAACTGGGAAAGAACTGGGGACACAGGTAATTGTGTCAGCGTGCATATCTACTACAGTCCTCCCCACTTGTGCGAGCGAGATGGCATTTGTGCACAATTGCATGTGCCAATATAAAGCCGTGCGTACATGTATGTGTATACAGCCGATTTTATAGCAGGCATGAGTATAGGTGCATATACACTTGTATGTTATAAAATCACTGCATCCATGTGCATGGGCTGGCATTTGTGTGCACATGCGCACATGTGCATAGATCTTAAAATTCACCTTTTAGAGTGGTTAGCACTGGATGAAGCAAAAAATATAACTGGCATCCTTGAGACCTGTTTGAAGGAGGATAACCAATGGTACAGTGTGATAACAGGGTACAAATGTGTTGCATCCGTCGGTGCTAGACGGCTTCGCCCTGTTTGCCTCACCTTATTCACGGCTCCTCCCGCTTACCTAGGAAAGATGGTTACTGCCGCATCTACAAGCCGACCTCTCCGGCATCCCCGGAACGACTATGGTGCAGCCTCCCATCATGCTCCTCCCAGATACCTACTAGGGTGCGTGCGCGTGTGCGTCACCCTTGTCTTTATTCCAACCTTGGCGCAAACCTCGGGGGTGCTCCCCCTTGCTGACGTCACGCCATCCAGGTATATAACCTCTTCTAATTTGCTAGCTCATTGAGTTAGCAAGGACTCGATTTGGACTTGATTTGGACTTGTTCCTGGACTAGATCCGTTCCTGTCTACGCTACTCTGCCACTTCCGTGCTGCCGCTGGAAGCTCTCTCTCTGCCCTACGGGGTAACTGCTAACCTGGGTACCCGCTCCTCGGGGGCCCTCTGCTTTATTTCAGGTGTCTTACAGGGAACAGGTACTCGCTCCTCGAGGGCCTGCTCTCCCTGCCTCGGTGCCTGTATCTTCTTCTACAAGGTGGAATCGCATACTTACAGCAAACACCTAGTGAGTACTCTAACTCTCAGTCTATCTCATCCACAGTACTTCCTTGCTGGGAAACCTGCTTTGGAACCTTCCAATATCAACGGGGTGAGAGGGGCTCCCTCTGCCGAGGTCCCTGAGACTGCAACTACCAGACTGCCTCACTACTGCCACCTCTGGTGGTACTCTTCAAGTTGTATAATAAAGAGCTAACTGTGCTTGTGCGTTCTGAGTCTAGCCTAGTATTGTGGCTCCTCACGGGGCTCCTCCCCGTGGGCATGGTCATCTACCACAGTACCCAAGGATCCACCCAAACACCACTCAACCATAACAAAATGATATCGAAATGATAGGATAGATCAAATGGATGGAGAGGTGCACTATATATTAAAGAGGGCATTGAGTCAAACAGGAGAAACGTTCTGCAGAAATGAAAATGCAATGATGAATTTTTATTGATAGAAATCCCAGGTGAAAAGAAGAATAAAATAGCAGTGGGGGTGTAATACCGTCCACCTAGACAGAATGAACAGACAGAAAATGAAATGCTAAAACAAATTAGGGAAGCTTAGAAAATCTCTAGCACAGTAATAATGGGTGATTTCAATTAATCCCAGTATTGACTAGGTGAGTCTCACATGAAGACATGCTAGAGAGGTAAAATTCCAAGATGAAATAAATGACTGTTTCATGGAGCAGTTGGTTCAAGAACCAACAAGAGGGGAAACTCTTTTAGACCTAGTCCTTAGTGGAACACAGAATTTGGTGCAAGAGGTGACAATGTTGAAGCCACTTGGCAATATTGATTATAACATGATCAAATTTGACATAATAACTGGAGGGAGTACACTAAAGAAATCTTCTGCAACAGCATTTAACTTTCAAAAAGGTGACTACGATAAAATGAGGAAAAAAATAATGAAAGGAGCAGCTGCAAAGGTTAAGAGTTTATATCAGGCACTGATGTTGTTTAAAAATCTACACAAAAAAACAAAGAGGTAAAAAAACAAAAAAATTATTTAGTCTCACTTCCTACCATCTACACCACATACTGTACTGTTCTTAATGAGCACGGCATCAGACATATGGTGTTACCTAATTTACATCCACTGTCTCTTGCCACGCAGTGGGCCCCAAGCGGTATCAGTCGTGGACACCTTAGATCTCACTAATCTGCCGGTTCAAAGAAGGAAACCCTTTTAAAAATACATTGCTTTTAATTGTCTATATTCTTCATTGTTCCAACACATAACTAAAATATGAATATTGTCTCACCCCAAAACTACACAGAACAAAATGTGAATTCTTATCTCAAAATGATAAGGTCCCACTGTCTGTACTCAACACAAACACCTGAAGGGTTGCAAATATAATGCCAATTTTTTAAAAAGGTTTCAAGAGGTGATCCAGGAAACTACAGACCAGTGAGCCTGACATCTGTGCCAGGCAAAATGGTATAAACTATCATAAAGAACAAAATTCAAGATCCTGTCCATTATACACTCCCTCATTTACACTCCTAACTCAGTTACATTATGCTCCATTCTCCGAATATACAAACCCGCTAGACATCTAAGATCTCTAGACAAAAACCTTTTAGATATCCCATCACCACGACAGGCCCGTCTCGACATCACTCGGAAAATATCATTCTCTGTCATTGGACCAATTTTATGGAATGCACTACCAGACTCTTTAAGATACATATCCAACTCCAAACATTTCAAAAAATCTCTAAAAACGCACCCATTTCAATCTGCTTTCCACATATCACACTCTAAATAACATAACCTCTTTCTCTCATGTAGGGCACAACAGTATTATATATTGATTTATCTTATGTAAACTAATTAATGTTTTAGATGCTTTTTTATTTTATTGGATATTTTTTGTAATTTTGCGCTTTTTATAATTTTATAATTTTATGTTTCTTTTAAGTTTAATTTCTATTTTATGTTTGTTTTTTATTTTTATTTTAGTTATGTAAACCGTTTTGATTAAACTCTGTTTGTAAAGACGGTATACAAACACTTTTAAATAAATAAATAAAAATAAAATTGCTGAACATATAAATAGGCATAGTTTAATGGGACAAAATCAACATGGAATTATCCAAGGCAAATCTTGCCTCACCAATCTGCTACATTTTTGTGAGGGCAAAAATAAACACGTGCGTAAAGGTGAGCCAGTTGAAGTGTCTGGATTTCTAGAAAGCATTTGATAAAACCTCTCATGAGACACTTCTTAAGAAATTAAAAAATCATGGGGGGTAGTTTCTTATTGTGCATTGTGAACTGGTTAAACGAAAACAGAGTAGTGATAAATGATAAATGTTCCCAATGGAGAAAGATGAATAGTGGAGTTCCCCAGGGATCTGTTCTGGGACCACTGCTTTTTAATATATTTATAAACGACCTGGAAATGGGAACAACAATGAAGTGATCAAATTTGCCAATGACACCAAATTGTTCAAAGTTGTTAAATCACAAGAGGAGTGTGAGAAATTGCAAGAGGAACTTGCACAACTGGGGAACTGGACATGCAAAGGGAAAATGAAATTTAATTTGGACAAGTGCAAAGTGCTGCACTTAGGGAAGAGTAATCCAAATTATATTTACACAATGTAAGGTTCCACATTAGGAGTCACCACTCAGGAAAAGGATCTAGATGTCATCATTGACAATACACTGAAACTTCTACTCAGTGTGCAGCAGCAGCCAGGAAAACCAATAAGATACTAGGAATAATTAGGAAAGGAATGGAGAATAAAACAGAAACTATCATAATGCCTCTGAATCGCTCCATTGTGTGATCTCATCTTAAATATTGTGTGCAGTTCTAGTCACCACATCTCAAAAAGCAGAATTAGAAAAGGTACAGAGAAGGACAACCAAAATATTAAAGGGATTGGAATGATTCCTCTATGAGGAAAGGTTAAAGAGGTTAAAACACTTCAGCTTGGAGAAGAGATGGCTGAGGAGAGTTATGATAGAGGTCTATAAAATAATGAATAGAGTGGAACAAGTAAATGTTATTTGGTTGTTTACTCTTTGAAAGAGTACAAAGACTAGAGAACAAACAATGATACATTTAAAACTAGTAAGAGAAACTATTTTTTTACTCAATGTATAATTTAGTTCTGTGCTACCACATGTGGACTGTTGCAATTATTTCACATAATAAATATATAGGTATATTTTTAAAAAATGAATACAATATATTTGTTTCTGTAATTCATATATAAGTGTATATTACAATATACACATGTACTTTGGGGGCAGAAATATGACATATTTTATAAACTTGTTGCATCTGTCGATCCTCGACAGCTTTGCCCCGTTTGCCTCACCTTATTCATGGCTCCTCCCGCTTACCTAGGCAAGCTGGCTACTGCCACATCTACAAACCGACCTCTCTGGCATCCCCGGAATGGCTATGGTGCAGTCTCCTGCCATTGCTCCTCCCAGGTACCTACTAGGGTGCGCGCACACAACCCACATCTTTGTACCACCCTTGGCGCGAACCTCGAGGGCGTTCCCTCATCCTGAAATCACGCCATCTGGGTATATTAACTTCACTCATTTGCTAGCTCTTTGAGTTAGCAAGTACTCAAATCCGTTCTTGTCTGCACTACTCTGCCGCTTCCATGCTGCCGCAGGAAGCTCTCTCTCTCTGCCCTTCGGGCTATATGCTAACCTGGGTACCCGCTACTCGGGGGCCCTCTGCTTTATTTCAGGTGCCTTACAGGGAACAGGTACTCACTCCTCGAGGGCCTGCTCTCCCTGCCTCAATGCCTGTACCTTCTACAACAGACCTGGTGGAATCGCATATCAACAGCAAACGTAGTGAGTTCTCTAACTCTCAGTCTACCTCATCCACAGTATCTCCTCGCTGGGAGACCTGCTGCGGAACCTCCTGATGTCATCTAGGAGAGAAGGGCTCCCTCTGCTGAGGTCCCTGAGACTGCAACTACGAGACTGCCTCACTACTGCCACCTCTGGTGGTTCTATTCAAGCTGTTTAATAAAAGAAATCTTGTGTTTGTATAGTACGAGTCTAGCCCAGTGCTGTGGCTCCTCACGGGGCTCCTTCCCGTGGGCGTGGTCACCTCCACAGCACCCAAGGATCCACAAACACACATAATTACAACTAAACTGTGCAGCTTCTACCACACAGTTTATAAAATACCAGCACAAACCTGTAGGTGGTCACTTAACGCATACCAATGGTGTACCGTGAATATTTTAAAAGCTGGGTTCAATGCCTTTAAATTATTTCTGTAATATAAGACAGTAAAGCCAATTTTAATTCATGAGCAGTTATATTAAGCATTAATAGGGAAAAAAGTAGTTGAGGGACTGCGTAGTAAAAACAGATGTTTCATTATTAACTGTGTTCTTGTTATGAAAATTGATGATGATTTACTGTGGCATTATTCATTTCACTAAAAGACATTACAAATGTTCACTGAATACCTGACAAAATTCAACTTGACTTATGCGTAAATTAGTAACCTGCATTCTCTTCAGGAAAAAATACATTTTTCCATAAATGCTGAACAGTGTAAAAATTACAATATTTTAGGGTTGAATCACTAAACAACCCGCAAAAGAAAATGTAAAGCTTGCAAGATAAAATTGGCATTTGCAATCGATTCACTAAGTTATTGATATACATAGTGTGCACATGTAAAAATCCCATATTAAAAAGAGCATTGGCATTTTAAAGTCTGCATGCTGTATATCAAAATGCCCTTATATTAACTGGGCAAAGTGCTAGGGCTAGTTAACATGAGGGATTGCTTTCATTATCCCCACACAAAAGATTCCTCTCTAAGAACCATAAACCTCTCTCACCCCCACTACAAATGGCCCCCCACATCCCCAATCCAATAAAAGGCCTCTTCCATGCAATAATGGTCCCTCTACCAACCCATCTTCTGGGGCAACGAAAGTCCCTCTGGTAGTCCAGTTGACCACTGCCACTTTTCTCCTACCTCTCCTTAATGACACTTCCCATTCTAGAAGCCTCCCAAGTCATCAGTGACACTTCTTAATGAAGAAACCTCCTATAGATACCACTTCTTCCTTCTGAATGATGACATCTACCAGTTGTTCACAATGTATCAAGGATACACTGACAGCTAAGAATTGACTATTATACAGCAATCTAATACAGGAAATATAAGGGAATGTGGAAAAGAATGATTATGAGTTTCACACAACACAGCCATCATCAATTTCACGGCATTTTTCAAAGTGATTGATGTGGGAAAAAATGTTTTCAGCATTAATCAACTGCCTGAAAATTGCCTTCCCTTAATATGGCTAAAAATTATTTTTTTTTTAACAACTTGCAGACATTTAGTCACTGTGAAGCCAATATTCAAAAGGAACGTGGCCAGTTAAGTTGGACTAACCGGCTATGCAGTGGCCACAGGATATTCAGGAGCCACCACTTAGCTGGTTAAGCAACTTTATTAACCGGCTAATAGGGTCATTCATCAAAATGCATTATGGAATTAATGCACGTGATAACGCATTAGCGAATGTGCTAATGCCTTAATACATGCGTTATGAACAATAATGAATGGCACAAATGCAAATTTTTTGGAGGAGCGGGATTTAGTTAAATGAGGGGCAATACTGCATGGTTTTAACACCGGAAATAACTACACCCTTTTTCCTGGTGTTAGGTTGTATGCTATGCCCGAAATGGTCATAATGCAATTCACCCAAAATTTTGGAATAGCATTTTGGCCATTTCTGGGCTTGAGGGGGGAGAAGGAAAAGGAGGAGGGGAGAGAGAAAGAGAGAGAGAGAGAGAGCACCTATTTATATCTCTATAGGAGGGCCCTCTAAAAGTCGAGGTGAGGTGTTGATGGTGGTTTAGGGTTTAGGGGCCAGCTTTGCATGTAGAGTGAGATGTACGAACAGCACAATACACCTTGGTGAAGATTTGATGTCATTTGGAGTGAGGAAAGTCTCACAAAGATGAAATTTCTACTATGTTCTCTCACCCTAGCTTGATGGACCATATAACAGGGAACCATCAAGCTAGGGTGAAAGAACATAGTAGAAAATTTCATCTTTGTGAGTCTTTCCTCATTCCAAATCTTTACCAAGGTGTACTGTGCTGTTCGTACATCTCACTCTACATGTGAAACTGGCCCCTAAACCCTAAACCACCAACACCTCACCTCAACCTATTAGATGGCCCTCCTATACAGATATAAATAGGTGCATCAGTGGGGCCCTCCCCAGAGGTTCTCTCTCTCTCTCTCTTCCTCTCCAAGAAGTGAAAAATAGGAATTATCACAGGGTGTGCTAACATTACCACACCATGTGATATTACTGATGCAAAGTGGTAAGTTACTATGGTAATGCCAAAATTTCCCTACACATGCCCCTTTTTCTTAATGTGGGGTTATTAATGTGTTAATAAATCATTTTGATGAATCTAGGGGTACATTCCTAGCTGGCTATCTCGGGGTTGGGCAATGGGCATAACGACGAGTTGTTCTCCACTACCTGCAGGGGTTGGTCTTCAAGGGCAATGATTTCCACGATGCTCCTTATTACTATTTTAGATGCTGCTTGCCTCTTGCCCTGAGACAGTGAAATGGAATACCATCCCATTTTCTCTATATTGTGTTGTCACTTTGGACGTATGTCTGGGCACTGATGTACTCCACCTGACTGCTGAAAGGGGTTATGAGATCAGTTTTTACTTGGAGTGGCAGAAAGGGTCCTAAGGCTAGTACTGCCACCTTCACTTGATGCCAATGCTGGTGGGTATTACTTCTGCAGGTAATGTTGCATACCAGTACTTTTCAGATCTCCCACTTGCTTCCCTTGACTGAAATCCTTACTATAGTGAATACATAGAGCAAAACGTGGGTCTTCCCTCCAGATTAGGGATTTTATCTGCAATCCGTTCTCTACATTCTTGGAGGCTGATTCTGGCACTGGATTTGAGGTAGAGGATGGACACTGAGGAAAAATGCCAGAGGCAATGCTCACACTCTATCTGTGCTGCCTGCACTTCCTGGTTGGGGGGAGTGATCTCTACATCATTTACATCTTCTCTCTCTCTCATCACTTCACTAAGATGCTGACTAAACTTCCCAAATTCTCTTTGGCTATTAGCTCTTCAACATCTTCTGATTCAGAGAATTCCAGACAAGTTTATTCCTCAGAAAAAGTTGGTGAAAATACTGCTTTCACTGCTTCAGAAGCAGTAACCAAAGATGAGTGCGCTGCTGGTTTTGGGATGCCTACTATGGGTTTGGAAATTGCATATGATATTGTCAGTATATCCCCAGTCACAGAAGCACTCACTGTATGGAGAGCTGTGAAACACAAACATAAACACAGACATATATACCGAGTACGTGTGCTATGCTGTGTGCACTAGTGCTGAATGACTCGAAACACAAAAAAATGTTAAACAAGAACAGACAAAAAAGAGTAGAAGCCTGGTAAGACTCCTTTCTGGAGTCTCTGACAGGCCAATGCTATACCCTCAAATAGACGTGCGTTTTGGACACGTGTCCATAACCTCTGATGCAAAATGGGGGTTAGTGCATCCAAAATGCACGTCCAATCACGCAGTACAGGCGTTAATTTTGGAGGACCCCAAAAAATTGTACACAAAAGTAGAAAATACCGCTTTTCTGTATTTCCTCTGACTTAATATCTTGGCAATATTAAGTCGGAGGAATTAAAAAATTAGAAATGTCCCCCAAAAAAATAAAAAAATATTTTAAAAGCATATTAGCGGTCAGGTTAGGAAAATGGATGCTCTAAAATTGAGCGTACAATTTCCTAACTGGCTGACAGCCACCTCTCTCGGGAGTCTGCTGCAGAGGAGGCGCTAGGGGAGCAAAATTTCCCCAACTTCCTCCTTTTTACTGTGGCAGCCCATCTGCATTTTGCATTGGGTGCCCCAGAGAGGTGGATCGGCACACATTAAGGAAACGGGCACTCAATCATGATTTCCCCTTTAATGCGCACTGATATTGCATCGGCCTGTTCTCCTCATTAGTGTCTAGACAGACCAAGAAAAAAAGTCACTAGCTCTGCTGCAACTGAAATGTCCACATTGTCGCCATCCTGGTCCTCCCCCAGTGAAGAGAAAAAAACAAAATGAGCAGCAGTGCACTGTCTCCCCTCCTGGCACAATGATTAAGACCACTGCAGCACAGAGAAGATTAGAAGGAGCTTTTTATCAGTGCCAAATTCAAAGGTTAAACTTTTTAAAAACTTTCAGAGATCTTCTCCTAACACATCCTTCTCTACAAAGAGCTAGAGAGGTAATACAGATTGCTTCTTGCACGTTCTTGGACTTGACAGTGGGAGGACATCACCATTACTTGATCCAGATAGTAGCTTTAGGCTTGTTAAATACATGCTGCACAATGATTTGTCCTCTAGCTACTCTCCTTGCCAACTTGTCCTGCTTTGACTCTGACAAGGCAATGAGTTTGCAAAGGCAAGAGCTGGAGGCTGTAGTTACTAGTTGTTTTTTTCTCAGCAATACTCAGCTATAGAATGAGTGGGAAACATAAACAAAAAGGATGGAGATTATTCATTTCATACAGGGAAACCCTCCATTTGTTGGGTTTTTTTTTGGGGGGGGAGGCCACAAATGAAATAAACATGGGCTCATTTGTTATGTTTTGTTTATTCATTTCATAGGAATGCACATCTTAATTATTCATCTAAATGGCAAGTTTTAAATATTCCCCTTGCTTATGATGCAGTGCATGTTGCTACTTCCTCTGTGCCATTTACCTCAATTTGCCTCCTTGTTGTCCTGTCTTGCCTCATTGTTTTCTTGCCCTACCTCTCTGTTACTTGCCCTGTCTGCCCTCGTTGAGTCCTGGTCCCCTTTGTCTTGTCTTTCCTGTCTGTCTGTCTCTGCCTGAATCCTGCTACAGACCTTTGCTATGGTAACTGACTAACCTCTTGAACTTCTGCCTGCCTCAACCTTGGCCTGAACCCTGATACTGATTTCTCACTGCCTGCCCCCACCTTGGCCTGGACCCAGATACTGTTGCTCGCTGCCAGCCCTGACTTTGTCTGACCACTCCTTATGGGACTCTCACCTAAGTTCTGCTGTCGTCTGGTATCCAAGGGCTCAACCTGCGGGGATGGGACTGGTATTGTTGAAGCCCCAGCTCTAGTCACTATAAGAGCAAGTCCACTGGCTGTCAGCATGGGCCTAGTAGGTTTTCCTGCTAGGCTGCATCAATCAAGCCACAGCCCAAGGGCTCACATCCATGACATCTTTATCCAGCTAAGATTTAGCTGAAAAATACAGGGGTACATTGGGGTTACTCCAGGGCAGGACTGACTTAGCCAAAAACGTTATCCAACTAACTCCGATATTTGGAGTTAGCCAAATAAGTTATTCACCTAACTTACGATGTTTCACAGGGCAGGACTAAAGTTTACCGGCCTCATGTGCATTGGTGTATTCAAAAGAATATAGCTGGTTATGTTGCACTACAACACTAAAAAAAATGTCTAGCGGCCCAAAAGACAGCCCATACACCAAGCTATGGCAAGCAGCCTTATTAGTTTGATCATCCCCACCCCCAAAAGCCTCGTAAAATTATATAAATAAATGAATAAATAAATAAGGAAGAGGTCTGGCACAGCTTGTCCCCTCCCCCCAGTTTCTGTCTGGTGTAAAGTTCAAAATTATGTGATCCCCACGGCTGATCAAGTGAGGAATCTGGAAGTTATATTTGACTCTGATTTGTCTTTCCATGCTCATATTAGGTAATGAATTTGCAATTTGTACTAAGCGTCGAGTACTCTGTAAATTGATACCTTTTCTGTTTTCATCTGATTTCAGGATTGTTATGCAATCCTTACTTATCACTAGCCTGGATTATTGAAAGGCCATCTATTTGGGTCTACCTACTTCCTATAATAAATTGGTACAAATGATCCAAAATGTAATGGCCCAAATACTTACCAGGAGTTCATGTATTGATCATATTACTCCAGCATTGAAAGAGCTTCACTAGCTTCCAATGCAAAGGCAGATGCAATCTAAAATACTTTTAATTTTTAAAGGTCTAAAATGGTAACTTTTAAAGTGGTGCACGGGTGCACATGTCTGTGTGTGCGTTGGCCCACACCCAGAAACACAGCCATTTTATAACATACGCCCGTATATGTGTGCATGTTATAAAATAGCATGACCGTGTGCATATGTGCATGCATTTTTAAGTGGATGCCCTTGCATGTAAATGTCTCTTCTACAATGCAAGTGGGGGGATTTTAATAGACTAGTTTTCCCAGTTGGTTCCCAATTCGCCCAGGTAAGGGATAGGACTTCCAAATCCCCTTTAGTTTAATTGCCTCCCTTATCCCCGGTTAGCACTGATCTGTAAAGTCCCTGATCTACTTAGAATTTTTTGTTTTACAACTTACACATCATCCATAGCAGGAGTAAAGTTATGTGGCAGGGGTCCCCGGCACGTGCCTGTGCATCATAAATATTTACGCACTAATTTCAATCTGAAATTTCAAAATACCCATGCCTTACCCAGATCACGCCTCTGCCCTGCCCTTTTTTAAAACTTTTCATTTATTTCCTGTGATGTAATTCCAAATATGAGAAGTTTCTGCTTGTTTAACATTATGCCTATTCTTTTTCATTGTAAGAAATGTTTGAGAAATCTAATAAAGTATAAATAAAAAAAAAAAAAACTTTTCATTTGTGCATGCAGCAGGAAGTACATGCATACTTGGGGGCCTTTTAAAATCTGCTCAGCACGAGTCTGCCCAACTTGTACATGTATCTCATGGTTTTGGCATGCACTGGGCTTTTAAAATTCACCTTGAAGTGCAGATAGTCTGCCATGTAGTAATTCAGTTCTAAAAATTAATAAGCCAGTGTGAGAACTATGCTCTTCTGGTCAATTCTTACTTGACATTCATTCCAATAGAGTAGTTATTTATTTATTTATAAACTTTTTTTTATACCGACATTAGTGGGTACATCATATCGGTTTACAGTAAAACTGAAGATTAAAAGATAGTCGGAATTCAAGATGGCAGCGTAAGGGTCACTTTTTCAGCTGCTCTCCATGTACCTGTTCTTAGCTTAGTTTCTTGCTTCAGAATGCCCCACAAAAGGAAGGGAAGATGAGCTTTTACCCTTCCAAACCCTCACACCCTAGGGACCAGCGAACCATCACAGAGTACACTGTTTCTACCCCTGAACTGCGGGTTTTGACTTCTGTTGGTGAGACACAGTGGATCTCTGTTTTCGCCTGGGGATGTAACTCGCAGCCTAACTGATATGTATCCGCTGCCAATGGCAGTAGCCCAGACAAGCACCGACACAGCAGGGGTGCATGCTGATGACTTCATCACTGCTACCCGCATGGAGGGTGCTCTCAGTGTTTCTCTTGGAAGGAGGTTGAACTCTTCTCCACAATGGCATTTTCAACTCTTCGTGGAAGAAGACAGTGCTGCTGTATGTGGTGTTACAACTAAGAGGTCCTGCTGGACCCAAATATGCCGGAGGTTGCTACAGTTTTGAAGGTGAGCAGTTAGCTCCTTCGGCTATCCCTTTTGATTGTTAAACCCAGTAGTGGTCACCCTAGACTCCCTCTGGGATTTGATTGTGGACTTTAGTGCTCATTCTTCATGGATTGAGACTGATTCCTAGAAGTTAAGAACATAAGAACATAAGATATGCCATACTGGGTCAGACCAAGGGTCCATGAAGCCCAGCATCCTGTTTCCAAAAGTGGCCAATCCAAGTTACAAGTACCTGGCAAATATTAAATAGTTTCCAAGCTGCTATTGCTTATTAATTAACAGCAGTTTATGGATTTTTCCTCTAGGAACTTATCCAAGCCTTTTCTAAACCAGGTTACACTAATTGCAGTAACCACATCTTCTGGCAATGAATTCCAGAGCTTAACTATATACTGAGTGAAAAAGAATTCTTCCATTTGTATTAAATGAGCTACTTGCTAACTTCATGGAGTGCCCTCTAGTCCTTCTATTATCTGACAGAGTAAATAACTGATTTATGTTAACTTGTTCAATTCCTTTCATGATTTTGTAGACCTCTATCATATCCCCCCTCAGTCATCTCTTCTCCAAACTGAACAGCCCTAACTTCTTTAGCCTTTCCTTGGCGACCTTAGAAAATCCAGCTCTTAGTCAAGATAACATAAGATTGATGCAAAGGTTTTTTGCTATTACGTTTTGAGGTAATAACTTTAGGTGCAACGTTTCTTCTAAGATATCCATCAAAATGGGATGTCAAACTGGGTGTAAATACATTTATCTTTTTTGACTCCAACCAGTTGAGAGAATTTTTAAGTACTAGAGCCGCAAAATCTGCTGTCAACCCAGATTCATCATAGGGTCATATCTGATTTATTATTGGGGGTGATTAATATCCATGCCATCTGTTTGTAAAAATATAGATTTGTTTATTTCTCCTTGGTTTCTGATTTCCCCCTTTTTTGTTTTGGATCATTTAGGGAGAGAGAAGATTTATATAAATGTGTAAATTGTTGTATAGCCACCTATTTTTTTATCTCTTTCGATGTTACTGTACAAAGTTTATTTAAAATTTCAAATATGTAGTAAGTTATAGATTAACTGAGAGTAAAACTGAGAGTAAAACTGAGAGTAAAGAGCCCGTGCGCTATCGATCGCCGGGCCTATCCTCTGGAACACAATGCCAGTCGAACTTCGCCAAGAAGAATGCTCAAAAACAATGCCAGTCGAACTTCGCCAAGAAGAATGCTCAAAAACATTCAAGCGAAAGCTTAAGACCTGGCTCTTCACCAAAGCATACACTTAAATTCTCCTTGCTCTCATCTATGTTCCCCCCTTCTCTGTTCCCCCCTCGACCTTGCTTTTACTAATAGTGGGTGAGTCTCCCCTCTCGTCCTGGCTTTTCACTAAAGCATACACCCAACCTCCCCTCCCTCCCTTCTGTGTTACCCTACCCCCCTCCTATCTCTCCTCCCCCCCCCCCTTCTCCTCTCCTTCTCCCCCTCCCTGCACAATTGTTAAATTATGTTATTCCCTATGGGGTAGATTTTCAGACGAGCGCGAATAGCCTACTTTTGTTTGCGCTCCAGGCGCAAACAAAAGTACGCTGGATTTTAGTAGATACGCGCGTAGTCGCGCGTATCGGCTAAAATCCTGGATCGGCGCGCGCAAGGCTATCGATTTCGTATAGCCTGCGCGCGCCGAGCCGCGCAGCCTACCCCCGTTCCCTCCTAGGCCGCTCCGAAATCGGAGCGGCCTAGAAGGGAACTTTCCTTTGCCCTCCCCTCACCTTCCCCTCCCTTCCCCTACCTAACCCACCCGCCCGGCCCTGTCTAAACCCCCATCCTACCTTTGTCGGGGGATTTACGCCGCCCGGAGGGAGGCGTAAATCCCCGCGCGCGAGCGGGACTCCTGCGCGCCGGGCCGCGACCTGGGGGCGGGTACGGAGGGCGCGGCCACGCCCCCGGGCCGTAGCCACGCCCCCGTACCCGCCCCCAAAACGCTGCCGACACGCCCCCGAAACGCCGCGACGACCGGGCCCGCCCCCCGACACGCCCCCGACACGCCCCCCTCCGAGAACCCCAGGACTTACGCGAGTCCCGGGGCTCTGCGCGCGCCGGGAGGCCTATGTAAAATAGGCTTCCCGGCGCGCAGGGCCCTGCTCGCGTAAATCCGCCCGGTTTTGGGCGGATTTACGCGAGCAGGGCTCTGAAAATCCGCCCCTATAATTGTACATATTGTATATATCTGCAAACTTTGCCTACAATAATTTATTAACCTAACTTTTTTCTTCTGTCACTTTCCCCCCTCCTTGTTTCCTCTTTTACCCTTTTGTAAATATGTTATTTTAATTTTAGTTTAAATCTTTATTTCCCCTACCTTTCCTTTACTCCCTAGTTATAATGTTTCAATATGTTTCAATTGTATTATGTTAAACATGTTCGATGTAAAGCGCCGCCACAGGCACTAGTTTCATGTTACGCTGTGAACCGATGTGATATCATTGATGAATGTTGGTATATAAAACTTTTAAATAAATAAATAAAATAAAATAAAATAAAAAGAATATTTGCAGTGAATAGTCCCATTTCATTGTCCAAGTCACTGAGAAAAGAAGCAAGCTTGAAAACATTAAAAAAAAATTTTAAAACATATTTGTTTAATGATGCTTACAGGAGTTGATTGGTCTTAGTTAAAACTTGATTAGTCCAGCAGTTTTGCATATCTGGGCCTGACCTGTTCTGATTCCAATGGTCTGGGCCTGACCTGTTCTGATTCCAGTGGTCAATTTTTCTGGTTAAATATTATTGGATAACGATGGATGACTTCTAGATTGGAAACTATTGATTCTAAGTGTATGCATGTTGTCTTTTGGTTTCATAGGTACTGTGGATGTTTTTATGTGAGTCACTTAGGACATGAGAGTATTTATTTATTTATTTATTTTTTACTTTTATATACCGACATTCCTGTATAGAATACAAATCACACCAGTTTACAATGAAAATAACATTGCCTATGAGCATTACATAGAACAATTAACATCGCATGTATATTGAACAAATAACATCACAAAAGAGCATTACATTGAACATTATAGGAGAGGCAAGTAAATAACTGGGATAGAGGGACTTCAAACTAAACCGTTGAGATACATAACATAACACAATACATAAATAGTTAATAACTAATTAGTCGGAAACTTGAAAAATAAATTAATAAACCCAATAAATACCATTACTGAACCAGAAAATAAATATCAATTCCAGTGGAAAAAAGTGAGTAGGAAAACTTCCAAATTAACAAGGATCTAAAGATTTGTATGTGGCATACAAATCTTTTAAAATAAATAAATACCTGTCCTTGAGCTTCTCTCCTTCACCCTCCTACCCCTCCTACTCCTCCACCACAACCCCAACCCTCCCCCCTCCCAATACCTTTCACTTAGTGATTCTTCAGCCCAGACTGTGGTACACAGCAACTGTGACTTAGGCTTGGCACATTCTATATTCCTAGGGGAGCAAAGTTGGAAGAGGTCTGTAGATTGGAAAGGATTTGAATGAAATCTCATTTTTGGGAAGATAAATTAGATTTATATAAGGCTGCCAATAGGTATGTTTCTGACATTAGATATGTGAAGAGAATGTTTCTGAGAGTAAAGATCTAGCAAGCAGATAACAGACCACAAGAAATCTTCCAGATTACACAATCTCTGCTGGGGGAAGGTTGTCAACCTAGGCCTGTAATACCAGAATCGTTAGATGGGATTAGTTTTGTGCATTTTTTATGTGAGAAAATTCAGGAAAATTGAAGAGTAATTGGGAAGGGTTAGATGTAAAAGGGATAGGTGGGAAGGGAAGGAGGGACAGGGATGTGATACAAGAGGTCAATGGGAAGAGGATCGATTTGAAGGAGTTTGCTATGGTAGGCACTCTAGAAGGAAGGAGTGTATTGCAAGCTTTTAAAGCAACAATATATGGGGTGGACCCTTGTCTTTCCTACTTGATTAGACTGATGCCAGATGCCCTATTGCTTAGATTACAATTGGTGGTTAATGCATCTTTGGAGGAGGATATATTACCAGGTATTTTGAAACAAGTCTGTGGTAACCCCTATCTTGAAATGGGCTACTTTAGATAGATTGAACTGTGCAAGTTATTGCCCATTGTCTAACTGCCCTTTTTTATCCAGAGAAGGTTGTGTGGTCACAGTTAACCAGTTATTTAGAAGACATGAAGGGGTTAGATAGGTGTCAGTCAGGGTTTAGAAAGGGATATGGTACAGAGACAATTATAGCAATAGTAAAAGATGAGATTTTAAGATATAGGGCTAGGGGGTTGTCCGTGATTTTGATATTTTTAGACTTGTTGAGTACTTTTGACTGTCACTGTGCCAGTGGCAAAGGAAGTCACACGTCCTGATGATGCCACTAACTGACATCATCTTCACTCCCCTCCACTTCCCACACCATTGGGTTGCTTCTGCATGTGCACCCATGATATCTGTGCAGATAGCCCTGTGCCATGCTTCTGTTGTAATAAAATATTTCCATATTTCCTGTTCCCTTTCAAGCGAATTTTCAAAGGGTTTACACATGTAAATATAATATACTATCATAGCAATTTTCAAAAGCCATTTACCTGCATTAAGTGCAGTTAGCATGGGTAAAAGCTAATGACAATTCAGTGGCAAATATTGTAATAATTTTTAAAAGCCCAGTTACATGGGTAAAGCGTGTAAAGGCTTTTGAAAATCAGACCCTTAGTTGGCATTCAGTGCACAAGCCAGTATTCATGACAATCATTCCAAGCGCTGACTGCATGCATCTTTCCAGTGTACCACAATGATCAAGCACAGTAGGATCCTGATAAATAGAAAGCACCAAACAAAATACAGGTTATTTAATTGCTTAAATTGCCTAGTCATCCATTTACTACAAACTGCTTTCTTTCTTGAAAAAAAAAAAGATCCACTCAGAATGCTGCATTTCAAAAGTTCTATTGTTAAGAAGTACAAATGATGATTATAATTTAAATGAGGCGTTCATAAATGTAGCAGATATTCTGGAAGCATTTTTTCACATCTAGTTAATTAGAGGTCTAGTTAATTTATATAATAAAGAGAACATTTCAGAAACAAAACAAATTAGATTATTTTGCAAATGTCAGATCCTTTATTTTATTTTATTTTTTTTTAGATTTGGCAGAAATGGTAATGTTGCAAGTCCACAGGGAAGATATTCCAAAACATCATTCCTCAATACCACAGATCCTTCCTCCATTAATTGGCACCTTCATCTCAGTTTGAGGGTTTTTTTTAAAGCTTTTAATTCAGTGCCTGGACCAGAATTATGATTAAAAGGTAGATCTGAAGAAAACTGTGGTTTAATTGTTCAAAGCTAATGAAAGGTCATTTGAAAGTAATTATTATTGTAGCATATTCAAATGAGTCAAAGTACACTACAGGGGCATGCAGTTTACGCCAGAGAGATGTATTATAGAAAAAAGCTCACATCAAAAGCAAAATGACAGCAGTAAAATGAATCATTTTATATGGTGCCAATCATTTTCATCATCTTGATTTATCATGCAATAAAGAAGTAACTATGCTAGACTCTCAAAAACGAGGTGCTAAAACCAAGAGTGGTTAATAGATACCCTTATTAGGCTAATGAGAACTCCAGGATGCAAATGCTATGGAGACTACTTTGACCCTCAACATAGGATTCTAGTTTTAAAGGGATTTCCTAAAGAAGGGCCCTTAGTAGTTAGAAAAGCTTTTATATCTTAAAAGATTTGTTAGCTGAATGATGTTATGAGTTTTACCAAACCCTTCCATGATTTGTCTTAATAAATTTCATGATTCATCAAACTGTTCGCCTCATTGTAGTCAATCATTGCTTGAAAACAAACTGAAAATGATGATTATTTCTCACATATTTTTGATCTGGAAAGATTTTTTCAACAATATCTCTGAAAAATTCTTAGATTGGTTTATTACATTGCATCACAAGCAGCAAAGAATATTGTTTTCTCTCATACCCACCCAACTACTAGAACTCTCTATTACATGGAAATCTTTTGATCAGATATTTATCAAAAGTACATCATGTAACTAGGCTGCCTCTTTTTCACTTCGGACTTGATTCACCTGGCTTTGGGATTCAGAAAATTTTCTGCACATTGGCATTCTTAATGTTTGAAGAATAAAAATAATTGCACCTTATATTTAAAAGGCTACTGAAAAAAACCTCCTTAACACACATTATTAGACTGGTCCAAATTATACATTATAAAACATATTAGCATCTTCATAAGAATATGTGCAGTCACTTTCCAAATGTCACCAGCATCTGGAAATGGGTGGAAGAAATGATCTGAGCAAGCTTTGGTCATGATGTCGCTTGAACAAAAGGCAAGGAGCTAAAAATACTTTCCATATTTTAGTCAACATGTAGCTTTATTTAAATTAGCTCATAAATATGTATGCAGCCCAATTCCAAAGGTATCAATGGAGAAACAAGGATACATAAAATAAACAGAAATCATTCATGAATTATGGAATAATACCCACAATCGTATGGAAATAAGTAATAGTATATGAGATTTAGGGAAGTATCTTATATGGTAAATTAAGAAAAAAATGAAAATAGAAAAAGTGTTTCATGCACATTGTACACTTTGCCAGGAGTCAATTACAGAAAGCCTGTGATAGGGGCTGTATGGAAGACGTAGGTTTTTAAGACACTGTGTGTCCATAATTGTACTCATTAATTTATTTCCATTGAAATACAGCTCCCAAATACATGACCATTCTTTCAATTTTTGCAGGTCCCCTTCCTTTATTTTCATCCTTCAAAGTATGTCTACCCTGTTACAGATTTTTGCATCATCTGTTAATCAGTTCCTGTTATTCTATGTTTTGCTTTATAAAGCCTGTTGCTATATTATATCAATTACCGTATTTTTCGCTCCATAAGACGCACCTGACCATAAGACGCACCTAGGATTCAGAGGGGGAAAATTAAAAAAAAAAAAATTGTGCTAAACCGGCTCTGCGTCTGGGCGTCTTATGGAGCAAATTAGGGGAGTGCATAGCTTTTTTTTTTCTCCCCATTTTGTTTTCGGGTCTGGGGAGGGCCATTTTGGTCCACTCCCCAGATCAGAAAACTTTTCTTTCTCTGGGAACCCCCAAACCCCCCCCCCCATCCCAACCCTTTAAATTAACAACCTCCACCCCCTGACCCCCCAAGACCTGCCGAATTAATTTCCTGCAACCCCTCACCCTCCTGACCCCCCCAAGACCTGCCAAATTAATTTCCTGCAACCCCCACCCTCCTGCCCCCCCCCCCCCAAGACCTGCCAAACGTCCCTGGTGGTCCAGCGGGGGTCCAGGAGCGGTCCGGGAACGATCTCCTGGGCGTGAGCCATCGGCTGCCAGTAAACAAAATGGCGCCGACGGCCCTATGCCCTCACTATGTCACTGAGACCGACCGCTGCTATTGGTCCGTCTCAGTGACATAGTGAGGGCATAGGGCCGTCGGCGCCATTTTGTTTACTGGCAGCCGACGGCCCTATGCCCACACTATGTCACTGAGACCGGCCGCTGCTATTGGTCGGTCTCAGTGACATAGTGAGGGCATAGGGCCGTCGGCTGCCAGTAAACAAAATGGCGCCGACGGCCCTATGCCCTCACTATGTCACTGAAACATAGAAACATAGAAACATAGAAATGACGGCAGAAGAAGACCGAATGGCCCATCCAGTCTGCCCAGCAAGCCTCACACATTTTTTCTCTCATTCTTATCTGTTTCTCTTAGCTCCTTGTTCTATTCCCCTTCCACCCCCACCATTAATGTAGAGAGCAGTGATGGAGCTGCATCCAAGTGAAATATCTAGCTTGATTAGTTAGGGGTAGTAGGGGCAGTAACTGCCGCGATAAGCAAGCTACACCCTGGAGCTCACATCCTCAAAGGAAATCGAGACAATTCTTAGGAAATCTAAACCAGCATCTCACCCATCTGATACCATACCTACGAAATCCCTTCTCTCCATCCCCAACATCATTGTCCCTCCTCTAGCAGAGATTATTAACTGCTCCCTTTCCTCCGGCTCAGTTCCTGATCCCCTGAAACACACAATAGTCAAACCCCTTCTCAAGAAGCCCTCTCTCGACCTAAAAAATCCAGCCAACTACCGTCCTATATCCAATCTCCCATTCATCTCTAAAGTCATGGAAAAAGTTGTAAACACCCAACTTTCCGAATACCTTGATGACAATGACATTCTCCACCCATCACAGTTCGGCTTTCGCAAGAACCTAAGCACCGAAACCCTCCTCCTCTCTCTTACCGATTTCCTCCTTATCGGCCTTGATCAAGGGCAAAACCTCCTCATCACTTTCCTTGACATCTCCACGGCTTTTGACACTATTAGCCATGATTTGTTGATCTTGCGCCTTGCCAATATCGGCATCGCAGGCACTGCTCTCCTATGGTTCAGATCCTACCTTTCCAACAGACGTTTTTCTGTGAAACTAGGTACCTTTCACCCTCTCACAAGGGGTTCCCCAAGGTTCTTCCCTCTCTTCTACTCTATTTAACATTTACCTCCTCCCCCTCTGCCATCACCTCTCTGAACTCGGCCTCAAATTCTACATTTACGCAGATGATGTCCAAAATCATCATCCCTATCAAGGACTCACTATCTTCGACCCTAGACTTCTGGAAAAAATGCCTCTCCTCCATCAACACTTTTCTGGCCTCCTCTCAGCTTGCCCTCAATACCGCTAAAACCGAACTCCTCTTCATTCATAACCAACAGTCTCTCAATATCTCCCCCTCCAATGATCCCATGTTCGCCACATTCACCTCTCAACAACCTGTACGCAACCTTGGTGTCCTAGCTGACACTCAACTGAATCTGAAAAACCATATTACCTCCGTCATAAAAGGTGGTTTTTACAAACTCATGGTCATAAAAAAACTCAAGCCCCTTCTCCACACACACAATCTTAAAACTGTCATTCAAGCTATTTTATCTTCAAAAATTTATTACTGCAATGCCCTCTACCTTGGCCTCCCCCAATCCACCATCAGGCCGCTACAGATACTCCAAAACTCAACAGCAAGGATTATTAGCAATGGTCATAAATCTGACCATATAACCCCTATCCTGAAGGCACTACACTGGCTCCCCATTTCATACCGTATACTTTTCAATACCCATGCCATCTTACACATAGCCATTTACAATCAAAACTTTCCGTGGCTCAGCGAACCACTTAAACTTACCCAGTCCTCCCGTCTTACTAGAACAATCCGCAAATGCACATTACAAATCCCTACACTTAAGAAAGCCCAACTTTCAGCCACAAGAGATCGTGCCTTCTCGATCGCTGGCCTCACTCACTGGAATACCCTACCCCTCCATCTCCGCCTTGAGCCATGCCCCCTAAAATTCCGAAAAATGCTAAAAACTTGACTTTTTCACCAAGCTTTCCCAGACTAATTGCTCTCCTACTCCTGCCCTCCTGCTTCACACAGTTGTAACCCTCATTACTCCGACAAAATGTGTTGAATACTGTAATTTTGTACATATGCTATCCCGCTCATTTTGTAATTACTTTTTGTTCCATTATTTATTTCTCTAATGGTTTTGCACTGTTAAACCTGTTTTCTTCCCTACCTTCTCTATTTCTCTTCTTTGTTTGCCCTGTTTTCCCCATCCCCTGTTCATTGTAATTTCCATTTCCATTACTTTTTGTTTTAATGTAAACCGATATGATGTGTATTTTAATGTCGGTATAGAAAAACTGTCAAATAAATAAATAAATAAATAAATAAATAAATAAATAAAATAAAGGTTTTCCTCCCATTTTGTATCTATGGGAAAAATGCTTAGTATACAGTAGAGATGTGCATTCATTTTAAATGAAATAGATAATGGCAACAAAATTGTCTATTTCGTCTCTTTTCAGAAGTGCCACAAAACGAAAAATAATGACAAAATTTTGTAAAAATTTGTATTTTGTGTTAGTGCACACTAACCGGAAGTTAGTGCGCACTAAATGAAAATGTTAGCCATCAGTTAAAAAGTGTCAATTGGGGGAGCAGTTTGTTAGGTAGAGTTATGGTTATGTATTCCCATAGTTAGTTGTTTGTGTTGTAAAGGTTGCAAGGTGGTATTTGTGGGGGGATGACCACTTTTAATTCCCCTGGTGTCTGTGTTTGGGTGGGGGAAGTGGTAACTGGTGAGAGGGGAATTGGCTGGGGTGAATGTATGCGGTGGTAGGTGGGAGAGAGCCTGGTTGGGGTGGTGACTGGTGGAAGAGAGGCAGCCTGGTGTGTGTGGGGGAGACTGGTGAGAGGGGGAGTGACTGGGGTGACAATATGGGGTAACAGGTGGGAGAGAGACTGATTGGAGTGGTGAGTGATGAGAAAGGGTGAATGGGGTGACTATGGAGTGACAGATAGGAGAGAGTCTGGTTGGGGTGGTGACTGGTGAGAGAGAGGCAGCCTGGTGTGTGAGGGGGAGTGAATGGAATGGCCATAAGGATGACAGGTGGGAGAGACAGATTGGAGTGGTGAGTGGTGAGAGAGGGTGAATGGGGTGACTATATGGGGTGACAGATAGAAGAGAGATTGGTTGGGTTGGTGACTGGTGAGAGAGAGGCAACCTAGAGTGTGTGGGGGTGACTGGTGAGAGGGGGAGTGACTGGGATGGCTATATGAGGTGACAAGTAGGAGACAGACTAATTGGAGTGGTGAGTGGTGAGAGGGGGTGAATGGGATGACTATATGGGGTGACATAGGAGAGAGACTGGTTGGGGTGGTAACTGGTGAGAGAGAGGCAGCCTGGTATGTGTGGTGTGACTGGTGAGAGGAAGAGTGACTGGGATGACTGTATGGTGTGTCAGGTGTGGGGAGAGAGACTGGTTGAGGTGGTGACTGGTGAGAGAGAGGCAGCCTGGAATGTGGTGGGTGACATTTGAGAGGGGGATTGACAGAGGTGACTATTTGGTGTGATGGGTGGGGAGAGAAACTGGTTGAGATGGTGACTGTTGAGAGAGATTCAGCCTGGTATGTGGGGGGTGACTAGAAAGAGGGGGAGTACCTGGGGTGACTGTATGGGGGTGACAGGTGAGAGAGCGACTTCTTTGGGTAGTGACTGGTGGGAAAGAGACAGCCTGTTGTGTATGGGGTGGAACTATTGAGAAGGAAAGTGACTGGGGTGACTCTATGGGGGTGACATGTGGGAAAGAGAGGCAGCCTGGTGTGTGTGAATGAGGGAGGTGACTAGGGTAACTGTATGGGGTGACAGGTTACCCCCCACACACACCAGGCTGCCTCTCTCTCTCCAGTCACTACCCCAACCAGACTCTTTCCCATCTGTCACCACATACATTCACCCAAGTCACTTCCCCTCTCACCAATCACCCCGACCCCCTGCAAACAGAGTCTCACACCAGGGGAATTCAAAGTATGCATATCCCAAAATGCCAGGGTCCCTTTCCTAAAATACAAAAGGATTAGTGAATTCTAAATATGCATTTGCATACATACGTTTGCCGACTAGAACTTGATGCTATAAAATTATTTCACTTATTTGTTTACATTTGTTACCCCCACAAACACCACCTTGCAATCATAGCAACACAAACAAGTACCGATAACTAAGGAAGCAGGCAATGGAATGCAGAATTATACCTCTAGTTAATGAATTCCTCCTAAATTGACACTTTTTAACTAATTGGTAACATTTTCAGTTAGTGTGCACTAAGTACTATTAGTGCACACTAACTCCGAAATAAACCCAAAACCATTTTAAAAATGAAATCGAATAGATAATGGCCTGAAACAAAAATGACACGAAAAAAACAAAAACAATGCACATCCCTTGTATATTGAGGCCTTAAGAACATAAGAACATGCCATACTGGGTCAGACCAAGGGTCCATCAAGCCCAGCATCCTGTTTCCAACAGATTTACTCTATTAAATGCCATGGCATAGTCAATAAAGTAAAGATATGGAGGCCAATATTCAATAGGCTGTTTAGTTGATGTTGCAAGCGAGGACAGATGCTCGAGAGCGTTAGCTCCTGTGCCTCAGCATGACCTGCACAGCCTGGAGGCTGGCCATGGTCCATGCCATTGGCAGACCAACGCATCTGGGCATGGGACGACTGGAACTGGAACACTCTTGTCTTGGAATAGGAACCCTCGGACTTGAAACCTGGAACTCTTGGATGTGCAGCATGCACCAGGAAGTGAGACCCAACAATGCAATGCTGGTCTCTGGAGTAACCCTCCAGGCACTCCAAAAGCCCTTTTGGACTTACTGATTGGGAACAGTTTGTGCATCAGGACAGATGAAGATAAGGACTGAAGATGACTCTGGAGGTACTGAAGACTATTAACTAGATGAAGGCACTGAAGACTTGTAACTAGACAAAGGCACTGAAGACTTGGAACCAGACAAAGTTCTGGGAGAGCCGTGCGCCACAGTGTACCCTACACATCCCATGGCTGGCCATGGACCACGCTGATTGCTGTGCAGACTCTGGACTTGTAATTTGATGAGGACTTATTTATTTATTTACTTATTTATTTTGAAGCTTTTATATACCAGTATTAGTGTGAAACATCATATCGGTTTACATCAAAACTGAAGATTGAAAATTACATAGAACAGGGCAGGGGAATAACCGGGACTAAAAGATAACTGAGTAATTGATTATAGGATAGGCAGAGTGAAAAGCAACAAATAATGCATAATAAATAACATGATTATATCATTACATGAAACTGATTTAAAAATAACATAACAGCTAGGGGTGGTAGGATTAAGTGGTTATAGGTTTCAGGTAATAATCATAACAAGCAGAATATCTGCTCCACGGTAAGGTAACAGGGTAAGAGTAACATGGCAGGTAATCATATATAGAATAGCATGGAAGGTAAGTATCATGTATAGAATTGATAGAGGGGGGATGCAGGGGATGGGGCGGGGGTTGGTCATATTCAGGGTATGCCAGTTTAAAGGGCCAGGTCTTTAATTTTTTTCTGAATTTATTATTACAGGGCTCAAGGCGGAGATTCACAGGTAGTTTGTTCCAATGGGTGGGACCTGCAATGGACAGAGCTTGGTCTCTTGTAGAAGATAGGTGTGCCTTTTTGAGGGAGGGGGTGTGGAGCATGCCATTGCGGTTAGTTCTAGTGGGATGGGTGGATTGTATGAAATTAAATGGCTCGTCAAACCAGTTCGAATTATTTGTGTAAATAGATTTGTGAATAATGGTTAAGGTTTTAAAGAGGATGCGGGAGGGGATAGGAAGCCAAATGAAGGTCTTCTAGGATTGGTGTGATGTGGTCGGATTTGTGTGCATGTGTGATGGTTCTACCTACAGCATTCTGTAGCATTTGGAGTGGTCTTATAGTGGAGTAACGGAGGCCAAGGAGGAGGGAGTTGCAGTAGTCAAGTTTGGATGAGCGGGTTGCCTGAATGACAGTGCGGAGGTCTTGGGTGTGGAGGAGCAGTTTGATCTTCTTCATGATGCTCGCTTTTCCAGGACCATGATCATCATTTTTTCCCCTCCAACCAGCAAGAACATATCTTCTTCACAAAACCCCCATTTTCCATACCACTACCTACTTCGGTATCTAATCTCTTGCTGCAGGACACTTGAGACTTTCTCACTTATACGTTATAATTTTATGCTCAATAAGACCTGTCAACTTAATTGTTTTAAGTCTTTTTTTTTTTTTTTTTTTTCTCCTTTATCTTTTGGTCATCAATGTTACAACGTTATTGTTAAATTTTGAACTTATGTACACTGTTCCAAGTTTCATAACCTTGTTCTATGTAATGCCTTTTGGCAATTTTCATGTTCTGTTTCAATGTAAACCGATGTGATCTTTATTTCATATAGGAACACCGGTATATAAAAATCTAAAAATAAATAAATAAATAAATAAATGCTGAGCTTGTAGAATCCTTCCTTCAGGACTTTGTTGTTATGTTTTTTCATGTTTAGTGATTGGTCCATTAGGACTCCAAGGTTTCGTACGCAGGGTTGAGAAGCAATGGAGTTGAAGGCTGGGTCACTAGAGAGTGATGGTGTCATGCTTTGATGGTTGGAGATGAGGAGTAACTCAGTCTTCGAGGAATTCAGGGCTAGGTGGAGGGTTGTAAGTAAGTTGTTTATGGAGTTCCCAGGCCAGTTAGGAGGTGGCAGGGAGGCAGGAGGTATATATTAAATAGGGTGGAGGAGAGGGAGGAGCCTTGAGGAACTCCTTGGGTGAGGGAATAATGGGAGGATTCTGATTTGCTGATTTTGACAGAGAATTTTCTGTTGGCTAGGTAAGATGTAAACCAAAGGAGGGCAGTGCCAGAGATGCCAATATCTGCGAGGCGGGCTAGGAGGAGGTTATGACTTATGGTGTTGAATGCTGCAGAGATGTCGAGGAAGGCGAAGATGTAGCTGTGGCCTTGACCTATGCCTATGTGAAGGGCATCAGAGAGAGTGAGCAAGAGGGTTTCTGTATTTAGATGTTTACGAAAATCAAATTGTGCAGGGTGTAGAATGTTATCGTCGAGGTAGTCCATGAGTTGAGAGTTGACCACTTTTTCCAGGAGTTTTGCGATAAATGGGAGATTGGAGATGGGGCGGTAGTTTGCGGGGTATTTTGGATCCAGTGTGGGTTTTTTGATGAGGGGTTTGACGACAGCGTGCCTAAGAGCGTCAGGAACTGTGCCAAGGGTTATTGAACAGTTGATGATGTCCGTTAATGGTTTGGATATGGCATTGGGGATGGATAGTAGTGCTTTAGTGGGTATGGTGTCTGAGGGGTGGGATGCAGGTTTAAGTTTAAGGATAGATTCAATTTCTTTTGAAGAGGTGGGGTCCAGTGAGATTAAGTTGGCATTGGTAATGGTGGGGATGGTGGGCATGGGAGGTGGGGTGATGGGGAATCTAAGAAGGATGTTGGCTATTTTATTATGGAAAAATAGGGCCAGTTCTTCACATTTACTGGATGCTTCGTTATCGGGGATGGTATGAGGCGAGGATTTGGTGAGGTCAGATACAGAGGCGAAAAGAGCTTTAAGGTTGTACATATATTTGTGAATTTTGGAGGCATAGAAGTCTCGTTTGGTTTTAAGAGTGGCAAGTCTGTATGTGTGCAAACTGGATTTGTAAATAGCTGCTAGTTGCATGGATGGGTTCTTGCGCCAATTTCTTTCAGTCTGAGATTGTTTTTCATTAATTCTGGTGTATACCAGGGATTTCTATTTTTTTGAGTTGGGTGTAGCTCTCGTTTGATTAGGGGACATAGTTCTCAACTCATGGAACTCATGTTCCATGAGTTGAAAGCAGCTTCCGGGGAGATGCAGTCTAGATTAGGAAGGGAGTTGGAGAGTGCTGCTATAAGGTCCTCAGAGGGGCAGAGTTTTCTGAAGGTGATAGTGTTATTATGGGAAATATTATTAGGGTTCACAGCGTTTATGAATAGTTGGGCATCGATGCGGACATGGTCTGAACAGGTACTGGGGTGCAAGAGGGGGTGGTAGGAGATGAGATGCTTGAGATGATGAATATAAGGTCTAAAGTGTGTCCAGCTTTATGAGTAGGGGCTGAGATGAGCTGACTAAAGCCAATGGCCTGTAGTGAGTTAAGGAAGGTGTCGCAGGAGGATGAGTGAGAGATAGAGTCAACATGAAGATTGAAATCTCCAAGTATGATTGCTGGGATTTCGATATTAATGTTTTCAGTTATGAATTCTATTAGGGGAGATGGGTTGTGCTCTAGAAGACCTGGTGGAGTGTAGACGAGGCAGATTTGGATTTCTGGTGTTTGAACAAGCCTAGTTCAAATTTAGGAGGGTGTCAATGCTTATGTGTCTGAGTTTGAAGTGTTTCTTTTTACGGCTAGGAGGAAGCCTCCTCCTCTTTTTCGGGTCCGGGGACAGAGAATATGTCATAGGATGGTGTAGGGAGCTGGTGTAATAGGACTATGCCAGAGTCTTTGAGCCAGGTTTCTGTGACTGCACAGATGTCAGGTTTGCAGCCTATTAGAAGGTCATTGAGTATCGGAGTTTTTTAGGTTAAGGATTGCGCTTTGAAAAGAATGATTGAGAGGGTAGTAAGTCCCAGTACTTCAGTCAAGGGGGAGATGAGGATGGGGAGGAGGGATTTGCGCTGAGTTGTCGGTGAGGAATGGGGGAGGAGGGGGAGACAGCGGGGATGGTGGTGAATACGGGGAATAGGAAAATTTGTCATGGTGGTGCAGGTAAAGAGATGGGGGGTGGGACAGAAGGCAGTGGTGGGAGTATGGTAGGATGAGAAGGGAAGGGGGTGATGTCGCTGAAGAGGAGGTAGATCAGAGGGGGAATTGATACAGTGTTCAGCTGAGTATCATTAGAAGGTACAGTTTTCAGTGAAGGGATTAGGGTGGTGCAGTGTACAATTATAACTTTTACAAAATAAATTCAGTGAATGGGGTGTGTTGGTCACAGTGAAAGGCTGAGGGCTCTGAAAGCAGCCACCGGTGAGTTAGGAGGGGAGCCCAAAGTGGACTTGGTGTCAGGACTTGGAACAAGACAAATACTCTGGGAGCACCCTGTACCGCTGCACGCCCAACACAACTCGTGGGCTGGTCAAGGATCATGACAATAACAGTGCAGGCACTGGACTCAAGAACAAGATAGAAGCTGGAGCAAAAACGCCAAAGACCGGGAGAGGACTCAGGGACTCAGGCTCAGGAACTTGGACTCAGACTTAGGACCAGGGACACGACCCCAGAATTCAGTAACGCAGAACAGGACTTTAAAACCAAGGGACTTCCAGAGACTTGGATCAGCAAATGAAGACTCTGGACAAGATAAAGACTTGGACTAGGAACAAGACAAGGAATGCAGGAACGAAGACTTGGACTCAGGAACGAAGATGCTGAAAATAGGAACCAGGAATTGACAAGAGACCAGGAACATCTAACAAGGAACGTGGCACAATGAAGTCCTTGAAGGTGCTAACAAACCACTGTGAAGGCCATGAGCAAAGACAAAAAGGCCCTTTTATAGGGCTACAGGAAGAAAGTCATCAGGAGGGGCCACGGGGCTTTTCCCGCCACAGTTCCCTTAAATTCTGAAGAGAAGCATGCCTAGGGAGATGCTACTGTGTCCTGGAATTGGCGGCAGCCCAGTCTGCAAAGAACAGAGCAATGATGGTGGCATCACAGGGCTGCATGGTTGACAGGCAATGTCTCTCATGCCATAATGCAGCAGTGCAGGGCTGTGGTGACAGCTCTCCAGCATGCAGACAGGCAAGGCAGCATCCAACCGGCATCGAGAGCCAGCACAGGAGACAGGAACAGCTGCGCAAGGCCACACCAGGAGATTGGTGGCACTGGGGACAGGAGGAGAGTGAGCCCTCTCGTGAGCAGAATCACAACAGTGGACAAGTTATCTGGCTAAATTTATTCGGATAACTTGTCTCATATATTCAGCGGGATAAACATCCCGCTGAATATACAAGCTTTAAAGTATTTACAAGATTGTGGCAATCCAACCTCCATCCCCCACCCCTCAACCCTCCCAATCCCTCCATACTTTACATTCTGTTGCCGGGAGTGAGAAACCCTCCGCTCCACTCCCAGCACCTCCACACTGCTCCAAGAGATACCATCTGGAACACTTGGTACAAGCTCATCAATTGATCCCATGACAAGCCCGCTGGTCGCTATTTTTCAACCTGTTTGACTTCGAGCTCTGATACCGCCCACTTAAGCAAAAATGTCAGGCCAATGCCCTCTCTCATTCCTTTGATCCAGTAGACTCCGTGAAGCCCCCAAAACATACTATCAAACCCACAAGGATCGTGGTTGTGGTAGCAGTGACAGTTCCCTCTGGGAAGACTGTCATTCTGCAATGCTTATGTCAGAAGGTTCTTCAGTGGGCCCATAACGCCTGCCTAGTGGGACACCTAGGCATTACCTGAACCCTGGAGTTAATCTCTAGCCATTACTGGTGGTGGCAGATGAAGATTGACATGAAGCAGTAAGTGGAGTCCTGTACTATGTGTACCATAAACAAGAGTTCTCAAGCTCACTTACCCTCAATGTACCATGGCTCTTAACACAGCCTGGAAGCTGCAGTGCTTCTCTCCAGTGGCAGGAAGCTGCTAGAACCTCTGCTCAGCTGGAACGCTACCTTCAGGCTCTTTGCATGCCACCCATGCCTAGGGTACACATGCCCACACCAGCACACAATATCTAGTTCCCGAGGTGGGAAACTACTTGAAGCATGCTCCAATGATGTCAGGCTACAGAGCTATTTAAATGCCAAGGGAACCCTCACTCAGTACCTCAGCAATAGGTCACCTTCCTAAAAAGCAGAGCATGTTACTCCTGATTGTTCTATGTTCCTGATTGCCCTGCATTCCTGACTGTCCTGAATTCCTAATTGTGCCTTGCCCAGCCTGTTTCTCCAGCCTTGCTTGCCCATTCTGCCACTTCCAGCCTGCCTCATCCAACCTTGACTTAGCCAGCCTTTGTCCAGTGTTGTCTCCTCACCCCAGTCTCATCCAGTGTCTCTCATATGTTGTCGTCTATCTTTGGTCTGACCTCCTGGTATTGAGCTCCTGCATTGGATCTGACTACTTTGCCTGCCACCTGAACCTGACATTTTGCATTGGAGCTGACTACATTTGCCTGTCGCATGCCCTGACCATTGGCCTGTTCCTCATCTCTCCAATCTACTATCTGTCCTGACCCAGGCATGCCTCTGGACTCTTCCTTACTACACCACTCTAGGGACCCACCTAAGTGCTGCTGGTCGCCGAAACCCAAGAGCACAACCTGCAGGGGAGGTGGTAGGTATAAATGAAACTCCAGTCTGTCCCACATCAGGGCGTATTCGCCATCTGTTGGCGCAGGTTTTGTAGGTTCGCCAAGAAGGCTGTGTCAACTATGCCACAGCAACAAGGACTCCCTCTTATGCTGCACATCTTTCTCCAGAAGAGAGATTTTCCATCCCCTTTATAATTTTTGTTGCCTTTCTCTGTACCTTTTTTTTTTTAATGTATAATGGTCTCTACAGTCACATTACCAGTAAGCCCTGGGTAATTCCTAGTTTCAGCTAGTGCAGTTTAGATTAGTGCAGCCCTTCCCTTTCAGGGTGTTGGAATGGCCATCCCCTTAGGAAGAGTTTTTAAGTAGACACTGAGAGCAGTCCCTTATGGTTTGCTAGCAGTTAGAAGGTAGTGAAGAGCTTTTTCGGAATTGTTTTTTCAGGCCCAATCAGAGGAGTCAGGCACATCATTACTGGGGATCCTGATCAGAATCGAAAATATATACCTTCCAGTCCATTCACTGGCTGGTTGGCATTTCCATCTGGATTGATTCTTTGGGATTTAACACTTTTTCATGGAGGATCCTTGTGAGATCCTAAGTACCACCTGGATTCAGGAAGACCTGCCCTCCATGCTCTCAATGAGGAAGGAGGTGGTGGTGACCTGCTGCAAGGGGGAACTCCAGTATTAACTTTGGTTGAAAGGGAAAAGGACTTCATTTTGAGATTCAGGAGGAAGCTTTTTGGCTGTCCCTTCCTTTCTGCATTGGGGAGGGCGATATGCTTGTTTCTAGGTAATCCTTCACAACTGGGATCTAGATAAGAGAGAGAGAGAGAGAGAGAGAGAAACCAGAGAAATAACAGAGGGTAACCTAACTGTAAGTAAGAGCAAAGTAGAGATTACTGAAGACACCCATTCGGACTCTTCATCCCCTGGGAAGAGAGAGTATTTAACTCTCTGTGCAAAAGACCGTGTTTACCATTTTTAGCAGTCTTGAAGGGGTTTCCTGCCCAGCTAAAGGACACCCTGCCTACCTGGGAACTCCACTTAGCCAGGCCTGGAGGGTGGATGTTTCCCTTGTCCTGGAAAGGAACTTCATGCACAGAAAGAGGAAAAGACTATAAGAGAAAAGAAAGATATTTATGGTGCAGAGGATTTTGTTATTGTTGTCATTCTATAACCTGATTGCTCATTTGTAAAGATTTTCATTTTGGACACTAACTCCATGACTTCAGCATGGTTTTTGGGCACAAACTGTAACACAAGGTGATAAAAGAAGTGACTCCCCAGGGGGGCAAGAGAGATGTAAACAAAAGTCATTCTTAGCACTCTGGGCCCTGAGACATTCTTTCCACCATAAAAAAAACAGGATCCAGGCCCTAGGGAAAAGAAACAAAGGCATGATGTACAGGGTATTGCAAACAGCACAGAGAGATCAAAACAGCCAAGGTTTAGAGTGAGGGGAATTATAAACAGTAAAGCTGCATCAAACAACCAAGCCAACATAAAAGGGGCAAAATGAACCAACAAAAGTTATATGAATATCCCAAGGCAGTGAAGGCACTAACAACAGTGGCATGAATATTCCTAAAGGAACAGCAAAGATTCAAAATGGTACCCATAGTTGCAGGTGTTCTCCAAGACACCATGAAGGACAACGGAGAAGGAGGCAATAATAGTGGTAGACTTAGCTGTAACATCAGAAAAGAGGTGAGATGAGAGGAGAAACTTGGATGGTTTTTATCACATTTTATTTGAGGGATAAAACACCCCAGTATAAACAGGAAAGAAACAGAGCAGAAGAACTAGAATGGGATCCTAGAGGAGTACAACAAAACAGTAAGATGGAGACCCAGAAAAGAGGTGGGGTGGGAAGACAAATTTCTATATTTTTATTTTTCACATTATAACTAAAACTAAAAAAGAAGTAGGGTGGCATAACTAGGCTGGGATCCAAATGGCAAATAACATGAAAGCACACACGGTCATTGGCTCTAACTTACCTCTTTGGCTGCATATATAAAGGGTCAGTTTAGAAGACATAATCACTCTTCCGGTGACGGAGTGAGAGCCACTCCGTCAAGAGTCGTATACCTCAAGTTTACCAGAGGCTTACATCGTATGGAGTTCATCCAGATTCCCAGCAAGTTGGTAGCTCTATAATGTTTCATACCCCTGAGGAAAGACTCATAGTCTGAAACACTGATCGACTGTGTCGGGACCTTTGTTGGAAACTGGACAGCGCATACCAACATCATAAAGGGAAGTCTGAACTTTACTCCATAACACTTTAAAAGTAGAGCATTTTTGCTCTTTAAATACAGCACTGTTATGGCTTTATAATTAAGTTTCACGGAAGAGTTTACATAGGTGAAAAAAATCCTTTTATAGTTAAAAAATCGCACACAGGAGGAGGGGGTCAGTTAATGATTATACCACCACATAACCGTGGTGCCGAGACACCAATGAGTTTATATGAAACTTTCCCTCCACTCCTTAACACTTTTTAAAAATTATTACATAAATCATTTAATCACACTAGCATACACTGAATACAGAGTAGGTGTCATAAATTGTTGCTAAATACCAGTTCTAATAAATAATTCACAAATAGGCATTTAAGTTTTCAACTTGTTTACGTTTCAGCGATTGAGCAGCAGTTCCAGATTGATTATCAGTATTTTCCAATCGCTGCATTAGTGGCATTGATTTGTTTAGGTTTGCCATAAGCTGGGTAGCCAACTTTTCCTTGAGGGGCGGGGGAGCAGGGGAATCTTCTTATTATATTTAACATTCTAGCATTGCTTTAACAGAGGAAACATCTTTTCTTTTCTACCAAATCATGCTAGGTATTTAAAACTTCCCACTCTGAGATTTTGATATTTAAGCTCACCTTTCCCAAAAAGATCATGTAAAAGCAAAAAAAAAAAAAAACCCCACAACAGAGTGTAGCAGTTCCTACTAGCCTTATAAAGTTCGTGCCCTGACCACACTGCAAGAACCAAGGGATACACCATTCCAATGAAGAGGGTAACCAAGGAGGAGATCTCTGCTGGTCTGAAAGGGAAATGTCTAGTAAGAACTCAGAATGGACTGAACCCACTTCTGAATCATAAAGAGACTCCCCTGGAGGAGGAGAGTCCATTACTTGAATACATACTCCCAGCACTGAAAGCTCTTCAGGAAGAGGTAAGCATCAGTTTGGGGCTAGAGGCAGCCATAATAATTGGGAAAATGTCCTCCATCTTGGTTGGGAAAGTTTCTTATTTCCTTTTTTTGGTCTTCCATGCTTAAAGTAGCAAAGCTCTGATAGCTGGGATCCCACTGGCTGAGGGCTTCCCTGCACTGGAGTTGGAGAGACATCCCCTTCAGAAACTCATATCAGTTCAAACTCACTATCATTTTCAAGTAAAGCACAAAAGGAACTGAACACCCTGGCTGCTGCTTCTACTACAGCAGTGGCTGGCTGTGAGGTGCTCTGGAAAGGCTGCATTGACAACCGCTGTCAACCAGTTTCTTGGCAGCACTTCCTTTCATAGCAGAGCACCCAGAGTGAGACTCTCGGGCTTATGCACTGAAGCTCGCTTCTCTGTGTTGAATGCACCTCAGAGTGGAAGCTCTTCACCCATGTCACAGACAATGGCTTGGTTGGACCTGGGTCTGGGTAAAATAAATGGCTGAATGCCACAGGGATCTTCCTAAACATGAAGGATGATGAGAGCTGAACTGAGCTGAATCCAGGAGCTAGCAGCACTTTTTTTTTTTGGGGGGGGGGGAGCATTTCTGTGCTTACGGGAAAGAGAGGCAGAACGTTTCTATCTTGATTCCTTGCACTTAGAGTCCAATGAAGCTTTTGCTCCTAGACAAGGATTGGCTACGCTGTTTGGCTCCATGATGTGGCTTGGGCTCATACCTACTGGCTCCTTCCGTATGGTCTCCATCTTCTAGACACAGTACTGTTGCACCCGGGGATTTATCTAACCGCAGCTATAGCAGCTGGAGAAATCATGGTCTGGATCAAAGCAGTAATAGCAGATGGATTGTATGTGCCTGTGATAAACATCTGGAGCCAACTTATGCAGGCCTTGTATCCACTGACCACAGGCTTCTTGGCCTTTGAGTTTTCCATACTACTTAATTTCTTCTTATGTCTTTTTCTGACAGAACAAAAAACTTCTCTTTGAGGGGCTGCTGAGGCAGCAGCAGAAAATAATACAAAAGCAATGAAGCAGCAGAAAATAATAGAAAAACAATGAGCAATGTATCTAAAAAGTTCTATTTGAGGGGCAGCAGAAAATAATAGAAATGCAATGAGGCACAAAGGCCAAAAATATCAAAAAGTTTAGAGAGAGACTGGGACACATGCATGCAGGAGCTCAGATGGAAGACTACGTGGCTCACAGCAAGGCAGCAGGCCCTGCAGAAACTGCCACACATGCTCAGTAAAGTTTTTACTGAGAGCTGGCTCTGTTTTGGTGCTGCTGGATGATGTCAGCCATGCGTTATGGATAATTTATGCCTGCTTGTTGATGGGGAACTGTAATATTAAATACCTACCATCTGGGTCACAGACCACTGTATATTTTTCAAAATCAATTCCCTTTAAAAAAAAAAAAAAAAAAGCAACTGCACTCGTTTTTGTTTTGTCTGATGCCCAAACCTTTTTTTTTCCGCCTAGTTTGCTCCTTCCTAATTAGTTATGTTTCTTGAAGCATTACAACCTCTACTCTTTCACCTTTCAAGTGTGCCATTATTTTTTTCTGTTCACAGGGTGACTCATGCTGTTGATATTTAGGGGAACTAGCACACGTTCCATTTTAGCTCTTATAACTTCCAATACATATATCCATACTAATTAGAAAGTCTTAATTACTTTTTATTGTAACACTGGATCAAATGTTTACAAATGATTTAAATTTGACACTTGTACCCAGCTTAGGCCAATTTTCCATGAAGACGATACAACTCTTCTCTGGTCGGACAGAATTAAATATAAGCAAAGCATATAACCACACTTGTGCACTTTCAGGGCAAACTTGTAACTTAATATACTGGATTGCTCCCACAGCACAGGATTTCTAACACTATGGAAATCTTTTCTGAATCTGCTGCCCTATGAATAAATTGAATCATTTGTATTATCCAAAACTGGGGCAAGATAACATATAATATAACATTAATATCAGTCAGGTCAATACAGTAAACTGCGGCCGCGGTTACCCCGCTCCTAACCTGCTTTCTACTCACTTTCCGGCCTCGTTAGCCCTTCCTGCGATACACAATCCCCTTTAACCAATTCTTACCGCGTCCTTAAATCACCAGGTAACCCCTTCCACCCGCGGCATGTATATTAGATGTAAACGATCGAATTAGCTATTCCCTCCCATACAGTAACGTGCACCCCAACTATTGCTTTTTTTACCCTGCCTTTTTGCCGCGTGTTTAACCTGCTAACTTACCGCCTACCCTTACCCCTGCGTTAGAGGCAGGGGTAAGGGTAGGCGGCAAACTTACCCCCAGCCCCTGCTCACCTGCCCTGGCCGCGTCAATGGGTGCTGGTCTCCGGGGCAGCCCCCTCCTCCCGAAGCAATGAAAGCGGAAAAAAATCGAAAAAGCCAAAAAAAAAAAAAAAAAGCAACGAAGTGGACGGTTCTCCTACGCTCAGGATTGCCAGTCCTCTCTCCCCTCCTCCCGAAGCAAGGCGCGTAAAGCAGCCTTGCTTCGGGAGGAGGGGAGAGAGGACTGGCAGTGTAAAGCAACGACTTACTTTTTCAAATGACGTCATGCCTTGAGCGGCCCAATGACGTCACACCTTGAGCGGCCCAATTGCATGCACAGGGGCCGCTTTCGCCCATGCAGGCATCCATCTTCGCCTCCGGGAGGCAGGGGAGCCGCGATCCATCTCCGCCGATGTCCGTCTCCGGAGGAGGGCTGCGAAAAAAGTAAGTCGTTGCTTTACACTGCCAGTCTTCTCTCCCCTCCTCCCAAAGCAAGGCTGCTTTACTCGCCTTGCTTCAGGAGGAGGGGAGAAAGGACTGGCAATCTCGAGCGTAGGAGAACCGTCCACTTCCTGGTACCTGTCATTTCAAATGACATTTGAAATGACAGATACCAGCGTGTCCGTGATAGGGATGTGAATCGTTTTTTGACGATTTAAAATATCGTCCGATATATTTTAAATCGTCAAAAATCGTTAGGGCCACGATACAATACCAATTCCCCCGATTTATCGTTAAAAAATCGTAAATCGGGGGAAGGGGGAGGGCAGGAAAACCGGCACACTAAAACCCCCTAAAACCCACCCCCGACCCTTTAAATTAAATCCCCCACCCTCCCGAACCCCCCCCCCCAAATGCTTTAAATTACCTGGGGATCCAGCGGTGGTCCAGAATGGCGGCGGTCCGGAACGGCCCCCTCAATTGAATCCTGTTGTCTTCCGGACCGCCGCTGAACAACCTCCTGCAGTCGATCTCCTGCCGGCGCCATTTTCCGTACGGAAAACGATTCGCGGCAAGAAATCGCTTCCTGAACCCCGCTGGACTCCCAGGAACTTTTGGCCAGCTTGGGGGGGCCTCCTGACCCCCACAAGACTTGCCAAAAGTCCAGCGGGGGTCCGGAACGACCTCCTGCATCGAATCGTTTTTGTCTATGGTCGCCGCCATTTTGCGGTGGCCATTTTGCAAAATGGCGCCGGCTGAAGACAACAGGATTCAATTGAGGGGGCCGTTCCGGACCGCCGCCGTTCCGGACCACCGCTGGATCCCCAGGTAATTTAAAGCATTTGGGGGGGGGGTTCGGGAGGGTGGGGGATTTAATTTAAAGGGTCGGGGGTGGGTTTTAGGGGGTTTTAGTGTGTCGGCTCACGATTTTAACGATTTTCACGATAGTTTACACACCCAAACGGCAACAATACGATTCCCTCCCCCTCCCAGCCGAAATCGATCGTTAAGACGATCGAGGACACGATTCACATCTCTAGTCCGTGAAGCGTTAGGCCAGCGCACCCAGGATACTGTATAGCGCTCTATACAGTAAAATGGGTTGCGCGGGCCTAACGCTTCACAGACGCTTCTTGGACACGGCTTGCATTTGCAAGCAATTTAAATACAGTATCAAGCGGTACGTGAGCCAGACTGTGCGTGCGGCAACCGCGGGTGCGCCCGGCACTAACGCAGCTCTTCCTACTGCTCCTTACTGTATCGGCCTGTTAGTAAATCCAGGGTTTATTTAGCAATCTCTTTCTGGGTTAATTATATCAGTGACTGCACTAAACTGATAGCTCTATATCCCCTGTTAAAATGCTCAGCAGTCATATGCTGTGGTCTCGTATATGGTTCATTGTATATGTCCAGGATTCTCATCATAGGAAACATGTACTTTTATTTGCTCAGCTGCTAACTTTCACAGACTTTCTTGAATTCTGGGTCACAGTCAGGTTCACAATCAGTTTCACTTTACCATTTGCATCATGGCATTTTTTGTCTATGACTTCTTGGTCAGGTCATGGTCTCTAGTGAAAACAAAACCCATCACTGCATCCAGGCTTCAGTACCAATGTCATTATTAGAGTACATGGCAGAGTTTGGCAAGAACAAATTCTGCTTGTCCTGGTAAACTGTCTATCTATGGAACAGAGATTTCAAACTGGTTTCATTGGATTTGGCAATGATATTTTTCCCTTTTACAGTGCCAAGAAATGTTCGGCCACTATCAGGTCCATGAAGGAAGCAAGTACGATCCTCAGTATAGCAGAGAACTGCAGCACAAATTTAGATTTATTGTATGCACTTGAAATTTTATAAGATTAAATGCCATTCTGAGACTCTGTATTTCTAAAGTATAGTTTGGAAAAGTCATAGCAGCTGAAATTTAAATCTCAGTTAATACTTGTTTTCTTGTATCTTAGTATCTATTCTTTGTCTTAAAATTTTAAGAGTCGAATACTCAATTGTCTACATCTGTCCTTGTGGAGGAGCCATGACCAAAGGTCCATAAGCTATTTCTAGCTCAAATTTTGAATCCTCATTCCCATCGTTGTGTTATGCGTCCCGTCCGCACCCGTCCCATGCATGGGCCTGCTCACCTTCATGGTTCCATGGCAAGTCTCGGGTCGGCCTCCCTAGCGGCAGCTGCTAGCACTTCCAAGACTCGGCGGCCCGCGGCGGCGGTCGCTGGGCCTTCCACTGTGCACCAGGCCTCACGCTGGAGCTCGGCATCCTCAGCTATGTTGGCCACGCCCCTACGTGTGCGCGCACGGACCGCCCGGCCTCTTGTAGGGCCAAGGGTTGGTCTTAGCTCCGCAGCGCACCCTGATTGATTCCTTGTTATAAGGAAGTCCCTGCTTGTACTTCCTTGCCTTGGCAATTGGGTCGGCGTTCTGCTAGATTGTCACTGCGTTTGAATCTTGTCCTAGTCTTGTTCCAAATCTCATTCCAGGATCCTTCTCTTCCAGTTCTGTTCCTGCCTTGTTCCTGCATCCTAGTTCCAGCATCCTCCTGTTCCTGTTCGTCTGTCCATCTTCCCAGGTAGTACCTCCGGACTGACTCTCTGGTACTGACCTTGGTTTGCTCCTCGACCTGCCTGCCTGCTGCCTGCCTTCTGACTCCAGCCTGCTACTCGACTCGCCTGCCTGCTGCCTGCCTCCTGACCTCAGCCTGCCTGTGACCTCGTCTGACCTCCAGCATCTGACCTCTGCTTTTTTGACCATTCCTCAGAATGACTCCTGGAGTTTGACCTCTGCCTGCTTGACCTCGTCTCTAAATTCTGGCTCTTTTCCTAGCCTTGTCATCACCGACGCTATTCTGGTCCTCCTTGTTTCACCTGACCTCCAGTCTCGAACCTGACTGCGCTCCCCCTCTGTGGGCACGCCGGACTTCAATATTTCCAGGAGACCCTGTGAGGCCCACCTAAGTCCAAGTGGCCTGGGTCCCTACGGGCTCCTCCAGGGGAGACCTCGGGCTTCCAGTGGTGAAGCACTTCCTAGCCTCTGTCTCCTCCAGTGCTCCGCCCCCTGGGGCAGTTGCCTCCTGGTCCCTACCAGGAGGCGGTTCTCCACTGCCTCAGGACAAGGGTCCACCCCTGAGCACAACAGTTGAAGAAACATCATTGCTGTTTTTCATAAATACAATCATATTGTTTCCCTCTCCACCCTCTGGCATTTCTACTATCCAGAGGCTGAACTTCCTGCATCTATTCAATGTCATTGTACTTTCCCATAAGAAAAATGAGCTGTTCATTAATGGATCACACCTCTTTGCTTGCTGCATCTTCTCTGTCCTTGAGGCCACTGATCCAGTTCTTACCCTTAGTTACTCAGAGTTGTATTGAGGGCAATTTTCAAAATCCATTTATTGAGTAATTACTTATTTACCAAGGTAAAAAGTCTATCTGAAAATTTTACACCCTTAGCTGGACAAAAATAGATGTGCGGTTCTACAACACGCTCATCTTTAGTTGTATGAGGAGAGAGCATTCCGGGTAAGGGAAGGAGGAGCAGGGTTCAGGTCAGGGGAGGAAAATAGTGCAGCTAGATTGCAGTATCAAATATGCATGCAGTATCTTCCAGGGCAAAAAGGGCTCGCAGAGAAGTAGGTATATGTAGACTTTCATTCTGAAAATTGGTGAAAAGATCACAGGTAAAAAGTAGCTGCAGAATTTGCTGCAAAGCAGGCATATGAAGATTTTCCTCATTATAGCATGAATTTACTAGAGATGTGCATTCGTTTTTTGCGAATTGGACAATTTCAACGAAATTGTCCAATTTGGCATGTTTCGGGGACCCCGAAAAATGAATGGGATTTTCCTGTTTTTTCACAAAAATTCGTTTTTTGGATTAGTGTCCGCTAACGGGAGTTAGCGCGCACTAACTCCGCATTAGTGCGCACTAAACAAAACTAACAAAAAGTAACAAAAAATAACAAAATCTAATGTTTTTTGTTAGCGCGCACTAAGGGAGAGTTAGCGCACACTAACTCAAAAAATGATTTTTCGCGAAAAAAAAACCCGAACCGCAAAAAAATGACATTTTCAGCGGCGGACGAAAAACGAAGAACGACATGAACACAAAAAACGATTCACATCTCTAGAATTTACAAAACTGTACATGCATAAAAATTAGCACATGCGTATTCTGTGCTTTATTAAAATGCGTGACTATTTTCACTTTCATTCGCATATATATCTGCATAGAAAAGGGGCAGTCTAGGGTTGTTTTGGGGCAGGGCAACACTTACATAGAGGTAGATTTTAAGAGCTGCGCACATGCACAAATGTGCGCATTTTTGGTGGCGCGTGCACATGGACGCAGAGATTTTAAAGCATACACATGTTTTAAAATTGGCTGTTCATATGTACATGTGCGCCTGATTTCATATTGAATCATGCATGGGTGCGCAAATGCTGCCTTGCTCACATAAGTAGGGGAAATTTTACTAGACATGCACGCCAACACTAGAACCCATTTTCCTAGTTTGTACCAGTTCACCCAGTTAACCAATCGGCCTCCCTAACCCCCCCCCCCCCCCCATTACTTTGCCTACCTTGTACCCTGTTAGGCCAGACTCTCTAAACCTAGCTAAATAACATTTGTTTTTTTTTAATTTTATGACTTACATGCTGTCCATAGCAGAGGTAAAGTTATGCAGTAGGGAACCTGTGCTTGAAAATAGGTACACGCAGAAAACATGCCTCAACCCCTGCCTGCCCACGCCCCACTCAGACCATGCCCATGTCCCGCCCCTTTTTACTAAAACATTTTCCGTGCATGCAATGGGAGATATGAGCATTGTCACGGGCCTTTTAAAATACGCGCGGCATGTGCATCCGCGACACACATGTATCTCCCGGTTTTGGCGCACACAAGCCTTTCAAAATCAACCAGTTAAGATGCTGTTTTAAAAGATAATTTGCCAAATGTGTCCACGGGATATGGGTTCAAGCCTAGTCACCCATGCCACAAGGGCATCTACATTTTGATTTTAATGCAGCTTCTTAAATAGATCCCCTTATGATGTTAACACTACAATATCATCAGAGTTCCAGGTGCAAGAAACGCAAGCATTCCCAGCATACACAAGATTTTGCATGTTCATTTTTTGTTTGTACTTATGGAAGTTGTAGGGAAAAATATCCCTGAGCAAAAAGCGAGCACTGCATTCAAACCATAGGCTTTTTATTTGAGAGTGAGGGCTGAGGTCTCCTACTTTTGTTCAACATTTATACCTAACTTCTACAGTTCAGTTTCAAAATTACTATAAAAATTTCTCTGGTCTAGGACGTCTAATATATGATTTGTCAATATGGTATTTGTCACAGTTTCTAAAAAAAAAAAAAAAAATAGAACAGAGTATAGAAAGAGAAATGTTGAATACCATAAACAATCCTTTCTCTGCTATTGCACATTACAAGTATTGTCCTGCAGTGGGAATTATTACATTAGGGCTTGATTACTAACTACTCCTGCCACACAAAGAAAGTGAATGCACAGTATGGTGCCATATCCATTAACCTTAAAAACATTATAATTTGCAGGGCTTTAGCTGGACTAAAACTGCCTGGAATATAAATGTCTAATAGCAGCACTATTCATAAACCTTTTACAATCCTACCGCAGGCTGGTCTCTCATTCCATTTCTGAATTGTATTTGAAATTTTAAATAGTGCAGTATACAACTTTTTACTTTAAATTGGATGATACCTGCAAGTAGAAAGATTACCTATGCATATTCCTTTAAAAATATATTTCAGTACATTATTAATTGTCTATACACGTAAAAGCTATGGTCTGAAGTTAAGAATGAGACAAAAGTCCTACAGTTCCGATTGTTACTTTTGTGCAGCTTTAAGTATGTGCACATTTTTCCTGCACATGTTTTTGCTTTTTACCAAATTTATAATATGGGAAGTTGGGACTGTCCAGCACTGCTCTCACTCTCATGCTCCTTCACATAAACCTGAGCCAGCTCAACAATACAAGAAATCTCCCACACCCAATAGCTTGTCAGCCCATCTGCCATGCCCACAGTGAGATAAGCCAACTTCATCCCAGTCATGGCTTCAGGCACCATCTGGCAGAATGAGTGGGCCTGTGGTGCATACAAGAGCCCACGGCTTACCTAGGGCAGTGGGCCGAAGACGGGCGGAGGATTTGGCATCGAGAGCAGCACTGGCTGATGGCCTCGAGGTGCTCCTGCGCTCCGAGGGCGGCACGGGCCAGTGTCATTGGGGCGCACCAGCACTCCGGCGCGTCCTGATGATGTCGATGGCGTCGACATGCACTAGGGGGGGCATTCCTGCGGGCTGGCGCCATTGGGGACAGCCGCGGCTGGCCCTGATGATGTCGGCCCGGGTACTTAAGACGCGAGCCGCGCCACAGGCGGCCTCTTTCCAGGGACCGACTTCGAGGCTCGGCTGCGGCACGACTCTGCGCACCACCCAAGTGGAGAATTGCGCATGGACGTGGCGATTACATCGCGGCTGAGAAGGAAATAACAATTAAAAAAAAAAAAACCCGGGCGGACCACAGGCAGAGGACCGGGAGCAGCCAGGTAGGCTAGCAGCCACGTGGGATACAAAACAGAGCACCACACAGTGGCAAATTTAAGTAAGTAAGTAAGTAAATAAATAAATAAATAAATAAATAAATAAAAGAAATTTACACTGCCCTCCACAGCTCTTGCAGAGGACCCAGCAAGAACAGAAAAAGGCATCAGGGTACAGGGCGAGGGCCTTCCATGCCAGGCAGCTGCACCACCCAGGAGGGGGAAGGAAGAAGGCACCAAGCACAAGAGGGGGAGCAAGAGCAGCAACACAGTGAGTACCCAATCTGAATATGGGAAGGGGACCGAGAACCCGCTACATGGGGCAGAGGGGCGCCTCTATTCAGGGCACACAGAGCCGAAGGAGAATGAGGATGGCGGAGGGGAGAGGTCGTGGAAGGGCCCCCGCAACACAGTACCGAGCGTATGAACGAGCGGAACAAGGATCGTGGCGCATGGAGAACATGGGCCCAACAACGAAACAGGGGGTGGAGAACGACAGCAGTAAACTGCAGGAATAACACCGCAGGTGCGAACCCAGGCACGGGAGACCAGACACAGAGTATGGGTTTCCCATATTTACTGAGGTTTCTTCCACAATGGGCCTGCGGACCTTGGATGCCACCAGCCAGCACCGATGGCAGTAACAGCAACCCAGGGCTGAACACATTCCCGCAATGATCACAAACGGCCTATGCTGGAGGGATGCCATACCCAGTATGTCCATGGGGATATTGGCCAGGACAGCAGGGCATGCGGAACAACCAAGACGCCCAGGGGAGAGAAGATGAGAATCCACCGGAAGCAGGGAGCAGCGGGCGTGCTGGACGCATGGCAAGAGAAAAAAATAGTAGTAACACTGCAGCCAAGAGTCAGTCCAAAAGAGAGACCCAACGCAGCGAGACAACCAGGGCAACGATCGATAGCGACGGAGAGGACATGATACTACCAGAGGAGCGTGTGGGGGACACAGTCGCAGCAGAAGCAGGGCAGGAGCCACAACAGCTGGGTGAGTTATCCGAGCCTAATGTTTCAATTGAACAGCCTCCCGCTGACACAGCGGTAGTGCATGAATCAAAAAGGAAAGGAGGCAGAAAGCGGAGGAGAATTGTACAGTTCCAGTGACAGCAGCTCATCTTTGGACTCCGATAACGCAGCCAAGGACAACAACCCGGACACAGTCGGCACATGGAGAGGTGGCAACAGCCTCGACACCAGCGAACAGTGTAGCCCCTTTATGGGTAAGCATGCCGAGGAAGCTGTGAAAAAGGATTAAAAAGAGAAAATAAATCGACATCTTCTGACTTATGGAAGGGAGGAGAAGCTCAAGAGACAAAAAAAAAGAACAAAGGCAGGGATACACTGCCAGAGGACAGCAAGACCATACAGTGCAACATATGGACTTGGACCAGAGCATATCTCAGAATGATGAGTGTCATAACAAAAGACGATCCATCGCAATGCGGGCCGATGCTCGGGTATACAGACACAATTTTGGAGACGCAAAGAGCATACGAAGGCTGGGCGTGGCTAAATCATGACGAGCACTTCCGGGACAAGATGGAGGAGTCTGGAACGATGTCATGGGGGACCCACAATGTTGACTTATGGTTAAAACAAATGACGAACAAAGCTGGCGTCGCGGGGGGGCATTGAAGAACAGCAACAAGGACATCATCCAAGGAAGCAGCTTACGGCAGACTGGCGAGCAATCAAAATAACGCCTGCTAGAGATTTAACAAATCATCTCGCACATTCAAAGATTGCAGGTTCAAGTACGTTTGCTTGATTTGCACGGCACCTCATCCAGCAAACAAATGTACAAAGAAGATGGCCACGGGGAGTTCTCCCTCAAGGAAATGAACCAAGGCAATGGCAAAAACAGCCTCACCGATTCGACTGGACAGAATGTTAGAATGGCTTGGGAAGTACTCAAGGAAAGAGGATGCTGGGAGGATTGCCAGTGGTTTTAGCGAAGGATTCCGAATTCCTTACCAAGGACAGATCAGGGAGTTAACAGCAAACAATGCAGCAACGACAACAAGACATCCAGAAATAGTGCAGGCCAAGTTAAACACTGAGCTGTCTTTGGGCAGAATGGCAGGCCCTTTTGCGGCACCTCCATTCCAAAATATGGTATTACCTCCCCTGGCGGTAGTACCAAAGATGGAGCCAGGCAAATACAGACTAATCCAAAACCTATCATTCCCACCGGGGCTCTCGGTTAATGACCACCTGCCACAAGAAGAATGCTCCGTACAATATGCCTCATTTGACAGTGCGATCACTCTTCTTTGGAGGTGCGGGAAGTCTTCAGTCATGGCAAAAATGGAAATCAAGTCGACATTTTGGCTGCTGCCAGTCCACCCATCTAGCTTTCCATTGCTGGGCTTCAAGTTCCGTGGGATGTATTACTTTGACAAGTGCATGCCCATGGGTTGCTCCGTGTCCTGCACCTATTTTGAAGCGTTCAGTTCATTTTTGCACTGAGTGACGGCAAAAAGAGCCCAGTCAGACAATATAATCCACTACTTGGACGACTTCGTGTTCGTCGGTCTGGCAGGAACAGAGACGGCAGCTCGCCTGTTACGTACCTTTCAGGAGGTGGCGGAGGATTTTGGAGTTCTGCTCGCACAAGAGAAAATGGAGGGGCCAACTACCATCATGTGCTTCCTCAGCATTGAGTTGGATTCTAAGAGGATGATATCCAGGCTGCCAACGGACAAACTCCAAAAATTGCGTGACCTACTGAACAAGGCATCCAAGGCAAAAAGATGACACTCCGGGAGATGCAGGCAATGTTGGGAGCATTTAACTTTGCCTGCCAAGTAATTCCAATGGGTAGAGCCTTCCTGCGCAGACTAGCCGTGGCGACGGCAGAGGTGCAACATCTGGTGAGCCCCTGGTCTCAAGCCATGACTTGGACATTCATTCAGATGCTTCATGAGGATAGGGATTCGGCGTGTACTGTCAGGGTGCATGGGCCGCTGTGCAATGGCCGTCCACATGGGTGAATGAAGGGAAAACAGCAAATATAACATTCCTGTAGCTTTTTCCTCTATGGGTGGTGTTGGTAATCTGGGGGGAGTGCTTGTGGAACAAACACATCATCTTCTTATGTGACAACCAAGCCATGGTTTCAGTCATCAACAGACAGTCAGCAAAATGTCCACGGGTGGCGGACCTGTTTCGGCAGGTAGTTCTAAGTAGTTTGCGCATTAATACCACGGTAAAGGTGCGTCATGTTCCAGGGGCGTGTAATGGTGTGAAGGATTCGCTATCTCGTGCTAAATGATCTTTGTTCTGCAAACAGGTACCCGACGCCAACGAGCTGGAACTCCAATACCGGAGCATGTATGGGCAATTGGTCACCAACCACGTTAGATCTGTTGCGGCGATCTATGGCTCCCACCACGTGGGATGCTTATTGCAGGTGATACAGGAGAGTACACTCCTTCCTGAGACAGCATGCTTGGAAAGAAGGACCGGTGGCAGAGGAACAGATTGGGACATACATATCATGGGCCAAGGATGCGGGACTGTCCAGGGGCATGGTGGTAAAGCAGCTAGCTGGGCTGGCATTTTTCATAGCAGCCCAAGGTAGGGGGGGCCCTACCAAAGGATTTCTGTCTCGAAAAATGTTGAAGGGTTGGGGAAGGAGGTTAAGGGTCCAGAGGGATGGGCGGCATCCCATAACACAAGATTTGTTAATATTACTATGGCATAGGTTGGGCGACATATGCAATTCAACATTCGAGACACAGTTATTTAGACTAGCTTTTACACTGGCCTTCTTCGGCGCGCTACGCATTGGCGAGTTGGTGGCAGCATCTAAGAAGGACGTTGATCACATGGGAATGTTGATGCGAAATGTCACAAAGCAGGGGGACATGCTGAGGATGTTTATACCAAGGTCCAAAACAGATCAATTGGGGCGAGGAGCTACCATGACACTAAGACGATTGCACAATCAGGTCACTTGCCAGGTGGTTAACTTGGAGAAATATCAAGCCGTGTGACCAATAAAGGGGGAGCATTTACTTATACATGCGGACGGGGCCCCCTTAACGCAATACCAGTTTTCAGCGATACTCAAGCGAACCTTAAATGAGGTGGGAGAGAATGCAGATAACTTTGGGACACACTCCTTCAGAATAGGAGCGGCCACTAGCACAGCGTAGGCAGGGTTGACAACGGAGGCCATACAACAGATAGGGAGATGGCACTCTGCTGCGGTAAATTCCTACGTCAGGCTGGATCGAGCCAGCGCATTACAAACATGTCGATTAATTTGCTTATTTTTAATTGAAGAATTGTGTCCTAGGTCGGTATAGGTGTGGATCGTGGGGCACTCATTCGTGCATTGGGTGGAACAGAGGGCACGGCAGCGCAGATACGGCCCGCATCTGGGTCTGGCATGTCGGGGGGTGCACATCACTTGGATGGGGAAGTGTGGAATGTGCTGGGACCAGTTACTGCCCATACTACGGGTCAAGAGAGATTCATTGACCAGACCGGACATCATAATAATACACCTGGGTGGGAATGATTTAGGGGCAATGTCATGCAGATAGCTGTTATGGCAAGTAAAGAGGGACCGACGGGAAATACAATCAGGGTTCCCGGGAGCGCTTATTTGCTGGTCCGACATAATATCACGCATTAAATTTGCAAATCAAAAGTTATGGGGGAGAGGCCAGAAGAAGTTAAACAGACAGGTAGGGGGTTGGTTGGTGCGCATGGGGGGCTGTCAGATATGGAATACATGGGCCGATGAACAGTGCGAGGGTTTTTACTGGCAGGACAGGGTACACCTATCTGATATCGGGTATGACCTTTTCAATAACGAAATACAGGAGGCACTCGAAAGGAACTATACATGGGTGTAAAAGGGCCGCAGCTACGGTTTGGTTTGGTGGGGCACCAGGCAAGTGTAAAAACTACCTGGCACTGGTAACGGGTACCCAGGCCAACAGAGAATTATTGGACATAGGTCAGCCGCGGGGCTGACAAAAGGCAGGTTGTCAAAGGGGTGGGGACCACGCCTGTAGGCAGGGCCCCCTTGCTTGTAAATGCGGCGGGGAGTCGGAAGTGATGTCGCCTTGCTAGAATCATGGCGGGCGGCGAAAAGGGGCATGGTCCCAGTAGTGGTGGGGACCGAAGGATTGGCCTGGGTGGGTGAAGTGTTATAATGTTGAGTTCATATTAACTGTTATGTTAATAAAAGTTGCGGCCGATTCATACCAAGATTAATGTGTAACATGCAATTGTGTCGGGGATGGGAAGGGGGCAGGATGCCGAAGGGAGCCAGAGAGGCGTCACGGCTCCCAGAGTCAATATCGACACAATCTGGGTCCCCACAATATCCAAATTGAAGACAACCATTCAGGTGTGATGACCCTGATGACACCCATATCAACATCATCTGGTACAACAGCCATTAAATTGCACTAATGCTTTATTAGGATATCAAAGAAATGACAACTAGAACTAGGAAAGACAGATCGACACTGTCCTAAATAAATAATGGCTTAGATAACTCACAACAGACATACGACAGTTGCATCCGTGCCCCAACCCCCTCCAAATTAAGCACAACCATTGTTCAATAAAGATCTAATATATTCTGGAATGTCTCCTGGAGGGTGAAGTTAAAATAACTTAATATTGAAGTCTGACAATCAACTTCAGATCCATACAATTTTTCATTACTGTTTTAAATCCAATTGAGTCAAATATGTGGCCTAATCTAAGTCTGCAACCACAAGCCAAACTTGCTATATACTTTCTAAAGCTGTAGTTATATTTGGTTTATCCTTCAATTTCAGCATTGAAATTGTAACTCTTGGGCTGATGGCCCTTGGTCCTGGAGTCCAAGGGCCAACTTCAAATCTAAAGGCTGGATTTTAAAACCCAGGTGCGCGTAAATGCCGGAGTTTATGTGCATGGTCAGGCCTTATGCGTGCCGGGCCAATATTCAAATGGGCCAGCCACGCGAGTAAACCCCGGGATGCGTGTAAATGCTGGGGCCTCAAAAGGGGGCAGTCTGGGGGACGGAGCATGGCGGTCTGGGAGGCGGAGGGGGTGGTCCAGGGGGCAGTCCAGGACAGCACCATTCCTTGCTGTCCCGGCACGTGCAAGTTACTTCAGGTCGGGCCCTGAAGTAACTTGCAAAACAAAAGGTAAAAAAAAACTTTAAAAGGGTTTTAGAGGGTGGGGAGGAGAGGGGAAGGGGAAGGGAGGTTAGAGTAGGGGATAGGAAAGTTCTCTCCCAGTCCGCTCCTAAATTGGAGCAGACTGAGAGGGAACCGGGGGAGCCCCAATCTCGTCACCGCGCAAGTTTGCATATACTTTACCCCCCCTCACGCGCCACCTGGACATACGCGCGTGGATTATAAAATCCAGCAATTATGTATTTTATAACATGCACGTGCCGGTACGAGCATGTTATAAAATTGGCGCGTACGTTTTAAAATCTACCTTTAAGGGCTTAAGAAGCCCAAACTTCCTATACCTTCCATAAAATCATTACCTTTCAAGATTCCCTGTTGGGGGCGGTGGGGGAGGGGGAGATTTCTCTCCAAGGTCCCGAGTGTTGCTTTCACAGTTTTTAACATTTACTGCAATAATTGAGCTGGATGATAAATGTGGTCCCAACGTAACTTTAGTGATAATTGATTATAAGGTGAAATGAATAACAATTTATAAGTCCTTGGTCATTGCAATCCATTACATAATCCTTTTACAATAAATTTAATTGGATCTTTTCTTTCCATATCCCATCCCAATTTCAGAGAGTTTTGGAGCTTTGGAGTTTTGTCCAGATTGGTGGACATGATACTTGATTTAGTCTAGCTGGCATAATTCAGTTACTCATAACTTGATGCAGAAGTCAAGAGTACATTTCTTACTTCTTATCCAAACTCCTCCTAGAATATACTGATGATACTTCAGTGGTGAACACTGGATTGGTGCCATGGTTCTCCTTTCATCCCAATCTTCTCTTGCTCCCAAGAATGAATATAGATCCATTCCATGCATGACCTCTTAAGGGTCACTGTATCTCTATGGGTAAGAGATTCCTCTGAAAACTCCTCTCTAATAGTCCAGCTAATAGGTCTGTATAGACCAGGAAAAATATTGCGCTCTCAAGATGAAATTCTATTACCTCTACCTTCTCCAAAATCAGAATACTATGTAGAAACTAGCAAGAGAGCTTTTTCCATAGTAGGACCTTAATTGTGAATGCACTGACCCGACATTTGAGACACTGCGGACATATACATTTTCTGCAAACAGTTAAAAGTATACTTATTTACTAAGGCATATTCCAATGCTGGTTTTAATTAAAAAGCCCAGAGAAAACATAATTGTTCTTAATGAAGAATTTTAGTATGTTTTTATTGTTTTATGCTTGTATTGCACTTGTATTATATTATTGATGCTTTATGTTCTTATGCACACCACTTAGCTCAATCTTATTTATAATTTGCGGTTAATAGATTTTACAAATAAATAAATAAAATAATGATGGCAACTAAATTCCCTTGGCCATGGGGAATTTAGTTGATTAGTAAGAATAAAAAAATAGTCTTCAAAGACCAAATAAAAAGAACAAAGAGTGGATAAAAAAGTCCTTCAACAGAAATGACACACATGTCCAAAAGGAAATAATATTCCTTAAATTTGGAAAAAAAGACATCCCTTTTACTTTTCTAAACAAAAACCTTAATCCTTAAGGCCCAAAAGGCCCTTTTCCAAAAGGCTAAAACAATATAAAATAGGAACAGGAACAACAACATAATGCCTGCTCAAAAATCTAATAAAAATCCAACCCTTTCAAGATGTTTCTACTTTTTACAGCAGTAAGAAGCAGTCAACACCGTCTCCCACATGGGGGAGGTATAAACCATTTACCGGTAGAATGTTTTGAGGTAGATATTCAAAGCCATTTAGATGGATAGCTGAAAAGTTAATTATTTAAATGGCTTAGCTGTGATATTCGGTGACTTATCTGGGTATATCAGGGCATTCCTGGTGCGAGTGGTAGGTATTTCAAGGAGGAATATAATTAGGTGGTTAGGTTAACTCTGGCTGGTTAACTCTGGCCATGCTGCATGCAGGTCTAAAGTTAGCTGGATATACCGTTCAGCGGCTGAATATGGACCCCTTGTTCCTTACCTACCCTAATGGTATAGTCTTCTTAGTAAAAATTCAGTAGGGTTCTGTATACAATGATAACAGCTTAGCAAATAGTATGTGAAAACTATGACACAAGCATGTTTTTAAATTAAATGAAAACATTTGACAAAATACTATTTCATTGTATTGAAAAACAAAAATTAGAAAGATCTGAGAAGTAGAAATCCCACTGCTTCTGCCATCTTCCCCTAAATTCCCCCCAACCCCTTCCATAGGGGTATCCAGAAAAAAAGAAGCAAGGCCCTATGGTCAGTGTCATTTTGTTGTATAGAAATATCCTGGCAACATTTTTAGATAGAGATTGGCAGGGCAGGAACAACTGGGGATTGTTCCTGCCCTTTTCTTCATCAGGAGGGGGTCCATTTCTTTTGATTTTATTATTATTTTTTTTTGTTCAGCAAACTGGAACCAGAATAAACTCCCTTCCTCTTCAAAATGCTTATAAAACATATATGATACTTATTAATGCTGGACAATCTGAATGATCTCTTTACAAAAGATATTATGTCACAATGACAATCAATTCTCATTTTTAGCAGTCATAACTTTCTCAGAAGTATCACTCTTGGGATAGTATATTTATGTATGGCAAGGATGTAAAAATCATAAGGCTATCTACCCTACACATTGCCTTCTTAATATCTTTTTCTTATTGCATTATCAATATTCTAAATATCATCTTTGGTCACTAAGAGCTACTGGCAATCCAGCTGAAATGTCTCTAAATTTAATGCACTCATCTATCAGGCAAAGTTGCGGATTCTAATGTAAGTCTAGTCTAATACACTATTCAGAGGCTGGAAAATAATTACTTCTGAGTTATGAATGGTGTGCCACAATACCATTACCTTTCTACTGTGATTTGCCTCAGACTTACTGTACATACAGTAGTTTCCCTCAACAGTGTTCACATTCACAAGAGGCAATTAATGTATCTGTAAAGCTGAAAATGACTCATGCATGATTTATTCCTTACTAGATAGAGGAGAAATGCAGCATATTTTTTCTGCAATTACCAGCAAAAATAATTGGACTCAGAAAAGAATAAACTGGACTAAAATGAACTAAATGCTTAGAGAAACTGAACTCATTGACTGATACAATGGTTTTCTGTCAGAGTCTTGGAGAGAGATTTTGAAAAAAAAAAATTGAGCACCTAAATCACTGGATAGACACAGCCCTGTACAGATACACAGAAGACCTATCTTGCTCCACAGAGCTTACAATAGTCTGTAGGAAGTGTATTTATTGCAGAACCCTACTTAGGATTTAAAAGCAGCTTCAGAAAGGTGAGCTTTAAACTGGATTTGAATATGGCCGGAGGGGAAAGCATAGAGGTAGTTTTGAAAAACCATGCGAGCATCCATGTGCATGCGGCTGAATCGGCACGCACATATGGCCTCGCCGATTATATAACATGTGCGCGATGACTCATGCGCGCAAGTGGGGGTGATTTTTTTTTAAACTGTGGCGACACAAAAGGCCTTTCCCCAATTTCCTCCCAGTCTGCTCCAACTAAGCAGCAGACTTCAGGAGAACTTACCTAACCCCTACCTACTCTGCCTCCCTTTACATCTCTCCTCCCCGACCCCTAAAACCCCTCTTCCTACCATTTTTTTTACATTTTGGAACTTCCTTCATCTTACATAATGAAGTAAGTTCCGCACACTGGCCGGCTGCAGGCACGTGCTTCCCCGGGACAGGGCCTAATGGCCACTGTCCAAGCCGGCTCCCGCCCAGCTCCTTTTACCGAGCTGGGAACTTCTGCGCATATGGCCAGGACATTTTTTAAATGTGCTCGGCGCGCATGGCCCAGCCACGCACATATCCCCAGTTTTTGTGCATGCAAAGCTTTTAAAATTTGACCTATAATGCGCAAACTCAGGAAGTCTATTCCAGGCACATGACACAACAAGGCAGAAAGTGCAGAGTCAGGAGTTCACATTGGAGAAGGAAACAGATAAGAGCAATTTGATGAATGAACAGAGTTTACGACGAAGGGCATAGGGAGAGAAAAGAGAAGAGATGAGGAGCTACAGAGTGAATGCATTTTTAGATAAGCTAGAGAAGCTTGAACTATATGAGGAAGTGGGCAAGGTGCCTGTATAGTGACTTGAGAAGTGGAGTTACATGGTCCTAACAATGCTGAAAACAGATAAGTCATTTAGCTGAATTTTGAATATATTTCAGTGGGGAAAGACAGTTCAGTGAGAGGCCCACAAAGAGCAGGTTGAAGTAATCTAAATGGGAGGTGGATGTTCTGTCTCTGCAATGGATGTTCTGTCTCTGCAGTGTATTTATGTATATATTTCTTTCTTACACTGCCACCCTGTGTCATCTTATGATATTGCTTAGCTTAGAGTCTCTGCAAGGTGTGGAGCACTACTATTTTCCTACTCCGTGATAAATACCATACGAGATTTTTCCTCTGTTAACTGCGAGACTTGTGAGCTTCCTCTCTTAATTATGGTGAGATATGTGACTTGGTCCCTCCCAATGCAGTTCTCAAAATGTGGAGCGTGTTGAGGGACGGCTAATTTTGTGTTGCTGTAAGCCTGTTCTTATTTGCTACTCTTTATTAAATGCAAATTGTGAACAGCACAAAATTGTGGACAGGGAACTATTGATCTTCTGTTTCACTTTATCCGCGCTTATGGTTTGGGTTTTTTCCACCATTTTGCTTTGCTTGAGCTCCTTTTCCTGACAGGTTTTTGTTCAAATGTTTCTGAGCTCTATTTCTGTTTGCTCTATGTCTCTCTCTATGCTTTTCTCCTCTTCTTATTGGTCTCTTGACCTTAGGAATGCTTAGGACAGTTTACTTCCTGCAGGGACTTTCAGTTAAGAGAAGGCTCTTGGCAGGATAACAACTTGTTCTCATCCTCTTTCAAATACTGAGAAGCATCATCTTTTCACCTCTTAGTTAATATGAATCCACAGCTACTGTCAACTGTCAGAGAAACTTGTTACAGCTGTATAAGTCTCATCATCCTGTTTCATAACTCATGGGACCTTGTCATCTACTGTGAGTATTGAATTGTTCTTCATTCAAATAAATGTTTTTGGTTACTAAGAACTGAGTTTATCTTATATCTGCATCTGGAGAAGGGGTTTAGTTGATTATCTAGGCACTCACACTAGACATCGAGCAACCAAAGGTAGTACAGTAAAAACATGTTGAAAACCTAAAGGAGCTATTAACCAGAGGATACAGCAAAAGTCTAATTGTATGGACTTTTCAGGGGAGTAAGTATAGAGGATTCCTTCTGCAAATTCAAACACAGAGTGTAGTTGCTGCATGTATCTCTTCTAGTTCATTCATATGTGAAAAGTCAGCTAATAAGCAAAGTTTCAAATCTGCAGCTAGCTCCCTCCCTTAGCAGTAATTGCATCACTACCCTAAAAGTAGTGTTGGGCTGATAAGAGCTGTAATCTGATCTTGTCAGTCTTACTATTGTCAAAATTGCAGAAAATACTCCTATAAACAGGAAGCTCATTGATAATGTAAATGAGGATGCTCCCCCAGCCAAGGCTGCTCTTACTAGGAAACATGTTTGACAGCCAAAGGCTTAGAAAATAATGAATCTGAAAAAACTGAAGGTGGTTAGTAAAATGTGGGAAGAATTGCAGTCTGATAGAAAGCAGCTTGTTAGCACTGAAGGTATCAAAGAAATTCAATAAGCCATAAGCCAACTCAAGTGCAGTTATAAATGTTACCAACTCCAGTCAAACAGATACCTCACATTCTTAACAGAATCAATACTGGAGGAAGTATTGAAGAGACAGACCTGCACAAGGCAGTGATCTAGAATGTGACAATCTAATGCAACAGGTCAAATTAACTAATGAAGTAATATACTAGATCCTCACAAAACAGATAGACAGTTGAGGCATCTATTGATTATGTAGAACTTTTTAATCATACTCCTAAAAATTGTACATGCAATAATCATGAATCAGAATACATACATAATCACAATTTTTTGCATTTAAAAATTGTGAATATGTATTTATTGCGATTCATCATTATCGCACATGTATTAACATATACAATTTTTAGGAGTATGATTAAAAAGTTTTACATGACTGATACATGCCTCGATATTGTATTGTACAATCTAGTGCAGGACACTATTGCACAAGCACAACAAAGAATTGAGAGTTTAAAAGAAACTGCATCCCAGTACTCCAGCCTTTACAGATGCTCTTAGGTTTCAAAGTCACTGAAATTAGTCCACTCAAACCTGTCCTCAGTAAACGCACCCCTGACACCTCTCCCGTATCTCTCCAAAACTTAAAATTATGAAATAGATCCTATGATGGGGCCGTGGTACTCCCTAGCATCCTGCTCAGTTGGCATCAGTTTGATGATCATCCTGAGAATTACAGAACATGAAGATCTACATTCAAAAGCATCCTCAAAGTCCTGAACATCACCGCCAGTGAAGAAATGGAGCTGTTAGTAAATCACTGGGGAGCGAGACTTCAGAATTTGTGAAGTGGTTAAGATGAGTACATATAGACAATCCCTCAGCAGGCCTGGCAATGATGTGGAGAAGAACTGAGCAGCACTATGGCAGTCCTGAAGTCATTGAAGATGGTCTCCTCCAAAGAACTGAGAACTTTCCAAAAATCTCAGACACAATCATAAGCTACAAGAAATTGGACATTTGCCCTTAGAAATAAACAAATCTATACCTCCCAGGCTTCAGCTTTCTAGGCACTGCTCATGGAGTGAGTCCATATGTGAAGAAACCGCCATACAGCCTTCAAGAAAAATGGATTTCCATAGGTTCAAGTTATAAAGTAAAGAATAACTTTGTTTTTCCTCCATTCATAGTTTTTTTTCTAGGTCATCCGGTACCAAGCAGTGACAAGAAATGATCCAAGTTTTAAGTCTGTTACATCAGATGACATTTCAGATGTGACCAGTGCAAGCCACCTTCAAGATGGAAGATCAACTAAAAGATATGATAACACAAAAAAACCCATATCTGTACACAAGACAGAGGTGTCATACACTATATCGGTACATCCTGCACATATGCCGGTAGAGATGTGCATTAATTTAAAACGAAAGTGCCAAACGTGACAAATAAGGCTAATTCGTTTCATCTGAATTGACTCATGGTCCCCCTGAATGGAACAAACCCAATTTGTTTGTTTCATTTTAAACTAATGCTTTGGGCCTAGGTCCCATCCTGAAACTAGGGCCTTGCCTAGAGTATAGGCCGAGACACAAAGCAGGGACCACAGCCTATGCCTGAGTGCAATGCTGCGACCTTGGCCAAAGTCTGAAGCTGGTGCCTCGCCTAGTGCATAGGCCGAGGCCTAAAGCAAAGGCTGTGGGCTAGGCCCGAGCACGATGTCGGGGTCTCAGAAGAGGCATGGGCAATGACAGAGTCTTGTCCGAGACCCCTGAAAATTTAAAAAAAAAAAAATACTTACCTGATCTGTCAGGTAATCTGATGAAGGCCAGGTCCTGACACCGGGGTCTCAGCCTGGACACAGGCCTGATACCACAACCCAACCCAAAGGCTGGGTTCTGATGCCGCAGCCTCGGCCTGGACCAAGGCCTGATGCCACAAATTGTCCCAGAGGCCGTGTCCTGATGCCTGGATCTCGACTGAGCCCAGGCTCTACTCTGCGACCCAACCTGGTGGCCAGGTCCCAACACCGGGGTCTCAGCCCAGACCCAGGCCCAACACTATGACCTGGCCCAAAGGCCAGCTCCTGACACCTGGGCCTTGGCCCGGACCCAGATCCGATTTATTTTGTTTTTTGTCAACTGTTATATTTTTATTTATGTTATATTTGAACTTTGTTCAAAACTATATTATATATTTAATACTATATTTGTATTCCAACCAGAGCTATCCCAATGGGTAGTTAATAAATCAAAGGTGTAAATAAATAACAATGGCAAAAATGTAAACAGATTAAGACTGTCTTCCTTTTAGAATGCTCTTCCAGAAAATCAAATTATTAAAAGTTGTTCCTGGGAAAGCTGATATAGGTAATGTGCAGTTGATCTTGTGTGAAAATGTTTCTTAAACATCTGAAAAAGCAATTCTAAAAATAAATACATTATACACATACTTCATGCCACCCAAAAATGTATATAAATTGCAAAAAAAAAAAATAAAAAATTGTGTGGTTGGATTCTGACCATGTAGTTAGTAAAGCTCCAAAATATTTTCAAGAATAGTAGATTGTAGGAGTTTAGCACCAGATGTCATTTGACCTTTTTCTGAATCAAATTAAAGTCAGGCTAAGTGGGCCTTCAACTTAGCAGCAGAACCATACATCTTAATATAAAGCCTAAATGGTGCTTACTGCCTACTGCCAGCCAAGATTTTATAAATAGTTAGCCTTTTCTATTGACTCACAGATCTTTAAACTCACACACTGTTCTCATTTGCTCAGACTAATTTTTTATGACATAAAAACACATAAAAAATAAAACATTTGGATTGTAGGCCTAAAAATCATAAGCACCAAACTTGAATCCCTATGACTGATTCAAATTGAACAGAAAAATGTCTGATTTGGTCACACAGTATGATCTATATCCATTCAGTTCAAATATGTATTTTTTTTAGAAGAAAAACTTTCATAATTTATATATTATGAACCTTTCATAATTTCTCAATAAAATTTCAAGTTCAGATGTTAATATTGTGGACCGAAATGTCCTATCTTTCACTTCTCTGCGGGTCTATGCCATAGGGTGTTACAGATTTCAAACTCACCTGTGGCCGAGGGTGGCCGGTTACGAGGCAGGTCAGCTCCAGTGTCTCCCCTTCCCTAATGGTGTATACTCGCTCTGAGTACCGCTCCTCTTCAATGTTACAGGCTAAGCCTGAATGCACAATCCTTACCGTGGGTGGAGCTGTCAGAAATAAGCAAAAAAGAAACAGAAAGGTAAGTCTAGGAGCTTCTTGCACAGTATCCAGCGCCATCGTGCCACAACAACTCCAGCAGATCTGATGAGCAAAGTAAGATGTTGATAAGACCTAAGCCTTTTTTATTTAGTCCTGATAATTTGCTTTCTGACAGTGAAATCAGACCCTGAGATAGTCTTTAAGAAGAAAAATAAGGATGTCTAGATGCTAAGTAGATTAGCTATGGAGCAGATTTTATAAGGTGCGCGTGGTTCCCGGCATGCACGCCGATTTTATAACACGAACGCGCCGGCGCGTACATATTATAAAATCCGATGGCCACACGCACATGTGCACCGGATTTTATAATCCTCATGTATCTGTGGGTGGCGCACACAAGGGGGGGGGGGAGAATTTATGCAAACTCCTCGAGTGCATGCATACTTTGTAATTATGAGACCTATTGAAATTTCCTAATCTATTAACATTTTAGCATTACAGCAAAAGTATAAAAATAAAAGAGATAATATATATTATGAAAAATGAAAAGAGAAAAAAAGGTCAGAACAACTGAGCTCATAAGGCAGCCAAGTTGATATTTTGAACATTCTTAATATTACTGTTGCTTTAAGTCAGGCCAATTCTTGAGAAAATCATCAGAATTCTTCAGACAACACTGGTATACAAATTTTTAGAACTCATCTGCCTCAGCGATAAAATGTGTCATTTATTATAGATGTTGATGTGTTGAATTCAAATATAACAATTAAACCAGCTGATTGGCTACTGTTTCCATGATATTTAAGTTTTTATATTTAACCTCTATGTCTATTGTGTAGATAGTAGGGTTTCAATCATAAATTGTAAATGTAATTCATTTCATGTATTTATGGTTGCATAATATTTCTCCTGACCTGTTTATTTAACACTTTAAAAATTAAACCAACAAAAGGATTATAGAAATAAAAATTGCTATGAAACAAAAGGTAAAAATCTATTTTATATATATATGCACATAGTTTAGTCCTTATTCAGTGGCTACTCTGCTCTTTTCGGCTTGTCTCTTGTAATCATTAAATGGAACATTTCTTGTCACTGTGGAGCAAAAGTCTGCAAGCATTGATGGGCTCCATTTGCTCTGATACTGTTTCTCCTTTGCTGCAATGTCCTGGTGAAATCACTCGCTATGCTCATCACTCATTTGTGGGAAAACAATCTAGATGACATGTTGCAGTCAAGGCTTTTGTACGCCTTGAGAAGGTTTTCTGTCCTCTCCTTATAGTTGTTTGCCTTGTTGTTTCCAAAAACAAATGTGTTACCACTAACTAGAAAGCTATCCATGCTGTCTTTTCCTTGCAATGCAATGCACACTTAAATACATCAGCCTGGATTTTAAACTTTTCCTAGGATTACCATACACCACTTTCAGACCACTGCAAATACTACATAACTCGGCTGCCAGAATACTTACTGGTAAAGGCAGAAGAGATCATATCACCCAAACACTTGCAGATTTACACTGGCTCCCAATAGAACAAAGAGTTCAATTTAAAACACTATGCACAGTTCATAAGCTAATAAATGACGAAAATTCTGACTGGCTAAACACCGCATTACGATTACATGTCCCTCAAAGAAGTCTCAGATCGGCCAATAAAGCACTACTAACCATACCCTCAGTAAAAACAGCAAAATTGACCCAAGTCAGAGAGAGAGCACATTACCCCTGGAATTAAGACTAATGAAGGACTTAAAACTCTTCAAAAAAGGCTTAAAAACATGGCTCTTCAAAAAAGCATTTCACAAGGAGGTAGCGGAATAACAACACATACACAAAGCAGGAAGTCACCAAGTAAAAGCAGAACTGCTTATTTTTATTATCTTCTCACAATTAAGTATTAAATGAGACAGTTAATCGTAAATGGTAACCACACCCATTCCCCATTTAGAGTATATTATTGAACTATGTAACCGTATAATAATGGCACCCTTTGGATAATTTAGAAACCACATATTTGTGCCTAACTGTAAACTGTTGTGATGGTGCACTGCTAAACGACGGTATAGAAAAGTTTTAAATAAATAAAATAAATAAATAAACGTGCTGTGTGCATAAAATCTGTGCTTTATGTGCGTGGCCGGGCCTTTCGCGTGCCAAGCCAGTTTTCAAAGGGGCCCGGCCACGCACATAAAGCCCGTTACGTGTACAAGTGCCGGGCATCTTCAAAGGGGCAGGCTGGGGGTGTGTTCTGGGTGGCGAGGGGCCATTGTTCACCGTCCTGGAGACTCGCTCGCCAGCAGCTGGCCAGCGCACGCAACTGACTTTAGCTTGGTTTAGGGGGTGGGGAGGAGAGGGGAAGACGTATGTGTAGGGGGGTAGGAAAGTTGCCTCCCAGTCCCCTCCTTAAATGGAGTAGACTGGGAGGGACCTGGGGAAGGCAAGAATGCATTGCTGCACGAAAATTGCTAAAGTCCCCCGCCCTTGCACGCACCGTCCACACATATGCGCGCAAATTATAAAATCTGGTATGCATGTGTGTGCAGACCACATATTTTATAACATGAGCGTGCCAGCGCGTGCATGTCATAAAACTGGTGCATCCATGTATGCAACTGGGAAGCGTGCGCACATGGACGCGCACATGCATTTTATAAAATCTATCCCATCATGTCAAAGAAGTTCATGAATCTGAGGGCGAACAAAGACACCTTCCTCTGTTTTAGCTTCACTTAATCTTGGAAATTTAAAGCTGAGGTATTTGAAGGCTGCTTTAGTTTTGTCCATGTCCTTGACAAACTTCTTCATCAGACTCAGCATTCAATATTTATTGATTGTTTAACTTGCCAATAACATCAATCTTAAAAATGCTTTTATTTTAGGTGATTTTAATCTACCTCTGAATACCATCTGCAGAGACCTACTCACATCAATGCAGGCATTGGGCTGGTCCCAGCAGATTAATAAATCAACACACAAGCTCGGCCATACTTTGGACCTAATTTTCACGCTAAGCCCATGGTTGCTCAATGAATCCTTGGACTGTGACTTCCATGCTGTTCCCTGGTCAGACCACATGATAGCTGCCTGATTAAACAGCCATACCTGGCATTTCACAGGGAGTCAGAACTGTGTATGGTTTCACGGTGAGTGCATGACCATTTTTTTTAGCAGTAGACCCCTAACCTCCTCCAAACCATTGAAACTAATAGCCTACTAGAAAGATGGCAAAAGCCATTACATGAAATATTAGATACCATTGCACCTGTTAAAGCAATTTTCTCAGCTGAGTTAAAAGCTAAAAAGGCGAGGTTCAAAGGACAGAGCACCACTGTCAGAAGAAAAAATGTGAAGCTTCCCTGTTATCTTATCAGGAGAAACTCACTGCCTATAGGGAAGCCATTGATCATGCCAAAAAAAGATGATTTTCAACTTGTATCAGTGGAGGTGCCTCACAGCCCTGTGAGCTTTATAAATTGTAAACTCTGTCAAAGTTCCCAGCTCCTGGCCACCTCACATGTACTCATTCATCTTGTGAGGAGATGGCTTAATTCTTTCTAAGAAAAATCTCCCTGTTGAATGGCTCTTTGTCCTGTCTGACATGCTGAGAGACTCCTGCTGAGTCATCCGCATATTAGGAGAGTTTCTCCTCACCCTCAAATGCTGAAGTAGATTGTAATCTTAGCACAATGAAGGACTCATACAGTCTTTTGACACATGTTCAACAGCATACATTAGTCCTTTGTAAGAAGGTGGTAGGCTTTATAGTCAACCTGGTTAATGCCACATTTATTGAGGGATATGTTCCACACTTTAAAATTGCTTTGGTCTGTCTCATATTGAAGACCGTTATTTTGTGTCCAACAAACTATCTAGTTATTACTCTATCTCTACAATGCTTCTTCTTGCAAAGATTATGGAAAAAATAATGCTGAATCAACTGCAAGAATATACATTGATGAACATCAATTTTTTTATGGTTACCAATTTGGTTTTCAGGCCCACCACAAAACTGAGACCTCTCTTCTGTCCTCATTAGGACCAGATTTGACTCTGGGACCAAATATTTATTGGTGCTCTTAGATATCTCCTCTCCATTTGACACTTTGGATCACTTTATTCTATTGGGACATTTAGAATCCTTGGGTATCACTTCCACTGTACTTTCATGGTTTTCCTCTTACCTATCTGCATGTACTTTCCATGTGCTGATTGGTGATGCTATATCAGACTCACATGCTGTGTCTACAAATGTGCATCAGAGATCTTCCTTGTTTGCTTTGCTGTTCAACATATATCTCTCACCTCTGTGCACTGTACTTCAGAAATTTGAAGTGTCATTCAGCATGTATGCTGATGACATACAGTTTTTTTTACACCTGGCAATGCCTTGGCGAAGTTATTGAATTGCATAACTAGGATAAGGACTTGGACCCAGTAAACAGGATATTCTTGAATGTTAATAAAATAGAGATCATCCTAATGGCTAGGACTGAAATAAATGATTGTCCCTCATCTTTCAGTTTTGAGGGTAAGATGATCTCTATTTCCACTCATGCCCAGAACCTAGGAATAATTGTTGATTCTACTCTCATGTTCCACCAGCATATTAACTCTTTAATTAAATCATCCTACTTCAAAATATGAATGCTTTGGTCTGTGAAACCATTCCTTTATCCTTATGATTTTTGGACTGTTGTTCAAGCTTTAATTCCATCACCATTAGATTATTGCAATTTCCTGTTACTGGGCTTACACTCATCGTCACTCAAATCTTTGCAATTAGTACAAAACTCAGTAGCCCACCATGTGACTGGCACCATGGTACATGCCCATATTGCCCCTGCATTAGCTAATTTCCATTGGCTTCCTGTTGCAAGTCATGTTCAGTTTAAGGTAAGGTGCTTGGTCTTCAAAGCTCTACATAACCAGGCGCCACACTTTTTAACCTCTTCTGTTCAGAAATATCAACCTGCTCACTCATTGCACTCCACATCACAGAATTTCCTTGAGATTCCTTCTCCTAAGTTATAAGGCTTTCTTCATCACATGACAGAATGGAACAAAGTACCTCATGAAATCAGGTTGGAAGACCTATTAAACTAGGGCAAGAGAACACTGAAGTTATCTCACCTTACTCTGACTTTCCTCACTCCAAATCATGTCAAATCTTTACTGAGATCTACTGTGTTGTTTGTATGTCTCACTCTGCATGAAAAACTGGCCCCCAAACCCTAGACCACCACCAAATCCTCACCTCGAGTTACTATCTGGCCCTCCTATAGTGGTATAAATAGTTGACTACTAGGAAAGCCTTATAAAAAGTCTCTCTCTCTCTCTCTCTCTCTCTCTCTCATTATCATATCCATGTGCCTCTTCCTTATCATGGGCATTATCCCTATGAAAAGTATTGCATTTTGATGAATCTAGGGGATAGTTAGCAACCGCAAATTAATTTATTTATTTGAAAAATTTTATTCCATAGCTTCCTAGTATCTATCCAGTACCTATCACAATAATACAATCATAAAACATCACAATAGCATAACAATAAAACATGACAATATAATATGACATAAAAAGTTAAAACAATCCAACTTCACCCAAATGCCTGTTCAAAAAACAATGTCTTCAGGCCTTTGCTAAATAGTTTTACATCTTCTTGCTTATGGAGCTGTAATGACAATTTATTCCATTCAAACACTGTTACAGAACTGAAAGCCCGAGCTCTTGTCTGAAGCCATTTAAATTTATTAGCAGAGGACTAGCCAATAAGTGGGTACCTTCTGATCATAAAGATTGTTTCATAATGTACCGATTGATATAATTTCTTAACAAACATGCAATGTGATATGGTTTTTGCTTGCTCTACTTCATTTTTGACTGCTTTGTTATGTTTATGTCTGTTTGCTCCTAATATTTTGCTCATTGATATTTTGTAATTATTGTTTTTGATTGTTTTCAATGATGTAATCCATTGAGAACTGTAGATCACCAGAATATAAATTTATTAAATAAATACATCAATAGATTAATTTGAAAGGGTGGTAACAAAATATTTCTTGATTCAACAAGTGCTGGTTGCTGAATACTTTTCCTCCCAGGATCCAATGACTACTGGAGTGGCCAGTCTCTTTTGATGTAGTGGGAATCTCTCATGTGACCAGCCCATTCACAGAGGAAACAACAGTACTTTATATATCAAGTCTGCAGACCAAGTAAGAGAGCAACAACTTTCAAGTCACCACAAAGCTGCTACTGATGTTGATCATAGTTTATGCACCACAAAAGTTGTTTCATGTTGTTATAACTTTCCTCCATGTGGACTGCATGACCAACTGGAATTGATGGTAAAACACTGTTTGTGTCCAAAAAGTAAGTATTATCCAAACTCAGTCATAGATGTATTCATAGATTCAGTCAAAGATGAATATTTGAGATTCTTTCCCTTCCTAACTCACTTATCCTTCACAATTCCCAAGTCAAAGGTTGAATATACTGACCCAGTAGCATATCTCAAAAACTAAAACCAATCTACAATTTTAAGTATCATTTTCATTCTCAGTGACCCAGATTTAGTAAAGTTTGACTACATTCATTTTGGAAGCATTTAGGCTGTAGAAGAGTGTAATTGCAACATTTTAGCATCATTTCAATTGTTGCATTTATTTCAAGAATATTGGCAGATACTAAGTATTCTCAAGAATTGTCTGGAACTGAAAGCTGCAGTAGGTTATTCAAAATATCAATTTGGCTGCTTTGGTTGGTCTTATTGTGTTCCTTTTTTCATAAAATATACTATTTCTTCTTTTTTATATACTTTCATTATTTTATATTAAAGCCATGTCCAGTTTTTTAAAAACTAAGTTTACCCTTTATTTTTACTGTTTGCTGTTTTATCTTTTATATTCATGCTTATACATGCATCAGTATGGTGCTTGCAACGTTCTGATATGTTCTGATCTATTATTAAATCTGTCATTAAAATTGTCTATTGGACTTGAAAATTGGAGGGTGGCCAATATAATGTAAATCTTAAAAACAGGTTCCAGCGGTGATCCAGGAAATTAAAAACAGGTGAGTCTGATTTCAGTGCCAAGAAAAATTGTAGAAACTACTCTAAAAAACAAAACTATTGAACATAAAGATAGACATAGTTTAATGGGCCATAGCCAACATGGTTTACCTAAGGGAAGTCTTGCCTCACCAAACTGCTACATTTTTTTTGAAGGCATGAATAAACATGTGGATAAAGGAGAGCCAGTTCATATAAGGGTAGATTTTCAGACATATGCGCGCGTGTCCATGTGTGCGGGCTACCCAGCGCGCGCACATGGACGCCCAATTTTATAACATGCGCACGCCGATGCATGCATGTTATAAAATCGGGAGTTGGCGCATGCAAGGCATTGTGTAACTTGCGTGTGCCGATGCCCACGGCCTTCCCCAGTTCCCTCCCAGGCCACTCCAATTTAAGAGTGGCCTGGGAGGGAACTTCCCTACCCCCATTCTAATCTTCCTACCCCTTCCCCTAACCTTCCACCCCCTAGGCCTAACCTAGCCCCTCCAAAACCTTTTGTTGTACCTCTTGTGCCCCCAAAACCTTTTGTTGTACCTCTTGCGCACTATGCCAGCAAGCAATCCTCCGACACAGCGGCAAATGGCTGCTGTGCCGGCGGTCTCTAACCCCACCCCGCCCACTCCCTGCCCCTTTCCCAAAGCCCCAGGACTTACCTGTGTCCTGGGGCTTTTAGTGCGTAGCCAGGCCTTTGAAAATAAGCCCGGCGTGCATTGGCATTTTAAAATCTGGTCCTTAGTGTATCTGGATTTTCAGAAAGCATTTGCTAAAGTACATCATGAAAGACCCCTGAGAAAATTAAAAAGTCAAGGGATAGGAGGAGGCAGTGCCCTGTTGTGGACTGTGAACTGAAGATTAATGGATAGAAGACAGGGGTAGAAATAATTGATCATTTTCTCAATGCATGAAAGTAAATAGTGGAGTGCCCCAGGGATTTGTACTAGGACCAGTGGTTTTTAACATATTTATAAATGGTCTGGAAAAGGGAATGAGTGAGATGATCAAATCTGCAGATGACACAAAATAATTTCAAATTGTTAAATCAGAAGCTAATTGTGAGAAACTACAGGAGGCCCTTATCCGACTGGGAGACTGGACATCCAAATTGCAGATGCAATTTAATTTGGGGAAGTGCAAAGTGATACTCATAGGAAAAAATAATCCAAACTGTAGTTGCACGGTTAGTTTCCAAATTAAGAGTCACCACTCAAGAAAAGGTTCTAAGTATCATCATAGGCAATACACTGAAATGATTGGCTCAGTATATGGCAGCGGTTCAAAAAAGCATGGAGAATAAAATGGAGAATGTCATTACGCCTCTGTATCACTCCATGATGCAACCGCACCTAGAGTAATGTGTGCAGTTCCAGCCACCATTGTCAAGATGTATACAGAGGAAATAGAAAAGGTTCTGAGAAGGGTGATCAAAATGATGAAGAAGGGAAAATGATTCCCCAGTGAGGAAAGGTTAAAACATGTAGGGTTCTTCCGCTCGGAGAAAAGATAGCTGAGGGGAGATATGATACAGGTCTAAAAAAATCATTAGTGGAACTGAATGGGTAAATGTAAATTGGTTGTTTATTCTTTCAAAAAAGACTAAGACTAGGGGACTTTGTATGAAGTTACTAAGAGCACATTTAAAGCAAATATTTTCACTCAATGCACAATTAAAACTTGAAATTCATTGTAAAAGGATGTGATAAAGGCAGTTTGCATAGCTCGATTTAAAAAATGGGCAACTTCCTGAATAAAAAGTCAATAGACTGTTATTAGCCAGGTAGACATAGGGATAACTGTAATCTATCTACTATTTGGGTTACTGCCAGATACTTGTGACCTGGATGGACCCATGGTTCTTATGTTCTTTTGATTTTAAAGACTTTGTTTTAATTTTCAAATGAATGATTAAAATAATTGTCAGTAATATTACTACTTTACACATTAATAACAAGTGTAGCATGTTTTTCAAATCCAAAAAATAACATTTCTTCCTCTTTACCCATTTCCTTTCCCTTTAAATATTCATAATTTTAACACAACTTGCTTTTCAACCATTTTTTTATGATGTTGTATAATCTAATTACAATACAAAAAATCAATATCCTATTTGGCCAAATTAATTCAGCCAAGCAAAGAGTTGAAAAAACAGGAAACATACCTGAAATAGATGACTACAAAAAAAAAATTCTATGCTCAGACAAATGCATTACAAGAAAAAGAAATCTTAGCACCTTATTCAGTTATATTCAGCTTTGTCTTAGCTTATGTTCTGTGATATTCAGAGATATTGAAAAGATAACATAGAAATACATATTCTTGATAAAAAGTTGAAAATCAATATTTTGAAGCATGAAAAAAAATATCATGGCTTACATATCTGTTATGAATTTTACAGATGAGGTCTTTGTCATTCAATCTTTTTTGAATCACTAGTTTGATTTACTTAAACAATTGTGTATTTTGTGAGTAATAGAAAATAAAAGTTTTGTATTTCTAATCTCCATTTCACATACTGTAAAAACCAGAAGAAAGGGAAATGTGGTTTTGCCTTATATATACTATATATCATTAGGACTGTTCAGCTTGGAGAAGAGACGGCTGAGGGGGGATATGATAGAGGTCTTTAAAATCATGAGAGGTCTTGAACAAGTATATGTGAATCAGTTATTTGCACTTTTGGATAATAGAAGGACTAGGGGGCACTCCATGAAGTTAGCAAGTAGCACATTTAAGATTAATCAGAGAAAATGTTTTCACTCAATGCACAATTAAACTCTGGAATTTGTTGCCAGATGATGTGGTTAGTGCAGTTAGTGTAGCTGGGTTTAAAAATGGTTTGGATAAGTTCTTGGAGGAGAAGTCCATTAATTACTATTAATCAAGTTGACTTAGGGAATGGCCTTTGCTATTACTGGCATCAGTAGCATGGGGTTTTTTTAGTGTTTGGGTAATTGCCAGGTTCTTGTGGCCTGGTTTGGCCTCTGTTGGAAACAGGATGCATGCTGGGCTTGATGGACCCTTGGCAATTTCTTATGTTCTTATGACTGTAGCTCTTCCTACATTGAACACTTTCTTAGACCTGAATATTGACTCATTTCCAAACCTGAATTCCTGGATGCATGCAGCTCTGGGACTATTACTAGTGTGAACTCTGTACCCTGTGTGAAAATTTGGGCAAAAGTTTATATACTGAAGATCTGCGCAAAAGAAAATTGTGATGCTAATGTACTTTTAAGCAGAGATGTGTGAGCATTCCAAAAGACAACCTGAAACTAAATGGCTGAACCCACAAAAACTTTCATAGGTTCACTGAAGTAGTTCAAACTATTTTTGGGAAAAACCCATTGTGAATGTCTGCAAATCAGAGATTCCATTTCGTCCTTGAGTACATGCAACAATTTTAGGGAATCCATAACAGCTAGATTGATGCAGATTTCTGCAAACTATCAAATCAAATTGAACTTAAGTGAATATGTTTACATGTTCCCTAGACTCAATGAGAAAACCTATCAAATTTTCCCAGCAAATTTAGGGAAAATCCCCAAATTTTGATAGAGTTTTTGTTCAACTTTTCTGTCCTATCTTGCCATCTCTACTTTTAAGCACTGCTAATTCTGCTGAGTATGCTTAGCACAGCTGTTATATCAATAAAAACTAGTAATGCCTTTTAATTTGCAATATCTTCCACCGACCATATAAGGTTGGAGGAAATTGCAATAATCAGTCTATCAAAATTATGTAAATAAGGCATCTGTTGTTTTATTTAAACTATCTAGATGCTAAATAAAATGTCACATGCCCCTCTGGCAATTAAATCTTTTCAAATTAAGTTTATTTGGTGCAATAACAGGAGCCTGAGAGACCTTTATACATGGTATGCAAGTTTGATTTTGGAAGTTTACAGCAGCATTTCAACCTAATTAACTTCCAAGTGCAGTAGATTGAAATATTCCCCACTGATGCATAGTACTAATATTTATTATAGATACACTTGAGAGAAAAAAGATCCTAATGTTAATGAAAACATATCTTCAATATCTAGATTTTCTTATAAGATGCCCTCAGATTCCTGGCTCAGCCTCATGTTCCTGTGCTGTGTACTCTGGTAAGCTCAGCAGGGCACTAATGAGCCACTGAATAGGCAAATAACAGCTCTTTGAATATGCCAGGTTTCCAATCACAGTGAAAAGGAGGTTTCTTTTTAATTCATTAAAACAGAACAATTACAAACAGGTCCATTTTTTTTAATCAGCTTAGCTGAACTATTGTCTTGATTTCCCATATTCCAATGTAGAGTATGAACTAGTTTCTAAACTTAATTACCAAAAACTGAGAGAAATAAGCATATTTTACGCTAATTAATCAATTTGTTATACCTTCCATACCATATAAATCTAATTTTGCTGGACTGTTCTCCCAGCTGTAGCTCTAACAGGAGGACTGTAGTGGGGTTAGAGTAGTAAGTGAGTCAAACAAATGTACTGAAAGAGGAGAAAGCATTGTGAATTTAGTAACATTAACTTATAAAACGTTTTTCATATGAGTTTCTGATTATAAGGTTGGTGAATACTGCCACCAGACTTCATAAGATAGCAGAAACAAAACAAGAATACTGTCCAGTTTTTCTAGTCAGTCTTTCTCTGATTCCTGGTCAACCAAAACTCTCTCCTTCAATATCCCAAATACTGAAGAGAGAAAATCTACATTATCAAGGCCTGCCATTGGCTGGTGCTGTTAATCAGGCTCTCCTGAATATTTCTAGGCTGCATTTCTTTCAACTCTGGAAACGTACTATAAAATGATCAGTCCAGGACAGTTTGAATTTTAAACCATTGCACAGGTGGGCTATGCCAGTGCTTGAGGGCCACAGCAGGCTGAATTGTCCAGGACATCCCTAAAGAATATGAATGAAATAGATTTGCTTACAACTAACACAATGTATGTTCAAGTTTTTCTCATACATATCCATTTGGGATATTCTGAAAACCCAACCAGTTTCTGGCCCTTGAGGACCTGAGTTGACTAGTCTATCACATTTACAGGGTCTGTGTCCAACTCCCAACTCCATCTAAATGCACTTCCCAGAGGTAGCAACTCTGATCCTGGAATGTCACAAGCATATTTGGTTATCAGGATATCCGCAAGTGGATATGCATGAGATTATATATTTGCATAGAATGGAGGCAGAGCATGCAAATATACCTTATATATATTCATTGTGGCACTCTAGGACAGGATTAGCTTACCCCTTGCTCTACAAAGACAGAATGCCATTACAATTCACTAACCCCTAGATTCATCATTTTGCTATAAAGTTTGCAGACCTAACGCCTGCGATAATCTGCTTTTCTTTCAACTATCAGTGCTCTGAATGACACCCAATATTCACAGTTGTCTACTCTACTGTTCGTACATGTGATGGTATATCTTAAGCTGCCCCCCCCCCCCAAGCCTTCACCACTCCTGACACCTCACCCCGAATTTAAAGCCCCCCCCCCATAAAAGTGATATAAATAGTAAACTGACCCATTTGTCTAACCCTTGTGTGCTCTCTCTCCCCCCCCCCCCCCCCCTCCTCCCAGTTTTTACAGCATGGTTTCATGTTTATGATAAAAGAAGTAGTGAATGGGCAATTCTAAATTAAGGATTTTAACCCTCATTTGACACTTTTGAATTGCCACTGAGAATTTTATAATCTCTACTACAAAACTTAATTTGGAGGATCGTGCACTGCATCATTTTAAAACCACAGTTTAATTTATATGAAAAAGTGGAGCCGTGCAGCATTTTTTGCTCCCCTGAGTATGTTTCCCTCAGGAATGCACGGAATGCCAATAACACACTGATCTGATTTTCCTTTCTCAAATTTAATCCACATTATTAAAAAGTAAACTTGGAATTAGATTCTGTGTTTGAAGTCATTTTAATTATTAGCTTTACTTTAAAAGAGCCAGCACTGCTTCAGAGGGATTGGCTCCGTCCCTTTAAAGTCCAGAGTAGATTTTTCTTACGCTTCTTTAGAACGAATGAATGAATGAGGCGTATTTTTTTTTTTTTAGTCTGTGCAGGATGCACTTTGTAGTCTTGTCTAAGGGTGATTCTCTCCACTTAAGACCTAACTGTTTTTCTTGCATTCCAACAATAAAATCGTTTATATTATGGGATCTCTGTATAATAAAGGGCATTAGTGTTAATAATCACATTTAACACAAGCACTACCTACCTAACATCCTTGTACAATGACAGGGCTGGCTCTAGGGCAAATGGCAACGTAGTCATTGTGCTCCCCATCCAGCGGACCCCCTCCTCTGGTCTTTGGTGTGGATTTGGGGGGGAAGGGGGGGTGGTGGATGCGCATGAAGTTTTTCTACATGTGAGTGGCAGCAGCTGAGGCAGGAGCCCCCACTCCCTTTCAGGATCCTCTCCCCTGCCTCTTATCCCCATCCTCCAGTATTTTCATCCCTGCCTCTCAATAACCCCATCCGCAGCATCCTCTCCCTTGTGATTTCCTTTCCACCAGCATCTCCCTCTTGCCTTTCGCCACTACTGCCACCGCATTTGCCCATCCCCTCATGTTTCGCTCACCTTCTGCCAAACAAAGCGCCTGTTTAGCAACAGCGCTGCTACTGGCACTGTAAATTAGTATCGTTATAGATCAGCATATATTTCTTTTTTGGCCTAATCTTTATTTACCGTATATATATAGTCATTTTTTTTATATAGACGTTGGCAGTTAATATTTTTTGGAAGATCATTTAAACTTGTTTCTCCCATTCCTTTCTTTGAATTCAGATGACTTCTAGCAGAAGTCCTGGTTTCCTCTGTAAGATGGCCTTTCACTTTTATTGTCTATTGTCCTTGATTTCCTGCTACTTTTCTGCTCTGTGTGATAAGGAAGGAGGGAAAGACAAGTTTTCTTGAGGCAGATGGTGGGTTAGATATCAATCACAAGCTGAACTGTTAATTAGACAAAGGCTGTGGAAATGTCAGACGTATATGTCAGTGGTCAACAACTCATCAAAGATGGACATATGAAACTTCAAAACTGCATTTAAAAAAAAAAACCTGTTGGTCTTTCAAAGTGCTGAATGTGTGAATTTAGTAAGTGAACTGTGTCAAATCCTACTAACAGGGTCATTTATCAAATAGCATTATAGCGTTTTTGCATGCATTAAGGCATGCGAAAAATGTCTTAATGCATGCGTTAAGCACCATAATGCATGGTACGATGCATATTTTTAAAAAGGGAGGGATTGGGGAGGAGTCAGGGGTGGGGTTTCCACAAAAGTGGGCTGGCTTCGCAAAGTGAGAAGTCATAACGCACGATATCGCAGTTTTAATGCTGAAAATAACTACACCTTTTTCAATTGCATTAAGCTGTGCGATATCGTGCGCTATGCCCATAACGCAATTTGCAATTTTATTTTTTTTTGCAAATTCCGTTTTGGGCATTTTTAGGCATGGGAATGGCCTGAGATGTGGGAGGAGACTGGGGAAGGGCCTGAGATGAGGAGAGAGGGAAGGAGAGGGGGAGAGGGAGAGAGAGAGAGTGTGCGCCTCTGGGGGTAGCACCATAGTAAGTAGCTATTTTATGCCACTATAGGAGGCCCATCTAGTAACTGGAGGTGAGGTTTAGGTAGCAGTGTAGGGGTTAGAGACCACTTTTACATGCAGAGTGAGACATACGAACAGAACAGTACATTCTTGTGAAGATTTGATGTCCTTCGGCGTGAGGAAACTCACACAACGATGAGATTTGTACAATGTTCTCTCAACCTAGCTTGATGTTACCCAGGTAGAAAGTCCATCACTAAGATACTCCCCTGTCAGTTGATTTAGCTTATTCATAAACTAGCTATAGAAGTATGATAGTATATTAAGCATATTTGTATAAAAGTTACATAAAAATAATCACTAAAACAAAACCTCTCTATTGTTCTCTCTCTAGAAAATAGCTATCTGATAAAGTATTCAGTGTGTGATTCAGCTCTTAATTATCAACACAGCAGTTATAAGACATGAAAGTTAGGGAAAAAAAAGAGTAAGCAAACAAGCATGAAACACGAATATTTATTATTGCAAAATGTAAACTTTACAAGATTCAAGAGAGCCTGCACAATTCTGAAATATCACTTCTATAGCACAGAAACATTTATTGCAAATTACCTTTTGAAATATGCATTAAGATTAGATGCCAGAAGAAGCCTTAAAAACAATCCTTGGCCTGTATTCTTTTCAGGGGCATTTTGGAAGAATGTATCTTGTTATTATACATAGTAAGTACTGCTTGAAAGAAACATTATGGTTTCTGCTCCCAGTAGTAAGTAAACCTAATGCAACCAAAACTAGTATGAGGTCGGTAAAAAAAGCAACCCACAAACCCCCCCCCAAAAAAAACCTTTGTTACAAATTGCTCTGAGCAGTACCAAAACATTCCTTGTTTTCAAATGAAAGATGTGGGCACAGTAATATGACCTCCTTTTTCCTCATTTCAATATAATTATGCTAGCGGCTTCTACTTTATGTGCTGCATTCTGCCAGTAGTCTAGATTAGTTTATCAAAAAAAACTGCAGTGGCAATTTGTTTACTGCATGTAGCAGTAGCCCAAAGGACAAGAATCTAGGGGAAATTCATCTTAAGCTTTCTGCCATGGGAGTACTGAAAATTGCATCAAACCCAAAGATATATGTACAGCACACAACACTTCTGATGAAAGCAAAATGAGAGTCTGATGCCATGATAAATGTAAGTTTTACTGGCACCCAAGGGAGACCCAATGGATCTAGTTTGTTTCTGAATATAGTGAAGGGACAAGTACATTTGCGCCTGCTATGGATAAAACTTCAATTCATGCATAGTACCCCAAAAGACACAACCGTGTCTGATGCAAACTCGCCTCCTCCTTTCAAATCCCATATGATATTTTCAATACCACCCTCCCCACCCCCTCCCAAAAATTTCAATTAATTTTACCTTGAATGAAGCTCTCTGGCACATTATTCACAAAAGAAGATCTTTATTGGATGATTATGGCCGCAGAATAGGTCAAATTACACTACTAAATTCAACCATGAATTAAATCTTAGACCATTATGCAGTCTCTATAGTGTGACCACGCCCTCGCCTTAGTTGTATTTCATAAGGGCTCAGTATCATGCTAATGCAATATTCTGTAGAGATGTGTAGCGATACTGCACTTCGGTTTGGGCTTCGTTTTCGGCTCGCCACAGGAAATTTTGTTTTTCCCACGATTCGGGCTTTTATTTTCCGGGGGACTCCCGTTAGCACGCACTAACATTTTAAAGTTAGCATGCACTAACCCGGAAATTGAATCTTTACGAAATTTTGGAAAAATTGCATTCGTTTTTCGGTTCTCCCGAACCAGGATGAATTATACAATTTCGTTGAAATTGTCTAATTTCGTTGAAATTGTCTAATTCGTGAAAAATGAATGCACATCCCTAGTATGCTAGTGCTGGGGACACAGGACCATTGAAGTCTCACCCCTCCGATGATATCCTGGTCCATAGCAAGAACAGGACTCACTTGTTCAGGATGCAGCTGATGTATTGGGGAAGGGGGGGGGGGGGTAGTCATGCTGTCAAAGCCAAAGATTTGACAAGCAACTCATCTAAACTTTCACCCACTCATGCAACACATTGGCAGGAGATAACCGCTTGGTATTCACTGTCTGACCAGCTTTCACATCGCACCTGCCATGTGCAATGTAGCAGCAGGAGTACCTGCTTGGTATTCTCTGACCAACTTTAAAATAGCACTTGCCGTGCAACCTTAGGGCATGGTTGACCCTGCCACAAGTCCCATGGTAGTGACACCTTGGTTGCCATGGCCTACCAACCAAACTAGCTGCTACCATAGTCCAATAGCTTAAGTGCTGCCTACATGCAGTAAGGGCTTTCCAGCTCTAATGCCCCAACATGGTAAAGACCACTAAATCGCTGAAAACACCTCCAGCTGTAAATTCCATTGAGGCTCTTGTTCATGACTTGGTATATCATGATCATTTCTCAAGATACTGCATATTACTGCTGATATCATGGGTCTTCTGTAACCCATGGAGGATAATTGAATGTTGGCGCTCACTGATACAACTGCATCCATTCAGCTTAGTCAGGCAGAAATAATGCTGTAAGCTGCCAAGATAGTTCAGCCCCTCTAAAGTCAGCCTATGCAATTCAGGAATGGTAACATATGCCGTATAGAGCCAAATGTCCTTCAAAGCCTCATTTCAAAAACCTGCAAGGGATATTATATCATGTATGTTGTATGCAGTAATAAATAACAGAAGGAGAATATGGTATCTCTGAAAATAGACCCCTAAGGGGGGGGGGGGGGGGTTTCCACCAATCACGTTTCTCAACATAGAAGAATAGTACATGGTACATAAGGGGAAGCAAACTCATGCCGAACTATCTGAAGAACAGCGCCCAAATAAACAGCCAGTTTCAGATGAGGATAGATAGCCAATGAGATATGCAATAATGGACCTCACATAGAGAAAGCAATGGATCCATAGACTATGAGGTAGCACAACCAAATCTTTTGAGTGTTGGGTTGCCAAAGCCACATGAGACAAGCTTTTGACATTCCCAGCAGACTTGTGATGTCTGGTGACATGGCTACCATGTTCCTGCATTGTTTCTCCAGGATTTCCAAAGATTGCCCCATCTCCTCCAGGTACCATGTGAAATTGCCCCTAGAACTGAATATGGGTGTGAGTCATATTTGAGACTGGCATCCCAAGATACCTGAATACAACCAGGCATGAACAGTACAGGCAGGGCCTACATTTGAGACATTGCCACAGGGTATCAGCAACTACTGGAATAGAACTTCTGCCACCCTCTTAGTAGCCAGCAGCCAGACATCAGACTCCCAACACAGACAGAACCCCTTTAATAACTCTCTCTACCGGCATAGCCTATGGCATCGAATTAGGAACAAAGACCCATTCTAGTAAGACAGTGTGAGATGCCTAGATTAAGTGAAGCATGCAATAAATTTCCCAAATAGCATAGGGTTGGGTCTGGAGCCTTGCAGTAAGAATTAAAAGCTATTATTTAGTGTGAAGTTGCTGGAGCCACCAGATCTTCCAAAGAACTTATAGTCATATCATTGAACACAGGAAGATTGAAATGTATGCTGGAAACTGCCCAAAACACTTTTGGATCGCTTGCCTAATTTCTCTAAATTTTGCCTACCTGCACTAGAGACTGAAAGAACAATGCCCCAGATACAATAAATAACTTACAGACCAAAGCTGACAGGAATTTCAGAACATTGTTTATGCATTGGGACATAACATGTTCATGCTGTCGGAGGCTGAAAGTGATGAGGTCCTGAATGTCATAATTGACCCGCTAAAAGAAAAGCAAAGAATGACACTTAGGAAATGCAGACATGCAAGTGCTGGGGTTGATACAGACGACCTCAGGGTTGATGAGGATTGCCTCAGGACCTTCAGATTGTGGGACTGACGCACTGCCTTCTGTGCTAAGAATGCTCTGTGCCCCCATTACTGAAGTGGAATGAAACAGTAAATATTTCAACACATCTTGTCACTGTTGACTGTTGTTTAAAAGAAAGAAAATTGGGTTCACTGTCCGCTGCTGCCCGGAAACATGCCCAATCGGGCCTGCCTGAGCAGCCGTTATGCAGGTGGATGAGAATTATTCAACTACAGCCTACAAGTAAAATTGACCACAATAGCCTAAATACCAGGCATGAAGATAGAATGACTCAAAAAACAGCCTGTATCATCTAATAATAGGTAGGGAGAGGATGCATATATAATAGAAATACAGCTAATAAATATACTTACTATGTCTGCACACCAATCCCAGAAATATGCAAATAAGACTATATATGAAACTAGCAACTGTACCCGTTCTACACCCGCACGGCAAGCCTTTTTATTGGCACATCTGCTCTTGTTTTGAGCCGAATTTTCCTAGAAATTCACTGTAAGAGTGTCCCTTCCACATACACACACCCTCATACAGGCTCCTTCACTCCCTGGCACACACACACATCCCCTCATATAGGCTCCCTCTCTGAAACCCACAGTCAAGCATCCCGCGCACTCCCCCTCTTACCAACCAAGCTGTCTCTCGCACTCGCCCACACCCCCTCTCCTTTCTCACACACACATTCTCTCTCACCGGCATCCCCCCCATGCTCTCTCACACCCTCCCCACCCCCCGCTCACCAACCATGCTCTCTGTCACCCCCCCTCTCTCATACACACATTCTCTCTCACCGGCATCCCCCCATGCTCTCTCTCGCACCCTCCCCACCCCCTCTGACCAACTATGCTCTCTGTCACACCCCCTCTCTCACACACACACCTCCCCTCATATATGCTCCCTGTCTCTGAAACCGACATTCAAGCATCCTCCACCCACCCTCTCTTACCTCCCATGCTCTCTCACACCCTCCCCACCCCCTCTGACCAACCATACTCTCTGTCACACCCCCTCTCTCACACACACACCTCCCCTCATATAGGCTCCCTCTCTCTGAAACCCACACTCAAGCATCCCCCAACCCACCCTCTCTTGCCTCCCATGCTCTCTCTCACACCCTCCCCACCCACCTCTCACCAACCATGCTCTCTGTCACCCCCCTCTCTCACATATACATTCTCTCTCACCGGCATCCCCCCCCCCCATGCTCTGTTTCACACCCTCCTGCTCTCTCTCATCCTCCCCTCCCCGACAAACATTATCTCTCACCGGCAAGCCACGGTATCCGCGCTGTTCATGGCGAAGATAAAGGCCTGGCATGCCGTTCGCGGCGAAGATGAAGGCCCGGCACGCCATTTGCAACACACAGGGGCCTTCCATTTTCGGCGTCATCAGAAAATAGCAGCAAAGATCAGAAAATAGCAGCGGAGACCCCAGCATACCGTGAATGGAGCGTGTCCCGTGGCACACGCTCCGTTCGCGGCGAAGAGGAAGGCCCGGGCGCGCCGATCACGGCACACGGAAGCCTTCCCTTTTCACCACGAACGGCGCGCCCGGGCCTTCCTCCTCGCCGTGAACGGAGCGTGTGCCGCGGGACATGCTCCATTCGCTGCATGCCAGGGACTCCTCTGCAATATTCTGCCTCTCCCGCGATGACTGCTGTCCTTCCTACCTGTGCCGTGTTTGAGCCGCCTGCGCCATCTATCGGCAGGCTGGGAAACTCAATGCCACTCGAAATTAGACTGCAGAGAAGCTTTAAACTTTTCAAAGTAAGTCTAAAACCTGGCTTTTTAAACAGGTTTTTTATAAGGAGAATGAAGAAAACAAATGAGCGCATAAGTAAGCACCAAGCACTCAGTTTTTTAAATTTCTCATTCCTATCTCCTAATACATATTAGAGTGTTAAATTTATATAGGAACCGTAAAGACGTTTTTTCGACCAACATATAAGCAAAATCAACACATAGCTTTTTATATTATAAAAAACATGTTACCATTCACTAATGGCACACCTATAATATGTAATCTATACCAATCAACTTGTAATACTATTTGTGCCATTTTGTAAACCGTTGTGATGGTGAATTAACTTAATGACGGTATAGAAAAGAGTTTAAATAAATAAAAATAAATAAATAAATATAATAGCGCCATCTATCGGCGGGTTGCGGAACATCCACGATCACTGACGGACACACTCCAAGCCCGATATATTATAGATAGTGGATGGCCATCATAGTGAATAATACATTGAAATCATCTGCTCAGTGTGCTGCGGCAGTCAAAAAACCAAACAGAATGTTAGGAATTATTAGGAAGGGAATGGTGAATAAAACAAAAAGGGCCAGATTTTCAAAGGGTTACGCGCGTAAATCCTCAGGATTTACGCGCGTAACCGCTCCTGCGCACGCTGAGCCTATTTTGCATAGGCCCGGCGACACGCGCAAGCCCCGGGACGCGAGTATGTCCTGGGGCTTTGTGAAAGGGGCAAGGGTGGGGCGGAACCAAGGCCTCTGGCACAGTGGTTGTGCCGGGGATCACACGCCGGCACTTGGCCGGCTCGCGCAACCTACGCCTGCCCAGAGGCAGGTGCAACTTATTAAACAAAGGTGAGGGGGGATTTTAGATAGGGCTGGGGGGCAGGTTAAGTAGGAGAAGGGAGGGGAAGGGAGGGTAAGGGGGGGGGCAGAAGGAAAGTTCCCTCCGAGGCCGCTCTGAAATCAGAGCGGCCTCGGAGGGAACGGGGAAAGCCATCGGGGCTCCCCTAGGGCTCGGTGTGTTCACACCCTTGCATGCGCTGACCCTGGATTTTATAACATGCTCGCAGCTGAGCGCTTGTTATAAAATAGGGCGTACCTCTTAAAATCCTGCCCAAAATGTCTTAATGCCTCTGTATTGCTCAATGTTGAGATTGCATCTTGAGAACTATGTACAATTCTGGTCACCACATCTCAAAAAAGATATAGTTGCACTGGAGAAGTTACAAAGAAGGGCAACCAAAATAATAAAGGGGATTGAACAGCTCCCATATGAGGATAGGCTAAAGAGGTTAGGGTTGTTCAGCTTGGAGAAGAGACAGCTGAGGGGGGAAGTGATAGAGGTCTTTAAAATCATAAGAAGTCGAGAACGGGTAAATGTGAATCAGTTATTTACTCTTTCAGATAATAAGACTAGGGGCTACTCCAAGAAGTTAGCAAGTAACACATTTAAAATTAATCAGAGAAAATTATTTTTCACTCAATGCACAATTAAGCTCTGGAATTTGTTGCCAGAGGATGTGGTTAGTACTGTTAGTGTAGCTGGGTTTAAAAAAGGTTTAGATAAGTTCTTGAAGAAGAAGTTCATTAACTGCTATTAATCAAGTTGACTTAGGGAATAGCCACTGCTATTACTGGCATCATTAGCATGGGATCTACTTAGAGTTTGGATACTTGCCAGATACTTGTAGCCTGGATTGGTCACTGTTTGTAACAGAATGCTGGGCTTGATGGACCCTTGCTCTGACCCAGATGGCAATTTCTTATGTATTTATGTTCTAAGACAACCTAAACATGCAGGAGAAGGTGGGAAGCCATAATAGTCCGGGTGACCAGTTCAGTTATTATCTTGGCTGCTGCATATGGCTGCCATAGTTCAGTTACTCACATCTCAGGCTCATTATACATTGTCCTTGACTTTTTCAGCCTGGGTATAAAACCGAGGCTAAAAGGACTTGATGAGGATGCCATAAATGAACTGCTAAATAAAAGATGTCTTGTAGAAATGCTGACATACATGTGCTGGAAGTAGGGTGACACTTGCCGACCCGATACCCAACTGCAATAAATAACCTTAACATTGATATGTGCATGTTATCTGTAGGCCACGTGACACCTGACCTACTGCCAAAATCAAGTTGCAGCAAGCAACTGCTGCCAGGCTGCCCTAAATGCTGTGCTGACAGAAAAATGGAAGAGCTTTGCCAGAAAATTGCTGGCATATGCATGGTGGAATTAGAGCATCTAAAGCATCCCAACAGGGAAGCCTGAAGCAGTCAGTCATTAGCTGAGAGAACCAAGGTGACTTTGCCAGGGATTTGCTTTGGGAATTGCAGAATCCACTCAGGGGAATAATCTGTTTCATCCCTTTTGGTTGAAGAATGAAAATAGGAAGAAAAGGGCTTAGCGAGTTCACAAGTAGGATCAGCAAAAGGACATGTATAGAGGCTCAAGGATTAACAGAGGATCCAGTATAAGCAACTACCCTACTCACACAAGAACTGTACACAAGCATGATCAGGCAAAGAACAAGGGTAGAGGTACAAGAGGTAATGGAATATCCCATATGAGCAGATGCCCCTCTCACACATGTGGTACAGGTGCATTGGGCATGGATGCCCAGATGCAAAGTGACTTGCTGAACAAAATAAATAGACGGAAGATTTGAACATCTCAGCCTGGGCATAGAGTCAGACATGCATGCGCTTTCTTACAGTCAAGGCAATATATACACCACCACCAAAGGCTAACCACCGCAAATAACAGGTAGCTGAATGTGATATGCTTGGTGAAGAAAGGTAATGGACAGCTTTAGAAACCTGGGCTTTTTCTGGAAGGCAAACAGCATCTAATCCTAAACCAAATTCCCCTGGCATGCAGCTCTTCCACTAGGTAGCACAGATTCAGTGGTAGGCATCAATTTAAATCCTATGGAGAACACAAAGTGCCCTAAAATACCATAATATTCAACTGAAGACCCAGAAGATGTAGCTGACAAAAGGGGACAACTTAGATGGGCATTGCGGTCCTTATTTGGTGTTTTGTTTTTGTCTCTGTGTAATCAGAAGCTACCATGATTTGGCAGCGATTTGTGAATTGAGTCCTGGATGCATGCATGGCCTCTATACAGAGATGATGGAAATAAGAAACCAAAACAGAAGTCAAGAATATAATGTGACAAACAGCTTGGTGCCATCACACATCAGGCTCCGCATTCCTGCAGAGCTGCATATATATGTTATCCCATCCTTCTTTGCACCCGTACTGCTTTGGGCCCATCAACAGCCTTCCCCAACCGGGGGGTGTCTCCCTATCTCCTCAAACAGTTGTGGGACAGAGCCAGAGCTGCCCAGGTGCGGCCTCCGATATGGGTCCAGTCCGTAAATTTACAGCCATATGGGGAAATTGGTTAACTGTGGGTATAATTTCTATATGTGGGTAACATGCACAAAGTGGAAGTTACTATTTTTAACAGGAGGCATGGAGTAACCTGCATGGAGTGGCATCTACTGCCCTTAACAGAAGGCATAGGGGTGACCACCATAAGAAATTGCTGGGTAAACAGGGTGAACAATGGTCTTTATCTCCATCATTTACCAAGTTACTATGTTACTACCCACAACATGTGTGATAGCCATGTGGATAAGTGCCACCGTTAGGGATAAGAACATAAGACCATAATAAATTGGCATGTTGGGTCAGAGCAAGGGTCCATCAAGCCCAGCATCCTGTTTCCAACAGAGGCCAAACCAGGCCTCAAGAATTTGGCAAGTACTCAAACACTAAAAAGATCCCATGCTACTGATGGCAATAATAGCAGAAGCCATTTCCTAAGTCAATTTGATTAATAGCAGTTAATGGACTTCTCCTCCAAGAACTTATCCAAACCTTTTTTAAACCCAGCTACACTAACTGCACTAACCACATCCTCTGGCAACAAATTCCAGAGCTTGTCCACATTAAATTTCATCTTCCATTTGGTTGCCCAATCTTCCAGTCTCACAAGGTCCTCCAGCAATGTATCACAATCAGCTTGTGATTTAACTACTCTGAATAATTTTTGTATCATCTGCAAATTCAATAATCACACTCATCATATTCCTTTCTAGATCATTTATAAATATATTGAAAAGCACCGGTCCAAGTACAGATCCCTGAGATACTCCACTGTTTACCCTTTTCCACTGAGTAAATTGACCATTTACTCCTACTCTCTGTTTCCTGTCTTTTAATCAGTTTTCTTAGAAACCTCTCATGAGCGACTTTGTCAAATGTCTTCTGAAAATCCAAATACACCACATCTACTGGTTCACCTTTATCCACATGATTATTCACCCCTTCTAAAAATGTAGCAGATTTGTGAGGCAAGACTTGTCTTGGGTAAATCCATGCTGGCTATGTCCTATTAAACCATGTCTTTCTACATGTTCTGTGATCTTATTCTTTATAACAGTTTCCACAATTTTTCCCAGCCTATAGTTTACCAGATCACCTCTGGAGACCTTTTTATATATGAGAGTTACATTGTCCATACTCTAGCCTTCAAGTGCAATCAATGATTTTAATGATAGATTACAAATTACTTGTAATAAATCTGAAATTTCAAGTTCAAATTTTTAAGTTCTTTCAGAACCTTGGGGTGTATGCCATCCATCCAGGTGATCTGCTGCTCTTCAGTTTGTCAGCCTGGCCTCCCATATCTTCCAGGGTCCCCTCTTTGCTTTACAACTGAAAAGTAGATCTGTAATGATGAAGCCACCTGGAGCTGGGAGAAGGGGAGGTAGCAGCAGCCATACCTAGGGAGATCACATCCCTTGTTCTTTTCTTTTATTGCACTGCCTATACCTACCCCCTTCTCCCGCCTCCACTGTATCTATCAAACCATAAAAATAGCTCATGTTCTTTGTGCAAGAATGGAAAAAAATCCCTATATCTCACTGTTGTTTTTCACAAGGCAGCCTGAAGCTGTCCCTTTAAGTACCATCTCTTTTTCTTTCTTTTTTTTTATTTTTTTAAAGAAACTGGAACAGCAAGCAAACAAAAATGTTCCACGTGGGAAGCCAGGCCCTCAAGGAACTTTAGCACAGGGATTTAAACCCCTTTCCCCGTGCACCAGAGCTGCATAAAACAAAAACGTTCTTCTTTTATTTATTTATTTTTGAAAGATAAATCCATCATGAGCAGTGATTTATTTTTTGATTTTTTTTTTTCAAGAATTTCTTGAATGAATTTAATAAAAATTGCAATAAATAAAAAATAATAAAAAAAAATCAATCACTGCTGTGCTCAAAGGCTCCGCACAAACACTGATTGCCCCCAGTAATGGAGTAAGGACGTTCCCCCAGCATCACCAATCAGCAGGCAGCACCAAAACCCTTTGCCAGCACCAGAACACAGAAAACAGGGCTTGCTGCTAAGAATGCTTGCGGTAGATGGCGCTAAACCTGACCATGCTCACAAGAGCTTCATTAGCCCTTCCCCCAACCTAGCTATCTGCTGACAGGATATCGCAGGCTGCTAAAAGATCACCATGTACCAGAAAACCAGATAAATCCAAGGAGAGCTGCAGCTTAACTGACTGCCTAATACAAAGTTTTTGAATCAAACAGGCACCAATCGCTGCCTGGCCCACCACCAAAAGAAGAGGCTGGTAGGAGGACTGCTACTGGCTTAAACTGAACTCACCAGCCCTCCCACTAGCCTCTGTACCCCTAAAGTTAATATATATTAACTTTCAGAGGAAATAATCTCATCCCTTTCAATTATTTTGCTCTTAAACAAAGAATGGGTCTCCTCCTACCCATTAAAATGACAGAGAGATGCATAGCGTCTAAATAAATGACATACATCATAAGTTTTAATGCTTTCTTGCTTGAAAAAATATACACAGAATAGTGAAAAGTAAAGGAAAACCTAACTGCATTGCCTCTAACTCAATAGCATCTCTGCTAAGATTTGTAGGTCAAGCTGTGACAGCAGTGATGGGACTCAGTACTCTGATGCAATTAGTTCAGAGCTGTTTTTTATTTGTGCTATTAGTCTAGGAAATTCACAGAGCTGGAATCACAGCATAAGTCACTACAAATAAACAAAAGTCAAATACATGTATCTGCTGAAGACAGTCTGATGTGAGAAAAGTATGACCTCATATGATCTTTATTCATCTGGCAAGGACAGCCTAAGAACTAGAAAAAGAAATGCTACATGACAGTAATGTGCACATATGATAATGTCAGTTAAAGTGTCAAAAGTATACTCATACATATTAAAGTACTAATGACGGCAGAAAAAGACCTGTGCATGTGTCATGCCAGACAGGATACTTTGGCTTCCTCCTAGGCCAGGGCCTACCCACATATTGCTACCTGAACACGCCTCCTCCCAGACTTCTTTTGGGCAGTGCAAGAGAGAGGGGAGGGAATGAGCATGAGGAGCCCTGGACCCCCAGGATTCTGCAGCTGATATTCCAGCTGCTGCTGCTGCTACTAACTTGTACCTGGAGAGGTGTTGAGTGCTGCTGCGCTAAGACTATCCCTTCAGCTATCGATTCCCAAGCTGTAGTGTTCTTCCACTAGCCTGGTAAAGTTCCCCCACTTATTTTTTCGGTCTCCATAGCTCCTTAATTTTCTTCTGGGTGCCATCTTGCTGCTATTTTCCTATTGGCCTGAAAAAAAGAATATTGGGTGCATCTGAGCCAATCGTGGGTGTGCCATGGTTCACCCAGGCCCACTCATGGCTATGCCATGATTAACACTAAGGTCAGATGTAAAGTGTAAGCAAGGGCAGGGCAAAACACGTGCAAAAGCTTGCAGTACAATTTTGAAGTAGAATAACTTTTGCCCCAGCATCTAATTGTCTGCCTTTTCTGAACAAGAGAACATTTTTCTTTTTACTTTGGTTGAAATATCTTTACTGAGTTTCAATACATCAACAATAACAAAAAAAAATACCAATAGCATTTGCACTAATGTCCCATCCCTATAGATACTAAGATATAATCACCCCCAGTGAACACACCCACCTTTCCCATTCAAGCTGCAAACTGAAATACTGATCAACCGGTCCCCATATTTCTATACACTTGGAAATCTTATTATAACTAACTACTGCAGACTTTTCATATTTATAATACAGGCAGACAATATTCCTCCAGAAATGAACATTAATGTACATATTATTTTTCCAATTCAACAGAACCGCCTTAAGGGCTAGAGTAAGCAAAAAAATCTAACAACTTCCCTTGAGAGAAATTCAATACAGGACGCATAACTAAGGATCATAAAATAATAATATTATAAGACAGAGGTTGAGAGATATTGAGAAAGCTGTTACTTTCGCCCAAACTTCCTGCTAGAAAACATGAGTTAATGGACAATAAAAATAGCATATGAAATAATGTTGCATTCAGAGAACCACATGACCAGAATTTGTGTGATGACTGTAGTCTGGCTTTATGAGGCTTCCAAGGAGTCAGTATAGCATGATTGCCTCAAAAAAATAAAAAGAGATTGAGTAATACATGAGATGAGACACTCTGATCGATGACTTCCTGTAGTGTTCCCACGGGAAATGAGTACCTATATCCAGATCGTCTTTCCAGAGCTTCATCAAGCCAAGACACCTGGGAAATTTTGCAACTTTCAGAAACGTATATAACTTGGCAGCAACCTGATAAGACAAGGTTCGTTACCGGTGCCATTGGTTGGCCCCTGTCACATGGTAGGGGCTAAAGGGCACCGGCGCCATTTTGGTTAGTGGCAGCCGAGGGCTCGGGAGCAGCAGATCACTCCCAGGCCCTCCGCTGGACCACCAGAGGGGCGTCGGGAGGGTGCCACGGGGCGAGGCGGGGCGCCGCGGTAGGCAGCAGAATTTTGAAAGGGCACTTTTTGCCCTTTCAAAATTCTACCGCCTATCATGGCGCCCCCTACCACTCGGCGCCCTAGGCACAGGCCTAGCTCACCTAGTGGTTCCTCCGGCCCTGGGTGAGTGCAACAAAAACTTACAAATGAATGTAGAAAAAGAGAGAAACTGTCCATAGACCAAATCCTAGCACTCTGCCAGCCACACCAGTTCAAACCTTGCTCATCAGTCTTAAACATGAGGTTAAAACTCAGAGTTAGAAGATTTCAAGGGAAAGTGTCCCGTTTTAATAGACAAGCCGTAAAGCCCGTTAAAACGGGCTACATCCCTCTGTCTCTCACCTCCCCCTCATTCTCTCTCCCCTCACTCTTCACCACCCCCTCCCCCACCCACTCCTCTCCACCCTCCCTCTCCTCACTCAGTCCCCCCTCTCCCTCACTCCCTCCTCTCCCTCACTCCCTCCCACTCAGTCCCCCCTCTCCCTCCCACTCACTCAGTCCCCCTCTCCCTCCCTCCCACTCAGTCCCTCCCTTCACCCACCTCCATTTCCTCCCGGCGCCGTAAGCGCGACTTCCCGCAACCCTCACCCGGCTCCATTGACTCCTCCCGCTCCTGCCGGCAGATCTCGGGGGGGTGTCACTCCCGCCGCGCGGCAGTGACCCCCGCGAGATCTGCCGGCAGATCTGGGGAGGAGAAGTAGCGGCACCGCGCGCGCGCGGCGCCGCTGCTTCTCCTCCCGCTCCTGCCGGCAGATCTCGGGGGGCGCGGGAGTGACACCCTCCCCCCCCCCCGAGATCTGCCGGCAGATCTGGGGAGGAGAAGCAGCGGCACCGCGCGCGCGCGGCGCCGCTGCTTCTCCTCCCGCTCCTGCGGCCCCACCGCCATTTTTTTTTCCTGATCGACGTCCTTGCCCGCACATGCGCAGTAGAGCTGCGCTCTACTGCGCATTTGCGGGCCGTCGGTCACAGGCCATTTATAAGGTAGATATTTCAGTCACAGTATGTTGTATGCATAGATCTATGAATACAAAAAGACTTCAGATAAGAGGGAAGTGGTATATTCAACAGTAAGAAAAGAGATAGGGAAGCAGTTTGTGCTTGCTCTAATTTCAACCAGACAGTAATCAGTAGGACAATTCAGTCATATCTGATACCCAGGCAAGGCCCTGCTGCAGAATAAAAGCCTGATGGTAACAATAAAAATCAGGAAAATTGACACCTCCCTTCTTTTAAGTGAGTTTCAACTTTTTAATTGCGATCCTTGGGTCTTTATTTCCCAAGAAGAATCTAATAGTTTGTCAATTTTCTAATAGAAACGTTCAGGAAAGAAGACAGTAATCACACTTTGCATCTAGCCTCTCTCACACTGAAAGACGTAAAGGTTACCAGTGAGTGACAGCATCTTTCACCAAACTAAAATTACAGTCCATACAGTTAAATATGGTCATCTCAATGTCTCTATAAAAACGAATACCCAAATATTTTAGACTATTCGAGACTAACTGAAACTGAAATCCAGAAAGACATATGTACATTGACCTGGTAGGTTATGGAGCATAATTTCCAATTTATGCCAATTAATCTTGTATCCAGAGATCTGAGAAAAGGCAGCAATTAATCAATTATCACAGGGATTACCATTTCTGGAGTTCATACATATAGCAATATATTATATGTATAGGCAGATAACTAGACAATCAGTAACTCAGGACTCCTAAGAAGATGCTATTAATAAGAATTCAATTGACAAATTAAAAAGAAAAGGTGACAATGGGCAATCTCGGATAGTGTATCTACATAAACTAATCTGAGACAATAAAATTCCAGTACTCATAAGAAAAGAACAAAGATAATAATATTGTTGCGCTCGGAGGTGGACCCTTGTCATGGAGCAGTGGAGAATGGCTCCCTGGTAGGGACTAGAAAGCACATGCCCCCAAGGGGCGGAGCACTGGAGGAGACAGAGGCTTGGATGAGCTTCACCACTGGAAGCCCACGGTCCCCCCAGGTGGAGCCCGTATGGGCCCGGGCCGCTTGGACTTAGGAGGGCCACGCAGGGTCTCCTGGAGAGGTAGTAGACAGGCATGCCCACAGACAGCAAAGGAATGCGGTCGGACTTAAAACTGTAGGTCAGATGGAGCAAGGAGGACCAGAACAACGTAGGCGATGACAAGGCAAGGGACAGAGTCAGAATCAGGAGACGTGGTCAATCAGGCAGAGGTCAGAATCCGAGGGTCAGTCCGAGGAGTGGTCAACAAGGCAGAGGTCAGAATCCGAGGGTCAGTCCGAGGAGTAGTCAACAAGGCAGAGGTCAGGTTCCGGAGGTCAGATGAGGTCACAGGCAGGCAGAGGTCAGGATGCAGGCAGCAGACAGGAAGGTCAAGGAACAGGCCGAGGTCAGTTCCAGAGAGACAGTCCGAGGGTACTACCTGGGAGACGAACAGACAGACACAGGAACAGAGGGATGCTGGAACAGTAGGATGCAGGAACAAGGCAGGAACAGTAGGATCCTAAACAAGGCTGGAACGAGACTGGAACAAGGCTGGAACAAGACTAGAACAAGGCTTAGAGCACAGTGAGAATCTAGCACACAATACAATGCTGACCCGATTGCCAAGGCAAGGAAGTGCAGGCAGGAACTTCCTTAAGTAGTTCCTTCAATCAGGGCGCACCGCGGAGCTAGGACCTGCCCTGGCCCTACAAGAAGTCGGGCGGTCCATGTGCACGCACGTAGGGGCGTGGCCAATGCCATGGGAGACGCCGAACTCCGGAGCGAGGCCTGGTACGCAGTGGAAGGCCTGGTGGCCGCCGCCGTGGGACGCCGAGGAGTGAAGGAGCTCGCGGCTGCCGCTAGGGAGGCTGACCCGGGACCTGCATAGGAGCCAGAGAGGTGAGCAGGCCCGTGTGCGGGCTGGATGCGGACGGGGCACGCAACAGTAACCCCCCTTCTAGGCCTTCCTCTATGAGCCGTGGCTTGTCAGGGTAAGTCCTATGGAAGGTCTTTAGGAGTTCCTTGTCAAGGATGTTGTGGGAAGGTTCCCATGAGTTCTCCTCAGCCCCATAACCCTCCCAGGCTAGGAGGTATTCACATTTGCTTCGATGCCGATGGACGTCAAGGACCTCTCTTACCTGAAGAGATGTGTCTGCTTCGGTAGAGATCCGTGGAGGAGAGGGAAACTCTACGTGAGGGCCAGGAGAGGACCAAAGGCTTCCGCAGTGAAACATGGGACGTGTTATGGATACCCATGGCACGCAGCAGCTGGAGCTGATAGGATACTGCTCCCACTCTTCGAATCACTGGAAGCAGGCCAATGCATTTGGGAGCCAAATGATGAGAGGGAAGTCTTAATCTTATATGTCGGGCGCTCAGCCACACCTTCTGGCCAGGACGGAAGAGTGGAGCGGGACATCTATGGGCATCAGAAGTATGCTTGGAACGTTCAGCAGCCTGGGTAAGGCATTCTTTGACTTGAGTCCACACCTGACGAATGGTGTGGGCCATGGATTGCGCAGCTGGAGAAGGAACAGTCAAAGGAACTGGAAGTGGCAGCCGAGGTTGTCTGTCATAAAATCCGTTGAGATGATGGACCATGGCTCAGTAGATGCTGGAGTAGTTAGAGTAGGCCCCAAGGCCGTCTGGTAGGCGGTCTCTGTTGGGCGCAGACGGGACATGAATCTACATAGTTACGAGAGTCTTGCACCATGTTGAGCCACCAGTAGTATCTCCGTAACATCTCTAGGGTCCTGGCATGACCCGGGTGTCCTGCCAACTTGGAATCATGAGCCCATTTCAGAACTCGTTCACGTAATCTATGTGGAACGACGGTTTTCCCAGCTGGAACTGTAGTGGTCATGGCAAGGGATACGCAGGCAGGAACGTCAGGGACATCCTCAGGTTCAAAGGATCTTGAAAGTGCATCCACACAGGGGTTCTTGGCAGATGGGCGATAACATAGAATGAAGTAGAACCATACAAAGAAGAGAGCCCATTGGGCTTGTCGAGGATTTAAGAGTTGAGCTTCCTTAAGGTGCTCAAGATTCTTATGGTCGGTGAAGATGGTAAACTTGTGTTGCGCCCCTTCCAACCAGGGGCACCACTCTTGGAGTGCCAACTTGACGGCGAGAAGTTCTTGGTCACCAACGGTGTAACGCTGCTCTGTAGGAGAGAACTTGTGTGAGTAGAATAAGCAAGGTATCAATTACCCTTCGGAGAGAACTGGCTTAAGAAGGCTCCTGCCCCAATTGCAAAGGCGTTAACTTCAACAACGAATGGACATCTTGGGTCTGGATGCTGAAGACAAGGACCGGAACAGAAAGCTTCTTTGAGCGTCTGAAAGGCGGCTTGTGCTTTGGGAGTCCACACACGAGAGTTAGCCCCGTTCTTGGTCATGGCGGTAAGTGGAGCAGCTATGGTAGAATAATTGGCAATGAATCTCCGGTAATAATTAGTAAAGCAAGGAAACGTAAGGCCCGTAGGCCCATTTGCTGGGGCCAGTCTCGGATCCCCTGACTTTATCTGGATCCATGGAGAAACCTCGATCAGATATGATGTACCCTAAGAAGGGTAAGCGATTTCGCTCAACGAGGCACTTCTCTAACTTGGCATAAAGATGGTTTTCTCTTAGACGTTGGAAGACAATCCGAACATGATCTCGATGAGATTCAAGGTCTATGGAAAAGATCAGTATGTTGTCAAGATATACGACTATGAAGGAGTACAAGGGGTCTTGGAGAATTTCGTTCATAAGGCATCGAAAGACCGCTGGGGCATTGCATAGCCCAAAGGGCATCATGGTATATTCATAGTGACCATCCCTCATGTTGAATGCGGTTTTCCAGATGTCTTCAGGTCGGATGTGTACCAGATTGTACGCACCCCTCAGATCCAATTTGGTGAAGATTTGTTCCCCTTGAAGGCAGTCAAACAGCTCGCTGATAAGGTGCAGGGGGTATTGGTCTTTGCGGGTTATGGCGTTAAGCCCTCTGTAATCAATACAAGGGCATAAACTGCCATCCTTTTTCTTAATGAAGAAAACGCCCGCTCCAGTAGAAGAATCAGAGGGATGAATGAACCCTTTTTCTAGGTTCTCTTTGATATACTCAAACATGGCTAGGGTTTCTGGGTGAGACAGTGGATAAGTTCTGCCCTTGGGGGGGTGGGGCAAACTTCCTGGCAGAAGTTCTATGGGCAACTGAACTTGCATAACGGAGGCAAGATATCTGCCTTCTGCTTCGAGAAGACATCTTCGAAGTCAGCATACTGAGTAGGCAAACCAGATAGAGTGGTAGACTTCAGAACAGGAACTACTAGAGATACTTGACGTAGACATGTCTTCTGACATTTGGAGCCCCACTGCACCAACTGCAGGGAATGCCAGTCGAACTGGGGTTCGTGTGCCTGGAGCCAGGGCAGCCCCAGGATAACTGGATGTGTAGAACTTTTTAATACATAGAAAGACATCTCCTCCTCATGGAGAGTTCCCACAGTAAGACAGACAGCCACTGTTCAATGGGTGATGAGCCCTGGGAGACGTTCTCCTTGAATGGAGGCGAGCGGAGACCCACATCTAATGGCTGAAGAGGAATGTTCAGAAGCTTGACAATGTCATCCATGAGTAAACTGCCACTTGCTCCGGTATCGACAAGAGCAGTGGTGGCGAAGGAGTGGGCCTCAATGCCCAGAGAGATAGGAAGCAAGAGTTGGGAGCCGGTGACAGTAGCGCCTAAGCTTGGGACCCCCGCCAAGCTCAGGCGTTGCAGTTTTCCGGACGGACTGGACAGAACTGCCGAAGATGTCCGGAAGTGCCACAGTAAAGACAAAGACCTTCCTTCCTCCGACGGAGATCTTCGGTTGGAGATAGTCGCCCATGGTTCACCTCCATAGGTTCCACCATGGAGGAAGGCAGTGGTGCTGGAATCTTGACTGGAGGACTCTGGACAAGCATGGTACGCGGTGTAGGAGAGTGGGAAGAATTTACTTCTAGGCACCTTTGCCGGCGACGATGGTCGATCTTCCCGGGAGGGAAATCTAGACGTGGGAGTCTCACAGATGGAGAGTTCATCTTTGAGAGCACTGGAGAATCCATCTAGGAAGATGGCTTGCAGACAATCTTCTTGCCACCCGAGCTCAGTAGCCTGGGTCCTGAACTCTACCGTATACTGAGCAGAGCCAGTCACAAAACTGATCCCTGTGGCACTCCAGTTAACACCATTTTGTCTTCAGAATAGATTCCATTTACCATTACACACTGTCCCCTTATGTGGGACCATATCAAAAGCTTTGCTGAAATTCAAGTAAATCACATCAGCACTCTTCCTCAATAGAATTCTCTAGTCACTTAATCAAAAAAAAATCAATCAGATTTGTCTGGCAGGACCTTTCTCTGGTGAATTCATGCTGCCTCGGGTCCAGCAACCCACCTGACTGCAGATAGTTCACTATCCTTTCCTTCAGCAGTCTCCATTAATTTTCCCACCACCGAGGTCAGTCTAACTGGCCTGTAGCTTCCAGCCTCCTCTCTGCTACCATTCTTGTGAAGCAGAACCACCACCACTCTTTTCCAATCTTGTGGCATCACTCCCATTCCCAGGGATCTATTGAACAGGTCTTTCAACGGATCCACTAGCACTTCACTGAGCCCTCTCAGTATCCTGGGAGCTCCCTCAGTATCCTGGGATGAACTTGACCACTTTCAGTTTTCCTAGTTCTTCCCATACATTCTCTTCTATTATTGGGGTTGCATCTACCCCACTGCCATCCACAGTTTTGTCAAACAGCAATGGTCCATCTCCAGAGTCTTCTTTAGTGAACACCAAATAGAAATATTTGTATAATATTTCTATTTCCTCGTCTTTCTCAATACATTGTTCTTTGTCACCTTTCAATTTCACTATACCATTTTGGGCCATCCTCCTTTCTTTGATATAGATATCTTTCTTGGATACAGAGGAAAGTGTGATGAAGCTGAAGCATTAAGAGACTGAGGCAAACATATCTGGAAATGAATAACCATGACCCAAAAAGGGTCTTAACCAACAAACAAACAGGTGCAAAAACATCATAAACAGTGAAACTGAAGAGCATCAGACTACCTCATCAACCAAGCATTAATTTTAAAAGTCTGAACATTGATTGAAGCAGGAAACAGTAGAAAACATTGAGGCCAATATAGGCTGTTTAGTGGATAAGTTATCCGGCTAAAGTTAGCCAGATAACTTGTCTGGTATATTCAACAGGATAAACATCACATTGAATATATGAGTGATCTGGCTACATATAGCCGTATAACTTTAACTCTAAACAGCCATTGATTGAATATGGCTGGTGAGGCCTAAAACTATCCGGCCTCATGTGGCCGGATAACTTGTTACTTACTCGGATATTTTCAAATATATCCCGTTAAGTAGCATGACTTAGGGAGGAAAAAACTCCCAGTCGCAGGCCTCCCAGCCCAATGCCCACCCCCTACCATCACATCTCTACCCCCTCCCCATTGGTCCCAAAAAATGTGCCCCAATATAAAAGACAAGCTAAAGTTAAATAAGAGCACCACCGACCAGGGGCCTCCACGCCCTCCCCCCCTCACTACCCCTTCAGGTGCCCCCAAAAAGCCAATTACCTCACTCCCATGCACACACCCTCCCACTCACCCATTACCTTGAACAGAAACCCCTCCTCCTAAAGAGTACACTTCAAGCGTTATTACCTAAGTAACTCTGGAAGCAGCCAGGATCTCATAGTAGAGCAATTACAGCAGGAGGAGGGAGATGCTGTTCAAGGTAATGGGTGGGTGGGAGGGTGGCTGCATGGGAGGAGGTGGATGGCTGTTTAGGAGGATAGCAGGAAGGGTAAAGTAATGATTTTTTAGAGGGGTGGATGCTCAGGCAAGCAACACTTTTTTTTAATCTTTAGTTTATGTTTTAGATTGGGGCATATTTTTTGGGACAGCAGGGGAGAGGGGGGTAGAGTCATGATAGAAGGAGGTGGGGATCGGGCCGGGAGACACGTGGCTTAGAGCTGCTTTTTTTTTTTATAAGTTGCAGTACTTACCTGGATATCTCTGCAAATATCTGGGTAAGAAGCAGGTTATCTGGCCACATGAGGTCAGATATCTTTAGACCTGCTTCCGAGCAGGTCTAAAGTTATTCATTAGCCGGATAAACTCAATATTCATCAAAGTTAGCAAGATAACAGAACCTATCCCCAGAACACCCCCAGAGTGCCCTTTTATATCTGGCTATTTGCATGGATAACATTTTGTCTAAATGGTTTTTGAATATCTACTTCATTAAGTTTTATTGGGATCAAACAATATAAAATATAATAATCAGGAATTTATCATCGTACTTACTCAAAACAAAAATCTGACTGAAAATGATAAACAGGTGCTCTGAATATGTAGCTCATCACCATGAGCCAAGTAAAGTATTTGGGAAACCCAAAATCACCTATATTATTATATACCAATCGTAGTGATTTGGAGAAAGTTAAAGTCCACAAATTTCAAAAAGCTTTCAAAAGAAATGCTTATGTTACGTCGGCCAGCCATGGTACCCGTGACTGCCTTCCTCCAGTTCCTTCCCAACCCAGAAGGAGCGTCCCCAGCGCTGCCTTTCTTGTGGCAGCCCTGTCTGCTGCTGGCAGCTCTGCGGTGCGGTGCACACGCCAACAACACTTCCTGTGAAGACCTGGCTCCCTAGGTGCGCGCGCATCACTAGAACTTTTAAAGGGTCCGCAGCACGCTGAGGCTGCCAGTCCTCCTCACAGTGATGTCATGGGAGCCTGGTATATAAGGCTGGGCCTGGCCTTTGCTAGTTGCCTTCGCAACTGGTCTTCTAGCTACTCGTTGCCTTGGGCTTTCCTTGTTCCTGATTTCCTGCCTTGTCTGCGTTTGACTCCTGGCCATGAACTCTGCATTGCCTGACTACACCTCTGATCCTCTCCGAGTCACGACCTGTGCATTGCCTGACTACATCTCTGATCCTCTCCGAGCCATGACCTCTGCATTGTCTGACTACGTCTCTACAGTCTACATACTGGACTTGGCCTACTCAGGCTTTGGACTGTTTTTACTCGGGCACCCTCTGTCCGTCTGTACTCCTATCGGCTCCTGGGCCTCCGGGACTTCACCTCATCCAGTGTGGACTCCTTCATTCCATCGTTGCTGTCTCAGGGCTGACCTTCCTGATCTAATCAACGACATCACACAGAGGCCCACCTAAGTCCTGCCAGCCTTGGCACCCAAAGGCTCAACCCGCGGGGAACGAGGGCTGGTATAGATGAAGCTCCAGCGGCCTCTGTCTATCAGCCCACTCCGCCTGCCGATGGTGGGGTCCCATAGGTCCCTTCCTACGGGTTGCGGCAACCCCACATCGGTCCAAGGGTCCATCTCCGGCGCAACACTTTATACGCTTAGAAAAGACATTATCTCAGTAAATAATGTTCATGGTCCCCCGAAAAGGACTGTGTTTCATTTAACTGCGTTGGGAGGAACAAAGTCTATAAATAAAAGATAAAAGCAAAAATGAATAAATATGGACACAAATTTGGCACAGTAGACAAACCTCAACAGAGAGCAAAATGTAGTAAATAGTACATAATGGAGGCTTACACATCACCATAAGCAAAGTGATGAACCAGTCAGAGAAGGCATCCATATGACCCATGAAAAGAACACACGACACTGACAAGACCTTTCAAGCATAAAATTGTGGTGATAGAAAGTAGCATCTTGAAAGTTGCAGCGGCATATTTAGTGCCAAAAACTTCTTGTTTCACAACTCAAATATACAGAACCAAAGAAGTATAGGTGTAGCAAGCACAGGTAGTCATGAAGTCATCTGTGAAGGGGCTGTATACAAGCATAGAGAGAGTACCATGGAGTACCATATGTTTTAGTAACATTATTGTGTGTCACCCACATCCAGGCTAGATGAGTCCAAAACATGCCCCGATGTCTTTTACTTGTAGTTGAAGGCTGGGAAACATCTTCTGCCTCAATGCTATCAATTTTGCTAAATCCAGGATAAACAGTGTTTTCAGATCATCAAAGTGTATAAGGGCCTTCTCTCTTGAAATGTTCAGGATGATTGTGGGTACCGCAACAGTTTAGCTACTACTGGTCTGGGGAAACTGGATTGTTGCAATGGTTGTGATGGCACTCCAAGACCTCATTTGATTTCTAATGGTCATATGAAAGCAATCCCTAAGCACTGAGGAAAAAAAGTAACTATGAAAGTTACCATGTCTAACCATTCTCTTCTTTCTGGGATGCACAGTATGTACATGCTGTTTCTCCAATTCTAATTTGAAAGATTTCACATTGCATTGTAGGAGCGCCATCTTGGAGGCCACATCTTGTAAGTGAGCAATGGAGTTTTCACAAGAGTTAACCCTCTATTCAAGGGAATTCACTCTGGACTAGAATACCGCAACACTTGAAGAAAGGTCAGAAATCTCAAGTTTAAGGATACATGTTATTTTGGTAATAATGCATAACATTTCCTTTAGCTGCTGTAGTTCTGCAAGAACAGGGACCAGGAGAGGCCTGCCCTTATTGGCTGCTGTCTAGAGATGTGAATCGGAACCGGAATCTGATCGGTTCCGGTTCCGATCCAAATCTTAAAATTTTTATCGCCCAGCCTGATTTGAGTTCTGATTATCGGCTGCGCCCGATCCGATAATCAAAACACCCTCCCGAACCCCCAAAAAAGGTTTTAAAATTACATGGTGGTCCAGCGGGAGCGCAGGGAACGATCTCCCGCTCTCGGGCCTTCGGCTGCGTTAATAAAAATGGCGCCGATGGCCCTTTGCCCTTACCCTGTGACAGGGCAAAGGTAGTGCCGGCGCCATTTTGAATACTGGCTATACGGCCCGAGTGCAGGAGGTTGCTCCCGGACCCCCGCTGGACTTTTGGCAAGTCTTGTGGGGGTCAGGAGGCCCCCCAAGATGGCCAAAAGTCCCTGGGGGTCCAGCGGGGGTCCGGGAGCGATCTCCTGCACTCAGGCCATATTGCCAATATTCAAAATGGCGCCGGCGCTACCTTTGCCCTGTCACAGGGTAAGGGCAAAGGGCCATCGGCGCCATTTTTATTAACGCAGCCAATGGCCCGAGAGCGGGAAATCGCACCCCTGCTGGACCACCAGGTAATTTTAAAAGGTTGGGGGGGGGGTCAAAAGGGTCATTTTAAAGGGTTGGGTGTTTTGTTTTTTTTATCGGGCCATCGGCACCATTTATATTAGTGGCAGCCAAAATGGCGCCGATGGCCCGAGAGCGGGAGATCGCGCCGGGACCCCCCCCCACTGGACCACCAGGTAATTTAAAACATTTGGGGGGGGGTCAGGAGGGTGGGGGATTTGTTTTAAAGGGTCGGGTGGGTTTAGAGGTTGTTTTGGTGCGTCGGTTTTCCCGCCCTCCCCCCTCCCCCGATTTACGATTTTTCACGATAAATCGGGGGAATTTCTATTGTATCGCGACTCTAATGATTTTTGACGATTTAAAAAATATCTGACGATTTTTTTAAATTGTCAAAAAATGATTCACATCCCTACTGCTGTCTTTTCTGGTGTGGGAGGATTATGTTTAGAGCTTTTTGTGCTGAAAGCTATGGCAAAGGCCACTTCAATTGTATTTGCCTTTGATAAGGACATGATCCTCACTCAATGGCGTCAACTGTGAGCAAAAACAGCAACTAAATTATGGAATGCTGGTCTTAATCTGCATATGTTTATGAGGAGCTATACCATCAGGTTGTCATCATAAGAACATAAGAAATTGCCATACTGCATCAGACCAAGGGTCCATCAAGCCCAGCATCCTGTCTCCAACAATGGCCAATCCAGGTCACAAGTACCTGGCAAGAACCCAAACACTATGTAGATCCCATGCTACTGATGCCAGTAATAACAGTGGCTATTCTCTAAGTCAACTCGATTAATAGAAGTTAATGTACTTTTTCTCCAAGAACTTATCCAAACCTTTTTTAAACCCAGCTACTCTAACTGCACTAACCACATCCTCTGGCAATAAATTCCAGAGCTTAATTGTGCATTGAATGCAAAAGGATTTTCTCTGATTAGTTTTAAATGTGCTACTTGCTAACTTCATAGAGTGCCCCCTAGACCTTCTATTCTAATGGCTCATTATTATTATTATTATTATTTATTTCTTTTATATACCGACATTCAATCGAGATATCACATCGGTTTCCAGATAACCAAGGGAATAGGGCGTAGTCCGCCCTATTTTACAAAAAACAATTATAACATATTATAACAGTGGTACATGGAACAAAAGGTTATAGGATATAACAAAAGGTTATAGAAATAACATATGTACATGAATGTGTTGTTGATAAAATAAAAATGGGATAAGGGACTTGTTGGGTAGGTAATTAAGGAATAGAGGTGGGGGGAGGAGGGAAGGGAGGGGGGGAGGGGGGGGGGGGAGGAAGTAGCGGAGTGAGGGATTCAGGGGGGTGAGAAGACTTGAGTATGGGATGAAGTGGGTTGCGTTCGGGCAGGTTAAGGGTCGGGTGGGAAGGCTTTTAAAAACAGCCATGTTTTTAGGTGTTTTTTTTAAGGTTTGCAGTGATGGTTCATTTCTGAGACAGGTGGGGAGGGTGTTCCATAGGGTGGGTCCCGCTATTGTTATGGCTCGTTTGCGGGTTGCGTTGAGGTGTGCAGATTTGAGATTGGGGATGGCTAGGAGGCCAGTGTTGGTGGATCTGAGGGTTCTTTGTGTGGGGTGTGGATGTATTGCGTTGTTTAGCCAGTTCATTTTGTTGTTGTGTATTTTTTTGTGCATGAGGGTGAGTGTTTTGTAATGGATTCTTTGTGTGATGGGTAGCCAGTGGAGTTCTTTGAGGGTAGGTGTGATGTGGGAGGATTTTTTGTTGTTGGTGATGATTCTGGCGGCGGCATTTTGTAGAACTTGGAGGGGTCTGATGTGGATTTCTGGTAGGCCGATGAGAAGGGAGTTGCAGTAGTCGAGTTTTGAGAGGATAATTGATTGAAGGACTGTTCGGAAGTCGTGCGCTTGGAGAAGGGGTTTAAGTTTTTTCAGGGTTTGGAGTTTGAAGAATCCATCCTTAATTGTATTGGAGATGTGTCGTTGAAAGTTGAGTTGGCTGTCAATTGTTACTCCTAGGTTTCTTGTGGATGGAGTGAGTGAGATTTGTGAGATCTGTGGCACTCCCGTGTTGATTGAGGTTCCTGGGTGGTTGGAGGGGGTGCACTTGAGGGGATAAGAGGGACGGTCATCGTGGATGTGAAGAATTTCTGTTTTGGCTTGGTTGAGGCATAGTGATAGTTGGGATAGTAATTGGGACAGATTTGAGCTGAGGTTGTTCCATTTTTCCATGGTGAGTTGGATGGACTTGTTTATGGGGAGAAGTATTTGTATGTCGTCTGCATAGACGAAGTAGGTGAGGTTTGCATCTGAAAGGTATTTGCATAGTGGGAGGAGGTAAATGTTAAAGAGGGTTGAGGAAAGGGAAGAACCCTGTGGGACCCCATGTGTGAGGGGCACTTGAGAGGATTCGGATGAGTTTGTCTTGACGATGTAGGATCTGTTTGAGAGGTAGGATTTGAACCATTTGATTGTGGTGTCTTGAAGACCAATTTCTTTAAGTCTGGCGAGGAGTGTTCTGTGATTGATGGTGTCAAAGGCGGCTGATATGTCAAGGAGTATCAGGAGGAACGATTTGCCTTTGTCACGGCCTCTGAGGATGGTATCAGTAAGGGAGAGGAGGAGGGTTTCAGTGCTGAGGAATTTTCTGAAACCGTGCTGTGCTGGCTGAAGAACATTATGGGTTTCAAGGTGGTCTGTGAGTTGGTTGTTGACTGTTTTTTCTATGATTTTTGCTAGGAATGGGAGGTTAGAGACTGGTCTGTAGTTTGCTGGGTCTGATTTGTCGAGTTGAGTGCTCCCTGCAGGAGAATATTTTTCTGAAAAAAATATGACCTCTAAACCTTGTTCCAAAAGGCAACTGTAGGCTATTGCCTAGTTTTTAAACTGAGTCTCTTTTCGGCAAAGATTTTACAACATTATGGGTCCATTTCAGGAAGATGCCTGAAAGGTATTGTTTCAAGCAGAAACACCTGACTGATTTTGTCTGGATAGAACTGAACAGTAGCACTGCCTGGACAAAGTGAAACAATGCTCTGGAAACATTGCCAGTGCTGTGTCTTTACAGCTGGGTATATCTGCATGAGAATGAGTTGCCCAGACAAAATTTAGGTGGGAAGCGGATAAAAATATTCCAATCTCTAGTTTTGTCTGGGTAATCTAGATTGGGACATATTAACAAACAATGAAGTCAATATTTTAAGGGTTCTCTAGGTAATAAACTCATCTAGCTAATGCCTTATCCAACTGTTTATATCCTACTAGCCATACATGTCATGATTAGCAATTTTATTTTTTAGCAGCTTTTCATACAGTATAGCTTTGAATGAAAATCCTTTTCAAAGTTCATATATCAATTATTTACTGTATCTTCTCTCTTGACATCCTTTGATATTACTTCAAAAAAGTCTGTCAAATTGGTCCAGTGTTATTTGTTCTTAACAAAGCTATACTGGCTGCTATCACAGACTTCCAGAAGATAAAGGCATTATAATTTTCAGAAGCTAGTTTTTTCTTCTACCATTAATAATTGGATTGATCTATACTAATTTTTCGTCTTTTCATATTATATTTTAGCAATTGTGAAAAACATAAGACTGAAAGACTTGGCTAAATTAAATACTTAAAAGAATAGTAGATTACTATGGGTTCCCGTTCCTGGAAATGCCAACTCTTCCTGCACCCAGATTCTTGAAACCTGCCCAAATCCTTTGACCATGTTTTCCTCTCTTTCTCAGTGTTTTCATTTTTTTTAAAGTGGCCCATACGGCCTCCCTTACCTTCCTTCCCTCTCATCTAATATTTCATTTCAGCTAAATGTTTCTCTCTGAGGACAAATAGGATATAAAGCCCTCACCAGTGGAGTCCATCAGGTATGACATAGTCCAGTGGAGCATGGCCAGTGAAGTTTATTTCATGCCTTCTATAAGCTTTTGTCACTGAGTATGTGTATGCCATCTCATGTCATGGATGTCACACTGCTGAGGATGGCATTATTCCCCACAAAGAAATAAACTCTGAACACTGGCAGTTGGAAAGAGGAAGTATTTATTCTGGGAGAGTTCCCACAGAACAGTGCACAATACTGCAAAGAAATACAGCAAAGGGCACAGCTCAACTCATAGCCAATGTGCAACAATTATTTAATGCCCTCCTCCCCTTTCCTTTTCCTTGTACCACCCCTACTATGTTTATCAATCTAACACCCTCCCTTAACATTCATACCGCTAACTGACTTTAACACATTACTGTACTTCTTTTCTCTAAGCTTAGCTCCAATCAATTTACAGTCATTTTATTTTGAAGATACCTCCTTCTGAACCATGCACTGCTGAACAACTGTTGGCTTTCCCCCATGTTCTAGTTTAAAAGCTGCTCTATCTCTTTTTAGAAGGTAGAGCCAGTAGCCTGATCCCATCCTGATTAAGGTGGAGCCCATCCATTCAGATTAGGCTCCCCTTCTTCCCCAAAATGTTGCCCAGTTCCTAACAAATCTAAATCCCTCTTCTCTACACCATTGTCTCATCTACGAATTGAGACACTAGATTTCTGCCTGCGTCTGGGGTTCTGCACGTGGAACATGAATCATTTCAGAGAATGCTTCCCTAGAGGTTCTGGATTTCAACTTTCTACCTAAGAACTAAATTTGGTTTCCAGAACCTCCCTAACATAAGAACATAAGAAATTGTCATACTGAGTCAGACGAAGGGTTCATCAAGTCCAGCATCCTGTTTCCAACAGTGGCCAATTTAGGCTACAAGTACCTGGCAAGTACCCAAACACTAAGTAGATCCCATGCTACTGATGCAATTAATAGCAGTGGCTATTTCCTAAGTCAACTTGATTAATAGCAGTTAATGGAGTTTTCCTCCAATAACTTTTCCAAATGTCTTTTAAACCCAGCTACACTAACTGCATTAACCACATCCTCTGGCAACAAGCTAAATTGTACATTGAGTGAAAAAGAATTTTCTCTGATTAGTTTTAAATGTGCTACTTGCTAACTGCATGGAGTGCCCCATAGTCCTATTATCCGAAAGAGTAAATAACCCATTCTAGACCTCTCAAGATTTTAAAGACCTCTATCATATCCTCTCTCAGCCATCACTTCTCCATGCTGAATAGCCCTAACCTCTATAGCCTTTTTTCATAGGGGAGCTGTTCCAGCCCCTTTATCATTTTAGTCACCCTTCTCTGTACCTTCTCAACTGCAACTATATCTTTTTTCAGATGCAGCGACCAGAATTGTACACAGGTACTCAAGGTGCTGTCTGACCACATCTTCATATGTTGTTGATGCCCACATGTACCATAGCAACCATCTCCTCCTCAGCACTGTCTAAAATCGTATCTAGATGATGCATGAGATCCATCACCTTCACACCAGGCAAGCAAGTTACCAAGTGATCTTCACATCCACCAGCCACCAAGCTAGCTACATTGCTAATAATCAAATCACTAACTACAGCAGACAACCTAACCCTACCCTCCTGGGCAGCAGTCTTTGGAGTCTCATCCTTGATGCAAGAAGATAATACATTACCTGGAAAGCTGGTCCTTACTACAGGATCACTTTCTGCTACACCAGGATAATGCTCTCCAACCAAGTGAACTTTCTTCTCCAAAGCAGCACAGGGTAGTTGGGACTTGGTTACTAAGTCACTGAGAGTCTTCTCTGTATACTTCTCTGACTGCCACAACTACTTCAGATCAGTCATTCTAAGCTCCAGAGATTGAACTTCTTCTCTGAAAGTCAGGAGCTCTTTACACCAGGTGCATACATATAACCTCTCACCAACTGGTAGAGAGTCATACATGTAGCTCTCAGTGCAAAAGACTGTAAGGCCCCCATCTCACTGCTCGACTGCTATCCATATCTTAATATTGTTGAGTTCTTAGTTAGTTTGAATTGCTATGGAAGTGAGGATATGTAAATCCGTCCTGTAAATGTATGTGCTGCAATTAATGTTAATTTGGCAATGACCTGCAAGAGGACAATTAATGTAATTGATAAGGACTTGGTCACTCCCTTGTTCTAGATAAATCCCTGATTGTTTTTTGATTTGAAAATGTATCTTTTCTTCTTATCTATTATGTATGTATAATTGTAATCCACCAAGATTTGTGGATTGGTGGAATATAAATTGCTTAAATAAATAAAATAAAGCACGACCAGTGCTTCCATTAGGTAAACTAGGCAGTCTCCTAAAGCACCAACATTTAGAGGGTGGCAAAATTACCAGACAAGCCCCTGGCTGGTGGCCAAAGAGACAAAAAGACCCAGTAGGGTCATGGGTGGAGTCCAACCCTCCTGCAGACAAAGATGCTACTGAGAAAGGTCTAGGGGGTGCATGGATATACCCATCCCTCACACAGCTGAAAGCATAATGAAGAAAGACTTAATGGGGTCATGAGCAAAGTCCATCCTGCCCATGACCAAATCTGCAAGGGAGAAAGGCCCAGTAGAGCCCATACCACACACAGCTGAAGTCACCACTGAGAAAGGCCCAGGTGGGGTCCATGCTGCCCACAACTGAAGACCCCTTGGTGAAAGGCCCAGCAGGGCTGTGGATGGAGACCATCCTACTAGTGTCAGAAGTTAGGGAGAGGCCTAGAATGAGAAAGGAGAAAGAAACTATATTCTTGAATATGTGTGAGAGAGAGAGAGAGAGGAGGTGCAATGTGTGTGTATGTGTATGTGTAAGAAGCCTGAGTGTATGAGAGAGTGAGGATTGGTTTGCATGTGTGAGTAAGTGAGTGAGAGAGAGAGAGGAAGCCTGAGAGTGAGTGAGTGAATGAGTGAGGATATGTAAGCAACAGAGATTGTGTGTGTATATGTGTGTGTGTGTGTTTGAGAGAGGGAGCCTATGTGAGAGTGTGTCTGTGAGTGAGACAGAAAGGGAGCCTCTGAGGGTGTGTATGAGAGAGGAACTATGTATGTGTGAGACAGAGAGGGAGCCTGTGTGAGGGTGTATATATGTTTGCGATAGAGGGAGTCTGAGTGAAGGTGCATATGTGGGTGAGTAAGAGCAAGAGAGGGAGCTATAGGAGTGAGTGAGAGGGAGCTGTGGGAGTGAGTGAGAGAGACTCTGAGAGGGAGTGAAGGTGTATGTTTTGGTGAGAGAATGAACCTGTAGGTGTGTGCATGTGTGAGAGAGCATGCGTGAGGTAGACTGTGTGCAGAAAATGGCAACAATGGAGAAGCCCCCAGCTCGTGGTGAAGATCTCAATCCCAGCTCACTGTGCGGCATGGAAGATCTTGGCCCCGGCTCGCCACATGGCATAGATCATCTCCCAGAGTGCTGCGCAGCATGGAAGATCTCCTGAAATGTTGTGCAGTGAAGATCAAGGCCCTGGCATGCTGCATAGCAAAGATCAAGGCCCTAGCATGCTGCATGGCAAAGATCAAGCCCTGGTGAAAGTAAGTGTGTGTGGAGTGGTGTGTGTATGTGTTGTGTGTGTGTGTGAGAGAGAGAGAGAGATTGCGAGCCTGGGGGTGTAAGAAAGAGCATGTGTGAGGGTGCTTGGAGTGGTGTGAGAGAGAGCATATGCGAAGGTGCTTGAGTGTGGGTGCCAGAGAGAGGGAGCCTATGGGGAGGGGGTGGGGAGTGGGGGCGCTGGGGAGGTGGGGAGGGGGGTGCCATCTAATCCCTCGCCTCAGGTGGCAGATTGCCTTGAGCTGTCCCTAACCACTATACCAAGCTCTGATGATAAGCATTACAAGAGCAACACAGGATGCCAATGCCAGAGCAGATAAGCCTTTGTCCTCTTCCTTGCTTGGTTTCAGCAGTGTTTTATTTTTATTTTATTTTGGCGGAGGGGTCTTGGGGTAAGAGAAAAGTCTGAAAATGCAAACACTGGTGGAGAGGCTTTTTATATAAGGTATCTGGTGGGCAGGGCATTAGAGGGTTCCTGCACTTGGCGGTGGGCTTTTTTTAGACATTGGGCAGGGAGAGTCTGAACTGTGAGAGATATAAGAATGAATTTTCTATGCTAATTACATTCATGTTCTTTGGCAAAAGTATTATCTATGGTGATATACAGGTTCCAGCATACTAGAATGTCAGTAATTTTTCAATTCATATACACCACATCATTGTTATATTAAAATATTTTGTTTCACACATTATACTTAATGTTTTGTTCCAAATATAGCATTTCATTCCCTCTCCATCTCTTATATTTGTATGTGGTGCTCATAACAATGAGTATATTCATTTCAATCCTCTCTATAGAATTTGCACAGCTTTCAAGTGATTGAAGCAGAATATCATTAAAAGTACAAATGTGCATAACTCTGCATAGATCTTATATCGGCTCTATCAATGGCTTATAAATAAGTCTAAGGATAAGATACTTCTGAGCAGAATACTGCATAGGATTTTTCTCATGTGAAGTGTGCTAATTACTGTAAATATAACCTTAAAATCTGTAAAAGTATCATTAAGTGTCTCCTTTATAAATGTACTGTTTTCCTTTAATTACATTCTAATTAACTCTGCAATAGCTTAAAACCATGAATATTTTATCTTTAGGAGAAAAAAAAGTCCTGCTTAGTAAAGCATAACTAATCCCCTTCTGGGTTCCCTGAATTCTATTGCTGTTTTAATTTTAATCTATAAAAATTGGATTGTTGTGTTCCTCTAGGAGGCAAATAACAATTTAAAAAATACAGTAATGCAATCATATCTTCACATTGAATCTTTGTGCTTAGAAGTAGTGGATATGAACAAAAGAAGAAATGGAAACCTAGTCACAGTGCAGAGATTGTAGATGGAAGTTCATACAATAATATTAGTTTATTTATGACATGCTTTTTCAATAACTACTCAAAGCATGGTACAATCAAAGCACAAAAATCAAAATAACATTGTCAACAGCAATAAAATATCTAACAACTTAAAATAATACAGAATTCTACATTAAAATAAAACAGAACCAATCAGTAAAAACTTTTGGAAAAAGACAGATTAGAAGGCAGTGAAAACGATAATCTAATTAAACAGAGTCCCTCTGGGAGTGAATTCCATAACACTGGAATAAAATAGGAAAGTACTCTGGAACAGGTTCTAGAAAGCCTCATACCCCTTAGGGAGGGAACAGCTAAAGAAAAGCCTAACTAGAGGATCATAAGCCATTAGATGAATTTATTTATTATTTTATTTATTATTTAGATTTATTATCAGCTTTTTTGAATGTGGGGTATAATATAATAGAATGGAAATATACAATCAGAGATCAATAACAGCTTACAATTCTAATGTGAATAAGATGCAGGTAAGGGAGAAACATAAATAAATCAATAGTAATAACTAAATTTAAGATAACGTAACAGTAATAACCAAACTAAGAATAAAATAAGAGTCCTGGGAAAATAATAAGTTGCAGCAACATGTTCAAGGCACTTATAGTGGTGTAAGGCAGTTTGTCGACATCAGTTTAGTAGCTTTCTAAGATGGAGGAAGCTATGGGTTTAGCATTAAATGCCTGGCACAAGAGCCAGCCTTTTATTTGCTTTCTGAAGTGGAGTAGTTATGTATGTGGCGGATCTCTTTTGGGAGAGAATTCCATAGGGCAGGTGATGCTCCTCAGAAGGATCAATGGTGTATGTCCTTTTTTATTTCTTTTCTTGGCGAAGTTTTTATGGAGGGTCCATATGAAGATCTTAGTGGTCTGGAGGGCATGTATAAGAATATTCTTTCTCTCAAGAAGGTAGGTCCATCTCCTTTAAGCGCCTTGAAAATCATAGTCAGAATTTTAAATTTGGTTCTTTTGTGATTGGTAGCCAGTGTAGATTGTTCCATTGTTTAGGACAAGTGAGATATCAGTCATGTAGTAGAGTTTTGTATTGTCTGAAGTTAGTTAAACTCTTATGTAGTGCATTACAGTAATCCAGCCATTAGATTACTATGGAATGCACAACTGTGATTAGGTTCCTTTTCTCGCTGAGAGGATGGAGCCTTCATAAATTGCATAGTTGAAAGTACTAGCTCTTAAGTGTTGCCTGGATTTGTGGAAGTAGGGCAAATACTGAATTTGAATCCAGCAAGATTCCAAGACTTTTTATTGGTGGTGGTCAAGCTTATCTTTGTCTCTGTGTGGGGGATGTCTTGGTGTAGCCAGCTGAAGTCATTAATTTTATTCTTGAAAAAGGAAGCAAATTATATCAAAATTAGTTTGGATTGAGAGTTATAATTCTGTGTAGGTTGGGGTTGAAACAGTCCACTTACTATTTCAAATGGTTTTTGGTTGGGTTTGAGGCTTGTTCAATACAAAGAGAGTAGAACCTTTCTTTGGCACATTTTATGGCTCTGAGGTAGGCTGTCATATGCAATTTTCATTTTAGTCTGTCCTTTTCAAGGTGTGTTTTGGGCTATTTCTCTTCTACTCTTTGCCCTTGTCATTTTAGAGTAGGGGTGGCGAACTCTGGTCCTCAAGAGCCACAAATAGACCAGATCATATACACAATGAATATACATGAGATAAGATTTGCATGCACTGACTCCATTGCATGAAAAACGATTTCATGCATATTCATTGTGAATACCTTGAAAACATGATCTGTTTCTGGCTCTCAAGGACTAGAGTTGGTGACCCCTGTTTTAGAGCTACAAATTGTTGGGCAAACCAAAGGAGCATCTGCGAAGAGAACACTAGGCTTATATTGTGGTGCTATGTTATCCAGGGCTTTCACTAGGTTTTCATTCCATGCCTTTATTTTGGCTGTTATAGATGATAGCATTTCATAGTAACATAGTAATGATGGCAGAAAAAGACCAAAATGGTCCATCTAGTCTGCCCAGCAAGCTTCCCAAGGTAGTAACTGCCGCTCCATGCTGGTTACTCCCATGTTTCTCTTAAGGGTAGTAACTGCCACTCCGTGCAGATTACCCCCATGTTTCTCTTAAGGGTAGTAACTGCCGCTCCGTGCAGGTTACCCCCATGTTTCTCTTCATTTATTCATTGGATGAAAGTCTAGGGCACTTAACAGCTTTTCAGGGGTCTGACACTCCTTGTTCCAGATCACTTTCAAAGATCTTGTTATGTCTGCCTGCTTAAAGTCACTTAATTAGTGAGTGATTGATTCAAGAGATTGGCATAATCTTAATGCTGTCTGCATGATATTCTAGATTTTCCACTTCCATTTGGAAGATCAGGACTAGTAAATGTCTCTTCTTCTATAGAGGATTTATAAGCCTGAATGAGAAATAGTGTTGTCATTGTGGCATGGAAATCAGAAGTGCGTGATGTTGGGCTTTCTATATGTAGGTTAAAGTCACCCTTAATCACTAGTTTGGTGAATCTTAGAGTCAGTTTTGTAATAAGCTCTACCAGTTCTTGAATGGATGAAATGTTATTTTGAAGGGGTCTGTATATCACCAGGAACTCTATCGGGTTCTCTTTTACTAGCTGGGCAGATTCCAATAACTGAGGGAAAGTGATTATTCACAACTTGACTGTGTTTGGAATAGGACTGATACTTTCTCCTTCATGTCTTTCTGATATAGACTGGTGTGGGATGGAAAAGTCTTCATGAAATAATTTGTTCAATGAGACCCTCTCTGCCTCATCTAAGCATGTTTCAGTTTTTCCCATGATGTTTAAGATAAGTTCATGTATGGTGTCATAGATCATCGATACTTCTTATTGACACATCTGTTAGTTACTAAGCCTAAGTGTGAAATGTTGTCTGGTGCTTGGATGGGTAATAGCCATGACAGTGCCTGTGGTGGTCGATATTCCTTTTTGGTCTTGTTCTTTGCTTTTTCTGTGGTATGGGGTGGCTATGGTTTCCTCTCCCCTATAACACTGGTATTTCCAATGTCTCTGGATTTTGAGGGCCAAAACACAGTTGAATCAGTGGTGGATGTTGTCATACAGTCCTTCTTAAATGGCGGATGTGCTAAGCTCATATGATTTCATGTCTGGAGTTTTGTTTTGAGAGCTCTGCATTGAATACATTTGAAAGGTTTCCTATATTACTTTGTTGAGATGTTTTCCCATGTTCATTTCTTTGGTGCGGTTTCATTCATCCTTGCTATTTCTATGCATAACATGTAGTGCATTAGAATATTTAGATGATTCTCTTTGATTGAAAATGATGATACAATCCTAACAGCCAGAGCATTTTACTAGTTTTATGACTGAGGGTATACCACATGTACAGTATGCATGTGTTTTATCCTTGGATGAGAGTGATAGTACAATCAGAATGTTTAAATTAATTCTCCTTGGGTGACAGTGATAATGCTATTAGAATGATTAAATGGTTTCTCCTTGGGTGAGTGTGACAAAGTCAGAACATTCCTTTTGTAAGTGTGATTGAACAGTTGGTTTTCTAGATCTGTGCTTCTTAACCCAGCCCTCGGGCACACTTCGTCAGACAGGTTTTCAAGATATCCACAATGAATATGCATGAGTAGATTTGCATACACTGCTTCCATTGTATGCATATCTATTTCCTGCATATTCATTGTGGATATCCTGAAAACTAACTGGCTAGGTGTGCCCCAAGGACTAGGTTAAGAAACACCGTCCTATATAAAGAGTGTTAGATGATTTTTTTATTTTTTTTTTAGAAAATTTGAAATCCTTTCAAGAGGAAAACTTCAGTTTCCCATAATGTGGCAGTTTAAGTTGAACATGAAGGCGTGCACAAAGGGGCACACAGTAATGTCAGTGGGTAGGGGGGAGGCAAGAGAATCCCCATTCCTGGCCCTATTGCTGCTCCTCTGATCATTTGTGGCATCAAGGGCAGGGGGGTGGAGAGCCCCTCGGGAGCATTGGTTGGGTCTTCCTTCTCTTCCTTTGCAGCTGCCAACTGAGTTCAGTGGGCCCTTTTGGCATCTGGTGGCAGTGACATGATGGGAGAGGTGAGGCCACAGAAGCCCCATTCCTGATCTTGTGGCTGCTTCTGTGATTATCAGTGGCTGCGGGTAAAAGAGCAGGGAACCCCTGGAGAGCACTGGTAGACTCTCCCTTCTCTCCCCTTACACCTGCCAGCTAGATTTGGAGAGCTCTTCTGGCCCCTAGCTTCAGTGACATCATTGGGGAGCATGGCTGGAGAAGCCCATTCCTGGCCCAGTTGCTGCTTTTCTGTTCGTTGGGGGCTGAGGGGGAAGTTAAAGAAATACTAACTATTTAAAAACAATATTTACAAAAAATGATTCTATTTGCGGTTACTTTAACTCCACTGGGAACAGCTAAAACCATACATGGAAAAGTCAGTTTTGTTTTAAAATGGTATACATGTCATGTTTTAGGTAAAGGAGAAAAAGGGAGCCTGAGAATAGTGGTTGGAAGTCAGTTTAGAGCTTTCAATATAGCAATCACTTAATCCCCCCCTCAAATCCATTTGATAACAGAATTCTAATAATTCAGGACAATTAGTTTTCAGCTTAAACTAGCTTGCTTTTGGTTTGCAGTTCATTTAGTGAAAAAATATATGTTACAGGACATCAGTGGTTCAAAGTTAATTGTTGCTACTTAGTAATTTTCTCTTTTTTTTTTTTTTACATTCAGACTCATGAATTTTGTGTCACAGACATCAGTGAAATGTTAACAATTGATGTGAATGTTGGACCACATACTTGCTGCTTAAACAAATTGAAGGTGAAGTACTTTTGTTTTTATGCTCCACAGGCCATTTTATCAGATTTACTTCATTCCCAATATAATTAACACAGTGAGATTAGTCATTATCTTTTATTACACATATAGTGATTTGGAGCCCAGTAAGTACACTAAAGGAAAAAATGTGCCTAATTCTATTCAGTCAGAAATAATTAGCATTTGTAAGTTTTTAATTGTCTCAGAAGCTGCTGGCTCCATGGCAGCTGAGATTAAAATACATGGAAGCACAGGTAGAGAGGAGGATATTGTCCAAACTTATTTGCTAGTGGTACAGTAAGTAGATTTGGAGAGGAAGTTAAGCAAAATTGCAAGAAGAGAAATGTTTCACTTTTTATATATGACTTAATGTAAACACTCATTGCCAAAATTTATCTGCAGTGACAGTACAGCATATCTTTTTTTTTTTGCTTTTCTTACTTATTTTGTCCCTCACTGGGGTCAGCAAGACATCATTCAGTACACTGATAAAGCAGGGTTTCCCAACCAGACCAAGCGTGCCACGGAAAAGTCACCACTACCTGATGCTCAGATCCAGGCCTACACCTGAGCTCTGCTCTCAGCACCCCACAGCAACAAGAGACACCAGTGGTGGCTCTTAAACTTATAGGAGCTCCTTTCTGAGAACATGTGCAATCATACATGCCTCTTCTTCATAATTACAGCATGAGCTCCGGAGTGTGATATTTAATGGGCAGCATGCAAGGCATGAATAGCTGGGAGCCGCTTTATGCACTATTCACATTACATGCAGAACCTTTTTAACTGCTCTCAGCTTTGAGGCTTTCCGTTCTCTGTCTTCTCCATAAGCTGAGTGAGACAGGGAGAGTGAGCACTGGAGCACTGGATATGACTCAATTTCAATGTTGGGAACAGCAGCCAAGGTAACTAACTAAGCCAAATGCTCGCACTACACTGATGTCTCTCTTCTCCTGCTCTCTTGTATACAGAGAGAAGAACTGGTCTATCATGGTTCATCCCATCTCCATCTTTGTTTTAAAATTTGAAAGACAGAATGCGCTTTCCTAACTTTTCTTTTAGCTATATGAGTCCTTTCCATGTTCGCATTGCTTGCTCTGTGGAGAATGGTGAGCCACACCACATTTTTATTCATATAGGCATGGACATGAAAAGGTTGGGAAACACTGTGAAAAAGCAAAGGTAAATCATGATTTTTCAGTGTCGCCAAAGAAACAAGTAAAAAGATACCTTTAACTTTTTACCTGTTTCATTGTAGTGCTACTTATTTCATTGAATCCTCAAAAAAAAACCAAAAACATATATATAGAAACTGCTTTACAATAGATGGCATTACAATTAGTTCTATGGTACTGTTATATATTCCAGGTCAGTCTGGTAATGTATAGTTTCAAAGTTCAGAACACTCCTGGTTTTCGACACATTCTGTCCTAGGTGAAGGCCAAACACTGCAGCAGTCTGTGGTTGCAACAACAAAGCAAAGTGCAACTCTATTAATGACTACTTCTAAAACTACAGACTGCAAACCAGTTACTATAAGAACAATACATGTCTTAACTTTTTTTGGGGTGGGTGGACTGTGAAGGGAGGAAATTACTGGCTTATAGATAGCTTGAATTCTACAACAAGAAGCCCAGGCTTGATCCTGAACTTAAACCAAGAAACCAGTTCTAGAAATTAACTGATATAATCCTAAGCAGTCCCCAAAGTCTGAACAACACTTTTTATTATAGTCAAGGCTTCCAGGTCTAAAACTGGGCCCAGTCCAAAAATAGAACACTGGGTAAATATTCAGCCAATGAGCGGCTAGTTATTAAGTTAGCCGGATGCACATATCCGGCTACCTTAACTGGGATATTCAGCGGCGCCGCTGAATATACCCGGATAAATAAGAGTTAGCTGGATATGTGGCATATGGCTAAATTTATACCTGCTCTATGGTGTGCTGAGAGTTAGCTGGTTAACTTAACTGGCTAACTCCGCTTCTTCCCGGAACACCTAACTTCCGCTCCAGGAACACCCCGACTTACCTAGCTAAGTTGTAGCCTGATAATTCGTTATCCGGCTAGAATTTAGCGGAATAAGCCTTTTAAATAATTAAAACTAATTAAACTATCTTGCTCGAACTGAGCTCATTATGACTTTTGATTTTTAAGTTACGGCCCTGCTCGGGCCTTTTTTACTCTATTTACTTCCAAGCTGTAAAGCCTCCAAGTTTATAGTCCTTGTTCAATGTAACTTTCTTGCTCTCTTTCTGATTATAACTTATTGTTCCGTTTTTTGTTACAAGTTTCTATCCCTCGTTCGATGTAAACCGATCTGATATGGTATTCAACCATGAAGCTCGGTATAGAAAAATGTGAAATAAATAAATAAATAAATAAATAAATAAATAAATAAATATGCGGCTAAGCCATTTAGATGGATAACTTTCCCGTTTTCCATCTAAATGGCTTTTGAATGTCTACTCCGTACTATAAACCTAGCTCTCACTGAACACTATCTTCTACTATGTCTTCCCTGTCTCATGGACTCTGGTTAGGCCTATAGCCTAGTACTTAGCCCCTTTCCTCACTTGGTTAAGAAGAGTTTACAAGCTCCCTATGGGCCTACCTCCTTGCTAAATAAGGGAATGTATCGTTTTGTTCCTCCTGTTTCTGAGCAGCTGTATCAGCATCTCTCTAGGGTTTTTTTTCTCCCTGGAAGTTTTAAAAGTCCTTCTTTGGAAGGGTTCTTGTCTTTGCATTTCTCCAGGCTTCTATTTCTGCTTCCTGCTTTCCTGAGAGCTTATCTCCAAAGCCAAATGGATATGCCCAATAACATAGCAGGAAATTGTGGCTTTGCCTGTTACCCTTCCTCTCCCGCCCCCCCCCCCAATGCAAGTAGAAACTAGGGTAATGAGCCCCCTTAGCTCAGTGTTTGAGCTACAAAGTCCCTAGAAAGGGGCATCTGCACTGATACATTATTTCATGGATCAGTATTTTCTTTCAAAATAGAATGGTTGGAGGGCTAATAGTGCTATTAATTTAGACTGTCAGAGTCTAAATAGGCTGTTGACAAATAACTTTTTAAAAGGAGATAAGCACCTTTTAAACCAGACCATGGAGGAAAGTCAGTAGTTACTCAGAAGTACATGGTTAGGATGAAGGTATCTTCCAAAGATACTTGCAAAACAGGGAATTGTGAATATCCCAGTAGAGAGGTTCTGGTTAACAGTGAAGTAGCCCAGATGTTTTTAGACAACAAAGCATACAGATGTGAACAACTCTACACTGCTTGTATCATTTATTAATAAGCAGGTTGTGAATATGAAGAGAAATGATAGTAAAAATATAAAACATATTTTAAAATATCTGTATGCAAATACTGAAGTATGAATAGTAATATAGTTTATATAGAATGTATGGCATTATACAAGGACCTAGACATTAAAGGCATTTCAGAGACATGGTGGAAGGAGGACAACCAATGGGTCACTGTGATACCAGAGTACAAATTATATCAAAGTGATAGGGGAGAATGAATTAGTGGGGAGGGAGGGCGGTTATATGTAAAAGATGGCATGGAGTCAAGCATGGTAAAAATCCTGCAAGAAACAAAATGCAATATGGAATCTTTATAAATAGAAACATGTGTGACAACTTAGAGTATAGCAATGGGTATATCACCAGTCAACTGGCTAAGATGAAGAAACAGACTGTGAAATGCTAGCTGAAATTAAAATTGCAAATAAATCTGGTAACACAATAATAATGGGAGATTTCAATTACCCTAGTATTGACTGGGTCAATGTCTCATCGGGAGATGGTAGAGAGGTTAAGTTTCTAACTGTTATAAATGATTGCTTCATGGAACAAGTGCTTCTAGAACTGATAAGGAGCAGCTATTTTAGATCTAGTCCTCAGTGGACTATGGTGGGGCCACTAAGTAATAGCGATCATAATGCAATCAAATTTCACATAATCATTGGTGGAAGGACATTAAGTAAACTGTTGTAGCATATAACTTTAGAAAAACAATTAAAAGGAGCAATTGTAAAGGTTAAAAGTTTGCATGAGGCATAAACAATATTTAAAAATACCATTTTGAAAGTCCAGATAAAATGTATCCCATGCCTTAAAAAGTCAAAGGAAGATTGAATGGCTACCAGCATGGTTTAATGGTGAGGTAAAGGAAGCAGTTAAAACTAAAAGGATGGCACATAGACCCACATTATGAAAATAATCAAAAGCATAAACACTAACAAGTTAGATGTAGAACAATAGTAGGGCAGACCAAGAGGGGATTTGGATGGCCTGGTTTGGGTGGTGTGGTTCCCTCACAACCTGTCTGACATTTTACAACTGTTTCAAGACATAATTGATCAGATTGTTTTCCCACTGGGGCGGCTCCCCACAGGTGTCCCAAACCATATCTAAGATGAGCCAGGTGCCCTCCATTAGAAGAGTTCAAAGAGGGAGAACCCAGTAGAGCTTTGTAGCACCTCATATATGGCAAAAATCAGATACATGAGTAATTGTCCTAGTCTTTCTCATCAGTACTTACAAACTTATGTAATATGTACTTCAGTGTCCTACATTAATGTGGTAGATGGAAGTTTGTTTGGTCTATGCATGCAGTAAGGTATAAATTTGTTTTATAATTATGAAACAAAGGGGTTCCATGATCTGTTAAGATCTCTTCAGGGAGGCCGATCCAAGCAAATATCTCCATGAGAGTTGAGACTATAGTTTTAAACTTTATATTACAGAGAGGGACAGCTTCAGAGTAGTCAGTCACATTGTTCAACATGACTAGAATGTACTGGTACCCTCTAGAAGACATCTCTAGGGATCTTATAAGATCCATCACAATTTGTTCAATAGCCAGCCCTATAACTGGGAGTAAAATCAGGGGTTCTACCTGAGTGGGCTTAGAGCTTGTCAGCTGGTATGACAGACAGGGTATATAGAAGTTTTCTACTTGGCAGCAGATCATGGGTTAGGAGAACTGAGTCAGGATCCTTTCCCTGGTCTTTTATGCCTCAAGTCACCCTTAATAGATAACTAAATGCCAGTTCCCATAGCTTCCTCCAGAAGGTTCTGGGAATGAGCAATTGTTCTTGGAGTGCCTCCTCTAAACCTCCCTTTATAATATTGTATGACTAGGTATTATTTATATTTATGATAAAGTAAGGGATTACCTGTCTTCTGGCTCATCCATCTTTGTGTTCTCACTTAACTCACTACATTTGCTTGAATGTGAACTTGAAGTTATTATCTTCATTTTGGGCCTCTGTAAACTACCGCAGGTTACTTTCCAAGTTCCAAGTCATAACCTCTATTCCAGGTCTTCTTTTCAGGTGTACCTTGAGACACTTACTTCTAGGTCTGGGTTATTCTGATCTATCAGGGGTCTATGGATTTTGTTCTTTCTCCTTTTGCCTCTTGACATGCTTTCCCTTTTTGGATATCTATCATATAGAAGTCAAAGTCTTTGAAGGGAACTTCTTCCTCTAACTTCTTCCTCTAACATTCAGTTATTGGGATCTTCCTTTGCCTGGTTAATTATTACTCAGAAAGGTAGTTCAAATAGGATCTGAAATCATGGGTAGTCTCTTCTGATGTCTATGATATAGGATAGCTGTGATGGTATTCCTATTTCTAGTGGATATTATCCTATTAGGGTAGGCAAACAGATCCAGATTGTGGGACTGCTTATATCCCCATGTAAACAGGAGAAAGTAACTTTGGGCAAACTCCTGGCACATTAACATATTCACACCTTCCAAATCTACTAGGGAATTTATTATGACCTTGTTATACCACAAAGACCCCATAGTCCAGAGGAATAATTTCTGTAGGAAGTAGAAAGTATTTGTATAAGTCTAGTGTCCAAGAGTTTCCCTTCCTTTGCAGACAGTTCTTGGCTATATGACTCCATTATCCACAATTGTAGCAATAGAAGGCTCCATTTCTAGGAGACATACCTGGCCATGGGCCCATCAACCTTTAATCCATCCTCTCACACTTCTCTTCTTTCTGGATACTACTTCCTGCTTATGGGTCTCTACATTTTCCATGCTGGGAACACTTGGTTCCATGGTTTTGAAAGGTAATCTCTTCTGTCCATTTGTGATCATCTCCAAGAGCTTTTTGGCATGATTTGGTTAATTCCAGGGCCCCTTCTAAGATGACAAGAGGGTTTTGCTGGATTCATCTCTGCATTTATAAACTTTACTTACTTGCACATCTTACTGACTGGACTTACTTGCACAAACTTACTGACTGGACATTTCAGTGGGTTTTAGACACTTTCAGCATGAATGTCTCAGAAGATAATATAGGGATATTGAGCTTTCCTGGGGCAGGAACAGTTTTTCTGGAATTTCAGATAGTTTGTGTGTTTTATCCCATTTGGATGAGGCAGGCCATTTTTCTACTTTTGGGTATCCCCTGGTGCTTCTAGGATTGAATTCTCAGTAGGCAACATCACTCTTATCTTTCAACACATATGTGACACATATGGTGGTAAGAGTGTCATTGCTCCCCTCCAGATCTTTGAGAAATCATAACCAATAACAGAATTGACCATAACATGTTTTCTTCAGGTTCAAGATTTCATGGCCCAATTTAGACTTAGGAATATACATTATGCCAATTCAAAAAGAAAACAAATGCTATGCTCTCACTGAGCAGTATCTAATACTGTGTCGGCTCTGACTCATTTGATCTTGGGCAGGCTTGCAGCCTGATTCTGAGCCCCTTCCTCCAAAGTTCACAGCTCTTAATGGCCTACCTCCATGTCCTGCTGGTCATGAGCTGCTGCAAAGATGCCTCATTAAATATCAACAATATTCAATTATATTTTGTTTACACACATACTGAACATAGACATAGTTAGATGCAGATAGATACAAATATCTATAAATATTAGGGGTGTGTATTCATTTTGAAATGATGTGAAAAATGCAACAATTTTCTGTTTCATTATGGGTCATTAAAAACCAAATGAAATTCTATGGGATTTTCTTTTCATTTCGGGATGCAGTCTCAGCCTGGTCTCCTGCCACCATTATAATCAAACAATTCACCCCCTAGCACTACTGAAATGAAAAACTTAAATGACCACAAACAGAACTGTTCTACTATCATGGCCAGTTGGTGCCATTTTACAAATGGGACTCAGCAGGGCATATGCGAATGAAGAATGCTCCTCCCTCATTTTGACTTCTTGCAACCCATGGGGTGAAATGGGTCCAGGGAAGGTGGGGAATAAGATTATTTTTTATTATTTTGGCAGCACTGGTAGAGAGTTGGGGAAAGAAAGGACCCTGTCCCCTTCATTACCTTTTGTTTTTCCTTTTGTTTTTGGTTTGTTTCTGTTTTTTGCTTTGGTATTTATTTCGAGTAAAGAAAATGAACTGAACTAAACAAAATGAAAAATGAATTAAAAAAACAAAATGAAATTAAAAAAACAATATTTTTTGTGAATATCTCTGATATCTATATGATTATCTATCTATATCTGTCTATACATAGTTAGATCGATAGATATGTTTATATATATATATATATGGTATATATCCATATATATATTTATTTATTTATTATTTTTATATACCGACATTCATCTCAATTGAGATATCACACCGGTTTACATTCAGGTACTGTAGGTATTTCTCTATCCCCAGAGGGCTTACAATCTAAGTTTTTGTACCTGAGGCAATGTAGGGTAAAGTGACTTGCCCAAGGTCACAAGGAGTGACAGCAGGACTTGAACCTTGGTCTCCTGGTTCATAGTGCACTGCTCTAACCACTAGGCTATTCCTCCTCTATATGGATAGAGAAATAGAGATGTCTCATTTGTGTATCACATTTAGTCAAATATTTCACATATTAGTGATAGCACTTTTAAATACTTTTCTTCAAGAAAAGAGAGAGTTCTCATAGAAACATGATGGCAGAAATATGGCCCATCTAATCTGCCCATCCACCCACTTCCTTAGAGATCCCCTGTATTTATCCATGCCTTCTTGAATTCAGATACTGTTTTTGTTTCTACCTTCGTCACTGGGAGGCTGTTCTGAGGGTCCACCACCCTCTCTGTAAATAAATATTTCCTAAGATTACGTCATCCCATGACCCCTCATTGTACAGCCATTGAAAGAGGCTAGCCACCTGTGCCTGGAAACCTTTGAGATATTTAAATTGTTCTATCATATCAGCCCTATCTTGCCTTTCCTCTAGGGTTTACATGCTACGATCTTTAAGTCTATCCCCATTTGATTTAGAACAAAGACCATTGGCCATTTTAGTAGCCATCCTCTTGACCTTCATTCAGTTCATATCCATTTGAAGGTACAGTCTCCAGAATTGTACACAGAATTCCAAATGAGGTCTCACGAAGGACCTATACAGGAGCAATATCACCTCCTTTCTTTTGCTGACCATCTCCCTATGCAGTCAAGTATATTTCTGGATTTTGCCATTGCTTCATCCACCTGTCTGGCCACCTTAAGATCATCAGATACAATCACCGCCAGATCCCGCTCATTCTTTTTTCTTCCCATGTACTACAATTCTCTCTTTCTCTCTCTCATCACTAGGAGCACTCTATTTTTGAGTCTCTGTATTTCCTACTTCCAATCTCTTTCACATTCTTAGAACATCATAAATACTTGAACAACTACCATACAGTCATTTGATTCAGCAGCTCAGAAAATATTTACAGCTACAACAGTGTTGAAACAGTCCCCAGGATCTCATGCTTGCTGCCCAGGGAGAGCTCTTAATATCAAACAGAAAGCTGCAAACTATAACTTGCTATCACAGTAATACTGGAATTATGTGTCCCTAAGTAGATCAATAATACAAGGATTTTTTAAAGTACAGTATACAGAGAAAGAAAATAGCATTAGACAAGAAAACAGGAAATCTTGCTGACAATGTTCTGTGTTTAGAAGGTTATGCATAATGTATAGTCTTTGTTATTTAATTCATTATTTTATCCATATGTATATGTAGCCCCCTGGATGGTGCACATACAATGTGAGAGGGTCTGGAATCCATCATGGCAAAAGGTCAGACTCTCTGAGAGTGTTCAAAGTGAAAAAAATGTCAAATAGATGGTGTAGTGGATCCATTCAAAGCCAGCTATAGAGTTTACACTTTTCTGAGTTGCACAGGGAGTCACAACTCTGTGGTCTCACATTTATGGACTCTACCTCTTTATAGCCTCTTGTTTGCTGTAAGTAGAATAATCAACCTCAAATAATTCCACACTACTGTAATGTTAAAACAACTGAACTTTTATTTTCTGAGAATACCAGCAGAGAATTACAAGAGGGATAAGAGGTAGTATATAGTGTTGGTTTTTATCAGGTTCACAGTCTAATTGTTGTGTTCCGAGGCCGTGGCGCCCCACGACCATGGCCCCCTACCTTGGCCGCGGGAGCCCCAGGGGAGGGCTCCGATTTGGGCCGTCGCTCCCGCACGGCCTCCGGTGCTGCTCGCTGCAGGAGGAGCCGTCCTGCTCCCCCTCGCGGCGTCCAGTGGCATCTCTCCTCCGCGGGACAAAATCCAAGATGGCCACTGCCATGCTTAGGCGCGAGGCCGCGCCTCCTCTACAAATTTAAAGGGACCTAATCCCTTTAAATGGCTTCACCTGTTCTCTATCAGCTAGAGCAGGGGAAGTATAAAAGGTAGCTTCCTCTGCTCATCCAGTGACTTGGCGACGTTCTCCAGCGCTGTCTAGTCTGCTTGCTTCAGTGAGTTCCTTGAGCTTTGGATCTTGTTCCTGTTTCGTCTTGACGTTCCCGGTTCCTGACTTCGGATTGGCCTATGACGATTCTCTGGTGTATGACTTCGGATTGGCAAGCGGTGATTCTCTGGTACGTGACTTCGGACTGGCAAATGGTGATCCTTCGGTGTGTGAACTCGGACTGGTGAGCGACGACCCTCTGGCACTTGACCTAGGACTCCTTCTAGACTACCGTCTCCAAGGGCCCGCCTAAGTCCCAGCGGCCCGGGTCCCTACGGGCTTCTCCCGGGGGAACCACGGGCTTCCAGGGCGAAGCTCCAGTCAGCCCTTGCACCGACTCCCTGACCTCTCAAAGGTCCACCTAAGTCCCAGCGGTCTGGGTCCCTACGGGCTCCTCCTGGGGGGACCTCAGACTTCCAGTGGTAAAGATGCAGCTCCTCTTCTCGTCTCTCCATCTGCCTCCACAGTCGCCTCAGTCTCCAGTGCCCAGGGTCAGCCGGTCCCGTCTTCTGCTCTGCCTCGCCACCCGACGAGAGAACCTACGGACCCTCCGAAAGGTATACCATCCTCCCGTTGGCCAAGGGTTCACAAGCCTGAGCATAACACTAACAAACAAGATGCCAGATTGCAGAAAACACTTGACCAGAGTTCAGAAATTCCCACACCTCCAAACACTTTCCCACTGTTTTAAAGCTTTGAATTACCCCTGCTCCATGCTTCTGTAGAGCTACTTTGAGGTCATTTTTGTTATACCTCCAGTATCTTAGTAAAGACCACACTTCTTCACAGTATTGGTAAGATACATTACCCACTATTCAACCTATCAACATTCATCCATACCCCATCACATACTCATATCCTGGACTATTTTGCCCATAGTCCAGACTCACTCTGAGTCCCATGCTCTATCTCCCCAACAAGGTAAAGGACATCCCCATTTTCTTCCACACTCTGGTTAAGACAACTTTCTTTTCCCAACTTCTTTCCCAGACCCACGATGGGTTTTTAGTCTGATTCCCAATGAGAGGAAGTACCTCTTATTCCTCACACCTTTCACCTTGAGGGTGAAAGCCCCTGCAGGACCTTATCTCAGAAGGAGGGGTCCCCAGGCTCCCCAGTAAAGTTACCTTCTCTCCACCCCTAGCCATGGGTGAAGACTTTCCCTGTCATAAATTGGAAACCTAATCTTCCAACCATCTTAAAGGAAACCCCCCACAAAACCATTAACTAATAACATTTTGAAATGTCCTTCTATAGATTGTATAGACATTATCCTATACCATGGACATTTTATTATTCCTGTGTCATCACCAAAAATGCAGGCACCATAAAGGGGTCCCAAACATCCAAACTCGAAAAAATATTTATACTTCAGAATCTAGTCACAGACTTCCCTAAAATTTCTCCTGGCCACCTTCTGGTTGCAATGGCCCATTTAGGAGGGCCTGTCAAGTATATTTCAGTTTACTGAACATCACATTACATTTTGTACTTAAATACCATCTTTTTTTCAATACTGATACCCAAAGCAATTCACAACATCAAATAAAATATAATCAGTAAAAATCCCTAAACCTTAGAGTAATCCATACCCTATCTCACTAGAGAATGAGTCAGGTCACATCACAAACTAAACAGACATTTTAATAAAATACATTCCCTCCTTAAAATCCTCATTGAAACTAGGCAACCAGAGCTCTCTGTGCTATCTAAAGTATACTTTTTAGACACAAAGATAGAGATTGAATGTATAAAAGACATCAAAATCTTCCTTTCTAAATGTGTTTCATAAAAAGCAAGAGTGCCTGTTGTTGAGACTGTATCTGTCTGTCTGTCTGTCTGTCTATCCATGCATCTGCATGCATTTGTTTGTGCATGCACAGCTGCACACATACACAGTGCAGCACAGCAGGAGCCGGGAGCTTCATGGGTGGTGTTGGTGAGCCCAGTTCCCAACACCTAAAGAGGAAGACTACTGATAGCACTGACAGTAGAGGCTGAAGGCATGGAGAGCTTAGGCCTCTCCACCAAAGAGGTCCCTATCCATCCTACCTAGTCTCATACCCTATACCAGGTCTTCATGGGGCAGAAGCTATCCTAATTTATCCTGCCCCTCTGGTGTAGTAATAGAAAATGGTGCAAGCCAACCCAAGCCTAGCATATTTCAGATTATTGCCACACAACAAAATGGTACTGACCCTAGATCAATCAGTGTCAATTTGTTGTATGGCACTGGCAAAGAAGGATCAACTGGGAATCTTTCATGTCTCATGAAGACCGCAGATGGGATGGGGGAGATGGTCTCGGAGTTAGAAGGTGACTGCAGCAAACCCAGGAGGGATTTTATTTGCAAACCCCCCTGGCTCCCCACACACATATAACATACATATAAGATTTCCCACAGCTACCCTAGACACAAACATTCCTCCATCTTCAGGTTACATGCCACAGAACTGTCCCCACACACATATACATACACACTCACACCCCACACCAAACATACATACCCTCAAAACCCTATCCAAACACACCATCCCTCACACCTCACACACATATGCACTTTCCCACAAATCCCCCCCCCCCAACCACCTTTTTTTTCCCTTACTCTTTGCTATGGATAGATTTGTGGATCTCCCATAGAAAGAGAAATGGCTTATTTATAAAATAATAATATAGAAAACTAGGAAAGTTCTGCTTATTGATATTAGGCCTAGATCCATTGTCAAGGCATGATCCAAGGCCAAGTTCCGGTCAATAAAGCCCAGGTCTAGGCCCAGTGCTGGGCTTTGCCTGAGGCTGAGTCCTAGTCACCGAGGCCCAGACCTAGACCCAACATACAACAAATGAGATTTAACTAATTCTGGGGGTCATTCTCTAATGCTATTGCACGCAAAAAGGGATGTTTCGCGCGCGCAAAGTCTCTTTTCGCGTGCGATAGCTAGCTCAGGTGGAGTCGGGGTGGAGTCGGCCCCGGAAGAGGAGGAGTCGGGGCGGAACCGGTGCCCCCCGCCGCCCCCGTTACTGCCGGGGGCGGCGGGGGGCACCTCTGAGACAGAGGCGAGAATCCAGGCCTCTGTCTCAGAAGTTGAGTTCAATATCTTGCCTTTGTTAAAGTAAAAACAAAAGTCATTAGAAAAGCCATGAGTGTGGGAGTGCTGATGGTTATATTTTGTAACTCAGAGTGCCATGGCATCAACTGAGAAATAAATACGAATAAATAAATAAAAGTGAGGAATGGTTGCTATGCTGAGTGTTGCATTTCTGAGGTTCATCAGAAATAAAATTAATTTGTACGCCTGAGATTTAAACCTGCAAGCAACAGCAATTAAAACCTGAGCAGGTGTTATATGGACACACCCTGAAAGTTTCATTTTAGCAAACTATCTCTTGCTGCCCTGCCAGAAATGATATAATGTAGCAAATTATTGCTCAGATAACTTAATATTTAATAAATACAAAAAGATGAAAAACACAATTATAAAACATTGTTAAAAATAATATTTATGCTGCCTTGAAAAAAATATATATATATATTTACCATATAGTATATCATTACATAAATATACCTTGTTTAAACAAATGTAAGCTGAGTGGAAATATAGTAAATATAACAATAAAAAAGAAAAAAATCATTCAACTTGCATATGTCATTCCACAATTTGGGGAGGGGAATACAATGTAATATTTATTGTACATATGTTTATTTAATCATAACCTGCCACATGACTGCTCATTAATCAAAAAAGAAATGTCACATGATGTCCTGCATGTCTCATAGAATATTTGCTTCCGTGCAATATATAAGGATGCACATTCATTCGAAAAAAATTTGTAATCCGAAACAAAAATCGTCATTTTTAGTCGGCTTTGTTGAAATCAGATCCCTTTCTTATCCAGCAGAGGAGAACAGCCCTCTGCTATCCTATAGCAGCCCCTAACAGGAGGTGGGGAGATGAAAGTACCAAAAGTGCCTATAGGCGGCAAAATCTTAAATCCTTCACTGCCTATCTTGTCTAGAAAAGCCAAATATTTTCAGTTCAGCAAATAGCACAGACTATTTGCTGAGAAAATGTTAGAAACCACCACTTCTGTAAATACCTGCTACCCCCTTCTATAGTGGTGTATCAAGGCTGAAAGTGGAAGGTGCATTCCCCAGTTGCTCCTGCCTCACTGGGTCCTCTTTAAAAATAGTGCCAGTTGGTGCCAAATAGTTTTGTGACCATAAAGTGTGTTTACTTAATGGCTGCAAAACAATATGGCACCAACTGGCCAATCATATTGTTTACTTTGGGCCAGATTTTAATAGGCTCACGTGGGTCCATGTGCACGCGCTACATGGTGCACACACATGGATGCGCCTATTTTATAACAGCACGTGCATGTTATAAAATCTGCAGGCCGCGTGCACATGCGTGCCAGATTTTGTGATCTGATCTGTGTGCGGCGCGCGTAACAGGAGGTAGATTTTTGCTAGTTTCGTGCAGTGACGCATCGTGGCCTTCCTCAGTTCCCTCCCAGTCCACTCCAATTAAGGAGAGGACTGAGAAGGAACTTCCCTACCTCTTCACTAAACTACCTTCCCCTTCCCCTCTCCTTCCCAACCCCTAACTTTTTTTGTATTTTTTTCACAATTTTCTTCAGGGACCGACCTTAAGTAAGTTACGTCTGCCGGCAGCCAGCCAGCACGCGAGGCTCGGGGACAGCAATCAATGCTGCTGTCCCGGCCCACCCCCTGCCCAGAACACACTCCTGGGCCTGCCCCTTGCAGGAAGGCCATCACGTATGCGCGTACCGGCCTTTATGCGTGTGGCCAGGCCTTTTTGAAAACAGGCTCGGCGTATGCAAGGCCCGGCCACGCGCGTAAAGGCCGGATTTTACGTGTGAGAGAGATTTAAAATCCGGTCATAAATGAATATAAAACAATATGAAGCCAACCTTTGCCATTCTTAAAGAGGACCCAGTGGGACAGGTATGACTTGGAATTGCTCCTGGCCCTTTCAGTCTTTATGCACCACTATAGGAGTAAAGTAGTGGCAGGTGCTGGTAGGCAGTCGCAGGAGATGGGGGTGGGGTGGGGGAGGGGGAGGTGTGAGTCATTTATTTTTGTTTTTTGGGGTTTTTTTTTATTTAAATGTTTATTTTAGTTTGACAAATGAACCAAACCAAAATAAATATTTAAATATATCAAATTCCAAAAACAACAAAAACAATCCCAAAACGATAAAAAAAAAATAAACTGAAATGAAAATCATGACTGTGCACAGCCCTAAAATATTATGAATTGCTATAAGGATTAGAATCTGCTCTGAGGAATATAGATGTAGTAATTAAATGGGCTCAAAATGAGTACTAGTAAGTTTATGACTCCAAGGATATTCTTTAATCTGAAAAGTTAATGCAATGTTTCTTTTTGCTTGGAGAACAAACATGCTATCCCGTATAGAAGATGCATAGGTAAAGACAGGGTGGTTTACAAGAAGGTACATGGTTCAGTGCCACTGCAATTGAAATTTTACTGCAGATTTCATTCTTTAACAATCCTTATCACTCCCCCTGGATTCAATTTTTCTAAGAAATCATTTCTATCTGGAAGAAATCTTTGATTAGATGCTAGGGTAGAGCTGACAGATTTCATCAATCTGGTAAAAGATAATCCTGACGTCTCAGATCGCTTTGAGACTGATGTGTGCTATTTTTATGTACAGTAGTTTACTGAATATTGCCATTATTTGAATCTCTGGCAGACTAAGTGAAACAGTGGTGTACTAGACGGAGCTCCCAGGAGCCCTTTGTTATATTTTATGAAACCAAAATATATCTCACTAAGCAGAACTGGAGAGAGCCCCATGATAAAAAAATTGGTAGCACCTCAGTGGTTTAAAGTGCACATAAAAGATTAACATATAGATGCAATGTCTTCTGTTAAATCTGTCACAAATAAATGTGTTCCACATTCTAATCACATTAATCAAGTCAGAGAGTGATAATTATGAATGATGATTCAGTTGGAGCTTATTAGCCAAATGCAGAAGAATTCAGATACACCTGCAGTTTAGTTGTCTCAATCTTATTTCCTATTTGCACAAGCTAGGGATCTGTATTTGTTTGAAATGAATGGACAAAACATTAACACAGGTACTCGGGACCAGTCGTTCAGGCAGGCGTTCCCCCTTCCTCCCCTTGCCCTGTACCAATAAGACACTACAACTGATTGGCATAACAAATAAGGCTGCAGTTTATTGAAACTAACCCAAGCCACAATTTAACATTATTCCAAACGTTAACTCCCCCACCTCCACCGCCGCATTCTTCTCTTCACTTGCCATCGCGGCCCAATGGCAAGCAGCTTGGAGCCTCCCCCCCCTGTTACCTACCCCGCCACGTCGTCGGCGAAGGTAGGCTTGCGGCCTGAGCATCGGCCCCCCCCTTGCTCTTTAGGCCTTCTCGTGCAGCAGCCCCAAACTGCACGAGCATTACCCCCCCTTCCAACATGCCCTTCCCAATTTCAAACAATCACAACCAAATAGGGCTCGGGTTTCCGCCTACTGCGACAGTCCTTCAACAGAAACAGAAGCAACAAAACAATAAGCCATGAGGGAGGGAGGGAGGGAAGCAAAAACACCTCCGCTTGCTTCGCTGCCGGATTCCGCACTGCCCGATCCCTGCTAGTCCTACTCTCCTCCTTTCCCTTTGACCAATGGCAGTGCAGCTTTTCAAATTGCTGCGCTGCCATTGGCTCCTCGTCCCTTCCTCTCGGCCCCCTCCTCCTCCCCCCCTCCCTTCCGGCTGCTGTACCTCCCGCCCGATCCCGTGTTACCTTTGGCGCTCCGGGACAGGCCCGGTTCGCCTCCTTTAACACAGGTACTCGGGACCAGTCGTTCAGGCAGGCGTTCCCCCTTCCTCCCCTTGCCCTGTACCAATAAGACACTACAACTGATTGGCATAACAAATAAGGCCGCAGTTTATTGAAACTAACCCGAGCCACAATTTAACATTATTCCAAACGTTAACTCCCCCACCTCCACCGCCGCATTCTTCTCTTCACTTGCCATCGCGGCCCAATGGCAAGCAGCTTGGAGCCTCCCCCCCCCCCCCTGTTACCTACCCCGCCACGTCGTCGGCGAAGGTAGGCTTGCGGCCTGAGCATCGGCCCCCCCCCTTGCTCTTTAGGCCTTCTCGTGCAGCAGCCCCAAACTGCACGAGCATTACCCCCCCTTCCAACATGCCCTTCCCAATTTCAAACAATCACAACCAAATAGGGCTCGGGTTTCCGCCACCAACAAGGCAACTTAAGTGCCCTTGTTCCCCCACTGCGGCCAAACTTGCAGCTGCAACTGAATGGCTTCCTCCAAGGTATTGTTAAACAAATCCATGCCGAGCTCGGAAAGGTGAACCCCATCGGCTAGGAAGTAGCCCCCTAAGACCTCCCAGGACCATTCGTGGCGGATCCAAAACCCGCCTTCCCGCACTAACCATTTGCCGATTTGGCGATTCAATTTCTTGACGCCATGGCGCCACATGGGCTCCCCGTGGTGTCGCAAGCGAATGATGATGTCCGACCAACCCACTCTCGTGTGGGGCAAGCGATTCAGGAGAAACGCCAGGTCTTTCCGGATAATTTTGATAAACTGACGACACGTGAGCCGCCCAATGTCGTTCCCACCCAAATGAATCACGAGAAGTCGCGGAAAGCCGAAGGCCTCCACCCTGCCTTGCAAGAAGCCACAAAGACTCCCCCATGTCATGCCCCCTTGGCCCATCCAGCGCACCGCGCCCTCCAGTGCAGCCACATTCAGATTCTCCCCATAGGGGCGCCTCCGTGCGCGACGTTGAGCCCGATGGACAAAAGAGTGGCCCACGATCCAAGCACAATCTCTGGGCGACACGACCCCAAGCAGATCTGAAAGACAAAACACAGCCATTACTCCCTGATCCAACCGCGCGGCGCCCCCCGCCCTGGGGCCGCCACCCCTACCGCCACCCCTACCGCCGCACATAACCCCGATAAACAGTCGACTTCCATCTACCCAAGGCTTGAATATGAGCCGCGGGCCATCCCAATTCGGCCGCCACCGTGGCCGCACCGATCCGGAAGGAATGCGAGGTATACCGACGCACGTCCCACCCGAAGGAAGCTATGACCTGCCGCAGGACGGCCGCAAATTGAAATCGCGTTAATGGGGTCCTGTCGGCATGCACGAAGAAACGCCCACCGCCGTGCGGCCGCAAGGTAGCATACAACAATGCGGTGCGAACCGGACACGCCTGGGCATGGGGGGCGCGCCGAAACGAAATCCACGCACCGGCGCCGGCTTGATCCGTCTTGGATCGCCGAATATGAACTGTCACGCAATGATCATATAAACAGACATCGCCCACCCCGAGACCCCCCTCGTCCCCGCGCGACTTCGCCACGAGTTCCCCCAAACGAAAAGCACCATAGAAAGCCCACACGAAGGCCAACCGAAACAACCGTAACTCGTAGGCTGAACGACAAACCCGCGGCAAACCCGCAGAAATGCGGAGCAAATCCGAATAACGGATGGGCCGGCGACGATCCGGCCGCCTACCCGCGACCCGGCCCCATCCTGCCAACAGTTTCCGCACCAAAAAACTGCGCAACGGGCTGCTGAACCCGGCCAATTTGTGGAAGAACGCAAAACCAGCCAACTGACTCCGAACCGAGGCCACCGAAAACCCCGTCCGCCGAGCCCACAAGATGTAACGAACGACCGCGCCCTCACCGACGGCCCCCCCAGTCCACCCTAAGGAGAATAAAAAAGTGGCCACGTAACGTCTGCCTGAGAGATAGGCTTTCCAGGTAGCCGGCGCCACGGACCGCTGGATCAGGTCCCACATCACTGCATCCCCAGTTTCCACAGGCAGGCAGGCACCTGGTCCCCAGTCAGGCGGGCGTGCGAAGCCGCGGCACGGAAGACGTCCCACTTAAAACGAGAGAGAGCGTCGGCAATGAGGTTCAAAGTCCCAGGAACATGGCGCGCTTTAACGGTGACATTGCGTTGGAGACATAATAGCACCAATTCCCGCAGCAAAGCCGATACCTTGGGGCATTTTGCCGCCAGCTTGTTGACCACCTGAACGACCCCCAAGTTATCGCACCACCACACCACTCGTTTGTTGGCTAATTCCTCGCCCCACAGCGTCAGCGCCACCAGGATGGGGAAGAGTTCCAAGAAGGTAATATTCTTGACCGTGCCGGCCGTGACCCAACCCGCCGGCCAACGCTCGGCACACCAACGGCCCCGAAAATACAAGCCCAGTCCGGTCACCCCCGCGGCATCCGAATACAGTTCCAGGTCCAAATTAGACACCTCCGGGGCTTGCATAATGCAAATCCCATTGAATGAAACCAAGAAGTCATCCCAGATTGCCAACTCTGCTCGCACTGCGTACGTAACCCTAAGAAAATGATGGCCCGCCCGGACGCCCGCCGTTCTGGCCGACAGACGCCGTATAAAAGCCCGGCCGATCGGTATGACCCGGCACGCGAAATTAAGGGAACCGATTAAGGCTTGCATCTGGGTTAACGTGACCTTCACCGCTCTTTTAACGACCGCAATCGACCCCTGGAGCTGCAGGAGCTTGTCGGCCGGCAACCTGCAAGACATGGCCACAGAATCGATCTCGATGCCGAGAAAAGTCAGCCGGGTCGTCGGTCCTTCCGTTTTATCATGGGCGATCGGGACCCCGAGACGCCCGGCCGTCCGCAGGAACCCCTCCAACTGACGGCGGCACAAATCATCGTCCCGCAGCCCCACAAACAGGAAGTCGTCCAGGTAGTGCACGGAGGCCGCGCAGGCATTATGCGCATCTGTCGCCCAATGAACAAAAGTACTAAAGGCCTCGAACAACGCACAAGACACAGCGCAACCCATGGGCAGGCACCGATCAATGAAGTAGTGACCGTCAAAATAAAAACCGAGCAGCGGAAAACAGGACGGGTGAATGGGAAGCAAGCGAAAAGCGGATTCGATATCCGCTTTAGCCAGCAAAGCCCCCGGACCCGCCGCACGGACCAAGGCCACGGCATCGTCAAAGGAGGCATATGTTACTGCACAGGCCGCCGGAGGGATAAAATCGTTGACGGAAGAACCGTCCGGAGAAGACAAATTGAGGATGAGGCGGAATTTACCCGGAACCTTTTTGGGGATGACCGCCAGCGGCGACAGATGCATCACCTCATATGGCTTACGCGAAAAGGGGCCAGCTATCCTTCCCCGGGCCAGTTCGTCCACCAACTTGGCCCTGGCCACGTGGGCCAAACGGGCGGCTGATCGCGAATTCCACGCCCTTCCCCCGGAACCCGGACCAGCATAAGGGATGAGAAAACCATAACGAAAACCATCGTGCAATAGCCGAGCCGCCGGACGATCAGGGTAACGCTGTAAGGTCGCAAACAGCTCCTGCAGCAGGATAGGGGAATCGGCTTTGCAGTGAAGGGACGCATCATTTAGCTCCCTTACTGGCCCCAGCACTCTGTCCCTGGGTGCATCGAAGGGCGGAATGGGTTCCTCCACACGTGGAGCACGCATGTCGGAATTTACATTCGGGGAACAGGCAAGTAAGTTTATTGAACCGCCAGCAAATGTCGGCCCCTCCCCCCGCGTTCTTAACCCCGGGCTCGCTCCTACGCCCTGCTCCGATCCGAAAGGACTGCGCCGCGGCGACACCGGCGGAATCCGCGTGGGATGGGACCCCCCCACCCCCCACACGGGGGCCTCCCCTATTTGCCGCCGCTCCTTTATTCGTCATTTGCGTGAGCCACAGGTGAATGTCCTGTGACCCCCAAGACATGAACCGGTTCCCTGCCATTTTGTCACGAAACTTCTCATCATAGTTGAGCCAAGCCCAACCGTCGTAGTCCTTAAAGGCGCCGAGGATACTATCCGCATAGGATAATAAGGAGCCATACTGAGAAGTGTCAAAATGACTAACCACGCTAGCCAGCCGCAGGAAACCGCGGACCCAGTTAACAATGTTCTTAGCAATACGCGGCCCTGCACCCCGCCGGCGGTCACGTTTTTTGGCTTTCTTGGACCCCTTCCTCCCTCCCCGACGACCCTCCAGCAACTTGAAAATATTAACAAATTTACGTTTGCGGATGCGCTTCACTAAGCGCCGAGGCACCTCTTCCCAAAGTTCGGTTAAGGAGGCCAAAGCTGGTTGGCCCGCGTCGCATTTAGGGCCCTCGTCTAAAACTGACCGCGGGCGCGCTGAACCTGCACTGGAGCTAGTAGACGAGGAGGGAGACGGGGAACTAGACGCTGGCCGCGACCTCTTACCCCGACCCTTTGCCCCCCGACCCCTGGGAACTTTACAAAACTTACCTGCGGCCGCATCACCCGCACCGGCAGAGGGAGCGCCTCCGGGCGCAGACCAACGACTGGCATCAGGGGCCGGGAAGCCGGCCGCCACGTGCTCCCGCCATGCCTCCCGGCTGGAGGGACCCGGGCGCTCATCATCCGTGGGAACAGGAAAGGATCCCACCGCAGCCTGATGTCCGGCGCGCCGATCAGCGGCCGACCGAGCGCGAGGTGCCTGGGCTGGATCGCTGAAGTCGGGACCCCAACCCGCATCCACCCGGGAAGGAAATATAAGGCCACCCATCGGGAAGGCCTGCCCCGCCTGCCAGGCCCCAAGACCCAGGTTGCCCTGGCCATGCGCTCAAGGAACGCAGACACTACAGCCGCCTCATGAGAGGCAGCCGGGATGGCAGGAGCGGGGGTGTAGCCTGGGCTGGGCACAGGCCCGGCCGGGGCCGAAACTACTGAGCCACCACGAGGCCTGCCGGCCCTGGCGGAAAAAGGCTCCTTCCCTCCCTGCTTTCTGTGAGCACGGTCCCTGGGGGGGGGGGGCACGCCGGCGCGGCAAAGGGGAACCGGGGGGGCTGGAAGGGCGCCGCGTGCGGGCTGTGGAGGGGCAGGCCGAGCTGCGTCCCCGGGTACCGGCGAGCCCCGGGTGTCGCGGGGACTGTGGAGCGCGGGAGGGGGAGATGTCCCACGTGTCCCGGGATCGCATGCGCTCAAAAGAGGCAGGGACGGCCGGGGCAGGAGTCGGCGGCACAAGCCTGGCAGCCGGGCTGGGGTCATCACGCAAGGGGCGGCCTAGGAAGGTGAAGGCGGAGACGGTCCCGGAGATGCTCGGGGGTGGGGGGGGGGGTGTGGGCGCAGGCAGGTGAGAGGCTGGGAGGAGGGGGTGGGGCAAGGCACCGAATCTGCCTCGGGGCCGCTCTCCCCCGAATCAGAGAAATAGGGGCAATGGGGGGTGCAGGAGCAGGTAGGGGGTCAAGGGGAGGCCGGCTGGACGGGGTACTCACGTCCGAAGGCCCTGGGTCGGCGGTAGCAGGAACCGCTCGTGCAGCCCGGGACCGCGCCGGAGGACGGGCGCGCGCTGCCGCCATCGGCCGGGAGGCCGTCTTCGATTTTGACCGCCGCATATGGGGACCAGTCCGACACAGCGAAGGGAACCGAGGGAACCGCGACGCCCGCAGCGAGGGATTCGGCACAAGCAAGCAGAAGCAAAAACACCTCCGCTTGCTTCGCTGCCGGATTCCGCACTGCCCGATCCCTGCTAGTCCTACTCTCCTCCTTTCCCTTTGACCAATGGCAGTGCAGCTTTTCAAATTGCTGCACTGCCATTGGCTCCTCGTCCCTTCCTCTCGGCCCCCTCCTCCCCCCCCCCCTCCCTTCCGGCTGCTGTACCTCCCGCCCGATCCCGTGTTACCTTTGGCGCTCCGGGACAGGCCCGGTTCGCCTCCTTAAAGAATGAGACCATATTTGTTTCATTCGTGGCTACCTCCACCTGCCATAGAAATGAATGGAGGGGCCTCACAAATGTAAGAAATATTACTCTTTCCACTTGTTCATATTTTCCATTCATTTCAATGGCCCATTGAAGTATATAAAGATGTACTTCTGAGAAAAAAACCCAAAACAACTGGAAACTATATCAACCAGCTCTTGTCTGTGTGACCTCTGTCAGAGCCCTTTAAAGGCCAAGGCAGGACGTTGGTAAGGAAACTAGCCAGAGGACAAATCATGGTACAGCATTTTTTTAAACCAGCCTATAGCTGCTATCTGGATCAAGTAAAGCTGATGCCCTCCCACTATAATCTGGGCATGTGCAAGAAGCAGTCTGCATTTCCTTTCGAGCTCTTCACAGAGAAGGACATCCCAGGAGAAGCTCTCTGGGAGTTTTAAAAAAGCTTAACATTTGTATTTGGCACTGGCAAATTGTTACTTCTAACCTTCTCTGTGCTGCAGTGGTCTCACGCACTATGCCAGGAAGAGAGAAAGTACACTGCAGTTGATTTTGATTTTTCTTTTCACTGTGGGAGGGTTAGGGTTGGAAACATTGTGGAGATTGCAGTTGCACCAGTGCTAGTGATTTTTGTCACTGGATACTGAGGTGAGCACAGTACACTCAGAGACTGAAGAGAGGAGTCTTACTAGATTTCCAGTCTTTTTTGTCTCTTAGTGTTTCACAGTATTTTTGGGTGCGGACTCAGCACTACTGCACATAGTACAGAACACAGTTCTCAATAAAATGAGTGGTACTGTGAGTGGAGGTAGAGTTACAGTAACAATACATTCATTTGTAATAGAAAAACTCCCAGTAGGCAGTGCACTTCAACAAATTCTACCACATCAAGAAAAGAGAGAGGAAGGGATCTTGGCAGGATTGGTAGCTTTGGCAGGGATAGCAATAAAAAAAGGCAGTTCATCACCTAAAATAAAGAGGGACTTATTTAGGTCCAAAATGGTAGGAGAGGAAGGTGGCTCAATGCAGAAGACATTTCTTTGTGACTTTCTGTGATGCAAATATGGGAAAGGCAATAGAACTTGGGGTCTTTCAGGTATCCATTGCTGCTTACCACTACTGCTGCACCTGGCAGAGAGGGATGCCCTAGAACTAGAGCCCAATGATGTTGGGAATCCATTCCTGAAGAACCTCATAGGGAGGTGCAGTGGCAAGATGACTGAAAGCACCTTGAACGCCTTGTTGCCACTCTGCCTACTTGCCATGCCACAGATGTACAACCTTATGGGTGTTGTTCCTACCACTTTGCCTAAATGCCATTCCTCTTAAATAATCACCTTGGGGGTTTTGCTGCTACTGTTCTGCCTATCTGACAAGCTTTAGGGGTCTTGCTGCCACATGTCTACCTGCATACCCCAGATATGCCACCTTAGGGTTTTGCTGCCATATATCTTCTGTAATGACCCAGATGAACCACCTTAGGGTCTTGCTGCCACATGCCTACCTATAATGCACCAGATGTACCACCTTAGGGTCTTGCTGCCACATGCCTACCTGTAATGACCCAGATGAACCACCTTAGGGTCTTGCTGCCACATGCCTCTCTGTAATGCCACAGATGTACCACCTTAGGGGTCTTGCTGCCACATGCCTACCTGTAATGCCCCAGATGTACCACCTTAGGGGCGGATTTTCAGAGCCCTGCTCGCCTAAATCCGCCCAAAACCGGGCGGATTTAGGCGAGCAGGGCCCTGCGCGCCGGTGAGCCTATTTTACATAGGCCTACCGGCGCGCGCAGAGCCCCGGGACTCGCGTAAGTCCCGGGGTTCTCCGAGGGGGGCGGTCCCGGTCGTCGCGGCGTTTAGGGGGCGTGTCGGCAGCGTTTTGGGGGCGGGTACGGGGGCGTGGCTACGGCCCGGGGCGGTCCGGGGCGTGGCTGCGCCCTCCGTACCCGCCCCCGGTCGCGTCCCGGCGCGCAACAGGCCCGCTGGCGCACGGGGATTTACTTCTCCCTCCGGGAGGTGTAAATCCCCGGAGAAAGGTAAGGGGGGGTGTAGACAGGGCCGGGCGGGTGGGTTAGGTAGAGGAAGGGAGGGGAAGGTGAGGGGAGGGTGTTAGAGGATTCCCTCCAAGGCCGCTCCAATTTCGGAGCGGCCTTGGAGGGAACGGGGGTAGGCTGCGCGGCTCGGCGCGCGCCGGCTATACAGAATTCATAGCCTTGCGCGCGCCGATCCAGGATTTTAGTGGATACACGCGGCTCCGCACGTATCTACTAAAATCCAGCGTACTTTTGCTGGCGCCTGATGCGCCAGCAAAAGTACGCCTATTCGCGTTTTTTGAAAATCTACCCCTTAGGGTCTTGCTACCACATGCCTCCCTGTAATGCCCCAGATGTACCTCCTTAGGGTCTTGCTACCACATGCCTACCTGTAATGACCCAGATGAACCACCTTAGGGTCTTGCTGCCACATGCCTACCTGTAATGCCCCAGATGTACCACCTTAGGGTCTTGCTGCCACAAGCCTTCCTATAATGCCCCAGATGTACTAACTTAGGGGTCTTGCTGCCACATGCCTACCTGTAATGCCCCAGATGTACCAACTTAGGGGTCTTGCTGCAACCACTCTCCCTACTTGCAATGCCCCTTACGTAGAACCTTAGAGTTATTAATGTTACTCTGCCTAAATACCTGCTCCAGATGTGCCACCTTAGAGGTTTTTCTGTCACATCTCAAATGGTCATGCCACAGATGTACCATCTTAGGGGTCGTGCTGCTACAAGCCTGCCCACCATTCCCCTCATATAGAGCCTTAGAATACAGCTGCTCCCAATCTGCCTACTTGCCATGTCCCAGATGTACCACTTTAGGGGTCTTGTTGCCACCAATCTGCTTCCCTACCTTGCCCCTAATATACCACCTTGGATCTCATGCTGTTAATATACTATGCCTACCTGCCATGCCCATCATGTACCAGCATGTGAATTTTGGTTCCTCCATGGTTGCTGTTTGGATCTCAGCCTAGTTATCCCACCCTGTTTGTTGGTTGGTTATACTGGAGTATTTCCCCCCCCCCCCCAAAAAAAATGGTTTAAACCCTTAGGAGATAAATGTATGACATATTGCATTCTGTACAGAAGCTTCCTTGGGTTCTTGTTGCCTGGACAAAAAGAAGTAGTGCTGGGGGCATTACTTTATTTATTTATTTCAATGTGGCTTTATTTTTTTTCTAGGGAACACTTATTTGGGGTACTGTTGTCAGCTGAAATAAAATAGGAAATGTCAACGAATGGCAATCACTCCTACCTTCAAAAGAACCCCACAACAATGGGGTAACCTTTGGGTGGGCAATGTAGGTTGGTGGTGGGATACATTATGGGGCATTGGCCCATTTTTTTGTACAAGAGATGAACCTTATAAGGCAGAGGTTGCAAAGGGGTTCCTTTTCTTTACATTTATGGGCCAGACTGGGGTGGTTGTAGGGAAATTGCCACTTCCCCACAGACCATTAGGTATTTATTCCACAAGGCTGGGGAAGGGGCTTTTCACCAGGCTGTGTGGCCTCTTTAGTGCAGCAGACTCTATGCATACAAAGCTCAGCTCACCCTGGATTGCTGATAAAGATAACTACATTTCACAGAGTCACATTTGTGGGCATTTTAACAGTTTTGCCTGCAAAGCCACTTTTGCAAAATGATTTCACACTTTAGTACAAAAGCTTAGTTAGTAGCAAAGTTAGGGGGTCATTCATCATTTTGCTATAAGGCTTTAATGAAGAGTTGTTCTGAGAGTGTGAAAGAGAAACAGAGAGAGAGTGCATCAAGCTAGGCTGAGAGTGCATTATACAAATCTTTTTCTGTTTTCCCTTTCATCACTCCAAATGACATAAAATGTCGTATCTGTGACCGTGCATGTAAAAGTGCCCCCCTAAGCCTTCCCCAACCCCCCAACCCCCACCCCGAGATAAAAGTCCCCCCTATTACAGTGGTATAAATAGTAAAGTGACCTCTCTCTCATCTAAAATGCAGTAAAAACATTTTCGGCCGGTTTCGCATTTAGTGATAATACTGCAAATATCTCGGGAGCTGGAACATTTGCCTAGCCACACACACACACACACACACACACACACACACACACCCCTTTCTTTTTCGCGGGTGCTATGCTTGCTATAATAATAGCAAAATGATGAATCTAGGCCTTAGTTCTGTAGTAGAAGCATTACATTTCAGTGATAGTACTGGAGTTTCATAGCAACATAAGTTAGACAGCCTTCTAGTTTCTGGAATACTTCCTGTTTCCCAACCTGCTCTTTTCACTATTCCCAAGGCCAATCCACTCCCCCGGAGGTGTGGTTCTGTAGCTATACTATCAGATTCATGACTTGCAGCACCTTAGAATTATCAGTGTCATCTAGTGCAGGGGTGGCCAACTCTGGTCCTTGAGAACCAAAAACAGGCCAGGATTTCAGGAGATCCACAATGAATATGCATGAGATGGGTTTGCATAGAATGGAGGCTGTGCATGCAAATCTATCTCAAGCATATTCATTGTGGATCTCCTGGAAAAAAAATGGAGTTGGCCACCCCTGATCTAGTAGCTTAAATGCAAGGGAAATTGCTAGGGTCCTGTCCAGCACTCCTCTTCGTGAGCCCATCACTCTGGTCCTTTTATCACTGCACTGATTGATTACCCATTGAGTGGCACATCAACTCTGGTTCACAAGATTCTTCCTGATAATTCTATTCCCTGGATTCCTTCTGTTCTTCACATTTATGTCCCAACATGTGCACTTCGATCTGCACACTTTCACATGCCTGAGGATCCTACTTTTTGCGCCTGGATGAGGCCCGAGCACATGCATTCTCACTTCCAAATGAAATATACAGTAAGATTTCTGGATTGTGTAGCTTCCTTCAGGAAAGCAGTGAAAACATTTGGACAGTGATTGTCTCTTGAACCTCCTTCCAATGAAGATTCTTCAATGTTAATCATCTCTTTTATTCAGCACAGTTGCTCTTTTATGTTACTGTCTTCTTCTTGTTCTATTTTAAATTATGTATGTGACCTTTGTTCTCTGCCTTTAATGATTTTGGAAATGAGAGAAATATGAGTATTTGAAATGAATAAATAAATAAATAGATAAACAAACAAACAAATAAATAAATAAATAAATGAGCTATCCTGTCTCCCTGGTCAGACCCTGATTTGAGTACCACTAAAGCTGTATCTTTACAAAAGGGCTCCTGGCCCAGTTCTGAGTAATATATTCAGTTTTTTTCAAGCACTGAAATGCTAGTTACATGGCAGATGCCTGTTTTTGGAAACACTCCAAATGTGCTTGTGGTTACTCTAAATAAGATTTTCAATTATTGGTCTAATGGTCTTATCTATCCAAGTAAGCTGAAATGTATCTTGACAACACCCGAAATGCAATGTTCTATTTAAAGACATAATTTAAATCCTTCTTGAAATCTAATAAACATTCAAATATGCAAAGAACAGTTTTGAATCTTCCATTTGTCAAACATGATAATATCGCAATCCTATATAAGCCCAGGAACAAATATTTCTAAAGTTTTGCCTTTGTTATAAGTAGTAAACAGTAATCAAAAACAAAACAAACAGAAGCAAAAATATCCCAAAATCAAATATGAATAGTAAAGGAGAGTGGGTCTGAACAATAATAATCTATGAAAATAAAAAAAGCCCCCCAATTTATTTTGAACAGTGTATCAAAGCTCACACACGTACATGAAAAGAGAACTTACAAAGCCTAACTGAGAAATAAATCTAGGGGGGATCATACATAAGCAACAATGATATTCTTGACAACAATATTGTAACTACATACAGTACTTCCATGAAAAAGTCCAATTTTGTTAGTATTTTTACAATTGCTGTCTCAAAGAGCAAACTTTCAAAAAGGTATATCATTCTAAGAGTGTGAGCAAGAATATAATTATTGCCTATGTATGATTCCTTCTTAGATTTAATGCTCTTTTGGGCTTTGTGAGTTCCCTTGTGATCATTAATCAAAGTACATGATTTTTCATTACTACACGGTACACTTTTTCTTTCTTCATTATTAAAGCAATAAATCTTGAATAAAAATAATGAAATAAAATAACTTTAGCAGAATATTCCCCCTACTGTAAACATGAAGGTACAATGATCCATGATAAATACAATTAGAATAATAAACCGAATCAAAAATTCACCGTTGGAAGCATATCCTAATATAGAACAGCTAATAAAGTTAACTCCCACCCATCCACACCCCCACCCACTTTCATGCATTACACCAGGACTTTGCATTGTACTACAATAAAGCTGAGTACATATGTTCTGGGCCCAGAGGTATAAATCAGAGCTCTATTAACTGTGCTCATGCAAACACATGTTACTCTTTGAATCAGAGGCAGCTTGTGTGTAGGCACGGTGGTGTTTCTTTTCATACCACCAAAAATAAACTGAGATCAAAAATGTAAAAAGGTATCAGAGAAGGATGATGTCAGAAGATGACAGAGAGGCAATGGTGGACTCCAGGGAAGAAGAAGACATTAGGAGAGGGAGTGTAGGCAGAAAACAGAAACATTGAAACACAAATCAGGAAAGGACCATACAGCCTGTCTTGTCTGCCCATCCACAACCACTCATCTCTGCAATCATTTCCACTCCCTCACAAAGGGGTAGCAGATGGCTAAAAAGACGAGTGAGGTGGGAGGGAGAGGTCAAATTGAGAGGGAATAATACTTTTCACACCACTTCTTTTTTGAGGCATCACATACCACTGGTTTGAATCATAATTGGCAATGGTTAAAACAGTGTAATATATAATCATTTAACATGGATTCTTGATTGGATTAGCAGCAGATTAAACCTACACTCATCGTAGGCCTGGATTCATCATTCTTCGCGTGCGCTAAGCCCTTAGAAAATAACCCCCTTAGTTTGGTCTGAAGATTTCAAGGCAGTCTCTTAATGTCCAAGGGAAGGCAATTTTCAAAGCTTTTTCCTTGCTGACACATCCCTCTCCCTCCTCCCCCCAGCCATAATTATTATACAACTTTTCAGCAATTACTTCCACAGATAACATTTAATGTAGCAACTGATAGTTTATAAATAATTTGTAACTGCCATATATGGCTTAGTAATTTAATAACAAACATATTTAATTGCTATCAGATGACAATATTAAACAGAAGTAATGCAATATCTTGGAGGCTCTTGTAAATTTAAATTACCCATAGAACTTATCTAAAATGCTAATATTTTTTGCATAGGTATAAGGTAACATTATTTTTGATGCACACCCCGTCCGCGCCCGGCCCGCACATGGGCCTACTCACCTCGCTAGCTCCTCTGCAGGTCACGGGTCGGCCTCCCGAGCAGCAGCCGTGAGCTCCTCCAGGTCTCGACATCCCGCGGTAGCAGTCGCCGGGCCTTCCACTGCGCACCAGGCCTCACGCCGGAGTTCAGCGTCCTCGGTGGCATTGGCCACGCCCCTATGCGTACGCGCGGACCGCCCAGCCTCTTGTAGGGCCAGGGGCGGGTCCTAGCTCCGCGGCGCGGCCTGATTGAACGTATGATATAAGGAAGTTCCTGCCTGCATTTCCTTGCCTTGGCAATCGGGTCGGCACTGTAAGTGTACTAGTTTGCCTCCGCGTTCACAGTCTTGTTCCAGTCTTGTTCCAGCGTCTTACTGTTCCAGTGTCCTATTGTTCCAATGACCTACTGTTCCAGCCTTGTCCAGCGTCCTTCTGTTCCAGCGTCCTTCTGTTCCAGTGTTCGTCTGTCCTGTCTCCCTAGATAGTACCCTTGGACTGTCTCTCTGGTACTGACCTCAGTCTGCTCCTTGACCATTCTGCTCACTGCCTGGATCTTGACTTCTGCCTGCCTTTTGACCTTGTCTGATCTCTGAAACCTGACCCCTTCTTCGTTGACTACTCCTCAGACTGATCCTCGGAATCTGACCCCGGCTGCCATCGATCACGTCTCCTGATTCTGGCTTTGTCCCTTGCCTTGTCATCGCCTATGCTGTATTGGTCTTCCTGGGTTCTCCAGACCTACACCCTAGTGACCGACCACGCTTCCTTACTGCTCGTGGGCATGCCTCTCTACTACCTCTCCGGGAGACTCTGCGAGGCCCACCTAGGTCCCCCCCAGGCTCCACCTGGGGGGACCGTGGGCTTCCAGTGGTGAAGCTCATCCTAGCTTCTGTCTCCTCCTGTGCTCCGCCCCCTGGGGGCAGGTGCTTCCTGGTTCCTACCAGGGAGCCGTTCTTCACTGCTCCAGGACAAGGGTCCACCTCCAAGAGCAACAATTTTGCCTATATTAGCACATACAGTACCTATATGCAATATATGTAAAAAGTAAAAACCATTTACTATATGTATCTGGTCTTTAGAAATTCATAAGATCTGTGTATTTATATAGATAGATAAATAGATAGACAGATATTTCAAACTATTGCACTAGAACAGTTCTGATTCTTGACATACTGAATATAGGATCTAGTCATGTGAATAAATGAAGGAAACAGTTATTCTAGAGATTATTGTGCTTCATTATTGATATGTGCATGTTTTGGAGTGGTCTGAAATGCCCCATAACAAGTCATTAGACATCTTACAACATGTACACATAATTGAAATCACCTGTTTGCCAATTTCTCCACCAGTTCACCCAGTTCATCTCCAGTTCATTGAGACCCTCCTAATACTTCACCTGAACTCCCGCTAGTTCACTTAGACCTCCAATGCAACAATAGCAGACAACAGACAAATCTGCTATCAATAGTGCTATATAATTAGCAAATGTTCAATTGCTTGAATAAGATTTCTAATATATTTGCATAAATCTCATAGCAACTTACAAGCTTGTTACAGCATAACTATCTGCTTCAACAGCAGGGGGAATGAAGAAAAGTGGATCTATATACAGATAACAACCAACAAGGACTGAAATACATAGTCTGGGTAAACAAATTAGCATGGGTGTAGCTTGCTTATTGCGGCGGTTACTACCCCTAACTAGAGATGTGAATCTGAACCGGAATCTGATCGGTTCCAGTTCCGATTCAAAATCTTAAAATTTTGATTGTCCGGCTCGACTTTTTTTTTGTTATCAGCTCCACCCGATCCGATAACAAAAAAACCCTCCCCCACCCTCCCGAACCCCCAAAAACCACTTTAAAATTACCTGGTGGTCCAGAGGGGGCGCGGGGAGTGACCTCCTGCTCTCGGGCCATTGGCTGAATTAATAAAAATGGTGCCAATGGCCCTTTGCCCTTACCATGTGACAGGGAATCCGTGCCATTGGCCGGCCCCTGTCACATGGTAGGAGCACTGGATGGCCGGCGCCATCTTTAAAGATGGCACTGGATGGCCGGCGCCATCTTTAAAGATGGCACTGGCGATCCAGTAAATGGTTGGTGCCATCTTTAAAGATGGCGCTGGCGATCAGTGCTCCTACCATGTGACAGGGGCCGGCCAATGGCATGGATACCCTGCCACATGGTAATGGCAAAGAGCCATCGGCGCCATTTTTATTAGTGGCAGCCGATGGCCTGAGAGTGGGAGATCGCTCCCCGCGCCCCCACTGGACCACCAGGTAATTTTAAAAGGTTTGGGGGGGGGTCGGGAGGGTGGGGGAGGCTAAGGGGGTCAATTTAAAGGGTCGGGTGGGGTTTTTTTTTATCGGGCCATCGGCGCCATTTTTTCAGTGGCAGCCAAAATGGCGCCGATGGCCCGAGAGCAGGAGATCGCGCCGGGACCCCCCCCCCCCACTGGACCACCAGGTAATTTAAAACATTTTGGGGGGTTCGGGAGGGTGGGGGATTAGTTTTAAAGGGTCGGGGTGGGTTTAGGGGTTGTTTTGGTGTGATGTTTTCCCGTCCTCCCCCTTCCCCCGATTTACGATTTTTTCACGATAAATCAGGGGAATTTCTATTGTATCGCGACTCTAACGATTTTTGACGATTTGAAAAATATCTGACGATTTTTTTAAATTGTCAAAAAACGATTCACATCCCTACCCCTAACTAATTAAGCTAGATATTTCACTTAGATGCAGCTCCAACACTGCTCTCTACATTAATGGTGGGGGTGGAAGGGAAATAGAACCAAAAGGTTACTAAGAGCCAAGAGTAACAGATAAGTATGATAGAAAAAAAAAAGTGCGAAGCTTGCTGGGCAGACTGGATGGGTAGTTTGGTTTTCTTCTGCCGTCATTTCTATGTTTCTATGTTTCTTGGTCCCACCCTATATTGCGCAGGTATATGTGTCCATGAAACTGAAACTACCTGTGTATTTTTTGTTTATAAGTAGCATGTATGCAGGTATAAGCTACTTATGTGTATATATACTAAATATGAGTGTAACTTCTTTGAAAATTCATCTTTAAGTTTGTACCTGAAGCCACAGAGGGTGAAATGACTTGCCCAAGATCACAAGGCCTGCCAGTAAGATTTGAAACCTGGCTTCCCTGGTTCTTAGCCCACTGCTGTAACCACTAGGCTGCAAATTCTTCAATCCATGTTGCGATTGTCACTTCCCGACGGCTTCACTCTGCCTACCTTTCCTTTTTTGCGGCTCCTCCTGCTCTTCACGGATGCATGGCTGCCGCGGTGTCCGCCTGCCGTCCTTTCCGGCGTCCCTGGACCAGCTTGGGCGCTGCCTCCCGCCATGTTCTACAGGTACCTTAGGGCACGCGCGCCGTGCGGCCCTCATTCTTATTTCCTCATTGGCGCGTTCCTCAGGGGCGTCCCCCTGTGATGACGTCACGCTGCCCGGATATTTAAGCCTACAGTTTATTGCTAGCCATTGAGTTAGCAAGGGGAATTCTTACGGATGGGATTCGCTCTCCGTACCCAGCTACTCTTCCTTTCCAACTTCTATTGGACTCTTTCTGCTAATGGGGTTTTCTATCACATGCAATATTTTGATAAATCCAGGCCTAAGCCAGATAAGTGGCTGAATATGCCACTTGTGAGTTATCCATCTCAATGTTTTTTGAATATCTACCTCTTTATGATTTTTCTACATCAGTCACAAGTCTGCTGCATGCGTTTGTGCTAGTTGATGTTGACTCTTTATTCAATATCAAAATATATAATGATAAATAACCTTGAATCTGATACCTCAGCAAATATGAGGATTATTTTCAGAGAACTGTGCAGGGCCCCTATATATTCACGCATATGGCTGACAATATTTTATAACCTGCGCAAATAAGTTACGTGCTAATTATAAAATACACAAATGTGTAACTCCCAATATGCAAGTGTTTATATGCTTATGTATGAATACCTGCAATGCACTGAAAGAGCATATTGAACCCATGTCCTCTTCCTACCTATTTGATAAAGATATGTATTTATATTTTGCACATGGGAAGAAAATAAAACACTGATTAATGCACATAGGTTGATATATTTTAAAACTTGAGTATGTAATTAGAAATTACCAGTTTTGCAATTCCTGCACCAGTTTACTCAGTCCTTCTCCAGGTCATCAAGACCCTCCTAATTCTTCAGTCCTACCAGTTCACACAGACCTCCCACCCAACCAATAACTGACAACAGACCTGTCTGATATCAATTACATAAGATAATTAACAGGTATATAATTGTTTGAATAAGTTACCATACATAGTCATGTAAGTCTTTTAAATTAGCAATTTAGGCCATAAATCTTGGCTCCCACTGCAGATCGCCACAGACTTTCTCTAGACCACCCCTTTTTACTCATGTAGGTGTTATACTTGTACTTGGTTTGTGGGCCCTTGGGAGAGAGCTGACTCCATACACAGGGAGGAGCCCTGTGGGGACTCTCCACGACAGGCAGAGTCTCAGCAGTGATGGACAAAGGAGTCAGAGAAATATTTATTATACAGCAAAGAGAAACCCGAGGAGAGGGTTAGTAAACTCAGTCCTTGAGTAGGAAGACCTGAGATGGATTCTCCGGTAGTGGTCTGCAGACCTGTCTGATATCAATTATCTCAGTGGTTCTTGTGAGTGGTAATCTCCAGTAGTGATCCGCAGCGTGGGGTAGGCCGGAGACAGATGTTGGTAGCATGCACAAGACAATGTGGATCCGGTAGTGGTCCACAGAGCAGGGTAACCCGAGGATCCGCACAGGAAGAGAGAAGCAAAGTTGTAGATCAGGACTAGTACTCACTCTGAAGTGTAGTGGTAGAGATGTCGTTGTAGCAGCAGCAGAGACCCAGAGCAGGAACACTGAAGGGTCGTCCATGGAAGTAGCGAGAGGAACTCACTAAGCTGGTAAAGGTGAGACTCGCAGAGACAGGTCTCCGAGGAGCGGATAGCCCTGAGTGCAGCAAGGCCCCTGAGGAGCAGGTACCTGAGTCACTCAGTCTGGAACGCAGGAACAGCGAGGCGAAGCATCTCAGAGGAAAGGAGCAAGATGGAATCCTTGCTAACTCGTTGGTAGGAAGGTCTGGTAGGCTTAAGTACACGTATGCAGTGACGTCATGCAGAGGGGATGCCCCCGAGGTTCCCGCCATGATGTGGATAAGACAAAGGCAGGCGCGCACACGCATGCCCTAAGTTACACCAGATTCAAGATGGCGACCGTGATCGCCACATTGTCCCGGGAATGCCAGGGAGGTCGGCGTGCAGAGGTAGTGGTGGCCATCTTTCCCAGATTCGGAGCTACTGGCAAAATGAGGTGAGCAGCAAAGATCACAGCCATCTGCGACCGACAGGCGCAACAGTAGATATGTACGTGAAAGCAAAAATATGCACATATGTCTCTTGTTTATTAAATAGCGTTTATGCAAGTATGCTAAGTTTTACATGTATAACTCTTTGAAAATTCACCCCATGTATGTTTTCAACTTAGACTATTTCTAAGCCATTGATTAGATATAAAGAGATTATTTTCCAAAGTCATTTCCTCTGGTAAAACAGTGTGTTACCCACAGAAATGGGCATTTGAAAATTGAGAACACTATATTCAGGTAAAAGTATATGCACAGTGAAACTAAGCACATATATTTATCCACAGCAGGGGAGGCATCGTTGGGGCAGGGTTTGGAATTGAATGCATGCTTCTGGAATTTCAAAAGTATGCATATAGGGGTAGATTTTAAAAGGGTGCGCGCGGGCGTACATATGCGTGCGCTAGCCGGTGTGCGCATATGTACACCTGATTTTATAACTTGCACATGCAAGTTATAAAATCAGGGGTCGGCACGTGCAAGGGGGTGCACAATTGTGCACCTTGCGCGTGCCGAGCCATGCTGCCTTCCCCCGTTCCCTTCCAACCTAAGCTGACCTTCCCACCCCTTCCCCTAACCTTTCTCCTCCCTAGTTGTACTCTAAACCCCCCGACCTTTATTTTACCTTTTGCGCCTGCCTCTGGGCAAATGGCCACTTTGCCAGGAGCCGCTGACTCTGCCCCGCCCCAGACCGCCTCTCCCCGCCCCTTTTTGCAAGCCCCAGGGCTTAAACGCTTCCCAGGGCTTTACGCGCGTAACCTTTTTAAAATCTGGCCCATATTGTTAATCAGAAAATGTACCCTCACATAAAGCCGTGTAAATGTGTGCAATTTTCAAAGTGAAATGTGCATACTTTTATTTTGAAAATTAGTGCAAAGTCTGGGGATCAAAAGTACCCCTGGACGTTACAGATATGTGGCCAGTCTGAAGACGGTCCTCATAATTATAAAATAGGATAAAAAGCTAATTAAAATGAAATATAGAACAAATGGATAGTAGGATACCATGTTAAAAAGGAATTTCCTTTTTGCAAATACTCCAATAGCCTGCCTTGTAGCTATCTCAGAATGCCCACAAATGGTAAAGAACCTGAACTGTTATTCTCTATAAATGGAATAAAGAAGAAACATGTCAAAAAATCAAGACATGCTATTATGTCAACCATATTACTTTCTAGAACCAAATTCTAATTGAATAGTAATAGAAGTATGTGTTATTCCTGCTGTGATATTGTATTACTTTTTTGTTCATTTTCTCCACAATTATATATATATTCATAGAAATTAGTCACTTCAAAGAGGACTGCATGGCTCAGTAGTCTGACACATGGAAACTAAGCCATTCATTTCTAGCAAGCATCTGTACCATCTCGTGACCATGAAGTCCTCTATCTGAAATAAATTGTTAGGTTCAGTCATGGAATATAAGGGAAGATAAGGACTGTGAGATCAGTTCAGTCTGTCCAACTTGCTTCCTTTTGCAATACTAAATTGATCTCTGTCTTTTCCTTAATTTTTTTTTTTGAGGTATTTGAATATGTGCACATATCTTCTCTTTCTTTCTTGTCCTCTATGCCATACAGTTTCATCCCATGGAGCTTTTGATGCAGACATGGTGGCATTTCTGCAGCCCTCTTCTAAACTCTGTCTCTATCCTTATGGAGCTACAACCTCCAGAACTGGATACAAGGCTCCAAATGAAGCTTTACTAATGGCTGATCACCTCTTTATTAGTTATAACTCTTTCTACATACTCCAGCGTTCCTCTGACTATGGTCATTACCTTGTCTCACTATTTCCTGTGGATATATGACTATAACCCAAGAGCAACTATCATTTTTGGTATTAATTAGTAGTTTCAGCGCAGCTCTCTAATTTTAAATGGTTAAGAACTATAAACTAGTTCCTCATCTCAAGATGTGATTCTCTTCTGAAAGCATTTGTGACAAACTGGAGCAGGGCATTATACATTTCTTCATCTTCTACTGCCCCATCTCTGTGGACTAAACAAACTGCTTTCCTATGCTATCAATTTGATACTTTTCACAATCATCAAATTAATAATTCATAATAGAAAAGAACAAGCCCCATTTGCATGAGATGTTTACTCATTTGCATGTTGGTGCATGCTAATTTTAGCACATTTCTGCTAACAACCTGAAGGACAGTATAGTATGCGGCTATTCTTAACACATGCTAAAGACCTCAACATATTCACTTAGCCTTAGTGCATAGGCTTGTACATCTAATTTTGAAACAGACAGAGGATAACTTTCATACAACTATCCGCGATGGCATATATGCGCATATATGTCTGTGTATATATTTACAATAGTATTTTATAACCCATGCATATCATATACACATGGATTATAAAATCCGTGTACCTCTACTCCACAACATACACGTGCTTACGTGCAAATACATGCAATGCACTGAATGTGAGTATTTCAATGCATTGATCATGAGTACTTTTTAAAAACTATGGGGTCGATTTTACAGAGAAGTGCACGCGATTCCCAGTGCGTGCATATGGACGTGCTGATTTTATAACATGCGTGCACCGGAGCACACATGATATAAAATCTGATGGCTGCGCGCACATGCGCGCTGGATTTTAAAACCCGCATACGCATGTGTGCATGGTGTCCGCGGGGGGGGGGGGCAAATTTTCACTAAATACGCATGGTGACGCAATCGGGCCTTCCCCAGTTCCCTCCCACTCTGCTCCAATTAAGGAGTGGACTGGGAGGGAACTTCCCTACCACCCTGCCTAACCTACCTTCCTTCCCTTTCCCCTCCCCTCCCCTCCCCTCCCCACCCCCTAAACCTAACCTAACCTACCCAACATTTAGTATTTTATTACTTACTGCTCCTCTGGAGCAGCAGTAATCTCCGTGCGCTGACCCGCTGTGGTGCACTCTTCCCCAGAACAGCAGCTAATGGACGCTGTCCCGGCTGGCCTCTGTCCCGCCCGCCCCCCCCCTCCCCCCACACACCCAGACACTTGTGCTCGTACCTTGGTTTATGCGCGTGGCCGGTCCTGTTATAAAATGCGCGCTGCACGCCCAAGGCCCGGCCACGCGCATAAACCCTGGTTTTGACACGCGTAGGCCTTTGAAAATTCAGCCATATATGTGCAAAAATAAAGTAGGACTTGTGTACAACCCAACTTACACATAATTTAAATGACTAGTTTACCAATTAGTCCATCAATTCGCTCAGTCATTCTCCAGGTCATTGAGACCTTCCTGGCTCTTCAGTCTGAACTCCTCCCAGTTCACCCACATCCCTCCCCCACTCAGTATTTGTCTATAAAGAATTTTACTATCAATTACACCAGATAATTAGCAGGTGTAAATATACACAGGTAACTTACATAGGGACATTGTTTTCGTAGGTTATAAAATAGCAACTAATACGCGTACAAGTTGGCCTGACCACAGAATGCCCTTGGCGCACCCTTTTTTTCTACAAGCAAATGTATTTGTGCACCATTACTTGCGCACGAATTTTAGACTTGTATAAAATAGCATTTACGTGAATATGTGCTATTTGTGCGTGCTTTTGCTAATTTGTACTTGCGCAACTCTTTTTCACCTTAAAATCTAAAGTATGTGCATACGTTTATAAAATATGAATTGCACAAGCACAGGCTACTTACGCATGTATATGCAAATTTTTATGTGCGTGACTCTTTGAAAATTACCTCCATAATTAGCATCTGAATGCCTTTAACTTTAGTCCCTGTTCACACAAGGAGAACTTGGAGCGAGCAACTGGGACCCAGATTTTCCTATAAAAATAGTAACTGCAAAAATAAGACTCCTGCTATTACTCATATTTTCTGAAATTGGACTAAGTACAGTTTACAGAGATATATGGCAAAACTTTCTGATACAAGGGGCTTAATTCTCAGAGACATCTAAAACAAAAGGCTCTCCAGGACAGGTTTAGGAATTACTGACCTTAGGGCAAAACGTTTTCTCCGTAAAAACAGTATTTGCACAATACAGTACCCCTACCAAAAGTAATATTCTCTATAACTGACCAAAATAAGGGCTTCAAGAATTGCAGCAAATTCATTATTTTAAATCTAGAATTTCCATGAAGAGGAACATCAGTACTGAGAATATTTGTAATGCAACACTTTTCTTCCAATTTATGAGAGGTTTGGCAAACAAAACTGGGGAAAGACAATGTTCTATTTTTAAACTATGCAATTTACATAGTTTAAAAAAAATATGGCTACTTTTTGGTTCGGCCACTGAATTCATATAGACAAGAAAGTTGGATTAGATCGTGTTACGGCTCTCTGATACCATCTGCCTATTTTCCATCAAAACAGTTACTGAACAATAAGGTATCCTACTACTAGCCGTGTTTTATAAAATAGATGAAATGATATTTTTAGAAATGCATGACTGTTTGTTCTTTCTCCAGCAATGCTATATTATCTGTAATCCTTCTTGAAGTGGAACATTGTTACTGAAAAAGGAATCCCTTCAGTCCCACAAATTTTGACCTTAGAAAGAGATTATAAGTGATTGTTACAAGGCAGCCATGAGAGCTTTCCACTAATGAAAATCCCTTCTTCTGAAAAATAAATGTAGAATCTTCCTAGATAAACCTGAATAATGAATACACAAATGTGGTTCATTATTCATTATTGCAAAAATACTCTTAATTCCTTCGGTCATATGAGTGACGATCATCTTGGCAGTGAAATAGTTAAGGTGCTGTGTTTATGTACTCCTACTCCACTCTCCCCAAGAATTCAACCTTTGACAGCAGCAAGGAAGAAGGGCACACAGGACGTTTGGATGTGTTACACTTTTATAGGTTAAGGGCTGCAATGCATGCGCCTTATCATGTGGACTACACAAAACAGTCTTACTGCAGAAAGATACTGCTTGAACTGATTGATTGGAATGGCAACTTGGGTGAGTCCCAGGCTGCACGACATAATGTGCCTTCAGTGTCCGCCTCCCTGCTCCCTCCTTACATCTTCTGGACTGCATTGTTTCCATGCCTATGTGGAGGGTTTGGAGGCGGGGAATGTCCTTAGGTACTTTCAAGCCAGGCAGCACAAATTTGTTTGCTAGTTGCCTGGGAAGTGCACAGGATCAAAGGAGAAGGAGAGGTCCGGGATGGGTATATATATATATGGGAGATGAACCCTCCCCCGCCTCCTTTTGTCACTCTGTGGGTTGCTAATGCAGGTATAAATGGCTTCCATCACCCTCCCTCCTGCTGTTTACTAAAATGCTGATCCCAGAAGGAAATGCAGTGGGAAAGCTCGTTCCACTGGACGCGGCACCATCCTGCAGTCTATGGTAGACGCTCTGGGTCACAGGTGACAAACTCCGGTCCTCGAGGGCCACAAACAGGCCAGGTTTTCAGGATATTCACAATGAATATGCATGAGATAGATCTGCATGCTCTGCCTCCAATGTGTGCAAAACTATTTCATGTAGATTCATTGTGGTTATCCTGAAAACCTGGACTGTTTGTGGCCCTCGAGGACTGGAGTTTGCCACCCCTGCTCTGGGTGGTAAAGGAGCAGGGTATGTGGACACAAGTACAGGATCTGAAGGGGGATGGGGCCCCGAGTGAGACCCCTCTTCCTCTCCCTGCCCACCGGGCAAAAACACGCGGAGGGCTGTGAGATTTGGTTCCGGGAATTTTGCAGCATTTTATTAGAAATCCAGAATTGGCTTAAGGAAAATCATCGGTTTTGAATTTAATTAAGACTGAAGCTTTACGGGTCTCTCAAAAGCATATACTAGAAATTATTCATAGTTGAAAATTTTTTGATGTCAGTATTTCTTTTTCTGAGCAAGACCTTGGTTTTCAGCTTGACTCTTCAGAGCATTTTAGAAACGGCCCAGCCATGTGCTTATCTCCTGGTACGCCAGTAGTGCTGGGCCTTTAAAAAGGGGCGGGGAGGGGGCGGGGCCAGTCGGAACAACAGCCATTAGGACCTGTCCTGGGGAAGTGCGCGCCAGCAGCCGGCCAGTGTGACAAACTTAATGCTGCTTCTGGGAGCAATAAATAAGGGTAAATAGAGTAGGTTTAGGAGTTATGAAACAGGGGGAAAAGAGGAAGGATGGGTAGGGGGATAGGGAAGAAGGCCTGATTGCCTGATTGTCACCGCACATTTTTTACTAAAATTTCCCCCCCCTTGCACTCGCGATTGGGCACCCGCATGCACATGTACGCGCCGATATAAAATTGGAGCATGTGTGCGTGGGTATCAGATTTTATAACATAAATCGGCACGGCTTTTATGTCAAAACGGTTTTTATTGAGCATGAAAATGGGGGAACAGTACAACAATGATGCCACATAGGAAGCTGCATATTGTACTTTTTAAATCTACCTCTGGCTTTTACGTCATCTGAAATATTATATAAATATGGAAGATTTTAGAACTGTAATGCAGGCATTTGTTTTAACTAGAATAGATTACCTATTGTCTTCGTGCATCACAGATTTTACAAGACTCTGTGGTAAGATTGGTAGTGGGTGGAAGGTTATGAGATCATGTATCCCTTATGCTGAAGTACCTGCATTGGCTGCCCATAAGGTAGCATATAAGGTTTAAAAGGATATTCTTGGCTAATAAAGCTTTACACCAGATGGCTCCATGATATCTTATAGATCTTCTGTCCGTTCATACTCCTACTCATTGTTTACGGTCAGGACGGAATCAATTATTAGATATTCCTTCAGTAACACAGGCATGTTTAAAAGAGATTCTTAGGCAAGCATTTTCTATTATTGGATCTCAAATGTGGAAGTATCTACCTAAAAATCTTCAATTTATGCTAAATTATAAGCTATTTTGTAATAGATGAAATCTTGGCTGTTTACTAAAGCTTTTAGTTAATGTCTTTTACAAGCTTTTAAATTAATATTTATGCTATTTTATGTTTTACTGGAATTTGTTTTATTTTGCTAATTATGACCTTATATGTTGTGAGGTTTATATATTGTTTTTATAATTGTGGTTTTCATGTATTACTGATTTTAATGTTGCAATGTAATCCGCTTAGAAGAACAGGTTTGGCTTAGACAGAATATACATGTTTAAAATAAATAAATTAAATAAATATTGTACTTGGCCAAATGGTGGCAATCGGGCCAATCAGCCAGGATCCTCAACACCAGAACGTCTGATGACACAGATGCAGGGGTGTGGCCTATGGCAGCAGAAGCCCTTGAAGTTGAGAGTAGAGTGCTGGTTGTGGTTCATGGCTGAGAATGCAGCCATGGAAGATGAAGGGGAACTGTTGCTCCCTGACCTCAAATTGAGAAGCTTCATAATGCAAATACAGCCAGTGGAAATCCTCCATCAAGGAACGTATTGAACACTTCTGCTACCCTCCCCCCCCCCCCCCCCCCGCCCCCAAACAGGCTTTCTCCGATGACCAAGTTGGCTTAGCGAGCTTGGGGCAATGTTCCAGGCCAGGGAAGAGGTATGCTTGGTCAACTGCCAAGTTTCCCAAACCCTGTGGCCTAGAGCTTGGATCACTGGGGGGATGGGTACCCTCCCTCTATGGGAGATGATGCAGGTACTAACCAGAACCTCTTTGTTCAATGGGGTACTGGGTAGGAGCCTTTAAGATTTGGGATTCTGGTCCAGGTGTGCATCTAATGACATTGTCTCAGAACTGGGCTCAGGTTCAGAGAGAATTTCCTCCCTTGGAAACCCCTACAACTGCCTGCAAGGTGGGGCCCCAGTTTATTTTGCATTGGGCAGGGGGAGCACTATTTTTATATTGTAACTGTCACTTATAATTTGTTTTTTCATGCTTATTTGTTAGTTCTATTTTTATTGTATATGTATGAGTTGGAACCCACTCTAAACATTGGAGGGTGCAGAATATAAATATTTTAAACAAATAAATACATTTTGTTGTAGGCTCCCAACATAATAGAGTGTTAATGTCTCCTGAGAGTGAGAAACAGCTGGGAACTGCAAGATAGGAGGCCTGGTGAAATTACCTGTGTAGTGATGACAATCTTGGGAGTTGCAGATGGGCAATGTTGGAGAGAATGGCGAGTTGACTGGCAAGGTGGCATGGCACAGTTAAGTCAGAGCGATACCGTACGGCAGGGCGACAAAGTGGTTGGATTGGGGGTGGGCAGTTTAAAGAAGTATAGATGCAGATATAAGCACAGGGATCCTTCTGGATCATTGTTGTCTAGCTCTTCTAGTTCCATTAGTTTTTCACTCTCTAGTTGTACCCCTCATGGAGGGTAACCTGCCCCTAGTGAAGAAAGTGGTCCTCCAGCATGGGGGTTCTCTAAACTATAGGAAAGGATCTCTAGCTCATATCGAGGTAAGATGAGAAAACGGCAGAATATTGATTTTTTCTATTTGTTAGAAGAGCTCAGAAGCAGGAAGAAATCGGGGGGAAAAGAGCAAGAAAGATGAGGTAAGTGAAACTAGCAAGTAATATCTTGAATTGGACAAGGCATACAATTGAGGCAGTATGCATGCAAATCTATGTCAAGCATATTCATTATGGATATCTAGAAAACCTGACTGGTTGGAGGTCCTCAAGGACCAGAATTGTCACATCTGTAATAAAGCCGAATTCGCATATGACAATTTTTCATTTACATGTGGGTTTGTGCAATTTTCAGTATGCACCTGCTAACATCCTCAAAAACCCCTTTAGTTTGCATACTAAGCCATTAAAAGTGAATTTTAAAAGCCTGGGAGCGTGCATTAATTTGGGGACGCACAAATATATTGGGCTTGCATGCGCTGAGCGTATTTTAAAAGCTGTCAAGATGCACACATATCTCCTGAAGCGCATACATCTTGGAAGTTTTCAAAAAGGGCGCAGTGTGGGCATGGCCTGCATAGGGCATGGGCATTTTGGGGAATGAAGCCGAGATGTCTGTATAAATACGTGAACCAGTGTCATCCATAACTTCTGTTATGGACGACATGTAAGTTAAAAATAAAGAAAAATAGGCAGATCTGTGGGGTTTTAAGAGTCAGGGCTAACTGGCGAGAGTGAAGCCTACTAAACTAGGCGGGTTTGGAAGACTTCTCTCTTAACTGGGCCAACTGGTGACTAACTGGTAAAACTGTAAATGGCAGTACATGCCCCTTTTAAAATCCCTTGATTGCCATGGTAGAAGTGGGATTTGCATACACAGGCACGAAACAACTTAAAATTCGGCACACATTTGTGCGTGGCCAGGATATTTTATAATATGCACGCATCTGAAGTAAGTTTTGAAACGAAAACAAAATCAAGGAAAAGGTAAGGGAAAGGGGAAGGGCAGGGGAGGTAGGGGAAGGGATAGTGGGGTGGGGGGGTAGGGGGGTAGGGAAGTTCCCTACCCGATTTTGGAGCAGCCTGGGAGGGAACAGGAGAAGGCAGCGCGGCTCAGAGCGGGCTCGGCACATGCAAGCTGCCCAATTGTGCACCCCCCTGCGCACGCCGACCGGGCATACATGTGCGCACACCAGGTAGCATGCACACATGTACGCCCGGGCATTCCTTTTTAAAATCTACCCCGAGGTGCATAGCACACTATTCTGAGTGATTAATAAATGGCCAAAATTGGTACACTAAGCTTTAGTGCACAGATCCCTAAGTAAAAATATTTTCAATATAAAATTCACTAAGTGATGATAAAGTGCAGTAAGTTGAGTTTTTATATACTGAAATTTGTTGCTATCTAATAAAATAAATAACCATTACGAATATCTGAATAATAAAGCCACTATTAATGGTTTAGCTTGATAGACAAAAATGTTACAAAAGTCCAAATCTTAACAGAAAAGATTTGTAGGCCATTATTTCTGATGAATGGAACACATTCGGTAAATATATTAAGAGCATGATTATGACAGACTACTTACTCATGATGGTCAGCAAAATATAAAAACAAAATTATACTAATAACATTCTAAAGGAGGCTCCAAAATACTTTATGACAAATAGGCAATGCTGAATCACTATATAATTCCTATGGTATTATATATGATATGAAGTTTGATGAAAAATGAATACATTGATATTACTATTATCAGAATAGATATCACAAGAATTAATAATGTTACTACTGCCAAAATTATCACAACATTACAAGTGATAGTAGACATTCAAACAATATATTTAAAAGCAAAAAACACTTACCACAGATGAAAACTATATAATACTGATGAGTAGAATTCTAAGAAAAGGAATTGTTAAGTCCAATTCATTAAGGGATGAATTAACCCAAATACATTTTGGCTTCTAGAGGTGGAATAGAGCAAAAAACACGAATAGCAATGGTAAAAATAGCAAATATTGCGGATGTATTTGAGGAAGAGAGGAAGACACTTGCCACAATTCATAAAAAATGATACAGAGTGTATAGGAGGAAGCGTCACCATAGATGCTCCACTTACACCCTCACCTGACCTATAAATGTCTCTGCCAGCCATCAAACATAAATATTCTGAAATACATATGCAGCCACTAGCTGACTAGGAAAGTTAGCTGGACAAACTTATCCAGCTAACAGAGCCAGGATATTCAGCATTGCAAATGCACAGAATATACCTGCCTATCTTACCCCTAGATTCTTCAATATGCTATCAATATAGCAGAAATAGTAACTGCGATAAAAAAAAAAACATGTGCGTGGTGAGGCTAATTTCTTGTTTACCACATCACATAGGCTATTTCCGCAAAGTGCCATACCTTAGCGCATCGTGCAATGCATCAGTACATCGCGTGTAAGTAGCCTCATGCCACATAATTAGCCGCGTTATGCGTAGATTATAGTTATGCACTATTTTATTTGTTTATATAATCAGGCTTCCTGAAGCTGCCTCTTAGAGGATGTGTCGGAAATTTGAGAGAGAGGAGGTAGATGTTGGTTAGTGGGTAGTTGGAGGCTAGGAGGTTCTTGCGATTACTGAGTGAGCTGTCCTGTTTGATGTTCTCATCTATTTCACTTTTCCTTGGTCTCATTTGTCATTTTTTTGTGTGAAAGTGTTTGTTCATTTATCACATTTATCTGTCTTTTTGTGTGGAGGAGTAAGGAGTGGTGGTGGAGGCGTGTGGAGGATTGAGGAGGAGTTGCAGTGGTGAAGGAGTCGAGGAGTCAGGAGGAGTGAGGAGGAATGGTGGCTGCGGTGAGGAGGAGAGATGAGTGGTGGTTTTGGTGAGGAGGATGAGAAGGAGTGTTATTTGTGACGAAGAGGTATGAGAAGGAGTGGTGGTTGTGGAGAGGAAGAATGAGGAGGATGGAGTGTGAGAGGCATGGGGAGAGAGAAGAGGAGAATTGTGAGGAGAGGAAGGGACGGAGGGAGGAGAGGAGATCAGAGGATGAAGGCAGGAGTGCTAGGAGGAGGAGGAGTTGGGACAAGGACAGGAGAAGAGATAGACAAGAGGGAAGAGATAGGAGGAGGCAAGAGGAGGAAGGGGATAGGCAGACGAGGACTAAGGGAGGAGGGTGACAGGCTAAGAATAGAGAGAGAGGGCAGAGAGGAAGAGTCAGGAGGGTGGAGGAAGGGAGGGGAGAAGGCAGGAGGAGGGATAGGGAGGCAGTAGGAGGGATAGGGAGAGAAAGGGAGGACACCTGTCAGGAAGCGGCCTCGGAGAGAACGGAGGCCTGCTGTGCAGCTTGGCGCGCGCAGGCTGCCGATTCTCAGCCTTGCACGCGCCGATCCCGGATTTTAACAGATACGTGCAGCTACGCGCGTATCTATTAAAATCACGCGTACTCTTGTTTGTGCCTGGTGAGCGAACAAAAGTACGCGTGTGCGTAACTTTGTAAAATCTACCCCACTATTTACCAAAAAAGAATGAAATGAACAGAATGAACCAAAATGACTGTGAACTACTTCCCCCTCCAAATTAAACAAACTGAACAGAATCAGCTCCCCCCATCCCCAACCTGGAAATGAAGCAAACTGAATATTTTCAGTATGCAGATCCTTACTCTCTTGCTTTTCTTGCACTTCTTTCCAATAAAGGATCCTCTGTGCATTTCCCAAACTTTTATTTTGTTACTAGTTTTGCCTCTATTTTCTTCACTACTCTTTCTGTAAAAAAAAGATTTTCTAATTTTACTCCAGAGTCTGCATCCTCATTAACCATTTTAATTTTGATGTTTGTCATCCAGTGTATTATTGTGTATAATATTGGAGAGATTTTGACTAAATAGTAGACAAGATGTATAATATATAAAGTCTGAGAGTACAATGATACAAAGAAGTGAATGAAATATATTCTGGATTACATTACAAAAAAATGAAAAAACATTCTAGAAGGGGTTTTTTTTTTAGGAGCTTTGATTTCAAGTCAAAGAAACCAACTCCTCTGTTTAATTTGCATTCTCAGGAAAAGAACAACTGGATAAACAATCATTGTGAATTTCTGCTCTCTCGTTTTATAAAAGAACTGAAAATTAAGCTGCATGTGTGCAATTTTGAATTTTTTGATATGTTGCAATACAGCCCTTTGGGCCGAATTTATATAGGATTTTCTCTTGTGTTCCAATGGGGAAAAAATATCTTAGGGATCAAATTCTTTGTGACATAGCTAGATTATTGGTTCAATAAAATTAACACATAAGGTCTATTGGAGTGAAATAAAAGTCACAAAATAAAAATGAGAACAAAATTATTTTGAACTGAATTCACGTTATTAGCCTTTGGCAATAAGATTAATGTAATAGTACAGAAGGTCAAGGTGTCATTGATAATTACCTACAGTATAAATCTGTATATTTCATAATAAAAACTGAGCAATATTAATTTTTTCAATAGTGTCTCATTCCAATGTTGATTTTGGTATTCCTTGGTAAATTCAAATATAAAAATTCTTGGATTCTCCTGAATCTGAATTCCTGTCACTGAACAAAGGCAATCCTAAAGTTTTCTCCAGAATTCTTGTCAATTTTATGAACTGTCAAGAAATTTATTCATTGAGGATGTAATTTGCTATATTGTTTACTGTTGATTTCAATGCAAACAAAAATATTTTAAAAAAGAAATCAGTCATGTTTATCCCAAAATAGTAATGTACTATCATCTAATACCATATGCAGTTGTAAAGTATACAAATGAGGCAGACATGCAAACAGCAGTTTTTCAATCATTCGAAGTTATGCAAAGTATTCATAATTATTCAGAACTTGTAACTTATTTTGTATCAACAAATGCTGCCTAAAAACACTCAAATGGTTATGTGTGTTTTAAACTGTATTCTCGCATTCTACACTTGTAATTTCTTCATCAGATTTCTATTTATAAATAAAACCCTTCATCATTTGAAAAAAAAAACATTGGAGGTCTTGCTGCTTCATAAAATCCTGCAACTCCATATTTTGATTTTGAAAGCCCAGTTTTTTGTACGTAAGTAGTGTTGAAAATTACCACCAAAGAGGCCAATTTTGAAAATCCATTTACATATATTAATGACTATTTTCCTGGGTAAAAGGGCTTTTTGAAAAACTTCCTACCTTTATGTGGGTAAAACTGCATTGTTCCACAATGGGCACAATTTGGCCTGCATTTACATGGAGGCATTCCCAAGGCGGAGTTAGACCAGTTGTTCTGGTCAGAAAAAGTACTTGCAGAAAAAGAAGCTACAAATTATTTTGCTGGGTTGTTTTCAAAGAGGAACTATGCTCTAGGGATGTGCAGAGGGACACCATATGTTGCATTCGGGATTCATATTTGTTGGAGGGCAGATACGTTGCATTCGGCAAGGGGGTCCCCTGATAAGTACATGCGTTAAAAATTTAATTAACTACAACCTCCCACCCTCCTGACCCCCCCAAGACTTACCAAAACTCCCGGCCATCCATTGCTCCTACCATGTGACAGGGGAAGACCAATGGCACCGGTTGCCCCTGTGACATAGTAGGTCAAAGGCTATCGACGCCATTTTGAATACCGGCAGCCGAGGGTGTGAGTGTAGGAGATGGCTCCCGGACCACCCACTGGACCACCAGGGAGTTTTGGTAAGTCTTGGGGGGGATCAGGAGGGTGGGGGGTTAGTTTAAATTGGCTCCTTTAGACAGCCGAATAATTCGGCGAAGATTTGTTGTATTCGTGGGGAATTGCGATACGTTTCGCTTCCCCACGAATACAACAAATAGGGCCCTATACGTTGCGGATTACAAATACGTAGCAGACGAATGCACACCCCTACTATGCTCATACTTTCCTTGTTAGAGCTGTTTCAAAATCCACAGGTACAAGTATACATGGACTTTGCAGCACCTGCCTTCACAGTTTTGAAAAATGTCCCCCAAAAATTTTAATGATCTGAACTGCATGCAAATTTATCCAAACCAGCTCAATAATATTGAAATGGTTCAAGGCAAATCATGTCAAGCCACTCGATTTGCAGTAGCCCACTGGCTAATGTATCAAAATTAAATGATGCATTGTGAAATATAGTTAACTTTTTTGACACATCAGCACGCTAAGGTACCTGCCCATGTCCCATCTCTGGCTTCCATCCAGTGATCAAGGACAGCCCTCTGTGGCCCGACACCTGTCCCAGTGTACCCAACTACTTTGTTATACTGACCTGCTACTTTTATGTCATTGCAGAAAATGACACGCAGATCTTTTTGCAGTTTCACCTGCAAACTAAAATGTAGCCCTTTGTAGGATGGGAAGTCATTTGCAATGAAATAGGAAATACAGACGATATTTCCAATTTTGTTGCATTTCAGGAAAACGACAGGAAAAAAAAAAACAAAATTTTTTGTTGGCTTTCTTACCATTTTTTTTGAGGGGTAAAAAAATGTAAGGGGGGGGGGAAACAAAAACCCAGAAACCGACCCAACCCTTCCCATTTATAAAACAATTGGAGCCCCTGTCCTAGCAGATGCCCCCCTCCCCAGTACTTACCATAAATATCTGATGGTCTAGTGGGAGGGCCCAGGAGTGTTTTCCCACTACTGGGCCAGTGGTTGCCCTCTTTCAAAAAGGTGCCGGATGCCGTTGCCCTTAATATGTGACAGAGGCTACCCCAGAAAAAAGAGAGCAAAATGTCGTTCTGTGTTGTTCTGCCAGAAATTAAGCCCTCAGTAATGGACACAAAAAGTGACTGAATTAGCACAAGTTGGAACATTGTGAACAGTAGGGCCATTCATCAAGGCACCGCTCACAAGTTTCACAAGTTGTAATTCAAATCCTTTTTTTCAGTCTGTTCTTTGCTTTTCAGCGACTGCTTCAGTTCCTTCCTCTTCTCTTCCCTGCAATACAGAAGAGGTAGGGGGAAGAGGGAACAAGACTGGAGGGGCTGGATTAGGGAGCAGAGTAGTTGTTCTCTTCTCTGTGTGCTCCAGGTTCACCCCCTTTTCTTCTCTTTCCTGCAGGCTGCTCAGAGGGGCTGGAGCAGAATATGCCTGCTGCACTGCCTCTTAAACCCGAAAAACTGCATTCTAGGACATTTCCCCACAAATTAAGCCCTGCATCTTATCACTTTTTTTTACAGCTTTCAGACTGGCTAGCTTGCTCACTGGTCTATGCGGAATAACGTTAAAGACTTTATTGAAATCCAGATAGACCACAGCTACTGTAGCCCCGATCAATTGATCGGATCACATCATCAAATAAATCTGTCCAGTTTGATTGACAAAAATAGTTATATTAGATGCCGTAACCCACTTACTTCAAGGTATTATATTATTTTATCCAGGGATGGCCAACTCCAGTCCTCCAGAGCCACGAACAAGCCTGGCTTTCAGGATATCCACAATGAATATCATGAGAAAGATTTGCATACATTACAGCCAGTGCATGCAAATCTACCACATGCATATTCATTGTGTATATCCTGAAAACCAGGCCTGTTTGTGGTTCTCAAGGATCAGAGTTGGCAACCCCTGATCTTATCCTCCAGTACTATTTTCATTACTTAATATTATAGTTTTCTAAGAGCCTGATTTACTATTACTAATGCTTTTCTCCCATTCTATGTCTATGGGAAAAAGACCTTGAATGTTTCTAAATGCTCAGATTTTCTTTTTTAGTGAACCAAAAATTAAATTAAAAATGATTTATTGCAACTAGATATAAGCAATTAAAAAAATGTAATGAATTAATTTGGGGTCATCTCATGTTTGGCATCCTAAAAAAATAAGTGAATCCTTTGAATGGGTACAACTGTATCAGATTTTGAGTAATTTAAAAGGTCTGAAGCCGGCAGAGTCAATGCACATTCCTGCATATTTGCAGGAAATCTGGTTGCATTTTCCCCATATTTGCTGAACATTTTCATCTAAATTTTTCCAGCAAATATGTGAAAAACTGAAAATTCTATTGAACCTGAAATCAACTGAAATACGGCTAGTTCAATTTCTATCTGAAATTTTCCACCCATCTCTAAAGGATATAAGTCATTTTCTCTTCCATCTTGTTGCTTCTGTAATCTATCAAGTTCAGTTGTAATTACAATCCAGAAAAATGCCTGTTCTCATTCCCTCATTTCGCTCATTGCCTCAGTTTTAAATTCTCTCTTCACCCCTTTTCATAGCCTCTAACCTAATTCAGGTTAAACTCTCATCACTCTGCTACTGCAAACCATCTATCACCACTTCTGTCAAGAATACCCTTATTAACGTCTGTTAATCAATGGCAAGACCTTCATCACCTGTGACTCTGGGTAACGCCATTAATATTGTCTTATGGATATGGGGAAATAATTTGTCTACTTTGTTTTGGAAATTGTTAACTCATTCAACAATAACTTTTGGAGTAGGGACCTGATTTCATGGTCCCATTCAGAGTTAGATTTTGCTCTGTCACTGCTTATACTTCAACTGAGAAAAAGACATCTGAAAGAGGAGAGCCATATTGATGTATAAAATAATGCTGTATCAGAAATTTGAAAACCCACTTGCTGTATTGTAGTAAAACAACACAAGATCATGTCTACACATAATGGCTAGAGTACCAGAAAATTATCAAGTTCAAAAAGTAATTGCTCATATGGCTTTCACTTTTGCCTATTTAGCTTCTGCACTGAGTAAATAAGACTGTAATGGTTCCTTTGAGGATAGAAGTAATGAGAGAGATTTAACTTTAATGTGCATCCCATTCAGTGCCTATGGAAAACTGTGTATCTGTTTGCCTACTGGCTACATTTTTATGAAGTTTGTGTGTCCTACATTGGTAAGAAAATTAGTAAAATAAACAATTCACAATGAACTGGTAATGAATATTTCAGCTCACACAGAATATAAATTAAACATGATGATGAATATAATGAAGCAGAACAAAAGGAGAAGTTTATATTTATATATTTAAAACTAGGAGGCCGAATTTCATAAAGAAGTCACGATTTTCCACCATAAGTTTTCCAACATTACTTTCATAGGGGCATGGGATAAACACTGTGGATCCCTAAAGGCTAGAGGATAGGAATAAATAAAAAAGCGAAACCGGCATGGAGCGGCAGTTACTACCCTTAAGAGAAACATGGGGGTAACCTGCATGGAGCGGCATTTACTACCCTTAAGAGAAACATGGGGGTAACCTGCACGGAGCAGCAGTTACTACCTTGAGAAGCTTGCTGGGCAGACTAGATAGACTATGTTTTTGTAGGTTTCCTTTCTTCTTTTTTTAAATTTTCATTCAGTGGACTCTATTTTGATTTAGTGTGCACTATTTTTTATTTAATGCATGCTTTAAGTTAGTGCATACTATTAGAGTTCTAATATGAAAATGTGCACATTTGTGAATTTTTTTTTATTATTTCAGTATAGATATAATATGAAACAAAATAAGCAATATCATTGACAATGCTTATGTTGTTAAAAGCAAAAGCACATCCCTACTATTCAATAATTAAAGCAAATAGAACATTAGGAATTATTCAGAAAGGAATAGAGAATAAAAGAGAGAGGATCATAATGCCTTCATATAGATCAAAGATGTGATCATACCTTGAGTATTCTGTTCATTTTTGGTTGCCCTGTCTAAAATAAAGATTTAGCAGAAATAGAAAAGGTATAGCAAATGGCACATCTCTAATGCACAAAATTACACCTGCTAATTGGGCCCTGTAGTTTTGCTGAGAGAATTTATGTGCATACTTTTTAAAATAAAAAATTATTAGCATATGTCCCAATCCCACCAAGACTCCACCCCCAGGAATGCCTCTCCTTTATGCATGTAAAAGTATGCACATAATTTTATACACGTATCAGTCATGCAGTTTTCTGAAAGGTAATTTCTGCAGTAATGCACTACTTTAACTTCAGAAATCCCTTTGAAAATGTCCCTCAAATGGCAGAGGCAGATGCATTTAACAGCAATCAAATCATACTATTTAATAGCAAAATGTGCCCAGCATTGCTCAGGGTATCTGAGCACAGGAGCACACACACACACACACAGAGAGCCTCTGTGTGTGTGTGTGTGTGCTCCTGTGGGTATAGGGGCCTTTGAGTATGAGTGTGGGTGTGTGCGCTTTTATGTCCTTTTCTGCCTATGTGTGTTTGCCTGTACCTGTGTTTTTGTACTTATGCCTGCCTGCATGTATATCTGTGTGTGTGTGTGTGGGGGGGGGGGGGTCTGTGCTTGTGTGTTGAGGCATGTACCTATGTGTGTGTGTGCTCTGCCTGTGTGTGTATGTGTGTGTTTGGGGGGGGGGGGACCTCTTCCTGTATGTCTGTGTGTATTTTAGGAAGGGGGCCTATGTATATTTGTCCCTGTATATATGTGTGTGTGTGTGTGGGGGGGGGGGGGTGCTTGTGTTTGTGTATGTATGCCTCTGTGTATGTGTGTGTGTATGTGTATATGAGTGTGTCGCTGGTTCTGGGGAGGTGCCTGTGTATGTGGGGGCCTGTTCCTGTTTGTGTGTGTGTATATTTTGTGAGGGCTATGTGTGTGGGAGGGAAGGAAGAGGAATTGGATTTAGACAGCAACCAACATAGGCCCTGACTTTTACAGTCTGGGTTATTGATACAAAGAGATAAGGGAAAATGTATAGGGCTGTTTCTACGGCCATCTCCATAAGCAAGGCACATCAAGCAGCACTGTCTGATTTTCAAGGAGGCTCATAACCCAGTAAAAATGTTGCTAGCAATAAATTTTTTGCAGGTTATCATAAGGCTTGGGGATAACTGTACAGAGCAGCAGTTACCACTCTTAAGAAAAACTATGGGGGTAACCTGAATGGCATGGCAGATACTACCATAAAAAGCTTTCTGGGCACACTGGATGGGCCATTTGGTCCTTTTCTGCCATCAATCGGGCCGATGCAGTATGGCGTTTGGCCGCGCATTTTCCATGCACAGTAAGGGGTAATAGCGCATGGAACACGCACAGTCAACACCCCCCCCCCCCCCCCCCCCCCCCCCCCCCCCCCCCCCCCGGCACCAGGAAAGTGTACAGAAAAGCAGAAAAAACTGCTTTTCTGTACACCCTCCGACTTAATATTAAGTCGGAGGCCCCAAAAATTAAAAATTAAAATTTCAAAAAATCTGCCCGCAGCCTGTGGGTTGGAAAACGGACGCTCAATTTTGCCGACGTCCGTTTTCCGAACCCGTGGCAGTGAGCGGGTTTGACAAACAACGCCGGTAAAATTAAGCGTCGGCTGTCAAACCCGCTGACAGCTGCCACTTTTGTCAATAAGGAGGCGCTAGGGACGTGCTAGTGTTCCTAGTGCCTCCTTATTACCGTGGGCCCTAATTTGCATATCTTTGCTTAGTGAATCGCGCACCCAGGAGAGTGGCCTGGGCGTGCGTCGGGAGAGCGGGCGCTTGCCGGCTCTCCCGCGCGGTTTACTGTATCAGCCCGAATTTGTGTGTGAGCCTCTGTATGTGTGTGTACTGTGTACATGCCTGTATGCCTCTATGTGTGTGTGTGTCTGTCTGTCTGTCTGTGTGGACAGAGCTTCTGACAGAGATTTGCAAACAGAGCATATTTTCAGTGCACCTTCCAGAGTGCCAACTGGTGGCCACAGACAGACACAATAGTGATTTTATTATGTATTTAGATAGAGTAAAGTTAATTTGATTGTATTGTAGGCAAATGCACAGAGGGAGCATATGACAAGGCAAAGACCTAATGTACTAACTGATGCAAATCTAAAAATAATGAATCAACAGCTACATTTCTTTTGGGAATGTGAACTTGGCCAGTCACATTTCTAGAGTCACTTCACATTTTCACATTGCCATACTGTCACTCAGAACTCAATAAACCTCTACTTTCATTATTTATTTCCAAACACTGTCATTTATTGTCACACTCTCCTATGTTCTGTTATTCAATCACCATCAGCCATTTCAGTATATTGACACTTTCTTATCACATGTTCTTCTTTGCTGTAACTCAGTTCTAGCAATTACCACCTAATAGACACTCATTCACACCCATGCTCACTTTTCTGTCACCATTTATTATATATTGTATCTAGGTGCTCTTATTTCCTTTTATGCACATACTAATGTCTCATTTATCCCTGTGCACTATAATTCTTTCTATGCAGGGGTCCTCAAACTCAGTCTCTGAGGGCTGTAGCTCAGTCTTCAGGATTTCCACAATGACTATGGGGTACACTATTGCATGCACTGCCTCCATTGACCCTCAAGAATCAAGTTTTTCTCTAATGCATAATTACTCTTTCATTCTTAATTGTGGTTACCATATAGCCCCATGAGTACAGGAAGAGGTTCAGCCAATCCTGGTATTACTCTCATTGCATACAAGTCCATATATACAAAGAGCAGAAAATTAGGACTATATCAGCGTTCCCCTGCAGATATAAAGCTATATAGTCATCCTAATCTTCATATATTACCACATTTTCCATCAGTTGTCCTAGGCACCAGAAATCTCTTGTGAATACTTATTTCTTTCACAATCCCCAGCAGATTATAAAGCACAGACTTTTTTCCTGGAAGAGTTGGGAATAGAAATATTGTTGTCTCCTCCAAACAGGACATTGCATAGGTCACCTACTTATAGTTTGGCTTTTTCAGTTGAAAGATATAATTTTTAAATTGCTTTTCATTTTAAAATAATTGTTTTACTCCACAGAGTGATTCATGTCCCTTTGAAAAGTCTTACTTTTCGTAAACTTTATACCACAAAATGAAGAGAACATGAACAATGATGTTCAGGCACCTTGGGACACTCCATCTAACAACAGCGGATGTTATGTCCATGAGGAACTATGGATTAGTAATTGGAATATATTTGGCTTATCAACAGAAAAATAAGAGCTGCTGGCCTGACTAATTTACAGAACCCACCACAACACAGTATCCCAAGACAAGTTTTAACAGTTTTCTTTTCTCTAATTTATATTGTGACTATTATAGAACTGAAACTTGCTTGCACTTTCAGATTTTACAGTGTCATCAACCACAGAACTTTAAGCTTCCAATTTCCTATACAGTGTGTTTTTAGAAACACCAAAGATGTTGGGAGATAAGAATTACTTGGTTTACCCAGTCTGTCCATTTGTGCTGCCAGTGCCTCTTGTGCTCCCACAGATCTTACGAGGTCTCTGGTTTTCTCTTCCTCCGTCCCACCTCTAAGGTTCCTTTTGTAACTGCCCTTAGCATGATTAAATTCTGACATAGGTTTGGCTCCTAGCATTTCTAGTGGGTCTGTTACAGGTATCTGCTATCATTTCATGTAAAGAGAAAATATAACTTCACTCTATAACCTAAATATAATATTAGCTTTCCTAACTGGTAAGTCACACTGACTGTTTACACCAGTGATGGCAAACTCCAGTCCTCAAGTGCCACAAACAGGCCAGGTTTTCAGGATATCTACAATGAATATGTATGAGAAAGAACTGCATGCACTGCCTCCATTGTATGCAAATCTCAAAATTCAGATCAAACCTACCGCAGCTTAAAAAACTGATTTACTGGCAAACCCAATTTGAATGGTCTAGGATGGAAACTCTGAAATGTAAGTAGATTGTTCCATTTCACAGGATTCCTACATAATAATATCTTTAAAAATTATCTTTAAAAATTATCTTTAAAATTATCTTTAAAAATTAATATATCTAAAAAAGGAAGTTGATTTGAAGGAAACTGCACAGTAAATTTCAAATTAGGATCTAAAATATTCATCTACATATAAAACTAATGTAATTGATCCAAACATGATTTCCAAATAAATAGTGTCATCAATATATCTAAACAACCACCAAAAAGCCCCCCACCCTCAAATCAGGAAAGGAATACATACGAGATTTATACACCCAACTTTTCTCAATATTACTTCATAATGTTAATACGGATAATGCCACTTTAAGAAGCCATTCACTTAAGGATGAAGGACCATCATAATAATGAACCACTGATAAGAATTTCAGTCTTTAGAGATTCTAAAATATAATCATAGATCCACTTCAGACTACAGAATATTTTTTAGAGTCCATTTTCTATTGCATTAAAAGTCCAACTTATCTCTCTGGTTTTGTCAAATATGCAGATGTCCAATAGTTCAGTGAATCTCTAGAGCTTGAAAATGTCATCAGTGGCTCATTATTACGATGGTCCTTCTTCATCCTTAAATGGGTGGCTTGTTAAAATGTCATTATCTATAAAAACGTTATGAAGTGAGATTGGGAAAAAAATCGGTTGTATACAGATTGTATCAATCTATCTGCATGATGTAGAGATTTTAGAAAACCCTGATGACAGATGGGCAATGTAAAGATTAGCAATGTTGAGTGCCACAGGTTATCATATAACAATTCCATGGACTTGATGATAATATTTACAGTGTATTAAAAAAAATAATTGGATTCCATAAACTGTACTATCTTTTATTTAACAGTCATTCCATTAATTAATTCACCACCAATGTCAGACTATTCGGCCTGTAGTTCTCAGATTCCACCTTACTTCCACTTTTGTGAAGAAGGATCATGTCTGCCTTTCTCCAGTCTTTTGGAAATACTCTTAATCCTAAAGAAGTATTAAAAATGTTAGAACTTCTCTAAGCTCCCTTAATACCTTTGGATGTATCCCATCCAGCCCCATTGCTCTATCTACTTTTAGTTTTCCTAACAGCTCACGAGCAGATTCATCTGAAAAATGATTGCAGTCTACCTCACTTCCATTACTATTTTTGGCAGTTTTCTGCAGCCCTGTTCTGAGCATTTCCTAAGTGAACCCTGAACAGAGATGTGTGTTAAACAAGTTCACTTTATTTATTTACTTTTACTTTTTTTAAATTTCTGCTTGTTTTTGGCACTTCAAAGCAGATTACATTCAGGAACTGTAGATATTTCCCTGTTTCCAGAAGGCTCACAAGCTAAAGGTGTGATTCATCAAGGGATTTTCCCATAGACACACTATGGGAGAAAAGCCTTAGGCACGGATTTTAAAAGCTCTACGCATGTAAACCCGGGGATTTATGCGCGTGATCGGGCCTTATGCGCGCTGGGCCAATTTTCAAAGGCCCGGTCATGTGCGTAAATCCCCGGGATGCACGTAAGCCCCGGGGCCGAAGAAAAGCAGTGGGGTGGGGGCGGGGCAGTCCAGGGGCAGGGCTAGCGGCCCCCGGCACAGCGGCCATTTGCCGCTGTGCCTGGGCACTGCAAGCTGGCAGGGTGCCGGCGCATGCTACTTGCGCTTGCCCCAAGGCACGCGCAAAAGGTAGGATAAGGGTTTGGGGGGGTTTAGGATAGGGCTAGGGGCGGGAAGGTTAGGGGAAGGGGTAGGAAGGCCAGGCTAGGGAGTAGGGAAGTTCCCTCCCAGGCCACTCCTAAATTGAAGCGGACTGGAAGGGACATGGGGAAGGCCGCGGGCGTCGGCACGCACAAGTTGCACTAATGTGCACCCCCTTGTGCTCATTGACCCCCGATTTTATAACATATGCGCACTGGTACACGCATGTTATAAAATCAGGCATTCATGTGTGCACGCCGGGTAGCACATGCACATGGATGCATTTGCATAATTTTTTAAAATTGACCCTTTAGTGCAGGGGTCGGGAACCTTTTAGGCTGAGAGAGCCATGAACGCCACATATTTTAAAATGTAATTCCGTGAGAGCCATACTAACTACAACCCCCCACCCTCCTGACTCCCCCAAGACCTACCAAATTAATTTACTACAACCCCCTACTCTCCTGACGCCCCCAAGACCTGCCAAATTAATTTACTACAACCCCCCATCCTCCTAAAACCCCCCCCCCCAAGACTTGCCAAAAGTCCCTGTTGATCCAGCGGGGGTCCAGGACTCGCAGACAAATCTTTAATAAAAAAGTAAAAATCTAACAAAACCCCCCCCACCCTCCTGATGCCCCCCAAGACCACCAAAATTAATTTACTACAACCCCCACCCTCCTGACCCCCCCCCCAAGACCTGCCAAAAGTCCCTGGTGGTCCAGCGGGGGTCCGGGAGCGATCTCCTGGACTTGGGCTGTCGGCTGCCAGTAGTCAAAATGGCACCGACGGCCCTTTGCCCTCACTATGTCACTGGGGTCGACCAATGGCGGCATTAGCCCCTGTGACATAGTAAGGGCAAAGGGCCGTCGACGCCATTTTGATTACTGGCAGCCGACGGCGCTTTGCCCTTACTATGTCACAGGGGCTACCACCGCCATTGGTCGACCCCAGTGACATAGTGAGGGCAAAGGGCCGTCGGCGCCATTTTGACTACTGGCAACCGACAGCCCAAGTCCAAGAGATCGCTCCCAGACCGCTCCTGGACCCCCGCTGGACCACCAGGGACTTTTGGCAGGTCTTGGGGGGGCTCAGGAGGGTGGAGGTTGTAGTAAATTAATTTTGGAGGTCTTGGAGGGCATCAGGAGGGTGGGGGATTTTGTTAGATTTTTACTTTTTTATTAAAGATTTGTCTTCGAGCCAGATGCAGCCATCAAAAGAGCCATATCTGGCTCCCGAGCCATAGGTTCCTGACCCCTGCTTTAGTGAATGAGGCAGTAAATTTGTACCTGAGGCAATGAAAGGTAAAGTGACTTGCCCAAGGTCACAAGAAGCGGCAGTGGGATTTCTCCTCTTCACCTTCTACATATTCTCCCCCTTCATTTTTGAGTCATATAATCCCATTTTTGGTCTTCCTCCTGTCACTAATAATCCTAAAAAAGGTCTTGTCTCCATCTTTTTTTTAGCTATTATTTCTTCCACTTGAACCCTCACTCTCCTGGCTACTTTCTAGACTTCTCTTAGCTTTTCCAGATATTGTCTTTCTCTTTCTGTGACCTGATGTAGTTTATGAGTGCTAACCATGTTTCCCTTACCTTTTCAGTCACTACTTTAGAAAACCAAAGTGACTTCTTTTTCTTCTTACCGTTATTTTACTTTCCTACCAGAAGGTTTGTTGCCCTTACAATATTTCCTTTTAGTTTTTCCTACTGATTTTTTTACTTCTCCTAGCTTATCCTATCCAATTAATGACTCCTTGAGGTACCACACCAATCTTAACAAAGATGGTTTCTCTGAAGTCCAGGACCCTTACCTTTGCTTTAATAATTTGAACAAACTAAATAGGCCCTATGATCATTATCTGCCATTACATCCTCTGTTTCTGTCATTCACTCAGTTTGAAACCAGCTAGGAGATTCTAGTGAATAATAGTAGGAGTATGCAGGATTTTTAAAATGTTGTTTTGGTGGTGATGGGGGGAGGGTTATTTTGTTTCATTATAGAGTGCACTATTTTAAAATAGCATGCACTAAAACATCTTCAATAAGAAAACACTAAATCATTTGCTAGATGGTTTGAATCTTCCTCAGATTTGAAAAGAAACAGTAAAAGAATATTTAAGGGCCTACTATCTTGTCTTTGTCTTTGTCTTTGTCTTTGTCTTAGAACCAGACCGAAACTGTTTTTTTTTTAAGATGCCCATTAAAGTTTTGAGCAAAGTCATGCTAAACCTTTTCTAGTGCGAGTTATATTACATAATAGGCCTCTATATTAGAAAGGGAGGGCTTCCAATAGAGTAATTTGAAGGAGCAAAAGGCTTCTTTTTTTTTCACTACAGAACTGAATTTTTGGATCAAAAAGATTGTTAGTTTGTTTTTTCCAGACCTTTGTAAACTCATTCAGGCTAAAAGATAGCAAATTTTAACAGCCGCTTACATGCATACCCATCTCCCAATATGCAAATAATATCTCACTTCGAATGAAACAAGGGAATGGAGTGGGAGTGGTGTGGAAAGGGCATGGGCATGGGCATTGCGAGGCGTGCCCAAGAGATGTGTGTGCAAGCACCTACACGCCTGGGTGCACACCCAGGGCCAGCGCCGTGTAAGTTTAAAGTGTAAAGTTTTAAAAAAATGCAGGCAACCCTGAGGGGTTTAAGGGGTCTGAGGTAACTTGAGGGAGTGCAGGCTAAAGAACCAGGGAGCTGTGGAGGACCTAGCTCTAGACTGGGCAAACTGGTGGATGGACTGGTGAAACTGGTCAATGCGTGGACACTCGCCTTTTATAAAATTCCCTCACTTGTGCGGCTCAAATCCAACTTGACACTGCTATGGGCGCCTGTTTAGATTTACGGATAAGCGGTTTAATAAACACAATAAAAAGAAACAAAAAATACAAATTGGGCACACAGATAAGCACGCGTAGGCTATTTTGTAACATACATGCATATGTGCGAGTATGTTATAAAATCGCCGCGTCTCTGGATGCGCACTGATGCACACGTGTACACGTGTGCCCATGCACCCATTTGAAAGTTACCATTCCAATATGTAGTTTAAACTGCCTCTTAATGAAAAATGCAGTAAGATGCAATAAGCATGGGTAAAATATGAGCATGTGTGATAAATCATGAGCATGGATCCCACCTCAAAAGTGCTCAGTAATGGGATAGAGGGAAGTATCATAATCAAATATAATTGAATAACTTTGACATGGATTACCACCAGTTCTAATATATCAATATTTGTAAATCATATCTAACACAAAAGAATAAAAAACATGCAATGAGAATTGTCTGTGATAGGCTACAGCAACATTTCTCTTATTCGCTCATTCAAAGACATTTTCTTCCAAAAAGCTGTGGCCAATTTTTAAGAATCTAACTTAAGAAATAAGGTTCCAAAATCAGCCCCTTTGAAAATGAACTTGGACTGCATGCATAAAGGCACTTACTTTCACTAGGGGGGACAATTTTCAAAGTGTTATAGTGCCTAACTTTGGAAGTTAGGTTCACAAATTGCCCCCTTTGAAAACTGACTAGTTGGATGAATCTGCAAGGTTGCAGAGTACCAAGGTGGGAATGTAGAACACTTATTATGAGCCATGCCACAAGTTGCATAAAAGAAAAAAATGTTTCATTAACAGTTTATTTGTCATTAATTTAGTTTTATTTAAAATTTTCTGCTTGTGAAGGTGTATAGTGCTATATTTGGGTAATGTTTACATTCTTACTCAGCTCTGTTGCATGCTTCTCAAAGGACTTAGAAAACCAACTATCTCAACAATAGCTATGTGTTATCCTCTAGACAGCAGAACTGAAAAGACAATGAATCAACAACACCTGCAGAGACCTAATTAAACAGCAGAGACCACATTTTAGAAACAATCCAATTTTAAGTGAGTACCATATAATTTATTTGCATTGGTATTTTTCTTAGTGACACCACAAATAGACTATTTTTAATTACTACTTCTCCAAGTACATGAACTACCGATCTGATCTTTCTGTTGACTAAGTTAACCCTGTAATACCATAAAAACTAGACAGAAAAGACTTTAAAATTTCTCCTTCAAATATCTAAATTAACTTACATATATAAGTGGATTTAATCAACATGAGGTTAAAAACTGTTGTAATTCTTACCCCTCTTCCTGATTTAGATAGGGTATTGTTTTTCTTTTCTGAAGTATCCTACACCAGCAAGCATAGGTTTCACTTTCTGATGCGAAGATTGATGTAATCTACCCAGAACAGATGTGCTGATAAGAGAGAGAGAGAGAGAGTGTGTGTGTGTGTGTGTGTGTGTGTGTGAGTGAGAATTAGCTTCTAGGATATAGTCTGCTGACACCATCCTCCCTTTTTCATCCCCTCCATGGAGCTGAGTTATAGCCTACTGCATATCAGGGTAGATTTTCAAAGGGTTACACACGTAAGATAGGCGCGTAATCCCAGAAAACCTACCCCTGTGTGTGCCGAGCCTATTTTGCATAGGCTCAGCGGTGCGCACAAGCCCCGGGACGCGCGTATGTCCCGGGGCTTTCAAAAATGGGCAATCCAGGGGCAGGGCCAGGGGTGTGGCAGCGGTTCGGGGGCAGGATGGGGGTGGGGCTGAGGGCAGAAGGCGGTTCGGGAGCAGTCCGGGGGCGGTCCCGAATCTTCCGGCACAGTGGCCTGTGCCAGGGATGGCGAGCTGGTGCGCGAAAGTTACACCTGCCCTGGGCAGGCGTAAATTCAGAAACAAAAGGTAGGGGGGGGATTTAGTTAGGGTTGGGGGGTGGGCTAGATAGGAGAAGGGAGGGGAAGGTGGGGGGATCGCAAAAAATGTTCCCTCCAAGGCCGCTCCAATTTCGGAGCGGGCTTAGAGGGAACGGGGAAAGCCATCGGGGCTCCCCTTGAGCTCGGCACGTGCAAGGTGCACAAGTGTGCACCCGTTGCGCGCGCCGACCCCGGATTTTAAAACATGCGTGTGGCTGCGCGCGCATGTTCTAAAATCAGGCATAGATTTGTTCGCGCCGGGTTGCGCGAACAAATCTATGCCCGCGAGTATTTTTTAAGATCTGGCCCATTAGGTTTACTACAAATTCCACAGACTATCTTGGACCAGGAGATAAAAGGAACAGAGCCAAGAAACTGTGACTGCAAATGTACATTGCCTGAGCTGTAGCTCTAGCCTTTCTGGAGGTTTTGGTGAAGAACAAGACAATACTACAAGTTCCTGGGACCTGCCTGGAAAGGACTCCAGAACTGTGGAGGAACAGTGGGCCAGATTTTAAAAGGGTTACGCATGCCGGGCCTTTTTTAAAAAGGCCCGGCGACACACGTAAAGCCCCCAGACGCGTGTAAGTCTTGGGGCTTGCAAAAAGGGGCAGGGAGGGGGTGGGGCGGGGTCAGGCTCCCGGCACAGGGGCCATATTTGCTGCTGTGCCAGGGATCGCGCACCGGCAGTCGGCTGGCACGCGCCACTTACCTCAGCCCTAGGGCTGAAGTAAGTTTGGAGATTTTAAAAAAGCAAAGGAAAAGGTAGAGGGGAAAGGGCGGGGAAGGTAGGGGTTAGGGTTAGGTTAGGGTTAGGGTTAGGGTTAGGGTTAGGGTTAGGGTTAGGGTTAGGGATGGGGGTAGAGAATGGGGGAAGGCAGCGCGCCGACCCCCGATTTTATAACATGCACACACAATGTACGCCGTGCGCACTTCTTTTAAAAATCTACCCCTATATGTGGTGTTTACTCAACTGCCAAAACTAGAAGCTGCGATGTGAATTCCTGTTTGTTATTGAATAAGTGACTCTGAGTAAGCATGTCAATGAAAGGTTGAGGTTTGTTTCTACATAGAGAGTTGTATCCATACTCCAAAAGAAAGTGAGACTGAATTATTTTTCTTTTGCCTAGATTCCAATCTGAGGGTTATTCTTTAAATCTGTTTAACCATTTTTCTTTCTGATGTAAATACTTATATTATTTGAATGGCTTATGTTGAACAGTTTATATTTGAGTTTAAATCTCTTTATTGGTTTTAACCTATAAAACATAAAACAAGAGTACTTGACATCAGTATCAAACAGAAAGCTCATATACATAACAATTCCATAGAAAACAAAAGGAAATTAACCTCCATAAGATCAATCAGTGTATAGATTGCAACGTGAGAGAGAATGCATAAAGAAACAATGAAAAATAATTCCCAGAACTGTTTATATTTTAATAAGTAAAATTGTTGATTGCATTATCTAATTTAATTAATGCATAATGAGGAGGGAAACCTTGAGAGGTTTTACATTTGATCTTAATACCCCAGTGAACCCTACAATGTGAAATTACTAGTGCATTATGCCAAGGAAAAAAAGATTCTCAATATAAGTTTTGTCTCCCCCTCCCCCTCACTGAAAAGAAACCATAGGGGTACATTTTCAAAACGCGCATGTTATAAAATCGGGGGTCGGCGCGCACAGGGGGGTGCACACTTGTGCATCCTGCGAGCGCCAACACCCTCGGAGCGGACTGGGAGGGAACTTCCCAGCCCCCTACACTAACCTCCCTTCCCCTAACCTACCCGCCCCCTAGACCTAACCTTGCCCCCCCACACACACAAATTTTTAATTTACGTCTTGCGCACACTATCCCCCGGCACAGCGGTCATTTGCCGCTGTGCCGGGGACCTCTAGCCCTGCACCCCCCTCCCCCCCGCCGGACTGCCCTGCCCCACCCCCTCCCCACCCCTTTCCTGAAGCCCCGGGACTTACACGCGACCCGGGGCTTTACGCGCGTGGCTGGGCCTTTGAAAATAGGCCCGGCGCGCATAAAGCCATTTACGCGCATAGTCCTTTTAAAATCTGGCCCATAGTGTTAGAGTTACTTTGGGACCACTTGGAGGGATTACACTGTCATTTCATCAGCTATTCTACTTTCAAAACATAAGAAGAAAGGCCTCATTTACTAAATAAAATGAAAAATAAAATGTTCACCTTCAAGTATTTTAACATTTTTCTGATGCCTTGTTTGACACCCAAAGTTAAAGATGAATTAAAAGATGATAGGATATATGCTTGGATCTGTTTAGTTTTTAAAAATGCATTTATTAGTTCTCAGCTAATGTATGAGTGGGACCCCCTGATAGGAAAGGAGCCAGGGTCTGGTAAGAGCTTGTACTATCCAAGGCTATATAACATGACAATCATGCCAGTACTCCACACTGCTCAGTCTGGGAGACAGTGGCCACAGACCCCTTCTCTGCTGTTGCTACACCTTCCCCCAGCTTGCTGACATATGGAAGAGACTGCAGGGCCAGGCCAGACGCAGTGGCCCAATCCTAGTTATGCATTCTTTTTTCCAACTATATTCAAATTTAAAAAGCAGTGCTGCAATTCTGTGGCTTACTCTATTCTTCCATTCATATCCCTCTTTCCAGATGTTTGAGTATAGTACAAAACATACTGAATAAAATTCATTTACAAATTCCAAAAGGTGCACATTTGAAAAATGTTCACATATTATACAGACTCAAAAGCATAATTCAATGAAATGAGCCTTCAGATGTTTTGAAAAAAAAATTGGACCTAGTGTTTTGGGTTGACACTAGGGTACACACAGTATTTGTAGCTTCAGAGAACATTTTTATGACAGATATAAATATAGCAGATAGAACACAGAGTCTGTTACTCATATATCCAAGGGAAACTGCCAAAAACCAAACTTACAAGCACTGAAAAACTCACCAGTGCAATTCATTTTCTCAACTCAGAATGACAGCAACATATAAAGCGGCCAAGCAATCAAACTCGTACAAAAGAAACATTACCATGGACTTGCTAAATAGCGTGATCATATTATAATCATGCATGGTAACTGAAAAAATGCATTGGCTAAACAGCATGAGCTTGTTACTTACTGAGGCCAACTAAACAGTGTGACAAAGCTAAACTGAGAATGCGGAATTATTTTATACTCTTGGTTCTTCCTGCTGGCTTCCAAGACCTGAAGAAGTAGGTTTGTCAAATGGGCTTTGCTTGTTGGTGCAGAGGGAAGGCATGGACGATATACTGCACTCCAATTGAGGAGGCCAGAGTTCAGTAGGGCGCTCCAGGAGAGCACTCTGTCTTCTATGTCAGGAAAGATTCTTCTGCCATCTCTTTACTTTTTTGCAAATAAAACTCTCTGTGCTTATCTAATCTCCAATACCAGGGATAAGTATAAAGTGAAGAGACTGCAGAAGAATTAGCAGCTGTGTTTGTCTGGCAAGCTGCAGGTTCCTTCTTCTCTTTGTCTACTGGCCTTTAAATATCTGTCCATGACAACTTTTTTTTACTGTTCTCTCCACCTAGCTTGATGTTACCCAGGTAGAGTCCATCAAGCTAGGTTGAAAGAACATTGCCCAAATCTCATCTTGGAGTGAGTTTCCTCTCTCCGTCGGTCCTCAGATCTTCACAACAGCCCACTGTTCTGTTCGTACGTCTCACATTGAATGTCAAAGTGGCCCCTAACCCCCTACACCAATACCTAACCCTCACCTTGAGTTACTAGGTGGGCCTACTATAGGGATACAAATACCTATCTAGGGAGAGGAGACTATGACTAGTTTCTCTCTCTCTCTCTCTCTCTCTCTCTCTCTCTCTCTCTCTCTCTCTCTCTCTCTCTCTCTCTCTCTCTCTCTCTCTCTCTCTCTCTCTCTCTCTCTCTCTCTCCCCTAGTTGGATGCTCTGGGAGCTTCAATTCATCTAAATAGGCCTTGTGGGAGACATTACACAAGGCAATAAAAGTTTACTGCCCAGTCACGGAAGTTATCGCATAGCCTAATGCAATTCAAAAAGGTGTTGTTAAAATCAGTGTTAAGTCTGTGTGATAGCTCTTCGCAGCCAGGCAAACCCAGCCCACCCCTAACTCTTCCTGTTTTCCATATTTGCATCGCACCATACGATATGGTGCTATCGCATGCGTTAAACACATTTTCGCATGCAGTACGGGGCTTTTCGCATGCGCTAAGCCCTTAACGCATGCGAAAAAGCCTTAGCGCATTTTGATAAATGATCCCCAAAGTTTGCACAAGGAACCAACAGAATGGAGAGACATGGATGATGGGAATAGAATGGCAGAGAGAGAGGGGGGGAGGGGGTGGAGGTAACAGAGGAGTTACAATGACACACACTTGAGCACTGCAAAAAAATATAGCCACCTCTTTTACACAAGGCAAATATATTTCCATGCAATATGTTCCTAAAGGGCAAAGGTGTTGATTTTATTACCCTTGTTAGTGTAGCCAAAGATCACTAGGTGTTCAGAATTTTGAGGCAGTTTTTTGGAGCTGACCAATTGTTTTGGTTTGTATGACGAGCTCATGCCTATAAACGTACAAGCAGTTTCACACTGTGTGGTGCAGCCATTATGGTGCTTAAACTACAGGGTCATTATAGAGAGGGAATGGTCAGATTCCTATGCTGTTCTGAGTCAGGGTGGCCAGACTCCTCTCTGGTTCCCCCTTTTCATGCTCCCTTCTTTTGCCAAACACATCAACTGACACTGCTCTTTGAAGATCTTTACTGACACAGGGGGTTCTAAACATGCAGTCATTTATTTATTTATTTGTTTGTTTAGTTTTATATACCGTCATTCGGTGTAGTCATGTCAGTTTATGATCTCTTGGAACTCTATGCTTTCCTTTCACCTCCACTTCTGGAGTGTAGGAGGTCTGTCATTTCTTCCCTCTGCACTGACAAGCAGGCCCTATGTGCCAGACTTACTATACCCTCTGGAAACACTGGAGGAACCAACAGGAAAAGAGAATGTAGTATGCTCGGTTTAGCTTGCTTATGCTATTTAGCTTACCTTCAGCAAGTAGCATGCTCACATTAATAAGTTAACACCAGATCATAGCAGGTATTAAATAGCACCTATTTAGCAAGCTCTTGCTAAAATATGGTAAAGTGAGCATATCATACCATTTACATTTGCATGCACCAGCTATCAAACTTTTCTGAGCCCATGAAAATACCTATTAGTACCACTTTAATATATTTATTCTTTATTAAAGTTTTTAGATAATTTCAAGTACACCTTGATTTAATAAACAATCAGAAAAATGCAAAAACAGATGAATAAATCACAAGCAAATTTTCTATAATATTCAATCCACGTAATGAGGAGAGATAAAATAATAAATAGATTACTAGTTATTAGAGATGTGCATTGTTTAGTGCGTTTGGTTCGGGCTTCATTTTCGGGGCCCCGCAGGAAATTTTGTTTTTCCTGCGGTTTATTTTTTTTCGTTAGCGCGCACTAACACGAACTACAAATTTTTCCGAAATTTCGGAAAAATTCCATTCGTTTTTTGGTTCCCCTGAACCATGACGAATTAGACAATTTTGGTGAAATTTTCTAATTCGTGAAAAACAAATGCACATCTCTACTAGTTATATTTCATAGGTATGGCACAACTCAAATTCACTTAGGCAGCAACCACATCATATATGAGTAGATTTGCTTTGTAGGAACTTCTCCAGCTGAATGGGGGTCAAAGAAAATATAATTAATACCTTGAAATTGAAGTAGACATTTCCAAGGAAATTTAAGTAAAAAGGAAGCTCACAGAGCCAAAAAAAAAGTATTTTATGGGCTTGTGTCTCCTTGATTACATCTAGAAATATATTTTTCTTGGAACCAAGAAAAAGGAATCTTTCAAATGAAAGAAAAGTTTTAAAGACCACTGTTTATAACATTCATGAGCAAAAACTGCAAGAAGAGTAGTCCTGTCTTTAACATCAAAGTTGGATTCTTCCATACATTTGTAAGATTTAACAACTTTTCTCTTGCTTCAACTTCTCTACCTATAGCCTCATCTTAAGCAGTGGATTTCATATAATGAAGATAATAAGCTTTTACAATCTCAGGAACAGCCTCTTTGGAGACTTTCCAAAAATCTATATAAAACATTCTGATCATCTCCAGTGGAGAAATCAAGGAACAATGAGGAAAATTAAGGAATCTCAAATTAAACCTCTTACAATGGTTACCCATGCAAGGATTGATTATCTCTAATCAAGGATACTGTAGAATCACACAAATTATTACAATCAGTTATGACATTTATAATTTGGACCTCCAATTCTGTAATATTCTATGAATGCTCATTTACTTTTCAAGAAAAACTCCCAAAAGATCCCAAAACATTATCTAATCTCAAGGAAAGAGCTGACTCCAATTTGGTAATTGCTGTCCAAAGTAAGTCCAATGTTATTTCAGCAGGTTTATTCATTATATGAGGTGCAGCTGGTAAGAGATCTCTGAGGAAGAATCCAGTGACTGATTGGAATCCATTATTCCCTCCCCAGGATCCAGAAGAAACGGATTAGGCACCTGCGGTGGGACTGGGCTAGAGGGACTAAGAGAGAGCAAATACTCTATCAGAGCAGAACCAGAAGGTCCAAGCTCATTTTGTCCCATACTTGAACTAGTAAAATTAAAAGTTTCTAAAGCTGATTGAATTAATCGAGGGGTAAATTGAGGCGCAGGAGGAAATAATCTCAAAGTACCTTTTATCTTCTTGATCATATCAGGTTTAGAAATCAAGAAATGCAACAGAGTTTCTTACAAACAAGTTAGAAGAGCACACACAGCTTTGGCATACACCGGTGGTTGCATGTCACTGCATGCCATATTCTTATCGACCAGGCCCTAGGATTCACGGTGACATCTGCCAAAAGTGAGAGGTAGGTTCCCAGATGTTAGAAAGGTAACCAGGCAGGGAAAACCTCCTCATGCTCTCCCAATGATACTATGCATGCCACATTCTTATCAACCAGGCCCCGGGACTTACAGTGACATCAGCCAGCAAAGGCAGATAGGTTCCCAGATGTTAGAAGAGGAAGCAGGCAGGGACGACCTCCTCACACTCTTCCCATGACCACTTTAATATTCTGATAAGGCCTTTCTGCATGGAATGCTATTTTTGGCATACAAAATAAGGACTTATCATGCATATTAAAGTTTATTGCATAGGCCCCGAAATCTGCATCTACATTAGCAAAACTTGATAAACTTGTTCAGAACCAGAAACTGAGCCAATTCAAATTTTTTAATATAGACCATTTAAGCATGCAAGTGCAGCTCACTAATATGAAGCACTTACAGCATTAGGGGTTACATTGCTAACTGTAAGCAGCAACATTCTATTTCTTCAAGTTTTTGAAAATTTTGTACTTAGAAAATTGCGTCAGGACATTTCAAATAATAAAAATCATTTATTCGGATATTCAAGAGTATGCTCTTTGTGCATATTCTTACTTTCTATGCAGTGAAAAATTTCTTCCAAGAAATCTAACTAGATTCTGTTTTTTGAGTCTACCTCAACTGGCATGCTAAAGGAAGCAGTTTCAACTGCTGAAAGCCCAAGGAAAAAAGACCTAAAATAAATGAAAACAATAATATATAGTAACATAGTAATGACGGCAGAAGAAGACCAAATGGTCCATCCAGTCTGCCCAGCAAGTTTCAAAAGGTAGCAACTGCCACTCTGTGCAGGTTACCCCTTTGTCTCTGTTTAGCATTGTAACTGCCAGTCCGTGGTGGTCACCCCAAGCCTTATGTTAAGGGTAGTAATATTTACAATCAGACATGCTGCTTGAACATGCTTTGCTTTTGGTCTTGGCTGTAGAAGTAGTCCTGTGCTTTTTCCCTAATGTCTGCATATCACTATTAGTTCCCTGGACCCTGAAAATCGAGGCCCAGTGTTGGCTGTCATCAGAATCCAATTCCCCTTCCCCACTCCCCATCATTGAAGTGGAGAATTATGTTGCAGTAGGACCAAAAGCATCAAGGCTAATCAGTTAATGGTAGTAATCCCCATGCCTTCTGATTAAGAGTATTAATTGCCATTCTATGCAGGTTACCCCTATGTACCCTTTTCATTTCCAACATCTAATCTTTAGGGATCCACAGGGGTAGATTTTCAAAAGTATGCACGTCCATGTAAGGGGCAGCGCACGTGTGTGTGTGGGGGGGGGGGGGGGTAATTTTAACAAATTATGCATGGCGACACAATCGGGCCTCCCCTAGTTCCCTCCCAGTCTGCTCTAATTAAGAAATTAAGTTGAAGGAGCTCCATTTATCGCAGATGTAAAAAAACATGCTGATAAAAGTAAGCAAGTTGATAAAAATGAGCAAGTTGATAAAGTGAATTAAGATTTTCAGAAGGGATTTGGCAAAGTTCCTCCAAAGAAACTCCTCAAAAAATTGGAATGTCGTTGGATTGGAGGCAGTGTCCTACTGTGGATATGATAAAAGACAGGAAATAGACAATAGATAAAAATGGTCAAGTTTTCAAATGCAGAATGCTCATTAGTGGAATTCCCCAGGGGTCTTTATGGGGACCCATATTATTTAGCATATTCATAAATGATCTGGAGAAAGGAATGACTAGTGAGGTGACCAAAGTTGCAGATGACACAAAATGGTTTTGAGTCGTTAAAAGAGCAGTGGATTGTGAAGAACTGCAGACCTCGTGAAACAAGAAGACTGGGCTTCTAAATGGCAGATAAAATTTAACATGGACAATTGTAAAATAATGTCTGTAGGGAAAATAATCAGGTATATAATGTTGGGTTCTATATTAGGAATTACCACCCAGGAAAAGACCTCAAAGTTTTTGGGGACCATACCTTGAAATCTTCAGCTCAGTGTGTGGTGTCAGTGGCAGTCAAAAAAGGAAAATAGACTATGACTCTTCAGCCTAGAGAAGAGATAGCTAAGAGGACATTAAACAGAGATCTTTAAAATCTTCAATGGTGTGGAACAGGAATGTGCATTGGTTAGAAACAAAATAAGAAATAACGATATTTCCGATTTTATTTTGTTTTCAATGTGAAATGATTGAAAATCCAATGAAATTTCATTGGTTTTCACATTTCTTTAGAAAAAACAATTTCACCCGTCATTTCTAGACCTAGGCTCAAGACCATAGCCTTGCCTAGGGATAGGCCAAGGACAAAAGCAGGGGCCATGGCATACCTCCCAAGGGCGAAGCCGGCACCTCAGTCAGGGTCTCACTAGACCTGAGGCAGGGGCTGTGGCCTTTGTCAGAGCGCAACATCAAGGTTCCTAGGCTCCAGCAAAGGTCCAGGCCATGAAAAGGTTTGCCAGGGTCGAGAAACTTTCTGGCTCCCACTTACCACATCTATTACTTGCACTTCTATTGCTTTAATTTATATCTGTACCCTATTTAGGCCTTCACTGGGCATTTTGAGTTCTGAACAGTAACTTGTTCCATGATAGAACAGACAGAATTTCTACTCTTGACTATACCACTGCTGTCTGCACTTTATGTGGCACACTTTGCAGTGCCCTCTCTTCTTTGAGTTCTGCAGTAACTTCTAAACCCTGTCTGTCCTCTCCTCAACCTTGGTTTGCTATCTCTCTCCATGCCCAATGACATATGCTTTGGTAGCCTGACATATGGTGGAAAAAGTCTTGTGATCTATTTGATCTTATTTTCAATGCATATTATTCTGTTTTCCATTCTACTCTTTCTGTAGCAATTTCTAGATGCATTCTACCCCACCTGTGGACAATTCTGGTCCTCAAAGCCTCAGACCTGTCTGGTGTTCAGGATATTATTTATTTATTTATTCATTTTATTTAAAAGCTTTTATATACCGAAGATCATGTACAAGTACATATCGCTTCGGTTTACAGAAAACCAGAATTAGAAATACCATGGGCATGGTGTACATGGAACAATAAACATTAAAACAAATAATACAAATATAAATTATATAATAATAATAGTATTAGTAATAATGTTGGTAATAATAATAATAATAATAATAATAAAATAAAATAAAATCAATAAACTGTGAGTATGCAACAAACAGGGTAGATATTGAGTATGTGTATGTATTCACAATGAACATGCAAAAAATACATTTGCATATAATGAAGGCAGTGCATAGACATATATCACACACATATTAATTATGGATGTTCTGAAAATCAGACCAGTTTGTGGTCCTTGAGGCCTGGAATTGCTCTGTTCTACCCTCATTTCTCAGTCTCTGATCCATAGACTTTTCAACATCATAATTCCCTTTTATATTCCCCTGTTCCAATCCCTCCAGCTCCTATTTCTGCTTACTTTTTTTTCTTCATAAATAAAATTAACATAATTTGTTCTTGTATTTCATCTGATCTTGCTATTGTTTTGCCACTAGCATGTAACTCATCTTCTACCTAACTTAACTTTTTTCACCGGTCTCTAAAGATTAGCTCATTAATTTGTTTCTTGTCTCTAAGCCTGCTGTTCCTCAGATGGCCCTCTTCCCACTCAAATCCCTCTTAATAACCTTGATTTTACTCATTATTTTTATACTTACTAATACTGTCTTCCTTCAGGTATCTTTCCCTTCCAATTTCAAAATGGCACTTGTTAATGCTATTCCAAAGAAATCTTCTCCTTGCCAACTATTGCCTTGTCTCATTCCTTCCTTTTCTGTCCAAAGTATTTGATCGTGCTGTGTATATGCAGCTTTCAGATTTTTTCACTTCTACCCAATGCTTTTGTTCCCTTCCAATCTGATTTTCACATGATAGGGGCAAAGTCAGGTCTGCACTATTTTGAAAAATGGCATTAACCGGGCCACGTGCTAGGGGGCATTCCCAGGCTCCATCGCAGGACCTTCTTCTAATTTTAAAGGTTCAGGGGGTAGGGGAGGGGGATTGGTGAGGAGGGTTCCTGGGGGTGTGGGGGACTCCCTGGATCCCAATGACCTTTTTTCTGATACATTTGGGGGGGAAGGGGAGGAGGAACGAGAGGGAATGGTTTACCCCCATTGAACCCCAATGACTGTTGGTGATATCTTTTCAGGGAGGGGGTGCCCAGGGGCACCTTAACCCAAGTTTAATTTAATATTGGGGTAGGGGGGTCACCCTGGGCCCCCAAAAAATGTTATTTTATCCTTTGGGGGCTGTTGCCCTGCATGAATAGGACACTTTTTTTTTAACTTTGACCCCCAGCTCAACTTTCCTATTTGCCGGCAACTTTTTAAGCAGCTAGCCCTTTAAGGCAACGGCAATCCCGAGGTTGGGGTTGCCATTGCATCTAAAGGGCCACTATCTGCATTCTTTTGGCCTGCAATGTTTGACTGTGAGACAAAAAAATGCACCATAGAACCATGATGTTTTGGTGACACACACCCCCCCTCGATAGTAGTGAGGAGATTCCAAGTGTGCATGGTTAGTACTCAGGGAGGGCCAGAGTTTCTGTTTATGATTTTGTTTATTTGCTGTACATATTATTTCCCCATTATTTTTCTGTTTTCTGGGAATAAACCTGCACAATTGGGTCTTGAAATTATTCACAAATGGATTTCCTATGCTAGATCCCAATGTTACACTTACTGCAAATTCTAATTCAACTGTAACTGTTCTAATGCCTCTGTTCATTTAAATTTATTATAATTTGCTTCTGACCAAATTTCTGAACATGCGGAATATCAATTGTTCATAAATAAATACAGGAACATTTTGAAAGGTTTTGTTTTTGTCCTGGATATCTGAAGAATTTGAGAAACTGCAGATGCCTAGCGGCAAGTCAACTCACCACAGTGCCTTCTCTAACAAAAAAATCATACCAAATCAGTGTAAAGTCATGAAGCATAGAACATAATAACATTAAATTACAAAATATACAAACCCAATACAATAGAAAAGCACAAGCAGTATAAGAAAATACCAGTAAATACAGAAAGAAATAAAATAATCAGTGATTAAAATATTCTTCTCAACCAAACCCCTTCTCTGTGTGCCTCACGTTTACCAGGCCTCTTCTCAATCTCAGTCCTTCTCTGTACTTGTACCTCATTTATGGAACAAGCTCTTTCCTAAAACCAGGAATCCCCTGTATTTATTTATTTATTCATAAAATTTGTTATACCACCCAATACAAATTTCTTCCTGTGCAATTTAAAATTTAAAAAAAACAAACATTTATCTACCAATCCCTCCCTAAAAGTATCAAACCCAACAGTCCCACAAATAAAAATCTAACTGATACACTGTAATGCATCCTGTCATCAAAAATCAATGATCACATTTAAATCCAGATTTAAAAAATCATTATTTCAAGCTTGTTTTTTATTAACTTATTAGTTAGTATTCTGACCACTTGTTCTATTAACAAAGTAACACAGCAAATGTCAGTGTTAGGATTTGTAAGTGTGTGGGCCCTTTGGCCGAGATGAGAGGTGGTACCACCCAGGGGAGGAGCCCCACTGAGCCTCACCATCGGGAGGCAGAGTCTCAGCTGCGGGATGATATACAGCAGATGTGTTGATGGAAAAAGAGAGAGTAACCCCTGGAGGCGGGCCACGGAGCAGCAGCACTGACACTATCATCAGACTCAGCTTGGGAGACTAGAGTCAGGCAATAGCTGCGGCACTTCCCGAGGAGCGGGGAGTGCCAGAGGAAGTCACAGTAACTGTAGTTGCACTGGGTCTGTAGGAACGCTACGCAAGAGGGTCCCTCGGTGGGATTTCATGGTAGGGTTCCTCTACTAATCACAGCAATGGTCCACAGAGCGGGGTATACCAGAGAGAGGTCCCATGTAGATGACACAAGCGGGGGGGTCCACTGTGTGGTAATCACAGTGGCTGGAGAAGAGTAGAAGGTCCGAAGAAAGCCTCGGGAAGCAAGGCAGGTAGGAGTCCGGGTGACGGCCCTCTGAGGAGCGGATAGCCGAGAGATGAGGAAGGCCCTCGAGGAGCGGGTACCAGAACAATGCTGAAAGGGGTAGATTTTCAGACGAGCGCGAACAGCCTACTTTTGTTTGCGCTCCAGGCGCAAACAAAAGTACGCTGGATTTTAGTAGATACGCGCGTAGTCGCGCGTATCGGCTAAAATCCTGGATCGGCGCGCGCAAGGCTATCGATTTCGTATAGCCTGCGCGCGCCGAGCCGCGCAGCCTACCCCCGTTCCCTCCTAGGCCGCTCCGAAATCGGAGCGGCCTAGAAGGGAACTTTCCTTTGCCCTCCCCTCACCTTCCCCTCCCTTCCCCTACCTAACCCACCCGCCCGGCCCTGTCTAAACCCCCATCCTACCTTTGTCGGGGGATTTACGCCTCCCGGAGGGAGGCGTAAATCCCCGCGCGCCAGCGGGCCTCCTGCGCGCCGGGCCGCAACCTGGGGGCGGGTACGGAGGGCGCGGCCACGCCCCCGGGCCATAGCCACGCCCCCGTACCCGCCCCCAAAACGCTGCCGACACGCCCCCGCAACGCCGCGCGCTCCGGCCCCGCCCCCGACACGCCTCCCGACACGCCCACTCCGAAAACCCCGGGACTTACGCGAGTCCCGGGGTTCTGCGCGCGCCGGTGAGCCTATGTAAAATAGGCTCACCGGCGCGCAGGGCCCTGCTCGCGTAAATCCGCCCGGTTTTGGGCGGATTTACGCGAGCAGGGCTCTGAAAATCCGCCCCAATGAGAGTAGGTAAATGCAGCAAGTGAACTCGTTGCCAAGTTGCCAGCTGTCTAGGCTGGCGTGCTTAAATACCGGAGTAGAGTGACGTCATTTGATGGGGACGCCCCCGAGGTTCCCGCCATGACGTGGTTAAGGTTGGTCGGGATGCATGTGCACCTAGGGAAACCCGAGGGGAAGATGGCGGTCGTCGTGTAAATGCTGCTCAGGAAGGACCGGGAACAAAGGCCGGAAGGCCGGTGGTGGCTGGCAGAGGACGCGAGTTCGCCCAATGGAGCTGATGCAGCAAAAAGAGAGGTGAGCAGCAGCGGTCGCAGCCGTCTGCAACCGCGGAGCATAACAGTCGGCAGAAAAAGACCCAAGCAGTCCATCCAGTCAGCTCAGCAATCTCTCTTTAGTATTATTAGTATTTATTTTATTTTATTCTTAGGGCAATTCTTGCTCTGTGCGATTACTCCAGTCAACATGAGTTTTCCTTTTCTTCATCTCCATCATTTAGCCACTAGGAATCATCTGTTTTTGTCCCATGCCCTTTTGAATTCCATTACCATCTTTGTCCTCACTACCATCTCTGAGAGAGCATTCCATGATTCCACTACCCTTTCCTTGAAGAAACACTTCTTGATGTTGGTCTGTAGGGGATAAGCCCCTGGGTTCAAGCCCCCAGATATAATCCCTAATCCCAGTAATTGTGTGTTTATATGAGATTTGCCCCCCCCCCCCCCCCCCCCCCCCCCCGGTCAGAATCCCTGGGCAGGATACCAGTATGCACAGTCTGAACCCGTAATATGGTCATGATTCGATCCCCTTGGAGAATCATAGTATGATCCCTTGGTCTACAGTTTTCTTTCCATTAAAAAAGGTTTGATTCCTGTGCATTATTAATACAATTCAGGTATTTAAGCTCATATCATATCATGACTTATCACAACCACTAAGTAATATTTAATATGAAACTATGTTACAGTATTTGATGGCACCTGTTTAGTTAATATAATTTAACACATTTAAGTTTGAAATTATGTGCCTTATTGTGAACAGTTGTGACGGCAACTAGCTTAACGACGGTATAGAAAAGATTTTAAATAAATAAATAAATAAATAAAATCCCTGCTTCTCCTCTCCTCCTCTCAACCACCCACCCACCGCCTGTCCACTAACACTGACCTGAACAGTGCAGCAGCGATGAGGAGGACACGCGGCCTGCCTGGCCACTCACAGGACGCATCCACAGTACCGAGAACAGTACAGAGAGTGTACTCAAGATGATCCACAAACACGCCCCCTCCCCCCCCCCCCCCCCCCCCAGTAAGAGAAAGGAGAAGAGAAAGAATCACCAGCGCCACAATGGTGGGAATGCCCACTGCCTGCCCACCAACACAGACCTGAAAAGTGTGGCAGTGATGTGGAAGATGCTTGCATCGTGGGGTGCAGGCCAAGACAAAGGAGCTTGCCACTTTGTGTGCCCCTTCATGCAGACCCGAAGTACTCTCTAACATTGCACCCCAGATGTAACGACTACAGCAATGGATCAAATTTGCTCCATTGAGACAATTCTAGGACAGGGTCTACATGCAGATTTAAGGAGTATCCCAAAAAAGAAGCAAAGAAGGATCACAAACCTGGTCTTCCCAATAGTAATTACTAATTCTTCCGCTATCTCTTCCTACTTAATGTTTACACTGCTCCTATTAAATGTTCAGCCTCTGAACATTGATTAATAACCTGCTAGAGGATTTACACCCCACTATACTTTGCATCTTGGAAACCTGGCTGACTGACAAAGATAATGTACTCTTAAACCAAATTTCCCACCATAACTATGAGGCATTTCATTTAGAGTGAGGAAAGACTCTCTAAGTTGACATTTCTACTATGTTCTCTCAGCCTAGCTTGATGGACTCTGTAACAGGGTAGCGTCAAGCTAGGGCGAGAACACATAGTACAAACTTTCATCTTTGTGAGACTTTTCTCACTCCAAATGCCGTCAAATCTTCACCAAGGTATACTGTACTGTTTGTACGCCTCACTCTGCATGTAAAACTGGCCCCTAAAACCTAAACCACCACCAACATCTCAACTCGAGCTATTAGCTGCCCCTCCTATAGGCATATAAATAGTTGCATACTGTGAAGGTCTCCCCAGAGGCTCTCTCTCTGTCTCTCTTTTTCTCTCTTCCCACTCCATTCCACTCCACACCCTCTCCCCTCATAAACCCAGAAATGGCTGAAATGTAATTCAAATAATGTATCGCAAATTGCGTTACAACTGTTTTGGTCATATTGCACAGCTTAACGCCAGGAACAAAGGTATAGTTATTTCCAGTGTTAAAATCTTGCAATATTGCTCATTTTCATAAATCCCACCCAAACTCCTCCCTAATCCCACCCCTTTCTAAAATTTGCATTTGCGTCATGCAATAGTGTTATTATTTATTTTATTTTTAAATATGTCTATTCTATTTTTCTTACATTCAGGGCGGATTACAAAAGTATACTCATAATATTTCACAATATAAAACAAATATACATCAAATTGTTAATAACATAAAATATAAAATCTAAATAATCCCTAAAACAGAGTCAAATAAAATAGATTAGCATTGAAGGCGAACCTAAAAAGGTGGATTTTCAGGTATTTTTTAAATATCTTGATGTCATTACAGTTTCTTATTTCCAAAGGGAGAGTATTCCAAAATATTGGTCCTTCTGCTGAGAGAGCTCTTTCTCATGTTTCATAAAGGTGTATTAATTTTGGCGAGGGAATATCAAGGAGATACTTGGTTGCTGAGTGAAGTGATCTTGATCGCATGTGTTATGGCATTAATGCATATGTTAACGCGTTATCACGTGCGTTAAAACCATAACGCATTCTGATGAATGACCCTGTCAATTTGCTATCTGTTCTCCAACAAGAGCATCTAAAGATTCAAATGGACTGGTTAAGTGGTCCACATACAACAGAGAAGTGAATATTGACGTCAGTCAAATCATTGCTAAAATTAAGCCTCTACTCACCAGTGACCCAATTCCAGCAAGTTCCTTGAAAGAAGTACATCATGTTATTACCCTGACAATAACAAACTTAATTAAGCATTCTCTATCAGAAGGAATTGTACCATATAGATTAAAGCAATCTGTGATAAAGATGATTCCCAAAACTAAAAATGGTAGAATTGATGACTGGGACAACTATTGTACAATATCCAATCTGCCTTTTCTAGTAACCCAACTAGTAAATCACTTGGAAGACCAAGATATTCTCTTCCCAAATCAATTCGCATTTAGGAAACAAAGTTCAATCAAGGCACTACTCCTCTTTTTAATGGAGTCAGTTTTATGAGAATTTGGTGCAGATGAATCTTATTTTCTCGTGCTAATTGACTTAGCCACTTTTGACCATACCCTACTGTGCCATCAGCTGTGCAACATTAGAATTGAAGGTAGTGTTCTCAAATGGTTCTCTTCCTTCCTATATAATAGAACATTCCAAGTCAAACTGGGCAATCACATATCTGATACTTACCAGATTGTTGCGCGCCCCGTCCGCGCCTGGCCCGCACATGGGCCTGCTCACCTCTCTAGCTCCTCTGCAGGTCACGGGTTGGCCTCCCTACTGGCAGCCGAGAGTACCTCCAGGCCTTGGCGTCCCGTGACGGCGGTCGCTGGGGCTTCCACTGCGCACCAGGCCTCACGCCGGAGTTCGGCATCCTCAGTGATGTTGGCCACGCTTCTACACGCGCGCGGACCGCCCAGCCTCTTGTACGGCCAGGCACGGATCCTAGCTCTGCGGCGCACCCTGATTGAATGTATGATATAAGGAAGTTTCTGCCTGCACTTCCTTGCCTTGGCAATCAGGTCGGCACTGTAAGTGTACTAGTTTGCCTCCGCGTTCACAGTCTTGTTCCAGTCTTCTTTCAGCATCCTACTCTCCCAGCCTTGTCCAGTATCCTTCTGTTCCAGCATCCGTCTGTTCCAGCTCTGTCTGTCCTGTCTCCCCAGGTAGTACCCTTGGACTGTCTCTCTGGTACTGACCTCGGCCTGTTCCTTGACCATTCTGCTTGCTGCTTGGATCCTGACCTCTACCTGCCTTGTGACCTCATCTGACCTCTGGAACCTGACCCTTGCTTCGTGACTACTCCTCGGATTCTGACCCCGGTTGCCATTGACCACGTCTCCTGATTCTGGCTTTGTCCCTTGCCTTGTCATCGCCTACGCTGTACTGGCCTTCCTTGGTTCTCCAGACCTACAGCCTAGTGACCGACCGCACTCCCTTGCTGCTCGTGGGCACGCCTCTCTACTACCACTCCAGGAGCCCCTGTGAGGCTCACCTAAGTCCAAGCGGCCCAGGTCCCTACGGGCTCCACCCAGTAGTAAAGCTCATTCTAGCCTCTGTCTCCTCCAGTGCTCCGCCCCTGGGGGCAGGTGCTTCCTGGTCCCTACCAGGGAGCCGTTCTACACTGCTCCAGGACAAGGGTCCACCTCCAAGCGCAACAAGATTGATATAAGAGCCCCTCAAGGCTCTGCAATCTCGGCAAATCTATTTAATATCCATATGCTCCCACGATGGAAACTACTGGTAGATTTAGGAATTATATTCTTCCCATATGCTGATGACATACAGTTTTACATTCCATTCTCCAAAACATTTCAAAACACAGTATCAACACTTATATGAAAACAATACAGCAGGAACTATTGAATCTTAAACTAACATTAAAACCAAAAAAGACCGAAATCATTTGGTTAAGTAGAAACTCTTTGATAGCTAAACCACCGATCCTAGTCCTGGCTAATTTTTAAATTGTTCCCTCAAACCAAGTACGGAATCTAGGAATCCAACTAGATGAGAACCTTACTATGAAAAAGCACATCAATAAATTAATCAAGACAGGATATGCTAAGCTGTGCATATTACATTGGTTGAAATCTTTATTAACTCTTGAAGTCTTCCAAACTGTATTGCAAACTCTAATTTTCTCAAACCTAGACTACTGTAACTCCTTATTGTTCGGTCTTCCTGCATATCTCCTAAAACCATTACAAGTACTACAAAATGCTGCTGCTGCAAGACTTTTGTTAGGAACTGGGAAATTTGATCACATTACACCCATGTTGATCTCACTGCACTGGCTACCAGTACAATCACAATTCTATTTTAAAGTATTAACATTAATATTCAAAATCCTTCACTTGAATAACACCAGTATAATAGGTGTGTCATTACATAAGAAAATAAGAACATAAGAAATTGCCATACCGGGTCAGACCAAGGGACCATCAAGCCCAGCATCCTGTTTCCAACAGAGGCCAAATCAGGCCACAGGAACCTGGCAATTACCCAAACACCAAGAAGATCCCATGCTACTGATGCAATTAATAGCAGTGGCTACTCCCTAAGTAAACTTGATTAATAGCAGTTAATGGACTTCTCCTCCAAGAACTTATCCAAACCTTTTTTGAACCCAGCTACACTAACAAATTCCAGAGCTTAATTGTGTGTTGAGTGAAAAAGAATTTTCTCCAATTAGTCTTAAATGTGCTACTTGCTAACTTCATGGAATGCCCTCTAGTCCTTCTATTATCCGAAAGTGTAAACAACCGATTCACATCTACTTGTTCAAGACCTCTCAAGGTCTTAAAGCTCTCTATCATATCCCACCTCAGCTGTCTCTTCTCCAGGCTGAACAGCTCTAACCTCTTCAGCCTTTCCTCATAGGGGAGCTGTTCCATCCTCTTTATCATTTTGGTTGCCCTTCTCTGTACCTTCTCCATCGCAACTATATCTTTTTTGAGATGTGGTGACCAGAATTGTACACAGTATTCAAGGTGGGTCTCACCATGGGGTGATACAGAAGCATTATGACATTTTCCATTTTATTAACCATTCCCTTCCTAATAATTCCTAACATTCTGTTTGCTTTTTTGACTGCTGCAGCACACTGAGCCAACGATTTTAAAGTATTATCCACTATGATGCCTAGATCTTTTTCCTGGGTGGTAGTTCCTAATATGGAATCTAACATCTTGTAACTACAGCAAGGGTTATTTTTCCCTATATGCAACACCTTGCACTTGTCCACATTAAATTTCATCTGCCATTTGGATGCCCAATCTTCCAGTCTTGCAAGGTCCTCCTATAATGTATCACAATCCACTTGTGATTTAACTACCGTATTTTTCGGACTATAAGGCGCACATAAAAACCTATGATTTTCTCAGAAATCAGAAGTGCGCCTTATAATCCGGTGCGCCTTATATATGAATTTTTCTCAAGCATAGGCTCGCACTCACCTCTAGGCCTCCTCTTTGCAGGTCGCCGCAGGATGGGCTCTGCAGTGGCCCTGCTACCGGGCCTCTTCTTCTTCTCGGGCCGCTGCGACTTGAGATTCGCGGCGGTCTGTAAACGCAAGTGCTGCTCCACTTCTGCACACGCTGATGCTTCCCCTCCTTCCTGCCCACGCGGCTCCGGCAATGTTTACTTCCGGGGACGCACAGGCAGGAAGGAGGAGGAGCATCAGCGTGTTTAAACGCAATCTTTTTCTTGGCCTTGCCGATCTGCCTGTCGCTGCGCCCGGGGGCAACTATGCAGATACTTGGAAAGCCCAGGGGCGCTTTAATCAGCGGACTTTGCACCAGTTCTCAAAGGGCAAGTATCTGCCTACTTTCCCTTTGGCTATTGCCCACAGAGATTTGCAGCTGCTTTTTCTGAAGATACATTTTCCCCTCCAAAACAGTCCATGTAGTTTTGAAAATGCAACACTTCGCATGCTCTTGTCCTCCCCACCCCACCCCCCACCAGCCTAACCCCGTCTCTGAGCCCGCCTGCTTTTCCCAATGTGTAAAGGTACGTGCATTGTTGGTCCTGTGCATGCTCTGACCGGGGTACAAAGCAGTCAAATTTCAGTCAAGCTGTTAACCCAGGGAAATGCTTTTGTAAATCACCGCATCCTGTAATAATACTATCTGGTTTTAGTTGGGGGGATAATAAAAAGTACCGTAGTTTTAAAGGGTCGGTGCAACCGATTAAAAAAAAGGCTCTGAGCCGCGCCTTATAATCCGGTGCGCCTTATATATGAACCTGGACGCCTTAGCAGGCGCTCATTGATAATGCGCCTTATAATCCGGTGCGCCTTATAGTCCGAAAAATACGGTACTCTGAATAATTTTGTATTGTCCACAAATCTGATAACCTCACTCGTTGTATTCCTTTCCAGATCATTTATATATATATATTGAAAAGCACCGGTCCAAGTACAGATCCCTGATGCACTCCACTGTTTACCCTTTTCCACTGAGAAAATTGACCATTTAATCCTACTCTCTGTTTCCTGTCTTTTAACCAGTTTGTAATCCACGAAAGGACATCACCTCCTATCCCATGACATTTTAGTTTTCTTAGAAGCCTCTCATGAGGAACTTTGTCAAACGCCTTCTGAAAATCCAAATACACTACATCTACCGGTTCACCTTTATCCACATGCTTATTAACCCCTTCAAAAAAAGTAAGCAGATTTGTTAGGCAAGACTTCCCTTGAGTAAATCCATGTTGACTGTGTTCCATTAAACCATGTCTTTCTATATGCTCTACGATTTTGATCTTTAGAATAGTTTCCACTATTTTTCCCAGCACTGAAGTCAGGCTCACTGGTCTGTAGTTACCTGGATCACCATGGAGCCCTTTTTAAATATTGGGGTTACATTGGCCACCCTCCAGTCTTCAGGTAGAATGGATGATTTTAATGATAGGCTACAAATTTTAACTAATAGATCAGAAATTTCATTTTTTAGTTCCTTCAGTACCCTAAGATGCATACCATCCGGTCCAGGTGATTTGCTACTCTTTAGTTTGTCAATCTGGCCTACTACATCTTCCCAGTTCATAGTGATTTGGTTCAGTTCGTCTGACTCATCACCCTTGAAAACCATCTCCGAAACTGGTATCTCCCCAGCATCCTCATTAGTAAACACAGAAGCAAAGAATTAATTTAGTCTTTCTGCAATGGCCTTATCTTCCCTAAGAGCCCCTTTAACCCCTCAGTTATCTAAGGGTCTAGCTGACTCCTTCAAAGATTTCTTGCTTCAGATATATTTTAAAATGTTTTTATTATGAGTTTTTGCCTCTGTGGCCAACTTCATTTCAAAATGATGCCAAACGCTGAGAGGAACCATGTTGCAAGCATAAGCCCTTGAGAAAGGACACTATTAAGTCCGAAACACAGTACTGTGTCGGGCAAGGAGATCATAAGAAACATAGAGATTGCAACATATTAACAGCATTGAACAAAGAGACCGAAATGAATATAAAGATTGCAGCAGAACTATCATGAGGATTGGAATACAAGATAAGTAAAAGTTCTCACAGATTATGGACTAAGAATAACAAGTTCAGTAGTCAATTTATATTTTATTATCACGGGTGAAGAAGCACACAAAAATATAAAAAATTGTTTCAATGGTAAGGCAGAGTGCAAAATGCTGGGAAGCACAACACAATGATGCCTATTATGACTGTCAAGATCTAAGCATCGTAAGTTTTGATAATAAGGGAAATCAGTTACCTTCACACAGTAAATAAATAAATAAACATAAATTAATTAATATACTGTGGTATCTACCCCATTCACATCCATGCTTGGTCCTTCCCCAAAGTCTTTTTTGGTGAACATTGAAATAAAGCTTTTGTTTAAAGTTTCTGCTTTTTCCTCAATTTATCCACCCAGTGACCCTTGTCTCCCTTCAGTCTTATAATACCACCTCTGGCCTTCCTCCTTTCTCTGATATATTTGAAAATGTTTTATTATCTCTTTTTAACTCTTTGGCAATCCTTTCTTCCACTCGAGCTTTTGCCATCTTGATTTCTTTTTTCGTATTTTTTAGCTTCACCAGATATTCTTCCCTGTGAACCTCTTTTTACTTTCCTTTGTACTTCTTGAACACTGATCTTTTGCTTTTATTTTTTCAACCACCTCTTTAGATAACCATATTAGTTTCCTTTTCTTTATACTTTGATTCACTTTTCATATATAAAGATGTGTTGCCTTTGTTATAGCTCCTTTTAATTTAGCCCATTGTTGTTTAACTTCTCCCATTCCCTCCCTCCCTTCTAGCTTCTCCTCAAGATACTCTCCTATTTTATCAAAGTCTGTATTTCTGAAATCCATTACTTTTTATCTTCGTGTGACATCTCTCTGTCTTAGCTGCTATATCAAACCACACCATTTGATGATCACTGGTTCTTAGATATTATATGTACTGCCTGTCTGCTATCTATAAAAACCTCAATATCTTGTAAGATACCTTCGTTAAAGGAACCTGATGCATGCATAAACAAATAAAGAGGATATATTGACTAAATCAAAGATAAGGAATGTAGCACCAACTATTGATTTAGGAATTTAAAAATAGTCAGTATTAGTGTCTACTAGAACATTTTATTAGTACATAACTCCAATAATTTCCCATCATATCAAAAGCACCAGATCACTCCTGGAAGGGTCCCTCCCCATGCCTCCAGCCTAGTTACATATTGCCTCATCATAATTTTGTTTTTAACCACTTTGCTCAATGTTTCAAACAGTGTGTACAGCAAACAAATGGATTTTTATCATTTTAGGGAACAGTTGAACTACTCTAAAGTCACAGACATGCTAGTCTATGGAGTGGTTAATACAAAATTCAGCATTATGTGAAAAATTTAATAATACAAAATTAATTACTGGCTCTGTCATTCCTCATTACATCATTACTGTTTCACAAACACAAGGAAAATCTCCTTCTCCTGGTGCAGATGTAGTAGGAACTTGTTAAGTGCCAATGAAATAAAATTGATAAATAAAAAGAAAAATGAAAAAAGAAGGCAAGGAGATTTTGAACTGCTTCCAGGATAACAACAACATTTATGCTTGTAGTAATACTGTTTTACCAAAGGCAGTTATAATTGTGTATTTTACACATGGAGTTTCGTGCATTTGGCCAGCATTAAGTTTTGTGAACTTCAGTCCTAATTTAAATGCACAGAGACACATTAAAATCCCTACAGAATAACAGATCTAATAAAGCAGATGTTGAGCACAGACAAAGGTGACATACTGAGAACATGAAGAGCATCATTAAATCCTTACCCAATGCTTTTTTATTTACCAAAAAATTTGTTGCTCTTAATTACACAGCACATAAAACATAAATAACACATACTAGTAGCCAAGCCCAATCTTAATTCATTTAGGGGTCCCAGATTTCTTTCACACTCTAAATTGTACACAGTAATTCAACCTTATAATTCTAAATTAAAGTTGTCAGTCCCATATGCCTAGACCTGATTAGCAGAGGCCTGGTTAGGAAAAGACATTTTGATCAAACAGGGAATGCATCAAAGGAATACAAATTATATTTTACAATAGCAAATATCATCTTAGTCTTTAATATACAGAATAACCTACATTAAGAGATCAGTTTGCCCTCTGCTTGAAGAAAATTTGGTAATCTATTCCTACACTGTAATCACTGTTTATCATTATACCACAAATTAATATAACAATCATGGACTCTGAGCTCATTAGCATCTGATCAAAAATTCCATGCAAAAGAGCCTCTCACCCACAGGTAAATACTGTGGGTTAGTACATTGGCCTCTATGTTTGAAAATCTCACTCTGGTTATGTCTTTTTTTTTTCAGCTTAATCTGTGCACTCAACAATTTTGTGCAGACAGATTTTAGAAAGACTCTGGGGAAGAAGGAAATGATTTTTAACCAGTTGGATTTATGTGGTTCAAAGATTATTTCAACCACATATATCTTTTTAAATATCGACCCTACAGTAACAAAGTCTTTTTCTGCCATCATCTACTCTCTGGGCCATCTGATCTGTTCATATTGCCAACCACAAATTGTTTCTACCTGCAAGATTTTTCCTTATCCAGAACAATCTTTTTTGTCTTCCTCTTTTTACTATACCATCTTGGGCAGAACAGTAAACAAGATCTCCACTTAGTTCTCTTCAGCACCAACCTTTCCCATGCCTAATCAGAAAGCTCTAACAATCTAATTATGCAGCAAAGAAGTGAGGCTGTTGCTCAAATATAAGGCCTTCTAGATTCCCTATGTAGAGATCCTGTTGGGTCCCTACCAGAAATCGTGTAGGATATACTATTTGTGTGGTGAGAAAACATGAGAATAGTGTTGGTTATGGCTTTCCCATGTGGAAGAGTGTTGGTGGTCTGGCTTTACATACCAGATGTATGCATAGATTTTCTGTTTCCCTTCTCAGGGGCAGCATGTTCAGGGCTGTCTCCTATTTTCCTAATTGATTTGAGCTGTTGAATCTCCATGGAAATTTTCAGTTACTTTTAGATATGGGAGTTTTATTCCATCCTCCCTATCTAATCAACTTTTAAGTTCCTGAACCTTAAAAGGAGAAAAATCTGTGTTAGCCTGGTGTAGCAGAAAAGACAGGAGTCGAGTGGGACCTTAAAAAAATAGCTAATTTATTAAAGCATGAGCTTTCGAGGACAGAGCCTACTTTGTCAGATGTATCTGATGATGCCATAATGCTTTTTCAAGGGAGAGGCTCCACTATCGCTGCAACACCTCACTGCGATAGTGGGACCTCTCCTGAGATAAAATATCACTGCTTAATGCATCCAGGGGATAGCCAGTTAGGTTTTTTGTTATCCAACTATATGTAACCGGATAACCTTAGGCTGGTATATTCAGTGGGATATTTCTTCTGCTGAATATATGGGACAACTTATCTAGCTAACTTTAGCTGGATAACATGTCCACTAACCAGTCTACTGAATATAGACCTCATAGAATATGATGACAGATAAAGGCCATACAGTCCATCCAATCTACCCATTCATAAATCCTGCTCAGCTTTATAGTCGCTTCCTCTCCCTCTGAGATCTTCTATATTTTTCCCATGCTCTCCTGAATTCTGACACTTCACAACCTCCACAGAGAGGCCATTTCATGCGTCCACCATCCTTTCTGTAAAGAAAGTTATTTACTTTACTCCTGAGTCTACCCCCTTTCACTCTCATCCCATGACCTCTCATTCCAGAGCCTCCTTTATGTTGAAAAAGACCAGTCTCCTGTGAATTTATTTCTTAAAGGTATTTAAATGTCTCTATCATATATCCCCTTTCAGTCCTATACTCCAGGGTCTACATGTTTAGATCTTTAAATCTGTCCCTATATACTTTATTATGAAGACCATTAATCATTTTAATAGCTGCCCTCTGGACCAACTCTATTTGGTTTATAAACTTTTGAAAATGTGGTCTCCAGAATTGTACATAATAATTCAAATGCGATCTCACCAAAGACGCAATGCTCCAGATGAAGTCTTACTGCACAATGGCATAATTGCCACCACTTTTCTGCGAGATAAACCCCATCCTTATGTACCCCAGCAGCCCTATGGCTCTGGTCACCTGTTTCCTTAAATTGAAATAATTGAATATAATCATTCCTAGGTCTCTTTCCTGCTGTAGGGACTTCGGTGTCTCAGTCTTATTATGTACTGCTTCCTTGGATTTCTGTGCCCAAAATAAATAGCACTATTTTTAATTTGATCAATCTTCAAGCTTTTATAAATCATTTCTCATTCCATGTGCAACCTCAAACAGGTCCATTAAATTGCAGAGCTTAATATCATCTGCAAAAGAACAAAATTTTCCTTCTAAGCCCTTCATAATATCACACACAAAGATGATGAACAGGACTGATCCCTGAGGAACTCCACCAATTTACCACTACCCTTTGTTATCTATCAGTCAACCAGTTTTTAATAGAGATGTACATTTGCTTAAAACAAGTGACCTATCCCCGATGAAGATACTATATTTGTTTGATTCATTTGTCCCCCAAAAATGTATGAGCAAGTTCCATGAATGAAACTTGTGTCATTCGTTTTATTCTTTATGTTTCCCCATTCAAAAGCACTGGATGCATTAAAAAGATAGAGTCTCATGCTGGGCAGGTCATGTGGGAGTTTCTATAGCAACCAACCCTGATGCCTATGAATCATGTGTGAGGTCAGAGGAGAACTGGATCTGTTGTCAAGGAAACCAGACTGACAAAGCAAGGGAACATATCAGAGTGAAGCATTTTTCTAAATCAGCAAATCATTGAACATTTCCATCCTGCTTATTGTATTCCCTGACTGTTTCAGCTTGCAGTTGGATTCTCTCACTCTTGGAGTATACATCCTACTTTGCTATTGTGTGTGAATTCTGTATTTAATACAGTCTTCTGTATGAACAGTGATTTGGTTCAAGATTAGAAACATTCCATCTTTTCTAATCCTGTTAGCTGCTTTTCCCCAAAATCCACCTCTGAGGCATGACAACGCTGAGCTCCTCTGCCTCCTTTTCCTCAACATCCACCTCTGAGGCATGACTCCACTGAGTTCCTCTGCCTCCTTTTCCCCCAAATCCACCTCCGAGGCATGACCGCTGAATTCCTCTGCCTCCTATTCTTCAAAATCCACTTTCGAGGCATAACAACACTAAGATCCTTGACTCTTTTTCCCCAAATGCAGCCAGGTAGGCATGGCATGTTCCAACCATTAAAACCAAAGCCTCTCACTTTCAGCTATGGCATGCCATGGTCCAACCATTAACACTGAAGCCTGTCATGTACAGGTACAGCATGCCATGTTATAAAGAGAACTATTTATAAAGAGAACTATTTAAGATCCTCAGTTATTTTCAATAACCTACAAGAGAACTACACAAGAACCAGACAAGTACAACTCTAAAAAATTCTTTGAACCCTCTATGAATACCCTAAGAACAACACAAAGAATTCTCTAAAGAATTCTCTAAAGAATTATGCAATTCAACTTCAACTCCTTGACAGTCCAAAACTCTGCCTACTTAGGCTATGTATATTATATCTCTTTGTTATTAACCCCATATATTTATTTCCAAGTTATTTATACCTGTTCTTTGTAAGACATTTACTTGTCACTGTTATTGTTCAAAATGTAAACCGAATTGATCAGTAATTCTGTTACTGGAAAGTCGGTATAGAAAAGTTCTAAATAAATAAATAAAATGTTCCAGCCATTACCAATGAGGCCTGTCAATTACAGCTACACACCTGGCACTTACAGCAGCTATGGCATGCCATGTTCCAACTCTTGCCAATAAGGCCTGGCACTTACAGCTTTGGAATAGGAATTCCAACCACTAAAATTAAGTCCTGTCACTTACAGCTAAGGTATGCCATGTTCCAACCATTACCTATAAGGCCTGTCACTTACAGCAGCTACAGCATACTAAGTTTCATTCATTAACAATGAGGCCTGTCACTTACAACGACAGCATGCCAAGTTCCAACCATTAACACTGAAGCCTGTCTCTTACAGATACGGCATGCCATGTTACAACCATTACCAATGAGGCCTGTCCCTTATAGCTATGGCATTCCATGTTATAACCATTACCAATAAGGCCTGTCACTTACAGCTATGGCATTTCATGTTACAACCATTACCAATGAGGCCTATCCCTTATACTTATGGCATGCCATTTTCCAACAATTACCAATTAGACTTGTCATTTACAGCTATGGCATTCCATGTTACAACCATTATCAATGAGACCTGTCACTTACAGCTATAGCATGCCATGTTCAAATCCTAACCACTGAGGCCTGTCACTTACAGCTTTGAAATGCCATGTTCCAACCATTACTAATGAGGCCTGTCTCTTACACCTATGGCATGTCATATTTAAACTATTATCATCACTGACGCCCTAGCCATACATTGCATTACATCCTTACTAAAACTCTCCCCAGAAATTTAAGTCCATTCTTTATCTATGGCACTCACCTTCATGCCATCTCTTGTTCTTGTCATGGCTAACCATTCTATTGCGCACTTGCAGCACAGCTTCATGAACCATAAATGATTTCATGGCACACTAACAGTTCTACTGTACTGCGCATTTGGGTACCTACTTACTACCTAGCTATGACATGTGACTTACTCCATGACACAAACATATCTTTCTGGATTGGTGGATCAGTCAGATGCAGCCATACTTTAACAAGAAGAGTCATCCTCCTTCTCATAAAGCCATATTGCCTTGGATCCTTAAAACCATGGGATTGTAGAATCTTCCTTATCCTTTCCTTTAGTAGAATCTCCATTAATTTTCACATCACTGAGGTTAGACTATCCATCCTATCATTTCCAATCGCCTTGCAGGGACCAAGAGACATAGCATCCACTTTTCTCCAATCCACTGCTTTATCTTCATGGGCTTTTGCATGCTTCCTTTTAGAAGATGGTCAAGATGAATTATAAAGGGTTGTGGGAAGGATTAGACAAGATGGGGGAAAAAAATTCTTTCCAATTTGGTTTAACTATATAAGTAATATACATTAGGACACATGTCATTGTCTGAATTTGCCCATCTTTATCTGTACATTTTTTTTTACCAATTTCTCAATTTATAATCCAGCAAAATACAGTGAAATAGAAGAGCAACAAAATGTAGTTGAAAATCTTAACTGAAAAAATGGCCTTCTGCTCATATACACATGACATGACATATACTATAAAGTCAATGCAACACTAAAACATAAAGCAGAATCCTATAAAATTAAATTTGAAGGAAAAATTACATTTAGAAAATATACAGATTAACATATGAACTAGTTTATTACAAATTTTTAATTAAGAACTCATGTAGTGCAGAAGTCCATGACACTTGTATTTGCTTTTATTTCATTAATTTCTGTCTTTACAACATCTTGCCTTTTCTACTAATACTATTACTACTACTTAACAATTCTATAGTGCTTTCTCCTCATTATGCCATACTACTGTCAAATAGGCTTATTCAAAGATCAATGTTTACCATCTTCTTTTTTCTTCTCCAGTCTACTACTTCCACCTTTACTAGAACAGGAGTACAGTTTGTAGACACCATCCTAGGACAGCCCTATATTTTTAAAACTATGCATTTTTTTTCTATTTCAGCTTTGAATTCTATCACTTGCAAAGAGCTATGAGAGGATGACATGCAGGACAGAGCAAGTTATTTATAGATATTTCAGACTAATGAAAAGAAAAGGCAATGATTAGGGATTGTTGGAAAAGATAAACAAAGAGATGGAAAGCAGAGTGAGGGTGGTAAAGGTCTGTCAAGAACACTAATATTAATATCATACTAAACTGATTTTCTATTTGCATTATTGGGCCAGGAAACAAAGGCCTCCATCATGCAAAATGCCTGAGTCTTGAAGATGGTTCAATATTGGAAGAGATTAAGCAGTAGCATTTTGTGTGTATTGTAAAAAATGAATATATAATAATAATAACATAAGAAAGTGCCATGCTGGGTCAGACCAAGGGTCCATCAAGCCCAGCATCCTGTTTCCAACAGAGGCCAAACAGGCCATAAGAACATGGCAAGTACCCAAACACCAAGAAGATCCTATGCTAATGATGCAATTAATAGCAGTGGCTATTACCTAAGTAAACTTGATTAATAGCAGTTAATGGACTTCTCCAATAACTTATCCAAAGCTTTTTTGAACCCAGCTACTCTAACTGCACTAACCACATCCTCTGGCAACAAATTCCAGAGCTTAATCTTTCAACCAGGTCTGTCTTATGGAGGTTCACTCCTGTAGATAATCACTTATAGCAAAGATGAATACCTACAGTACTTGAATGTAATCCACTTTGAAGTGCTGAAAAAAGTGCAAAAAAAGCAGAATATAAAAATATTGAAATTAAGGAAGGAAAAAGGATCGATGATTCTACTGACCCCATGTTGGCCATGTCAGACATGGTTTCTGTGGCTTCTAAGACTAGCTATTGGAAAATTCATTAGACGAATCAAAGGAACAAATCGCTTAACTCAGAACGACGGATCTATAATTTACCCCAGCCTTCAGTCCTTAGGACTCATAGCTTGGATGTTGAAAGTACAGTAATAAATGAATTTTCACTTTCTGAAGAAATTAGGAACATTATTTAAGCAGCATGAAAATCGTCCACAATATATTCTTATAATTTTAATTGGAAAGGATTTGCAGAATGGTGTTGCATGAGTCTTATGGATCCTATTTAATGCTCTACATCAGTGATTCTTCAGTATCTACTTCACCTTTCAAAGTTAGGGTTAAAATCTAATTCAGTCAGAGTCCATCTAAGTAGTAAGTGCTATAGTAACTGATCATCAGCAAATAGATGGTATATCAGTGTCTGCAAAGGTTAAAAACTTTGCTTACTGTCCAGGAATTTTTTTTTCTGTCTTGCAAGCTCTCATTCTTTCCAGAATGGATTATTGTAACTCTCTGCTCATTGACATTTCTGCCAATGTGTTGAGAGCATTTCAGATTGTGCAGAATTCTGCCGTTAGGATATTAACTGGCACGAACATTCGTGAGTACATCACCCTTGTTTTACAGTCCACTGGTTGCCTATTGAATGCATATTAAATACAAGTTCATAATGTTGGTCCATAATCTATTGTATAACAACTTTGCCCCATGGATTAATGCTATCTTGCAGTTCTATATGCTGGTTTGTATACTTTCTTCTGCTAATTCTTCCTACTGGAAACTCCATTTTGAGCAGTGCATTTAGCTGAGGCTCGAGGTTGTGCTTTTTTTGTTGTGGGCCCTTTGCTGTGGAACTCACTTCCTGAAAATATAAGAACTATTGACATATAATTCTACATTCAAGAAAGCTCTGAAAATCTTTTTTCTTCAGATAAGCTATTGGGGAGAATGCAGTTTCTTAACTTCACGGTAGGGAGTTTTTCATACTATCTTATATCCCCCATTTACTGGTGGTAAAGTAATGCTGTTTGTGGTTTGGCATTATCATTTTGTTCTTCTTTAAGTCTTTTGTTTGTATTTTTAATTATGTATGTATTTGATGTAATCTGCTTTGATTTAAATAAATAAGATTTATTAAAGGATTATATAATTTGCATCTTCCTATAAAGAATCCAGCAGCTGAATGGGACTTGAATATAGTTCTCTGGCAGTTGATGAAAGCTCCTTTTGAACCCAGTGGATAAGTAATTTGTTTCTTGGAAGTAATTATTCCTTATCATAATCACATCAGCTAGAAGGATTAGTGAGCTTCAGGCTCTGGTAAACTATGAGCTATGGGGCGGATTTTAAAAGGCGCGCGAATAGCCTACTTTTGTTTGCGCTCCAGGCGCAAACAAAAGTACGCTGGATTTTAGTAGATACGCGTGGAGCCGCGCGTATCTGCTAAAAACCTGGATCGGCGCGCGCAAGGCTATCGATTTTGTATAGCCGGCGCGCGCCGAGCCGCGCAGCCTACCCCGTTCCCTCCAAGGCCGCTCCGAAATCGGAGCGGCCTCGGAGGGAACTTTCCTTTGCCCTCCCCTCACCTTCCCCTCCCTTCCCCTACCTAACCCACCCACCCGGCCCTGTCTAAAACCCCCCCTTACCTTTGTCGGGGGATTTACGCCTCCCTATCCCCGCGCGCGAGCGGGCCTCCTGCGCGCCGGGCCGCGACCTGGGGGCGGGTACGGAGGGCGCGGCCACGCCCCCGGACCGCCCCGGGCCATAGCCACGCCCCCGTACCCGCCCCCAAAACGCTGCCGACACGCCCCCGAAACGCCGCGACGACCGGGCCCCGCCCCCGACACGCCCCCGACACGCCCCCCTCGGAGAACCCCGGGACTTACGCGAGTCCCGGGGCTCTGCGCGCGCCGGGAGGCCTATGTAAAATAGGCTTCCCGGCGCACAGGGCCCTGCTCGCGTAAATCCGCCCGGTTTTGGGCGGATTTACGCCCAAATTGTCTCACAATTTCATCTAAATGAGTCTATATTTCTACCAGTGTTCTTCCCAAACCACATACTTCTTCAGCAGAGCAATATTTGCTAGAGATGTGAATCGTGTCCTCGATCGTCTTAACGATCGATTTCGGCTGGGAGGGGGAGGGAATCGTATTGTTGCCATTTGGGTGTGTAAAGTATCGTGAAAATCGTTAAAATCGTGAGCCGGCACACTAAAACCCCCTAAAACCCACCCCCGACCCTTTAAATTAAATCCCCCATCCTCCCGAACCCCCCCCCCCCCAAAATGCCTTAAATTACCTGGGGGTCCAGCGGCACACTAAAACACGGCACACTAAAACCCACCCCGACCCTTTAAATTAAATCCCCCACCCTCCCGAACCCCCCCCCCCCCAAATGCCTTAAATTACCTGGAGGTCCGTAGCCTTAAATTACCTCCGTAGCGGCGGTCCGTAGCTAAATCGGGGGAAGGGGGAGAGCAGGAAAAGCGGCACACTAAATCGTGTAGTCTTCAGCCGGCGCCATTTTGCGAAATGGCCGCCGCCATTTTGCGGCGGCCATAGACCAAAACGATTCGACGCAGGAGGTCATTCTGGACCCCCGCTGGACTTTTGGCAAGTCTTGTGGGGGTCAGGAGGCCCCCCCAAGCTGGCCAAAAGTTCCTGGGGGTCCAGCGGGGGTCCGGGAGCGATTTCCTGCCGCGAATCGTTTTCCGTACGGAAAATGGCGCCGGCAGGAGATCGACTGCAGGAGGTCGTTCAGCGAGGGTTCCGGACCCCCGCTGAATGACCTCCTGCAGTCGATCTCCTGCCGGCGCCATTTTCCATACGGAAGACTACACGATTTAGTGTGCCGCTTTTCCTGCTCTCCCCCTTCCCCCGATTTAGCTACGGACCGCCGCTACGGAGGTAATTTAAGGCTACGGACCCCCAGGTAATTTAAGGCATTTGGGGGGGGGTTCGGGAGGGTGGGGGATTAAATTTAAAGGGTCGGGGTGGGTTTTAGTGTGCCGTGTTTTAGTGTGCCGCTGGACCCCCAGGTAATTTAAGGCATTTGGGGGGAGGTTCGGGAGGGTGGGGGATTTAATTTAAAGGGTCGGGGGTGGGTTTTAGGGTGTTTTAGTGTGCCGGTTTTCCTGCCCTCCCCCTTCCCCCGATTTACGATTTTTTGACGATAAATCGGGGGAATTGGTATTGTATCGTGGCCCTAACGATTTTTGACGATTTAAAATATATCGGACGATATTTTAAATCGTCAAAAAACGATTCACATCCCTAATATTTGCATATCCTTAGCATTGAAAGCAGAAGAAGATTTTGCTGATGCCTGAAATGAATTGTTGAGTAGCATGTTACTGGGTAATTTTGGGACTTAGTTTGGGGGAGAGTGAAGTTGTGGAATAAATTAATCTTTAGTTTGTGTGCTTCATTAAAAAGGAAAGGTAGATAATTCTAAATGTGTTTGCTTGTTAAAAAGAAAAAAAAAGTTAGGTGATTCTGTGTATCTTTCTTTTCCTCCTACCTACCTCCCCTAAGCAGAATCTATGATATATAGACTCATACCCATTTAAGATGACAAGAGACATTTTCACACCAAAAATCAATTAAGGATTTATCTAAAACATGGGAGCGACCCAGCCTTTATCAATAGATTAATTGTCCCTTTCCAGGCCTTTGCCAAATTAACATTAAATACACCATATATATACATTCCTTCTCCCCTAGCAACTTATATTAACTAAGAACAACACAATATTAAGATGCAGACAGCAATCCAACTAACACTATTAAATCCTTACAAATGCTCCAAAACGCTTCAGCTAGGATTCTGACTAAGACTAACATAAGAGATCATATTACCCCCGCCTTGAAGAACCTACACTGGCTCCCAATTAAGTTTAGAATCACTTACAAAGTTCTGACTATCATACACAAATCCATTCACAACCTCATCCCACTGGACCTCAACATACCTGTTCAACTACACGTACCATCCAGACCGGTAAGAGCAGCCTATAGAGATTCTCTCCTCGCTCCACCCATCAAAAGCTTTTGTTCTTTGTGAACCGATGCGATGTGCATACGAACATCGGTATATAAGAGACTTTAAATAAATAAATAAATAAATAAATAAATAAAACAGCTCTAAATAAATGAGCTCTCTCCACAGCGGGTCCGGCAGAATGGAACTCTCTACCTCCAGAACTCCGGCAAGTACAATGCCCGATAACCTTCAAAAAGAGACTCAAAACTTGGCTATTCGAACAAGCATTTAATTAAAGCCAAGAATTTGCTCTTACCTCACCTAACCATGCTTCAGACTCTTCATCAGATTACCGATAAGATTATATAGTAGAGTAACATTACAACTCTATATTCCTTAATCACATTTATATACCCCATACTCAGTATATTAAATTAATCAAATACACACCCAATTATATAGCCAAGCTAGCAAAAGAATCATATTATTATATTATTATTTATACGTTTGGTATTATTACCCTGTTTAATCCAAGTCTTTTCCCCTGTTTAATGTAACCGCATTCTTACATGCTTGTTTATTGTTATAATGTAAACTGAAGTGATATGTAAACTTTGCTACATGAACTTCGGTATATAAAAATGTTAAATAAATAAAATAAATAAATAAATCCAGCATTGAGATAGAGGTCTTCCTGCCTTTTCCACTAAGTGCTAAATATATGATTTTTCTTCCAGTTGGCAAGAGGTTGTATGCATGTGCCTGATGGAAAGAGCTCTTGGCTCTCAGAGAACAAGTCCAATCTCTGGAGACTAGAATGGCAGATCAGAAGCAGCTGAGGCAGACAATGAGGTATATAGAAGAGACCTTCAGGGACAAAGTAGCCAATTCCCAACTCCAGTTTGGCAGCACCTGTGCTGTCTTGGAAGATCATGGTCACCTGGATGGAGAGCATTAACTTGGTGACGAAGAAAGTGATCCTGTAGCTAGGACTTGCTCTCCAGATGATGTATCATTCTCTCACACTAAGGGTGGGTCTCCAAGGGCTTGTGCCCAGAAGGGAATTGTTAGCTCGGTTGTAACAGCTGGTGACTCAAACATTAGGAATGTAGGTGGCTGGGTGACTGCTGGACTTGAGGATCGCTTGGTAATTTGCCTGCCTGCCTAGTGTGAAGGTGGTGGACCTCATGTGTCACCTAGACAGTGCTAGGGAGGAGCCAGTTTTCATGGTACATGTAGGCACAAATGACATAAGAAGGAGTGGGAGATAGGTTCTGAAAATCACATTTAAGCTTTTTGCTAAAAAGTTGAAATCCAGAACCTCCAGGGCAGCATTTTCTAAAATGCTCCATGTTTCAGAGGCAGGCAGAACTCTGGAGTCTCAATGTGTAGATGAGATAATGCTGCAGGGAAGAGGGCTTTAGTTTTGTTAGGAACTGGCAACATTTTGGGGAAGGGGGAGCCTGTTCCAAAAGGATGGGCTCTACCTTAATCAGAGCCATGCTTCTGGCATTAACCCTTAAAAAGGAGATAGAGCAGCTTGTAAAACAGAATATGGGGGAAGGCTGATGCCAAAGACAAGCAATAAAAAAAACACTCTAGCCAGCTGGTTATTGGAAGGCAAGAATCTCACTACAGCTGGTTATTGGAAGGCAAGAATCTCACTACATAAAAAAAAATAAAAACTCACCAAGTATTGCAATGTCAGTGGCTTTCAGCCGATCCACTTCATTACATGATATCTACAAAGCAGCCACATGCTCCTCTATTCACACTTTTATGAAGCATTACTGCTTGGAAGAAGATTAGCAAAGAGATAGTATCTTCAGGCAAATAGTGCATAAAAATGCATTCAGATAATGACTTCAGCCCAACTGCATTTATTTACAGGTTGGAATTCCTATCTCAGTTAGTTATATCCTATCTCAGTTAGTTATATCCTATCTATCAGTTAGTTATATCCTATCTCAGTTAGTTATATTGTCGTAATCATGGTAATTAATATCCCTACCTCATAAGGGCAATTCATTAATGCTCTAAGCACATTGTTCTTGGCATATATGTTCTCTCTATTTAATCCCCTGCTTCTTTTGTTGGATTCGTGGACCCTTGGGCCGGTCGGAGCCAGAGGATGGATTGCTGAAGATGGTTGCAGCAGTGGCCCCGGCCGGGAGGCGGCAAGGACAGGCTGGTGGCTGGCCGAAGGTGGAACCCTGGGAGCCCTATGCGACCAAGGGCTTTGGAGAGGAAGCAGGAGATGGTGGAGCTGGCACTGTGGTGAGAAGATCTTCGCCCTGGAAGCCGATCCTCCCCCGAGAGGAGCTCGTAGGAGTTCGGCCGCTGGGACTTAGGAGATTCACCCTGGAAGCCGGAGTCCCCCCAGGAGGAGCCCGTAGGAACCCGGCCGCTGGGACTTAGGAGGGCCCGCGGGGGCCTGGTCAGAAGAAGTCCAAGGTTGAGTGCCGAAGAGTCGTCGCTCGCCAGTCCAGAGTCGGGAACCAATGGATCCCCGTAAGCCAGTCCAAGGTCAGAAGCCAGAGAATCAACGTAAGCCGGTCCGGGGTCAGAAGCCAAGAGTAAACGCAAGCCAGTCCGGGGTCAGGAGCCAAGTAGAAGACAAGGAAGCAGGAACGCAGCAACTGGATACAGGAAAACCTGGGAACCTCGTTGCAAGGCAAAGGCTTAGTCAGACTGCAGGGTTTAAATACCCTGCAGCGTCTGACATCAGCAGAGGGCGTCCCCCATGTTCCTCCTGCGCTGGCCCCTTTAAATCTGGCCAGAGCCGCGCGCGCACGCATCTAGGGGGCGGGGCCTACCGCCGAGGAATGCCGGCTGCTCCGGCGCGGCGTGGAAGCAGAGGCAGAGGGAGCTGCAGGCCCAGGCGAGATGGGAGGACGCCGGGCCCGCGGCGGCAGAGGTGCCCGGAGGCCCGGGGAGCGCGGAACCCGGCCAGGACCCCGGTGGGGTAGGTGGCGATTCCGGGGCCGACCCGGAGTCGCAACATCTTTTCTATGCTCCAAGTTGTATTACTCCCTTGTTTTATTGTAACTGCATTCCTTAGCCTTCTTTTGTTTAATGTTTTATTACTACCATTATTATTATTATTATTTATTATTATTATTATTATTATTATTATTAGGATCAATGTTATTTTTTACCTTTCTGTTCCCTATCCACTTGTTAATTGTAAACCGACATGATGTGATTTTATCGCGAATGACGGTATAGAAAAACTTAAAATAAATAAATAAATATCCTATTTTATGTGACCCTGAGCATGGAAGTCCCCACTTTTGTGGCTATTTGCTTCTCCATGGAGAAAGTGGGATTACTTTCCTGTATTGGGTAAACAGAACAGATCAGCCACACTATCCCTCTCACCTCTCCATTTAGCTGAAGCATAGCTAATGAAAAAATTGAGGAGGTTTATGCAGCAACAACACCACCAGAAGAAGCATGTGCATGCTCAGTGACTTAAACATGTTTCAGTGGAGCTTGAGGCTGATTTGTGTGGCAGATTTGTTCTGCTGTCTACGAAGAACCTTCATTTCAAAATAGCAAGCCCGCTTCACCTGGACTGGCTACTATCAAAAACAGTTTGCTGGGCTCGATTGACCATTAGTCTAATGCAGCATGGCATTTCTTATGTACCTAGGTTAGGCAACTATTAAAGCAAAACTACAGGCATTGTTTTGATTTCATTTTTGGGGGAAGAATTCACCAAGAATGCTTATTGCCCCCATTATGTGCTAATAATTAGCAGCTCTTTAAATGGCTATAAGCAACATTACTAAAATTTCTATAACTTGAATACACAAAATCCCAGCAAAAAATATTCAAATAGGACCTGCGAGCCAACTGTAAACAAGAGAAAGCTTGGGGAATACAGGTTTGCTAGCACTACAGCTCAGACAAGCCATATGCCTCAGCATCCATGCCATTAGCCTTATTAAGTTTGTCTGTTAGTACAGCTTTACCATATCAATGTGGGACCCACAGGCAACAATCCACACAAGCAGTGACCCCTGAATACACATCCTAAAGATGCAGCTTCAGTACAGTTCCTCATGCCCCTCGCATACAAACTCATCTCTGAGTTGCCACTGGTCACCATATCAGGTAAATTTTAAATAAGCCGTACGCAAAAAAATCTGGCCTTTACGCGCGTGGCCAGGCCTTGCGTGCACCAAGCATATTTTCCAAAAGGCCCGGCCACACACATAAAGGCGGGTACGCGCATAAATGCCGGCCTTCTTACCAGCGCATGCATGTTATAAAATCACTGCGTCCATGTGTATGTGCCGGGAAGCTCGCACACATGGACGCGCGCGCGCTTCTTTTAAAATCTACCCCTGTGTGTACTAAACTTTTCATTATCATTATTAATATTGCTGCAGGCCAGCCTTATAAACTCTGGTTCAGTGTTAGCCCCTCCATTACCATTGCAAAACCTCTCACAAGATACACTGCTCACCAGACATATCATCCCCAACCCCTAACCCCAAAACCCATGATCCATGGCTTCCTACCAGAACCAGATTCTGAGTAACTCACCAGAGTAACTTATATGCAGCTAGGGCCACACCCACCAGATCTGCTAGCATGCCACACAATGTAGGAAAGACACACTGGCTATGAGGGTTGCCACTCTAACTATGCATCTACACCATAAGGAACTTCTTTTTTTGTACTATTATTCTCCCTATGTATGGCTTTTGTCCACTTTTAGATCATCACATATATTGATCCTCATATCCCGCTCTTGTTTCATGAATAGAAGAATTTTCCTTCTATGCTGTACCACTCCCATGGATTTTTGCAGCCCAAATGCATGAACCTGCGTTAAAGGTGTTTTTTTCGTGCTAAAATGCCTTAATGCATGCAAAAATGCCATAACGCATAGTGCGATGCAAATTAGAAAAAGGGGTGGAGTTTGTGAAGCCATATTGCATGGCTTTAATTGCATCTTTTTCATTTGTGTAATAGGGCTTTATTGTGCTATTTTTAGTTCCTAGAAATCCAGCCTAACTATCAGTTAGGCTGAGAGAGAGAGAGAGAGAGAGAGAGACTAGCCATAATGCCCTCATACTAGGTAGATATTTATACCTCTATATGAGGCCTACCTAGTCACGCGAGATGAGGTTTAGGTGTTAGTGTAGGGGTTAGGGGCCACTTTGACATTTAAAGTGAGATGTACGAACAGAAAAGTGCTTTCTTGTGAAGATTTGATGACCTTCGGAGTGAGGAAACTCACCCAAAGATGAGATTTGTGCAATGTTCTCTCAACCTAGCTTGATGGACTCTACATCAAGCTAGGTTGAGAGAACATTGCACAAATCTCATCTTTGGGTGAGTTTCCTCACTCCGAAGGTCATCAAATCTTCACAAGAGAGCACTGTTCTGTTCATACATCTCACTTTGAATGTCAAAGTGGCCCCTAACCCCTACACTAATACCTAAACCTCACCTCGAGTGACTAGGTAGGCCTCATATAGAGATATAAATACCTACCTAGTATAAGGATATTATGGCTAGTCTCTCTCTCTCTCTCTCTCTCTCTCTCTCTCTCTCTCTCTCTCTCTCTCTCTCTCTCTCTCTCTCTCTCTCCCCATGATTGTAGAAGGGCCCTTAAAATGGTCCCCTCAATGGTTGTATGTAGGAAATACAACAATTCTGGCACTTATCACAAAGTGCAAAATCATTTGCACTAATACCTAGGTAAAACAATAAGTTAGTACACTTTGTGATAAACTGCCTATTACCATAAAACACACCACTTTTCCTATCACATGCAATATTTAGTGCATTTTGATAAATCCAGGCCTGAGCCAGATGCTCTTACCACAAGGATTTCTTCTTTTTCCTGCATATAGAGGAAGCTGGAATCTGTTCATGGCAAGAGACAGAGAGAGAGAGAGAGAAGGGTGGAGAGAGGAATCCATGAGTGGTGAGCAGCTGAGGGTAGAAGGGGGGCAGGAATCCAAAAATAAGGAAGAATAGAGGGAACTAGAGCAGGTGAAGTGTGTGCCCATGTTATAAGGCAACTGAGCATGGAGAGAGTGAAGTAGAGAGCACCAAGTGAGAAAAGAGAGGCTTCCATGGCTAGACTCCTCTATGCACAACAGGGTCAAATTGTAGCTGAAGCCCAAGGAAGTGTTAACTGAAAAGTGTGCTGAAGCTGTGAGTAACCCTCAAGTGCATTCATCCTCTAAATTAAGAGGAACTATGGGGTTGTAGGAGAAATTCATGGGTAATGACTGGAGGAAGAACACCAGCAGCAGTTATCTGCATGTTGTGTGTATGCATGTCTGTCCTTCGCTCTGTATGTATCTGTGTACATGTGTGTGTACTGTAGCTGCATCTGCTTAAAAACTAGGGATGTGGGGTAGCCGCCAGAGAGTCCTGCCATGATACAGGCATGCAAGTGCTGCTCCATTGTGACAGGCCATGTGTGTCTCTCCTGCCTCTCTTCCTTTTTTTAAAATATGGAAGAGAGACTGATGGGACTTTCAGTGCTTCCTTAATTCTTCTTTTGGCCATATGATTCCTCTCCATATTTATACTGCTTGCCTTGTGGAGAATGGTGTGCTATGTTACATTTTTTTTAATGTACTGTAGGTGTGCAATGTACTTGAAAGTGTTGGTAAACATTGCTGTAGAGAAATAATTCCTTAGATTTTAATTCGGCCCTGCAAGTAAATCCCAGGGTTTACATGCGTAGCCGGGCCTTATGCTGTCAGTTTCTAGACCATATGTGACTTGATTGAAAACAACAAAACTTCACCTTATTGAAACATAGAAAAATATCTGATATATTCAAGATCTATATGACCATCATATGAGGATATGAGAGTCTTTGTACACATCCATACTTTATGTGGACTAAAACTCAATTTATCAGTCTATATCAGACTATGTTCATGTTATAATCATCAATCATCAAAAATGTGTTTTTCAAGAATTATTTAAATGCACATAAACTTGAAACATAAACATGACAGCAGAAAAGGACCAAATGATCCACTCAGTCTGCCCAGCAAGATTATGCTAGTATCTGCCGCACTGCAGCTTACCGCCATGTTTATCAGTTTCCTAGACCATCGCATGTTGTTTGCACCCAATTTCCCTTTACCCTTGCTGTGGAAGCCACGAACAATGTTGAAATTGCATCAAAAGTATCAGGCTTATTGGTTAAGGGTAGTAACCGCATCAGCAAGTTACCTTCATGCTTATTTGTTCATTGCCGTCTGAATCCAATCCCCCTTTCCCACTGCCGTTGAAGCCGAGAGTAATGATGGAGTTACATTAACAGTATCAAGATTTATTTGATAAGGGTAGCAACTGCCACACCAGCAAGTTACCCCCATGCACTCTTTTCTTCATTCCCATCCTCTAGCCTTTAGGGTTCTACACTGTTTATCCCATGCCCCTTTGAATTCCTTCACTGTTTTCGTCTTCACTGCCTCCTCTGGAAGGGCAGACTATGTCTGTGTTATAATCAACAGTCATCAAAAATTTGTTTTTCAAGAATTATTGAAATGCACATAAAAATCTTGAACTTGACTTCAATTCTTGTGTTCCAATAGCCGCCCAACACTGCCAGCACTGATTCAATGTTTCGATTCTAAAGTCTGAAGATCGGTCACATCAAAATCTGAGCATGTCTTTTAGCATTGACAGCGTTTCTGGACTAGTTTCATCCATATTACTCTGTATTTATCAAGAAATACAGAATAATAATACGGCTCTGTGTTTCCTGCTAAATGTCATCTTTTGTTCATTTGAATTCTGACCGAACAATTGAATATTAGCTCTTGAATGCTAGTCAGGAGGGAGTGTGGCCCACCTTCTGTGCAACCATATTATTTTTTTGGTGGGGGGAGGGTTGAAGGGGGGACGTGATGGAGTTAGAGCTCTGATTAACCTGAGACAGCCTGGATATAGTGAGCAATTAGCCACCAGAGACACAAAGGGAACTTCAGAAGGCAAAGTGAAAGCGAGAAAAGAGATAATGCCATTTTAAGTGAGAGGCTACAGGGAGGGAACTGCATTCCCAGGGAGACATGACTGGGACATCCATGTGGTGCTAATCGGGCAATGGATTAGAAAAGAAGAGGATGCTCAGGGAGGCTGTGTTTAGCTATTGGGAAAAGAAAGAATGAAGGAGCATAGCAGTGTGTAAGAGTAAAACTAAGAAAGGTGTCAGAGAGTCGCAGGGAATTGGTCCAGCCTGTAAAAGCATCCCTGTTGTACCTGACCAGTTTGCTGTGATGCCATAAGGGAACTGTGTTGTTCACTATTAAGTTGCAGACCTAGGAAAGGAATAAAGATACTGCTGCCTGCCAGTGATATGGACATGCAGTTGTTTTAGGAATTTCAATGGAGTCTCAAAACAGGCACATGTTATAATTACCTAACTTGGATTTCATAGGGATACAGTTCATATCCTAGTGGACTTAAATAGCAACCGCAATACTTGGTGTAGGAATACTATTATTAGCATCTCTAGATCCACCCTCTACAAGGAAAATTAAATAGTAGTTCACTGCATTGTGATTGACGTCAGTTGATGGTGTAAAGAATACATTTATGATCTGTAATTTGTGCGTTAGCATAGGGGTAGATTTTTAATTTTGCACAGCGATACATCCTGGCCTTCCCCAGTTCCCTCCCAATTAAGGAGCAGACTAGGAGGTAACTTCCCTACCCCCCTACCTAACCTCCTTTCCCCTTCCCCTCTCTTCCCCACCCCCTAAATCTAACCTATCTTCCTTTTTATTTTTTTAAGTTGCTGTTCCAGCTGCGTCCCTCCCCGCCCCCCCCCCCCCACCACCCCATTTACAGGCCCCGGCACTTAATTGCATAACTGGGTTTACGTGCGTGGCCGGTCCCTTTTGAAAATTGGCACGGTGCACATAAGGCCCGGCTACGCACGTAAACCCTGGGATTTACTTGCGGGGCCGAATTAAAATCTATCCGATAATGTACAAATAGCAGGTGCTCAGAACTATTATCACTTTTCTAATGGTGATTGACATGGGAAAACTGAAACTAGTCCAGTCTGATTTTTAATTAATATCACATGAAAATACCTTGTAATGTGGGGATTTAGTATCTATATTAGTCCTGGGAGAAAATTTTATTTTTTACAGATTCTGAAAAATTGTATTGAATCAACATAAAACGTATCCAAAAAATACTGTTGAACATAAACCTTTACAGAGTATGTACATTCCTTTCTTGATCTTGCAGGGAACAATTTTCAAACTATCTGTGCAGTTGCAAGGTATGCGGGCGATTATAATTAGGAATGTGCATTTGGGGTTTTTTTCTGATTCATTTTGATTTAGTGCACACGAAAAGAATACATACTAAATCTAAGTAATGTGCACTAAATCAAAACAAAACGGAAAACAAACCACACTGCCACAAATAAAACAACAAACATGAAACAAAACTAATTTTTGGACTGTATACCTCTGATTTTAATGCATGCACTTTACACACATTTAAAACAAATCTACCTGTGTTATCGCTTTTTGAAAATTAGTAATTGGAAAGTGTGCACACTGAAAGTGTCTGCATACTCTGAAACTACTATTTGTGTGGACAGTGGAGGCAAAGGTAAAATATTCTAGCATATGCCTACAAGAACACCTCTTTTTTTCCTGTGGCTAAATGTATATGCACTCTGGAATCTGTGATTACTTTTAGCAGCATTTGAGAAGGATGGTTTTCAGTCAGGCGATTTTATCTGGGTGAGTGCCTTTGAAAAATAAACTCATGCACAGCATTTTTAATGAATTCTTACATTGGTTCAATAATAGGGATCACAACTTAAAAGACATCCATTTTTCTTAAGGACCGATACATAAACCTCTGCACTACAGTATGGAAGATAATACACTTTGCTTTAGGTCTTTGTTTTTGGGGGTAAGGAGGGGTGGATGTATCCTCATTTTTTTGGCCTTCTCATTCAAACAGAACCTGCCTCTACTGGGCTTATATGACATAAGTCTTCTTTTGCACATGTCTGAGGATTTGAATGCTATTTTAAATGATCCTTCCTTATAGCCCAATTAGCAGTGATTCTCTTTGAATCAAAGCCACGACTATGACTCTGATTTGTATCCAGTATGTGCACATCCAGTGTGCATATGCACCACCTCCACAGTATCCCAAGCCTGGTCAGCCAGAGGAGCTGAAAATGATCTTAGGAATCAAAGCTGGATCTCTTTCATGGAAACCCATAGCTTTGCTGCTGAGCCATTAGACCTGCCTTTGCTGCATGACTTCTTGTCACTTCTAAAGAAGGGACCTATATGGTTTTGGTTTTTTATCAAAATACTTTTTATTCAACAGGGAAAATGGTACAGTAAGGAAAACAGTAAACCCAAACAGTGGAAAGAAATACTGTAACAACAATTATTGCATTGAGAGCAAAGCTGGCAAAACCGCTATACCATCAATCCCTGGGTTTTTAGTTGCCACCCAAACCCCCCCTCCCCCACCCCCACTCCCAGCCCTCCGAAAACCCTACCTCGCAAGCATACCACAGTCATCCTCCATTCATACCCTAACCACCCCCTGCCCCCCCTCCTCCCACTCCCTCCCTTAGGGACCAGTCCAGCGTGTATCCATTAAGTCGCAGTCCATCTTGTAGGGACGTGGGAAAGGTTGCAAAGCAAGCAGTCCAGCAGGCACAATAAGGTTTGTCTGGCTGCCGTTGGCCCGACAGGAAGTCAAGTCGCTCCAGTTGTGCTAAGGAGGCCATCCTACCGAACCAAGCCACCTCCGACGGTGTGACCAGTGGCTCAGTCCAGCCAGCCAAGATAGTGCGACAGGCCATCATAATGCCCACACGTGCAAATTTAGACTTAGAGTGGCCGCCAGGAGTCGGATTGGGCCACGCGCTGGCTATTAACACTCGTCCAGAGACGTTGGGGGGTACTCCAGTGCAAGTACCGATCACCGCCAAAACGGACTTCCAAAAGGTTTGTAAGAGCTGACAGTCAAATAGGCGGTGGAGCAAGGTACCATCGTGCGTCCCACACTTGATGCAGGCAGGAGACGGAGCCAGCTTCATGCAAAACCTAAGGACATTGTCCTAGTAAAGACAGTGCAGGATTCGGAATTGAACTTCTCGGAGGCCAAGGTCAGGAATCAGTTTGTAAAGACCTGTGAACCCCGCCGTAATCTGTTGCGCTGTCACCGGTGAGGCCAGGGCCGCAGACTAATGAGAAGCCAAGTGGGTCACATGTCCTGTGGAGGGTAACTTCTGTCCCAACTGCTTCCAACCCGTGATAGTGTTCGCCAGGCAGGCAGTATCAAAAATATCAGTAGCAAATTGTTCTTCAGCCTTCAACATGTCAGGTTTTAACAGCTTATGTATAGCATTATTTTTACATAATACTTATACTGGGCCAATGACAAGGTATTCCAGACTGGAATGCATTTATCAGGATGAAAGCACAGGTTAATATATTCTGTCAATTTGTTTCTTTAAACTATTAGCTATGGCTGTGTCAAGAGCTGTATGGTCTTTGTTGTAATTATATGAGATTGTCAATAAAATGACACATAAGGTTTTGATGATGTTCTACTGGTAGCCAACGGTGAGACAGGACGTCCAAGCCTTTGTGGGCTCATGCCCTACCTGTGCTGTTCAAAAGCCGCTCATCGGGAAGCCCAGGGGCCTGTTGCAACCATTGCCCATCCCGGTGGAGCCTTGGACACACATCTCCACCGATTTCGTCATGGACCTTCCTGCCTCAGGAGGTAATTCGGTCATTTGGGTAACCGTGGACCGATTTTCCAAGATGGCGCACTTTGTCCCTTTGCCTAAGCTACCTTCTGCACCTGACCTGGCCGGCCTGTTCGCCCAGCATATCTTTAGACTTCACGGTCTCCTGCAGGATATAGTCTCCGATCGAGGACCACAGTTTACAGCTCGTTATTGGAAAGCCCTATGCAAACGCTTCAATGTGCAACTTAGTCTTTCGTCAGCATTCCATCCTCAAAGTAATGGACAAACGGAACGAACCAATCGAACCTTGAAGACCTTTCTTCGCGCCTTCGTGAACGAACAACAAGATAATTGGGCTAAGCTACTCCCGTGGGCGGAGTTCTCGTATAATAATCACACGCATGTTGCTACTGGAAGTTCGCCGTTCCTCGTTGTTTATGGGAAGCAACTTCATCCGCCCCTACCTTCGCCTGAACCTAGGGCACTCCCAGCAGTGCAACTCTCACTTGTGGATCTCTACCCAGGAAAAGATCCGTAAAGCTGCCCTCTCCACCAAGAAGTGGGCAGATAAGCATCGTCAGCCAGCACCCATCTTCCTCCCAGGAGACCATGTCTGGCTTAGCACCAGAAATCTACACCTACGTATTCCGTCTAGAAGACTAGCTCCGAAATTCTGTGGGCCTTTTCGAGTCGCTGAACGAGTGGGAGCAGTCTCATACCGTCTGCGCCTACCCTCCTCCAGGCGCATACATGACATGTTCCACATGTCATTGCTGAAGCCTCTTGTGCTATCCAGGTACCACTCCCGTGCTCCTGAACCATCGGATCCTTCAGTACTGGACATGGTCACGTATCAAGTGCGTGAAGTTTTGGATGCCCGGTTTCATCAACGCCGATGGGAATACTTGCTTGCCTGGGAGGGTTACGGACCCGAGGATAATTCTTGGGAACCGGCCCGTAACATCCTCGACAAGGACTTATTATGGCAGTTCCATCTGGATCACCCAAGTAAACCCCGACCAGCTAAGAGGGGGCATTAGAGGGGAGGTGCTGTTGCGATTCTGGCCACGAGCACCGCAGCCAGGCCCTTACCTCCGGGCTCCCGGACCTGCTCCCGCTTCCAGAGGCCTGGTTTGCGGCCTGTTTGGCGGCGTCCCCGCTGGGGCTGTGCCGCTGCGAGGTCTCCCATGGATGCCCGGTGCCTAGGCGCACGCGCGCGCCACTTGGGCGCTTTTCTAGGCCGTTTCCCACCAGCGATGACTCCGCCCAACTCCTGACGTCAGACGCCGCGGCCTTGATAAGCCGGCCGCGGCCATCCAGTCTTGGCCTTGCAACGGGTTAGCCTCCCGGTTTCCTGTTGTGTTGTGCCCCGGAGTGACTCGCTTTGCTTTGTCGCTCTGTTCCTGCTACAGTACCTGCCTGGTTCCTGCCTGCCTGCTACAGTACCTGCTTGGTTCCTGCTTGCCTGCTATAGTACCTGCTTGGTTCCAGCCTGCCTGCTACAGTTCCTGCCTGGTTCCAGTACCCGAATCCTGCTACAGTTCTTGCCTGGTTCCAGTACCCGAATCCTGCTACAGTTCCTGCCTGGTTTCAATACCCGAGACTTGCTACAGTTCCTGCCTGGTTCCAGAACCCGAGCCCAGTTACAGTATTGCTACTGTCCTAGTCTGGTTCCAGTTACCTGTCCTGACCCACAACCCGCCTAAGTCCCAGCGGCCGGGCCCCTACGGGCTCCTCCCGGGGGGGGGGCTTCGGCTTCCAAGGGTGAAACCACCTAAGTCCCAACGGTTGGGCTCCTAAGGGCTCCTCCGGGGGGAGTACCAGCTTCCAGGGTGAAGAGCATCTACGTCCAGCCAGAACATCTGCATCCCGGCCTGCTATTCATTAGAGACATTGACCACCGTTCCCAGTCTCCAGCAGGTCGGCCCAAGGGTCCACTAAACAGAGACTCCTATAACACTGTTTTCATAGGGCTAGAATAAAATGAAATATCCATCTAAAGCCAAATGGCTATATCACAAAGATTACATGTTACCATAGAGGTCCTATCCCTTTTCTTTTTCAGGTTTGTTTATAGCCTAAATACCTTCTTCCTGCATTTTTTCTGCATATATAAAGCCATTTTGTCCTTTAGACTGGCTTCAGTGTCATTCTGTTATCATCACCAGGATAGCAGAATATACTTTATGAAGGGTAATGTATAATATTTATGAATTTGTTGATGGAAGCCATACATCCCTCATTTTATCTAAACTGAGACATTATTTTTTCCCTAAAATGGCAAAGTCTATGGGTCTAGTGCAGATTAATATTATCCTCAAAAATCTGCAATTTATGTACATTCTGCACTATTCAGACAGAAAATCAGAATATGCTGTTATGGAATGGGCTACAAGTTTATTATTGGAAGACAACAGCATGAAAAAATAAAATATGATGATACTGAGGGTTTTATGAAATTCTTTTGTCAACTGGATTTCTTTTACTTGATTGGCATGATTATAAATCATAATCTATGCATTGAGATTGAGGTCCCATTCAGGATCAGTATATTTGTATCCTCTTTTATATAGAATAATTTATGAGGAAAAAGCACAATTGTCTCCCTTACATATTTCAGGTGAATAAAATAATTATGATATACCTTGGTTTAATCTGTGCCATGACTATATATTGTTATTGTGACTTGAAGGTTTGCCCAAAATCATATAATATAAAGATCCTGATTTGATAAAGGGTTGTTTTTTTTTTTCTCTTTCTGTGCCTATGTGGATAAAAAAGCTTAGTAAACCAGACCCAAAGTGTAGATTGCAGTTCATAATCAATGATGACTTCCTTGGTTTGTAATATGTATACTATGCTAAGAGAGCAAAATGATTAATTCACCTTTAGTATCCTTATTTATTCTTTGTTTCCAGAGGTGAAAACTAGGTATTTGTTAACTCATTCAGACTGACTATATGTCTTATCTAAGATGCCTTACTAATGTACTAAAAGAGATTATGGCTAAGAAATGATGGGATAGTTAAAGACATGTTAGTTAAACTGCTTAAAGGTAAATTTGATTTGTATTGAGGCATATACTGTAGATCCTGGCTTAAATGAAGAAAGTAAATAAGAAATAGGTTGTATGGAAGCTATTTAGTTCATTGGAAAAAATAGATTAAATTTGTACTAGGAAAATTGATAAACAGTAGATTCTTAACTTTGGCAACTAGGATTATCCAGTCTTCTTCTTACACATTTTCTTCTTCCCAAAGTCTCACCATAACTGTACACAAAGAAAAATAGACATGTAACTTGGATATGCAGAACCGGAACCCTGGTCTTCCATGTATGCATGCTTACAAAATGTGGTCCTTACCAGAGAACTGACAAGCCTCTTGTAGAATCATGAAAGGGCAGAGACTAAGTCCGGGGTGCATTGGCTGACCGAGTGTGTGAATGCAGGTGTATATCTCTCTTCCCCGCCCATGCTTAGCCAGCAGCAGGAGGAGAAGAGCAGTAGTGACTTGGTCTGCATCCTCCATTTCATTTTCTGGGATTGACTTGCACTTTGAGACATGCAGCAGTATTCTGTCCTATGCAGTTCAATGCATCAATTAGGCTCCAAGTGACAGAGAAGTGTCCTTAGATACCACCGCTTTCCTCCTCCACCACCTACTCCAGTTGGCTCATATTGTAACCAGGAAGACTAGCAGACTGAGAGGGATTTGAAGATCAGTAGGGAAATGGGGTAAGGATCAGCAGGGGAGGGGAAGGAGAGGAGAGGATAGGCTCACAATTGAAAGGATGAGGGGGTTGAATTGGCAGGGGGCATCCACAGGGGGCTGAAAGATGGGCTAGAGGGAGTATGAGGGGAGCAGTTGAGGACTGGCAGAAGGGATCAGCTGGAGGGAGAGCGTGAAAGGCAACTGGCACAGATGAACAGCAAAGGGGGTCATTTTCAAACGCTTATCGTGTGCGATAAGCCGCTATCGCATGCGAAAACACCGCGGTGGTGCGAAGGCTGCCAGCTTTCACAAGCCCGCCCCCCGTTTTCACTGCATTTACCATTCTGCGATAGAATTGTGAATCCTGGCCTAAGAGAAGCACTAGGGGTGCTAGGGGTAGCCTGGAGTGGAGAAGTGTTTTTCATATAAGATGGGTTGTTATGTGTAAGATTGAGGTGTGTGTGTGTGTGTGTGTGTGTAAAATAAGAGATGAGCAGGTTGGGTGGGTGTGAGACTATGAGTGTGTTAGAGAGAGAGCAAGCGAGAGGGGATCTGTGCTGGGGTGGGTGGATATGTGTGAGAGAAGGGATATGCACCATGTGAGGAGGAAAATAATGCAAAATGTTTTACTTTAACACATAATTATATGAACCCTGAATAGTATAACATGTGTTAAATATAGATTAAAAAAAGACCTGTTATATGGATGTCAGAAATAATAAAAGATCTGAGTGTACCGTCATACGATGCTGTGCTGGATACAGCTATCGTGACTATAAGCCTGTGTATGGGCTTTAAAAATCATTAGGTACCCCAGTGTTTAGATGCAAACTCTTGAAGTGTTCACTGTCCACTATGGAATTATTGCTTAGATGATCACGTGGGTAGTGCTTCAATAATCACTTATCTGAAACTTGTAGTTAGTCTTGCCTCAGCCGACATCCAGATGTTTCGGAGACTGGCTCCTTCTTCAAGGGCTGGATATTCGCAAGAGAGACCCGTGGAACATTAATTGCTGTAGCAGTGATGATTCATCTGGTGGAACATTGGTTACTGTGGCAGTGATGTTCAATCTATTGTGGACTTGTTCGGTTATATGGCGGTCCGTGAAGCTCCGTGAGAGACTGACGGCTACTCCTGATGTTCCACGGGTCTCTCTTGCGAATATCCAGCCCTTGAAGAAGGAGCCAGTCTCCGAAACATCTGGATGTCGGCTGAGGCAAGACTAACTACAAGTTTCAGATAAGTGATTATTGAAGCAGTACCCACGTGATCATCTAAGCAATAATTCCATAGTGGACAGTGAACACTTCAAGAGTTTGCATCTAAACACTGGGGTACCTAATGATTTTTAAAGCCCATACACAGGCTTATAGTCACGATAGCTGTATCCAGCACAGCATCGTATGACGGTACACTCAGATCTTTTATTATTTCTGACATCCATATAACAGGTTTTTTTTTAATCTATTTACTTTAACACATGACATTAATGAACAGCATCACATTCAAAGCAGTTCATTAATATTAAATGGTTTGACACAGATCACTGCATTTAGTCACCTTAACCTTACAGTTTTAAATTGCCAGTATGACTAGAATACGTTCCCCATTTTTGAGTATCAAGTCCTATATCATCCTGTCCTATGTGGCTTCTTGAAGAGCTGCTGCCCTTGAATGGAGTCCATGAATGTCCTTGCTCCAAGATGCAACTGCAGCTATGACCTGCTAATCAACACTGGAAACACTGAAGCATCCCACAAGCAGCACCTCCCAACTGGTTTCCAGTTTATGGATTGCATCCATTACTTTTGTGTATTCCCCCTCACTGCTCTCTTTGTTCTTAATTTTATTGTATTTTGGTCATTATTCATGTAAACTGCTAAAAGGAATATAGACCAGGCACTCTATTGTATATACAAATGTTAAATGAATAAAGCATCTATATAACATATGTTTCAGTTCCAAGAAATGTTATAAAGGAGATGACATGTTGAATGGTGCTACTTTACATATCATACCTTGCTGCATCTCTCTGTTGCGATCCCCCCTGCTGCTGCGCTGCAGGAGGTCTCTTACCTTCCTCTGGAGGCCGCTCTGAAGCCAGGGCCTCGCCTGCGCATCATCCAGGACTTGCTCCAGGGCCTGAGAGGCCTAGCTGCTCCTGAGGCATGCCTGTGGCCTGCAAGCCTCAGCGTTTGGACTTCCTGTTGGGCGACGCCCTTCCCTAGGGGCTGGCCCGCAGCTCTCCACCTGACTTGTAGGACCCGCGGTGGGCGGTCCTGGCAAGCTCCTCCCAGGGAGTTGCCTTCTACCTCCAGTATTTAAGGACTGTCTGTTCACTTGCACCGGGCCTTCGATTGTGCATTACAGTTGTCTGTAACCTTGCTGATCCAGGTCCTCCATGTTTCCTGATGTCTGCCTTGACATGTTTCCTGATGTCTGCTCCTGTTTCTGCCAGCCGAGGGGGCTTCGGATGTGAGTATCCCAGCATCGGAGTTCCTGTTCGCCTGGGTCTTCCCTGCACCCTCCTTCTCAGCGTGGTCCGCGACCAGCCTTCCTGGGCTGAGTAGGGCGCGTCTGGGACAGGGTGGTCCGCGACTCAGTCCCACGGGCGGGCTGAGTAGGGCGCCCTGATGGACAGTGCAATGTTCCCGTCCAGCCTTGTCTTCAGTGTCTGCTTCAGCCCTTGTCCGGATGTCTACCTGTCTCTGCCTTGACCTGGTTCCTGAGCCTTCTGTCCTGTTGGGCCCTGGAGTGGCCAACAGGAGGGATTCGTCCCACGGGCTCTTGAGCTTCTGCCAGCCGAGGGGGCTTCGGATGCGAGTATCCCAGCATCGGAGTTCCTGCTCGCCTGGACCTTTCCTGTGTCTCGCTTCAGCCCTTGTCCTGATGTCTCCGTCTTGCTTCAGCCTGCTTCTGCCCCGTTTGATGTCTTCTGTTTAAGGACTCTGTCTGCCCTCACCTCTGTCCGGCCTGCTGCCCATTGCCGTTCCCTGCGGCAGGTCCGAAAGGGCCGGGAACAGTCGGAGGACCGTTCATTAGTCAACTTCCCCGTGTTGGCTACCATGGGCATGCAGGTCCGGCTGAGGGTCGGACTCCCTGCTTCTGTTCCTGCCTGCCTGGCTCACCATGCCTGCTCAGCTCACCTCCCACGGTGTGGCCTTGGGCTCCTCCTGGGGTCCTGCCGTGGCCCAAGGGCTCACCACCCGCCCGAGACGACCGCGCCCGCGCGCGCTCGTAACACTCTCTGAGTATATTATTAGAGATTTTCTCTGTGCCAAGCTCTTGTAGGCCAGGAATACAAGAGCGGCATGAATTCCTTCAGGAGAATATTTATTTATTTCAATCCAGGTTCTTTATTTGCACTACAGCTATTTCCATTAAATTATGAATAACTCCTTTCAGCTGACCATGACCAAGTAATATATCCATGTGATAAAACATAGTCGCAAGAGTACAGAAACTTTATTAGCACACAAAAACATTGCGTATATGTGCCACATAGAAATAGGCCATGGCAAAAATAGATGTGCAAGTTAAACTGAGCATATGCTGTCCTCTTTTCCTCAAAGCCTAGTCCCCTTGCAGCAAATCTATATAAAAGTAAGCCTGACACCTGGGGCCAACTGTCAGTGCTGAGGGCAGAAGTGAGAAAGCATATGGATACCTGGAGGTGAGATGAAAGAAGAAATTTCTAGGACAGGAAAATCCAGACCATAAGTATGCACCTCAGATGTCTGCCATAGGAGGAGACATTGACAGCTGTTCATGCTAAAGCCTCAGAATGCATGCAGTTGTGTTCAGACAGACTAATCATGACAATAAGAGCAATGGCCATTGACAGATGCTAATGAAGCAAGTTCAGGTGATTGACATCACTGTGTGCCCCATCCCCCCAAGGATACTCCCCAACTGCTTCTATGGTGCCCATACCATGCACATGAAACAGGGCAGCCACCTCAGAGGTCTATTGCCCAGAAGTGGAAAGACTGCAGTTGAGCATCCAACTTTAGGTGTGAAGAGGCTATATTATTATAAGCATGTCTCTGACTTCCCACTCAGTGACTTCTTTGAATGACTGCAGCCTGTTCTTCACTTTAACATATGTCTTAAAAATTGTTCATGCCATCTATTCTGTTGTATTCTCATGCATGTATACTCCCTTTTTTTAAAGAAAACCTAAGGCAGTTTACAAAGATCAATATGCATATATAAAATTACAAAAAAAATCCCTAACGTGCAAATCCCACCCCCATCCCACTTTCACTGGGGGAAGGCAGGAATTGTATCTAGTAACTAAACAATCAAATCCCCATATAATAACAAAATATATTGCACAATTAAATAAAAAAATGCAATAAAATATCAGCAAACAAATAAAATAAAAATATTCAACTAGGCCATCTCATCTTCATCTTCTCCCTTTCCCACAATAAAGCCAGCTCACTTGCATCATCCAACAGAAACCATCACCTGCCACAAGCAAAAGAAAGTCCCATTAAACAAAATATTCCCAAGCATTCTTTCATTTACAGGCTAATTTTAGCACATACTGTACGTACTAACAGTCTCAGCAACCCCTTTAGCAAGCATACTACAGCCTTAATGCATTGTTTGGTATTCCACGGGCATGCTAAATGACTTTAGCATGCATGCTAAGCTTTAGTGCATAGGTTCTATGTATAATTGGCATAATGCAGTTTGTTTCTAGCTGGCAGTAGAGGCATTTTCCATAAGATATATAGAGGATGTGTCCTGATGAGGAGAATTTTAACATTTGATCTATGTTGAAAATAGCACAAACTTTTCTGACGATACCGTCATGTGAACGACATATATTTTCCTCATAAAATGTTAATTTTTAAGCTATAAAAAGATCAGCTTTAGTGGTAATGTAATTTTTTGGATTATCGTTCTCGCTCAACGGGCTATATTTTTTCTTCTTGTTTTGTGTATGCGGTTGCCTGGCAACCCAGTAACCTAGCAACTGCCATCTTCCGTTTGAGCACTAAAGAGTGAAGGACTAGCAGCAATTAGAATACTTGATATTACTGGAATCTGGATAAACCAATCTATTTGTTTTCCTTATATCTTATGCTTGGGTTTAAATATTAGTTTTCCCAAAGATGCCTGGATAAAGACCTGTAATAAAGTGCTTTCATTTTGAAATATACGGAGTTGAGCAGGCACTCCATTGTACTTACATGGTATTTGCAAAAGGGGTTACTTTGGCCAGAAGAACCCACGTCTTCTAAAAGCTTTGGATGTGCTTTGAGCAGAAATCTATTCTTTTATTAAGGGGCAAGTTTTAAATGTCTGTGAGTAGTTGCAAAGTTCACAGGTATGTTTTTATGTGGACTTTGCACCAGTTCTCAAAGGAAAAGTACATTCTGTGCACTTATCTTTTTGAAAATCACCTAAGGAAAAAGCACCTGCAGTAATATGTATCTGCTTGGTCTATGAGTACTTTTCCCCTGCAAAACTATTTTTGTTAATGCATTTCCCACTCTGTGTCCACCCCCAGAAATGCCTCCACATACAGAGTAGGTACAAGTACACATGTTGTTCTATAATGTACAGACATTTACCCACAGAAAGGGTGGGCTGTTTAACAATTTTATTTTCTAATCTGAGTAAATATCCATTTACCTACATAAATGGTATTTGAAAATTGCCCTTAGGGAGAGTCATTTTATAACAGCCCACATACGGCTAAAGGCTGCCTGTATCTTTTCTTGCAGACTTTAGCCAAAACTTTCAAACTAGACTTATGCGTATAAATCCAGTTTGAAAATTTGTGGGGTTTCCAAGTATGCATGTAGACATACACGGGCAAAGTTTCTCCTGCTCGGGAGTCGATGAAACTTTGTGCATGTAGATTTACCCTCATACTTTCGAAAATCGGAAGTATACATGTAAATTCTTTCCCTGCTCCAACCCGATCCCCAGAATGCCTACCTCAATTGTGATTAAAAGTACACGCAAAATTGGGTTTCATGTCTACTTTTTCTGTGGAACCCACAAGTTGATTTTCAAAGTGTGAATTACACACAAAAAGCAAGATTTTATACATGTAGCGCCAGATTTTAAGAGGTACGCGTGGGCGTACATTTGTGCGCGCAACCCGGCGCGTACAAATGTATGCCCAATTTTATAACATGTGCGCGCAGCAGTGCGCATGTTATAAAATCCAGGGTCGGCGTGCACAAAGGGGTGCACAATTGTGCAACTTGCACGCACCGAGCCACGCAGCCTTCCTCCTTTCCCTCCACCTTCCTCTCCCTTCCTCTACCTAACCCGCCCCCCAGCCCTACCTAAACTCCCCCTTACCTTTATCTTATAAGTTGCACCTGCCTCTGGGCAGGTGTATGTTGCGTGCACCGGCCAATGGCCGGCCCACAATCCCAGAACAGTGGAAAATGGTTGCTGTGCTTGGAGACTCCAGCCCCTGCTCCGCCCTGTCCCACCCAGCCCTGCCCCTTTTTTCAAGCCCCGGGTCATACACACGTCCTGGGGCTTGCACGCATCGCCGGGCGTATGCAAAATAGGCTCAGTGAGCGCAGGAGCGGGTTTTCACGGTTATGCGCGTAATGCACGTGCGTAACCCTTTTAAAATCCGCCCTATAAAGTGCTTTGAAAAACAAGCCCTCAGTACCTATGAAATAAGCTTGAACCTGTCCCTCCTTTTTGAATGGTTTGGAGGCTGGTAAATAATGATTCTCAATACATTTCTTTTTGATAGAGATAATATCTAGGACACATGTATTATTAGGGTCTTCCCATTCCAAATTTGATTATCAACACTTCAAGCATTCCTTCACGCAATTTACATATTTAGCTTCTTGCGCTCCTAAATTTTCTCTCTAAATCCTCAAACCTACCCTCCTTATACTATGCCACTTTCAGGTACATTTGCAGATTTCCCATCATTAAAGATGTCTTTGCACACACTTGAGTCACTTGTGGAAGAAGGTGAAACTTGACCCTTCCTGCTTCCACCTTCCACTCTAAAGCAGTATCATCAGACTCTTCATGAAAGCTACAAATGGGTTTTGAAGACATCCACAATAAATACTAATAGCATTAATTTACATATGTAAAGTATGGTTAATTTACAAATGTTGTTATATTTGTAGCAGGACCCCTATTTGGCTGGTAGGCTGCACCCGAGGAACTTCAAAGCAGAGGTTCATCCAGCAGGGGGGGAAACTTAACTTCCTGGGTCCTTGGTATAGACTTGTTTGTGGATGCTTCAATCCAGTCGCAAATCACTGCTCAATTTTGCTATTCAAGGGGTTCTTCAGGAGGGCCAAGAGAAACACAAGGGAAATTAAAAGAACAATGCCAGCGCACTCACAGCCCTATAATCCAAATAAAAAAAAGTCTCTGAATCAAAACTAGCATTCAACAATAATTTTACTTTAGCTTAAAAATCAAAATCCAGGCAGGAATTGAAAAGATCAAAAACAACATGAGGAAAATCAGTATAAGAAAAATCATGGTCTCCTTATCCATGCCTTTCTTCCTTGAAGTTCTTCCATCCCTTGCACCAGAATCCATGTCAAAAAAAATCCTTCCCCTTAAAGGGTAGGATATTCCAATTGAAATTCCAGCATATCCCAATGGAAATCCTCTTATTGAAAATATGAACCCTCAGAATCAAAACCGATCCCGCAACTCATACTGAAATGTCCAAAATCTTAAAACTCTCTTCACCCCTTGTTTTAGTCTCTTAGCAAAGGCAAAAAGAACCAGAGCCAGCCCTTCAAGATACTGGGGGGGATGTCTTCAGTTAGAAAATGGTTCCACTCAAAATCGAAAAATATCAAAATAATCTCCTGCTGTTACTCCCTTGGTCTCCTCCACTGCAAAGCAGAGAAACACTCTCTCTTCCTGGCCAGTCCACTGGGAGATGGCAAAGGCCACTTCTTAATCACTCCTCTTGGAGAGAGGCAATGACCCAAATCAAACACTCTTAAGGGATAGATTTTGAAAGGTACGTGCGCGCGGCCATCTGCGCGCGCTTCCCGGTGCACGCACATGTGCGTGTGGCGCATCCACAGTTCTGAAAATGTTGCGGACTGGGTGGGAACTTCCCTACCCCCTACCCTAATCTCCCTTCCCCTTTCCCTCTCTTCCCCAACCCCCTAATTCCTACCTTTTTTCGTTTCCCCCCCCCCCCATCTTACTTTAGGGCCCGCCCTGAAGTAAGTTACACACGCCTGCAGCCGGCCGGTGCGCAAGGCTCCGGGACAGCAATCAAAGCCTCTGTCCTGGCCCGCCCCCTGCCCCGCCCCTCCCCGCCCCTCCCCGCACTTGGGCCCGATCCTCGCAGGAAGGCCGGCACGTATGCGCGTACCGGCCTTTACGCGCGTGGCCGGGCCTTTTTTTAAAATAGGCTCGGCACGTCCAAGGCCCGGCCACGCTCGTAAAGGCCGGATTTTACGCACGCGGGGGATTTAAAATCCGGCCATCAGGGATTTTTGTGCTCCCTTAAAGCCTCACACAAAAAGGTGGGGATAAAGCAAGGAGAAGATTTTAAAAATGGAAAAACCCTTCTCCCACTGCCTGTGCTAGATAGTTTTAGAAGAATCTTAATGACAGGCAAAATCTGGTTACATATTAAAAAAACAAGCCTGTTTATCACCTTCAAGGAATAGTGGGGGGTTGCTTAATTTTACATTTATTGAAAATTTATCATGACACAAATGAAGAAAATATATTAGAATAATACAGAAATCACAGCAGATATAAAATTGACATCTGAAAAGCTAAGGCAAACATTACATAAATCAATGCCTATTTTGTGCTCCATGAGGAGTAGCCATGAAATATAAAAATAAAATATAGAGGCAATACAACAAAAGAGAACAAAACAAAGAGCCACAGCATATTAATAACGGGAGGATCTATAATACAATATCATGCTGCCTATATAACCTCCCTCATGAAAGAAACAAGAGTTTTATTGAGTAAAGCTAGTCTCTGGAATAACATCTTTATTAGCAAGAAAAAGATGAAAATGTTCAGGATCACAAAATATAAACCTAGATCCCCCATTTAACAAGATACTTGTAGGGACACTGAAAGAGGAACTGAGCTTCAATAGACAACACCAGTTGAAACTGCACCAAAAATACTTTACATTTTTTATGAGTCAGCATAGTCACATAAGGAAATATCTATACTTTCTATCCCTTAAAACACATTGACCACAATGTCTAAAATATTGCTCCATAATGCCATCATGGTCCAATTTCTAAAGTCAGTGCAACCAGGAAAGTTTCAGAGGACATGATAAGAGTCAGATGATGGTTGTATAAGCCTACTGACACCTAAGTTGAGGCTTCCCAAACTTTCAGCCAATGTAACCCTAATGCAGCACTTGAAAACTTACATGATCTCATAGGAGAACCAAAACAAATGAGCAGAGGTTCAGACCCCTCCATCAATCAGTCCACTCGCACCCTCACTGAAATCCAGCTGATCCCCTCGCTCTACCTCCACTTACTTCCACCGATTCCAAGTTAGGAAGGGATCCTGGAACACCCAGCTTTCGATGTTCCTCACCAGGGTAGGAAGAAGGGGCAGCAAATCTCTCCCTCCCAGATCTTCTAACAAAATGTCTCTTAGTCCCCAAAACTGATATTAACACTGGAGTTGTTCCTTGCAGTGGATCACCACCACCACTTCAGGGGTAGATCTTCCCTATCTCTGGGTGTCTCAAACCCAGGGGTCCCCATTCCCTGAGTCCAAGAAGGGCCAGATGTCTCTCAAGCCTCCTACCATGAAAACTGCAAAAAGCCAAAAGCAACCCAGGAGAAAAATCCTAAGCAGCCAGTGAGGGGAATGGAAGAGGAATTTCCTCCCAACCCTGGTCAGGATCACCAAGTAGGGCTTGCCTGGCTCCTCTGACTGGGCCTGAAAAATACAAATTATAAAAAGTCTCCTCATGTCCTCCTAAGTACAACTCAACTCTGCACTGCCCCCAAAGCTCACTCTTACAAGCTTCTTTTGTGACCATCTCAGCACCCTCAATGGGAGGGGCTGCATTTGAATGGAGCCTCCCCATTGCCGAATTTTCACTAGACTGCTTTCTGAATATAGGAATACCCAGGGCTTAATAGTGCTGCAACTAAGGGGTCCGACACCCTCCTATTATCAGAAAGAGTAAACAATCGATTCGCATTTACCCATTCTAGTCCTCTCATGATTTTGTAGACCTCCATCATATCCTCCCTCAGCTGTCTCTTCTCCAAGCTGAACAGCCCTAACCTCTTTAGTCTTTTCTCACAGGGGAGTCATTCTATCCCATGTATCATTTTGGTTGCCCTTCTCTGTACCTTCTCCAGTATAGCTATATTTTTTTTTTTGAGATGCGGCACAGGATCTACCCTTCAGCTACCAGAGGAAACTAGGGGACTGTGCCTTAGGCCTTCTGCTCTTTATTATTCAACCTCAAGGGGGGATGAAAGGTGTGACAGCACCAGCAGTGCCTAGGGGTGTCAAAATCCTAAATCCGTCACTGTACAGGGTTTGTACTTGAAACTCTATGGGATGAGACTGACGGAACTTAATATGTATACCCTAGAAGAGAGGCATATGATACAGACATTTAAATACCTGAAAGATATTAATTCAAAGGAAGCAAAGCTTTTTCATTGGAAAAGAAGCTGTAGAACTAGAGTCCCAATATAAGGTTCCAAGGGGTTACATTCAGAAACTGGAGGCATTTTTTCACAGAGAGGGTAGTGAATGCCTGGAATGCCCTCCTGGAGGAGATAGTGTTGACAAGGACGGTGACAGGCTTAAAAAATAATGGGACAAACACAGTATTCCTAGTGGCAAGATTATGGTAATGAAGGAACTGGGCAAACTTCACTGAGCGACAGGTGCAGCCCAGGATTGCACTGTGGTTCCTGGAAGGCATGAGGCATGGAAGGCAGTTGCAATCCCAAAGGGTTCCATGTAGAAATTTGATTTATTTTGGCTAAATGCACTTAAAATTGGAAAGATTAGATGAGCCTCTTCAGTCTTTATCTGCTGTCATTTACTATTGTACTGTGTTACTTTTTTTTTTTTAGCCGTTCCTCATCGGCGATCCATTCCATGCCCCGTATCATTTTGGTCACCCTTCTCTGAATCTCTTCCAATGCAACTATCTCTTTTTTGAGATGCTGCAACCAGAACTGCATATAATACTGAAGGTGCAGTCTCACTACAAAGCAATACAGAGGTACTATGACGTTCTCTGTTTTATTCACTATTCCTTTCCTAATAATTCCTAACATTCTATTTACTTTTTTGACTGCTGCAGCACACTGAGCTGACAATTTCAATGTATTGTCCACTATGACTCCCAGTATGCTGCAGAGATGAACAATTTAAAGGGAATTGCTTGGGGAAACCATGGAGAATCAGCTGTCAGGAGAACATTTCTCCACTTCCTCCTTTTCCTCTCTTGTAGTGGATGATTTGAACCCAAGCCAGCATCTTGATGCTCCAGCTGGCCATGGCCCACCTGTGCTGTCCTCACTCAGCCTTTGTATTGACTGTGAGGCAGCAGATCAGGTGGCCACAGCATGGAACAGGAGGCTATGCAGGCAGCATTGTTGCACTATCTCTGCACTGAGGTTTTCTCCGCTCCAGCAGAAGCTTCATTTACTCCACAGCACCCTCCCATGCTCATTTGTGCACAGCCACTGCTGTTCCCCCCTACCTCAGTTTGCCACCCTATGTAAATGGATGGTCTGCAGTTGCACCCCTGTAAAGCATGCTCTCTCATTCACATGCAGGTGAGTACTAATTTTAGCATTTGCATATTAATGTGACAGGGACCATTTTAATATGCACATTATAGCCTTACTGCATTGCATGCTATTTTTAGTGTATGTAATTCGGCCTTAATGTTCACATTAAGTTTTATTGCATAGGCTCCTTAATGTTAACTTTTGTATAAAAGGATTGGCAGATTGGTTAAGAATAATAAGAATATTAATACAGTCACATCACAGATCCTGTGTCATTTCTAGACAAAAAAAAAATAACTTTTCATACATAAAAATGTTTTACTGAATGAGATATGAAATTTAAAAAGTTTGAATATGATAACTAGTGTGGGCTTCATTTGTTATACTACTCAATAATAGTTAATTAATTTGTCATCAAAGTTCAGGCAGCAGCCTAGAATTGATTATCCTGGACACTGAACCTGTTTAATGAAAGCAAGGGGAAAAATCTGTTTTTAGTATTCTAAATTGTTACGCGCCCCGCCCGTGGCCGTCCCGCACACGGGACCGCTCACCTGCTTATTTCCTCGGCGGGTCCCGGGACGACCTCCCTTGCAGTAGTTGCTAGCGCAGCTAGGCCCCTGTGTCCCGCGGTGGCGGTCGCCGGGCCTTCCACTGTGCACCAGGCCTCACACCGAGGTTCAGCATCTCTCTCCATGCTAGCCACGCCCATACGCGTGCGTGCAGCCTGCCCTGACACTTGTAGGGCCGAGGGTGGGCCTGGGTTCCGTGGTGTGCCCTGATTGATCTACAATATAAGGAAGTTCCTGACTTCACTTCCTTGCCTTGGCAATCGGGTCGGCTTAAGCTAGATTGTCTCTGCATTTGTTCCTGTTTGTTCCTAGTCTCGTTCCAGGATCCTTCTGTTCCAGATCTGTTCCTGACTCATTCCTGCATCCTCGTTCCTGATTCCTGCCTGTTCCTGTGTTCATCTATCTGCCTTCCCAGGTAGTACCCTTGGACTGTCTTACCAGTACTGACCTTGGCTTGTTCCTGACCTTCCTGCCTGTCTGCCACCTTGTCTACAATCCCAGCTAGTTCCTGACTCGTCCATCTGTCTGCCACCTACCTCAAAGACCTCAGCCTGTTCCTGATCACCTCGTCTGTCTGCCACCTGCCTCAAGGACCTCAGCCTGTTCCTGACCTGCTCGTCTGTCTGCCGCCTGCCTCTAGACCTCAGCTTGCCTCTGACTACATCTGACCTCCCGTATCTGACCCTTGCTTCGGTGACCACTCCTCAGACTGACCTATGGAGATTGACCTTATATTTGCCTGACCTCGCCTCCAGATTCTGGCTCTGTTCCTCGCCTTGCCATCACCAACTCTGTTCTGGTTCTCCCTGCTCCAGTTCGAACCTGACCGCGCTCCTTCTGTGTCTGTGGGCACGCTGGACTTCCATTCTCCCAGGAGACCCTGCGAGGCCCACCTAAGTCCAAGCTGCCCGGGTCCCTATGGGCTCCTCCCGGGAGGGACCTCGGGCTTCCAGTGGTGAAGCTCTACCTAGCCTTTGTCTCCTTCAGTGCTCCACCCCCTGGGGACAGTTACCTCCTGTTCCCTTTCAGGAGCCATTCCATCCTTGCTCCAGGACAAGGGTCCACCCCCGAGTGCAACAAAATTCTTTCACAATTGCTCTATACAGTGATTAAATTGTTTTGCATTTTATCAGACTTATATTTTAACATTTTTGGAAGAGGGTAGAAAGAAGAAGATAAAAGTAGATATTAGTTATGTACTAAAGCATTCGTGAATTCATTCTAATTACAATTCAGCCACTCGCCCTCCCCTTACCTCCGGACATCTCTTCGGAATCGAAGCCCTCCTGAAGCTCACGTGATCGGCGCCACCCAGTCGGGGTAAGAGCCCCCGCCCCTTCGACATCGTACGACCAACACCTGCAAGCCCTCCGATGATTGCTCTCTTCCTCCAACCAGGAGCCAGGCACACAGCTGACGTCAGAGAAAGCGACCAAAAAGAGCCATAAAGCCCAGGCATCAGCCACTCGCTCTCCCCTTACCTCCAGACGTCTCTTCGGAATCGAGGCCCTCCTGTGGCTCGTGCGATCGGTGCCACCCTGTCGGGGTAAGAACCCCCCCCTTCAACAATGTACAACCGACCCCTGTAGGCCCTCCGACAATCGTGCCCTTCCTCCAACCAGGAGCCAGGCGCAAGGCTGTCGTCAGGGAGAGCGACCAAAAAGGGCCTTAAAGTCCAGGCACCAGTCCTCCGGTATATAAATGCTTACAAATAAATAAATAAATAAAATTCAAGAATGTGCAAACTCTTTTAAAGAGGTTTGTAAACCAAGTTGAAACTAGACAAAATTTGTGAATTTGCCAAACTGGATTACAAACCTTGTGTAAAGAGAATGCCCAGTTGAAGACAAAATCCAAAACAGATCTGTGGAAATTTACCCATAGAGTCACTCAAAATCCACCTTGAATTTCTATGGATGGGCAGATTTACTATACTTGTGAATTTCACCAAGCTAGAACCAGGTTAAAAACCAGTGGTTTCAGTTTATCTCTAACTAGATTCCCTTACTTTCCATGAAATAGCATGGAAGTCAATTTTCGTACTGTAACATCCCAAATATTTAGAATCAGAAGAAGTCTTAGCCAGACACAATATCAAAGCCAAGCCTAGAGGCAAGAGACTAACCCTGCCATGCACTGTAGGAAACATGGAATCGATTTTGTAAAAATGCTCAATTCCTAAATTTAGGAAGATTTTCAACCAAACTCACGGAAGCTAAATTTCAGTTAAAAATTTACCTTTTTTTCTATTTTTCAAAATTTTACAAATAACACAAGAATACCTTGTACCAGCAAATGGGAAATGTGCAGTTACACAGTTACAAAAAAAAGAAAAAATATGAAAACTCCAAGAAGAAAAATTTCTTTTTACACATTCCCCTAAATAATAAAGAAAAAGGGGGAGGAGAAAAAAGAGCAGAGAAAAAAAAAAAGGAAATTTAGAAAAAGAATAGTAAGAAGAACATTCCACACCATCTATACTAACTAACCGATCTTACAAAGAGCAAACTCTAGGCATGTGAATCTAGAAATAACCACAAATGGGAAGGTTCAAAAAGACATAGCTACCATTTAAATGTTTCACAAGTAATTTGCATGGATACTGCAAGATATACTGTGCCCCCAATGACAAGACCTCAGAACTCATGGAGAGAAAGTTTTTCCTGCGCTCTTGAATAATTCTAGTAAGATCAGGATAAATCCATAATTTCAGACCATAAAAAAGAAGCAATCTGTTACGAAAGAAATATCTAAGAACAGTACGGTATTTCTATCACTCAAGAAAGCAAACGATACCAACAAAGTCCCTCTTTTTGAGATCTCAGTCTCTTGTGATGATTCCAAAATATCCGTCAAATTCAAAGATAAATCTTGAGAATGAGGTTGATTTCCTGTAGCAGCTTCCTCATGTTGTGGCAAATAATATGCCTTGGTAATAACCAGTATGGCCTCCTGTGGAATCTTGAGCACATGCAAAATATAATTCTTGAAAAGATCTGTAGGAGCAATCATTTCAATCAAGGGGAAATTAAGAACCCTTAAATTCATATTTCTCAAGGAATTTTCATTGTTCTCAAGTTTCTTAATATGACCATTTCAGCCTGAACCAGTCCTTGTTGAATGTTCTCTACTGTGGAGAGTCATATCCAAAACTTCTATTTTTGCCCCATGAGATGAGGGCAATTTTTCTCTAGCTAGTACACGCTGGTTAGTATCTAAGGAGACCTTAGTTAAAAAAGCAATAGATACTTCAAGTGACACCAAAGCATTCCATACTGTAGCCAAAGTAATTATTGCAGGCTTAATTAAGGCAGATTTTGCAGTCAAAAATTCCTGCACCACACTGCCTTTGTTCTGAATGATATTAGTGCTCGAGCTCCCTAATGTAGCTATTATGGAGGATTGAGCCGAAAGGCCCCCGGCCCTTAATACCTCTGAAGAGGGAGGGAACCCTTCTGAAGAAGGTAAACTCACAGTCACAGGGGCCCTAATTGGCTTCACAATTGTCTCCACACCTTCTTCTTTCAGTGCTGGTGTCTCTCAACCAAACTTGGAGGCAGCAGGAATCGAACTGAAGGGAGGGACCAGCGTTGTAGGTGCTCCAGGGCTTAACAAGATCTTCTTGGCCAAAGAGGCCAGTGTCCATTCTGCGTTGGACCCCATAACAGCCCTCGCTCCTGGAATGAATGTTGTGTGGAGGCAAAGAAACTCTTGATTCTTGGTTGATTTAAGTCCAGCAAGGGAGACAGATGATATTCTCCCTAAGCTTGGCTTTCCGTTTGGTATGAGGCATGATGCAGGAAAATAAAACAGCAAAAATATGGAACAAGGAGAGAGAGCTCTTAGCGTGCTTCTCACTTGGTGGCCATCCTGGTCTCCCCTCTTTACCTAAATTTAAACATCTAATTTAGACCTGCAGTTCTTTTGCTTAGATTTATAATCTTAGATTGTCTAGTATTGAAAATCAGTGCTAAGTACCTGCTCTAAATCAGCCCATTAGAATTTTTTCACTCTGCTTTAAGGTTCTTTTCCCATTTAGAATAGGAGCAGAAACAGTAGCTAATAACTTGACATTGGTTCCCAGTATTGTCCTACATAGAGTGACAAACATGGGCTGCATTGAATTGATTGCAGTAATAATTAGTGCCACCCTAGAGGAGAAAACAGCACCATGATTATTAAAAATTTAAATTAGATAGTAATTTTTCTCAGTTTTACAGCAATGTATAAGGAATGATAGCTTAGCACATCTACTTCAGAAGCAACTTTTATAGAAGAGTCACATGATCCAGTATATTTTATTTGAGATAATCTTATGTGTTATTCATAGCCAATTCTTATTACAGAGCATTCTATTTCAAAGAGCCCCCATTGGATTAATAATTCTTTAGAAACACATAGGGCCTCATTTTCTAAAGTATCGCAGGCCTGCGATACTTTAGGTAATGAGGGGCGGGGGCCAAAACGGGGGGGTGGTCCTGCGCTAGCCGGCAGTGATCGCACCGCCGCGGTGCGATCACTGCCGGTTTCGCACCCAATAGCGCCACCATAGAAGGTGCAGCTATTGGGTGCGAACTAGGACGCAAAAAGGCACCTACCTTTTCGCCATCTGCGGCGTCTTCGTGGAGTCGGCCCCGGTGACGCCCCAACTCCTCCTCTTCCGGGGCCGACTCTGCCCCCATCCTGGTATCGCACGCGATAAGGGACATTTCGCATGCGAAACGTCCCTTATCGTGTGCGAGCCACTTGGAAAATGACCCCCATAGATAGTTGCCTCTGATGTGGATGGCATTGCACATTTTGCACTACAACTGCTCGAGTGACACAATATTAATTATTGCTATTGTTTCTTATCATAGGGGTGTTGGCCATGGGCTCCTGGATTGGTTGAACTGATAAATTGCTCCCTACATAAAAAATTATTCTTTTTGTTGTAGAGACACGAGTTTCTGGCAGTCATTAAAAAGTAGCAGGATAAAGAGAAAAAATACTTAAGTTAATACAGTATGAAAAGTAGAACTGCCCTTACTACACGTATGGTGAAAAAAGAGAGATGTTTCATGTAAAACTGCTCCTGGTTATGTGTTAACCTAAGTGGAATTTTTTAAAAAAATTGCAACAAAACAAGTTTCCCTCTTTGCTTCACCAACACCTGGACTGCTAGCTGGATGATTCTGAAGTGACTCCTGATTGGTGGTTAGGAGTAGGATGATTGTACATAGAGACTGCAGCTCAGCCATTCATTTTCTTGGTTCCTATGATTGTTTCAAGACCCATATTTGTTTTCTAAATTTTCCCATAGCTCGTCACACTATCCCAAAGTTTAACTTCCTCTCCAGTACATTGTTTGTTTGAATTTCCCCTTAAGTAGGTAGGATACGTTAGTGTTTGAATGCAGATAACGAATGCTATCATCAATTTGGAAGCAATTTTGGGGGAAGAAAAATAACCTTAACAAAATAAAAACATAGTGGGTGCTGATAAACACTGCTGTAATTTAGTTAAACTGTGTTATATCTGATGAATTTAAATCCGTAATCTAAACCAAATTAATCTAAACATCCAGACCGCCCTTTCTTATTCTATTTGTGATGATGCTGATAACTCTGTTCTTATGTGCTCTGAATTAATAGAGTGGAAATTAAGACAGTAACTTTTAAACAGGCATGCAGGTGCATATATATGTGTGTTTGTTGTCCCATACCCAGGGACGTGACCATTTTATAACATTCGGGGGCGATGAAAACCCAACAGAATTTTTCTGAAATTTCAGAAAAATTCATAGTTCGGGTTAGTGTGCGTTAACATGAAAATCGGGGGCCCATGAAAAAAAAAAAAACCCCCGAACCACGGGAAAAACTAAATTTCCCATGGAGGGCCAAAAACGAAGCTTGAACCGAAAAAAAAAACAAACCCCAATGCACATCTCTACTAGTCTTCCCAATTTGTTCCCAGTTCATACAGATAAGGGATAGGACTTCCAGACCCCCGTAGTTTGAAAGTCTCCCTTCTCCCCTGTTAGGCCCGACCCCAGTGATGGATATAGGATTTTGATGCCAATAGGCTTTGTTGGTGCTGACATCCCTTGCCCCCCCTCCCCCCCAACAAGGGACAATAGAGCAGAAGGTATAAGGCATAGGATTTTTTTGCTGTGCTCTATCTACTTCAGGCTTACCTACTCCGCTCATGTCCCTAAAAACAAGAGGAGAAGTGGGGAGGGCGGTATTGGGGAGCAGAGTGGCTTTTTATGCTCCCTGCTGTCTACTGTGGCCTCTTCCTGTTCCCTTTAGAGACCAGAAGGGGAGGGGATGGAACAGAAAATAGAGTAGTTTGTCTTTGCTCTTTCTCTTCCAGCTTCACCTCTCCTCTCCAGTTCTCTGCCCTGGGGGAGGGGAGGGGGGGGTGCGGCAGCAGGAAGCAGAAAGCTGTTCTCTGATGAGAAGGATTGAGCACAGCTGGGAGACAGCAAATCTTATGAGGGCCTGCTCCCCCCCCGCTCCCCACCCCCCGCAGATTTTTTGCCATCCTAGGCACAGGCCTAGTATGGCTAATGGGAAATCCAAGCCTGTCCAACCCTTAAAATCCAGCCAATCTATTTATTTTATTACTTACACATCCTCCATAGAGAAATAAAGTAACGCAGCATGGGACCCTGGCACGTGCCTGTACACGTAAATATTTGATGTTGAAATCTGGGCTCGCTCATGCCATGCCCAGATCATGCACACATCCGTCCCCTTAGAACTTTTCATTTGTGCATGCAGCGAGAGATACGTGAGTATTCGGGTAAGTTTTAAAATCAACTTGGCACACACCAGCCTGACAAATTCATGTATCTCCCTGCAGATAGTGGCAGGAAGGCTCAGATATGGTGAGTGTTTCTGAATCATTTTGAAAATGACATATCAGTATCACTTGGTTTGTGAGATTTATATGTCCTATACAAAAAATTTTGCATGAATCCTAGTTGGTTACGCAGTCCCCCCTGAAGAAGCCTAGGTCGGCAAAACACAAGGCCTTTGTCGGGGCTAGAAAATTCAACAATTCACTTTTTGATCAACTGACATCTAGTATCTCCTGAATCAAGTAAAAGGCAGAAGCAAAGGATTCATGCCCCACACTATGTAATGATGATATTGTGATACTCTTTTGCTGAAGTATACAAGAAGATATGGGGTGGATTTTAAAAGGGTTACGCGCGTAATATACGCGCGTAACACTTTTAAAACCCTCCTACGCGCGCCGAGCCTATTTTGCAAAGGCTCGGCGATACGTGCAAGCCCCAGGACGCGCATAACTCCCGGGGCTTGAAAAAATGGGTGGGGAGTGAGCGGGACCAGTGCCTCCGGCACAGAGGTTGTGCCGGGGGCTCGTGTGCTGGCACGCAGCCGGCGCGCACAACCTACGCCTGCCCGGAGGCAAGCGTAAATAAAGAAATAAAGGTAGGGGGGGCATTTAGGTAGGGCTGGGGGCAGGTTAGATAGGGGAAGAGAGGAGAAGGTGGGGGCGGAAGGAAAGTTCCCTCCGAGGCCGCTCTGATTTTGGAGCAGCCTCGGAGGGAACAGGGAAAGCCATCGGGACTCCCCTAGGGCTTGGCGTGTGCAAGGTGCACAAGTGTGCACCCCTTTGCGTGTGCTGACCCTGGATTTTATAACATGCGCGCGGCTGCACGCGCATGTTATAAAATCATGCGTAGATTTGTGCGCGCCGGGTTGCGCGCACAAATCTACGCCCGCGCGTATGTTAGAAAATCTGGCCCTATATATGTCCATTTGAAAACTGGTTCATTGGAATCATAGCTATTTTAAATTTTAAGTATGCATAGTTTCATTAGAAACATGATAAGATTGTATTGAGTGTGTTCAGCATGAACATATTTTGTGCAATAACATAGTTTTGTATATTTTGTGGTCTTGTTAAATTTTGTTATTTCTATATAAAATAAACATCTTATAAAAAATAAAAATATTTTTTCACAAAGTTTTCCATTAATGTTCTCTGTTAGTGGATATATTATATATTTTTCTGGAACACTTTAGTGTGCTTTTTGCCTTAATTTTTGTTTATATATAAAGGGGCAGATTTTTAAAGGTGTGTGCACACGTCCATGTGTGCATGCACTGGTGCTCGCATGTTATAAAATGCCAGGGCCACGCGCACATGTGCACCGGATGTTGTGTTCCTCGCCCGTGGCCGTCCATGGGCACGGCCCCCTACCTCACTTGTGGTGGCGACCCGCCGCGGCAACTCTGGACTACTCCCCTGGGCCAGTGCCCGTCACTCCGGCGCAGGTCCTCGATCTGGCCACCGGGTAGGGAGCCATCCCTGCTCCTCCCTCGCGGCGTTCTGCAGGCTTTCCTCCGCGTAGGAAATCCAAGATGGCCACCGCCACCTTTAGGCGTGAGGCCACGCCTAATACACATATTTAAAGGGGCCAGGCCCCTTAACTACTCAGAGCTGTCTCTAATGGGCCAGAATAGAGGAAGTATAAAGGGAGGCTTCCTCTGCCCATTCCTCGACTTGGCAACGTCTCTTGTAGCATTGTTTAAGTCTGCTTGCTTCGGTAAGTCTTCCTACGCTTTGGCTCTTCATTCCTGTCTTGTGTCGGTGTTCCTGGTTCCTGATTTCGGATTGGCTAGCGGTGATTCTCTGGTGTGTGACTTCGGACTGGCAAGTGGTGATCCCTCGGTGTGTGACCTCGGACAGGTAAGCGATGACCCTCTGGCACTTGACCTTGGACTTCTTCTTGACCATAGTCTCCAAGGGCCCACCTAAGTCCCAGCAGCCCTGGTCCCTTCGGGCTCCTCCCGGGGGGACCGTGGGCTTCCAGTGGCGAAGACACAGTTCCTTCTTCGACGTCACGACTCTTCGTCTGCCTCCACAGTCACATCTGTCTCCAGTGCTGAGGGTCAGCTGGTCACGTCTTCTGTTCCTGCCTCGCCACCCGATGGGAGAACCTACGGATCTTCCTCCTAAGGGGTACCATCCTCCCGTCGGCCCAAGGGTTCACAAGCCTGAGCATAACACCGGATTTTAGAAAATTACGCACGGCGACGAGAAGTGCCTCTCCCAATTCCCTCCCAGTCCGCTCCAATTAAGGAGCGGACTGGGAGGGAATTTCCCTCTCCCCCTGTCCATACTCCCTCCCTATTCCCTTGTCCTTCCCATCCCCTAAACCCTTTACCCTACCTTTTTTTTTTGTTGCTTACTGCTCCATTGAAGCAGTAGCAACTTGCGCACGCCGTCAGTTCCTTCCCTGGTACAGCGGCTAATGGCCACTTTACCGGCCGCCTCCAGCCCTGCCTCTCCCTGCCCCCCAGACCACCACTTTCCTTTGGCTTCAGCACTTCTGCGCGTAACTCTTGTTACGCGCGGCCGGCACCCTTCTAAAATGCACGCAGCGCGCACAAGACCCAGCCACACGCGTAACCCCTGGATTTTACACACATGGGGGATTTAAAATTTGCCTGAAAATTGGCAGTAAAAAACAAAAATTGTGTTCCCTTATAAGAACAAATTCCAAAACAACATGGAGAGCCCACAAATAAAATGTATACATAGAAATCAATCTTTTTATAGAGAGAAATTTTTCCTTTTCTTTCTTATAATAACATTAAATTATTTAACTAATCCAGAATCTTAAATTTTAATATGGATGAAAAAACCAGTACATATGACTATGTCTGTGGTTATCTTGCAGTCATATCGTTCAAAGCACTACTACATATGCAGACTGAAATATTGTAATCATCACTGGAAAAAACATCCATGTAAAACATCTTGTTTGTATTGGCAAGTCTATATGGGTAGTAAAGGCATAAAATTCTTCACCAACTAGTAAACTATCATGAAACCATTTTCTCTCTAGATCAGTCCAGATCTTGAAAAAAGTATACTGGATTTTTTGCAGGGAGTATAAGCATATAAAGGCTGTAAATGTAACAGTTGTTCTTCATGCTAGAAGCATCTTGTTTCACATCTTCAGTGTTGCATTAGAAGGCATTTTTTTCAGTCAGGGAACCAGAAAATTACCATACATGATTCTACACAATTTATTACATTCACAATGTTTGGTAGAGGGGAAACTCAATCTGTTTTAATGCATCATTAGGATTTACAACATAAAACTGTGTGGGTAATCAATCATAAATATTTATGGACATATGGGCCTGTGCATACTGTTTATGCATCACTGCTTTTTTCCCTAAAATATACATTTTTATACCTATTTTCTGGATTAATAATTTAATTTTTTTCAGTACACAGTATAGTGCAGCTCTATGTTAGCTTAATTAAATCCAGAGAATAGTAAAAACATTTAAACTTATTTATACCTTATTATGTATTTTAATTTTTCTTCCATTTTTTATGACCCATTTTTACATCAAAACCTTCTAAAAGTTCCAAAACTGCATAAATAGAAACCCTCCCCCCCCCCCCCACCCCCCGCACCCCCCATGAGATCTATCCAAGGTCTCAGCAAATAAGAAAAACTGCTCAAAGCTTTTCAAAATGTCTAATAGAAGAACACGGTAGCACTTCATTAAATTTGAGCAACAAAGCCTGCCGCTAAACACCTTGATGAACACCTCATAAAGCTGCCAGTTTAATAAAGATCTGTTACTATGTTTAGTGTTCCAGGAACTCTCTTATCATCACTTCAGATATCAATGAAATTGTCACCACTTAGCCTGGAAACTGTGACGGCTAACACAAAACCACCCAAAAGAGTTGTTTTATTCCATGAACATCGCCCAACATTGTTGTGTTATTCCATAAACATCACACAACAACTCTGTACTATTCCATAAACATGGGACCTGTACTGTTTAACATGTTCATAAATGATCTGGAATGAATGACAAGTAAAGTGATCAAATTTGCAAATGACACAAAATTAATCAAATTTGTTAAAACAGCAGCGGAAAGCGAGCTGTTGTAGAGGGATATTGTGATACTAGAAAAATGAGCAACCGAATGGCAGATGAAATTTAACGTTGAAAAGTGTAAAATGATGCACAGATGGAAAAATAATCCCAACTACAGGTGAACAATGCTGTATTCTGTACTGGGAGTCATCACCCAGAAAAAAAAGACCTTTGAGTTCTGGTGCACAATACGTTGACATCCTTAGTTCAGTGTGTGGCGGTGACCAAAAAAAGAAAATAAATTGTTAGGAATGATCTGAAAAAGAATGGAGAATAAAATGGAAAATATCATATTGCCTCTGTGACCGCAACTTGAGTACTGTGTGCAATTCTAGTCACTCCATCTCATAAAAGACATACCGGAAGTAGAAGAGGTGCAGAGGAGGGTGACAAAAATGATACATAAGATGCAACTGCTCCCCTATGACGAGAGGCTATTGCAGGCTAGGGCTCAACAGCTTGGGAAAGAGATGGTTAAGAGGGCATATGCTAAAGGTTCATAAAATCATGAGTGGGGAGGCATGGATAAAGAAAGGATAGCTATTTACCCTTTCAAAAATAATAAAGCAAGGAGACACTAATAATCAGCAGATTTAAAGCAAATAGTAGAAACTAATTTTTCACTCAGCACACAATTAAGCTGTGGAATCTGTTGCCACAGGACATGGTAAAAGCAACCAGCAAAGCAGGGTTTAAAAGAGCTTTGGGCAAGTTCCTACAAGAAAAGTCCATAACACATTATTAACCAGGTAGACTGAGGAAAGCTATTGCTATCCCTGGGAGTCAGGAACATGAAATAGATCTACTTTATAGGACCTGCCAGGTACTTGAAACCTGGATTGGCCACTATTGGAGTAGGGTATTAGGCTTGATGGACCCAGCATGACATTTCTTATGTTTTTATAATAGGGTTTTTATTGTAAATCTTTTCATCTAGCTAGATTGCTATGAAAATTGTCTTCACTAAGACTACTAATCAGAGGTAAGAGCTGGCAAAGAATTGATTTTGCTATATGTTTGCTATATTTTCTGCAAATCTGTCTGCCATGTGTGTACATTAAGTCCTCATGCATATTCACTAGCTGTTCTTTGGCAATAGCATTGTACAAATAAGTTCACCATGGAAGCGAGCCAGACAAATTTTAACCTGTGATTTTCTGCAGCTATCCTGAGTAATTGCAACAGCTCACCTGAAAAATTATGGCCATTTTTTTCCTTAAAATTGCTGTAGTTTGCAGAAAAGTCTTTTTATAGTGATCCATGAAAGATTTTTCTATAAACTGTAGAATTATTTTGGCATCAAGTTAAATCCATGATCCATAGATTTTGCAGAATGTCCATGGTATAATGTTAATGGCTTTGCACATTCGTATCTGGCAGAACATTCAATATTACTTGGTTACTGCTAATAGCGGCAGCACCACTGAATATGCCTAGCTATCTGAATAAATTTATCTGGCTAACTGTGGCCTGACCAGAATTAGCCGGATAAGTTATCTTGTTAACTGAAAATTAACTGTATAACTTATCTGGCTAACTCATCTCCTCCCTGTTAAGTCCATTCCCTGCTCCTGACATATCCAGCTAAATATTTAGCTGAATAAGTAACTCTACCCAAATATTCAGCAGGTTCACTAAGCAGGAAAAGTAGGACTTCTCTGGCTAAGTACTGTTTTGAATATCGAGCTCCAGAACTACAAGTTTAAGCAGGCAGTGGGATAAAACAAGGACTGGACTAAACTCTCCTGAAAATGTAGAGCCAGTCAGCAATCCTGTACCCTAAAGGCTTGATTATTTGAGATCAAATATATATATATATAGAAAATGTAGCAACCTAAAGTTCTTTATGTAAGATGCATTTTCCTTGTCCCTGATCAAAAAGGAAAAACATCAGTAAAAATCTATTCTTTTTTTGTAATTCCAATAGTTTAGGAATAATCTGCACAAGCAAGCAATAGGCACTATTGTACCCTACCTATTGAAACATCAGCTGAAATAACATTTCAGCTTTAGTCTTTGCAATCTTGCTATTATTAATAATAATACATTAAGTACAGCATACAAAGTAACTATCAGTCAGTCCATCACTGTTCTGTAGAGTCTAAAGAATAAATTAACTTAAAAAGCAAGACAGTGATTTTGCAAGAACAGTACATTGTTGTTTGTTACTAAAGACAATAAAAAAGCATATACAATGTTGACTTTATAAGTACTTAAAATTTGTAGCTTATCCAGTATAATATGGGTAGCCAGGACATACACTTCTCTCTGCATTCACCCTTTTACAAAGAACTAAACACTAAACACACAGACAACAAAGTTGAATCACAAGGCCACAGCTTTATTACATAAACAACCAAGGTGCCTGAGCCCACCAGGACCCAACTTAAGGAACTCCCAGTGAACATCCGCCACCAGCCAGCAAGATGATCACCACCAGGCCACCATACCTGCATGTTCCTGAATAGCATAAATTCCTAAGAACCCCCACCACCACCCAGCAAGAAGCCGAGTCTGTAGACCCCTGCCACTGCCCAGCAAGAAACCGTATGGGGACAACTGCTCTCAGTTGCTCCCCGAAGTGTTCAAACCTGACCACCGTCAAGACACCAAACAATTCAGCATAATACTGAAAACTCCAAACAGGCTCGGGCAACCCGAAAAGGCACAGGTATGAAAATAACCTGTGACCCCCAAAGATGCAGCCCCCGATTCCTAATAGAACAAATCCTCCAAGGCCTCCTAAAATGAGTTCAAGAATAAGTTCAAACCTATAAAAGACAATTGAAACCGGTCTTCTTGCAACAACCCCGATCCCAAATCCCATGACCACTCATGATGGATATGTTGACCTCCCATCAGTCTTAGCCAAGCATCAATCTGCTGATTGGCCTTCGCCCAACTCCTGTGCCAAATTACCTTGCTCATCTCAGAAGGCTTTGCCATTACATCGGACCAGCAAATTACAGAAGCTGGTAAAAAAATGGAAATGAAAATTAGATCTTTCCTGACCATGTTGATAAATTTGCGTCCCGACATTTTACCTCAGTCATTCCCCCCTAAATGAATAATCAGCACACGTAGCTGCCCAAAGCGTTAAAAATCCCGGTGCAAACATGGGATGAGTTCGTCTCAAAGCACCCCCCTGCGTCCCAAACATCGAACTAACATGCCCCTCCGAGTGAAGTCCAACTGAAACCCATATGGGCGCCTACATGTAAGCCTGTAGACCCACACGACAAAAGAATGTCCAAGCAACATGCCCCGAGCATGCAGAACCTGAAAAGAAAAACAATTAGTAAAATGTGCACACATCATAGCGGCCCTGGACGGACATAACCCTCAAACACATTAGACCTCCATCTACCGATCCTCTGAATTACCCCGCCCAATAAGCCCCACCGAGCCGCCAAAGTTGCAGCTCCAATCCTAAATGAGTGAGTCCCAAACCAATCCACATCCAACCCTATTGCAGACAAACTAGACCTTAACACCATAGCGAATTGATATTTAGTTAAAAGGTGAAGGGCCAAATGGACAAAAAAACTGAGAGTCCTCCCATGGCCCGAATCCAAGAAAAATCCAACGAATTAGCCACTGGACATGTACGCAAACCTAGGACAGTCCGCGAGCCACAGAAATTCACCTTCCACCCTGATCAGTTTGGATCTAGGTTGTAAAGAATTATTGAATCACTACCCAAGGTCACATGCTTAGCTAACAACCCCATCAGCTCAGCCCCTTTTGATGCCCTGGAAAAGCCAAAAAAAATGCCAGTATGAAAGCCACATGATAAAGACCGCGTTTGTATGGAGACATGTAAACACTCGACAAGACATCCCATAGCTTAAGCAGGATATCATGTGTATTTTATGTATTTATTTATTTAAATTCTTTTAATATACTGATGCTCAAGACCAGGTCTTATCGTACCGGTTTACAATAAACAAGGGGGTAAACCAGTTAACATTGAAAGTGAAAGTTACATTACAACAGGGATTGTGGAACTGGGCTGTTAGAAGAAAAGGATAGGTTAACAATTTCTAACTGGAGAGCAGAGAATGTAAGCAGAGAGTAATTGGGATGTGTAATGGGTAGCCGCCCATCAAGGTTGCGCATGACAATCTGGACCACCCAAGCAACAGTCGCCGGACCAGAAAATGGCCCATCGGAAAGCCCCAACCATAAGTCTGCATAGAAAATGAGAACCCCGCTAATTGTCTCAATACCAATGACTTGGAAACCCCATCCGCTCTCACCTTCTCAATAAACTGTATCAAGAAAACGTTCGGAAGGGGTCCCCATTGCCAACCCAAGGATGCAAGGAAAGTACCACCTTATTAGCACCATTTATATAACCCGTTCAAGTAGCTGGGGCTAGTGATGATCGCAGGAGCCTCCATACTTCTGGGAACCAAATTTCCATAGGAAAGGCAGTATAGAAGCGCCATATGGGTCCGCTTTTGAAGCAAGCTTGTGAAACAGCACCCACTTGGAACAAAAAAGAGAATCAGCCACACCGTTAGCCATACCGGGAACATGATGAGCCCAAACTGCCACATTCAGAGTCATGCAATCCGCTGTAAAACCTCGAACGCCGCAACAGAATAAAATCTCGATATGACTGCGACATAGGCAGCAGAGTAAGTAAACTCTGCCCACGTCTCACAGCCCTAAACTCCCAACTCCTCCCATTACCCGACTGGCAAAACCCTCTAAGAGCCAATCAGCTCCCAGTACCCCATGATTTAAATTTAAACCATGCAACGTCCCTACACTGAAGGACTGGGAAAAAACAGTCACCCACCCTCCCCCCCCCCTCCCCGACCTCCCCTTGCCTGCGGCTCTCTTGCAAAATGAGCTTGGCACCATATTATCCTGGGCAAGCGAGAACTAGGCCCGCCTGCCCTCTCAAAAAAGTCTATAGTACTCTACTGTGATGATTTAGGGTCTCAAAACCTAGTGAAAGCATGAATCCAATTGATCTGATGGCATGATTCTTTTATTTTACTGGCATTACAAAGTGGTTACACATATAAACGTTAGAGAAACACAAAACGCTTTATTTTATCTTAATTTGTTCAGAAGGGGAATAGATTTTAAGAGATGCACGGGTTTTATGACATGCATGCATCGCCGCGTGCATGTTATAAAATGCAATGCCCGCGCGCATGTGCGGATGCTTGGCATCTCACGCACGTAAGTAGGGGGGATTTTAAAAAAATATGTGCAGCGACACGAGTAGGCCTTTCCCAGTTCCCTCCCAGTCCACTCCACTAAACCCACCCTAACTCCTCTAAATGTTTTTGTTTCAGAACTTATTTTCTCCTTCCAGCAGCAGCAAGTTCATAAGCGCCGGCCACCTGCCGACATACACTTCCCTAGGACAGGGCTTAATGGTCGCCATCCCTGTTGGCCCCAGCCCCATCCTGCCGTGCCCCTTTCACCAAGCCTGGCACTTCTGTGCGTACTGGGAGACATGCACGTGGCTGTCTGTCTTTAAAATGTGCTTGGCGCGCGTACAGCCTAGCCACACGCACACACCAGTGTTTGAAAATTTGGGCTATACTATATATATAGAGAGAGATAAATACATTCATACACATACACATACACAGATATCAAAATAAATTACAGGTTTCATCTACTACTTAATGTTTGTATAATAAGTTATACAGGTACTATATTTATAATATTACATTTGTCTCCTTTGGTACATTAACCAGTCAAAGTGGTTTCATTAACACACTGCTGAATTACAGGGGTTAATAGCCTTTTGGGGAGCATCGACACCTTTTCAATCTCCACAATTTCACGGACCCCCACATGCGTCTCTTTAATTTTTACATGCAGCTAAATGCCACATGGCAAATTGATTAATATAATAACAATAATATGCACTGCAGAATCATTTGTAATATATAAAACTTAATATTAAATAAGAAATGGTTTCTTATTATAAACTGTGCTTTCCCTCCAGCCCTCCCCTTATGGCCCCTTCATAAGTGCTACTCCTCACCTCTAATATGGCCCCTTTCCAAGTGTCTTCCCTCCTGCCCTGCTTTCGTACACCTATGGCTCCTTCCTGAGTGTTCTCCCTCTTGCTATTTCCTCCCTCCAGTCCCTTCTCTGGTTCTTTCCCCTCCTGCAACACCTTCCTGAGTGTTCACCTTCCTGCTCTCTCCCTGCCCCAAGTGCCTTCCCTCCTGCCTTGCTTGCCCCCAATCATGACCCCTTCCCTGGTCTTCTCCATCAAGGCCTCTTCCTTCCTATACACCTTCCTCCCTCCTGCCCTTCCTCCAAGGCCTCTTTGTTGCTGCAGTCTTCATGGCCCCCTTCCCAAGTGCCTTCCCTTCTTTCCCTCCCCATGGCCCCTTCCTAAGTGACTTGCCTCCTATTCTATTTAACTCGCGGCCCTTCCCTGGTCCTCTTCCATCTTCCCTCTCCCTACTGCCTCATCGCAAGTATTATTTTATTTATTTAGATTTATTACCCACCTTTTTGAATAAGAAATTCACCCAAGGTAGGATACAACACATGTGAAAAGTAACATACAGTCTCTGCAGGTCAGCTAAAGCACATGTAGCAGTGGCCAGAAATGCTTCACAGGGTCATCACCCTGCTGGCTGCTGCCTCTGGTTGGGTGAAGCAGCAGCTGTCATAGGTGCTGGTGACAGCATGCTTCTCTTCCTCCTCTTACCACAGTTCCATTCTCCTCATGATGCCAATCAACCATACTCTTCCCCGCCTCCTATCCATGCCAGTTTGGACTTCTTGAGGCTGCAGTCTTCCTTTCTTTGGTATGGGATCAGGCAGTGGCATTAGGCATCAGGAGCCTAAGAGCAGAGATCCTCAGAGGTGAGGTCAGTCTGCTCTAAGTCTCAGCAGTTTGGTGGCCTCCCTTCTGGCAGACCTTCTGTGATGGTCTCACAGACCCCTAGGGGTCCATGGACCCCAGGTTGGGAACCACTGCTGAATTATAATCATGGCTTCTCCCATTGCCCATGATTTCATGATGTTGGCAAAGGCCAAAAAATGTGTTTTTGTCATGTAATTGCTGGATTCCTATGGAATCACAGGAACCAGAAGCCAGTTTAGGAGTAGACTAGCCAGGCACAAGTACCATTCTCCCCCCAGTTCTTTGCCATCCCCCGCAGATGCACTGCTACCCTTTTCCCCTACTGATACTACCATGCTTATCCATGTAGATAAGAGGAGGAACTGACAGTGCTTTGGGCTGCATCATCCATCTGCTTCTGAGACCTGACTCGGGCTTTGATCACATAGCAGTACAGTGTCCTAAACTGTTCAAAGTGTGAGTCAGGTCCAAATAACAGAGAAAGATGTAGTCAGAAGAGTAGCCTATCTCCTTCTGACCCAGAAATATGGATATGCATTCATTCTTTTTGTTTTTGGCAGTTTCAGTGTATATATTTGTTACACACATAAAATTAAATTTTATGTGTGTAAACACATTTTACATGCATAAAATTCAATTTTATGCATGTAAAATGGTATTTATGTACATAAACATATGAAAACAAATGGAACAAAAGAGTATTTTGAAACAAATATAAGAAATGTTCATTTGAAGCAAAAATGATTCAAACAAAGTGTTTTTCCCATGCACATCCCTAGTGAGGAAAGGATCATCTCTAGTGAGGAAAGGATTGGAGTAGGGGTCAAAGAAGGTACCAGGGATGGAGGAGGAAGAAAAAGAAGAACTGTGGGAGAAGAAAGGAATCTGAATCTTTTCTCCCTTGAAAGATCCAGATGCCTCTAATCTGGATCTTTGCTTCCTTGATCCTGGATTTTCTCCCCATCTTTGATCCACCTTCCCAAATTCTAGATCCCATATCCTTCTCCCTCCTCTTTCCATAATTGTCCGGAAATGGCTCAGAGACTCTGGAATGCTAAAGGAATTGCTAGGTCTCTGGACCATCACCAGAAAATGGTGCAGTCCAAGTTCAGCAGGGAAGTGACTGCATGGGGCTCGGAAAAGGATATAACTTGGGTCCTCGCAGGCAGAAAAGAGGCATTGCATAGTCCGTATAGGCAGGAAGAATCCGGTTGGCAGCATGAACAGAAAACGGAGCAGTAGTAACATTGACTGTACAGGCAGGAAAAATCAAGAAGAATCCCATTGGCCACGTAACTGGAAGAAGCAGCCCAGGTAGCATTGGCCTAAGTGTCTGAAGACAAAGGAGAAGGAGGAGTCCTGTCTGCCCCATGGAGGGAAGGAGGAAGCTGATACTGCTGGAGGGTTTGGGGCAGGAGACAAAGAATGAGTGAGCATGTATGAGTGTGTGAAAGAGAGTGTGAGTAGTCATATGCGTGGCCATGTGTATGTGAGAGAGCATGAGTGGTTGTGTGTGTGAGATATTATAAGTTATGTGTGTGAGGTATATGAGAGGGGGTATGAGTGTGAGAGAGCATGTGTATGTGTGGAAGAATAAGCATGTATTCTCTGAGTGATCATGTGATGTGTTAGAGTGTGTGTGTGTGTGTGTGTATGAGAGAGGAAAATGTTTGTGCTCATGTACCTATGTATTTCTATGTATTTGATTTGTATTTCACATCAGAATATCCCAGGTATGCCTCTTCGCTCTTCCCAATCCTTCTTACCACCTGCCATCCATGATCCTCCCTCCTTCTTCTTCCCATATGCATGATCCTATCTCTATCCTGCTCATTCCCAGTTCTATCTCTCCCCATCCTCATGAATCTTTCATCCTCTCCTCCCTTATTCCTGGGATCCCCTGCCTGTGCAGATAACTAAGACCCCATTTCCCTATACAAAAAAGTGAAATAAATTATATAGATACATACTTAGGCAAATTTGTGAAAACACAGCATAGATTTTCAGAAACTTTGCTTCAGAATTTTCCTGCACTTGCTACATAATTTTCCTCCAAGTTACCGCCAGAACCGGGGAACTTTTATTAGAATCAGTGTTGAAAAATAATACACCATCAAAATCAACTCACATTTTGACTATGTGAAATATACCTGTACCGTTCTTTTTTTCATTTATAGTTCTAGACAGTTTCAAAAAGTAATAATAACTTTTTTGAGAATAGTTTAGGCAAATTCCAAGTTACCTAGTCAACAAAATTTTGCTAGGCCCTATCTAGAGGCTGACAATCTCACGTACCACACAGGAACCTTCGTTCAGCAAACAAAGCTCTCTTAACCATTCCCTCAGTCAAGACAGTGAGACTAACCCAGGTAAGAGAAAGGGCACTGTCTTTAGCAGGGACCCACACTCTGGAACACAATGCCTTTGGAGACCAGATTACAGAGAGACCCCAAAACATTCAAGAGAAGTCTAAAGACATGGCTTTTTAAACAAGCCTTTTATAAAGAGACCGGAGAACAGAAAATACACTGGAATAAACAGAAGAGCACCGGCACACAGCACTATTCTCATAAATGTGCATTACAATATTTTAACAAATTGAGTACACAATGAATGTAATAATATAACACAGTACATGTGACCTTTTTTGACCTGTAAAAGTACCTTCTAGGTACACCTGGCCAGAACCTACATCACTAAACATTTGTACGTATTTTTATGAGTTAATGTAACCAAAACTTAATGGCACCTGTTAGAATGTACTATAGCACGCTTACTCCAATCTTACTTATGTGCCTACATGTAAACCGTTGTGATGGTATATAACTTAGCAACGGTATAGAAAATACTTAAAATAAATAAATAAATAGACAAATAAATAAATAATCTGGGTGGAGACCGGAGGGAATCAGAGTGACCAGCTCAGTTTACTGAAGAACCTCTGAAAGAGAGGAAAAAAAAATCTATTTTCTTTCAAAGTTATATACCTTTATTATAATTGGTGGGGAGAGGACTTGGTTTCAGTGTAACAAACTTTGGGCTTTCACTGTTTTGAAGTGCTAAATATATGTAACTCTAGATAGAACTACAGTACAGTATTTAGCTGCTGCTGTGCTGTCAAGGTTGGCTGGTTATAAACCAGTGCCCTGCAGTTTCGCAGCTCAGAGTCTGTCCTGATGAGCCATTTATTTACCTGGTGGTGGATGCCTTCCAGTTAGCTCACCACTTCTCTTCACAACTGCATCAAATTCTCCCACTGCCAAACTATCAGACTAGCAAGCGCCAGTCCGGATTGACTGCAGCATAAAATATTCACCTCAGTTTCTGCTTCCTCCTGGAAAACAGCACAGTTTTCAGTTCCCAGCTTTGTTATTCAGCTCTACTTCCTGTTTATTCCTGCCCTTTGTGTTCCTTATTTGATTTCTGTTAGGGAGTCCTGTTCCTTCCTGCAACCTATCCAAATGATGATCTGAATCTGCCCATTATCTGGCCTGCTTACTGGACTATTCTCCTGTGGCTTCAGGTACTAGGCTTGGCCAATCTACCTTTCTTCAAACTGTATTTGTGTTGGCTGTCTTCATATGTCAATCAAGATAAAATTGTACAGTTTTCATTTTCTTTATCTCATAAATATGATAAAAATTCAAAATCCAGTTCAGAATGCATTCCCCGCCACCACCACCACCACCATGTATAAATATTAATCTTCTAGTAGTGAAACCCATCCAAGCATGGGAAAATACTGAGAAGTGTAGGAAGTGAATAATTGAGAAGTGAGGTAATAGAGACTGCTTGCTGAGCTTGGGCACACTATATGGTACACAGAAACATAGAAAAGGCGGCAGAAAAGGACCAACAGTCCATCCTGTCTGCCCAGCAAACGTATGGTGGTTTCTGCCACGTTATACAAATCACCCCCATACTTAGTTTCCCAAGACTGTCAAAGTCAGGGCACTTGTTGGTTGCTGCTTGAGTCCAATTTCCCCATCACCTCTTGCCACTAAAGCAGAAAGCAATGTTGGAATTGCATCAAGAGTTTCAGGTTTATTGGTTAAGGGTAGTAACAACCTGTTATATTCTCCATGAGGAGTTAGCCATAAGTCTGCTGTCTGGTGGGAGGAGGAATCAGATAGGAGTTAGCAATCTGTTAGAAATCTGTTAGGAGTTAGACTGCGGAGTAGCAATTTGTTATTGATCTGACATTAAGCTGCTGCTAGGAGTAGCAATCTGATATTAATGGCTCCTAAAGGAGGAGGAGTCAGCAATCTTGTAGTGTCTCAGATATCATCTTGCTAAGGAGTAGCAATCTATAATGAATCTGATATAGTTGTGGGTGGATCCCTGGGCCGGTGGCAGATGACCACGCCCCCGGGAGGATATCCCGAGAGGGACCACCGGCTAGGCTTGAGTAGTGAGACAGACACACATTAGTTCTTTTATTAAACAGGTTTTTTAAACCACCAGAGATGGCAGTAGTAAGCTGATATGCCCAGCAGGGTGGCTGAGCTGTTGAGAAACTGTAGAAAGTGAGTAGGCAGAGTAGGCAGAGTTCATGAACAGAACTAGATGACAAAACTCACATAAGATCTCAAGGAAGCTCAGGAGCTGGAAAGGTTTAGGCCCTCGAGGAGCGAGTATCTGGTTCCAGGGAAAGCTCTGAGAGAGGGATGGTAACTCACAATTGTTTGTAGCAGCGATAGCTTCCAAGCAGTAGAGAATTTTCAGAGTGTCCAGGAACATGGGCCCTTGAGGAGCGAGTACCAGTTCCTATCTGTAATCTGAAAGTAAAGAAAAAGTAAAGAAAAAGAGCGCGGCCCCCGAGGAGCGGGTACATCTGGTAAGTCCGAGGAGGCAGAGTAGCTTGGGGGGAGTAGTCCGTAGGTAGCGAGACATAATCCCATACCCAACCCCTTGCTAACTCAGTTAGATAGTGAAATAGAGACCTTTAAACATTGGAAGCGGATGACGTCATCTCAGGGGGCGCCCCTGAAGATCGCGCCCTTGCTGGTACTTCAATCAGATTGTCATGGATTCCTAGGGCACACAAAAGTATTTGTAAATGGGGACGTCTCCATGCTTCTCCTTTCCATCTTCTTTGCCCCAAGGTGTGGCTTCTTTTCTGTGGGGGGGAAGGCTATCCTTCGTCGCCGAAGCAGCAGTGATATCCTATGTGTGTATGTGTGTGTGAGCATAGCTCTTCTGGACAGATATACTTACAAACCAGGTTGGACTCACTGGATGGGTGTTCAAATTAATGTTTACTGTGAATCAATAGGTGCAAAAAAATAAAATGTCCACAGATTTACATGAACCAGGATATAAAAGATCTCTACCTCTGTGGATGTGTCCATCTAGGCATGGGCCTAGAACTGACTTATCCTCCATGGTGTGGAATGATATATGTCCCAAGTAGGCTGGGGATTTATCCTGACAATGACTGGGTCCCCTACCACATACATGAGTTCCACGTCAAATCCCGAGCTTCACCTTGAAATTTCCTCTTCAACAGTGAGATGCTGGCCTCCCAAAAGGAAAGGACTGTACTGGAAACAGTTGCTAAAAATGCCCAGTTCAGGGAAAAGAAGGGGGCAGAAAAAACTTCCTTTCTCAAAAGGTGGAAAAATACAAAACTTGCAAAAACTCAAATAAGGATCTCTCCTCATGGCAGGATGCAATCTCCTCTTATGCTGGGCAAAAAGGTATACAATATCTCCTGACCACCTGGGCAGGAATACAGCCTGCCAGGAATGAAACAGGTCTGCAGAAACCAGAAAAATCTGTAAAATCTTCTACCTAGCCATTGCCTTTCCAGTCTTATTAAAGGAACTGTCAAAGCAGTGCCTCTCTTTATCTATGTCAGACTGGGGGCCTACTCAGAAAGCAGACATGATCCACATCCTTCCCTTCTCAAATCAAACTGCATCTGCTTCCACCTCACCTAGGCTAGCCCCTCCCCCCTCCCCCAACTTGTGCATAAGAGACTTCCTATTCCAGACAACCTCAAGGAGAGGTGCTCTATCAAATGGTATACCCCACTGCAGCTGTCTACCCAAGGGCTAGGAACTAAGGCCATCTAGTTGAGACTCCTTAGTCTCCATACATGCAAGCCCTATCTCAGTGCTGCCCACTGCATGTGTTTTTCAGTTGAACTCCCCATCAGCTGCACAGTCCTTGCCACTGGTGTGGTAGAATGGGAGCAAGAGCATTTGTGTATGATTGAGAGCCTGTATGTAAGTGACAGAGCATGTGTGTGATTGAGAGAGAGAGAGAGAGAGAGAGACTGGTCGCAGGTGATGTGCTTCTGTGAGAGAGAGACAGACTTATCAGGACGATGATTGGTATATGTGTGTGTGTGTGTGTGTGTGTGTGTGTGTGTGTGTGTGTGTGTGTGTGTGTGTGAGACAGAGACTGGTCAGGGAGGTGACTGGTGTGTGTGTGTGTGTGTGTGTGTGTGTGTATGAGAGACAGAGACTGGTCAGGGAAGTGACTGGTGTCTGTGAGAGAAAGACTGGTCAGCAAGGTGACGAGTGTGTGTGAGGAAGAGAGACTGGTCAGGGAGGTGACTGGTGTGTGTGTGTGTGTGTGTGTGTATGTGTGAGAGACAGACTGATCAGGGAGGTAACTGGAGTGTATGTGAGGAAGAGAGACTGGTTAGGGAGGTTACTGGTCTGTGTGAGACAGAGACTGTGTGTGAGTGACTGGTTGTGGGCCCTAAGGAAGAGGACCATGAAGACAGAGCTTCAGCAGCCACTGCTGCTTCTGGTTTGTGCTATTGGCCTGCAAGGGAAAGGAGTAGGAGAGTTGCAGGAGAGGATAAGTAAAGGTGGCTTTTTATGTTTATTTTATTTATGTTTATGTTTATTTTTCTTGATTGTCTGCCATTTTAATTATTGGGTATTATGTGATGTTTCTGCTGTTTTGAAATATTTTATTGATATTTGGACAGTTTTTTATAATTTTATGAGTTTTTAATTGGTGGATGTTATTCTGTTCATCATTTGTTAGTATAGTTTTACAATTATTTCTGTGTGGGGATCTATAGCAGCTTGGCTTGTTCGATTTTCCTAATAGGAGGTTTATTAGTGTTTAGGGCCTGGTTAAATATTTGTAGTGTTGCCTTTTCATAGATAGGGTTGTTACTGTTTGAGAGTGTCCCATAATACAGGTGTAACTTTGTGCGGGTTAGTTTGTGTGCATTATTGCAGATCCTGGGACTATACTAGGTGCTATATTTTTCTTTCCATTTCTCCAGGTTTGCACTGCATGCAGAGTGGCTGTTTTGGTTTTCCATTCCATATTTATAATTTGTGGTCTTTCTGTACTTGGTGAAGATCATTTCTGGATGTGTGACCGAGGTGAGGTATTTTACTAGAATGTAGGCATTTGTATCAATCTTATTTGTTGTGTCTTCTCAATAGGACATGCATTAGTGGTAAATTACTGTCTTTTCATAAGAAGGGCTATAGCGCCTGGTAGCAGAGGGAGTTTGTTTTGCTTTTACTGAGATGTCATCAGAACCAGAATATCTTTTTTTGTATGGCGAGTTGTATGGATAATGCCCTAATTCTGCTCTGCACCCATTATTGGGGGTCGAGGGGTGTTCCTGAGGATGCAGAATGTATATTTACATTTAGCCCCGTGACGGTCACATGTTCAGCATGTCACGCATGTGAGAACCATCTGTCAGGTGTGTCCCGGCCGTAAAAAGGTTGAGAACCACTGGGTTATAGCATAGCATAACATAGCATTTAAATTTAAGACATACCTTTCCATTAAAGTATCCAAGGGGAGCTACAACAATCAACTATAAATGTCTGCTCCAAATAGACCTGAGGCTACCCTGGGGTAAGTGGGGAGGCCTGGATGAGTGGCCATGGTAGGGGTGGGGGAGTCATAGGAAGTTGTCTGGACTGTTTTAGTTAAAGAGAATGTGGCTAACAAAATTTTTCTCTTGGGGAGAAGAGGGACCTCTGGGGAGGCATGTTCTGCTTTTTGCAGAATTCTGCTTTGTGTAATATTGTATCACAGCAGCTCATTATGTCTAAATTTTTGTAAACTCACATGCATAGTGTGAGGGTCTGTGGACAGTTCTTGCCCTCTGCCAGAGGGCCTTCAGTGGGCCTTGAATACCAGCTAATTTGCCTCCAAACTCTATGGAGGTCATGCTGGTGGCCATGTTTAGTACTGCCTAACAGTTATAAGCCAGCATCACAATCAGTGCCTTGCCTTAGATTGATCCAAGTCCCTGTCTGAACTGTGGCCCTATGTGTGCCTTAGTTTGATCCGATGTTGCCCTAATCTAAGCCCTTCTGGTCTTCTTTTTTCTGTCCTGTTCTTGTTTGTTTAGTTCTAGTCTTGTCTTGCTTTTCTGTATCTGGTCTATTTTTGTGAGCACCATTTGTACCCTGTCTTGATTCTGCAGCTCAGTTCTTCTTTTGTGGGTGCTCTTTAATCTCTGACACAAGTGTGTGTGTGTGTTTCCTTCTAAGTCCTGACTGCCCCAGTACCTGAGGGTTCAACTGAAGGGGAAGGCGACCAGTAAAGGCAGAAGATACCAGATTCCTGTCCCAAGAGTCAGAACACTGGCAGTATACCATGACACAGAGGACTATGCATGTAAGTTTACTATGTGCAACTTGGCCATTTTGCAAATGTTTTCACAAACATCCTACTCATAAAAATACACAAAATCCAGAAATGACATCATATCTCTGCATGTTTTGTGTGTTTTACACACACAGGCCTCTTATCTGCGAAAACAGTAGTTTGGTATATCAGCCCCAAAGTGTGAGCATAAAGCAATGACATATTTAATTCCATTTTGGGAATTATGACCAAATATGATTATGGCATTTTTTGAACCAGATGGCCTATTTCAATGATTCCTTTTGCCCTTCATCTTGGTATCTGAACCTGACAAAAATTATTTGCCCACTGTACTGGCAAGCTTTTAATCTGAGCTGAGTGGAATAAATAGCTTTTTCTTCTCTTTGGTTTCTTAAACATCTTTCTTGGTGTCATATTATAGCTCTGATTTTGATGAAAGATGGCAGTTTGAATCAAAATTAATTCATTTCTAAATTATATTTAATAAATCAACTAAAAATGAATGTTCCAGTCCTCAGACATGTTCAACAGGACCTTCATTATGGACCTGGTAAATCAAATTGCCTAGAGGGTAGCTTCCATTCTAACCAGAAAGTTGATAAAGACAGACTAAATTGATAATATGGTCAAGTAAGCTAATTAACATTGATTGGTGTGCCATTTGGGACCAGTGACAGCTATAAAACACAAAACAGTTTAATGAAAGGCCCTATTCATGCTTCCTTCCCTTCTATCCCATTCAAATAATCCCTAACATAGACATGCCATACTTCATTTCCTCCTCGTGGAATGAACTCCTTTCTCCCCCATTTATCCTGCAAACAATGTAATGTTACTCTACTGGTGATTTGTGGAAGTACAGACCACAGCTTTTTCTAAATACATAATATAATCATTGTTCTTTTAATATGGGCCAAGTTAATTCACTGGTGTTTGACAAACTCTCTCAGGGATATTGCCCATCCCAGCTGTGACAAAACTCCTACTCATCTCTCCCCTTTATTTGCCCTTCTGGCCATTTAAAAAAAAAAAAAAAATCATTTTTATTGGATAAGAAAGGAAGTTCATAAAACAACAAAATCTGCAACCCAACCAAAATGGACAGAGAGCAACAATAGTAACATTGTAAACCAGATGCCTTATATTCCCGTCTTATATTTTGATGTGATAAATCCTCCACTCTCCTTCCCCAACATGAACACATGTGAATCTGATTCTTCAAACTATCCTCAAACATACTCACACCCTCTCATACCAATAGTTCACCCAATCTCCCTTCCCTGTCACTTCTCCCTTCATGTTTCTACCCTCAAGGAAATGGAGGACAGATTGTTTGCTGGCCTGGATTTGTCGATAGGCAGCAGAAATCTTGGGGGGGGGACACAGCAGGTTAGCTGAAGATTTGCTGACTGCCAATAAAAATAATGAGGTCAATATTCAAAAGCCATTTACTCAGATAACTGAAAAGCATCTTCCTGGCCTGGGCCCTGAGGCCTGGTCCTGATCCTGGTCTGAAGCCCTGGCATCGACCTGGGTCTGGACCTATCGGGACCCAGTCTCCAGATCAGGTTGCAGCATCTGGCCTGGGCTCGGGCCATGGCCTAGGCCAAGGTCCTGGCATCAAGACCCGGTCTCCAGGTCGGGCCGCAGCATAGGACCTGGGCCCGAGCCATGACCTAGGCCAAGGCTCCGGAATCAGGATCTGGCCTCCGGGTTGGACTGTGGCATTTGGCTGGGCTCAGTCTGAGGCCCCCGGCATCGGGAACTTGGCCTCTGGGTTAGGTGTTGCCATCAGGCCTGTTTCTAGCCAAACAGCCTGTGTTGTTAATGTGAACCCAGCCTCCCATCTGGACCACAGTGTCAGGCCTGGGTCCAGGCGTCGGGCCAAAGACTAGGCCGAAGCCTCAGCCTTGCATAGGCCAAGACCACAGTGATCTGCTGCGGACTCAGCCTATGCAAGGCCAAGGCTTTGGCCTAGTCCAAACCAGCAGATTCCCACCAGACTGGGTAAGTAGGGGCTGGGGCTATCCTTGTCCTGTCATTTCTCCAGGAGGGTGAGAGGGAGGGCTCATTTTCAGTTTTTAGCCATTTTTTTTTAATTGCTTGATTTGGTTTTTTTCACACAACTGAAACAAATCAAGCAATCTATGAACCGAAGTTTGTGGGAAAAATGCATCCCGAAAATGCACCGAAAAACAAAAACAAATTTTTTTCCCTGCACATCCCTATTCAATACCTGGGACTGGCAGAGAGCTACAGTATAGCTGTTTCTTCAGCTTCCTTTTAAAATTCACCCAAATCACCTTCCTAACATTAATACTTTTTAAATTAAACCCCCCACATGCCCATTCATTACCCAGAGAACTAGGGGTGGTGGCAATGTCATATAGTCCTTCCTTGACCAGTCCAGGATTTCCTAAAAGTTATTTGCTCTTCTAAGAGGAGCATCCACAAAATGTTATATTATATTCTGAGTTTATATACACAAAAATATATAGAAATATATCTGAAATTACAAGAGATGTTCCAAACTATTTTCTAAAATACTAAAAGTTTCATATAAAAACAACCCAAAAAGTTATAATATAATCTTCATATGGCTAATGTCCCAGTGGATTTATTCTATATTTTCTACATAAAAATGAAAAGCCAGTTTTTGTTACTATTTACCAATAAGGCAGCATTTTTTAAACTTTAGTTCCATAAAGAAAATTTTACTGGTAGGGTAAGGGCCTATAAGAGTCCTGTAATTTATGATACTGGGCCATACAGAAAGCACTGCTTAGCAGCATAACAGAAAGAGCTATTTTGCTTGAAAACAGGAACATATTATATGGTTTACAGGATCACTGAGATTTTTCGTAAGATGTATTAGAGTAGTAAAAGTACTGTTTTCAAAGTATTTTCTACAGAGCTAACAATATTAGCCACCATAAAATCACAGAGCAAAATAACAAAGCAATGTGCACTAACAGATGTTCTAAAAGATTTTCCCCATGAAGAACTTATTTTATAACATCCCACATAACGTATACATTGCAAAGTACATACCTTTTGGCAATTTTGAAAACTTTGGTGAAAGAAACGGGAATTAATACCAAAACAAGCACCAGGCATTGTGAGTTCACTCATGAGCCTCAGACACAAATAGCATGAAGTACCTTTTTGACATGGAATCTATATGATAAAAAGAATTTGGCAAGCGGAGGAAAAGGAGAAGGAACACAGAATACTAGATTCAGATTGTGGTTACATGCTGGTTTGCTTCTTCGGCTACTTTTAGGGAACATAGCTCTTTACATGTAAGGCCTGATTTATGTATTACTGTAATGTCTATGGGGAAAAAACACTTAGTAATCAGACCCTTAATGATCAAAAACAACCAGGGTCACAAGTGTTCCTTCCTCCAGTGCTTCCTAGGAAACACCTTCAACTTTATATACCGTATTTTTCGGACTATAAGGCGCACATAAAAACCTACGATTTTCTCAGAAATCGGAAGTGCGCCTTCTAATCCGGTGCGCCTTATATATGAATTTTTCTGCTGCCACTCATTTTATATTGTCTTTTTTTCTGTTTCTTTTCTCTCCATCTTCTTCCCTCAAACACACAGGTTCTCATTCTCACATGCATTTCTCTCTCTCACACACACACATACTCTCACTGTCACATGCTGTGTCTCATACAATCATTCATACACTCAGTCTCTCACTCCCACATGCTGTCTTGCTCAAGCACAGGCTCTCACTCACCTCTAGGCCTCCTCTTCGCGGGTCGCTGCAGGATGGGCTCTGCAGTGGCCCTGCTACCGGGCCTCTTCTTCTTCTCGGGCCGCTGCGACTTGAGATTCGCAGCGGTCCGTAAACACAAGTGCTGCTCCACGTCTGCACGCGCTGATGCTTCCCCTCCTTCCTGTCCTCGCAGCTCCGGCAACGTTTACTTCCGGGGACGCACAGGCAGGAAGGAGGAGGAGGAGCATCAGCGCGTTTAAACGCGATTTTTTTCTTGGCGGCTGCCCATCCCTCGCTATGCCACTGCTGCGCCTTATAATCCGGTGCGGCTTATAGTCCGAAAAATACGGTATCTTTTATGAATAGCTTATCTGGCAGTAACTACGGGGACCATTTTCGTTAAGTTAGCCAGATAAGTTTATCTGGGTAACTTGTTCAGCCAGATAGTGGCTGAATATGGACCTCTTCTCCCCATACTGCTGCAGATGTAAATTTTTGTATTAAGGCATCGTTAATGCAGATATTTGCATTAACACAATACACCTTAAATTTAAATGAGCTGAATAGCATAATTTTGTGTATTTATCAGCTCATTTAAATTTGAATGGACAAATCTGCATTCATTTTCTATTTCTATGTACATACCCCCCCCCCTTCCCCCTGAATGGGAATCCACAGCGGTTTACATCCAAACAGTATAATACATAAAATAAATACAATAATAGTAATAATAAAAGTTCCTAATACAGATGTTAATGCCAAACGGCCTGTGTTGTCAATGTGAACTTGTTAACGAGCTTTAAAACTGCTTTACTGTTTCCTGAGCAGTAATACAGGTGTTTAGCATGCATTAACAGCTGTGTTACTATTAACGCAGTTTAGTAAATAGGGCCCTTTCACATTAATTAGGATCAAAGGTACTAAACAGTTATACCAATGGGAGCTGTACCATGTGACTGAAGAAGAGCGGTGCTGGTCCCACTTCACGAGAGGAGGCTGGAAATTACAGGCTGGTTAGCCTCACATCTGTGCTGGGAAAATTAATGGAGATGCTGTTGAAGGAATGGATAGTGAACTATCTACAATCTGGTGAATTGCTGGACCTGAAGCAGCATGGATTCACCAGGGGAAGGTCCTATCAGACAGATCTGATTGATTTTTTTTTTATTAAGTGACTAGAGAATTGGATCGAGTTCTTGGAGGGTACAGAGGGTGGGGTTTGTTTGTTTTTTTAAATAAAGATGCCCCTCTCCCCCGCGCTATCCCGGACAACAAAATTTTCCCGAGGTTCGGGGAAAATCCATCTCAGGGTTCGGGTCCTCCGACCCATGCCGAATTGGACTATTTCTTTGAAATAGTCCAATTTGGCAAAAAACGATTGCACATCTCTAGTAACCAGTTTGGAGCGACAGCTACTACCCCTAACAGAAGGCATAAGAAGATAAGAACATAAGAAATTGCCATACTGGGTCAGACCAAGGGTCTATCAAGCCCAGCATCCTGTTTCCAACAGTGGCCAATCCAGGCTACAAGTACATGGCAAGTACCCAAAAACTACTGATGCTAATAATAATAGCAGTGGTTATTTTCTAAGTCAACTTAATTAATAGCAGGTAATGGACTTCTCCTTCAAGAACTTATCCAAACCTTTTTTAAACCCAGCTACACTAACTGCACTAACCACATCCTCTGGCAACAAATTCCAGAGTTTAACTGTGCATTGAATGATTACCACCCTTAACCAATTAGCTTACGATATTTTGATATCACTGCAGCATCGCTCTCTGCTTCAATGGGAGGAAGGAAGGGGAGAACACAGGAACTGGATTCAGATGACAGCCAGCAGTGGGCCTTGACATTTATGTTCCACAGTATTGATATGCAGCCATGAGGGAAAAAGCACAGGACTGTTTCTATGGCCAAGTTCAAAAGCAAAGCACATTCAAGCAGCAGTATTGTATGAATTATCAGGAAGGCTGCTCACCCTGTAAAAATGCTGCTAGCAGTAATTTTGCTATGAGTTTGACAGTTGCTTGACTTTGATTATTAATATTACGGCTTGGGAGTAACCTGCACAGAGCGGCAGTTACTATCCTTATCAGAAAATGGAAGTATTGTACATGGAGTGGCAGTTTCTAACATAAAAGGCTTGCTGGACAGACTGGATGGACCATTTGGTCTTTTTCTTCTATCACTACTATGTTACAATATTATAGGGTAGGTTTTAAAAGGCCCGCGCGCATAAATCCCTGCATTTACTCGCGTGGCTGGACCTTGCCACGCACTGGGCAAATTTTCAAAGGGGCCCAGCCCCACGTGTAAACCCCAGCAAGCGCATAAGAGCCAGGCCTCTTCGAAGGAGCATGTTCTGGGCAGGGAGGGGAGGGGGGGGTGAGCTGGGACAGTGCCATTGATCACTTTCCCGAAGACTGGTGCGCTGGCCGGCTGCTGGCGCGCGCAACTCACTTCAGCTCGGGAGTTGAAGTGAGTTCTGAAACAAAAAAAAAAGGAAAGATATTGACAAGTAATATATGTAGAGATGCCACTAAATGCTCTATATAATAACATTCTCATAATTTAATGTAGAATTTGGATGTTTTCATACGAATTTATCCCACTCAGTGTCTATGGAAAATTTGTAATAATAGGGCCTTTGTGCTTTTATAAATGATTATGAAGATAATTTTCAAACAATTTTACCTGGGCAACTAAGTTTTTACCTGGATAAAAACCTCAGGTGAAAATTGCTCAGCCCTTCCAGGGATACTTTTACCTGCCCTGCAGCCGGGCAAGGCCAGGGTGGGGGGATGGTGAAACCAGCAGGCGACAACGAGTGATTTCTGGCATCAGCTTAGCGTCTGCGGTGAAGTCCCTGGATGCTGATGTAAGTACCTGCAGTGCAGGCTGGCCTCCATTTTTAAACTCTGCAGGAGGCTTCCCTTTGAAAATCTGCTTGAGGGCCCAAGGGTACAAAGCAGCTGCAGGCCTGTAAGCCCCATGCCAGTTTAAAAAAAATATTCCTCCGAGGAAAGGTAACCTTCAAACGGACGTGCGTGCGCTTATTTGTAAGCATATGTAGGTCCATGCCCAGATATGCAGCCACGCTATAACATATGCACAAAGTTACGAAATAGCTTGGCAGGCGCACATGGATGCCAAATTTTAAGTGGGCGCTCGCCTATGCATGCAAATCCCAATTCGACCACGTAAATTGGGGGATTTTAAAAGGGGAGCATGATGATGTTATTCCCAGTTTTACCAGTTTGTACCCAGTTCACTCAGTGAAGAGATAGGTCCTCAATCCCCCCCCCCCCCCCCCCCTCGGTTTGATAGCCTTCACTCCCAATAGTTATCCCCACCCTTAAAATCCTGCAGTTTTGCCTAGTTTTCTTTCCATTTTAACTTACACGTCAGGGGGGCCTTGGCACAGTGTCACCTTAGTATTTATGCACATATCTTAGGTTCATACCCTGATACGCACACTCCTCACCCCTTTTTGAAAACTTTGAGATGTGCGCGCTGTGGGAGATGCTCGCGTATCTTGGCGGCTTTTAAAATCTGCTCGGCTTGCGCAGGCTCAATTTCCTCGCGCATCCTCAGTAATTAATTTGCATGTCGGGCTTTTAAAATTCACCTCTGTGTGCACAAATGTTCAGCCTATGTTTGGGTGCTTTTAGTTTTGTGCATTTCTAATCTGTCTGTGTTACTTTTAGGAAGGTGTTTTACAGATGAATGACAATATAAGTACTATGGGACATGTCAGTTGCTATGGAAACTAAACTTGTGAAAGCTCTAAGCCAACAGATGCGTCAAGCCAATCATATTCTGGTAGTTTGTAAGCTGTGGTAGCCCCGGGGCAGCAGTACTACAATTTATGTGGAAAAGAGAAGTGCAAGATTTCAATTAATAAATTATATAAATTATACTTCTCTTTTCTAATATATTTCATATGGCTAAGTCCTGTAAGTTGAACACCCAAAATGTCATTGATGTTTTTATAATTTCTGATAGATTGCTATTGTTTATTAATGTTTATTAGCATGAGTTCCTTTACAGTTCCCATTTTTAAACTGCATTTAAATACTTTCTTGCTTAAGTCTGAAAATCTCAATGGGCTCCAATAATGTAAAATCGTTTCAAGCACAGCTTTTCGCTTAAGGATTATATCTGTAATATAACAGTTTTGACTGCCAAGGCGTGTGACACCCTTATAATCAAGCTGGTGCTGGAGCCGGTGGCTCGGTGGCAGTCTTGCACAGTGACACAGGATGAAGCTGGCTTTGAATGCCGGGTCAGGTCTTCCATTCCCAGACTGGTTGAGGCTGAGGATCCGGGGGGAGGGAGGGGGTGGAACTCCTAGACAGCACCCGACAGTGACATCTATTGACTGGATTTCAATCCATAAATGCAGCTCCGAAAGAAGCTCTGGGGTGTGGCCCCGGCCTGAGGATAATTGCTGCACCGTCTGAGTTAAGTGAGTTGGGAAGGGTGGGGGCAATAAAAAATCAGAGAAAACCCCCCAGCTAGTTGTAAATTAATGTTTATGGTGCTGTAGCCCAATAGAGGCTGCAAAGCAGCAGGAAGAAACTATGGGTACAAAAAAAAAAAAAAAATCATACCATGATCACTTATTATTTTATGTGTATCTCAGCAAAACATACATCAGCACTGAGAGGACTTTTCATTGGTGTCAAGTTTATTTGGATACCTGATCAAATTTACCCAGAATTCTTCCCTAACTGGATTAAAACGTGTGAGAGTAAAGCAATGATGGCTGGTGTGCAGTGCAGCAATGAGATCACCACAGGGATAACAAGCTTAAAAGAAGAGGAACCGTTTACAAAACCAGCCTTTCTTGTTCTTTGCTTTTCTGCAGCACTCACTGAACTGCTCTCTGAATGGGGGGGGGGGGGGGGGGGGGAGTGAATGTGGTACAAGGAAGAAGAATTGCTTTTGATCAATTTGATCCTCACTAGAGTAGGACCCATGTTTCATTTATTTATTAGGTTCATAACCCGCTGAATCCACACATATCTCAGCCATGCCATCTCACTATGGAGGTAGAGAACAGCAGGCTGTATACCACAATTTGAAGACAGAAAACAAGGAAAGCCACTGCTAACAAAAGAAACTGTCACCACCGGGCAGGAGGAGCGCTGTAGAGCGCCCACTCAAATGCTGCACTGGGGGAACAGCCTTGCAAGAGCTACGGCCACCTCAAATTTAACGTTAGCCCTCCGTGCCCACAGCCACATTTCCCAGTAAGACTGGAGAAGCTTGGCGTGAGCGGTAGCTCCCTGAAGGCTGAAGGAGGCAACTGAAAGAGGTTTCATGTCCAAGAGGGGAGATCAAATGGCAGTCAACAGGGAGTACATGGGATAGCAGCTCAGCCCACTCTTCTGCTATAGGTTTGGGGCCAAGGAACATGAGAGGAAGCACTGCCCATAATGGACTTGCTGGTGGATCTGAGAGTCAGCCCCAGAGTTGTAGAGGTTGGGGGAAGCAACAAGGAATTGAAAGAGACAGAGAGAGAGAGAGATCAAGCGAGTAGAGAAGAGCTGGCAAATTGAAGCTGCTGTCAGGTTAAGAGGACCGAGGTAAGGAACTAGGATAGAACAGGGTAATGAGGGAGATGATAAAATGGAAAACAGAAGGTAAGATGGCAGCGTGAGTACAATAGAGAGGAGTACTGAACTACCAGCCACCCAAGAATTAAAGCATTTTTTATTTTATTTTATTTATTTATTTATTTTTAGTAATAGTGCTATATAATTCATGGGGAAATAACATTGTCATCATCTATGATCTCCTCTGAAATCCTCCTCTTTCTAGTTTAATCTGTGGCAGGAAGCCTAACTGTCTTTATGAGAGAATTGGATAATGGGTCCCAGAGAGCCAGGAAATAGCCTGGAGCCCATGCACTCCCTTCTGTATGAAAATATTAACAGAACAATATATTATCCAACCATAAGTTCTATTATGACACGCTAGATAAATGATATGGATAGAAATACATGACATAACTTTCTTGCACAAAATTTAATTATCCTTAGATTCCCATGAACTGGCGGAAGTATTGTAATTCAGTAATATACTCCTTAATAATGCTCCAGTATGGGGGGTAGGAGTCCTGTTTGTTCAGAGCTTCTTTCCACAGGGAAACAGAAGAAACCCTAGGCGCTTTAATGACAGCTTGCAGCAAAGCGCTTGCTAGTTGGGAATCAATCCTTTTTATTGTAATAACAGTACAGAATCAGGCATAACCATATTGAATTACACCAGAAATTATAATTTCTGAAACCAGGCAAAATGACATACATCAGAATTTATGACACTGTTCTTACATACAATTTTCCCAGTTATAACACCATTTGAATTAGATATTTTTCATGTAATATAATAAAACATTTATAGGGGAGATTATGGGTATCAAATCTTTGTGCCATGAAAGGTGTTTCAACCATTTATGAAAATGGCTATCTGTCTGGTTTCAAATTGTACAACTTTTGAGTCTGGTAACATATTTTTCCTCACGGTTGGAAATATAATAGTGGATGGGAATATAATAAATAATCTTGGTAGATTGAATCTTTCTCCCAGTCTTAAACATGCTAAATATTCACAAAATAATGAGGATCCCATTACTCAATTACTAAAGCCACAGGTGGAAAGTCTACTTTTTTCAGTATCCACGGATTTGCAGTAACTCAAAATTCATAAACCTATGACTTTTCTGGCCAAAATATATTCAACACAGTGTCTTCTCTTTTTTTATGTTACAGTCCTTATCTTTTGTATGAGTTTATTGTTGTGTCCGTGGACCCTAGGGCCGAGGCAAGATTGACACCACCTTCAGGCTCTTGCCATCGGTAGGTGGACCCAAGCGAAGCGGATACCCATCAGGACCTTCACCTATACCAGCCCATGTTTCCCTGGGGAGTCAGGGCTGGCAGGATTTAGGTGATGTCTGAAGTTAGTCAGGGTCATAGACAGGCAGAGGTCACGTGTATCTCAGATCCAGGCAGTGGCCAAACCAGGAATCCATCCAAAGGAGAGGGACAGATAGGACTGAGACAGGCAAGGCTGGAACAAGAAGGCAACAGAGGATGGAAAAAGCTAGACGAAGACTGACGACCAGAATGCTGGGAAGCAACATGCATTACTGGAGAGTAGCTAGACCTGCTGCTGAATTGAGTTGCTTCTGGGAATCTGCCCTTATATAGGGCAGTGTGGGTGATATGATCGCTAGGGACCACGGGAACTTTCTCGCTGAGGTCCCTTTAAATGCCGGGAGGGGGTGCACGCCTAGGGAGAGGTGTGGCGCGTGCCGTCAGCAGCACCCTGCTAGTGGCGTCTTGCCATGCTGAGGAGCGGCATCCTGCAATAGGGTTGGCTGGCTGCGTTTTGCCACATTGACAGGAAACGGGACCGGCCCAGCTAGGGGAGGTGAGTGCGGTAGTTTGCGGGGATAGTCGGAGGACCGCCAAATGCAGCATTTATTTCTTCATCTGATCTTTCTTCTCATTTGCTTGTCTTTCTTTCTCTCCTCACTTTCATTTTAACCTTCACCACTTTCTGGTTCACCTTTCTCTGTTCTTATAATTTATTTTTTAACTTTTCCTCTTATGATCAGCCCCATAAACTACCTTTTCATATGTGCACACACATAGATGCCACCAATATGATGAGGACCTTTAAAAGTCAGATCCCTACTATAAAATATGATTTTTATGATAGTCACAGAAGCAAGGGCATGCTGTATAGCAGGCCGATGCAATAACGGTGTGCGGAAAATGGCGCTCATGATTGAGCACCCACTCTCCTAACATGTGCCAATGGACCTCTCTGGGCACCCGATGTAATATTTAATGGGCTGCCTTGGTAAAAAAGAGGCACTAGGGGAACTGTGCACCCCTAGCACCTCCTCGGCAGCGGGCGCCCAGGAGAGCCACAGGTTAGGAAAATGGATGCTCGTTAATAGAGAGTCCCTTTTTCTAACCTGACTGCCTGCACATTTTTTTTTAAGGTTTTTCCTTTTTCGGTTCCTGCGACTTAATATCACCATGATATTAGGTCAGAGGAACTACAGAAAATTAACGGGACAGGCGTTAATTTTTGAGGGTAAAAATGTATGTGTCAGGTGCACAATTTTTTTTTGCATTAGGAGAAATAATTAATAGTCTCAGCAACATGAATTTACATGTGATGAGTGCTATTAGCTATGCACTTGGTTGGATGCACGTTTTAAACTCGCTAACCCGTTTTGCATCGTGCGTCTAAAATGCGTGCCCAATCGTGTGTTGAGCTGTGCACTGCGGCCAGCGCATGGTATTCCATTGGCCTGTAGGTGTTATTACAGCTTGTGGAATTACAAAATGATCTACATTTCCTTAGGAAAGAAAGACTTAAATATCCAAGGGTCAATCACTACCTCATGAAATCAGTCATTTCATACTGTGCAGGCTTAACTGAAAAAATTAAGACAAAATTGTAAAAGCTTTTACAGTTTCCCTTGCCATCTACTGAATTAGAGTTAAGGAGTTAATCCCCCTTTCTTGACATAGCCATTCAAAGCTGAATATAGGAGTTAATATTGGATAAACCTATAGCTTAGCATCAGCTATACTGGGATGTCCATATTCTGATGTCTTCCATATTGGATATTTGACTATATCAGATGAAGGAAATTACATACAGTATGAGCATAAGGACCATACTTAAGACAATGTAAGCTCATAAGACATCACCTGCTGCAGTGTCGCACTGGCTCCTATTCTGCAAATTTTGGATGGGTGCATAAAAAATATGGTAGAAATAAATGTGTCAAAATCGAGGCACAGAAGTCAGGGAATGTAATTTAAAAAATCCCTCCTTTCAAACAAATTAGGTGTACAATTAGGCAGTCATGTAGGAAATACCCAGCAGGATAATGCCTTCTTTGCCTTGGGGCAGATTTTCATACTCCGCGAATAGGCCTACTTTTGTTTGCGCTCCAGGCGCAAACAAAAGTACGCTGGATTTTAGTAGATACGCGCGGAGCCGCGCGTATCTGCTAAAAACCTGGATCGGCGCGCGCAAGGCTATCGATTTTGTATAGCCGGCGCGCGCCGAGCCGAGCAGCCTACCCCCGTTCCCTCCGAGGCCGCTCCGAAATCGGAGCGGCCTCGGAGGGAACTTCCTTTTGCCCTCCCCTCACCTTCCCCTACCTAACCCACCCACCCGGCCCTGTCTAAGCCCCCACCTTACCTTTGTCGGGGGATTTACGCCTTCCGGAGGGAGGTGTAAATCCCCGCGCGCCAGCGGGCCTCTTGCGCGCCGGGCCGCGACCTGGGGGCGGGTACGGAGGGTGCGGCCACGCCCCCGGACCGCCCCGGGCCGTAGCCACGCCCCCGTACACGCCCCCAAAACGCTGCCGACACGCCCCGAAAACGCCGCGACGACCGGGACCGCCCCCGACACGCCCCCCTCGGAGAACCCCGGGACTTACGCGAGTCCCGGGGCTCTGCGCGCGCCGGTAGGCCTATGTAAAATAGGCTCACCGGCGCGCAGGGCCCTGCTCGCCTAAATCCGCCCGGTTTTGGGCGGATTTAGGCGAGCAGGGCTCTGAAAATCCACCCCCTTATGTATAATCATCGGCTATGGTACAGCTTTTTTGAACCATTTTAAAATATTTTTTATGCAATTAAAACTTATCTTGGAAATCCATCTGTAAGTCCAGCAAGACAATAAATTAATTCTCCATGGGGGTGAGACAAATATCACTTTGAGCCAATTTTGGACATCATTTTCTTTCAATATGGATAAAATATATCCAGATATACTGGAGATGAAAGTGACGCATGTTACATATTTTATATCCCTAAATAGTCAGCAGATACTGAAGACATGCTTCTAATTTTAAAATTGTCTTAACTAAAAGTGTGTTAAAGAATTTAAACAGTAAATACTCAGCATTAACTTCTGTTTTCTTTTATTATGATATTACAGGGAAAAAAAGTTAAGTGCCAGAGTCACAGACCAGTAAAAAGGACCACCTGCAATTTCCTAAATGGCCTCCATGTCATTATCTCAAGAACTGATATTGCAAAATGGGGATGCTCTACCAGTCCTGAGACCAACAACTGTGGCCAGAGTAGATCATGCAACACCTTTTAGCTTGTCCATTACTTTTCGCCAACCCCTACACAGTGGAGGCCATATATTGAAATGTGCTCACCAGTGAAAAAGCAATATGACTTCGATAGATGGGCATGTGAAGAATAAGAAATCAAAGGTCTTTAACTTGCTTGGTGACCTTTGTATGTAAACAAATACAAAGGATTTCTTTCCTTGTATCTTCTGTCACAGCCTTTCTGAAATTCCTTCATATAACAACCCTCTGTAAGCTCACACCCTCCTTAAGTGCAGTATTAATGTTTGCAATCAGCAGTTTGTTGTGCAATATTTATTATGTAGACACTGTGCCAGACTTCTGGGACTATCACAGTCATTGCACCATGTGGAAAGGCACATCATACCACAAAGAGGATTCATTTGGCTCTGTTCAAATTACATTGCTGATAGCTTTCCATCTGGTTTCCATATTCACACTTGCCTCATTTTTCAGTCTTTCCACTTTATGTTCGGATTACAATGGCAAATCACTCGGGGAGTGTGTGGAAAAAACTTCCAGTTTTGTTCGCTATTTTGATTTGGTTGCCATTTTTTATTTGTTTCCTTCTTTTCAGTTCCCAGGTTTCATTTCTTTCCTTCATTTTCATTAACGTGAGTGGGGTGAAGCAATAAATTATATTTTGGATTCTAACACTGGGGTTTGCTATCCAAGTTTAATAAAAACTTCAGGAAGTCATCAGCAGCAAAGGGAAGAGCCATCTAATACACCAAGAGCAGGGAACAGTAGCACCAGCAGTGTCATGAATAGCCCACGGCACCTTGGGAGAGGGAAGCATCGGAAAGGGTGAGAGAAGCCGAGGGCTCCATGAGAGGAGCAAAGGGCACCGACTACAGTGGCAGTAAAACCCCACTGCACAGAGAGCGCAGCTGTGTAATACAAATAGTGGAATGAAGACCCTAAGACACCAAAAAGGAGATCAAACGTGGCATGAACACTCCAAGCTACCAAGAGCAAGTCAAAGCAGCACAGACAGTGGCATGAAAACCCAAGGCATATGCTGAGATGTACAGGAACAAGCACAGTGGCATCAACACTCAAAGACACTGACTTAAGGGGTAAGGCATGAAGACAAGTGGCATCGGCACCCTCCGGCACCGAGTGAGGCAGCAAGAAGAGTGGCATCATACGGCCAAGTGCTGAACCATGAGAGACGCAGGGCAGGACGAGTAGGCCAGGCAGCAGCAGCAGCAGCAAGGGTAGAAACTGACAACAATAGAGCAAAGCACAGAGGCAAAACAATTGTGGATATTAGTTCAGTGTGGCTGTGCATTCAATCCTTCAGCCACTCACATGGAAATTCAGGTAAGCCTAGCAGAGGGAGGTTTATCTTAAGGAACACCAACTTTTCCACCGACTCTGGGGCCAGCTGTTAATGAAGTGGATTCATAAGCTGATTTGGGTTTTTTTCCCTCCAGCTTCTCGTACACGTCCACTGCTGCTGCAACCCTCCACTGAGTATGTCTTTTTCTGTTCCTAAAACGTGGTTTCTCCCTCTTAAAAAGTTCCTTCTGAGCATGATAGGAGGTGTTGGGTCTATGGACCCTTAGGCTGGGGTGAGGTTGGCTCTACCTGCAGGGAGGAGCCCTGCAGTTCCTCAATGCCAGCAGGTGGACCCAGGCAAAGCAGAGACTGGTCAGGAGCTTCGCCGTTACCAGCCCATGTTCCCTGCGGGTTGAGCCCTTGAGTTCCGGGGTCGGCAGGACATAGGCGAAGGTCTCTGCAGAAGACTAAGGCTGGGGTCCAAGGGCAGGCTATGTCAGGGGCAGGCAGAGTTCAGGCAAGTCGAGAGTCCACACAAGGGTCAAGGCAGGCAGAGTTCAGGCGAGTCGAAAGTCCAGGGAAAGTCAAAGCCAGGTAACTGTCTGAGGGAGAAGAAGAGAGATGGATAGGACAAAGCAGGCTGGGCAGGCAAGACTGGGACAGGCTGGGCAGACGAAGACTGGATTAGGCTGGGCAAATAAAGACTGGATGCAACATGCACTACAACCATAGCTGGACCTGTTGCTGAGGCAGAGTGAATTGGGAGAGCTGCCTTTATCTAGGGAATTGAGGTGATGTTATCAGTAGGTGCCGCGGGGACTTTTCCTGCAGTGGTACCTTTAAATACCCCAACTTTGGGCACACGTGCACCTAAGGGAGGCAGCAAAGATAGAAATTGGCATATTGCCCCATGGCGTCCGGAGGTCTCCTGCCAGGGGAAGTGTCAGAGATGTCTCATCGTGCTGAGGGAACAAGCACCCGGCCCGACCACGGAGCTAAGAACGGCAGCTCATGGGAGCAGCCTTCGAATGCAACAGTAGGTCTCCTGGTTCTCATCCTATGCCTCTTATCACATTTGCTGTTGCGATTCCGGGTCGGCTCCGGAATCGCCGCTCACCTCGTGGCAGTCCCGGTTCCTGGCCGCCTTCCCCGCGCCTCCGGGGGCCTCTGCCGCCGCAGGCCCGGCGCGCTTCCATCTCGCCCGGGCCTGCAGGCTCCTCTGCCGTCGCGTCCTTGCTTCGGCGGAGCAGCCGGCGTCTCTCCACGGCTGGCTCCGCCCCCTAGACGCGCACGCGCGGCTGAGCTCCCTTCTTAAAGGGACCAGTGCGGGAGAAGCTGGGGACGGCCTCCGATGACGTCAGACGCTGCAGGGCTATTTAAGCCCTGCAGTTGCTCCTCTTCTCTGCCTTGCAACGAGGTTCCCAGGTTTACCCTGTCTCCAGTTGCTGCGTTCCTGTTCCCTCTTGGTTTCCTGCGCTTTCTGACCCCGGACTGGCTTACGGTGATTCTCGGCTTCTGACCCCGGACTGGCTTACGACGATTCCTGGCTCTGACCCTGGTACGGCTTACGGTGATCCCTCTGGCTCTGGACCTCGGACTGGCTTACGACGACCCCCGGCTCTCGGACCCCGGTTTGGCTTACGGCAATCCTTGGCTTCTGATCCCGGACTGGCAAGCAACGATTCTCTGGTACACGACCCTGGACTGAGGAGTGACAACCTTGGATTCCGTCCGACTCCACCCCCACGGGCTCTCCTAAGTCCCAGCGGCCGGGTCCCTACGGGCTCCTCCTGGGGGGACACCGGCTTCCAGGGTGAATCTCCTAAGTCCCAGCGGCCGAACTCCTACGAGCTCCTCTCGGGGGAGGCTCGGCTTCCAGGGCGAAAGATCTCCTCACCATTGTACCAGCTCCACCGTGTCATCCTTCCTTGCCACGGCCCTTGGTCGCATAGGGCTTTCCCGGGTCTTCCTTCAGCCACTCTCAGCTCCGACCTTGCCGCCTGCCGATCGGACCCTCCGTTGTCTTCTCACTCAACAGCTCACCATCTGGTTCCGATCGGTCCAAGGGTCCACGAATCTAACATTTGCTACTTATGCTGGTCTTGAGTCTCTCTGGAGGAAGAGTATTCTATCCTCTTCTCCTATTGCTGGTTGAAAAAGTGCTGAAAAATTATTGTTCCTATTTCTTCCTTGTCCCATCTCTAATTGGCTCTATGCTCTCTGGCCTCAGGACCAAAAAATGCATTGCTTTCCTATCCCAGAGACTTTAATGGGGCCAAACCAAATGAGCCTTAAAGAATTTAGGTTTTTCAGGTAACTACGTCCATTCGGTTTGGTTCACCCTAGCCTAACTAAGAAGTGATTAATTTGTCACATTTTTCATATTTGAATTATACAAATGTAAATCCCTACAAATCACAGCATGTACTAAATAACCTGACCTCTGTCCTCTTTCTGAAAGTACTTTATGCTCCATTTTGCTATATAAAAGGTCAGCACAGGGGAACCATTCCACAGTCCATTGGGCTAAATTTTTCCATGTACTCCTGTTAAAAGCTTATCATAAAACTGATCTCTCTCTATTAGTGTTGTCCTGACTTGACTTTTTATTTCCTTTTTAAATAAGGTAAGATGCCAACTCATCACTTTGATATTAGAATCAAATTAGCACAACTAAGTTTTGAGGTTTTCTTTTTTTTTTTTTTTTTGCTGTTCTCTTATACATGCCATAAGATTGAATAGCAATACCTCTAAGAATAAGTCTGTGCAATTTATTCCATGTTATATCCAAGCACTGTTTATTGGATGAGCTATTAACTGCACAGTGCTAATGCTGCACACACATTGGGCAGTTGCAGATGCTTGTGATAGTTTCACAGAGCTGCCTATTACTGTATTGTTCATTGTCAGCTTCACATTGTTGCTCATCACCTAAACTGACAAGCAGAAGCACAGCAATCAGCTGCTGAGAGGAAATGAAAGTGACAGTAAAGTAATCAGCAGGCACAACTTTCTCTACCCCCAAGTCCCAAGTTCAAGCATCATTTTTCAAATCCGAGCATATTGCGGGCACAGAGAAATGCATTAACTCAAGACTGCTGAGTGATTGGATACCCAATCATTAGCAGCCTATAAATCTTGCTTTTCCCTATAAATGACACACAGTAGTACATTTACCTAAAATATAGGGAAGGTGTAAAAGCCTTTCATTTTCAGCAGGTGCGGTGCTTACTACCCTTAGCAGAAGGCATGGAGATTACGACCCTCTACAAATATGCTTTGAGGCTTTTAATGTAACTGCAGCATTGCTCCCCATTTAGACGGCAGGAGGGAAAGAGGAAATGGATTCAGACAACAGAGGGCCCCTGCTTCTATGCTCTGGGATACTGATACACAGACATAAGGGAAGAAGCACAGGACTGCTTCTATGGCCAAGTCCTAAAGGAAACGAAGAAAGCATGCATGGGGGTAAATTGCTGGTGCGGCAGTTACTACCCTTAACCAACAGGCCTTGATACTTTTCATGAAACTCCAACATTGCTCTCTGCTTCAGCGGCAGGGGAAAAGGGAAATTGGTTTTCAGACAGCAACCAATGAGGGCACCGACTTTTACGGTCTGGGGAACTGATGAGCATGGGGGGGTAAGCAATGGGAGGAGGAATAGCCTAGTGGTTAGAGCAGTGGACTGTGAACCAGGAGACCAGGGTTCGAGTCCTGCTGTCGCTCCTTGTGACCTTGGGCAAGTCACTTTACCCTACATTGCCTCAGGTACAAAAACTTAGATTGTAAGCCCTCTGGGGATAGAGAAATACATACAGTACCTGAATGTAAACCGGTATGATATCTCAATTGAGATCAAATGTCGGTATATAAAAATAAATAAATAAAAATAAATAACCTGCACAGAGCAGCAGTTACTACCCTTAACAGAAGGCATGGGAGTACTACCCTTAACCAATAAGCCTTGATGCTTTTGAAGCAACTGCAACATCTCTCTCTGCTTCGAAGGAAGGGGGTGGGAGGTGGAGGAAAAGATGAATTTGGATTCAGAGACAACCAACACGAGCAGACATAACGGAAAAAACACAGAACTGCTTCTACGGCCAAGTCCATAAGCAAAGCACGTCAAGCAGCACTGACTGATACATGGGGGTAACCTGCACGGCGTGGCCAATACTTCCATTGGAAGCTTGCTGGGCAGACTGGATGGAGCATCGGTCCTTTTCTGCCGTCATTTCTGTTTCTATGTATTTAAATAGAGTTTTACTATTTTGGCTGCAATGTTAATTTTTTGCATATCTTATGGCCGAAACTTTCGGTTCGCCCTTCATTATCGGCCTGCCACGGGAAATTTAGTTTTCCCGCAGTTTGGGCCGATTTTTTCGGCTGCCCCGAAAGAAAAAAACCCAACCCACCCCAACCCTTCAAATTCAATTACCTACAATCCCCCCACACTCCTGACCCACCAAAACCTGCCGAAAATACCTGGTGGTCCAATGGGGGTCCCGGGAGCGATCTCCCCCTCTCGGGCAGTCGGCTGCCACTAATCAAAATGGCACCGGTGGCTCTTTGCTCTTACCATGTGACAGGGACTACCGGTGCCATTGATCGGCCCCTGTCACATGGTAGGAGCAATGGATGGCTGACGCCATTTTTGGGGTTTTGTTTTTTTTATGTGCCTTTTCTCCCCCCCCCCCCCAAAGAAACGATAAGAAAACCACATGAAATTTTGTGGGTTTTCCTATCAATTCGTCAGGCCCCCAAAACGCAATGAAATAGGAAATATCGTCTTTATTTCCTATTTCGTGGCAAACAAATGCACATCCCTAATATTTTACAATACAAATTTTGGTTTTATCATTTATCTTTGTGGGTTTCTCTGCTGAAATATTTATTATGATTTTTTATATGACAGAGTCAGTTTTATTGTCTAAATCAGTGTTTCCCAGCGCTCTCCCGGAAGATCACCTATTCAGTCAGATTTTCAGGATTGCCACAGTGACTATGCAAGAGGTAGACTTCCATTCTCTGCGTCTCCAAAGTATGTAAATCTCATGTAGATTTATTATGGATGTGCTGAGAACCCGACTGGTTAGGTGTGCTTCCAGGAAAGGGTTGGGAAACACTGGTCTACATGTTCTATTATGTATGTAACATGTTTTTTATACATCACTTTGATTTTTGTTGGAAAGCTGGGTAACAGTTAATAAAGTAAACTGTTTCAAAGGCTGAATGCACAGAAATAAAGGTTAATCAATAAAAAAAAAAATAGAAAATATATACAGTGATACCTTTTTTTTCTTAGACTAACACTACAATTCTGAGAGCTAATACCCTCTTCCTCAAGTCAGAATAGAATAAGTAAAAGGTAATATTACCAAGAAATATAAGTGAACCATAAAAGGCATTTCAAAGAGTAAAGGGGAAGGAGGGAAGGGTGAAAGAGTTTGAGATGATTGATCAGAAAGTGACAGGTGACAGGACAGCCTGAAACAGTTCCCAATGTAGTACACAAGACTAATTGTAAAAGCCTATCCAAGGACGGGGACACATGGTGTAGAAAGTGCATAATTGTGATGTGTGGCAGCAGAGAGTGCAGCCTGTGCTCAGGTGTACTGTGCTGGCGTAGAGAAGGGATCGGACAATTCAAAGAGAGAGAGGGGCAAAGGCAGAGATTACATTCAGATAAAGGGGTGGAGTCCAATTTCCATATGTGGTAACAGAGAGTGGATTGGACAATACAGAGAGAGAGAGAGAGAGGGCTGGAGCTGGAGAGGACAGGGAGGGAAAGGGACAGAACTCAATTTCGATACATAGAGAGTGTGGCAGAGCTGAAGAGTGCAAGGAGGGAGAAGGGTGGAGCTCAGTTTGCACACTGGCAATGCAAGCGCACGGCAACTTTCCTCTTTATTATAATTAGATTGTAATTCAGCCTTCTGAAGTATCAGTGCATTATTTCAGTTTGATTTTCCTCGTAATGTTGATTTCTCTGTTCGATTGCCCCTGATAGGATCTATAAGCAACTCCAGGAAACTTCTAAATACATAAACTTTGGATGTTTCTTCAGAGCTCCACTAATTTTCCTTTCTTAGTAGTGTTCCATAAACCTTGCGCTTCTGTTTCTGTCTTCTGCAGATCCAGGAGCATCTGTTTTTTTCCTTTGGGATCTGAGGCCCAGTTCATTCACACAGCTCTGAAAGCAGTCTATTCTTTCTGCTTCTAATAACGTATGACTCCTGCTTTCAGTTTCTTGTACCAGTTATATGGGTTTATCAGACATATCATTCTACTTCTAACATAAATAAATTAAATTTTAACAATCTAGTGAGATGGGGAGAAAGGGCTGCATTGTATTATTTGTATATGTTATGTATGTGCACATGTGGACTCATTATTTCAGACACCATTACAAAAGTCCTATTGAATATGACAGAAACCTAGGCCAACAGGAGTCAATAAGATTGCTTTATGTATTTGCAGAAAGATGAATTCAAATTCCAGTTGTGGAGCACTGTAAGGGGGAAGATGACAAGTAGACTGACATCTTGAGATGTGGTTAGAATTTCTAATTTCTACTCAGGGCTGTATTAATGCTTAGCTAGAGACATATCCTTTAGTTAAATGGTTGAAAATAGGCTTTTGTTCAAGATGCTGATGCTGAATCCAACATCAAGGAGCAACATCATAAATCCTTTTTTTTAAGTTTATCTAATCTTTGTCAACATTTCTTGTAGAATGCTAGAAAGGATTCAGTTTTTCTGAGGTCCTACAAGAAAATAGCTATTTCCCTTTATATTTCTTGGCTATGTAGATTGCAATTTATGAGTCATTTGCTTAACCTCCCAAACTTAAACTGACATCATCTTCCTCCCCCTCTTTCTCTGTCCACCCTCACGTCCACAACCAAATTGTCAACAATGGTCCTACAACTGCTCTCCATAGGGCTAGTTTTCAAAGGATCGGAGAAGAGCTATGTGAACGGAACAGCTGAATCTGCCTAAGGGAGTTCTCAGCTGGCTAAACATTTGTACATAGTTTCAACACACACACACACATACTTTTATCCACAGTAATAAGTGGTAATCCCAGAGACGTAATTGGAAAAAAAAAGTACATGCTTACTCAATACACATACCTTGTGCTCTCATTGATGATGTCTTAAAGTATGCACACACTATTTATCCACACAATCAATCACCCAAATTGTAGGCAGCTTGTGTTTGAAGATCAGATTGGTTTATGCAAACTGAAAAGCATGCAGGTATTTTATCAGCTAACCTGCTCATTGAAAGTGTACTCTTAATATCCGTCCCAAGCATGTTTAATTTAATTTAAAACAGCATTTGTAACCCACCTAATCCGGCTGTTGCCAATCTAATTTAAATTTCACTGGTATGCGTCTTTACACATTACTGAAATATAGAAGTGTACAAACAAATCCAGTCACGGAGCTAGATTCTGCTCGTCATGTTCTAGAATGCAATTCATTCCATCCTGTCCTAGTGTAATTTATTTAAACCAGCTGTGTAACAATCCTTGTGTATATACAATAGAGTCTGCAAAACCCACAACATCAATTACTATATAATATCTCTTTCCCACAAAGTTTAATCTAAAATACCATTAATTTACATAAATACACACATGAAAACACAGTCAAGCGAGAATTTTCAGTGCATTGTCAAACTAGATTGGTAGTTAAGCATTTTTTATGTTATTTTCCTTTGTGTTTGAAGTATTCAAATCAGGCCCAACAATAATAATGGAAAGCTGTAATTCCCTGCCATTTGGGGGATGTGAAGTACTCTTGAAAAAATGATACCTGCCCTTGTAGGTGCTAGTGCTGTGAGCTGTAGTCAGTGTCACGGAGCTTTAATCTCAGGTTATTTCACCCATGGCTTGTAACTAAAGAAAATGAACCGTGATTTGCCAAGAGAAACTTTCAAAGTGAGTAAATCTAAATTATTCCTTGAAATACAGAAAACTTTGCAAACTGAGCCAGCCTTGATAACTTTCAGCTTTACATGACCTTTGCAAAATCTGTTTCTGGCGTCTCTCTCCTGCAGTGAGGGGAGATACATTCCAGAAAATGTGGAGTCTCCCACTCCTACTGACACCTCTGGCTTTTACTGGCACGTTATCTAGGGGTGTGCATTCGTTTTGAACTTAAATGTAAAACGCAACTTTTTTTTTTTTTAACTTAAAAAAGTGATGAGGCGAAAACGATCGGATTTCCAACTTATTCAACATAGCTATGTTGAATACGTTGGAAATCGCGATTGTTGATCCTAAATAAAAATTTAAATCCCTCACCCTCCTTAATCCCCCCCCCCCAAGACTTTCCACAACTCCCTGGTGATCCAGCGGGGAGTCAGGACGCCATTTCTGAACTCCTTTGCGAGGAGCACGTGATGTCGGCGCCACGTCGGAGTGACGCGGCATCACGTGATTCCCCGCGGGTTCGCTCCGGGATCCTCGTTGGGCCCAAAAGGAACTTTTGGCCAACGAGGGGGGGCCTCCTGACCCCCCCAAGCTGGCCAAAAGTTCCTTTTGGGCCCAACGAGGGTCCCGGAGCGAACCCGCGGGGAATCACGTGACCCGCGTCACTCCGACGTGGCACCGACGTCACGTGCTCCTCGCAAAGGAGTTAAAAAATGGCGTCCTGACTCCCCGCTGGATCACCAGGGAGTTATGGTAAGTCTTGGGGGGGGATTAAGGAGGGTGAGGGGTTTAAATTTTTATTTGCACGTATGGACATAGACTCAACTTATGGAATTCTCCATATGTCCATATTGACCGCAAATGGGACCCCCTTTCGACTTATGGACTTATGAACATAAACTTTTGCTCTGCACATCCCTAACGTTATCTGCCCTGTCAGGATAGGGTTTCCAGAAACCAGAATTCAGATGGAGCACTTAGCTTTGATGATAGTGCTAAGAAAAACGAAGTCACCAAAAACAACTCGGAAGTAATTATATTTTAAGATGACACATAAAAAACGATAGCGTGGATAATATGGCAGCATGGAGAAAAGGTTGTAAAAATTTTGATGAACTGCATTCCTCAGATCTAAAACTTGTAATGTTTACTCTCCTATTTTCAGAAAAAAAAAATAATCAGGCATTTTACCATGATTTCCAAAGATTAGCATAAAATTGAATTACATTTAAATATTAAGGGCTTAAGATGTTCATTTTCAGAGGATTATGCTCAAATATTGAACATTGTGAAAACTTATCAGGGGTCAGTTCCTAAATTTAGGCTCCTAGTTTCAGGAGGTTCCAAAATGTAGGGACCTAAAACTGAGAGGGTCATTCATCAAATCGCGATAGGGCTTTATCACTACCATGTTGCGATTTGAATATTTAAATTTGAAATTAAAATCACAAGGGAGGAGTTTGGGGGATGTTTTGAATAATGAGGGGCCGGTAGCGCTGCGGGCGATAATATGTTTCGCACATTATCGCCGGCAGTAGTGCCAGAAATAACTACACCTTTTCTACTGGCGCTACGGGGCGAAAGGGTTTAGCGAGGCCGCAACCGCGGCATGCGATACCGCTTTAGCAGGTGCAGGTGAAATGCTCGCCTCCACATTCTACTTTGCACGTTTGCTAGGTTCTAAAATTTCACGCCTGCCTCAGGCCTGGTGTTAAATTAGGGAGGGTAATTTTAAAAGTCCTTTCTGGGGGTAAAGCAGTGCTTTACCTGCTGACAAGTCCTTTTGTAAATGTGCCTCTAGTACGTGATTTGGGAGAGATGTTCTTGATGGGGGTGGTGGAGAGATCTGGGTAGGATTTTCATTTAGGCACCTACTTTTGGATTTTCAAATGTATGCACGAAATTTTTCCCCAAAGATCTCTCTATACATTTTAGAATGTGCAATTGTGTGCAGTTAGTTTTGGTGAAGTAATTTTCACAGAGGACATACACGCTCAGGTGTAACTTCTGTGTGTATTCGCTGACTTTTGTATTCAGGTTGATAGAAAATGACCCCCTTAAAGGTGAATATTAAAACCGTCGCGTGGGTGCAGAGATGTGCACGTGTGTCGGCCTGCGCCCAGGGACGCAGCTGTATTATAACATACGTGCATATATGCGTGCATGTTATAAAATAGCCTGGCCATACACACAAGTGCTACCAATTTTAATTGGACACGTGCCTGTGCGTGCAAAAGCTGCTTCTACCACGTAAGTGGGGTAATTTTAAAATGGACGCACACTGATGCCATTACCAGTTTTACCAGTTCCTCCCTGGTTCACCCAGCTAGGTGAAAGCCTGTACACACCCCAGACCCTTTACACCCCTTTGAAATGGCTCATTAGTTTGTTTTTTTTACTTACGCGCCATCCATAGCAGAAATAAAGTTACACGGCATGGAACCTCTGTGCGCGTTGGATTGCGTTAAGTATTTGTGTGTAAATTTCTGGTTCAAGTCTCAAAAAACACCCATGTACCATCCATGCCCAACCCAGACCATGGCCACAACTTGCCCCTTTTTGAGAAGTTCCGAGATGTACGGGCTGTGGGAAATACGTACGTAACGGGGCGGTTTTTAAAATCCACTTGGCGCGCACCTGCCCAACATATTCTCACATCCCCTAATTTATATGCTCTTTGGATTTTTACATTCACATTTTAGAATGCATGCTACTCATAGGACTGAGCTGCAAACGTACATTAATACTGAAAAATACAGGGGACTGTAACACTCCACAATGTAGACGGCAAAAAGGTTCTGAGAGAGCCATTTTCATAGCCTTTACAAATTAATGCATTTCAGAAAACAATTACTTTGAAATGCATTCTAAAGCACATGAATTAAAAATAAAACCTTGTACTTTGTAGGTTCTTATATCATGTCTATGTCCCTAGCAATATCTTCAGAAAAACTCTCAAGATTGCTTCTCTGGTCAACTAATCTGATTTCCAAAATGTCTTTATCTGCTTTATGATTAGATCTTCTCATGGTTCCAATCATGCAAGACAAATTACATAATCCCCCTTCTTCCTCTCCTCCTTCTCCTCCACCTCCACCCCATGACCCCTTCCCAGCAAAAGGAGTGAAGAATGTAAGCATCAAAGCATGCTCATGTTAAGTATCTTAATGCTAAGTGTCATTTGAGAAAATGACACTTCAGAACCATTTTGGGGTACATGTGATTGATTGTGAATCTGTGTTGAGCCATGGTCCAATGAAGTTTGAGTACTGAGTGTGCAGTCCTAGTAACTCCATTTAAAAAAAAAGCCACGTAACATAATTAGAAAAGGTGCAGAGAAAGGCAACAATGATAAAAGGGAAGAAACGGCTCCACTATGATGAGAGAGTACATGGGTTAATGCTCTTCATCTTGGAAAAGAGCAGCTGAGAGGGGACATGATAGAAGTTTATAAAATCATGAGTGGGGTGCACAGGTAAATAAAGGATGGTTATTTACTTTTTCAAATAATACTAAAAAAAAAAAAGGGGGGCTCCATGAAACTATCAACCAGGAGATTTAAAACAAATCATAGAAAGAAATTGTTCACTCTGTGCACTGTCAACCTGTGTAACCTGTTGCGTGCCATGAGGATTTTAAGAGGCTCCAGAGTACGCATGTGTCTCCTGGGATGTGCCCAAATGAAAAAGTGCAAAAAAGGGGCAGGTTGAGGGCATGGTCTTGGCAGAACATGGGCAGGATACGGGCATTCTGGGAAGGTCACTTTAAATGTGTGCGTAAATATTTACACGCACAAGCGTGCATCGGGATTCCCTACTGCGTAACTTTACTTCTGCTATGGATGGCGTGTAAGTTTTTAAATAAACAAATCAGGGCAAGTCAGCAGAGTTTGAAGGCTCGGGGCTAATGGGGTGAAAAGGAGGAAGGTTAATAAGGGGGGGGTTAGGAAGTCGGGAGCCTTTACCTGGGTGAAGTGGTAATTGCGTCAGCATACGTATCTAAACAAATCCTCCACTTACACTGTAGAGCCGGCATTGGCCCACACAAGCACGCGTCCATACAAAATTGCACACACATGTATGCGTGTACAGCCGATTTTATTCCATACACGCATATACATGTTTATGTTATAAAATGGCCACGTCCATTCGCGTGAGCCACCATACGCGCATACATGTGTGCCCGTACAGCTGTTCAAAAGTTACTGTCATTGCATACCAGAGTATAATTGTGTTCTGCTGAACACACTTTATTGCATCGCCCCCTTTGTGAGTGGTATTGCAAAGGGGTTAGAAGTAAAGTTTTTTTACTGATGACTCTAAGATCTGCAACAGAGTGGACACCCCTGTAGGAGTAGAAAGAATGAAAAGTAACCTTGGGTAAGTCCCTTCACCCTCAACTGCCTCAGGTACAAACTCAGATTGTGAACTCTCTGAAGTGGCTGAAAGGCAAAACAGAAAAACAATACATTAAAAAAATAATCTATGGAAGGTCAATGAGTGGTCAAAGGTTTGGCAGCTGTGATTCAATGCCAAAAGGTACAGAGCCAAATATCTGGGGTACAGTAATCCAAAGGAACTGTATGTGACAGTGGGCTAGAGTGAGAAGCATAGACAAGGAGAGAGACCTCAGGGTGTTCTGAAGAAAGGCAATTTGACAATGCGGTGGCTAAGACTAGAGTGATGGTGGACTATATACAGGTCATTGGTAAGGTCTCACCTGGAGTACCATGTTTGGTTCGGGAGACCATATCTCAAAAAGGACAGAGACAGGATGGAAGTGGTCCAGAGAAAGGCAACTAAAATGGTGTGGGGTCTATAATAGAAGACTTATGAAAGGAGACTGCAGGACCTGAATACGAATACCCAGGAGGCAAGAAGAGACAGGGAAGATATAACAGACTTTCAAATACCTGAAAGGTATAAATAATGCACAAGAATCAAACATTTTCTGATGGAAAGGAAGCTGTAGAACAGGGGTCATGATCTGAAACGGGCCCAATGTCAGGAAATATTTCTTCACAGATAGGGTGGTTGATGTATAGAAGAGATGTTGAAGACAAGGGCATGGGATAAACACAGAGGGGTTGATTTTAAGACCCACATGGACTTGCATACGGTTTCCGGCGTGCGCACAAGAACGCACCAATTTTCTAACATGCGCGTACCGGCGCAAGCATGTCATAAAATCTGATAGCCACACGCACATTTTAAAATCCGTGCACACATGTGCGGGCGGCCCACGAGTCACGCACGCAGGGAAGATTTTAGTAAAATACGTGCGGTGACGCAATCGTGCCTCTCCCAATCCGCTCCAATTAGGAACTTTCCTATCCCTAACCCTACCCCTTTCCTATCCCTAACCCTACCCTTCCTACCTCTTCCCCTCTCCTTCCTGTCCCCTAATCTAACCCTACCTATCCCTAATTTTTATGTTTTAATATTTACTGCTCCCTGGGAGCAGAAATAATCTCCACGCGCCGGCCAGCTGCTGGTGCACGCTTCCCCGGGTCAGCGGCTAATGGCGCTGTCCAGGCCCACCCCCTGCCCCGCTCCTCCCCGCCCAGCCCACAATCCCGGCCCACTTCTTTTGTAGGGCATGGCATTTCGACACGTAACAGGGGTTATGCGCGTGACCGGGCCCGTTCTAAAAAGTGCGTGGTGCGCGCAAGGCCCAGCCACGTGCGTAATCCTCGTTTTTTTATGTGCATGGCCCTTTCAAAATCGGGCCAAGAAGATCCCTAATGATTATAGGATGGAATTGAAGAAAAGGGGTAACCTTTAACTAACTTTAGATGTAGTATTTCTGGATGGGAGTAACCTGCATAGAGTGGCAGGTACTACCCTTTAAAGAAAGCATGGTAGGGATAGCCTGCATGGAGTAGCAGTTACTACCCAAGCAACTTGCTGGGCAGATTGGATGGACCATTTGGGTCTTTATCTGCCATCATTTATTAAGTTACAATGCTAGTTTGTATAGCAGTTAATGCATGCCAAATTCCCAGCATTCAAACAAAAATGTGACTTTTTAAATTAATAACATACTGTAAATAAGTACGCAACATTTTTACTTAGCCACAATTTTTGGCCTTCCATAAAGTACTTCAAATCTGTTTGTAAGTGAACACATTTTGACAGATACAAAGATAACTTAAACTAATCAGTCAAATATTGCACCAGCAACCTGATCCCTGTCTCAACCCAGGACAACCAGTCAAGGCGGCCCTGACACCCCCAAAAAGTGAAAAATGAAAAAATATAGGTGTGAGGTGATGCCCTCCCCCAGAGCTTAACACATTACAAATAGTGCCCTGGCCCCCTTCCCCCACCTACCCCCAAGTCCAAAGCATTAAGGATCCCGGCCCTCCTTCCCCCATCACGGCATCCACCCCCCTGACCCCCATCACATATTCACCGAACCTTAATTAAAGGTGAGGATCCCACATTGGGGCTCCAGTGTCCCCTAGCACCCCCACCCGGTTGATGCCATTTTCCAAAATAACGCCAACCTGACCTTGCCCCAGCCCTGTGACTAGGATAAGGTCCAGGGATCGGCCCCAGGCTACGTGGCCTTACCCAGACACATGAATGGGGCAAGGTCAGGTTGGCACCATTTTGGAAAATGGCACTGACTGGGAGGGGTGCTAGGGGGCACCTCGATGTGGGACCTCACCTTTATTTAAGGTTCAGGGTATGGAAGGGGGGTCAGGGTGGATGCCATGAGGGGAGGAAGGGAGGCCGGGACCCTCAATGCCGGAACTTGGGAGGTGGGCCCAGGTCACTCATTGCATTTTTTGGACTTGGGGTGGGGGCCAGGCAGGAATTGCAAAGGCTGCATGTGTATCAAGCTAAATGACAATTTCATAGAATTAAATAGGTGGATAACTTTTAGCACTGTATTGTAATGCTCTGTAATCTTAACTCTGATCAACAACTCCAGTCTCACATTAATAAGATTTTTCTTATGACCAATGCACTTGTAAAAGTAAATTTTCAAAGAGCTATCCAGCTATTTTTAGCCCATTATCTTTAGGCTCATTTTCAGGTACAACCTAGCCAGCTAGATTACAGATGGAACCTATACTAAAATAACTTGGGCCAGCTGGCTGCTCAGTAGTGTACTGGTAATACCCATGAAAATATACCCACCCATGACTCCTTATGTAAGGCGAGCCAATCCTTTCAATAAAAACCATCCCTATCAATGTCCCCTCTCCCCAGATAGTCCCAATGCTTGCACTCATGCTACTTCCCACTCTTAGTGGCCCAATTAGAAAAATACAACCCCCTTCCCCCCACCCTGAGATTGGCCCCTCATAAGCCTATCAAAAAGCAGCACAGCACAGCCCTTCCCCTCCCATCAACCAAATGAGAAAAATACACCCCAAGATCAACATAGTACAGCATCAGGCTGGCCAATGTCATTTTGAATTAGCCATGGCAGGGGCAGAAAGGCCATATTCTGCCTCCTGCCATTGGCATTTCCAGGGATACCTGCAAATGGTAAGTGATTGGTCTTTGGTGGCAGATGACACTAGGGATTTATGTTAAGGCTATGAAGGGGCACTAACTGAACTGACATTGTGGGGGGTGGGGAGAGGCTGACTGGTCAAGGGATGTGCCACTGGAGGGGATGATGTTGGGATGGGTGTATTTTTCTTATTAGAGCATCAAGACATCAGGGGTGATTTAGACCTGCCTTTTGTGGTCCACAGGTGGCTAAACTTAGCCACCCAGTGCTGAAAATTAGAGCTAAGCGGCTAAGTTTCCCCTTCTTCCCCTGGGAATGTTTCTTGAACCACCCACTTTATGAACAACTAAATTTAGCTGCTGAGTTAAACTGGGTGGCTAAGTTTAGTCACTTTGGTCTGATCAGTTCTCAAAGGGGCCAATCTAACGGCCCAATTCTAGGAGTTAACCAGCTGGACCCTTTCAAAAACTCAAAATGCATTAATATCCGACTGACAGCAGTTAGGACATCAGATTTGTGAAAAATATCTTTCTATAAAGGATTTTGATAAAGTCTGACATATAGTTAAAGCATACAGATAGGAAGAAAATTCTCTGTTGGTGCCTTGAACTCGTCACACGGATTGACTACAAGTTCTATTGCGCAACACATGCAGATGCATTGCTGCCTAACAGACAACTTCAGTGGACTTCACTACAGTGCTTTGTCGTTGAAACTGAATTTCATATGATTTACTGTTTTCTTATTATCCAGACTTGGGCTATTTATTATTAGGCAAAGTGATCTCAATAGAAAGGACACTGCAGGCTTTGAAATATTGATCCAGGTTACAATAATGTCAAGCTGTGCTAAGAATTTTAAGAAGGTGACTATCCAGCAGCCTTACTTTGTGCCTTCATCTAATATCCCAATACCTTCAGATGCTTGCCCTGGTAAGGGTAAGGTTATAAGGCTTGTTTCTGAGGTTGAGCTTTTATTGTTGTTTATGTAAAACTCTTGGTTTAAGAAGCATAACTCATAGCTTAGTTGTCAGATGCTTAATGCATGGTTTGCATTGACAACTACATTTTAATCTTGATAATATTGCATATTGGTTTCAGTGAAAAAGATCTTTGAACTCATAAACAGATTTCACACAGTGATAATGTATTCATGCTGACATATCAGAAAAGTCAGGCTTTCCATAGAACAACAGGAGAAACTGGAATACTCTGAAGTTTGTCAGAAATCGGAAATGCCACTGCCACTACATGCACAATCCTTATTCAAGTTTCTCACTTTGGGGTGAGTTTTCAAAACATTTGTGGACGTAAAAGTAGGATATATTGTAGCAGTGTTCAAAAAGCCCATTTTCGCACATAAATCATTTTGAAAATTACCTCCAGTGCATTTACAATTGGTTTCAAACCAGTTTTAGATGCATTCTATCATACATGAAGATGGTTCATTTGCTTTCTAAAACTGGTTAGTAACAATTTGATTCCTCTCCCTAGTGAATTGTGTTGTTAAGATTACATCGGCTCATGCATTCTCGGAGATCATCTCCGAGGCATTTACTGGACATAGCTTCTGTTCAGCAGGCATGTCTTGCCGACATCAGAGACTGTGTGTTTTCAGTGGCTGCCCCTATATTGTGGACCTCTTTATCTGAAAATTTGTATCACACAGAGTGTCTGAAGACATGTAAATCTCTGCTCAAAAAATTACTCTTCAGGTTAACTTTTGCTTGTTGGCTGGGAGATCGTACCGTGCGACACAGATTTTGCTGGATTGTAAGAAGAATGTTTGTTATATATTGAAATGTGATGTATTTTATTTGTACTACTATACAGGCGAATTTTAAAACCCTTCACGTGCCAAAGCCAGGAGATCCGTGTACAACCTGGGCAAGCGCACGCAACCTGCCTATGTACAATCATATCTTCTACTACACACACACATCAAAAATTTAGAAAAAGGGCAGGACCTAGGCATGGTCTGGGAAGGGCATGGGCATGTCAGGGGGAGGCCAAGAGATGTGTCCGTAAATACTTACACGCGCATGAAAGTGCCGAGGTCCCCTGCCACATAACTTTACCACTGTTACGGATGGCGAGTAAGTAAAACAACAAAAATAGCTAGGCTAGTCAGCGGGGTTTTAAGTGTTGGGGCTAACAGGGGAAAGGGAGGCTAATAAATTAGGGGATTTGGAAGTCCTATCCCTAAACTGGGCAAACTAGGCATAAACTGGGAAAACTTGCTATGGTGTCGGCACGCATCCCTTATAAAACTTTCCCACTTATGCGATCGATGTGGCATTTGTGCGCACATGCGTCCATTTAAAATTGTGAGCACGTGTATGCACATTCAGCCTATTTTATAACATGCATGCATATATGCACGGATGTTCTAAAATAGACACGTCTCTGGACGTGAACTGGCAAATTCACATACATGTGCACCCGCGCGGCTATTCCAAAGCTACCATCTTAGAGTATGGATGTGAAGCTGTACATAACCTAGTGCTATGGCTTAGGTGATTAATACTTTTTAATAAAGTTTCCAAACTCATTGGCTAAGAAAGTTAAAATGTAAATTCTATATGGTTATCCAGAAACCCAGGGGGGCAATATTCAGTGTATTTGTCTAGCTAACAGAGTCATTCATCAAAATGTGTTATGGCGTTAATGTACGCGATAACGCGTTAATGCATGCATTAACGTCATAATGCATGCGATAATAGTACTATCACACTGCGCAAATGCACATATTTGGAAAGGGCACATGCCTCTTAGGGAGGGGTTTGGGTGAGATTGATTAAAATGAGGGGCAATATTGCACAGTTTTAAAGCCAGAAATAACTACACCTTTTTTCCTGGCGTTAAGTTGCGCAATATACCCAAAATGGCCAGAACACAATTCGCATTTGTGAGACAGACAGAGAGAGAGAGAGAGCGCCTCTGGGGAGGCCTTCACAATATTTAACTATTTATAAGACAATAGGAAGGCCAGCTACTATTTTGAGGTGAGGTATTAGTGGTGATTTAGGGTTTAGGGGCCTGTTTAACATGCAGAGTGGGACGTACAAACTGCACAGAACACATCCGTGAAGATTTAAAATCATTTGGAATGAGGAAAGTCTCACAAAGATGAGATTTCTACTATGTTACCTCGGCCTAGCCTGATGGTACCCTGTTATACAGTCCATCAAGCTAGGGCAAGAAAATATTGTAGGGGAGCAGTAAGTATTAAAATTTAAAAAAAAACATAAATTGCTGGGAAGGGAGTTTAGGTAGGGGGGAAGACTGGGAGGGAACTGGGGGGAACTGGGGGAGTCGCCGCGTGTTGTTAGCAAAACTTTGTCCCCCTCTGTGCACGCTGCCCGCACATGCCACGTGTGGATTTTAAAATCTACCCCTTTGTAAACAGATTTACATAAGAGAAGATATTGCTAACAATATTTATCTTATTGTTATTGGCTATTCACAACCAACAACAAGACTTATATGCTAATTCATTCACAAAAATTTGACACAAAACAAATCTGCAAGCACTATAGAAATATGGGACACATGTACTAAAGGATTTTTCCCAGTCTATGGGGAAAAAAAATCTTATTTCATCTGGACCTAGATCAGTTCAGTTCACCTACAATATATAGACTGCATGTTGCATGGCAAGACATTTTGTTTCTTTGCATTTTTTTGTGGGAGAATCCACTACTAAGATTTAACTTTAAGCAACATGAAAAAATGAACTATGAAGACAGCTATTACACAGATGTATGGATATTATGAAAAAGTGATCTTAATAGGCAAGGGGTGAAGTTTCAAACCTTTAGATGTGTAAAAATTTGCATATATGCATGTACATAGTATCTACTCATGCATTCCTTATTTAATAAAAGTAGAAAACATGTGCAAATTATCACTTTCGTGAGCACATAAAAAGGAGTGGTCTAGGACTATTCCCGGGCAGGCGTGTTCAAAATTTAGGTGCATAAATTGATATTTTAAAAGACATGCTCATAGATTTGCCAACTTACTCACATAATTTTACACCTTCTACTTATCTGGCATAATTGATATTAAATGTGTTTATTGTGTAATACGTCTTGGGTGGGAGGTCTGGGTGAACTGGAGGGAGTTCAGGCTAAAATAAGAATATAAGAACATAAGAAATTGCCATGCTGGGTCAGACCAAGGGTCCATCAAGCCCAGCATCCTGTTTCCAACAGAGACCAAACCAAGCCATAAGAACCTGGCAAGTACCCAAACACCAAGAAGATCCCATGCTACTGATGCCAGTAATCGCAGAGGCCATTCCCTAAGTCAATTTGATTAATAGTAGTTAATGGACTTCTCCTCCAAGAACTTATCCAAACCTTTTTTAAACCCAGCTACACTAAGGGGCGGATTTTAAATGCCCTGCGCGCGTAAATCCGGCCGGATTTACGCTTGCAGGGTCCTCGCGCGCCGGCGCACCTATTTTGCATAGGCCGCCGGCACGCGCAGAGCCCCGGGACGCGCGTAAGTCCCGGGGCTTCGTAAAAGGGGCGGTGAGGGGGCGTGTCGGGGGCATTCCCGAAATGACGCGGCGTTTCGGGGGCGTGATGTGGCGTTTTGGAGACGGGCCCGGGGGCGTGGTCGAGGCCTCCGGACCAGCCCCCGGGTCGGGTGATGGCGCGCCAACAGCCCGCTGGTGCGCGCAGATTTACATCTGCTTTTAGCAGGCGTAAATCTGCCAACAAAGGTAAGGGGGGGGGCTTAGATAGGGCCGGGGGGGGGGGGTGGGTTAGGTAGGGGAAGGGAGGGGAAGGTGGGGGGAGGGCGAAGGAAAGTTCCCTCCGAGGCAGCTCCGAAATCGGAGCTGCCTCGGAGGGAACAGGCAGCGCGCGCTGGGCTCAGCGCGCGCAGGTTGCACAAATGTTCACCCCCATGCGAGCGCCGACCCCGGATTTTATAAGATACGCGCGGCTACGCGCGTATCTTATAAAATCCAGCGTACTTTTGTTCGTGCCTGGTGCGCGAACAAAAGTACGCGATCGCGCAAATTTTTAAAATCTACCCCTAACTGCACTAACCACATCTGCTGGCAACAAATTCCAGAGCTTAATTTTTCGTTGAATGAAAAATAATTTTCTCTGATTAATCTTAAATGTGCTACTTGCTAACTTCATGGAGTGCCCTCTAGTCCTTCTATTATCCAAAACTTTACATAGCCGATTCACATTTACTCGTTCAAGACCTCTCATGATTTTAAAGACCTCTATCATATCCTCCCTCGGCTATCTCTTCTCCAAGCTGAACAGCCCAAACCTCTTCAGCCTTTCCTCATAGGGGAGCTGTTCCATCCCCTTTATCATTTTGGTTGCTCTTCTCTATATCTTCTCCGTCGCAACTATATCTTTTTTGAGATGCGGCGAATTGTTCTCTGTATTCAAGGTGTGGTCTCACCATGGAGCGATACAGAGGCATTATGACATTTTCCGTTTTATTAACCATTCCCTTCCTAATAATTCCTAACATTCTGTTTGCTTTTTTGACTGCTGCAGCACACTAAGCTGACGATTTCAATGTATTATCCATTATGATGCCTACATCTTTTTCTGGGTGGTAGCTCCTAATATGAAAGCTAACATCGTGTAACAATAGCAAGGGTTATTTTTCCCTATATGCAACACCTTGCACTTGTCCACATTAAATTTCATCTGCCATTTGGATGCCCAGTCTTCCAGTCTCGCAAGGTCCTCCTGTAATGCATCACAATCCACTTGTGATTTAACTACTATGAATAATTTTGTATCATCCACAAATCTGATAACCTCAGTCATCATATTCCTTTCCAGATCATTTATAAATCATTTATAAATATATTGAATAGCACCGGACCAAGTACAGATCCCTGAGGCACTCCACTGTTTACCCTTTTCCACTGAGAAAATTGACCATTTAATCCTACTCTCTGTTTCCTGTCTTTTAACCAGTATGTAATCCGCAAAAGGACATCGCTTCCTATCCCATGACTTTTTAGTTTTCTCAGGAGCCTCTCATGAGGGACTTTGTCAAATGCCTTCTGAAAATCCAAATACACTACATCTAATGGTTCACCTTTATCCACATTTTTATTAACCCCTTCAAAAAAAAATGAAGCAGATTTGTTAGGCAAGACTTCCCTTGGGTAAATCCATGTTGACAGTGTTCCATTAAACCATGACTTTCTATATGCTCTATGATTTTGATCTTTAGAATAGTTTCCACTATTTTTCCCAGCACTGAAGTCAGGCTCACTGGTCTATAGTTTCCCGGAATGCCCCTGGAGCCCTTTTTAAATATTGGGGTTACATTGGCCATCCTCCAGTCTTCAGATACAGTGGATGATTTTAATGATAGGTTACAAATTTTAGCTAATAGATCAGAAATTTCATTTTCGAGTTCCTTCAGTACCCTAGGATGCATACCATCTGGTCCAGGGGATTTGCTACTCTTTAGTTTGCCAATCTGGTCTACTATATCTTCCAAGTTCACAGTGATTTGGTTCAGTTCATCTGACTCATCACCCCTGAAAACCATCTCTGGAACTGGTATCTCCCCAACATCCTCATTAGTAAACACAGAAGCAAAGAATTAATTTAGTCTTTCTGCAATGACCTTATCTTCCCTAAGAGCCTCTTTAACCCCTCTATCATCTAAAGGTCCAACCAACTCCCTCACTAGTTTCTTGCTTCGGATATACTTTATTATATGTTTTTGCCTCTACGGCCAACTTCATTTCAAATTCTCTCTTTGCCTGTCTTATCAATGTTTTACAATTAACTTGACAATGCTTATGCTTTTTCCTATTTTCTTCAGATGAATCCTTCTTCCAATTTTTGAAGGATGTTTTTTTTGGCTAAAATAGCTTCTTTCACCTCACCTTTTAACCATGCTGGTAATCGTTTTGCCTTCTTTCCACCTTTCTTAATGCATGGAATACATCTGGACTGCACGTCTAGGATTGTATTTTTAAACAATGTCCATGCCTGTTGAACACTTTTTACCTTTGCAACTGCACCTTTTGGTTTTGTTCTAATTATTGTCCTCATTTTAACAAAGTTTCCCTTTTGAAAACGTAGTGTTAGAGCTGTAGATTTACTTATTGTCCCCCTTCCAGTATTTAGTTTAAATTTGATCATGTTATGATCACTATTGCCAAGTGGCCCCACCACCATTACCTCTCTCACCAAATCCTGCATTCCATTAAGAAATAAATCTAAAATAGCTCCTTTTCTCATTGGTTCCTGAACCAATTGCTCCATGAAGCAGTCATTTATGTCTCTAGGAAGTCCTGATGTTACATTTACCCAGTCAATATTTGGGTACTTGAAATCTCCCATTATTACTGCATTGCCAAATTGCTTAGCTTCCCTGATTTCTCTTAGCATTTCATCATCTGTCCATTTTGTCCAGGTGGACGGTAGTATACTCCTATCACTATACTCTTACCCAACACACATGGGATTTCCACCCATATAGATTCTACTGAGCATTTAGTCTCTTGTATGAGCTTTATCCTGTTGGACTCTATACCCTCCCGGACATAAAGTGCTATACCCTCACCAAGTTGATCCTCCCTATCATTGCAATACAATTTGTACCCTGATATAGCACTGTCCTATTGGTTATCCTCCTTCCACCAGGTCTCTGTGATGCCAATTATGTCAATCTCATCACTTACTGCTATACACTCTAACTCTCCCATCTTACTTCTTAGACTTCTGGCATTGGCAGACATTTCAAAGTGTGTTTTTTGATTGTATTAACAACCTGCTTTTCAGTTGATAGGGATAATTTGGAAATCTTTAGCTCAGGTTATTTTTTACATATAGGCACATGGATACATTTGCTTTTATTGGAACCTCTCTGTTGGGATGCCCTAACTCTCCTGTTTCATTAGTATCCTTCAAAGATACTTTCCTCCGAACCATGCACTGCTGAGTGACTGTCGTCTTTCCCCCTTGTTCTAGTTTAAAAGCTGCTCTATCTCCTTTTTAAAAGTTAGTGCCAGCAGCTTGGTTCCACTCTGGTTAAGGTGGAGCCCATCCTTTTGGAAAAGTCTCCCCCTTCCCCAAATGTTTCCCCAGTTCCTTAAAAAACTGAATCCCTCTTCTGTGCACCATCGTCTCATCCATGCATTGAAACTCTGGAGCTCTGCCTGCCTCTGGGTACCTGCACATGGAACAGGAAGCACTTCAGAGAATGCCACTCTGTTGGTTCTGGATTTCAGCTTTCTACCTAAAAACCTAAATTTGGCTTCCAGAACCTCTCTCCCATATTTTCCTATGTTGTTGGTGCCCACATGTACCACAATAGCTGGCTCCTCCCCAGCATTGTCTATAATCCTATCTAGGTGACGCATGTGGTCTGCCAACTTCGCATAAGTCAGGCAAGTTACCAGGCAGTCCTCATGTGCTATCTACATTTCTAATAATTGAATCACCAACTACGATGGATGGCCTAACCCTTCCCTCCTGGGCAGTAGCCCTGGTTGACTTGTCCTCTGAGCAAGAGGAAATACATAACCAGAGAGCAGGTCCTTGCTACAGGATCACATCCTGCTACACCAGGGTAATGTTCTCCAACTGGGAGACCTTTCTGATCCAAGGCAGCACTGGGGCTGCGAGACTGGATATAGGACTTGGTTACTATGTCCCTGAAGGTCTCATCAATGTACCTCTCTGTCTGCTTCAGCTCCTCCAAGTTTGACACTCTAGCCTCCAGAGATTGGACTCGTTCCCTGAGAGCCAGGAGCTCTTTGCAGCAAATGCACACATATAATCTCTCACCAGCAGGTAAAAAATCATACATGTGACACTCAATTCAAAAGACTGGAAAGCCCCCCTCTTTCTGCTGGACTGCTGCCTTCATCTTAATTTTGTTGAGTTCCTAGTTAAGTTTAGGATACTAAGGGAGTTGGAATTAGAGAACTTTAAATTTACAGGTGTATTTACTAATTAATGAGCTAGTGTCCTACAAGGGGATGATTAAACTTTCAATAAGGGCTGGTACAATAGTATGAATTAGATAAGAGCCTGATTGATTTTTAATGTGAAAGTGTCTCTTGCCTAAAAATCAAGGGTTGATTGGTGGGAAAGTCAGACACTAGAATTAGCTATCTCTGGCTTGCTTATTATCACAGACACACACAAAATCTAAAGAATATATCCCACTATTTCACCTTTCTCCAAACTTTTATAAGTCCAAAGATTTCCCAAAGCTATACTTACCAATCCTCTTTAACCACCATGGAATTGATCTTCACTCAAATAATTGAAGGGTTTGAGATTCTCGTGCTGTTAGGCGTGCGCTTCTGGTCCTCTTCTACTGCAAAGGGTGCGGGGCCTCTGGAAGCTGGGGCTGTGGAATTCAATCCCTGGATTTCTTGCTGTGACCTCGGGACTCTTCTCCCGGGGGATGCTGGGAACAGTATGCAGATGAGCCTTCCTGTTGTCTTTTATTGCAAAGGGTGTGGGGCCTCTGGAAGCTGGGGCTGTGGAAATCAATCCCTGGATCGCTGTGGAATTCAATCCTCTCCTGGGGGATGCTGGGAGCAGTAAGCAGATGAGCCTTCCAGTCCTCTTCTACTGCCTAGCAGGGTCTAGATGATCTGGAGAAGGACTGGGTGAACTGGTGGACTATTTGATAAAACTAGTAATTTCCTTAATCCACATATGTTTTAAAATACATTGACTAACTCGTGTAAATTCCAATATAGGTAAGCAAGTCCTATTTTATTTTTGCGTGTAAAATATAAGCAATATTTTTAAAATAAGTAGGAAAAGTATGCACGTTCCATTGATATATGCTTTTTCAATGCATTGCATGTATTTGTGCATAATCCTATATGCACGGGTATGTTGTGGGATAGAGATACACATATTTAATAAAAAGCGTGTATGTTGTATGCACGGATTACAAAAAACTAGTGTAGATCTGCTCACGGCCATATATGCACATATATGCCGCTGCGCACATTTGTTTGAAAGTGCATGAGAAACTAAAATTATATACTGTAAGGCTAGTTCCCATCTATATTCTCATCTTCTTACATACTGGAATAAATGGTAGGCATTCAATTCATTCTGATTTACAAAATTTGTAGCATTCCAAAGAGATTTTATACAAAATCAAGAAAGCAATTTGCACAGACTTGTTTTAAATGGCTTTTAAGAAACATTGCACACTTTATCTTTTGGTCAAACTAAAGTAAAATGAAAATAATTGCTGTATATTTACTAAATATGTTTCAGAGCTTTTACCTTCTGTTGCCTAGCAACACTTAAAGGCAGAAATGAGCTTGCCAAGAAGTGAATGAAAGATTCTGTATAATTACAATTATGAGGTAATGTTGCCATTTCTTGTAGATTGACATTTCCTATCCATTTAGTTTTAATCATAGTTTCAAGAAACATGTCCTTGCCGCCTTAGATGGTTTGCAAATGTAACCCCCTTTCTAAGGGCACTCCCTGAAAAAAACAGTAAACACATGAATAGGTGCAACTCCAAACCAAATCAAAGTTTACTGAAATCCAAAAAAATAGGCAAAACAGTACAGGATGCACCAAGAATACAATAGTTTGTAGAATTGCACAATATCAAATTACCAAACTACAGGTAATTTCTCATACACCTTAAGTAAAATAGCAAGAGACTCGCCCTCCCCTTTGCTCCAATTACGATTTTTTTATGCCTGTAAAGCTCCTTTTGTAAACAATAGCCCGCTTCTCCAACTTGAGCAAGTAAGATAACATAATACAGTGCTGACGGCAGAAAAAAACGAATGTAGACATACCTGACACTTGCAGCAGAATCTTGGACAATTCTCCTATACCCAATGATTACTAGCGGCAAGCTGATTGCCTTCTAGACCCCATTCCAAATAGGAGGAGAAGAGCAACTCCCTCTCCCATAAGAAAAAGGAAGGCAAATTGTCCTTCCCCTTCCAGGAGCTTGGACAGCCATAGCCCGTACTGCCTATCCCTAGCTCCTTTTGGTGACATCGCCCCCGCAGTGACCTAGAGCCATCTTTATAAAATTTGAACCAAGACCTACTCTGCATGGGATGGAACCTATCACTCAAAACAAATATGACCGATGAAACCTCCGAATATGGTATCATTCCACATTTTACATCTATGATGGCACCTAGTGGTGTTTACACACACACAAATTGCATTACCCATTTCACTTTTATTATTGGCAATCTCTGCACCAGTTTTGGCACAATAGATGTTGAAGGTAATGCATAAATTTAACTAGCAGGTAAGGTCAGGGGCTTAACAATTTGTATCACAGTCACAAACGCATAGCGGACTTACGCATATAAGAATGCTATGAAAATTATCCCTTCCAAAATTACCCCACTCAAGTATCACCTGATTTTTATTTGCACACATTTTTCTTGAAATCATGCATACCTATTTATTTTATAAAGTATTTTCCATACCTCTGTATTTTATAAAAATATTTTCAAAGAAGATATTTAAATAAAATTATCATGTATATTAATCAGTAGCTCGGAGATGCGTACATGCTATTTTATAAACAACAAAAGTACGTGCATATTTTTGATTTTGCGTGCACGTTTACCTGTGCAGAAAAAAGGGCGGTTTAGGACAGGGCCAAAAGGAATGCGCACAAGTTGCTATTTTATGAGATTTATGGGAATACATTAAGCAGATTATTTGTTAATTATCTAGCGCAATTGACATCAGACTTCTGCTGTTGAGGAGTGGGAGGTCTGGGTGAACTGGAGAAAGGTCTGGGTGGACTGTTTGGAGGCTGCAATGGAATTGGTGAACTGGTGGAGGTATGGGAAAACTAATTTCAATTACACATACATTTTTAAAATATACCTACTTCCTTGTATAAACCAGGTTTTATGGAAACAAGTTCTATGTTTCTTCACTTGGAGAATATATGTCTATATGTTTATAAAATCAATAGAACGTGTATCTGCTTTCAATGCATTGCTGATATTAACGTGCAATGAAACATATGGTAGGCGGGTGGATACACATGTTTTTTGTAATCCATGTGGACCAGATATGCACAAGTTATAAAATACAATAGTAGATCTCCGCATGTTCATATAGGTGCATATATGGAGTCACACAAAGTCATTTCAAAGTTATCCCCTATGCAAGTAAGAGCAAACCCCTCCTCAACTATGCCCCAGAAATGCATCTGCTCAGTTCAGATAAACTTACGTGTGTGAACATGACATGCATGCACATATTTGCCCATATATCAAGTTGGCAATTTTACAAAAGGCAACTTCTGTGCAAAAAAATCCTTTTGAAAATGACTCCCTTAATTGCTTGGTGTGATCATGGTGTAGAGCAAGCCCCAAACAAGCTGCTCCCGGTCCTGGATCCCTTTACTGGATTAGAAATAATGATGAAACAGTAAGACGGTAACTTTTAAACAGGAGCACAGGTACACATGTGCGTGTATTTGTCGGCCCATGCCCAGGGATGCGGTCCTTTTATAACAAACACACATATATGCGTGCATGTTATAAGGCAGCCTGGACGCACGTACATGTGCGGGCAAATGCCACTTTTAACCGCGTAAGTGGGGTGATTTTGAAAGACACGTGCGCCGACACCATTACGAATTTTCCCAGTTATCCCAGGTAAGAGATAGGACTTCCACACCCCTGTAATTTAAAAGTCTCCCTTCCCCTCTAAACCTCACTGATCTACCTATATTTCTTTTGTTTTACTATTGCACACCATCCATAGCAAAAGTACAGTTACACAGCAGGGGACCCCGGTACACCCCAGTGCATGTAAGTAGTTACGCGCAAATTTCAAGTTTAAATCCCGGTATGCCCATGTTCCATCGATACCCCATCCCTTTTTCTTCTTCCCGTGATTGTTACTCATATCTGTCAGCCTGTCTGAAGCTTCTCCTGATCATAGACATCTTGAGTAAATTCCAGTTCTACCCCAAATCCACTCCCCAGATTGCCTCTCCTTAGTTTGCATAAAAGTATGTGCCCAAGCAGACTATGCGCGAACATTTAAGCATAATGAGCCATAGATAATTTTCTAGCAGCCATTTATGTGCATAAAGTACAGTTTTATGCTTATAAATGGCTTTGAAATTCAGTCCTTCAAGATTAGTCTACAAGTAATAGCAAACAACTATCACTAGCTACTTCTTGCACTATTAAATAAAATATATTTCTAAAATGTACTCTTTAAAGGTCAACTTTCAAACTGGCGGGTGGGCACACATTGGCGTGTGTGAGCCGATGTGCACCCAGGGATGCGGCAATTTTATAATTTGCATACACATATGCACGCATCTTATAAAGTAGGCTGGCCGTACGCACTTGTGTGCCCAATTTTAAGTAGGCATATGCCTCTGCGCACCAATGCCGCTTCTAGAATGTGAGTGAGGTGATTTTAAAAGGGATGCACGCCAACGTCATTGCAAGTAAAATCAGTTTGTCCTCAGTTCACCCAGTTAGCAGCTAGTTTCGCCAACCCCCCTAGTTTAATAGCCTTCACTCCCCCCAGTTTGCCCCGACCCTTCAAACTCTGCATATCTGCTTAGTTTTTTTATTTGACAACCTCCTCCATAGTAAAGGTATATTTATGTGGCAGGGGACCTTGGCGTGCACCAAGGTACGTAAGTATTTAGGGGCACATCTCTGGGTCACACCCCAAAATGCCCATGCCCCTCCTAGACCACACCCATCACCCGCCCCTTTTGGAACATTTTGAGATGTGTGTACTGAGGCAGATGCACACGTATCTGGGCGGCTTTTAAAATCTGCTCAGCATGTGTGAGCCCAACTTGTGCACTCTGTTATGAATCCGGAAGTGGACCCCTGTTCCGAGGTAAGGTTAGCACTGCCAAAGAGGGAGTCAACCCTCTCTGGTCCCTACCGTTGGAGGGCAAGGCTTGAAGGTTCGCTGGTCGAGTAAAGACTTCGCCCTGGAAGCTCGCGGTTCCCCCAGGAGGAGCCCGTAGGAACCCGGCCGCTGCAACTTAGGAGACTCCCTCAAGACTGAAGATTAATCTGGATGCAGGTGCCTCCTGCAGGTCATTGATTCCAGACGGCTGGCGCCTCGAGCAGTTCGAGTCAGTCCAGGAGTAGAAGCCGAAGAGTGGTCGAAAGCCGTTTCGAGGGTCGAAGCCAGGAGAAGGGTCCGCAGCCAGTCTAGAAGCAAGCCAGGAGCAGGGTTCGTAGCCAGTCCAGAAGCAAGCCAGGAGAAGGGTCCGCAGCCAGTCCAAGGTCAAGCCAAGCGAAGAACGACAGCCGGTCCAGGGGTCAGAAGCCAAGAATCAGTCCAATGAGGAAGGAGAACAGAAGCGGGACGAAGACCAGGAATGGAGACCAGGAACACCAGCACAGCTTCCTGTCGTGGTTCCTTTAAATTTTGCAGCCAGCCGCGCACGCGGCCCTAGTCATCCCCCGAGGTGGGCGGAGCCACCCCGGCCGACGAGGAGCCATGCGGCTGGACGCCGCCAGTGGCAACGGCCATGAAGATCGTGCGGGGAAGGGCTGCCCGCATCTGCCGGAGCCTGGGGGATCGTCGGACCCCACGGGTAGGTACTTGCCCCGGTCGCAGTCTGCCGCGACCGGCGGCCATGACAGTCGGTCCCTGCCGCGAAGCGCCACGGCCGGTGACCATAACACACCCTTCCCTAAATGATGTGTACACTGGACTTTCCAAATTCACCTTTTAATATTTTTTTTTCTTATATTACTAACCAAATCTGATCCATTACTATAAATTACTTATTTACACTGGCAACTATAAAATTAGCACCCTCTCATTATGGAGTCTGATCATTTACAATAAAAATCCACTCAACAGTAGTATACAGCACATATTTCTAACAGTAGGGACTTTTCCTATATTCCTGGTTTTAATAACGGCAATGGGAAACTGTGTCTCTGTCAAGACACAGCGTGATGGGCAAGTTACTCACAGCACATTAGAAAGATTGGAAGGCTACTGGAACAATACCATTTTTCATTTATGTAACAGTTTCCTACTGCTTTTGATTCTTCATTATTGGATAAAGAAGATAAGATGAAGAGTCATGCATTAATGTGACTAAGAAATATATCTGGAAAAGGGAAATTTCATTAAGGATTTGATTATAAATATCTGCCACCAGACCAGTCTTTAAAATGTGATGCTTGTTAGGGTTGTGTTTTGCAATGAATCAAAGCAGGGCAGGTGTCTTCAGTATTAAGTAATGCTGACATCATGCAACTATGCATCAATTTGGATGACTGCCATAAAGGAATCACTTCTTAGTGCTGAAATGTTGGCCCAACTGCATGAATAGCCTGTGCTTAGAAATGCTTAGAAACATTTTTTGTTCCACTGTAAACTAAATACAATGTTCAGTTTGATTTAAAGCAACCTATCTGACATGCATACAGAACATAATCTTTAAAAAAAACATTCCCTGCCCCCCCCCCCCCCCCTTGGATGGGGGAATGTTTTAAGACAGCCTGCAGTTCTCACTCGACTCCATTTGGAAAGCCATCACACCCTTAAAGAGTTCACTGAGTACTTGTAAATGCTTCCATGGCAGGAAATGTCTCTCAGCTTTTGCTTAAGGTGCAGGACCTCCAGAGTTCCAGGATGGGATATTGGTGCAGGTAGACCTGAAGGTGGATGATGTGCAGCTAACCAATAACACAATGGTTCAGGATAATGTGATACTGAAGAAGAAGCTGGAGAAAACTGAAAATCAAGCAGAACGCTTCAACTTGAGATTTTTGAATTTCGCCAGATCTCTAACAGTTTCCAACAAGGAGGATGATAAAGAGATACCTGAGAACTTACGCCCCACAACCAACAGATGTTATTTTCTACAGTGAGGAATTGGGTTGGGCAAATGGCTGGGGAAGAAGGAGAGGAAGCCCTGTCTATGGGCATTTGAAACTTCACTCAAACCTTGGAAAAACCATTAGATGAGACCTCTGAATATAGTGCTTTATTAGCAACATACAGATTGGAACCAGAATTCAGCTTAGATCCTTATGATTTTTCTTTTTTCAGGAAGAAAGGGAAACTATTTGGGGGCCAGATTTCTGAAAAGTGACATTGCAAAAGAGGAAACAATTTCTAGCAATGCACCAGGAAGTTTCTGCCATTGGTGCTGCAATTTTTTAAAAGACCCTTGCAAGTATCTTGTAAAGTATTATAGAAATAGAGTAATTTTTTCAGCCCACTCAGCTGAAAGCTTTTCTTAATTCTCGTGCTCAAGCTGCTGTTTTGCAGGGGTGATTGACAGCCAATCTATGGGGAACTTGGACTGAACTAAAGTAAAAGACAAGTTAGCTTTGTCCTAATGTGTTCTCTATTTAGCTCTATTTATTCTTTCTACTTCATATGATTGCTCCTTATATTTTGAGGGCTGTGTGGGAACTACATTAGTCATTTTCTGTGGATGGTAAATTAATTGCATTAATTTGTTTTCTTTATGCATGCTTCATTATTGAATTCTAGTTTGTGCCTGGAATTTTATTTTAATTTGCAGAAATAAAAAAATTAAAAGCCTTGTTTTAAAATACTTAATTGCTCAGAATGTTCCTTTATTATATTAATATAATTTTAAAGTAGTGTTAATCATTGTGAGAAAAGCAACAAATCCTGCTGGACTATTCATTCTCTACGAATATCCTGTCTGAATTATGAGTCCTAAATTCACCCCTGAAGTTCACTTAGTTCACATTTTTCCTGATTACTCTGATAAGCATAAGTGTGAAATATGCATAGGTGATTAAATGATATAGGCAGATGTCTATTGTTTTTCAACCTTTTAACATGCTAATTGCCTTTAATTTTAGCCAAGCTGAACAAAAAAGATAGGATAGTATTCATTCTGTCTGCCGTGAGTGTTCTTGTTATTACTATTTAGCGTTCCACAGCTTGTTGGTGAAATTAAGTTGATAGTCACTGAGTCATTGACTGTTTGCAATGTGCACATTAACACAGTCTCCACTGTTCTGCTTTTTCTTGATAGGGAAGTAGGAGGAGGTTTTTGCTTAATTCTCATGCAGATTAGGAGACCAACAGGGTGGACAGTGAGATGCAATCTGAACATGGCAAAGCTGATGCTTTACAAGATAAATAAATATTTAAAAACTCCATTGAATCATTACGGATATTCATTTTTTTGTTTTTGATTTATTTGTTTTCCTAGGAATTTATCTGTGTTTATTACAAAGAAGAAACATGAAAGTGAAAAAAGTCAAAATTTGGGGGGTAAATACTGGAGTTTATTTTGGTGAATAGAATCCAGAACAGTTAAAAAAAATAAAAATATTAAGCAGATTACAGTCCTAGAGCAGAGATTCACCAATGTTTTATGAAGAGGGCAAAGGAGTGTTTTGTTAATGAATTAGCTTCATCCAGGGTATTCTCAGTTGCCATTCCTCTCCTGTGGAACAATCTACCACTAGCCCTCAGATTTGAAATTGATATGTTGAACTTCAGGAAGGGGCTTAAAGCTTACTTTTTTAACAAAATGTTTCCCTCTATACTGAACTAATTTGTGTTTTAAACATTAAGGGGTAGATTTTAAAAGAAGCGCACGGACATCCATGTGTGCGCGCTACCCGGCACGCACATAAGGATGCCCAATTTTATAACATGCACGCGCAGGTATGCACATGTTATAAAATCAGGGGTCGGCACATGCAAGGGGGTGCACAGTTGTGCACCCTGCGCACACCGACGCCCGCAGCCTTCACCCGTTCCCTCCCAGGCCGCTCCAATTTCGGAGCGGCCTCAGAAGGAACTTCCAAATCCCCAACTCTATCCTTCCCACCCCTTCCCCTAACCTTCCCACTCCCTAGCCCTATTCTAACCCCCCCTGCCCCTCCCTTTATCCTACATCTTGCGGCAGGTGCAAGTTGTACGCGCTGGCAGCCTGCCGGCACGCGATCCTCCGACACAGCGGCAAATGGCCACGGTGCCGGAGTCCTCTGGCCTCGCCCCTTTTTCGAAGCCCCAGGACTTAGACGCATCCCGAGGCTTTACGCACGTCGCCGGGCCTTCATAAAATAGGCCCGGTGCGCGTAACCTCCCCTATGTGCGGAAATCCTATGGATTTACACGCATAGGGCTTTGAAAATCTGGCCCTACATGAATAACTTTCAAACAACTCCGCACAGCTCCATATTGCTGTATTGAGATCTGCTACAATATTTTATAACCTGCCTGTATATGGTCTGCGCAGATTACAAAATACGCCTGTGTGTACCCCCCAAAATATGCACGCATGTTTGGTTTCGCTTGAATAGCAACAATGCATTGTAAATGTATACTTTTTTCTATCTATTTTATAAGCATATGCATGGATATTTAAACCTCTAAAAAAAAAATTTGCTCGCATAAAATCCTGATTTGTAGGCGGTACTGTATATTTTAAAATGTGTATGTAATTTAAATAATCAGTTTGCTGATATCTCCACCAGGTCACCCAGTCTGTCTCTAGTTCATCGAGACCCACTGATTACTTTACCCTGAACTCCTTCCAGTTCACATAGACCTCCTACCCAAGAACAGCAGACAACAAACAAATCTGATATCAGTTGTGCTAGATAATTAGCAGGTGTCAAATTGCATGAGTAAGCTGCCTACAGGATAATTTTCAAAGGAAAATTTAAATATAACATACTATCTTGGCAATTTTCAAAATTCCATTTACTATTGTTAAGTGGACTTAACACAAGTAAAACATACTGACAATTCAATAGCATATATTTTAGCAATTTTCTATGACCTATGATTATATTTACCGACACATCATAAAGACTTAAGTCATGCTTGTATAGAGGGCAGTCACTGTTCTCAAGTATATGAAGGTCAAACTAATATTGAAATATAATTATCTTTATACAATACAGAGTAAATCTTCATTGATTTTCATAGAGTATCTGTCACTCTTTAGGTTGTTTTTTGAAGAGTATATTTTATTAAAAACATATATGTGCACGTTAGCAATTATGGAAATATGAGCATATGTTACATGAAATCATACATGCATACAGTTCTGCTAAACTATTACAAATGTATATATGTATGCTTTTTCTGTGGACATGAACTTCCGGTTCTTCTGGGGTTATCTCATTCCAAGATGGATTCTTCTGCACGTCAACCCAACTTTGCCATCAGAGACATCTACAAATTGGCATCCATGATGGTTAAATAGGAAAAATAAGCTGTTCCCCAGGCCCTCTACAACAGAGGAGCAAATTAATCATGTGGGTAATAATAATATGAGTTGGGGTAAGAGGATGGGGTGGAGTGTAGGGGTAAGATGCAGGGATGGGGGTGGGTTGTGTGGGTAAGAGGTGCAAGAGGGGGTTGGATAAGCATGGGTTGGGAGGGCTTTTTGTGGGTTGGGCGAGTTATCGGCAATAGGGTGGTATGGGGTCAAAGGGGGGGCAAATACAGAACAAGTTGCTTACAATTCCTATTTTTCTGAATAGATTGAGGACCTAAAGAAGAAGGCCCAGGAGCACTGACACAAAGAAAGGGCATGGCTTATGCAAATGCAGGCCTGGGAGGAAGCCACCAAGGTAAGTTCGTAAAATTATCATCAGGTAGATATCTAAAGGTATTTTCAATGTCGTGCCTTCATCACAGATCCCACTATTGTTAAGCCACTTGCCTGGACCATGTCTCTACCTGCTGATTCAAGTAACCCTCCTGCACACAAACTTTGTGTTCATTTATTCTCTGGGTCATAAGGAGCACTGTCATGAAGCAGTACTTGTTATGCCCTCCTTGACCATGGACCAAACTCATGAGGGTACTAATCCTACAACTCAAACTCTTAGCTGTAAAACAATGTACCTACTATGTAACAAAGAACCATGGAATTGTGGCAGCCTCCTTGCCCTAGATAGTTTACTAACTAAGGCACACCCCAACATAAGCCAGCCAGACACTGAGCCTACTAGCGAGCTCCCAACACTGTTTAGCCATTATATTTTACAATACAACTTTATGGAAATTACATTATCATAGGGACACTATCTCTGGCCTTGCCATCCCATATAGGACATGTGTATCCCACCACTAGGACCATTTGCTAATGCAATGCCCTCTAACTGCTAGATTATCATGCATATCACATTTTATTTATTTATTCACTTATTTGAAATTTCTTCTAGGCCGCAACTTCCTAACATATGTTCAGTGCGGGGTTTACAGAATTAACATCCATAAACTATTTTAAAACGTCACAACATTCACATTCAAAACATTCAGGATACAAAATCAAAAGCTTCTTCAAAGAACATTTTTTTCACTAATTTTCTAAACATTTTTAGATCTGCTCAGAGAGCCAAACTGGCAATTTGTTCCAGTCCATTGCTACTACAGAGGAGAAAACTCGCAACCTAGTTTGTCCCCATTTATACTGATAAGCTGAGGGGATGCACAGCTGCAAAGTACCCTTTGATCTCAGGGTTTGTTAGTGGGTATACAGCTATATTACATCTCATTAAACACAAGGTTGAATTCTGTCTAACAGTTTGAAACCAATAATCAACAGTCTAAGCCTTGCTCTCCATTTTAGCGGTAACGAGCACAGCTCTCTCAACAACAGTGAAACATGTTCCCTTCTTGATAGCCTGGTAAGAACCAGAGTACAATACAACTAGCTTTACCCCTTATTCATAGCCCTATTAGGTATTCCCGTGCAATACAGAAAGTAAAATGTGCAGCCAAACCGCACATTTTACTTTCAGAAATTAGCGCCTACCCAAAGGTAGGCGCTAATTTCTCTGGGCACCGGGAAAGTGCACAGAAAAGCAGTAAAAACTGCTTTTCTGTGCACCCTCCAACTTAATATCATGGCGATATTAAGTCGGAGGTCCCAAAAGTTAAAAAAAGTAAAAAAAAATAGAAAAAAAAAATTTGTAATAGGCCCGCGGCTCGCAGGTCGAAAACCGGACGCTCAATTTTGCTGGCGTCCGGTTTCCGAACCCGTGGCTGTCAGCGGGCTCGAGAACCGACGCAGGCAAAATTGAGTGTCGGCTGTCAAACCCGCTGACAGCTGCTGCTCCTGTCAAAAAAAGAGTTGCTAGGGACGCACTAGTGTCCCTAGCGCCTCTTTTTACCACCGGCCCTAATTTTAATAAATTAAAATACTTGCCCGTTCTCCAGCGATTTTACTGTATCGGCCCGTAAGAAAGTTACTGTGCTGTCCCACAGCCTGGGGGAGGGGTGTAAAAGCTGCTCCTTTTTCACCCCCCGTAATCCCTTTCAGTACACCCTCTGTTGTCACACACTGCACTGAGTTTAGCTAGGCATGCTGGTCTGGACAGTTATCTCTGTCTTTCACTCTGTGTTGCACTGCCTGCCTGTAACTTAGGGTTAAAGGATTGTGCATTATTTACTTTCCTCCCCTGAATTATCTTCCTGTAATGGATACAATACTGCTAAGATTGTAGTCACCTTTACCTTTTAACTCTTGGCTTCCCATATGGTGAGCCTGGATGCCAAATGGCGTCATTAATGCTCGGGAGGTGGGGATGGAGAAGTGCCTTAGATGGCTGAAGGCTTTACACCATTGCTATAGTAGTAGTTTATCTATTTTATTTATTTAGACATTTTATATTCTGTCGTTTCATATATAGATCACAACGGTTTACAAAGTGAAATTCATAGTTATGACTCAACAAACAAACAATGATTGGTTACAGAGGTAGCATTTCCATACATGTATTATTATCTATCTTGTGGATTTTCTATTACATATTAATAACATCTCTCGCTGGATTTATTTTCACAGACCCTTGCATGGATTTCAGTGTTTACAGAAAACCCTGCATTAGGAGGAATTTGGGTCACTGTGGGATGTTCGAGCATCCACTGGCTCAATGCACTTGCAGATCACCATTAAACCTATAACCAGCTTTGAGGGGAGAGGATGGGCTGCTGGAGATTGCCATGGCTCCTCTCTCCTCACCCACAACACTCCCTCCTGAGACAATACAACTAGCTCCTATCCTGTCCCTGCCAGCCCTTCTCACTAGATGTTATCTACCCTCAGCCTGGGGCTATAGGTGAATCGCGTGGATGACTTTGGAGAGGAACTTTTTGAAAAGAAGTGGCTGTTTTAAGGGAGAGATTATATTCTGGACAGGTTTAAGGGTTATATCAGATATACAGAGTGAGAGAAGGGACAGGAAAGATTGACTGAATATATGAGAGGACCTAGGGGGTCGATTGGACACCAACTAGGAGGATTGGAGGGAAGGAATAAAATGACAGCTAGGGGATGGGGGATGATGTAGAGAAGGGGACAGTGGAAGGCAGAGATGGAGGGTAAGACAGAGGATGAGACAGAATTGTCAGAAGGCCTTGACGTAAAATGGATCTGATGGAGAAAGCGCTGAAGTGGGGGAAAAAGAGGTGGTGGGCTGAGGAAGAGAGGAGCTGGGGATGTAAGAAGGTATAAGCTGGAATGACAGAGGCTGTGAGAGCAGCTGTGCTGGAAGGGAGGAGGAGCTCTGGGGGGGGGGGGAGGAGAGGAGGCTTCAACTACAGACTGCAGAGGATCAGCTGACTAGCAGTTAGGGTGAGAGTGGAGTAATACTTGAGGAGAGAAAAGCACCCCTTGCTTAATAAATAAGGTTTCCCTCTGAGCTCATGTGATTTATAAAAAAAACAAAAAACAACAACACACTAACATGGGTGACATTGGAAACATGCTTGGGAAGATCCTTCTGATCTCTCTCAAGGTTCATAGAAATTAGAGCTGCCTAACTACAAGCACATGTATAGTCTATTGAGATAATTAAATGGTAAGCTTGCCCATTAGCTCTAGCACAGCACTGGGAAAACAGGGGCCTACATGAAGTGTTCCCTTCTACTACCACACTTCTAACAAAAAAGAATAGGTGTAAGTGAGAAGTGTTGGTAGGAGCTGTATCCATCTGAAGGTATTTGTTGCAGCGAGTTTATCCAAACCTCTTCTATGACCTACATCCAGCACATGTGAAGGACGAGAAAAAATGACTTTCTAACCCCACAGAGCTGATGGCCGCCTGAAGTTCTACAAGTGTCTCCATTATGCATAGCTACCATCCCAATAGCTTCCCTGGTCACACTGGCTGTCTAACCTTTACTGCAGTGCTTTCCTCCCCATGGCTTCCTGCTTCCATTTCTTATTCCCTTTATCAACCTTCCAACAGTTATAGCTGTGAAAGAAAGATCCAACTTTCATTGGAGATCGTCCTGCCAGAAGCCTGCTTTGCCTTATGTTACTATTCATGTAGGATAATGTCCTTTTTTTTAATGCTACCAGCTCTCAGGAACTCGTTGGCTTGTCAAGGACCTATTCCATCACCTGTTATCCCTAATAACACTCACTCTGCCCTATTTGCAGCCTGTCATCAGAGCTTGTCTATCTACTAAAGCTTGGTGTGAACTTTATTTTCCCACAGCTGCTGCCCTTCCCAACAGTAAGGACCCTGCAAATTTCTTATAGAGTAAATGAAGCTAGTTGTCTTATATAGAAAAATACACATGCCACATACTTATTTTATTTTTTATTTTTTTAAATTTATAGGCTACTGTATCCCTGGTTCTAAGCAGCTTACAAAATAAAGCAATCAGAAAAGCATGACAATACAACTTAACTAACAAAACAAGGCAAAGATAATTCAGATCGCAAATGATATATCAACATCTGACAAGCAAGATCTACTGATAGCTCCCATCATACTGAGGGCACTCAGACCTGCAAATGCCACCGACAAGTAGTAAGTAAGGAGGAAGGGACATATTTCTAGGGGTACTAAATACCCCTCCTCCTTACATAAAGAAATATTACTGGTAGCAAACAGAAAATAGTACACAAGTAAGCTAGGGTGAGCACTGAAGAGTTGGGTAGCCCAGAGGCTCTAATTTCTGGATAGGTAGATGAAGTCCTGGGTTTACCACACAGCATGCTTGGACTAAATCTTGTTTTTGGACGGGAATGCAATAAGGAAGACCAAACACTCTTCCTTCCAGTCTCAGACTACAAAACAACACCAAACTGTTCAAAAAACTACTCAAAACATGGCTCTTCAAGCAAGCATACAAAGACGGAATAGGTTAAACCAATGACTATGACAATTACATACATCCCCACTCCTCCACTTGCCTAACCACCACTTTCCCCTTCCTCTCTTCTTTTATCTCCCCCTCCAGTCCCATCCTCCCCTCTTCCCCTCAGCTCTTCCCCCTACCCAGTACTTATCCAATCAACTCACTTCCTGATCATCTTAACCTTCATATCACTTGATAATATATCACTAACCCACCGTCTGTATTGCTCCCAAGAGCTATTACTTACCCTTGTCTATATTCGGATTTAATTATAAATATGGTAAAGTATGTCTATGTTTTTAACAGTTCTGACATATTTAGACCTTTATCAGGTTTTTATATATATTCATTATAACTTTAACTCTGTTAAAACTGTTCATCTGATTTCAATGTATAGCGTTGTTATAACTGTAAACCGGAGTGAAGGCCCCTGCCAATACTTCGGTATATAAAAGACGTATAAATAAAATAAAAATAAAAAACTACAACTCCCAGAATGTTATAGGATACTTGATGGACTACATCTACCTGTAATGAAATTATGTAGTCAGATGGCAACCCTAATTAAGAACCACATTAATTAGTCAGTCATCTCATTGTATTTGTCTGCTGGTGCTTTAGAAGTATCTATCAAGTTTGTGGTGTAGCTGTAGTTGATAGCATATGGCCCATTCAGCTAGGGGCTTAGGCAGAAAGAATGGTCTAGTGAGTGTAAAGAGAATAGGCCACATAGAATGTATATTTACGTTATGTACGCTCTTCCTTTTTTGCAGGGGAGCAGCAAAGCGATGACCCCAATATCCCAGTACCCAGTGGCCTCTGACAGTCAAAGCGGCACTCTTGGGTGCTGCCTCCTAGCTCAAAAGATGACACTGAGGAACAGCAGAGAGCCCACGGCACTACCCCCTCACATAGTGCTGGAGGAGAAAGAGGGGGAGCTCTGGCGGTGTACAGCTGGGCTAGAGGAGCTAAAGAACATCTCAGATCTCTGAGGGAAAAGGAGATGCAGGCCACTGAAGTAGAGAAGAGTATAATGGACCTGAATGTTCAAGTGGTGGAGAAAATAAGTGGCCTCAGGAGTGACCTACAGGACCAGAGGTAAAAGATGTGATGAAGAGTATGTGACAGGAATTACAGGGTGTGTGGCGGGAGCTAAGGGGCATTCACGAACAAATGGAGGCCCAGACAAAACAGATGGAGACTCAGACATCTGTATGGAGGGAGATGCTTCAAAGGTTGCCCCCTTGCCAGCCGCAGCCCCCACTAGCTGTGTGCTACATGCAACCTCCATGGATACATTTCTCCACCAGCTATGGCAGCAGCACCACCCTGTATAGCGCCTCTCCAGGCTGGAGCACCACGTGCCTCCTGAGCTGCTGCACCTATTCCACCACCACCACCAGACATAGTGATTAAACCTCTGCTTCTGCCACTAGCATTTGCATCAAGTCAGCCAGCAGCATCACCACCACCACCACCACCTTGACCATCACCACCTGTAATGCCCCTTACCTCAAGTGCTTCTAGCAGAGCTTCCTGTAGCATGTTGAATCCCACCACCTGGTTGAAACCACTTGCACTTTCTGTAGCCCTTTAATAGAATGTACAACAAGCATTTCCTATAGGCGCTAACTGATGATGTCATCCCAACGCTGGTATTTAAGAATGCTCAGTTCCACCATCCAGTGCCTCAGCAACAGGTCCCCTGCTGTGGTATGTATTGCTAAATTTCTGTTCCAGCCTTGCCTTGTCTCTTCCGACCCTTGCCCCACCTCTCAGACTGTCTGCTGAGTAGCTGACACTGGCCTGGATTATGATTTCACCTGATCTCCAGCTGCCCTGACCTTGGCCTGGTTACTGATGCTGCCTCACCATGCTCTATGTGACCCTCACCTAAGTTCTGCCAGCCTCAGAAACTACAGGGGAAAAAGGAGGCTAGAACAGGTGGTCCTTGTCCTTGCATGATTGTAACTGCCTTCTGTTGGCAGGGGCCTAACTGGATTGTCAGTCCAGCAGTAGCAATCTCGCCACAGCCCAAGAATCACACTCCATAACAGATTGCTGAAGTCATGAGTTTGGCGAGTATGCTCTCGCTTCAAACCATATCAGGTTTGCTGGGAATAACCCAGCAAGAGCACTTGATGCAGCTTGCTGGGTTATTCCAAGGCCTGACTGCACGAGTAGATGAACTCTAAACCCAAGCCCCTCAATCTACACCACCGGTAATGGCCTCCCCTGTCTCTGCAGATGTGCCAGCCTCTAGCCCCTGCCCTGATATGATGGAAATCCCAAGACTTGTTGTGGTATTCTCATCCAGTGCTTGATGCACTTCAAGTTGCAAACAACCAGTTTCCCACGTGACCATGCAATGATGACATTCATCCTCTCACTGCTGTCCAGATCAGCCCTATCCTGGTCCTCCCCCTCTGTGGAAGAGGACAAACCCTTCATGGGGTCTCTCAAGGAGTTCTTAATTCAATTTTGCAGGGTCTTTGAACCTGGATGCTCTTCCTCTATGGTCACAGATCTGTTGTGCCGTCGACAGGGGAAGAAGATGTTCAGGGCCTTAGCATCAGAACTGCACTAGAATCAGGAAAGTCTGGTGGCATTCTTTTGGAAGGGTCTCACTGACTGTATCAAGGATAAGTTGGCCAGTAGAGACATGCCTTTGGGCTTGGACAACCTCATCATCCTTTGCATCCAGGTTGATGTGAGATTCCAGGAACAAGCTCAGGATAGGGACTCCTATCTTAGATTCCTGGAGTTGATTTAACACTTCCAAGAACTGCTTGTAATCCCACCAGAGGACGCAGTGCCACCACCTCTGATGGAGAAACCCATGCAATGTGGTAGAGCCAAGATCTCTAAGGAAGAGATGTGCAGACACCAGTGCCTCCAGCTCTGCCTATACTGCGCTAGATTGGACCACTACACCAAACATTGCCCAGAGAAATTAGGGAAACTCCCGAGTCTATGGCTGATTGGGGGGAGGCAATCTTAGATTGGCCTAGCCCACCTCCCTCCATACAGATTCTAATTCCAGGAATATTGAAGAGTGGCTTGATGGAAATCCACACTTAGACATTTCTGGACTCTGAAGCTCCTGGGAATTTTATTGAGGAAGACCTGGTATGGAGATACAACTTCCCAATTTTACAACTGGTATCCTCAATCACAATCTCCTTGATCTACAGGGAGCCACTATCAGGAAGCTACAGAGAACCACAGCCCCCGTGATCCTCCAGATGGGAATTCTATATCTGGAACAAATCTCCTTCCTCATCCTGCCCAAGTTGGTTAACTTCATTATTTTGAGGCTGCCATGGCTCAAGGAGCATAACCCGAGTATTGATTGAACATCAGCAAAAATTAGTTAGAGGGGACCCTGTTGATCCCAGAAGTGCTTAAAATCAGTTCCCCTAACACTGACCTTCACTTGATCCATACTCCTACTACCACATGAGACCCCACAAGTCTATATGACTTACAAGAAGGACACTAAAAAGCAACAAGTAGAAACATCACCAGTTAACCAGACCTACGATGGTGCAATTGACCTCCGCCCTGACAAGGTATCTCTTCATGGCAGAGCCCACCTTTGATCTGTTCTTGAGACACTGGTGATATCTGATAATATAAAGAAGAACCTTGAATGTGGATCCTTCAAGCTTTCCGCATCCCTGGTCAGGGTTGGCAAAAATAACCATCCCACACCCCAGTTTAACTCAAGGGATAAAGTCTGGTTGAGCACTGAGGATCTCCAGCCCAAGACTCCCTTGTCAAAGTTCACTCCTTGCTTCTCTGAATTTCTGGCCCCCGTACTAATGAACCACATAAGAGATATGAGGTTCAAAAAATCCTGGACACCAAAAGGAAATGGAGAAAATGTTATTATTTTACCTCTTGGAAAGGGTATGGTCTAGAACAGAATACCAGGGAACCTACCAATAACCATCAACCTCCCCAGTTCACCAGAGAATTTCATGGATTCTTCCCCCACAAACCCAAGCTCAAAGGCCTGGGGAGGGAGCTTGGAAGAGGGGATACTGTAATGCCCCTTACCTCACGCTCTTCTGGCAGAGCTTCCTGTAGTGTGCTGCATCCTAGGGCCTGGCTGAAACCACTTGCACTTCCTGTAGCCATTTTATAGACCATGCAACCAGCATTTCCTGTGGGTGCAGACTGATTATGTCATCCCAGCTCTGGTATATAAAGAAGCTCAGTTCCACCAGCCAGCGCCTCAGCAACAGGATCCCTGCTATGCCTTTCCTGCAGTATGTGTTGCTACATTCACCTGATCTCCACCTGCCCTTTGCCCGGATACAAATGTGCCTGCTCTCCACCTGGCCTGACCTTGGCCTGGTTATTGATGATGCCTAAGTTCTTCCAGCCTCAGAACCCAAAGGCTCAACCTGCATGGGAAGAGGCTGGTACAGCTGAATTGTCCCTGCATGAGTGTGACTGCCTGCTAGCAGCGGAGGAACTGGTTTGCCAGCCGGGCAGAACGAATCTCACCAAAACCCCGTGGCTTACCAAGGGGGGGGAGGCAGGGGAGACCAAGGCCCCTGGCCGCAGGGCTTTAGGAAGGCACTGATGACCGACAGGGAGGCCCATGTGGCCACCAGTGAACCTCATCCCGCCGACAGCTGAGCAGGGAAGCATGCTATTTCTGTTGTTGTGTTGCGGCCAAAGTAAAAGTCACGTCCAAATCTCTAGGTACTCCTCTTCCTCCTTCCTGCCTGCACAGCCCCGTAAGAAAAATTAATACCACCCCTCCCCCCAGAAAAAAAAATGATTAAGGTATTATGTTGGGGTCACCAAGTCTTTGCCCTTTTTCTTAAAGGAGGTGGATAGGAGTGGGGGCAAGAGGGAGAGAGCAAGAGAAGGAGAGGTGGAAGCAGGGAAAAGAGGTGTGTGAGATCAGGGAAGAGGAGAGAGATGGAAGGGAGGAGATAGTGGGGGCAAAGGGAGAAAAGGTGAGGAGGTGGAGGTTGAGAGAAGGAGATCGCGAGCAAAAGGCAGTGTGGATAGGAGGAGAGAAAAGATGGAGAAGGAGGGCTGGGATGGGGTGGAAGGAGAGAAATCCCTTCCTATCTCCTCTGCTCCCAGCCCCTTACCTCAGCTCCCAGCCCGCTCTTCTTCACCCTTCAGCAGTTAGCACCCAAGCTCTCCCCTCATCCTCCTCTTCTCTCTTCAGCCCCTCCCCACCCCACCAAACTTGCTCCATCCTCTCCACTCAGTCCCCTCATTCTCCCCATCCTTGTTTTCCTGCCTCTTCCCCCTCTCTCTTTAACCTCCCTCTTCCCTTTTTCTGCTGCTCCTGCCCACTTCTCTCTTCTCCCAGCTCTCATCACCTCTTCCTCTCTCCCCCCTGCTCCCCAGCTCTCTTAGTTCTGCCCATCAACCATCCACATCCTCTGCCTTTCTTTGATTCTGCTGCCGAGGCCCTACGCAGATCAGGGAGGCATCTAAAACGAAATAAAGGCAAGTTCCAACTCCCGCCGCCTGGGGGGCAGCTGCAGCAGCAGCAAGAGAAGGATGATCCTGGCAGCGACAGCACAAAGGGCCCACAGGTTTTGCTGCTTGTTTTTTAAGCATGCTCACGATGGAAGTTACATCTTTAAGAAGTGGGTTGGGCCAGGTAAGCAGTAGGGAGTTGCTGTGGCCGCCATTGGCCTATGCCGAGCCGGAGCATATGCAATGCCTCTTCTCCTCTCTGCATCTCCTGCTGTGGCTGTGTCTGCGACCAGCCACTTAGAAACAGAGAACATATGGCCGATTGAGCCAGGCCCAGAGCAACACCTTGGCCCTCGGCCCTGCCACTGTGCCTTGACCAAGTTTTATAGTGTCCGGTTATACTCTTAACCAGACACCGGACAACAGCTTGGAAAACTGGACTGTCCGGTTCAAAACCGGGCAGCGGGTCACCCTTTTTCTTCCCCCTTTCTCCCATCTCCTCTCAGTCCTTCCCCTCTTTCGGCATCTCTCCTTTCTTTCGTCTTCCCCTCTCTCCTCAGCATCATACCTCTTCCCAACATGTCTCTTTTCCCACAGAATCGCCCTTCTTGCCTTCCCCCTCTCCTAGGACCTTGCCTCTTGCTTCCCTCTCCCCCCAGCATTCCTCTTTTTTCATCACCCATCCCAGTGTCTTCTTCTTCTCCCCTCCTCCCAGAAAAGCATAGTTCCCTCTGCCTCCCCATTCAGCAGTGGCTCCAATGGTGACTTTGGCCTTCCTTCTCTCTCCAGTGCAGTTCTAATTGTTACTCCAGCCTTAACGTCGCGACCGCCGATGCTCAGGGTGGTGCTCCGTTTGCTATCGCAATCAGTAATCAGAGAAACAATACAGAACAATACGAGACAAATGCTTTTTTATGTGGTAATAAAGGCTGCAGCTTTATTATATAGTTAATAACCTTGACATGCACGAGTCTCCCATCATATCATGACAGTAGCAAACCAGCACTTCAGGGTGCCACCTGCCGTGTCTCCAAGCAAGGCGGCCCCTACCACCGGCCCCATGCCATGCTCCTTCTAGCAAGGGGACCCCTCTCCAGCCTACTAAATTCGGCCATGACTCATGCACCCACCTAAAGCTGCGACATATGTTCGTACATTTGTACACTGTAATAATTAACAGAGAACTAAACAACATTGAAAGGCAGAATTAATAACCATTATAAATATTACAATATAAATAATCACTCTAGAAACTCTTTAACTGTCATTTGTTATTCGTATTATATGCATATAAACAATTGAGATGGGGTGGGTGGGGTTTTCGCCTAGAGATGTGCATTCGTTTTTGCCGAATTGGAAAATTGCAACGAAATTGTCCAATTCGGCATGTTTCAGGGAGCCCGAAAAAAATCAGGATTTTCCCGTTTTTTCGCAAAAATTCGTTTTTCTGATTAGTGCGCACTAACGGGAGTCAGTGCGCGCTAACTCCCCGTTAGTGCGTACTAACTCCCGTTAGTGCGCACTAACAAAATCTACCAAAAATTAACAAAAAGTAACAAAATCTAACGGTTTTTGTTAGCGTGCACTAACAGGAGTTAGTGCGCACTAATGGGGAGTTAGCGCGCACTAACGGGGAGTTAGCGCGCACTAACTAAAAATCGATTTTTCGTGAAAAAAAAGACCCGAACCGAAAAAAAACGACATTTCCCATGGTGGCCGAAAAACGAAGAACGACACGAACACAAAAAATGATGCACATCTCTAGTTTCGCCTGGCCTTGCCATCACAGGAAAAAGGGCGATGGCGGTGGTGAGGCAGGCTTAAATCAGTGCTGCGATGCTCTGCCAGAGCGAATTGCAGCCCAATGACATCATGGGCACGTCGGGGGGGGCACACTCTCGCAAGTGGCCCGCCCCCGATATGCCCAGGAAGACTGATGCCGCACCGGAGGATAGTGAGTCTGCCGTCCCGGCGGCGGACCGTTAAGGGTGGGCACGTTTAGGTATCCTAGCCCTTCTATTTTTCTCCAAAAGCTGCTGCAGCAACTGCTCTGACCTCCCTTCTGTGATGCAACTCTCGTGGCGACTCCGGCTTTGGCGGCGGATCCGGTCTCTCTCTTTCACTAGTAACCTCCTTCTCACTCCTGTGATGTGTGCATGCAGTCCTGGCATGTGCACACTGCTCCCCCATTTTTTTTTACTGCATTCACAGTCCAGGCTGTGCATGTCCCATTATCTGTTTTCTAGAAGAGATGCTGGAATGCATCACAGGCCTGCAGCTGTTTTTGAAATTGAGGTGAAAATCAATTTAAACTGATTTTCACCTTTGCAAAACCCAGAAATTTATAGGTGAAGGTTGGTTTAAAATAAAAAGGCTGCAAATAAAAGTTTTATTTTTCATTTTTTTCCAAAGGGATTCTTACAGAAAGCAGGGCCCTATAAACCTGATTTATAAAAAGTGCAAAATGAGAGAAAACCATTAGATTTAAGTCCTTATTAGGGTATTAAACTCTGATCCTTGAGACCTAAAACCAGTTGTGTTTTCAGCATATCCACAATAAATGTTCAGAAGATTTATTTGTATTCATGGATCTAGTTTATGGCAAATTTACATATTTTAACCATTCTTAAAATCATATCAGTTTGTGACTTATGAGGAACCGAATTTGACACTTCTGATTTTATGCAGAGCCAGTGCAAGCGTATCTGGCACCCTCAGTGAACCTTCAGTCATACACCTCCCTCCCCCACCTTACCTACTGGCCGTAGCTCCAGCACATCGCCCCTTCCTATGACGGCAGTGGCTCCAGCACATCGCCCCTTCCTATGACGGCAGTGGCTCCAGCACATCGCCCCTTCCTATGACGGCAGTGGCTCCAACACAATGCTCCATTCTATGGAATTGGCCTTGGCACAGCACCCCTCTGGGCATTGAGCTGGTGGGATTTTGCTACCCCCAAAATTTTGGCACACTAGGCGACCGCCTAGTTTGCCTAATGGAAGCGCCTGCCCTGCTTCTATGTCTAAGTTCACCTCCTAAAGGTGTCTCACTGTGCAAAACATGTTTGTACATAAAATTTGTTTCCTGCTTTTGCTTGATTTTTTTTTATCCAAAGCACTGTGTTCTTCTTACTCTGAGCATAAAATACCCAGATGATTCATAAAACCAATCTATAGATAGGAAAAATGAAACAGCATGCTGATTTTGCCATTTCACATACTGCTGTGATAATCAAATACCTACAAAGACCCCTGCACTTTGCACAAACACGCTAAGCCCTTTTGTAACCTATTAGTGTAAATGTATATGATACTAACAAGATACAATCAAAATTTGTCAAAATGGAAGAAAATTGCTAATGTGGTTGAGCTGTCTTAGAAAACTGTGATTCCTTTCCCCTGCTACCTCTAGAGTAGCTTTTAACCCTGTTGACAGCAGGAAAACACAATATGACCATCACAAGTCAGTTTCCCCTACAGAGACTGATTTTAATACAGTTTTGTATGCCGGAGTAAAGACAGGCTGGATGTATTTTAAAGAACAACTATTCAATGGATTTTTAAGGGATTTTTATTTATACTGAATTGGAATTCTATTAACCAACATGGTATTGTGCTACAAAATAGTGGGTGAAGAAAAGAGGGTATATGAAAGGATAGCCAATTAAAATCTATCTCCAGACATACATATGGGAAAAAAATATTGCTGTATTTTGCAAAATGGTGATTGGTGAATTCCACAAAATTTAAAAAAATAACAAGGGGGCATTACAAGGGCATTCTGTGGACCAGTTAAATTAGCAAGTTAAGTTATCCAGCTAAGTGATATTCAGAGTTAGCCAGATAACTCCTCTGGCTAGCTCTAGTCATGCTAAAGAGTAGTCCTAGTAATCCAATTATCTTTAAGAAAACCAGCTATACTCAGTAGTGCAGTAATACCTGTCACGGATGTGAGCCCCTGGACTGTGGCATGATTGATGCAGTTTAGCAGCCAAACCCATTAGGCCCACACTGTCAGCAGGTGGACCCGCTTTTATTAGGACTGGGTCTAGAGCTTCACCTATACAAGCCCCGTTCCCTGCGGGTTGAGTCCTTGGGATCCAGGGGCCAGCAGGGCTGAGGCGAGAGTCCTGTAAGGAGCGGTCAGATGAAGTCGAGTAGCTGGCTGAGGTCAGGGCAGGCAGCGAGCAAATGGTGTCAAGGTCCAGCCCAAGGTCGGGGCAGGTGGTGATCAGACAGTGTTGAGGTCCATGCTAAGGTCAGGGAAGGCGGCAGTCCAAAGGCATAATCAAGGTCCAAAGCCAAGGTCAAAACCAGGAGTCGGGCAGAGACAGATGGACAGACAGACAAGGACAGGGGACCAAGACATGGAAAACAACAAGGCAAGGCAGGCAATATAGAGAGGGCAAGAAACAGCAAGGCTAGGCAGGGAGAAAGACAAGGCAAGGCAAACACATGATAGTAGCATGCACTGCAAGAACAAGGGGATCTGCTGCTGAGGCGACTGCTATAGTGAAGCGGATTCTTAAGTACCCAGGTGTGTGATGTCATCACTAGGTGCCGGCAGAAGTGTGTCCCTCATGCGCACATATAAGGAGGCCCAGGTCAGGAGCAGCATGGCAGCATCCCTTCCGCGTCAGAGGCACTCGCGGGTAAGCGCGGCCGGTCACGGAGCCTTCCCATGACTGGTCAAACGTTACAACATCACCAAATATTCCTCCAAAGTTAACCCGATAAATTTATCAGGCTAACTTTGCAATCCTGCCAGGGACTGTAATACCTTACTGTTTTTACTAAAGCCACTTGTAGATTTGAACAGGACACACTGTGAAAAACATAGATGATAATGCTTCTCATAACTTTCTTACTGTATTTTTAGCCAAGTCTGTCTGTTATAATAGAATTAATTAGCAGCTGGGTCTTATGATGAGCTGGTAGGAAAGTAAAAGCTAGGGGATAGTTATTCAAAAAAGAGCTGACCTCCTAAATTTAAGACTCTAAATTAGGCACTTAATTGGGTACCTATTTTTAGCTGAACTTAGGTACCTCAGTTTTCAGCTGAGTATTAACATAAATTTAGGGCCCTAAAACTTCACTTTCAATGCATAGCCAGCATGGCTCTCTGCTTCAACGGCAGGGGAGAATGAAGAAACATGGATCTATATTCAGGCAACAACCAACAAGGACTGAATTACATAGTCTGGATAAACAGATAAGCATGGGTGTGGCTTGCTTATTGAGGTGGTTGATACCCCTAACTAATTAAGCTATTTCACTTGGATGCAGTTCCAACACTGCTCTCTGCATTAATAGCGGGGGTGGAAGGGAAATAGAATAAAAAAGGTTACTAAGAGCCAAGAGTAACAGATAAGTATGAGAGAGAAAAAAAAAAGTGTGAAAGCTTGCTGGGCTGTCTAGATTGGCCATTTGGTCTTCTTCTGCCATCACTTCTATGTTTCTGTGTTTCTATGTTAAAAGTTAGGCTCATAAATTTAGGCCTGCTATTTACCTAAATTTAGGATTCTAAATTAAGTGCCTAGTTCTGAAAATCAGTGCTAAGCTCTTAACTTTGTTTCCCTACCCTAACTCCACCCCTGTAGCCACCTGCTTTTTAGGCTCCTAAATTGAAGAGCCTAATGAAACTAGGACCCTAAATTTAGGTACTCAGCCCTAGTAAATTTTCAAAAGGGCTAATTTAGGATCCTAACTCCAAATGTTAAGAGCTTAAATTCTTTGAAAATTAGCTCCTAGAAATTCAGCAGAAGCACAGCTGCTTACGGGGCTCTGTCTGGCAAGCATGTTGAACTACTAGCATCCAACGTAAAAATATACACAGTAGCATAATAGTTGATGGTAGATAAAGGCAATTGGCCTATCCAGTCTGAACAGTTATTTTAGTCTACACTTCTAGTTGAATATCCCAGCTATCAGTTATAGAAGCTTGACTGTTTGTAGAATGTTTCTCTCTATCAAAGTCAATTTTTGTTGTATACTCATCCACCCAAAATGATAGAGAACAAATGAGGAACACAACTTAACCCAGTCCCCCATGATTTACCTCAACATTTTATAATAACTGAAACAGCCATCAAAACTAGTGAGGGTATTGCCCAAACAACCAGCCAGTTTGGTCCCCCATGTCCTTGCTGGATGCTACTCCGTCACCACCAAACTGTTGGTATAATAAACATAGTAAATGACAGTAAATAAAAAACAAACAGGCTAATTTATTCTGCCCAGCAATAATTTTATGCACATGTACCCAAAGTAGATCAAATTTTCACATGGAACTCAGTCTCCAATCCCACTATATCCTCTTTAGGGATTGCAACCGCCAATCCATGCAGGTTACCCCATGCCTTCCAGGAAGCACAATGAAGCCTTTACTGCTGGTCAGGGCTATAACTGTCACTCAGTGAAGGTTGCCCGGTGCTTCACTACCATTCTCTTGCCACTAGGGATCCTCTGTTTTTTGGAAGTCTGTCACTCTCCTTGCCATCACCACCTCCTCCGGGAGGGCATTCCAGGTATTCACCACCTTCTCTGCATCAACCCGGCTTATAGAGGAGCTGTAGCCTGCTGTTTCAAACCTGGCTACTCTATGGCCTGCAGTTTGTTGCTAGACCATGCTTCCTTTATCTACTCTTTTTTTTTTGGTCTTATCACCTCTTTCATTGCTTCTGCTCAAAGTAGTGAAGGGTTGATTTGTAATAATACAACCTCGTACCCTTTTTCCTGCCATTATCCTCTATATCTATGCCAACTATGCTTGCATTCTGTCACAGTATTGTTCCTGATTTTTACCAGTTCTGCTGGTAGATTATTCCAGGCATCTAGTATTATCTTATGTTTTCTCTCAACCTTTCTCCCTTCAGCTTTAGATCAACTTCCTGTGTCTTACTGAAACCTGTCAAATGTTTTTATCACACCCCTCCTTTCCCTTTATTCCTCCCTTGTATTCAATCAGAATTAGTCCTTATAGAATGACAGCTCTTCTATTCAGTATAGAACATCATTACCACAATACCTTGTAAAGTGCACATTTTCCTTACACAAAGTAATAACTAGTCAGCATCTGCAATTCAGTTATGGCCACACACCTCACAATAGCCTTGAACACATCAACACCATCATAAGGCCTCCAGATCTATATTACCTCCCATGCAGGATTCTGGCTGCAACATACCCTAGTAGCCTTTAAATATGTGTATGTTTTGGGATTTTATTAATGTTTAATAAGGTTTATTTTTTTGGTTTGGCAAATAAACTAAACCAAATGTAACATTAAATGAACTGAAAAAAATGACCCTCCCCAGACACAAAAAAAACAAACCAAATAAAAAATACTGGGGCTGCACATCCTACACTGGAACAATTAATTCACCACAGCTATCAAAACCTTAGCCCTACTCAAACTATCTACTATTACTACTTAACATTTCTATAGTGCTAGAAGACATACGCAGAGCTGTATAAACACAAAAAAATGATAGTCCCTGCTCAATAGAGCTTACAATCAAATAATACAAAAATACAGGACAAGAGACTTGGGGCATTTCATAAAGCAAGACAATGGTTAAAAAAGTTAAGATAATGAGACTAAAAACAGACAATCTGGCCTAAGATTTAAAAGCAGCTTCAAATAGATAGGTCTTTAGATGTGATTTAAACATGGTGAGAAAGGGAGCATGATGCACCAGTTCAGGTAGACTATTCCAAGAACTCGGCGCAGCCAGGTGGAAAGCATGGAGTTGGGAATTGGCGGTAGAGGAGAAGGGCACAGACAGGAATGACTTGTCCAATAAGTGGAGTGCACAAGTTGGGGTTAAGGAGAGAAGAGAGAGGAGAGGTAGTGAGGTGCTGCAGAGTGAATGTATTTATTGGTGAGAAAGAGGAGCTTGAACTTTATGCGGGAGCGGATAAGGAGCCAATGCGGTGATTTCAGAAGAGAGGTTATGTGAGTGTAGTGACTGTAGCAAAAGATAAGTAAGGCAGCTCCATTTAGGACAGATTTCAGTGGAGAGAGTTGGCTTGTTGTGAGACCTGTGAGGAGCAGGTTACAATAGTCTAAACAAGAGGAGATGTGAGAGTAGATAAGGGTTCTGGTAGTGTGTTCAGAAAGGAAGGGACAGATTTTGTCAATTGTAGAGAGGAAAAAATGGCACATTTTAGCAGAGTTTGGTTATGAGTAGAGAAGGATAGACAGGAGTCAAAGATGACTCCTAGGTTACAGGCTGAGGGGACTGGGAGGATGACCATGTTATCCACAAAAATAGAGAAAGGAGGAAGAGGGGACGCGCTTGGGGGGAACATAAGAAAATGCCATACTGGGTCAGACCAAGGGTCCATCAAGCCCAGCATCCTGTTTCCAACAGTGGCCAATCCAGGCCATAGGAACCTGGCAAGTACCCAAAAGCTAAGTCTATTCCATGTAACCATTGCTAATGGCAGTGGCTATTCTCTAAGTGAACTTAATAGCAGGTAATGGACTTCTCCTCCAAGAACTTATCCAATCCTTTTTTAAACACAGCTATACTAACTGCACTAACCACATCCTCTGGCAACAAATTCCAGAGTTTAATTGTGCGTTGCGTAAAAAATAACTTTCTCTGATTAGTTTTAAATGTGCCCCATGCTAACTTCATGGAGTGCCCCCTAGTCTTCCTATTATCCGAAAGAGTAAATAACCGATTCACATCTACCCGTTCTAGACCTCTCATAATTTTAAGCATCTGTATCATATCCCCCCTCAGCCGTCTCTTCTCCAAGCTGAAAAGTCCTAACCTCTTTAGTCTTTCCTCATAGGGGAGCTGTTCCATTCCCCTTATCATTTTGGTAGCCCTTCTCTGTACCTTCTCCATCGCAACTATATCTTTTTTGAGATGCGGCGACCAGAATTGTACACAGTATTCAAGGTGCGGTCTCACCATGGAGCGATACAGAGGCATTATGACATTTTCCGTTTTATTCACCATTCCCTTTCTAATAATTCCCAACATTCTGTTTGCTTTTTTGACTGCCGCAGCACACTGAACCGATGATTTCAATGTCTTATCCACTATGACGCCTAGATCTCTTTCTTGGGTTGTAGCACCTAATATGGAACCCAACATTGTGTAATCATAGCATGGGTTATTTTTCCCTATATGCATCACCTTGTACATCCACATTAAATTTCATCTGCCATTTGGATAAAGAGCTCTGTCTTGGTCATGTTGAGTTTAAGGTGGCGGTAGAGCATCCAGGCAGAAGTGGTACACAAGCAGGCCAAGATCTGGGTCTGAGTTTCTGTTGAAATTTCTGGTGTAGAAAGGTAGATCTGGGAGTCATGAGCATAAAAATGAGATTGAAAGCCATGAGAGGAAATCAGAGTACCAAGATAATTAATATACAGTGAGAAGGGAAGAGGGCCCTGGACAAAAATATGAAGTACATCAACCGATAGTGGAATGGTAGTAGAGGAAGAACCACCAGAGGAAACGTTAAAAGTGTATTGGGAGAGGTAAGAAGATAACCAAGACAGGACAGAGTCCTGAAATCCAAGTGAGGACAAAGTACCAAGGACTGGTAATGGTCAACAATGTCAAAATCAGCAAATAGGTCAAGGAGGATAAGGACAGAGTAAAGACCTTTGGCTTTAGCCATAAACAGGTCATTGGAAACTTTGGTAAGGGCTATATCAGTTGAATGTAGAGGGTGAAAACCAAACTGGAGTGGATAAAAAATGGCTTGAGATATAAGAAAATCAAGACAGCGGTGATGAATAGCACATTCAAGTATTTTGGAGGCAAAAGGGAGAAGGGAGAATGGGAGATGAGATGATAGTTGGCAGGACAGGTAGGATCCAACCAGAACCTGCAAGAACTCCCCCTGGTTCTATAAAGGCAACAATGCAACAATTCCATCAACTCGAAAGGAAATGACAAAACAAAGAACCAAGACCAACCTATGCATCTGCATGGAATACTCAAAGAAATATAGAACACCCATTTGAAAAGAAAAAAGAAAGACTATATCACCAAACAGACAGAACTATCAAAACACCACACTAGGAAACTTTTAAACTGATATGGAAACTCTCAGATGCTGATCCTGAGACACCTATTATTATTGCTGATGGTTCTTCAGTTGAGGACTTTGCAAAATTCTTCACGGATAAAACTTAATGCTCATCCTTCACTATATGCCTTATATGCCTTCCTCCTTCACTCATACCAGGCCCAAATAACTGTTATGTTTTGTAAGATTTGGGTGGACCCTTGGACACTGTGGCAGCTGACCATGCCCACGGGGGAAGGTCCTGTGCGGGGTCACAGGTCAGGCTCAGCTCTGGACACACAAACACAGAATATTTCTTTATTTAGACAGTTTGTGAAGCCACCAAAGGTGGCAGTAGTGAATAGAAGATGGAGCCCGGCTGGGCTAGTATTCCTCAGGGTTCACTATTGTAACTCTCTATTCCATGGAATGCTACAAAGTACAGCTGTTAGAATTTTGGTTTGAGTCAATACATCTGACCACATAAGACCTATCTTAAGGCAACTGCTCAGGCAATTGAAGACAGGATTCAATTCAAAACATTTTGCTTTGTCTTTGGGGTATAAACAATATGGCCCTGATTATCTCTCCCAATTTCTGTTCTTTTGCAACCCTAATAAAGATCTTCATTCCTCCCAACTGGCCCTTCTTTTCTCTCCCCACTGGCTTCTGCCAAATTAACCTGCCCTAGATATCATTCATTTAGTTGCTTTGCACACGCACTACAGAACAAGATACCACTATCCTTACACCAAAGGCTCAATTTTCAAACATAGCTGGATAAGTAAGTTAGCAAGATAAGGCTTATCCAAGGGATATTCAGCAGCATGGCTGTGCTGGTTAGCCAGATAAGTCTGTGGAGCAGGTCTAACTTATTTGGTTACTTAACTGAATAGTCCAAATATCAGTACTTATCCAGCTAAGTTAACTGGAAAAGTATCTCCTCTCTCATCCACCCACTTCCTGCCCACCACTTATCTGGCTCACTACTTATCTAGTTAAGTTACCTTAACTTACTCTGTTACCTGTATATATATAACTATATATATATATATATATATATATATATATATATATATATATAACTTACTCTGTTACCTGTATATCCCAATTTAGCCTACCCTCTTTTTAGCTATTCCCTACATTTATTCACGTTATTTGACAAGTTATTGTTGTCTATTTAATATTTAATATTTATGTTCTTATGTTCAGAAACTCTGCTTAATGTAACGCCGTAATATTTATGTTCTTATGTTCAGAAACCCTGTTTAATGTAACGCCTTAACCGCGACAGTTATGTTCTATGGAAACTGACCTGATTTGATATTTGTATCGAGAATGTCGGTATATAAAAATTCTAAATAAATAAATAAATAAATAAATAAATAAATAAATAAATAAATAAATAAGTAAGTAGCAACCACTAATCACAGCCAGATATACAGCCACTGCCATTTAGGTGTTACTTCTCCGGCTAAACAGTACTGAATATTGGCCTCCAAGAGACTTCCTACCTTACCTTCAGGAAAAGAGACAAAACCTGGTTATTCAGCCCAGCCTCCCCTAAAGTTCATCGATAACAGTGATAACTGTGACCAGGATAGCAAAAGAAAATTCTCTTATCTATCTTGGAACTTGGACATGAGACCTTATTATTCTCCACTGCAAACCATATTCAGAGACTCTCATTTTCATTGTACTAGAATCCTGCCCAACCATTATTACTACACAATTATCTTTCATTAACCTCACTTCCTATTCCAGCTAATCGACTTGTCTGCTTCTACCTCAAATGACCAATTTAACTTTTTATATCTTTAACCATGTCCCTTCAGGCCCTCGTGCTCCTTATGTTGATTGTATACTGTATACTATTGTAATAGGAATTTAATTCTGATTGTAATCCACCTTGATACTAGTTTAGAAAAGGCAAAATATCAAATATTTATAAATAGATATCTTTCCCATTGTCTAAAAAAGCCAAACTTGCCATGTGAATAGATTTAATCAGTCCCTTAATGACTACAAGATACATGAAATAAATAAAAACACTTCCAAAAGTGTCCAGTTCTGACCAGCATAGTAAATGTTGCAGTACAGAGAAGGCAATCATTAGATATATGGAGCTAGAAACATAAATTAATGCCACAATTTTACTTACTAAATTGATCTCTGTGTTTCAAGTGCCAGTCATCTAAATGACTTATGTAGAGTTACTTTTCACTATGAGCATAATAAATCTATTTTTGTCCCTACCAAGGTCCATATATAACAATATTTCAATGACAAAATGCTAATCTAAATCCATACTTTCATGCTTTTCTTAAGAGATGACAGCATAATGAACAAATTACTGCTAACATTTTCTTATACTGAAGCTTCCCCATAAGGCTAAAAAAATACATATTTCCTGTTACTGTGAGCAACTCAGCCATCTTTGAATCAGGCCTTACGGAACCTTCTCATTTCTTTAAGATACTGTTACGGTTCTGGCCGCGAGTGCCGCGACCAGACCCTTACCTCCGTGCTCCTGGACCTGTTCCCGCTTCTGGAGGCCTGGTTTGCGGCCTGTTCGGCAACGTCCCCGCGGGGGCCGTGCAGCCGGGAAGCCTCCTATGGGTGCCCTGCTTCTAGGCGCACGCGCGCGCCACTTGGGCGGTTTTCTAGGCCATTTCCCGCCAGTGGTGACTCCGCCAGTTCCTGATGTCAGACGCCGCGGCCTTGATAAGCCGGCCGCGGACACTCAGTCTTTGCCTTGCAACGGGTTTACCTCCTGGTTCCCTGTTGCTTCGTGCCCCGGAGTGAGCTGCCTTGGTACTCGCTCCGTTCCTGCTTGCCTGCTACAGTACTTGCTTGGTTCCTGCTTGCCTGCTACAGTTCCTGCCTGGTTCCAGTACCCGAGTCTTGCTACAGTTCCTGCCTGGTTCCAGTACCCGAGTCTTGCTACAGTTCCTGCATACTGTTCTAGTCTGGTTCCAGTTCTCAGTCCTGATCATCAACCCAGGAGGAGCCCGTAGGAGCCCAGCGGTTGGGCTCCTACGGGCTCCTCCCGGGGGAGCACCAGCTTCCAGGGTGAAGAGCACCTCTACGTCCTGCCTGAAGATCTGCCTCCCGGCCTGCCACACACTAGAGACATTGAACACCTATCCCAGTCTCCTGCAGGTCGGCCCAAGGGTCCACTAAATTGAGACTCCATAACAGATACTTTATTTAGGAGGAACAGCCTAGTGGTTAGTGCAGTGGGTTATAAACTCAGGGAAACCAGGGTTCAAATCCCACTACTGATCTTTATGACCTTGGGTAAGTCACTTTATCCTCCATTGCCTCACGTACAAATTTAGAGTACAAGCCCTCTGGGGACAGGGAATTACCTAGAGTACCTGACTGTAATCCACTCTGAAATAGCTGAAAGGCAGAATATTAAATAAATAAGACACAAATAACTGTTTGTATTTTTGCATATTCAAGAAATGTCTCCAGGCTAGATAAGGATTTGTGATTCATAAATGCTGTTAAATAAATAATTGCAATTTGTGTGCTGTTTCCATCTGCTTTATGCTAAGACTGATTAGAAAAATGGTTAGGAAATTGCTATGTTAATAAAGACCAAATTATAATAAAGCTAACTTCCAATACTTAGACAAGTGAACAGTCTGCTTAAGTTTTAAGAGAATAATCAATAACCACAACAGCTGCAACTAGGCCAGACCCTTGTAATTAACCCATACAAAGCACAGTGAATACACAGACAAGTCTGATTTGAAGGGAACCTAACCTATGTAACTGAGCCCCTTCAGTCTGTCCCAGTCAAGCTTATTAGCGGAAGAACTAGACCTGAAATTTACTCGACAGCCTACCCTGTTCAAGCAAAACTGCCAGTCCTCTGGACCCAGACATGGCTACACCCAGAGTTACTGGCCTCTAACTCTGGAACCTAGCAGCTCAGGCAACAAACAGTCCTGACCTTAGAAGATATTGCTCAGTCCAGAACCCCTTCCCCTCCATGCTTGGGTATGATGCCCCATAATGCAACAAAGGACAACCTAGTGGCAAAACTGGAAGAGAATACAACCATATTCAGACAAATGAAATCAAGTTTGGGAAACAAGTAGGCAGCTATCTGTGCAGTCTAATACACTAAAACTCCTATCTATGCCCTTTCAGTGGAATGCCCATTCATAGGAGGAGGGAGGGTGAGTGGCCAAATCACAGTTGTAGTGGCATAGCAGGCAGGAGGAAGAGGCCAGGGTCAGAAAATGTGGCCCCCTTTTAATTGCCTTCTTTGACCTGTCTTCCTCCCTCAAGCAGCAGCCAATAGGACCTTTGCCCTTGAAAATGGGGGCTGATCCCTAGTATACCACATGGGCCGCTGGCCAGTGTGAGGGATGCTGGGTTCAGCAGCACACACCGGAAAGAGGCAGACCATACCACCTTATAGGCGGCTGATTGCCTGACTGTAGGCTCAACTATGATGGCTCATGTGGGCCTTACTGCCTGATGATGAAGTCAGCTGCGCTCTTCCTCTTTCACAACACATAGGTTTGGGCCTGCAATAGCTCTTTGGTTACCAGTAGCATCCTTGCAGCCCTGCGCAGCATCGCACATTTTCCACTACTTCTTAATTCTGAAGCAGTGATCTAACTGCAGTTGTTTGTCACTCTATGCTGTTATTGTGCTTTCCAACACATGGAATGTTGGAAAGAATTACATAAAAGGGATCAATGTCCATCTGTCTCTCTGTCCATAGCAACATAAGTCTCCAAAAAAGGGATGGAAATTCACTAAATTTGGCATGCAAGAAGACAAAATTTGAATATATCGGATGAGTTAAAAAAATTTGAAGCATTGGGACATTATTTTCAGACTTCAAACTAAAAGGCTCAGTTCTAGGGCAAACGGTACTTGGAAATTGTAATGTTAAAATGCTGACAAAAGCCTCCCCACTGCCTCCACCCTACCGGCACTGAGACAGAACACAGGCAGAGAAAAAGACAGGGGGGGGCCGAGCGCACTGTTTAACCCGCTGTCAGATGCGGGTTAAATAGACGCTAATCCACCCCCTAATGCAATAGGGGGATTAGCGCCTATTTAATGTGCATCCAACACAGAGTGAATGAGTTAGAGCTCATCACATGCAAATGCGTGTGAATGAGGCTATTACTCATTCACTCCGCATGCAAAAAGATAAATGTGCATCTCAGATGCACATTTATCGCGCAGATATTAACGTCTGTTTGCAGCAGGCGTTAATAGCTGAGCGCATTGAAAAGAAGTACAGAAAAGCAGAAAAAAATGCTTTTCTGTACTTCTTTTTTAAAGTAAAAAAATTAAAATAAAATAACTCGCAGACCGCCGAGTTATGAAGACCGACGCCGGTAATCTCGGCAGCCATTTTCATTACTGACAGATGGCCGGTTGTGAAAACCGAGGCCGAGTTTACCGACCTCGGTCTTCATAACCGGCAGCCGCGGCGGGTCGCCTTAGCAAGGAGGCGCTAAGGTCGCTCAAGCGAACCTAGCGCCTCCTTCCTAGCGTGACCCCCTAATTTACATATTGCATGGCGCCCCCCTTGCGGGTGCCATGCGTGCGTTAAGAAAGCGGGCGCTGAAAGGTCAGCGCCCGCTTTCCGCGGAGATTATTGCATTGGCCCCAGAGACGGGGAAATTAACAGAAGGCTGGCACAAAAAGGCACTTTCAAAGTTAAACCACTACCTAATAGGGGGATTCATCACTCCGTGATGCTTACAGCGGAATGATGAGCCGCGAAGGAAAAAGGGGCGGGGGGGGCGATAGTGTGCACCCGGCTGCATCGCGGCAGTGCATTTTCGCGCCACCGTAAAAGGTGGTGTTATTTCCGGCACTACTGCTGGCGATAATGTCTAAAACATTATCGCCTGCAGTGGTACCGGAAAAAACATTTCTCTAACCCCGCCCAAACCCCGCCCCTTTGCCTCATTTATATTTTACCGCCGCAATGCGGTAGTTATTATAATTGATGCTTTCTGTTTCTTGATTTTATTTGTTTTATGAGGAATGGTGGTTCTGTTTTTTTTATTTCATTTCAGTTTTTGTGTGATTTGTAATCCTTTATTCTGTATTTGGTGAGGGTCTATCTCTGCTCTGTGCATGTGACCAAGATGAGAGATTCTGCTAGCGTTTAGTGTCTGTGCAGGGATCTATAGCAAGCGGGTTTGTTTCATTTCCCCAGCAGGTGGCGTATTGGTATTCCGGGAGCCAGTGTAATATTTACCTGTGCTTTTCACAGGTAAGGTTCTTGTTAGAGTCCTCAGTGTTACTACCGTAACGTTACAATAAGTTTGCTGTATAGATTTTGAGTGCCTTGTTTTGTGATGGTTCACTGTAGCCCAAATTTTCAAAGCACAACGGGGATTACGCACGTGGCCGGGCCATGCGCCCACCAAGCGCATTTTAAAAAACGGCCCAGCCACGCACATATCTCCCGATATGTGCCAAAGTGCCAGGCTCCTTGAAAGGGGCGAGCTGGGGGTGGGGTCTGGGTGGGGCAGAGCGGGGGCAACTGGGACAGCGGCTATTAAGCCTGTTCTGCTGTTCTGACAGAGAGTGAGCCTCCACCAAGGCTCTCCATTCATTTCTGTTTTGTTTGGGGGGTTTTTTTTTCACTTTTCCCATGGCTGTAGCCACGATTTTAGGGGCATATGCTTCATTTTTTTTGTCCCCACAGCTGAAGCCATGGTTCAATGGGCCTGCATTTTTTTTGGTCCTTTCCCTGAAGCGTTACCAATCTCTGTGGAACTGCTCCCCCCCCCCCCCCCTTCACTACCCTAGCGGTGGAAACACTCCCGCCATCTTCCCTTGCATGACCCTGTCTCTCTGTGCCACGGGAGGCAGCCAACAGACATCCCGCTGCTGCCTCACCGCGGCTGAAGGCCTCTCTTATTGATTTCTGCCAATGCCCCCCCTTATGCTGGGGCCACAGCAAAAAATAACTCCACCTCCCCTGCATCATGCCTTTCTGCCTACCTCTTCCCACACCAGGGCCTTCAGCTTGTAGCCCTGCCTGGATCCCTCCTGACCATCAAAGTATAATTTATTTATTTTTTTTACATATTCAGAGGCAGCAGGAGAGAAGAGAGAGAGTGGGAGTGTATGAGGGAGCATGCATGGGTGTGTAGGTGTCAGCAGGTACGAGGGAGCATATGTGTGTGTGTGTGTGTGTGTGTGTGTGTGTTGCATCAGATGTGAGGGAGCATGTGTGACTGTGTCAGTGGGAGTGAGGGAGTGTGTGTGTAAGTGTTAGTGGGTGCAAGGAAGTGTGTGTGTGTATATATGTCAATGAGTACATAGGAGCGTGTGTGTGAGTGAATGGGTACATGGGAGCGTGTGTGTGTGTGTGTTGCATCAGATGTGAGGGAGCATGTGTGTAGGTGTCAGTGGGTGCAAGGAAGTGTGTGTGTGTGTGTGTGTGTGTGTGTGTGTGTATATGTCAATTGGTACATGGGAGCGTGTGTGTGAGTGTGTGTGTAGGTGTCAGTGGTTGTGAGGGAGCATGTGTGTGTGTGTCTCAATGTGTGTAAGGGATGACGAAGTTTGTGCACACCCTCACCCTTACTAATGCAGAATAATCTCAGGATAACTGGAAAGTATAGAAAGTGGGGGATTTTTTAATTCTTATTCTTTTTAATTATTGAATGCTTTCTGATGTGTCTGTTTTAAAACATTTCATAGTTTTTTGGGAAATTTTAAATAGCTTGATATAAATTTAATTAATGGACATTCAGCTGTTTTCTAATATTTATCTTTTTTATTTGAATGGCTTTACTATTGCTGACATACTTCTTGATTTAATTGTTTGATATTTTAAGAGGAATTGTAATGTTTCTTTTTTTTTCCACTGTTGCACTGCATACAGGATCTAGCTTGTTGCAGTTTCCAATTCAGTTTTCATCTGCACATTTCAATCTATACTTTTGGTGTCTTTTTTCTGAATTTGGCAAGGGTCGATCTGTGTTCTGCATGTGTGACAGAGGTGAGATATTCTGCTAGCATGTAGTTTCTGTGTAGGGCTATATAGCAGCTTAGTTTGTTCTGGTTTCCAAATTGGTGTTTTAGGGCCTGGTGTAATAGTTGTAGTGTTGCCTTTTCATAGGTAAAGTTGTCATTGTTTGAGTTCTGGCTGTTATTGCTTTTGGTAGTGGAGTCTTACTATATTTTAATTGTAATTCAATTTATGCAAGGCTTTCTGAGAGCTGAACCCACACCCGATATGTGTTACAAATAGGTTTAATGCAATATGGAATCCAAGTGTCTCTTTATTTTTTTATTTTACAGGGTTTTTTGGTTAGTACCACAACAATGATTATAAATATAATGTACATGCTGTTAGTGATACTTTTACTTCATAATAAGACTGTACTTTGAATTACTTTATTAATGTAAAAACTATTATAAATGCATAATTTAAATTTATTATTGTGTGTGAGGAGCGAGGGGGCTGTAAGCTTTACCTATGACACTTAAAACCCTTTCACCAGCCCTGGTTACACAGGATCCACATGGGAAAACAGAATTTTGGAGTTCTGCTACTTTGGATCACGTGGCTCTTGCCAGTATCGGCCAAGGCTTTATTTTTCTTGTTAAGCTCTGGAGAAAACAGCATAGATTAGTCAGATCTCCCCTCCTCTCTCCTCCTTTAGAGTAGATAAGCAGTACAGAGCCTGGGGAACCATAAAAGCAGCAGACTCTGCAGCTCTCAGCCAATGGGAATGCACTGGAATGGTGGCAGGAAGGGGGGGGGGGGAGTGAAGGCAAGCTACAGTCAGAAAAGGGATGGGGTGGGCCAAGAGGAAGAGCCTGTGCAGTGTTGAGGAGGTTTCTGTAGAATGGACTCTCCTCCTGAAAGGGTCAGCTGGCTGTGGAGCCAATGAGTCTCCTAGAGTGGGGGTGCCAAAAAGGGGTGGGAATGGGAGAGGGCTGCTGCAGGCTGGGGAAAGGCTGGCAACAATCAGAAACTTTTTAGATAATGATGTGGCAGTGCAGGAGCGGAGGCACTTACTGTGGGGCAGATATTAAAAGCTACACGCGGGCGTAGATTTGTGCGTGCAACCCGGCGCGCACAAATCTATGCCCGATTTTATAACATGCGCGTGCAGCCACGCGCATGTTATTAAATCCAAAGTTGGCACGTGCAAGGGGGTGCACACTTGTGCACCTTGCGTGCGCCGAGCTGCACAGCCTTCCTCCGTTCCCTCCGCCCCTCCCACCTTCCCCTATCTAACCCGCCCCCCAGCCCTACCTAAAATCCCCCCTTACCTTTAACTTAGAAGTTGTGCCTGCCTCTGGGCAGGCGTAGGTTGCGCATGCCAGCCAATGGCCGGCCCGCAATCCCGGGCATAGCGGCAAATGGCCGCTGTGCCTGGAGGCTCCAGCCCCACCCCTTCCCCGCCCCCTTTTTCAAGCCCCGGGACATACGCGCATCCCGGGGCTTGCACGCGTCGCCAGGTCTATGCAAAATAGGCTCAGCGCGCGCAGGAGCGGAGCATATGAGCAGCAGCACAATGAAGGAATGTGTGTGTCAGAGAGAGAGAGTGTGTGTCTTTCTCCATGACACAGAAAGACACCCATACACACACTTTCTCTATGACACACCCATGCACTGAGAGTGTGTGTGTGTTTGTGTGAGTGAATGTCTGTATCAGAGAGAGAGAGATGTCTACACACACCCTCTCTTGGACACAAAGTTTGAAAGAGTGTGTGTGGGTGTTTGTGTCTGAGAGACTATGTGTGTCTGATACTGGCTGGCAGTGTGGTTATCAAATATCTTGGCAACTGGTTCAAGAGCTGATTGGTTGACAAGAGACTTTAATACCAGACCAGAAATCCAAAATATAATTATGAGAGACATAACCAGACATGGGGGCAGATGGCAACCGATTGGTAATGTCCTACCGGGGGGGGGGGGGGGGGGGGAGCCGACACCACCAGCAGTGCCTGGGGGTGACAAAAACCTAAATCCATCCCTGACCCCCTCACATTGTACACCCCACACATATACCACCACATACACTCATACACCCTTCTCACACACACACACACACATACATACACTCTCACATACTCCATTCCACTCCACTCCCCACACCCCACACGTATCACTCCCCCCATACACACCTCACCCCGCATGCTCCCTAACACATAGACTTATAGCTGCCCTCACACATTACACACACATACTAAAACCCTCCCACACAATTTATTTATTTATTTAATACCCCATACATATGCACACCTACACAAACACCCCACAGACATCTCCCCCACATATCCCCCACACACTCACATATTCCCCACATCTCTGCCACACATACCCACATGCTTCTCACACACACACCCCACACCACACCACCAATACCCTCATAACCACCCACCAAAGATAAACACAAGCACTTCACCTCCATACATACTTCTCACAAACACACACACACACACACACACACACCCTCCATGTACTCTTACAGCATACACACATACACTTATACATCCCACATATACTTATACATCCCACATAAACTTACACCCCACCACACACCTCCACACACAGAAATGCACCCCATTCACACATATCACTCACATACCTGCTGCCAGTACACCCACACCCACATCTCCATAGAAACAAAGTAAATAAATGATGCAACTTCTCAAATCAACCCTTTTCTCCCACATGCTCATACACACACACACCCCCACACACATATGTATCTAACCATGTCCCCACAACAACATTCCATGCATAAACCCCCTCCACACACATCCATCATTTACACAACCCCTACACACGCAAACCCTATTGCAAGGTGCCCACACATGCTCCCTTACAACTTTATCCACTATTGACAAACATATAGCACATCACTATTGACAAACATATAGCACATCCCCAGAAATACACAACCCACACATCTAAATCCCAAACGCTTCTTCCCACATAAACCCCTATAACCCAAAAACAAACACACCACACATCATCTTCCCAAATACCCACACACACACACCTACACTACACACAGCCCTATACCCCTCAAATACATACCTCTTTACTCCCAAAAACACTCTACCACGCACACTCATCAATCCATACAAACCCACACATCTAAACCCCAATCATCCCAGTCCATACATGGCATCTATATCCATCTCATAAACCCACATCTTCCATTCCCCTAAACACATCTCAACTCTTCTGCAAATCTATGTTTGAAAGTATTTCCAAACCCATATACCTCTGCATGCGTTCCCTACATGTCTGCAAATCTCCATCACACCAGTTTTATTTTCTCATAGAACATTTCATTAAAAATATTATACTTTACATATGGTTTAAGGTAGGAAAATTATTTTAACAGCCATGCCAGAATATCAGATAACCTGTTATTTGCCCATTTGTGTAAAACATTATAGTATTGCAATAGAAAAAAATATCAAACGAGTGTCTAAAGCAGATGAAATTCAAGATGCTTATAGTTCAGATGAAAGAACAAAAATGACATTTAGACATTATCTGTGTTTGGTATTGAAAATGCAGTTTACTGTGATTTATGTGCTTAAAAACTGAAGCATACTACCATTATTCTCTACTAACAAAATAAATGATGGGGGCTTTTTTCTTTACAGTTCTCTTGGTTTGTTTTTTCTCTTTACCTTACAAAAAACTGGGGTGTTTTTTTTGTTTATACTTTGCAGGACTATCCATTAAAAAATATTATTTTTCTCTCTTCGGTCATCCACCAATCTTTTCTGTGTGGTGTAGTCCTGTGTCATCATTTTTCACACAAACAGTACCATGTACTCTGGAATACTCAGCTGCTGGCACATTTTCAGCAGTCATGCTTTTTTCTTTCCTGATGCAATTTTTCTATTCAACCTACAATAAAATATGAAATTCTGTGCTGATATGTTTGTAACCTAATATGATTCACACTATGAAAATGATTGTTGATGATATTTGAAACCTTTTTTTATACTGTATAGTGAAACACTGCCTGAACTCCTATCAATAACCAGCATTTCCCAATATTCTGCTCCATATTACCAAGGATTTTCTAGCATGGCTTACATTTTTCCCTGTTTATTCATGTAATAATAATAAAATAAGCACAGCAAGAATACTTTTTTTTTGCTTGTGAATGACAGCAGCAGTCACAAATGAGGAGAAAAAGGTACTTAAACGGGAAAGGATAAAACTATAGAAACAGATTCAGACATATTTTTTGGCATCTACAAGCTGAATAGCAAGAAGAAATAGGTGAGTTTTAATGAATTTTAATTTTAGTAAAAAGGAAATGTGACATCAGAACATATTCTCCTCAAGCACAAAAATTAACTAATTGAAAAGTGTTTTTTGTTAAACCGGTAAGGGTGGAAACTTTCAAAATAAAAGAAGTTATTTCAATCTGTAGATTTCCGATGTATAGTGGTCCAAAATCCATAAAGCTTCTTTGCTATCTCAATGTCTAAAAAAGACATTTCAATCATGATGAAACATTATCAAAACCTTAAGGTTTATGTCTTGAGAGCTCAGCCACTTCAAAAAAGATTGTAACAACCGGAGCCAATGATTTCCATACAAAAACTATATTATCTATTTATCTGTGCCAAGAACAAATGTATTGAAGCCAATGTGAGGAATCTGTGAGACAGGCAGATGTTCCTCTTTATAAAAGTGGGAGTAGGAAGACTAGTAGCTACAGCAGGGGTAGAATTTTTTTTTTCTTTTTTTAGAAAACAGGCGTTCGCCAAAAGTCTTTGGAGCCAGGGTGGTTGGGGGAAAGGAAGTAGGAGCTATCTTTTATAGCTGTTATTTTGTGTATTTGCTTTTTTAATGTGTAGGGATCCTTTTTTTCCATTCTGTGGCGTGCCGTGCTTTTAAACATGGCTAAGGTCATCTCTATTACAGAGAATCTCCAAAAGTCATCTTTGCTACAGAAAATGTCCACTACATCATCTTCTTGGCTACTTTTAAGAACCTCCACCCTGACAGGGATCTCCCTCTTTCCCCCTCCCCCCACCACTCCCACCAAAGAAAGGACTATTTATGCTTGCTTTTTACATTTTTCGCTCTGCCTTTCTTCCCTTCCCTCCAGCACCTTTCCCCCACCTTCTCCCTTCTTCTTTGTGGAGGGGAAGTTATGACTGAGTTTCAGTGAGGATGAGAGAGAGCAGTGGTGTGTGGGTTTCTGTGCGCTGGGACGCACGGTGCAGGAGCCGTGATGGCAATGTCTGCAGGAGGCCAAGAGACAGGGGGAAATGCTTGGCTCATGCCTTCAGGAGAACAATGATTCTCAACACGAGAGTTCGCATCCCAGTGCAACAAGATTAGAGATTTGAAGCTATGAATATAAATGGAGAAATTGTTCTGGCAACTCCAGAACTGAGAAGTTTCACTGAATAACATAAGAACATAAGAAATTGCCATACTGGGTCAGACCAAGGGTCCATCAAGCCAGCATCCTGTTTCCAGCAATGACCAATCCAGGCTACAAGTACCCGGCAATTACCCAAACAATAAGTAGATCCCATGCTACTGATGCCAGTAATAGCAGTGGCTATTCCCTACGGGGTAGATTTTTAAAAAGTGTGCGCACATCTATATGCGCGCTACCCATTGCGCGCATGATACAAAATCGGGGGTGGCGTGTGCAAGGGGGGTACATTTTTGTGATTTTCGCACGGCGACGCATTGGGGCCTTCCCCAGTTCCCTCCCAGTCCGCTCCAATTTAAGAGTGGACTGGAAGGGAACACCCCTACCCTAACCTCCCTTCCCCTTCCCCTCTCCTCCATACCCTCTAGAAAGCAATTTTAAATGTTTTTACCTTTTTTTTTCAAGTTACTTCAGGGCCCGACCTGAAGTAATTTGCAGACGCCGGCAGCCGGCTGGCGCGCAACGCCCCAAGACAGCGAACAATGGTGCTGCCCCAAACCGCCCCCCACCCTCTGGCCCGCCCCTTCCAAGAGGCCTGGCACTTGAGCACGTCCCAGCCTTTATGTGCGTAGCTGGGCGTCTTGGAAGATTCGCCTGGCACACGTAAGGCCCGGCCACACGCGTAAAGCCCGGGATATACGTGCCCAGGGCATTTTAAATCTGCCCTTAAGTCAACTTCATTAATAGCAGTTAATGGACTTCTCCTCCAAGAACTTATCCAAACCTTTTTAAAACCAGCTACACTAATTGCACTAACCACATCCTCTGGCAACAAATTCCAGAACTTAATTGTGTGTTGAATCAAAAACTTTTTCTCCAATTAGTTTTAAATGTGCTACTTGCTAACTTCATGGAGTGCCCCCTAGTCCTTCTATTATATGAAGGAGTAAATAACTGATTCACATCTACCCCTTCTAGACCTCTCATGATTTTAAAGACCTCTATCATATCCCACCTCAGCCGTCTCTTCTCCAAGATGAACAGCTCTAACCTCTTCAGCCTTTCCTCATAGGGGAGCTGTTCCATCCCCTTTAACATTTTGGTCACCCTTCTTTGTATCTTCTCCAGTGGAACTATATCTTTTTTGAGATGTGGCCATTCCATAGAAATTGAGTAAGAAGATCAATTCCTTGGAAAATCTGGGGTGAATAAGCATGATTTTTAAATATTGGAGTTTTCTCACAATAGTTTATCTATCTGAAGCTGGACTATAATGATGACAATTTATTTTTCTATTGGTTTGAGAACCGTGATCCTAAATCTCCAAAACAAGCCAAGAATGGGATAAGTCCTGAAAGGAGAAAGGATTGGTGAGATTAGAAACCTCCATTATTGCTAGGAGAAGTGCAACACTTGTACAGTCTCAGGAATATACTTTACGAGAGAAATAAAATCTGAATTTTCACATTTTCACATTTGGATCTGTAAATGTGAAACCAAAAGCTCAGCACAGCTTCCTATGACTGCATACTCGGTTGTTCCCATAGAGTAACTTTTACATTTTGTGTTCCATAAATAAGACAGAGCAGTTGGAACAATGTCTTGACTACACGCACATCAGCTGACTAAAGGAGAATTTATTTGGTCACCCTTCCATTTGAAAGCTTTCACTGGCTGTCCACTACACATCTACTTGACTACTTTTAAAAAGAACCTCCTCACAGAAATAAAAACGTCATATAAACAGAGATGAAAAATACAGAAATGGGGTTTGAATCTCAATATCTCAGGTACAAACAAAGGTGAATTTTCAAAGGGGTTTCCCATGGAAATGTAACATACTATTATAGCAGTTTTCAAAAGACATTTACCCACGTTAAAAGCATTTAACATGGGTAAAACCTACTGACAATTCAATGGCATATATTATAGCAATTTTCAAAAGCCCACTTACACGGGTAAAGTGCATTCACACATGTAAAACTCACTTTTTAGCATATAAATGCTTTTGAAAATCAAGCTCTTAGATTGTATGCCCTCTGGGGACAGAGAAATATCTTCAGTGCCTGAATTAAATCCGTTTTGAAGTGCTTGAAAAGTGGAATATAAATTAAATAAATACAATTAAATAAAGTATTTATCATTGCTTGTCAAAAAGAAGTCCAAGGCAACCACCGCAGATGTTCCACTTTACCTATTATGTGCTTACTTACCTAAATAAATGCGCCTCTAAGAGCCCTTCGACCCATAACTCGCATTACTTCATATGAGGTGTATTTTTATTCTTTTTCCCTTTTTTAAAAAACAGTTGGAAATAATCTTCTTTTACCCAATTTAATAATATAAAACTAATATTACTACATCTCCCGGGCAAAAAGTTGCTTTTAAAAGCTCAATGCTTCGTTTCCCAATGCCTTTTACAAAACAAGTGGAGGCTGTTGTCTGAACCATCTATAAACCCTATGCTTGTTGATATTAGGGTCATAGAAGTCAGCTTTTTAAAATGAATGGGGTGCTAAACTCCACACAAATTACCCTTCCCTTCTCTCACTGAAGGAGTTAGCTCAATATTGGGGGTGCCCGAGAACCCTCTACACCCACGGAGCTGGCTCCTATGATTAGGGTTACAGCCATGGCTACTTTGTGCAGGTTGCCCCATCTTTCTTGGAGGTCTTGTGCAGTCTTATCTCTGCTGTTTGGGTTGGAACCATAGCTACTGAGTGCATCATCACCAAATGCAACACTGTATTTAATCTAAAATATGTGTACGTCGCCCCTCGGAATAGTTCGGGGTGGGGTACAAATCACACACATAATAGAAACTGAACATTTATATGGCTGAAATGTGTTTGTCTTAAGGAGCTGCTATGCTTCTTAGATGGGTTTACTGCTTCAGGGTGACATCCAGACTACAATCCCGCATATACAAGACAGGCTAATGAACTGAGCTGTGCTTACATCTGGCATTTCTATACATGATGGGAGCAGGTGGGGGTATCTACCTCAGAAAGCACTGAGGTATTCATTAGAGGTAGGAACACTGGGGTTTCAGTGACAACAGAGAGCAGAAGCAGTGAAGCGAGTTGCCATGGTGGAACCGTTAGGCAACATTCAAATTGCTGGGAACCCTTCCTATCTCCCCAGCCTCTAACTGATCTATCTTCTTCTCTGATTCCTAGACCAATTTATTCTACTGGGTATGGAGCTTCACCCTTTGAGTAACCTGGGTTGCTTTGTTGTGGGTAGTTAAAGGAATGGTCTATCACCCTGCTTCCTCAGGCAGCCTTCAGTTCAAGTTTTGGTGGTGATTATCCTGAGAGGAAATCAATAGCTTCCATTAAATGCAAACAGTCTATCTTTCTATAAGCTATATAACATATCCTACAATCTGATGTCTTTGTGAAGAAAAGTACCTGTGTCGTCGTCATGTACAGTATCTGATATGCAAAGGCAAGGCAAGATCAGAAAAGGCTCCTGAATTTGGGGGGATAATTTTAAAACAGCCCAAGTAGGGGTAATTTAGCCCAAACTTTCAGAAGTGGACATATGTGCATAAATCCGCTTAGGAAATCTGCAGATTGTCCCGGTACATGCGAACTCATACATGCAGGAAGTTACACGCGCTCCTGAATAGGTGTAACTTTCTACATGCAAATGAACACACAGATTTTCAAAGATGGAAAGCATGCAAGTAGATGCTTTCCCTACCCTGACTCGGATCCCTGGAATGTCTCTTCCTAATTTGTGTAGAAATAGGTGCAACATGGGGCTTCACACATAGCTTTACATGCACCACTCCCCAATTGATTTTCAAAGCACTGCTGACAAGCACAAAACAGGGTTTTATATACGTAAGTCATATGAAAATCAAACTCAGCAAATACAAAATTCTATCCAAGCAAAAAGAATCAGAAGTCTATTATTGCCCAATGAAATTCAGTTCTGGTTCATCTCATTATAAGATTTCAAAATGCTTAGTTTAAAACATCAATATAAGAGCTACTAACATTTAGTAGTCAGGTGTGCTAATGTGCCTGTGTTATCTCTTTGATCTACCATTTGATGTTCAGATCATGATCTTAACAATTCATCTTATTGCTTCATCTTTGCATCAGATTTCACTGGCTCGCCTTTGAGAGCAAACTGAGTCTATTCTCAGCTTTCAAACTAAATTAAATTAATTGGAGCATTGTGTATTCTCTTTTATATTAAAAAAATGCTTTACAAATGACCATCTCAAAAATTGAGCCTAATATCAGATTCATGTATCGTAATTCAATAACTGCAATAATATCCATAATTACAATTTTCACAGGTATATTTATACAGCACTTAAGTAATTGCTAATACATGAAAGATTTTTTTAGTGCATTTAAATCGAGTAATAATCATTTAACTGTCTTCAATAATGAAAAGATAAAAGAAATGAAGGAGAGTCTGGTGGCTCAGTGGGAAGGGTTGTGCACTGAATGAGGGTTCCCAGGCCAGTCCATGTTATCCAGGGTCCAGAGAGAGAGAGTGGCCCCTGGCCAAGAACTGTCACTGGAATGACTGGACCGAGCTGGGAACGAGATATATAAAAATAGGGAGACGTTTTCCTATGTGATTTTGATTTGTGACTACATTTGAGTGTCTCTTTGATGGTTCGGTGCAAAGTTCTTCTTTGTATTTATTTTGAAATTGATAAGTAAAAAGCTTAAAAAAAAAATAGGGAAAAATAATATCCTCAAGTATTTGTGAATGAAGGCTTTCAGCACCATGGCTCAGCAGAGGCTGGCTTCCCCCCAAGCTGGAAGCACAAAACGACAAGAAGAAACTGCTGGACCAAGAAACAAAAAAAGGTACTGAGAGGTTTTAGCCTATTGTGTACTCAGCAGTTATCACACAGAAATCAGCAGGATGAAAATTGCACAAAGGCTCTTAAAACCAACAGGATGATCAGTGAAGTTGTCCCTTATTTCCTTATCAAGCTTCCCAGAAATAAAAGCCTTGTAGATGCAAGGTTGAACCTGAGCCAGCGTACATAAGGTTGCTGACATTTTATTAACAGCTCCATTAAAATAAACAAGAGTCTGGCCAAGCAAACAATCAAAAATCAATAATAGCTTTAAATTAAGTGCTGTGCAATACTGGAGATAAACAGAGTGGACATAGGCATTTTAGCAATCGGGGTAGGCAATGCCCTCCCTCCAGATCCTCTGTTTTAGTTCCCTTCTCTCACTGCTTCCCCCATCCCAGATAGTAGGAGGAAGGTGCAAACTCCCTGGCTTGTCACTGGCTGCTGGTCCACGCTTGCGTTTAAGCCATTTTCCACCCCAAAGGGCCTTTGCATTCTGGGCAGCTGCCCTTCCTGCTCACAGCCTGGATACAAGAAAACGAAGTGATCTTCTTTCTCCAAATCCTGTATGATTATATCAAAATGATACATTTGAATCTGTAAATATGAAGAGATGGGAATTTCTTTACCAGCTAAGCAACATCAAGTTTGCAATTAAAAAAGAGATAAATGGCACCCATGCAGTTATATTAACAAATGTTGTAAAAACTGTCATAGGAATGACCAAAAAGGCAGGCCACCCTAGCTAAGACATCTCAACATTTTAAAGCAGAGTGTTGAGCCTGGCATGCCTCGTCTGACCCCTGATAATACATATGTAAATCATAAAAATAATCCCTAAAGAGAGGTATTACAAAAAAAAAACTGTGGAGTTTGGAAAGCAACATTTTTAAATAAAGTTCATCATAATGGTTTAGGATTCTTTTAAAAATGATTGTCCCTGTTATTTCTGGATTATTTTGGGGGCCTTGCCTCTTGTTGTTCCTTAGCTCTCCAGTGGACTGAGTCAGGAAGAATAGGATTGCTGACAGAATCCAGCGGGGGACTGAAAAGATAAAGTACAGAAGCACACGGTTCTCAAAGCCAGGAAAACCACTTATTTCTAAGAAATAAATATTTTATTGAGCAAGGAGGAGCTCATATTGGTGTTCTGTTTCCCTGTCCTCTTTCTACCGGATAGGGAGGGTAGAAAGAGGAGCTGCTACGGAGAAAGGTCGTTCCCCGTAGCAGCTCCCGAATTCTGGAATGCACTCTCTGTTCATTCGTGGCAAGAAACAGCTACCAAGAAGAATGAAAAACTTACCTCTTTAGGCTGGCTTTTTAATAAACCTGTTGCTCTTATCAAGGCTACACTTTTATAGCAGCAGTTTGTGATATATTTTACTTTTGTTTTTATTAGTTTAGTTTTTTAGTGTCTGTATTGTACTGCATTTTATCTCTGATTTATATATTTATTATATGTTTTAAGAATTGTATTGCCCATGCAATTCTGTAAATCATTCAGAGCCCTGTGCACCGAGCAATTCATAAATTTTAATAAACTAAACTAAACTAAAACTAATCACAGCACCTATGCACCTATCTTAGCAGAATCCTGCCTCTACCCTCTCTAGGGGGCTTCCATCCAGATATGAGGCAGGCCTGACCCTGCTTCGCTTCAAAAGATCCAATAAGTTTAAGTCCCTAAGACCAGGGTGACAAGGGGCTGTACTTCTGGACTGAACTAATTCAAGAAACATCTTTAGTCACCGCCACAGCGTATGGTAAGAATAGATGCTCTCTTGGTTGTAGCAACTTGGAAGACTGCAGGGGAAGAGGTGGGCAGCAGCTGGTTCCCTTCAGTGAGTGGCCAGCAAGATCCTCATAGGTTACGGTGTAGAGGGGAAAAGAGGAACCAGAGGGAAAGTGAAAGACAGCCATGGTGAGTTACTTCACTGGCCTGTCCCCTCTCCCTATAGCGCTTCCTAAGCTGAGGCGTATAGCCAGCAGCCTACGGTGTGCCTGTGTGGTGGACGGCCATTACAGGTTTATGCTTCTCTGCTTCTTAAGCTCTAACCTGCAGGGAGAGGAGGGTGGCAGGGATGAGAGAACACAGACAGAGCTCCCAGTTCCGCTTCCTTCTACTGCTGTCCTTGCAGCAATTAAATAACATCTTCTCAATTTGGGTTTCTACTGGCATTAATGTGGTTTGGAGAGAGAGAGAGGGGTGATAGAGGGCAGGGGAGGGGAAGGGAGGGGAAGGGAGGGTGTGCTACCTGGAGAAAGGGATGGGGAGGTGAAGAGCTAGGATGAGAGAACGAGGGAAAGAGAGAAAGGGGGATGAGAGAGGCAGCTTATATGAAATGGGGGCACAGTTTAGGAAAACTTGCCCCAGGCATGCAAATCATCTTCCCTGTTTTGGGTTCCAGCTTTTGGCTGCTCTGTCCAGAATCTGAACTAGGAAGGGAGGGAAGCCAAGATTTTCATGGGTCAAGCAACCATATACGCCATTTTAGTTTAAACAGTTATTTGTTATTATGTAACTTTCTACCCTGATTTTTTTCCATTTCTATCCGTTCTATGCAAACCAATGTGATGTCCATACTAACTTCGGTATATAAAAGTGTTAAATAAATAAATAAATAAATAAATTCATACATTTATGGGGAAGAAACGTTTTGGTGGAAGTTATATGGGTAAATTCCCAGTGCTGAAAATTGCTTGCGCAAACTCTTTCACGCTCTCCCTGAGTTGCTAAGTTTAAAAAGGCAGGTATATGTAGCTGTGGAAGAAAGAGGAAGTCCCAGAGACAGCATGAGGACAGGGGAAAGTATATGCAGGGACTGATTTTCATATTCCTCAGATAAAAAGTGCAAAGTCTTCTGATACTTTGTAACTGCACATCTTGTTGAATCTAATTTTCAAACCAAAACTATTTGGGCAGTTTCTTTTTGAAAATCAGGAGATGTGCATTAATCTAGAAACAACGTGAAAAATGCAATGAAACACTCTTTCGTTATGCATCATTTCAAAATGAAAAAAAAAAAAAAAGGAAAAACCCAATAAAATGTGTTCCTTTTTCCTTTTCAGAATGCAGCCCCCAGCCTGCTGGCAAAGTCACCAAAACGCTCCCCTCTGGTGCAGCAGCAAAGAAGAAATTACTCCAGGTCATCCTCATCACCCCCACCCTCCCCTTATTCATGTTACTCTAGCAATAGGGTCGAAGAAGTCGAAATGGGGCAGGATTGATCGACAAATGCTCCTGCCCTGCTAGGTTCTGGGTCCTGGCCACTGTCACTTTGAAAATAGGACACAGCCAGGCAAGAGCAATTGAAGATCGCTCCTGCCCCATTGAAAGTTCTATGATCCCCACGGATGGGTTAAGATCATTACATGGAAAAGGGAGGGATGAAAACTACATGCAGGGAACATTTTTTTTTTTTTATTGTAGTAGTTCTGGGGGAGTGGTGGGGGAGGGGGAACTAGGCATTTTCTTTCCTTTCCTATTTTATGATTTGCTATTTATTTCATTTCAATAAAACAAAACAAAATAAACATCAAATAGAAAGAAAAACCAAATTTAAAAACCTGAAGGAAAGGAAATAATGAAACATTTTTTTTCCTCTTCTATTGAAAATTAGCATGGGTAAAAAATTGCTTTCAGACTTTCAAGCTACCTCAGAGGGGCTTTTGAAAATGTCCATGTAGTGAATGAAAATATGAATGTAAGAAGTGCCATGCTGGGTCCTGCCAATGATGTATCAAGCCCAACGTCCTTTCTCTGACAGTGGCCAACAAATCCCATGGGGAAATCCATTTCTTGTCGCTCATTCCCAGAAGTAAAAGGAGGCGATTTCCAAGTCTACCTGGCTAATAACTTTTAATGAACGTGTCTATCAGAAACTTGTCTAAATCTTTTTTTTTTTTTAATTAACTATTGTGGAAAGCAAAAGCCATTTAATTAGATTACACAAAGAATTTTGTTACACGGCAGGTAAGAATAGTGGAACAAAGGTAATCACCAATGAATGAATAAATGTAGATCATATTATTGCACAGAACTCAGCATAAGACTTTTTAAAACATGATAGTTTCACATGCTGTTCTTTTTTCCTTTTTTCCTTTTTTCCTTAGTCTGCCCAGTGACAAGCCAGAATAGAAAGAGGAAATCTTTGGCTGACTGCCTGATAAGGCCAGTGCCTAAACTGGGAGTCATGCAGCAACAGGATGTCTCCTAGAAAAACTGCAGCTTAAGGCATGAACTTTCTGAAGCTGTGTATTCTAAATAGAATAATTTAACTTGCACAACTTGGACTAGTGTCCAACAGATCATCAGAGAAAGAGCACTTTAGCCATTTCATGCTGATTCTCTGGGCCTGCGACTCCCAAATTTCCCTCACAAAAGGGGGACTGGGAGGGAAGAATCTTTGTACAAATTATTATGCATAGTTTTAATACTGCAATTCTATTTACCTTTACTGACTTAAGCAATATTTGCTGTAATACTGTTTTGCTTTTGCTGATATTTACAATATTTACATATTTAGTAAACCAGGTATTTATTTATTTATTTATTTATTTATTTTATTTGTTCAACTTTATATACCGACTTTCAAATACATATCAAGGCGGTTTACAAACATGGAATCTGCAGTAGCAAATTCAATATAAAATAAAAGTAGACAACTTATCTAAATTTTGCATTCTTTCAATAACTAATTTAAAATTATAATAAAATAAAACAATAAAAACATTTTTTTAAAATACTTAAACATTTAAAATAAATCTACAGTACATAAACCTATCCACCAACGTTCCCTTAAGTAAAATTACCAGTTCTCCCCTAACTGTAATCCTCATTTCCATATTATAAAGTACCTCCATTGCTTCTGCTGAAATATCCTAGTGACATATCAAATAGTTTGGCTAAATGCCTGCTGGAATAGCCAGGTCTTTATCTGCTTCTTAAAGTTATTGATGTTATCTTCTAGATGAATATCAACTGGGAGTGAATTCCACAGCTTGGGACCCGCCAGGGAGAGTGATCTCTCTCTCACTGAACCCAGATGCGCTAGTTTGGGAGATGGAATTGTCAGTATTGCTTGTCCCAGTGATCTCAAGTTTCGGGCTGGTACATGTATACGTAGGGAAGCATTCAACCATTCGGAATTGGAACCATAAATGGCTTTATGGATTAGTGTAAGACACTTGTATTGAATACGATATTGTACAGGAAGCCAGTGTAGCTTCATCAATACGGGGGAGATATGATCGCATCTATGTGTGTTGGACAAAAGTCGGGCCGCAGCATTCTGCAATAATTGCAGAGGGCGGATAGTAGATAATGGAACTCCAAGTTGTGTTTGTGTGTTTGTGTTTGTGTTTGTGTGTTCTATGATGTAATACACCACCACTCATTCCACCATTTACAACTATATAATTAAAGGTGAATGTTTAAGAGCCCTATGATCACCAAAACCGGCAGATATGCACGTCTCGGGATGGCGCATGCCACATGGATTTTATGAAGTTCCCAAGTACATGCTTATCTCTTGGTATGCACAAAATCAAAAATTTTAAATAGGAGCGGGGTGTGGGCATGGTCTGGATGGAGCATGAGCAGGACATGGGTGTTCCAAGAAGGTGACTTGAAATGTGCACTTAACTATTTACACATACAAGCGTGCTCCGGGGTCCCCTTCTGCATAACTTTACTTCTGCTATAGATGTCTTGGAAGTTTTAAAATAAATAAATCACGGCTAGTCAGCAGGGTTTGAAGGGTCAGAACTAATTAAGGTAAAGGGAGGAAGGTTAATTAAGGGGTTAGGAAGCTGGAAGCCTTTACCTGGGGGAACTGGGAACTGACTGGGTAAACTGGTAATTGCATCAGCACGTGTATTGAATAAAATCCCCCCACTTACATGCTACAGCTGGAATTTGCATGCACAAGTGTGCGCACATACAAAATTGTATACACATGCACATGCATACAGCTGTTTTTATATCATTTATTTATTTATTTATTTTTGGTTTTTATATAACGGAAGTTCCTGTATACAATACATATCACTCCGGTTCACATTTAACAGAGATAACTATCGCCGGGGAGGCGGTTTACATGGAACATATCGAATATAATGAACGGATAATAATCAAAGTACAATCTATTATGCAACAACTAAGATCAACTTAGAAAACAACTTGGAACATATAACTAACGCAATATGAACATTACAATATTGCTGTAAGACAAGGCTGGATGTTTGTTCTTCTTGTTTTTAGCTCTCTGGGAAAGCTTGATGGAAAAGCCAAGTCTTGAGTTTCACTTTGAAAGTAGTATGGCACGGTTCAAGGCGGAGGTCCGGTGGTAGTGAGTTCCAGAGAGACGGGCCCGCTGTGGATAGAGCGCGTTTCCTCAGGGTAGATTTTGCAGGTTGGATGATCATTCTGTTCTGGTATGCCCTTCTGGTTGGTTTGTTAGAAGAGTATAGTTGAAGCTGGAAAGTTAAGTTGAGTGGGGAGATGTTATGTAGTGCCTTGTGAATCATCATGCAAGTCTTGAACTGAATCCTATATTTGATGGGAAGCCAGTGGAGATGCTGGAGGATTGGGGTGATAAGGTCCCTTTTTTTGGCATTGGTAAGGATCCTTGCAGTAGCATTCAGAACCATCTGGAGTGGTTTGGTAATGTATGCTGGAAGGCCCTGCAGGAGTGAATTACAGTAGTCTAATTTAGTAAGAATGATGGCTTGGAGTACTGTGCGGAAATCCCTGTAGAGTAGAAGGGGCTTTAGTTTCTTTAGCACTTGTAATTTAAAGAAGCATTCTTTTGTAGTGTTATTTATGAATTTATTGAGGCTGAGTCTGTTGTCTAGTAGTACTCCCAGATCTCTGACTTGAGGTGCGGTGGAGTATCCTGAGGTGTCTGGAGAGTTACTGGATGTTGGCGGGGCAGATTGATCCGGTGCTATTATGAGAATTTCCGTTTTTTTTGTGTTTAGCACCAGGTTGAGGCTGGTTAGAAGATCGTTGATGGATGAGAGGCATTTTTTCCAGTAGGCCATGGTTTTGTGTATGGTCTCCGTGATAGGGATGAGAATTTGAATGTCATCCGCGTATAAGAAATGGGTGAGCTTGAGGTTAGTAAGTAGATGACAGAGTGGGAGAAGGTAAATGTTGAAGAGGGTGGGGGAGAGTGATGATCCTTGTGGTACCCCCACATACGCTCAGATACACATGTATTTTAAAAAATGACTATGTCCATTTGCGTGAGCCGCCATACAAGCAGCTGTTTAAAACTTACCATCCCTGCATTAACCAAATTTTCTGTCAAAAATTCCACAGATTAATTGTGTGTTGACTGAAAAGATTAGTAGCATAAACATACTGGAAAAACTGTAATGACTACTGATGATCCCACTTGGCAATGATTTCTCAAATATATAATGTTTATTTGTACTTGTCTGCAGTCAGGAAACCTAGGATTCTGTTTAAGAAGATTTATTACAGAAGTTTAGTGTTTTCCTTAAATCATTCATTTTATTGGGATTATGGACAATAGTTAATATGTATGCTGTTGTTAAAAATGTGAAACTGCCCTATTTTAGGAAGTTTGTTGAAATGAAAAGGAAATCACAATGAAATTTTTAATTCATCCATCAACACTCCGTTTTATCTTCTATGCTCAGAAAGAATCAGGAAATAAGTATTGTAACCAATTCAATGCATGGGGAATGAAAATTTGAAATCCCATGGTCAGTTTACAGATCTTTGGTACTTGATACCCATGGACCTTCAAGTCAATTTTTAGGGAAACTCTAAATTTTCAAGTCATGTTTTTAATACTTGCATTGTGTCAAACAGCTTCTTTCGGAAGCTTGTTTATATATACAGGCAACATACTGAGGTAAGCTTAGTTCTTTTTAATCAGGTGAGTGGTGCCCAGACAAATAAGACTGTTTCTCTATCTTTTAGGCCACATTGTCTTGATCTTTGATTGCATCTCTTGGTACTTGATGATCTCTCTCTCCTTATAGGTACAGAATAGTCACTTAGGGGGTCATTTATGAAAGTGCTATATGGCATTTTCGCATGCAAAATATGCTATTAACGCATGTGAAAGCGCCATAACGTTTGGTGAGATGCAAATGAGAAAAAGGGGAGGATATTTTGGCCAAGTGGGCTGGGCTCACAGTTTTGCAAAGCCATATTACATGGCAACTACACTTTTTCATTTGCATAAAACCATGTAATAGGGCTTTATCACAGTTACAATGTTTTTCACACATGCCATTTTGAGCTCCTGGTGAGGAGAGAGAGAGAGAGAGAGAGAGAGAGAGAATGAGAATGAGAATGCCTTCCTCCTAGGTAGATATTTATATGTCTATAGGAGGCCCACCTAGTAACTCGAGATGAGGTTTAGGTATTAGTGTAGGGGTTAGGGGCCACTTTAGACATTCAAAGTGAGACGTACGAATAGAACAGTGCTCTCTTATGAAGATTTGATGACCTTCGGAGTGAGGAAACTCATCCAAAGATGAGATTTGTGCAATGTTCTCTCAACCTAGCTTGATGTTACCCAGGTAAAGAGTCCATCAAGCTAGGTTGAGAGAATATTGCACGAATCTCATCTTTGGGTGAGTTTCCACACTCCGAAGGTCATCAAATCTTCACAAGAGAGCACTGTTCTTTTCGTACATCTCACTTTGAATGTCAAAGTGGCCCCTAACCCCTACACTAATACCTAAACCTCACCTTGAGTTACTAGGTGGGCCGCCCATAGAGATATAAATACCTATCTAACATGAGGGCATTACAGTTAGGTTCTCTCTCTCTCTCAACATGGTTCCCCACCCCCTGTGGTTGTATGTAGGAAATGCATCAATTCTGGCACTTATCACAAAGTGCAAAAAAGTTATCACAATTTGCACTAAGATAGTGCTTCACATAAGTATTAGTGCAAATTGCAATAAACTGCCTATTACCATAAAACACACCCCTTTTCCTATTGCATGCAATATTTAGTGCATTTTGATAAATCCAGGCCTTAGTGCTAGCAATACTGTATTTGTCATTTTCTCCTTTTTCACTATGTCTAGTTTTCTAATATCCAGCATTTAATTGGTCTGGGAATGAATAATTATACTCTATGATTTATGAGAAGAATGTATGTAACACAGAATGACAATAACTATAAATATAAAGTAAAACAACTGGCAGTGGGAATGGGGATAGAGCTTGGGGCAAAGTTATGGGCAGAGTTGTGGTGGAGCTCGGTTGGCTCCCCCAACCAAAAAGATATTCCACTGCCCCTGTGCAAAGGGTCATGGGAATTTTTTATGGGGGTTCATGGCTCGTGTGCCTCCCTCCTTTCTGACACCTATGCCTCTGCATGGTAGTGCATAGCACTGCCAATGAGCCACAAGGCTGGTCTACAATACATTCAATTTAATATATTTGTTGAAGGGTAAGCTGCTTCTTTCTACTCTCACCAGCTTCTCATAGTAATCAAAACCATTATGACACTACAATTTTTAAACAGGGTAATTAGAACATAAAAAGTTTAGATCCATTCTAGAAAAATTAGCTTTCCTAGCAGTTGGTTTATAAAAGCATTTTCTAGCTGTTTTGTTTTCTTTTTCTTGTCAGCAGCAAAATCTGAAGTAGCATTTCCTGCTGTGTCAGCAGTATGATATGAGAATGCAACGAAACAAATGTTAACTGACAATTTCCAGTTTCTGATGGTATGTAAACTGGCTTTTACAAGTAAAGGGTCTTTAGTATGAAATAATTTCAAAGTTGACAGTTATGCACTTTTGTAATAACTGTAATATTTCTACATTACATATTTTAAAATCCATTGCAAGGTGTGATGATTCTTAAGTTTGTCCATTAAAAGTTATTGAAAGCTATTGTTGTACATGCACTTTCAACATGACATAAGGCCCTTCTTTAGAGGCCAGGATCCAGTGACTAGATGGGCTAATGGCCAGAACATGGCTGCTATACCTCGCATCCACCACCTTATGGCCAGCCTGTCTCCACCCCTCCCAAATTGCTACATAACTGCTCTTACATAAGCTTAAGGTCAATAGAAAGGCAGAAGGATCTCTGTGCCAGCAAATCTCCTGATGTTGGTCGGCGTTCCTATCGCACTCAAAGCTGTAGTCACGACTTTGGATGTTAAGAGCTGATGCTAAACTTACCATCATCAAACAGCGTCTATAGTTTGGTTTTATTTTCTTCATTATATTCACCGTTTAAGATCCTTCTTGGATAAGCCTGATCTTTAAAAAATTCATCCGTGCCTTTGTGCTGAGCTGGATTGGCAACTGTAATACCTTTTATCAGGGGCTTCCAGCAGTCTCATTAAAGTGACTGCAATTTTACAAAGCACTGCTGGAAAAGTGATTTACAGTGGGAAGAAATATGACTTATGTCAGTCCGCTATTCTATAACTCAACTGACTCCCTATCCTTTGCAGGATCCCTTTCCTTTGTAGGATTTGCTATTTAGATCCATATACAAGGGTCATGCACAGAATCTTGCCAATCATTTAACCCCCAGCTCCCTCCAAAATCCTTACACCCGTCATAATTAGATCTTTTAAGAGTACTTGTCCTGTCTAGAATTGAGATTTGAAACTACTCATCATTTAGCATTCAGTTATCAAGATGCATTTTTTTTAAATTAATTGCCCACTGAGATTCACACAGAATCAAACTATTCAAAATTATATAGGGGGTAAAAACCTGGCTTTTCAGACAGGCTTTTAACAATTAGATTTTATCTAATGCATATGATGATTCTGTTTGTATTGATGCTCATTTAATATGAGACAGCTATTTTATTTGTATTATAGTTTTATTTTTCATTATCATTTTAACTTTGATGTTATTAGTTATTAGATATTGAACTGTAATTTATTTTTTACTGTATGTTATTTATATTTTATTTTTCATGCTGTATTTATTGTGTTTACATAAACTGTTTAATTTTATACTGTAAGGCATTGTCAAATTAACTAATTAACTTCAGCTGCTTCCCTCTCCTCTCCACATTTCTGGGGGGGTGGGACTTGGCAGGACTTTGAACCCGTAATGTTGAAATTTCCCCACTGCAAGCGAAAAAAGGGATTTGCATGGGGGGGGGGGGGGGATAAGCCAGCAACTTGGCTGTCTATTTCGGCCTATTGCTGACTGCCTTGCCATCTCATTTTTCCCTGATTGAGCTTCACTCTTCTCACACCCCATAGAACTGAGATTTCCTTTGAGCTACAGGGCTGAGGAGGTTTAGTAAGATTCTTTTGTTGCAATATAGCAGATGTGGATACCCATATAGGCCACACAGCTGAAAATGTATGTTAAGTGGTAGAGGTCAGGGACTCATGTGGATCTGATGGTCCATTCCTGCATTCTCCATAAACAGATGGAGAACTGTAAATAATGGGCCTGATTTTAAAAAGCATTTACTCGAGTAAAAACCAGGTTTACTGGAGTAAATTCACTTTACTTGAGTAAGTGGGTTTTTGAAAATTGCTACAATATATGCCATTGACTTGTCTATAGGATTTACTCACATAAGTGCACTTTACTTGAGTAAATGGCTTTTGAAAATTGCTACAATAGTAGCTACATTTAAGCATGTAACTCCTTTTGAAAATTACCCGCAATGAGTGGGAGGCTCTGGCCATGCCTTGGTTTCTACAGCTGGAATAGGTCAGTCTAAATCTTCAACTGGCAAGATGTGGCCTCTGCAAATATATAGTGGTTTTCACGAGCAAGAAGTAAAATGTGAAGTTGAAGACAGTTAATGGAGTGGCTTCAGATAATCACTTCACTGTGACACGTCGGTGGATTAGCTTGTACAACTAATCCTACAACAGAAAGGGGACAAAATCTCTGGATAAAAGGTCAGCAGGTTAATGTACACTTTAAAGCTGTCATTATGTACCCTGGGGTTCACTCTTAATATGTAGTTCATTCTGGTTATTATGAGGTAGATATTCAGTGGCATGGTAAGCATCAAAGTTAACTGAATAACTTTATATATTCAGCAGCACTTACCTGCGAATAACTGGATAAATTTATTTAGTTAGTTTTAGGCCTGCTCTTCACCCTAACCAAACTTATCAGGGTATCTTTAGCTGGAAAGCGCTGAATATCAGTACTCTCTGGCTAAATTTGACACATTCTCGCCCTCCCCCCACTGAATGTGTCTAACCTTGCCTATTCTTATATGGATCAATTTTGTCTTGGCAACTACTTTTTTCCTGCAGTTACCCAGACATCTTTTGATATTGACCTCTCAGTTTATGTAGTTACGATTAGTGAAAGTAATTAAATAATGCATTGATTATATGCTGCGGCATGCTGTGCCCATGCATTCCAAAAGAAATGTTACTCTTTCAAAAGACTGTGTTAATCATTCTTATGTGGTCACTAGGAGGAAGGGCAAGTCACCAAAATTGAGTGGCTGGCCATGTTGTATCATCTATATCATCTTGAAACCTCATGCTGATCATCATCGTTTGATAATTCTTAATGAAGGTACGATACCAACTAATACAAAGATATGATAATCCACAAAGAATCTAGTTCTCTACTGGTCCAAAAAGCTACCAGAACTTTCCATGTATGTATAAAATGATCTGCTATTGATTTTGTTTAGTCCACTGCTATGCACTTGACAGTTATTCTGCTTCAAAACAACACTTGAAAATAGCCAGCTTATAAGACAGCTCTTGCATGCAGAGATGATCTCGTCGTAATTTATAGTATTAATTTATAGCACAAAACACATTTAGTAGGAAAACCAACCTGATTTCTTTTTTTTTTTTTTTAATTAATTATTTCTGTTAACACCTTATATTCTAGAGATGTGATTTGGCCGAACCTTTCGGTTCAGCCTTCGTTATCGGTACGGGCCATCCATTGCACGGGCCATCCATTACTCCTACCGTGTGACAGGGGCTGACCAATGGCACCGATAGCCCCTGTCACACATTAAGGGCAACTGGCGTCATTTTAATTAGTGGCAGCCGACGGCCCGAGAGGGGGAGATCGCTCCCGGGACCTCGCTAGACCACCAGGGACTTTCAGTAAGTCTTGGGGGGGTCAGGCAGGTCTTGGGGGTCGGGAGGGTGGGGAGTTACAATTAATTAAATTTGAAGGGTTGGGGTGGGTTTGGGTTTTGTTTTGTTTTGTTTTTTAATGTGCCCTTTTTCCCCTCCCAAAAATGATACGAAAATCACATGAAATTTTGTGGGTTTTCTTATCGTTTAGTCACCCCCGAAACGTGATGAAATAGGAAATATCGTCTCTATTTCCTATTTTGTCGCAAATGAATGCACATCCCTATTATATTCTCTTTGAGGTTTAAATTACTGACTGAGCTGCCATGTTACTATCTAACATCCTGCTGGGCCAGTGAGGACCAAGTATAGGGTTACATCTTCAATTTAGAGGAGGGAGAGTTGGGGAGGGAGAGAAAAGAGTCCCAAGAACAAAGTGTTCCCAAACTGTGGTGAAAACTAACTTTAACATTATCATCATCATGAGAGAAATCACCCCAGGCCCCATACTTTCCAAGGACTAGCACTGATTCTCTCCCCACTTCCTTCTGCTAGCAAAAGGAGAGCAGTGCTTCTTACCTGCATCTGTCTCCTCCTATGCCAGTTTTAATCTGATGTCTGGACACTAGGGATTTGTAGACAAAATTTTGTTTCAGTTCATATTTTAATTTGGGGGTATTCTTTTTTTTTTTGGTTCATTTTAATATTTATTCTGGTTTGATTTGTTTGCTGAATTGAATTAAACATTAAAAAAATAGGGCTTCCATGGGCTCCTGCTACTGCTTCCATGAGTCTCCTAGGGAATCCCCAGGCCCTCTGACCCTCCCCCACTACCAATAAACTGGGTCCAGGGCTTAATTGGCATTAACAAATTTTTTTTTCTCTTTGACTCCATTTACTACCAGCAGATTAAAGGCACTGCAATGGGTGCTACAATGGCCCCCAGTATCACATGCCTATTTGTGCCTGATTTTGAAGATAAATTAATTTATCCTTCTACTTGGTGGTCAATGATTTATTTTTGGGGTCGTTACATTGATGATGTTTTCTTGATTTGGTTGGGAACAGACGTTCAGTTTTTCATGTTTCTAGACTGGTTGAACAGTTGCAATCCCCATCTGCAGTTTAACTTTAACATCCATCCCTCTGAGATGTCTTTTTTGGACATCTGCATCTCTCACGACTCTTCTAGGTTTGTTACATCTATCTTTAGAAAAGCAACCGACCACAATACTCTTTTACGATTTGACAGTCATCATCCCCAAATTTTAAAAAACAATATTCCATCTGGACAATTTTTAAGGTTGAGACGCCTTTGCTCTACTAAATTTGAGTATATTTCAAAAGCACATGATGACTCGATTTACAGAGAAAGGTTATCCCCATGCACTCTTAAAGAAAGCATTTAAGAGAGCTCTTTTTGCAAATTGTGAGCTACATTTTACACCCCAACCCAGATCTTCTGATAGTGTATTTAATTGTATTTTACCCTATTCTGTTCACAGTAAATCAATTGTCTCTATTATCCGTCGATATTGGCCCTTGCTATCTATACATGATACTTTCAAATTCCCACTCTGTTTCACTTTTCATAGAGGCAGAAATCTTTGTGATTATTTGGTCTACTCAGAATTACGTCCGTTACATACTTCCCCTTCAGCTTACAATGGACACCGCCCCTGCGGAGGGTGCTCATTCTTCCCTTTATCATTATCTTTAACTTCTTTTAATCACCCTCAATCCAATAAAGTATATGCATCGAATTTCAATTCCAGCTGTTTAACCTCTGGTGTATCTATGTTATCCTTTGTCCATGTTTAAAGCTGTATGTTGGTAAAACTACAAGACCTATAAAGATTTGGATTATTGAACATAAATCCAGTCTCCATACTCTCCGTGACAATGCGCCTCTTGTACCCCATTGGATAGAACAATCACACCATACTTCTGACCTCCGTTTTTTTATAATTGATGTTATCTCTCCCCCACTTTGTGGGGGTGATTTTTCTGAAATTCTTATTCGCAGAGAACAAAAGTGGATTTTTAAGCTTAACAGCAACACCAGATGGGTTAAACAAATAAATGGAATGGTGCTTTTTTTACTTAATTTTCCATTTGTTTATTTTTTTATTATTTTTTTTTATTTTTTGTTTTATTATTTATCATTTTTTCATCATTTTTTTCATTATTTTTTGTTCTACCCCCTTTTTTTGAGGTTATGTTCTTTCTAATATTCCCTACTGCGAGTGTTTCACTTATGTCCTATCACTACTTTTGACCTTAGTGTCTCAGCATTTTGCTTACTGATTCAGTTCCCTGATTGCTTGTTAAATTGATATCAATCTTATATTTTTTATTTTTTTATTGTTTATTTTGACACACTAATGTTTTAGTCGTACTGCTGAATCCATCTCTATTTTTGTACATGTTATTCCTTTGGAGTTTACCTTCATGCTAAGTCCACCTTTAGGTCCTCCTTTTTACCTTCTATTTAATTGATGAATTGTTTTTGTAGTCTTCTTTCACTTCCGACATATAGGGGCGGATTTTTAAAGTCCTGCTCGCGTAAATCCGCCTGGATTTACGCGAGCAGGGCCTTGCACGCCGGCGCGCCTATTTTCCATAGGCCTGCCGGCGTGCGCAGAGCCCCAGGACTCGCGTAAGCCCCGGGGTTTTTTGAGGGGGCGTGTCGGGGGGTGTCGGGGGGCGGGGCCGATCGGCGCGGTGTTTTGGGGGCGGGACGTGGCGTTTCGGGGGCGGGCCCGGGGGTGTGGTTTTGGCCCGGGGCAGTCCAGGGGCGTGGCCGCGCCCTCCGGAACTGCCCCGGGTCGCAGTTGGCTGCAGTTTTTGAGTGGGTGGTCTGGGAGAACAGGTAAGGATTTAAAGTGAAGTGCTATAAAGCCCAGGTGAACTGGAAAAGAATATGGTGAACTGGTGGAGAGTCCAAGTACTTGCACATACTTTCTAAAATAACTAACTCCGCATTTAATGAAATTCAGAATGCTGTGATGCTGTAATCTTCCCCCTTCAAAAGCAAAGCCTATCAGTTGGAGAGTCTCTGGGAAGGGCACCATCAACAGAATTTTTATTTATTTTGTTCTTATATTCTGCAAACTCTGACACAATTGTTTAATGCAGATCACAAAATAATATGCATAATCATCATAAAACAAGTAAAACAAATACAGAAGATCCAAACAAGACAAAAGATCCATGATAAGTACTGTATACAGAAAGACAAAAGCTGCATTACCAAGGAAGAGTAGCCTAGTGGTTAGAACAGCAGGTTATATACTAGAGAAGCCAGGGTTCAAATCCTACTGTTACTCCTTGTAACCTTGGGTAAGTCACTTCACTCTTCATTGGCTTAAGAACATACTCAGGTGGTGAGCATCCTGAGGACAGAACAATACCTGAATCTAACACCCCCATAAGGTACAATAAAAAGGCATGAGCTAAATACATTAACTGAAAACATCAGGCATGGGTGTTCACCAGGATAGATCATGCTTTGCCATGCATCTTTCCTAACACTAGCCTACAACTAAGGGCCAAGTACTACCTCACCTATAAAGAAACCTATGACCAGAACCATCCAAACTAGTACCTGTCCTTCATCTCAAGAAGCTGAAAAAACTGGTATTACCTATGAGATTGGTATACTATATAACATGCATTTTATTAATTTAAAATTTTTATTACCCCCCTCCCCCCAAAAAAAAGAGTTTGGGGTAAGGTACAATAAAAATACACATAAGTCAAAAATATAACACTGGCAAAACAAAATAATACAAATTAACGAGCTGTCAATACTACACCTCCAGGGAAAATACACATTTTAATGCATATCAACTGTGAACTTCATAGACACGAGCAGCATACTATTATGAAACTTTCTACGACAGGTGACTCGGCATCTTAGCCCACTGACACAAAAGCAACATTAAATAACAAAGTTTTAATAAATTTCTTAAATGCTTTAGTATCTTTTATGATCCATAAGCTAGCTAGTAAAGAGTTCCATAGAGTTGGACCAAATATAGATAATGATCACTCACTTATCACTGACACCCATGCTATCTTCGGAGAGAGAATATCAAACAAAAAATGAATGGATGAATGGAGGGGATGAACTAGGGAATGGATTAGCAAAGTTGAACTAATCCATGATAATATGACATTATTGAGGAGGTTGTGTATGATGGCTGCTATTTTGTATTGTAGCCGCTACTGTATTGGAAGCCAGTTAATTAAACTGCTGAATTTTGGATGATTTGAAGGTGTCTTAATGTATTTTGTGGTAAACCGGTATAAAGGGAATTATAATATTAGACAGTATGAGGGTTTGGAGAACAGTGGAAATATCAACTGGTCCAAGAGGGGTTTTAGATGACATAGCAATCAATTTCAAAAATGAGTTCTGGCCTACTAATTTGATCTGGAATACCAATGTTAAATTTAGATCCAAAATTACTCCCAGATATCGCACCTTCTGGGATATTTGAATGGTATTCCTATCAAACTGGAAAGAAGAAAGACTAGGACAGGATAAACACCTCCATTTTCTGCACATTTAGGGACAGTTTATTGCCGTAAAGTCATCTTCTGACAGATGATCAACATGTTAAAGCAAAGTGTAGAGTAGCAGACCATGATGACTTTAGGGGGAAATAAAACTCTATGATGCCTGTATATAATTTATATGATACACCTAACTGAGCAAATAACCAACAGCGTAGAATGAGAAAGACATTAAAGAGAGCAGCAGACAAAGATGAACCTTGTGGAATGACTGAAAATATGGGATACTATGAAGCTGTATGTGAGTGGTCATTGAGATAAAATGTGAAACTAGTTATTAATGAGTCAGCAATCCCAATCTCTGACAATCACAAAGGAAGAATGTTGTGATTCAAAGAATCCTAAGCTGCTATAATATCAAACAATATTAACATTTAACTTGATCCAGAATCATAACCTCGATGAATGACATCCAAAGTAGAAAAAAAAAACATGAAATTTCCAGAATCCATTCTGATGTTGACCCAAAATGCAGTGCTCATTGAAGAATTGGAATAGAAGCCTCAGCACTGCAGATTCAATAACTTTAGTAATGAATGGTAAGGAAGAAATGGGATGGTAATTGTAGAAATCAAAAGAGTCTAAAGATTTTTTTTTTTTAGCATAGGCTTAACAAAGGCATGCCATGCTTTAGAGAGAATGGAAGTCAACTAGATTGTCACTGCACTATGACTTCTTTATGGCATTTATGGCCGGTTTGTATTGTGAAAGCTATTGCTTATCTAAATTTTGATTTTCCATTGTTGGGGGATTTATCCCAGCAAGCCTCTGCTCTGCACAATAGTTGTTTTTAAGTAAACCAAAGGACATTCATTTTACATTTAATTCTCCAGAATTTTAAAGGGGCCAAATCATTAACTATAGATTGAATAAAGCCATGTCATTTATCAAGTACTATCTCAACTGTATCTGCTTCAAAGTTGGTCAACAATGGTATGAGGTTTCCCTTAGTTAGCTTAGGTTCTATGTAACCGCGCTCATATACCAACTGCTCACCTGGATCAGCTGTAAGAAGAGAAGTTAATCCTACTGTGATATTGATTAATGAGTGATAAGACCAAAGTACTTTGGATACCTGTAAATTAGATAGATTTAAAGAAAAGATGGAAGAATGTGTGTCCAATGTGTGTCCTGCTTTGTGGGTTGGACCAGGGCTGGTGCTAGATTTTTTGCTGCCATGTGAGAATAATTTCTATGCTGCACCCCCCCCCTCCAATGATTCATTCAGTCTCTGTCCCAGGGCCATCATATAAAGCCCAGCTCCCTCCTGCAATCTATGTTTTAAAAAACTGACACACTTCTACCCCCTCATCTTGGTCACATATGCAGAACACAGATGGAACCTCACCAAATACTGAATGAAGAGATCAGAAAGTATAAACGGAAACGTGCTGAGAAGAATTGAACTGGAACCCAGAAAAAGCCAGCCTCTACGTGCAGAGCAACAACGGAAAAATAGGAACATTACCATTCTTCATAAAACATTTAATAATAAAATCAAGAAACATAAAACATCAATCATATTTAAATCATATTTGTAAAAAGTGTAAATCTTTCAAACCAGTTAATGAATAAGAGTATCCAAAATTTCCCAAACACCAATAAAATATTTCAAAACATCTGATGAATAAAAAATTCAATAATTAAAAAATGTTCTATTTCCCCTCAAAAAATTAAATATTTCAAAAGAGCAGAAACATCAAATTAAACCTAATAATTAAAACTAATAAGGATTGAAAAAGAATCTTTTGATTTCCAGTCACCCTGAGATCATCGTGGATTGGGGGAGGTAGGGCTATACAATTTTTATCTTCCCTCTCACATGTACGCACAATAACACATTCATTCTCTCATATACTCTCTCTAACATACACAGGCTCCTTCTCCCTTACAGATACATCATCAGGCCAATACAGTAAAGTTCGCGGGAGAGCGGGCGAGCGCCTGCTCTCCCGGCACGCGCACAGGCCACTGTCCTGTGCGCGCGATTCAGTAAACCAAAATATTTAAATTAGGGCCAGCGGTAAAAAGAGGCGCTAGGGACACTAGCGTGTCCCTAGTGCCTTTTTTTGGACAGTAGCGACGGCTGTCAGTGGGTTTGACAGCCGACGCTAAGTAGATCAGATTTAAAGCTATTAAATACTGGATGTTTAAAGAAATTAGATGGAGGTTCACCCCAAGAAGCTGGGCCAAAGATGGGAAAAGCATTACCCTGTAATTCAAAAGGGGTTTTGTAATAAGTTATTTTTCTCTCATCAATTGAGCTAAAACAGTAAAACACTATCTAGAAATAAAGAAGATTTTGAAGACTGGAATAACAATTACAGAGTTTGTTTGTATGCAAACCCATGACAGAGGGGTTTTTTTTCTCATCTTTCTCCTTTAATTAGAAGTCAATTTATAGATTAGTGCAGCTATTTTAAAACAGGCATCAGTCCCAACACCCCTTTTCTGTATTTAGAGCATGGAAATGATAGTGGAGAGTACTGCTGCTGTGATTCAAAGATTTTGTTGGAAAAATGACATTAGATTTCCAGAAGTACATTAGTGCATAGGCATCACTGATCCTGCATACTTCCCAATGGCAGTATTTTCTTAATGATGTATAGGTTAAGCAAATCTTACAATCTTTAATGCATACCTCTGCAGTTAGATTTCTATAGAGAAATTAAGATGCAAAGTAAATTTTTCCCAAGCTTGTTTTTTGGGGGGGGTTTTGTATTTTTTTGACTGGATCTACAACTTTTACTACTTAACTGCATGTTTTTGGAGCCTCATTAACATCCTCACTTCAATATATAACCTTTGTACAGCTAGTTCATTGTTTGCTCTAAGAAGAGATACTAATGGTTCCCTCTTGCCACCACATAGTGCTGTGGGCTTCAGAGAATTGTCAGTGTTATTTAATCTTTCTCTTCTAGGTCACCAGTTTAAAACCAGCTCACTTGTTAGTAATTTTAAAAAGTGGCATATGTGAAACAAATGCCCAACAAATCTGTGAATTTTGCTGCACACATGGCCACTAATTTATAAAGAAGCTCACATAGGGGCCACTGTCCGACACAGGTTAAATAGGCGCTAATCCACCCCTAATGCAATAGGGGCATTAGCGCCTATTTAACGCGCGTCCGATGTGGAGTGAATGAGTTAGCGCTCATCACATGCAAATGCTTGTGAATGAGGCTATTACTCATTCACTTCAAATGCAAAAAAATAAATGTGCGTCTCAGACACACATTTATCGCTCAGCTATTAACGCCTGCCTGGAGTGGGCATTAATAGCTGAGCGCACTGAAAAAAAGTACAGAAAAGCAGAAAAAACTGCTTTTCTGTACTTTTTTAAAAGTTAAAAAGAAAAGAAAAGAAAAAAAAAACCTCTGCCGGCCGCTTTGAAGACCGACGCCGATATGCTCAGCGTCGGTTTTCGTAACTGGCCGGCTGCAGTAATGAAAACCGGCTGACTGCAGTTATGAAAAACGATGCCGAGTTTATCGGCATCGGTGTTCATAACCGGCATACTGACGGTAACCGCAGGGTCGCGTTAGCAAGGAGGCACTAAGGTCACGCAAGCGACCCTAGCACCTCCTTGCTAGTGTGACCCCTAATTTGCATATTGCATGGCTCCCCCCCATGCGAGCGCCATACGTGCATTAAGAAAGCGGGCACTGAAAAGTCAGCACCTGCTTTCCGCGAATAATATTGCATCAGGCCCACTGACAGACACTGCACTGCTATTGCTAACAACATTTTATGTGTGGCAGACCCCCTGGTCCACCACCAGATGGCCCTAGGTTCATTATCAGGAAAATAAAAACTCAGTGATTCCTCCATTCCTTTTCAGCCCCTCCCAACTTGGAAGGCTGTAATTGGTTCTCTCAGGGTACTTAATGAGGTGATCAGTAAGTTCAGTGTGGTCATTTTTAGTTACCCCTTAGTAGAGGAGGTTCCCTTCGGTACACTCCCTGTCTGAGGGCCTGCCTCAGTTTTGGATGAAAGATCGATTTTTGCCGGATTCCTTTTTTGGATTTTCATTCTTGGGAAAAACCTTGACTTCTTCAGAGAGGTTCATCCACAATCCCGGGACTAGGGGCAGAAGACCTGTGAGCCATCCCTCTAATCCCTAGGGAGGGCAAGCTCCAGTGACAGCACTGCCTAGAGTGGGATTTTTAATGGCTAGTGCTTATCCTGTTTTTGAGATTGGGACAGTTGTTTAACCCTTGGACCCTTTTGGAGAAGGCAACACCCCCGGACCCAAAGGACAAGGGCTGGAGACCTGGGAGCCTTTTTCTACTCCCTCGAAGAGGTAAGCACCAGTGACAGCATAGCACCAGCCACAGAGATCTTTGAAAATATGAAGGTATTCCCATGTTGTTTGTGGGGAGGGTTTTTGATCCACCCCTCCTCACTGGGAAACAGGGCTGGGACAGCCAGTTTCTCATTCTCCACAAACTTTTCCTTCAGAGAATTTGCAGACCACTGAAATGAGGAAGAAGGACCAAGATCATGAAGACCCCCACAGGATCTCCAGCCAAAGGGTCCAGGACACAGGCTGGGTGACTGGGAGACTGGGAATTAAGATCTGCACTTAGGTAGGATTTTTCCAGGTCTAAGGGGAATCCCCACAGGTAGGTTCTCCCTGGCACCCTGGGGCAGTTTATACACCTAGAACACTCCTGGGGGAATTCTGCGCAAAAAAATTTAAAATTATGTGCACAAAAACTGAAAATTCTGCAAAATTCTGCAAACTTTATATTGGTCAAATAACACAATTTACACATTTAATTACATTTTAAATTATTACAGAAAAAAAGTTATTACTTAAAGTTGCAGAATTTTAAATATTTTGAGCAGAATTTCCCTAGAAATTCACTGTAAGAGTGTCCCTTCCACTCGCTCTCCCTACTCCCCTGGCCACTTTGCCCTCTCAGGCCCCAACTCCTCCACCTGCCAGTATCTCTCCCCTTTACCTCTAGGCTCAACCCCTTCCACTGTATTGCCACTCTCAGAGTTTGACTCTGTTCTCAGTACTGCCCTTCACACAGGCTCCCTCTGCCCCTCCCTCTCTCACACACATACTCCCTCTCTCTAGTGCACATACACACATCCTCATACAGGCTCCCTCACTCTCTCGCACGCACACACATCCCTCATACAGGGCCGTCTCTCTTGCATACACACCCACACAAGCTCCCTTCCTCTTTCACACATACATCCTCACACAGGCTACCTATGTCTCTCTCTCACACACCCCTTCACACAGGCTCTGTCTCACACATACACAATCCCTTCACACAGGCTAGCACCCTCACATACACACAATCCCTTTTTCATACACACGAACTCCCAATCTCTCACACACATACACACTCCTTCACAATTTCCTCATATAGGTTCCTTCTCTCTGAAACTCACACTCAAGCATCCCCCAGCCCCCCTCTCTTACCTCCCAAGCTCTCTCTCACACCCTCCTGCTCTCTGTCACCCTCCCCTCATATAGGCTCCCTCTCTGAAACCCACACTCAAGCATCCCCCCCCACTCCCCCTCTTACCAACCAAGCTGTCTCTCACCCTTCCCCACACCCCCTTTCCTCTCTCACACACACATTCTCTCTCACTGGCATGCCACGGGACGTGCTCCATTCGCAGTGAAGATGAAGCCCCAGCACACCATTTGCAGTGAAAAGGGAAGGTCCCCATGTGCCGTGGGATGTGCTCCGTTCACGGTGAAGATGAAGGCCCGGTGCGCCGTTCGCAGCAAAAAGGGAAGGCACCCGTATGCCGTGGGAGGCGCTCTGTTTCCGACGAAGATGAAGGCCCGGGCGCGCCGTTCACAGCACACGGGGGCCTTCCCTTTTCGCCGCCAATGGCACGCCAGGCCTTCATCTTCGCCGCAAACGGAGCGGGTCCCGTATGCCATGGGACGTGCTCCGTTCACCGCATGCCGGGGTCTCCTCTGCTATTTTCTGCACTGAATTTGGCAATTCTGAGCAGAAAATGGCAATTCTGCGCAGGGGTGGAATTCTGCGCAAATTCTGCGCTCCGCAGTAGCGCCGAATTCCCACAGGAGTAACAGCAGGGTAAACTTAAACCCAGGACCATGAGAGAAAGGACACATAACCAAAGGAAGATTAACAACTGTAAACCAGACAACTATAGTATCAACCGTTTAGATAAACCCAACTTTGATTTAAGTTTAAAGAGTCAGTAAACTTTTATTTTGAACACCCAGTACCTTGTCCAGCTTGTTTGTCTCAGGCACAGCATTAAGGTTATTAAGGATGAGGAGCTAGAAACACAAAACCACCTGGGCCATAAGCTGGAGATTTCCCCCTCAAAAAGGACCCACCCCTTGGGGCAAAGAGAAAAGGGAGAAGCGCTAGCGGAACAGCTGCAAAGATAAAATGAGTTTGTGTACCCTTGGGAAGCAGAATTCCCCAGCAAAGGGTTACATGTGTAAAGTTAAATTGAATAAGATCCTGTCTGTTGTGAAAACAGACATGTAAGCGCTTTCCAGGAGAGGTCGGATGCTGGACTGCCATCTTTGACTAAATTCCAATTCATGGAAGAGCAGCAGCCTGACCAATATCAGTTCTACCTGAAATGCCAAAATGGCTAAAAATATAATTTTACTCAGGCTGTGTGATATGGATGAAAATGAAACTGGCCCAGTCCTCCACAATATTTTCCAACACCAGTGACAACCAATATCTACTGGGCCTGGATAAGAATATTATGAGGAAAAATGTTTGAAGAATAAGAACTACTTAGGAAGGAAAAGAGCCTTCAAAAGATGGGTACACTAAAAGGACAAATTCCATTATCATAAGGAAGCAAAATGCATGTGCAAGCAATTAGTTGGAGCATTTCTTAAACATTTCCAGCTGCATATTTTTATAGTGCACGTGCCATTCTGAATTTGCTTTACTCAATTGTGAAAATACAAGATCATACAAGAGACAAAATGCTCAGTAGAATCTATATGGATAGAAATCCCATGTGAGTTGGGTAAGAGTATAGTGATAGGAGTATACTACCGTCCACCTGGACAAAATGGTCAGACAGATGATGAAATGCTAAGAGAAATCAGGGAAGCAAACCAATTTGGCAGTGCAATAATAATGGGAGATTTCAATTACCCCAATATTGACTGGGTAAATGTAACATCAGGACTTGCTAGAGACATAAAGTTCCTGGATGTAATAAATGACTGCTTCATGGAGCAATTGGTTCAGGAACCAACAAGAGAGGGAGCTATTTTAGATTTAATTCTTAGTGGAACGCAGGATTTGGTGAGAGAGGTAACAGTGGTGGGAGCACTTGGCAACAGTGATCATAACATCTATTAGTTAAAATTTGTAGCCTATCATTAAAATCATCCATTGTACCTGAAGACTGGGTGGCCAATGTAATCCCAATTTTAAAAAAGGCTCCAGGGGCGATCCAGGTAACTATAGACCAGTGAGTCTGACTTCAGTGCCAGGAAAAATAGTGGAAACAATTATCAAGATCAAAATCGTAGAGCATATAGAAAGACATGGTTTAATGGAACACAGTCAACATGGATTTACCCAAGGGAAGTCTTGCCTAACAAATCTGCTTCATTTTTTTGAAGGGGTTAACAAACAAGTGGGTAAAGGTGAACCGGTAGATGTAGTGTATTTGGATTTTCAGAAGGCATTTGACAAAGTCCCTCATGAAAGGCTTCTAAGAAAAATAAAACGTCATGGGATAGGAGGCGATGTCCTTTTGTGGGTTACAAACTGGTTAAAAGACAGGAAACAGAGAGTAGGATTAAATGGTCAATTTTCTCAGTGGAAAAGGGTAAACAATGGAGTGCCTCAGTGATCTGTATTTGGACCGGTGCTTTTCAATATATATATAAATGATCTGGAAAGGAATACGACGAGTGAGGTTATCAAATTTGCGGATGATACAAAATTATTCAGAGTAGTTAAATCAGAAGCGGATTGTGATACATTACAGGAGGACCTTGCAAGACTGGAAGATTGGACATCCAAATGGCAGATGAAATTTAATATGGACAAGTGTAAGGTGTTGCATATAGGGAAAAATAACCATTGCTGTAGTTACACGATGTTAGGTTCCATATTAGGAGCTACCACCAAGGAAAAAGATGTAGGCATCATAGTGGATAATATTTTTAAATGGTCGGCTCAGTGTGTTGCAGCAGTCAAAAAAGCAAACAGAATGTTAGGAATTATTAGGAAGGGAATGGTTAATAAAACGGAAAATGTCATAATGCCTCTATATCGCTCCTTGGTGAGACCACACCTTGAATTCTGTTTACAATTCTGGTCGCCGCATCTCAAATAAGATACAGTTCGATGGAGAAGGTACAGAGAAGGGCAACCAAAATGATAAAGGGGATGGAACAGCTCCCCTATGAGGAAAGGCTGAAGAGGTTAGGGCAGTTCAGCTTGCAGAAGAGACGGCGGCTGAGGGGGAATATGATAGAGGTCTTTAAGATCATGAGAGGACTTGAAGGAGTAGATGTGAATCGGTTATTTACACTTTCGAATAATAGAAGGACTAGGGGGCATTCCATGAAGTTAGCAAGTAGCACATTTAAGATTAATCGGAGAAAATTCTTTTTCACTCAACGCACAATAAAGCTCTGGAATTTGTTGCCAGAGGATGTGATTAATGCAGTTAGTGTAGCTGGGTTCAAAAAAGGTTTGGATAAGTTCTTAGAGGAGAAGTCAATTAACTGCTATTAATCAAGTTTTCATAGGGAATAACCACTGCTATTAATTCCATCAGTAGCATGGGATCTACTTAGTGTTTGGGTAATTGCCAGGTTTTTGTAGCCTAGTTTGGCCTCTGTTGGAAACAGGATGCTGGGCTTGATGGACTCTTGGTCTGACCCAGTATGGCAATTTCTTATGTTCTTATGTTCTTGCACAACGATAGGAGCTCTTATTGTGTTCTGCAAGCTCTGATAAAGTGTGACGTGCATTTTTATACGCCAGAAGCTTTAATAAGTCAAATGTGACATCTACTCAAAACCCATTCTGCCAAAAACTTGCTGAAACTACAGCATTTATACAGTATGTCAGTTATGCTTTAAAAGTGTTCAACAAAGAAAAAAATGTTTTTTCCGTATACATTAGCAAAAAAAATTCTATATCACTTTATATAGAGCTCATTATCAAGGGTAGGAAGAGGCATGAAAAAAATCATCCAACAAAAACATAAAATGAGCAAATTTTAAAGCACCAGTTGAACAAGCATTACCATGGATGGGTCTACTTTTTACATGTATAAACTAAATAAAACAGCCCTTTTTATATTTTTGCTTACAAATCTGGTATACTAGTCTTTTGTACTTCTTCTCCCTCTGCTCCTGCATCCTAATGTCTAGGGAGAGTATGAATGATACATTTAGAGGACAGGTTTAGCAAAACAAAGGCTGCCCTTTTTTCAAGAGCTCTGACACATTTGGTGTAAGTGATGTGCAGCTGGTTAATGAACTGAGCCATTCATGTCTTGCCTTTGTAAAACTGACATAAAGGAGGCTGAAGCAATAGCCCCCATCTCTGCCAGTGATCACTGTATGAAAGAAAATATAAAATCCATAGTCAGAACAAAAGGGAATGCCTCCCATTTCACTTTTCATATCCATCTCTATAAAATATCACTGTCACCCTTCAGTGGTTTACAAGCTGAAAGGTAAGTCAAATGGAAACACAACTACATGGCAGAAACATTTTTTTTTTTAAACAATCTTCCTGCAGTGGAACCAATAATATTTTCCAGTAATGCTGGAGGGTAAATCAAGGACAGAAATGTTTTTTTAAAGTGAATTATGTTGCAGCATTTTAGACTTTTTCTCCAGTAAAAAAAAAAAAAAAGTGGCTTTCAAAATATAATATATCTACTCCATCAAAATCCAAGATGTGGTATACTCTCAAAGAAGCATGTTATTAGCATAAGAAATTAAACCTAAAATGTCAAAAGGCTTGATTATTAATAACATGTTCAAAAGGTTTACAAACTCACTAGACTCCCTAATAAAGTTCATATCTGTGGCAGAATAACTGTTCAGCGTTCTAACTAAATTAAACTATGCTATCAATTCAGAAATTAAAAGACTACTTTGAATTATAGAATAACTTGCAGTGCAATGCTGAGATTAGTACTGAGATTGTGAAATACAGATGTTATACAGGATGAGCTGTCAACCATGGGAGACCTTATGCAGTAACTGAAGAACTAATGCTGCATGCACTAGAGTTCAGGATCAGTTTGAAATTTGAACTGAATGGGGTTTGCTGGTCTTAGCTCAGCAGACAGAACAAGTTCATGTTACCTCAAAAGGGAAATGATTGGGATTGCTAACCTATTCAGAAAGAAATCTGTACTAAACTAAAAGATAAATTACTTCTCAGGTTTAGGAGAATGGGGGGAGGGGCTTTCATAAGGCTCACTGTGAATATGCTTTGTAAAGCAAGGAGGAGAGGCTTGCTACTTGACTTTACTATAGAAAAGAAAAACATATTTTCATTCAAGTGCAAGAATTCTCAATAAGATAGTATTCAAGTCCTAAACTGCAACCACTACATCAGGTTACCTAGACTACTGTAATTCTCTTTATTTCAGTCTATCTCAATATTCCGGGAAAGCTTTACAAATAATTCAAACCTCCACAGCCCATCTACTCACTGATACTCCCCATAGAAACCACATTACCCTAATTTTGAAAGATCTGCACTAGTTACCAATTTCTGCCCATATTAAATATAAGGTTGCTGTTAAGATACATAATTTGCCGCCCCCCTCCCCCCGCCCCCGGTTGCCCTGCCCCCTACTGGCTGGAGTCAAAGTAGTTTGACTCCAGCCAGTAGTCGTCGAATGAGGACGGATGGATCGCTTGTCGGTCGGCAGCAAGAGGGTCACCGAAATATCCTGCCGGCAGCTCAGCACCTGCCACTGTCACTGCCGCGGCAGTGGCTGTTTCCTCTCTCTTGCTGCCGCGGCTCCTGCCCCCGGGACCCTGGCGCCCTAGGCCCTTGTCTAGTTCACCTAGTGCTTCCGCCAGCCCTGAATTTACTATGTATTCATACTCCCGCTCGTATTCTTCGGGCCTCTTCTCAATTTCGTCTCCTCCAAAAATAGCGGAAATGTTTGTTCTCTCTTTTCGGTCCTACCCTTTAGAAGACCCTCTCTCTGTGTCTCACGCAGGACAGTGAGGTATGAGGAGAACAATTAAAGACCTTTCTGTTTGCAGAGGCATTCCAGTATAAAAACACATTGCTGTTTCCTGACACACAGTAATGGAATTTGGTTTGCTATTTTCATGTCTTTTATTTTTTATTTTATCAATTTTTTTTTTTTAATGAATTATGCCCCAGACTTTCTTGGAAGGGCGGGCAATAAATGCTATTTAATAAATAAATAAACTTCAAGCATCGACAAGGGCTGGAAAAAGGTGACAAAACCTCTTGCTCACAAACATTGACCTGCAAAAAACATATAAATTCAAAGGCATCCTTAACAATGTCCAAGGTCTCGAAAAATCTTCACGCTCTTCATCCTTGCTGTTGACCACAGGGAAAGGGAAGAAGAGACAGAACCCGGCTCTTCCAGACTCTGGGGTTTTTCCCTTCCAAATCTCCCAAACTCCTCTCTTCATCAGGCCACTTTACCAGCGGCAGAAACCACAACTCCTGATGTCCTTCTGGGGAGAGGCAATGACCCTGATCCCATGCTCCATGGGACATTTATAATCCCCAGAAGCCTCTCCCAAAAAGGTAGGGACAACTCAAGGAGAGGAATCCAAAATGCCCTCCCCGCTATCTATGATGGAAAAAACCCAGAAAAATCCTAGTGCCAGGCAATTTGTTTGTCTGTTGTTTATAAAACAAAACAGAACAAAATATTTTCAAATGAAATTACATCCCCAAACATGGTAAAAAATCTCTTTTAAGAATGGTTTACATGGAAAGGGCAAAAAACATCTTCAATAAAGTAAAAAAAACCTTACCTCATGCTATTAGAAAGAAATCTGGATTTCTGCTGTCATAAAAGTGATGGGATTTTCAACCCCACATTCAACATACCAGCATCCTAAAAGAAGAACTACTGTTCATTGTAATTATCAGGGCCAGTTCAAGGGTTTTAGGCCCCCCCAGGCAAAGTCTCAGTCTAGCCCCTCCCTCTTACACACCTGCCTATCCGTGGCAGCTCTGACAAAGCACTCCCTTCCCTACCCCCCTCAGTCTCCACTTCTCTCCTTTCTCCCTTTGCCTCCTCCCCCAGTGCCCAACAGCCCTATCCAGAGCTTCTCTAGCTGTCTTCCCCACCCCAGCATCCCCCCAATCTCTTTGCTCTCTTTTGATGTGCCCAGCATCCTCGCTTCTCCCTTTACTTAACGTGTCCAGAACCCTCTCTCTTTCTCCACCACACCCTCACCTGCCCTGCACCCTCTATCCAGAGCTCCTCCTACCACCCAGCTTCCTCGCTGTCTCCACCATCTAAATCTCCCCAGCATTCCTTCCTTTCTATTTTGTGACGCCTTAAAAGTGGGGAGGCTGATTTCCGGGGGTTTTGCCACTGTCTAGTTTGCCTAATGCAAGAAATGGCTATGAGGTAGATTTTAAAGGTGTTGCTCGTGCCAAAAATGGCCACACACGCATCTATGTGGGCCACGCGAATTTTAAGAAGCCGGGAAGGGCGCGTGTACGTGCGTGTAGGCGTGATCAGAATAAGGAGGTAGAAAAGGGGCAGGTTATGGGTGATCCATGGGTGGTGCCAAGACTGACATGCATAACCACAAATTTTGCAAAGGTAATACATATATGTTGCCTGTGTAACATTGCTACTGCTCCTCATGAGAGAGAGAGACAGACAAACAGACTTGGTATAAGATCAGTCTGATACTCTACATATAGGGAATATATATAGAGAGAGAGAGAGGAGCACTTTGAATCGGGGTGGGTGGGTTTTTCAGAGGTGGGTTGTTACAGACACATTCAGAGGTATTCATACTAAAACTGACATCAGTAAAGAATTATAGCGTTAAAAGTGATGAAAAGGAGTAGATTTGTACAATGCAGGTAGCACCGCAGTATACAAATCAACTCCTCTTGTTAGAAACAATCCCAGTCAAAACACCTCCCTACTTAGACATATCAATATTTGGTGCAAGATTAAATGCACAAATGATATTACATTTAGACAGGCAATAGGAAGTGGAGACGATGAGCGGTATACACTAGGGCAGTGGTTCTCAACCTTTTTCCCATCGTGACACACCTGACAGACCACACTCACATGTGTGACACACTGCTCATTACAATTCACGGTGAAAATAAAAAATAAAGGCCCAGTATTATTTTTATTGTTAAGAATGACACAAGGGAAAGATACGTATTCTGTCTGAACAGAAATTGCATAAATAGTAAACATCCCACACCAAAACAGCACCAATCTCCAGTACTCAAACAGTAAACACCTTACTTAAAAAAGGCAATACTGAAAATATTACACCAGGCCTTAAGACCCAATACACCTCCTATTAGGAAAATGGGCCAAGTCAGGCTGCTATAGAGCCCTACACAGAAACTACACGCCAGCAGAAAACCTCACCTGAATCACATGTGCTGACCCTCACCTAACAAAGAATAAAGAGACCAAAACGCATAACTAGAAGTATGCAGAAAAAACTGAATTGGAAGCCACAACAAGCCAGTCTCTATATGCAGTGTAATAAAGGAAAAAAAGAAACATCGCCAGTCCTTATAAAACAAATCAAGAAATATAAAATCAATAGCAGTAAAAACCATACTAACAAAAAGAACAGATTATTTCAAAACAGCTAATGAATGGAATATCCAATAATTTAAAACTCATAGCAAAAATTTCTAGATACCAATAAAATATTTCAAAATAGCAGACAAAAAGACACAGTAATGAAAAATAATAAGGATACAAAAAATGTTTTGCTCTGCATACCTGGGAACATTTGATATCCAGGTGCCCTGAGATTGTTTTGAATTAGCAGGAGGAGGGATGGTTTGCTTGCAACTTTCTCCTCTCTCACACTGGCTCTCAATCGCTCACATATACACATGCCTTTTCTCTTTCTCTTATATAGGCTCTTAATTACACATTTACACACATGCTGTCTATCTTTTCACGCTTACACACACAGGTTTTCACTCACACACATGCATGCTGTCTTTTTCTCTTACATACAGACTCTCATTCACATGCTTACAAACATGCTGTCTCTCTTTCTCTCATTTACACACAGGCTCTCAATCACATACTCACATGCTCCCTCACCTAAACAAGCTCTCAATCACACACAGACACACATGCTCTTTCTCTCTCTTTCACACAGGCTCTCAATCACATACTCACATGCTCCCTCACCTAAACAAGCTCTCAATCACACACAGGCACACATGCTCTTTCTCTCTCCTTCACACAGGCTCTCAATCACATACTCACATGCTCCCTCACCTAAATCAGCTCTCAATCAGACACAGACACACATGCTCTCTCTCTTTCTCTCTCTTTCACACAGGCTCTCAATCACATACTCACATGCTCCCTCACCTAAAAAAGCTCTCAATCACACACATATACTTTTTCACACAAACAGGTTTTCAATCACAAACTTACATTCATGTTATCTCTCACACACAGGCTCTCAATCACACACATACTCTCTTTCACAAATACAGGCTCTCAATCATTCACATACATGCTATCTCACACACACACACACACACACACACACACACATGTTCTCAAACACATATGCTTGCTCATTCACTCACTCCCCTCCCCCTCCGAACTAGTGACAGCAGTAGCCTCCTCCCAACACTAAAGGCAGTAGTAACCTCCTTCATTTTCAGCCCTCGCGGAGAAAGGAGTCCCATTAACCGTGAGGGTTGATGTTGTTCCTCATTTTACTCCGAGCCGTGCTGCACAATCTTCAGACCATGCCTCTTCTTTTCTTCGGGCCAATGCTGCCCGCACTAGCATGGTCTCTTCTTCCTACGCACGCACCTGCTGCTCACCACTTCCTCTTCCGGGGCACGGGAAGAAGAGAGCATGCTGGTGTCACTGACTCCAGCTGTCCTGCCACTTTCCGTCCGGGCTATCAGCATTTTAAGCCCAGGCGGAGGACCTATTTCGTTTGGGTAGGGGGAGCACCTGGGTCAGCAGAGGACCGGGAAGTGTGGCAACACACCTGTGTAATCTTGGTGACACACTGGTGTGTCGCGATACACCGGTTGAGAACTGCTGCTCTAGGGGGGTAGATTTTCAAAGCAGCGCAAGTTATAAAATTGGGTGTACATGTGTGCGCTACCCGGCGTGCACACATGTACACCGGGTGTACATGTGTGCACCCGGTGTACAGGTGGGGTCAGAGTGGTGCGCACTCCAGGCACAGCGTGCACTGTGCCTGGAGTCTCTGACCCCACCTGCCCTGCCCCGGACTGCCCATGCCCCGCCCCTTTCCTTCCTTAGTAAAGCCCCGGGACTTATACGTGTCCTGGGTCTTTATGCGTGTCGTCGGGCCTTTTGAACATAGGCCTGGCGTGCATAACCCTTTGAAATCCAGCCCAAGGTAAATAACCATATATGGAGGAGTATAGTAGTCTAGATGGCCATCCAAAGATAGATGTTTAAGATATTTTGACACAGAAGCCAAAGTTTTTGAAACATTATTGGGTATTTAATTGGTGAAGATAGTTCTCTAAGGGACCAATGTATGCACTAAGGTGAGATAAATGATATTGCAAGCAGGAACCATGAGTTAACATCTCCAACAATTCACACAAGTTAGTTTATGTGTTAACAGTGCTGTTAACATGCATAAATAGGCTTGCAAATTTTAATGTGAAATCTATGCTGAAGAGGTAATGAGATGCAAAACTACACAAAATAGCACATTACATATTAGCACAATGAAAAAGAACGCATTCAAACTAGTTTGCATTAATTTAAAAGCCTAACAATAGCTCAGGGAAATGCAGTAAGATTCACATGTATGCAAGTATTTTACCATCTGCATTCATTGCATTTTATTAATAATGGCTATTAGTTTGCATGATAAACATGTTTGCATGCATGAATGGCTAATGTTAGTGCACTTGAGTACATTAGCCTTTAAATGCACATTTTAGATTTCTAATTTTAGAAACACAACTTATCCAGAGCTGTGACAAGATTTTTGCAGCCATGTTATTTTATAAAACAAGTTTTATTGCACATTCTAAACCATTACACCAGTGACAACATGGAGGTGACACCAGAGGAAAAATGCTGGTTGGAATGAAAGACTTATTATATACTGAATTTTCTCTTGTGGCACTTCATTCATAGGTGTTAACTTAGCTGGTGTCTCAGTGTGTTCATCTGTCGGGAACATTTAGTCAGGGCCAGTGCAAGAGTATTTGGTGCCCCAGGCAATCCTGCAGCCATACATCTCCCTCCCCCAACTTACGTCCAGCGCATTCCCTCCTACTAGTACAGCACATCCTTTCTTTGGCAACACTGGATCTGGTACAGCACCCTTCCGGGCTTTGAGCTGGGGTGATTTTGCTGCCCCCAAAATCTTTAGGTGACCACCTAGTTTTCCTAATGGAAGCACCGGCTCTGCTTTTGGTAAAAGTTACACATCGTGGTTAGTTATAAAAAACAGACTTTCAGTAACCTCAGCTTAGCATTCGTTTCTTATCTACCATATGGAACAAAATGAAAGCCAATTTTACCAAAGTATTTGTGTCTAATGTTACATCCTAGTGTCGCCATTCGGCTTAGAGAAATTTACAGCAAGCTAACATGAAAGCGCTTGACTTTATATCTGTACAGAAATGAATATATGAATTGATTTCCCAATACAGCTTCAGACCTGCCAGCAGCACAGTTGACAGCTCAGCAGGACTGTACGGGGGCAAAAGGACATTCTGCATGCACTAGCTCTAAGGAATAACCAATTGCACTGCACAGGTTTAATATCTTTGAAGAGGAGATCTTGCGATGAATTATGCCTTCAAATAGAACAAAAAAACCTGCAGGGCAGCCCACCTTGTTATCTTTTTTACAAACTAAACCGTGACACCGAGAAGTTAAGTAACGCTACAAGTTCAACTGCTTGGAGGAATAGTAGACAACTCCCCTCTGTCACAGGCTAGGAATGAAATGCTAGTAAGTGGAAACACTTAGGTGTAAATGTTACACAACTTCTGTTGTGCAACATTAGAAGAGTTGTTAGGCTACATATAATAATAATTTGCTAAGCAGACTGTTGAACTGTGGAAGCAACATCTCCTGAATGCAGATTACCACAAAACAAGCAGAAGCTAACTACTGTGCTAAAATGTGCCAGATCAGTGTTTAAATTCATCATGGACAGATGGCTAATTTGACTAAACCAACTTTCGTTTACACTGGAGCAATTTCACTGCTCCTGTGCCAATTTGTTGTGGCCTGTGCTTCCCCCAGAATAGCTTTTCTAGTAATTGTTGGACTCCATTTTTCTCTAGAGAACAGCCTGAGATCTTCAATGTTTTCACTTTGAGAACTAATGTACATGTCTACGGTAGATGAGTCAGCAGGGCTAGATTTAAAACATGGGTGCCCACAAGCAGTTAGTGGGTCCTCTCCAAAAATCATCAGAAGGTGCAGGGGAGAGGGGAAAGACCATATCATTGCAGGATGAGAAAAAAAGCCCCCCCCCCCCCCCCCCGCCTCCCACCAGAAATCTTCAGAGGCTGCTGGGGGAGCAGAGGGACCTGATTAGCCCTGCCCAGATATTTCCTCCTTTCCTTAGCCTTTCACATCATGGCCTCCGGAGATCATCTGGGCCTGCCGCCTCAGTCTTCTTTAGAGGCACTTATTACCAGAGTCGAGCAAACATCTGTGTGGGGCTTGTAAGCCAACATGCCCTCTCAGGCCCTGTGCTGGCCTCAGCCCTCCTTCTCATGCTCGGGGAACCCATACAAGGGGGAGGCATGCTACAGGGCCTGAGCCTACACTGGCTTACAGGACCTACTTGGATGTCTGTTTAGTTGCTGCTGCTGGTCGTGCTATAGAAAAGGACAGCAACTGCAGGCCTAGACGGCTGAATGGCCACAGCAGTGCCCTGAGACCTATGAGAATTTGGCATGGGAAGTAGTTTCCTAAGTTGCCTATGCCAAAATCTGGGTCTATAATTTGAGGTTAGGTATCCAGGAAAAACAATCAAGCGTGTCTGGTATGGATAGCATGGACAGAAATGGAACTAAATAAAATATTAGGGAGATAAATACCCTTGATATAAAGATATCATTGAATATAGCTTCAATGCCATTAGTTTATATGATGAACCTGGCTCTACTTTTTATATGGTTTTCATTCTGATTTCTGCCATTTGAAATTAAAATTCTACTGTTTAATTACTTAACCACTAATGATTTAAAGCAGGCAGCAGTTAAACTCTTGCAGTTTAACTAGGACCTTTCTTAATACATGTAAATATATGTAAAATAGGTTGTTTGCTCTACAGTGCAGAAGGTGAGTTAATAATGAGTTGCATTATGCATTAGAACTTTTTATTTCTTTTATTAGTTTGCCTTTATACCATTTGTGAAAAAGCAATTTGTGTGTCATGTTTCATTTCTCTATTTTCTCTATTTAGTCTGTAAGGTTTATATGTTAACTATGTGCAGCAAAGGAGCAAAAGGGTAGCATTTAGGAATCATCCACAGCTGACTGTAACAGTGCAAAGCATTATGAAGTGAAAATCACACACATTTCTGCTTATACTTTTGCAAACTTTAAAGGTCAATACACATGCGAGTATTTAATTCTTTCGCTGGCTCTCTTAGCCCCAAGTAATTAAGACTTTTGAGTTCATGTAAGGGACCTTCGATTTCCCCTTCCCAACGGAGTGTACCAATGGACTGGGGAGGTTCTGTGCAGAGATACCTGAGAGAGGTTTGGGTTTTTCTCCTCCATATGGGAACATGCAGATAGCGTGTGCTTCTTTCTTATCATCCCAAAGCATCTGCTATCCTTGCAGATTTTGGTTTGGATTTTTCTGGAGTAGGAGCTCTCTGTCTCCGGATTTCTAATTTTTCCTTCTAAATTATGGGAAAGGAGTAAGGAAGTCCCATTTTTTGGTTCAGCCTCCCATTAACTCATCTACCTGACTTTAAACTTGTTTTGAACTCTTTTAAGCCAATCTTTGAGATTTACCTGTGAGAGCCCTTGTTGCAGTGGATTGGGAAGTCCCTGTATTCGAGGCTGGATGTAGGGTGAGGAAGAGCCGCTTGTGCTATGTCTCCTAACGAGCATACACAGCGACAGTGACCTGCTGCAGAGGAAGAATATTTTTGCATTAACTGTTTTGAGCTATTTCTTATGTTTGAGGCACAGAAGATTTACTCCACCCTTCCTGCTTCTTGGGTTCAATTAATATTTTTTCACTGAGAGCTGATAACCCATGGTACCTGGGAGTCAGCATACTAAAACCTTTGGAAAAGAGAAGTCTTTCATCCAGAAAGATACAGAGGTGCTACAAATTCCATCTAAAGCAAGGAATTCCAGTAAGGTATACTACAAGGAGAAGCAAAGAAGATACAACATAAAGGTAACGAGAACTTGGTTGCTGTTGGGGGAAGGTTGCTTAAAGGTGTGAGAAGTGCTCACCTGGTGCTGCGGAAAGAGCGGAAAGAATTCAGAATAATACAAGCAAGAGTAAAGTACCCTTTAGGTGCTGCATAAGGAGTTAAAATTATTCAAAGAGGATTTCTGGACAAAGTATTAAATCTGGGACTAAGTTCTGATTACATATTGGGACTGGATGTGTATGCTAACCACCTTCGGTGGGAAAAGGCAAGAGAAATAAATTGGGAGGTAAAAGAAGATTAAACTAATTTTAATCTGTACAATTGAGGAACGTGAAGAATTGGATGCAAGGAGTAATCCTGGGTAAATATAGAACTTCCACTAGAAGTACAGACTTTGCTGAAAGAAGTGGAGTCTTATTATTTATTGCTGCTAATCAATCAAATGAGAGAACTGTAAATATTATTCAATCATCTAACCAAACTATCAGTAAATAAGTTGGAAACCACCATTCTTCTGCTGTGTGTCTATTGGATGCAAAGACAGTGTACAGTGGCAGTGCTCTAACATAAAGAACAGAGACGGGGCTTAACTGCAAAGAAGCAGGGTATAAGAGCTATTGTTCATCCTCCCATACTGGAACTCTTGGACTCAGATTAAAGCTATCCAATAGGGAAAGGGAGTTCAATAGTAGGGATGAGAAAAGGAAAAACATTTGGTTTTGTTTTCAGTTCATTTTCGGTAGGTTTTTTTCAGTTTGTGGATTATTTGATTCAGTTAATCGTGAGAAAAAACGAATCAAACAATTAAAAAAAAACAAAACCCCACCAAAAATTGAAAATGAAGGCTCCTGAAGCCTCCCACCCACCAAGAAAAATGCTGGGGCCCAGTACCACTGGACCCCCAGCTTACCCTGTCCGGTAGGGATACACCAGAAAGACATATGATGCAGACTGAAGCCACAGCCTTGTGTAGGCCGAGGGAGTCATAATGTTGCCACAATCTCCGCCTACTAAAGGCCGATGTCTAAGCCAGATCCAGGCCCGAAGCCAGGGCCTCAACCTAGGCTGGAGCCCAGACTAAGATTTGACACCACGACCTGGCCTAGAGGCCAAGTTCCGACACCGGGGCCTGGGCTCAACCCAACACTGGGGCCTTGACCTAAGCCGGTGCCCAGGTCAAAACCCGACACCACGACCCTGCCTGGGGACTGTGTCCTGACACCAGGGCCTAGGCCAGAGCCCAGAAACAGGTCTACCACTGCGACCCAGCCTGAAGGCTCAGTCCCAAAAACTGGTCCTCAGTCTGACTCAGGCCTGACACCATGACCCGACATGGAGACCGGGTCCTGATGCCTGGACCTCAGCCTAGGCTGGAGCCCGGACCTATGCCCACCATCACAAACCAACCCAGAGGCCGGGTCCTGACACCGGGTCTTTGGCCCGGACCCAGGTCTGATGCTGCAACCTGACCTGGAGGCTGGGTCCTGATGCCAGGGCCTTAGCCTAGGCCAGAGCCCAGATCCAGGCCTGCCACCATGACAGCCCGGAGGCTGGGACCCTATGCCTGAGCCTTGAGCTAGGTCCAGGCTTGGAACCTGGGCCTCACAGCTGCTCTCGTGTTGTCCTCTTCTTCTCTTCTGATGCATCCACCCCAGTAGAATGCGCCATTTTGATGTACAGTAATGTGGCACTGTGCCTGGGTCCAGGCCGAGGGCCTGGCATTGAAATTTGTCCTCCGGACGGGTCACAGCATCAGTCCTAAGTCTGGGCTGTAGCCTAGGCTATGGCCCACGCTTCAGGACCCAGCCTCTGGGCCAGGTCGTGGCATCAGGCCTGGGTTTAGGCCAAGGCCCCGGCATCAGGACGCAGCCTCCAGGCTAGATTGTTGTATCAGGCCTGCGTCTGGGATCTGGTCTAGGCCAAGGCCCAACTGTTGAGACTCAGCCTCCAGGCCAGGTCATGGCATTGGGCCTGTATCCAGGCCAAAGCTCCGATGTTGGGACCTGGCCTCCGGGATGGGTTGCAGCATCGGGCCTGTGTCTGGGCTCTCGCCTAGGTCAGGACCCAGCCCCGAGATCCAATCGTGGCATCAGGCCTGGATCCGGGTCAAGGCCCAGCCTTGCCATCAGATACCCAATGGATCAGGTAAGAACATTTTTGGGTCTTGGTGTTGCGGTCTCCGCCGCTTCCCCTCCGCTAGGACTGAACGGTGCCTACCTCCGCCGCTGGAAACGCCGCGTTCCGCGTGGCCGGGACCCCGGCGGCGCTGCCTGCTCCACGTGGCAGCTGCCATTGCTTGTCTGTCTCTCTGCTGCCGCCGCGCGAGGACACCCACTTTGTGTGCACAGCTCCCGGAAGTCTGGCCCCGCCTGCGCTGATGACGTCACGCCCTAAGGCCGATATAACCGGCGCCCAGACTCCTTCTCTTTGCCTTGCAACGAGGTTCACTACTGCCTAGTAGTTCTGAGTTGCGCATCGTCTGTTCGTTGTTCCTGCCTTTGACCCTTGGACTGCTTTTGACTCGCTTCAGCCTGCCGCCTGCCTCTGACCTTGGTTCGTTCCCGACTTTGCTTCTGTCTGCTGCCTGCCTCCGACCCCGGCTTGTTCTTGACCTTGTTCCAGTCTACAGCCTGCTACAGACTCCGTTCCAGTCTACAGCCTGCTTCAGTTCCAGCCTGCCACAGACTTTGCTCCAGTCCACAGCCTGCTTCACTTCCAGCCTGCTACAGACTCCGTTCCAGTCTACAGCCTGCTTCAGTTCCAGCCTGCCACAGACTTTGCTCCAGTCTACAGTCTGCTTCAGTTCCAGCTTACTACAGATTCTGCCTCAGTATCCGGTTAGCTACAGTCTCCGCTGCCGCCCGCTGTTCTGCCATCAGCTGGCCCTTGGCCTGTACAGCCGACTCTCGGACTACCAAATACCTTTGGACTTCCTTTGCTACAGTTCCGGCCTAAGGCCATCCCTACCACTGGACATTCAGGCTATTTCCCAAGTCCCAAGGTTCCAGGACCCTACGGGCTCCTCCTGGGGGGTTCCTGGTTCCCGGGTGAACACCGCTAGCCTGTGGCTCCGCCTCCCGGCCTACCCTGTCATCCTAGGTGGGCCGGCCCAAGGGTCCACTACCTCGCCTGCAGTGTCAGACTGCAACACTTGGCCAATATCCCCGCATCAGACTGTGTCTAGGCCGAGACCTCAGCATTGCCCTCGGGTCTAGGCTATGGCCACTACTGTGTCCCAGAAATTTATCTTGTGCTTTATCAAGCAGCTACAGGTTAAAAACAGAAATCTTTGTTACTGTTCTACAGAACAATAAATGTATTGCAAACGAAACAATTTTGCATTGTTAATCTGGAACCAACGATTTCTTTAAAAGTTTTCAATATTTCACACTATCTATCCTAAACTAGTCTGTGCTTGGAAAAGAGGCATACATGACCGATGCTTAAAGCCAGGAGTCAACTCTGGAGAGCTTCCAGGTCTTGACAGCTGGAAAGAGGAGGGAGAAGTGTGTTTTGCAAAAAAGGAGCTGCATTAATAGAAATTGCTTTCCCTAGGGAATGAAAAGAAATGTCAGCACAGAGCTTGATCATCATGGCTAGGCAAAGCTCACAAGGAAGGACTGCTTAAATAAGTGAAATTAAATAAGGTTCAAATGCAAATTAATCAAAACCCAAATAAAAGCCTCTATTTGTAATGAATGTTTCCACAGACACAGAATAAGAGAATCCTTCCAACCATGGTGTCCATTTATTTTGAAAGCACCAAATAAAGATGGATTTTAATCACTCCTGACATTTTCATGCATAAAAGGCAGAAACTGAATCAGTCATTTTTGTCTACTTTCTGAAGGTAAAGAAGGTATATGAGATCGTTATATCTGTGCGTCCCCTTCATAGCTTTTGTGTTTGATGTCTCCCACTAGGGATGGTCCCACAAAGCGACCAGAAAACAGTCTGTCAAAGCCAGAAGGCAAACAGAAGCAAGACAGACCTTAGCTTGAAGGTATTTATTGGCACATGTATTTAAACAGAGCCCAACTCTGGCCGGGTTTCGCACAGCGGCTGCATCAGGGGCTTGTTTTTTAAAAAATGTACTTTTTTTAAATCGGTATGAATCAGTTTTGCTAGATGCAATCTCTGATCTTTTTTATCACTAGATAGGTTTCCGGCAAGATTCAACTCCATATATTGTGCTTTTTTTCAACTCTGCCATTCAAAAGATTTTGCACAGCGGAAAGTATCTCCACCATAGCTTATTTCTGTGGACTAAGTTGGGCCAGAGTTGGGCTCTGTTTAAATATATGTGCCAATAAATATCTTCAAGCTAAGGCGACTGGTCTGTCTTGCTTCTGTTTGCCTTTCCCACTAGGGATGTGCCTTTGTTTAAAACAGAAATGAAAATGCGACAAGTAAGACTAATTTGTTTCATTTGGGGGCCCCCGAATGAAACAAACCTTATTCATTTATTTTGTTTTAAACAAATGCATTGAGTCTAGGTCTAGGCCTGAAGCCGGGGCCTCGCCTAGGGCACCGGCCGAGGCCAAAGCATGCGCCGTGGCCTAGGCCAGAATACGACTCCAGGGTCTTAGCGAAGGCACGGGCCAAAACTGGGACTTCGGTCAAGACCCCCGAAAAAAACAAAACAAAAATCCAAACTTACCGATCCATTAAGTATCTGTTAAAGGCCAGGTCCTGTCACCAGGGCCTTGGCCCAGACCCAGGCCCGGTGCCGCAACCCAGCCCAGAGGCCGGGTTCTGAGCCCAGCCCCAACGCTATGATCCAACCCAGAGGACGGGGCACAACTCATTCTACAATCAAAAATCATGTTGGCCAGTGGCCAAGCAGTGTAGCAGGTTTTGCTTTTTTTTCATGAATATATAAGGCTCCCTGTTTTGCAGTAGGACCAAGAAAAATACTGGGCCGTGAATCTATATGTTCCAGCAGAAAATAAATTCCAAGGAATCCACAACTATTCCACTGGAGACTTTAAGTACCAAGTTCTAGAAATTGTATTGGAGCCGAAAAATATTAGATTCCTTGCAGACTATGATATCTTTTATGGAACCAACATAGAAATTAGTCAAAGAAGTTGCTTTCAAGACCATATGAGTCCCTTTTCAGGTATCGGAGTTAGGGACATTGCTATGGATGGGCAAGATGAGTGAAGGGATCTTGGAGAATAGAGGAAAGTGGGACAAGTGTGCTCTGTGGGACCCCCTTCCCTGCAATCTCCCAGTTTCGGACATGAATACACAATCCCTGGACTGGCAAATAGTGATCCAGCCTTCCCTATTTGGGGGGTGGAGGGGGGGGCAGAGCCATGAAGCCAGCTAGAGATGGTACGAGGAAGGGGGCCATGCTTTCTGGAAATGGTCCTGATCAGAGTGAATACAGCCTTTCCGGAAGAACAAAATATATTTAGTGCAAACTAGCTGGAAGTGCCTGTGTTATGGGAGACATTTGCCTTAGGTGGAAGCTTGACATTAGAATACATGCATGTTGGATTTCTTTGCTTTTTCTTAAAGTACAGTGATGAATTTGCTGCTGGTAGCTTAAGATGAAGGTGGTTGATGCCTTTACAGATCTTGGAAGCATTCTGAGAGATTTCAATGGATTTTTGTCAGTCCGTGAAAGGCACTGGAGACTGTTTTTTGCTTTGTTGCCATGGTGCTGTTGTCACCATTGAAGTCATTGAAAAAAGTGTTTCTAATTACTTCGACAGAATAACTGGATGAGTACTTTTTGATATTTTTTTTTTATTGCCTTTATCTTTAAACTGAATACCTGACTGTTTATACTGTGGTGTCTGACAGGGCTTTATTTCAACATTAGTACTTCTCAGTTGTTTTGTTGTTTTACTTATTAGATCATCAACTATCCTCAAGCAGCTTTATTTCAAAACCTACCAGCAATTTTTATGCAGTCTTTTATTAGTTTTATGAATACACTTTATATTTGCACATTCATTTTTGTACTGTGCATGCACTTACATTTATTTTTCCAATTTAATGATTTTGGCCTGGTAGTTTCGTTCTGTTTCTTTGGACCAAGCTCTGTTGGGCAGTGGTACCATGAACTTTCACTCATAACTATCTGGATGCTTTCACCCTATTTTTATATCCCCTTTCAAGCACAAAGACCATGATGACTGGGACATCCTCTGCCCAGGAGCTGTGAATGCAGTCTCTGAGTAAAATTATTTTTGATCCTGTTCTTTTTTGGCGTTATTGGATCTTACAGGGATCTTCGATTTTCTGGTTTCCTTTCTTATTTTGTATATGAACGACGACGACATCGGGCCTCTCCTAGTTCCCTCTCAGTAAACTTCCCTACCCCCCCCCTGCCCATACTCACTTCCTCTTCCCCTGTCCTTCCCACCCCCTAAACTCTTTATCCTACCTTTCCCTTTTTTTTTGTTTCGTTGCTAACCGCTCCGTTGGAGCAGAAGCAATTTGCACGCGCCTGCCAACTGCCAGCGTGCGCTTCTCTGGCACAGCAGCAAATGGCCGCTGTACCGGCTGCCTCAAGCCCCACCCCTCCCCACCCCCCGGACTGCCCCTCCCCGACTCCGACTGCCCCCTTCTATGGGCCCGGCACTTCTGCGTGTAACGGGGGTTACACGTATTGCCAGGCGTCTTTGAAAATGCGCGCAGTGCACGTAAGGCCCGGCCACGTGCGTAACCCCCGTTTTTTACATGCGTGGCTGATTAAAAATGTGTCCGTTGACTTGCAAATGCAATTTTTAAATATAACTGTTAGCTAGAAGTAAAACCCACATAGATACGAAGTACAGTACTGTGTATACAGGACAACACTTAACTGAAGTCTGTTTAATATAAACACTTTTTATAAATCTGTGGTATAGTGTCATTGTAGGAATCTGCGTAAGAGAGAGGGTTTTAGCAAAAGGACTATTTTCCATTCAGTGCTTATGGAAAATCTCTGAATTAAATAAGATCCATCGTATGTAAGTATGAAACCCACAAGGATATTTCAAGCTAGAAAAATACTTCAGGACCTAGAAATCAAGTTAGGCAGAAAACCAGGTTTACAGCTTTTGTACACAGTCCCCACTCTTTGCCTTTATTCAGATCTGAACTACTCCATCTAAGAAAGCATCTTCATTTGCTGTTCAGTTAGTGGCACTATCTAGATAGGATGAAAAATGTGAATACTTACCATATTTTTCATTCCATAAGACGCACCTGACCATAAGACGCACCTAGGATTCAGAGGGGGAAAATTTAAAAAAAAAAAATTGTGTGCTAAACCGGCTCTGTCCCCGGGCGTCTGTGCATCTTATGGAGCAAATTAGGTGAGTGCATCACATTTTTTTTCTCCCCATTTTGTTTTCAGGTCTGGGGAGGGCCATTTCGGTCCACTCCCCAGATCAGAAAACTTTTATCTTTCTCTGGGAACCCCCCCCCCCAAAAGAAAAAACCCATCCCAACCCTTTAAATTAATTAACACTCCCTCCCCCCCGCCCACCAAGCCCTGCCAACTTAATTTTCTACAACCCCCCACCCTCCTGACCCCCCCAAGACCTGCAAAAAGTCCCTGGTGGTCCAGCGGGGGTCCAGGAGCGGTCCGGGAGCGATCTCCTGGGCTTGGGCTGTCGGCTGCCAGTAATCAAAATGGCGGCGACGGCCCTTTGCCCTTACTATGTCACAGCCCAAGCCCTTTGCCCTTACTATGTCACAGCCCAAGCCCAGGAGATCGCTCCCGGACCGCTCCTGGACCCCCGCTGGACCACCAGGGACTTTTTGCAGGTCTTGGGGGGGTCAGGAGGGTGGGGGGTTGTAGAAAATTAAGTTGGCAGGTCTTGAGGGAGTCAGGAGGGTGGGAGGGTTTTGTTAGATTTTTAGGTTTTTTTTATATTCGCTCCATAAGACGCAAAAAAGTGCATCTTATGGAGCGAAAAATACGGTATGTAGTGCCAAGTACAAGGAGCTTTCTGGTGTACGATGGAAAGTCCTTTCAGATTAATATATTTATCACATTCCTTCTTCATCATTTGATATGAAGGTACAAACCAAAACCAGTAAATAAGCAAAACAGCCCTGGGAAACACCATGACCTAAAAAAAGATGCTTGCCTTTTGAATATAACAATTTTGCTAGAGCTCACTTCTATTACGAATATTGTGTCCTATGCCAGTCCTTTCCTGGCACACGGCACATCTGTAGATTTCCTTCTCCTTTATAAAAGCTTCTCAAGTCACACAAATGAAAAATAAAAGTATTGATTGGGGCAATTAGTATATTTAATTAAAAAAATAAATAAATTACAATCTCCAATGTTACTGTTGTTTGATTCAAGATATTTTCAGTTTCAAATGCAGGTTTTCATAATCAAGAGGAATAAAAAGGAACTATTCAAATTCTAATTCTAATTTAAAACAAAGGACTGTATTACACAGTTTCCTTCACTATTTATGTAATCTGTAAACTAGCAATAGGACTTTCTGCTTTTGTACAAGCAGAAATGGTTGCAGGACGATATTTATAAATGGTTGCAGGATGATATTTATGTCTGTATATTTAAGACTCTGCTATTTGTTTATTTTGTATCTGTATATCATTTTTAATTATGTATTTTTTTATTCAAAACTCTGTGATGTATATAGGCTATAAATTTTAATAAATTGAAATTTTACAAAAATGCCCACCTATGTGGGTAAGCTAACATATGTATGTCATGTTTGTGTGTAAGTTAATCTGACGTGAGCAATACAGAGGCATTCTCAGGGATGGAGTTGGGGAGAGATTTGGATTTACATGCAAACCTTTAGATTTTAAAAATGTGTGCATGTAAAATTTTCATGAAAAGTTTGGGCAGACATTTTTGCAGGTATAAGTTGTGCACGTAGATTTCATGGGATAATTTTCAAAGCACACTTAAGGCCCAATTTTAAAAGGCCTGTGGGTATATAAAATGGGGGTTATGCACGTGGCCGGGCCTTGCACATGCTGCACGCATTTTAGAACAGGCCTGGCCACACGAGCAACCCCTGTTATGCACAGAAGTGCCAGGCCAACAAAAAGGGATGGGCCGAAGGCAGGGGCTGGACAGGGAGGGGTGGGGGCTGGCCGGCGTGTGGAAGATACTTTTGCTTGGGAAGAGCAGTAAGTATTAAAATTTAAAAATGGGGAAAGCTAGGGTAGGTTTAGGGATCGGGAAGGAGAGCGGAAGAGGGAGGAAGGATAGAGTTAAGGTTAGGAAAGTTACATCCCAGTCTGTTCCTTAATTGGATATGTACACGATGGATGTTAATCGTTTTCTGACGATTGAAAATATTGGATGATATTTTCAGTCTCGTCAGATATCGGGGGGTCCCCAATAGCGATAGAAAATCCCACGATTAATTTTGTGGGTTCTCTTATCATTATGGGGGGGGGGGGCAGGAAGAAAGGGCACTTACAAAAACACAGCCCGACCCTTTAAAGTTAGTTCTTTAGTATCCCCCCACCCTCCAGACCCCTCCAACCACCCCCCATTTTTAAGGACCTGGTGGTCCAGTGGGGGTCCCGGGAGAGTTCTACCGCTCTCGGGCCATCGGCTGCCAGTAAACAAAATGGCGCCGAGGGCCCTTTGCCCTTAGCATGTGACAGGGTATCCATGCCATTGGCCGGCCCCTGTCACATGGTAGGAGCACTGGATGGCCCGCGCCATTTTTAAAGATGGCGCGGCAGCTGATAAAAAAAACAAAACGATTGGACTGCGGGAAAAAATATTTTCCCGATAGTCCATGAATCCGAAACCGGAACCGATTCCAGTTCCAATTCACATCTCTAATGTACACCTGCTCCTTAATTGGAGAGATCTGGGAAGGAACAGGGCAAAGGCCCGATCACGTCGCCGAGTGTACTTATGAAATTTCTTCCCCCTGCGCGAGCGAGTCACGGGCTGACCGCAACGTGTGGATGTTAATCCAGAACGCATGTGCACGTGGATATCGCTTTTAGTAACATGTGCGCCCCAACGTACACACGTTATAAAATGATCGTGTCCATGTGCACGCCGGGAACCGCACACACATGGACACGTGGGGATCTTTTAAAATCAACCCTTTATGCTCATAAGTGAGCTTTGAAAATTGGGGCAACCTGCATGAATTTTTGCAAGCTTTCTTGTGCAGGCTGCTTGAAAATTACCCCCAGATTACACAAGCTGTTGTGTATGATGGCACTTATATTGCCTTCTTAAAAAAGATACATGATTTGGAAATATATTTAGATTCCAAGCTACCAATGGGAAGTAACAGGCCTCTAGCAGGTTCAAGGGATGTGAGTGCCACAAAAGATTCTGGGGGCTCAGACTTAGAGTCCAAAATTCAGTCTTTACTTTCAGTTCCTAAATGGTAGAAATGTCACTTTCACAACTGTTCTTGCCTTGAGAAGATGAAATTAACAGTTTTCCAATGCATCTGTGCAAGTGTCTCTCAGTATTAAGCAGGGAAACTCTCACCCTTTATGATTTAGAAAAGCAAGGTTCCCAGGCAGACAGGACATCCTTAGATGGGATGGAAAACCCCTTCCATAAGTAATGATTGGCAAAAAGAATTAGTCTGCAGGGTGAAGACTCCATTGGATGTCCTCAGAATAGGAATTGATGGACAGATTTTCAAAGAGGTACGCACGTAAGATACGCGCGTACCCCCCGAAAACCTGCCCCAACCTCCCCCTGCGCGCGCCGAGCTTATGTTGAATAGGCTCGGCGGCACGCGCAAGCCCCGGGATGCGCGTAAGTCCTGGGGCTTTGCTAGGGGGCGTGTCGGGGGCATGTCGGGGGCGTGTCAGTGGGCGGTGCAACATTTGGGTGCGTTCCGAGGGGGCGAGGTGCCGGCCCGGGGGCATTCTGGGGGCATGTCCGTGGCCTCCAGACCAGCCCCTGGACCGGATCATGGCGCGCCGGCAGCCGGCCCAGTGCGCACAAGTTACGCCTGCCTTGGGCAGGCATAACTTTTCCAACAAAGGCAGGGGGGGGTTAGATAGGGCTGGGGGGGGGTGGATTAGGTAGGGGAAGGGAGGGGAAGGTACGGGGGGGGGGGGGATGGAAGGAAAGTTCCCTCCGAGGCCGATTTCGGAGTGTCCTCAGAGGGAATGGAGGCAGGCTGCGCGGCTCGGCGCATGCAGGCTGCCGATTTTGCGCAGCCTTGCGCGCGCTGACCCCGGATTTTAAAAGATACGCGCGGCTACGCGCGTATCTATTAAAATCCGGCGTACTTTTGTTTGCGCCAGACACGCGAACAAATGTACGCGCGGGCACAGTTTTTTAAAACCTACCTCTTAGGTTTTACTCACAGTTCTCGTCTTCAGTTGTCTCAATAACATTTTTGTTAGGAAAAGCCCAGCAGCAGGGACCACAGCATCTCTCTATAGATATGCCCTCTTCAAACAAGAAGGATGGCTAAAGCTTCCTCTTGGAAACTCAAAAAAAAAGTCTTCACCCAAAGGTAGAAAACTCTGGAATCATTCTGCTGTAGTTCACCATTTGGAGTCAGCCTGCTTTTAGAAAGAGCAGGGGGTTTGGCCATTCCAGCAACCTCAGCGGAGGAGCTGATCAGGAATGGAGCACCCCCTCCCTCCAGGCCTTTCCTAGCTCACAGGGTTCAAGAATAGGGCCTTATTGTGCCGATCTTAAAGGATACCAAAAGCATTTAGTGGTCAGCCCAGGACTAACTGTTGTGATACCCCACTAGATATATCTTCTCACTGAGATAAATACTGAGGTTGCCACTACATAATACAGTATGTACTGGTATCACCAAGATATTAAAAAGTGTGAACGTCAATAATCTATCGAGTTTTACTGAATGTCAGCTACAGAATTCTGTAAAATTGCTAACGTTTACAACCCAATCTATGAAACTGAGGTATTATATTTCTAAAAAACTTGCTACAAAGCAGATAGTAAAATAAATATTGTTATACAGCACAATAGGGGTACTGGAACAAGAGATATTCTTGCTTCATCTTCTATTACAGTACTGCAGGTAAATTTGATTAGTAATTGCAAGTGTCTTTTAACTATATAGTCTATTTAAAAAAAATCTGCATATATGAATTAGAAAGCAGAAACTACATGCACCATAATATCTGTTTCAGTTCTATGAAGCATGGTTTCATTAAACTACTATTTATAGACATTATGCAGTGCAAGCATTTAAAAACATTCTTTAATGGGATTTTCTTACATAGTACCTAGATACTATAACCAATGCTAATCAGTGTTATCCTTTTCTAATATACTATATTTATGATGCTTTCTTCAGTATCTTCTCAGGTACTGAATAAATTGTTTGAAAATTATTAATATGTGCAACTGAGATTCTCCCATCCTCACATCACTATTCTAAATAAAGACCAGAACATCACTGTTGGAATATAAGGGCAGCATCAAACAACAACAGCATACTGTTAACCCCCTTTGAATAACCTCGCCTCCTTCTCTCCCTTGCAAGTACCTGGGCAGCCCCTTCCACCATATCCCAGCAGTGAGCCACCTTCAGCACTCCTGGGTTTCAGACACTGTCCAGCGAACCATCACTATGAACTGTGGTCTTCCATGCAACATCTAGCAATCAACTGGCTGCAAGTATGCTGGCCCCAATACATCTAGTATCCAGATATCAGCGCCCTCCTCTCATCACACCAGGATTCAACTCTCTTTAGAATAGCAAACTAAAACATTCACATACATTTTAAAATAAATACATTTATTTTAACTTTCTTATATTTCTCTTATAATGATATGAACTTTTAAGCAAATTACAATGAAATATTCAAACAATAAATAAATAAAACAATACTAAACAGACAACATAAAAATACAGACCCAATAAAAATAAAACAGTAAAATAAATATACATAACCTAAACATGCCCAGTTCACCTGTCCCTCCAACTGTGATGGGAATTATAATGCTAAATTAATTGGGTTAATGGGCAAACCAAATTGGCAATAAAATATGGTCTTTTTCTGTCATCATGTTTCTATGTTTCTATGACATAATTCATTTAAAGAAACAAACTCTCCATCATGCACAACCTCCAGCCCATAAGATCAACAGAAACGGGATTGTAAAAACCCTTGATAAAGATTTAAAAAGGGAGCCAAAACCCATCCTGAGGCAGATACTCTCCTTCCCTGAGTGCCCTGCTATGTTAGCAATCAGCAATGCCCAATAATGATGGCTGTTGATGCTCAAACAACTGGGCATCATAACATTGCCACATCACCATGTGCAAACCCTCACCTCCCCAGGATCTGATGGTCTCGATAAACTTAGCGATTTTTAGAGGGTGATTTTCAGCAGTCTTATCCAGCTAAGTAGCAGTGATTGAATACCCAGCACAACTGAACGGCCAACACTTAACAGGATAACTAGTTGTCTGTCTAAATGTGGGTTGGGTGAGGGCATTTCATGGAGAGGCCTACTTTAGCTGGATAAGGTATCCGGCTAAGTCGAATATTCAGAGTTAGTCAGGTAGCTTCTCCGACTATGTCTGATAGGCCGATAGGGCTATCATAAAGTTAACTAAACAAACATATCGAGCTAACTTTAAGATTACCAAATATATTCAGTGGCGCATCCACTGAATATATGGACTAAGCTGAATAGGATCATCTGGTTAATATGTCGAGTAGCACAGCAGCTCAATATCTACCTCTTAGCTGATGAGCCCATTACTTGCATATTTTGCATGTACACATGCACTCAGTTTTCGCATGCACACACATGTTGGACTTGGTGCAGATTCTTATCACACTAGATTATTAGTGACCAGCCTGCTATGTTGCAGCTGTGCTGGTAGAATGCTTTAGTAACTTGACCCAAAAATGTTTTTTTTAATACACATGTGGTCACCTTAATTAGCAGATGATGTGCTGAATCTTATGTCACTACATTTGGCATCACTTATCATTAAGTAGTTACTGAAGCAAAAAATCTGCATTATTGAAATAGGTAATGGTACACCAAGCATTACAGTTCCCTCTATTTTAGGAAACTAGTGCATAATATGCCATAATATAAACGCCCACCTGCAAGCACATCTGTAGAGACCAAATTTAAAATATAAAGTAGGTGCAGACTTTACACATTTCAGTCATATAACAGTTTATTTCCTCAAAACATCAACAATATAGAAAAGCATTAAACTATGCTTCAAACTTTCCAATGTGCAAAGAATCAAAGCAAATCAATCTTAAGGCCTTTTGCAGTGCAAATGGCATTCTTTCACAGTAGCATAAAATTTATGGCAGCTGCCTTTATTAAAAAAGATCCAGTTCTGTTACAGATGATCAGACACTAATCACCGGAGGTGAGAGAAAGCAGCTTTGTGTTTGTCAACATATGCTACACTTATTTAATTTAAACTGAACACAGTTGTGCAAACAGTTCCTCAGGGGTAGTTCCTGACTGGGTTAAGGGTTCTAATTAGTCAGCGGTTGAAATGTTGTATTGGACCTGTGAGCGAAACAAGGCTCTTTCACTGCAATGTTTCACCCCCTGGTCCTCTACAATAATTCCAAGCAACATCTTTTTGTGGTTCCAACTGGTCTGACTCTTATTTACAGATGAAAAATATTTGCATGCACTAATCTACAGGAAACATCACAGTAAGTGCTCCAGCTTAGAAACTGTGGTAAAAGCAACAAATCAGTATCTCACAAAACATACTTTTTTTGAATTAAAGCTATTGTAGCTTACTATTGAGTCTCACAGTTACTTCAGGGTAGCCTTGCTTTTGTGTGCTGATGGAGTTTTATAAATTACTTGGGAGTCCAGGAAATATGAGGGATTAGGTCTCTTCTGATGCAATGCAATCAATTAATCAAATAAATACAAACATAAATAAATATCCAATACAGTAAATAAATAAATATTTATCCAATACAGTAAATAATATCCAATACAGTAAATAAATAAATACAATACATAAATACATACATAAATACATACATAAATTTATGTATACATAAATAAATAAATGCATACATAAATTTATCCAATACAGTAAATAAATAAATACAATACATAAATCAGTATCCAATACAGAATACTCTTCAAGGATCTCACCATCATCCACAAATCCGTCTACCAACAATCCACGCTACAACTCGCCATCCTTCTCGAACTACATACTTCCGCAAGGCCGACCAGAACCGCCTACAAAGGTTAGCTCAAGGCCCCCCCCAAAAAATCCTCGGTCCACAACTCTATTCACAAGCGAGCACTTTCGACAGCAGGTCCGCTCCATTGGAATTCGCTTCCCCCAGATATACACCTAGAACAATGCCATCTCTCCTTCAGAAAGAAACTGAAAACCTAGTTGTTCACACAAGCTTACCGTTGAAGGAACCTCTATTAAACAACATTGACTCTCACCCCTCGATTCCTTCCCTAATCCCTCCCCCCCTCCTTGTTTCCAGTCCCTGACCTGACACCCCCCCCTCCCCCCGCTCACCTTTCCCTGTCTCCTCCTCCCACCGGATATACTATGTTAATAATCGCCTAGGATAAATCTATGTTTAAGTCTCGCTACTCTATGGTTTTTAGTTGATTATTTTATCACTCTCCAGTTGTTATCGTTTTTTAAATCTTTCCTGTCTTCCATCGTCCATGTTTTTGCTCCCTGTTTAATGTAACTTTACCTTCTACTTAGTTGTTAATTGGTGTCCCCTGTTCTAATGTAAACCAGTATGATAAGACCTTGTCTTGAGTATCGGTATAGTAAAATAATTTAAATAAATAAATAAATAAACCGAAAAACAAATAAATAAATAAAGGGGCCCTGTAATTCTTTTACCATCCAAAATGGCAAAGATCATTCCCTAGGATGCCAGCTTCTGGAGTTGGCAAAGAACAGCAGCTAGGTCCTGACAGTCACATAAACACACAAAGTCATCAGCGTTTTTAATCATTTTGTCTTCACATCTTTCATGTGCACAAATAAACAGCCATACCAAGTAATGCTTTTCACCATAGCTTTATTTATTAGTGCATTTTAAGCTTTACGATTTTTATGTGGCTTGACTCAATGTGTGTCTACACCATTGACAGGACCTAAGCTTTCAGCTTTGCTCCTAAGGTTTAGTCTGTGGTGTGGCTGGACTAGACCAAGTAGAGAAGAGTACTCTGCTCCCTAATCCAGCCTGTCCCTGCTTGCTGCCACCTCCTCCCCCCTTTACTCCAGGAAACTGTAGGGAATAGGAGGAGAGGGGTGCAGCTGTAATGGAGAGAAGAGCAAAGAAGAGATTGGTTTTTGCCTGCAAATTTATACTTTTAATATGTGGTCCCTTTGTCTATATTTGGTGAGAACCTGTATATGTGTAGAGACCTCTTGGCTCTCTACCAGGCTCTTCCAGGTTAGGGTTGAACTATTTCTTGATTGGGAAGGAAATATAATAGCAGTGTGGGTGGTTAGCTCCCCCCCATGAGGAAGAAGATAAATGGTGAGCTCTTCTGATATATAACTCTCTGACCAGTATTTTCCCTAGTAGAATTTTTGTTACCTTTCCTAGGCACAACATGTCCTAGATGTCATATCTTTTAATTATGTTAAAAGGGTAAGGTCTTTGAGATTCTCAGACCTGGGAAGGACATGGAGTCAGAGAGCTTTTCTTTAGTTTTGATGAACCACTTTTAAGAACATTTTCTTTTCTCAGCTGAGAGTTTTTCCCCCCTGCTGGGCTTATATGTTTTTCCCTTTTTTTTTTTTTTGTAAAAGAACTTTTGTTTTACCTTTTCTGGGATCCCATCAAGTAGGGGCTGAGGCTTTTGTTTTGACTATCATGGTGATGTGGCCCGTTATTATTGGCAGCCTGCTATATGATCGCCAGGGATCGCTATATGATCGCTAGGAAAAATACTTCTGGAAGAGCAATCCTCGAATAGATCATTGGCGGGATCAAGTACGGGTGGCAGCTGATCTTTAAGGCTTGCAATATGCTCTTCAAATCGAGAGCTTTAAATATGACAAGATGTGGGGTGTTTATCATCAGTTTTATGTTGTTTAGTACACTAGAATAGCTACTGTTAAGCTTTTGGGCTGAAGGAATGTCTGTATCACACTCTTTGGTGTTATGTCTGGAGCCAGAAGTCGATGTTTCCTGCTAAATGATTGTATTTTCTTTCTTTGTATGCTTTAAAACTTATAAATAAAGAGTTTAAAAAAACAATCCCCCCCTTACGGGGTAGAAGCGTGATTTGCATGCACAGGTGTGCATTCACTTAAAATTAAGCACACATGTGCGTGTGGCCAGGCTATTTTATAAAATGCGTTCATACGTATATGCGTATATGTTATAAAATAGCCGCCTCCCTGGGCACGGGTCGATGAATGTGTGCACATGTGCGCTGGTATGAAAATACCATATCCGGGTATACATATTCATTATGGATATCCTGAAAACCGAATAGCTATGGGCTCACCAGAATAGGTTTCGGAAGTTCTGTGTTAGACTTCCTGACTGCAGATTTTCCACCTCAGAGAGGGAGAGATTTAAGTTTTGGGTAATGACTGATCAGACATAAAATTATATTGCAGTGCTCCTGACAAAACCAATCAGTATCGCATGAAATACTGTATCCACATCTGAATCATTGTTCCCAAAATAGGTTGATTACAATATTACATTTTATATCAATCTTCCAATCATTTTTTGAATTTTTTGACATAACTTCCATGATTGTTATTATCAATGCTACTTGGAAACAATTTAAGCAAGGAACTGATTACACTGAATGCCTACAGGCTATTTTGTTGGAAAGATTTTTGATCGTGTGACAATAATGTGATTAGAACTCATTGGATGGTAATCTCACCCTTTAGGAGAAAGAATATGTTTTGGGGTACTATTTGGACAAGCATTACCACCTGCAGTATCTGTCTAGCAACTAGCAATATCCCTGGAGCCTGAATTAAAATGTATTTTGCCTTACAGAAGGTTAGAAAATGTTTGAAACTCTAGCGAAACTGACCCACAGTAAATCAACAAAGTGTATAATTAGCAAAACTGGAGAATGACATATAATTTAAGATCCTAAGCTGCGAAATACTTTTCTCATATGTTCTATGGTATTCTTTGCCTAGTGATGTCTATTTCAAAATCATAAATGAAATGATAAATGTTTATTTTGAGCACCCAGGCTGCTCTGCGCTAACCTTTAAAAAGCAGGTAGAGCAGCTTTCAAACTAGAACAAGGGAGAAAACCAGCAGTCGCTTAGCAGTGCATGGTTCAGAGGGAGATACTGTATCTTCAAAGGATACTAATGAAACAGGAGAGTTAGGGCATCCCCAACAGAGAGGTTCCAGTAAAAGCAGAAGTAGCCCATGTGCCTAAAAGTACAGAATCACCTGAGCTAAAGGAGAGTTAGAGTGTATAGCAGTGAATAATGAGATAAACATACTTGGTATCTCGCTACCTGGCGGAAGGAAGATAAACAATGGGTCAGTGCTATACCAGGGTACACATTATATTGCAAAGATAGGAAGGATCAACTTGGTGGGGGAGTGGCACTTTATTTCTGGGCCGGCATAGAATCCAACAAAATAAAGTTCACACAAGAGACTAAATTCTTAGTAGAATCTTTATGGTAGAAAGCCTGTATGTATTAGGTAAGAGTATACTACCATCCACCTGGCCAAAATAATGAAATGGACAATGAAATGTTAAGAGAAATAAGGGAAGCTAACCAATTTAGCAGTGCAGTAATAACGATAGATTTCAATTTAATACTGACTTGGTAAATGCAACATCAGGACTTGCTACAGATGTAAACTTCCAGGATGGAATAAATGACTGCTTCATGGAGCAAATGGTTCAGAAACTGGTAAGAGAGGGACTATTTTAGATCTAATTCTTAGCGGAATGCAGGATTTGGTAAGAGAGGTAACGGTGGTGGGGCCACTTGGCAATAGTGATCATACCATGATCAAATCTGAACTAATGACTGAAAAAGGGACAATAAGTAACTCTACAGTTCCAACACTAAACTTTGAAAAGGGAAACTTTGATAAAATGAGGAAAATAGAAAAACTAAAAAGTGCAGCTGCAAAGGTTAAGAATAGAGATGTGAATCGGAACCGGAATCGGTTCGGTTCCGGTTCCGATTCAAATCTTATAATTTTTATCGTCCGGCCCGATTGGTTTTTTGTTTATTGGCTGCGCCCGATCCGATAAACAAAAAACCCACCCTGACCCTTTAAAACTGACCCCTTAGCCTCTCCCACCCTCCCGACCCCCCCAAAAACATTTTAAAATTACCTGGTGGTCCAGTGTGGGCGCGGGGAGCAATCTCCTGCTCTCGGGCCATTGGCTGCGCTAATAAAAATGGCGCCGATGGCCCTTTGCCCTTACCATGTGACAGGGTATCCGTGCCATTGGCCGGCCCCTGTCACATGGTAGGAGCACTGGATGGCCGGCGCCATCTTTAAAAATCTCCATATCTCCTGCTCAGCTTTAGAGCCCCTTCCTCTTCCTCAGAGATCCTCTGTGCTTCTCCCATACATTTTTTAATATTCCAATATTGTCTTTGTCTCCACCACAGAGGCTGTTCCATGCATCTACCACCCTTTCAGTAAAGAAGCAGTTCCTTAGGTTACTCCTGTATTTGTCTCTTTTCAACTCATCCCCAGCCCTGGATTTGTCAATGCTCACCCATTATGGCTGTGCCTAGGGAAGCAAACATTTAAGGGCAGTAGGCTGGCTAAGATTTGCTACCTTCCAGCTCTGCTTTGCTACCCTGTAACAGACCCTTACGGGAAGAAGAAGGTTTAAGACACTAAAAGTGCCTAGGGGTGGCAAAATCTAAATCCATCCCTGCTCATGCCATGACCCCTCATTCTAGAGCTTCCTCCTTTGAATTTTTCTTGAAGGTATTTAAATGTCTCCACAGTTGTTTTCCTGTTTGTTCACTCTTGTCCTGCTTTCAGTTTTTTGCTTCCACAGCAGCTTATCAGTTTCGGTTACTAATGCTGTTGTTCATGCTTTGCATAATTTCTGCATTTGCTGTTGTACTGCCAATTGGTGGTCAGCCTGCAGGTTCACAGCTTCTGCTGTATTCAGCGCAGCTGACTCTGAAGGAATAACCTCTGACTTGAAGCAGGGGTTTCTGGGATTTTTTCCCTTGTCGTTCACTCTCAGTTCTGTCCATTTCTGCTCTAACCAGGCCTGTGTGATTCAGCAGTAATCTGACTACCCCTGCAAAATTATTTTCATTTTATCTGTGCCCTAAACTAAGCTGATCACTGTACTCTTCAGTTTATGCACAGTAAGGCTCTGTTATATGTTTTACCTGTTAATAAAGTTTGGCGTTGAAGAAGTGGCCTCCTCTGTGAGTAGGGATTGAGTTAAGCTACCTATTAAAGTTGTGCATAGGAAATGTGAGATGGGGAGACAGAAATTTTAGAGATGTGCTTCGGGTCTAAATATCGTGTCGGGCTACCTTTCGGGGGCCCCCCCCACCCCCTGTGGGAATTTCGTTTTTTCCGCGGTTCTGGGTTTGTTTTTTTTCGGGGTCCCAAATTTTCAGTTCTCCCGAACCATTCCGAATTAGGCAATTTCAACAAAATTGCCTAATACGGGAAAAGGATTGCACATCCCTAGATAGAATACTCTCCCCTTCCCTTTTTCCCTCCAGGGTATACGTTTAGATCTTTAAGTATAAAGCATAAGATACGTATGCCTTATGATGAAGACCATGGACCGTTTTACTAACTGCACTCTGGACCACCTCTATTCAGTTTGAATCCTTTAGAAGGTGTAGTCTCCAAAATTATATGTAGTACTCCAAATGAGGTCTCATCAGAGACTTATAAAAGAGGTAAAATCACCACCTTTATCCTCCCAAATATCCTTCTGGCTTTTGTCATCACCTTATCCACCTCTCGGGCCACCTTAGCATCATCAAATATAATCACCTTCAGATCTCACTCTTGTTTTGATCACATAAGAACTTAACTCTGTATACTTTACTTCTCCTTTGGGATTTTGCAACCCAAATACATGACTGCATTTTTTAGCTTTAAATATTAGCTGCAGACTCTAGTCCTTTCCTGCAGCCTCACACATATTTTCTATACCTTTCTGGCTGTCTATGCTGTTGCATATTTTGGTATTATGTGGAAAAATAAAAACTTTTCCTGACAGATCTTCCACAATATCACCTGAAAAATATTGAACAGAACAGGACCAAGGACCAATCCCTGTGGCATACCACAGGTAGTCCTCTTTCCCTCAGAGTGAACTTCATTTACCATTATCCTTTGTTGCCCTCCACTCAACCAATTTCTAATCCAGTCACGTAATATCTCAATTTATTTATAAGTTGCTTATGCAGAACTGTCAAAGAGCTTGCTTAAATTCAAGTACACTGTGACTAGAACTCTCCCTTGATCTTACTCTTTGTTCACCCAGTCAAATTCATTAGATTCATCTGAAAAGAACTTTCTCTGGTAAAAGCCATGCTGCCTCAGATCCTGTAATCTACTAGATTCCAGAAAATGCACTATTCACTGTGGGCCAGATTTTAATAGCTCCGCACGGCATAGATTTTTTGCGTGCAACCCGGTGTGCACAAATCTACGCCCGATTTTATAACATGCACGTGCAGCCGCACGCATGTTATAAAATCCGGGGTCAGCGCACACAAGGGGGTGCACACTTGTGCACCTTGCACGCACCGAGCACTAGGGGAGCCCCGATGGCTTTGCCTCTCAGGCCGCTCCGAAATCGGAGCAGCCTCGGAGGGAACTTTCCTTCCGCCCTCCCCCCACCTTCCCCTCCCTTCACCCTACCTAACCCGCCTCCCAGCCCTATCTACCCCCTCCCCCCAACCCTTGTTTACTAAGTTGCACCTGCATCCGGGCAGGTGTAGGTTGCGCGCGCCGGCCAAGTACCGGCGCGCAATCCCGGGCACAGCAGCAAATGGCCACTGTGCCTGGAGGCTCCAGCCATGCCCCCATCCAGCCCCCGTCCTGCCCCACCCCTTTCTTTGAGCCCCGGGACATACGCTCGTCCCGGGGCTTTACGCGTGCCACCGGGCCTTTTGAAAATAGGCCCGGTGGCACGCGTAACCCGCCTGGAATTTCGCGCGTAGGCTTTGAAAATCTGCCCCTGTATTGGCACCGATTCCGTTAATTTATTCACCATTGAGGTACCAACTTACTGATCTGTAGTTCTCAGACTCCGCCTGAAAGGGAATGACATCTACTTGTCTCCAATCCTTGTGAACCATTCTTGATTCTAAAGAAGTGTTGGAAGCTCAGACAATGTAGCGACCAGAATTTCTCCACGTTCACTTAATATTCTTGGATGCATCCCAACTGGCCTCACTGCATTATTTACATTTAGTTTTTTCAAGCTCCTTGTGGATACAGCCTTCTGAAAATTGTATGAGGTCCAACCTTCCTTCCACTTCATTCTGTGGCAGTGTTCTGTGGTCCTACTCCAGGCCCTCCTCAGTGAATACTGAACAGAAATATTTTGTAAGCAATTCTGCTTTTTCCTCATCTCTCCCTATTCCCCCTTCATCTTTGAATTTTATAATCCCACTTTTGCACTTCCTTCAGTCACTGCCCAGTCTTGTCTGGCTCTTTTACTGTATTAGCTATTTTTTTTTCCATTTATACCTCACTTTCCTGACTACTTTCCCAGGTTCACTTACCTTTTCCAAATAGTATTGCCTGTTTTCCTCGTTCTGCAGTCTTGTAGTTCAATACTAAACCATGCTGTCTGTTGATCACTGGTCCCAGATGATTTCTCCATTTGTAAGTACCATGTCAAGTATTGCCCCCTTCATGTGTTTCTTCTGTTATCGGTTGCTGGAACAGTTCTTCCTGCAGAAAATCTAGGATCTCCCAACTTACAGATGCCACTGTAGCTGGGATTCCCAATTACATCTGGCAACCTGAAATCACCTACCAATACTATCATCCCTTTCACAGCTATTATGTGAGTATCTTAAATTAAATCTCGATCCATTTCTTCTGACTGTGAAGGAGGTCTGTATATCACACCATTATAAATAGATGTTTCATTCCCTCTTTCCAGATTAAACTACCATGCCTACTCCTTAACTTGTAAGTCCTGAAGTTCTATTCTTTAATACCATTTACTGAATATATACAGCGCCATTCCTACTCCCTTTCTTCCTACCCTGACCTTCCTGAATAGATTACAGTCTGCTATAACTATATACCAGTTATGGTTCTTTGTGTACTATGTCTCCATGACCACCACGATACTCAAGCCAGCCTTTTCCATGCAGGCCTGGTTTTATTTATTTATTGATTTAATGCTCATCGGTTTACAAATCACATTCATAAAATCGTTAATACATAAAATGTTACAAGACATTTACACTACATGGTTCTACCACTCAATCAGCCTGCTGCATCAAATGCGGTATAGGATATAGAAGCCCTGCCAGTATTCCAACAACTATGCCCAATATAATATTTTAGACTCAGAACAGAGTTCCCAGTTTGGCACTACTACTAACCTAATGCCTGTTCAAATAAAAATATTTTCCGGTGTTTGCAGTCCCGTAAAGGCTCTTTATCTTGTTTATATTCATATGCGCACATAGTGTTTGCAATCCCGTAAAGGCTCTTTATCTTGTTTATATTCATATGCACACATGATTCAGGATTATGGTATATATCAAAAGTTGTGTCCTCGGTGGACACGGGACTGCCAGGAGGAGATAGTGGAGCGAATGCTTAAAAACTCTTATATGTCCATACCTCTCATCACCCAAAATGTGGGACTGCGGGAAATGCAACAACGGATCTTTCACCGGACTGTCTACTCTCCAGCCAGGGCGTTTCATATGGGCATTGTTGCCTCTGCGTCCTGTCTTAAGTGCGCCTGTACTTTTGCATCGTTGATTCACTGTTTTTGGGATTGTCCCTCGATACAAGCCTTTTGGTCCTCCATTCGGCAATTTCTGTCCACGTTACTTGCTATGGATATCCAATGGTCGAGCTCTTTTTGCATCCTTAATAATGATGTGGGGGACGAGAGCATAAATGTTGACAATGTGGGATTGTTAGCTAAGGCTTGTCTCATGGCCAAAAAGTGTATTCTGACCAAATGGCTGGAGGCCGATTCCCCGACCTTAGAAATGTGGACCACTTTGATGACAGATATGTTTCAACTGGAATATGGCTCAATGTACAAAAGGTTTCCTCCCCGGAAGAGAAGGGTATTTGAGGAAATCTGGGGTTGTTACTACAGATCTTTATCCCCCACTGTTCGGAGCTTGGCGCCTTTGGGGACAATGTAGCGGATTACGCACATGTTAATGCTTTGTGACCTGCCTGAAGGGGACTCCGTGTAATGTAGACATATAGGTGACTGCCCAGGGGCCTTCCACAGAGGCAAACAGTGAACAACGAATTGATCAGAGATTCTCGGGGCATGGGTGGGGGGGTGGGGGGGGGCTCGTTAAATGAAAAATGTGTGCTGAGCTTGTATGGTATTTTTTTTTGTTTGCTGGTTTTTGTTAAATGCTTGCTCACTCAATAAAATATGTTGGAAAAAAATATATATATATTTTCCACATCTTCCTATAATTTTAAAAAAACCTATTTTTAACTCTTCCAGCAAGATATTCCATATCACAGGTCCTACTACACCAAACATTCACTCACAAGACTCCCAATCAGATCTGCCCCACTGAAGGAACATCCAGTAAATTTTGAAAAGACGATCATAATGCACGATATGGACAATAAATTTGTAATACTGTATTAAAGCAAACTGAAACAAATCTATTAATGGCTTTAAAGATCAAGATTAATACCTTGAACTTTATTTGCCATTCTATAAGTAGCATGTGAAATGTTTTAAGGATCAGCATAATATGCTCTCTGGTTGAACTACCAGAAATCATTTCAGCTGTGGCATTCTAAATATGTTGAAAGGCTTTCAGTGAAAATTGAGTTAAGCCCAAAAGCAAGGCATTGCAGTAATCCATCGGTGCCACAATCAGTGCTTCAACAACTGTTTTTAAGATCAAACTCCCTTAGAAATGGTTTTAGATTATGGATCTATCGAATTTTCCAAAAAGCACTTTTTACAATATTCTTAGTTTGGGGACAAAAAGAAATCACGGAATCAAACAGAACACTCAGATTCCTGCACTGATCAGTGATTGGAAACTGAATATCTCCAAGGAGCAATACTGTTTGCATCTCAGGGACACAAAAACAAAATGATTTCTGACTTTTCAAAATTAAAAGCTAGTTTATTTGCTACAACCCTGGCTAGTGCATCAGATTGGGCTGGAAGCCGTAAGGGACAGAAGACAACTGCAGAGCCAAAAAAACGGGGACTCGTAAAATCTCTTCTTGCAAAAATTCTTGATATTTAAAGATTACTCCACCCAAAAATACCATACACTCAAATACTGCTTTTGAATGTTTTCAATAATCACAGTGATTTAGAGTTGTAATGTCCTATCTAACATATATATTTGTGTCTAGGGTAAATACCAAATAGTAACCATAAGTGCAACCTTTCATTTGAAGCTCTTTATTTAAGAGAGCAAGACTTTCAATACATATTAAAGGAAATATGTGTTATTTCTTGTCCTTGCCAATTCTAAGAAACTTCAGTCATTTCCAGATCCTAAAATTACACTACTAAACTACAGGTAAAAAAAACACAAAACTGCAATCCAGAAAGTTACATCTATAAGAAAACACTGGAGGAAGTGAACATTACAAAGGACAAACTTAACACCTATGACAGTAACTTTTAAATCAGCATGAGGGCATACTTTGGCCCGTGTGCTTCGGCGTGTGCCCAGATACTTGGCCATTTTATAACTTGCACATATGCACGCATGTTATCTCGATTCTACCATGTAATGGTTGATTTTTAAATTGTCCATGCGCAAATATCGTCATGCGTGTGGCTGGGCCCTGTGCGCACTGTGCGCATTTTCAAAAGGGCCCAGCCACGCGCATAAGTGATGATACGCACATAATTGCCAGCCCTGAAAAGGGGGCAGGCCAGGGGTGTGGTCTGGGAGGGAAGGGGCGGGAAGGAGGCCAGCCGGGAAAGCGGCATTAGCTGTCCCGGGGAAGCACGTGCTGGCAGTTGGCCGGCACGCGCAAACTACTTCTGCTCCAAGGGAGCAGTAAGTAGTGAAACAAAAAGATTGTAAGCTTTTGGGATGGGTCAAGGGGGAGGGGAGGAGAGGGAAAGAGGGAGGGGGTTTAGGTAGAGGGGTAGGGAAGTTCCCTCCCAGTCCACTCCTCGACTGGAGCGGACTGGGTAGGGAAGTTCCCTCCCAGTCCACTCCTCGACTGGAGCGGACTGGGAGGGAACGGGGGAACGCCCGATTTTGCCGCCACGCGTAATCTACTAAAATCCACCCCTGCGCGCACGTTTTTTAAAATCTGGCAACATGTGCACGTGGCCCATGGATTTTATAACTTGTGTTATAAAATCGGCGCGTCTATGTGCACACACCAGGAACCACGCACACATGGACACGCGCGCGCATGTTATTAAATCTACCCCTAAGGGTATTTTATAATGGGATCGTGTCCATGCCATTGTCAGTTTCACCAGTTTGCCCAGTTAATAGCTAGGTCTTCCAAACCCCCCTGGTTTGATATCCTGCACTATCCCCAGTTACCCCAGACCCTTTAAACCAGGTAAAAATGGCTAATTTCTTTTATTTTTTTAAGTTTCACCTCCTCCATAGCAAAAGCAAAGTTATGCAGCAGTGGACCAGGGCACATAACTATTTACATGCACATACCATGACCACGCCCTGAACCACCCAAGCCCTGCCCTGACCACACCCACACCACACCCCTTTTTGAAATCAAGTGAGATGTGCACGCAGCTGGAGATGTTGTGCGCATATGGGTGGCTTTTAAAATTCGGTGGGCATGCACGAGCCTGACTTGGACACACATCGCCCAATTTTGCACACATGTCAGGCTTTCAAAATTAATCTTTATTAGGGATGTGAAATTATCGTCAGATAATTTTAAAATCGTCCAAAATCGTTAGAGTGCACGATACAATACAAATGCCCACGATTTATCGTCAGGGGCATTTGTATTGTATCGTTAAATAGGGGGTGGGAAAACCGGCACACCAAAAAAACCCTAACACCCACCCCGAACCTTTAAAACAAACCCCCACCCTCCCGAACCCCCCCAAAATGTTTTAAATGACCTGGGGTCCCGGCGCGATGATCCCGGCGCGATGATCCCGGCGCGATGTCCCGCTCTCTGCCCACGGCTGCTGTGAAGAGAAATGGTGCCGGTGGCCCTTTGCCCTTATCATGTGACAGGGCAAAGGTAGCGCCGGCGCCATTTTGATTCCTAGCTCCCGACGTCACGCGTCCAGGAGATCGCTCCCGAACCCCCGCTGGACCCCCAGGGACTTTTGGCCAGCTTGGGGGGGCCTCCTGACCCCCACAAGACTTGCCAAAAGTCCAGCGGGGGTCCGGGAACGACCTCCTAAACTCGAATCGTTTTGCCGTACAGCAAAATGGCGCCGACCGTACGGCATGGTCGGCGCCATTTTACTGTACGGCAAAACGATTCGAGTTTAGGAGGTCGTTCCCGGACCCCCGCTGGACTTTTGGCAAGTCTTGTGGGGGTCAGGAGGCCCCCCCCAAGCTGGCCAAAAGTCCCTGGGGGTCCAGCGGGGGTCCGGGAGTGATCTCCTATGCTCCTGACGTCGGGGGACAAAAAAACAAAATGGCGCCGGCGCTATTTTTGCCCTGCTGTCATATGACAGGGCAAAGGTAGTACCGGCGCCATTTCTACAACGCACCGGAGGTCCGAGAGTAAAAGATCACACCGGGACCCTCCCTCTGGACCCCAGGTAATTTAAGGCATTTTGGGGGGGTTCGGGAGGGTGGGGGATTTATTTTAAAGGGTCGGGGTGGGTTTTAGGGATGTTTTAGTGTGCCGGTTTTCCCGCCCTCCCCCGATTTACGATTTACACGATATTTTAAAAAACAAAACCGCGACGATAAGATTCCCTCCCCCCCCCCAGCCGAAATTGATCGTTAAGACGATCGATCACACGATTCACATCTCTAATCTTTATATTTATTCTGCTTGCATCAATCATGGATTTGTTTTCTCTATAAACCAAACATAGCAAACAGACTCTAACTTTCAGGTCAGTTAATTTGTATCAGGAAAAAAAGATTCCTCAAGAGAACAGATTGCAAAACCTGTAGCACAATCCCATGACCTAACTATATCATCTGCAAACTGAAAAAAAAATGCACGTGGCCTCATTTCAATTCTATTTTGATCTTTCCTTGTCTGAACTTTTATCTCTGAGATGTACATGCATAGGGCCTGATTTTAAAAAGCATTTACTCGAGTAAAACAGGGTTTTACTCGAGTAAATGCACTTTACTTGAGTAAGTGGGCTTTTGAAAATTGCTATAATATATGCCATTGAATTGTCCATAGGATTTACTTGTGTAAGTGCACTTTACTCCAGTAAATGGCTTTTGAAAATTGCTACAATAGTAGTTACATTTACATGTGTAACTCCTTTTGAAAATTACCCCCTAACAGTGCAGTCAAATCCAGTCCAAGAATTCATATCAGTGACGGGGCTGGTGGACTCTGAAATTCATCAAATAGTCTTGTTTGTAGTACTTGTTGGAGCACTGCCTGATCTCGTAGACAGAAAACAACTTTGCAACCTGCTGCTGCTTCTACTATACCAGATCATGCCAGGGGTCTTCCCAAGGCACAATGCACAATTTCATCTGGGCAGTGTGATAATTCCAGTGAGTATTCTGCTCAGACTTTAAAGGGAGGGGGAGGAAGGCTTACTCAGCTTTTCAAAAACCACTCATCTGCCTGGTGGATATATATAGAGAGAAAGAAATGGAACTATACCGCCTGCCAGAAAGATGATCCTGTTTTATAATGATTGTAAAAGGAAATAGCAAAAGATGGGTTGTTTTTTTTTCCATTTGCAGCAGAAGTGTTCTCATTGTGCTGTTCATCTTTGGAACATCTCAGAAACTATGGGGAATAAGAGGTCTGTAATTAAACCAGAGAGAATTATTAAAATGTTCTTTTTAAATTGAAAATAAAAAGAGCAGGTAAAAGATGCAGTCATACCATTTTAATGTATGATCCTCTCCGAGGGCACAGAAAATAAGCACAACATTGCAAAATCAAAGGCGCTGGACTTTCAAGAAGGCACATGCTTACAATGCAAACTCTATTCTGAAACCAGAATCTAAGATTGAGCGGAACAAAGAAGGAAGAGGTACAGGGAATGTAAATAGTACCCATCAATTTCTTCAAATGATACCTAAGCACCCAAAGTATTTTATTCAGTCAGGGCAGAGCAAGAAACCCCCAAAGTGCTTCCTGTGCAGCACCTCGATTATGCACTTTAAACAACATTGGGTTTCTTTATCCTAATCCTTTCATTCAGAACCAACCTCTGATTTTCTAACCCAGTGGTTTGAAATCATAAAATATACTGCAGCCTCTACATAGCAATATCTCAGCAACTGCAAGTTCCAGCATCCCAACCTTGCTACCATACTGCTGAATACCACAAGAGCCATTTATTTAAAACTACACAAAAAAATGAGGTAGATTTTAAAATGGCCTCATACGTGCGCATATGCGGACTGCGCGCATGTGGGCCGTGCGCAAGCAACGCAAATTGTAAGAAGCCAGGAAGGACGCGCATACATGTCTATACGCGCGTCCCAAAACAAGGAGGTGGAAAAGGGGCAGAGCCAAGAGTGACGCGCATAACCACAAATTTTGCAAAGGCAGCCACACGTTATGTTACCTGCAAAACTTTCCTACTACTCCTCGTGAGGAACAGGAGTCCTGAACATGAGAGAGAGCGTGAGAGAGCACAGCTCTGTATAGGGTCAGTCTGATGCTGTACCTATAGGTACCACTGTAAAGGGGCGCTTTGAATCGAGGTGGGTTTTCAGGAGGTGGGTTGGGGTTAGGGTGGGTGGTGTTACAGACCCATTCAGCGGTAATCATTGTAAAACTGACATCAGTAAACAATTGTACTCCTTATAAAAGTGTTGACAAGCCTAACAAGAGGAATTGATTTGGACACTACAGTGCTAGCTACATTGTAGAAATCTACTCCTTTTCATCACTTATAAGGACTACAGTTGTTTACTGATGTCAGTCTTACTATGAATACTTTTGAATTTGTCTGTAACACCACCCCCTAACCCCAACCCACCTCCTGAAAACCCACCCCGATTCAAAGCGCCCCTTTACAGTGGTACCTATAGGTACAGCATCAGACTGACCCTATACAGAGCTGTGCTCTCTCACGCTCTCTCTCCATATAAAGGCCGTGGGGAAGTATGTGCGGCAACAGTATTTTAAATGCTACGCATGCACTTTCAAAAATAAGGCGTATTTTTGCACGTGCGTTCCTTTTCCAATTTACCAGAATATAATTACTAGTATTTCTAAATTAAGTGAAGGCCTTCCTAAGAAGATAAGATTTTTTTGCAGACCAAGACAAGATTTTCAATTTTTTCAAGGACAGCTTTCGAAATATTTTAAGGAGGTAATTTTATAACAACCCACATAATTTTTGCATTGCCAGAGTGCATAAGTTACACCAATAGAAACATACAGAAACATAGAAATGACGGCAGAAAAAGACCAATCGGCCCATCTAGTTTGCCCAGCAAGCTTCAACTCTTATTTTCCCATACTTCGACTTTTATTTTCCCATAATTCTCTGTTTCACCAACCACCAACTTCAGGGCTCTTGTTGGAAACTGTTTGATTCAAATTTCCTGCCATCTCCTGTCATTGATGCAGAGAGTAATGTTGGAGTTGCAACAAAGGTGAGCATAAGGCTTATGTTTAAGGGTTGTAACCGCCGCATCAAGCAAGCTACCCCGATGCTTGTTCACCCAGACTGCACAGATCGATGCCTTGTTGGATGATGTTTGAATGCAAATCCTGTTTTCCTCACTTTCCCCTACCATTGAAGCAGATAGCATCGCTGTATATGCTTTCAAAGTGATGTATCAGGCATAATTGGTTTAGGGGATAACCGCCGTAATAAGCAGCTACCCCCACGATTGTTTACCCAGATTGTGAAGTTCAGTTCTTGTTGGTTGTTGCCAGAATGTAAATCATGTTTTCTACTTTTTTCCCCCTGCCGTAGAAGCAGAGAGCAGCACTGTATATTAGAGATGTGAATCGGAACCGGAATCGGTTCGGATTCCGGTTACGATTCACATGTGGGGTTTTTTTCATCGAGCCCGATCGCAGTTTTGTTTATCGGCTGCGTCCGAGCCGATAAACAAAAAACCCACCCGACCCTTTAAAACTAACCCCTTTGCTTCCCCCACCCTCCCGACCCCCCCAAAAACATTTTACAGGTACCTGCCACTATTAAAAATGGCGCCGATGGCCTTGTGACAGGGTATCCGTGCCATTGGCCAGCCCCTGACATATAGAGGGAGCACTGGATGGCTGGCGCCATCTTTAAAAATGGTGCGGGCCATCCAGTGCTCCTACCATGTGACAGGGGCCGGCCAATGGCACGGATACCCTATCACATGGTATGGGCAAAGGGCCATCGGCGCCATTTTGATTAGTGGCAGCCGACGGCCCAGGAGCGGGAGATCGCTCCCGGGACACCCACTGGACCACCAGGTACCTGTAAAATGTTTTTTGGGGGGGGGGGGGGGTCGGGAGGATGGGGGAAGCAAAGGGGTTAGTTTTAAAGGGTCGGGGTGGGTTTAGGGGTTATTTTTGTGTGCCGTTTTTCCTGCCCTTCCCCAAAACGATAAGAGAACCCCCACGATCAATATTGTGGGGTTTTCCTATCGTTTCGGGGGAGCCCCCGATTTCTGACGATTCACATCCCTACTGTATATGTATTCAAAGTGATGTATCAGGCTTCATTGGTTTAGGGTAGTAACCGCTGTAATAAGCAAGCTACCCCCACGCTTATTTGTTTACCCAGATTATGAAGTTTAGTCCTTGTTGGTTGTTGTCTGAATGCTAATCCTCTTTTCCACGTTACCCCCTGCCGTAGAAGCAGAGAGCAACGCTGTGTATGCATTTGCGTGATGTATCAGGCTTAATTGGTTTAGGGTAGTAACCGCCGTAATAAGCAAGCTAAGCCCACGTTTATTTATTTACCCAGATTTGTAGTTCTGTCCTTTTTGGTGGTTATCTGAATGCAATTCCTCTTTTCCACAATCTTCAAAGTGAGCCTATGTGTATAAATTCACCTAAGAAAGCACACAAACTCACCCTTACAAAGTTATTTATTTATTTACAAATGTTATATTTTGATCAATGTAACAAACTAGTATTTCAGAGCAAATAACAATTAAAACACTCACCATACATTAAAAATCATATATTAAAACAAATCAACATTACAAATCAGCAGTTAACAGAAAACCCCAAATCAATCACAAACAAATGAAATAAACCAGACAAGACATACAAACAAAACTCTGCAGCTAATGCAAAACACATCAAAACTAAAATCATAGGGCCAGATTTTAAAAGCCCTGTATGCGTAAATCCAGAGGATTTACGCGCCTAGGGGGGTTTATGCGGGCTGGGCCTATTTTATAAAGGCCTGGCGATGCGCATAAAGCCCCGGGACACGTCTAAGTCAGAGGGCTTCGAAAAAAGGGGTGGGGAGGGGGCGGGGCAGGGTCAGAGGCTCCTGGCACAGCGACCATTTGCCACTGTGCCGGGGAATCGCATGCCAGCAGACTGCAACCTGCGCCTGCTCGGAGGCTGATGCAGAAGATAAAATAAAAGTCGGGGAGGGTTTAGGATAGGGCTAGGGGGGGATAGGTTAGGGGAAGGGGTAGGAAGGTTAGATTAGGGGGAAGGGAAGTTCCCTCACAGGCCGCTCCGAAATCGAAATCGGAGCGGCCTGGGAGGGAACGGGTGAAGGCCACGGGCATCGGCATGTGCAGAGTGCACAATTGTGCACCCCCTTGCGCATGCCGACCCCCGATTTTATAACATGCATGCACCTGCACGCGCATGTTATAAAATCGGGCATCCATGTGTGCACGTTGAGTAGTGTGCGCACATGTACACCCATGTGCTTCTTTGAAAAACTACCCCATAAGGAATATGCCAATCTGAACAAATAAGTTTTCTAATTTATTTTAAATTCTGACGAGATCCTGTGGAAGTGCACTCCACACCGCTGGACCATTTACTGAAAAAGCACTCTTTTTCAGTAAATATAACTTGTATGGCTTAATTATGCACATACTTTCTAAAACCATAAGTAAATTCCAATCCACCCCAACTCTACTGCTTACAACGTCTAAATTTTGCATGCATAAAAGTATGTATAAAATTGGATTATATGGATACTTCTAGGCACACAAACCCCACATAATTTTAAAAGGAGCCATTTTTGCACAAGAACCTGTGTTTTATATGAGTTAATGGCTTTCAAAATGACTCCTTAATGTACTGTAGGATCTTTATCAGTAATATATATAAAATGACCTCTTAACATACTGTAGGGTCTTTATGAGTAATATATGTAAATATTACAGTTCTCATAGAACTTCGTCCAAAACCCTGGGTTGTATTTAAGATTGTGGCATCCGAAAGCAGAGGACCAGTGCTGGGAGAATTTTGCCTACAGCAATCAGGGAACAGCAGAGGGAGTCCCAGTTTTCAGGCATCTTCAGAATTTGGTGCTCAATGTACATTTTGTTTATATTCGGCCCTGACAACACCTTTAGCAGACATAGAGCATGCCTGATGCTTTATCATTAAACAGGAAGTATAAGCTTGTAGAAGGAGTGAACATGGTGCTTCAGCATTTGAAAAGAAGTAAACAGGTAAAATTTCAAAAGGATTTAAACATGTGAATTTAACTACTATCATAGCAATTTTCAAAAGCCATTTACGCATGTAAAGTGCACTTATGCAAGCAAATCCTATGGACAATTTATAACAATTTTCAAAAGCCTATTTATTTGAGTAAAACCCAGTGATTATACCATGATTATACATGGTTATGTTAAATATAAGGTTGCTTCCTCATATGAACTTTTTTGGTTGAGATGACTGGCAATTTTGAAGCCATCTTTGTTCACTTGTTTGGAAATGTTTTTCAAAAGGGTCTTTTATTAATGTTTATAAAATATTTCTTATCCTGTTTGAAAATATTTTTTCTTAGTCACACCACTGGAAAAAAAATGCAAAAAATGAACTATCTTCAAATATATAGTTTGTTCACATAATTAGATTCTGTTTTGTTTTTTTTTTTCCTTTTTGAGTAGATTTCACTTTGATCCAATCTTTTAGGTCCTTTTCTACAATACATTTTTTTGTACATGGAACATGTAGTACCTAACTATGGGCCAGATGTCCTCTAGACACAAAGTAGAAAAAGTTCTTTACTACATCTGACCCTATAATTAAGGCTTTCAAAGGATGAAAAAGCGGAATCAACCATACTAGGATAACCTCTACACAACAGATTTTCACAAATGTAATAGACAGCTGTATTTTCTCTCCAGGTTCTGAACGAAACTGAATAAAATAAAAAAGAATCAGTTTTCAAAAATTGGTAAGCTGTATGTTGACTTACTACTGAAGAAGACAACTGAAGAGCAGTTTGTAACTTTGAGTCCTAGATATTCAAGAGATATTTCATTTTCATTATCAAAATAGAAAAAGATATAGTAAAAGTACAGCACCATATATATATGTGCAAACTAATTCTTCATACATAAGTATTTGCATACCCTGTGTATTCTATCTTTTGGTTAACATACTTGGGAGGAAGGAAGAGAGTAAACAAAAGTGCAGAACTTTTCAATAAAAATAATTTCATTACTCTGTAACTCAAGTATCAGACCCCGGAGGAAACAACACTGCAAGGCCTATGACTAGATGACTGCATATCTGAAACTTGCAGCTGCTTTCCTCTGTTTATTTTAAATTTACAATGAGATGTTACATTATTTTCTTTTACTTCACTGGCTACATTTAAATTATGCTGTGGCTTTCTGTTTCTGCTGAAGACTCCATGTTTTCTTTTCCTTTCAAAAATCAAATATACATTATACCTGGAAAAGAGGATTTTATTTTACTTTTCATGGGCTAAAATCTGGTGACCCAGCAACTAGATAGGCTTTCAGAATATCTACAGTGAATATGCAAGAGATGAATTTGCACATACTGGGTCTCCAATGCATGCAGATTTATCTCATGCATGTTCATTGTGAGCATCCTGAACACTCAACCAGCTGAGGAGAGCCCAGGACAGATTTGGGAAGCTCTGGCTTAGACATCTCTATTATAGCAGTAATAGTGAATAGGGATATGCATTTGTTTGAAACAAATGGGTAACAAACAGAAATTGAGTTCATATTTGTTTCATTTGTAGACCCCAAAATGAATGGAAGGGTCCTATGAATGAAGTATAAAATATTCATCTTATTTATGTTACACAAGCCGTTAAGCCCGTAACAACGGGCTACATTAATTTTTTTTTCAGTCCATTTTCGAACACAGCACCTTTCTACACTTTTTCTCCCTCACTCATTCACCTCGGTCACGCACTCCTTCCCTCCCCTCAGTCTTACTCACCCTCTGTCCCCCATTGCCTCCCTCCCCTCACTCTCACCTCCCCCTCCCTCAGTCACTCCCCACCCTCTCTCAATCCCATCCCTCACTCTCATCCTCTCCAATCCCCTCTCAGCTCATCCACAACCCCTTCCCTCTCCCTCAGCCCTCCTCCACTCCCTCTTTTTCTCTTCTCCACAATTTCTTACCCTTCCAACTTACTCACTCACATCCCTCTGTCTCCCACTGCCTCCCTCCCCTCACTCTCACCTCCCCTCCCTCCTCTTCCCTCAGTCACTCCCCACCCACTCTCAATCCCATTCCTTACTCTCATCCCCTCCAATCCCCTCTCAGCTCATCCACAACCCCTTCCCTCTCCCTCAGCCCTCCTCCACTCCCTCTTTTTCTCTTCTCCACAATGTCTTATCCTTCCCGCTTACTCACTCACATCCCTCTGTCCTCCCTCCCCTCAGTCACTCCCCCTTCCCTTCAGTCACTCCCCCTCCCGTCACTACCCCAGTCCCTCCCCCTCCTCTCTTCCCCTCAGTCACTCCCCTTTGTATAAACTCTCAAAGAGTTTTAAGAAAAGGTTAGAAACTTTTGGATTTGGCACTGGTAAAGAATTGCTTCTTATCTTCTTTCTACTGCAGTTGTCTCACTCACTCTACCAGAAAGAAGCAGTACACTGCTGCTAATTTTGATTCTGTTTCTTCACTGGGGGGAGGGTCAGGGTAGGAGACAGTGTAGAGATAGTAGCAGGGTTAGTGATTTCTTTTGTCTGTGCACAGTGAGGAGAACACAGTACACTGACAGAATGAAGAGTCTTACCAGGCTGCCAATTATTTAAGTTCTGTTTAATGTTTAAGAAATACTTTTTTTAATGTGGAGTTAATTATCAGTATACACAGAACAGTATATGTGTCTCTCTGTGTGCATATGATACAGACAGTTTTCTGTATAATGAGTGGTACTGTGAGTGGGGGTACAGTTAAAGTATCAATAAATAAATTCATTTATAACATCCAAACCTCCAGTAGGTAGTGCACTTTAATAAATTCCATCATGTCATGAAAAGGGAGAAAAGGGCTGGGGCAGATCCAGAAAAAGCTACATCTAATAGCAGCAATTAAAAAGGCATTATTCCTGCCCCGAAACTGAAGATAGACTTTTTTAGCCATAGAATGGCAAGAGTATAAAGCAATGGTAGTTCAAAGCGCAAGCATTTGAAATTTGGAGAGAATATTTATTTATTTTATTTATTTAGCATTTTTCTATACCGACCTTCAAGGTTGAATACCATATCAGATCGGTTTACATCGAACTGGGGTAGAAGAAAACAACAGTAACAGAGAACAACTTTTTATAATCAGAAGGATCAAAGTTACATTTAACAAGGGCAGTAAACTTGGAAGCTTGAGCAGCTGGAAGGAGAAAAAGGCCTAAGAGGGCAATAAATTAAGAACATAATATCAACACGGAAACCGGGCTAATGCTTGAAGAGTTATTGGAAGATGTACTAGTGCTTATGAAGTACTTAGAGGAGGAACAAGGTTCCATTGCTCATGAGCAGGGTTAATCATCTAATGAGTATCCGCGGGCTCCGGGAAGGCTTGGCGGAACAGCCAAGTCTTGAGTTTTTTCTTAAATGTTAGGAGGCAAGGTTCCAGCCTGAGGTCTGAGGGGATGTTGTTCCAGATGGCTGGACCTGCTGTCGAGAAAGCTCGGTCTTTGGTCGAGGTGAGGCATGTGGTTTTGGTTGGAGGGGCTTGTAGAGCTCCTTTGTAGACTTCTCTAATCGGTCTGTTGGAAGTATGGAGTTTGAAAGGGATTTCGAGGTCGAGTTGAAGGTGGTTATGGATGGATTTGTGTATTATGGAGAGAGATTTGTATAAGATTCTGTAGTTGACTGGTAACCAGTGTAGGTTTCGGAGTATGGGAGTAATATGTTCACAGCTACCTATTTATCTCCTTCTTGGTGTACAGTAGAGGGTAAAGGTGGGAGTGGGAGAGCCATCCAAGACCGACAGTAGCAAGACAGGGGCATGCACTGGAGCAGTAGAAGTGCAACAGCAAAAACCATGTTCATGCTTATGAAAAATAATATTGTCTGAAATTCCAAAGAGATTCCTTGAATGAGAACTTGAACAGCTAGTAGCTGAAGAACATTTGGGAGGATTAGTTGGTAGCATCGTAGCATCCAGGCCAGTGTTGGAGAAGATAGATGATGATACTGACAATGATGAGAGCAACTGCCAGCAAGAGCAGGCACTGCAGGCAGAGAGCGTGATTGATGTCCCTGTCATTTTTGCTCAGAGTCCATCCTCAATCTCAACACCAATGCCAGCATTAGACCCCAAGTATGTAAAGCAAAGATTGTGAAAAACATCCCTGATCTGGAGGCACTTCAGCGTGAGGGAGGACTGCATTTTGCTTAGTGTATTCAATGAGGTAAAGAAGTCAGTCAATGGAAAAAGGTGGGGCATCTGACTAATGCTGGTATGCAGAATCACTTGAAGAAGCAGCATCCCCTAGCATTGGCATCAGGGGAGAGCATCAGTACTAGTCTGGGGACCCCTTCTGCCAAATGAAAGTAAAAGCCAGATGAAAGGGCTTGAAAAGGAGAAGCCCCTTTCGGCAGTCAGATGTCAGGCCAACAACCCCCTGCCATGTGTTTGCAATGATAATCCACCACAGAGGAAATGGGGTAGTGTTCCATAGCACTGTCCAGATGCAAGAGGCAGGCAGCATCTAAAATATTAATGAAGTGCATCGTGGGAAATTATTGACCTGAATGACCAGCTCCTGCAGATAGTGGAGACTGTGTTAGCTCACCAGTTACAAAGTCCCCTCCAGGACTATCTTGAGAAGGAAACTCATGTCCATCCTGTATAACCAGTGCCATAGTCGTATACAGAAGTAGCTGGCCTCGGCAGAGAGGAGTAGCGTGCATTTCACCAAAGATATCTGGACTGTCACACATGCTTACCTCTCCCTGACAACACACTGGAGGGATCTGGCTGAGGCAGGGGCCCACAGCAGCTCTGGTGGGGATGAAGCACCAGGATGCAGGTGAGCTGTGATGCACACCCAATTGATAGATGCCATATCTCATGCAGCTACAAGGAACTTACTGGAGGGTTGGCAGCTAGACCGGAGAGGCAGGAGTCTTTAGGCAAGTTTATTTGTGACAGATCGTGGTGCAAATATAGTAAAGGCAATATAAGCTGGGGGGTTTCAGGATATCCTTGTCTTTGCACACTTTCTGCACCTGGCAGTAAGGGATGCCCTGGTACTGGGACCAAATACCAGGGAAATCTATTCCCAAAGGACCAGAGAGAGAGGTGCAGGAAAATAGCAGGGCATTTCCACTAAAGCGAGAAGGGAGGGAAGTTTCTCTATGGGAAGCAGGAAGAATTTGGGATGCCTCACAAGTGTCTGATTCAAGTTGCTGACATGTGCTGTAATGCTAATTTTATGGTGCTGCAGAAGTTAGTGGAGCAGCAGACACCCCTTTCATGATCTGTCTCTGGAGACAGATAGGTGAGTATCACTCTCCTGGGGTATTATGAATGGGTAGTGATGACGCAGCTGATGGAAATAATGAAGCCCTTTAAGGATGCCACAGAGGATCTGAATTCCATAAGTGCCACTATGAGTGGGGTCATCCCAATAGTAAATATTCTGGAAGAAAACTTAGAGGGTTTCCTTGAGCAACAGGGAATGAAAGCAAAGGTGTTTCAATTTCTGGATTCCTTGCAACTGTTACAACTGTCGCTGCCCAACATCTCCACTCCGCCCACCTTACCTTTTTTGCGACTCCTCCCGCGGTTGATAGACGTCTGGCTACCGCGGTGACTGCTTGCCGTCCTCTCCAGTGTCCCCAGTCCGGCTTGGGCACTGCATCCCACCATATTGTCCAGGTACCATAGGGCGCACTTGCCGAGCGGCCCTGCTTCTTATTCTCTCTTTGGCACGAACCTCAGGGGCGTCCCCCTGTGATGACATCACACATCCCGGATACATAAACCTACACTTTTTGCTAGTTAATTGAGTTAGCAAGGGATCTCCTTACGAATGGGATTCTCTCTCCGTACCTAGCTACTCTGCCTCTCCAATTTTGGACTTTATCCTAAAGGGGTACCCGCTCCTCGGGGACCTCTCTCATTTCTTGCAGGTCGCTATCAGGAACCGGTACTCGCTCCTTGAGGGCCCATGTTCCCGGACTCGCTGCTGAACTTATCGCTACTGCTTGGAAGAAACCACTGCCTTCATCATCAGTGAGTTACCAACTCTATTTCCTCAGAGCTGTTCCCTGGAACCAGGTACTCGCTCCTCGAGGGCCTGCCTCTACTCCAGCTTCTCTGTCACCTTCCAGGAGAAACCACTGTGTGAGTAACTTTACCAACGAGGCTCTATACCAGAACTCTGTGTATGCTCCACTGTACTCACTATCTCAGTTTTCTCCACTACAGCACAACCAGAGAGGGAATCGCTGTTTCAGTATCCTGAGGAACCCTAGCCCAGCCGGGCTTCATCTCTACTCACTACTGCCACCTCTGGTGGCTTCTCAACTCTGTCTAATAAAAGATATAACTCTGTGTTGTGTGTCCCAAAGCTGTGCCTGACCTGTGGCCCCTCACGGGACTTCCCCCCCATGGGTGTGGTCAGCTGCCACAGTGTCCAAGGGTCCACCCAAAACCTTACAAACAATAACAGCAACAGCAGGTACAAGGGAGTCTAAAACCTCTGTCAGAAAACAATATATCTTGCCATATTTTGTGATCCATAGGTAAAAAAAGTTTCAGCCTCCAGTCCCAGTGTTTCATATTCATGAAGGAGATACAGGTAGCGAGGGTGTGTGAACAGGAGCATTAGAGGATGAGGCACAGTAGGCATATAGCACAGGAAAGAGTGGCCATATCAGAGAATAATGCAAGCAGAAGCAGGACCCTGTCAACTACACCTCCTTCCCTACGTCAATACACCAAAGTCACATTGCCCGCAATGAAATATCTCTCCTGATATAGGCCATAGCTAAAGCAGTTGGCATGATAGACCATTAGCTCACCCCACACCCCAAATTTTTATTACAAGCTATCTCATAGAGCCTATCGAGGACATGATTGCAGATGCACTGGATTATTTGGGCACTATCTTTTCTGTCCACTCACCAGCAGGCCCAGTTACTGCATCTCCTCAAAGGCAGGGGACACTGTGAGCCCTCATTGCTCAAGGCTGCCACCATACTTGATGGAAAATCTAGTCTTCCATTGATTGGGTTTCCAGAATTTCTATGTGAGTAGCAAGACAACTGAAAGCACATTTAAGGTCTTCCTGCTGTGCTGCCTGCATGCCATACCCCTGATATACCAACTTAGGAGTCTTCCTGATACCACACTGCCTACCTGACATGCACCTGATGTACCACCTTAGGGGAGTTTTCTGCAACTCTGCCTATCTGCCATGCACCAGACATATCAACTTAGGAGTCTTGATGTAGACCTACATACCTGCCAAGGCCCTGATATACTGCCTTAGGGGTCTTGCTGCTACCAATATGCCAACCTATCATGCCCCAGATGTACCATCTTAAGGATCTTGCTACTAATCTGCCTACCTGCCATGCCCCTGAAATACCAAGGGCATGGTAGGTAGGCATGGGGGTTATACTGTTAATTTGCTTACTGTTGCGACTGTCGCTGCCCGACGTCTGCACTCCGCCCACCTTACCTCTTTTACGAATCCCTCTTTGGTTGATAGAGGTTTGGCTGCCGCGGCGTCATCTTGCCGACCTCCTCCAGCGTCCCTGGACCGGCTAGACGCTGCCTTCCGCCATGTTCTCCTGAAGCTTAAGGGCGCGCGCACAGCGCGGCCCCGACTCAAGTACCAGCTGTGGCACGAACCTCAGGGGCGTCCCCCTGAGATAACGTCATCCTCACTGGATACTTAAGATCTTTCGTTGTTGCTAGCTATTCGAGTTAGCAAGGGCTTTCTCCAGGTATCGCTGCGGATGGGATTCGCTCTCTGCATACCTTGCTACTCTGCCTCCTTGGACTTTACCAGGGGTACCCACTCCTCGGGGGCCTCGCTCTCTCTCTTGCTTTTCAGGTCGCAGTCTGGAACTGGTACTCGCTCCTCGAGGGTCCACGTTACCGGACCTGCTACCGAATACTACTTCTGCCAGGAAGTCACCGCTGCCTACAAAAGCAGTGAGTTACCATCTCTCTCTCAGAGCTTTCCCTGGAACCAGGTACTCGCTCCTTGAGGGCCTACTTCATTCCAGCCTCTGGGCTGCTTCAAGAGACTATTGTGTGAGTGTTACCATCAAGGTTCTGTTCCTGAACGCTGCCTACTCTGCCTACTCACTATATTCAGTTTCTCTACAGCTCAGCCACCCTGGGATCGCTGTTCCAGTACCTGAGGGACTACAGCCTAGCCAGGCTCTTCCAGCTCATTACTGCCACATCTGGTGGTTCACTATACAGTTTAATAAAAGATCTAGTGTGTGTCTGTCTCCCAACTCTGAGCCTGACCGGTGGCCCCTCTTGGGATCTTCCCCCGAGGGTGTGGTCATCTGCCACCGGCCCAAGGATCCACCCACAATTATCACAAATAATAACACTTACCTGCCATGCTTTTGATATACATTGGCTTCCTGTCAACAAACAAGTGGAATTTGTGTTGATACTAATATTTAAAACATTAAAGGTTGAAGGCCCATCTTATTTGTCAGTCCTATTTAAAAAGTATATACCAAATCAGAATTTAAGTTCACAGGGTAAAGTTTTATGTAAGTGTGATCTCACTTTGGAATGATTTTCCCAACTCACTGAGAAGTATTGAGAACATTTAAATATTTCACAAGCAGCTGAAAACATTCTTGTTTACAAGTGAATGATAGCAGTTAATAGCATTGTATAAGTTCAGCATTTAGCAGTATGGATTGTAAATGTAATTTAATTACATTTCATTATTTTATATATTTAAATACATATAATAATTTGATTTTATTTATGCAATTTTACCTCATTGTAATCCGCCTAGTAGGGTTTTCCGGTACAGGTGGAAAAGAAACTGTTTTAAATAAATATATACATAAAAATACTAGCATGGGAGTTTTGGTGCCTCCATTTTGTTTGCTGTTTGGATCTCAGCCTGCTTTTCCATTTTTTTGTTGGTTATCCTGGGGTGTTTTCTCCCCAGATAAAAATGTGACAAAATGAAAAATAAAAACCAACTTTATCCTCCCACTCCACTTCTTGTATGATTCTTCATTTTTTTCTACATGTCTACAATCCTAGCCTAGTTCTCCTATCTTGTTTGTTTTCTGGTTATACAGGGGGGTTTTGCCCTCAGAAATAAATGTGAAAAAAGAAAAAAGTACAAGTCTTTCCTCCCATCACACCTTTTTTTCTTGTTTTCCATCTTTCCGTCAAAACCTGTGTAGGCCTTTGTGCTGTTTGTGGTTCACCATACTCCATTCCTCGATGGTTTAGATAACTTTGTGCTGTGTGCAATGGACCGCACTCCATACCTTGGGGTTTAGATATGTTTGTGTTCTTTGTGACGAGATACTCCATGCTGTTCTATAGGCATCTTTGTGATGCTTGTGATTAACCACACTCCATTCCTTAGGATTTTATACTCCTTTGTGCTATTTATTTTATTTTATTTTATTTAATCAGTTTATATACCGATGTTTAGTGTTGACCTTCACAAAACTAAAGGATCACACTCTGTGCCTATATACAAAACAAAAAAATGTAGGACAAGCTACTAAATTTTAGAATTATTTTTTTTACTAGTTCATAGGAGGTTTCTTATACTAAGGGGTAGATTTTCAAAAAACGCAAATAGGCGTACTTTTGCTGGCGCATCAGGCGCCAGCAAAAGTACGCTGGATTTTAGTAGATACGCGCGGAGCCGCGTGTATCCACTAAAATCCTGGATCGGCGCGCGCAAGGCTATGAATTCTGTACAGCCGGCGCGCGCCAAGCCGCGCAGCCTACCCCCATTCCCTCCAAGGCCACTCCGAAATCGGAGCGGCCTTGGAGGGAATCCTCTAACGCCCTCCCCTCACCTTCCCCTCCCTTCCTCTACCTAACCCACCCGCCCGGCCCTGTCTACACCCCCCCTTACCTTTCTCCGGGGATTTACGCCTCCCGGAGGGAGAAGTAAATCCCCGCGCGCCAGCGGGCCTCCTGCGCGCCGGGCCGCGACCTGGGGGCGGGTACGGAGGGCGCGGCCACGCCCCCGGACTGCCCCGGGCCGTAGCCACGCCCCCGCACCCGCCCCCAAAACGCTGCCGACACGCCCCCGAAATGCCGCGACGACCGGGCCCACCCCCCGACACGCCCCCGACACGCCCCCCTCGGAGAACCCCGGGACTTACGCGAGTCCCGGGGCTCTGCGCGTGCCGGTAGGCCTATGTAAAATAGGCTCACCGGCGAGCAGGGCTCTGAAAATCCGCCCCTATGAAAACAGATCCTGTGGTTTTTATGTGCTAAAGTACCATAGTGTGGATAATGGCTTCTCACAAACTAAACAACACCGGTTGAAACATGATATTGTGAGTAAACAAATGTGAGTAAACAAAGGCAGTCTTTTTCTTTTCTGTACAAAGCTTCACTATCACTGCTAAGATCAGATTATCACTATCTATATATCGTATCACTATATCTGTATTTTCAGAATTTCAAATAGAATAAGCATATATCTTAGATAATGATGTTTTTAATGTTTACTTTATTATTTACTTGATTGTTATTTGATTGTTTTAAATTTTGTTGTAAATTGCTTTGGAAAATTTGGTCTGGAAAGCGATTAATAAATGATTTAAAGTAAATAAACAAATAAATGGCTTGTAGTACTGTCAAAGTTGACTGTGGCAGACCTAAACAAAGAGAACTACAATAATCTAAAGATGAAAGTGTTGCAGCCCTCCCGGTCTGGCCACTAGATGCCACTATCTCTGTCATCAGAACATACTAGGAAAGGAAACCATCTATACCATTCAGTCCCTCTCACCTAGAGATTCTGATTGGATAACTCAGTGTTATTTAGCCCAGCCATGTTACCACTTGGGGGGTTCAATTATAGAGAGAAACTGCAGAATATACATGCATTATTTCCACACTCTGGTAGGGCCTCCCAACCTTGCCTTGATGTTACCCAGGTAGAGAATCCATCAAGCTAGGTTGAGAGAATATTGCCCAAATCTCATCTTGGAGTGAGTTTCCTCACTCCAAAGGTCATCAAATCTTCACAAGAGACCACTATTCTGTTCGTACGTGTCACGTAGAATGTCAAAGTGGCCCCTAATCCCCTACATTCTTACCTAAGCCCCACCTCAAGTTACTAGGTGGGCCTACCATAGGGATACAAATACCTACCAATGGGAATGACATTATGGCTAGGCGCTCTCTTTCTCTCTCTCTCTCTCTCTCTCCCTCCCCCCCCCCCCCCTTCAATTCACCTCAAATAGGCCTTATGGGAGACATCACAAAGGGCAATAAAACCTTACCGCATGGTCACAGCAGCTATCACACAGCCTAACACAATTCAAAGAGGTGTTGTTAAAATTGGCATTACGGCTGTGTGATAGCTCTTCGCAGACAGGATAACCCAGCCCACTCTCTGCCCCTAACTCCTCCTATTTTCTGAATTTGCATTGCACCATATGATATGGTGCTATCGAATGCGTTAACGGGGCATTTTCTCATGCGATAAGCTCTTAACGCATGCGAAAACGCCTAATCGCATTTTGATAAATGAACCCCTTTGTTAGCTATCCTCTATATACCCTTCCAAGTTCAACATTCACCCTGTTTAATGTATTTCCTTTCTGTTACACGTTACATGTAAACCAATATGATGTTTTGACGAATACCGGTATAAAAAAACTTTAAATAAATAAATGTTTGGAATACTAATGTCCTTAAAGGACCAACTAGTGGGGATGGAGTCATTCTCAGAACATGAAAGTAGTAGCATTTGTTTGTTTTTTTTAAATTTAGTACAAGCCTGTTGCAAGATTACCATTCGCTGATCTGTTAGAAGCAGTAAAAGAATTTATCAGATGCGGCAGCCAAAGTGGAGGTGACAGGAAAGAAAAATTGTATGTCATCTCAAAACTATTTAAAAGTGATGTTGAGCTGAGAGAGAATATGGCAAAGAGGAAACAAGTAAATGTTATTAGTACAGGAGAAAGTGAGGAACCCTGAGGAACACAACATGTTCAAATGCACAGATGAGGAGAATAAGTTACCTGTAACCACTCTGTAGGTCTGGTCTGTTAAGAAAGATAAAAATCAGCGGAGAACAGTAAAGGTAACACCCAGGGACTCAAGATGGCCCAAAAGAATATGGTGATTGAAAGCATCGAAGGCTGCAGACAAATCAATCAAAACCAGAAAATACTTGAGTCCCTTAGCAAAGCCTTCCCTGATCACGTCAAAATTAGAGAGAAGCAGTTTCGATATTATGACAAGTACGGAACACGAATTGTGCTTCATGTAGTATATTGTTATTGATTAGAAAATCCTGTAACAAATGGAAGACCATTTTTTCAACAACTTTAGTTAAGATAGGGAGAGATGAAATCTGTCTGAGGTTTGCTTAATCAAGGGGGGGGGGGGGGGTTATTTGGCTTCTTAAGAAGAGGACAAACTGTTGCCTTCTTTAATATGGAGGGCATTTTGCCCTGGTTAGGGGAGTCCTGGAAGATAGCCTTGACAAAATTACCCAGATTAGTTCTCATAACATTAATTAAGGCAGTGGAGCATAAATTAAAAGAACAAAAATTATCCTTCAATGAGGCTAATATGGAACAAACTTCCCCATGGAAGGGAGATCAAATACAGACCAGGAAATAGAAGAACAAAGAATAGTAGAAGGACTATTTCTAGAGACTGGCAAGCCCTTTGTTAGCTCAGTTATTGTTTAATTGAAGAAACTAGCAAAATCATCACTAGAGAGTGAAAATAAAATTGGAAGCCTGTCTTGTGGTGCTTTTATCAACGAATGGTCAACATGGTATAATTCTTATGCACAAGAGATGGCAGATTGTCACAGTTTTGCCTGTTCCACAGGCTCTACGTGCCCTGCTTCAGCCTGTTGGGCAGCCTCCCCTCCACCAGGGTTCCTCAGTGAACCTCACCTCCAGCCTTGCCAAGCTCCTTCTCACTGCTCACACCATACCCAAGTTCAAGCCCCATTTAACCCTGCCGTGCCAGAACCTAGATGTCTCTTCATAGTCATCCTTGGCTCTCTGACCTGTCCACTCTTTCCTTGCTCCATGCCTTGTAGCCTCCATGCCTTCTTGTATCTTGCTCTTTGTCTTGTGGCCCACTCAGGCCTTACCTTGCCTTGAAGCCTCTGGGCCTGCTCTTCTCTTAAACCTTGCTCTGTGACCTTTTCAGACCTTACTTCACCTAATGGCCTCCAGGTCTTATGCTTAGCAGCCTATGGGCCTCAGTGTTCTTTGTTCTGTCTTGTCTAGTCTTTGTTCGGTCCTGTCCTGGTCTGTCTCATCTAGCCCTGACCTTAAGAACATAAGAACATGCCATAGTGGGTCAGACCAAGGGTCCATCAAGCCCAACATCCTGTTTCCAACAGTGGCAAATCCAGGCCACAAGAACCAGGCAAGTACCCAAAAACTAAGTCTATTCCTTGTTACTGTTGCTAGTAATTGCAGTGGTTATTTTCTAAGTCAACTTAATTAATAGCAGGTAAAGGACTTGTCCTCCAAGAACTTATGCAATCCTTTTTTAAATACAGCTATACTAACGGCACTAACCACATCCTCTGGCAACAAATTCCAGAGTTTAATTGTGTGTTGAGTGAAAAAGAACTTTCGCCGATTAGTTTTAAATGTGCCACATGCTAACTTCATGGCGTGCCCCGTAGTCTTTCTGTAATCCGAAAGAGTAAATAACCGATTCACATTTACCCATTCTAGACCTCTCATGATTTTAAAACACCTCTATCATATCCCCCCTCAGCCGTCTCTTCTCCAAGCTGAAAAGTCCTAACCTCTTTAGTCTTTCCTCATAGGGGAGCTGTTCCATTCCCTTTATCATTTTGGTTGCTCTTCTCTGTACCTTCTCCAACGCAACTATATGTTGCGACCGTCAGTCTGCGACGGCTTCGCCCCACCTACCTCACTCTTCTTGCAGCTCCTCCTGCTCACCTCGGACTACTGGCTGCCACGGCATCTGTCTGCCGACCTCTCCGGCGTCCCCGGACCGGCTTTGGTGCTGCTTCCTGCCATGCTCCTCCAAGGTAACATAGGGCACGCGTGCGCACACGCCACCCTCATCTTTATTTCCTCGTTGGCGCGAACCTCAGGGGTGTCCCCCTGAGATGACATCACGCTGCCCGGATATTTAAGCCTACCACTTTTGCTAGCTAATCGAGTTAGCAACCTGGAACCCTACGGACGGGATTCGCTCTCCGTACCGAAGCTACTCTGCCACTCCAGCGTTATCTGGAACTCTTATTACTAATGGGGTACCCGCTCCTCGGGGGCCTCTTCTGCTTCTTTCAGGTGCTATCAGGAAACCGGTACTTGCTCCTCGAGGGCTCATGTTCCCTGAGTCGCTGCCTGCATCTACAACCCTTTCTACTTGGAAGACTTCACTAACAGTTTCCATCTGTGAGTACAACTACCATCTATTCCACAGTAATGCTTCCATGGAAGCAGGTACTCACTCCTCGAGAGCCTGCCCTCTGTTCCAGTGCCAGACCTCTCGTGTAGTGGAATTGCTGTGTGAGTACAATACCACTGAGTCTCTCTAAGGGATCAGGTACTCGCTCTTCGAGGGCCTGCTCTCTCTGTCTCGGAGCTTCTCCTATTCTACCTGGGACTCTGTATGTTTCTCACTGTGTACTCATAACTCTCAGTCTCTTTCCACTACAGCACAGCCAAGCAGAGGATTTGCTGTTCCAGCGTCCTGTGGGATACTCGCCCAGCCAGGCTCAACATCTACTACTCATTACTGCCACCTCTGGTGGTTTCCAAAACTGTTTAAATAAAGATTCAAATCTGTGTTTGTCTGTCCAGAGTCTAGCCTGACACCGTGGTCCCTCACAGGACTGCCCCCCGTGGGCGTGGTCAGCTGCCACAGTGTCTAAGGATCCACCCAAACATCAATAACCATAACACTATATCTTTTTTGAGATACGGTGACCAGAATTGTACACAGTATTCAAGGTGCAGTATTCATGGAGCGATACAGAGGCATTATGACATTTTCTGTTTTATTCACCATTCCCTTTCTAATAATTCCCAACATTCTGTTTGTTTTTTTGACTGCCGCAGCACACTGAACCAATGATTTCAATGTGTTATCCACTATGACGCCTAGACCTCTTTCTTGGGCGGTAGCTCCTAATATGGAACCTAACATTGTGTAACTATAGCATGGGTTATTTTTCCCTATATGAATCACCTTGCACTTATGTACATTAAATTTCATCTGCATTTTGGTGCCCAATTTTCCAGTCTCACAAGGTCTTCCTGCAATTTATCACAATCTGCTTGTGATTTAACAACTCTGAACAATTTTGTATCATCTGCAAATTTGATTACCTCACTCGTCGTATTTCTTTCCAGATCATTTATAAATATATTGAAAAGTACAGGTCCCAATACAGATCCCTGAGGCACTCCACTGCCCACTCCCTTCCATTGAGAAAATTGTCCATTTAACCCTACTCTCTGTTTCCTGACTTTTAGCCAGTTTGTAATCCATGAAAGGATACTGCCACCTATCCCATGACTTTTTACTTTTCCTAGAAGCCTCTCATGAAGAACTTTGTCAAACGCCTTCTGAAAATCCAAGTATACTACATCTACCGGTTCACCTTTATCCACATGTTTATTTACCCCCCCCCCCCCCAGATCTAAGACTAGAACCCAGTCATCAAGAGTTCAAAAAAAGACTGAAGACCTGGCTTTTCCAACAAGCCTTCCCAGATTCTCAATGATACTTAGACAGGAGGACTTCCTAAATACTAGGTATCCCTAAATTATTGACACCTCACCAATTCCTACTATCAGGACTCCACAACTGCTCAATCAATTTTTGAGTCCATAAGTTCACTATATTATTCTTATTGTATCTATATGGTAGATTTGACAGGTCATCACTACTACGTTAAATAGTTAAATTGTATGTACATATTATATTATATTTATCATTACTATGTTAAATTGACATCTGGTTTTATTGTTCCTTATGTTCTACAGTTCTATGTAAAGCCCCCTTCCGCTGTTGGGCAGTTCATCGTTTTATGTAAACCGGAGTGATTTGTAATTCCCACAAGAACTTCGGTATATAAAAATTAAAAATAAATAAATAAAATAAATAACTCCTTCAAAAAAGTGAAGCAGATTTGTGAGGCAAGACTTGCCTTGGGTAAAGCCATACTGACTTTGTTCCATTAAACCATGTCTTTCTATATGTTCTGTGATTTTGATATTTAGAATGCATTCCACTATTTTTCCTTCTCTGATCTTGTTCTGCTCTGCCCAGTCTAATTCCTAGTATCTATAACCTACCTTGCTATTGCCTTGCCCCAGTCTGTATCCAGTCCCAGTCCCTGCTCAGTGTCCTGAGGGAACAGCAGTGCTGACCTGAGAGGAAAACACAGTAAAAGAATCCCAATCCCATGGCATGGGAAGAGAAGGGTACTGGATGTGAATGAACTAAATAGGGGATCTTGTAAGCTTATCTATCCAAGATAGTCAAGTACTAAGGAGGAAGACAACAAAAACTGTCTTGGATAAAGAATGACATTTTACAAGCGGACACGCTCTACTGCTGACATCTGGTGTAAAGCCTTAGCCCTTAGCAGTGTGGACAGAAATAGTTGGGCAGACTGAATAAGCTGCTTGGTCTATTTCTGCCACCATCTACTACATTACTGGGTTACTATAGACGCCAGGTACATGTTTCATATAGATGGAAATATTCAGTTGCAAACAGATTGAAAACTCTCCCACAAGGTTAACTATTATAGTGTTGCAACTTCCAGCCTTCAAATGAATACTCATTCCATTGGTATAACTCTGTTGTCAAAGCTAAGCTTCCTATTAGGGACTCAAGCAGCCTCAAGTTTAACTTCTTTGCCCACTGACCCTCTCTAATGCACTCTGTTAAGCCCTTAATCTTATTTTGTAGGAGCCTGGAGTTCAGGTGCTTGAAGTCAAGCTTAATGCCCAAGAAAGTGATCACCCAGCAAGAACCCATCTTATCTTTAGCTGGTAGGATTCTAAAATCACTGGTAATTACTCTGATCTGCACTCTGCATACAGCAGGATCTAGGAAAGCATTAACTGTGTTCCGTACAGGGTAAGCAATTGTGGATGAGCCTGAAATTTCCAGGCTCCATCTTAAGGACTGATTTACTTAACCGCAGTAAAATTTGCCCATTCACATGTGTTAACAGGCTGATTTAAATGCAACTTTTATTCATTGCAAGGGGTTCTATTTACTAGGGCTAATGTAATACTTTGTGTGTTAAGACTGCACTGAAATTCATTGCAAATTTTCTTAAAGTACATGAAACCTCGGATGCAGTAAGCAAATAGTATGCCAATGCATCAGGAGTTTAAAAAAGTGTGCAAACCCAAAAACGTGCACACAAACACGAGTTAAATATGTGTTCAGCTTTTTGCATAGGCTAAACACCCATTTTTACTAGAGAGGTGGAAAGAGGAAGGAATCTCTCTGACTTTTTGGATCAAATCGCATCAAGCTACTGCACCTGGCTGCATTGGGGAATAACAGCGAATGCCATCATTAATATGGGATTTGCATGGAAAGTAAAGTTTGCACACAAATAATGTGCGCACAACTGCGGGCAAAACTGTGTGCTTCACTGAGTACTCATTACATTGGCCTGAATGTGTGTTACTGCCTTAGCATGTTTTGGTAAATAGGCCCCTTAAGAACCAGAAATTCTAAGGTTTTGTAGTTGTCTGATGTCAAAGAAGCCTGTGATCCTATTTAAATCACTTCCTTCTACAGTTTCATCTTAATTTTATATATCCCCCAATTCAAGGTTTTTACTGAACTTTGCTGGGGACACAATAAATCTTGGGGCTAATTCCCAACTGTAAAGTCACTAGTCCTTTTGCCCCAGAGTGTGGGTTCTTATCTAATGGGAGAAAAGCTTGAACCTCCTGGGCCCAAGGCTTGCAGGGGAATGGGGAACCCACTTTCAGTCTTACTCCTCTCTCCTAGCACTCATGGAAGTCGCTTTCAGAAGGATGGATCTCACGTTAGAAAATCAGATGAAGGCTTGGAATGGTGTTCAAAACAGAATTTACCGTAGCTTAAAACTTAAGGTCCAATCCAAAAATAGCAAAAGCATCAAAATACAAAGGCTAATGAAAACGCCAAATGCTGTGATTTCTCTCTCTTCTTCTCCATCTCCGAGTCATGTCCTGAAATCTTTCCCAGTGAGGGGAAAGAAAAAAAAAAAAAAAACGCTTTCCAAGGACAGGGAGATGGTGATAGTAAAAGTCTCTCCTGCTAACAGGCAACCCCCCCAAAATACTGCTCTCAAACTCAGTTCTTACTTGTGGGATACTGCTAACCCCACTTTCGTGGGCGTAAGGAAAATAATCTGCAGGCCGCTGCAAACTCTGCCTTGACTGGATGCAGAACTCAGAGCATCAGCCCACTCCTTCAGGCAGGAGAGGGGAGACCTCCCGAAATGGGAGCAGGTCAAACACAGAACCCACTCCACTCAAAACACAAACATTAACTCTTCAGGCTCTTCTTGCTCTGTCTACAACCCCCCCAGAACTAGGAGGACACTGGCAGGGGCTAAAGCCTCTCACAAGTCACACTACAGCAGGGCAGGGGGACCTACTGGGGCTCTCAACTGCTGCTCTCCTTCCTTTCTCAAAATAAGGTTTCACTCAACCACGCTGCTCATGCCCAGGCACCAGGTTAGATAACCTGAGCTGGAGCAATCCTAGCACCTATGAGTGGGAAAAACCTTAGGGATAATCTCCAAACGATGAAAGCGGTCCTCTTAGTGTAAAACCAAAGGACAGGTAGCTAGGGATGGAAAAAAAGTGCCTGTCACGGATTTCCAAGTTGGCTAAAAATTGAACGTGCATCGGCACTATCACCATGCAGCCAGTGCACAGAATCGTAAAATCTTTTCTAAAATCAATCAGCAAAGATTCTGCTGCCTCTCTTCTGAGATCTGTGAGAAGAGAGTCAGTATTGGAGGAGAAACCAGGGTTCAAATCCCACTAGCACTCTTTGTGACCTTGGGTGAGTCACTTCACTCCCCATTACCTCAGATACAGACTTAGATTATGAGCCCTCTGGGGACAAGGAAATAGCTGCAGGATCGTAATGTAATCTGCTTTGAAGTAGCTGACAGGTGGAATAGACATCAAATAAATAAATCTGTCTAGCCATGGAATCAATGCCTGCACTGAAATTGGGAAATTAGCTTTCTGAAAAGGGGTGAAGGGTGGTCTCCTGAACCTTTTGTGATAGCTGAGCCAAGCCCAGCTACATTGACACAACATAGATCCTATAGGGCCTAATAAATATGTCTGAGTATTTCATTAGACTCTGTAACGGTTCTTTTTTCTCCTAAAAAGGTTATGAAGATGTGAAAACCCAAGAGGCAATTATGTATTGTGGAAGAAACTTTCTGCCCTTTGTTTCCTTCATCCTTATATTTCTCCTCATTAGATTCAATCTTTTCTTCCTGATCCTTAAGTAAGTTTAAATTAGCTATATATTTTCCTTCCACATCCTTTTCTTTAACCTATATGGAAAACTGGGACTGAGAAGGACTCTGCTGAGTCCCTGACTTATTCCCCCTAACTGTCTGTAATGTTGAACTAAGGCGGATAGCTCCAGATTTTCAGGTCATGTAAATCCAGTCTTGGTTTTACCGCACGCATGCAGGGACTTGCAGTTCTAATATGCTATGATGCCAGTGGTCAGGACTAGCCAGAGAACAGACTCCAGGCTGGATTCTGGCAACAATCTTTATAAGCTCCTTTATTGTTAAAGCAATAGTAAAGAAAACAAGTTGGTGGTTTGTGTAATTCAACAAAAACAGTTGTAACTTACAGTTCATACTCTTGAGGCTTCATCTCTCTCCCTGGGCCTCCCTCATCCCTCTATCTCTGATCTCTTGTAGTGATCCACCCTAGCCCAGCATCCCCTGCTGGGTTGGGACTTAAGGAGGACCAGTACAGATAGCTGTGTTTTGTCCTTTAAGGTGTTCTGAGGGAGCTCCTCTCATGCTCCCTCGCATATGACTATTGCATTCCCTATGAAAAGTAAGACTACAAGCCCCTGCATGCAGTGTGGTAAAACCAGGACTGGATCAGTCTGTTCTGAAAATGTAGAGTCAGTTGGCAACCCTAGCTAGTGTCTGCATACTTTCTTGCTTTACTTTACCCATTCTACCTCAAGGCTGATGCTAGGTCTTCACTATCCAAGGAACCACTGGAATCCTTGGAATTGGAGCTCGCCTCTTTGCAGACCACACTAGTATTGGTCCTCCTCCTTTTTCTGTGGCTTAGCCTCTTCCTACCCATTTCTAGCAGGAGGACATTTATTTAACTGACAGGCCGATATAGTACAGTGCGCTCCGATGGAGCGCACTGTTAGCCGGCATTTGGACGCGCGTTTTGGACGCGCTAGCTTTACCTCTTATTCAGTAATGGGTAATAGCACGTCCAAAACGCGCGTCCAACTTCCCCGAACCTAATAGCGCCCGCAACATGGAAATGCATGTTGATGGCCCTATTAGGTATTCCCGCGCGATTCAGAAAGCAAAATGTGCAGCCAAGCCGCACATTTTGCTTTCAGAAATTAGCGCCTACCTTAGTTTCTGCCGGCACCGGGAAAGTGCACAGAAAAGTAGTAAAAACTGCTTTTCTGTACACCCTCCGACTTAATATCTTGGCGATATTAAGTCAGAGGTCCTGAAAGTTTAAAAAAGTAAAAAATAAAAAAATAAAAATTTAAAATGGGCCCGCGGCTGGCGGGTCAAAAACCGGACACTCAATTTTGCCAGCGTCCGGTTTCCGAACCAGTAGCTGTCAGCGGGCTCGAGAACCGATGCCGGCAAAATTGAGCGTCGGCTGTCAAACCCGCTGACAGCCACCGCTTCCGTCAAAAAAAGAGGCGCTAGGGACGCGCTAGTGTCCCTAGCGTCTCTTTTTATCGCCAGCCCTAATTAAAATAAATTATCGCGCACACAGGAGAGTGGCCTGTGCGCATGCCGGGAGAGCAGGTGCTTGCCTGCTCTCCCGCGATTTTACTGTATCGGCCTGTGAGTTACATAGGTTCCGTTTCTCTGTGATCCAAGCAAGTTGGTATCACACTCAGCTTCTGAACCAGAACAAGCACCTGGTTCTTTTGTCCAACCTAGCATGAAGCCTCACCACTGCCAGTAACAGCAGACCTCCGTGTTGCCTTGGATCTTGGTTAATCCTGCCATGTATATTATGTATTATCCATCCCGGTCAGCTCTTGGGCACAGGGGCATATGGGAACGGTCACGGCCCACACAAGCCCCCATGAACTCCCAGGGCTCCTGCACAGGGGAGAAAAGAAATTATTTTCAAAACCCTTAGGGTTTTGTTTTCTCTGGGGCTCTTCCGAACACCAGTCAGTCACACCAAAAACAAAGCTGACGTTGAAAGTAAAGTCTTCACCACAAACTGCTGGTAGGAAACAGGCCTTTCCTAACTCCAACATTACTTAACTCCCTTCAATCAACATACTTCGCTAGTAATAGCATTAATAGCCACCCCTTATAATGTTATTATATATATATATAATTATCTGATCTTCATTTTCCTTCTTACTCCAAGTTATTGTTTCCCTGTTACATGTAACTGCTTTTCTGCACTATTGTTCAAATTGTAAAGTTTATTTTAATTGCACCCCTGTTTCTTGTGAACCTGCATGATGGGACTATCATCTTGAATGTTGGTATATAAAAAAACTTAAATAAATAAATAAATAAAATAATAAATCCGAATCCCATAATACACTGGAGGACAGCGCCCCACACCGTACACTCCTTCCCACAAAGGTAAGCTCTTCTGGACGGGTATCTTTACCACCCTGGGCTCTCCCAGTACCTTTGGGAATTGCACATTTTCTTAGTTCCTTTCTCTTTCCTCTTTGGTGAGCTTCTGGCTGGTTTACATGATCAGCCAATAGGGCTGTGCAGCCAAAGAAAATTTGTTTGCTTTGTGTAGTTTTTAAATTTTCCCCATTTACTTTTTTTTTTGGTTTTGTTCATTGTTAGTGCACACTTCCCTTTAATGTGCATTAAATCAAAATAGTGTGCTTTCATTGAAATGAAATGGAAAAAAACAAACAAACCACTGCACACCCCTATCTGCCAAAACTCTGGATTTTCCCAGGCAGATTATTCTCCTTTAGGTTCACTGATACATTTATCCAATGGATTCTGTGCAATCCTTTTCTTTAAGGGGCCCCTGGAAACTTTCTCAGGAAAACTTCTTCCATTTGCACTCTCAGGATTTCACCCCTCCTAGAATTCTTCCTCTCAGCAGGCCTGGCCAGCTTCTTTCTCATATCCCAGCCACCTTCCCTGAGCTGGAACCAGCTCTCCTCCTCCATGGAGGCATAAGCCCACCAAGTTTTCCCCGCAAAGAGACATTCCTGCTCCCTCATCCTTGCTTTAGGGTGGATTCTCGATGCTCCTTATGTCACATGGGCACAGTCATTTTGTTAGCACACAGACCCCTCCCACCTACAGTACACTGATCTCACACCTAGGGGGCAGCATCAGAATGGAGACCTCTGACTCCCCCTGCTGGCACTATGATCTCTTGAAGCCAAACTTGCTATACCAATCGGGGCAGTTTTGGGAGATTCCTCACATATAGTTCTACAGTGATGTATGATAACGCTCATGGAGGGAAGGGACAGGAACACCAGCTCTTATGGCAGCCCACTTCGTATGCAATCATGCCCATATACCTGGGCTTCCTGTCTGACTTCCTCCAGCAGATTGTCAATACTTTCATCTTTCCAGTGTGTGGACTGATGATATGCTGCAGGAGTGGCAGGGTTGTGGGCCACCCCAGCTTGTGAGGGATTGCTCTTATTACAGCAGTTGGGCACTATCTCTTTCGTCTTCCTGCTTTGGCCAGTGTGTCAGCGGGATTGGTGTTCAGTTTGCCTTTTTGGATCTCGGTCAGTGTTGGGCATCTGCTGCTGCTGTCCTCTTACTCAGCTGCAAATAGACTCGCTGCAGCTCTGCAGGTTTTGCAAATCTGCTCTGCTGGATCCTTCTCCTATTTGCGTGTGGCTATCTTGATTAAAACAAACTTGTACAATTCCACTAAACTATGTCATTAATAACTATTTATCATCTGATGTACTAGTACAGCATTGAAGTGCCCAAAAAGCGGAATATAAATAATAAATAAATACAAAATTAAAAAAAAAAACTGAACTTATATTTGAGAGTTTTTTTTGATACTTTAATATATGGTTTTGAATTTTTGGTATCTATGTATTTGGATTTATTATAGGTGTGGAATAAATCAATTGTGATTGTGTGAGTTGATTATGTTAGGATAAATTGTGTTGGGCCATTTTGCTCAATTAAATTATTTTGCAATTATACAAAAATTTGATTTTACTTTTGAAACTTTACACAGCACATGGTAGATACAGTGTACTTTTGACCATTTTGGATTATCTAAATTAATTCAGAAGTCTAGACTTTACAGCTAAAGAAATGGTGTTGGCTGTGCTGATATTTAAAATCATTTTCTCCAGCGATTTAAAAGAGTAGGATTAGACCCACTTACCCACCAACCATAGAAAGCATGCAAATTGTATGCAACAGATAACTGCTCAACCAAGTGACCTCCTATCCATTACTTTAATCCTTTATTTGGAACTTGGATTAAACAGAGATTAAAATGACATCTGCTGTGCTAAACCAGAAATTAAACTAGAAAAAAGAATTTCCTGGTTCCAAAAGCTTTTTCATTGACCTGTTTGTTGGTATTTTTTTTTTTTTCAGATTGGGAAACTTTAGTGCTGAAATGTGATATTACTTCTGTGTCTTGCCTCTCTACTTGAGTACCACAGCAACTCCTTGGAGAGAGAGCTCTGAAAAATACTTGTTGAGAGGGGCTGAAGGCAGAGCTGTGCAACTCTTTCAATGGAAATGTTTCAGCTTTTCAAAGTTACGAAACAGCAGAATTGAAATGTTGCATCATTTGTCAGCTTTCTGGGGTCAACAGAACTGCAGGCAAGTTCTGGGGAATTCAAAAGTCTTCAGCATAGCCAATTTGAAAGGGGCTGTTTCCAGTTCATATCTGTAGGTTTTGAATGGGATTAGAGGAGAGGGGCAGTAGAGAGACAGGATCAGGAAGCTTCTTTTTTTTGTTATTATTATTTATAATTTATGTGTGAGCTGGTGATATGTGGGCTGTTTTGCTTCTATTTTATTTTGGGGTGTTATTTTTAATAAAATGAAGAGAGATACCAGAGATGGTGTCCAAAGTGAGAGGGCCAACAGCAATTCCTCCTCAATCACCCCGGTTTGCTATCACCAAAGAGAAGAAGAAAGTGGCAGCTGGTCTGAATGGACAGGCCCAGCCAGTGGCACCGGAAGTCTGGCAGCTGTGAGAAGGACTGGAGGAGATAGATGAGGAGAGATAGAATAAGTCAGTAAAGGAGGAGAGAGAGAGAAGGAAAAAAGGCATTCCCATGCATAGTTCACCAATGAATACTGTTGGAAGGTTCTGCGTGTGAGGCTATTATAGACTTCAAAAAGAGAAACCAGTGAGCAAAATTACAGTCAAAAGCATCCACTGAAGAACTATGCAAAAGAAAGAAAAAAAGAGGGAAAAACCTCAGATGGCCTGCACCATCGCTTGAAAGTCCTCTGGGTCTCACATCCATTGTAGGTAACAAAAAAAAAACAACCCTTAGCCACCAGCTAACCACCAATCTGTTCATATAATAATCTGTCTTCAAACAAATAATACTACTACTACTAATAAAGGTGAACTTAACTTCAGGCCGATATTCTGCAGTGCATGCCACAAGGAAAAGAAGAGCTCCTCGTGGTCCCCGGTTCATGAAGAAGCTGCTTCAGGGCAAAAAAAACATTTGCATCCAATTAGGTCTAGGACGAGCGACTGTCTGTCAGAACTTCAAATTAAAGGGTGACCCTTCAGTTTGAAGTCCTGCTAGAAAGTAGTTCGTCCTAGAGCTAATTGGATGCAAATGTTTTTTTTTTTGCCCTGAAGCAGCTTCTTCATGAAACGGGGACCATGTCAAACTCATATTTTCCTTGTGGGATGTACTGCAAGGTATTGGCGTGAAATGAAGTTTACCTTCATTATTAGTAGCATTATTTGGAGACAGATTATTATATGAATACATTGGTGTTGGCTGGTTACTAGGATTGTTTTCAAAACTATGATGGATCTGAGACCCGTGTAAGCACTTTCAAGTGATGGTGCAGGCTGTCTGAGGTTTTTCTCTTCTTTTGTACACACACACACACATATATATGTATATATATATATATATATATATATATATATATATATATATATATATATATATATATGTACTATATCCATGTTTTCCAGAGGATTTTTTGAGTGGGACTATTATAGGCTTCCACCAGTTGGCAGCCTGCATAACTTGGATATAGTTTGCTATAGGGACTGTGAGGTGGCCATCTGTCAGGAGAAGAAGGGCACACACACACACATACCTATTGACAATACCCTTGATTGCTCACCTAAGCTACTGTAAGGCCTAGCAATAGCTGGCTCAAACTCAAGGTCAGGGGATGCCGCTTGTCACATTGGTGCTGCCATTTCCCCAGTATAGCATCCTGCTCTGTTATACCTATTATCAGTGCCAGTAGTGATGGAAGGAGATGGTAGGTGTACCCTGATGCACCCATCCAACATCTGAATGTAGAGGGATGGTTCAGAGTAGGGCTGTGCATTCGTTTGAAACGTATTGGCAATCCGCAACGTATAGGGCCATATTCGTATTCATTGCGTTGCGAAACGTATCGCGATTTCACACGAATACAACAAATCTTCACCGAATTATTTGGCCGTCTAAAGGAGCAAATTTAAACAAAACCCCAACCCTTCTGACCCTCCCAAGACTTGCCAAAACTCCCTGGTGGTCCAGCGGGGGTCCGGGAGTGATCTCCTGCACTCAAGCCGTCGGCTGCCAGTAATCAAAATGGCGCCGATAGCCTATGCCCTTACTATGTCACAGGGGCTACCAGTGCCATTGGTCGGCCCCTGTCACATGGTAGGAGCACAAGATGGTGCCGTCCATCCATTGCTCCTACCATGTGACAGGGGCCGACCAATGGCACCGTTAGCCCCTGTGACATAGTAAGGGCAAAGGCTATTGGTGTCATTTTGAAAACTGGCAGCCAACAGCCCGAGTGCAGGAGATCGCTCCAGGACCCCCGCTGGACCACCAGGGACTTTTGGCAAGTCTTGGGGGGGGGGGTCAGGAGGGTGGGGGGTTGTAATTAATTAAATTTTAGTCGGGAAATGAATAAGAATGGAACACATGAACGGATCGGGGGCCCCCCTTGCCGAATGCAACGTATCTGCCCCCCGACGAATACAAATACCGAATGTAATGTATGCGGTCCCTCTGCACATCCCTAGTTCAGAGTGATGGCTGAGGTGCTCTGCATGTTGTGTGGAGGCGTGATCATTCTGGATGAGAAGTGCTCAGACCAGAAAGAGCATGCTGGCAGTAGCACTGCTTTTCTGCACCTGCTACTCCCTTAAGCCTGACTGCATGGTGGCCCAATTCTGAGAGTGTATTACACAGACGGTCGACTCCTTTGATTCAAAGCATTTTTCCTTCCCTTGCACAGTTACAGAAAAACATCTAACAGCTAATTATCTCATCCTTGCTCCCTCTCCTTCTGGTCTTCCCTCAAGCATGGGATGGATCACTCTGGCTGTCCTGGCAATAAAGGTCTCACTGAAAACTTGATCAGGATCCTGGGCAGGATTTCATCTGTTCACTATAGATACCTCCTCATTGCACTAGTCCTGCTGACACTGGGAATGACTTACATACATAGTGATAGAGTAACATAGTAAGAATGGCAGAAAAATACCAAATGGTCCATCCAGTCTGCCCAGGAAGTTTTGTCTGGTAGTAACTGCCACTCCATGCAGCTTATCCCCAAGCCTTTTGTTAAAGGTAGTAATACTACAAGCAATACTTTTAAATGGTGAGCAGCCTTGATAATTCAGACAATGTTGCCTGAACACGTTTTGCTTTTGGATTTGGCTGTAAGAGCAGTCCTGCGAATCAGTACCCCAGACCGTAAAAGTCAGGGCCAAGTGTTAGCTGTCATCCGAATCCAATTCCTCTTTTTCACTTAGAGAAAAGGTTGCCTACTGACCAGTATTCAGTCACACTGTTCAGTTTTTATCAGGCCGGTCGGGTGCCAGCATAAGTTAAAAACTGGCAATCTTTAGTTGGTTTTGAACTGCCCCTCTAGCATACAGCTAATAAGCAGCCGGACCCCAGCAAATCTGATCGAAGAAGAAGGAAGCAAGAGTCGATCTCTCCTTGCAGTGCCCCTCCCCTCCAGTCCCCCCCATGGGATCACTGTTGCTCCAGAGAAAGGAGGAGGCTTCAGATACAGCAGCAGGAACTCCCAGGACTCCTGGCTGCAATGCTGGCAGAGAGAGTGAGAGAGAGAGAGGAGGGGGTTGGGGTGGTCTCCGTTAGGGTCATTTTTTGTAGTGGGGAGATGGGAATGTTGATCAGTGCTCCATGGAAGGGAGCACTGATCCCTTCCATAGAACAGAGAGAGGTGTATTTTGGGGTCTCAGAAGAATCTTTATTACATTAGGGGTAGGATGGAGTTGCATGGGAAAACTTTGTGTTTGATTTCTTTTCAGGTCAAAAGATTTCCCATATTTGTTCTGAAATGCATAGAAACATGATGGCTGGAAAAGACCAAAATAGCCTGTCTAATCTGCACATCACAGGAACTGCTCAGCACTACATCCCTTCCACCTTCAGAGATCCCCTGGGCTAGTCCCATGCATTCTGCAATGCAGATAATTTAATTTAATTTACTGTATACTCTGCCTTTCATGAATGCTCAGCCATTTTAAAGTGGATTACATTCTGGTACTGAAGCTATTTCCCTGTCCCCAAAGGGTTTAGTCTAAGAGGCTCTCTCCCAGAGGGGAAATACCATGGGAGTCACAAAGTTATGGTCATTGGCCCTGCTGCTCTGTAGCTCCCACAGTATTTTTTCCCTGCGGTAAAATACCATAATGGTACAAAAGCTTTGAGTGATGATGGCCTCGGGATTGTGGGGGCCGCCATGGCTTAAAATGCATTGCTCATCCTCAAGTCACCCTCAGCCATCATCCCTTTACCCCATCAAGTGACAGGATCAAGCAGGTGCCATTTTCAAAAATGCCACCTCTGGGACCAGAGACTATGGGGCACTCCAGGCCCACCCTGGATCACCAGGATGTAATTTTTAAGTACTTTGAGGGTCCAGAAGGTGGGCTAGGGTTAGGGTTTAGGACTCTAGAGGCCTTAATTTTAACTGAAAGGGGAAAAGTTGGGAGGTTGGGGAAACGCCTAGGCCAGAGCATTAACTAATATTATTTTTATTTCTTTCAATACGGCTACTTCTAGGGGCAATGGAGGTGGGGTGGAATGGGGGTCTATGTAGACCCCCAGGGGTTTTTACTACTTTGGGGTGGTGACGGTGATTCAGGCTGAGTGGTGTTTTTAAACTAAGGCCCCGGGAGCATTGGGATGTGTGTTAATGTCCTGATGGTCCCACGGGAAGTTAGTTATAACTCTTGAGTTGTAGCTAACTTCTATTCAAAGAACATGGCTTGCAGTTTTTCAGACAAGCCGTGTTATTTGATTTCCACAGTTTAGCAAGCTAATCAGCTTATTTTAATATGTGCACTGCCAGGAGCAAAATAACATGAGGTATTTGAAACACCTTGCATTATCCCCTCATTTGGCCATTTACTGTGCGGTAAACAGCCTAACCCAGCTTTATGAATGAGTTTGTACCTGAGGCAATGGAGGGTGAAGTGACTTGCCCAAGGCCACAAACAGCAGCAGCAACAGCAGCAGGATTTGCATCTTAGCTTCCCTAGTTGACAGTTTGCTGCTCTAACTACTAGGCTACTCCTCCATTATGTGAATGTTTTATCCAGCCTACGTATCACGCAGTCATTGGAAAGGACTAGGGAAACATCAGGTCTGGCATTTAGATTCAAAAAGCACAGGAGCAGAGGCAGCACACAATCTATGTATCAAAACCCAAAAGAGCGCTGAAGCGAATTGACATAGTCCAAGAGTCAAAGATTCCAATCAAACAGCTTTATTGTTTCATACCTGTAAACCCTGTTGTATTTGGGGGACCCTCTGAAATACAACAGGGTTTACAATGGAGTTGCCAGATATGAAACAATAAAACTGTTTGATTGGAATCTTTGACTATTGGGCTATGTCAATTGGCATTTAGATTCAACATCTATATTTACTGTACCAGCCGGAAAGCAATAGTAAATTCTAAAATAGGGCCCATGTTTTTTACTCAGCTCAAACTTGTGGTCAGTCAGTTAGCAAGCCGGTCAGAGTTAAATAAGTCCTTCTGGTCAACTTTAAGTCTGCCAGATTTTTTATGCAAACAGACTGATCTAATTCTGGTTTTATCCTGATATACACAGTCTTGTAGATCCACCTTTCCTGGGAAGCAAAGAAATGTAGAATATGACTATGCAAGAAGACCAGAGGGCCCATACTGTCTGCCTATTGTCCCTTCCTCTTGCAGTATCTCAGAGCCTACTTGATCTCTAGCTTTACCTATACTTTCTCAAAACTACGGATCATTCTGTGCTTTTGTCATGCTTTCTTGAATTTCAATATAGTTTTTCCATGCATTAGGAAGCTGTTTCATGCATCTATCACCCTTCCTATGAAAAAATACTGCCTTTTTACAAGTCTGACAAGCCCCAAATTTGGGCCTGTGACAGTGGGGTCTTGTTAGGTAGATAATTTGGGTAGGAAAGTTAATTTAAGCTCTGCCTGGTTTTATAATGTTTGACTGTTGAGAAGAACATAAGATCATAAGAAAATAAGACTTGCCATACTGGGTCAGACCAAAGCCCATGAAGTCCAATACCTTGTTTTCAAAATTGGCCAATACATGTCACAAACACCTGGCAGGATCCCAAGGGCTACAAAGATTCCAAGGTGCTTATCCCAGGGATAAACAGTGGATTTCTGCAACTCCATCTTAGTAATGGTTTACGGACTTCTGCAACCCCACATTAATAATGGTTTATGGACTTTTCCTCCAGGAAATTCTCCAAACCTTTTTTAAACACAGTTACAATAATAGCTTTCTCCACATCCTCTGGCAATGAATTCCAGAGCTTAATTATGCATTGAGTAAAAAAATATTTTCTCTTATTAGTTTTAAATGTATTATCTAGTAACTTCATTTTGTGTCCCCTACGTACTTGTTGAATCAGTAAAAAAAATGATTGTTTACTCATTCCATTCCACTTATTATTTTATCATAACTCCTCTCAGCTGTCGCTTCTCCAAGCTGAAGAGTCCTAGCCTTGTTAGCCTTTCCTCATAGGAGAATCATTACATCCCCTTTAACATTTTGGTCGCCCTTCTCTGTACCTTTTCTAATTCTGCTATATCTTTTTTGAGATGTGGTGACACAATACTCAAGATAAGGATGCATCATGGAGCAATACAGAGGCATTACGATACTCTCTGTTTTATTCTCCATTCCTTTCCTGATAATTCCTAGTATTCTACTTGCTTTCTTGGCTGCTGCTGCACACTGAGCAGAAGACTTCAACCTGTTATCAACGATGATGCCTAGATCCTTTCCTGGAATGGTGACTCTTAATGTGCAACCTTGCATTGTGTAGCTATAATTTGGGTTACTCTTCCCAAAATGCATCATTTTACACTTGTCCACATTAAATTTCATTTGCCATTTGTATGCCCAATCTTTCAGTTTTCCAAGGTCCTCTTGCAATTTATTATAATCCTCTTGTGATTTAATCACTTTGAATAATTTTGTGTCATTAGCAAATGAATTACCTCAGACATTCCTATTTCCAGGTCTTTTATAGATATATTAAAAAGCAGTGTTCCCAAAACAGATCCCTGGTGCATTCCACCTTTCTTCATTGGGAACATTTACCATTTAGCTCTACTCTCTATTTTATGTCTCTAAGTAGTTTACAAACCACAGTAGGATATTGCCTCCTATCCCATGATTTTTAATTTCCTAATAAGTAGCAGATTGGTGAGGCAAGACTTCCCTTGGCTAAATTCCTGTTGGCTTTGTCCCATCAAACTATGCTTATCTATATGTTCAGCAAATTTATTCTTTATGATAATTTCTACCTTTTGCCTGGCACCGATATCAAACTCACTGGTCTGTAGTAGAGATTCCCCCAGTCTTCAGGTACCATACATGATTTTAAAGATAGTTTTCAAAGTTCCAATAGCAAGGCCATAATTTCTGTTTTTAGTTCTTTCAGCACTCTGGGATGTATTCCATCTGATTCAGGTAATTTTTACTTTTTAGTTTGTCAATTTGCCCTAATACATCTTCCAGGTTCACTGAGATTTGCTTCATTTCCTCTGAATCATCACCTTTGAATATCATTTCTGGCATGGGTATCTCTCTTACATTTTCCTCAGTGAAGACAAAGCAAAAAATTCATTAAGTCTCTCTGCTATGGCTTTATCATCCCTAAGTGCTCCTTTTACCACCTTGATCATCTAATGTTCTAACTGACTCCCTCACAGGCTTTTTACTTCAAATGTATCTATAGAAGACTTTATTATATATTTTTGCTTCCATCACAAGCTTCTTTTCAAATTCTCTCTTTGCTTTCCTTATCGATGCTTTCCATCTAACTCGGCAGTGCTTATACTGTTTCCTGTTTTCTTCACTCATATCCCTTTTCTATTTATTTATTTATTTATAAAATGTATTAATTGCTTTCCAATTTTATAATAAAATTTCCAAAGCGATGTACACATATGGCAACAAAAATTATACAAAACATTTAAATATTTTATTTCTTCTAATATGTGCTTTTAGTTATTATAGCCTCTCTCACCTCACCTTTTAATAATGCCAGTAGTTGTTTAGCCTTCCTTCTATCTTTTCTAATACGTGGAATACATCTGCTCTGGGCTTCCCAGATGATATTTTTTAACATCATCCATGCCTGAGCTAAACTCTTAACCTTTGCAGTTGCATCTTTCATTTTTTTTCCTAACCATTTTCCTCATTTTATCATAGTCACCTTTTTGAAGGTTAAATGCCATTACAGTAGATTTCTTTAGTGATCTCCCTCCAGTTATTAAGTCAAATTTGAACATGTTGCGATCACTATTGCCAAGTGGCTCCAACACTGTTACTTCTCGCATCAAATCCTGTCTTCTACTAAGGACTGGGTCTAAAATAGTTTCCCCTCTTGTTGGTTCTTGTACCAGCTGTTCTATGTAGCAGTCATTTATTTCATCCAAGAACTTTACATAAGAACATAACATAAGAAATTGCCATGCTGGGTCAGACCAAGGGTCCATCAAGCCCAGCATCCTGTTTCCAACAGAGGTCAAACCAGGCCACAAGAACCTGGCAATTAACCAAACACTAAGAAGATCCCATGCCACTGATGCAATTAATAGCAGTGGCTATTCCCTAAGTAAACTTGATTAATAGCCATTAATGGACTTCTCCTCCAAGAACTTATCCAAACCTTTTTTGAACCCAGCTACACTGGGTTACCTTCCTAGCATGTCGTGATATGACATTTATCTAGTCAATACTGGGGTAATTGAAATCCCCTATTATTACTGTGCTACTGATTTTGCTAGCCTCCCTAATGTCTTTTAACATTTCATTGTTCATTTTGGCCAGATGAATGGTAATACACCCCCACTGATATTTTATTCCTCTTTTCACCTGGAATTTCTATCCATAAAAATTCAACATCACATTATGTTTCCTGTAGAATGTTTATCCTGTTTGACGCAATGCCTTTTTAAACATAAAGTGCCATCCCTCCACCAATTTGATCCATCCTATTGTTTCAATATAATTTGTACCCTGTTATCAGAGTCCCATTTGCTTTCCTCCTTACATCAGGTCTCTGAGAAGCTAATTATATCTACCTCTTCATCTAGTGCTATGCATTCTAACTCTCCGATCTTATTTTTTAGACTTCTAGCATTTGTATACAGACACTTCAAAGTATGTTTTTTGCTTGTATTAGCAAACCTGCTTATCAGTTGACAGAGGTAATTTGGAATCTTTCTGCTCTATCTGCTCTTTACGTAAAGGTGACTGGTCCATTTTAGCAATTATTGCAACCTCCCATCTGGGATGCCCTAGTTTTCACGTTCTCTTATTACCCTTCAAAGATACATCATTAATGATACATGCATTTTGTGAGTGACTGTCAACTTTCCCCAATCATCTAGTTTAAAAGTTGCACTGTCTAATTTTCTAATTGGGTAATTTCATTGAACTACCAGTAGATGACATCATGTCTGGTAAAATTACACAAGGTTTTGGACTTTGCACTGTCTTTTCTCCTTAAGGGTAAAAGCCTGAGGCTGGAGAGGTGTATTTCCCTACAGAGAAATAAATAGAGGGACTTATTCTGAGTCTTGATAGAAGGTGGAGTAACATTGGCTTCCACTCTTTGTGGAAGACCTGGAAGTGAAGAGAGTTTGGAAGACTTAGTTGGTAAAAATTGGGGATCCCTTGCTCAGGTCTAAAGGTGCAATCCCGTGTTGGTCTCGGAAGACAAAGTGATGATTAAAGTGTGGTAAGATGACTTAATGATTCCATCTCGGATGAGTATTTTGTCAAATATGTGAAGCTCCTACGTGAGTGATACTTTGGAACAAGTCCATGGAATAAGGAGGGAAGATTGAATGGGGGAACCTATATTTTGTACCAAATGGGAAGAAATAATTATAATGCTAAAGTTGGACACCTAGGGGATAATTTTCAAAAGGAGTTACAAGATAAAAATATCATATATCGTATCAATTTACAAAAGTCCATTTATGCGCTTACAGGAAAATTTTAAAAGCCCTGAGAGCACCAAAACTGCGAGATACACAAATATATCGGTCCAGTGTGTGGTCAGTGAGCTGTCCAGGTACATGCATATCTCCCACTGCATGCACAAATGAAAAGTTCCAAAAAAGAGGAGGGGAATGGGCATGGTCTGGACAGGGCATGGGTGTCCCCTAACTCATAACCTTACTTCTGCTATGGATGGCATGTAAGTCATAAAACAATAAAATATAACCATGTCAGCAGAGTTTTAAGGTTTGGATTTAACAGGGGGAAAAGGAGGCTATTAAACTAAGGGGGTTTGGAAATCCTATCCCGTGCCTGGGTAAAATGGGAACAAACTGGTGAAACTGGCAATGGCGTGGATGCGCGCCCCTTTTAAAATCCTCCCACTTTCGCATTGGAGGCGGGATTTGCCTGCACATGCGTGCACTCAATTAAAATTGCTCATACATATACGCAAGTTCAGCCTATTTTATAACATGCATGCATATATGTACGTATGTTTTAAGATAGCCATGTTCATGGGCGTGAGCCAGCAAATGTGCGCCTTTTTAAAAGTTACCTTCTTAAAGTGCACTTATGCACATAAAACTTATTGACAATTCAATAGCATATATCGTAGCAATTTTCAAAAGCCTGCTTATATGCATAAAGTACATTTATGCATGTGAAATCCATTTTTAGGCATGTAAATTCTTTTGAAAATTACTCTCTATGGTATTATTAACATTTATTTATTTATTTAATTCTTTTCTATACCAGTATTAGTGGTTACATCATACCGGTTTACATCCAAACTGAAGGTAGAAAGTACATCAAACAGGGACAGGGAATGGAACTGTAAGGAACAGGAGAGAAAGGTAGCCGGAAAATGGCAAACAAGAGGTCAGAATAAATAGATAATAAGTTAAACAAAGTAACATAACTTAACAAATCAGTTCAATGCAGCAGGGGGGTTGAGGCGCAGGGGATCTAATCTGGGCAAGCCTATTTGAAAAGCCAGGACTTTAACTTATTTTTGAATTTGATGGCACAAGGCTCAAGTCAGAGGTTTGTGGGTAGTGAGTTCCAGCGGGTGGGACCAGCAATGGAGAAGGCTCGGTCCCTCGTGGAGGTATGGTGTGCCTTCTTGAGGGATGGGATATGGAGGGTTCCTATGTTATTTGCTCTGGTGGGGCGGTCTGAGAGTGTGAGACGCAACAGCTCGTCGAGCCAGTTGGAGTTGTGTCTGTAGATGGATTTGTGAATAATAGTGAGGGGTTTTATAGAGGATACTTGAGGGGATTGGGAGCCAATGCAAGTCTTTAAGGATGGGGGTAATATGGTCATATTTACGGGCATTTGTGATAGTTCTCACGACTGCATTCTGGAGCATTTGAAGAGGTTTTATGGTGGAGTAAGGGAGGCCTAGGAGTAGGAAGTTACAATAGTCCATCTTGGATGAAAGGGTGGCTTGAATGACGGTCCAGAAATCATAGGTATGGAGTAAAGTTTTTAGTTTTTTCATGACATTAAGCTTATAGAAACCTTCCTTGAGGATAGAGTTGATATATTTTTTCAGGTTCAATTGCTGGTTAATCAGGACACCAAGGTCTCGTACGAATTGAGAGGAAATGGAGCTATATGCAGGGTCGCTTGCTAGGTAGGGTTTAGGGATCTGGTGTTGGGAGATGAAGAGCAGTTCAGTTTTGTAGGTATTTAGGTTGAGGTGGAGATTCATGAGTAGGGTGTTAATGGAAGCATGATATTTCTCCCAGAATTTTAGAGAATCAGAGATTGAGTCGTGAATAGGTATGATGATTTGTACATCATCGGCACACAGGTAGAATTTGAGGCCAAGGTCGGATAGGAGCTGGCAGAGGGGGGTGAGGTAAATATTGAATAGGATAGATGAGAGGGAGGAGCCCTGAGGAACTCCTTGGGAAAGGGAGTAATGAGTAGATTCGGCATTGCCTATTTTGACAGAGAATTGTCTATTAGACAGGTATGATTTAAACCAAAAGAGGGCTGAGCCTGAGATGCCTATGTCAGATAGGTGGGAGATGAGGTGGTTGTGGCTTATTGTTAAACGCCGAGGAGATGTCAAGTAGGGCGAGGAGGTGGCAGTGACCTTGGTCCATGCCTCTGATGAGGTGGTCAGAGAGGGTGAGTAGGAGGGTTTCAGTATTGAAGTGCTTGCGAAAACCAAATTGTGAAGGGTGTAGGATATTGTTGCTTTCAAGGTAATCCAAGAGTTGGGTGTTGACTATCTTTTCCATGATTTTGGCAATAAAAGGGAGGTTTGAGATAGGACGAAAATTGGTTGGGTCATTGGGGTCTAGCGAGGGTTTTTTGGGCAGGGGTTTGACAACTGCATGTTTGAGTGTATCTGGGACTGTGCCAGAGGAGAGGGAGCAATTGATGATGTTGGCTAGGGGTTTGGCGATGGTGTTCGGAATGGTGAGGAGTACTTTGGTGGGGATGGTGTCTGTGGGGTGGGATGCAGGTCTAATCTTTTTAAGAATGGATTCAATTTCCTTGGATGAGGTGAGATCAAGGGAGTCAAGGGTGGTAGTGGTTGAGCTTGGGCCAAGAGGCATGGGAGGTGGGGTGAGGGGGAATCTGAGAAGGATGTTTGCTATTTTTTGTGGAAGTAAAGTGCTAGTTCTTCACATTTGTTACTAGCTTTGTTGTCAGGGATGGGAGGAGTGGAGGACTTAGTGAGATCTGCCGTGGGAGAACAGGGCTTTGGGGTTGTACTTGTATTCATGTATTTTTTATGCATAAAAGTCACATTTGGACTTAAGTGCAGAAAGTCTGTATGAGTGCAGGGCAGTTTTGAAGATGGAAGCATGTTGGGGTGATGGGTCTTTATGCCAGATTCTCTCACTCCATCTGAGATTATTTTTCATTATTTTTAACTCAGCAGTGTACCATGGTTTTTTATTTTTTGATGCTGGGTGCAATTCTCGGCAGGTGACTGGGCATAATTCATTCGCGATGTCGAGGGTGAGGATGCTCCATGAGGCAAGTGCAGTTTCAGGGTTGGTACAGTCGAGTTTGGACAGAGAGGTGGAGAAAGCTGAGATCAGGTCCTCGCTGGAGCAGGATTTTCTGAAGACAATGGTGGCATTTTGTGCAGGGGTGCACAAGGTTGGAGCATTTATCGAAAGCAGGGTTTTGATGAGGGAGTGGCCAGACCAGGGAACAGGGGTGCATGAAGGTGTGTTAGGTGACAGGATGCAGGAATTAATGAAAATAAGGTCTAGGGTGTGCCCAACATTGATGCACCCTATAGCCTGACTGTAGAAGCCTATAAACTCCTGAATTTATCAGTGTATTTTAAACCCTTTTGTAAACTTTGACTGTTGATAACCCCATGGGAGGCTGTTCCTAGCATCCACCATCCATTCTGTAAAGAAATATTTCCATATAGATTATTCCTGAGTCTACCCCCTTTCACCCTTAACCTTTTATTCCAGAGTCTCCTTTCCATAGATATTGATACCTTAAAGATATTTAAATGTCTCTATAATATCTCCCCTGGCCCACCTTTCCTCTAGGGTATACATGTTTACATCTTTAAAATGAGTATCACTGACAGTTTTAGTAGATACTCTCTAGATTCACTCCATTTGGTTTATTTCCTTTTTAAGCTGCCTTCTCTGGAATTATATGCAGTATTCCAAATGATGTTTCACCAGGGACTTACGCAGGGACAGTACTACCTCCTTTATTCTTTTAACCATTAATTTCCCTACACACCCCAAACAACCTTTTGGCATTTCTCATCACCTTATCCACCTATTCGGAAACCTCGAGATCCTGCTTTTGTTTCACACATAGAAGAATTTCATCCCCTAAACTGTACCAGCCCCAGTGCATGACTCTTCATTTTTCAGCATTGATCTTAGCTGCCTGAGTCTAGATCATTCTTCAAGCTTTACTAGATCCTCCTCATGTTTTTCACATCTTTCTGGGTGTCTATCCCGTTTCAGATTTCGGTATTCTCTGCAAAAATACAAACCTTTCCCATAGTCCTTCTGCAATATCATTTATAAAAATGTTGGAAAAAACTGGCCCATAAGCCAATCCCTATGGCAACACCACTAATAATGTCCATCTCCTCAGAGGAATCTCTATTTACTACTTCAATCTGTCACCTCCCACTCAACCAGTTTCTAACCCAGTCAGTCACTTTAGGGCCCATATCCAGAGTACTCAGTTTATTTATAAGCCACCAATGTGGAACCATGTGTAAGGGCTTATGGACATTTCAAAGGCCTTATTGAAATACGCATTTGTTCCATTATGTTTTTGAAGTTTATGTGTGTAAATGCTGTTTTACTCACATAATTCTGAATTTTATGAGTATAAGTTGTACATACACCTATAAAATCTATTTTTATGTGCGCAAAAAAATGTACATGTATAAATCCCTTCACAATGTACAGAACAAATGTGCATCCCTAGGCTTCTTTTGTGTTTGGGGAGTGAGAGGTATCCCCCTGTACTTACCAGCCCTTGCATGGAGGCTTCTGATAGCACAGCATGCACATATCAAAAGGGCTATGCTCCGTTTAGCATGGGTCTTTTACTGTGTGCAGGTTGTATATCACAAGTGAATCAACAACAAATGCCAATCTTAGCAATTCATTTTTTGCTTGCTGGTTACTGACTCTGCCCTATATCTTTTATTTTTAACACACAAGACCTCACTAGGTACTCCTTTGTTCAATTCATGTATATTCAAATTTCTAAAAAAGATTTGATAACTGTAAATTAATGCAGTTGTGCAACTGTAACACTCATGTGGCTTAAAAGAACTGTATTGTATTGGCTGTTTAGTTTTGTATGAATTACATCATGCTCAGTGCATCTCTGTTTATTACATAATATCACTCTTTACGTCTGGCTTTGTCCCTCTTTTCATATTCTACAGTGAATGTATTAGTTCTATGCAACAACTTATATAACCTTCCTTGCTCGAAACTGCTTGAAAGAATTTAGTACCAGTCAGACAGAAAGTGTTTCTGTGACTCACAACTCCCTTTTGATCTGACTTGCCAAGTCAGATAAAAACTAGAAGCCATAGTCAACTCTTACTGTCTTAAGCACAGCTGACAGACCTGAATTTAAGTCGCTCCAGATATGGCAGAAGCAGCAGTGATTGCTTAGCAATGCTAAACACCCTAGTTCAGAGGGAACTCAGATCTATGGTAATCTGTATCGGCCTTCACAGCTCCAATTCCGCCCAGTCTTCTGGAACAAGCTCATGGATATGCCTTATATCTATGATGCAAAAAACCTCATCAACAGCTAAGCTTACTTCCTAAGTACAGACTGAGTACACATTAACGCATTAGTGCATGAAATTGCTAACTCCAAAAAAATCCAGTCTATAGCTTTATAAATATCAATCTAATTCTTATGCCAGTATAACAAATACTTCCTGGTTTTTTCACAAAATATTATTTTTTAAAAATAACCATATGTAAATATAGTACAGGCATTACCTCTAGGAAAAAAAAACAACTCTGAGAGTGACTGTTCAGTTTCAATACGTTTTTAGAACATGCACACCATGCATAGGGGTAGATTTTTAAAAAAAGCGCATTCGCGTACTTTTGTTTGTGCAGCAGGCGCAAACAAAAGTACGCTGGATTTTCTGGATCTTCTAAAATCCTGGATCGGCGCGCGCAAGGCTGCCGATTTTGGGCAGCCGGCGCGCGCCGAGCCGCGCAGCCTGTCTCCGTTCCCTCCGAGGCCGCTCCGAAATCGGAGCGGCCTCGGAGGGAACTTTCTTTCGCCCTCCCCTCACCTTCCCCTCCCTTCCCCTACCTAACCCACCCCCCCGGCCCTATCTAAACCCCCCCCTTACCTTTATCCACGGATTTACGCCTCCCGGAGGGAGACGTAAATCCACGCGCACCAGTGGGCTGCTGGCGCGCCGAGACCCGACCCGGGGGCGGTTCCGGAGGGCGCGGCCACGCCCCCGGAACGCCCCGGGCCGGCGCCACGCCCCTGGTCCCGCCCCCGAAATGCTGCGTCGTTCGGCCCCCCCCCGACACGCCCCCTTCCAAAAACCCCGGGACCTACGCGCGTCCCGGGGTTCTGCGCGCGCCAGCGACCTATGGAAAATAGGCGCGCCGGCACGCAAGGCCCTGCTCGCGTAAATCCGGGCGGATTTACGCGAGCAGGGCTTTTAAAATCCGCCCCTAAGTGTCACTTCAAAATGGAAACATGGAAAATATAAGCAGATATAGACCATTTTGTCCACCTTATCTGCCCACTGAGGCAGAGAGAAGTTATTGTAGATTCTAGTTGCACCAACTAGAGCAGTGGAGGGTAAACTATGGCCCACAGTCCAAATCTGGACCTTAAAGATTTTTATTCTGGCCCGCCTATCACTTGGACACTCTCCATTATGCGCAGCCCACTGAAGCTCCAACCTGCCTCCTGACGTCATCATCAAAGGCCAAGTCATCGCCCTTAATGACACTTGAGCAGGGAGGTCGGAACATTGGTGGGTGGCAAGGAGAGGCCCCATTCATTGTTTCCCACCCCCCACCAGCGAGGAGAGACATCATTCATCAGCGCTGGCGGGGTTCCCACCCCACACCAACGAGGAGAGACTCCGTTCCTTGGCACTGGCAGGGTTCCCACCCCCCTCCCCCCGCCAGTGAGGAAAGACCCCCATTCATCAGTTCTGGCAGGGTTTCCATCCCCATCAGCGAGGAGAGATCCCATCCATCCAGGCCGGAAGGGCCGAAAAAGAAGAAGAGAAGATGCGGCAGCAGCGCCCACTGGAGAGGCTGAAAAGGAAGAGACACATTGCAGCAGTGCCCACCAAAGCTGAGGCCGGTGGGGATAAAAATGAAGAAAAAAAGACGTGGCAAGCCCAGGCTGGCGGAGCCGAAGGAAAAGGGAGATGCAGCAGTGGTGCCCACTGGAGGAGAAGAGCCAAGGTAGTGGGCCACCGCTTCAACCCAGGCCAGCGGGGCTGAAGAATGAGCAGAGGTACAATTGTGTGTTTAGGAGCGTGCTTGTGAGTGTGCCTATGAAAGACCGAGAGAGATTAGGATCCTGCTTGTGTGCCTTTGAGACAGTGATTGTGAACATGCTTGTGTGTGTGCCTGTGAAACAGAGACAGAGATTGGGAGCCTGCTTGTGTGTGTGTCTGTGAGACAGAGATTGGGAGCCTGTCATCAGTTTTGAAATATGCTTTTTAGTAGTATAGTTTCCTCACTGTTATGACTGATTTATATTTCTTGACTTTGTTTTATGGGGAATGGTGATATTTCTGGTTTTGATTTATTGCACTGCATATGAGGCTGGCTTTTTTGTGGTTTCCAGTCCAGTTTTTTTCTCTGCACTTTACTATTTATACTTTATGGACTGCATTTGTGACTGAGGTTAGGTAGTCTGCTAGCCGGGAAAATGCCTTATACCTGCTGGGTATTTTGGTAGAGGCTGGGGATCCATGACTGAAGGAGTTCCTTGGGTGCTATGAATGATGGCGCTTAGGCCTGCTGGATACTGAAGTGCCTGCAGCCAGTGGTAGAGAATCGATTGCTGTGTCGAGGACCTTTCCCGCTCTGCCCCGCCCCATCCAGCCCTGCCACACCACACCCTGCACCACCCTCCAGCCCTTGTTGCTCTCCATAACTTGTAATGTAGCCCCAGCACAAAAAAAAAGGTTGCCCACCCCTGAACCAGAGATAGGTACATTGATATTTTAATCATAATTTATGTAATTTGTGTTATTGTGAAGGTCTAATAAGCCTACGAACAGATCCAGTTAGAAGTGGGGTTTATTGTTATGATTACTTTCCCCCATCTCTATTAGCAAAAATAGCTTCAAAATTCAGGGGGAAGGGGAGGCAATTTGGCCCTCCAGTTTCCTCCTGCTCTCTGGGCTTCCAGCTCAATTGGAACTCGCATCTGTTGGCTTACCGCACCATGAGTCTTTATTAACAACTTCATAATTTTGGATATGAATTTGAATTTAGGACCTGAGGTATTGAAATAACTAAAATAGTCTGATGGTTAACACGAGCAAATCTACTAAGGATCTGCATTCATTTCCTCCGATTTGGCGGGACGCCTGTACGTCACAGACTTTATAGTACATATGGGAAAACAGTAGTTTTAGTAATGAGAGACATGCATACTTTTATTGCTTGATTGATTAATGTATTTATATTCCACCTGTTTGATGGATTACAGTAAAAACATACTATCCATTTTCCTGTGTGACTATAAAGTTTGAGAATTGGAGGAAACAAATCCCTAAAATCTCCATTAGCATTCTGTATTGCATAAGGACATTTGTGGTGGATTGTCTGATGAACAAATGTTGTAAAAGCAAAATAGCTGAGTTGAAGGATCCTGAATCATGCTTACCCTGTCACTTGTGGGAGATGGGCTTTGAAAAGAGCTCTATACTGAGAGAGATTCTCTACTGGGGACTTAGCAGTGATAGAGGAGTGACACTCTGGTTATCTGTGTTTTACCCTTCTCTTCTCATTCATCCAAATTATGTAGGATTATTCATAAGTACTGCTACATTCTTGGTTTCATGGAGGTGTTTTTTCATAACTTTCCCAAATTATTTCCAGAGCATGGAATATGTGGGTCATGGTTTTATCAGCTGAGTTAAGACCTTTATGGACAGCTGCCATTACATCTGTTTACCATATTCATAAGCTGAAAACAGTTAGTACCATGTAGTCTATAAATTTCGTGTGGACACCTCACAAACTGCGTGGGCTTCTATTTGGAAACCTCACGCTAAGATTGTGCAGCGTTTGGAAGCTGCTAACACGTCAATTAGGTTATTTTTGACTGTATAACCAATTTATAATCATCGGTGACCACACTCATTAATGTACATTTTTTTTGAAAACTTTTTTGAGAAGACATTTTGTTTGGAAACCGGATACTTATCTTAGCATTGCTTGGACAGCATTTGACAACACCGACCCGTCAGTCGGTGTCCGGTTTCCAAACAAAATGTCTTCTCAAAAAAGTTTTCAAAAAAATGTAATGTAACCTTTGGGACTTAAATTAATGGCTGAATGTTATTATCTATTGCAGGAGTTTTCAACCCTGTCTTTGATTTTAGGATATCCACAATGAATACACATAAAATTAATTTGTATACAGAGCAAATACAAATCTTTCCCTTGCATATTCATTGTGGATATCCTGAAAACCCGACTGGATGGGTATGTCCTGAGAACTGGGTTAACAACCACTGTTCTATTGTGATCCATCACATCAGACATTTACTTCTATAGTTATGTAAAATCCGTGGTCTGGATCTTCTTGTGGATTGGCTTTATGAACTAATGAATTTGATGTGAAAGATTGTTCATTAATTCAAAAAGATTTTCTTGGCTGTCGAGATGCTATTGATGCAATTTTGCCTCTGGGATGATAAGGTTACCATTATTATCCCTTTTGGAAGACCTAACCTAATGACCACCAAGCTAGTTTTGTGGCAAATGACAATTGATACATTCTATGGACTGGAGAAGGGTAGATATAGTTCCCTGTTATAAAAGTGGTAATAGGGAGGAGACTGGAAGTTACAACCCAGAGAGCCTAATAGTGAAGCATCTTGAATCTAGCAGATTGCAGGAATCAAGGAAGCATTGTTTTACCAGAGAGAACTCATATCAGACAAATCTGATCAATTGCTTTGAGTGGGTAATGAGAGAACTAGACCAGAGGAGGGTGCTGAATATGATGTTCTTGGATTTCAGCCAAACCTTTGATATCTAGGATCAGGGCAAGGTAAACTAATAAGGAATACCCTCAGGGCAGGAACAGGCTGGAGACAGGAACAGGCTATGCAGGACAGGATTTTCTGCCTGACTGAGCTCTCCCCCTCGGGTTGAGCTGGCAGGACATCACTGGAGGTGCTGGCACAGGGACTAGAAGACAGCCACTAAGAAAGGGAAGGGCTAGAGCTGGGACAAGAACACAAGGGTGCCCACAAAACCAGACAAATGAAATACAACAAGAAGGCTGGCAACACAAGAATCAGACAAAGATAGGAATTTGGCAAGAACAGAATAAAACAAACAACAAGACAAACACACAGAGCTAAAAGGCCACAATAAACAGGCCAAGTACATGGCAGAGAACAATACAAGAATACAAGGCTAATAACTATGGAGGACCACAGCAAGGGCTAAGGTTAGATCCAAGCTGAAGGGAGGAACTTATAGGGAGACAGGCTTATGAAGGTATGATAGTGCTGAATCAAGCTGCAAACATGGCTGCCAGCAGGACCTCCAAGTTATGGGGCTTGGAGGTTTGATCAGTCAAGACCATGGTCCACTCAGGGCCCCTGTAGGCAGCAGAAAAGCACTGCACACAGGTATCCTCAAGTATAGGAGGCTCATAAATAGTGCTGCCTAGAGGTGGAACCAAAGGTAGCAAACTGGATTAGAAACAGGTTGAGGGACAGATGACAGAGTGTACTGAAAAAGGAGTTTACTCTGAAGAAAGAAGAGTTATAAGTGAAGTGCCTGTGGCTGCTTCTGTGAGCAATATTGTGGGGGTGTTAGAAGGAAATGACGCTGAAGAAGGGAGTATACAGTATGAGAAGGGATCAAAAATTGCCCAAAATGTAGTCTGCAGCTTGGCAGCTAAGTTTTAAAACTAAAAAATGCAGTTATGGATTGGGGGGGGGGGGGGGTGGGCAGAAATCAGAGGGAGCTGTACACAATAGGAAGTGAGATATTGAGGACCATGAAATGGAAACGAGACCTCAGCGTGATTACATCCTATGATTTCTAGGTAGCAACACAGTGTGACAAGTTAGTGGCAAGAACTAGGAGGACACTGGTTTATAGAAGGAGCGGTATGACCAGTTTAAAAAAGAAAGTGCTTATGCCATTTGTGCAGGTTGTGGGTAATACTTTGCCTGGAGTACTGTGTCCATTTCTGAGGCCATACCTCCAGCAGCCTAGGGGCAGCCTAGAAAAGGGCTCCCAAAATGCTGTCAGAAGATTTAAAGATCTAACTATGTATCCCCTAAAGGAAAGGAGAGAAGAGAGATATGATAGAGTCACTGAAATCCCTGAAAGATATTAATGATGATAAGAGATAAGCCTTTTCCAATGCAAGGCGAATTCTAGAACAAAGGGTCATGATATGAAGCAGGGTGGTGGATGAATGGAACTCCCTCCCAGAATGGGTACGGGAGGCTACGATGGTAAAGACCTTTAAGAGGGTATGAGATAAGCAGAGAGGAATATTAATTGCAATAAAAGAAGAGATAGCAGAAGCACAGCATCATGACATAGCTTAAAGTGTTTAGAGGGCCCTACACAAAGAATACAACTAGTGTTGGGTTGTCAGAATGCATCGCATCTGGGTAACATGAAACATGAGCAGTCCAAGCAGAGATAAAGGCAACTGTGCAGCTGCATCTGTCTGGCGGGCTGTGATAACTAGCAGATGGATTTCTCCGGCAGACTGCAAGTGCAATAATAATAACTAAATAGAAGACTTTCTATTAGAAAGTGAAACAAAGTGCTCACCTATTTGGCTCTGTCTGGTAGATTTTGGAGGGAAATCTAGGAGGCTGGACGCACAGACAATGGCATGCTGCTTTTAATAGCTATTTAGATTATTATAAGCTTTGTAGATACACATGGGAAGGAAAATATAGGAGGGTTTGAACTGAATGGGGGATCTTTCATTCTCATCTGCCTAAGATGATATAATAAAATGAAGAAGAGACAAACCTTTCTGGATAAGGAGACACATTTTAGAAGTCTTGTTTGTTATGTATATTTGTCTTTACTAGAAAAACACAGCACACGGACTGGCTCTTATGCACTATCTGTTTGTCTAGCAGTGCTTTAGAAAAGATAAATAGTAATAATAGTAGCTGGTTTCAGATTGGGGTATTTATGCTGAAGGCAGCTGTATATTCCATTTTTTATCGTTAGTGTGCTTAGTTTGCTAGATGAGCTGGGAGTTTCCAATTTGCCACATACACAAGAAACCTTAAAAGAAATTGATGAAGAGACTTGGGTGGCTAGAGATGTATTTTATAAATCTATACAGAAACCCCCCTCTGGGTGTTTAAGCCTGTGAAGGAGGGGAATCACCATAAAAACGAATGCAAAACTCCCAGCAGGAAAACAATGCAAGAAAGGGTTCTTACCACAAAAATGGAAGAGTAAGCTGAGGACCCTCTCTTCCTACACAAGCAATAACACAGGTTCTTCGATATTATACAGCGCTAGGAAAACATAAACAGGTCCCTTCTGTCCCTCCTCTGCAACCTGGCATAAATGATACCCACACTCTACAAGTTATAACTCAAACTTTACTCAACGGTACTGAACATAATGTTAAACACAGAGATTGGTGAGGGAAAAACAGAACGCAATCAATACAGCAAATAAACAGAAGAATTGCAATAAGCAGAGATTCTAGAGAGGTAACGGTGAAAAGAAATAAGAAAAATCACTACTTTCAGTTCCGCAGGTTCAAAAGATCCCTCTAAATAAGCGCCCACAAGTAGAATATGGAGGAGATGGCAATATATAACACAAAGAATAGTCGGGGCTGAAGTGCTTTTTCTGTTTATGCCGACAAGAATCAATGATAGAGTCCTTGGTGGAACTTATTGAATAGCAATTCCTGACTGACTAGCTGAATATTGCTTCCTGTTTGGAGCACTTTCTTTTAATGTAAGCTGGGTGGTCTCTGGGAATTCTATTTGGGTCAAACAGATATTGTTTTAGATGCAGAGTCCTGCTGTTTGAACATAGGCTAGAGGAGTTAAGCAGAACGGTTTCAGTCTCTGAACTTGTTACAGATGGTATGTGGAATGGCAGAGCCAGCACATAGACTGGTTCAGTTATGAGTCACCCTCGTTGATTTACTGATTCCGGTTCCGATTCACATCGTGATTTTTTTTTCGTCCGGCCTGATCGGGTTTTTTTTATCGGCTGCGCCCGAGCCGATAACAAAAAACCCACCCCGACCTTTTAAAAACTAATCCCCCATCCCCCCAAAACCTTTTACAGGTACCTGGTGGTCCAGTGGGGGTCCCGGGAGCAATCTCCCACTCTCGGGCCATCAGCTGCCACTAATAAAAATGGCGCCGATGGCCCTTTGCCCTTACCATGTGACAGGGTATCCGTGCCATTGGCCGGCCCCTGTCACATGGTAGGAGCACTGGATGGTCCGCGCCATCCGTGGACAAAGGTAGGGGGGGTTTAGATAGGGCCGGGGGGGGTGGGTTAGGTAGAGGAAGGGAGGGGAAGGTGAGGGGAGGGCGAAAGAGAGTTCCCTCCGAGGCCGCTCCGATTTCGGAGCGGCCTCGGAGGGAACGGAGGCAGGCTGCGCGGCTCGGCGCGCGCCGGCTGCCCAAAATCGGCAGCCTTGCGCGCGCCGATCCTGGATTTTAGAAGATACACGCGGCTACGCACATATCTACTAAGATCCAGCGTACTTTTGTTTGCGACTGGTGCGCCAACAAAAGTACACGAACGCGCATTTTTTTAAAATCTACCCCAAAATGTTTAAATAAATAAAAAGAAATAAAATATATCAGTGTGTGGAAATGACTGATTTTCATAAAAATTAAAACTGGTCCTCCTTGAGATCCAGGTATCTATTTATGCTAATCCCCATAGCAAAATTTTGTGTGAAAGTTTGTTACCCGGTATTTTCACAGCTAGCAAACTTTTGCATGAAATAGCTAAAAACCCATAGGAAGTCCCATGGGTTAGTATAAGCCTCTTTGATACATAAGAACATAAGAAGTGCCATGCGGGGTAAGACCAGAATACAGCAGCTAGGGTGTTAACGGGCAGTAAAGTTAGGGATCATCTTTCTCCTATTCTGATTTCCTTATACTGGTTATCAATCCATTCTCATATTACATGCCAAATTCTCACTCTGATTAACAAAGCCTTATGTAGTGGTGTGCCAGCTTGCTTTATTCAGCATCTTTCTAAAAATCTACAAACCTGTACATTCTGTCCGTTCTGTTGTGAACAATCTTATAGATGTTTCCTAAGGGGGTAATTTTCAAAGGAGTTAGGCATGTAAATGTAACATACTATCATAGTTAGGGTCAAAAGCCCACTTCCTCGAGTAAAGAACATTTACACACGTATAACGAAATTGTATGCATGTAAATGCCTTTTAAAACCATTCCCTTGGATAGTAAATTTTAAACTGGTGCGTCGGCGCACATGTGAAACGCATTTGCCGGCTTGCGCCCAGGAGCACAGCTATTTTGTAACATACACACGTATATGTGCGTATGTTATAACAGGCTGAGTGCACCCATGTGTGCGCACACTTTTAAGTGGGGGCGCGCACATAAGCACAAATCCCGCTTCCACCGCTTAAGTGGGGTAAATTTGACAAGGGGCGTGCGTCCACGCCATTGCCAGTTTCACCAGTTCGTTCCCAGATCACCCAGGCAAGGGACAGGATTTCCAACCCCCCTCTCCCCATTTTAATAGCCTTCCTTTTCCCCTGTTAACCCCGACCCTTAAAACCCTGCTGATATGCCTATATGTTTTTGTTTTATGATTTACATGCCATCCATAGCAGAAGTAAAGTTACGCAGCAGGGGACCTGGCGCGCACTTGTACACGTAAGTATTTACTTGCTGGTTTCACGAAGAAATCTAGGAACACCCATGCCCCGCCCAACCTTGCTCGTGCCCCACCCCTATTTTAGAAAAAAAAAAGTTGTGCGAGCAGCGGGAGATACATGCGTATCTGTGCGGCTTTTAAAATCCACTCATTGCGCACCAGCCCGACATAGTTGCATATCTCCTGGTTTTGGTGTGCGCCAGGTTTTTCAAAGAGGTGACAAACCCCTAGTCTCTGGCTAATAATTGTTCATGGGCCCGTTTTCTTAAAAATTGATTAAATCTTTTCTAAAGCCAACTGTAGTATAAGCCTTGACTAGATGCTCCACCAACAAATTCTACAGCTTAATGTGTAAGTGCTGAAATAATATTTTTGTAAATGTGTTTTAAATTTGCTACAAGATAGTTTCATGAAGTGTCCCCTAGTCCTAGTACTATTTGAAAAGGTAAATAATTGTTCCTAATTTCTTGCTCAACACCACTCATAGTTTTACTGAGAGCAGAAACTGCCTGTGTTGATGAGTGAACAGGATCTGTGAATATTGCTTTCTGGGGAATTTTTGTGACTTAATATTTGGAAGAGAAAAGATACTAGTTATGTCCCTGTGTGATTGCCTTTAGAAGTTTAAAAACTAGGTTATATCTGTCTTTTTTCCCACCTACCCTCTCCATCTCCTACTCACTCCAAACACATTCTTTGATTTATAGGGATTTGGATAAATCAAAGGCATTACCCTGCCCTTATAAATAGATTAACTACTGTCCCCTTGTTCGTCATTGATAAATTAACATAAAATACCCATAAAAATCTAAGGGACTTTATATTAGATTAACCATATCTACTCCTTTAGCAATCTTAAATAATTAACAACTCAATAATATTAAGATGCTGATAGCAGTACAGCAATGAGATGGGGCTTTCCATTTTTTTTTACAATGACTGCCACCTCCAGTTTGTTTGTTTATTTATTTATTTATTTATTTATTTATTTATTTGAAGGTTTTTCTACACCGAGGTTTTGGCAGAAGCCTTCACTCTGGTTTACAGTTACAACAAACTTTTACAGTCAGTAGTTAAAATCAACATTTACATTCAAGAACATTTGAGAACGTGATAACCATTTTACATTCAATAACATCTGAGAATGTGATAAATATTTGAGAACGTGATAAATAGTAATTAATCGTTTGTACTTTGTACATTAAGGTCTAGGCATGAGTAAGGGGATATTTACTTTGAGAATCAGCAGGCTAATGCGGAATTGTGGTTAGGTTGGGTTGAGAATCAGCAGCCTAGTGTGGAATTGTGGTTAGGTTGGGGTTGGGTGGGGATGACTGTAGTGTTTCGTGTTATGTTGTTATTTACCCAATTCCTTCTTTGTATGTTTGTTTAAATATCCATGATTTTAGTTGTTTCTTGAAAAGTTGTGTGTTATTTTGCAGTCTTAGGTTTACTGGAAGGGTGTTCCATACTTGGGGTCCCGCTATTGAAAAAGCTCTCTGTCTTATGGTGGAAAGTTTGGTCTGGGTGAGTGGAGGTATTTCAAATAGAGCTTTATTAGTCGATCTGGTGGTTCATTGAGGTTTGTGTTTTTGTAGTATGTTGTCTAGGCAGTTGAAATCATTGTTGTGCATTGCTTTGTGTAGGATGGTAGGTGTTTTGTATTCAATTCATTTTTCTATGTGAAGCCAGTGTAGTTCTTTTAGTATTGGGGTGATATGGTCTATTTTTTTGTGTCCTGTGAGTATTCTGGCAGTGGCATTTTGTAATATTTGAAGTGGACGTATAATGATTTGGGGAGGCCAAGTAGTAAGGAATTGCAGTAGTCGAAGCTGGAGAAGATCAGGGTTTGAAGGATGGTTCTAAATTCTGGAGGATTAAGAAGGGGTTTTAGATGTTTCAGGATAAATAGTTTGTTAAATCCTTCTTTCAATTTCATCTTTATATGGTGTTTGAGGTTCAATTCGGTGTCAGTCCAAATGCCCAAGTCTTTGACTTTTTCTCTGAGCTTGCTGTTTGAGTTGTCTGTTAATATGGTTTTGCATGATGTTTCTCCAGATTTTTTTCTTTCGAGCAGGATGAATTCAGTTTTGTCCATGTTTAGGTGGAGTTTCATTTGGGTTAGTAGGTTTTTTATGTTATTTAGATATGTAGTTGCTAGTTTGAGGGTGTTTTCTAAGTTGTTAGATACTGGGATCACTATCTGGATGTTGTCGGCATACATGAAATATGTGATTCCGAGACTTGTGAGTAACTGGCATAAGGGGAAGAGATAAATATTGAATAGGGTGGCAGATAGGGCTGATCCTTGCAGTACACCGGTCTCTAGGTTGATGGTTTCTGAGGTGGTGTTGTTGATGTTTACTTGGAATGCTCTGTTTTGTAGGAAGGATGTGAACCATTTTAGAATTTTGCCAGTCAGACCTATTTCATGCAGTCGGTTTAGGAGGATTTTGTGTTCAACAGTGTCGAACACCGCTGATAAATCAAGTAGGATTAGTACGAAGCGTTGTCTGTTATCAAAGCCTCTTAAGACTGTGTCTGATAACGTTATTAGTAGGGTTTCCATGCTGAATTGTTTTCGGAATCTATGTTGCATTGTCTATAGTATGTTATTTTGTTCCAGGTGATCATTTAGTTGTTTGATAACTACTTTTTCAGTTAATTTTGCTAGAAAGGGTAGTATTGAGATTGGTCTGTAGTTGTTTAGGTCATTCGGTTCAAGGTTCTTTTTTTTTTTTATAATTGGTTTGGTTATGGCCTTTTTTAGGTTGTCTGGTATTTCTCCTTCCTCGAGTGATTTGTTGATGACTGCCGTGATGGTTGAGATGATGATTAGTGATATTTCTTTAGGGTTCGAGTAGGTATTTTGTCTAGTTCATGTCTGGCTGGGTTTAGTGTTTTTAATAATGACTCTATCTCTTTTGTGGAGGCAGGTTCAAATGTTGATCAAGTAGCTGCTACATTCATGTTTAGGTTCAAGATAGATGACGTGTTATTCTTTAAGTTTTCTGTTATTTTGAGAATTTTGTTTTTGAAGAAGATTGCTAGATCTTGGCTTAGGGGTAGATTTTATAAATTTACGCGCGCGCGTACTTTTGTTCGTGCACCAGGCGCGAACAGAAGTATGCTGGATTTTATAAGATATGCGCATAGCCGCGCATATCTTATAAAATCCGGGGTCAGCGTGCGCAAGGGGGTGCACATTTGTGCAACCTGCGCGTGCTGAGCCCGGCGAGTGCTACCTGTTCCCTCCGAGGCCGCTCCGATTTCGGAGCGGCCTCGGAGGGAACTTTACTTCCACTTCCCCTCACCTTCCCCTCCCTTCCCCTACCTAACCCACTCCCCCCGGCCCTATCTAAACCTCCCCCCTACCTTTGTTGGCATATTTACGCCTGCCGAAAGCAGGCGTAAATCTGCACGCGCCAGCGGGCTGCTGGCGCACCATCACCCGACCCGGGGGCTGGTCCGGAGGCCTCGACCATGCCCCTGGGCTGGCGCCATGCCCCCGGTCCCGCCCCGAACCGCCCCTGACCCCCGTACACGCCCCCTCCCGCCCCTTTTACGAAGCCCCAGGACTTACGCGCATCTCGGGGCTATGCGCGCGCCGGCGGCCTATGCAAAATAGGTGTGCCGGCGCGCAAATGCCCTGTGCGCGTAAATCCAGCAGGATTTACGTGCGCAGGGCTTTTAAAATCTGGCACTTAGGTTTTTGTTTTGATGCGTGTTGTTGTTGCTGTCTGATGTTAAGTTTTTTACTATGTTGAATAGGGTGTTTGTATTGTTTGAGTACTTTTGGATTGTATTGCTGTAGTATTCGCTTTTGTTTTATTTATCAGGTTTTTATAGAGTGTGAGATAATTTCGATAACTTGCTAGTGTTAATGGTCCTTTATTTTTGCGCCATTCTTTTTCTTTTTTTCTTAGGTTAGCTTTGGTGTCTTTCAATTGATTGTTAAACCATGGGTTAGTGTCTCTTTTTTTGTTGTTCGCTTTCTTTGTTCGTTCAGGGCTTATGTTGTTGGCTACTTCTGTCGTTATTTGCAGCCATGATTGTGTTGCATTGTTGGAATTTGAGAGGTCTATGTTCTTTAGTTGCTTCTCGAGTTCTTCCTGTAGGCGGTCTATTGGAAATGGTGGTCCGTATTTGAAGAAGGTGGGGTTGTTTTTTTTTTATTTTGTAGTGTGTATTGAGAGTTGTTTGGCACTGTATGATATGATGGTCTGACCAAGGTATTGGGGAGCAGGAGACAGAGGTATTAGAGGTGTGTTTGACATTCATGTATGTGGATTGAAGTCGCCAAGAATTATTGCGGGCTTTTTGTGGCTGATTTTTGTTGTTAAGAATTCTAAGAGGGGGGGAGATGTCATTGTCGAGTAATTTGGGTGGGCAGTAAACCAGGCATATCTGTAGGTTTTCTGTGTCGAATAAAGCTACCTCGTATTGATATGGGAGAGAGTGTGGGATTAGTTTCATGGCAAATCATTTTTTAATAATTAACATTAATCCTCCATCTCTGCGTGCATTTCTGGGTATGGAGAATATATCATATTCGCCATTTGTTATCTGGTTAGATATCACAATGTCCGTTTTTCTTAGCCATGTTTCGGTGATGGCTAAGAAGTCCAGGTTGTGCTCCTATAGGATGTCTGATATATGTATTTTTTAGATATTGATTGAGCATTTATGAGGAGGAAGACAAGGAACAAAGTGTTTATTAGTGAGTCATTGATCTTTATATTTACCAGGTAGCGTAGTCTTGTAGGTTGCTGCTTTGATGTTATGCAAAGCATTTTTGGTTGTTTGAGGGGTTGTATGTGTACAACCAGTGCAAAAAGCTCCTAGCTCTCAGAGAACAATTTCAATCTCTGGAGGCTAGAGTGACAGACCTGTAAGAGCTGAGGCAGATAGAAAGGTATATAGGAGAGACCTTCATGGTCCCATTTCCATTCTAACAGCCCCTGTGCTGCCTTGGAGGAACAAAGTTGTCTGGAAGAAGGGTATCACCCTGGTGCAGCAAGAAATGATCCTCAAGTTAGGACCTGCCTGCCAGGTGTCGCAGTATCCTTTCATGCCAAGGATATTTCTCCATGGGTGTGTGCCCAGGTGGGAAGGGTTAGGATGGTCATCGTAATTGGCCATTCAATCATTAGGAATTTAGATAATTGCATGGTTGGTGAGCATGAGGATCACTTGGCATTTTACCTGCTTGGTGTGAAAGTGGTGAACTTCATGCATCACCTAGATAGGATTTTAGATAGTGCTGGGGATGAGCTGGCTGTAATGGTACATGAAGGCAGAAATGACATAGAAAGGTGCAGGAGGGAGTTTGTGGAAGCCAAGTTTAGGATTTTAGGGACTGATTTACTAAGGCTTTTCTCCCATTTTGTGTCTGTGGGAAGAATGTTTAGTAAATGAAGTCCTTCATTTACTAAACATTCTTCCCACAGACACAAAATGATTTGCCATGAAATTTGAAATCCAGAACCTTCAGGGTAGCATTCTCAGAAGTGTTGGTGCAAGGAAAAGGAAGCCTATTACCAAAGGAGACAGAACAGCTTTTAAACAAACTTATGGGGAAAAGCAGTCATTCAGGAGGACTTGGATCAGAGTGAGTGGGAACTCTCAGGATTTCATTTTGAGACTCAGGGAATTTGCATCAGTTGCAGGATCTCAGAGAAATCACTGGAAATCCCAGGGCCTCTCTGTGTAGAGCTATGTCACTACCCTGCCTCAGTAAGCCTGAAGAGAACAGGAGAAGTGGGGTAAGTCTGGAGTAGACACTGCAAGCAGCATGTGAGGAGAAATGGGAGAGAGGTTGCAATGCACACAAAGCTCAGTTTGCAGCCATAGAGAATCAATTAGTAGTTGCTCTTTCTCAGGATTAAGATGATTTTGGTGAATTTATGTTTAAATAAGGACCCCCCACATTATGGGCCAGATCTTAAAAAATACGCGCGGGCGTAGATTTATTCGCGCAACCCGGCACAAACAAATCTATGCCCGATTTTATAACATGCACGCGCAGCCGCACGCATGTTATAAAATCTGGGGTTGGCGCGCGCAAGGGGGTGCACATTTGTGCACCTTCTGTGTGCCGAGCCCTGGGGGAGCCCCAATGGCTTTCCCCGTTCCCTCTGAGGCCGCGCTGAAATCAGAAGCGGCCTCAGAGGGAACTTTCCTTCTGCTCCCCCCTCCTCCCCCTCCCTTCCCCTATCTAACCCACCCCCCAGCCCTACATAAACCCCCCCCCTACCTTTGTTGCATTAGTTACGCCTGCCTGGCACAGGCCGCTGTGCAGAAGCACTCGGCCTCATCCCCGGACCGCCCCCGCACCACCGCCACGCCCCCATCCCCGGCCCGCAGCCACGCCCCTGGCCCGCCCCTTTTCGAAGCCCCGGAACATACGTGCGTCCCGGGGCTTGCGCGCGCCGCCGAGCCTATGCAAAATAGGCTTGGCGCGCGCATATGAGAGAAATATTTTTATGAGATAGTTTTGGGTTTTTTTGGATAACATATGTATTATCTCATGTGATTGCCTATTTATGTGATGAAACATTTTGTGTTATGTTTAATTTTGAAAAAACTGAATAAAGAGAGAATTATAAAAAATGAAATTCCATGTTCTTATAGGGCAGAATGAAGTTGTGGGAGAATACTATTTTCTGCCCGGCCATGATGATGAGACAAACCTTGAAAAGCTTTCTAATTCCAATCAGTTATGCTGCATGAGGATCGGAGGGTAGCCGACATAATGCCTATTTTTTTTTTTAAAAGGGCTTCAAGGGCGCTCCAGGAAACTACAGGCTGGTGAGTCTGATGTCAGTGCAAATAGTAGAAGCTATTCTGAAGAACAAAATTACTGGCCATCTGGATAGACATAGACTAATGAGGCAGAGCCAACACAGATTTAGCAAAGGGAAGATGTGCCTTACAAATCTGTTAAAGTTTTCTAAAGGGTTTAACAAATATGTGGACAATAGGGATGTGAATTCATTTAGCAATGAATGTTTTTCTGTAATGAAAACAAAGTCTATTTTCGGTTTGTTCTGAATGGAATGAATCAAAAATAGATTCCCCAAAAATGTCAGAAAAATTATGGATATTTTTTGCTTGTATGAAAAACATTTTTAAAAAGTGGGACCTTCCTGGGCCTCTGCACTATAGCTTAACATCACTGGGCAAATTTGCTGGGGCCATGCCGCTGGACCCTTTAGCTCTCTCTTATGCCTGCAAGTAAGGCGCAGCCTGCCAGAAGGGGTAAGTGAGGGACAACTGGGCCTAGGCCCTTCCACCCCCCACTTCCCACATAAATATACTGGGGTCAGGGCCAGGGCTCAATTGCCCCCCACTTATCCCTTCTGTAGGGTCATGTGACTGTTAAAAGGGGCAGGAATGATATCCAGTTGCTGGCATATATTGTTTTACAATTGTAAAGTAATACAATTATAATGAAATATGACCAAAAAATACGCTTTACAACCGTGAAGCTTGTTTTATAGCCATACTGCTTTTATTAAATTCTATTTTTAATAGGAAAGAAATTAACTGGGTTGGCTCAAAAAATATATACCTGTTAGACTGATATTTAATGAAATGCGCAGGGAAAAATTAATCTAAATAGTCCACTCGATTGTAATACTTTAGGTCTCAGTATTAAAAATTACCTCCTTATTTTCTCTGATGACCTAGCAACATCTGGAAGTATACAAATATTGCAGTCAAAAAACTAAGAATCTCAGTATTTCAAAACACCAGAACAAAGTCAACATTTAAAGTTGCAGGTCTAATCGTCCTAGCATCATCACTTTCCAGAACTTGCGTTAAATTCAATGAGTCAAAAGTAGGGGCTGTCTCACTTGCTTGTTGGTCTGTCTCCTTATTGCAAAAGGGGATGAATAATAAGCCCTTGAAATAGGAAGACAGGATTTTTCCAGGATCTTCAACATTTCAAACATATATTTCGGAAACATATTCATAGGAGTGGAGTCGCAGTAGACCATATTTTCAAAGTTTTCAATTTTGTGCTGTAACTAAGTTTCGCAGAAAACCCCCCCTACATTTCAGAACCCATTTTAGCTGCAGTTCCAACTATCACCAAATGCTGATCCGTATCCTTGCATCTGATGTGATAAAGAAAACTTCAGCATTTTGATAGCTTTCCAAATAACATCAAAGTTAACAACTATGATGTTGAGTGTGAGGGGCTCAGGGAGGGCCCAGAGATTCCCCGGTGATGTTAAGTTGTATTGGGAAGGTCTCATCTGGGATCATTTTTTTGTTTTAGGTGAGATTTAAGTCTATTTATTTTAGCTTAGCAAATGAACCAAACCAAAATAAACAGACACAGTAGTTTTAAAGCAGCCTGTGTAGGGATGTAGTCCATTTGTAGAAAGTACACATGAATTTCAGCCTTAGTTTTCATAGCAGACTTATGCACCTAAGTAGACTTTGAAAATCAGCGGTTGTACAATACACCCTGCATGGCATGTACGCTCACATTTATGCTTGCTTGTGAAAATCGAAAGTATGCATGTAAATGGCTTCCCTACCCCAACTACACCCCTGGGAATGCCTCAGTCATGTATGCATAAAACTACATTTGAAATTTGCTTCTGAATGTACTTTTGCACATACAGTAAATTTCTGTCTATTTAGACATTTTTAAAGAAGAACAGTATAATTTATAACAAATTGCTATGAATATTGTAATCGCTGTTTCCTTTTTGTGACTTGATGGTAATTTTCAAAAGCCAATTTACATGCAAGGGGATGGTAACTTTTAAACAGCCGCATGGGCGCACATGTACGCACGTATGCCAGCTCGCACATGCTCACGTATATGCACGCATGGTATAAAATAGGCGCGTACATGTGTGCACGTACATGTACGCGTGTACATGTGTGCACAATTTTAGGTGGGCGCGCACATTTACGTGCAAATCCTGCTTCCACCACATAAGTGGGGGGATTTTAAAAGAGGTATGGGTCCACGCCATTTCCTGTTTCACCAATTCCTTCCCAGTTCCCCGCCCCTATTTTAATAGCCTTACTTTTCCCCTGTTAACCCCGACCCTTAAAACTGTGCTGACATTCCTATATTTTTTTGTTTTATGATTTACATGTCATCCATAGCATGTTAAAAAATCCGTTGGCCACACACATGTGGGCAGTGTGCGCAAGGGGGGGTGAAGTTAAGTAAATTACACTCGGCGATGCAATCAGGAGTGGACTGGGAGAGAACTTCCCTACCCTCCTATCTAAACTTCCTCCATCTTCTCCTCTTCTCTCCTCTCCTCTCCTCTCCTCTCCTCTCCTCCCCACCCCTAAACCCTTCCTATCTACTCTTTTTTTTTTGTTTGTTTTATTACTTACTGCTCCTCTGGAGCAGAAACAAGTTACACGCGCCGGCCGGCTGCTGGCACAAGCTTCCCCGGGACAGCGTAGAATGCTGCCGTCCCGGCCCGCCTCTTCAGAGGTCCCCGGCACCTGTGCACATACCAAGGTTTAATGCGCGTGGCCGGGCCCGTTTTAAAATGCGCGCGGCGCTTGCAAGGCCCAGCCACACACGTAAACCCCGGTTTTGACGTGCGTGGGCCTTTTAAAATCCGGCCTTAAGTGTGTATACCATTTTGAAAATACTTACTTGCACATGTACTTGAAATCACCAGCTCACCAATATCACCCCATTCCAGCTCCACTTCACCTAGACCCTCCTGCAATTCACCCTGAACCCTCATCAGTTCATCCAGACCCACCCAAAAACTGCACCATTCAATTAGCGAGTGAAAAAGTGTGTGAATGAGTTTGGTAACGTATACGAGTTACCTCTTACAAAACTGGTAGTACCGTGCATACTCCTGAGCCACGCCCACCAAGCCCGCCCCTCTTTTCTGCTGGTTAAAGGTACGCACAACATGAAAAATACACACATACTCTCGTTGTTATTAAAACAGCAGATCTGCGAATACAAATGCTAGATACGCGTGTATATATAATTTTTATGTGCAAAATTGTTTTGAAAATTTACTCCGTAATTTATATTATTTTTCCCCCCTAAATGCACTTGTGAACTTGTCCACATTTTTCGTAACTGTCCGCATTGGTGTCCACTGATATATTTTGTCCAGGGACTTTATACTAATTTTTAAAATGAAAATATGCACTTATTTTCGCTTTGAATATTAGCCCAGGACAACTACCCACACACACACATTTAAACCTACTAACTTGTACGGATAGTTTTCCAGAGAAAAAAACATATATGCAAACTAAATTAAGCACATAATTCCCAACCTTTTCCCACCCCACCCCCGAGAATACCTCTTGTCACTGTGTATAAAAGTATGCGCACATATGCACTACACACATACTTTTTCCTGCATATAGGGCAAATACCCATATCTGTAGGTAAAGCACTTTTGTCCATTGAAATAACTTTAAAAATTACCCTCTGAATGTCATCTGCAATTTAAATGCTCAGTTTTCTTGTCTCCCAAAGTCCTCCTACAATTCTTCACTTTGAATTATTTTGAGTCATTTGCAGATTTATTTATTTAACAAATTTGTGGCCCGCTAATCCATAAAGCTTAGCAGGTAACAAGCTTTCATACATAATATCAACTGAAATGACATACAATAGGATAAAATAAAATATAAATGCAAAATACCAGAAGAACATAGAATTACCAAAACAATGTAAACAAACAATTCAAATTGTTGTAAACAGACTTACACATATTATTCATCCCCAACAATAAGATGACATAGCACTGTCCATTTCAAAATACCCCTGGGTATTACTGAATGGGAAAGGCCTTAGGGAAAAGATGGGTTTTAAGCAATTTCCTGAAACGTAATAAATCAGACTCTGCTTTAAGCAGCTCTGGGAGTTGGTTCCAGAGAGAAAATCCAGCAATGCCGAAGATACGGGAGTGTGGTTCAGTTAATCAAATTTGCTTGTGAATGGAATTACTAGCAATCTATTAGCGGCAGAGCACAAGCTATGTGGAGGACAGTAAAAAACAGGCCTTGGAAAAGATGTAGGAGTGAAACCACTAATGGCTTTAAAAATCAATATAAATATTTTGAACTGTATGCACCAATCTACGGGTAACCAATGGAGTGAAGCCATAACAAGAGAAATGTGAGCGTGTAGTAGGGCATCTGAAACCAAACAGGCCGCCAAGTTCTGAATAAGTTGTAATACATGAACTATGGATTTCGGTAGATCCAAAAACAAGGGATTACAGTATTCTAAAGAGTTCATTACTAACGCTTGGGTTACAAGCTTTAAATCCAAACAATTTAGGAATGGCTTGATAGAACACAATAGACTAAGCTTGTGAAAGGAGTCCCCTAACCAGGGACTGAATATGGGAACAAAGAGAAAGTCTGGAATCAACCAGCTCACTCATTACTCCCTTTCTCAGATCATTCATGTCTATGTTACACACTAGTTCCCCTATAGATCCCTTGGACACTTTAAGGTGAATTTTAAAAGTCTGACGTGTGTCAAAACCGGGAGGTACATGCACAAGTTGGGTTGGCACGAACTGAATGGATTTTAAAAGCTGCCCGAGTACATGCGTACTTGCCACTATGCGCACAAATGAAAAGTTGCTAAAAAAGGGGTGGGGGGTGGGCATAGTCTGGGCGTAAATATTTACTCAAACGGGTACGCCCTGGGGTCCTCTTCCGCGTAACTTTACTTCTGCTATGGATGACACGTAAATCAGAAAACAAAAAAACTAAACACATCAGTGGGGTTTTAAGGGTTGAGTTAACAGGGGAAAAGGGAGGATATTAAACTAGGGGGGGGGGTTGGAAGTCCTATCCCTTACCTAGGTGTGAGTCCACTTGAAACTGTGTGCATATGTGCGTGCGGTCAGGCTATTTTATAACATGCTCGCAATATACCAGCGTTATGTTATAAAATGGCCGCATCCCTGGGCACAGACTGATGAACACGCACACATGAGCGCCCGCGCGTCTGTTTAAAAGTTACTGTCCGGGCTATTTATCACTCTGCATTGGGAAATCTGACCATTCAGTCCTACTCTTTGTTTCCAAGCTTCTAACTAGTTACCATTCCACATTAGGACATTGCCGCCTATCCATTAGCTTTTTAGATTCCTGAGGAGTCACTTGAGGGTCTTTATAAAATGCCTACACTATATCAGTTGGCTCAGTTTTCTCCACATTTTTATGCTTATGTACTGTACAAGGAATTTTTGTAGCTTAGTATTTCAAATTTTCACCTTTCATAGCACAGTGTCCAATATACCAGCTTTTCAATTGTCCATTATACCAGCTGTTATAAGATGTAGCCAGAGCCGAGACAATGCTTAGATACAAAGAGGCATAACCAGTGGAAAATGAGAGGTAATAATTTCTCTTTATAGATGACAGGCAAGGCCTCACCTGGAGTACTGTGTTTTGTTTTGAAGGCTGTATCTCAGAAAAGATATAGAGAGATGAGAGAACTTCCAGAGAAAGGAAACATAAGAACATTCTGGGTCAGACCAAGGGTCCATCAAGCCCAGCATCCTGTTTCCAACAGAGGCCAAACCAGGCCACAAGAACCTGGCCAAACCAGGCCACAAGAACCTGGCAAGTACCCAAAGATCCCATGCTACTAATGCAATTAATAGCAGTGGCTATTTCCTAAGTAAACTTGATTAATAGCCGTTAATGGACTTCTCTTCCAAGAACTTATCCAAACCTTTTTTGAAGCCAGCTATACTAACTGCACTAACCACATCCTCTGGCAACAAATTCCAGAGCTTTATTGTGCGTTGAGTAAAAAAGAATTTTCTCCGATTAGTCTTAAATGTGCTACTTGCTAACTTCATAGAATGCCCTCTAGTCCTTCTATTCTTCGAAAGTGTAAATAACCGAGTCACATCTGCTCGTTCAAGACTTCTCATGATCTTAAAGATCATATCCCCCCTCAGTTGTCTCTTCTCCAAGCTGAACAGCCCTAACCTCTACAGCCTTTCCTCATAGGGGAGCTGTTCCATCCCCTTTATCATTTTGGTTGCCCTTCTCTGTACCTTCTCCATCGCAACTATATCTTTTTTGAAATGCGGCGACCAGAATTATACAAGGTGCGGTCTCACCATGGAGCGATAGAGGCATTATGACATTTTCCGTTCTATTAACCATTCCCTTCCTAATAATTCTTAACATTCTATTTGCTTTTTTGACTGCTACAGCACACTGAGCCGATGATTTTAAAGTATTATCCACTATGACGCCTAGATCTTTTTCCTGGGTGGTAGCTCCTAATATGGAACCTAACATCGTGTAACTACAGCAAGGGTTATTTTTCCCTATATGCAACACCTTGCACTTGTCCACGTTAAATTTCATCTGCCATTTGGATGCCCAATCTTCCATTCTTGCAAGGTCCTCCTGTAATGTATCACAATCTGCTTGTGATTTAACTACTCTGAATAATATTGTATATTCCGCAAATTTGATAATCCCACTTGTATTCCTTTCCAGATCATTCATATATATATTGAAAAGCACTGGTCCAAGTCCAAGTACAAACATTGTACCAAATACAAACATTGTACCAAAAGCTCTATGAAATAAGACTGAAGGAACTTAATATGTATACCCTAGAAGAGAGGCAAGAAAGGGGGGATATGATAAAAACATTTAAATACTTGTAGGGACTTATTGCACAGGAAGCCAAACATGTTCAATGGAAAAGAAGTGATAGAACTAGGGATCACAATATGAAGCTCCATGGTGGTTGGTTCAGTAACAATGTCAGAAGGATTTTTTTTCCACAGAGGGTAGTGGACGCCTGGAATGCTCTTCCAGGGGAGATGAAAATGACAAGGATAGTAACAGACAAGGGGATAAACAAATACAAAGGCATTTTACATATATAAATGCACTTTACCCATATAAGTGAGCTTTTGAAAATTGCTATGATACATGCCACTGAATTGGCAATAGGTTTTACCCACAATAAGGGGCGGATTTTAAAAGCCCTGCTCGCGTAAATCCGCCCGGATTTACGCGAGCAGGGCCTTGCACGCCGGTGCGCCTATGTTCCATAGGCCTACCGGCGCGCGCAGAGCCCCGGGACTCGCATTAGTCCCGGGGTTTTTCGAGGGGGGCATGTCAGGGGCATGTCGGGGGCGGGGCCGATCGGCGCGGCATTTTGGGGGCGGGACGCGGCGTTTCAGGGGCGGGACCGGGGGCGTGGTTTCGGCCTGGGGCTGTCCGGGGGCGTGGCCGCGCCCTCCGGAACCGCCTCCAGGTCACGTCTCGGCGCGCTAGCGGCCCACTGGCGCGCGGGGATTTACTTCTCCCTCTGGGAGGTGTAAATCCCCCGACAAAGGTAGGGGGGGAGTTTAGATAGGGCCGGGGGGGTGGGTTAGATAGAGGAAGGGAGGGGAAGGTGAGGGGAGGGCGAAAGCGAGTTCCCTCCGAGGCCGCTCCGATTTCGGAGCGGCCTCGGAGGGAACGGCGGCAGGCTGCGCGGCTCGGTGCGCGCCGGCTACACGAAATCGGCAGCCTTGCGCGCGCCGATCCAGGATTTTAGCAGATACGCGCGGCTACGCGCGTATCTGCTAAAATCCAGCGTACTTTTGTTTGCGCCTGATGCGCCAACAAAAGTACACGAAGGCGCGCTTTTTTAAAATCTACCCCTAAGTGCACTTAACACAGATAAATGTCTTTTCAAAATTGCTATGATAGTTTGTTACACCCACGTAATTCCTTTGAAAAACCACCTGAAAGGATCCCTAGTGGTAATAAAGGTCTGGGCAACCTTCACTGTGTGTGATAGTTGCAGTGATATGACTGCCCTGGCTTCCTGAAAGGTCTGGGGTAATCTGCACAGAACTGCATTTGCAATCCTCAAGGAGATACAAAGGGATTGAGAATTTGGTTCCAAGTGCGAATTTGATCAGGGCAGACTAGATGTTGCTATCAAATGTAGATAACGAATTCAAGCTGGTGATAGCCATTTCAAGAAATTCTTTTGATCTGGGGTTACAGCATGTGAACTTTTTATCAGAAAGCATAATATGGGTAGTCAAGACTGATGATGCCTCCCCCAGTCACTCTTCCACCCCAACTCCAATAATTGTCACTGACACATGGAATGGAGTTAACCAAAAGGCTGCAGTTTATCAGCACATGTTAAACAGCATGTTAAAAGCCCAATCTCTACACAATGAGTTAACACATGCCTGATAGCCTCTCCCCCAAGCAATGTCCGAGCCTCCATCTGCCATGGCCCAGCAGTATCAGCCCTTCACCAAAGAGGGCATCCAGTGCCATTCCGGCAAACTCTGCCACCTAAGACTTCACTGCCACGTCCCAGCACGAGAGGTTAGGCTGCCACTGGATCAGTTTCCTCCCTGTCCCTAGGCTGCAACTGCAATGGCCTTTTGGCCCAGCTGCACTCCGTCACCATCAATGCCTTCCACAGAAACACAAAAATGAACATTTCAAACACATTCAGTAACCAGGGCTCAGGTTACCACAACTGCGATGCATCACAATAACAAACCATAACACATACATCAACAAGGGAGGGTGGGAGGGCGACACTGCTGAAATAACTGGTTGGGGGACTTGGCTGTGCCATTTAAATCTGCAGCCAACTCTTCCCACATTTCTCCCTGCAGGAGCAAACCAACTGGGACCCATGTCAGGACCGGTTCAAAATTTACTCCCATGAGGACAAAAGCACACAGTGAGGGGACAAGGAGAGAAGGCGTGTGGAAGAGCAAGGAAGAGATGAGGGGGAGGGATACTGCCCTATTACACTGGCAGGCCCTCTCACCCACCAAGAACCGACCCCCATTCAACCTGGCTGCCCCCCACCCCCACCCCACAGGCCAGTGCGGGGGGGGAGGGGAGAGGGATGAGTAGGGGAGAGGGATGTATGTGTGTGCCATGCTGCCACCATGTTAAAATGCCTTGATGTGATTTCACTCTCCCAGCTTTAAATTTATATTGGTATTTATTTGATTTTGCTCCCAGAGTTGAATTTACCAGGTAAGCCTCATCTTTAACCTTGGTTTAAATAGTTGTTATTTTTAGATATTCTAAGAAAATGAAATGTGAAAACATGATATTAAAAATCTGGAAAGAGAAATAGCAAAATTGCCAGAAACATGCCATTCAAATGCATATCTAATTGACTTTTCCTTTAAAAAAATATAAACAAACAGAAGAAAGCTTTGCTTCTACAGTTTAACTCACATGGGAGGCTTGCTATTTTCTGTACTCTATGAATTTATCATTAAAGTTCTGCCAAAAAAAATTTGATTTCTTTAATTAATAATCAATGTACTTTCTATTTAGTGAGAACAAACACAGTGCATGTCCTCCTGGCTTAGAGAAACCTCTAGTCGCTGTTCCATGTCAGTTGTCACAAGCTTTGATGACATATCGCTGTTTCTAATGATGCTTCTTCATTAGAATCCAATGGCCTGTCAGAAGCTAAAAATTCCCCTGATAACAAAAGGCTATGTTTTGTTCTACATCTGAAGTGGAGTGATTTTATAACTGACATATATGTGAGCTGTATTTTGGCTAAGAATGCAAGACTCTAATCCACTTGACCTTTGCTCTTACTGATCTCAGTTCAATTTTTTTGACTACAGAGAAACAATTTCAATTGATCACTGATGCAACCAATTGTTTATCAGAGTTTGCGTAACCTCTGTAATATGATTTCCTAGAAGATGTTCCTAAGGACCAATTTGTGAATGTAATATAATATATACAGACTTTGTGGTGCTGGTTATAGTTTGAGGGACTTATATTCAGCCGCTGAGTGGCTAGTTAAGTTAGCCGGATACACCTTTCTGGCCAACTTAAGTGCGATATTCAGGGGTGTGGCAGTGCTGCTAAATATATACGGCTAGCTTAAGACTTAGCTTAAGACTTAGCACGGCCAGAGTTAGCCAGTTATGTTAACTGACTAACTCCACTCCTCCTCAGAACGCCTCCCACCCATCCCAGGAAAAACCCTGACCTATCCAGCTAGAATGTAGCTGCATAAGTTGCTGAATATCGCGGCTAAGCCATTTAGACGGATAATTTTTCATTATCCATCTAACTGGCTTTTGAATATGTACCCTTGTATATTCTCTTCTGTCCAGTCCAGTAGGTTTTTCTTGAATTTTCCACATAAGAACATAAGTTTGACATACTGGGTAAGACCAAAGGTTCAGCATTCTGTTTCCATCAGTGGCCAATCCAGGTCATAAGCGTGCGTGCATACAACATACTCTAGAGTGCTGCCAGCAGAAGAAATACCTTTACAGATGTGAGGATTCTGTTACATACTTTGGGTGATTGATTATTCATTTTATTTACATGAGATTGTCTATTTCTGTTTCTGTGAAACATATGCAATTTGTGTGTTATTGTATTTGTTATTTTTATGTTTTTATTATGTATGTTAATGTTGTAAATCGCCTAGGCCTCCCTGTGGTAGGCGATCAATAAATTTTAATAAATGAAAATGAAATGAAATAAGTGCCGGGCAGGATCCCAAAAGGTCAATACATTTCAAGCTGGTTGCTTCTTTGAGGGATAAGCAATGGATTTCCCCAAGTCCACCTTAATAATGGTTTATGAAATTTTCTTCTAGGAACTTGTCCAAATCTTTTTTAAACCCAGCTATACAGGGACGGTAATTTTAAGTGGATGAGTGCCTATGCGTGCAAACGCTGCTTCTACCATGTATGTGGAGGGATTTTAAAAACACATGCATGCCGATGCCATTACCAGTTTTACCAGTTCATTCCCAGTTTACCCAGGCAAGGAACAGGACTTCCAAACTCCCCTAGTTTAATAGCCTCCTTTCTCCTCTGTTAGCCCCCACCCTTAAAATCCTGCTGATATTTTTAGTTTTTTTATTTTACAACTTACATGCAATCCATATGAGAAGTAAAGTTACATGGCAGGGGACCCCGGTGCATGCCTGTGTCTGTGTTTACCCACAAATTTCAAGTTAAAATCTAGGAACACCCATCTCCCGTCCAGATTATATTCATGCCCCACTCCTTTTTTGCAACTTTTCATTTGTGCACATAGGGGGTCATTTATCAAAATGCTATAAGGTGTTTTTGCATGTGTTAAGGGCTTATCGCATGCGAAAATGCCTTTAATGCATGTGATAGCACCATATCGTATGGTGCGATGCAAATCTGAAAAAGAGGAGGAGTTGGGGTGGGCTTTTCTGTTTTGCAAAGCCCTATTGCCAGTTTTAGCTATACCTTTTTCAGTAGTGTTAAGCTGTGCAATAGCTTACATTAAGGCTTTATTGCATTTTGTTCTCAAGGGTCTGTTTTAGTAGTTTTGAGGCTCCTGGAGCACCAGCCAAACTATCCAGGCTCCATGGGTGTGAGAGTGAGATAGTGAGAGAGACTAGCCATAATACCCCAACACTCAAATATGATATTTGTGCATTGTTCTCTCAACCTAACTTGATGTTACCCAGGTAGAGTCCATCAAGCTAGGTTGAGAGAACAATGCACAAATCTCATCTTTGAGTGAATTTCCTCACTCCGAGGATCATCAAATCTTCACAAGAGAGCACTGTTCTGTTCATACGTCTCACTTTGAATGTCAAAGTGGCCCCTAACCCCTACACTAATACCTAAACCTCACCTCGAGTTACTAGGTGGGCCTCCTATAGAGGTATAAATATCTATTTAGTGTTGGGTGGTATTATGGTTGGTCTCTCTCTCTCTCTCTCTCTCTCTCTCTCTCTCTCTCTCTCTCTCTCTCTCTCTCTCTCTCTCTCTCTCTCTCTCTCTCTCTCTCTCTCTCTCTCTCTCTCATCTCAAAGTGCAAAAGAGTTACCACAACTTATGCACATATCTATTAAAATCCAGTGTACTTTTGTTTGCACCTGGTACGTGAGCATAGGCGTACTTTATAAAATCTACCCCATAGGTATTAGCACAAATTGCAATAAGCTGCCTATTACCATAAAACACACCCCTTTTTCTATCACATGCGGTATTAGTGCATTTGATAAACCCAGGCCATAGTGACACATACGCACGTGCTCAGGTGGCTTTTAAAATCCACTCAGTTTACGCCAACCCAACTTGTGCGCATATCTCCTGATTTTGGCGCACACTGAGCTTTTAAAATTCATCTTTAGCAGCATTCACCATATCCTCTAGCAACAAATTCCGGAGATTAATTATGTGTTGAGTAAAAAAAAATATTTTCTCCTATTTGTCTTATATCATTTAAGATATGTTCACTAGTCTTTGTGCTTTTGGAAAGATTTGTATTTACTTGTTCCATTTCACTCATTTTTTCATAGACCTCTATCATATTTCCCTTCAGCCATCTTTTCTCCAAACTGAAGTACACTACCTCTTTCGCCTTTCCTCAAAGGGGAATCATTCCATCCCCTTTATTATTTTGGTCGCCCTTCTCTGCAACTTTTCTAATTCTCCTATATTTTTTTTTAGATGAAGTAACCAGAACTGCATGCAATACTCTAGGTGCAGTTGCACCATGGAGCGATACAGAGTCATTAAGATATTCTCTGTTTTATTCTCCATTCCTTTCCTAATAATTCCTAGCATTTTATTTGCTTTCTTGGCTGCCACTACATACTGAGCAGAGGATTTCAACATATCCATGATGATGCCTAGATCCTTTTCCTGGGTGATGATTCCCTATGTGGAACCTTGCATTGTGTAGCTATAACTTGGGTTGCTCTTCCCTACATGCATCACTTTGCACTTGTCCACATCCAATCTTGTCTGTCATTTGGATGCCCAGTCATAGAGCCATGCAGGTCCTATTTCAGTTTCTCACAATTCTCTTGTAATTTAACAAATTTGAATAATTTGATCACCTCACTCAGGGGCGGATTTTAAAAGGAGCGCGAATAGCCTACTTTTGTTTGCGCTCCAGGCGCAAACAAAAGTACGCTGGATTTTAGTAGATACGCGCGGAGCCGCGCGTATCTGCTAAAAACCTGGATCGGCGCGCGCAAGGCTATGGATTTTGTATAGCCGGCGCGCGCCGAGCCACGCAGCCTACCCCCGTTCCCTCCAAGGCCGCTCCGAAATCGGAGCGGCCTCGGAGGGAACTTTCCTTTGCCCTCCCCTCACCTTCCCCTCCCTTCCCCTACCTAACCCACCCGCCCGGCCCTGTCTAAACCCCCCCCTTACCTTTGTCGGGGGATTTACGCCTCCCTCCGGGAGGCGTAAATCCCCACGCGTCAGCGGGCCTCCTGCGCGCCGGGATGCGACCTGGGGGCAGGTCCGGAGGGCGCGGCCACGCCCCCGGGCCGCCCCGGGCCGTAGCCACGCCCCCGGACCCGCCCCCGGAACGCTCCCGACACGCCCCGAAAACGCCGTGTGGTTTGGGCCCGCCCCCGACACGCCCCCCGACACGCCCCCCCCGAAAACCCCGGGACTTACGCGAGTCCCGGGGCTCTGCGCGCGCCGGTAGGCCTATGTAAAATAGGCTTCCCGGCGCGCAGGGCCCTGCTCGCGTAAATCCACCCGGTTTTGGGCGGATTTACGCGAGCAGGGCTCTTAAAATCCGCCCCTCATTGCTCCCAACTCTAGGTCATTTATAAATATGTTAAAAAGCAACAGTACTTGTATAGAACCCTGGGGCGCTACACTATTCAACTTTTTTCCGTTGAGAAAATTGACCTTTCAGCCCTACTCTCTGTTTTCTATCATTTAACAAGTTTTCAGTCCATCATAGAGCATTGCCTCCTATCCCATGATTTTTTAATTTCCTCAAGAGTCTCTCATGAGGCATTTTGTGAAAAACTTTCTGAAAATCCAGATACACTATGTCAACGGGCTCACCTTTATCCACATGTTTATTCAAGCCTTCAAACAAATGTAGCAAATTGGTGAGGCAAGACTTCCCTTGGCTAAACTCATGTTGACTTTGTCTGATTAAACTATGTCTATCTATATGATCAGTGATTTTGTTCTTTAGAATAGATTTAACCATTTTATCCAGCACTAATGTCAGCCTCACTGATTTCTAGTTTCCCAGATCACGCCCTGGAACCTTTTCTTAAAAAATGTGTTACATTGGCCACCCTCCAATCTTCAGGTACAGTAGATAATCTTAATAACGGTTTACAGATTGCTGTCTGCAATTTCATTTTTCAGTTCTTTCAGCACTCTGTAGTCCAGGGGATTTGATACTCTTTAGTTTGCCAATCAGACAGCTATATTTTCAAAAGATTTTTTCCATTCTTTGAGTATGACAAAACTTTTGAAAACAGGTTCCATTACTGAGCTAAACAGTTTAAAGAGAGTCAAATATAGCATTCTAGAAAATGACTGCTGCCAAGCATGCAACCTAGTGAATTACTGAAGAAGAAATACAGCGTACAAGCTCTAAAAACATTATCAAAAATACGCTATGTAAAGTGTTAACATGAAGGGAAAACCAAAAATCATATTTATGAAACAACATCCAGAGATGAATGTAGAGATTTTGTTATGGCTATCATACATGAATGGGGGAGGAAAAGCTGTGTCATGAGCACAAATATTTAATCTGTTAGGTAGATCTTCTAATCTACCATGCTTTCACTCAGTTATAGGGACTATCTGCTATGAGTATCATCTTCCTAGTTTAATCAGGAATTTTAAAGCAAGCACAAACTATGGCAATTAGAAGTTTGCATTTACATTCTTTGCAGGACAATTTCTATTTGTATTTCCTTTCTCTGTAGTTTAGAAATAAAGGATAACAAACCTTTTATTATTAACTTTTTAATGGACTCATTTTTGCTTTTGAACTGACCAGAAAAAAAAGGAAGTATAGCTCTGGAAAGCTAGGCACAGATGCATTTAGAACAAAAAGATATCACCTACAGTGTTTTTGACCTTTATTTCCAAGTATAACATGGCAACTACACAAGTTTTTATGTAATAAACTTACTGAGAAATTTCATGCTGCAAATGTTTATAAAACAGAAGAGATTGCAAGGCATACTGATAGCAAAACCACCAAAAACTTCCATCAAAATTCTGATACTGGCATTATTGTGTAACAATACCAAGAAAGGATGTGTATATGCATTCCACTGTAGGAAATATTACTCGTTTAGATGATAGGAGGTGGGGGGGGGGGGGGGCAGGTGAATGGCTTAGCAAATTGGCAGAGGGAAAATGAGCCTTACACTTCTAGGTCACTGCTTCTGAGTAGGGATGTGAATCGTGCTTCTGACGATTGAAAATATTGTTGATATTTTCAAAATCGTCAGAAATCGGGGGCTCCCCGAAACCGATAGGAAAACCCCACGAAATTGTTCGTGGGGTTCTCTTATCGTTTGGGGGGAGGGCGGGAAAAACGGCACACCAAAACAATCCCTAAACCCACCCCGACCCTTTAAAACTGATCCCTTAGCTTCGCCCACCCTCCCAAACCCCCCCCCAAAACCTTTTACAAGTACCTGGTGGTCCAGTGGGAGTCCCGGGAGCGATCTCCCGCTCTCGGGCCTTCAGCTGCCACTAATCAAAATGGCGCCGATGGCCCTTTGCCCTTACCATGTGACAGGGTATCCATGCCATTGGCCGGCCCCTGTCACATGGTAGGAGCACTGGATGGCCCGCGCCATTTTTAAAGATGGCACCGGCCGTCCATTACTCCTACCATATTTTGCATAGGCTCAGCGGCGCGCGCAAACCCCGGAACACACGTATGTCCCGGGGCTTTGAAAAAAGGACGGGAAGGGAGCGGGGTCGTGGGTGTGGCGCAGGTCCAGGGGCGGTCCGGGTGCGGGACCGAGGCCTCCGGCACAGCAGCTCTGCTGGGAGATGGCACGCCGGCAACCAGCCAGAGGCAGGCGTAACTATTGACAGCAAGGTAGGGGGGGGATTTAGATAGGGCTGGGGGGTGGGTTAGATAGGGGAAGGGAGGGGAAGGTGGGGGAAAGTCTCCAAGGGAGGGAACAGGGAAAGCCATCGGGGCTCCCCTAGGGCTCTTGCATGCGCCGACCCTGGATTTTATAACATGCGCATGTTATAAAATCGGGTGTACATTTGTGCGCGCCGGGTAGCACGCACAAATGTACCCCTCGCGCGCTCATTTAAAAATCTGCCCCATAGTAAACTGTTGAATTCATTGAAGATCTGAAGAATATTTGAGAATCAGACATGCTGTTTAGAAGATAGTAGGCTACTTGATGGGGGAGGAGATGTGGAGATTAGGATACTGTTGGAGGTTGTTTATGGAAGGAAGTTCTTATGTCAAATAAGCTGTTGGACTGATTGCAGCATGAGCTGTGGCAGAAACAATCACATCCCATGGTATTGTTTTATGTGGATTCTTCCTCAATAAAAACACTTGAACATAAAAAAAAAAATGGAAAAGAAACAAAAATGACACAAAGAATAAGAGCAGAGGGCAAAAATTCAGTTGCAGATATGCAGAGATAAATGTTATTTAAACTCCTTCTCACCCTCTTTCCTAGAGCTTGTTTTTGAAAAGTTTCATTTATTTTCTAGCAATTCAAAGAAAATGTAAATCTGGATCTGAAGTCAATGCCATATCTACAGCTTGACGACCCTGTGATTGCTGCTTACAACTGAAGAGCTACACGTTCTCAGTTTCAATTAAAATCTAATTTTTCATTGCTTTCCCTTCAAAGGTGACTGCACAAAGAAAGCCTGGTATAACTTGGGAGTTTTCTTGATTAGAAAGCCTACCAACTGGTATGGCAATTCACTTAAAAAAAAAAAAAAAAAACTCCAGAATTTGCTTATTCTCATATAAATATCTTTTTTCTGTTTTGGATTGCCATTTTCCCTAGACTTGGAAAACTTGTACAATGCAGTTCTGTCAGCAAGATGCCTTCGTTCTATCCAGCGTGGCCATGCTGCAACTTCTCCACCACATCACAGTATATTTAGCATATCTCTCCAGATTTACGGTGTTACATCCTCACTATAACTAGAACACCGTGATTTATTAGGCTGTACATCTGTTTATCAGAAGTTTTATGCTGAGAACAGCACAGTTGCCTGATATTTAGAAGCAACACAAGTTAATTGCAGACTTGTATGAAAGGGCTTCTTCACTGTAATATGTTTATAAGCAGTCTGAAGAGCTAAACTCAATTTAGTACAGTATTACAATATGGAGGACCTGGCATTAAATTACCAATCAACTAGCATTATTATTGTAGCATGCTCAGTACAGTATGGGTGCTCCCTACCAGGGTTTACCAATGCCACAGAAACTACTGCAAAAACTGAAGTATATGAAAGATCACATTTTGGCATACTTTTTTTGATACCTATCATTTTTATTTATTTGTTCTTATACTTTTATTTTGACAGGTCAGTACTTTATCTTCATGCATTAAGAATATTTTCATTCCTGGTTTTATTTGTGATTTTCACTTACTGTCTCTTGATATTTTTGTTTTTATGGATTGTTTGATTTAATGCTACACTCTACCCTGAGCATCAGAAGGAAAGATGAGCTAAATAAATTTTGATTTAATTTGGTTTTGGCCCATGATGGAATCCATGTATCCATGAGGCAGGACAAGTCAGATAAAGCCCTTTGCACTCTGTGATTAAAAACAACCCAAATTCCACTGTTTAAATTGGACATATAGTGCATCTTGCCCAAACATTGTTCTTCCGGAAAAGCCTTGAGAAGCTGAGGAGCTTTGTTCTGCAGCACTAAATACTTCCAGGGGACAGAAATAACAAAATTTGAAAGTTGCCTCTAATTTCTGAGAAAGTTCCACATCTACACTTTTCAGCTGGACTTGGTCCCAAGCTGGGCCTTATCAGGAAGTTGGTTAGAGAGCTTGAGATTCTGATCTCTAGCAGAAGTGAGAGGTTTCTGGTGCACACTTACCAAAAAATTAGGAAACAAAATATTGTTCAGATTTAAACATCCTTTACTTTTTATGGGTACATCGAATAATACAATAGTGATATACACGCAAGCAAAGTCACCTTTGCATGGGCAATGCTTGGGTTGATTGCTGAAGAGCAAAATGCTGTTTTGAGGCATCAGTACTGTACCGTGCACTTGATAAAACTTTGTTTTCTTCATAGAGTTTTTATTGTTTTGAGTCTATAGTAAGCCACAAACCTATTGCTCTTGTAACTTATCTTTGTTTGAAATATATTCAATAAAAGCACTTATTTGCCACTCAACAAATGGTTTTGAAGTTTATTATTTCTGGAATTGTTATTTGTCACTGACGCATTCTAAACAATTGTTTAAACAAAACATGTTCTTTATGCTTACTGAACCTTAAAAAAGTAAATGTAAGATTTCCTTCAGTCTACTCAACCGTGAAATACCTTCAAATTGACTGTGCTTCACTATAAAAATGTAAATGTTGCTTTTTCTTCTGGATGGCACATAGTAAAATTTATTTACTTTTAGAAATTCTCTTTCCTTTCCAGTTTCTCTTTTGGATCCTTCTACCACAGTAGTAATGTAGTCAGGTGACAAAACCGTATAGAAGTTACGTTCCCAGTTTCATGCTAAGGAACTGCATGTTTCTCTACATCCTTTTGGCAGCTACAGTCCACAGACTCTGTCCATCATTAGCATCACCTAAACACTAAAGCTTGGTTTAAAATACTGCATATAGGGAACTGTGTATTAAAAGGTTCGTGATGATTTGAGCATAATGTCCAATATACAGTACAAAAATAATGATATAGCAAGTGTGTTTGTGCTAAAACGGCTATGTTAAAAGGTATGGAGCCCTTAGAACATGCACACACGCAGGGTTTCATTAGAGCTGCCATGTAACAACTGGTCTCAAAGTAAAAGGGTTGACTAGCTTGGAAAAACCTTCCCCCAGCCACAGACACCCTCCATCCCAAACTTTCACTACTCCAAGCCCAACTGGGCCAATCTGGAAAATAGCAGCAAACTTCCTACTGGCTATGCCTTCATGTCTATTTATTTATTTATTTATTGCTTTTATATACCGACATTCGTTGGCGTACATCACATCGGTTCACATCAAAAACAAATGGAATAGTATGACTAGGGGTCAAACTATTTTACATTAAAACATTATAACATTGTAACTTAGTTTTCACATTATGTCTAGTAGAACCATGAAATTTGAACCATCATCTAGGCACTGCTAAGTGGGGCTAGGTAAACACTGAAGGCTGAACTAATAGAAGATAAGTGCTATCCTCCTGACAGCCAACCTCAGAAGACCGATATCATGCCAGATAGGGGTCAACAAAACCAAAATATAAATCTCCTGAGTGAGCAGGACACATGAAATGCAAATTCTGGCACTGCATGATTAGTACTTAGCATGATAATTACAAAGGTATTTACCATGCTATATAATTATTTAGCATATATGGAAACACTAACTTTTATTTTGCCTATATATCTATTAAATAAAGCCAGTTAGGCCCACAGTAGTGGCTTAGTAAATTGTGAGATATTTTATTGTGCACAGCTAATTCATGATTTTCACACATAAAATAGCTCTCGGCTTCATCAGCAAGGGGTAACAGGCTTCGGATTCAAACAGCAACCAACAAGGGCCCTGACTTTTACAGTCTGGGAAACTGATAAGCGTGGGGATAATCTGCACAGTGCAGCAGATACTACCATAAGCTTGCTGGGCAGACTGGATGAACTATTTGTTACTTTTCTGCCATCATTTCTAGAGATATGCATTCATTTATCACGAATTAGGCAATTTCAATGAAATTGCCTAATTCGTAGTGGTTCGGGGGACCTGAATCACGAAACAGATTTTCTCCGAACTTTGGGGAAAATTTGTTTTTCGGGTTAGTGCGGGGGGGAGGGGCACATTTATTAAAAAAAAACAAAACAGCCTCAACCCTTCAATTTTACTTTCTTACAACCCCCCACCATTCCGATCCCTCCCCAAGACTTACTAAAAGTCCTGGTGGTCCACCGGGGACTTTTGGCAAGTCTTGGAGGGGGGTCAGGAGTCCCCGGTCCTGGAGTGATCTCCTGCACTCGGGCCGTCGATTGCCAGTATTCAAAATGGCACTGATAGCCTTTGCCCTTATTATGTCACAGGGGCTACCGGTGCCATTGGTCGGGCCCTGTCACATAGTAGGAGCACAAGATGGCGCCAGCCGTCCATTGCTCCTACCATGTGACAGGGGCTGACCAATGGCACTGGTAGTCCCTGTGATATCGTAAGGGCAAAGGGCCATCAGCGCCATTTTGATTCGTAGCAGGCCCGACAGCCCGACGGCACGGAGGGAGAGATCACTCGCAGGACCCTGCTGGACCACCAGGGCTTTTAGTAAGTTTTGGGGAGGGATCGGGATGGTGGGGGGAGGGGTTGTAAGAAAGTAAAATTGAAGGTTGGGGTGGGATTTTTTTTGATTCGGGGGGGGTTTTTTTTAATTCATTTTTCCAGGTTTGGGTCGGGTTCCAGCTTCGTTTTTGGTGAAAAACGATCCGTGAGAAAACGAGTTTTTCCACGAAGTGCCAGAACTGAAACCCGACACGAGCCAGAACAACGAAGCTCATCTCTAATCATTTCTATATTTCTATGTTCTTTTTCAGGTCGGCTCTTGCCGGTATTGAATACGAATGCCCATTTGGATTAAAGCAGAGTAGAAGTTCTCTTTCAGGTCGTCATTTGACGTACTGTTAACAGAACCTTAGGTTCTTATTTGATTGGTCACTCCGAACTAGTGAACTTGCATCTTGCATTTGATTTGCTGGTATTGATTCAAGAAGTCAAATATAAAAAGGCAACGTTTTGCCTCACAGTCAGTAGAGTTGATCAGAATGGTTCAGTTACCCGTTGACTAAACTCTCTCAGAATGCTCCATGCATATTCCAGTTTGCTTTAAAGGAAGAATAACCCCTGAGGAAAGACGAAGTCTGAAACGTGGCCTCGGGAGAATGAAAAGATAAATGTTTTGCAATGCAGGATTATAACGTCTGGGACTATAATTTCTGGAAATGAAGGAACATCATGTTTGGAATATGCTTAATATAAAATGGGTATAATAAGAGCTTGGGTACATTGGACTAATTAACAAATGGAAGAATACAGCATAGCAGCAAACACGATATGCTGTTCTTTTTTTTTTTTTAAATAAATAATCAAAATTAAGGTATTTTTGGATTAAAGAATGATTTTATATTAAAACACTGGAAGGTGGTTGGCAGGTTAATGATTATAAAATATTGAATATTGGTGGGCTGCCAATTTATAATGTACAAAATATGAAAACACAACCCCTTTCAAAAAAAATCTTTTTCAAAAAAAAGATTTTCAAATTTTTTTATTTGCAGATTTAGAGATTGGACATCTTGTTAATAAATGTTTATACATTACTAAACTTGTTTGTACTCATTTACTCATTCTAATTGACTTATGTAAGTGAAATTGGACATATCAGTTGTTTGAAGTTTTTAGTTGGAAGGTCTGGGTGAACTGGTGGGGGCTTAGGGTGAAGTGCTAAAGAGTCCTGGTGAACTGGAGAAGGACTGGGTGAACCGGAGAGAGGTACTGGTGAACTGGTGAGTCCAAGTACTTTCACAATTAGTTTCAAAATACTACATGTGCATACTTTATAAAATACCTGCCTTCACATTAAATTCTGGGTATTTATTCATGTAGGGATTCATATTCAGCCATTGTGCGGCTCAGCTAGTTAACATAACTTGTATGTTCAGCTGCACAGATGTACCATTGAATATACCCAGCTATCCTAAAGTTTGCCGGATAAGTATATCCGGCTAACTTTAGAACAGGTCTATGGAATGAGCAGATAGATGGATAAGTTATCCGGCAAACTCTGAACATCGGAGTTAACCAGATAACTTATCCAGCCAACTGTGATCCTCCTAGTTTCACCAGATAAGTGCCCAAATAGTCATTTAACTGGATAACATCTGATTTATCTGGCTAAATGCTTCTGAATGGGAACCTTGTAGTGTCACAATAATTTCACATACGCATGTATGTTTATAAAATGGGAGAGAAAGTACTAAACATATCTAGAGTCTTTCAGAAAAGAAATACATGATATTTAATAAACCGTACATCTCCTGCTGCACAGTTATACAGTACTAGTACTAACCTCAGTACATGCACTTGCATGCGCAAATGGTGTATTGTGGTTAGGTTTGAAAGCTGGGCTTTTATTACTTCTGATTTAAAAGTGACTTTCTTTACAGTAGTGCCTTTCTCCTTAGTCTATGATGGAGCTGTTTTAGTGATGTTTACGTTTGGCAAGCATTTCAACCAGGCCAACAGATGACATTCAGGCTAAACACCTGCTTTAAAATTATGATGATTTCTATACTGCACAATTTCCGAGTCACACAAATGACTGATTAGCTGGAAATGTTCTTATAGTGGCATCTTAAGCATGATGCAAAAAGCTTATTTGGCCTGGTTCCAGGATTATTTGGCTGAATTCCATGTGCAGAAGTTTTTACACATTTGAAGCCAATATTTTGGATAAAAACCAGTCATTTACTTTTATGGTTCAAAGTTAGATGTTTATGTATGTGCTGCAAGTACAGTATAAATATATTTTTCCATGTAACATGATATAGTACAGAATATCACACTCTATATGAATTAGTCTACACAACTACTCACCTTTTTTAAATGTGGCTAGAGAGACCCACTGGAATCTCCACCAGATTGCCCTAGTGAAAGATCTGGGTTAGAGAGTGTAAGAGTATAGCAAAGCACTTTTTATAGTACCCCTGTGTGGCGGCTGCAGTGGTAGGCCTCAGCCTACAACAGCAGGCTGCATCTGACGTCTGTGTAAAAAAATATATAAAGCCTCAATAGTCTTTCAAGAAAGAGCACAAAATATAAGCACAGAGACTTTTGCTCCTAGCTTATCAATGACCTGCTATTTCTAATGAGTGGAACAGACTTCCAGTACAAGTGAGACATTTACAGGATTTTAAAGTTTTCAGAAAGGCACTGAAGGCAATATTTTTGGAGGCAGCAGTTGGGTGAAGTGGGATGACTCATTTTAAAATGTTTTAAAGAGACAATACATGTTGGTGATGTTCTTAACTTGTTTGTTTATGTCTGTCTTTAGCTGTTTTATGATTGTTATATTGTAATCGGCGCCAACATTTTTTTATGGAGGTCGCGGAATAAAAGCATTTCAAATAAATAAATAAATAATGCACACACATGTATTCTGCAATTTTTTAGTAAGGCCCAGGAAGTGGAAAAGATCCTACATCAACATCGGCATGTACTAATAGTTCATCAGGTTTTTCAAGATCTGCCATGCATAGCGTTTTCACATGAGCGTAATATATGCAATATATCGTATCATGGATATTTATTTTTATATTTCTATATTTTCTTTATCTTGTTGCCTCGTTAGATATACGCAAGAACTTCAAGTTTCATTACGTTGCATTGTTAAAGGTATGTTTCACTGTAAGAAATAAGTACCCCCCCCCCCCCGCATATTTCCTTTTCGTTATCTGTAAACCGATGTGACATCATTGATCTAATGTCGGTATATAAAAATGTATAAATAAATAAATATAGTAGTACAGTTCTGTTTGCCAGCTGAGAAGGATCGCACACAGGAAGTCTCTGCTGGACATTATAAATGTGGCCACTGTTCTATGTGCAAGAACAATTTACAGGGTCTATTTGAACTCATCCAACCATGAGAAGTGTGATTAATCTAAAAGAGAGGACAGACTGTTTGACAGCAGGGGTTATATATTTGATTCAGTGCCCCTATAATATGAATTTCAGAGCATGGACAAAATGACCTATTCAGGTCCAACTAATTGAATATCATCTTAACACACAGACTATTTCTGCTCTGCTGATTCCATACTGTATTCAGCATCAACAGGATTTAGAAACAGAGAAACATGACAGCAGAAAAAGACCATATGGCCCATCCAGTCAGGCCTTCCATCCATTTAATTTAGCATCACTTCTTTAGAGATCCCCTGTATTTATCCATTGGTTTCTTGAATTCAGATACTGTTTTTGTCTCCACCACCTCCACTGGGAGACTGTTCCAAGCGTCAACCACCCTCTCTGTAAAATATTCTCTAAGATTATTCCTGAACCTACTGCCTTTCACCGTCATTTCATGACCCCTTGTTCTAGGGCCTCCTTTCCATTGAAAATGGCTTGTCTCCTGTGCATGGAAACCTTTGAGATATTTGAATGTCTCAATCATATCTCTCCTATCTCGCCTTTCCTCCAGGGTGTATATATTTAGATCTTTATGTCTAATACCATATGCTTTAGAACGAAAACCACTGACCATTTTAGTAGCCACCCTCTGGACCGACTCCATCTTCTTTATATCCTTTTGAAGATGTGATCTCCAGAATAGTACACAGTATTCCAAGTGAGGTCTCACCAAGGACCTATACGGGGACAATATCGTCTCCCTTTTTCTGCTGACCATTCCTCTCCCTGTGCAGCCAAAGTATCTTTCTGGCTTTTACCGTTGCTTTATCCACCTGTTTGGCCACCTTAAGATCATCAGATACAAATATCCCCAGATCCTGCTCTTCCTTTGAGCTTAGAAGAATTTCACCTCCAATACTGTACCTTTCCTTTGTTTTCTTTTCTAAATGCATTCGTCTGCATTTTTTAGCATTAAATCTTAGCTGCCAGACCTTAGACCTTTCCTCAAGCTTCTAGATCCCTCCTCATGTTTTCCACTCCTTCCTGGCTGTCCACCCTGTTTCAGATTTTGGTATCACTGGCAAAAAGACAAACCTTTCCCAACAAACTTTCCATTGTGTTGCTCACAAGAATGTTGAAAAGAACCGATCCAAGGACCGAACCCTGAGGCACGCTGTTAGTAACATCACCTTCCTCATAGAAAACTCCATATACCACTACCCTTTGACTTAGGGAATAGCCACTGCTATTACTGGCATCAGTAGCATGGGATCTGCTTAGTGTTTGGGAACTTGCCAGGTTCTTATGGCCTGGATTGGCCTCTGTTGGAAACAGGATGCTGGGCTTGATGGACCCTTGATCTGACCCAGTATGGCAAGTTCTTATGTTCTTAAAGTGTTTTTCTCTTGGGATTTACAAACAACCCTAAACAAGTGTGAACAATTTTGGATTTTTCCTTTGGGACTGAAGGATTAACTAGCATGGTATTCCTTGTTTTAAATATCAGTTTATTCTATGTTGTTAGTTTTAAAATGTTATCAAGTATTGGATTTAAAATCAGATATCTGTGACATCGTTTCCCATTTTCTTTTTTAAAGTTGGTTCCTCCCATCAGTTGCAGATAGAAGCAGGACCATTCAGTCAAGAAGAAGCCATCAAATCATTTTCAGATAGTGTGGTTTCTTCATTATCAAGAGTGCTGTCAAGTTGAAGTTTTGCACATTTGTAACTTTGGGAATAGGCAAAGAAACAGTATTTCTAATTGGATATTGAAACATGAATATTGCTTCATAGTAGGGAAACATAAAGAAATTTAGATGCCAATGTACTAAGATGCATTATATTTGGGCAAGGTGGGCCCTCAGGGCCTTTTTATCTCCCTCGGTGTGGGAAGGAGTATGCGTCTGATCGCAGTCGACATCAGGTCTTGTATTCAGCCCTAGCAGCTAATGCAAAAATTAACTATAACTTCCCAAAGTGTTCACGTGCACAGTTTGGCTACATAAATACAGTAAACATGGGACCTAGGAAAGGTGGAATATAGTCTTTGGGAGCTTATCCGCTGGTTCTTAACACTTGATAGTGCTACATACTTTTATAAATATTAGAAAGGGGTTAAATCTTGGGATTTTCTATTGCATGGTCTGACTTCGGCGTGGCAGTTTTAGTTTAGCAGTAGGAGGAAAAGGGATGTTTTTCTTTCCTGGTTTCTCTAGCCCACCACGGACAGGAAAAGAGAAGAGCTACTGTGCATTTCATTTCCAGTGTATGGGCAGTGGTTTGGGGAAGGGCAGACAGGGGGTTATTCTGTTTTGAGTGGCTGCGTGGAGATTTCTGTCTTTTTGGTTTAGGAGGAGGTTTTGTCCATGCAGGAGTGGGAAAGAGAAGAGGTTTCTTCCTTCTGTTTTAAGGTGGGGCTCTTTATCCCCAGGTCCTGCTGCATCTGGAAAGGAGAACTGTGAGTAGGAGTTGTTTTTTCATATGGAGACACCCCCCCCCCCCCCACTGGAGTCTTCACCCTGACAAAAAGAAATTTAGAGAGTTGGATTTTCTGAAGTACCTCTGGATATCAAGTATTTTTCGGCAAGAGAATGCTGGCCACATTTAAGAAACTCCTGCCCACCTGGGATTCTTACTTTTCTAAGCACTGGAGGGTGAGAAATTCCTGGGACCCTAAATACTGATGGAGATAAGTTTTGTAAATCAGAGTCTGGCCTCGGATGCTCAGAGTTAAATGTGTATGATGCCAGTTAATTGCATCTGAAGATTTTCTGCAGTAACGTTTTAAGGTGGAACACCTACCCGGAGTATCCATTCTGGTACTTACAGCCCCCACGGCATACGCCCACTAACACAGCACCCACAGCAAGAGCCAGCCCCTGCGTCTTGGGTCCTCCCCACATTCAAAGAATCCACACCCTAGGGACACAGGCCCGGGACTGAGTGTGACCCCCTGCCCTCTCAGACAATAAGAGAAGAGAAGCTACGGGGGGGGGGGGGGGGGGGGTGTGACAAAGATCTAAATGGTTTTTGTGTCCACAGTGGGTTTGGGTGGCAAAGCTTAAATGCCACCCCCTCCCCCCGTATTTTACAGGTTTTCCGTCTCAGTGAGAAGATCAAGCAGGAGCTGTTCTCAGATCCTGTATTCGATGTTAGTCATAAAGAGGACAAGAAGAAATGATCTTACCTTAAGGCACAAACAAATGATTTAATTAAGCTTCAGTCAAGCAATATAAACTTGTAACCTCTACATAATGAAGCCGAGTTCTCACCACATACTCTGTGTGATAAAATAATGTGTTGATAAACAGAAAGTACAAAAAAGGGCTGGAATAGGCAAAGAAACAGTATTTCTAATTGGATATTGAAACATGAAGATTGCTTCATAGTAGGGACACATAAAGAAATTTAGATGCCAGTGTACTAAGATGCATTATATTTGGGCAAGGTGGGTCCTCAGGGCCTTTTTATCTCCCTCTGTGTGGGAAGGAGTATGCGTCTGATCGCAGTCGACATCAGGTCTTGTATTCAGCCCTAGCAGCTAATGCAAAAATTAACTATAACTTCCCAAAGTGTAGTCAAGGTTTGGCGTTACCAGCAAGTTAACATAAATCATATTGCTTAATGCAATTTGTGTTAATGCCTTTAAATATTAATTAGCTGCTTTGCATGAATTTGAATGCAGTACAGCTCCTTAATATTTGTGTCTTCTCGGCTAATGTGAGCTAATGTACGAATAAGTTAATGTTAACACAGCATTAGTTCTTGTTAAAAACACACATTAGCACCTTGCTAGCCTTAATACATTTGAGTGCTTTGGCCTCCATGTTATTAAAAAGTTAGCAACACACTTCTGAGGTGAATCTTAGGGATTGAAATAATAAACTGTGCATTAAAACTGTACACTGAAATTTAGCACAAAGTTTCTTAATGCACATGCTAAAAAATAATATAATTCCTGATGCAGTAAGCTAATGGCATGCTAATGCACTGAGAGTTAAACATCTTATAAAAGCATGGTAACCTGAAAATGTGCACAGAAGACATGCTCAAAGGGCCGGATTTTAAAAACTGGATTTGTAAAACTGGGTTTTACTTGAGTAAATGTACTTTACTCGAGTAAATGGCTTTTGAAAATGGCTACGACAGTATGTTATAGTTACATGCGTAACACTTTTGAATATCACCTCTGCAGTGCAAGAAAATATTATTTCTGCGCATAAAACATGTTTCTGCACAGAAAATATATTTTGTGTGCACAAATAATAATTTCTGCACATAAAATCTAATTTATATGCACAAAAGATGGTTTATGCATACAATGTTTGCACAGAGAAATTCTGGTTAATGCATACAAAACGCTATCGGCCCGATTTTAAATGGCTTGCGTGCGTAAAAAACAAGGGGTTAAAAGGGGCCCAGCCGCGCGTGTAACCCCTGTTATGTGCACAAGAGCCGGGCCTCGGCAAAGGGGCGGTCCGGGGGGCGGGGCAGGACTGGAGGCGCCGGTACAGTGGCCATTTGCTGCTGTGCTGGGGGATTGCGCACCGGCAGGGTGTTGGCGCGGGCAACCTACTACTGCTCTTTTGGAGTAGCAAAAGGTAAATTAAAAAAAAAATTGGGGGTACCTAGGACAGGGATGGGGCAGGTAGGAGAGGGGAAGGGGAAGGGAGGTTAGGGTAGGGAGTAGGGAACTGGGGGAGCCCCGATCTCATCGCCATGCGAATTAGCTAATCTCTACCTCTACTTGCGCGCCCTGCCTGGGATTTTATAACATGCGCGCGCCAGCGTGCGCATGTTATAAAATCACACGTCCGTGTGTGCGCACCAAGTAGCGCGTGCGCATTTTTAAAAAAAAATCTACCCCTATTTATTTATTTATTTGTTTGTTTGTTTGTTTGTTTATGCCTTTTATATGCCGTCGTTCCAAAAGTAGATCGCAACGGAGTACAAATATAGCAATGAATTACATATTTAGAGAGAGAGTAAATTTTAAACTGCATTAATATGAAAGTATGAAAAGGATATGAGAATAATGAAAGAATTCACTACCAAAATAATGGAGAAAAATTCCAAGGAATAATTTAAATAGAAAATTTAAGAAAGTAAACAAATCAAAGAAAATTGTGAGTGAGATCCGTCTTTTACTAAGTATATATGAACAGTGTCAGGTACGTTCGTAGGCTTTTACTAAGTATATATGAACAGTGTCAGGTACGTTTGTAGGCTTTTACTAAGTATATATGAACAGTGTCAGGTAAGTTCGTAGGCTTTTACTAAGTATATATGAACAGTGTCAGGTACGTTCGTAGGCTTTTACTAAGTATATATGAACAGTGTCAGGTACGTTCGTAGGCTTTTACTAAGTATATATGAACAGTGTCAGGTACGTTCGTAGGCTTTTTTGAAGAGCCATGATTTTAGGTCTTGTTTGAAATTTTTTTTTTCCATTTTTCGGATTTGGGTAAGATGAGCAGTATTGTTGGAAGGTATTGAAAGAATGCCTTTTGGGCATCCTAGGTCTCTTGTTGGATTGTAGAGTTGTAGAGTTGTAAAGAAATTCCAGGAGGAGATGAGTCAATATTTAGGAGCATATACCATGATTTCTGCTCAACCTTAACCACAAAAATACCTTGTCTCCATCCAACACCAAACAACCCCTGCGTCTTTTCCAGACTGGTAATGTTTAACATCTGTTTTTTTATATACATCCTGTTATACCTTTTTCAAAATTGTTAAGAAAAAATTACAACTTGAATCTTGTAAACCGTTATGATGGCTTCACCGAATGACAGTATATAAAACTCAACAAATAAATAAATAAACAAATAAACAAATAAATAAATAAATAAATGAAAATTAATTGTGCACCTAAAAGTTGTGCACACAAAACATGAGTTAGGGGCATAGATTTTGCTTTTACAAGAGTTTGGTGCATAAAATCTGCCCTAAGAGTTGCGTGCACAAAAAGGGATAGGACCAAAAGTTAGCTCATAAAAGTTGTATGCACAAAATACAGTGGGGCAGATTTTAAAACATACGTGCAGGCGTACATTTGTGCACGCAACCCGGCGTGCACAAATGTACGCCTGATTTTATAACATGTGCACGCAGCAGCGCGCATGTTATAAAATCAGGGTTCAGCGCTTGCAAGGGGGTGCACACTAGTGCAAATTGCACGCGCCGAGCCCTCGGGGAGACCCGCTGGCTTTCCCCATTCCCTCCAATCGGAGCGGCCTCGGGGGGATCTTTCCTTCCCCTCCACCTTCCCCTCCCTGTCCCACCCCTCCCCCCCCAGCCCTAAAGAAACACCCCCCGTACCTTTGTTTTGGAAGCGTAACTTGAGCACGCCGGCCATCTGCCAGCGTGCGATACCCCTGTGCCAAAGTCCTCGGCAGACCTCCTGGACCGCCCCTGGACTGCCCAGCCATGCCCCCCAGACCACCCCGCCATGCCCCTGTACCGCCTGCCCCGCCACGTCCCGTCCCACCCCCTGCCCACCCATTCAGAAAAGCCCTGGGACATACGCGCATCCCGGTGCTTTACGAGTGCCGCTGGGCACATTTTACTTACTGAATCGCGTGGGCATACCTATTAGGGCCATCATCATGCATTTGCATGTTGAGGGCACTATTAGGTTCGGCAGGTTGGACGCGCGTTTTCTGCCCCTTACTGAATAAGGGGTAAGGGAAAACACGTGTCCAATGACAGGTTAACAGTGCACTCCATAGGAGCTCCATCGGAGCGCACTGTACTGTATCGGCCTGAATGTTAGACAACTTTAGTACATCGGCTCTTAAGCGTTGAGTACTTTATCTTTACATTGTGTTACACCTCCATGCATTTTATCTTGTGTGTTTGATAGGGGGAGAAATCTTAATAGCAATGCACAGAAAAACTAGCAAATTTAGCACAGCTATTAAGTCCCAACAATTTCTAGCAATGGTTAGAGAATCAGACCAGGAGTATAAAAATATTTTCAGGCAATCCAAGAAATATTTTTTAAAAATTCAAAACCTGGATTAAACAGATGCACAGGACTACCTTATATAATGTAATATATCACTAATCGTAAATCATCTTCAAGTTTAGTTTAATTTCTGGAATGAAGAACTTTTGTTTTAGTAGAGTTATTTTGTATTGATCAGTGAGTTACTAGGTGGGCCTACCATAGGGATACAAATACCTACCTATGGGCCATGACATTATGGCTAGGCTCTCTCTCTCTCTCTCTCTCCCCCTCTCTCTCTCTCTCTCTCCCTCTCTCTCTCTCTCCCCCCAAGGCCCATCAATTCACCTGAAATAGGACTTATGGGAGACATCGCAAATGGCGATGAAATCTTACCGCATGGTCACGGCAGCTATCGCATAGCCTAACACGATAAGCCCTTAACGCTTAAGTTTGCTACTAGGTTTTGCAGCCAAGTTTGCTACTAGGTTTGCAGCCAAATCGGACTCAAAGCAAACTCTTTTGCCCCAACTCATACTGTAAGTGGGAACCAATGCCAAACTTATAAGGTAATTCATCAAAATGTGTTATGGCGTTAACGTATGCAATAATGCCAGCATTATGAACAATATCGCATGGTGTGAATGTAAATGTTTTGGAGGGGCGGGATCAGGGAGGAGTTTGGGTGGGATTTAGTTAAATGAGGGGTAATATTGCACCGCATGATTTTAATGCCAGAAATAACTACACCTTTTTTCATGTTGGCCACTTCAGAAGGGAGAGAGAAAGAAAGAGAGAACCTCTGGGGAGAGTCTCACTGTGTGCACCTGTTGCGCCCTTCGGTCACAGACGGCTGCAACCTTTGCTGCTCACCTCATTTTGCCCTGTAGCTCCGATTCTGCACACCGACCACCGACCACCACTGCCTCTGCACACCGACCTCCCTGGCGTCCCCGGGATGGCGGGGGCAATCCCGGTCGCCATCTTGAATCTGGTGTAACTTAGGGCACGCATGCGCGTGCCTGCCTCCGTCTTATCCACATCATGGTGGGAACCTCGGGGGCATCCTGTCCGCATGATGTCACTGCCTACGTGTACTTAAGCCTACCAACGAGTTAGCAAGGATTCCATCTTGCTCAATTCCTTTTCTCAGAGATGCTTCGCCTCGCTGTTCCTGCATTCCAGACTGAGTGACTCAGGTACCCGCTCCTCGAGGGCCTTGCTGCACTCAGGGCTATCTGCTCCTCGAAGAGCGTTCTCTGCGAGTCTCACCTTCACCAGCTTAGTGAGTTCCTCTCGCTGTTACCCTGCAGGCCACTACCGGAGGATCCATCTCAGGTCTTCCTACTCTAGGACTAAGTTTACAAACCCTCTCCTCGGGTTTCTCTTTGCTGTAAAATAAATATATCTCTGACACCTGTGTCCATCACTGCTGAGACCCCGCCTGTCATGGAGAGTCCCCACAGGGCTCCTCCCTGTGGGTGGAGTCAGCTCTCTCCACGACCCAAGGGCCCACAAACCAAGTTCAAGTATAACAGCACCTATTTAAATTTCTATAGGAGGGCCATCTAATAGGTCAAGGTGAGGTGTTGGTTTAGGGTTTAGGGGCCAGTTTCACATGTAGAGTGAGATGTACGAACAGCACAGTACACCTTGGTGAAGACTTGACGTCATTTGGAGTGAGGAAAGTCTCACAAAGTTGAAATTTTGTACTATGTTGTCTCACCCTAGCTTGATGGTACACTGTTATAGAGTCCACCAAGGTGTACTGTGCTGTTCGTACATCTCACTCTATATGTGAAACTGCCCCCTAAACCCTAAACCACCACCAACACCTCACCTCGACCTATTAGATGGCCCTCCTATAGAGATATAAATACTTCACTACTATGAGAGCCTTGTAGATAGTGTCTCTCTCTCTCTCTCATGTGAAAAATAGGGATTATTGCAGAGTGCACACACCAATGCAAAGTGGTAATTTCCCTAAACACACCCCTTTTTCTTAACACGGGCATTGTTAATAACTTATTTTGATGAATCTAGGGGTTAGGGCCTGATTCACTAATGGGTCAATTTTAAAACCCACACATGTGCATCCATGTGCACTTGGTTCCTGGCGCACGCACATGTTATAAAATATGATTCCCACACGCACATGCACAGCCGATTGGGAAGGAACTTCCCTATACCGCTTCTTACTCTGCCTCCTTTTTCCCCTCACCTCCCTGATCCCTAACCCCTACCTAGCTAGCATAAACTTTTTTGTTTTCTTACTTACTGCTCCTGGCACGCGCTTCCCCAGGACAGCGCCTAATGACACTGTCCAAGCTAGCCCCCGCCCTACCCCCTGCCCCTCCCCACTCAGACCCCACCCCCGACACGCCCCTTTTCAATGGCCTGCCACTTTTGCGCATACTGGGAGATATGCGCATAGCCGGGCCATTTCTAAAATGCACCCTAAGCATACACGGCCCGGCCACACACATATCTCCTGGATTTTACACGCACCGGGCTTTGAAAATTCAGCCATAAGGCTTTTTCCCATTCTGTGTCTATGGGAAAATACCTTGATGAACCAGGTCCTTAGTGCACATGAGTTAGGTGAAGATGAAGTAGCTGCCAGGAGCAAGATTAGTTTTTAATGGTTCTTGCTTTTTAGTTTAATTTAATATGCTCTCTTCCCTATTACAAAAGCATTTTAATGGAATGTTTTCCTTTATTTTTAATAGAACTCAATGCAAAAGCACCAAAGCATTACATTGCCGATAAATACTTAAGGTGTCTCAAATACCTTAGTATGGTTTCAACTGGCTTAATGATCTCGCTGATCAATACAAAATAACTCTACTAAAACAAAAGTTCTTCGTTCCAGGGATTAAACTAAACTTGAAGATGATTTACGATTAGTGATATATTACATTATATAAGGTAGTCCTGTGCATCTGCTTAATCCAGGTTTTGAATTTTTAAAAAATATTTCTTGGATTGCCTGAAAATATTTTCATACTCCTGGTCTGATTCTCTAACCATTGCTAGAAATTGTTGGGACTTAATAGCTGTGCTAAATTTGCTAGTTTTTCTGTGCATTGCTATTAAGATTTCTCCCCCTATCAAACACACAAGATAAAATGCATGGAGGTGTAACACAATGTAAAGATAAAGTACTCAACGCTTAAGAGCCGATGTACTAAAGTTGTCTAACATTGGTAGTTAATACCCATGTTTATTGGATTTACTAATGACCAATGTTAATGGCATGCATATCAGCAAACAATAATGTACACAATGTATGGACAATTATATATGGATGGTATCATAAAAACTTTATTACACCTCTCTCAGCTGTATTTGATTTTTTTTTGTGTGTTAATGTGTCTATGAAGGACTTTAAGTGCATTTTTTTTTTTTGCATTATTGAATACAAATATATTTTGCATAATTTTGCATCTAATTACTTCATTAGCATAAATTTCATGTTAATATGCATAAACTAGCTTGTGATAGTTTTAATAGTATTGTTTCTCAAGCTGGGCCTTGGGAACCACTTCTCCATTCTGATTTTTGGGATATCCAGAATGAATAAGCAAGAAATGTGTTTACATAAAATGGAAGCCATGCATTCAAACATATTTCACACATATTCCTTCTGAATATCTTGCAAACCAGATTGTCCCGGGGGTCGAGTTTAGAACCACTAACATAATGCATGAATGGATACTTGTTAGGTAATCAATTAACATACAGTCTAAGATGGTAGCAACAAAAAGGCTAAACCACAAAATAGTTGCCAAGTGTCCAAAGTGAAAAAATTGGTTCCTTTTAGGTTAAGTTCCCACTAAACAGAGATTCATATTGAGGGCAATAATCAATGGTATTTCCATGGGCATAACAGTGTTTTACCCGTGAAAATGGGCTCTTTGAATATTGCTTACCCTGAACATGTGTAAATGTAGGACACTGTTCAACAATGTGGGGAGAAGACACACTATACAGAAACATTTGTGGTTCTGTACAATCAAAACCGCACGCACTGTTTCAGATGGAAAAGCTACCAGCAGAGGAAGCAGGTGCAAATCTCTGCATGTAATTTCTCCGGGGGTAATAACAAGGCAAAAGTACACTCACAGTTTTACTTTGGGTATTGGTGGAAATCCCATGGATGCCACATATGCACAATGGGCCTGATTCGCTAACCAAGTTTCCCATAGACACAGGATGTGAGAAAAGCCTTAAAGGCAAATATTAAACCAAAGCAGGGAGATACACGAGTATCTTGGGCCAGGGCGTGCCGCACATATTTTAAGAAGTGCCTGAGTATGTGCACAAATGGGAACAGCAAAAAAGGGACGGGGGCATGGACAGACATGGGTGGTCCGGGTATGTAACATGAAATATGCGTGTAGGTACGCGTAACTTTAATTCTGCTATGGATGACATGTAAGTAATGAAACAAAAAACCCAAGGCTAATTTGCGGGGTTTTAAGGGTTGGGGCTAAAAGGGTAAATGGGAGGCATATTAACTAGGGGGCTTAGGAAGTCCTATCCTTTACCTGGTCAAACTGGGAACAGACTGGGGAAACTGGTAATTGAGTGAGAATGCATATCTAATAAAATCCCCCCCACTTACGCGGTAGAGTCGGCATTTGCGCGCACATGCAGACGTCCATATAAAATTGCGCGATCAGGTACGTGGGTACAGCTGATTTTATATCATACATACCATGTCTCTGGGTGCGAACCGGCATACGTGCATATACATATATATATGCCCGCGCAGCTGTTTGAAATTTACCATCTTAGGGGTATATTTTTAAAGGGCCGGGCGGGCATCCCTGTGCATGCCAGGAACTGTGCCGATTTTATAACATGCACGTGTCGCTGCGCGCATATTATAAAATCCAATGCCTGCACGCCCATGCACGCCCGATTTTGTATTCGCACATGCGGAGGGGTGGAATATTTTAAAACTCGCGCCACAATGGAATCAGGCCTCTGCCCAGTTTTCTACCCAGTCCGCTCCCTATCCCCCTACCTAACCTTCCTTCCTTTTCTCCTCTCCACCCCGACCCCTAAACCCACCCTATCCAACCGTTTTTTTTTTGTTTGTTTCACAACTTACCAGCTCCTCCGAGCAGAAGTAAGTTCTGTACGCCGGCCGGCTGACGGCGCACGCTTCACCGGGACAGCGCAAAACCCGCCCCGCCCAGACCCTGCCCCCAGCCTGCTCCTTTTGATTCCAGACGGTCTTCGGCGTGCGCACACAGATATACGCGTTTAAAAATCCCCGCAGCACGCGCGCAGACCGGCCACACACATATCTCCTTGTTTTTACGCACACCGGCATTTTAAAATCTATCTGTCTGTGAATTAGGCCCGATATTTGCACCCACATGGGTAGTTTGGTTATTGCCCTCTTACTAAAATAAACGTGTAAATGGTCACTCAGTGACACCGTACTCTGCAATCTCAGGGGACAGTAAAGGGTGAATTTCCCAAAAAAGCTACTGTTCAGTCAAGATAGTCGGCTAGTCATAAACTTTAGGCTAGCTTGCAGCTGAAAATGAGCTTAAAACTAATGGGCTAATGAATTGCATTGCTCCTTTCTTTTATCCTCTCTGAATAAAGATAGGGCTAATTTTTAGTGTTGCTAGTCAGATACCTTTCACAAGAACTAAATTCACTCAATAATAAGGAAAAAACCCTATATAATCATATATAAAATGAAGCTAGTCCGCACAATTTCAATATTTTATGCTACCAGGGATGAATTTACCAGAAAACCCAGAAATGTACAATCTTTTTTACATAAACTCTGCTCCTATTTTCACCTGCCACATTTTACATGACTGTAAATTGTGTTTTATACCTACAGATTTTAAATGGTTGTGGGTGAACTGCTATGTGATTTCCATCGTTTTGGTGGGTATACGAGTGCGTAATCGAAAGGACAACTTGGGCTTCTAAGAGAAACAGTCCTATCTACCTTATAAATGGCCTGTGACCGACGGCCCGCAAATGCGCAGTAGAGCACAGCTCTACTGCGCATGTGCGGGCAAGGATGTCGATCAGAAAAAAAAAATGGCGGTGGGGCCGCAGGAGCGGGAGGAGAAGCAGCGGCGCCGCGCGCGCACGCGGTGCCGCTGCTTCTCCTCCCCAGATCTGCCGGCAGATCTCGGGGGGGGGGGGTGTCACTCCCGCGCCCCCCCCACCGAGATCTGCCGGCAGATCTCGGGGGGGGGGGGGTGTCACTCCCGCGCCCCCCCCCCGAGATCTGCCGGCAGGAGCGGGAGGAGTTAATGGAGCCGGGTGAGGGTTGCGGGAAGTCGCGCTTACGGCGCCGGGAGGAAATGGAGGTGGGTGAAGGGAGGGAGGGAGAGGGGGACTGAGTGAGTGGGAGGGAGGGAGGGAGAGGGGGACTGAGTGAGAGGGAGGGAGGGAGAGGGGGACTGAGTGAGTGGGAGGGAGGGAGGGAGAGGGGGACTGAGTGGGAGGGAGGGAGAGGGGGGACTGAGTGGGAGGGAGTGAGGGAGAGGGGGGACTGAGTGAGAGGAGAGGGAGGGTGGAGAGGAGTGGGTGGGGGAGGGGGGTGGTGAAGAGTGAGGGGAGAGAGAATGAGGGGGAGGTGAGAGACAGAGGGATGTAGCCCGTTTTAACGGGCTTTACGGCTTGTGATCCTATAATAAAGAGGTAGTCTCACTAGATAAACTGTGGATTCTTTGCTCTGCATTTTCTAAAACAAGTTTTCATTATCATTCCTAAACGGTGTCACCGTTTAATTTATTCCTGTGTTGACTGTTGCTGTTCAGCTTTCAGTGATGGAATGTTTTTGTCCCCAAGATTAATTGTCTGCTGTCCTCATTATAGCACATCTGCTATCTGCTATAGTTTCATCTGCCAGCATCGCCACGCTTGGTCAGGAAATGAAAAGACGTGCAGAAGGCAAAGGTTATGAGAAACCTATTTCTTGCGGTTCCTAGAGCTGACAGTGGTCTGGAAAGTGCATATTCATCATCATTTCTGGATAATTTGTATGTTGTTCCAATAAAAGGCATTAAAACTGTCAAAGGGCCTTATTTTCTAAGGCTATCGCACGCCTGCGCTACCTACATCGGGGCGGAGTCGGCCCCAGAAGAGGAGGAGTCAGGGCGTCATCGGGGCTGACTCTGCAAGGACGGCGCAGACAGCGAAAAGGTAAGAGCCTTTTCGCTGCCTATTTCGTGCCCAATAACTACACCTTCTATGGTGTAGTTATTGGGCGCAATGCTGGCAGCGATCGCACCGCGGAGGTGCGATCGCTGCCGGCTAGCGCAGGACCGCACCCCCGTTTCGGCCCCCCCACCCCTCATTACCGCATTTTTCTAAAGTACTTTAGAAAATGAGGTCCAAAATTCCTTAAGGTTCTAGATCTGGGCATCCCAAACCTGGCCTGGTGACCCTCACGGAAAGTCAGGTTTTCAGGATACTCTTGATGAATATGCATGAGATAAATTTGCATATGTTGGATCTTCAAGGCATAGAAATGTATCTTATGCATATTCATTCTGCGCATCCTGAAAACCTGACTGGCTGTACAGTCCCCAGAACAGGCCTGTGTAGCCCTGTCCTTGGCAAACATTCTCACCCAATATCCCTATTACTATGGAATGACACAGCATTGCACACAACAATAACAAAAAAGATCGTGTCAGAGTCAGTTAGACGTTTTGCAAAATGAGACCTGTGGTTTCAAATAGAAAAATGAAATGTCATCAAAATCGCTCCCTTAAGTCCAAACATGCTCATTAATAGAGGCACATCCAGACGGATGTATTCAAAGTACACATTTCATCCGTTTACGAAATGCCCTTCCTGATTTTTGGAGAAATGATTTATTTGAACTGATACAGGGTGAGTATTGTTACTTGTCATATGTAGTAATGAAATATTACACAGTACACAGAAGGTGCAGCTTTTTTCAAGCATTATTATTGTTGTCAGTTTACATCTGTTGCTCCACTTCTAGCTTATTTCACAAATTTTTTTAGGTTGACACACCATGTGTTCAAAGATTTAACAGCCCAAGCCAGATGTTTAATAGGATTAAAGTCTGACTGCATAGTATTATTCTAAACTTCTAATTGCTTATGTGGACACACTGTAGTGTAACTCTTGCTTTGCTTAATAAAACTAATGTCATATAAAAGCAGAGATAACTAGTGTGTCGGTAAAAGAAATGTATTGGTACACAGATGTGGAATAGCAAAAGTATATCATTTTGAAGTAGTAAATAAACCATCAGCTATGCTAATGATTTGAATACTGAGCACTGTATTATTTTCTTTTTTTTTTTTTTTTTGCGAACAGCTGTCAATCATCAGTTCTAAAGCTGGATAACATGACCACTATCATTTGTGCTGCTATTAAATTAATTTTCAGCTATGCTGGTAGCTAATTAACTGCTATCAAGCCTAGGTCCTCCAGTGTCAGGTTAACCTGGAAATGAATCAGATATAATATGGTCCCAAGACTGGCAGTCCTATGTACAGATACATATGTATCTGTACATAGGACTATTTTTTTTTTTACATTAATATAGATCTTTGCATTATCCTCTAAACGAGCTAATATGCAAAATATGCTAATTACCTCATTTAAATGGAATGCCAATCATGTTAATGCTAAATTCTGCTTTAATGCCACCATTAACCCAAAGCTTAAAGTAGGCCTCTAGAAGAGTAGTCAGTTTTAGCATTGCAAGCACAAGGGAATGCATGTTTTTAATGAGCATTATTGTAGTGCTTTAAAGCACTATTCACTAAAGAGTATAAAGCCTTTACTGAATTACATGTGAAATGCTTTGCAGAAATGCACATTAAAAAAACATGCACTATTGAACTCAATTAGAACATTTTACTAAATAGTTGCCCACTCCCCATTCCCCAAGAGCCGTATCTCAGGAATCCATTAGGCAGAAAACAGATGAGTAGTGTAAGGATTATCTAGCACTTTTCAAATTTGACCCTATTGAACATGACCTCTCCTTTATCAAATCAAGCTCATTTGCCGAGTTTGGACCTGGTGAATTTTCACAGAAATTATCATGTCTGCACTCTGACAGACAGCTAGACGGATTTAATCACTGCTACAGCACTTTCAGCCCTCGTTTTAAAGCATTAAAAAGAGTCACATGACCATGAATAAATACACAAACTGTACTGAAAGTTCGTGTAATAGGAAATACAACACCGGAGAAATGAATGGGCTTTACATAAATGAATTGGTGTCACCCAAAAAAGGGAAGATCACTTGATCTTTTTAAATCATTTTTGTTTTTTTATTTTTCAGGCTAATAAATACATCAAGTGATTTCCCTTTCTAGGATGACATGATTTTATTTATAATAACCCATTTAATTGTTCTTGTGCAAGTATGCCCATATAACACAATCTCTCTGGTGGTTATATTACATGAGCATTCTGTACTTTTAGTCTGTCTCTCAAGAATCCACCAAGTTTCAGTCTTACAATTAAACTGAGTGATGTGCAAAAGGAGGCTGAATTTTCTGATTTGATGGAATAATATGGATATGTAGTTATCAGATTATCAGTCATTCCTTTGGTATACCTAAGTTGTTTTGCTGTATTAAAAAGACTGACATCTTAACATTTTACACCATATGCAGCCAAGCCCTTCTGATATGCAACTGCAATTTTACTGCAGAGGAATTTGCATAATAGCTGGATTTGCTTGCAAAACAAATATCCCTCCATGAAGCACAAAGTGTACTTACATGCATGGAATTTTGAATATATTATTTGCATTATTATAATATAGGATATAGCACCTTAAGAAACCTAAGTGATAATGTACCACAAGTGTTTTTAATTACATCATTTAAGATTCTGCATGGTCTGGATCGGACTGCCTTTTGAATTCTAATTTATGCTTTTTCTTCATTAGATTCTGGCCTTGATTATTCCTATCTTAGAAATTAAAACAGTACACAGAACTGTGCAATTAGACGGAACCCCAATTATGAATCCTCATTTAAGAGCAGAGGAATCTTAGCTCATAAAGAGAGTAATTTTCAAAGGGACTTCTGGAGATAAAAAACTGTGTTTTGTGCACATAGATAGCCTTTCATGAAATTGCCCTCTCAATATGGAGGTAAATGTACCTGCAAGTGTCATGTTTGTGTGTAAGTCTACCAGACTGAGCAGAGGCATTCCTGGGACAGGGGTGGGGTATTGGGGAGTTGTTTGGATTTATACTTTATAAAGTTCGACAGGATGAACAAAACTTTTCAAGAAACATTTGTGTGCATCAAAAGCAGGTGTAACTTGTGTGAGGCGTTTTGCCAACATCTTTATGTGAGCCTTTTGAAAATTATCCTTCCGTCTTTACAGGTTTTTTTTGTATGTAGGTTGGAAAAGGAATCAATCAATTAGCAATGAATGCATATAGCATGCACATACAATGTGTGTGTCTGTGTTTGTCAGTCTCAGTATATGTGTGTGTGTGAGACAGAACATTTGCCACACTGTGAGTGGGGGTACAGTTACAGTATCAATAAATAAACTCCTTTAAAACATCCAAACCCCTTCTAAGCAGTGCACTTCAACAAATTACATTTTGTCAGGAAAAGAGAAAGGAGGGATGGCAGGCTTCGCAGCTTTAGCAAGTCTTGCCTCACAAATCTGCTTCACTTTTTTGAAGGAGTTAATAAACATGTGGATAAAGGTGAACCGGTAGATGTAGTGTACTTGGATTTTCAGAAGGCGTTTGACAAAGTTCCTCATGAGAGCCTTCTAGGAAAAGTAAAAAAGTCATGGGATAGGTGGCGATGTCCTTTCGTGGATTACAAACTGGCAAAAAGACAAGAAACAGAGAGTAGGATTAAATGGACAATTTTCTCAGTGGAAGGGAGTGGACAGTGGAGTGCCTCAGGGATCTGTATTGGGACCCTTACTTTTCAATATATTTATAAATGATCTGGAAAGAAATACTACGAGTGAGATAATCAAATTTGCAGATGATACAAAGTTGTTCAGAGTAGTTAAATCACAAGCAGATTGTGATAAATTGCAGGAAGACCTTGTGAGACTGGAAAATTGGGCATCAAAATGGCAGATGAAATTTAATGTGGATAAGTGCAAGGTGATGCATATAGGGAAAAATAACCCATGCTATAGTTACACAATGTTAGGTTCCATATTAGGTGCTACAACCCAAGAAAGAGATCTAGGCGTCATAGTGGATAACACATTGAAATTGTCGGTTCAATGTGCTGCAGCAGTCAAAAAAGCAAACAGAATGTTGGGAATTATTAGGAAGGGAATGGTGAATAAAACGGAAAATGTCCTAATGCCTCTGTATCGCTCCATGGTGAGACCGCACCTTGAATACTGTATACAATTCTGGTCGCCGCATCTCAAAAAAGATATAATTGTGATGGAGAAGGTACAGAGAAGGGCTACCAAAATGATAAGGGGAATGGAACAGCTCCCCTATGAGGAAAGACTAAAGAGGTTAGGACTTTTCAGCTTGGAGAAGAGATGACTGAGGGGGGATATGATAGAGGTGTTTAAAATCACGAGCGGTCTAGAACGGGTAGATGTGAATCGGTTATTTACTCTTTTGGATAATAGAAAGACTAGGGGGCACTCCATGAAGTTAGCATGGGGCACATTTAAAACTAATCGGATAATGTTCTTTTTTACTCAACGCACAATTAAACTCTGGAATTTGTTGCCAGAGGATGTGGCTAGTGCAGTTAGTGTAGCTGTGTTTAAAAAAGGATTGGATAAGTTCTTGGAGGAGAATTCCATTACCTGCTATTAATTAAGTTGACTTAGAAAATAGCCACTGCTATTACTAGCAACAGTAACATGGAACAGACTTAATTTTTGGGTACTTGCCAGGTTCTTATGGCCTGGATTGGCCACTGTTGGAAACAGGATGCTGGGCTTGATGGACCCTTGGTCTGACCCAGAATGGCATGTTCTTATGTTCTTATATTCTTATGGTGGAGAGCCAGACCAGCATAGTAGCAGGAATAAAAAAGGAAGTCCTGCCCTTAAATTGAAGAGGTACTTTTTTAGATGCAGAATGGCAGGAGAGGAAGGCAGCTCAAAGCAGAAGCAATTTCAGTTTTAAGATCAGGTGCCACTGCTGCTTGTTCCACTCCTTCTTTATTTGGAGCAGAGGGAAAAGGCAATAGAGCCATCCAAAGCTGCATTAGTAGGGCAGGGGCATGGACAGGGGCAGTAGAAGTGGAACAGCCAATACCAGCAGCTCGTTCCTCTACATTAGTTACTGCTTATGAGGCAATGGAGGCAGTATTTTCAACAACTGATTCAGAGGAAAAATCTTATCTGGGATTCCTTGAATCAGAAGTTGAAGAGCTATCAGCTGAGGAAAATTTGGGAGGATAACCCAGAAGCATCTTAAAGGTCGATTTCAAAAGCCCTACACGTGCCAAAGCCAAAGATAAGCACATATCTTGGGCCCAAGCGTGCCAGCTGCATTTTAAAAAGCACACAAGTGTACAAATCAAAAATGTTTTAAAAAAGGGGAGTAGTGTAGGCAAGGGCTGTACATGGGTATTCCAGGAAGTTACCTTGAAATGTACATGTAAGTATTAAATTGAATAGGTTTGCACCAGAATCCCCTACCACATAACTTTACTTCTGCTATGGATGGCACATAAATATTAAAATAAAAAAAAAACTAGGTGAGTCAGCGGGGTTTTAAGACTTGGGGTTAAAAGGGTAAAAGGGATGCTAAATAATAGGAGGAGTTAAGAAATTGAATCTGTTAACTGGGTGAACTGAGAGCAAACTTGGAAAAAGCGGTATTGCATTGGCACGCATTGTTTTTAAAATCCCCCCATTTACACGGTAGAGCTGGCATTTGCACAGACATCCGCCCACCCATATAAAATTGTGCACACATTTACATGCATACAGCTGATTTTATATCATGCGTGCATATGTGCACATAATTTATAAAATAGCTGCGTCCACTGGAGCAAGCCAGCATAAGGGCATACATGTATGCTAATGCAGTGTTTGAAAATTACTGTCCCCGCCTCTAGTGTGGTGATGGGGGATATAGATTGTGATACTGATGGTGATAAAAGCAAACCCCAGGAAGAGCAGGTGGCATAGGGAAAGAGTTCATGTGATGCCACCGGCATTTTTACCCAGGGTCCACCCTCAACCTCAATTCCAGTGCCAGCCTCAGCCCCCAAGAATGTAGCGAAGATCTCGTGGAAGACATCCCTGATCTGAAGGCGCTTTAACGTGAAACAGGATCCATGTTTTACTGAATGTATTCATTGAAATAAGGATATGAGTCAAGGCAAGCAAGTAGGGCATCTGATAAATGATGGTATACAACATCCCCTACAGAATCAGCACTCACTAGCATTCACATCGGGGAGGATGGCAGTACTAATCTGGGGACCTCTTCTGCCAGTGAAAGCAATAACCAGAGAAAAAGGATTGAAAAGGGGAAGACTCTTCTCCAAGCTGATCCCACAGCCCCTTCCAGCAGTTGGGTGGTAGGCCAGCAGCTCCCTGTCATACATCTATATTGGCAGCCCACCATAAAGGAAACTGGATGTTCCATAGAACTGTCCCATGGCAAGAGGCAGGAAGCATCCAAAGTATAATGAGGAGCACTGAGGAAATGATTGCCATGGATGACAAACCCCTGCAGGTAGTGGAGATTGTGGCCTTTGTGTATCTGCTGTATGTGCTAGTCCTCAATTACAGATTGCCTTCCCAAACTACATTTAATAGGCAGCTTATCCCCAACCTGTACAACCAGGGTCATAGTTGCATAGAGGTGCATCTGTCCAAAACAGATAATTTGGTGAAAATTGATAAGACGTTTGGAATATTACGAACCGTTTGGGGAACGCTGGGAACGAGTAACTGCAGCTAATTGCAGCTGCGACACAGGGTATGAAGATACAGCATGTGAAGAGTGCTGCCTGGTTTAAATGATTCGGATGAAAGAAGAACGGGTAAATCTGATATAAATGAGCACACAGGACCTATGGACATGTGAATCAGTATGTTGAAAAAATTTCTTTGCAAGTGAAGTCCCTGAAGAAGCCCTGGAGCACAGGGGGAAACGAGGCCCTCGTCGGATCGTATTGAAGATTACATCAGAGAAATGTTGGACTGGGTTTGGAAGATCTCTTTAAGATATTGAGTGAATTGGACTCAAAATAAGGGAATGTTCTATTGTAAAGCACACTGATTCATTGTATTTGTTTAGAAACACATAAGGCAATAAGTGGAAGTTATAAGGTATTGCACCTAATATTTGACTATGTTAAAGCCTGCAGTTTTATGGGTTATGTAGAGTGTGTTTTAGTATGAATGAGAGTATGGTGATGTGGGGGTAAAGCATGCAAGTGTTGTATGGATATGAATGGTGTGAGAAGTAAAAAAGTAGTTTGTATGGGGTGATTTTTAATTTTAATGAGTATGTTTCATATAGGTCCATTGTAAGTGGATAATAGTCAAATTCTAGTGGATTCAGACATGGTATAATGTTTGTTGGATTACCTCCATTTTCTTATGATAGAACTTTCTGAGTTTTGGAGGGTATGCACAATGTTGTTTGCCTGCTTTGGGGATTTAATGCCATTGCACTATTTTTTATTCCTCACTCGTTCGCAAGTATTAGCTCTATAGCCACTACAGTTATACAAGTAAGAGATGGAACCATAACTGATTTAATGAGCTATTCACAGTTTCACTGTTCTGGCTATGTTTGCTTGACATGTGCATGGCTCGATCTTTATAGTTTGACTGAAGTGTATGTGACTGGTAGGATCAACCATAAGCATTCCCCACTCTGGCTGTTATCAAGGCTCTTTTTCAAATCCCCTTCCACTATGGTACTTGCTGACTCTTGGGTTTGTCCTAGCCATATGTTAAATTTACACAGACCCTACCCATAGTTATCTTTAACAGTTTTATACCCTCTTGGACATTTTCTTCAAATTCTGTTCCTTTACGTTTCTTGCATCATTGATCTCATCAAGTATTTAGCCTTCAATGTATTATACCATAGCAAAAGGCAAGGACTGCAGAAGTGTAGCATACAGAACTAGAGCCACACTCCTCTATGATTACTGCTTCTGAGGTAATTGAGGCAGTATTTGCAATAACTGATTCAGAAGAATCATGCCCTCAATTTCTGGATATTATTACACAGCTAGTAGCTAAAGAACAATTGGTACCTCTAGTCAATAGTATCTTAGCCTCCAATGAAGACCAACTCCAAGCCGAAACAGCCAGCTCCTTTATCTTATGATGCTATATGAAAAATACATCAAGCTGCCTCCAGAGATTTTCTCTGGCTTCTCTCTGCCTAAAGCTTTCTTCCAATTTGGTTGATGCCTTTAAATCCTAATTTGGATAATTAGGGTGTTTTTGCCACTCTGGGTGGCTGCTTTCCATATCTCATGATGCTTTGGGTTTTTCATGCCACTCGTTCACTTGCAATGACCCTTTATTACTGCCTTGGGGGGGGGGGGTGTTTCTACCTTTTTGGTACTTTGTTCTCTTTTCATGGTGCCTTAAGCTCATCATGCCACACTTGCTGCCACTTTGCCCCTCTTGAACAGCATTGGGGGGGGGGGAGTCATGCCACTGTTTTTAGAGCCCCATATTCTCTTTTGCAGGCTTGGGGTGAACTGACTACTTGATCTGCTGTTTTGCTCCTCTGATGATGGCTTGGATAATTCTTGCCTCTACTGGTACTGTTTTGTCCCATTATGGCTCCTTGGGCTCTTCATGACATTTTTTATGCCATGTTGACATAATCTTGATGTGTTGGTATACCTTCACCCTTCTGATGTCTACCTCCCAGTTTCACGAGAAATGAACAGAAAAGCCAAATATGGGAGCCCAAAAGTGGATGCCATGCTTCTTCCATTGACTGTAATGATAAATGAATGAATACTTAAATACAACAAACAAATTTATTTTATTTTTTGTTTGAATCGAACCAAAGGAATTATTGCAACCTATGAAACAAATGAACTGAAACAATGTTTTGACTGTTCTAACTTCTGCCTGCACTGTTCCTCTGTACTTATTCCTGTTTCTCTGTACTTATTCCTATTCCTGTTCCTGTTCCTCTGTACTTATTCCTGTTCCTGTTCCTCTGTACTTATTCCTCTGTACTTATTCCTGTTCCACCTTACCATTCAACACTACTAGCAAACAAGCCCACTGAACATGCTCTGCCAGAAGCCTAATGACCATGAATACTCTAACTTCATCTCTTCCATTTTTCACCAAAATTTTAGAATCTGTGGTCCTCACGCAATTGAATGATTTTGTTGAAAGAGCTGAACTCCTCAATCCGCATCAATTCAGTTTTCGCCATACATTAAGTACAGAACTTCTTCTCTCTCTTAAGGACATGCTTAGACATGGCTCAGATTCTGGACAATAGTTTCTTCTAGTTTCCCTCAATATATCTGCTGCCTTTGATATGATCGATCACAGCATACTGCTATATAGACTCTGAGAACTTGGCATATCATGTTTGGTGTTAAAATGGTTTCATTCTTACCTTTCTGATCGTACTCAAATCATTAAGCTAAAAAAAATGCCATCTCTTCAGTTTCTCATGTTACCACTGGTGTCCCACAGGGAACATCTCTTTCCTCTACTCTCTTTAATAACTGTCTTGCTCCCATTTGCAAATTGCTTGCTGCATTGACTGATTCATACAAGATATATGCAGATGACATACAATTTGTCTTACACATACATTCTTCTTGGGCTGATACTCTTGAGCACCTTAACATCTGCTTTTCCACCATTAACAAATGGTTGAAACATCACAAATTGTCCTTAAACATGATGAAAACTGATTTTCTCGCTATCCACATCCCCCATCCATCTATCAATTTCAATTCTATATCTCTATTTTGGCCACAATTTCACTATCCAACAGCAGGTCAAAAGTCTTGGAGTCATTCTATATCACACTCTATCTTTCCGGTCCCACATTAAACACGTCATTGCTCAAGGGTTCTATCGTCGTCGTGTTTTATCGGGTCTTAAAAAACTCCTCCATGCATGAGATTTTCATACAGTTCTACAAGCCTCACTCTTCTCTGTAGTCGGCTATTGCAACTCGCTTTATCTTGGATTATCCAATATTGCCATTAAGCCTTTGCAGCTATTACTCAACATTGCTGCCCACCTTCTCTCTGGCTTCAGACATCATATCACCTCCACTCTGATCAAATTACACTGGCATTCCATCCCTGAGAGGATAAAGAACAAGGCTGCAATGATAATTTTTAAATTGCTGAATGATGAGTCCACTGTTTGGGCTAATGCCATGCTTTACTTTTTTCAACCCACAAGGTCCCTGCACTCATCACAACATGGTCTTCTTGATGTACCAACCCCAAGACTTGCCAGACTCCATGTCACACATGAATGCGCTTTCTCTATAGCAGGCCCTACTCTCTGGAATTATTTTCCTTTCAAAATCAGGCAATCAGACTCTATCAAGAATTTCAGAAAGTTAATTAAAACCTTTTTAATTATGCTTATTTTTAATCCTGATTTTATTTCTTATTGTTTATATTGTTTTCTGGATGTCATGTTTTTAGTATTGTTTTATTTAGTTTTATGCTGACCTTGTAATATTTAATGATTTGTTTTGCTTTTATTCATTTAAGTTTTATTCTGTTTTTACATTTTATTATATATGTTCCTTTGTACATCATTTAGTCCTCTTTTGTGTTAGGTGATTCATTAATTAATAAAACCTAATCTAAAATCTCTTTCTACTCCTTCAGACTCTGATCTTATGATTATTAATTCTATGGTTGTTGCAAACTAAGATCCAATTGTAATCGTAATTAATTTTGTAATCTGCCTTGTGTAAACTGCTGCCCCTATGGGATGAAGACTGCTGTCGTGGCCAAGTTTGTCTTTAAGAGTGTGGTCATGTGACCAGGGCAGCAAGCTCTCAGGTGTTATCCACACGGGTAAAGTTTAATGCCTTCCTCCCAACTAGGTTTCCCACAGGGATAGGAGTCCACAACCCACTCAGCAATTTCCTCCAAGCTAGGAAGGGGAGACAATGATATGTAAACACAACAGATTCAATTCACTTCACAGTATTATGCAAATGAAGAATTTCTTTTTATTAAAGTTAAATAATTATTCTTTCTTAGTGCGAAATATGTTTCTCTAATAACATTACTTATATTATAATACTCGTTCTATATTTTCTTTCTTTACACAGACCTACTAGACCTATGTAAGTTTACCAACAAGACAATGAAACAAATTCTATTAGATAAGTACTTATGTCTATCTTCTATAACTATTAAAATAACTTTACTTTTCTCTTAATAATGTTTTTCCTTAAAGAATTGAGACTTTGTGTCCTTTGTATGTCTTTCAGGTCAACAAGAGCTTTCTTATGTTCTTCTTCAGGTACGTATATGACTTTTATGTTTTACGTTTGTGTGTTTCCTTTCTGTTTTCTTCTTTCTATGCGTGTTTCCTTCATTTTCTTTATGTTCTTTTCTGTATCTTTTGTCTCTTCCTGTATATTTGTTTGACTTTTGTATTAATTTAAGCTCATGTTTGGCTATTTTGGTATGTCCAGTGTATATTTAGCTTTATGCTTCCTGAGACTGTTACAAGACAGGTTGATAGGTTGATAGGCTCAGCTATTCTTGTCTTTTCTTTCTTATTCTTCCGATCTTCTTCCTACTAGCCTAACTTATACAAAACCAAAAAGAGAGGCTACCTCTCTATACCGAGCTTCTTCCACACACTAGTGAGTTCCCTAGGTGTAAAGTTCCTTGATGGCTCAGTGAACTGTGTTAACTAGCTTTATAAAAAAAAAATAATAATCAATGCACCCTATTCTGTGAAAAGGAACAGAATCTGTATTCATTCACACCATCATATGTTGAGCACTGAAACCTTACTTCATTTATAACTTATAGAATTGTTATTAGTTTACTACTTAAAGATTTCACTGCTCACAGAGAAGTGCTACTCTGTTGCCTTAAATTTCAATTTGGCAACTTTTGTTTGTGATGAAAGAATGTGAATGTGATGAAAGTTACTGTCACTATCTTTTGTTTCTGGTCAGCTTTTATTTATGAGCTAATCATTAATCAAACCTCTTTTGCAGGGCTGACTCTGAAATATGTGTGCCGTGACAGTTCATTTGTCCCTTCAGCAAGTCTTTCTTTGCTCACTGCACGCGAGCTTTCTTTCAGACATATCTTCCAGACCTGTTAATCTAAGCTGCTCAGAATCACGCGGGGCAGCGTTAACTTTATCAGTGTTCTATTCTTCCTCTTATTTTTGCAAAAACCTTTGCTCTAAACACACTCATACATAATTCCCAGTCATGCTCTATTTTTTTTTTTTTTTTACCATTCCTTCTCTTTTTTATGTTCTTGATACTTTTACTAGGCCTGGGATGCCGAGCACTACATCAGTACTCCTGTTCTAAAAACAGGTTTTTTTTCTGGATCCCAAACTGTCACGTAGCTTTACGAGCATTCTGGGATGCTTGCCGCAGTGACATCATTGCTCTGGGAACTCTGGCTGCCTGATGCTTCCACTTATACCAAACTCTCCCATCAGGCCTTCACCAGCCGGCCCACTCCTGCCCTGCCAGACCTGGGACCCAGGTAACCTTCTTGACTCTTTTAACTTTGGGCACCCTATTTACACTTGGGATCATTTGGTAACAAGTGTAATGTCAAATGTCTATCAATAAATAAACAAACAAACAAATAAATAAATAAATAAATAGATAAGCAACTAACCACTGCTTTCAACATATCCAACTGGTCTAATATATTATATAAATCAGAAGGGCTGAGGCTTGATGCCCAGCTAGATAAATGGTTACAACTTGACCACAGCATGTGGAACCCTGGCCCTGAAAAGACAGCATGTACATTTAGTTCTTTCTGCTCTAGGTTTTCTCCTCACACCCTTTGTGAAGGGAGAGGGGTTAGGTGGGCTTGGACGATGATGGGCCGGGCAGTGAAATAAACCGCAATGGCGGTGAAGAGGTTTTCTCTCCACTAGGACAAACAATGTGAGTGGGGGACCGAGGTGATAGGAAAGACTGCGACCAAGGAACTTACTCTGGCCATTCACTAGACTACCTCACTATCTTGAAGGCTCAGTTGCAGGAGTGTAATGCTCTTCATTACAACATAAAAAAAAGTGGGAGTCCATATAAGGTAAGAATGTTCTCAGTGGCAGCTCCCAAATTAAGGAATTATTTTCCTTATCAACTTAGGACAATTTTTGGCCACTGTAAATATCTGAAAGCTTAGCTTTTTAGTTAATTATGTATTCATTTATTGACTGCCTGTATTATTAAACTGATTTGATTGTATTTTGTATATTGTGTCGGTTTTATGTTAATTGATTTTATGATATCATTTTTTATTTTAACCAGGAATGGAACAGCTCCTCTATGAGGAAAGACTAAAGAGGTTAGGACTTTTCAGCTTGGAGAAGAGATGACTGAGGGGGGATATGATAGAGATGTTTAAAATTATGAGAGGTCTAGAAGGGGTAGATGTGAATCGGTTATTTACGCTTTCAAATAACAGAAAGACTAGGGGGCACTCCATGAAGTTAGCATGTGGCACATTTAAAACTAATCGGAGAAAGTTCTTTTTTACTCAACGCACAATTAAACTCTGGAATTTGTTGCCAGAGGATGTGGTTAGTGAAGTTAGTATAGCTGTGTTTAAAAAAGGATTGTATAAGTTCTTGGAGGAGAAGTCCATTATCTGCTAATAATTAAGTTGACTTGGAAATTAGCCCCTGCTATTACTATCAACGGTAACATGGAACAGACTTAGTATTTGGGTACTTGCCAGGTTCTTATGGCCTGGATTGGCCACTGTTGGAAACAGGATGCTGGGCTTGATGGATCCTTGGTCTGATCCAGTATGGCATGTTCTTATGTTCTTATGTTGTATATCACATTGAGTTGTGTTTATAAATGCTATTTATAATTACAATAAAAATAATAATGCAGACATCTGGGAAAAGATGTGTTCTCTATGGACGACTCTTAATGGTTAGTTTGTTGATTTAGGATGATGTAATTGTAAATGGCTATATACTACGGCAATGTTACTCCACTCTAAATTTTCTGTCTCTTGCTCATAGCTTGTCAATTCCTGTTTCTGGGTAAAAGGAATATAGTGCTGGGGTATTATAGGGAAATGATGGGAAGGGGAAAGGGACACCAAATTGTTCATCTTGCAATGCTGTGTAACTTCTTCAGAAATAAGAGTAAAACGTGACAACTTGTGTCAAATTTAGTGACTTTTCAGGTTCTCAAAAGATGCTACTACTATAATTTTCCAGTTTATTCACATCTTCATTTTATTATTCCAACAAATATTGATATATAGAATATAGGGATCACTATTTAAACTATTTCATCTGATGTGAACTACAGTGTATCATTTATCTTTCCAGATTTGGTTGACTAGTTCTAGTAAAAATGAGCAGTTTCATTTAAAATAACGTGCATTCCTTGAAGCACAAAAAAGCTGAGCATTAAAAAATTTAATACATGTCATATGTAGTACACCAGCATAACTGGTCCAGGCACTAGTATTAATGAACATGTTTCCATTGTGCGTCCCACAAAATGTTGAGTATTTGCTTATGCAGTTGTATTAGAAAATACAAAGCAAGTTCAATGTGATTTCCTTCCTACTAAACAACTGTTAAAACATTTTAATTCTATAGTTAGATGAATCCCTAAACTTCTTTTGTCAGATAATGCCACTCTAAGCCAATTTCACCAGACCAGCCAAGAACACTACTTCTGCACTTAAAATAATTGAACAATGGCCATTAATTAGCGGAGCAGATCAGCATTAAATCCAATATCTGTCCAATCTTCTCTGCTTCAGCCACAGGGAAATCTTAATTTGTTTTTTTCTGGTTTGTAATCCCGGCTCCAAAGGCCACAGGTGTTTCAACTTCAAGGGTTTACATAAAGATAAAATTTAAGAGAGTTTCTTTAGTAGTCTGCCTACTCAGGAAAATTAGACAAAACTCTTCTAGTTTAAAATATCATGGATAATATATAATCTGACATGTAGGAAAACCACCAGATAGATTTAAAAATAGTAAAATATTAATGTCATATAACACTCTTCTCCTACCCTCAGCAAACAGGTTATATCCCTGCTGAGTGAGCACTGACCTATTCATTGTAAGGTTGTGGAAACGCAGATTCTGAGATGGGGACAGGATAAATCTGTAGGGATCACTTGCCAAACAATAAACAGTCCACACCAAAAGTGTTGTTTTCCGAACAGAAAGATTAGAGTGATGACAGTTATAAATTCAGCAGACACAGAAACACACAGTCTAGATTACAAAAATCAAAGTAGGAAAACAGTTCTTTAATTTCCAAAACTAACCATAAGGCAGAACAGTTCCTTAGGCAGCTTATTTATTTATTTAATTTTTTTCTAGACCGACATTCACGACGCATATCATATCATATTGGTTCACATCGAACAGGTGTATTAAAACTTTAACATTAATCGTAGCAAGGATGCTACTGATAGAGAAGAGAGAAGAGATAAGTTACATTGAATGAGGGTTACTGGAACTAGGTTGATGGAAAGTGAAGAAAGGGGAGAGGAAAAGTTGAATAATATATTATATAACAAATGTAACATACCAGATTATATAGCACATATACTATAAAGTATCAGATGACAGTTGATAAATAAATTATATAGCAAATATATCATATATATGAGGTTTAGATAAGTGTATAACATAAATATCTGCTGCACAATTTGGAGGCTTGAAGGTGGGTGGTGAAGCTGAATTAACATAGTCTAAAGTAGCGGAGGGGGAGGGGGATGGGAGAGGGGTAAGCAGGGGGATTGAGGGAGGGAGACGGGGGCAGGGTTAAGAAAAGGCTTGTTTGAACAACTAGGTCTTTAGATTTTTTTTAAAGGTCAGGGGGCAGTGTTCCTGACGTAGATCTGGAGGCATGGCGTTCCACAGAGATGGCCCAGCTGCGGAGAAGGCACGTTCCCTGGTAGACGTGTGAAGAATGAGTTTGGGGGGGGGGGGGGGGGGAGTGTGGAGAGTTTCTTTATAAGCAGCTCTAACCGGTCTTTTTGAAGTGTGGAGGCGCAGTGGGTCTTTTAGCTCAAGAGAGTGCTGATTGTGGATGATCTTATGAATAATAGTGAGGGTCTTATGTAGGATTCTAAAGCTTATAGGAAGCCAATGGAGATTCTTGAGGATGGGCATGATGGGCCTTTTCGGCTGGAATTGGTTAGGATTCTGGTGGCTGCATTTTAGAGCATCTGTAAGGGTTTAGTGGTGGTTGTGGTGAGGCCTAGAAGAAGGGACTTCTAATAGTCAATTTTAGAGAAAAGGGTAGCTTGGAGGACTGTGTGGAAATCATAGAAGTGGAGGAGGGGGTCTAAGTTTTTTTAGAATTTGGAGTTTGTAGAAAGCAGTCTTTTGTAGTGGTGTTAACGAATTTTTTTAAGTTCAGCCAGTTGTCTAGTACAATGCCGAGGTCTTTCACTTGTGCTGCTGTGGTGCATGAGGGGTCAGAGCGGGAAAGGTTGTTGTGGTCAGGGGAGATGAGGAGGAATTTGGTCTTGGCCGTGTTAAGGACAAGGTTGAGACTGGTGAGGAGGAGGTTGATGGAGTGAAGGCAGCTGTCCCAGAACTTGAGAGATTTGGGGAGAGATCCTGTTATGGGGATAAGTATCTGAACGTCATCTGCGTATATAAAATGTGTTAGATCTAGTTTTGCAAGGAGCTGGCAGAGGGGTAAGAGATAGAAATTGAAGAGGGTAGTGGAGAGGGAAGAGCCCTGGGGGACTCCATGGGTTGTGTTGATGTGTGGGGGGGATTCTTTATTGCTTATTCTGACCTTATAGTATCTGTTGCTCAGGAAGGACTCAAACCAGCTGAGGGCAGTTCCTGAAATGCCTATGTCAGTAAGGCAGTTTAGGAGGATGGAGTGATTAACAGTATCAAATGCAGATGAGATATCAAGAAGTGCCAGTAAGTATGATTGTCCTTTGTCTAATCCCATGAGAAGGGTATCCTTGAGAGAAATTAGGAGAGATTGTGGGGCAGATTTTAAAAGCCCTGCGCTGGTGCGCCTATGTTGCATAGGCCACCGGCACGCGCAAATCCCCAGGACACGCGTAAGTCCCAGGGCTTTGCTTGGGAGGCGTGTCGGGGCGGGTCGGGCATGGCGCAGCAATCGGGAGCATTCCGGGGGTGGGGCCATAGGTGTGGCACCAGCCCGGGGGCATTCTGGGGGCATGGCCGAGGCCTCCGAACCAGCCCCCGGGCCGGGGAATGATGCGCCAGCAGCCCGCCGGTGCACATAAGTTACACCTGCCTCAGGCAGGCGTAACTTCCTTAACAAAGGTAGGGAGGGATTTAGTTAGTGCTGGGGGGTGGGTTAGGTAGGGGAAGGGAGGGGAAGATGGGGGGGGCCGTTAAAAAAGTTCCCTCCAAGGCGCTCCGATTTCGGAGCGGCCTCGGAGGAAATGGAGGCAGGCTGCTCGGCTCGGCGCGTGCAGGTTGCACAATTGTGCACCCCCCTGTGCATGCCGACCCTGGATTTTATAACATGCGCGCGGGCATATATTTTTTTGCACCAGGTTGCGCGAACAAATCTACGCCTGCGCATAACTTTAAAAATCTACCCCTCTGTGTTTAGGAATTTATGGAAACCAAATTGAGCAGGGTAGAGAATTTTGTGTTTGTCGAGATATTTGGAGATTTGAGTGTTGACTATTCTCTCCATAAGTTTGGCGATAAATGGCAGATTAGAAATAGGTCGGAAGTTAGTGGGGTCCCCTGGGTCGAAATTTGGTTTCTTCAGCAGGGTTTTAAGGGTGGCTAGTTTCAATATGTCAGGGACTAGTTCATGAGCCAGGGAGCAGTTTATAATTTCGGACAGAGGTTTGGAGATGATCTTTGGTATGGTGAGTAGTAATTTTGTCAGGATGGGGTCAGAAGGGTGGGAGGAGAGTTTCATGTTCTTTAGGATGGATTCAATTTTGAGGGTTGAAGTAAATTCTAAGGATCCGAGGGTGGCTCTCTGGTCGGTGGCAGTGATGTACGGGGGTGGGGAGGTGGTATTAATTGTAATAAGAAGGGCTAAGAGATTGGAGATTGTTTATGGAAGAAGGTTGCGAGTTCGTTGGACTTGTACTATTTAATCTGTTAATATTCTTCCCAAGGACCTTTGACTCTTCAGACCCCAGGAAAGTTTTAGACAATCTTACTCTTGCTGTACAAAGTTAATCCAGCTGCCAGACTTCACCAGAACAAAATCCTCTTCCTGTTGTCTAAGGGTAGATCTTCCCAGCTTAGTCCTTTGCCACTTGAGAATACTTCTCTCCTGTGTTGTGAATAGAAGCCAAGGCAGAACACAGTCCCTTATCTGCCTGGCTTCCTCCAAGATTACTCCTCGGAGCTCCTCCCAGTGACTCATGGACTCCCCCTCTATATGCCTACTCACTGACCCACATTTGGGGGACAGACCTCTCTGTCATTCCTAAGTGACCAACTATCCCCCATATCCTCCTACTACTGGAATATTCATAATACTAAGGGATAGTGAGGCCTAGTCAAACCTCCATCAACATTCAGCAATAGCACAGAAGACTACTAGGTTCTTCTGTCTGTATAAATATTCTTATTAAAATTAGACCAATTATATACAGTGTTATAGAAAGTATACATTTTTAATTTCCTTTGCAACAACGTGTTCAAAGCAGCCAAACCGGAGAGTTCATTTACCTACCTAGTCTACGAAAGGTATATATAGTGGGCTTCAGTATTTCAAGACACAGTGATTTATGATATTATCATGGGGTCTCACTAACCAGTTTACTATGGGCTTCCAATTCTCCCCCTTTTCTGTTGTAGCAGCTGGACTATGGCACAAAACCCAATTACGTAGAAGCTGGTGGGCAATTCTAAGCCTTAATATCTATTTAGAGGCACTTATGAGCAATGCGATCATTTTGCACTTTTCACACCACCTTTTACCTTCTATTCCTCTCCTATTCATCATAAACTCAGACTGCCATTTCTGTGATGCCTTCAGAGCTTTAATGTGGAAGATTATTCCATCTTTTTGAAACTCAGACCTGGACCTGCATTTTCTTCTCAGTACTACACTTAGCTTCAAATCCATCTATTATAATTTTAACAATTTAATTTGGTTATTCAGATCAATGGAACATTTATAATCATTTTCTGACTTTTATTTCACAAATACTTAAGAATATAGGACACACCATATAGTATAATATGGTCACATAGAGAACAAAACCTGATTCTTCTGGTTTGACTAATTATAACAGAACAATAATAGGTCCACAGTAATGGGCTTACAGTAACACAAATGTATTAAAAACCAGGGTCTTTATTGCATCTGAGTTTCTATTCCTGGATTACAAGTGCTAATTTCATTTCTATTAATCTGTTGAGGTCAACATTTCTACATTCTTGTTTTCAATACTAAGCTCTTAAACCTAATAAGAAGACCTGAAAGTTAACACCACTTTCAAAATATGAAGTATTCATGTTGAACAAGAAATCAGGCCCCCTCTGCATCATCCACCAAACTTAGTTTATCTGCTCATAAGAACTTAAGAACATAAGAATTGCAATACTGGGTCAGACCGAGGGTTCATTAAGCACAGTATTAAGTTTCCAACATTGGTAAATCCAGGTCATAAGTACTGGGCAAGATACCAAAAACTAAATAGATCCCATGCTGCTATAGCACAGTGATAAGTAGTGACTATTCCCTAAGGGGTAGATTTTAAAAGGTTCATGCATGCATCCATGTGCGCACGCTTCCCGGCACGCATACATGAATGCGATCATTTTATAACATGCACGCGTTGGTGTGCACATATTATAAAATATGATATCTGTGCACATATGTGCACCGGGTTTTAACATCCGCGCACCTATGTGTGGGCGGCCCTCGACTCGCTCGCGCAGGGGGTGGAATTTTCTATAGTATGCGCAGCGACACGATCGGGCCTTTGCCCAGTTCGCTCCCAGTCCACTTCAAATAAGAAGCGGACTGGAAGGGAACTTTTCATTACCCCTACCTACCCTTCCTCCCTTTTCCCCTCTCCTCCCCAACACCTAAACTAATCCTAACTAATCCCTTTTTTTATTTCAATTCTTACTTCTGCTCTGGAGGAGCAGTATCTTCCCCAGGACAATGTCTAATGGCATTGTCCTGGCCCATGCCCCCGTCCCACCCCCCACCTAGACCACACCCCCAGCCCGCCTCTTTCAGACAAGCCGGCACTTCGGCGCGTATTGGGGGATACATGAGTGGCCAGGCTCATTCTAAAATGTACACAGTGCGTGCAAGGTCCAGCCACACGCATAACCCCCAAAATTTACGTGCACGGGCCTTTTAAAATTTGGATGTAAGTTTACTTCATTAATACAGTTTATGGACTTCTCCAGGAACTTATCCAATCCTTTTTTAAATACAGCTATGCTAATTGCCTTAACCACATTCTCCAGCAATGAATTCCAGAGATTAATTGTGCACTGAGTGAAAAATAATTTCTCCAATTTGTTTTGAATGTGCTACTTACTAACTTCCACTTGTTTCTGTACTTTTTTAAACAGAAAATAACCAATTTACATTTACCCATTCTATTCCACTCATGATTTTATAAACCTCTATCATATCCCTCCTCAGCCATCTTTTCTCCAAGCTGAATAGCCCTAATCTCTTTAGCCTTTTCTCATAATACCCTTTTATCATTTTGGTCGCCCTTCTCTGTACCTTTTCCAATGTAATTATATCTTGATTGAGATGCAGTGACAAGAACTACACACAGTACTCCAGGTGTGGCCTCAATACAAAGCAATACAGAACCATTTTTACATTCTTCATTTTATTCTCCATTCCTTTCCTAACAATTCCCAACATTCAGTTTGCTTTTTGGACCGCTGCCACATGCTGGGGCAGATTTTATAAATCTGCGCACACACGTACTTTTGTTCGCGCACCAGGTGCGAACAAGAGTACGCGGGATTTCAATTAAAATCCAGGGTCGGCGCGCGCAAGGCTGCCAAAATCAGCAGCCTGCACGCGCCGAGCCATGCAGCCTGCCTCCGTTACCTCCGAGGCAGCTCCGAAATCGGAGCAGCCTCGGAGGGAACTTTCCTTTACTCTCCCCCCACCTTCCCCTCCCTTCCCCTACCTAAACCCCCCCCTGGCCCTATCTAAACCTCCCCCCTACCTCTATCACGAAAGTTACGCCTGCTCAAAGCAGGCGTAACTTTGCGCACGCCGGGCCGGCTGCCGCACTCCATGTTCCGGTCTGGGGGCTGGTCCAGGGGCCTCTGTCACGACCCCGGAACGCCCCCGTGCCGGAACCACGCCCCCGGACATGCCCCCGAAACGCTGCGTCACTCCCGACATGCCCCCGAAATGCCGCATCACTCCCGGCACGCCCCCTGACACGCCCCTCCCATGCAAGCCCCGGGACTTACACGCGTCCCGGGGCTTGTGCGCGCCGCCGAGCCTATGCAAAATAGGCTCGGCGCATGCAGGGAGGGTTTAGGGTAGGTTTTCAGGGGGTACACGCATATCTTACGCGTGTACCCCTTTGAAAATCTACCCCACTGTGCTGAAGAAGTCAAAGTATTGTCCACTACGATGCTAAGAACTTTTTCCTAGGTGTCATAGTGAAACAATACAACACGTATCTACAGTAGAGGTTACTTTTCCCCATGTGCATCACTTGTACTTGTGCACAATAAATTTTATTTGCCATCTGAATGCTCATATGGATCAAAATAAAGAGCAAGATTCAGAAAATGCTAGTTTATGTGACCTTCCTTTGACACTTGATAAATAGTAAGGATAACCTGAATAGCAAATTTGAACATGATGGATTTGTCGTTTATATTTTCAGTTGCTGGCTTCAGTTTAATGTATTCAGATATCATATCATAAGAGATTTCTGAATTGCTATACTCTAGCATACCCCAAAGCATAATTATTTATATCAAAATTACAAACAGATCTTATATTTTTATAGTATTCTACAAATGGAGAATTTGTCATAGAATTTGTTTCTTATATATAAACACTAATCTTAAACATTTTAATTAAAGAAAAAATTTGCAGAATTTTGTGCAGAAACTAGAGACTTTCCCAGAAAGATTTAAAAAATACATCAACACACCAAGCAAGTAGACCAATTGCAATCATCTTAAACTACAATAAATTATTTATATCTTCAATGAATAAACTAGCTTAAAAGCATAAAACAATTTTAAATATATATTTAATATGAGAATTTAACCTTTAGCACTACATTACACAGATAGGTTAAGGGTATCTACTCTTCTTAGGAGGTTAGATTCAAATTCTATAAAGCAAACATTTCAACAGTTACACCTACTTATTATCTAGCACAATTGATATCAGATTTGTCTATTGTCTGCCCTTGGTTGGGTGGAAGGTCTGGGTGAACCAGGGTTGCCCAGGATGAAGAACTAGAATGGTCTCTATGAACTGGTGGCGGTATCAGCAAACATGTGCATGTTTTACAATATACTGAGTTTGATTTATAAATCTGGGTTTTACATGAGCAAGTTATATTTTTTGTGCATAATGTATACGTGCATATGTTTATAAAATAGGCAGGAAAGGAATGCACTTTCAATGCCTTGCAGGTATTTACGTGTGACCAAATGCATGTATGTTGGGGTGGATAGTCATTCACATATATTATAATCTACCTAATATGCGCAGGTTATAAAATACTATAGTAGATCTCCACCAGCCATATATGTGCATATATGGGCCTGCGTGGAGTTGTTTGAAAGTTAGAAGATAACTTTCAAACAACTCCTCACAGCCCCATATATGCACGTTCATGGCCACATGAAGATCTATGACTCAACTGAAGGTTTTAACAGTTATCACAGAATGCTGCGGCTTAGTTATTTCATGTACTCATTTTAATCATATTACCATTGTTTTGAAACAATTACACTGATTATCAATTATTTATAGAGTAACCTTTAAAATTCTAGGGTTGGTATTTAAAACATTAAGGGATGATAAACCACAATATTTGAAAGCTATTCTTTATATTCCAAAGTGATCTTTGCGATCACAAGATCAATGCTTGCTTAGGATTCCAGCAGTTAAAGAAGCAAGATTATTGTCAACAAGAAAGCAAGCCTTTCCTGTGATTGGACCAACATGGAAGAATGCTTTACCTGCTGATCTATAAACTATTATAGACTTAAAAGTGTTCCATAAAAAACTGAAACAGTAATTATTTGAGCAAGCATAGGAATAATTGTCTGTTTTAATTATAATACTGTTTTAATATTTTATTATTTAATATTTATATTTTTTTTTGTTTCGCGCTTAGGCTGCCCATGAGTGAAAAGTGAATTATACGAAATTTGAGGTAAATAAATAAATATATGACCATACTCTGCACTGTAGACATGCCCAGGTATGTACTACCAATTTCTTATCAAGGGGCTCTCACTTTAACCAGTTCCATGCTACGGAACTTTCTTTGGCTCTGCTCAATTCAGTGTTTGCAAGAGCTTTCATAAAATAATTGAATACATTCCCGCCACAGCATATCACCGGAAACACCACAGGTTTACCAAAGAAGCCTTCTGTCCCAAGAATTCTGTGCTGACTGCTGCAGAATCTAATCTCAGGGGAAAATGGCAGAGATGCTGGTGGCACCTTATAGACTAACCAATTTATTCCTGGACAAGCTCATGCTTCAATACATTGATTAGTCTATAGTGTAGTCAGCCTCTTTGTTGTTTTTGCTGCTACAGACTAACATGGCGATCCCTCTGGAAGTTTTCATAACCTCAGGGTGACACAGAAAAATAAGGGGCATTGATTTTAACTAATGTTAGTGCAGCGGTCCTTAGAATAAATGTCATTTGAAAAGGTAATCAAAGTGCAGAATACAATTTGAATTCACACTGAAGTTCTCAAACTATTATCAATGTTATGAGGACCTTATAGTACTTTGCCTTCCAAATAATATCAGTGAAGCATGCAAGATCGGTTTCTTTCATTAAACTGTACACTATCTCTTACATCTTTACACACAAATACACTATTTTTTTACATTAAATTTCCTCTGCTGAAATGCTCCGGAAAAAAAAAAAAGAGCAAACTGTGCCAAAAGATTTAATATGAGCTTGAGCAAAGAAATAATAGATGAGCCAGAATTTTGTATTAACAGCAAAAGCTACTGAGCATATCTGCAAAGAAGATGGAGGATTGTACTTAGTTTGCAGTACTGGGTATGCATTTTCCTGCCTTGAATGCAGATGAAGCAGGCATATTGTAGGGTGTATAGATTTTTAGGTTTTGAATTTGGCATGATAAGATAGCACAGACACCAATAAAACAGCACTGTGGCTACAGTATTTGTCTAAAGTTAGTAGAAGAACTTGGGCCTGGTTTACTAAGCTTTTTTCCCCCTAGACATAGAATGAGAACAAAACCTTAATAAATCAGGACCTTTATCTCTTCCTCTTTCATTCACGACTCATGAATGCCCAGACCAGAAACCAGTATTAACCAATAAGAAGATAATGTGAGAAATTGTTTCTCTGATTACTTCAATGTGGGGGAAAGGTGCTGTCAGAGATATTGTACAGCACATGAACCGAATGGAAATCATTTTTGAATGAATTGGAAGCCAAAGAAGATAACACAGCATTTACCATAAAAGAAAGACTACAGATTTCCTCCTCCATGTGCTATAATTCAAAGGATGCAATTAAATCCCAAGGGGATTTCTACAAGAGATGTGTACGGTCAGGGGTGGGAGTGGAATTTTAATAGTGTGCAGATAAAAAAAAAAAATATTTCCCCCTGAGGATTCCCAGGACCATTGCAAAAGGCTATTTTCAAGTTCTTGCCTTAGATTTATATTCTACAACAGTAAGTAAACTGTCTAGAAGTATGCAGGAAATACAGATTTGTAGTGTGGAATTCCTAAGTCACTCATATGCTACCTTTACTAAGCAGTAACTGAGGATTATGATCACAATGAGATGGTGTGACAGTGCAGGTACCAGTGGACAAATCACACAGTTCACAAGGCTAACACTTTCTTAAATGGGGGGGGGGGGTGTTATTTAAGGGACACTAACGAAAAGGATCAAACAGCCGCTTGCAAAGAAACAGAAGAAAAACCTTCTACTTATGCGTAATATTATGTATACATACAGGCAGCTATTACTTCACAGCCCTTTGCCCAGACTCTTCCTCTCTGGATGTAGGGGCAGATTCTGCCTATCTTTTCCTGCTCATTTTCACTTCCTTTTTGAGGTGGGAATCTGGAGTGCCAGCCCTCACTTCCCTGCAACAATCTAACTCCCAGGACTGTTTTTTAAAAGCATACTTCCCTTTCAGGTATCTATCGCTTTGCCCCCCTGGGAGCTCTTCCGTGTGCTCTCTGGTCCTAGCTGTCTCTCACTATCTGCATCTCTTATGTGGAGTATAAATTCTGTCACAGACGGAAACAACAACAAACAGCTTTATCACATATTAACTCTATAGTTATTCCAGTGAACACAACACTCCAGTTTGGAAGGCTTAAATGTCTGGTTGAGGGTTTCTTTTTGCACTGCCTATAGTATAATGCTAATAAATTGATTTCCGCTATATGCCAATTCATGCTGATATTTCTCCCTTACAGGTTCATTCATCAAAATATGTTATGGCGTTTATGCTCACCATAACGCATGCGTTAACGCCGTAATGCACACAATAGTTAAGGTTGCGTGAGAAGCGAATGCAAATTTTTCAAAGGGGAGGCATTGGGGAGGGGTTTTGATAGGATTAATGAAAATGAGGGGCATTATCGCACATTGCCGGAAATAGCTACACCTTTTTTCCTGGCATTAAGCTGTGAGAAATGCCCAAAATGGCCGTAATGCAATTCGCAATAAAAATTGCATTTTGGGAAGAGAGAGAGAGGGAGCATTTCTGGGATGGCACATATAGTAATCACCTATTTATACTGCTTTAAGAGGGCCAGCTAGTAACTTGAGGTGAGGTTTTGGTGGTGGTGTGGGGATGTGGGGGCCAGTTTTATATACAGAGTGAGATGTATGAACAGTACAGTAGACCTCATTGAATATTTGATATCATTTGGAGTGAGCAAAGTCACACAAAGATGAGATTTCTACAATGTTCTCTTGCCCTAGCTGGATGGACTCTCTAGGGCATGAGAACATTGAAGAAATCTCTTTTTTTTTGTGACTTTCCTCACTGTTTCAACGTTTCACTCTGCATGTAAAACTGGCCCCAAAATTATTAGCTGGCCCTCCTATAGTGAAATAAATAGTTTACTACAATAAAGGCCTTATAAAGACACTCTCTCTCTCTCTCTCTCTCTCTCTCTCTCTCCATGGTGCAGCACATGGTACAATAATTCCTAACCTTTCCTGTTGAGTTCCAAAATTGATTAATTTGCTTAGGTGGGTTGCTTTTAATAGTTTGAAAAGATTTTAATTCATTTTGTGAATGGATGGAGAATTGTTTGCTTGATACAAAAAATATATGTATTGGTGGACATATGGTTTAGAAACCAATTTGAAGGATGTTGAAATTGATTTCTAAACCACCAATCAACTAATCTTAATAATTAATGTAGGATTGATTGGAGTTTATTGTGTTTGATTGATTTGGGGAGCATGTAAATGAGTGTGGCTGGAAAATCAGATGTTTTAATTTCATTTTGACATTGGTGTATATGGTTGATTTGTAAATTTTTGTTTTTTCTTTGACATGATCCTCCTTGATTAGCCTGGTGTTATAAAAGCAGAATGTCCTGAATTTAATTAAATGCCCAAATTCAGGTGACCCCTTTCTAGCCATTACCACTTTTGTGCCTACCTGAACTTTCTATATAAATGTTTCCATCTCTAATTTGCATTTTTCTAATATGTTTATCTGGTACTACAAGGCATAACTTAACCTCTCCAATAACCTTTGTGATGCACACTCTCCATTCTGCCTCCATATGGATCTATTGAGATCTCCCTGCTTCCAGTGCCTTTGTGAAATCTAATTTCTTCTCCTCAATTACTGGTTCATTGCCATGTGATCACACTGCATCAATGAAAAATTAAGTTATGCATGTACGGTGTGCATTTAAAATGCTCTCATTTCTTTTGCTAGCATAATGCAGAGGTTGATCAACAAAGAATATATACAATCCACCACAAATCCTGTCTTCTAGTCTTGATTGGTGATCTTAATTTCAGTCCCATTAAAACTGTGAAAAAGTTCAATACTTTGTTTTGTTCATTGCAGAAAGACTAAATGAATTCTTTGCTTCTGTATTTACTAATGAGGATGTTAGGGAGATACCAGTTCCAGAGATGGTTTACAAGAGTGATGGGTCAGACGAACTGAACCAAATCACTGTGAACATGGAAGATGTAGTAGGCCAGAATGACAAACTAAAGAGTAGCAAATCACCTGGACCGGATGGTATGCATACTAGGGTACTGAAGGAACTCAAAAATGAAATTTCTGATCTATTAGTTAAAATTTGTAACCTATTATTAAAATCATCTATTGTACCTGAAGACTGGAGAGTTGCCAGTGTAACTCCAACATTTAAAAAAGGCTCCAGGGGCGATCCGGGAAACTATAGACCAGTGAGCCTGACTTCAGTGCCAGGAAAAATAGTGGAAACTATTCTAAAGATCAAAATCATAGAGCATATAGAAAGACATGGTTAATGGAACACAGTCAACATGGATTTACTCATGGGCAATCTTGCTTAACAAATCTGCTTCATTTTTTTGAATGGGGTTAATAAACATTTATTTTATTTATTTAAGTTTTTTATATACCAACATTCAAGACGGTGGTCCCATCATGCTGGTTCACAAGAAACAGGGGTGAAACTTTACCATTTAACAAAAGTGCAGAAAAGCAGTTACATATAACAAGGAAAACAATAACTTGGAATTGTGGATAAAGGTGATACCTTTATCCACAATTAAACATGTGGATAAACATGTGGATAAACACAATTAAACATGTGGATAAACATGTGGATAAACATGGATAAACATGTGGATTAAACAATTAAACATGTGGATAAACATGTGGATAAAGGTGAACCAGTAGATGTAGTGTATTTGGATTTTCAGAAGGCGTTTGACAAAGTCCCTCATGAGAGGCTTCTAAGAAAACTAAAAAGTCATGAAATAGGAGGCGATGTCCTTTTGTGGATTACAAACTTGTTAAAAAAACAGGAAACAGAGAGTAGGATTAAATGGTCAATTTTCTCAGTGGAAAAGGGTAAACAATGGAGTGCTTCAAGGATCTGTACTTGGACTGTTGCTTTTCAATATATTTATAAATGATCTGGAAAGGAATACGACAAGTGAGGTTATCAAATTTGCGGATGATACAAAATTATTCAGAGTAGTTCAATCAGAAGAAGATTGTGATACATTACAGGAGGACCTTGCAAGACTGGAAGATTGGGCATCCAAATGGCAGATGAAATTTAATGTGGACAAGTGCAAGGTGTTGCATATAGGGAAAAATAACCCTTGCTGTAGTTACACAATGTTAGTTTTCATATTAGGAGCTACCACCCAGAAAAAGATCTAGGCGTCATAGTGGATAATACTTTGAAATCGTCGGCTCAGTGTGCTACAGCAGTCAAAAAAGCAAACAGAATGTTAGGAATTATTAGGAAAGGAATGGTTAATAAAACGGAAAATGCCATAATGCCTCTGTATCGGTCCATGGTGAGACTGCACCTTAAATACTGAGTACAATTCTGGTCGCCGCATCTCAAAAAAGATATAGTTGCGATGGAGAAAGTATAGAGAAGGGCAACCAAAATGATAAAGGGAATGGAACAATTCCCTATGAGGAAAGGCTGAAGAAGTTGGGGCTGTTCAGCTTGGAGAAGAGACGGCTGAGGGGGGATATGATAGAGGTCTTTAACATCATGAGAGGTCTTGAACGAGTACTTGTGAATCGGTTATTTACACTTTCAGATAATAGAAGGACCAGGGGGCATTCCATGAAATTAGCAAGTAGCACATTTAAGACTAATCAGAGAAAATTATTTTTCACACAACGCACAATTAAGCTCTGGAATTTGTTGCCAGAAGACGTGGTTAGTGCAGTTAGTGTAGCTGGGTTTAAAAAAGGTTTGGATAAGTTCTTGGAGGAGAAGTCCATTAACTGCTATTAATCAAGTTTACTTAGCGAATAGCTACTGATATTAATTGCATCAGTAGCATGGGATCTTCTTGGTGTTTGGGTAATTGCCAGTTTCTTGTGGCCTGGTTTGGCCACTGTTGGAAACAGGATGCTGGGCTTGATGGACCCTTGGTCTGACCCAGAATGGCAATTTCTTATGTTCTAATGTTCAAAAGCAAAGCCTTGCAAATTTATGATTTTTCATTCAAATACTTAGCAAATATACCACAAAATCCTGCTGAATGAATGACACAGTACCCAAGCTTATTTTAGCATAAAACAATGAGCTTGTCTGCTGTCAAAATTGATAAAAAAAGAGAAAGCAGCTGTCTAGAAAACATTTTTTAAGTTTGGGAGCCCACAATGTAGCTCAAAATAAAATGTAACCAGCAAGTATGTGACAGATTTGTTTGGGATATTTTGTAATAGAAGTCATAAGTCTCACTACATTTACAATGAACATTGAGATTGTAAATACTTTTATTATTTATCTTGTATACACAGTACCAATAACGTATTTCTGTATAGGGACATTGCACAATACTGTCTCTGCCCTTAAAGAGTACTGTATACAGTCATGCAACAATTACCCAGTTAGTGTTGAGTAAACAGAAGTCAATTAAAAAAAGAAAAAAGAGTAATGCATACACATCAATAGAACCTATTACTGAGGTATGCCGACTATGGCTTAGAAATCCTTTTCAGGTCCTGTCATTGTGGCCTGTAAAAAATGCCATACAAAGGGCAATAATCAAAATGATTTATGCAGACACATTTTTGATACAAGTGTAAACTCATGGGTGGATTATTGACTACCTATTCACTTTCTCTGAGTGAAAGCATAAACATGTTCACTGTGCAATACTTTTCATTGCCCAAAAAATGGATGGAGATAGGTTGTGAAAGGCAAGTTATGCATGGAGAATGCATAATTCAGTCCTTGTGCATAAATTGTGGTTCATACTTTGAATGCCAGCCAACTCCCCACAGCCCCATGGTCACTTTCATTATTCCCCTCATAATTCCTAACTCACCTTTGCATGGCTTATAGCATCTGAAGGAAAAATCTGAAGAAAGAGCTTTGGCCTAGTCTGCCAACTATAGCCACAATATTTTGAAAAAAAAAAAAAAAAAAGCCAGAGGCAAGAAAAGCCAGGTAGGTCATGACACCTGGCTGCCTGAGGACTGAGATCTAAGGATGTGGCTGCTTCTTCATCTCCTCCCCCTCCCCCCCCCCCTTACCATCCCCCTCTTCTCTATCCCTCTTCTCCTATTCTCTCTCTCTCTGCTTCATTCTGAAATGTTAGATGTAGCAGCCAAAGCACCTACACTTTAACCCACAAACTGCCTTCAGGCAGCCAGTGACTTTTTTAGTTTCTACAATCTATTCTTAATATCTGCTCTGCATTGGGTAACACATTTTTTGGCATTGGCTGGTGGTTGCTGAATGAGATATGGTTTAGTGACTAGGGTAATAACGTTGGCATGCCTATGTGGCATTGGTGCCACTAGATGGCGTGTGGATAACAGCAGAGTATTGAGAAATATTCTTGCTAATAGGTTGTATGTTTAACACTGAGAATTCCCCAGCACCTTTAAGGTCAAGTGCAGGGCAAAAGGTTTCTCAAAGGGTGGCTATCTATCCTCTAACACTGAGAAATTTCTGGAGAAAAAAAGGTCCCAGGCAGGATGGAGGGTGTGCGGGCTATTAAGATGACAGACAGGGCGGCCCAGCACAATAAGGGGAATGGTTTTAGAGGGGGTATAAAACATGTTTTCCATGTGGAGGTTGCAGGATAAGAAATGGGAAAGAACTGAAAGGGATGTAGAGTTGGTAGCAGGTTCTTTTCCCCTGTGGGAATTGAACTGGAGTTTCATGAGATGTTTCCGAAAAAAAACCCCTGAGGAGTGGCAGAAGTGAAAACAAGTTGGAGACACAGACCTGGATACTGGGGTTGGAGGAGGCTTACCTGTGGGAGCTTCAGCACAGGGTGAAGGAACTACTCCTGCCAGGAGAAGGGGGGGATTAGGCCTGGATCCAATCCTGGTGGCTGTGCGTAACTGATACTTTGTTCTAAAGAGACTTTAATAAATCCCGGAGCCACACAGAGGGTCTGGGGAGGGGAAGAAGAGGAAACTGGGAGTGAAGCAAAGGCACTGGGAGCAGTGGCTTGCGGGTTTGACTCTGCGCTACCTTTCTGGGGTACCCAGCTAAGCCCCTTTGTAGAAGTGTGAATTTGGGGGTTCTGTTGGGGCCTTACCCCACTAAACTCCGAAGTGAAGGGACAGTGAAATTCTATTCCTGGGACGACAGCTACCCTGGCAGGGAAAAGGAATTGTGACATTCTGGTGAACTAATGAACTGTTTTATTGTTAGTGATTTTGGAGCTAAGAAAATTGAGTGGTCTGCATTCGGAACTGTTTGCTGACTTTCAACATTTTGGCTACTAAATTGACTTGAACTACAAATTTGTTGTCCCTGTTATTTTTTCTGAGCTGATTCATTTATAGTAAAGAGTTTATTTTTGGAGCAAAAGTATTAGGAACAGCAATGTCTTTTTTAAAGGTGTCTTCTTCCCAGGTCGGCCTTTCAGATGGATCTGCCCCAAACTCATGACCTGAGAGTGTTCCCCACCCTGGCAGAGCTATCCCAGTGTCCCCATGGCTGGAAAGGTGACCCGCTGGGAAGATGGTGTTACTCTTATGCATGCATTTGCATTCCTTCTTGCTCGTTAGCATGCTGCACTTTAGTGTTCACACACCAAGACGGTAAATTTGAAAGCGGCATCCTGGCACACACAGGTATGCGTTTATTGGTCTGCGCCCAAGGATGCATTCATTTTATAACATACATGCGTATACGTGTGCATCTTATAAAATAGCCTGGACCCATGTGCATGTGTACTGAATTTTAAATGGACGCGGGCATGTGCGTGCAAATTCCACATCGATCGCAAAAGGGACCCGCGCCGACTCCATTCGCCATTTTCCCAGTTCGTTCTCCGTTTGCCCAGTTAAGGGCTAGGACTTCCCAGCCCCTCTTAGTTTAATAGGCTCCCCTCCCCTCTGTTAGCCCCGACCCTTAAAACCCCGCTGATTTACCAAAACCTTTTTTGTTCTAAAACTTACTCTCCATCCATAGCAGAAGTAAAGTTACACAGCCGGGAGCCCCTGGCACATGCTAGTGTGCGTAAGTATTTACGCGCTCATCTCTTGGCCAGGCACCGACATGCCCACACTCCGTCCCCGACCACGCCCATGCACCTCCCCTTTCTGTAAACTTTTTATTCGTGCACCCAGTGGGAGATGTGCGAGCAGTCAGGTGGCTTTTAAAATCTACTAGGCGCATGCCGGGCTGACTTGTGCATACGCCTCCTGGTTTTGGCACGCGCCAGGCTTTTAAAATTCATTGTCAAGGCTTTAGTGGGTGCCTCAGCAGGTATTGCTAAGGCTTTTGTGGACGTGGTATTATTTATTGGGTACAAGAAAATGGTTTTGCCTGTGGCTCATTTCTTTATGGGCTTTATTGAAATGGCCCTTTGTATAGGTAAATTTTTACGACAGTGCCTAACTACAAGGTTACACAAAATAATCCACTTCTCAAATGAGCAAACTGTGGACGAGATTCATCATTCCCTGCGGAGCTGCCGCGGTAAAGGGGACGGAGGGGCGAAAAATGGGGCAGGAGGGCGCTAGTGGGCAGCCGGCAGCATGACGGCAGTGCCGCCCGCTATTGCCCCTAGAGCGCCACGCTAAAAGGTGATGCTATTTCCCACGCTACTGCCGGTGATAATGTCCAAAACATTATTGCCGGCAGCGGTGCTGCCACCCCATTTCCCTAAACCCCTCCCAAACTCCTCCCTAACTCCACCCCTTCCCCTAATTTTAATGTTATCTCCGCGATAATGAGCTATTGCACCTTAGAAAATGACCCTATGTGTTTGAATATCAAACTGTTATACACCTACGTGGGAACACTCCAGGTTTGACCTGGAGATTTAAACATTACAACAAAATCTCTGGGTTGGTTCTCCAGAGACCACTGTTTATTTTGTTTTTTAATTTAGTTCATGTTCATTTATAGCTCAAGACAAGTTATATTCAGGCACAGCAGGTATTTCCCTGTCCCCAGAAAGCTTACAACCAAAGGGTCATTTACTAAGCTGTGTTAGGGCTTTATTGCATAGCAAACAGCATTTACTGAATGGTAAATGCTTTAATGCACGGGTAATGTGTGGCATTTCAAACATCGCATGTTATCTTTCCACCTGAAAAGTTGGCACAATGAGAGTATTAACATGAGCTGATTTGTGTGCATATATAAATGGGGGAAATAAGATGCAAATCAAACAACACAACCTGCCTCCAACTTTCCAAGCTGCACTGATTGCTTGAAAGTTAGTTACACCCCAAGAGGTGCAGCTACCTTTCTCCAGGAGTGGAACATAGCATGCGTTCTTCTGCTCCTGATTGTTGTGTTTCAGGGGCGAGTGCTGCATCATTCTTACCCTCCCCAGTGGAGTGGCAAAACCTCAGCGGGGGGGTCTAATGATACCCCCTCTCCTACCTCCCCACCACCCGCAGGGGTGGCCAAAGTTGTTAAAAGTAAAAAAAATAAAGTGTACGGTTTGTGGTGGCAGCCCCTCCCCCCTCCCCATTATTACACCCCACCCTCTTATATGAGAAACTGGCAGTTCCCAGAACTCTTTCGGTCCCCTTAATCCTCCCAAGTCCCACATTCTGGACCCAGGCCCCTGCCCCCTCCTGCGCTTGGCCCTTGTAAATAAAAAAAAGTTACATTTTTGAAAGCCCTCAAACTCTGACCCCCTTCCGACCCCCCCAACCCATCCTCTGAATCCCACCCACCTCACTGTAAGTTCCTGATGTCGAGTGGGGGCAGCAGCCAAAGTCCTTTTCTTCCTGCCCCAAGGGGGGCCATTTTCCAAAATGGCATTGGTTGACCCCTCACCTTTCCTGGCCCAGGCTAAGAAGCATAAATCAATCAAAAATGGTTCTTACAGGGAAGGAAGAAAGGACATTACTGCTGCTCCCACCAGACTTCAGGGAGTTGGGGGAAGGTAGGAGGGGGATCCTGAAGTTGGGCTGGAGGGGAACGCATCTTTGGGGAAATATAGGGGCTTCGTAAGGGGGGGGGGTGGAGCCTAAGAGTACAAAACTTTCACTTTTTTCACCACAAGAGCCCAGTGCAGGGGGGGGAGGGGTTGCAGGTTCCTTTGCTCACTAAACCACAAGGTTTTATTTTGGATTCAGGCCTTGGGGGGAGGGAGGGTGAAGGCGATCCATAGGGAGTGCCAATTCTTTTTTAAACAAAGGGGTGGGGGCTGGGAATAGTGAGGCTGGGCCCGCTACCACAACTTGTACGCTTTTTTCACATCTATCAAGTTAGGCCACCTATTTTATCACTGGGGAAAATATCACGGATTGTGGAAGCTGCAGCCCACATCACTAGCACTGCTGTCAGAGCAACGCAAGGCCCGGGCAGCTCCTGGCTCACCCTTGGGGTTGCCAGTGGATTGGTATGGCGGTGGATGGGCTGCCAGTATGATGGGCAGGAAGGAGGGGACCCAGAGCCAGCCTTTTGCTTTAAATATCTTTGGGATACCTTGAACCAGCAAGGCCCACAACAATTTAACATTACTTTGCAGGCTGGAGCATTGGGTGCTAGGCCTCCACATTTTTTAAATTATTTTGGGGGGGGTGGAAAGGGATTAGTGGTTTCTGGCCTCCAGAGGTACTTTCATAATTTATTTTTTTTAAACTAACCAGTTACATGCTTAAAGCCAAATGTTAAAAGCCCGGCACGCGCAAAAACCGGGGGATATGCGATTGGCCGGACCGTGTGCCCGCGCCGAGCGCATTTTAAAAACAGCCCGGCTCTTGATACGCGCGGAAGAGCCAGACTCGGCAAAAGGGGCGGGCTGGGGACGGTGTCTGGGCGGGCGGGGATGGGAGGCCGAGCAGGACAGCAGCCATTAGGCCCTGTCCCGGGGAAGCGCACACCAGCAGCCGGCTGGCGTGCAGAACTTACTTCAACTCATCTGAGGAAGTAAGATCTAAAACAAAAACATGTAGGTGGGGTTTAGGGGGAGGGGAGGAGAGGAGAGGGGAGGGGAGGGGAAAAGGGAGGAAGGCTAGATAGAGGGATAGGGAACTGGAAATGGCCGTATCGCATCGCCATGCAGTTTTCTTTACCCCCCTTGTACGTGCGAGACGCCACCCGCGCGCATAGACACGCAGCAATATAAAAGTCAGCACGCACATGGACGCGTGCACATGTTTTAAAATCTACCCCTTAATGTAGCCAGGTAAGTCTACAGTTACCCAGATAACTTTAGAGCTGCTCTCCACCATGACTCGACTTACCCGGCTAAATGATATTCAGTGCTACCAGACTAAGTTAAAGGCCTGCCCCTGGAATTCTTCCACACTAAATCTCTTTTTCCCAACTAAGTTTAAGTCGAGTAATGACTTACTTGGCTAAAACATAGCCAGTCAATAGGGGTAGACATTTACTCCTCAGGGTTGTCTGGCTGAGTCCAGAAATAAATCAGCCAAATCCTTTGTGTACTTGGACCTTCTTATTGCTGCCACTCTGCTGTACCCCGAGAAGCCTGCCCCCCCTCTCTTTCCAAGCATTTCAAATTATCCAAAGGGCCAGACATGCTCAGCCGACTCAGAGGTGGGGAAGACATCGGTGATTTGAAATGTCCTATGTGGTCCTTCTCTTTAAAAGCTTGGGGAACCCTGCATTAAAACATCACAGCGCAGAAGGCCAATATTTTTTTTCAGAGGCTATATTCTGCCTTCCCCGCCATGCTGGAAGGAGGAAGGCCCCCAGGCGAGGCAGTAGAGCTAGCAGCGACATAAAACTGGCATTTCATCCTGACATTTGGTGCAGGAAAGTAACAATGAGATCCAACCGATGATTTGCATTACACTTTCTTCCTTTTCCTCAATGCTGCTTTCTTCTTGTGCACACCTTGCACTCTACTTGTAAAAGGAAAGAGCTAATAAAATATAAATCAGAAGTAAAAGAAAAGTGATGTGGGAAGCAGAGCAGTATACCAACAATTTTGAAGCCCCGCTGAAAAATCCGAATGCCTTAATATCTGCCCTTTTCAGTCATGCATTTGCAAGCTGTGGAGAGGCCATCTCTATGTAAATCTGTCAGCTAATTTCAAGAAGGTTGACAGGATAGTCGGGAACTGACAGTTTGTTCCCGATAATTCATCAGCACCTATCCTCTTAGTACTGCAAATGCTATTCCTGCTATTTAAAATATCAACATATTGGAATTTATCTCAGGCTTCTCAAAGTCAGGATGCCACGAAGGAGCCAAACTGCTAATCTGTGCAGGGTATCTACTTTCTGAAAATCTCCTCTGACAGAAAACATTACGTATGTACCTGACGGAATCCGGTTCAAACTGCTCGACGAGAGCAGAAGTTTTTAAAATAAATAAATAAATGAATGAAAGAAAATGCTCATCCTGTTAACCACCAAGTCATCAGAAAGCTGCAGTTTACAAAGGGAATGTTTCCTGCCTATAATAAATCCATTTCAAAATACAATCCGGAGAAAATGCCACTTTGTTTTTCTGAACTTGGAAAGAAATGCAAGCCTTTTTCAGAACACGGAGGTGCCAAGAAGCCACTCACCAACGAATTGTTATTAGTTAAAACTGATACACCATGGTTGTTCTCATTTAAAATGCTAAAATATATTTATTTACAAAAGTGAAGCACAGTTTTGGATTAAAGGAAAACTTTCATGCATCTGCCCCATAGACGATATGTATCACTAAAGCTTTACGTGCCTGGCATCTCTTCTACATTATTTTCTCTAAAGGGAGCTGTAAATGGAATTCATGTGAAATGTATTTTCCAGAAGCTACAAAAATATGTCAGATACCGCTAATACTGAACTACAAATATACAAAGAAAAAGGTATAAATCCCAAAAGAACATACTGTTTTAAACAAACTTGATATCAAAATAACTCTGGGCGAACGATCTTATTTTGCAATGAGGTGTAAGCAAATTCAAAGTGCAATGCACAAATTAATATCATGTTTTAGTTTGTTCATCTCATTTTTATTATTTTTTATTGTACTATCCTAACAATTTGGCAAAAGTATAATAAGAATAATACTGATCTTTATTCTATACTCTGTTCCTATGCTAAAATCCACTCAAATGTCTTTCATTACCCGATTATTGAGGCTTATTTTTTGGCAGACTCACCACCTTCTTCAGAAATCATGACAAATCTTTTGATGTTAATGCTTCAACACATACTGTATTTAAATGCTTCAACGCATGTTAATGCTTCAACGCATACTGTATTTAAAAAATGGCCGCCCTCAAATGACTCCTGTATCTGATCTCTCCCTTCAAGCAACTCCTTCTCCAAACATCCCTCTGGCCTAGGTCAGAGGAAACATTTTCCTTTGGGTCCTGAGCAATCAGTTGATGACAACTGGTGGGAAGAGAGGCAGACTGAGGACAGAAGCGCCATTTTTCTCTTGGGTAGATTCAGTGATGGGAGAGGAGAGAAAAAGCAGTGACAATCTCCACTGTCCCTCACCTCCTCTCATGGCTGGTTTTCAGCTTGTGATCTTCGTTAGTAATGCAATGGCATTAGTAAAGAACGTCAGCACTGAGCCTCCGAGCTAGTGCAGCAGCCCCTGTCCCACTACATACAGGGCTTTCTGTTACCACAGAAACTGGGACCATTGCAGGGCCTGTGAGAGTCTGCTGGCTCAAGGACCCCTGCTGACTTCCACTACTAATGCTATGGTGTCCGAAGAGCACCACTGTTTGAGGCCCTTGTGACTCCAGCTGAAAGTCTGGGAGGCCCTGGCCTAATCAAAACCTGCTTGTTACTTGGAAGAGTACAGTATGACTTTCTGAACTTCCTCCTCAGTTATGTGCTACTACTTCTTATCATTTCTACAGCGCTACTAGACATACACCATCCCAGCTGCCTTTTTTAGCTGTACGAAATAGATGAGTTTTGAGATATGTTGAAAGTAAATGGAATCTGTTTCCATGGAGCTGGATGAAATCAAGATCCATATAGAGATATGCCCTTGCCTTGATTTGGAAATCAAATGTGCGAATCTCTAATCTCCAGTGGGTCAAACCTACTGGGGAATGCTGAACCTGATTGATCAATTGTTTTCTTCTTCTTCTTGAGGGGAAAAAAGGCTTCATAAAATCAGGCACATTATTTAGTAAACATGTGTGCAGAAAGGAAGACATTTTAAGACAAATATATACGAAAAATTTCCATTTTCTTGGTGTTAGAATTCTTTCAGGGGCCTTTCATTTATTTTACAATTTTATTTTTTTCTATGAAAAATTGAAGAGAATAGAAGAATCTTCTGCTTACACCTGCACTAATTTTGTTTGTGCAGGATGGGAGATAGGGTTGACTTTTGATTGCTTCTTTTAAAGCTCTTATCTTTTCTTTGTACTGAAGCGCACCATTGTCATTCACCTGTCAATGTAACCACTAACTCACTAATCAGTGATGGGAACTGCAACAATTTGATAAAGAGTAATTAGGTTTGCCTGTCGCATTTAAATAGATTGGACGGCTAGAGCTAGTCAGGCTGTCTAAAGTATTAGTGCATGTAATGTGAGACACAAGTTTTGGAATTTACTCCATCCAAATGTATAATTGTATAGCTGCAAATTTATAGCCTGCTATTTTGGTCAAAATCCCTTACAGTATGGGCAATCAAGATATCATTGTATATTTTTTCCTTCTTTCTCACAACTGGAAGGATAAGATCAACAAGAACTTGGGACTCATTATACATGAGAACATTTTAGAAGAGAATAAAGTACAAGTTTATATCTTGCAATTCTAAAGAATTGGACCCTGAACTATTCCAGAATTGCGTAACCTTATTACAGGTCAGTTGGACTAGAATTGCATAACCTTATTACAGGTCAGTTGCCATATACAATAAAAGCCCCATTATCTGGCATTCAACCAACCGCCAAGCTGAACTAGCTGGCATCTAACAGTGGGCCTTTTATTTTTTTTTTTATGTTGCTAAGAATGTTAATCAACATTAAGAAGCACAGCAGCTTTTCTCTGCTCTGTTCTCTGCTCTGTCCACTCCTGCATCACCCTCTCCCTTCCTGTTCCCTGCAATCTGTTGCCTGGGACAGGAAACAGGGGGGCTCTTAGGTAAGGGGCATATTGGATTAACCATTGGACTATTCTTCTATGCATGCTGGATATAGCTGAATTATAGCCGTCTATACTATGTTGTATTAATATTGCAATTATGTAAATGTGCGTATGTGTGGTGTATATGTTAAATTGTAATGGGTACTATATTCTCCTGATCAATAAAAGAATGCAGGCTGGAAGGAAAATCTGGGAAGGAGATCCAGTAAGTAAAAGAGGACAGATATAAGAGTCAGACTCCAACTCCCATAAGACACAGGAGTTCTGGAGGGGGAGGAACTACCCAGGCTTTACCTCATTGAGGGGAGGAGAGAGCCCAGGTGTGGGGGGAGAAGGTTGAGAGCTTATCTGAAGCAAGGGCAGGGCAGGAAAAGGAAAGAGTTCTGTTAAAACCAGGAGGAGACAGAGGAGATGGAGGAGGAGGTGTTGGACCAATCCTGAGAATGAGCCTGAGTCAATGGACCCGGGAGATGAGTGGTGGAGACCCACTCCAGAAGAGGAGTCTGCAGGTTAGGAGCTTTAAGTGAACACTGCTGTAGGTCTCAGTCCTAGGTGGTAGAGGAAGCAACTGTGAGCAGCCTGCATGAGGATGAAGGCAAGAGTGGCTTTATTACTACACGATTTCTGGACTGTTGCTGGAACTATGTTTGCTTAAGCTCAGCTCACCAACTAGGGTGAGGGAACTCAAATCCATAAGTGTGACACCCTGGATAGAATGGGGTGAAAATAGGCAACAGAGATTGAAGTAGCTGGCCTGGGGAGCCTCCAAGGAGAAGTCGGGCAGCAGGACCGTGGAGAACCACGCCCAGAGACTCAACCAGAATTTCAGTTTCTTATTTAACTAGAGAATCCCAGCCGGATATATTCACAACAACTGTAATGATGTGTTAGTGCTATGCCAATTCTACTTTAAAGGTCACAATGTAAACGTCTGTTTTGCAGCAATCAGTCACAACACGAGGCATTGCTGCTCTCCATTTCCCACATGAGAAAGAGAAGAATGCTTCTCTCTCCCAACACCTTTGCCTGCAAGAAAATCTTAAGTTGATGAGAGGGCAGTTCTGTCTTCTATTCCCAAAAGACACAAAACAATGCTTTCCTACAACACAGTCAACATTTCTGCAATAAGCTGCTAACATAGCTATGAATGAGATATAGAGCTATTACTGTATAGAAAGAATTTTTTGTTTTCCACAATGCTGAAGATATGGACAGAACAAACGAAAAAGCCCTGCAAACTGTATAAACAAAGGGCCCTAAATCCCCAAGTAGTCAATTAATTCCTATTTTTTTAAAAAGTAGGTATGTAGGACCTTAGATGCCAGTCTCAAAATGTACTATTTTGGGACGTAATTGATCTTTGATCCAATTTAATGCTTTTTTGGAAATGTGTTTTAGTGTGCGGGTGCCATATAAAACATGTTCACATGTAATTTTAAAGCATTGCTTAGTTCCTGCAATTGCTGTTTCAATTGAACGAAACTCCTAACACAGTGCTGTGTTTCAATGTTCTTTCTGCATCAGGGGGTGTCCTCGAAAGACGAAACACAGCACTGTGTCGGGGGTTTCGTTCAACTGAAACAGCAATTGCAAGAGCTAAGTAAAGCATTAAATTGGACCCAAAAACAATTAAGTCCCAAGATAGTACATTTTGAGACAGGCATTTAATGTCCTATATACCTAATTTTTTAAAAATAAGAATTGCTTGACTACATGGGGATTTTGCATTTCATTAGGGTGAGCACAAAATAGCATTCAGCAAACAGGAAATGGAGTAACTAGGATGAATTATATTTGCATATTCAGAATGAGGAAGAAATATTTTAACTACATATTGTGTATCAGCAATGCCTTGTTTTAACTTTGATGGGCAAGAAGCACAATACAATATTGTGCTAATATTTTCTCAGGGCTAATTTATAAATTGCAGCATTCAAAAAAAACATAGGCTTTTGTAAGAACATAAGAAATTTCCATACTGAGTCAAACCAAAGGTCCATCAAGCCCAGCATCCTGTTTCCAACAGTTGCTACTCCAGTTTACCTGGCAGGTAACCAAACATTAAATACATCCCATCCTACTAATGCCAGTAATAGCAGTGGCTATTCCCTAGGTCAACTTGACTAATAGCAGTTTATAGACTTCGCGTCCAGGAACTTATCCAAACGTTTTTTAAACCCAGCTACACTAACTGCCCTAACCACATCCTCTGGCAAAAAATTCCAGAGCTTAATTATGGGTTGGGTGGAAAAGACTTTACTGAGCTATGTTTTAAATGTGTTACTTGCTAACTTCATAGAGTTCCCCTTAGTCCTATTATCTGAAAGAATAAATAAACAGTTCATATTTACCCGTTCTAGTCCTGTCATGATTTTGTAGACTTCTATCATATCAGCTGTCTCTTCTCCAAACTGAACAGCCCTAACCTCTTTAGCCCTTCCTCATAAGAGAGCCATTCCATCCTCTTTATCAATCTGGTTGCTCTTCTCTGTGCCTTCTCCAGTGCAACTATTATCTTTTTTGAGATATGGCGATCAGAACTTCATACACTGTTGTCTCACCATGGAGCGATATAGAGGCATTATGACATTTTCCATTTTATTAACCATTCCTTTCTTAATAATTCCTAACATTCTGTTTGCTTTTTTGACTGCTGCAGCACACTGAGCCAATGATTTCAATGTATTATCCACTGTGACACCTAGATCTTTTTTCCTGGGTGGTAACTCCTAATATGGAACCTAACTTTGTGTAACTACAGTATGGGTTATTTTTCCCTCATGCATGTAGCCTAGGAATGTGCAGGAGAAAAAAAATTGTTTTCATTTTCGGTTTGTTTTCAGGAGGTTTTTTTCTACAAATTTCTGTTCGTTGATTCATTTTCATTCGTGAGAAAAAAACGAATCAACTATTAAAAAAACAACCAAAAAAGGCCAAAAAAAGGAAGATTTACCCGGTCCAGTGGGGATCTGCTGGCTTTGGCCTAGGTCCAGGCTGAAGCTTTGACCTTGTGTAGGCCAAGGTCACTGCAACCTTGGCCTGCACAAGGCTGAGGCTTCGACCTGACCCAGTGGTCAAGTCCTGACATCTGGACCTCGGCTGGAGGCCTGGACCTGGGCCTGATACCACGACCTGGCCCAGAGGCCCGGTCCCAGTGCTGGGGCCTTGGCCCGGACCCAGACCTGAACCCATGACCTGACCTGGAGGCCCAGACTCAGGCCTGAAAATGCGACCCGACCTGAAGACCGGGTCCTGATTCTGGGGCCTCAGCCTAGGACAACATCACGATCCAACCCAGGAGCAGGTCCTGATTCCAGGGCCTTGGCTCGGACCCAGACCCAAATCAGTGAATCAACATGGAGGCTGGGTCCCAATGCCAGGGCGTCGGCCTAGGTCTAGGTCTAGGCTCATGGCTGAGGCCTCGCCTAGTACGTAGACAGAGCCACAAAGCAGGAGCTGCGGCCTGGGTTGATGCTGGGGTCTCAGCAGAGGCATGGGCCAATGCTGGGGCCATGGCCAAGACCCCCAAAAATTAAACTTGAAAAACAAAAACTTACCATATTCATCGGGTACCCAATGAAGGCCAATGGCACGGACACCCTGTCACGTGGTAAGGACAAAGGGCCATCGTCGCCATCTTTTTTTTGTGTGTTATATGTTTTTATTGGGTTTTTAGAAAATCCAAACAATGATCAACACGATGTATAACTGACTCAGTATACCAGAACAGTAAATATAGAAATGCTTTCAGAACTGCCCATAAAGGTAAAATTAACATTCAGCATAAGGTAACATCATCTGAAAAATCCTAAATGTCACATACTTCGCATGTTATCGTCGCCATCTTTATGAATGGCAGCCGATGGCCCGAGAACGGGAGATCGCTCCCAGGACCACCACTAGACCACCAGGTAATTTTAAAATGTTTTGGGGGGCTCGGGAGGGTGGGGGAAGCTAAGGGGTCATTTTTAAAGGGTCGGGTGGGTTGTTTTTTTTATCGGGCCATCGGCGCCATTTTTGAGTGGCAGCCAAAATGGCGCCGATGGCCCAAGAGCGGGAGATCGGTCCCCGTGCCCCCACTGGACCACCAGGTACTCGTAAAAAGTTTTGGGGGGGGTTCGGGAGGGTGGGGGAAGGTAAGGGGTCAATTTTAAAGGGTCGGGCCTCACTATCGGACCACCAATCAGATTTTTTTCTCCCTCTAGCCGAACCCGATCATTAAGACGATCGGGCACACGATTCACATCCCTAGAAATAAGGCAAGCAGAATGTAAGCATAGTCCAGCAGATTCTGAGTGCTGATGCTTCATGTTCAGATCCTAGATACAGTCCCTTCCCTGGGCTGACCAGTGCTGTAAGGGCTCACAAGGGACAGTGAGGTTCTTCAATGACATCTACTGCTTGACAGAAAGGTTCATTTGCATTGGGATAAAGTGGGAGCAGCCATGGGATGTGTCCCCCTTACAGAGGATTGCCACTGTCATCACTGAGCTCCAGGAAGGTGGGTCAGGTTCTAGCAATGCTAGTTTGAGATTTTGCTCTTCAGCAGTTATATTGCACCAAGCACATTGCTAAAAACAACTATACAAGTGTAAGATATATATTGCTATCAGTCAATAATAATTATACTTACAACTAATGCAATGTATTTCAATTCTAAGGAAATGTATTTTCTTGAAAATCAATCAATACTTTTTTAATCAGATAATAAGAGAGCTGAGACAGTACATGTCTAGCAGTGTTTATAGACATGATAAGTAGTAGTAGTATTAGCAGAAACCCATATATAAAGGCTGATGGTGCCTCTCTTCCTGATGGCAAGCAGGTTCAGCTTAGGATAAAATACTTGAAAAGAAAATCAGTGAACACATCATAAGGTCTCTTCTATTCTCTTCCCAATCCTTACTAGAAGTCCCCTCTCCTCGTGTAGCCCGACTGGCAGTATATTGCAAAAGAACTTTCTCCATAGCAGGTCCTTCATTCTGCAATTCTCTCCCTCTATCTATACATCTATTTAAGCACACTAAAGAATTTTAAAAGACCTTAAAAACATACGGGTAGATTTTCTAAACTGTGCGCGCACGCACACACGGACGCACCAATTTTATAACGTGTGTGCCGGCGCAGGCATGTTGTAAAATATGTGGGCCGCCACACATGCGCCAGATTTTATAATCCGCGTGCATATGTGCGGGCGGTGCGCGCAAGGGGGGTGACTTTCGCAATTTCCGTACAGCGACGCATTTGGACGGTCCCGAGTTCGCTCCCAGTCCGTTCCAGTTAAGGAGTGGACTGGAAGGGAACTTCCCTACCCCCCTATCTAAACTCCCTCACTCTTCCCCTCTCCTCTCCACCCCCTAAACCCTACCTTTTTTGTTTTTTTCTTTGTTTCCCAACTTACTTCAGCTCCTGAGCTGAAGCCAGCCGGCGCACAAATCTTCGGGACAGCTAACAATGGCATTGTCATGCCCCGCCCTTCCCTGCCTCCAGGCCTGCCCCTTGAAAAGGCCCGGGACTTATTCGCCTACCGGCCTTTACATGCATAGCTGGGCCTCTTCAAAAATTCGCCCGGTGCACGCAAGGCCTGGCCACGCGCATAAATGCCGGAATTTGCGCATGTAGTGCTTTTAAAATCTGGCCGTTAATCTGTACACTCGATGACAATGACTATGATTCCCTTGCTCCGGGGCTGTGAATGCTGCCTTCCCGATATTCTCAGCCCCAGATAACCTGGGGAACAGAAGCAGAAGACCCAAGCTGGGAATCAAATTCAGGTCCCTACACATGGCATTGTGCAGCACAGACACTGAGTCACTGGACCATCCAACATCAAATTTTTAATGTTAACTTACATCTCAAGATCTCCATAAATGAAATCTGAATTAACAAAAGCATACATTACTTATTGGGACTTTAAAGGAGTCAGACAAATAGAGCATTGCTTCAGAAAAAGAGTTTTATTATCTTTTTACAAATGAGACAGTAAGTTGAGTTATTCAGCAAATGGAATATTTTTAATTGAACCCGTTTATTAAGATGGAAATTAAAAAAAAATCAATGCATGTTTCTTTAGCAACTTTAGGAAACTATTAGGGTCATTCATCAAAATGCGTTATGGCGTTAAGGCACATGATAATGCCATAACACATGCAATATTAATATTATCACATGCAAATTTTTCATAGGGGTGGCATTGGGGAGGGATTAATAAAAATTGGGGGCAATATCGCATGTTTTTAATGCTGAAAATAATTACATCTTTTTTCCGGGTGTTAAGCTGTGCAATATAAACAAAATGGCTGTAACGCAGTTTGCAATAAAGGTTGCAAATTGCATTTTAGCCATTTCTGGGCTTGTGGAGGGAGAGGAAAGGAGGGAGGGAGGGGGGGAGAGAGCGATAGAAAGAGAGCATGTGGGGAGGCCTTTATAGTAATCAACTATTTATATCACTATAGGAGGGCCAGTTAATAATGCGAGGTGAGGTTTTGGTGGTGGTATAGGGTTTTGGGGCCAGTTTGACATGCATAGTGAAACGTATGAACAGCACAGTACACCTCCTTGAGGATTTGACGTCATTTGGAGTGAAGAAAGTCTCCCAAAGAAGAGATTTCTACAATGTTCTCTCGCCCTACCTTGATGGACTCAAGCTAGGGCGAGAGAACATTGATGGACTCAAGCTAGGGCGAGAGAACATTGTAGAAATCTCATCTTTGGGAGACTTTCTTCACTCCAAATGACGTCAAATCCTCATGGAGGTGTACTGTGCTGTTCATACGTTTCACTATGCATGTCAAACTGGCCCCAAAACCCTATACCACCACCAAAACCTCACCTCGCATTATTAACTGGCCCTCCTATAAGGCCTTATAAAGAGTCTCTCTCTTTCTCTCTCTCTCTCCCCATTTTCTTATCACAGACATTATCCATGTGAAATTATTGCATTTTGATGAATCTAGTGGTATGTTGGTAGAGAAGTCCCAGTTTCATTTTATTGTTTGTTGATATGGAGACTAATGATCAACACCTCACTATCAAAAATTGGGTGAAAAATCAATACTGGAAATGAAATATCAGAATTGCAGTGGAATGCTATGATGCAATACATCACCAAAGCATCAAGCTTTAACATCCATAAACAGTTGACATTCCGTTACCTTTAGCAAATTCATGACAAAACTCACATGAGATTAATGAAAATAAACTCTACAAAATATGGGAATCCACCTAGAGCCAGCAATCTCAAGTATAAGTGTGCCTACAATACAATGTTCCCATCACATTCTCTTGTTGAACTTAGAGGTGAGTTGTGGTGGTTGGAAGACATTCACTGATGTTAAAGTCCATTACTTCACATGTTAAAGATAATTTATGGAGTTATAAGATTTTACTTATTTACATTATTAAAGTACATTAGATACAGCATAATGAGGATTTTCAAAAATTGGGGATTTATTTGCATGATTTGTTGCCCAACAAGGGCCCCGAGATATTGTCAGAACCAAAGTCCTCCTGCTGATGGTAGATGTGTCAGCATAGTGGTTTTACAGTTTTTTGGCTCGCTAAACGCAAAGATAAAAACAAGCTATGAAGTTACTACTAAATTCAATATAATTGCTGTATTGTACTCAGCAAAAGACTATTAAATAAATACGTCACCATTCATGTCCGACAAAGATTAAATAGGTCAGTAACAAAGCTCATCTTTAACCAATGCTCATCAGTGCTCTGTCATGGAGGCCAATGTTGTAAACTGTGACTGCCTTTGCAAATAGGATAACATTTTTAAAAAGGGGCAAATAATGTGCATCATCTTTGTGAATTTTTAATGCAAGCTATTTGCCATTTTATTTTTTTTTGCACATAAATTTCCATTTGCAAGCAAGGAAAATAGTGTGCTTCTCATTTTGGTCCATGAACTGTCTCTTCCAATGAAAATACAAATACAAAGATAAAAACTTGCTCCGTATAGCTAATAGAAAACATTTAACTGTCTCTCTATTTTTAAACTGACTACCTCCACTGAGTAATAAGCAACTGACTATAGGGAATTACTACTTTGGTGCACCAACTCCTACTGTTTCCACTCTCAGTTCTTCTACAGGGATATCAAAAGCATTGTGTCTTCCAGACATGCAGCATACTGTCCATTAGCTAATGATTGGTCTGCTTCACATGGCATCTAGTAATTAAGTCAGTTTGAAAAATGATTTCTATTATTTTGCCATTAGAGATCATGTCAGTTGATGTTCAAAGGACAATTTTCAATCATCACTTTGCTATGCATCATTGCCACTCATTTGTATGTCCATATACGCAGGTGCTCTTTGGATCAAGATGACGTTTTCTCTCTGGATGTAATTAGCCTCAGGAATCAAATGCTAGATGAATAAAGAGTTAAAAGTTTTGAGGATTCTATGCCTTCTTTCAATCTGGATAAGCAATAAGGTTAAAGAAAGCACTAGCTGCTTAGAAATGTACTGAACTGGACTGCATTGCAACACAACATAATACCGTCTCTGTTTTCTTTTCAGGCTGCTCTTTTCTCCTAACCCACAATATCTAGAATTATACCGGGTTAAACTGTATGGTACAATAACTGCATTCAGATTTTCAGTAAAAATTTAAAAAAAAGAACCACAGTAGTATGAATTTGTTTGTTTTTGAAGCACAAAATCAAACCTACAAACTGAGCTAATCCTAAACATTTTTTTTTGTAGTCAGAAACTGCCTTGTCAGGGACAGAGATAATAACCAACTGCCTTTGGGAATTCAATTAAGCAATCTTTTCTGAATGCACTGTTTTATTAATGAGGGAAAAGTACCAATATTTCCCTACTCTCTTTCCTCCATCTCTGCATGAAAATTACTTCTAGTTTTAACTAGTGCTTATTAGACAAAAATAAAGTTAAACAAGTCATAAGAACATAAGAAAATAAGATATGCTATACCGGGTAAGAGCAAGGGTCCATCAAGCCCAGTATCCTGTCTCCAACAGCAGCCAATCCAAGTTACAAGCACCTGGTAATTACTCAAACATTAATTAGATCTCATGCTACTAATGCAGGCAACAAACTGGCTATTCTTTATTCAGAAATAGCAGTTTATAGACTTCTCCTGGAACTTATTCAAACATTTTTTAAACCCAGCTATACAAACTGCCTTAACCACATCCTCTGGCAATGAATTCCAGAGCTTAATGGTGCATTGAATAAAAAATAATTTTTCTCTTTGTTTTAAATGTGCTACTTGCTAACTTCGAGATGTGCCCCCTAGTCCTTATATTATCCAAAAGAGTAAATAACCGTTTCACATTTACCTGATCAAGTCTTTTCATGACTTTGCAGACCTCTATCATATCCTGCCCCCCCCCCTCCAGCTATCATTTCTCCAAACTGACAGCTATAACCTCTTTAGCCTTTCCTCATAGGGGAGCCATTCCATGCCCTATATCAGTTTCATCACCCTTCTATGTACTTTTTCTAGTGCAACTATATCTTTCCTGAGATGCGGTGACCAGAACTGCACACAGTATTCAAGGTGCGGTCTAATCTTGGAGTGATACAGAGGCATTATGATATTGTGGGCCAGATTTTCTAACATACGCACGGGCATAGATTTGTGCCCACAACCCGGTGTGCACATATCTACACCTGATTTTATAACATGTGCACACAGCCGCGCGCATGTTATAAAATCCGATGTTGGCGCATGCAAGGGGGTGCACACTTGTGCACCTTGCGCACACCGAGCCCTAGGTGAGCCCTGATGGCTTTCCCATTCCCTCCGAGGCCGCTCCGAAATCGGAGTGGCCTCAGAAGGAACTTTCCTTTCCCCCCCCTCCCCCGCACCTTCCCCTCCCTTCTCCTATCTAACCTGCCCCCCAGCCCTACCTAAATCCCCTCCACCTTTATTATTTAAGTTGCGCCTGCCTCTGGGCAGGCGTAGGTTGCACACGCCGGCCAAGTGCTGGCGCGCGATCCCCCAGCCTCTGGCCATGCCCCCGCCCCAGACCACCCATGACCGCCCATTCCCCGCCCCTTTTTTTAAGCTCTGGGACATACGCGCGTCCCGGGGCTTGCCCGCATCGGTGGGCCTATGCAAAATAGGCTCGCCACGCACAGGAGCGGGTTTTCGGGCTTACGTGCGTAATATATGCGCGTAACCCTTTGAAAACCTGCCCCTGTCTGTTTTATTTGCGATTCCCTTCCTAATAATTCCTAACATTCTGTTTGCTTTTTTGACTGCCACAGCACACTAAGCCAATGATTTCAATGTAATGTCAACTATGATGCCCAAATATTTTTTCTGGGTGGTACCTCTTAAAATGGAACCTAACATTGTGAAACTACAGCATGGATAATTATTCCCTATGGGCCAGATTTTAAAAACTACTCGCGGGCGTAGATTTGTACGCGCAACCTGGCGTGCACAAATCTACGCCAAATTTTACAACATGCGCGCGCAGCCATGCACATGTTATTAAATCCAGGGTCGGCGCGCGCAAGGGGGTGCACAATTGTGCAACTTGCACACGCCAAGCCGCGCAGCCTGCCTCCATTCCCTCCCCCCCCACCTTCCCCCCCCTTTCTGTACCTAACCCGCACCCCAGCCCTACCTAAAACCCCCCCTTTAATTTTTAAGTTGCACCTACCTCTGGGCAGGCTTAGGTTGCACGCGCCGGCAACGGCCGGCCTGCAATCCCGGGCACAGCGGCAAATGGCCGCTGTGCCTGGAGGCTCCCACCTCGCCCACTCCCCGCCCATTTTTTCAAGCCCCGGGACATATGTGTGTCCCGGAGCTTGCGCGCGTCACTGAGCCTAATCAAAATAGGCTCGGCGCACGCAGTAAGCTTTTAAAAGGGTTATGCACGTATATAACGCGTAACCCTTTTAAAATCCGCCCCTATATGTATCACCTTGCACATGTCCACATAATATTTCATCTAACATATGGACGCCCAAACTTTCAGTCTCGCAAGGTCCTCCTGCAATTTATCTCAATCCATTTGTGATTTAACTACTCTGAATAATTTCATGTCATCTGCTAATTTGATCACCTCACTCGTCGTACCTCTTTCCAGATCATTTAAAAATATATTAAAAAGCACCGGTCCAAGTACAGATCCCTGAGGCATTCTGCTGTTTACCTTTTTACACTGTAAAACAGAGCATTTACTCCTACTCTGTCTTCTGTCTTTTAACCAGTTTTGTCGGTAACTCCAGCTTTAACCAATGTTCATCAGTATTCTGTCATGGAGGCCAATCTACTAAACCGTGAATGGCTTTGCAAATAGGATAACATGAACAAAATGGCAAATAATGAGCATCAGCATGTTTGTGAATTTTTAATACACATTATTTGCCATTTTTCTGTATGTCATTTCAGATTTGCAAGGTCATTTGCAAAAATTATGCAAAATCACCTGAACTGTGGAATCATGCAAATGAGCTTATTAGCAATTTTGGCAGAGCAAAAATATGTTAACACTGCTAAAACTGAAGTTCTCTGCATCTCTAGTGGTTCTAGACTATCCAATTTGACTGAGGTCTCCATAAACGGAACTGCAGTGCTATTTTCTGAGAATGTCTCTAACTTAGGATTTTACTTTGAATCGAGTTTGAAATTAGATTGACAGTTATGATCTATTTTATTCTCTGGTTATTTTAAATTTAAATTACTCTGATACTTAAAATCATTAGTTGATTAAACAGATTTTCATACCACTGTTCAAGCATTTGTATTCACCACTATTAACTACTGCAATTCCCTTTATGTCGGCCTCTCTAACTATCGTATGCATGTCCTGCAATTATTGCAGAATTTGGCGACCAGTTAGCTATGGCAAGACCACGTTACCCCTCTGTTACATCAGCTACATTGTCTGCAGGTGGAACGTGAAGAACGCATAGGGGTAGATTTTTAAAAAATATGCACGCATCCATGTGCGCGTGCTACCTGGTGCACACATATGGACGTGCGATTTTATCACAATCCATGTGTGCATGTGTTCACGTCGCATGCAAGAGGGGGTAGATTTTAGCTAGGTTTGTGTGGCGACACACTGGAGCTTTCCCCAATTCCCTCCCAGTCCACTCGAATTAAGGAGCGGACTGGGAGAGAACTTCCCTACCCCCTACCCTGGCCTCCCTTTCCCCTCCCCTCTCCTCCCCACCCCCTAAACCTAAGGCCTTACCTTTTTTCTTTTGTTGTTTAAGTGGCTGCTCCTCTGGAGCAGAAGTAACGTGCGCGCCGGCCGACTGCCGGGGCGCGCTCCCCCGGCACAGCGGCAAATGGCTGCTATACCAGCGCCTCCAGCCCCGCCCCTCCCCACCTCCAGACCACCCCTCTCAGCCCCCCACAGACCACCCCCTTTTCAGGCCCCAGCACTTAACCGCATACCAGGGTTTATGCGCGTGGCCGGGCCCGTTTCAAAATTGGCCCGGCGCACGTAAGGCCCGGCCGCGCGCATAAACCCCGGGATTTACGTGCACCGGGGTTTTAAAATTTACCCTATAATGTACAATTCAATGCAGAATAGCGCTCCCAAATATCTACCAGAGCTATTTATTCCGTAGGTTCCCAGAAAGTCATTAATATCAAATAATCACCACTTTTAAGTCCAGTTAAAGTCACATGGATCCAGGAAATAAGGAATCGCGCCCTCTCTGTGGTAGAGCCAAGTATATGGAACAGTAATTCGGGACATTTCTGAGATGAAAGTGTTTAGGAAAAAGCTTAAGGCTTTTATTATTTAAGGAAGCTTTTGCGTGTTAGCTGGCCAATATTTTAGTGGAGTGGATTTTCATTTTATTTTTTATATGAAAGTTTGTATGTAAATTTTGTATCTGTTATACTGTTAGTTTTATAGATTGGTTAGATGTTTTCTCTGTGACCCGTCTAGCATGACTGGATTAATATAGGCGGGCTATAAGTATTTCAAATACATAAATAAATTAAGTGGACATTTTCTGCAAAACTTTACTATACCTCAAGAAGTTACATTTTTTTGCTTTAAAGTCCACAATTTTGCTAGGATTTTATCACAACAAAAACAGCTGTGATTCTCATTTCCATACTATATAAATGAGAAACAATTTATCACGGTACTGGCTCACTTCGGTGATGTGCATTTGTTTTGAAACGACATGACAAATGCAACAAAACAGGCAGATTCTTTTCATATCATTTCAAAACAAACAAAAAAAAATGCAATGTGGGTTTTGTATTCCATTTTGTGTGCACAATTTGCAAACTGTGTGCATCAAAAGTAAAGAGCACACACAAAAGGAATTTTGTGTGTGTGTGTGTGTGCTTCTTGCGTTTTGCATACATAGAAACGGAAAAGAAAACGAAACCTAAAAAATGAAATGAAAAACCCAAACCCTCTCCACCTCCGCTCCCACCAAAAAAAAGATGAACGAAAAGCTTTAGTGAGCTCACCCCCTACTTGTACATCAGCCTCTTCGTTCACATCCACATGCTCTTTACGTTTGTGCCTTTTAAGTTTGTGTGATTTTATAACTATGATGTTGAAGCTGTGCCAATCAATTTGTTTTGGAAATTGTGTGATTCAAAATGATGCAAACAAATAAATAAATAATGCAGAAATAAGATAATCTTGAAAACAATCTTTCTGGCTAGACAACTAACTGCCAATTCAAAACAGCTGTGTTTGCCCACGATCCATTTAACCTGTTAGAGCAAACACAGAAAATAACAGAATTTAAATACACTAACTTGTACTAAATAAAGTTTATTGCGCGTCGACATTTCAGCAGGATTACAGTAATCCTGAAGAAGGCTTTTCACCAAGAAATCCATATGCTCCAAAATACATTTAATATTTGTAAGGGATGTTTGGTTTCCCCTTACCAAAGGAGTATACCGTTAAACTGGGGAGCTTCTGTGCGGAGATGACTGAGAGAGGTTTGGGTTTTTCTCCCCCCATGTGGCAACATGCAAATGGTGTGTGCTACTGGCTTATCCCAAAGCACCTGCTATCCTCATGGATTTTAGTTTGGCTGTTGTTGGAGTAGGAGCTCTCGGTCTCCTGTCTTCTAATTTGTCCTTCAACTAATTAATTAATACAGGTTACGCCAAGTTGCGAATATTACATTGATTGAAACCTTTATTAACTTTTGAATACTTCAGAACTGTATTGGAAACTAATTTTCTCAGACCGTGACTACTGTAACTCCTTATTTCTCGGCCTTCCCGCATACCTCCTAAAACCATTACAAATAATATCAAATGCCTTAGCAAGGCTCTTCTTAGGATCCAGGAAATGTGATCACATTACACCCTCGCTGATAGCACTACACTGGCTGCCAGTAGAATCCCAAATCTCTTTCAAAGTATTAATGCTAATATTCAAAATCATTCATTCTAGTAACACCGGTATGATAGGCGTGACATTACAACCATACACACCGTAGAGAACACTAAGATCCCAAAATAAAGGCGTACTGGCTGTTCCAACAATACGGACACACACCTGACGCAGGTAAGAGATCGTGTGTTTTCCATTGCAGGCCCAAAACTTTGGAATTCTCTACCTGAAATGCCACCATTGATACCAGATAGAAAGAGATTTAAATGTGAACTAAAAACATGGCTCTTCAAAAATGCATAAACCTAAATTTAAAACATCAGAATGTACAGATCTACAATAACAAGAAGGACAGGAGTTACTAATTGATGCATGAGAAACAAATTAACAAAAGACTAAGAATCTCAATTCAACGCACAAAACAATATATGAAATGTATTTTATTTTATTTTTCTACTTCACGTCTTATGTCCTTGATCTTAAATTTATATCTATTTGAACAATTCAATTGATAGTTGTTAATGCTTATTTATGAATACTTCCTATGTATCCCATCATTATTCACTGATTTATAACTATGAATATCATTATTGTAAACTGCTGTGATCTTTACTTGGAACGATAATATCTAAAATAAATAAATAAATACTTTATGGGCAAGGAGGGAAAAGTTACCATTTAGGGATCAGTCTCCCATTGACTCATCTGTCTTCAAAGATTGTTTGAAATCTTTTAAACCAATTTTTGAGATTTTCCTTTGAGGGCCCATCCCCTTATTTCAGTGGATTTGCGCATCCCTGAATTTGAGGCTGGATGTGGGGGTAAGGAAGACCTCCTTGTGCTATGTCTCCTAACGAGCATACACAGTGACAGTGACCTGCTGCAGAGGAAGAATATTTTTGTATTAATTGAGCTATCTTTTCTGTTGGTGGCAAGGAAGATTTATTCCACGCTTCTTGCTTCATTTTTCCCCTTTTTGGGTTCAACTAATATTTTTTTCCAAGTGGTACTGATAACCCATGGTACCTGATCATCAGATTAGCAAACCTTTTAGAAGTGGGAAGTCTTTCATCCAGAAAGAAACAGAGGTTATACAATTTCCATCTACAAAAAGGGATCCCAGTAAAGTGCACTGATAGAAGAAACAAAGAAGATACAACATAAATGTAACAAGAACTTGGTTGCTGTTGGGGGAAGGTTGCTTATAGGTGTGAGAAGTGCCCACCTGGTGCTGCGGAAAGAATTCAGAATAATACAAGCAAGAGTAAAGTACTCTTTAGGTGCTGCATCAGGAGTTAAAAGTATTCAAAGAGGATTTCTGGATAAATTATTAAATCTGGGGCTAAGTTCTGATTACATATTGGGACATTATTGTACATTCTGACCACCTCCAGTGGGAAGATCAGGAAGGAAATAAATTGGGAGGTAAAAGAAGATTAAATTAACTTTAATCTGTACAACTGAGGAAAGTGAGGAATTGGATGCAAGGAGTAATCCTGGGTAAATATAGAGCTTCCACTAGAAGTACAGACTTTGCTGGATGAAGTGGAGTCTTATTATTTATTGCTGCTAATCAATCACGTAAATATTATTCAATCATCTAACCAAACTATCAGTAAAGAAATTGGAAACCACCATTCTTCTGCTGTGTCTTTATTAGATGCTGAGACTGTATAATTATTGATTCTGGGAAGTAAGGACAGAAACAGGGCTTAATTGCAAAGAAACAGGCTATAAGAGCTATTCTTCATCCCCACATATTGGAACTCTTGGACTCAGATTAAAGTTCTCCAGCAGGGAGAAGGAACTGAATAGAGATTTACAAGCCGGTGCAATACCAAGCGTGAAAAAACACGCGTCCAAACCGGGCACATGTTTTATCAACGCCCGCACATCCCCCTTTCCTGGGCGCCCAATACAGTATACAAATGAACTGCTAGGTGCTAAGTGCTAGGGATAAATTGTGTGTCCCTAGCATGTCCGTCGCATCGGGCGTCCAGGAGATGTGGCTGTGCACAGGTTAGTTAAATGGACCCAAGTGTCCTTAAATTCCTTACAGTTCTTGTTCCTACTGCTTCAACTGGTAAGTTAAGGCAGGCATCCACTACCCTCTTAGAAAAGAAGTATTTCCTCCATTTTTCTTAGTCTCCACCCTGCTGACTTCATATGGTAATCCCTTGTCCTTGATTTTATTTATTTTTCTAGGGAAAATGTACCTTAGCTATATATTTGAATGTTTCTATCTTATCTCCCCATTCTCTAAATATGAGTTTTAAATTTGTTCGTAGGTGTTATGAAAAATGAATCATGGTAAACTTCAGCCATGATAGCAGAATCTATAGTTAGCATACTAAATTGAATAGGTAATCCCTGGGCGGGACCGATCCTTTACTTGGCACCCAGGGGAACATAGAAAGAAAAAGTAGAGATGGATCCTTTCTGCATCACTGCTCCAACAGGACGATGCAATACAGTGCTCTGAGCTCTCAGCCTAGTGCTCAGCTTGCCACCGGGTAGGACGACCGTTTTGGATGCGCGACAATAACTCCCCATGCAATAATGGGATTAGCGCATCCAAAACGCATGTCCAAACCAGCGCATAACTAATAGCACTCATCACATGTAAATGCCATGTAAATGGGGCTATTAGCTATTATCCCCGATACAAAAAAATCACTGTGCGCCCAATGCGCATGTTTTTAACATGCAAAACTTAACACTAGCCTGCAGCTGGTGTTAAGTCTTCATGCACTCCAAGCCACCACAAAAAAGCCACAAATACTACTATTCTGTGGTTCCTCCTACTTAGTATCATCCCAATACTAAGTAAAGGAAACCACAGGAAGCAGCATGAAAAAAAAATCTCAACGGCGGTCAGGATAGGAAAACGGACACTCAATTAACGAGCGTCCGTTTTCCTAACCCGTGCACAGGTTCCTATTCTGACTGCCGTCAAGATTTTTGGCTTTTTTTGTGGCGGCTTGGAGCGCATGAAGACAACACTTTTTCTTTCCATGTGCCCCTGGATGCCAAGTAAAGGATCCATCCCGCCCATAGATTACATATTTAATTTAGTATACTAACTATAGATTCTGCTATCATGCTGCATTTTACCATGATTCATTTTCCATAACACCTAAGCACAGATTTAAAACTCATATTCAGAGAATGGGGAGATATGATAGAAACATTCAAATATATAGCAAGTTTCAAAAAGGTACATTTTTCCTGGGTCAGAGCTGGAGTTAAGTTTCCAGTGCTACTGTGCTGGCACTTAAAACCCTTCAAGGGGAAAATAAGTGAAAAATGAAAAAGTCCAGAACATTATCCGGGTATGCGGCGGCATATAAGTTCTGACTTATCCGGCTAGCTTGCGCGGTTCGCTGCTAGTTAATCAGGTAAGTATTTATCCAGCTAACTAGCGGCAAACTGCACCAGATATCCAAATAAGTACTTATCCGGCTATCTGGCAGTGGCGTGCTGCAGCCAAATAGCTAGAAAGTCAATATGTATCCAGGTAAGTGGTGGCGGCCTGTCAGGGATGTCTCCCCCCACCTTCCTGAGTTAAAATGTGCACTTGGCCTGCGTCAAACTCACATGTTACCACAAAACGTGCTTTTTCAAACTTGCAGTGCATTAGCATAACATTAGCTTACTGCATCAGGAGTTTAAAAAAAAAAATTAATCTGGGCATTATAAATGTGCACTGAAAACTAGCGCTGTTTCTTAATGTCCAGCTTCCTACACTGGCCTCTTAGTGCAGTGGGTGGGCGCAAACGTAAGGAAGATTGATGATCCCAGTTAGAACATTGTAGACAGTCCAGCTTGTATGGCTGACAGCTAAGAGATACTCTGTGGTATCTCTCTTTCGCTCAAGACTTTAATTTCCTGCTTCTTCTTGATGAGAAAACTCCAACACCAAAACTACAAAAAGCACTGTTTTTTGATTATTTGGGTCTTTTTTGCCTACTTTTTAATTCAGTCCTTAATAGCAAAAATCCCAAATTTGTATGTTACATAAGGTTTTGCTTGCACAGGATGTAAAGCAGATTTTTTTTCCCTTCTAGAAAGAAATGAAATCCTTTTTTCAAAAAAAAAAAAAAGGAAGCTCTGCTTCAAAATTGTCCAAGAAACCTGGCTTGCAATCTTTCCATCCTAAATTTACCAATCCAAATGGGTGGCTTCTAGTTTCATAAGTTTGATTGATTGAACAAGAATTCTTACTCCTCCCCATGCGTTTATAAAATCTATTTTAGGAATGTAACTTTCAGCAACTTTAAGCAAAGTTTATGCAGTTTCTTCTTATTTACAGACATAATTTGCCACAGCATTTAAAATAATGTTTCTAATTGACTGATCAAATGAAGGCGATAGAATTGTTAGCAACATCTTTACTACTTTGCTTATTCCAAGTATAACCCCTCTTTCACCAGGGCTACCTTTGTAGGCTGCAGCAGGGGTTAAGTGACCCTGCTGTAGCTCCGGGAAGAGTCATGGTCCTCCAGGGATCACCAGTGGGGACCAGAAAATGCTCTGGGAGGCCCAGGGGGAGACTTGCCGAAGTATTACTTCCAAAAGAGAAGTTAATTGTAGATCCAGAAAAACAATTCAGACTCTTTGAAGCACAACTCTTCAAATGACCAACTGGATGCAATCCAAAAGAAACACAATCAAAGCCCTCACTTTTCAAATTAACTTCTTTGGGAATGAGAGGGTCAGAAATCAGCTTCAGCCCCAAGGCCTTCAGGGCAGCAATCTTCAAATCAATTCCTTTTCCCCTGGAGCTTCCCCAGCAGAGATTTTCACCCTTTTGTTCCAGGTTTCCTCCCTCTGGTTGGCTTGTAGGAATCTATATCCAATTCTTTGATTCAATTAAGGCCCGATTTTAAAAGGCCCGCGCTCTAAAAAAATGGGGGTTACGCGCGCATTTTAGAATGGGCCCGGCCTCGCACACTATTAGCCGCTCTCCCAGGGAAGCGTGCGCTGGCAGCCGGCCGGCACGCGGAGGTTACTTCTGCTCCAGAGGAACAGTAAGTAACAGAACAAAAAAAACGTGAGTAGCTAGGAAGGGGTTAGGCGTCGGGGAGGAGAGGGGAAAGGGTAGGAAGGTTAGGTAGGGGATAGGAAAGTGCGGACTGGGAGGGAACTGGGGAAGCCCTACTCATGTCGCCTCACATTGCCTTTTAAAATTCCCCCCTCCCCGCACACGGAGGAGGCCACCCGCCCGTACACGCACACATGAACATTAAAACCCGGTGCGCAAGTTCATGCGGGAAACATTTTATAACATGCGCATGCCGACGTGCCCTTGTTATAAAATCGTCACGCGGCTTAGAAAATTCGGCCTTTAGCTTCTTTTCTTTAGCTCCTCGGATGCCTTAGGAGGCCTCACACTCTACGACTCCCAAGACTTCTCTTAAGATGCCTATATGAGCCTCTTAAATTGACCCTATTCTCTTTGGGGGAATGAATCTCCCACTGTACAGAACCCAATCTACCTCTCTCCATCATTGAAATCCTCCTTCTACCCCTCCTTAACAGAGAGGATGCTTGCACTGCAAGAGCTCTACAACACAGAGTTCAATGACTTCTGGGTGACTCTAGAGAGCTGAAACCTTCTAGCAAAGATTCTTTAATGACCCTAGGTAAGGTTACAGCAGGAAACAGGATAAAAAGCTAAATTTTGTGTTAGTCATTCTAACTCAGGAGCTCTCAACTCCGTACTCGGGAGCATCTGAACCAATCTGGTTTCTGGGCATTCTAAACTGGTTGTGTAGGATATATATTTGCATACATCAGGCTGGTTCTTAGATCCAGTCCATGCAAATATATCTCCTGCATATTCATTGTGGCTAACCTGAAAACCAGATTGGCTAATGTGTTTCTGAGGACTGAGTTGCAAGCCACTACTCTAAAGAATAATTAACTTGCATTATTGATGAAAAGCAGTTAGGAACACTGCAATTTTACAGAGCAGCAATTAATATTTATTAGTGCTATTCTGAAAATGTTTTCAACCATTCACAAATAATGGTCATACGACTGTCACACAAATGTATTTATTTTAAATTTCTCTGTATGTCTTAAGTAAATATTTAGCTGTGTTTTACAAATGAACCTGGTATAATTCAATGCTTTCCCATATATGAAGCAGGGTTTATTACCCTCTTTTTAACATGGATATGCAGGACTGTTCAGCATCATTCAGATTCTCCATCTCCCTTGCCCCCCCTGAACAAGCCAACAGAACACTAAGTATTGGGTTTAACAAGGCCGTAGTTTATTGACATGAGTCAAAACACAACTTGTGCCCAAACAATGCATTAAACCAACATCAAAATCTCATACCTGGGATTACCGCTCCAAACCCCCCCCCCCAATGCCTAACTCTGGGGCAGCTACTGCCACAAACTCAGTGGAGGCCACCAACAGCCAACCTCAGCTTCCAAGGTGACACCAGTGGAACTCCGTCACACCGAATCACCCCCGCATGTCCCAACAGTGGAGACGTCACTGCCCTGGGTTATTCCAGGCCCCCCCAGTGCATTAACTAAAATCTACTGCTCAATTCATAAAACCAACAATTTAGACATCTTAGTCTCTTAGGGCTCAGGTCCCCTGAACTGTGACAATACGAGTGACAATTATAAGAAGAACCATCCAGAAAAAAAAGGAAGGTGGGTGGGGAAGACACAGCTGGAGCGGGTGAGTAGGAGCACTAGGATGGGGCAGGGCAGAATTCCAATAAAGTAACAGATTGCCCCACCTACATGAGAACCAGTCAACCAAGGGTCGTTCTGGCCCCTGCTTGATTCAAATCCCCATGAGGGCCTGCAAAGCCCCAAAGTAATAAAAGCAACAAAGGAGAAGGGGGGAAGAGGTGCAAGGGGTGATGGGACATTGGAGACCAGACTGATGCTCTTTCCCACCCCAACTGTCAGTCCCCCCACACAACACAAGGAAGGGAGGGTGGAGGGAGGATGAGAGCCAGGGACGAGCCCATGCTATATGAGGTGGGCAGTACTCTGCCTGCCTGCCCTCCATTTCATGTGGTATTTAATGTCTTTACTGTTTTAAAAAATGCGTTTGCAAACCTGAATTTGAATAGCAGGCAGTTTCCTTTCTGGTTCCCAGAAATTAACTCAGAGGAATAAGCAAAGCATAACAAGACGTTCCATGCAGAACTAATGCAGTCATCTTTCCACAACGCAGATATGGATGCAGATACAAAAAAATAATCCTTTACTAATAGTGAAAATGTGGTGAATAGGACAAGAAACACAAGCGTTATTAGGGGTGCACGTGCCCACAAGGACATGATCTCATAGCCTTCCTCCCTTTGGAAAATCAGCTAAAAATGCCCTGCAGACATTTTTTTTTACATAGAAACATAGACTACGATAGATGGTAAGGACCAACTAGTATCCCCAGTTACATTTCGGGTGCAATGTCATAGATCCCAGTTACTGTATGGCTTTTCCCCTCACTTCTTCACAATTAGAAATCCTGTGTTTATCCCCAGCTTTTTTTTTTATCTACTCAGTTTCTATTTCCATCTCCACCACTGCCACTAGGATGCTGCTCCATATATTCCTATATTGCTCCTGAGTCTAAGCCTCGTGTTCTAAAGCATTCCTTCCTGTGAAATACATTTAAGTTTATCAGATTTAAAACTACAGTGGAAGAAAAAGGAAAGTAATATAATCTATAAATAGTCAAGAATGTCTAAGAAGCTTGAACTTCCAGAATGTAATAATACATTTTTTACCTAAAGTAAATCAATATTCACAAACCTGCCAAAGGTTGTGTCATCAGTTCAAAACCAAATTATTCACCCAACCCTATATGAACATGTGCAGATACAATTGTCAATGTATATTTGCAGATAAATGTTTTTCTTTTACGCATACATTTGCAGACTGATAATGCATTATTGACTGCTCCCAATATGTCTTTCCATTTAATACAGAATGTTCTTGGAATCCTTCCATCTTCAATCTGTGTATGGCAGCATCAGCTCTCATACGTTATCTCTGGAACTTCAATACAGTACAAAACAACGCAAGAGCTGTATTTTTACATATCATTTTTCACAAATGCATCAAAAAATGATATTCAGTCATTGAATCACTCAAGGTCACAATACAATAATTCCAAAGCTATCAGGAAAAGAAGGTAGAAAAAAATTGTGCAAGACCTAGCAGGATTGATCAAGACCTCTGAAACCAGAATATGTCAAGATTTCAAAATAAAGAGAAGAAGAATAAAAAACCAGCAAGAAAAAAATGAGCTGAAAACTAATCTTAGTAAATGAAAAACAAAAAATCACCCAAAGTGAAAGAGACAGACTATTCCAAATTTTAGGAGCAGAAAAGCAGAAAGATTTTCAATTAACAGTGGCAAGGCTAAAGGATGGAAAGTTCAGAAAGCCAGTAGAGGAGAACTAGTCAGTGATGAAGATATAAAAATATGTAGGATTAGTCCCCATGCATGATCTTGAAGATTGCTCTGGGAGAGAGATGTGGAATTAATGAAATTCTCTGAAGATTAGACAAGTAGAAGGAGGAGCAAGGTGGCAGATACATAGAAGTCATCCTCCTGCCTTCTCTTCCACTTGCTAATTCCTCTCTTCAGAATTCTATTTCTTGATCAAATGAACAAGTACAAAGGGAAGACCCAACTGTATCCTGCAGCTCCAGGCCCCCAGCCTGCTAGTGCTCCAGATGATATGTTTGTCATCAAAATGGTGGCAGTAGTTCCTACTAATGGGTGAAGCTCTGTTAGAAAGCATGGTGAGGGAAGGAGAGGTAGCAGCCTTCTCGGAGAGTGAAGTTTCACTGAGTCACAGGCTACAAATTTCACCAGTGGATTTCCTGGGACAGGCAACTGATAAGGTGCTCTGGACATCTAGAGATCATGTGGTTGTTCGCGGGGCTGCAGTTCAACTGAGCAATCTCAAGACTGACTCTACTGTTAACAGGGAGTCCCACCAGCATAGTGAAGAGGAAAGAAAACCAGGTTCACAGGCAATGAACTCAGAAGCTGGGAATGAACAACATAAGATACTGCTTCAGTGAAGTTTCCCTGGAGCAAAGTTTAGAAGGAAATATCTTGGCTATTTTGCTTCCAAGGAAATGTTTGCCGAAGCCTCCAGTAATTAATCTTGAGGCATTCTGGGAAGTGTTTGCTGCACTGGAGACTTCTCTTTCTTCACAAATACAGACAGACCCAGTCAACTGCAAAATTATTCAGTAAAATTCCAGTTTCTATTTCAAACATAGCCCAGTGCCTAGAGGTGGCAGAAGTTTCCTTTAAAAAAAAAAAAAGGGGGGGGGGGAGGGGGAACAGAAAAAAAGGACTTTTGGTGTATGGAAACATGAACTTGCACCAAAAAAATTGAAAATCTGGAAAATGTGGCTAAAGGCTACAAGCCATCACATTTTCCATATTTTCCAAAATTGCCTACCATGACACCCAGCAGTACATTTCAGAGGTATGTGCTGGAAATTCTAAAGGTTCTAGAACAGACTCGTCGGTCTATTTCCAAGGCGTTCTATTTGCCACCATTTGTGAAGAAAAAGGAGGCTGTGGTTCAGCTCCCGGAGACCAAGCTCTCCTTGGACCTTTTCAATTTAGTGCAAGCTTTGCAGAAAGAAGCCACACTATGAAACCATTTATTTTAATTGTTAACGTTGTTCTTGAACCAGATAGGGACCATTCGATCTTTTCGATATTGGGAGATCCGGGTCCTAAACTGTAAAATGTGTGCTTTTATGGATGTGGCTAGGGCAACGCAAAAAAAAAAAAAGCAAACTATTTTTCTTATTGAGGAGTAGCAATCTGCAGCTTGATAAGTTATTTTTGCTGAATTACCAATGGAAATGTGTGATTAAATATCAATCTAATAAGAACGTTACTATGTTCCTGAGTTCAGGCCGGTTACTGGAATACCTCCAGCCTCACATGCTTTTGCTACATCACCTTCTTAAGTTTGCAAATCGTGTATTCTCTCTGTATGATTTCTAGCTATCCTATAATTAGGGACCTTCATTTTCCGTTTTCCGTTTTTATTTCGCTTGGGAATTTCACTGTTAGAACAGAAAAGAAATTAGTGGAAAAATGACTTTTCCACTGATTTTCTCTCCTTGTGTTATATCAAAGTCATTTTTCTACTGACATTTTTGTAATAACTTTGAAATTCCCAGGTAAATAAAAAAATAAAAAACAGAAAACAAAGGTCCCTAGTTATCTTTTTGAAACAGTGATAATTTGTCCATTGGGTATTTCCTTTGAATATTGATTCTTGCTCTCCCCACCGAATATAATATAAAGTCACCCTGAATCATGTCACTCACCCCCATGCCGCACGCAGCTCTTCTTATGCACTGAAGTCACAAAATACCATTGAAACCTTAATGGAGGTCAAAGGCCACTGCTTTTATTGACAACTCCACCCGAGCCAATTACACAAAACTTCCACCTGCATCTAATTATCTTAGCCCTGGTAGAGTACCTGCCATTGCCCAGAAAGATACCTACCCCAGGTCTCCCAAACTGCAACAATGCTCCCACCACAGCCAGCAAAAAGTCGCAATTAGTAGCTGTACTTATCCACCTTCAGACTCCATATCTGCCAATACAACTCTAACCATAGACACAGATACCCACAAGATAGGGTACTCCTCCCCCAAGCTGTGAATATAGCCAACATGAATACATAACATCAAAACCAAACTCAAAAAAACAATGTGAAGAATAAGGTGGGTGGGTGGGAGAGAGGAGCTCTCAATGGCAATCGGGATAACACTGCCAGGAAGTATGGGCTGCCCCAAAATTAACTGCCCCATGGGGGCTACCTTCTATCGGGACTGTATGTGGAAAGCCAACCATTCCCTAGCTTGGGGATCATATGACTCAAAAATTGCACAGGGATGCCACTTTCTACCTATCCCTCCCTCCTTTCTCCCACCTGCTGGCAGCAGTGAGCTGGCTCAACTTGAAATTTAAAATAAAACAAAAAGGTAGAATAAACATAGGGTTGAGGGGAGGGGAATTCCCTGGTGACTGAGGACCCATATTATAAGTGGCAGCTATGACTAGCAATAGCTAACGCTCCATTTTCAGTAGAGTGGATTGCTTTTCCTTAAATTCTTTTCTTACTTTCTTATATGAGTATGTAAATAGTAAATTCAAATAGTAATTAAAGAAGAAAAACAGAAGAAGCAACACTCTGTCTAGCCCCGGTTCTAATTCCAATGCCCCTGCTGTGTCCACCAGCAGCATCCCCAAGTTTGAAAACTGAAAGGATCTAATCTTCCTCCAATGTCCTAGCTCCTCACCAACAGGATCATTCATCAACATGCGTTATGGCGATAACGCACACGATAACACATCAATGCCATAATTATTTATTTATTTATTTAACAGTTTTATATACCGAAATTCTTGTAAAAGGTTACAAATCAGTTCGGTTTACATTGAACAGTAACAGTGCTTCAGAAAATGAAAGCAATTACATTGAACAGTAACAGAGCTTCAGACGAGAACAATTACAAAGAACTAGGGATTCCAGTAAAATTATCAAGAAGATAACATTGATACAGAAACCGTGTATCGGAGAGAGTAAATATACTACACGCGTGAAAGCATAGGGTAAGATCTTCAAAACTATGAAGCAGCAAACTAGGGATTGACGATAACAATGGGTAGCAAAAAAAAAACAATATCATGGAAACTGAGGGGCATATCAGGGTGTCACTCTACAATATAATAGGAGGCTGGTGGGGTTAAGATTAGGTATGAGAACCGTAGTGAAGGCAAACAGAACCTTAGTAGTGGAGCTAAATCTGGACAGGAATTTTTAGACTAAAGCGATATAAAAGATAGGAAGAGTCAGAAGTACTACTCATGATCGGGCAGGTTTTAATTCAGAAGATTATCTGAGTAGGAAAAGGCCATAATGCATGTGATAACAGCAGTAGCGCACAGTGCGAATGCAAATTTTGGTAAGGGGCGGGATTAGAGGAGGAGTTTGGGTGGGAGTTATGAAAATGAGGGGCAATATCACAGAGTTTTAACGCCGGAAATAACTATACCTTTTTTCCTGGCATTAAACTGTGTGATATGATCGAAATGGCTGAAATGCATTTTGCGATAAATTGAATTGCATTTCGGCCATTTCTGGACTATGCGAGTAGAGAGAGAGAAAGTTGAGTAGAGAGAGAGAGAGAGCCTCTGGGGAGGCCTTCACAGCATGCAACTATTTATTTGCCTATAGGAGGAGCATCTAATAGCTCGAGGAGAGGTGTTGGTGGAGGCTTAGGAGGCTTATTATGCAGAGTGAGACGTATGAACGGCACAGTTCACCTCGGTGAAAATTTGACTTCATTTGGAGTGAGGAAAGTCTCACAAAGATGATATTTTTATTATTTTCTCTCACCCTAGTTTGAGGGTCCTTACCTTTTTGCCATCAGCGGTGTCTTCGTGGCGTCCGCCCCGATGCCACCCCAACTCCTCCCCTTCCGGTGCGGATGCCGCCCAGAACCCGCCCCAATTTAGCTATCGCATGCGATCCAAATAGAAAATAACCCCCTTAATTAGCTAACCCCCTGGAATGCAAGGAGGCATGATGATGGGGAGGCTGCCTAAGAACATAAGAACATAAGAAAATGCCATACTGGGTCAGACCAAGGGTCCATCAAGCCCAGCATCCTGTTTCCAACAGTGGCCAATCCAGGCCATAAGAACCTGGCAAGTACCCAAAAACTAAGTCTATTCCATGTAACCATTGCTAATGGCAGTGGCTATTCTCTAAGTGAACTTAATAGCAGGTAATGGACTATCCTGTCTCCTTCTGCCATACTTCTATTACTGCTCAGACAGGCATTAAACTGGTCCAACAAGTCCTCCCTCCCTCCCCAGCATATCGAACCATCACTCCCTCAACTCCAGGTACAAGTGTGGGGTCATCCCTCTCTCCCTGTCTTGCACCTTTTAAAATAGGCAGGTCAGGTTTACTCCTTCACTGCTGATTGGGTCCTCCGCTGTCACATGTCCGTGAAATAACCAATCCCCTTTCAGAATGCTGTCCAGAATGCTGTCCTTCTGAAAGGAGATTGGTCCTTTCACTGACACGTCAGTGAAAAGTCCAATTGGACGTCAGTGAGGGAACAGCCCTGCCAGAGGCGGAAAGGTCTTCTCCAGCAGGAGTTTCTGGATGGAAAGGGGGGATTTAGGGGGTTGGGGAGTTGGCCCCATTTAATTTTCTACCGGGAGGGGGCTAGGAAGAGGACCAACCCCAGACTTGCCAGAAGAAAACTTCTTTAAAAGGTAAGCCAAAAATGAAAGACAGGGAGGGAGGGAGGGAGAAGGGGCTGGGAGAACCAATGGGTCAGACCTTTTTTTGAAGGGGTGGTGAAGGTTGGGAAACATAGCTTATTTTCTTCACACAGATTGGCATGCAAATAGACCACAAGTCAAATAACCCACACTTTTTCAGTTCAGTGTGCTTTTTTTTATTCGTGATCTATTTATATGTCATTTGCTTACTGCATCCCACAGGGACCTCATTTTATAACAAAATCTAACTGATTTTAGCATGGGTTGTATTACATCTGCTACCTTGTGCTTGGTATAATTAAATTATGAAGCAGAAGTATTTTAAATATAGTTTAGTTTAGAAAGTTGGAATATGAGAATGGTATAAAGCACAGGTGACAACCATTGTTCTTAGTATGCCCCAAATAAATCTGGATTTCAGCATTATCAAAATATGTAAATTAAATAGAGTGACTATATGTATAGCAAATGCATAAAATATCCATGAGATATCCTAAAAAATCAACATGTTTGCAGTAGTCAAGGATCAAAGTCATCCCAGCCATACAATAAAGAGTTGCAGTAGTCAAGGTGAGAGAACATGAAGGTGTAGATGAATATTTCAGCAGACAGAGCTTCAAAATTGTGGTGGCTGCAGACATTACTTAGAGTAGGTTGACTTGCCTTATGTGGGACATGAATGGAGATGTTAACCTTTCAGGTGAATTTTCCTAGGAGTTTTGCATGTAAATGTAGTATACTAGTGTAGCAATTTTCAAAAGCCCGCTTACAAGGGTAAAGTGCATTTAGACATGTAAAATACAATTTTCAGCTTGTAAATGCTTTTGAAAATCAGGCCCTAAGTCTATAAGGCTGTTATTTTCCCTGTTTAAGAAGTCAACAAATCATCAAATGCACCAACAATAAAAAGAGCATGCCCATTTTAATGTAAAATTATATATGCATGGAAACTTGCTTCCTTTATAAGACTATTAAAACCATAACTTTCATTTGAAATCAATACTCTAGGGCCAAGGCTTAAAGTCATTTTTTTTATTGCAGTTTCACTTTTTATGCATGAGTGGCTTAAATCAGAGTTTTCTGGTGCAAAGTTTGTGTCCATTAAAAATTCTTCTTCTAGAATTATATCACATTTTTTTAAATTCAATATGTCGTGCTTTCAATAGATGTAGAATTGATTAAGACATAACTATGCAGAAGGATGTTTAATTTTTCCAAAGTTTTAATGGTTTATCTCTCAGTTTGTACTGTATATCCAATCTTTACATTGTTTTGTCTTCAGAAATATTAGATACTTAAATCATTTTTCATTGTCACATTTGGGGAGCTGTTTGGTTTCTGGCATATCACATCAAGTAACTGCAAAATAAGCCAGCTAAGACTGTTCATACCCTAAATCTGGGACTATTCCATTACAAATCAAGAATTCCTAGTTCCAACTTGTTTATGAATCATTTACAAAACACATTCTAGGTTACAGAACTTAAAAAGTGCATAAATACTACATTACCAAGACAAATATACTGTGCTTGACAGATTCAAACACTATTAAAAATTTCTATTCACATTTCTCCATTGTACAGACTGTAAACTCACCAAACAATCCCAAAAGGATCTTCCATCATAAGAACATAAACCAAGCTTCAAAGATCAGAAATTTAACCACAAAAATAATTATATCCCATTACAAACCAGTATTTCAGTTTCATATAAGTGCTGCACTCACATTTAACCATTAGTACCTGTATATACATATAATTTTTTATTTCATTTGGAATTATGAGTGCCACAGGACTTCTGTTCATTCTGTTATGAGTCATTCACAGACTCTGTGCTATAAATAATGAATGCATACTGAAGATTACTGGAAAATAAATCAAACACAAAAGTATTATAGTATTGAAATATTTTGCATTGCACTTATAGTGGTACCTGTGGACAAAAACCTATATACTCTCACTGTTTCCAAAATGTTCTTACTAATCAGCAATAGCTAATTTCTTTGTTGAAAACTTGAACATTTTCCCTAGAACAAGGAAAAATGATTCTGACCCACCCCATTGACTCAATACAGTGTTGTACACAGCCATGCAGAAAGAAATGGGCTCTCCTCCCGGCTCACATCTTCCATTCCCCATCATCTGAGGCTAGGGATGCTACAGATGCAGCATTCACAGCCCCCTTGAGGGTCGGGGGCCATAGTTATCACATGATGACCACATTTAATGGCTGGACTTGAAGTCAACTTCCCCTTTGTTTGACCCGTGCCATACTTTTTTCCTTTTCTGAAATCACAGAGGAGAGAACTGTCCATCTCTCCTCCTCCAAACTCACTACATTTTCCTCTTAGCCCAATCCCATCTGGCTCCTCAGTTCTGTCTTCCTTGCAGTCATCCCTTTCATCTGTCACATCTTCAATTGATCGCTTGCTAATAAGATTGTCCACTCATTTTTCAAACATGTTGTGATCATATCACTCCTCAAAAAACTTTCATTGGTTCTACCTTCCCTGCTATCTCCCTCCTCCCTTTTGCATCCAAACTATCTGAATGTGCCATTCAGCTCTGCTGTCTTGACTTTCTTTCATCTCAACTCATTCTGATTCTTCTGTAGTCTGGCTTTCACCATCTACATTCCACAGAAATTGTTCTTGCCAAAGTCTGACCTTTTTGTGGCAAAGACCAAGGGCATTTACTCAGTCCTCATCCTCCTTGACCTGTCTGGTACATTTGATACTGTTGATCACCATCTATTTTTTGACACGTTGAGCTCAATTAGATTTCAGGACTCTGCTCTAACCTGGTTTTCTTGTTACATCTCCCATCATACTGTTACTGTATCCTCTGGTCATCCTTCCTCCATCACTATTCCATTATCGATTGAGTTGCTCTATCCTGGGCCCTCTTCTCTTTTCTATCCATACTTCTTCCCTTGGTGATCTGATCTCCTTCCACTGCTTTCAGTACTACTTTTATGCTGTTGACTCCCAGATCTACCTTTCTACACCAAAACTTTCACTACAGATTCAGACCCAAATTTCAACCTGGGTGTCCTGCCACCACTTAAACTTAAAATGGCCAAGATATAATGTCCTGTTTTCCTCCCAAAATCCACTTTCCCTCTCCCTTCTTTTTTCTGTCTCTGTGGATGCTCATCCTCTTCGATAGTAAAACCACCGAGTCTAGACCTGGATAATTTCCAAATTACTCCCTCAAATCAAGTTCGGGATTTAGGTATCCAGCTTAACGAGAACCTTACGATGAAAAAGCACATCAATAAATTAGTCACTACAGGTTATGACAAGTCATGCATATTACATCGATTGAAACCTTTATTAACATTCGAGGACTTTCAAACTATATTAAAAACCCTAATTTTCTCAAACTTAGACTATCGTAGCACATTATTACTCGTCTTCCAGCATGTCATTTACAACTGTTACAATTATTACAAAATGCCACAGCAAGACTATTGGTAGGAACGAGAAAATATGATCGCATTACACCCTTGCTGATCTCTCTGCACTGGCTACCATTACAAGCACGAATATTCTAAGGTATTAATGCTAATATTCAAAATCATGAATTCCAGTAACACTGGTATGATAGGATTGACAATACAATCATACACACCTCAGCAAACGCTAAGATCTCAAAATAGAGGATTATTGACTGTGCCCACAATACAGCACACACACATGATGCAAGTAAGAGATCGTTTGTTTTCCATAGTGGGTCCAAAGTTATGGAACTCCCTACCTGAGATGCTACGGTTAATACCAGGAAGAAAGAGATTTAAATGTGAGCTAAAAACATGGCTATTCAAAAATGCATATAACCTAAATTAAAACATCTGAAAACAATAATAAGAAGGTCAAAAGATACTAACAAGCACGAAGAGAATGAAAGAACTGATATAATATAATAACTAAAATGTGAAATCCATTATATAATTTCATTTTATTTTATTCTGTTTTAATTTTCTTTACCCCTCGATCATGTCTTAAACCTTGAGTCTAATGTATCGGAACAATTCGATTGATAGATGTCAATGTCGATATGTGAAAACTACCTCCATTACCCGTCATTACCTGTTGATTTAAAGCTATGAATGTTACTTTTGAGATCTTTTACCTGGAACAACGGTATATAAAATGTCTAAATAAATAAATAAATAAATCCTCTCGATTCTCTCGGCCCATAACCTTGGGGACATCTTTAATGCCTCTTTTTTCTTCCTTATGCCCGTTCAAAACACTTCTAAAGTATGTCATTTCTTCCTTTATAATGATGCTAAAATCCATCCTTTCCTTTCTGAACATGCAACCAAAATACTCATCCACCTCCCGTTTAGAATACTGCAACTTGCACTTTGTGGGTGTCCCACTGAATTGTCTTTCTCCACTGCAATCAATTCAAAATTCAGCTGCTTGACTGATCTATCTTCACCATCGCCATGACCATTAATTCCTCTTCCTAAGTCACTGTCCACTTCCACACAGTTCCAAGCTTCTCTTGCTCGCCTATAAATGCATTTACTTTGCAACTTCTCATTACCTATTTTCTCTCGCCCTACTCTCGTCCACATGAACTCCATTCAGTCAGCAAGTCACTCTCATCTGTGCCTTCTCCTCCAACACCAACTCCAAACTCTTTTGCTTCCCACATTACTGCTCCATATGCCTCGAGAAGACTTCCTGAGTCCATATGTTATCTTCTCTCTCTGGACCTATTCAAATACAGTTTAAAAACTCGTGTTTTTGAAGTTTTTTTTAAATGTTGAGTGTACAATAAATACACTTCTCACAGATTCTTGTTTGTCATTCATGGAGCATGGACTGTCTCTTTTGTGTATCTGTACAGCATATACTAGTAGCACTTTAGAAATGATAAATAATAGTAGTATGATTACTAGAGGAGCCCTGGCTGGACTAATTAAAGTGGGAGGAAGGATATGAAAACAGGAGGAAAAAGACCCAAGTATTTGCAAACAAAGGATCAAGCCACCAAGCCCCAACCCTGATTCCAACTAAGCTGGAAGCCCAAAAGAGCAAAAAGAAACAAAGGGGAAAAAAAAGGAAAAAGACAATTTCTTCAGATTTTATCCAAGAAGTGCAATAACTAAAAAGCAGGAAAACTCCAGTGTTTGAGGCACTGTCAGGCCGATGCAATACCGTGCGCTGGCTGCATGATTGGACTTGAGTTTTGGACATGCGTCCATAACCTCTGATGCAAAACAGGGGTTAGTATGCCCCAAACGCACATCCAATTACATGCACAGGTAACAGCGCTCATCACATGCAAATGCATGTTGATGAGGCTTTTATCTATCCCCCCATGCACAAAAAAAATGTGCACCCGACGCGCTCATTTTAACTCACCAAAATTAACACAAATGCATGTTGATGAGGCTATTATCTATTCCCCCCATGCACAAAAAAAAACGTGCGCCTGGCACGCTCATTTTTACTAGACAAAATTAAAGCCTGCCCCGAGCGTCCGTTTTCCTAACTTTCTGACACCAACTCTCCCAGGCGCCCACTGCCGAGGAGGCACAAGGGGTGCGCACTTTCCCCTAGTGCCTCCTTTTTACCACAGCACCCGATTTAAATATTAAATCAGGCGCCCAGGAGAGGTGGATCGGCACACGTTACGGGAGCGGGCGCTCAATCATGAACACCCATTTAATGCGCGCTGATACTGCATTGGCCTGTGAGTGCACTACATAGCTCAAAATGTAAAAGCTGGGCTTCCAAGATACTCTATCTGGGTCGGGTAAGTCACTGAACCTGCATCAGCCTCCTAAATAGCCGTGCTCAGTAAATAGGAAACAAGTGGCTGTCAGAAATGTTTTGTAACTTCAGCCACAAAACTTGCCATTGAAATGCAGTTTGTATTACGTTATGTACAACCTGTTGTTCATGCGTTCATACTAACTAGCCCCTCACTTAGGAACCTTTTTTGGTCAGGGACATGGTTAAATAATTAGTTTGAATCACCTGAAAGAAAATAGCTGCATTTACACCAATGAGCATTCTTTGACTTGAACTGGGCACTATTATATGATCCAATGTATTAAAGGGCAGGTGCACATTTATTACTTCAAAATAATCCTGAAAATCAAAAATTGTTCCTCTCGAATGGAATGATCCCCTATAACCTATACAGCCTTTAATATATATTTCAAAATTCTGTATCTTCTTTCCCGCTAATAGATCTAAAAATGACAGGAAACATTTTCCCTGCAAGTTTTCTGCGCACGCTTTTCTGCCTTGGTTAGGAATATAAAAGCATAATTTTGGCCTAGAAATCAGAATGGTGGAGCTGGCAAATAATACTGAAGGTTAAGAATGCAAAAGAAAAGCAAAGACCTGGAAAATCCTGTTGTAGGGCGGAGAAGAAAGAGGCATGTATGGAGATAATTGTTCTTCTCAAGCCAATAATCCCTGTATCAAGAGAAGAAACAATGTATTACTGTTGCTTTAAAAAGGATCACACTGCTGGGCTAATCCCTCCCCCTCCACTCTAACTTCTTGAGAAATGGGTGTGTGTGTGAGACCCACGGGGGATGCGAGAGGGGGAGTCTGGAAGACCCTAGCGCCCCTCATTTGCCACCCTTTCCTCCAGTTACTGGGACTGCAGATGATGTGGCAGCTTGTGGAATGGACGTTGGCAAATAGCCAGGAGCAGTAAAGCAGATAATCTTTATTTGCTAGTAGTAAGAGTGCATTGAATAACAAGCTGTTGCAGGCATGGAAGGGTGTGCAAATGGAGTGGGCTCACTAGCAATAACAATATGCATCTTTCTATAATAGAATTTGACTTGAAGCAAATTGACCAGTTAGGGGTTCTGGAAGAATCTGATAATACCAACAACATGGGGTTTGTAGTTAGGAGGAGGGTGAGGATGGGGAGAGGTTGAAGGCATATGTATGTATGTATGTATGTAGGGATGTGCATTCGTCCATGTTCGGGAAGCCCAAAACCCAAAGGAATTTTTTGGGTTTAGTGCAGGCTAACGCAGGTTCAGGCTTCGCACATCTCTAGTATGTAGACAGATGTTTAACTAGCTAACATTATGCTGGAGGAAAAGAAAACCCCTCCCACAGAAAGGTGACCAAGGGAAAATGTAATGGTTGCTAACTTGAGAAGTTTTTCAGAGATTAATTCTCTTGTTGGCTGCTACAGTAAAAAGAATTCCTGTTCCATACCATGTTCTGGATCTATTTATTTATTTATTTATTTAACAGCTTTTCTATAGATTAAAGGGGCCCAAAAACCCACCTGATCTAATCTCTCAGAGATAGAGAATAACAGCCAACTAAAGTTTGGTTGGAAAAATAACAATTTGTTATTGTAACATTTCAAACATATTTTGCTTTTATTTTTAAGATGAAGAAATTGTAATAAAACAAACTCTAGTAATTGGCAGCAAATACTTCTTCAAAACAAAAAAGAAAACCCTTAATAACACTGGATAACACAGATATCACAATGAAAAAAGAAATCAAACAATGCAAGACTTATCAATTATTTCCTTTTTCCTTTACTGTATTATACTAAGCAATAAATGTGTTACATCAAAACTCCTCTTCCTTTTATTGCTTTCTGTTTTTTAGATCAACACTTTCAAAGAGCAATTCAAACTCAAAATCCTTCACCATAAACTATAAAATAGATAAGTATTCTATTTCCTGTCTTATCTTCTTGTTTCAAGACTTTACATCCTTAATGACACTCCAGTGGAAAAAAGATTGATCCTTTCTGGGGGGGTCAGGACCTTTCCTTCTTTAAACTCACCTAGGTAAGTACAAGTTAAACAATAAAATGTTTCAGTTCATCCAGTCTGTGTATCTAGTTTGTTACTAGTCAGCTCAGTATTATTAGACAGTGCCTCTGTAGTTCTTAGTCTGTAATATTAGACTAGTAGCGTGTTCCTCTAGTCTAGCCTGGTAAAAAAAACATAGCATCATGTGTATACACACTTATCTCTGTCCTATTTCTCTTTGCAGCTACTTTGCCTCATCGGGATGTGGTGACCTCTGGAATGCCCCAGTAGACTCATCAGTCCTCCTCTCTTTAGGGTATAAACTCCCTAACTTTACAGAAATAAAAAAGGCAAAATGCTGCTACGCTGTTTGTTCATATCTTCCACCAGAAAGTTTTGCATTAATGCTGTTAACATAAATCTGGAACCTTGTTGAATTGTTAGTTCAACTAGCTAGGTGTGAAATAAAACAATAAAAACAGTGTAACCCCGTCTTTCTCTCTATTTGGTATTTATCCTAGTTAAATGGCACAGCACTGGTGAAGATTTTCTCCAAAAAAAGGATATTGGTACAACTATTACAGATACTCTCTCTGTTTCTTCTTTATAGCACTCTGCCGTATAGCCACACACAACTCAATGTATCTCTTAATTTTTCTGGAAGAACTGATGAGTAAAGACTTCTGCCAGATATCTACAAACTGAGACTGCAGTCTGAAACTGCTAACAGAGTCTGTGGTCTGTACATAGGTAGGGCCTGATTTTTAAAAACATTTGCACCTTTAAAAATATGTTTTACACGTGTAAATGCACTTTACCCATTTTGAAAATTGCTACAATATATGCCATTCAACTGTCCATAGGATTTACCCAAGAAAGTGCACTTTACGCGGGTAAATGACTTGTGAAGATTGCTACAATAGTAGTTACATTTACATCTGTAAATCCTTTTGAAAAATTACCCCTAAGTACGCGGGCACAATTTGGCGCATGTGCGTCAATGTGCATCCAAATACGCAACCATTTCATAATTTGCGTGCACGTTATGAAATAGCCTGGCTGCACACACGTGTGTACCCAATTTTAAGTAAGCACACACCTAGGTGCACAAATCCCGATTCTGCCACGTAAGTCAGAGATTTTATTGCAGACACGTGTCCTTGCCTTTGCCAGTTTCACCAGTTCATCTATTGGTTTGCCCAATTAAGAGCTAGGTCCTCCAAACCCTCCTTGTTTGATAGCCTGCATTTCCCCAGTCACTCCAGACCCTTTAAACCTGGCAGAAATGAATACTTTTTTTATGTTTGAAGTTGCACCTCCTCCATAGCAGAAATAAAGTTATGCGGTAGTGGACCAGGGTGCGTGCCAGAGCGCATAGGTATTTACATATACATCTCTTGGCCATGCCCTGAGACACCCAGACTAAACCCCTTTTTGAAATCAAGTGAAATGTGCGTGCAGCAGGAACTGCGCGTGCATCTGGATGGCTTTCAAAATTCAATGGGTGCACACATGCCCAACTGGGGCGCGAATCTCCCAATTTTGGCATGCGCTGGGCTTTTCAAATTCTACCTATTCGTGTATAGACAAACAACAGCTTTGCATCAAGACAGCAGGCACCACAAAAAGATCTCCATAATTCTCTGCTCCAAAGGGGAACAAATGTTACAATCAGGGGCGGATTCCCGATGACGACCGGCCCGGGGATTCGCCGCCCCGGCCGGCCCAGGAGATACCACGTGGTCTGCCGAGCGCGTCTTGTGGGGGTCAGGAGGGTCCCCCAAGACGGCAGACCACGTGACTACAGCGACCGGCCCACCGGGGGATGCCCGATCCCCCGATAGGCCAATCCGCCCCTGGTTACAATGTTCAGCCTATCTCTCTGCTGGAACACCCCTTTTATTAAACAAATGATTTCTTGCCATATCAGAAAATTGCTTCCAAAAAGATGTAAAAATATGGTCACTGGACTTCTCATCTTAATTTGGATTAGCAATATTTATCTGTTAGCTTCCAGCTCTGACTTTTCTTAACAGCCAAAGGATATTCTTTAGCTTTCACACTTTCTCTCAAATAAACTCTAAAATTCAGCAATGATTACGTCCCGGGTACTATTCCGGTTTACTTTATCTCTATTCTATTCTCAACTCGATGGAGGCCATACCTCAGATTTCAAACCCAGGCTTGGAATTAACACACAATTCTCTCTACAGACAGTTGCGTAGCGAGGGGGGGGGGGGGGCCAGGGGAACCACAGCCGCCGGGCGCCAGGCTGTAGGGAGGTGCCAAGGGGGCAGGGGATCCCATCTCACTGAAAGAAGAAAAGGCTCTGCAGCCACCGGGGCACCTATGCCACCCAACGGCAGAGGTGGAGGAGGCCCAAGGCCGCCAGGGGAGTCCATCCCGCCCGGTGGCAGAAGAGGAGAAAGCCTGCGGCTGCCAGGGGAGCCCATCCCGGCCTGGCAGCAGAGGTGGAGGAGGCCTGTGACCTAACTGAAGGAGAGGTACTGGAACTGGAGCCAGAGTCATGTATTTGTGTGGAGCCAGTGCGTGTGTGTGTGTATGAAGGAGAGAGAGTGGAGCCAGCATGTGTGTGTATGTATGAAGGAGGGAATGGATCCAGCATGTGTGTGTATCATGGAGAGGGAATTAAGCCAACCTGTGTGTGTATGGAGGAGAGGGTGTGAAGCCAGCCCCTATGTGTGTGTGAGAATAAAGAAGAGGGAGTGGAGCCAGCGCCTGTGTATGTGTGTGTGAAGGAGAGGGAATGGAATCAGTGTGAAAGTGAAGGAGAGGGAATGGAGTCTGCGTGTGTGTGTGTGTGGGAGGGGGGGGGGGGTAGAAGAGAGGGAGAGAGCCAGCGTATCTTTGCCCAAGAGAGAGTGAGCCAGTGTGTTGAGAGAGTGAGCCAGCCAGCTTTTGTGCAACTGTGAGCGTATGTGTGTCAGTGTGAGCTTCCCCTCCCACTAGTCCACAACAATCTCAGGTTGACCAGAAGCCAAAGCTTCACAGGTATGGAGAATGAGTGATTTTTTTTTTAATCCTTATTGATTTTAATTAATCTGGTGTTATTTAATGTGTGTGTGGTTTTGAAATATTTTATTGGTGTTTGGGAAATTAAAAAAATTATATGAGATTTTCATTATTGGATGTTATTCTGTTCATCTGCTGTTTTGAAATATTAATTATTTTATTAGTATGGTTTCACTGTTATGATTGATGCTTTATATTTCTTGATTTTTTTGTTTGTTTTCTGACAATGATGCTTTAGTTCTTCCATACATGCACTACATACTGAGTCTGACTTATTGTAGTTTCCAGTTCAGTTTATGTCTGTACTTTTCCATTTATACTTTATGGTCACTTTATTCTATATTTTGTGAGGATTTGTCTGTGTTTTGCACTTGGTGATTGAGATTGCTAATGTGTCATTTCAATGTAGGGATCTGTAGAAGCTTGGTTTGTTCTGTTTTCCTTGTAGCAGATATATTGGTATTTTAGAGCCTGGTGTAATGCTTGCAGGATCACGTTTTCATAGGATGGTATTCTGTATTTGGTGAGGGTCTACCTGTGTTCTGCATGTGTGATTGAGGTTAAGTATTCTGTTAATGGCATTTCTATGTAGGAATCTATAGAAGCTTGGTTTGTTCTGTTTTCTTAATAGGTGGTATATTGGTGTTATAGGGCCTGGTGTAATGTTTGCAGGGTCACCATAGGGTGGCAACTGTTTGAGTGCTAGCAGTTAGTGCTGTTTGGAATGGGAAGTTTATTATATTGTAATTGCAATTTAGTTTGCTCATGGCTTTCTGAGGACCAAGCCCACACCCAACATGCGTTACAATAGTCCTAATGCCATATGTGTTCCAAGGGTCTTTTGGGCTTTTATACAGGGTTTTCTGGTTGACACCACAGCAGTGCATGTAATTATAATGTACATGCTGTTGTGATATTTTTATTTCAAAAGACTGTACATTGAGTGTCCTTTTTCATGTAAAATCTTTTTATTTTAAATGCATAATTTGAAATTGTGTGTGTAGAGGGCAATAGGGGGAAGGCTGGGCACTGACCCTGATTAGAAAAAGAATACATATAAAATGTTTAAAAAAAAAACAAAACACCACAATGAGGAAGGGCCAGCATTGTAATTGTTCGCACAGGGCTGTAACAAAGTTAGCACTGGCCCTGCATGGCAGCACCCGCTGTTGACTTGCTGGCTGAGTTCCCGCCCTTCTGAAAAGAGATCCCACACAGTTGTGCCATGTGGTGATGCGCTGGTGAGGGCGAAAGGGGCAGCACAGGGGAAACAACACAAATGCATTAGCCCCCCCCAGGCGCCGGAGACCCTCGCTATTCCTCTGTTAACAGATAATTCCGACAATTTCTTTTCAAATGAACATTGGTCCATCCTCTCATTTACTCCAGCCAACTCCCATAACTTTTACTTTCTGCCACGAAGATTAAGAACAGTTGCTAGGACAGCCTTGGTTTTTCAACTAACTTCTCTAGATAAACTGTGCGCTGGATTCCTGGTTTGCCTCTTTTTGCTCTGTGTGGTGAACACCACCCCCAAAGAGTGCCCAGACTTTGCCAAGTTTTATTAAACCACCCTCCCAAAAAAAATTATCTTTAACTCTTTAAAAAGATATATAAAACTATTCAGAGCATCCAGCTTTCACTTGACCCCATTTCTTGTATCTTTCCAAAAAAAAAAACAGCCATTGCTTAAGGTACTCAAACTTCACCAGGGCTTCAAACAACACTTTTTTTCACTCAGCTCTTTTTTCATTCAAGCAATTTTATATTTGTTTTCAGTAACCTTGTTACAATATGCTGCATACAGGATTTATATCGCTAGGATGAGATATATATATTTAATTAAAATTTTACCAAGCTTGCCTATAAGTTTTATCCTTCAAGGGGCTGATTTAAATGGAAAAAGCATACAGCAGAAGAAAATAATAGTTCTATTAGGTTTTGCTAAAGTTGCGGAGAAGCTTACTCAGGGCCAGTGCTAGGTTTTTTGCTGCCCTCTGCAAACAATTGCTGTGCTGCCCCTCCCCATCCCTCTGGATCTGTTTTCTAGTGCTTAAGGATCCACACATCATCTAATCCTGGAGGAACTTCGTACAAAAAAAAAAAAAAAATTCAAACTATTTGTCAAAATGCAATATAATCACTGCCTTGGAGTTAATAATTACCTTTGTTTGTATTGCATTTTAAATTACTACTAAGATGCAGAATTCCCCAGGAATAATGTAAAATTATATCAGTCTGGACCCCTCCCCCCAAGGCTTGAAAGTCCCCCACAGTTCTCTCTCCCCAGCTTTCCTTCTCCCCAGGGCTTCACCCCCAGTTCACTCTTCCTCCCCGTCTCAACTCCCAGCTTGCTCTTCCTCCCCACCCCACTTGCTCCTCCAGCTCGCGTTCTTTCTTCCCTCCCTCCCTCCCCAGGCTCAAACCCTCCCCAGCCCCAGTTCCTCTCCTCCCCCCTTCCCCTCCTCAGACACATTGCCCAGTTTGCTATCTTCCCTCCTCCAACTCCCCAGGCTCAAACCCTGCAAGTCACTCTTACCCTACCCCCAAATTTGACCCCCTTTCCCTCTCCAGGCTTGATTCTCCAGTCTGCTCCCACCCCAGGCTTAACCCACTCCTAGATCTCTCTTCCTTCCATCCCCACTGAGCCTTGACTCTTTCTACCCCTTCTCTCCTTCAGCCCAAACCTCTGGCTGCTGCTGCTGCTGCTGCTGCTACTGTCACCGCCTTCCTTCTCTTCCGGCCACATACAGGATGCCAGCTTCCAAAGACAGGCCCAGTCTGACATCCTAATTTGGGGGTCAGACTGGACATGGATTAGCAGCTGGGGAGACACTTTATCACTGCCCCTGACCCCAGCACTGCCCCTGACCCCAGCACTCTCCCCATTCTCCCTACCAATCCAGTATGTTCGTTGGGGGGGGGGGGATAAATATAGATATAGAAATGCTGCATTGTCAGAATAAAAACAGATATATTTTTTCATTTTCTATCATTTATCCCTGGATCACACATTACTAGGCATAAAAACTCCAATTCGAATTTCAAAGTTTTCCTAATCAAGAAGTAGAGCACACTCTTAAGACTAGAGGTATTGCTAGGTGCCTAAGGTTTCAGGGCACGGGCCCATAAGCTCTTCCTTCCCTGCCTCCTCCTCCCCTCCCCAAGATGCCGATAATCAAACAACTCAATCATCATTGGCAGCTTTCCCTTTCCCCAAGAAAAATCTTGTAAAACACTCATTTGGACATCACGCCTTTAACATCACATGATCCTTGTTCTACATTCCCATGAAGCTGTCATGAGAGTTATCCAATACGACTTGTCATGGGTAAACCCCCCTGCTAGTTCAATCCCAGCAGGGATCCCATGGCTCTCTCCCATTCACCTCTTACTAGACTTGATTCATGAAGAAACAAACACCATTGCTAGTAAAGCAGGAGGCACCGCTCAAACAATTTTGCACCATTCTCGTGAAGTGCTGTGTATGAAAGTCAGTGACATCTCTAGACTTGCAACAAATAAACCCATGGACAGCTTAAACCATCTAGTAAAACTACCACTAAAATGATCAGAACGCATTCATTAATAAAATGTGAGGTTACTATTTATACCACTGTAAGAGGGAGCACTTATAACTCGGGGTGAGGTTTGGTGGGGGTGGGGTAGGTTTGGGGGGGGGCAGTTTTTACATTCACAGTCAGAGGTATGAACAGCATGATATCAGTGAATATTTTCTGTCATTTAGAGCAATTAAAGTAAAATAGGAATTAATTTGTACAATGCACTCTCTCTCTCTCTCTCCTCATCTCATCTCATGGTGAGCATGAGAGAGGCAACGGATGGCAGAATTGACCTCAACAATCCGGAAGCATGGGAAGGGTTTTGGGGGGCATTATCACCTAAACATATCAATCTCTGCTTCTATGTGCACTGATGGATCCCCTTTCACTGGTGAAACATCCCCTCCCACCTGTGGATTCCTGGCACCTCCTGCCTGCACCTATCCTCCAGAAGAGCCAAGACACATCTCCACTGGCCTCAGCTGAAGAAGAGGCTTGTAGTGAGAGAGAGAGGCTGTCACAGAGCTTGTGTGTGTGTGTGTGAGAAAGCCATCGAGTATGTAAATAAGAGCTTGTGTATGTGTCTGAAAGATAGAGAGCCAGAGAGTATGTGTGAGCTTGTGCATGCATGTGTGTGATTGAGGGAGAGAACCAGTGAATGTAAGAAAGCTTGTGAGTGTGTTTATGAGGGATAGAACCAATGAGTGTGATAAAGCCTCCTGGTGTGTCTGTGTGAGAGAACCAATGAGTATGAGGGAGCCTTGTGTGTGTATGGGAGGGAGAGAGAACCAGTGAGTGTGAAAGAGCCAGTGTGTGTGTGTTTGAGGAAGAGAACCAGTGAGTGTGAGTATGTGTTTGTATGTGTATGTGTGTGAGGGAGAGAGCCTGTGTATGTGTGTGTTAATGAGTCTGTCCCATCCTGTATAAACCCTAGACTGCACTTCCATATAGTATAATTCTCTCTCTCTCTCTCTCTCCCCCCCCCCCCCCCCCCCCCGAACAGCTAACTCTGGTTGTTCTGTAGAGCTGTCCAAAGTTGCCCGGATATACCTATCCAGCTAACTTTAAGATAGCCGGGGATATTTAGCACTGAATATCCATGTTAAATTGGCCAGATAGCTATGTCCGGCTAACTTATTTAGCCATTCGATGGCTAAATATCGACCTCTTCATTTACAGAGCTGGCTACTGCCTCCTTTCAGTAACATTGGACAGGCAGGAGGTCAGCACCTGTGAAAAGAGAAAGGTGAGATTAAGCAAGTCTCACTTTTGCATGATACGGGAATGTTAATATTGGGGAGGTCCACAATATGCAATAAGAACTAACACAAGAGATTGGAAATGACTCTTTACCATTCAATAGTAAAATCAGAGTGGTGCTATATAGGCACATCTTTACTAGTTTTTATCTGCACTGTAATTCATAAACTCTGGATTAAATTGGCTTGAAAATTGCATTTGGGCATGCTGTATGGGTAAAAGAGTCAGAAACCAACTGCAGTGTAAAAAGGTATAGATGAAGTTTACGATAACTGGAGCAGGACATGTTCAGGACATGTAAACAAGAGGAAGCCATGGAGTACAGGAACTTAATGGGCAGGGGTCAGTCAGTGGGGTCTGCAGAGTAATGTTGAACAAAAACAGTTGAAACAAAATGCAATTAAAAACTACTTATAAGGAAATAAAGTGAGAGCCGAGGGGCCCACATTCTAGCAAACAATCCACTGACAGTATGCTAATGGCTGCTGGAGCCACAGGAGGAAATAAGGATGAAATGATAAAAGATTGGGAACTATTTCTCATGCAATGGGAAAAAAACCAGTCTGGCTCGTGGAATAGCATTTGATAGTTTACAGCATGTTGAGGAGATCAAGCCATTCTGATTAGCTACTTTGAGGACACAATTAAATTCTGTTTTCAACCTTAATGCTGGCAGGCAAAGTTTCACCTATGGTTATTGGTTAATCATTCTTCAGGCTAAGAATTGGGACACATTCTGAGTATAAAGTTAAAAGATAAAAAATGATGCAGATCTAGAGTTCAGGCAGATTTGCAGTGGGGGTTTACCCCCCTTGGTGAAATATACTATGTACATCTTTTCTTCCATGGGACAGGAAGCCTCATCAGATTGATGAAGAACCACTGCTAGTGGACAATAGTCTAATCTATACAATATATATCAGCTTATCTATTGGTACTAAGTGCATATTCAATTCCCAGTGCAAAAGTTACATAGGAGGAGGTAGAGGCATCATGGGTGTATGCATAAATATTAAATATGTATATAATGTGTGCATTCCTACGTAGCTTCCACAATCAACCTACAAAGGTTTAATCAGTCTTCTTCCGAGCTGAGGCTGCAAGTTAACTTCATTGTGGGGATGGGGAATAGAGCAGCCTTTTTTCAAAGTCAGAGGTACAGGGAATCATAAGCATAGCGGAGATCAAGCTGAGGGTGTTTTGCAGCAGCACACAACAGTAAGCTGCATCCTACATCTGAGATAACCAGGAACCTTCGTTTTCAGTTTTTATTTTATTTTGCCTGGGAATTTCAGTTATACAAAATAACACAAGGGAGAAAAATAAGTGAAACGGTCATTTTTTTTACAATGATTGCTCTTTGCTCTAAACATTGAAATTCCCAAGCAAAATAAAATAAAACCAGAAAACCCAGGTCGCTAAACAAAGGTGCATAAATTCCCTTCCACACATTCCAGTTTGCTGCTGCTACAGCTGCTATGTGAAACAGGACGGACATATTTTAGAATGACTGCATTGTTTACAGCACACTGTGATGGGCTGAAATGTTTCCAGTTGTCTTATTTCAGGTTACCGACATCTGAGGCAGAGGGGTGAGCCGTGAGAATCCCCGCCTGGTGATGGGATCTGGAGTTCTTGGAGTAAAGCAGAAGGTTTAGAGAAGGGATACTGAGGGAGGTCCAGGAGAGAGCTCAGTTAATGTGACTATCCGTAGGGAATCCGAACCAACGAAACGGGGGATCAATCTATTCTGATCACTGATTTAGCCACTGGGCTATGTTGCCACTCGCGGAAAAGATGAGAAAAAGTTCAGTAACTTGGCCATACTTATCCTGGACTTATTAGAAAGTAAAGGGGATTTGTGGGGTTAGGAGAGTCTAGAATGTTTTTTTTAATACCCATTCTTCAAACTTTGCACAGCAAGTGTTTGGGGGGAAACGGGTGGGGGCATTGGTGAATGGTCAGATTATGGAAACTGGGTGGTGGTGCTACAGGTGACTAAAACCAGCTGTCCATAAACTTTGAATACAGATACTAACAATTCACATATACGCTTTTAAAACAGGAGCAATAGGGACATAGGTGGAGACGACATGAATCATCATCAACAGAACCACTGAATTTATCCTCAAAAGGAGAAAAGTTTTACAAATTGTTTACACAGATTATGATGGAGTGGCCTGAGAAGGGACCCAGAGAAGGGGAAATCTTATATAAAATACATTTAACCAGTTCATGGTAGGAATGATCTGGTGTTTGGGGGTATTAAGGTTTGTAAGGCAATGCCAGAAACCATGAACACAAGTCATGGCCCAGCACTGGAAGAAGGGGATGTTCTGGTGGTGAACAATTCAAATTCATCTAATATATTAATATACCACTTTTCAATAAAATCAAAGTAGTATACAATGAAATACATAAAAAAATACAATTAAATACATAACTTCAATATAACATAAGTACAATGATAAAATCCATACTTAAAACAGGCAAAAATTTATGAAAAAAATGATACAAGCCTAAAAAGATGACTCCAGTAACAGCAACATAGTCAAAGACATTAACAAAGGCTGAGTAGAATAATATTCATCAAGTAAATTAGGTAAAGGTTTGTTTAAATACCAAGTCTTAATTGCTTTTGAAGGATAAGAGAGCAGGGGGCAAAGTGGTGTTATTCAGGGCACAGGACAAAATTATCAATGCCTCATTAAGGTAGCCACTGGGGCAAGGCAGCAGAGTTACACAATGAGCAAACGCCACAGGGGCAGGGCTCATTCCAGGAGCAGGAACCATGACTATGAATTCTTTTATTATGGCAGAAAAAGGACAGCATGGGAGCATCCACAAAAATAGTGTGTGTGCCAAAAAGAGAGTGTGGAGTGTAAGTCACTCCTATGTATTAGGGGTCAGGAAACGAGTGCAACAAGAGCTGGTGGTGAAGCACAGGGTAAAGCTCTGTGGTGGCCAGAGAAAGGAACGAAGAACAGGGATGGCATTGGCAGATGTTAATCTCGGTGCAGCATTTCAGCCCAGGGGTCACCTGCAAAAAGCAGCAGTTTGAATCGTAAAGAGAAGGAATGGGGGTAACCTGCACAAAGTGGCTGTACCAATCCTAAACAAAAAGGCAAAAAGATAGCCTTTTACGGAGCAGCAGTTACAACTAGAAACCCCTTGCTGGGAAACCTGGTTGTGGCTTTTATCTTCTGTCATTTCCTCTGTTGCTGTGCCATCTTAGGAGAAAGCGGGTATAAAATGGACGGGGCAGGGAGGTATGAAGTGGGACCAGCTGATTCTCAAACTTTGGAGAGATGGCAATGGCACACATCATCATCATCATCATACACTTGGGAGATAATGATCTGCTGACCACCTTAAGGGAACAATCTTATCAATAGCAACTAAAAAGACATGACATGGAAAACAGCTCAGTGTCAGGGGAGTGATACTCTGGTCCCAGGTCATCCCTAGATTGATCTGGAGAGAAGCCAGGAGCAAAGAAAGGGATAGAGGGAAGATGGGAAGAAAGTGAATAAAGGAGTAATCAAGTATTTAAGGGTGCTGAGAGGTACATACAAAATTAGTAAGCCAGTATGAAGATGTATTAGACCGGAGGGGGCCGCTTCATAGACATAAGTTGGGAATTTTCATTTTGGAGCTGCAGTCAGCAAGTTAAGGAGATACAGAATCCTCGATGGAGCTGGCGGTCCGGCCCTAGAGAAGATAATTAAAATGTGGTGGTTAGGTGTCATTAGACAGGGGTCAGCTGGGTTGCTTGTGGGTATCAGTGTTAGTCCATTTCAAACAGCCCCCCCAAGTAGGTAAATACAATGTAAAACAAGAATAAATAACTCAGGCTGGGATCTGACTGGCTTGGAGATATGGTGAAACAGATGATATTTGAGACAGCACACAGGGCTGGCAGGACTATTAGGCATACTAGGCGATTGCCTATGGTGCTAGCTGTGGGCAGGGTGCCGTATTCGATGCAAGGGGCAGTGTTTCTGAAATGTGAGGAGGCTGGAGAGGCACGAGCGGCGATGGAAGAGCTCGCGTTTCTGAACGGAGGTGTGTTTTGTGCAATACGACGGGTCGGAAGAGAGAGAGAGAGAGAGACAGAATGACCTAATGATGACATCATGATAACATCACTGCCTAGGGAGGCTGGACACCTTTGCGCCTGCACTGACAGCACTGCACAGCTGTCCCATTCCCCGAACATTTTGCACTGTGCGGCCTGATCAACAGCAAAGAGTTGGATGTAAATATTATTGATAACAAAGAAAGATAATGATAACAAAAGAAAAGCCTCTTTGGTGGTGAGGGCTGCATTAATGTAGGTGTTTTGGTTTTTGATAGATAATATTGTAGTCCATTGAGAGCTGTGCCCTATATATTCCACTGTTTTGGTTCGGTTTCAAGATTAGAGTTAATTTGTTCAGTTATGTTGGAACTTTGAATCTGAAACCACAGACATCCCATCATTATTGGGGGGGGGGGGGGGGGGAGGGGATGGCTGAAGAAGGGAGAACAAATGGTGTGATGTGCCTGTATTAAGTTGCCATGGCCATCCCTCAGTGGCCAAGGGCACATTAACACAGCCATGGCCCTTGGCCTCCCCTTCCTAGTTTTATTTTAAATAAGGTTCCCAATTTCCAAACAATGGGACCACAGTGGAGAGGGACAAAGCTTGGTTGGACAAATTCCCCAGGGGTGGGCAGGGGGATGTAGGGAAATTAGCATGCCAGGTCTGGTTGGTCCGCAGCAGGTAGGGGGTTTGAGAGACAACAAAGGGTAATAAAGGTTCAGGTCAAGGGATGGGCAAACAGCAGCGACAGCAGCAGTAGAGAGGCAGGGAACCAAAAGAAGATTTTAAAGGCTTGGTCTCACATTTATTACTTCAAAAAATCCTGAAAATAAAAAAAATAGTTCTTTTTGATTGGAATGATTCCCTACAACCCATGCAGCCTTTAATATATATTTCAGAATGCTATACTTTCTTCCCCGCTAATTGGTCTAAAAATCAAATGAAGACATTTCCCTGAAAGTTTCCCACTCACACTTTTCTGCCTTGGCTAGCAATATAAAGGAATATGTTGGGCCGGGAAACCAGAATGTTGGAGTTGGCACATAATACTGAAGGATGAGAATTACAAAAAAAATAAAAGGAGCAAAGACCTGAAAAATCCTCTTGTGGGATGAGGGAGAAAGAGGCATTCCTGGAGAAAATTGGTTTTCTCAAGAGGATTGTTCCTGTATCAAGGAAAGAAACAATCTACTACTGTTTCTTTAAAAAGGAGCCCGTTGCTGGGCTAATCTCTGTCCCAACGCTATAAGGTTTTGTGGCGCTGTTGGGAAATGGGCGATTGTGACTGGCGGTGGAGGCGAGGGTCTGTAAGGGAGGCCCTATCACCCCCCTCCTTTCCCATCCTCTTCTCCGCCCTCCAGGGACTGCAGATCCTTTCTCGGAGCCTTTGAACAGTGGCGCCTGGAGTTCTCCAGGCAAGACCAGCGTGAAGTGAAATCACTCAGGGCAAGCAGCTCGCATTTGTAGTCATCACTCCGCCAACGTCACTGGCACTACATGATCAGTAGCCTCTGTAAAAATGCATAAGCCACCTCCTCCCCAAACCCCCAAGTTTCTTCAGTCTAAGCCACCAACAATCTTAGCCCACGTTCATGCCCTGACTTGTAAAAGAAGACTGCAATAAAACCCTTTTTCCCCCCACTACCTTTCTTAAACGAATGTTACGTTTCACAAAAGGTCTTTTGTTTGGGTAAATTAGCGTTTGTCTCAACGTGCTTGGCGAGTTACCAGAAGACCCATTCTAAGCAGGCTATTCTTTTCTTAGCCATAAATAAACAGCTAAATGATCAATACAAATCTTACAAAGTTTGGCTTTAAAGGAAGCTCCATTTTAGGCATTTAGGAAGCAAGAATACCATCATTCACGGGCTCATTCACACAACTAAGCTTCCCCTTTGCAACAGAAATCGCCAGCATAGCATCTACCTTGTCTTGCACACGAATGTAGAATTATATGGCCACTAGCTGATGGTCACGGAGTCTTTGTTTAATTATCATAATCGGCGAACTGGAACTACCGCATGTCCTTACAACAGGCAATAACAACTGGCTAACGAGATTTTCTCCCGCAAAGCTATCACGTTTGAATAGAACCTTCTGAAAAGAACTAATATCCATTTTGGAGGAAAAAAAAAAAATCTAAATTTGCAAACCACTTTAAGGGATGCTTTAAGGCCGGTATTCTATTTTGAGTACCTGGCATTTATGATTGTCTAAGAATACAGATTAGCAGCAAATTGTAGGACATCATTTACAGCACCACAAATAAGTCACAAGATTACTTATGCTCGGGGGATCTGTGAGCATGTTGAAAGCCAAAGGTCTGGGAATATTTCCTATTTCCAAGTAGGAGAATAAGGATGCGCTACTGATTTAGCAATTTAGCAGCTGATGATCTGTAAAAGCTATAACATCAATATTTCATATTTAATCATCCTGTGTACATACATTTTCACATGCTGTGTGACTCTAGATGGGAACTTAAAGGGTTTAGTCCAATATTTATTGCAATGGTGATGCACAAGAAAACTGTCAGACGGCTTCAAGTAATGATATTCCTTCAAAAGGGGTCATTTACATTTTCTCGGGGGGGGGGGGAGAACAGAGGGGAGAGAGATCATTTTATTGAAATATAAGCTGCTCTTTTTTTGTCATGTTTGTATTCGGCTTTTATTTTCTGCTAAAATTAGGTTACAAGAAAAAAACATTAATACTGCAATCTTGGCATGCACAATTGTAATGGAACCAATTCTTAAATTTCAATAATTGCTTGCCTTACATTCCCTTCCCAATCTACTGACTATAAATCTCAACACAACCTCAGAAGAAAGCCGAGAAGCGCCAGCCCTGCGACAGTGGGGACTCTGTTTTCTCCTAAATCACATCTTGCTTCAGAAATACAAGGTCATGCCATGAGCGACGATTTTATGTAAATGGACTCACCATAGACCCCTTGGCTAGCAATGCCATCCAGGAGAACAGTCAGTAGCCACAAGACACCGTAAACTAAATCCATCTTCACGTTAGCATGAACATATCCAGCCTGGGGCTAGAGCGAGTCCTTCCAGTGGCTAGTGAATGGCAAAGTGCACTCGAATCCAGCTAAGCACAGAAACTGCTGCCGGGGACAGATCGGAGCCCAGTGGCGGAATCACTCCCCCATAGTGGTACCAAAACTCCGGCAAGCAAAGCAAACACAGCTGTGCTTCAAAGAGCGATGGTTCTTTCCCCCCCCCACTTCTTTCACCTTCCCTCCAAAAAGCCAGACTGCGAGAGAAACAGCCACAGCGCTTTTGAGCAGCAGGAGGGGAAATCCATGCTAGCCAAGGCAATTCAGGAGCAGGAGTAGGCTTCAGTCTAGGTCTCGCTTGCTATCGCCTTAAAAAGTAACTCACGACGCTCCCTGGAGAACAATTAACAAACCCGCCTGTTTGCAGTCCAGCAACATCCCTTCAGTTTTTCCTTTACCCATTCCATCAGTTGCCATTGCAACGCAGATCCTCACACAGCTTTGCAAAGTGGTGCGAGTGAAGGGGGGACAGGCGAGGGCTCAGCAGTGCGAGCACGCGTATGGAAGAGTACAGTATATTTCTGTGTCTCTCTGTGTGGTATGTGATCGCTCTTGCCATCCAATCCAACCATACGGTGTTAAAAAACCACCAGATAAAGCTGTCGCCTTTTGCCAAAGCTCCTAAGTCAATGAGCACAAACGTGGCCGGATCATCAGCCCCAGCTGCCAACCAGAGGCAGGAAACACGCTCATCTAGCAGGTGGGACTGCAGTTTATTTTATTATTCTCGCAATATTGCATAGGCACCTATACGTGTCAAACGTCGGCTGCTATGTAATGCTGGAATCCAGAAGGGACTAGGCTGAGGCAGCCTCCGAGGGCGGAAGGAGCGTGCGGCGGAGGATAAATGTGGGAACGGTGCCCACCCCCTGCACCTGATCGCGCTCAGCAGGGTGGCCGGCAGCAAAGATCTTTCTTTCCGGTGGGCAGCTCGAAAGCTCCGGAGGCGGAAGCGGCAGGGCGTTAGCACTTGGCGGTGGGGGGGGGGGGGGGGGGGAGTCCTGCGTGTGTGCACGCGAGGATCGAGGACCGGAGACGAGAGCTGCCGGGAGCACGAGCAAGAGGGAGGACCGAGGGGCTGCAGGGGAAGAGAGCTGTGTGTGTGGTCACGTTATGCGCTACGTGCAGAGAGAGCTGGAGCTGATAGCCGCAGCCGGGCGACGTCAAAGCCTGCGTCTCTCTCGCGCGCTCTCTCTCTCGCGCCCACTCTCTCGCTCGCTCGCTCGCTCTCTCTCTGGCATCTCGCTCTCCTCCTGCTCAATCTCAGACTCATCAGTATGGGCATCACAGAGAGAGGCAGAGAAAAAAGAGACGGAGGCCAGCATCGGGCTGCCCTGCAGGGACCCAGGGAGCTGGCCTTCCAGCCTCTGCCTCTGATTCATTGTGGTGACTGCTCCTAACAGCGACAGATTATTAGCATCCTCCTGGCACACTGAAGACTGATTTACATGCAGCCAGTTTAGCAAAGGCAAAGCACTAAGGAGGAAATGAAAAGGCTAGGACCCACTCTATAGACCTGGGTTTGTTTGTTTTTTTCCTTCTTTCTGAGTAGCTGCTTGGAGCGGGAGCGCTATACAGGGAGGGATCTTGTGCTTGGGATCACTTAGGACGCTAACCAATATTGCCTGTGTCTCACCTGAAAACACACTATAGTTTTGCCCCGCCTGGAAAAAAAAAAAAAAGGTTTTGAGGACTATATTTAAGGTTAGGAAAAAAAATAGTAAGGTCAATACTGCTTTCCCTTGCTGTACTCAGTCTCTCTCTATTCTGCGCGGTAGTATCAGTGCAGAACCAGGAACTAAAAAAAAAAAAAAATTCTGTTTGGGGTGCTCCACGCGGGCTGTGCTTAGTGGGAGCAGCTTAGTGCTCCTTAGAATATGTTGCTTTCTTCAGCTATGGGTAGGCAGCCCAATCCTCATCTCCTGCATTTGCCTTCATCATTTGCAAACTGACCCAGATTGGTGTTTGTCTCCCTTGCTACTGCCCGCCCAGATATGCCACCATATGCAATTGCATGGTATGCACACCTGGTAGTGTCAGGTTTGAGGTTACTCTGATGTTAAATTATGACTTAAAGGGGAACGTTCTCAGCAGTGATTTAATTTATGCCAATAGTCTTTCAATGACTTAACAGCATCATTGAAGGATAGTTTCCTGCAAGAAAACATTTGTGCCTAGAAAGATATTAGAATGGGGCATTTCATTTACAGAGCTCGCCACTGCCTCCTTTCAGTAACATTGGACAGGAAACAACACCAGTGAAAGGAAAAGGTTGAGATTAAGCAGTTCTCAGTTTTGCGTGATACAGGAATATTAAAGTTGGCCCACATTAGGAGCTAACATAAGATTGGAAATGACTCTTTACCATACAATATTAAAATCAGAGTAATGCAGCAGAGCTGTAGCCAGGCAATTTGACGCCTATAGGCAAGTGAAAATCTGCACCCTCCCCCTTTACACAACACATGACACCATGAGTTGGGAGATTCTGTTAAATGTTTGTACAGCAATGCCCATGGCCAGTGCAAGGGTATTAGAGGCCCTAAGAAAACGTTATAGCCTTGCACCTGCCACCCCATCACACCCTCCTCACACACAGTTAAAAGTTATGCATTTATAATACAGATTTTACATGAAAAAGAGCAAATAATAGTCTTCTGAAGTAAAAATATCACTTACAATATGTATATTATATGTACATGCACTGCTGAGGTGCCAACCAGAAAACCCTGCAAAAAAGCACGAGACACTTGGAATGTATATGGTATTAGGTGTAGTGTAATGCATCTTGGGGATAGGCATGACCCTCAGAGAGCCACGAGAAAAAACAATTTCTATATAAAAATAGTCCTAACTGCCAACACTCAAACAGCAACAACCCTACCAGGCCTAAAACAGTAATACACCCCCTATTAGGAATACAGAACAAGCCAAGCTCCTATAGATCCCTACATAGAAACTACTCACTAATGTAATAACTCACTTCAGTCACACATGCAGAACACAGATAGACTCTCAAATACAGAATAAAGAGACCATACAGTATAAATAGAAATGTACAGACAAAAACTGAACTGGAAACTGCAACAAGCCAAATTCTGTATGCACTGCCACAATGTAAAAAACAGAACATTACCATTCTGCATAAAACAAAATTAGTAAAACCATACCAATAAAAAGAATAATTCAAAATAATTGATGACTAGAATAACATTCAATAATTTAAAAAATCATATAAAAATCTTCCAAACATCAATAAAATATTTCAAAACAGACACATCAAATAACATCCAATAATTAAAATAAGGATTTTAAAAAATTCCTCCTTATCCATACCTTAGAACATTTGATTTCCAGATGCCCTGAAATTGTCATGGATTAGCAGGCAGAGATTAACTGGGGTAGTGGTGCACACACATTCATACACCACATGCTCTCTCTCACTCTCCCACACATGCACCCATGCTCCCTCTCACTCTCCCAAACACATGCACACATGCACCCTCTCACTTTCCCAAACACAAGCACACATGTGCTCTCTCTCTCTGTCCCACACACAAGAACACATGCTCTCTCTGTACCACACACATGTACACATGCTCTCTTTCACTCTTCCACACACATGCACACATGCTCTCACTCTCCCACACACATATGCTCTCTCTCTCTCACTCTCCCACACACATGCACACATGCTCTCTTACTTTCCCGCACATGTGCTTACTCTCACTCTCCTGCACACATGCTCTCTCTCTCTCACTCACTTCCTCCTTGATGTAGTAGGCAGCAGCAATCTCCTTCTTCAGCCCCCATGGGCAAGGAAACAACTTCCAGCCATGGGGCATTGGACTATTTTTGCCAGTGCACACTCATCCTCCTCCTTCTCAGCAGCATGGCCCCGCTGAAATTGTCGGTGTGGTAAGCTCTGCCTTAGTAAATGGAAAAGCAACATGGCCCCGCCGGAAACAGCAGTGTTGCCAGAGGGGCCACACTGCTTTTCCACTTACTAAAGCCACGCCGGCAGCCATCCACACTGCTCTTCTTGGTGCCTTTTGATAGCAGCGCCTATGGCTGTGGCCATATTGGCCATAGGCATGCTATAGCTCTGTAATGCAGTGGGGGAATATAAAAACATCTTTACTTTTGTAACGGTTGGGCGATAGCCAGGTGTGGTGAACACCACCTACAGGGATGACTCAGGACAGGGAGAACAGGAGTCACAGCAGAATCTCTGATAATGGCTGGAGAGGAGTCTCTGGTGCTGGCTGTAAGGAGTCTCTACTACCAGGTGCTGGCTGGAAGGAGTCTGTGGTGCTGGGAGCTGGCTGGAAGGAGTCTGGTGCAGGCTGGAAAGAGACTCTTGAGCTGGGTGCTGGCTGGATACCAGGTGCTGGCTGGGAAGAGTCTCTCTGGTGCTGGGGGCTGACTGAGAAGGAGTCTCTGGAACAAGGTGTGTGGGGGTAAGGGTGAAATTCAGGAAACACTGGAACAGCATGGGGGTACGCGTGGATGTGAGTGCAGGTAAGTGTGGTCTGAACACCGGAACTGAGGGCAGATATGGGTGGAATCAGGATAGCGTGCAGGTAAGCGTGAGACTGTGTGAGAGAATTAGGGAGATGCACTTACCTGCACGCAGGATAGCGTGCAGGTAAGTGTGAGCTGGATGAGAGAATTAGGGAGAGCAGGACAGACTGGACTAGACAAACCAAGACAAGACTTACACTGAACAGAAAACACAAAGCCTGAAGGCAGCGAGGCAAGGAAACAGGGGGAAATAGAACGGCAACAGGTAAGGAATCAAGAACAGGGGGGAAACAACGAAGTAGGCAAGGCAGAAGATTACAGGACAAGAAGAGCAGGGGCCAAAGGCCACGGAGGAAGACAGGTAGCGAGAAGCCCGGAGGCGCACAGAAAGTAACAGGAGGCTAGAGCAGGGAGCCCAAGGGAACTCAATGCCGAAGCACTGAGGCATGGGTTAGGCGGGGTTAAATAGGGAGTTCGGGACATGGAGCAGACAGGTAGGATGGACTGGGCCAGCCAAGATAGCGTGCTCATGAGGGGCCTCTGGTGGTGAGGAGGCTGCACAGCAGCCATAGTCGTAACAACTGTTTTTCTGCCTGCATTGAAATTAATAAACTCTAAATTAAACTGATTTGAAAATTGCATTTGGATATGCTGTAAGGATAAAAGAGTCAGAAACCAACTGCAGTGTAAAAAGGTATAGGTGAAGTTTAAGATAATTTGAGCAGGACATGTCAGGGACATGTCAACAAGAGGAAACCATGGAGTATAGGAACTTAATGGGTAGGGGTCAGTCAGTGGGGTCTGCTGAGCCTTGATGAACAAAAATGGCTCAAACAAAAAGCAATTAACAACTATTTGTGAGGTAATAAAGACAGAAGCAAGGGTTTACATTCTAGCAAACAATTCATTGACAGTATGCTAATGGAGACACAGGAGGAGATAAGGATGGAATGATATAAGACTGGGAACTTCATCTCATGTAATAGGGAAAACCAGTCAGCTTGTGAAGTTTAATGCAAAGCAACATTTGATATGTTAAAGCATTTCGGAGAGATCAATCCATTCTGATTAGCTACTTTGAGGACACAATTAAAATATACTTCCAATCTTAATATGGGCAAGCAAAGTTGTGCCAGTGGTTATTCATTATTCAGGCAGAGAATTGAGACACATTCTGAGCATAAAGTTAAATGGTAAAAAATTGTGTAGATCTAAAGTTCAGGCAGATTTGCAGTGGGGACATCCCCCCTCCCTTCCCTTGATCAACTATACTATGTAAATCTTTTTTTTCAGGGAAAGGAAGCCTCACAAGATTGTTGGCAGTACTACTGTTGGTGGACAATAGAATAATCTATACAATATAAATCAGTTCATTGGTATTAAATACATATTCAATTATAGGTGTAAAAGCTGCAAAAAGGGAGGTGGGGTATTATGCATATATATATATATAAAATGTTATGCTGTCTATGTTTGCTGTTTACCTCTATTTACCTAATGATGCCATCTAGTTATTGCTACTACTCTACCTATCATAAATTATTTGTAAACCGATGTGATATGTAAATCAAACACCGGTATAGAAAAATAAATAAATAAATAAATATGTATATAAGGCATGTATAAGTATTTAATTTCCACAGTCAGCCTACAAAAGTTTAATCAGTTTTATTCAGAGTTGGGGCTGCAAGTTAACTGCATTGCGGGGATGGAGAATAAAGTAAGTCTTTTTCAAAGTCAGGCACAGATAATCACAAGCATAAGGGAGCTCAAGCTGAGGGCATTTTGCAGCAGTACAAAATAGTAAGCTGCATCCTACATATGAGATAAACAAAAGTACATACATTTCCTTCCCTATATTCCACCATGCTGCTACAACTACTATAAGAAATAGACTGACATGTTTTAAAATCATTCTATTGTTTCAAGCAAACTGTTATCTGCTGAAATGTTACCAATTGTATTGCAGGCTACTGTCATCTGAGGCAAAGGGGTGTGAGCCATGCGAATCCCCGCATGGCGATGGGGTTTGGAGTTCTTGGAGCAGTCACACTCAAGAAAAGCAGAAACTTTGTGGAAGGACAACTGGGAGGTCTAGGAGAGAATGCAATTAACGTGGCTGTACAAAGGATATCATAACCAACCAAAGTGAGGATCAGTCTATTCTGATCACTGATTTAGTCAATCCCAGAATACCTGGAAGAAGTTGTCAGTAACTTGGAAATATTAGAAAGTAAAGGTGCTTTGTGAGGTTATGAGAGTCCAGAATGTTTTGGGGTTTTCTTAATACTCGTTCTTCAAACTTCGGGCAGCAAGTGTGTGTGTGTGTGTGGGGGGGGGGGGGGGGACGGGACATCAGTGAATGGTCAAATTGTGGAAATTGTGAGGTGGTGGTACAGATGACTAAAACCAGCTGTCCATAAACTTTGAATACTGATACTAACATTCACATTTACGCTTTTAAAAGAGAAGCAACAGGGTCAGTGGAAGTGACATGGCATCAGTGTAACCAATGAATTTATCATCAAAAGGAGCACACTTTTAAAAATTGTTTACACAGATAATGATGGAGGGACCCAGAGATGGGGAAAATATTACATAAAATACATTTAATCAGATCATGGTAGGAGTGATCTGTTTTTTGGGGGTATTAAGGTTAGTAAGGCAATGCCAGAAACCAGGGACACAATTCATGGCCCAGCACTGGCTGAAGGGGATGTGATAGTGGTGAGCAATCACATCAACGTATAATTAAGATATTTCAAGTTAATGTAATATATTATTATAATGCCTTTTCAAATAAAATCAAAGTGGTTTACAATAAAATACATAATTAATGTACAATAAGATGCATAACTTCAATATAACATAAGTAAATTGACAAAATCCATACATAAACAGTCAAAATTTAAGAAGAAAATGTTGCAAGCCTAAAAAGATGACTCCAGTAACAACAACATCATAGTCAAAGACTGAGTAGAATAATATTCATCAGGTAAATTAGGTAAAGGTTTGTTTAAATACCAAGTCTTAATTGCTTTTGAAGGACAGATAAGAGAGCAGGGGGCAAAGTGGTGTTATTCAGGGCACAGGACAAAATTATCAATGCCTCATTAAGGTAGCCACTGGGGCAAGGCAGCAGAGTTACACAATGAGCAAACGCCACAGGGGCAGGGCTCATTCCAGGAGCAGGAACCATGACTATGAATTCTTTTATTATGGCAGAAAAAGGACAGCATGGGAGCATCCACAAAAATAGTGTGTGTGCCAAAAAGAGGGTGTGGAGTGTAAGTCAATCTTATGTATTAGGGGTCAGGAAACGAGTGCAACAAGAGCTGGTGGTGAAGCACAGGGTAAAGCTCTGCGGTGGCCAGAGAAAGGAACGAAGAACAGGGATGGCATTGGCAGATGTTAATCTCGGTGCAGCATTTCAGCCCAGGGGTCACCTGCAAAAAGCAGCAGTTTGAATCGTAAAGAGAAGGAATGGGGGTAACCTGCACAAAGTGGCTGTACCAATCCTAAACAAAAAGGCAAAAAGATAGCCTTTTACGGAGCAGCAGTTACAACTAGAAACCCCTTGCTGGGAAACCTGGTTGTGGCTTTTATCTTCTGTCATTTCCTCTGTTGCTGTGCCACCTTAGGAGAAAGTGGGTATAAAATGGACGGGGCAGGGAGGTATGAAGTGGGACCAGCTGATTCTCAAACTTTGGAGAGATGGCAATGGCACACATCATCATCATCATCATACACTTGGGAGATAATGATCTGCTGACCATCTTAAGGGAAGAATCTTATCAATAGCAACTAAAAAGACATGACATGGAAAACAGCTCAGTGTCAGGGGGTGAGCATTGTCTGGTCCCAGGTCAACCCTAGAGCAAAGAAGGGGATAGAGGGAAGATGGGAAGAAAGGAGTAAATAAGTATTTGAGGGTGCTGCAAGGTACACAAATATGACATATAGAAATAGCAACCTAGTGTGAAGGTTTATTTGACCAGAAGGGGCTTGCCTCATCGACATATGTTGGGACATTTTCAATTTGCAGCTACAATCAGGAGGTTAAGCAGATATAGACTCCTAGATGGAGATCAGGCCCTAATAAGGTATTACTGGTCCCTTCTATGGTGGCAGCTCACCAATCAAAAAGGAAGACAATGAAAATGGGGGTGCTCAGGTGCCATCCTTTCTTTATTTGTTTAATATCTTTTCTATACTGCCTATACAATATTGGTAGGTCTAAGCGGTTTACATGAGTTAATGTACATAATCATAAAATAAACAGAAAAACAACATCTTAAAAATTAATTACATAGAGTGCACCTGGGCTGGTTGTGGGAATTAGTGTAAGTCCATTTCAAACAGGCCCCAATAGGTAAATACAATATAATAGAAGCGTAAATAACTCCGTCTGGGATATGGCTGGTCCTAGGATATGGTAAAACAGATAATAATTGATACAGCACAGCACAGCTGTCCCATTGCCCGAACATTTTGCACGGTTCTTCTTGATGATCAAAGAGGTGGATATGAATAATATTGATAACAAAGAAAGATAATTGATAACTAAAGAAAAGTCTCTTTATTGGTGAGTGCTGCATTAATAATAAGTGATTTTTAGGTTAGGTAATACTTTAGTCTATTTAAAGCTGTGGCCTTTATATTCCTCTGTTTTGGTTCCGTTTCAGGATTAGAATTAATTTGTTAAGTTATGTTGGGAGTAGTACATTTTGTAATTAGGACAAGATGTTCCAGTGCAGCAGAAACTGGGAGGTGCAAGAAACCAGTATTCCCATGCCACCTGAGACAATGAAAAGGGCAATAAGGAGGTTTAGGCCCTACGGTCATAGCTATATTGTGACTTAGTAACATAGTAATGGTGGCAGAAAAGGGACCAAATCGTCCATCCATTCTACCCAACAAGCTTCTTATGGTAGTATCTGCCACGCCATGCAAGTTTCACCCATCTTTCTCTTAAGGGAACAACTGCCACTCCGTGCAGTAGTTCCCAAGCCATATGATAACTGATAAAAAAATGTACTGCTAACAACATTTTTACTGGGTCATGAGCCTTCCTGAAAGTTCAGACAGTGCTGGCGTGTTTCGCTTATGGATATGCCTTAGAAGCAGTCCTTTACTTTTTCACTTACGTCTGCGTAATCGTTTCCCCTGACCATAAAAGTCAGGGCCCGTGTTGATTGTCATCTGAATCCAATTCCTCTTTTACCTTCCACTCCCTCCCACTGCCATCAAAGCAGAGAATGATGTAGTTGCATCAAAGGCATCAAGGCTTATTGGGTTAAGGGTAGCAATTGCTGCTCAGTGCAGGTTACCTCCATGCTTATCAAATCCCCAGACCGTAAAAGTCGGTGCCCTTGTTGGTTGTTGTCTGAATCCAACTCCTTTCCCCCCCCCCCCCCCCGCCATTGAAATGGAGAGCAATGTTGCAGTTGCATCAAAAGTATCAAGGCTTATTGCTTAATGGTAGTAACCACTGCACCAGCAAGTTACCCCCATGCACCCTTTTCTTCATTTCCATCCTCTAGCCTTTAGGGATCCACAGTGTTCATCACATGCCACTTTAAATTCTTTCATCTTTATCACTTCCTCCAGAAGGGCATTCCAGGGATCCTTTCTGTGAAGAAACATTTTCTGATGTTGGGTCTGATTCACCCCACCTGGAGTTTCATTTTGTTTCCCCTAATTCTACTGATTTCTTTCCAACGGAAAAGGTTTGAAGGTCGTGCTTCATTAAAACCTTTCAGGTCTCTGAAGGTCTGTATCATATCTCCCCTGCACCTCCTCTCTTCCAGGATATCCATACTGAGATCCTTCAGCCTCTCCTCATAGGTCTTCCGATACTGACCCCCACACCATTTTGGTCACTCTTCTCTTGTCTGCCTCCATCCTGTCTCTATCCTTTTTGAGATACGGGTTCTAGAAATGAACACAGTACTCCAGGTGAGGCCTCACTCAGGACCTGTACTAGGGGGATTATCACCTCCTTTTTCTTACTGGTTATTCCTCTCTCTATGCAGTCCAGCAATCTTCTGGCTTTAGCTATTGCCTTGCTACATTGCTTTGCTGCCTTCTGATCGCCAGACACTGTCACCCCAAGATTCCACTCCTGGTCTGTGCACTTCAGTCTTTCATCCCCCATCACATACAGCTCTTTTGGATTACCACATCCCAAATGCATGGCTCTGCATTTGGGATGCGGTATTGCATTCTAGCTGCCAAAACTTTGACCACTCTTCAAGCTTTCTTAAATCACTTTTCTTAAATCAAGTATAAAAGTGCTGACAGCTCTGCATTATCTGGCAACTGGTTCTTTCTAGTATTTAATGAAAAACTGATATTAGTCCTCTGTCTCGATATGTGTCAACTCTTTTATAGATGCCATGGCTGCCTGCATACCTAACTACATCCTTTATCTATGCACTTGCAGAGGGGCTTCTATGAAGTGGGGATTAGGGATATTGGTGAACTTATGTGGGCTTGGTTCCTTCAAGGGTTCATGCAGACATCCTTTGAAGCCATAAGCAGTATTACAGCTGACCATGCAGACATTCTGTGACCATTAATTGTTAGTGTTAGATCTTATTACCATTTTTCCTAGGTCCTGACATAATGTTCATACATTAAGACAGAGTCCTTACATGGCTACAGCTACAATAGTGATCTCCACGATGGACTTCTGCTGGGTAGGTATGGGAGTCATTGTGTGGAGTGTTGTGAGAAAATTGTGAAGTTGTGTCCATATGGTTGTGTGGAGGTAGCGGTTGGGATGGGTGGATTCAAGCCTGACAGTTTTTATTTATTTATTTCAAATGATTTTCATCCCGCACCCTCCAAGGTTCGGGGTGGGTAACAGAGAGACAAGCATAAAATACAAGTTTAAGTACAGACATAAAAATAAAGAAAAAATTACTGACAATAACTTGACAGTGACAAATGTGTTAAAAATAAAATACAAAATAATGTAAAATATCAGACATATGTTGATCAATGTCGGATGTAAACAAGAGCTGAAAGTTAGCAATTTTACTTATAAGAGAAGCCTGGAATAGAAGTGTGCCGTGTAGATAGAAAAAAAAAATGGATCTCAGGATGTATGTGGTTTGAAGCCTGGTTTAGACAAAGTGGGCCGTACAGGTAGAAAAATAGACCTCAAGAAGTATATGGTGAGAAGGTGATGGTAAAAAGGTAAGTTTTTAGGGCTGCTTTGAATTCCTTCTTATTCAGTAGAGGTGTATGTGCTGGGGTAAGGTGTTCCAGAGAGAGGGGCTGGCAAGTGAGACCACTTTTTCACAAAGGAATTTCAAGTCGGAGTTGTGAAGCAGAACAGAGGCTTCTAGTACGAATGTAGGTTTTTAGTGCACTGGAAATCCAGGGGGATTTCACATGGTATATCAAGTTGTGAATGGTTAGGATAAGTTTGTACTGGATTCTATATTCAATCGGCAACCAGTGCAGAGCTTGTCAGATGGAAGTAATATAATCATTGGGGCAAATAATATGAAAGGAGTTTTGCAGCAGAGTACTGAACCAACTGAAGGGGTTTAATAGTGGAGTAAGAATGACTTGTGTATAAGGCATTACAATAGTCTAATGATGTTAGAATTAGGGACTGAAGAACGGTATGTAAGTTATGATAATTTAACAGAGGTTTTAGGTGATGCAGTAATCGTAATTTATAGAAAGATGACTGTACAAAGGTTTTTATATGATGTAATATCAATAAGGTGGAGTCAAGGGAAACTTCAAGGTAACTGACTGATTCAGCAATGGGAATGAATTGTGATTCAAATTGCAAAGAGGTGGGAATGGTGAATGGAGTGGAGCAGCCTAAAATCATAATTTCCGTTTTCTTGATATTGAGGGAAATCCAATTTGGCTATGCCAAGCCCAAACAAAGAGAGATGAATTGAAAGGTAATAGACCATGATGATGTGATCGGAAAGAAAAATAGAATGTCATCAGCATAGATACAGTAGGATAGATCAAGTGTGGAAAGAAGATGACATAAGGGGGCCAGATAGATATTAAACAATGCTGCAGGGAAAGCAGAACCCTGGGAACCCCAGTAGAGATAGGAAACCAAAAAGAGGTGTCATTAGCAATTTTCACCCATTGTGTTCTGCAGGAAAGGTAGGAGGTGAATCAAGATAGAATGGAACCTGAGATGTTGCGGGAGCACTAAGAAGTGGTCCCAATACGGAAGAAAGAGTTTGCCCTTGGGCCATGGCATGACCCCAGAGGAGGACTCTGAAGAAGCGCCGAGGCAGGCAAGATGCATCCGAGCATGGGCAGATAGGCTAGAGACTCGGGACCCGGACCTCTGCCGAACCTGAACGCACCAGAAGAGACACAGCAATGCAATGCTGGTCTCTGGGGTAGCCCTCCAGCCACTTGATAGCCCTTTCATACCCGCCGCCTGAGAACGGCATGTGCGACAGGACGGACAGAGGTCAAGGACAGGTGATGGCACTGAAACAAGGACGAGACATAAGCACTTGGAGACTTGGATGAGACGTAGGCACTTGGAGACTTGGGCAGGCACTGCCCTTCAGGGCACCCTACACAGCCCCCCTTGGGCTGGTCATGGACCACCCTGTCCCATTGCACGCCCTACACAACCTGGAGAGGCCGGACCACATGGAGAGCGGGACAAGCGCAGGACTGAAGTTCAGGATTGAGGATGAATCCAGGCAGCGATCAAAGAAGGATCCAGCGAGATCAGGACTCCAATGACCGGGAAAGGACACTGGATGAGATACGGATTTACTCACAGGATGGTCATCTGGAGGTGGGGTCCAGCGGGCGAGGCAATGATGAAACCCAGAGCTAGGAACTAGAGGATCAGGGACCCCAGGACACAGGAACAAAAGTACTGGAAGAACTGGAGGCGGGTTTCAAAGAACTGGAACATTCGAGGACAAGGACATCAGAAGATAGGAGCCAGAGAAAACTAAGATATCTGGAGATGGGAACATCTGAAGACAGGACGGATGAGGAAGCAGGATCTGACGAGAGACTAGGAACCATGGACGAAGACAAGGGAGCTCCCATGAAGAAAAGAAGGCCTTGAAGAAGCGAAGATGGACCTCGGAGCCTCCTGGAGTGAAGAGATGGAATAGACAAAGAATCCAGGAGTGGACTGCCTCCTTGCAAAGGCGACGAGGGACTGGCGAGGGGTCCTTTCATGGGCTGAAGAGGAGACGCTCAGATGAGGTCATCAGGTGGGCCGCGGGGCTTTTCCCACCACAGGCCCTTTAAATAATCGGGAGAGGTGCGGCCGCGCGCCTAGATATAGTCCAGGACCGGGGACAGCAGTGGCCACACCATGAAGAAGAGGACCGGAGGTGGCACCAGGCCGTGAAACAAGGCCTGGACATTGGCTGCTCCACGCCTCAAGGAAGAAGCAGGTCGGAGGTGGCCTCCCGTCGCGAGGAAGCATGGTGGTGGCGGCTCTGCCTGCCGCAGAGAGAGGATGGCAGCAGCGCTGGGCCGTGCAGAGCAATGGTGTCAGCGATCTCCAGGCCGCAAAGGTGAGAGACTGCTCGTAGCTAGGCCCGCGAGCAGGATTGCAACAGAGATGCTAATGTAGGAAAGGTGATTAATAAGAATTTTGTGGTTTAGAGTATTAAAAGTAGAGCTGATATCAAGTAAAATAAGAAGTGCCAGAGTCAAAACCTTTGAGAATAACATCTATGGCTGATAATAACAGGGTTTCAGTATTGTGATATTGGCGAAAACCAAATTGGTATTGGTCAAGACCTGAATGCTGATATAAGAAATTTGTTAGTTGTTTAAGTATAATTGATTTGATTTTCTTGGATAGAAATGGAAGTGAGGAGATAGGACAATAATTTGGAAAAGCAGAAGGACTGGCATTGGCTTTTTTTAATATTGGACATGTTGCGCCTGGAGGTGGACCCTTGTTCTGGAGCAGTGTTGGTAGGCTCCCTGGTCGGACCCAGGAAGCACCTGCCACCAGGAGGCGGAGCACAGGAGGAGACAGAGGCTAGCTGGAGCTTCACCACTGGAAGCCCGCAGTCCCCCTGGTGGAGCCCTTGGGGACCCGGGCCGCTTGGACTTAGGTGGGCCTCGCAGGGTCTCCCAGAAAGGAAGTTCAATGGTGTGCCCACCAGGATCAAGTGTGCGCAGTCAACGTCAAGACTGGAGGTCTGGAGAACCAGAGAAGGCCAGAACAGTGTCTGAGATGACAAGGCTAGAATCAAGGAGGCACGGTCAGTAGTAACAGAGGTCAAGTTCCAAAGGTCAGTCCGAGAATAGTCAGCCAAAGCAGAGGTCAGGTTCCAGAGGTCATACATGGTTGAGTAGATAGGCAGAGGTCAGTATCCGGGCAGCGATCAATGTAGTCAAGAACAGGCAGTACCAGAGAGTCAGTCCAAGAGGTACTATCTGGGGGAACATAGGAACAGATGGACGCTGGAACAGAAGGACACTGGAACAGGAGGACACTGGAACAGAAGGACGCTGGAACAGGACTAGAACAGGCGATGAGACACGGAGGCAAACTAGTACACACACGGTGTTGACCTGATTGCCAAGGCAAGGAAGTGCAGGCAGGCACTTCCTTTAGTATTGCGTTCAATCAGGGCGCGCCGCGGAGCTAGGACCCGCCCCTGGCCCTTTAAGGGACTGGATGGTCCGCGTGCGCAAGCCTAGGGGCGGGGACGATGCCACAGAGGATGCCGAGTCCCGCCGTGAGGCCTGGTGCGCTGAGGAAGGCCCGGCGACCGCTGCCGCGGGACATCGAGGCCTGAAGGAGCTTGCGGCTGCTGCTGGGGAGGCCAATCCAGCACCTGCAGAGGAGTTGGAAAGGTGAGCAGGCCCATGCATGGGCCGAGCACGGATGGGGCATGCAAATGGACAGACTGATGCAGCTTTTAGTAAAGGAGGAATGTTGCCAGAGGAGAGAGAGAAGTTTTTCTCTCATTTGGGCTTTCAGCTCAGTTGCAATTAAGACAGTGATCTGGCACCATGCGCTTTCATTGACAACTACCCAGGGATTTATTATTCTATTTTATATCCCTTCACAACATTTAGCACAGACATTGCAGTGACATTCCTCATCTGGAAGTCATGCATTGGAGCTCCTTCCAAACCCTCTAATAATGGGCCCTAAATTTGGTCTCTAAGTGTCACTGTTGTGCAATGACTAAGACTCCTTTCCCCTTGGGGCTGTGAATGCTGCCTCCACAGTATCCCCAGCCCATGGAGTAGAAGACTTGACCAGGGAATAAAACCTGAGTCTTCTGCATGACAGTGCACATCACTGCCACTAAGCCACTAAGCCATGAGCTATTGTTGTGTTTTTATAGGTGATAATACATATCTCTTCTTGTTCTGGCTTTTGTTTCTGTTTAGCCACTACTCAGGGTAATTCTCCCTGTATGTCTATTGGATCATTTCAGTTTTTGTTCTGTCATTTGCAGAAGTATTGGGTCGTGACTCACTATCAGGATAATACCTCTCTGTAGTCACAAGTGTAAATCTGGTAGAAGACATAAGAACATAAGAAATTGCCATACTTGATCAGACCAAGGGTCCATCAAGCCCAGCATCCTGTTTCCAACAGTGACCAATACAGGTTACAAGTACCCGGCAAGTACTCAAACACTAAGTAGATCCCATTCTACTGATACCAGTAATAGCAGGGGCTATTTTCTAAGTCAACTTGATTAATAACAGTTAATGGACTTCTCCTCCAAGAACTTATCCAAACGTTTTTTTTAAACCGAACTACACTAACTGCCCTAACCACATGGTCTGGCAACAAATTTGAGTGCTTAATTGTGCATTGAGTAAAAAAAAAATTTCTCTTATTTGTTTTAAATGTGCTACTTGTTAACTTCTTGGAGTGCCCCCTAGTCCGAAAGAGTAAATAACCGATTCACATTTACCCATTCTAGACCTCTCATGATTTTATAGACCTCTATGATATCCTCCCCTCAGCCGTCTCGTCTCCAAGCTGAACAGCCCTAACCCTTTAGCCTTTCCTCATAGGGGAGCCTTTCCATCCCCTTTATCATTTTGGTCACCCTTCTCTCTGCCTTCTCCAGTGCAACTGTATAATTTTTGAGATGTGGTGACCAGAATTGAATACACAGTACTCAAGGTGTGGTCTCACCATGGAGTGATACAGAGGCATTTTATATTTTCCATTTTATTCACCATTCTCTTCCTAATAATTCCTAACATTTTGTTTGCTTTTCTGACTGTAGCAGCACACTGAGCTGACAATTTCAATGTATTATCCACTATGATGCCTAGATCTTTTTCCTGAGTGGTAGCTCCTAATATGGAACCTAACATCGTGTAACTACAACATGAGTTATTTTTCCGTATATGCATCACCTTGCACTTGTCCACATTAAATTTCATCTGCCATTTGGATGCCCAATATTCCAGTCTCGCAAGGTCCTCCTGCAATTTATCACAATCTGCTTGTGATTTAATTAATCTGAATAATTTGTATCATCTGCAAATTTGATTATCTCACTCATCATATTCCTTTCCAGATCATTTATAAATATATTGAAATGCACAGATCCAAGTACAGATCCCTGAGGCACTCCACTGTTTACCCTTATCCACTGAGAAAATTGGCCATTTAATCCTACTCTTTGTTTCCTGTCTTTTCATCAGTTTGTAATCCACGAAAGGACTTTGCTCCTATCCCATAACTTTTTAGTTTCTTAGAAGCTTTTCGTGAGGGTCTTTGTCAAATGCCATCTGGTGGTTCACCTTAATCCACATGATTATTAAACCCTTCAAAAAAATGAAGCAGATTTGTGAAGCAAGACATCCCTTGGGTAAATCCATGCTGACTTTGTTCCATTAAACCATGTCTCTCTATATGCTCTGTGATTTTGACCTTTAGAATAGTTTCCACTATTTTTCCCAGCACTAAGTCAGGCTCACCAGTCTCTAGTTTCCAGGATCACCCCTGGAGCCCTTTTTAAATATTGGGGCTACATTGGCCACCCTCCAGTCTTCAGGTACAATGGATGATTTTAATATTAGGTTACTAATTTTAAGTTTCCAAATTATGGTGTACTAGAGTAAAAGTATTTCCCAACTGTCTGCTTTACTATCCTTGAATTATTTTTCCAGTTCACATTTCACAAGTATAATGAGTTCAGTTCGACTTTCAAAAATAGCAATGAAACTCATCAAGGTAACTCCTTAGGCACTTTCTCCGCATCTTCACAATTCAAGAAAAATTAGAGGCATACTAATGATTGGCTGATTCTTGTCTCCTTAATGAGGGAATTCTTTTTCTTCTCTTATCAGGAGAAGCATCATATTATTTATGCTTTAAGGAGCTGAGTTTTAATGTTTTTTTTTCTTCTTGGATAGTCTACCCAGGTGTCTTTCATTTATTGCCCCAGGAGCATCAGATCCCTCAACAACAGAGCCAGGTCTTTCCACCTTGTTCCATGATAACGTCTGCTCCCACTGTTTTATTTTTTTTAACCACTGGGTCTGGACCTCTGCTAACAGGATGCAACACACTACAACCAGAGTGCTCCAACCATATCCTCTCTATACAGCAGATCTTTTAGAATGTCCATATCTTTCTGGCTAGACCACTAGCAAGGCTGGTGTTAACGAGAAGCAACCAGAGCAGCTACCCAGGGCTGCTATGCTTATGCAAGCCTGTCAGTTGATGATAAAAATGCACAGTCCAATTCCAGTCTAGCCTACCATCAGTGGAAGCCTTCAGGGAGTAACAACAAGAAGGACCTCCTCTCTGCCCCACATATGCTTTCTGTTATTACAGCAATTCATGTTGACGATGGAGCTGCCGAAAGCCTTGTAAGTTTGTGCCATTTTGTAAACCCCCATGTTCATTTTCCCTCCTCTTGACATTGTGCCAACTGAGGATCTCTGTTGGCTCTGGAATAATCCAGCTAGATAAGATGAGATGAGAGAAAGTGCTGGAGAGCATCAGGGGAGGGGCATAGAGGGTAGTGGGGGGAGAGAAGAAGGCAGGAAGCAGCCATGAGTGGATAAGAGAAGCAGGTGTTTGGAAGGGAACATGGGGAGACTGGAGCAGGAGTTTGAGAAAGGAGCTGGGGAAAAATCACCGGGAAGGGGACTTAGAGGAAGGATAGGAAGGAAAGAAGCAGGGAAGGAGCCATGAGGGAGGGGAAAGAGGGAGAGGACTTGCGAAGAGCCAAAGGAAGGGGTAGTAGGAGGAGGAGGAGGAGAAGTTAGGAAGGGCGCATAGTGGGAAAGGTGGGAGCATGAGGGACAGGGCCCTGAAGGATACATGGAGAGAGGCATGGTAGAAGGGATCAGAACTAAGACGAACAACAGGGGATGGAGGGAGGAGAGGAGGAGGAAGAGCAACCAAGAAGGAGCCATAGAGTGATAGGTTGTATGAGGTAATGGAGCCGGGAAAGGGAGGAAGAGTAAAATAACTCAGCAAGGAGCCATGGGAGAAGGGAGGAGAGGAGGAGGGGTCCCCTACCAAGTTTTTGACCTTGACCCTAGTCTATCTACAACTGGCTCTGACCACTAGTTGTCCCTGCATAGAGTTTACTGGGATTTACTAAAGTAAAAAAGAAACAAGGCTTACATTTGTACCTATCTGCAGGCTTAGAAATATATTCGAGTTGATCTTATTAGTTCACTAGGGATGTTACTGAATGAACGTTTGGTGTCCCAAAACTTGCTTTTTATGTTTGGAGCAACTGAACTCAAACCAAAGTGTGCCAAGTGTTGGCATTGTGCTGCATGATCTTCATCATGAGTACCTGTCATCATTTGCCCTAGCCTGAGTCTGAGAAGGTAGCTATGGAGGCTAAGGGTGTGGTATTCATCCTAGGCAGGAGAAGAGATGGAACCTTTACCTGCTGCAATTGAAGATCTGATCCTGAGTTTGCAGTGCACTTCAGCTGAGTCCTAGAATGAAGATGAGAAGATATTTTGATTGATTCCTATCCCTATCTTTCTATCTTTCCTGCTCTAGCTTGTTCTACATAGTTCAATACTAATCTGTCATATCATCCTGTATTTGGAGAGTGGAGTAGTGCTGTTGAACACCTATTTTTTACTATAAAACCCCTCACTAATTCTCTTAGTAGTGCCCCAGGTATACAGAAAAGTGGAGGCACCAAATTAGCATTAACTGCTTAATTCTCTTCTTCCCCCCCCGCTCCAACCCCATCCTTGGGGCCACCCAACATTTTAGCTGGCTATATTTGTGTGGTCAAAGGGGAAAAAGTTTAATTATACAAAGTTTAACTATCTACTAACACCCAGAAGTGAGCTGGTTAAACCTTTTTAAAATCCACAACAAAGAAACTCCAGCGAGATGTGTTAGTACCATATAGGGATATGCACAGAAAAAATTCAGTTCTGTTCATTCATCCAGTTTGTTTGGCTTGGAATTTCAATACATTCGATTTGACCCCCAAAGGTTTTTTTGTTTATTAGTGCCATTCAGCCATCTGTTTTCCATTAAAGTCAATAAGGGGAGCAATACTTCCTATCTGGGACTCTAACCAAATTTAATTATTATTGCAGCAGAGGGAAGACCACGCCAAGACTTCAAGAGTGGGACAAAGTGGCACCAGAAGTGGGATGAATAGCCCAAGGTGCTGTATCAGGGCAAAAGCTGCCTGCAGGAAAGAATCAGTACCCAAGGGCACTGTGGGAAGAGCAAAGCAGCACCAACAGTGGCAAAACTACCCAAAGTCTTCAGAAGAAGGACAAATGGAAACAAGAATAGTAGCATGAAGATCCCCAAAGCAACAAGAGAAGGGGAAAGGCATCACAAACAGTAATCAGAAGCCAGAGAAAACTCTAGAGAAGGTTTACAGCAGTCCTGACATGCAAATTGGTCCTCGGACCTGGGTATAGGACAAAAGACAAGTCAAACCAACTAGGACCTCAAAAATAGTGAGCTTACTATTCTTGGGCAGGAGTGAAGCCAGAGGAAATCTCTGGAGGAGGTCTGTAGCAGTCTTGACATGAGGCAGCAGAGATAGAGGAAGGACAGTTGGGGGAGGAGATGGCAGGCGTGTTCCCCACTGCTTCAGTGATGGTGGGGGTGGGGAGGGGAGGGGGATGCCTGAGGACAGCATGGAGCAGGTCCGTGTAACCACTGCTGCCATTGCCACCACCTCGGGGAAAACCAGAAAGCTGAAGTGAGTGGCCTGGCTCCAACTCTGCACAAGAAGCGCTGCAGGGCTGGTGTTGGTTGTACTGGCTCTGCAGGCGTGGGGCCATTGCAGCCAACAACAGCCATGAACTTGGCCTGACCAATCTGCTGAGGCTTGCCCAAAGTCCCCGACAGGCCAATGATCCCATGAATATCAGACAAGAGCAATAGTCAGTACCATTTGGGAATTTGAAAAAAAAACAAACCTCTGAAGACCACAGGAGCAAAGGCTCCAAGAAAGATGCAAAGTAGCAGGAGGAGCGCTGGCATTAAAACCCCAAACCACGGGAATGGAGCAACTCAGTAAGAAGAGTGGCATCAACATCCCAAGGCTTAGAGTGAGGTACATGGCAGCAAGCCAGGCGTTTTTAGTATTACAGTACATCCAATAGGGTGAACACACTCACAAAAAGTAGAAGTCACATTAGCTAGAAAAAAGCTGACAGTAGTATCAACACCCCTAGACACTGACGGGCCGATACAGAAAAACTTGCGGGAGAGACGGCGAGCGCCCGCTCTCCCGACGCGCACCCAGGCCATTCTCCTGATGAGAGCCCGCAGTAAAAGGAGGCGCTAGGGACACTAGCGCGTCCCTAGCACCTCCTTTTTGACAAAAGCGGCAGCTGTCAGTGGGTTTGACAGGCGATGCTCAATTTTACTGGCATTTTACGCTCACAGCCACAGGCTCGGAAAATGGACGCTGGCAAAATTGAGCTTCCATCTTCCAACCCGCAGGCCGCGGGCAGATTTTAAATTTTTTAAATTTTATTTGGGAAAAGAGTTACTTCCCGTGATACTTTTCCAGGAGAAACAAAACAGGAAATTAGACAAAATTTCCTATTTTGTTTCATTTCATTATCAAAGTACAATAATTAAAAATCTGACAAAATTTTGTTGGTTTTCACATTTCGTTTTGAAAACAAAATTGATCTGTCTGGCCTAGGCCCAGGTCTGAAGCCGGGGCCTCGTCTATTGAATAGGCCAAGACCCAAAGCAAGGGCCTCAACCTAGACCAGACCCCTATGCTGAGGCCTGGGCTTAGCCAGGGCCTTGCCTAAGCATAAGCTGTGGCCCCCGCATTAATCAAGGAAAGGGCTCGTGCGCAACGCTGGGGTTTTGGCTGAGGCTCAAGCCTCACATCGGGACATTGACCAAGACCCCTAAAATAAAAAAAACTTACCTGCTCTGGGTCTTCAGCATCACAGTTAAGACCAAGGCCCGATGCCTGAGCCTTGGCCTGGGCTTAGGCTCATTGCTGGGACCCGACCCAGAGGCCAGACCCTGACACCCAGGCCTTGGCCTAGGTTGGGACCTGAGCCCAGATCTGATGATGTGACCCATCTAGAGACCAGGTCCTGACACCGGGGCTGTGGCCTGATAGACACCACAGCCAAACCCAGAGGCCAGGTCCCGATGCCAGGGCCTTGGACTAGAGGCCGGGTCCCGATGCCTGGACCTCAGCCCAGAGTCAAGCCCGGTATCTGAAGCGCAGGTCTGGGAGTTCCTCTTCTTCATCTTCTTTCTTTGGCATTGAAATCCAAAATACACAGTCCGCTGCAATTGCATTGGAGTTAATTCACTCCGATGCATTCACCTCAGCGGACGGTGTCATTTGATGTACGGCAATGCTGTACAATGCCATACATCAAAATAGCACTGTCTATTGGAGTGAATGCACTAGTGAAACTCCAGTGTAACCCCAGTGGATTGCATCATTTCGCTTTCAAGCGGTGAAGAAAGAAGACGAAGAAGAGAAGCTCCCTGGCCTGTGCTCCCAGGCTTTGGCTTGACCTTGGGTCAAGTCCCAGGACCTGGCCTCTGGGCCAAGACCATGGTGACAGGAACCAGCTTCCGAGTTAGGTCACAGTGTTGAGCCTGGGTCCGAGCTTAGGCCTCGGGGTCAGACCCAGTCTCTGGGTCAAGTTGCAGCATCAGCTGTCGGGACCCAGCCTCCATGTTCAATCGTGGCATCGGGCCTGGTAATAGGCTCCAGCCTAGACCGAGGCCCCAGCATTGGTACCTGACCTCCAGATCAGGTTGTAGCATCTGGCCTGGATCCAGACTGAGGCCCCAGCATCGACACTAAACTGTGTGTGTGATGTTGCACGAGTAATTAATTAGCATGAATGTTGCTTACTGTGGTTACATTTTATACCAAGCTGGAAATGACATCAGCACATCTAGTAAAAAGAGGAAAAACGCTAAAGAACCACCTGAATGTTAATTAATAGACAGTCCAAATAATAAAATAGGTACTTGACAGGTTCTTACGGCCTGGATTGGAAACAGGATGTTGGGCTTGATGGACCCTTGATCTGACCCAGTATGGCATGTTCTTATGTTTTTAGAATGTAGAACTGCTGTCAATTAAAATAAGTTCAATTCAGTTTCAGCATTTAACCATCCAGAGTATGTAGTTCTAAGCAAAAAATCCACTGTTGTTTTCTTTGGCTAAGACACTTAACCCTAACCCATCCCTGCTAATTGGCACGTAAATGATCCATTATTGTCCATTTCAATTTTTCAAAACAATGATGGTTAGCTGAGCAACGTGGCACCAAAGGAGCTTTTGCGCAAAAATGTGTTAATACAGCTTCTGTGCTCTATAAGTCTGGTTCTAATCTTGGTTTGGTCTTGCCCATGTACCGTAGGTTACATGGGCAAATTATTAGGTAGACCACAAAGGTAGATTGACAATTCCGATTATAACAAACTTCAAAAATTTGACCAATCCAAAAAGTGATCTGCCCGTTTTCTCACCACGGCTTACAAAGATCACATAAATTACATACAGTGATAAATTCATCTTCCTGTGGTGGTGTTAAGAGCGTGGAGGCGTGGTTCTATCTCACCGGGGTAGTGAGCCCTTGGATCATGGTGCGGCTCAGGGAGGATCCCCAAGACACACCGCGAGAGGTGACCAGGTTTGAGCACAGGCAAAGCAGGAGCAAGGCTGGACTGAAGACAAGGCGAGGAATATCTGGAACAGGAACAAGGCAGGCTCGGACCTCCACTGGACTGGCCACTCAATAGTCATTCTGGACCCGCCGCTTGAGAACAACGAGTGCGTGAGGCCAGACGGAGGCTGAGGACAGGAACAAGAAGACTCAGATGAGGACTTGGATACTCAGAGGACTCAGACGAGGACTTGGATACTCAAAGATACTCGGAGAACTCAGACAAGGACACAGGATACTCAGAAGACTCGGACAAGGATTCAGGTTGCTTGAGGTTTCAGGCAAGGATTCAGGACTCAGGCAAAAGTACTGGGTGAGAACTGCATCTCAGAGCGCCCTACACAGTCGCCCATGGCTGATCGCGAACCACGCTAAACGCGAAGCAGACTCCAGACGATGCAATGGAACTTGAAGCCAGGACATTACGAAGATTCAGGAGAGGCCTGCACCGGGGCTCGCCCTACCCATTCGCCTGTGGCTGGTCGCGGACCATGCTGAATAGTTTCCTTAATGATCGATCCTGTCAAATTAACATCGGCTCCTGGTTTTTTTCTCCTTTTTACTCCCAATCAACAGGTGTACCTCAAGGCTCCTCACTTTCACCAATATTATTCATCATATATCTTCTACCGTTGTGTCACATTTTGTCTTCTTTAAATGTGCAATACAAAATTTATGCAGATGACATTCAGCTTTTTGTACCTTATAAATCATCTTGGTCGGAAACTTTCTCCATGATTCAACTTTATATTAACACGATTGAACAATGGATGGCCCATAATCGACTAAAACGTAAAAAAAAACCCCAGAAATTGTATATCTAAGTTTCATATCGAATTCCTGTAATGCTCCCCCTGCAAATATAATGTTGGGAAAAGACATTATTCAAATCTCAAAAATAGTACGGAATCTGGGAATATGGATTGATTCCAATCTATCTTTAACTGATTCCAATCTATCTATCTATAGCAAAGTAGTAAAAAACTCATTCTTTAAACTTCATGTTTTAAAGCGATTATGGCCTTTACTATTTTCTCATGACTATAGATCAGTTTTATAAGCTTTGATCTTCTCGGGAATAGACTATTGCAATGGATTGTATTTGGGTCTGCCTGAATCGACAATCAGACCTCTTCAGTTAATCCAAAACTCAGCAACTAGGCTTCTTACAGCGACACCCATTAAACAGCACATTACCCCCATTTTGCTAAGACTACACTGGTTACCAGTTAAATATAGAATATGGTATAAAATACTTATGGTCATTCATTCTCTGTTAAATAATATTGATTCTATTTGGCTATGCTCTACATTAAGAGTCTACAAACCCTCAAGATACCTTAGATCAGCTGGAAAAAATGTATTAGAAATTCCCACAGTAAAAATGGCAGCCCTCAATGTAACAAGACAAAGAGCCTTTTCAGTGGCCGGTCCTATCATGTGGAACACTCTACCAGACTCCTTGAGACAAATACACAACAGAAAAGAGTTCAAAAAAGCTTTAAAAACCCATCTGTTCAAAGAAGATTTTGGGAGTCTAGAACTAGCTCAATAGTAGAAAACTTCAGGGAGTTTAAGTTAGTTATGTGTAATACCTATCTACTTCAGGTTTCATAAATCTTAAATCTCTATGTTTCTTTTTTTTTGTTTTTATAACATAACAGTAATGTTTATTCTATCATAGCCTTTTAGTTTTATTGATCAAGATATTGTTTGTATTTTTATTCTATCTTTATTTTATTTTATTTTACACAATTTTTATTTTATAGATTTTATTTTAGTTTTATTATTGTAAACCGCTTTGTTCAATCTTTGTATTGGTAAAACAGTATATAAACACGTTAAATAAATAAATAAATAAATAAACAAATAGATAAATAAATAATAAATTCAGGAGAGGCCTGCACCGGGGTGCGCCCTACACATCCACCTGTGGCTGGTCGCGGACCACACTGAAGCGGAGCAGGTTCTGGCAGAGTCTTAGGCATGGACAGAAGCAGGCCGAAGGAACTCCGAAGACTGGTACAGGATTCAGGACTCAGGATTCTCAGGAGCAAGGCATTAAAACAGGAGTCTTCCAGAAGCTTGCGCTGAGGACGAGAAGAAGGCTTTGTACCACGAGACGCCCTACACAGCCCCCCATGGGCTGGTCACAGACCATGACGGTGGCACGCCAGGAGAGGTAGACAGCCGAGGGACCTGGGAACTGGACGAAAAACTGAAGATGAGACTGACGGAGTCAGGACAGGACCATCGGACATCAGGAATGTGGATAATGTCACCTCAGGACATGGGACATCAGGACATCTGGATACGGAACATCTGGACATCAGGAGAACTGGACATCTGGAACATCAGGAACTTGGAACAAGCGACGAGGGAGCTCCGACGAGGGACGAGACCAGAAACATCAGGATGAAGAAGTTCAGGAACACAAAGAACATGCAACGAGATACATCAAGGCACGGGAAGACCATGGAGGACCTGGATCAGGAAGAAGACCACAGATGATATGAAGACTGGATCCGAAGGCCCTGAGGAACAGAAGCAGGGCCTTTTTATAGGGATGGACCGGCGAAGGTTAATGACATCACTGGAGAGGGCCGTGGGCTTTTCCCGCTGCTGGCCCTTTAAATGATGAGGAGGGGCCCGTGCCCGTGCCTATGGAACATCTGGAGAGGCAGGAGTCTGCAGCGGCATCCAGGCCGCGTGGGAGGCCCGATGCCGCTGTAGACTCATAAAAGGCAGGGTTCAGTCTCCAGTTCCTTGCCTTGGCAAACGGCCAAGCTAGTTGCCGTCCTGTGATCCTGCTTCCTTGATCCTGTGCTTGTTCCAGTGTTCCTGCGTTCCTATGTTCCTGTCCTTGTTCCAGTGTTTCTGCATTCCTGTGTTTGTTCCAGTGCTCCTACATTCCTGTGTGCCTGTGCTTGTTCCAGTGTTCCTGTGTCTGTGTTCCCGTGGTCCTTCCTGTATGCCAGCATCTGTTCCTGATTCCTGTTCCGCTACTCAGGTTGTACCTTCTCGGACTGATTCACAGAACTGATCTTGGCTTGCCTCTGACCACGTTTGGACTGATACCCGGTATTGACCTCTGCTCACCACTGAACATGTTTGGACCGCTGCCTGGAACTGACCTCTGCTCGCTACTGACCACATTTGGACTGCTGCCTGGAACTGACCTCTGCTTACCACTGACCATGCTCAGACTGATACCTGGAACTGACCCCTGCTTGACATTGACCACGCTCAAACTGATACCTGGAACTGACCTTTGCTTTGGCTGACCACCCTTCAGACAGATACCCTGGCTTTGACCCTTCTGCTTCACTTGGACACTCTCTTCGCTTCTCCTGTGACCACCAGGTCTGCCTGCCCTGACACTACCTGCGGCCTTCTACAAGCTAGACCACTAGGCACTGACAATCCTGTCTGGAGGACCTTCAGTTCCTGTTCCCTTCCAGTAGTCTCCGGTACATCTGTTCGGGTCAAGCTCATCGGTTCTCCACTAGCCGCGCACCCTTGCTCGTGGTGGGCACACCTCTCCGCTACCTCTCCGGGAGACCCTCCGAGGCCCACCTAAGCCCAGGCGGTCCGGATACCCAAGGCTCAACCATCGGAACTCCCGGACTGTTATTGGTGAAGCTCCAGCTTGCCTCTGTCTCCTCATGTGCTCCGCCTCCTGACGGCAGGCGCCCTCAAGGACCTCCCTGAGGGCCACACCAATCCTGCACCAGGCCAAGGGTCCACCTCCAGCGCAACAGGGGAAAGCATTATTATGGTTAAGAATCTTCTTAAATGTGCTGTCATACTCAGCAATGTGAAGATATGAATTAATGGGGATTTTTAATACTAATTTCAAATGCTATATGATATTGCTGCCAAGGTTATAAACTGCCAATATTATATATAACTGTTTGAGCCATTCTAGCCTTCAATTTGAGCTTAATTAGCTTTGTCTGTTTTACCTGCAGAGGTATAACTTAGGGCTTCCTACCTGTTCAGTTGTGGCTAATTAGCTCTTCGTGAAAAGCTAGAATGACTCAGCTGCTATGCAATGGGAGTCATAAAAGACTCCCTGACTACTGCAATGAGCTTCTGCACAACAGAAAACCACTAAAGCATTCTGGTCTAAATTATTACCTGTGTTTCTCCAAGCAAAAGGCCATGTATATCCCTGGGTTTTTCATGTTTTCTGGAAGTATTATATCTTTAGGAGGCTCTGGAGAATGGCATAGCTACGGATCATTATGGATCTTGTAACAATGAATAGAAATCTTGCTTTTTTATAGGTGAAGTTTGTTTGCTGTAACTTTAAGGGGATAGCACTGCAGAGATTTTATTTATTTATTTATTTTATTTTATTTATTTAATTTTATATACCGGCAACCGTTTGCACATCGTGCCGGTTTACAGATAACTTAAAACAAGGATATATATAGGCAAAGCCTTTACAAGGAACATTGTGTAACCTAGAACATAGTAACAGATCAATAACTAAATAAATAGGGGAGGGAGGGGAGGGGGTGGTCGAGACAAAGGGGGGGCAGGGGGGGGTGAAGACGGAAACGTGAGGAGAAAATATGTGCAGGGAAACAATGAACAAGTGGTATGTACATAGGTTGTGTGCAATATTTGAAAATGCGCATGGGCAACAGTGAAAGGGGTAAGAAGATATGTACGGTGCTAATAAGAGATAAATTATTGTGTGCATGATAAGTGAGGGGTTTGTGGTTGTCTTGAGGGGATAGGTGTAGGTCCTGTGGTGGGGGTGTTAGTACTAGTACTAGATGGAGGTTGGGTTAAGGTGTTTATAGGTGGTGAAGGTGATTGGGGGGTATGCTTGGAGGAAGAGCCAGGTTTTGAGTTTCTTTTTAAAGGTGGGTGTGGAGGTTTCGGTGCGAAGGTCAAGTGGCATAGAGTTCCACAGGGAAGGGCCTGCGAGGGAAAGGGCCCTATTGGTGGTGGAGATGAGTCTTGTGGATTTTATAGATGGGGGGGATAAGAGTTCCACGAAGGGAGGAGCGGGTAGGTCTTGTGGAGGTACGAGGGAGGAAGGGTGGGCTTAACCAGTTGTAGTGTTCATTAGTAATACTTTTGTGGATGAGGGTAAGGGTCTTGTATAGGATGCGTGAATGGATGGGCAGCCAATGGAGATTGATGAGGGTGGGGGTAATGTGGTCTTTCTTCTTGACATTAGAGAGGATGCGTGCAGTAGCGTTTTGAAGGAGTTGGAGAGGTCTGAGGTGGGTGGCAGGGAGTCCAAGTAAGAGTGCGTTACAGTAATCGATTTTTGAAAAAATTAGTAATTGGAGTACTGTGCGGAAGTCATGGAAGTAGAGGAGGGGTTTGAGTTTTTTGAGGGTTTGGAGTTTGAAATAGCAACTGCTAAGGATAGATTTGATATATGGTTTGAAGGTTAGTTGGTTGTCAAGTATAACACCCAAGTTTCTTGTGTCGGAGATAAAGTTAGGAGTCTGAAGCGTGGAGGGACAGGGTATGGGTGCATGTTTGGAGGAGATGAGGAGGAGTTCAGTTTTCTGAGGGTTGAGGGCTAAGTGCATGTCGGTGAGAAGTTGGTTAATGGAAGTGAGAATGGTGTCCCATCTATGTAGAGCAGTGAGTACAGTATCTGTGAAAGGAATGAGTATTTGCACATCATCTGCATAGATGAAGTGTGTAATACCAAGGTTGGAAAGGAGGTTTGTGAGGGGGAGCATGTAAATGTTGAATAGCGTGGAAGAGAGGGAGGATCCTTGGGGGACGCCACAGTCGAGATTAACAGGGGGGGATGTGAAATTATCAATGAGGACTGTGTAGGTGCGGTTTTGGAGGAAGGACTTTATCCAGGAGAGGGCAGTACCTGAGATTCCTATACTGGTGAGAGTGTTGATAAGGATGTTATGATTTACAGTATCGAAGGCAGCGGAAATATCTAGCATGGCAATGAGATAGGATTTACCGGCATCCATTCCTTTGATGATGGTGTCTGTGAGAGAAAGGAGTAGGGATTCGGTACTGAGGTGTTTACGAAAGCCATGTTGTGTAGGTGGGAGTATGTTGGATTGTTCTATGTGGTCAGAGAGGCGGGAATTAACTAGTTTCTCAATGATTTTGGAGAGGAAAGGGAGATTGGAGATGGGACGGAGGTTGGATAGGTTGGAAGGATCAAGGGAGGGTTTTTTTAGGATAGGTTTGACCACAGCTTGTTTCAGGGAGTTGGGTACCAGGCCGTGTTCCAGGGAGCAATTCACGATTTTGGAGAGTGAGGTGGCTATTGTTTTAGGAATAGCGAGTAGTAGTTTAGTAGGGATAGTGTCTGAGGGGTGGGAGGAGGGTCTCATCTTTTTTAAAATGTTTTCTATTTCTAGTGTTGAGGAGGGTTCAAAAGAAGTGAGGATGTTAGGTGTGTGTAGGATGGAGGGGGTTATACTGTTAGTGTTGGGGGAATTTTTGGGGTTAGGGGTAAACTTGGCGGTGATGTTAGCTATTTTGTTCTTAAAGAATAGGGCAATATCATTGCATCGGGTCTGTGTGGAGGGGACTTGGGGTGCAGACATATTAGGTTTGGTAAGATTTGAGACTAGGGTGAACAGTGCTTTTGGGTTGAATTGGAGGTGGTGAATTTTCTTGGCATAGTATTCCTTTTTTGTAGTTTGAATAGCGTTTCTATATGCGTGCATGAGTTGGTAATAAATGGTTTTTGTGGCAGTGGTGGGGTGTTTGCGCCAGTGTCTTTCTGCTGTTCTAAGCTGGATTTTTTGGGTTTTGAGTGTCTGGGTGTACCAGGGTTTTTTAGATGATTTGGTTTGGGTGATTGTTTTTTGAATGAATGGACATAGGTTGTTGGCGATTTTCAGGGTAGTTTCTGTCCAGGTGGATATAGCACTGTCTGCTGACTCTTGGTCAATATGGTTTGTGATGTTGGAGCAAGCCGTGGCCAGGGTATCTATAGGGCAGGTTTTACGGAATTGGAAGGATTTAGGCTGGGTAGGGGGGGAGGTGGGAGGTGGGAGGGGTTTGTAGAGAGAGAATTGTGTTGATGATGGAGTGATCGGACCAGGGGACAGGAAGGCATGTAGGGGAGTGGATGATGTTTATGAGTGAGTTGGTGAAAATGAGGTCAAGGGTATGACCAGCTTTGTGGGTTGGAGAGTGGATGAGTTGGGTAAGGCCCATTGCGTCTAAGGTTGTGATGAAGGCTTCGCATGTGGGGGATTGTGGGATGGTGTCGACATGCAGGTTAAAGTCGCCAAGGAGTATCGTGGGGATGTCGGGGGAGAGGGAGATGGTGAGGAATTCAATGAGGGGGGAGGGGTCTTTTTCTAGTAGACCAGGAGGGGTATATATGAGGCATATTTGTAGGGATTGCGATTTGAACAGGCCTACTTCATATTGGTTGGGAATATTGCAGGTTTGTGAGGTGAGCTTGAATTCTTTTTTAGCTATGAGGAGTAGGCCCCCTCCTCTTTTCTTTTTTCGGGGGATAGAGATAGAGATGGCCCCCTCCTCTTTTCTTTTTTCGGGGGATAGAGATAGAGATGGCTGTTTTATTAAATGTGAATTATGCATGTAGCTTGATAACCTTTTCTCAAAATTAAATCTTAATATTTGGTATAATTCAAAACGGTGTAAGTAGAACACAAAAGGCTCTTTTGCCGAAAATAGTGGTGTACAAAGGAGGGAGTTAACAAGAACCGTGTTGCAGAAAGAAAAATATTTAACGAGTGGTTTCTTTCTACAGCTAGCAGCTGGAATATTAGGGATTTGCAGAGGAAAAGGTTTCATTTTGGTTCGTGCATTTCTTTCATAGGGCACCTTCATTCATTTTATTTGTTTCAAATGGAAAAATATTTTTGTTTTATTAAAAGGTTTCCTATTATGGTCTTTGGTGGAAGCAATATAGCCTATTTTGATATCTCTAATTGGGATTTTCTAATCACATCTAATGAAGCTGGTGGGAAGACTCCATCAGAAAGGTAGAGGTATGCCAGTGAAACAAGACTATGTCAATTTAGCAATGAAAGAGGCATGAAGAGCCCAAGGACCCACAGTGACACAAACTGATACCAGCAGTGGCAGGAGTTCTCCAAGGCACCATCAGAGGAGCAAAACAGCAGCAACACTGGCCAGATCACCCCCCAAGGCTGCAAAAGCGGGGCAAAGGGCACCAAATGTGACATGAATAGCACAAGACACGATGAAGGGGGGGACAAGCATCAAATGAGACAGATTCAAAAGCAATCGTAGGATGTATGTTTTCACTCAGCACACAGTCGCGCTATGGAATCTGTGCCAGAAGACATGGTCACTTTTAAACAAAGGCCATATAATGCATATTTCATTTATCAAAAGTAACAAACCACAAAATGATATAGCAACCAATCATATATAAATATACAAAATTTTATTTAAACAAAAGATATATAATAATAACATTTTTGAAAAATTGTATCCACTGTGTCACATCACTCAAAAAATTAAAATATATCACATCCATACACATAACACCAACAAAAACATAACAAAGGAAGTCACAGAAGACTGCCACCCAACATGTTTCGCTTAAGAGAGCTTCTTCAGTGGAAAGTCCCCACTTCGCATCATCATATAAAGTACAGTGGAGTACAATTCTATATTTCAAAACTTAATTCAGAAATGTCTTTGCACAAAGAGGAGCATGGTATAGCTTTGGGGTAGTGATTTTCATATACTGCTGTTTAGAAGTTCTTACATTCAAAAAGGTTTCTCATGAGATTGTGATATCTCACACAATCAAAATAATATACATATATAACATACATTTATATAACTAAAAACATCATCACAAACATAAAAAACATAACTACATACTTACAAAACTACAAAGACTAGAGTAAGATTACAAACCTTTTCATTGACCAAACAACCATTACCTCTGTTTAATATTTACAAAGAATCAGTGCGGCATCTCCAGCGTGTGAACAAACATTAAATATATATACTTCTGCAAAGAAATAATATCAAACAATCAAAATAAAGGATCATAAAATAGCCACATTTCGATATTCTAACAGAAAAGAGATTGAAGAAACTTACCAAACCATTCTGTAGACACAATAGAAAAAACTAACAGTACTGCCATCTTAGTCAGGGTGTCACATATTCCAACTGACCCAATGAGAATATATCACAGAGGAGAACTAATAGAATTGAAAAACCCAAAATTCAAAAACAAGATATCCAATCAATCTTGTCATTCAAACCATTCAGTTAAAGTCCTCAATTGAAAAATCCAGCATTGTTCAGCTCATAGTAACATTTTGTTCAAATCTCTCCTCCCCTCCCCCCACCATTTACCACATGTTGTAAGACAAAAAACCTAAGATCGTCAACAGAATGCTGATACTGTTGCTAATGTTAAATCAACGGAGCATTAGCCACTACATTACAGATTCTACTGCAATGCTCCATAATACGCATGTTGATCTTCCTTGTGGTCTTACCTACATAAAACAAATTGCAAGGGCGACAGATCACATACACAAAAACAGCAGTATCACATGTTGTAGCCGCCTTCAGAAGTAATTCCTTACCAGAAATAGGATGCAAAAATGATCAAAGAGATAATGACAACTTACGAACAGAACAGTTAGGGCTGGATTTTCAAATGGTTACGCACGCCGGGCCTATTTTAAAAGGACCCGGCAACAAGAATAAAGCCCCGGGACGTGTGTAAGTCCTGGGACTTACAAAAAGGGGTGGGGAGGGGGTGGGGTGGTCCGGGGCGAGGTCAGGCTCCCGGCACAGCGGCCATATTTCTAACATCAGCTCAGAAGAGGAGGAGGAAGAAAAAGAATGCCCGGCCAACTCCTGCTGTTGCAAAAGCTGTGACCATCGCAGAGGAGCAGCAACCACCATCGCCACCACCACCACCACAACCAGTGGTCTCTGCAGTGGCACAGCCGCCACTCCAACCCCCCCCCCCCCCCCAGCATATCACAGATAAGATAGAGAGAAGTCACACAAAGACCCAAGTTTAGAATTTAAAAAATACTGACTTTATCAAAATGGGAATGTTCCTGAAGGAAGAACTAGAAGATTGGGAGATAACGGGAAAGGTGGAACAACAGTGGATCAAATTAAAAGGAGCTTTAGAAAGTCAACAAATCTATATGTTAGGAAAGTAAACAAAAGTAAGAGGGAAAAGAAACCTTTCTGGTTCTCAAAGGAGGTGGCTGAAGGCAAAAAAAAAAAGATAGCATTCATGAGGTATAAAGGATCCCACAAAGAAGAACACAGGAAAAATACCAGGTGAAGTTAGATGACAGATACATCAGAGAAAGAAGAAAAGGCAGAAGTGATCTAGTGAAATTGGAAGGTGATGAGGAGCAATGTGTGGAGAGAGATGAAGAAATGGCAGAAATATTAAACAAATACTTCAGTTTGGTATTTACTAAAGAAGACCCTAAGGGACCATTGCTGGTAAACAAGACCGTAGTTGGGGATGGAGTAGATGAAACTTTGTTTACGGAAAAGAATGCATGGGAAGAGCTAGGCACACTGAAAGTGGACAAAGCCATGGGGCCAGTTGAGGTACATCGCATGACCCTGAGGGAGTTCAGAGATATGCTGGCTGGTCTGCTGAAAGACAAGTTTAATAGATCCCTGGAAATGGGAGTGGTATTGTGGGATTGGAGAAGAGTGGTTGTGGCCCCACTTCACAAGAGTGGTAGCAGAGAGAAGGCCAGAAATTACAGGCCGGTTAGGCTCACTTTGGTGGTGGGAAAATTAATGGAAATGCTGCTGAAGGAAAGGAAGTGAATCATGTACAATTGAGTGGGTTGCTGGACTCGAGTGAGCATAGATTCACCAGGGGAAGATCATGTCAGACAAATCTGATTGATTTTTTTATTGGGTGACTAGAGAATTGGATCAAGGAAGAGTGCTCAATGTGATCTATTTGTATTTCAGCAAAGCTTTTGATATGGTCCCACAGAGGAGGTTTGTGAATAAAATGAGAAGCTTGGAAGTAAGCACCAAGGTGGTGGCATAGATTACAAATTGGTTGACTGATAGGAGACAGCACATAATGGTAAATGGAACCTACTCTGAAGAACACTCTCTGAAGAGAGAACTGGGTTAAGTGGAGTGCCACAGGATCAGTATTGTGACCGGTTCTGTTCAATGTCTTTGTGAGCGACATTGTAGAAGGGCTAAAAGGTAAAGTTTGTCTATTTGCGGATGATACTAAAGTGGACACACCTGAAGGAGTAGAGAGAATGAAAGTTATTTAAGAAAGCTTGAAGAGTGGTCGAAGATTTGGCAGCTGGGATTCAGTGCCAAGAAGTACAGAGTCATGCATCTGGGATGCAGTAATCCAAAAGAGCTTTATGTGATGTGGGGGTGAAAAACTGATGTGCACAGACCAAGAGAGGGATCTTGTGGCAATTGTGTCTGGCAATATGAAGATGGCGAAGCAATGTGACAAGATGATAGCAAAAGCCAGAAGAATGCTGGGTTGCATAGAGAGAGAAAAAAACAGTAATAAAAGGAGGTGATAATGTTCTTATATAGGTCCTTGTTGAGTACTCACTTGGAGTACTGTGTTCAGTTCTGGAGCCCATATCTCAAAAAGCATAGAGATAGGATAGAGGTTGCCAGACAAGGGTGACCAAAATGGTATGGGGTCAGTATCAGAATACTTATGAGGAGAGGCTGAAGAATTTAAATATGTATACTCTGGAAGAGAGGACATGCAGGGGAGATATGATACAGACCTTTAAATACCTGAAAGGTTTAATGATGCATGAACGTCAAACCTTTTCCGATGAAAACGAAACAGTAGAAATAGGGGGTCACAAACTGAACCTCCAGCAGCGACGACTCAGAACCAACCTCAGGAAATAGTTCATCACAGAGAGGGTGGTGGATGCCTGGAATGCCCTTCCGGAGGAGGTGATGAAGACAAAAACAGTCAAAGAATTCAAAGTGGCATGGGATAAACATTGTGGATCCCTAAAGGCTAGAGGATGGAAATAAGGAAAAGGGTGCATGGGGGTAGCTTGCTGGCGCAGTGGTTACTACCTTTAACCAATAAGTCTAGATGATTTTGATGCAACTGCAACATCGCTCTCTGCTTTGATAGTGGGGGAAAAGAATTGGATTCAGACAACAACCGACATGGACTCTGACTGTTTTGGTCTGGGGTACTGATATGCAGACATAAGGAAAAAAGCACAGGACTGCTTCCACGGCCAAGTCCATAAGCAAAGCACATCAAGGAGCACTGTCTGACTTGTAAGAAGACTCATCACCTAGTAAAAATGTTGCTAGAAGTAATTTTTTGATGGGTTATCATGAGGCTTGAATTAACTGCACGGAGTGGCAGTTCCTACCCTTAAGGACAACATAGGGGTAGCTTGCACAGTGCAGCAGATACTACCATAAGAAGCTTGCTGGGCTGCCTGGATAGACTATTTGGTATTAATCTGCCATCATTACTATGATACTATGTCACTATATCCTGATTCCAGGAATCTAGGAGAGTGGGCTCATGCAGGACAGAGTGGACGTGGAACAAAATCTGTCACTGGCTCATGCAGTCTTCCACAACAATTGGAGTGTGCAAGAGCTGAGCCACACGTGGCGTGACCTCCGATGTCAGGTGAAGCAGATGCAGACTAGGATGAGGGAAGAGGCAGATCACCTTCTCTGCAGCAAAATGGATGGTCGACAGGGATGTGTGTTCCTTTAAAATTAATGCACAAAATGTGACAAGGGGAATTTGTTTCATTTAAGGGGGCCCCCAAAACAAATTGAGGGGCCCCTGAAACAAACCTTTCTTCGTTGCTTTTGTTTTAAATGAATGCATCAGGGCCTAGGCCTGTCCTGAGACCAGGGCCTCTCCTAGAGCATAGGCTGAGACCCAAAGCAGCCCGAGGCCTGGGCTGATGCTGAGAGACCTGAGGCCCCCCCCCCCCCCCCACTCCAAACAATCACTTACTTGACCTATTGGATATCTGCAGAAGTAGCCAGGCTGGGTCCTGATGCCAGGGCCTCAACCCGATCCATGGCCTGATGCCAGGACCTGACCCAGAGATCGAGTCCTGACACCTGAACCTCAGCCTAGGCTGGAGCCCAATGCCATACATCAAAATGGTGCCATCTGCTGTGGTGATAGCGTCAGAGTTAATTAACTCATGCATAACCCCAGCAGACGGCGTCAGTTGAAGAAGAAGAAAGAAGAGGACTTCACTCAGAGCTGCTTTGAGGCCTGGGCTCTGAGCCTGGGCCTGACCCTTGGCCGAGGCCCAGGCATTGAGACCTGGCCTCCAGGCCCGACCCGGTGTCAGGCCTGGGTGTAGGCTGAGGCCCCAGCCTCTGGACCAGGCCACAGCATCAGCCTGGCCCTGGTCCCTGGCCTAGCCTGAATCCCAGGTATTGGGACATGGCCTCTGGGATCAGCCCTGGCATCAGTCCTAGTTCTGGGTCAGGCCTTAGCATTGGGCCTGGGATGATGGCATTGGGACCCGGTCTCTGGGCTAAGCCACGGTATTGGCCTGGGCCTGGGCTAGGGCCTAAGTCCAAGGTCCAGGCATTAGGAACCGGCCTCTGAGCCGGGCCCTGGTGTTGGGCCCAGGTCCAGGCTGAGGCCCCGCATTGGGACTGGGCCAAGGTTGATGCCTAGGCTGAGGTGTCGGCCTTGCCAAGGCCGAGGTCACAGCGATCTACTATGTCCTTGGCCTATGCAAGGTTGAGGCTTGGGCCTGGGCCAAGTTCTTGCTGGTAGATCCCTGCCGGAGCCGGTAAATGGGGGCTGAGGGTGATCCTGGCCCTTTAATGTTTCTGGATGGGTGGGAGGGAGGGCCAGGAAGTCTTGGGAGGTCCTGTTTTCGTTTTTTTTGTCCAGTTTGTTTTTTTTATTATTATTGTTTGATTTTTTTTTCACGCAAATTAAAAGAATCAAACATTCCATGAACCAAAATTCATGGGAAAAAACCTTCCGAAAACAAAACAAAAAATGAAAACAATTATTTTGCCCTGAACACCCCTATCAGCATCATATTGGAGGCATCTGTAAGAGGTGTGGGATAGCTGGACACCTCATGTCATGAAAGCCACCAAGGAGAGCAGTTTAAAAAGGAAAATTATATACAGTGTTTGTATGTAATGATGACAATAATGTTTAATACCATCCAGATATATATCTGTAGCCCTTGTGCCATTCAGGTCCAGGGCATGGGGGCGCATTGGGAGGACCATGGACCATGCAAGTCCCCTTGACCCCCCCAGGGTTCCTGTTCTGGCGGGAAAAGCTAAGGCTTTTCCAGCCCTTAGGGCTCAGTACTCACAGAGGCTTTCCATCTGAATAATTAAGTTCTCCAAAAAGACACTCTCCAAACCAGTGCTGTTTTAAAAATAAGAATTATTTATTGACTGATGCCAGGGAAAGTAAAGTCACATTAATGGTACTATAGAGGTCCATATTCAAATACATTTAGCTGGATAACTAAAAAATTATCTGGCTAAATTAAAATCTGGCCACTTATATGGCTACCTTTGAGAGAATGAGATTGTACCCAACATATTCTGGCTTATAAGTGAGATTAATTCCTGACCTGCCATGGTATGTGCAAAACTAACCCATTTGGAGACACTACCCCTGGAGTCTCCTAGCCATTCCAGGAGGCTCTCGGGCCGTCTGCACCTCCAGCATTCCAGAGTCCACCTGAATTAAACTTCTGAAACTGCAGAAGGTAGAGTTCTGACTATTGCTTCCCTTCATTCAGTATTGGCATCGGCAGTGTGGGAACAAAAAGAGATTTATGTGTTCAGTCCCATGCTGCTGCTGCTCCTCCTCCTCCCCATGGAGCATGCTTCCTGTTTACAGAGGAATGACATGGAGAGAAGATGGGGGGCTCTGTAACACCATGAACATAAATCTCTTCCTTTATTTTTTTACTGCTGCAGACACAATCAAGTGAGATTGGGAGTAACCAAAGATCCAGAGGTGAGAGATTGTGGGGTGCTGCTAGATAGAGGTGTGCAGTCATTTGCAAATGACATGAAAATATCAGTGGCATATGTTGTGTCAATCCATGTCACTTTTAAATGGTTAAAGCAAAACATTTTCATTTCATATAATTTTCAGATTTTAGCATGCACTAAAACTACATTTATCAAATAGTAATTTAAAGCTCCATTGGGTTAGCGGTTTCTAAAATCACAGGTTTAATCACATGACCATTTACTAGCAGTCCATATTCTGTCATCCTTTCAAATAAACTATATACTACAAAAACACTGTGGGGTAGATTTTCAAAGGGTTACGTGCGTAGGTTACACGCGTAACCCCCGAAAACCTACCCCAAACCCCCCCTGCGCGCGCTGAGCCTATCTTGCATAGGCTGCCGGCGCGCGCAAAGCCCCGGGACGCGCGTAAGTCCCGGGGCTTTCCTGGGGGGGGGTGTCGGGGGCGCGCCGCGCACCGGCACGTCATCGGGGGCATGTCGGCGGCGTGTTGTGGCCGGCGCGTCATCGGGGATGTTCCGGGGGCATGGCCATGGCCTCCGGACCAGCCCCTGGACCGGACCATGGCCCGCCGGCGGCAGGCCCGGCGTGAGCGAGTTACGTCTGCCTCTGGCAGGCGTAACTTTTAAAACAAAGGTAGGGGGGGTTTAGATAGGGCTGGGGGGTGGGTTAGGTAGGGGAAGAGAGGGGAAGGTGCGGGGGGGAGGGGGTAGAAGGAAAGTTCCCTCCGAGGCAGGCTGCTCAGCTCGGCACGTGCAGGCTGCCGATTTTGGGCAGCCTTGCGCGCGCCGACCCTGGATTTTAAAGGATACGCGTGGCAACGCGCATATCTAGTAAAATCCGGCGTACTTTTGTTTGCGCCTGGTGCACAAACAAAAGTGCGTGTGTGCGTACTTTTATAAAATCTACCCCTAAGGGGTTGATTTTAAAAGGTGCGCTCACACGCGTCCATGTGCATGTGGTTCCTGGCACGCATACAATAATGTGATGATTTTATAACATGCTTGCGTCATGACCAAGTGCAGATGTGCGGGCGGGTGGCCTGCTCCCCGCACGGGGGGGGGGGGGGGAGTAATTTTAGAATAATATGCGGTGAAGCGAGTAGGGCTTCCCCAGGTTCTTCCCAGTCTGCTCCAATAAAGGAGCGGACTGGGAAGGAACTTCCTTACCCCTAATCCTATCCTTCCTCCCCAACCCCTAATCTAACCCTACCTATCCCCATTTTTTAAATTTTTATATTCACTGCTCCTCTGGAGCAGAAGTAATCTCCACGCGCTTCCCTGGAACAGTGTCTAATGGCGCTGTCCGGACCCGCCTCCTGCCCGCCCCTCCCTGCCCGGACCCTTTTCCTCCTGGCCCGCCCCTTTCAGCAGGCCAGGCATTTGTGTGCATATCGGGGGATTACGCATGTGGCCGGGCCCGTTCTAAAATGCGCACGGGGCGTGCAAGGCCTCACCACGCGCATAACCCCAAATTTTTGTGCGCTAGGGCTTTTTAAAATTTGGACATATGACAGTAACTTTCAAACTGACGCGTATGCGCAAATATGCGTGCGTTTGCCGGCACACACTTGGACGCACCAATTTTATAACATGCGCAAATGTGGCTACCCGCGTGCAAATGCGTGCATGATTTTATAGCGATGCATATGTGTGTGCAAATCCTGTCTCGAGCAGATAAGGGGGGGGGTTTAGTAGGTATGTGCGGTGATGAAAAAGCCTATTTCCCAGTTCCCCCCAGTAAAGGAGCAGACTTCTTAGACCCACTACCTAACTTGCTTCCCTTTTACCCTACTAGCCCCGAACCCTAGAGCATAGGCTGAGACCCAAAGCAGCTCGAGGCCTGGGCTGATGCTGAGAGACCTGAACCTCCCCCCCCCCCACCCCCACTCCAAACAATCACTTACTTGACCTATTGGATATCTGCAGAAGTAGCCAGGCTGGGTCCTCATGCCAGGGCCTCAACCCGATCCATGGCCTGATGCCAGGACCTGACCCAGAGATCGAGTCCTGACACCTGAACCTCAGCCTAGGCTGGAGCCCAATGCCATACATCAAAATGGTGCCATCTGCTGTGGTGATAGCGTCAGAGTTAATTAACTCATGCATAACCCCAGCAGACGGCGTCAGTTGAAGAAGAAGAAAGAAGAGGACTTCACTCAGAGCTGCTTCGAGGCCTGGGCTCCGAGCCTGGGTCTGACCCTTGGCCGAGGCCCAGGCATTGGGACCTGGCCTCCAGGCCCGATCCGGTGTCAGGCCTGGGTGTAGGCTGAGGCCCCAGCCTCTGGACCAGGCCACAGCATCAGCCTGGCCCTGGTCCCTGGCCTAGCCTGAATCCCAGGTATTGGGACATGGCCTCTGGGATCAAACTGGATTTTAAATGTAACGACTTGCATGCTGTCCATAGCAGACGCAAGTTACGCGGTTGTGGGATCCCGGTGCGCGCTAGTGCGCATTACTGAATTCATGGGTGCAGTCCCAGCCCTGCCCATTCCCCACCCACGCCCCATTCACACTCCTCCCACACCCCACCTTCACCCTACCCCTTTTTCGCCAAACTTTTTTTTATTCGTGTTCTGGGAGATATGTGTGACTGCGGGCCTCTTAAAATCCGCGTGACCTGCGTGCGCCCCAGTCACGTGTGTGCCTCCCGGATTTGCCACACATAGGGCTTTTTTAAAATTCTCCCTTTAAATTCCAAAAAGATAATAAATAGAAAGGGGATGACATATAGCATTAAACACACAAAATATCTACAATGTTTATTCAAGGCAAAAGAATCTACCTTATTCATTTTCACTATTGAGACCATGGGAGTGCACATAGCTCAGTGGGAAAAATTCACTGTTGTTTCAAACAAGTCAGTCTCAGGTCATTGTCATCTATGCTGCAAGCCTGATGATGACCCCAAATTGTAAATAATATTTGGATTGGAGGTGGATGGCTATTCATTTCATTCTAAAATTTTTGAAACTGCTTGATAGCATTTACTCCATCTCTAAGATCAGTGTTTGACACTGGTTTTTCTGCTCAATCAGTTTTAAAACTTCTTTGATAGCAGTTTTGTCTTATTAGGAATCATTGTGAGATCGCTGTCCATCCATTTGAAATGTAGTGGGGGGTTGTTTTTTTTTGTTTTCTGATTGTGATGTCATTGGTGTTTTAAATTTTAACATACATTATTCTTTGTGCAAATGCTCTTCTCTTGATGCAGCCTTTACTGTAAAGAATCTTGTAAGGACACTTGAAGATGATTTTGACTACTCTTGCTGAAAATGGGACTCTGCAATGTCATTCTTCTTGGAAAGACTGAAGTGGTGTTCACCTCTAGATTGGATTAAGTTAAGTGCTACTTCTTCAGATGTTTTAGGATGAGCAGCTCTTTTTGTGAATGTGTGAGGGATTAATACATTTATAAATTATTTCCCTAAAGGCTAACTTTTTTAATGTGTTTTTTTCTGCCATTTTTTTGAATATGATATTGGATACCTGGCAATATACAAATGAAAAAAAAAAAAGATTACTAGGAGCATAATGTGATTAGAATGGACGCATTGATTGACAACTATGTGAGACTGCATGTTGCCATATTATCTTAACTAAGTAGCACATATTTGAATGTGTATTAATCATTCTAAGGTTTTCTTTCTTTATAGAATATTCAGAGGTATAAACCTTGTGTTCATTTGTGCTTCTCATTTTTTATAGTGAATTCCCTGTAGTTGCCATTTGATACAGTTGACTTTAATGTGGGTCCTTAGATCCACCCGTCAAGAGTAGCCAGTGAATTGTTACAAAAATCTATTGTAAATTTAAAAATAGTTGTAAGACTGATTTGATGACTCCAACTGCTACTGAAAAGATTTGGTTATCATTTGTTTTCAAGCCTTTCCTGGCAGTTAAAAGATAATGCTGAAATCAGAACTCTAGTAGTTGGTTTTCCCCATGAGCAATCCATGATATTTATAATACATGATGATACTGAATATTTAGAATTAATGTTGTGTTATAAGTTTTGCGTGCTGGTTTATGCTGGGGCTGGAATGGCCTCTGAGGAGAATGAAAGCCAAGAATATCTGCTTTGATTATAATAACTTCTTAGCCTTAGAAGAGCACTACCTGTTGCTTTTCCTATTCGTTGCTGCAAAACTTCATCTGTGCATGAGAAATAACCAAAGCTTAAATAAGCAAAAATAAAGATCTTTTGATGCATAATGCTTCTGCAAGAGCTTTGCCATAGTTCTTCCTAATTGTATGTAATTTTGTTGAAAATCAAGATTTCGATTCTGAAAAATTTCTGGGATGTGTAAAGAACTGAGAATCCCAAGATATTTATTCCATGGAATTTTTCTTATTGCTATATGGACTCCTATGCGCAATATTTTCAGATCCTCAAATATAGTAGTACAGAGATCTTAATTTTTCATAGTTTTGTTTATGAGACAGGCCCAGAAAAGGACAATTAGGGACGTACAGGTCAAAGATTTTCATTTTGTTTCAGTTTTTTGGTGAAGATTTTGTTTGTTTTCATTTTGTTCTCTCTTTTTTTTATTTTGGAATTTTGTGCACAGCTTGTAGTGGCATTGCATGCATGAAAAGCACATTGGAAGTTGTGCACACAACTCAGCGGAGACTGAAAGAGTGATGCTCTGGAGGGCTTGTCGTTACTACTGAAGTAGATAGGGTAAGCATATTTTTTAGGAGAATTGAGAGGTAGGAAATTCCCCCTGCTAATTGACTTTTTTTTTTTTTACTTTGGGACAGTTAGTAATAAGGATGCTCACTTGAAGATAGGCACTTTGAGGGGAAGGAGGAAGTAATTTTAAGACTGCCCACAATGGTGTTACATGGTCTGCCTCTAAGCACGATCCCAGGTCTCAGGTCTGGGAGATTATCTCCATTTTGCTATGTTGGGTCTTTGCCTGCTAACTCAGGTACAGAGGTGATTTGGAGCCTTCTAGGTGGTCTATTCCTTCTTTGCTCCTGCAGAATACTGCTCAGTCACTCTGATGCCCAGCTAATACTAGCAGCAAGATCTCCAAGCTATGTCTTACTGCTTTTTCTTTCCTTATTATATTCTATGGAACTTGGCTGAATAAGTGTTTCATGGTAGTTTATCAGTGTAAACCACTTTCATCTCCCCTGTAAAGGTGGTATATAAATATCAAACATAAATAAATAAATAAATATTTAAATGAAGTATTTTGGTGATTGAAATGTGAGCAAATGTTTTTGGCTTTTTAACCTTAATTCATGCTGACATCATTCTCTGAAAATGCTCTGTGTGCATTCTGCACCTAATTCCAGATGTTGCTTGTGTGATTTAAATGAGCCTGCATGTTCAAAACAGGATAATGAGGCTTACGTATATTTTAATGAGACTTCGAATGCATTCCATGGCTCAGAGCCAGGTCAGTCCCAAAGGCCCAATAATATGTTCATTAACAGCTAATTTGCCACTGTTTGGCTTTACAAAGATAGATTTTTATAATGTAGAATAGTATTAACAAAATTCTGGTAGACAAGTAGATGAATTGACCTCAAAATATGTCAACTCATATGCACATATTTGAAGCTTGTATGTACTAGCAAATAATTGTTTATAATGAACAGTAAGCTATTTTACATTAAAACAATGTAAAATTGGAAGAAGAGAAATAGTATAGTTAACATGCATATAGCCACTTTTGTTGACAAAAGCAGGGTAATTTTCATAGGAAAATATAAATGTAACATAATATCGTAGCAATTTTCAAAAGCCCATTTACCCATGTTAAGTGCACTTAATGCAGGTAAAACCTTTTGACAATTCAATAATATATATTGTAGCAATTTTCAAAAGCCTTTGAAAATTGTACCATAGATGCTGTTGAATTGTCAATAGGTTTTATACTGAATAAGAATGACACATTTTTCTTATTTATTTTATCTTATTGATAAGAAAATACATGAAAACTTTTTCATCATATGTTTTATAATGAGTTTTATTTATTTGCTTTTCACTCATTGAAGTTCATGCCTGCTCTCTATTTTGGGAAGATTTATGTTTCATTTATTTCAAGAAGATTTATGAGCACATAGAATAGCAATTTTTATTTTATGAGGATATCATAGTTTGTTAAAAATAAGTACTGCCTTTTCAAGAACAGAAAACTAATTATATTTATTTTGTGCCAGAATACTGAAATAGATTTTTCTGGAACAGTCTTCAAGTGAATATAAAAAAAAATCATTACATATTCAACTCATATTTTACAACACAATAGATAAGCACCCTATAGAGATACAATTATAGTATAGTGCTTCCTCTTTTAAACTTAAATGGATCAACTGTATATTCTCATCTTTAGAGCAATAAGGAGTTCTCGGTGAACACCATCAGTATTTACTGAATTGAATTGCATAGTATCACGACTTAAGGAATTTTCCAAGAGTATTGAATGACAGTCTAACATTCTTTTTGGTGTATAATAGGAGATATAACCCAAAACAAAGAACAAAAAATAGCATGTAAATCATTTGCTTGCTATATCAGTTTGTCTGATATGTACTAATAAAGCATCTGCTACCTCTTAAGCTATGCCTTAACTTAATCTATATACCGCTTTTAATATGATGTTTCAAATAAATTCTTTTTTTTTTTTTTGAAATACAAATAAAAGAAGAATTGAGTCCAGAGACTAAGTTTTTATGCTGTGGAATATAAATTTAGAGAGGGTATTTGAACAGAGCATAAACACCTTTTGAACTTCTTTTAAGTTTGATACTTTTATTTGCATTTCATAAAAAACAAAAAAGAAGAATATATTTGAAACATCATATTTAAAGTGGCATATAGATTCAGTTAAGGCACAGCCTAAGAGATGGCAGATGCCTTATTAGTATATACTGGACAAATTGATATAACAAGCAAGGTATTTACACTCTATTGTTTGTTCTTTGTTTTTGGTTATATTTCACTATAGGCTGTTTTGACAAAGGGAAATTTGTGTGAACAGCATATATAATAGGAGATGCAAGCAAAAAAGTTAAAATTAATTGCAAATCTACCTGATTTTTGAATGGAGGCAATTTTCATTTTCTAATTTTCCTGAACATAGGGCCTCATTTTCTAACGCTAGCGCAAACGCGCACTAGCGTCACCGGGGGCGGAGTTGGCCCCGGAAGAGGAGGAATCGGGGCGTCACCGGGGCCGACTCTGCGAAGAAGGCGCAGACAGCGAAAAGGTAAGGAGCTTTTTCGCTGCCTATTTCGCGCCCAATAACTACACCTTTTAAGGTATAGTTATTGGGCGCCACGCCGGCAGCGATCGCACCGCGGCACAGGCCCGCCCTCCCGTTTCGGCCCCCGCCCCTCATTACTGCATAAGTACCGCAGGCCTGCGATACGTTAGAAAATGAGGCCCATAGTTTCTGGACTCAATTCATCCAAATTCACCACTGAAAAATTTCCATTTGAAAGATACTAATTGATTTTAGTGACTAAAATATTCAGATGCTGAACAGAAAAATAAAACATAGCTTCGACTCAGAAAAATGAATAAAACCCTTTTATGATAGCTTATAGACCAGCTCCCCCCTCCTTTGTTGCTTGGAATCACATTATTTATTTTCAGCTTTGCTAAAATATTCATATGCAATTATTCCTTTTTGGATATGCAGAATTGCTTTCTTGACATCAGCAATATCTAGAACTGAGCAGATGACGTGCTGCCTAAACATTCTTCAGTTGTGAAATTTGTTCAAACAAAGGATAAGAAGCACAAGTATGGTTTTAGGAAGTGTTACATGGGCTCAGTAACTGCCCTAGGGGACTGATGATCACTATTGTTGAGCACTTCTGAGTCAGCAGATGGATGTAGGATCAGTGCTAATTATCACAGAAAGCTGGATAGCTCTTATCACCTGCAAATATACAAGAAGAACACAGCATGACTTATAATAGTCACTTATATCTGCTTAGCAGCATTCCATCCTGAGAATCACAAGCACACATAACTTACCAGGAGCTCTTCCTCACAATGGGGGCGATGCAATATTAAATGCGGAAAGCGGGCGCTGAGTTTTCAGCGCCCGCTTTCTTAATGCGTGCATGGCGCCCGCAAGGGGGGGCACCATGCAATAAACAAAGGGGGTCGTGCTAGCAAGGAGGCGCTAGGGTCGCTTGCGCGACCTCAGTGCCTCCTTGCTAACGCGACCCTGCGATTACCGGTGGTCTGCCAGTTATGAACCCCAACTTCAAAGTGGCTGGCAGAGGTTTTTTTTCGTCTTTTTTTTTTTAACTTTTAAAAAAGTACAGAAAAGCAGTTTTTTCTGCTTTTCTGTACTTTTTTTCAATGTGCTCAGCTATTAATGCCCACTCCAGGCAGGCGTTAATAGCTGAGCGATAAATGTGCGTCTGAGATGCACATTTATTTTTTTGCATTTGGAGTGAATGAGTAATAGCCTCATTCACATGCATTTGCATGTGATGAGCTCTAACTCATTCACTCTGCGTCGGACGCCCATTAAATAGGTGCTAATTCCCCGATTGCATTAGGGGGTGGATTAGCGCCTAGTTAACCCGTGTCCGACTGCGGGCTATGCAGTGCGCTCAGCTCAGCGCACTGTATTGCATAGGCCCCTATATGAACATCACAAAATGACTTTGGACCATCATAGTTGTCATCTAGCATATTTGTGATGTGATGGAGGGATGGAAATTATATATGTGTGTGTGTGTATAATGCACAGGAGGCCAAGCTTTTTCAGTGGTAAGGAAGCTGTGGAACTAGAGGTCACAATATGAAACTCCAAGGAGGGTAGATTCAGGAATAATGTCAGGAGGTATTTTCTCATGGAGAGTGTGATGGATGCCTGGAATGCCTTCCCGGAGTAGAAGGCAATGAAAAGACTTTAAAAGAGCATGGAATAAACACAGAGGATCCTTGCTGACAAAAGAATGGTAATGAAGGAACTGTGCAGCCTTTGCTGGGCAACAGTTGAAGTCCAAGGTAGAAATGATATGGCTGCATTGTGCTTACTGGATGACATGGAAAAACCTGCATGGTGTGGCAGTTAAAACTCTAAAGGGAACATAGTGGTATCGGGGGGTCATGTTCAATGTGGGAATTTGATCTACTTTGGGTAAGTGCACATAAAATTGCTGCTAGGCAGACTGTATGGGCCTTTTTTTGGTATTTATCTGCCTTCATTTACTATGTTACTATGTGTACATTAGCTTATGTAGCTGAAAAATTACTATTCTATTAGAAGTCAGTAAGAATTAGCATGCTTGCCATTTTAGCAGTGCAGTATGACGGCACTGTACATTTCTTAATATTGTAATAGTTTTGGAGACTTTTAGTCTTTAGAATATATGCTTTTTGAGTAGATGAGACTTAGACATATATAAAATGGGTTGTCTGCATATAGTATGGAGGACCAGAATGAGTGCATGAGATGCTATTGAATGAATGTGAGAGAGATGAAAGCTCTAAATGCAAATAAAATTAGGCTCAGTATAGGATAAGAGAAATGATATGTAATGTAAGAATAGTTAAGCAGCTTTTAACATTTGAGATCTGCAAGAGCCAGCGGGAAAGGTAGCATGGGCCCTTTAACTGTGACTTTTGCATGGAAAATGTTAGCTAGATTTAAAAATAGTGGAAAGTTCTTAAAAATTGTTTGTGTATATGGGGGAGTGGGGTGGGGGAGATTGCTATGTGTTATCATCCCTATTTTTCCATTAGTATTAATGGGGTAGAATTTCAAAAGCCATTTAGACAGATAATGGCAAAGTTATCCATCTAAATGGCTTAGCCGCATATTTAAAAGACTTTTCCGGCTAATAATTCATAACCCAGCTAGAATTTAGCTGGATAAATCATGGACGTTCCTGTGGCGTGAGATAGGTGCTCCGGGAAAGAGCTGAGTTAGCTGGTTAACTTAACCGGCTAACTCTAGACGTGCCATAGGGCAGGTCTAAAGTTAGCCAGATAGACATATCTGGCTAACTTTAATGGTACTGAGAGATGTACATTTGTGGCAGTACTCAGGCTGAAACTTACACTAAATTGGAGCATGAGTCTCAGGGCTGCCAATTGTGAATTTCAGGTTTGTATGTATTTGGGTGAATAGATGTTTTCTGGCACATCTCTGAGCAGAAAACTGGGTGTTAGAGTATTTTTTACAATTTTATTATTATTACATTTATTAACATTTATTAATCACTTCACACAAGGTGGTCTAGTCGATATACAATAAAAACATTCAGATTCAAATTTGACAAATACACTGACATTAATTAAAACAACTGCTAGAAAATAGAGTTCCAGACACATAATTAGCTTTCTAAAAAAGATAAGACACGAAGGAATCCTGCAACTATTGAATATTTCTAATGCCTGATTAGTCCTTGGAGAATATTTGTAAGCTGAAGAGTGTGTGATTACAAGTAGGCATGCCTGTATAAGGAGGTCTTTAACAGCCCTCTGAACATCTTCAGGCAATCACACAATAGTTGGCCTAGTGAAAAGGAGTTTCACAAGCCTGAGGCCTCCACACATTCTCTGGTTACATAAAGCCGAGAAGATTTCACTGAGGGAATGTCAAGCAAGCCTCTTTGTGATCTTAATTGTTGAGATGGCTGATATAGTCTAAGGAGGGCATTGGGCCATGGGAAAGATTCACTATTAATCAATTTTATATTTATTTCGTTGGCATTTAGGAAGTCAGTGAAGGCTCATCAAAATGTATTTTCAATACAAATTTTCACAATCTGCAACGAATCCTCCTTCAGAATGGTGTTTCTAATAATCACAGTCCTTTCTATTTTTTTTAAATGTAGCTCTGAATTGAGTGACCATAAAATAAATAAGATTCCAGAAAAAGATTGATTGTACAGGAATAAATTTGCTACTCAAAAGAAAATAAAAACATAAGAAATTTCCATACTGGGTCAGACCAAGGGTCCATCAAGCCCAGCATCCTGTTTCCAACAGTGACCAATCCAGGCTACAAGTACCCGGCAAGTACTCAAACACTAAGTAGATCCCATGCTACTGATGCTAGCAATAGCAGGGACTATTTTCTAAGTCAACTTGATTAATAGTAGGTAATGGACTTCTCCTCCAAGAACTATTTCCAAACCTTTTTTAAACCTAGCTACACTAACTGTACTAACCACATCCTCTGGTAACAAATTCCAGAGTTTAATTGTGCGTTGAGTGAAAAATAATTTTAAGTGTGCTATATGCTAACTTCATGGCGTGCCCCCTAGCCCTTCTATTATCCAAAAGAATAAAAAACCAATTCACATATATCCCAAAATATAACCCTCTCATGGTTTTAAAGACCTCAATCGTATCCCCCCTCAGCCATCTCTTCTGCAAGCTGAACAGCCCTAACCTCTTTAGTCTTTCCTCATAGGGGAGCTGTTCCATCCCCTTTATCATTTTTGTTGCCCTTCTCTATACCATCTCCATTGCAACTATATCTTTTTTGAGATGGGTGACCAGAATTGTACACAGTATTCAAGGTGTGGTCTCACCATGGAGCGATACAGAGGCATTATGACATTTTCCGTTTTATTCACCATTCCCTTCCTAATAATTCCTAACATTCTGTTTGCTTTTTTGACTGCCACAGCACACTGTGTTGACAATTTCAATGTATTATCCACTATGTCACCCAGGACTTTTTCCTGGATGGTAGCTCCTGATATCGAATTTAACATCGTGTAACTACAGCATGGGTTATATTTCCCTATATGTTTCACCTTGCACTTGTCCACATTAAATTTCATCTGCCATTTGGATGCCCAGTCTTCCAGTTTTGCAAGGTCCTCCTGCAATTTATCACAACCCAATTGTGATTTAACTACTCTGAATAATTTTGATTCATCTGCAAATTTGATTACCTCACTTGTATTCCTTTCCAATTCATTTATAAATATATTGAAAAGCACGGGTTCCAAATACAGATCCCTGAGGCACTCCACTGCCCACCCCCCTCCACTGAGAAAATTGTCCATTTAATCCTACTCTCTGTTCCTGTCTTTTAACCAGTTTGTAATCTATGAAAGGAATTACCACCTATCCCATGACTTTTTACTTTTATTAGAAATCTTTGATGAGGAACTTTGTCAAGTACCTTCTGAAAATACACTACATGTAATGGTTCATCTTTATCTCCATGTTTATTAATCCCTTCAAAAAAGTGAAGCAGATTTGTGAGGCAAGACTTGCCCTGGGTAAAGCCATGCTGACTTTGTTCTATTAAACCATGTCTTTCTATATGTTCTGTGATTTTGATCTTTAGAACACTTTGTTTTCCAATGATCATGGAGGCTTAGCATGATGGGACTTTATTACAAGGTTTAGGGATGTACAGGTGTAAAAATTTGTTTCGTTTTTTGGTTTGTTTTTGGGAGGTTTTTCTACACAAATTTTGATTTGTGGAATGTTTGATTCATTTCTTTCGTTAAAATAAAGCAAAATGCTGGGACCAGGATCCCCCTCGGCACCCACTTACCCAGTCCAATGGGGATCTGCTTGCAAGATCTAGGCCCAGGCCGAAGTCTCGGCGTTATGTAGGCCAAGGCTGTGGTAGTTCACTGTGAACATGCCGTAGGCTCTACGCAAAGTTGATGCTTGTAGGCTTGTCCTGACACCTTGATCTAGACCTGATGCCAGAGCCTAAACTGGATGCCAGGGCCTTGGCCTTGACCAGAGCCTGGGCCTGATGCTAAGGCACAGCCTGGAGGTTGGGTCCCTATGCCTGGGCCTCAACCTAGGCCAGGACTGGGGCCCAGGCCTAAAGCTGCAGTCCAGCCCAGAGGCTGGGTCCCAATGCTGGGGTCTCAGCCCGGACTTGGGCAAGAAGCCAGGGCCTGACCCAGAAGCTGGATCACAATGCCTGGGCCTTGGCCAGACAGGCCCGAAGCTGCAGCCCAGCCTGGAGGCTGGGTCTTGATGCTAGGGCCTCGGCTCTGACACAAGCCCGATGCCGGAGCCTGGCCTGGAGGCCGGGTTCCAATGCCTAGGCCTTGGCTTGGGGTCAGGCATAGGCCCAGAGCCCAGGCCACGGAGGGTCTCTTCTTAGGTCTTCTCTCCTCTTTCATCTTTCTTCTAATGCATCGTCTGCTTGGGTTGCACTGGAGTAAATTAACTCTGGCACATCCTCATTGGAGCGTGTCATTTTGCTGTATTGGCCTAGGCCTAGGCTTAGACCCCGGTGTCACACGAGCCTGGGCCACAGCCCTTGCTTTAGGCCTCAGCCTATGCCCTAGGTGAGGCTCCGGCCTCAGGTCTAGGGCCGACTGGAAGTTTTACACAAATTAAACAAATAAGTTTAATTTAATTTGGGGGGGTTCTCTGAATTCATTTTGTGGCCCCCCATGAATGAAACTAATTACCCCTTATTCATTACATTTTGCAAATTCATTTAAAATGAATGCACATCCCTAGCAAGGGTCTCATTATTCCAGTCCATCTCTGCCACATATCTTATGCCAAGGCTGATTTGAATAAGTGCTTCACATCACTGCTCTAATGACTCACAGTTGCTTCTGCATAGGTGTCCTTAAACTGCTATGATGGTAATTAATAAGCAATCGTAGCTTGTGATCTATCTAATGTTTGGGTACTTGCCAGGTACTTGTGACTTGGATTGGCCACTGCTGGAAACAGGGTACTGGGGCTTGATAGACCCTTTGTCTGACCCAGTACGGCATATCTTATGTTCTTATGTCCCATCCTCATCTGCTTCTGGGTGCCAGCATCTGGAAAAGCATCCACTTGGGAGCATAAAAAATTGCATTAAACTCACCCAGTATGTGCCTGGCCCTAATTATTACATTTAACCACAAGGCCCTGAGTACTATCCTCTAAGAGGGCAAGCAAGGAGCATTTTGTGGTTTGACTATTAACGACTGCAGCATTATCTGATTGAAAAGGCCCATGCTGTTCATTAACTCACCTTCCCCTCTCCTTCAAACATCAAGAGCAATAGGAATAGGGAAAAATTCTAAAAAGGCAATGTTCCTGGATATCTATGACTTCCTCTAGTCAGATAGCCATTGTTCAGTGCACTAATGGCTGTTAAAATAAAGGCCAAAACCTATACCTACTGAAACAATTTGCGGTCCTCATTGGAGACCTCAGGAGCCTATCATATCCCATTCCCATTAAAAACTGTGAGAAAAACCTCCTTAACAACCTTATTGAGTATAATAAAGTAAACCTTAGCCTTAATATCAGCTGACACCAACACAAGATGTCTCAGGAATACTTACCCCAACAGGATAACTTGACATGCAAAGTTCAGCAGCTCCAAATTTATTGATTTTTTCTGGGGGGAGCCTGGATACCAAATCAATCGAGTCAGTCTCGAGACCCAAAAAATGTTAGCTTAGTTGCTGGGCCCTCAGTTATGTCCTGTGCCAATGGAATACCAAATTTAGAAGCAACCCTCCTAAATATGTCAAGAGTACTACTGCACTCTGACATGCTTGGCATAGCCATAAAAAGGAAATCGTCTAAGTAATATTTCATTCTATTGCTCCCTGACCTGCAGCTGGTTACCCAGTGAACAAAGCTGCTAAATGCTTCAAAATAAGAGCAGAAGATTGAGCATCCCATAGGCATACACATATCAAAGCAAAAGGAACCCCTGAAATGGAAATCCAATAACCAAATCAAGTCTGGGTGCACCAGGATCAACCTAAAAGCTTACTTAATATCTACCTTAGCTAAGAAGGCACGTCTACCACAGACACACAGCAACTCTATTGCTCGGCTGACTGAAACATATTGCTCAAAGTAGTCATTTACCTATGAGCCCACCATAAAAGGCAGGTTATCAATTAACCTGAATTTCCTTTTTTCCTTATTAGGTAACAGCTCAATCATGGAAATCCTAAATAAAATAAATGGGGGAGCCCAAAATTATCCCAGTACATACTCCAACTCATGCTCTGCCTATTTTCTGTTAGGCTATGTCACCCAATCTGTAAGGCTCTGTCACTCCGGAATTGATCGAACATTCTAAGGAACTTTGCTAGAAAATAGGCCCATATAAAGGATCACAAAACCAAAATGAAATCCATACTCTAAAAGCTTGCATCTCCCCATTTTTGGGTACTGCTTTAACCACTTCTGCGCAGCAGACAAAGAAACAGGTATCACTGCCTTTTCAAGCATGCTGTCTTGCTTGAAAGGATGGGGCTGGCTGGTGGACTGAAAATATGGCTGGGTGTGTGCTGCTTCCACACTTAGCACATCTATGAATGAACTTGCATGCTTGCTGCCAAGCACATCTCTCTGCATTGAAGAGGTTACATGGTGGTGGGATGCTCACCCTGGATGAAACCACCTGGCTTAGATAGCTTGGCTGCCCAGTGGGCAAGCCAGTGATGCCAGGTTCTACAGAGGTGAGAATGAATTGTCTAGATTTAACAAAAGAAACCGAACAGAAAAGAAAAAGTTTTCTAGCTGTAAAACAGGATGTATTAGATCTTGGGGCCTCCTTCATACTTAGGTTCCCATGTAAATGTGTCCTTAAGTATGGTAGTGAGAGTTACATCTTTTTCTTACCAGAGCAGCTAAAGGGCTTTGTCGATGCTAAAAAGTTGGAACAACAGATGGGAGGTTGCCTAAACAGTCCAGATAGGAATACCTGAAGCAAGTCCGTTATTTCCTTGTTGGATTTTTCTTTATTTTCTTTCTATCTCCTTTGTATTTGCAGTACTCCACCCCCACCCATTATAGTGGTCTAATGAGGTGTATTTAATCAAGGATATTTAATTTGGGAAATATTTTATTTGCTGTAAAAATTTCTTCTGCCTTGACGGAACTCACCATGTTTCTGTAACAAAGTTTAACTTTGTATATAATTGTTTTGAAAAACCTAATAAAGAGAAATTAAAATTAAAAAAAAAAAGAACTGAATTCCGAAGGGGGTGGCAGCCATTGTGGCATCATTTCATTCAACCACAAGTCAATATCCATAAAGATCCACTCAGCAGACATTTCACTTGCTAAATTCTTCAAAAATGTCTCATCATAATTGAGCCAAGCCCACCATATGAAAGACTTATGTGCTCTCAGAATCATGTCCAAGTACTTCAACATGCCCACCAAGGCCTCAGGCATCTTTTCCCCAATTATGCTAGACAACATATGAAACCCAGTAAACAGTTCTGAATAGTTTTTGGAACATACTGTTTCTTTGCTTCCTCATCCTTCTTCGTTTCATCCCTTTTTCCAATCCCTTCCTAGGGTCCCTCAAAACCATAGAAAAGATATCACAATACTTCCTTCTCCAAATTCTTTACTTTATACGACCTGGGACATGTAAGCTTAGAGATGAGATAGGGCCACTGCCCAACTCTTACCTATATTACACCTTACACTGAGTGGCTTTTAGTTAGGGGTGCTGCCTGCTCAACTGTCTCCTCTTCCTGCCCCTGGACAATGAGTCAGACAAACAGATCAATATCAAGGGAAGATGTGGCCCACATTCCTGCAGGATCTACCTTCCTTGCATGCCCACCTTTTTTGAGTAATTTCACCAAAGCTTCCAGCCTTTGCCTAACCAATCTCTTGCACTTCTTCTTACTCCCTTTGACTCTATGTACCATACTCAAATTCTGCCCAGACTCGTCTTCACAAAAATACCAGTCACATCCCTCCCATGACTCTTCCAGGTCCCTGTTTTCCCGAACCCAACACTCATCTTGGCCATCCAGCTGTTCCTTGTGATAAGTAGTACACGAGCCCAGCCGAGATGATGGAATGGAATCCCTTGACACAGCGCCTGTCCTTCTCCTCTTGCATAGATTACTGCCTTGTTCTGGCAACTCTAATTTGCACTTGAGCCACTCAATGCCATTATCCATACTTCCTTGTCGAATGGCTTTCATGAGATCTTAAGCAATCCCATCACTGGCAAGGTGGGCATTAGACCGTGTCAGCACCTGTGATTTTTGTTTTGCTCCTTTCTTTCTTCATGATTTCTGTTTTGCTTGCTCTTTTCCCCACATAACTGCCTGCTTTTGGCTAGGGACTGGAGCTTTGAGATGTCCTCTTTTTGGGAGCTGAGGACAGCCATCCCTACTCCTGGAGTGACAAGGGGTTTGGAAAAATCCTCAATGATAGAGCAAGCAAGAGAGGGAGAAAAAATATTGCCTTCTATTCAGTCCCCTTCCAGACTGCCACTCAAATTGACCCCTTCCCACTTGCTTCCAGATGCTCACCCGTTGAAGCCTCAGCTCCTCTCTAGCCAATGGATTTGACCCCCTTCACTATGCTACTAGAGTGGACTTGAGTCGCATTGCACCACATGCTCTTCCACTCTCCTCTCCACAAACGGTGGATGATTGCCACCTTCTGCCCTCTCCTGAACAACACAGGACTATGATGGTGTGGCTCAATGCAGAATGTAGGGTGATACATCTGAACTCACTTGGTGCAAGATGATGATGCACTGCTGTCTTTGCTGTTGGCTGCTGGATGCACCAATACTGCTGCTGGAGATTCTTCATACTAGGTTCTCGCAACCCTGTCTGCCCACCAGGGATGCACTCAGAAAAGCCAGGGAGAAGACCAGATAAGGACAAGGCAGCAGAACAAACGTTAAGCTTATTCTTGAAAAAGGCAAGGAGTGTAGTAGTTGAGGCCACAGTCCTCAAAGGAAAAGAGGCAGAGGGTTGCAATCCTCAGCTTTTATTACCACTCTTCCTACCAAGTTTCATACCCTCCTCACTAGGTTTCCAGGTGCCTGTTCCCCAGTTTCACTTTTGTTTTCAGCCATGTTCTCTGGTTGTCAAATCTGTTTATTCATTCAAGCACCTATAATCCACTCCCTCCAGTCAACAGACCGTTTGGTGCAGATTACAACAATCAAAAACATCAAGCACATTTTAACTTTGCAGTTACACACAAACTGTTCTGGATCAGGTAAACATCCATGTTTTGCTATTCAGGCAGCTACATTTTCTCTCCAATCAGTCCTCAAGACAAAGATTCTGTAAGTTTGAAATTATTTATTGTACAGGTAAATTCTACTTACAATTGTTGCATTTCAAACGCAAGCCCCAGGGCAAGAATCTTTGGTAACTGGAGACAAGGAAGAAGAAGGGAGAAGGGAGTCTCTTGTGTTGCAGGAGTTGGTTTATGGTAGAGGTAGGAAGCATGAGGAATATAAGGCTGATTTAGTCCTTAGAAGAAGGCAGTAAGAGAGAAGGTAAAAAACCCGATCTGTTTCAGGAGGTATTACAGAGCGCTGCTGGCTCAGAAGCAAGCATGGAGCAGAACTGAACTCTCGTCGAGAGCTGCTAAAGGAAACTCCTCCACAAGCTAGAGGCAGGGGGCAAGGTCCAATGGCAGCGAGCCTAAGAACCATGTAACACAGGGGGAGCATGAAGGGCAGTCCCTTGAGCCTATAAGGCACCTTGAAAGACTTAAGTTAGATTGAGTGGCAATCAAGCTCACCCGATGGTAAGAGGAAGTGGAGGGGGGAGGGGGCCTCTTAAGGGCAAAGGCTCCTCTTAAAGGCAAAGGCTCACAGATTTTTATCATGGGTTACAAACAGTGTTTCAGCACTAAGAATCCTCAGAAGGAGGGACTGCCCTAAACACAGTTAAACTACAATATGTATATAGATACAAACATATACCCACTGCTGGGGACAGAACAAAAACAAATCATAGATTAAAAGTTTCCTGAACAAAGTTGATTTTAACTGCTTTCTGAACTCCTTTACATCAATCAGAGATCTAAGCTAATCAGAGAGAGAGTTCCACATAACCACTGTAACATTCGAGAAGACTCTATTCCTAGTTCTCTGTAGCTGATACCTCTCATTTGAAACAAATTACTCAGTAGCTTCATGATGTCGGTATGTTTTCTGAAATCCTCGAACCTTTGTTTGAAGTCATCAATCAGTATGACAATTAATTCTGAGTACTTCACATGTTGCACTGTGTCAGTAGGTCTTGTGAAAAGGACTGTCAAGTGACAACTTCCTTCAAAATCAACTGTGAATGGATTGTTACAACCTTTTCCATCACATTCTTCATTTCCAGTTTGTTGGCGCACAAGTTTTCCTGGTGAATGATGCAGTGGTGTATGATGACTTCCTGTAGCACTGATTTCTCTAACAAAGTTGCAAATCCGTTCCGCTTCCCTGCCATGGCTGACGTTCCATCTGTTGTTATGCCAATCAGCTTGTTCTCACACAGATTGAACTTCTTCATTACCTGCTTGACTTTATCAAAGATCTCCTTTCCTATTGTTGTGCCCATCATAGGACAGATATCAAGCAATTCCTCGATGACGGAAAACATTTCTGTAACTCCTCTTACAAATATTGCCAGTTGAGCTGTGTCTCTTATGTCTATCACTCATCATCTGCTAAGCTGTACAACTTGCAAGCATCAAGTCTCTTGATCAAAGTCTCTTGAATGTTTGTCGCCAGGTCATCAACTCTTCTAGCAATAGTCTGAGAAAGGCTGACATTTTGCGCCACAGACTTCTTATCTGGGTAAACCACATCCTGGGTAAACCCATCCGCATTCCTTAACCAAACTCCCATCTGCAAACGGTTTTCCTCTTTTGGCTATGGTTTCTGCTATTAAAAAGCTGCTTCGGAACTCTGGCTTTGTTGCTGCTTCGAAACTCTGGCTACTTTAAACAAAGACTGTTGGTTGACGATGCTTTATTTCAACAAGTTGATGAGATCAGCTCATGATTGACCAACGAGGCTATCAAATTTACTTGCATGCTTTGTAGTGTAATGTCGCTTTATGTTGTACTCCTTTTGAACAGCAATTGTTTTTTGGCAAACCAAGCACAAAACTTTACCTTCATGTTCCACCTCGAAAAAGTCATCTGTCCACAAACTTTTGAATACAAGGTTTTTGACATTAGCTTTATTATGTTTTTTACTCATTCTACTTCTACTCACAGATGCCACCATTTTTTATGTCAGTATTTACAATGGGTGTCTGTAAAGCTGGAATGGACCGAAACAGACTTTAACTCTCTCCCTCTATCCACCTTCTCAGGCAACTTCTCTGTGTCCCCTCCTTATGCAGCTCCTCTAGCTTCTCCCTCTCTCTCAATGCCCCCTCCTCTAGCTTCTTTCTCTCTCTCCCTCCTTCCTCCATGCAGCAGCGTGTATGTGTGCGCCTTTCCCTCCCTCCCTCCTCAGGCAGCTTCTTCTCTCTCTCCCCCCTCTTCCAGCTTCTTTCTCTCCTTTTTGCAGCATTTTCTCTCTCTCTCCCTCTCTCTCTCACTGTTCATCTGATCATGCAGCGTCTGATTCCCTCAAGCGTTTTCTGCTCTCTCTCTGTCCCCCCCTTATGCAGCTGCTGCATGCGTGTGTGTGTGTGTCTCTCTCTCTCTCTCATCAGGCAGCTTCTCTCTTTCTCTCTCTACCCCTCCTCTAGCGTTTCTTTCTTTCCCTTTTGCAGCAGTTTCTCTCTCTGTCTCTTGCTGTTCACCTGATCAAACACCATCTTTTTTTTCTGATTCCCTCCTCAAGCAGCTTCTGCTCTCTCTCTCTCTATGTTCCCCACCTTATGCTTCTGTTTCTTGTGTGTGGTGTGCTCTCCCACACACACAGCCCCCTTCAGGTCCAACACATCTCCAGCTCTTCCACACAACCCCTCCTTTCAGGTCCAGCACATCTACAGCTTGGTCACACACACACTGTCCTCTCCCCCTCATACTCTCTCCCCTCGATCCCCAATTCTACCCCTCAGCTCCCACCTGCTGGATCCCAGGTTGATCGGCGGCAAAGGCAATTAAAGGTTTCCTTCGTCTTCCTCTGCCAGCGTTGGGGCCTTTTCTGCTACATAGCGTCCTGCCCGCGTGACAACAGGAAGTTGCATCAGAGGGAGGGCGGGATGCAGTGAAGCAGAAAGGCCCTGACGCTGGCAGAGGAAGGCGAAGGAAACCTTTAATCGCCTTTGCTGGCATTCGACCCGGGACTCGGCGGGCGGGAGGTGAGGGGGTAGTGTGGGACATGCGAGGACGAGATCTTACCTGAGCGATCTGTCCACCCCTCTTGCAGCATGTGGCTCAGAATGTGCGGGCTTGTTTTCCCAGAAGTGGGGTTTTTTTTTCAAATCGGAGGGTTTTTTTTCCCCATCGGAAGGCAGCCACGACCCCAAATGAGAATTCTGCAACCCCATTTGGGGTCGCGACCCACCATTTGGGAACCATTGCTTTAACGGCTGCCAGATATGGAAGGGAATTTTCCCTTGCACCCGATCCTCTCCCCGATAGACCCCGCACCCCTCCCTCACACCTGATCTGTGGGTTGGATAGAAAGGCTTGGTGGGCCAAATTCTTACGTTGGACAACCCTGCCCTACAGGGTGGCTTTTCACTTTGAAAATGTACTTGCAGCACCACAGGCTATTTAAAAATTGCCTCAAAAAGAGATAAAAATAAAATGGTATCACCAACTTTGGGGCCTAATTTTTGAACTGAGCACTGTGCCTGCAGACCCACGGGCCCACAAATGAATTTTCAAGGGAAGCTCCCCATGGAATTTTGCTTTGAAAATTCAGGGGCACCAAAGGGAACATGGGCATTTGTGTTCCCATGTACTTTGCAGGTCCAAAATATGAGGGGTAAAGTACTCACAGAGACTTTGAAATAAAATCCTTTCACATGCTTTGTTGTTTCCATGACAATTCTGTACCAGCTCTGCCCCTTTTTGGCTCCGTAAGCATGCTGTCATGCAGTATATGGACTTTTGCCCTCATTGAAGGGGACAGTTTTCAAATGGCACTTTGACGTGAGTAAATATGGGGCAGATTTAGAAAAGTATGCACGCGTGTACTTCTGTTCGCACACCCGGCGCAAACAAGAGTACACCAGATTTTAATAGATACGCGCGTAGCCAAACATATATTTTAAAATCCAGGGTCGGTGCGCGCAAGGCTGCGCAAAATCGGCAGCCTGCGCCAGTGGCATAGCCACGGGTGGGCCTGGGTGGGCAGCTGCCCACCCAATTTACACCCAGGCCCACCCAACTGGCACCGGAACTGCAAAGCTGTCGCGGGATCCCATCCTCGCGACAGCGAACAGGAGGACCCATGCCTGGCGCGCCATCACGGCACACATGGGGAAGCAGTGCTGCGGCCGTATGGCTGACCGATCTTCCTGTTTGGGGGGGGGGGAGTGGAAGCACCTCGCACATCTTCCGCTTCCTCCCCCCAAAGCAGGAAGATCAGCTGGCCTCTCCTGCTGCCACCGGCCTCCTGCTATCTTCAGGCCGTACGGCCCACTGATCTTCCTGTTTGGAGCGGGGGGAGCAGAAGCGCAGTGCACAATTTCCACTTCCTACCCCTCGCCCCCCCCCCCCCAAGCAGGAAGATCGGTGGGCCATACAGCCCAAAGATAGCAGGAGGCCGGTGGCAGCAGGAGAGGCCAGCTGATCTTCTTGCTTTGGGGGGAGGAAGCAGAAGCTGTGCACGCGCTTGAATGTGTATGTGTGGTGAGAATGGGAGCCTGAGTGTGTCTGTGGGTGAAAATTGGAGCCTGGGTATGTGTGGGAGTGAGATTGGAATTTTGAATGTGTGTGTGTGTGGGTGAGAATGGAAACTTGAATATGTGGGTGAGAATGGGAGCCTAGGTTTGTGTGTGGGTGAGAATGGGAGCTTGAATGTGTGTATATATGGGTGAGAATGGGAGCCAGGGTTTGTGTGAGGGTGAGAATAGGAGCTTGAATGTGTGTATATGTGGGTGAGATGGGAGCTTGAATGTGTGTATGTGTGGATGAGAATGGGAGCTTAAATGTATGTATGTATGGGTGAGAATGGGAGTCTGGGTTTGTGGGTGAGAATGGGAGTCTGGGTTTATGTGTGTGGGTGAGAATGGGTGCCTGGATGTGCGTCTGTGTGTGCATAAGAATATAAGCCTGGGGAGGGGTGAGAAAATGAGAGCTTGTATGTGTGTCTGCAGAGAATGTGAGCTTGTGTGTGTGTGTGTGGGGAGAGCATATGAGAGTGAGAGCGTGAGTGTGCGAGGGGGAGTCTGCCAGAGAAAGTATGTATATGTGTGTGTGTGTGTGGAAGGGAAGAAGACAGTAATAGAAGAAAGACACTGAAAAGGAATTAGGAAATGAGCAACAAGGGAAAAAATGGGAAAAAGAGACCAGGACCAACTGATTAGAAAAATACAAAGATCAGACAACAAAGGTAAAAAAAAAAAAAATTCTTTTGAGATGTTAGCAATTTAAATATAAGCAACACAACCGCTCTCTCAAAATTTATGGACAGGTAGTAGTGTATAAAATTGTAATAATAAGAAGGCTAAAGTACCACAAATCACCGTGAATTACGTTTTTTGTATCATTAAGTAGACCTCATACATAGGCGTAGATGTGAATGCTATTCTGCATAACGTTTTACACCAGTAGTATAATCATGGGTCAGAAAAGAATTTTATATGCTTAGTGAGTCCAAAGTGAAAAAAATTCAAAGTTGATGTAGCATGACATTTCCCATTGTGTTAATTGTTGCAGAATTTCCTAATGCATCATAGTATTGACAACATTCAATTTCTTAAGATAATGTAGCTACTTAGCTTTTTTTGCATGTGAAGAAATGCCTGAGAGTTAAAGATGTTACAAGGCTCGAGGTGTACTAGCCCGACACTGACCGTGTTTCGGCGTCTGCCTTCATCAAGGGGCCGAATGTATGTGAGATGATTTTCGCGGCATTTTCACCAACATGGAAGTAATGCATTTCCTCGCATTCCTACATTATCTTAAGAAATCGAATGTTGTCAATCCTATGATGCGTTAAGAAATTCTGCAACAATGAATACAATGAGAAATATCATGCTACATCAACTTTGAATTCTTTTCACTTTGGATTCATTAAGCATATAACATTCATTTCTGACCCATGATTATACTACTGGTGTAAAAAGTTATGCTGAATAGCATTCACATCTACGCCTATGTATGAGATCTACTTAATGATACAAAAAAACGTAATTCACGGTGATTTGTTTTGTTGATAATCTGTGGTACTTTAGTCTTATTATTATGAGCAATTTAAATATGTCATCTTTGGGAATGTGTATTTCTTATATTTTTGTATTTTGCTCTTTCTTAAGTATTCCACTGTTCAGAAATGTTAGTTTCTCAGGCTTTCTATTTTGGTTTTATCTGCATGTTTCTGTTTCTAATTTATAGTCTCTTATTTCTATATTAGGTAAAGGTCGGTCTCAGTTTTGCCTGTTTGTGACAGAAATGCAGTATTTCTAGCATATAGTTTCTCTGTAGTAGTAGTCCAGCTTGTTCTGTTATTCCAGTAGGTGATGTATTAATGTTCTAGGGCCTGGTGTAGTATTTGCATTGCTGTTTTTCATAAGGTTGCTGTTATTTGAATCCTGAGAGTCAGTGCTGTGACTGTATGGCAAGGTTTTAGATGCCTCTTTCTTTGCAAGAGTTTGTGTTACTTCACAAAATAGCAGTGGAGGGTTATTTTTTGCTGAGGTGACACCAGAATTTGAAATTTTTTTTTCATATTAGTTGTAATGTGAATTGCCCTAGCTCTGTACTGCACCTGTTCTGATGATTAATTATATTTTATTGTATTTATGAAGATTTCTGGTTTTCTGCAAAGATGGTTCGTGAAAGAATACATTAATTTTTGTTTTATTACATGATTGGATCTGATTGTTTTCTATACTTGTGCATTTATAAACTGCAATAAATATAAAATAAATTCTGATTAATAAGTAATTTTTAATGCTTGAAATAATTGAAGTAAATTATTTTAAAGTTTCATACATGCTGCATAATGGCTGTTGCAAATTACTTAAATAATGCCATATACTGCACCCTAGAATGGCTTTCTATCAGTAAGAAAACAACTAGTAGTCCTGCATTCCTACAGCCCACCTATGTTAACCTTGGGCCCACCCAAAAAATCAATTCTGGCTACGCCACTGGCCTGCGTGCGCCGAGCCGCACAGCCTGCCTCCTTTCCCTCCGAGGCCCCTCCGAAATAGGAGCGGCCTCAGAGGGAACTTTATTTCCGGCGCCCTCCACCTTCCCTTTCCTTCCCCTAACTAACCCGCCCCCCAGCCCTAACTAATTCCCCGCCCTACCTTTATTTCAAAAGTTACACCTGACCGAGGCAGGTGTAACTTGCGCGTGGGCCGGCTGCCAGCGCACCATGTTCCGGTCCAGGGGCTGGTCCGGAGGCCACAGCCACGCCCCCGGAAGGCCCCCCCGGATGACACGCCAGCCGCGACACGCCCCCGGAACGCCCCCTGATGGCGTGCCAGCCACGACACGCCCCCCGACATGCCCCCCAGGAAAGCCCTGGGACTTACGCGCATCCTGGGGCTTGCGCGCACCACCGAGCCTATGAAACATAGGCTCGGCGAGAGCAGGGGGGTGGAAGGGGCAGCTTTTCGGGGGTTACGCTCGTATCTTACGCACGTACCCCTTTGAAAATTTTCCCCTAAGTGTTTATCTTCCTAAATGTTTTGAAAATTGTCCTCTCTATTGGCCTTTATCTAAGTGGAATAAAATGGAAAGCATGTTAATATTTAGCACCAAAATTTTGAATCATGCTGTGCTTAATATAGTCACAACTGTTTGTGCTGAATGTCTAACGTACTTTTATTACATCATTCATGATAACCACTGCCCAAAATGTATTCTTCTTTACATAGATTTATACAATACATTGCAAATATTTACTGTAGTTTTTTCAGTACAATGATTTCTTTTTCTGTCTTAGGTTTCCATAAAGTATAAATCTTCAAGGAAGCCATAAACAGTTTATCCCCTTACAAGTCTCCCCAGGGGTTTATTTTATCCTAAGTTCACCAGTCTCTTGCAGCTGGAAATATTGAGTTCCAGCTGCAGCAACTTATCAGCCCACTATGGAAGAAGGTTAAAATGGGTGAGCCAACCTCTGTCCCTGATAGCAGATCACAGATGTAAAAGTCATCCATATTTTATTTTTATGCGCACAGCATAGCAGAGGCCTGAACTATATTAAATGAATGTTGTACAACCATAATATATATATGGTGCTATTGTAGTTATATAACACTCTATTTAATGATTGTCCTTCGGCAATAAAGATATGTGTATTGCAGTAAAATGAGCTCTATTGAACTACAGTAAAACAGAAACAAAAAAAAAACACCACAAAAAAACATCACCAAAACAAGATCTTGTACTTTTGTTTCAATATGACTGACTATGGCATGCGAAAAATCCCTGGGAGCAGGAGTCAGCATAAAGGAAATAGTTCATGTGTAATTGATCACTGACAAATGAATCTGCTTGACAAAACGGCATCAGCTTATTGGCCTTACCACATGATGACATCAACTTTCATGTTTTCCAAAAATAAGAAAAGCATTGTTTTCATCTTGCTATTTTACAAGGAAATATTGTACAGATTGATCCAGCAGGACTGGCATACAGAAAATATTGAGTATTATGTGCCCTAACAGCAGAGAAGAGTGAATGCTTGTTAAGCGATGCAGAAATTTTAATATGTGGCACTCTTGCTGGTAAAGATGCCTTTGTTACACTATCATTTTGAACCCTGGGAATTACCTAATGCAGCACATTCAGTCTAAGTTTATTTCCCTGACTAAATGCAATCCCAGTGGCATGAGTCTCTTCTTCTCCAAAATTGTCAAAGATCCCCTGGGCTAAAACACAAGCAGCCATCTTGGAAAAGGGGTCCCTGAGGCTCACTGCAGGCATACGTCTGCCAGAGGCAGACTGGGAATAAGACAAGGAACTGAACAAGGTTAGTTTATACTTTACTGTATCTTTATGGTGAACAGTCCAAGACAAGAACAAGATAAACAAGGTCAGGAATCACAGAGTCAACAAAGAATCCCAAGGTCCAAGAAAGAAGAATTATATGGTAATAACTTCTGCTCCTGGACGCCAGGAACACGGAAGACAGGCATCACAGCAGAGCAACCATGAAATAAAAGCCAGCCTTTTCCAACTGGTGTGCCGCGCACACCAGTGTGCCCCGGCTGAAGTGCAGGTATGTCGCGACTGCTGTCTTTATTTAGCCTCGCTCTCTGAACCTGCTCCTGCTTCCCCTTTGCAATGGAAACAGCAGGAGACTGTAGGTTTGTGAGACCTGCTGGCCCCATGCAGTTCAGATTGCAGAGGGAAGCTGGCAAAGGAGAAAGAAGCAGCGCTGGGTAAGCCTGCTCCCAAACGTCTGTTCAAGGATTAGGTGGGGAAAAGGTTAGCTGAATGTGCCACTGGGTGTGGGGGAGAGAAAAGGGAAAGTGATGATGTCAGGGAGTGAGGTTGTGGTAAGTTGATGCCAGGGGGGGTGGAAGAAAAGGGAAGGTGGTGATGCCAGGGGGGTGAAGGAAAGGGAAGATAATGATGATGTCAGAAAGAGAGAGGGCATGTGATTCCAGGGGATGGAGGGAAAGGGAGGAAAAGGTGACATGGCATGGAGGGGGATGGGGAGAGAGGGAAGTTAATGATGATGCCAGAGGTGAGGGACAGGGGTAGAGAAAGAGGGATGGTGATGAAGCCAGGGGGTGGAAGCAGAGGGAAGTTGATGATGAGGATGCCAGGCCATGACGGGGAGGGGTTGAATCAGATGGAAGGTGATGATGATGCTAAGAGGTGAGGGAGAGGAGTGGAGGCAGAGGGAAAGAAATGATGCCAGGTGGAGTGAGATGTAAGTGTGGATGATGGGGTGTGAAGGGATAGGGAAGGTCATGATTGTTAAGATTTGTGGGTTTCGTGGACCCTTGAGGGTTGATACCACCTGCGGGGATGAGCCCCACAGGTCCTTACCATCGGGAGGCGAGGTCACCTCCAGCAGGAGATACGGTGGTAGTGGTAGAGAGTCCTGCATCACAGCCACGTGATCACAGGAGCTTGTAGAGAGAGTACTGTGAAGCGGAGCGGGGTAGGAGAAACAATTTGGAGGGAACCAAAGTACTCAGGCAAGTTAGAGATGCAGGTACCAGAGCAGGAGCCTCTGACAGAAGAGTGCTAGGCAGACCCCGAGGAGCGGGGAGCGCGAGACAGGAACTAATGGAGGAATGCAGTGGAGACTGTCCTGAGGGTCGGGGCAGCACAGCAAGAGAGGATCTGGTGTGATGACGTAGGCCCGAGTTGAATCTCCGAAGTAGTGACGTAAGCCGCCCTGAGGAATCTCTGGTTAGAGAACGAAGGCACTGCCCCGAGGAGCGGGAAAGCGTAGGGTACAGTCACTGATGCAGAACGTAGGCACTGCCCCGAGGAGTGGGAAGCGCAGGGTAAAGTCACTGTTGTAGAATATAGGCACTGCCCCAAGAAGCGAGGGAGTGCAGAGTCGAGTTTACAAGTAGTAAGGTAGTTCGAGGGACAACCCCGAGGAGCAGGGAAGCCAGCAGACAGGAACTCTGGAAGGCGCAGGGGCTACCCCGAGGAGTGGTGAAGCCTGGAGACAAGGTCTCCAACTGGAGTGCGAGCAGGCCCCCAAGGAGCGGGTACCCGAACCAGGGTCCAGAGTCGCAGATAGATCCGGTACAGGAATCACGGGTCCGAGGAGACAGGAGCAAGCACCAGGCGAAGGAACTCATTGCCAAGTCAACTAGCAAAGGGAGTTGCTTATGAATCCCAACCTTGTGATGTTATCAATCGGGGACGCCCCTGAGGTTCCTGCCATTGGGCCTTTAAAGGGAGGCCCGGTGGTGTGCACGCACACCTAGGAAGGCCTGGAATCGGCGTGGGAAGTGGTGGCGTTCCGGCCGCCATGAGGAGCCTTGAGAACCCAGAGGTATGTGGCAGTAGCGGCTAGCTCCAGCCGCGAGTTGACCCGGAGAGGAGAGCAGGGCAACACATGATGTGAGCTGAATCAGTCGCAGCCGTCTGCGACCGACGGTCATAACAATGATGATGCAAGTAGATGGGGGGAGTAATGGTGGAAGGTGATGAAGTCTGGGAGTGGGGATAGGATGGAGGGAGAGGAAAAGTGATGATGCCAGGGGGGTAGGAGAGAGGGGGAAAAGGGTAGAAGGAAAGGGAAGGTGGTGATGATTCCCGGAGTGAGGAAGTGGAGAGAGAAGGTGATGATGCCAAGAAGTGAGGAAGAAGGTTGGAGGAGGAAGGTGATTATGATGCAAGGCTTGGGGGGAAGAGGTGGTGGGAGAAGGAAGGTGGTGATGATGATGATGTCTGAGGTGGGGGAAAGAGATGGAGGGAAATGGAAGGTGATTGCAGGGAGTGGGGGAGGGGGTAGAGTAAAAAGCATGATGATGATGATGATGATAGAGGGGGAGGTGCAGAAGATTGGGAGGGAGAGAGAAGGTGATGATTCCAGGGGGTGAGCAAGAGGGATAGAGAGAAAGGGAAGGTGGTAATGATGATGCCGGGGGTGAGGAGAAGAGATGGAGAGAAAAAGGGAATATGATGATGATCCTGGGGAGTGGGGGAGAGAGGTAGAAGGAAAGGGAAGATGGTGGTGATGATGATGATGATGATGATGCAGGAGTGAGAAGATAGAGATAGAAGGGGATGATAATTCCAGGGAGTAGAGGAGGGATGGAGGTGATGATGGAGGTGGGTAGAAGGAGAGGGATGGTGGTGATAATGCGAGGGGACGGGAAGAGATAGTGGGAGAGGATGATGATGCAGGGGGAGGAGGGGGGAGAGAATGAGGGCTAGAGAAAGTGATGATGTTGACGGGTTGGGGAGGAGAGGGGGAAGGGAAGAAGATGATGCCAGGGGAGAAGGGTATTTATGATAGTGGGAAAGAGGGAAGGGAGAAGGTGATGGTGTTAAGGGATGGGGGGAGGGAGAAGGTGATGATGATGCCAGCGGGATGGAGAGGGCAAGGGAAGTTAAGTGGTTGGTGTGCCATAACAAAGTGAAACCTGTGCTAGGTGTGATACAAAACTAAAAGGTTGGGAAGCACTGGATTGAGCAATCAGCAACAATCAGGAAACCCAGGTGGGGAAGAAATACCATTACCAATAAGGGCTGATCCTTGCTGAGCACATTAGTTCTGGTCCCTACTGGGCCAGTCAGAACACGGGAAAATATTAAGGATCCACATACAATATAAATCTGGCTGAATAGCAATTGTCATGAAGGAACACTGTTCCTCAGAACCCATGGAACACTGGTTCAAGAACAGCCTGTGCCTGACAATGATAAAGAAGGAAACAATCCCATTTTAATATTAACCACCATTTGTATTAGTGTGATGAGGGAATATGTGCTTGTTGATTAAAACCTCAAGCAGCAGACACACAGTGCATGCTACTGATTGAGGGTGTTTAATAGGAAAATAAAGCAGCGACAGATGCCTTGTTCCTCCTCTCTGTACATCTCATTCTGATCATTAAACTGATAAACTGAATTACTCAGGGCCTATTTACTGAGCTGAGCTAATGCTTGAATGCTTGAAAAATATCATTTACCGCACTAAATAACTGTTAGTGCAAAACTAACTTGTGGAATGTGCAGTTTCTGTGTTACATCTTGGCCTGTAAGACCAGTACAGCGCACATATGGTAATATGCTGTGTTGCATGCAAATGCATGCAAAGCAGTTCATTGCTATGCTAAATGAATACATGGTTTGCGTTAAACCTCTCAAACTGAGTTATGCACTGCAAGTTAATTACACCTCAAGAGATGTAGTTAACTTTCCCCGATGAGAGAGGGAGCAATTTTAGATCTAATTCTCAGTGGAGCACAGGACTTGGTGAGAGAGGTAACGGTGGTGGGGCCGCTTGGCAATAGTGATCATAATATGATCAAATTTGATTTAATGACTGGAAGAGGAACAGTGTGCAAATCCAAGGCTCTCGTGCTAAACTTTCAAAGGGAAACTTTGATAAAATGAGAAAAATTGTTAGAAAAAAACTGAAAGGAGTCGCTACAAAAGTAATAAATGTCCAAGAGGCGTGGTCATTGTTAAAAAATACCATTCTAGAAGCACAGTCCAGATGTATTCCACACATTAAGAAAGGTGGAAAGAAGGCAAAACGATTACCGGCATGGTTAAAAGGGGAGGTGAAAGAAGCTATTTTAGCCAAAAGATCTTCATTCAAAAATTGGAAGAAGGATCCAACAGAAGAAAATAGGATAAAGCATAAACGTTGGCAAGTTAAATGTAAGACATTGATAGGCTAAGAAAGAATTTGAAAAGAAGTTGGCTGTAGAGGCAAAAACTCACAGTAAAAACTTTTTTAAATATATCTGTAGCAGAAAGCCTGTGAGGGAGTCAGTTGGACCATTAGATGATCAAGGGGTTAAAGGGGCACTTAGAGAAGATAAGGCCATCGTGGAAAGATTAAATGATTTCTTTGCTTCGGTGTTTACTGAAGAGGATGTTGGGGAGGTACCCGTAATGGAGAAGGTTTTCATGGGTAATGATTCAGATGGACTGAATCAAATCACGGTGAACCTAGAAGATGTGGTAGACCTGATTGACAAACTGAAGAGTAGTAAATCACCTGGACTGGATGGTATACACCCCAGAGTTCTGAAGGAACTAAAAAATGAAATTTCAGACCTATTAGTAAAAATTTGTAACCTATTATTAAAATCATCCATTGTACCTGAAGACTGGAGGATAGCAAATGTAACCCCAATATTTAAAAAGGGCTCCAGGGGCGATCCGGGAAACTACAGACCGGTTAGCCTGACTTCAGTGCCAGGAAAAATAGTGGAAAGTGTTCTAAACATCAAAATCACAGAACATATAGAAAGACATGGTTCAATGGAACAAAGTCAGCATGGCTTTACCCAAGGCAAGTCTTGCCTCACAAATCTGCTTCACATTTTTGAAGGAGTTAATAAACATGTGGATAAAAGTGAACCGGTAGATGTAATATACTTGGATTTTCAGAAGGCGTTTGACAAAGTTCCTCATGAGAGGCTTCTACGAAAAGTAAAAAGTCATGGGATAGGTGGCGATGTCCTTTCGTGGATTGCAAACTGGCTAAAAGACAGGAATCAGAGAGTAGGATTAAATGGACAATTTTCTCAGTGGAAGGGAGTGGACAGTGGAGTGCCTCAGGGATCTGTATTGGGACCCTTACTTTTCAATATATTTATAAATGATCTGGAAAGAAATACAGTGAGTGAGATAATCAAATTTGCAGATGACACAAAATTGTTCAGAGTAGTTAAATCATAAGCAGATTGTGATAAATTGCAGGAAGACCTTGTGAGACTGGAAAACTGGGCAGATGAAATTTAATGTGGATAAGTGCAAGGTGATGCATATAGGGAAAAATAACCCATGCTATAATTACATAATGTTGGGTTCCAAATTAGGTGCTACAACCCAAGAAAGAGATCTAGGCGTCATAGTGGATAACACATTGAAATCGACGGTTCAGTGTGCTGCGGCAGTCAAAAAAGCAAACAGAATGTTGGGAATTATTAGAAAGGGAATGGTGAATAAAACGGAAAATATCATAATACCTCTGTATCGCTCCATGGTGAGACCGCACCTTGAATACTGTGTGCAATTCTGGTCGCCGCATCTCAAAAAAGATATAATTGCGATGGAGAAGGACAGAGAAGGGCTACCAAAATGATAAGGGGAATGGAACAGCTCCCCTTTGAGGAAAGATTAAAAAGGTTAGGACTTTTCAACTTGGAGAAGAGATGGCTGAGGGGGGATATGATAGAGATGTTTAAAATCATGAGAGGTCTAGAACGGGTAGATGTGAATCAGTTATTTACTCTTTCGGATAATAGAAAGACTAGGGGGCACTCCATGAAGTTAGCATGGGGCACATTTAAAACTAATCGGATAAAATTCTTTTTTACTCAACGCACAATTAAACTCTGGAATTTGTTGCCAGAGGATGTGGTTAGTGCAGTTAGTATAGCTGTGTTTAAAAAAGGATTGGATAAGTTCTTGGAGGAGAAGTCCATTACCTGCTATTAAGTTCACTTAGAGAATAGCCACTGCCATTAGCAATGGTAACATGGAATAGACTTAGTTTTTGGGTACTTGCCAGGTTCTTATGGCCTGGATTGGCCACTGTTGGAAACAGGATGCTGGGCTTGATGGACCCTTGGTCTGACCCAGTATGGCATTTTCTTATGTTCTTATGCATTCCATTTCTTCTGGGCTTGGAATTTAAAGGGGTCACATGGCATTAGATTAAAAACCCCGCCCTCAAACATGAGTGTTCCAGAAATCCATGGGAGCTCTAGCAGGTCATCGTCTTCCAACATCCCATCCACTCCTTGACTTAGTCGGGGGGGGGGGGGGGGGAATGACACATTTTTTGTCTAGGGGCAGGGTTTCTTCATTGGGGATGAGGGTATAAGGGAGCATCTTGCTTTTTTATTTTTTTGTACACATCAAGGTGCAGGAAAAGGGTTGAGAAAGAAGGTTCCACTAGACCCCAGGGATTTTTGGAACACTCTGCTGGGGGGAGGTTCATGCAGCCCCTTTAAAATATGGCGGCCTTAAGTTTGTGGGACCATCATACTGTGTTGCTATGGGCAAGAATGTGCAAATTTCCTGACTGCAGCAATTCATAGAAAACTACCAGAGGAGTCACTACACTGCAGTACATAATGATTTAGCAAATCTCGTTTTCCCCCACAATACCAAATCCGCACCTTAGTAAATAGGCCCCTGAATGAGATCAGCTTCATTTATTACTCACTTGAAATGCTCAGTTTCCACATCTAATTCAAATTATAGAATCCCAAGGCATATTTTAGCGATCCAACAATGCAATCATTGTGTTTGCTCTCAATATGAAAATTGCCTAACCTCATTCCCCTCAGCCAGTCTGTGGCTGTAAGAGCTGCAGATGAAGTATCTCCATAGTGGGACAGGTTTCGAGCACTTGAACATGAGCAAATATGAGGGAAGAATAAATGACGAAGAACACAATTATGAATATGTTGGTTGAAGGGCTCATCAAAAATGATGGGGTGAAATGTAGTGCAACCTACGCTTCATTTCCTCTCCCATGCCTCCGTTCCACTTGAACATCCCCCTATATAGTCCCGCAGGGGGCCTGGTCTCCCTGCGAGCTGCACTGCACCTTGTCATTCTCCCCTGGCCTCTTTATCGGCATTGCCTCCCTTCCAGGCAAGCAGGGCCAGTGCTCCCTACCAGCTCCAGTGCTCACTGTTCTTCATCCTGCTGTATATTGAAACTTGGGGTTTGCCAGCAGAGTGGTGGACTGCACATGGGCAATTTACCACACTGCTGACAAACCCCACATGCACACACTGAGTTGGTGTACCCATGCATATAATGACATCAATGCAGTTTACTACAAGAAACTTGCTGGGCAGACTGGATGGACCATTTGGTCTTTTTTTGCTGTCATTTTTATACTCCTATGTTATTGTGTGCACCCAGGCCATTAGTATGTATGAGGGCAGGGCCAGAACTCTATGCACACACACTGAATGTCTATATGCATACTGAGGTGTCTGTGCACACACTGTAACCTTGGCATGCGCACAGTAAAGTCAGTGCATTCAGAGCCTTGGGCAGCATGTGATCCACGTGTACTTGTGCATCTGTGTGCACTGACATTACTGTGCATGTAACAAGTATACAGTGTGGGCACAGCGGCAGTACTGCCCACACCTCACACATGCACTGACAGACACCCGAGGCAAACATCACTATACACACATATCTGCACAACTGTTATTTATAGGGAGGATACAATGAAATGAACTTGTTTAGAAAGCATGTTTTAACTCTTACTTGCTCTTGCTTGCTGCTTAGCGGCAAGAGCAGTGATGCTTTTATATTTGCATAATTTTAGTACATTTTCAAGAAAAATTGCTAAAGTAGTTTCTGCTTGAAAATTTGCTAAAACTTTCAAGGGTACAAAAATACCCATATATTCTGCTTCTGCTATATCTCTGGTTGGGTTTAGATGGGAGAAATTATGCATGTATATTTGAAAATTCTATATAAATGTATTGTGTTCTCTCCACACCATCTCCCAAAACTCTTTGGTCTAGTTGGCTAACTCCTTAGCTGGCTCGATCATTCTGAAAATTATCCTCCACATTTTCTTAATGCAGTCAGTTCTAGTTGTCATATGTTTTCTCTTTGTCTTTTTTCTTTTTCCTCATGTTAGTCTTCTATGGTTAATTTTGTTGGAATCTTGCAGATTTGGGAAGAGATTTAAAAAAAATGAGAGCTGTGCCCTCTGTGTACTGCGTAGTATATTGGATATGCACATGGCAAACAGTAATGCTCACATTCTAATCAATTGAAAACATTTCTAGCACGTTTAATCTTTAAATAATTCTTTGCAGTTGCTCTGAATCTCTAGAAGAGTCAAGTAACAAGACTTGCAAATTACTTCACATCCACTGCATCCAAGTGATCCATATTGCCTGGGATTTCTCCCACACACTCACAAATGAAGCAATAGATTCCACTGTTCCAGTGCAGGTGAGGTCATTTGTGAATGGAAGCCTTACTGGGGGGAGGGGGGGGGGGGGGCGGCGCGTTTAGGTCCCAAGGACACACAAACATATTCATTTTCTTCGGGGCGGCTCCAGCCTGCCATTTAAATCCCATACTTTACTCTCTGTCCCATGGTGGATTCTTTTTATGGGGGGAAGCTCTCACCTATGGCCTGGACCATGGTGTCTCGCTTTCAGTGTGTGTTGTTAGCAGCTGCATCCCATGGGGTGAGATGCTGGGACAAATCAGACAGGATCAGGCTTTGGGTATTAAAATAAAGTTTACTGATTTGGAAATTATTAAAAACGGTCCATTTGTCCATAATGTTGACGTTATATCTGACTGTAAGTAGGTGTCCTTTTGTTTCAGGCCATCTGGGTAGAGCTCCCATGGTAATTTTACGTACACAAAGCTCACCCAGCACCTACTGGAGGGGTCCCCATATTCTTCACAGAAAAACAGTCCTATCTGACTCCATATTCTTCCTGGACACCCAGCCCATCCTGGTCCCATGGGTGGAGATCTGGTTGGGGGTCTTCTGATTTTGAATGTTCTGTTGTTATTGGGGACGTCTTTTGAAGGAAAAGTCTAAATTTGTTCAGGCTATACCAGACTGCATCCCTGTGGGGAGGGGTGGATCTGAATAATCCTTCACACACTGTTCATGTCCAAAAAATACTTCCAAAAGGTAAAACTGGATACATCTTCAGCCATCACTGTCTCTCTCAGCAGGATCTGTCACTGGTGCTTGCCTCACCTAGGGTCTAGATTGGGCTCACAGGTCTTCAGTCCTCTGGTCGAGAGCCCTTTTGCCCCAAAAGGGAATCCGCTTAAAATCTATCTGTAATTAATGGGAGAAGGACCCTCTGGCAGGGAGTGCATGATGAGGTATCACTTTGAACTGAAAGTGCAGGGTGAGGCTGGGAGGCCTCACCAGAGAGTAAAACGAAACTATCCTTACTGTTACAAGGCTTTCTAAAACTGATCCCACGGAGTCCTAAAATGGCTGGGCTAAACAGGGTAAGTCCTTCAATCCAGCCTCTCCAGGTTGGGAGAGGCTGAGAGGGATGGAAGACTCATGATATTAAGGTTCTATACAGGGACCTAGTGACATCTAGTGGTCACCCATAGGAGTACCACATTAAGATGAGGTTCAGTGGAAGTTTTGGTGATAGAGCATAAGAATTACTACTGCTTGTGTTTATTTTGCATAGGATGCAGAAGATAGTGGTGTTTTTTCAAATTGCATTCTCTCTGTCATCTGTGATGTCAGGAGGACTAGCTAGGAGGAACTTCTACCTCTTGTAGGATTGTATTGATTTAAGCTAAGTGCAGATGGCTTTGGCCTTGGGTTTGTTTGTTTGTTTTTTTTCTTAAATTGTGTGTGACCATGTTCCTTCACGTTCTCTTGTGAAATTTTCTAGTATTACTAAACCTGTCAACATCTGTCTATGCAATCATCCATGCATCGATTATCTTACTCACTTTCAAATCTTGATTAAAAACTTGATTGTCTATAACTTCAGAACTTTATGATTTGTCCTGAAGAACATATGTTAGTCTTTTATTGTTAATTTAGTTGGAATCTTGCAGATTCTGTAAGATATTTAAAAAATATGAATTGCAAAATGGAAAAAATACTTCTCAGTATTAAACAAAATCATTCTTGTTCATTTATTATTAAAGAGATATATATAAGTATAAATAATATGGTCAGAGTTATTTGGAGGAAAAGTTGAAGAAAAGTAATCCTAGGAGGAAAATGTTCTAAATTGCTCCAACCATTTTAAAATAATGACCCAGGAAAGAATATTTTTATATTGAATGGAAGCAGTCTTCTCAATTGAACAGCATCTATGTTTCATTTCGTGCTATGATCAGTTGCATAGAAATGTATCCCACAATGTATTCATGTTGTTCTGTATTATTACAGATGCACCTAGGAAGTTTTCATGTGGCCTGGGTCCCATTCCCAGGAAGGTCAGGTTGGTGCCATTTTGACAAATGCCATTGACCGGGCAGGGTACTGAGGGATGCCCTGACCCCCATAAGGGACCAGAGATAGTTTTATAAGGTTCAAGGGGTGTGGGAGGGGAGTGCGAGGGGGGGGGGGTGGTGGCAGAGGGGGCCGGAGCTGGACCTAGACCCTAGAGTTTTTGGGAGGGAGGGAGGAGGGGTCAGGAACCCTCTGGACTCCCAATGAATATTATGTACCTTTGGGCAGGGAGGTGGTTGGGGAGGAGTGCTGTTGCTGTGTGGCCACATCTATTTTTTTACTTTTGGGGAGTCGGGGCTGCCTCGAGTGGTGGCCCCAGGTTGAGCTGGGGGTCAGCCCTTTAGCTACGGGACTTTTTCAGCAGTCGGCCTTTAAGGCTATGGTGGTCCCTTAAATTTGGGGCCCACATCGTGTTACAGGGCTACTCACCACATTCTTTTGTCCCACTATGTTTGGCCATGAGACAAAAGAACGTGACATCAAGCCGCAATATTTTTTTGAGGGAGGGGTCTCATTATCACAGCAACACCCCTTGCGGTAGTGAGATCCCCCCCGCCCCCCGATGAAATGAATTTTCTGCCTAGTGAATCTAGGCCCTGGCCAGATACAATTTATTCAGATAAGTAGCGGCAAACACATGGCTATGCTGCTGAATTCCCATGTAAGTTAGTTGGATAAGTTTTATCTGGCTAACTTTCTGAGCCATTGTCTATTCAATATTTACCTTAAAATTCTTTTTTGCTTGCTCGGTGTGGTCAGCAGAAAGTGAGATGACCATCAATTACAGTCAGAATTCCTAGAGCCTCTCCTTTCTGGGTGAGCCTGGATGAGATTTGGTTCCCAGTGTGTCTCAGATCTCAGCTGAGGATGAGCTGGGGAAATGGGAACTAGGAAGAAGAATGTGTGTGTGTGTGGGGGGGGGGGGGGGGGGGTTATGGAAGAGCAGGGGACAAGGTCACCATGCTAGGCAAGGCTCCCAAGCACTTCAGCCTAGGGCCTTTCCTTTATTGCGGGCAGCAGAGGTTGCAATTCTGGTAGAGGAAAGTCAAACTTACAAAATACCCAAGAAGAAAACTGAATGATGCTGCAGTGCGTGTGAACATCTTTGGTATGTTGATAACTTCAAATGCATAGGACTTTTTTCCGGCTCTATTATTCCGTGCCTTTGGGCTAAGTAGTAAAGGCATGGGAGTGTTTATCTTTGTGTTGAGTCCTGTCTTGTTTCTCCATCTGAAGAATGTTTGTTCTTTATTATTATTGTTTGTTTGATTCTGTGGTGAGCATTAAGGAGGAGATTAAATTTCCATCTCTGTTTTTCCCTTCAGAATCCATACTTTTCCTGCAAACTACAGTATCTTCGAGAAAAATCTAAGTTTGATTTAATAGAAATATTTGAAATGCAAAGAGAAAAACCCCAGGCTATTTTTTAAAAGCTTTTGTCATGTAAAGTTTGCGAGGAAACTCATTTTGAGAGCAGGAATCTCTGATGCCATATGTCTCCTGTGCAGTGTTTTGAAATTTCACTTCTTTATCAGAGCTGGAAGAAAAAATATTGACATGCATTTTTCTAGTAGCTTTAGTTGTATTGGTGCTGCAGAAAATTGGAATCTTAGCATTTTATGATACCTTTCATGGGAACAAACTTATGAATAATGAAAAGATGCTGTGGCATACAGTTTGCAAGACTATATGGGTCCTTTCTTCAGACAAAAATGGTTTTTTCATCTTTTTTTCCCCAAGATTTACATTCTTTCAAAGAGCCCAACATTCAAATCCGCCTTCCATTGTGTGTAAGTGGACCTACAGAGATTTATACTAGTATTTTATAAACTGTATGGCAGAAGTCACAGAATTAATATATCACTGGGCATTTCTAGGCTAAAAGTACACATGCATGAGCCTCATTTACTTAGCATTTTCCCCATAGACACAGAATGGGAGAAAAGCCTTATTAAATCAGGCCCTTATTTGTAAGGGCACATATATTTTTTCTACCTATTTAAAAGAAAAAAAAAGGGTATATTTTCTACATGAATTTGTAATAATTTGCATGTACTAGGAGGATTAAATGCAACATCAGGTACACCAGTCTGAAAATACTTAGTTGTTTGCCATTACTTCCATCAGTTCCCCCTAAACCCTGCCAGCTCACCTTGACCTCCCACCCAAAAACTGCAGACAGGAAATAAGTCTGATTTAAATAGTGCTAGTCAATTGGCAGGTGTAAAAGTGTTTGGTCAAGTTGAGCAATGTACATGTGCAAGTGCCTTACAAAAAAGGCACGTGCACATGTACTTCCGATCCCTGGCCTGGAACTGCCCCTTGACCATCCCTTTTCCCCCCATTAAAATGTACACGCAATACTGCAAGTCCACGTGTACTCTTGAGGTTTAACGTACATGCTGCTTATGTGTTTATATGATATTTTTATGCTTGCAACTGCTGTGTAACTCTGAAAAGTCCCTCCAAAGATGTTAAGAGTTAAGGAGATTTTAATGAAATATTGAGAAAGCTAAAACTTTATGTATTTTATATTATTTTAATGAATAAAACCAATGCACAAAAAAGTCATTATATTCAATGGATTTAAAAGAAGAAAGGAGAAACCTTAAGTATCCCTACAGAGGTATAACAGTTATAGTAGGCTAGGCACTGCAGTTTCAGTTGAGGGAGGGTGTCAGGGCACATCTGGTCACTAGTGAATGGCACATTAGGAAGAGGCTGACCTGAAGAGGCTGATGGCGGGATGAAGGCTGAGCCAAAGGTGGTAAAACCAGGTCTAGCTTGGGAGGCATCTATGCATGCAGGCTCAGGATCAGGAACTCTGAAAAGGAGTGGAGCAGAAACCCTGGAGCAGGTCTGCAAAGCAGAAACAGTGGAACAGGACTACAGAATTGTAGGCCACATGGAAACAAGGTTAGACAAGCAGAGATTCTGAGATTCTGGAGGTTAGGCCCCTGCAGGGTATTTACTTTCTGCTAGAGGCTATAGAGCTGAGTCTGCTCTCTTCATTTAAGTCCTTCAACGTGTCAGCGTTTCTGGCTGCCTGCTCCATCCCAGCCTTACCTCTAGTACTGGGCTGGTGGTACAAGCTATCAAGTTATAGCTAGTCACTAGCAAATGAGGTTTTAGAAAGATGCATGCCTGAAGAGGCTGGATGGCCAGATTAAGTTTGAGCCAAGACTGGGAAAACTAGGTCTGGCTTGGGAGGCTTATAGGCATGTGGCTGTCACTCTGGAGCAAGGTCAGGATCAGAGCAGAAAGAGCAGTGCAGGATTGCAGATCTGGATTTATTTCTGGAAAAGGACTGCAGAGCAGCATAAAGACCAGATGAGCAGAGGTTCCAGAGAACCCACCAGCAAAGGTGCTGCACCAATAGGGCCTTCTGAAGGCATGTGTTCATGGCAACCAGAGAATAAATGTCCCCTGAACGTGCCTTGCCTCTGTGGCTCCTCTACAGCTTCCCACTTTCTAGTTTCTAGGGCTGTTGAATATTGCATTTTAGTTATATGTTTTGTAATCGCACAGAGCCCTTGTTGGAGTGGATGGTTTTACAAATGTGAATAAATGTGAAGGCGTTAAAAGGGAGTTTTCGAAGGCAATTCTGGGGGTTAAAAAAAGTGTTTTATGCTTAGAAATAAGTTCTTTGTAAACTGCCTACCCTCTCTGTGCATACAAATATGCACATAGTGCCAGTACACATGTACTTTGAAATGAACATAGAAAGCATTATTGGGGATAAAACTGAGGCGGGGTTAGGTCGTATGCATGCACATGCCTAGGCCTGTAATTTTACTGGAAAAAGAACTCATACAAAAACGGCTGCTTACATTTTCTCACCCAGTTTTCAAAGCAAAAGTTTTCCCTTTGAAAATTGATGTTAAGTACCCGCAGCCTTTACGTACTACACACAGTTTGGCAATTGCTCTCTGGGTTAGAAGAAAAGGGTCAGATATTTTCTCCACTATTCATTTCTTAAGATTGGATTCTTAAGGGAACTTAAGGGAATGCAACTGAAGGGTATTTCACATGGAAAATTGGCAAAAGTTTACTTGGAAGGAGCTGGTAGTAGAGTCCTAGTTCCCAGTGGGTATTAAAAATGGTCAGTAGAATAGAAGAAAATACAAAGGAGGTCAAATGGAAACCTATTAATGTGGTGCTGTGCTTTAAATTCAATGCTGTAGTTTCATAATGTGTTTTAATGATGCACTTTGGCAATAAAGCTATTTAATAATCATTAAACTGAAATATCCATTATCCTATCAGCAGCAAACTGCTTTATACTACATTTGCTTAATTCCTTGCTAAAGTCAACAGGAATTAAAGAAACAGGATGTCTATTTTGCTTTCAGAAGTAAAGCCTGTTCAAATTGCCTTTCAAAGACAAAAATACCTTATTTATATGGAGACCAGGCCAATGTGTACTTTTGAGATGAAAATAGATGATTTTTCCCTTTGATGTTAGCAATCATATTTTTCTCTTAGCAAAAAGCTACAGAACTACTATTTACTGTTATAATACTCCAGATTGAAGAAAATAATTGTAGTATTGGCACTAATAGGAGGGAAAACATATTGCATTGGAAATTATACACTGTACAAAAAATGAGCAGGACTACCAGAGATGTGTAAGCCATTAAAAAAACACAATAATGCTATGTGTAAGGCAAGGAAATGAAGGTTAAAAAAAAAAATAGGTGATACCTTTTTTATTAGACTAACTTAGTAATTTTCTTCACTATCTTATGGGAATTAATACTCCATCGCATCAAAATAAAAATGGATCATGTGGATAGCCCAAAAATTAAATTATATTTTTTAACCCAGAAACATGCTCTGCACAGTCAAGGGTGCTCATACACAAGCAGCTAAAGTATACAATCCCATCTACAATCTATAGGTATAATCATTGGCCCAAGAATTTTTTAACAACAATTTTATAAATTGCTTTTATAATGTAAGTGCAGTTCAGTATCAAATTCTTTCTCAGTACAATAATTCAAACAATGCACTCTGGTATTAAATTTAAATACAAGTATAAATACTCATCACTCAGTGATAGACTCCAGTAAGTAATAAGTGAAAGAACTACAATGTTTTACCTATTCATTACTAGTCTATCACTGAGTGATGGGGAATTTTTAAACCTCTTTTTAACATGGGTAATGTTATGGCTTGGGTCCTGGCTTGCTATAGGGAACATCACCCTCAGAGTGTCGCAGGACTGCAGGGCAAGGCTAGGGCCGGTCTTCCATCTAACAGCCCTCTCCCTGCAGGTTGAACCCTTGGGTTCTGGGGGCCAGCAGGTCTCTGTGATGGCAGTACATCATGGTGAGTCTGGAGCAAGGCTTCGACATGTACAGAATACAGGTAAGGGCTGGAACTGAGGCTTGAATGTAGATGATGACTGGAACTAGATCTTGAGTGCAGGCAACGAATGTAACTGAGGCTTGAATACAGGCAAGGACTGGAACTGAATCTTGAGTGCAGGCAAGGACTGGAACTGGAACTTGAGTGCAGTTAAGGACTGGAACAGGATCTAGACTAAGACAGGATAGGGCAAGACAAGGACAACATGGAACATAAAGGCCTGAAGGCAGCATTAGGCAGGGAAGGCCCCCAGGGGCAAGACAATGGAAAGGCCTAGATAGACCACAGAGCAGACAAGGCAAGGAATAAGAAGGCCCTTAGGCCACAAAGCAAGGCAAGGAACAGGAAGACCTGAAGGCCACAAGGCAAGACAAGGATAGGCCTAGGTAGGCCGCAAGACAACAGTAGCTACGGCAAGGAGCCAAGAGCAACTCGATGCAAAGCGAGGAGGGTTTAACAAAGCTGGATTATGTAGAGCTTAGGTGTGGTTCAGGCAAGGAGGAGAAACTTGGAAAATCTGGAGTCATGGTTCGCTGGGGACTCCTAATGGCTAGGAGACTGCACCACAGGCTGAGTTTGATGAGCTGTGAGGAGCTGATGTGGCTAGCACGGAACAGAGTTCTGAGGAGATCTCTGGAGGCAGAGAGGCATCATAGTCAGGGCATGATGAGGCTGCGTAGCAGGTGACATCATAACAGTAAGCAGGCAAAAACTTTTGAATTTTGCCACCATGATGCCTTAAAGCTCAATCTTATACCATCAAAACCATGTTTAAAAATTCAGCTGCAAAAAGAAAGTAAATTGTTTTTTTAGCAGTTCAAACAAAAACCATTAAGAATTCAATAACATTTTACCAGTATCTACAAAAATGTTTATTCAAGTGGCTACAATCTATATCTGCCATCATGACAAAACATTTCAAATGATCCACATCTTCCAACATGGGCCATGTTTCGCCAAAGATGGCTGCATCAGGGAACTAAACTTTGCTGGATCGATGAGTCATGCACAAGAAACGGTATTGAAAAATGTAGCGTGCATCAAATCAAGTATTACATCAGCATTGTTATACAAATGGTTTATCATTAAACTAATGGAAAACCATCCCCTGGAGATATAGAACAGAGAATGTGGAAAGACACCAAAGAAGCTCAAAATCATCCTATCCACCAGCAGAAAAGCCAGAGAGTTCACTAATTGGCTATGGGAAACCATGCAATCAGAACAGTCCAACACAATCCCTAGAATAGGAAACTATAAAAATGAATTTAAGCAAAATGCTGGTGTTAAAATACTTCAATAAATATGTAAAGCTCTGATTGATGTAATAGCAGGAACATAAGCAAAGGGCTCATAAACTCTGCAAGAAAACACACTGACAATTTAAATCATAAGAGAACACTCCTTTCAAGACTCAGTCCAAATGGGGCCAATTTATTTAATGTGAAACTCCAGCATTGTTCAGGATGCGCAAGAGCAGTCCTCACATCTCCTCCTCCTCCTTATCAATAACAAAAAATCTAAGCCCATCCCCATCAGATCCCAAATAAGCTCAGTGCTTTCCAAGAGGAACTTCAGATCAAACTCTTTAGGCTGGATTTTAAAAGGCCTACGTGCATAAAACCTGGGGTTTACGCGTGCGGCTGGGCCTTGGGTGCACTGCGCAAATTTTCAAAGGGGCCCGGTCACACGCGTAAACCCTGGTACGCACACAAGTGCTGGACTTCTTCAAAGATGTGGGCCGGGGGGGGGGGGGGGGGGCCGGGACAGCGCCATTGACTGTCCCGATGACTCGCTTGCCGGTAGCCAGCCGGCATGCACAACTTACTTCAGCTCCGGCCCTGAAGTAAGTTGCAAAACAAAATAAAAAGGATAGATAGGGTTTAGGGGGTGGGGAGGAGAGGAGAGGAGAGGGGAAGAGGGAGGGAGTTTATGTAGGGGGGGTAGGGAAGTTCCCTCCCAGTCTGCTCCTTAATTGGAGCGGACTGGGAGGAAACTGGGGAAGGCCTAATTGCGTCACCACGTGGAATTTACAAAAGTTCACCCCCCTTGCGCGCACCGACTGCACATGTGCGCGCAGATTGTAAAATCTGGTGCACATATGCGCGCGGCCACCTGATTTTATAACATGCTGAGTGAGGTACACGATAGATCTTTAATAATATTAAACTGCACATCTGGAATCCTCATTAAAGATATCTCTCCTTCAAAAACCTTCTGTTGTGTGTCCTGGCCGTGGCAGGCCCGTGCCCAGGCCTACTCACCTCCGGCTCCTGGACCTGGCCGTCCTCACTGGTGGTGGTTGGAAACCACCTGCGCTGCCGCACCTCCATTGCCTCCTCGGGCGCTCCTGGCTCCTCTGTGGACCCCTCCGGCTCCTGGCGGGTCTCCCCACATGTTCCGCGGGGAGACCCCGACGTCCAGCATCCTGTCTCTTCCTAGGCGCAAGTGCGCACCTTGCCAGCCTTTAAAGGGGCCGCGGCGGGAACTAACCCGAGGCCCCGGATGATGACATCATCGTGCCCTGCTACTTAAGGCAGGGCCCGCCACTCATTCTTTGCCTTGGCAACAGGTCTCCACGCTAGTCATATGCTCATTGCTCATCCTGTTCCTGACTTTGTTCCTGGTCCCTGTTTCTGACTTCGTTCCTGATCCCTGTTCCTGACTCCGTTCCTGGTTCCTACCCAGCTTTGCCTTGGACTGATTACTGGCTTTGACCTTGCTTCGTTGGACCATGCTCAGGACTGATTACTGGCTTTGACCTTTGCTTCTCTGGACCACACTCAGGACCGATTACTGGCTTTGACCCTTGCTTTGTTGGACCATGCTCAGGACAGATCACTGGAGTTGTCCTTCGCTTCGCTGGAACTATGCTCAGGACTTATTACTGGCTTTGACCCTTGCTTCATTAGACAACACTCAGGACTGATTACCGGCCTTGATCCTTACTCTGCTGTACCTCTTCTAGCTCTGCTGCCTGTCCCAGCTTCAGCCTGTTCCTGACCTCGCCTCTGGTATCTCCTTGGACTTGGCCTTGTCAGGTTTTGACCGGGTGTCACCTATTCTTGCTTCTGGCCCGTCCTTGCCACCCGGGCCTCTGGATCCCTGCTTCATCTGGACCTGTCTCGGTCCCTCCGATACCTCTGCTGGTCCCTGGCTTACCTGCTACAACATCCACTGGGAGGTGTCTGACGGAGGCCCACCTAAGACCAGCTGGCCCCAGCACCAAGGGCTCAATCTGTGGGGAATGACGGCTGATATTGGCGAAGCTCCAGTCGGCCTCCATCTCCTGGTTTGCTCCGCCTCCCAATGGTGGGGACCCGTGGGGCTTGCCCTACAGGTAGCGTCAACCCCACCTCGGGCCAAGGGTCCACTACCAGTGCAACACCTTTTCCACAGAACTTAAGCGAAGTTCATGAGATTGAGAATTATTATGCAGGTCTGTAGTTAAAGAAACTAAAGATGAAGCATGCTTATTAATAGACATAACAGTCCAGAGGCTAACCAACGTTATTACTGCAGGTTTCACTAGAAAGGCAGAGTCATGAAAACCTGAAGAAGGGGGCAAAAAAGGCAAGGTAGAATCCTTGGAGCTTATTTCAGGTACTCCAGCCATCGTGGTGAATTGTGAAGCCATCCTTTCTGCACCATCCAGCGTTTCCAGAGACTCTCGCGTCTCCCCCGCCAAGCTCTGCCGCCGAATCTGTGTCGGTTTAACAGATTAAGCAGAGCCAGAAGATGAAAAAGTGCCCTCCAAAAGTCCAGGAACTTCAGGAGAAGCATCCATGAAGATGGTAGTACTTGCAAACAAACGCGGAGTGGAACGGCGATTGGGGCTGAGAGAGACTTCCGGTGCCGATAGTTTAGCGTCCCCAAAATCTGCCAAGCCAGCTTCAACCGCTGACTTGTGAGTAAAAACGTGTTCTGGTATAGTGGGCTGACGAAGGGCAGCTGTCAGTTCCTCAGGCTTGCCCTTTGTAATAGCTCCTTTCCATTTCCTCATCTCGCAAAAGAGTATAAGCAATTTACTACAAGAATAAAGGGAAAAACGTTGAAGCTGCTCAGAGACGGGTCTGCTAGGGAGCGGCCATCTTGGTTCCCACGCCAATTTTGTTTTTAACAGTGTTGGCTCTTTAAGGCAATGGTGGTCCCATGCTTTGGGGGCCAATCTCACACATGAAGGGCCAATGCCCCATGTTGTTTTGGGGGAGGTGTCCACTATTGCAGCTATATCCCCTGCGATAGTGGGACTCCTCCCATAACAAAACATCATGGCTTGGTGCATTTTGGCCAGAGCTCTTGGTAAGCCTTTCTTTTTATACAAGTAGTTTCTGCAAAAGTTTTTCTATTTCAGATATCTGATGGTGGTCTGAATCTGCAGTAGTTGTACTGGATGTAGCCATAGATGATAAAAATTCTCTATTTGAAATCTTCATTTTAAGACATTGTGGATGAAAGTTGTCATATTTGAAAATATTTTTTTATCTGAAAGTTTCCAATATATAGATATCTCAAAATGAAGCCCCTTCATTTTGATTAAAATAGCCATAAAGGAGATCTGACACAAAACAACATATTGGATAAACTTCAATTTCAAGATTTTTCATCCATCTAAAAAAGTTGCATAACTTAGCTGCTGTGCTAGACTGTATGACAAACAAGGAAGGTAGTTTTCAAAGGGATTTGTGCAAATAAAGCATTACTTTTCTTGCAGGAAAAGCTGTTTAGAAATTGCATAAAATAGTGTGTGAAACTGCATGCATACACATTGTTAGGTGAATTTTAAAAGCCTGAAGCGTGCCAAAACCAGAAAATACGTGACTATGTCAGGCTGGTGCTTGCCAAGCAGATTTTAAAAGCCGCCCAAGACCACGCATATCTCCTAATACGTGCACAAATGAAAAAGTCCAAAAAAGGAGTGGAGCATGAGCGTGGTCTGGGCAGGGCATGAGTGTTCCTGGATTTATGAATGAAACCAGTGCATAAAAACTTAATGTGCACAAACTTAACACAGCATCATCGGGGGCGCCAAGGGGGACATAAACGCGGAAGATTTTAAAAGCCCTGCACCGGAGCAGGCTGTCCTCTCTCTCACCGCCGGTATTGGAAGCAAGAGGTAATCCCCTCGCAACTGACCGGCTCGTCTTGCCGGCCTCGCCTCCCGACCCCCACCAACCCAGCTCCAGCAACGCATCGCTTCTCCCCTCGGCACAGGGACACGCCCCCAACACAGCATCATCAGGGGCACCGAGGGAGACATAAACGCGGGTGCCAGGAAGATTTTAAAAGCCCTGCACCGGAGCAGGCTGTCCTCTCTCTCACCACCAGCATCGGAAGCAAGAGGTAATCCCCTTGCAACTGACCAGCTCGTTTCGCCGGCCTCGCCTCCCGACCCCCGCCGACCCAGCTCCAGCAACACGCCGCTCCCCCCCTCGACACAGGGACATGCCCCCAACACACAGCATCATCGGGGGCACCGAGGGAGACATAAATACGGGTGCCAGGCGTAGGCGTCACGCGCCGGGTGTCGCGCACTGAAGGGGTGCGACAAAGGGGCAGGCCCCTTTGTGCGCCCCTTAGTGCAATCATTAATACACAAATCTAAACTGAATCTAACATCTACTGAAAATCGCATCCAGATATGGCCAACCATCCAATCCCAATCTGCAGCAACAAAGGAATCTATGCAAAAAAACAAAATAACCTAGTACCAAGCAAAACAGCACTACCAAAACCAAAAAGACATGAACGCCACCTCATAAACATCATTCACTACATCTCAAACCTCTACAACAACTATATACTGCTATCCTTCCTACTATTTAACACACAATCCATTGTACAAAAAATTCCAATTATCACTGACCTACTTGATGACACGAAACCAGACTTCATCGCAATAACAGAAACATGGATAAAAAACACCGATGCTGTATTAGTCAACCAAATTGATAACACAACATATAGAACTTTCTCCATTCCCAGACAAAAAAAGAAAGGAGGAGGACTAATGTTAATGGCAAAAAAAAACAAAAACCTACAGCTGAAACTACTCCCTACAAATATTTCCCCACAATATGAAATCTCACTATTCGACTCTGCAAAACTCCAAATCTGCCTAGTATATTGTCCCCCTGGCCTGCTAAATCAAAACTGCTCTCCACTAATTGAATTCTTCATGACCAACATCACATTAAATAAGCCAATTACCATCTTAGGTGATTTTAACATCCACATGGAATCACTCCCCCATTCACCCACATGTGAAGCAATTAATAATGCACTAGCAACATTAGGTCTAAAGCAAATCATTAATGGCCCAACCCACAAAGCGGGACACACTTTAGACCTCGTTTTCATTAACACTGACCACTGGCAAACACACAATACAAAGATAACCAAGATCCCTTGGTCAGATCATTCTCTGATTCACTCCCATATGAGCTCTAACTCAAACCTGACAACAACAGATAAGCTCCCATGACAACGACATACCGCCCTCCTTTTAATCTGGAAACCCTCCAGAAAAACTACAACTTGATTTAACAAACCTAGACCTATCTAACTCTGAGAAGGCCGTTACATAATGGCTCAGCATCACCAACTCTGTTGCCAACAATATAAACCCCACCAACAGTAAAACAACGAAATGCCCCCTCTACCAGAACCAATGGTATAATGCCAACTTCAGATCAGCCAAACAAGAGCTTAGGAAAAAAGAAAAAACCTGGTGGAAGAGCAAATCAGTCGCATCACTAACCGCCTATCGAACCTACCTATCCCAATATAAAAACCTTATCAACAACACAAAAAAAGAATTCTTCACAAGAAAAATCAATAAATTTCAACATAACCCCAGAATGCTATTCAATATTGTACAAAACCTCACCAAAGACCCAAATGAGCATAATAGGCCAATAAACAAAAACAAATGCAATGAACTTGCCGAATTCTTCAAAGCAAAGTAAACAAACTAATAAAAAACAACCTCACCGATAACACACAAAACATTAAAATGCAAAAACCAGAAATTCCATCATGGCCAAACTTTGATCCAGCCTTTTCCTTGTAAATCAAAACTATCATCAAAAAAATGAACCCAGCCAATCACCCCACTGACAGCATCCATGTATCCACGATCAAGGCTATTGAAACCACCATAACCAATGCCATAACTGACATCATCAACCTTTCACTCACAGAAGGAAATTACCCAGACTCCCTTAAATCAGCAATAATTAAACCCATATTAAAAAACAATAACGTGGACCCAGATAACCTTCAAAACTATCGTCCTATCTCAAACTTTCCATTCATCGCCAAAATCATTGAAAAAGTCGTCCATTTCCAACTCTCCGATCACCTTGAACAGAACAACATACTACACCCATCGCAGTTTGGTTTCAGGAAATACCTTAGCACCGAAACACTACTCCTCTCCCTCAACGACATCATTCTCCAAGGCTTCAAAAATGGAAAAAGCTACCTATTTGTACTACATGACCTTTCAGCAGTGTTTGACACAGTAAACCATTCAATTCTCCTCGAACACTTAAGCGAAATAGGACTAACCAACAAAACCCTTCTCTGATTCTCATCCTACTTATCCAACAGAACCTACTAAGTCAAACTTAACAATTCTCTCTCTGACAGGATACACCTAAGCACTGGAGTGCCACAAGGCTCTGCATTATCCGCAACACTCTTTAACATTTACCTTCTCCCGATATGTCATCTACTAGCCAGCCTTAACCTAAAACACTTTCTCTATGCTGATGATATCCAAATTCTAATCGAGATACAAAACTCACTTGATGAAACCTATAAAATAACAGCAAACCATCTCACAACAATCAAGCAACTATTAACCAAGATAAAATTTGTAATAAACATCGAGAAGACTGAAATAATATCAATTGATAGAAAAAGCAGGCCATCACCCCCACCACCCCTCAACTAGAAAATCAACTAGATACATTCTCCCCCATCACACACTCACGCAACCTTGGAGTCATCATTGACAATGAACTATCCTTTAAAAATCACATATAAAAAAAAATAAGAAATGGATACCACAAATTACTAACCCTGAGGCGTCTAAAACCATTTCTAACCCCAGAGGACTTCAGAACTGTACTTCAACTACTCATTTTCTCCAATCTACACTATTGCCATTCCTTATTTTTCGGTCTACCACAGTCCAGCATTCGCCCCCTACAAATCCTACAAAATTCAGCAGCGAGAATACTAACAGGAACAAAGAAATCCAAACACATAACCCCGATTCTTACATCCCTGCACTGGCTACCAATAAAATTCTGAATAGACTACAAAATTTTAACCTTGCTACACAAACTTATACACAAGGAACAAACCGACTGGTTAGACGTGGCTATCAAACCCTACGTACCTCACAAAAACCTTCAATCTGCCAACAAGGGACTCCTGACAATTCTCTCCCATCGCTCCACACAACTCACCTCAATCAATGAGCGTGCATTTTCCCTTGCCAGTCCCAAAATCTGGAATACACTGCCAATAGAACTAAGACTACAACCCAGCCTGAAAACATTTAAAAAGGATCTGAAAACCTGGTTGTTTACCAAAGCCTATCATGACACACAATGAACCTTAACTGGCACCCTCAGCTCTCCTGTCAACAGAGCAATACCACAGGTATCTGCCCATGCTTCAAACATATATCTATGATAATTGAACTCTAACCTTATTGTTAAAAAAAACCATCAGTATTATGTGAGTTCCACTGTTAAACTAAGCTATGCTATACTGTTGTATTATGTGAGTTCCACTGCTAAACTAAGATACGTTGTTAATCTTTTAATTAACCCATGACTTCACTCTTATGACAACATGCCTTGCCTAACACCTTCCCTAGGTCGTTAACTTAAAGGAAGCTTGTAAACCGTTATTAAACCAACTTTACTATGCAAATCTTCTTCCTAAACAATGCTATGTTATACCGCTGTTAATATGTTAACTACCCCATGACTTCTCTAATACTACATTGTACATATCACTTTTCACAAGATTGTCAACTTAATGGAAGCATGTAAACCGTTGTGATGGCAATACCGAACGATGGTATATAAAACTCTACAAATAAATAAATAAATAAATAAACAAACAAGCATGCACGGGGGTCCCCTACTGTGTAATGTTACTTCTGTTAGGGATGTTTTTGGGTACTTGCCAGGTTCTTATGGCCTGGATTGGCCACTGTTGGAAACAGGATGCTGGGCTTGATGGACCCTTGGTCTGACCCAGTATGGCATTTTCTTATGTTCTTATGTTCTTATGATGGCGTGTAAGTCCTAAAAAAAAAATATAGGCATGTCAGCAGGGTTTTAAGGATTGGGTTAAGAGGGGAAAAGGAAGGCTATTTAAATAGGAAGATTAGGAAATCCTGTCCTTTACTTGGGTGAACTGGAAACGAAGTGGTTTAACTAATAATTGCATCAGTGCACATTTCTGTTAAAGTTCCCCCCCTCCCACACACACACACACACACACTTAGGTGGTAGAGACGGCATTTGTTCGCACAGGCCCGTGTCCATATAAAATTGTGTGTGCATGTTCAGCCAATTTTTATTCCATGCATGCATATTTGCGAGTATGTTATAAAATGGCCATGACTCTGGACACAAACCCGGCATACACACGTACATCATCCTTATGTGTGTACTTTTATGTACATGGAGAGAGGAGTTCAAGAGGGTGGAATTTGTTCAGAGTTGGGACTTACGCATATGCTTTGCAATTTAGAAAATAATGCATATAAATTCTCTAAGCAATACAACATGCATCAAATAGCAGGTTTAAGTGTTTGTGCATATTGCCAGGATAATTTTCAAAGAAAATTTATAGGTATAAATTGGGGTAACTTGGGTGCACAACAGCCTGCACATTTATGCAACCTGTTAGAATATTATTCTCATATTTTTTATATATTGTTTCCATGAGTGAATCTTATGTGAAAACATAGAAGGGTGTGTACACTCATTTTACATGAATATGCAAAAGAAAATGAATGTGACGCACTTTGGTTCATTCCCCAAATGGAATGAACCAAAAACAGCTTCATAATCAAATATCCCACAATGTTTGGGTATTTCCATTTTTGGTAAAAAAAAAAATGACTCCCATTCCTTCTCTGACAATCTTCCTCCCCCAAGCTTGCTATGGGGCTTGAGCTGGGCCCAGCCAGGGCCTCCCTGGGCCCCCTCCTCTTGTCATTAAAATCCTTTGGGACCTGGGCCTATGCAGCTGGGCCTGATTGACCTGTTTGACAAATTGAAGAGTAGTAAATCACCTGGACCAGATGGTATACACCCCAGAGTTCTGAAGGAACTAAAAAATGAAATTTCAGATCTTTTAGTAAAAATTTGTAACCTATCATTAAAATCATCCATTGTACCTGAAGACTGGAGGATAGCAAATGTAACCCCAATATTTAAAAAGGGCTCCAGGGGCGATCCTGGAAACTACAGACAGATTAGCCTGACTTCAGTGCCAGGAAAAATAGTGGAAAGTGTTCTAAACATCAAAATCACAGAACATATAGAAAGACAAGGTTTAATGGAACAAAGTCAGCATGGCTTTACCCAAGGCATGTTTTGCCTCACAAATCTGCTTCACTTTTTTGAAGGAGTTAATAAACATGTGGATAAAGGTGAACTGGTAGATGTAGTAGATATTCAGAAGGCGTTTGACAAAGTTCCTCATGAGAGGCTTCTAGGAAAAGTAAAAAGTCATGGGATAGGTGGCGATGTCCTTTCGTGGATTGCAAACTGGCTAAAAGACAGGAAACAGAGAGTAGGATTAAATGGACAATTTTCTCAGTGGAAGGGAGTGGGCAGTGGAGTGCCTCAGGGATCTGTATTGGGACCCTTACTTTTAAATATATTTATAAATGATCTGGAAAGAAATACGAAGAGTGAGATAATCAAATGTGCAGATGATACAAAATTGTTCAGAGTAGTTAAATCACAAGCAGATTGTAATAAATTGCAGGAAGACCTTGTGAGACTGGAAAATTGGGCATCAAAATGGCAGATAAAAATTAATGTGGATAAGTGCAAGGTGATGCATATAGGGAAAAATAACCCATGCTGTAGTTACACCATGTTAGGTTTCATATTGGGTGCTACAACCCAAGAAAGAGATCTAGGTGTCATAGTGGATAACACATTGAAATCATCGGTTCAGTGTGCTGCGGCAGTCAAAAAAGCAAACAGAATGTTAGGAATTATTAGAAAGGGAATGGTGAATAAAACGGAAAATGTCATAATGCCTCTGTATCGCTCCATGGTGAGACTGCACCTTGAATACTGTATACAATTCTGGTCGCCGTATCTCAAAAAAGATATGATTGCGATGGAGAAGGTACAGAGAAGGGCTACCAAAATGATAAGGGGAATGGAACAGCTCCCCTATGAGGAAAGACTAAAGAGGTTAGGACTTTTCAGCTTGGAGAAGAGATGGCTGAGGGGGGATATGATAGAGGTGTTTAAAATCATGAGAGGTCTAGAACGGGTAGATGTGAATCGGTTATTTACTCTTTCGGATAATAGAGAGACTAGGGGGCATTCCATGAAGTTAGCATGGGGCACATTTAAAACTAATCAGAGAAAGTTCTTTTTTACTCAATGCACAATTAAACTCTGGAATTTGTTGCCAGAGGATGTGGTTAGTGCAGTTAGTATAGCTGTGTTTAAAAAAGGATTGGATAAGTTCTTGGAGGAGAAGTCCATTACCTGCTATTAAGTTCACTTAGAGAATAGCCACTGCCATTAGCAACGGTAACATGGAATAGAATTAGTTTTTGGGTACTTGCCACGTTCTTATGGCCTTGATTGGCCACTGTTGGAAACAGGATGCTGGGCTTGATGGACCCTTAGTCTGACCCATTATGGCATGTTCTTTTGTTCTTATGTAGCCAAGCCTAGTTAGGCCCCTCTAACCCCCCCTTCTACTCTTTAAAAATGCTAGGACTGGGACGTTCCTTGGCCCCGCCCCCACTTGCCCCTTTTTTGGCATCCGGCATTGGCAGCAGCAGCATTGAAAGGGTAGGAACACCTACTTTCCCCTGCCCTAGCTTGCCCCCATTAAAATGGAGGTACTGGCCCTCCTGAGTGTCTCTTTTCGATATGGTATCCAGCACCATGTTAATAGCTTTGATTTCTGTGATGCTTGAAAATAGCAATTTCATTTGTATAAGAACCAACACATAGTTCTGGCACGTAAATAAAAATTAATGTTAATCATATCCCTAGAGTCTTTAACATATTACAGTCAGGTTGAAACAAAGGGCTGTAGAAATCTTTTAGTAAAGCTGGAGAAAGGTGTAGGGCAGATATATATATATATATATATATATATATATTGTCACGATCAGGTCCCTCCGCTCAGCGTGCTGTGGGGCTTGGCTGGGCTTCAGGCCTCTGGCTTCGCTCCTATGACACGTCTTGTCCCCTTGCACAGCTCAAGCATAGCGCTGCTATGGACTCCTCACAGCCTCTAGTCAGAGTGCCAGGCCCAGTCCAGGCACTCCCAAGCAGTACACAGAAAAAGGAGCTTAATCACTAAGGAGTTTAATGTGGTGCTGTAGCTCAGCGGCTGCAGCCTTATATTAATGCGGGGTTGTCCTTACAAGCCCCAGGGTACACAGCATTTAAAACACAATTCCCTTCCCGCCTGTCTCATACATCCATACAGCAATACAGGATTTACCATCCCCCAACCTCCTGGTTATTCCACCTCCATAGAGGAACAGCTGGAGCTTTCCTCTCCCCAGCTTACCTCCATCTCCTCCTCCAGAGACTCTGAGGAGCCGGGCTTTTGTGGCCAGGTCCACCACGGGGGCACGCCCTCTTCTTCAGCCTCCATAGAGCATGCTGAGTCATAGGGATCAGTCCCAATTTCCTCCACCTGTTCCTGCTCAGGCTCCAGCCAGGGGTCAGGTGTTGGTTCGGGGAACCTGGGAAGTGTAGTCTTTGCTACCTTCCTCAGCGCCCTCCGGTGGCTAAGTTTGGTACCACTAGCTTCTGCTCGGCTGTGTCTCAGCTGTTTCTGCCCCGGGCCAGGTCGTACTGCATCACAATATATATATATATATATTTGCTGAGACTATTAGATCCCAGTTGATAAAAACCCAAGCTCATTAGAGATCAGAATTACTTTAAACCTTTTTTTTTCTTTTGTAGTATGGGTATGTATTGAATTGCATAGTCTGGGTAAACAAATAAACGTGGGAGTAGCTTGCTTGTTGCGGTGGTTACTACCCCGAACCAATTAAGCCTAATACTTCACTTTGAATACATATACAGCACAGCTCACTGCTTCAACAACAGGGGGGAATGAATATAAGAGGATTTACATTCAGACAACTACCAACTAGGATTGAATTGCATAGTCTGGGGAAACAAATAAGCGTGGGAGTAGCTTGCTTGTTGCAGCGGTTACTACCCCGACCCAATACTTCACTTTGAATACATATACAGCGCAGCTCACTGCTTCAATGGCAGGGGGAATGAAGAAAAAATGATTTATATTAAGACAACCAACAAGGACTAAATTGCACAGGCTGGGTAAACAAATAAGCGTGGGAGTAGCTTGCTTATTGTGGCAGTTACTACCCCTAACCAATTAGGCTTGATACTTAACTTTTATGCAGTTCCAGCACTTTTCTCTACATCAGTGGCAGGGGTGGAAGGAAAATTAAAAACAAAAAGTTAACAATAAGGGCCCGGACTTCAGCAGTCAGAGTAACAGATAAGTATGAGAAAAATAACTGTGAAAGCTTGCTGGGCAGACTGGATGGGCTGTATGGTCTTCTTCTGCCATCACTTCTATGTTTCTATGTATTCTGACTTGCTATAATTCACAGTGAATGACAGTTACATAAGACATGGTTTAGACTTGTTAGGCAACAGCTCTAAATTATTCTGGACTCAGGAATGCCTATATCAACCATGCCAGGAACAGTCCCAACCAACACTTTTCACACATGCATTTAAAAACTAAGGGGCAGATTTTTAAAAAGTACGTGCGCACAAACTTTTGTTCGCGCACCCGGCGCAAACAAGAGTATGCTGGATTTTAATAGATACGCGCGTAGCTTTACGTATCTTTTAAAATCCGGGGTCGGCGGGTCAAGGCTGTGCAAAATCGGCAGCCTGCGTGTGCCGAGCCGCACAGCCTGCCTCTGTTCCCTCCGAGGCAGCTCTGAAATCAGAGCGACCTCAGAGGGAACTTTCTTTCCTGCGCCCTCCACCTTCCCCTCCCTTCCCCTACTTAACCCACCCCCCCAGCCCTATCTAACTCCCCCCCCACCTTTATTATAAAAGTTATGCCTGCCTTAGGCAGGCGTAACTCGCGCGCGCCGGCTGGCTGCCAGCGTGCGATTCCCCAGCCTGGGAGCAGTTTCGAAGGCCTCGGCCACGCCCCCGAAATGCCCCCGGGCCAGAACCACGCCCGCGGCCCCGTCCCCGGAACGCCCCCCGATGACGCGCTGCTGCGAGACGTCCCCGACACGTCCCCCCAAGAAAGTTCCGGGACTTACGCGTGTCCTGGGGCTTGTGCGCGCTGCCGAGGCTATGCAACATAGGCTCGGCGCATGCAGGGGGTGGAAGGGGCAGCTTTTGCGGGGGTTACACGCGTATCATACGCGCGTACCCCTTTGAAAATCTGCCCCTAAATACCCAGCACAGAAGTAGTAGACTAATCGAGGTTGTACATATACCTGCAGGAAGGTGTGTGAAGTGTCTGATAATCTTTCCATTGCAGTCCAGCTGTCTGCAGTTGTTACTATTGGTGAACCTTTTTTGAAAGGAGGGAATCTCAAAAGTAATGTGAGAAAAACAAATTCCACTGATAGGATGCGGAATACCTGGAACATAACTTCCAGTAGAGTTTAGTTTATAGGAACTAAAACAGTGACAGAATTCAACCATGCATGATATAGCAAAGAATTTAGTGACAGAGAGAGGTCACAGATTAAGAACTATGACAGCACAGTTAGCAAGTACAAATCAGCAAACTGGATGGGACTAGGAAGTTATCTTTGGCTGATTTCTTCTATATTTCTATAATGTGCTTACATATATATATAGAAAAATGAAAGTGAGTATGAAATCTGACCGAATGAGCAAGAGAAAGAAAGAGCACAGATATGAATATAAGGAATACTAGATTTCAATTATGGCAATATGTACAGTATATATCACTTTCATTGAATCTCAAGGCAATTTACAATGAATCTAATTGTACATACAATAAGAATAAAAATAAAACATTCAAAAAACATTTGACCTACCCCCAATGCCAACTAAAATGTCCCCCAGTTTACCTAGTCATCTGACTTCTTTAGTTATGTATTAAATTAACAAAATGTTTGAACAAATCACCAAGAGGTCAATATTCAAAATGTGTTCAGCACCGATTAGGCTAGGTAGCGGCCGCTGAATTTGTGCCTATGTTCAGCGGCTACCAGTTAGCCACATAAGTCCATTATATGGCTAAAATGTTAGCCACATAACTTGTAGGTGTATAGTAGGCGGATTGGGACTGAGCGAGTTAGCTGTATCAGTTACGCAACTAACTACCGATATTGAGTCTTAGCCACATAAGCTATGCAGCTAAGTTAGACCTGCTCAATAGCAGGTCTACGGCTAAGTGTGCACTGTATGTGTATATTCAGCAGCTTAGCCGTGCCACTGAATATACCTCGTAACTTAGCTGGAAAAGTTAAATCTGGCTAAGTACTGAAATGGTAAACAACTACATGCATATCCTCTGAAAACTCAGTGAACAATACCTAGCAAATCAGAGGTCTTAAGGCAAACTCTATGCCAAACTGTAAATTTATTTTTAACAAACTCTGTTACAACAATCATTTACAAGAATTATTTTATAGCATTCAGTGGACCACTCCCCTATCCTATTAATACCCATTACCTTCCATAGCTAAAAATACTCTATAATCACTCTCACTCTTACTTTACCCTCCAATCACCCCAATCATACCATACATATATCTCACACACTCATGCATTCATCCATATATAAAACCATAATCATATTAAAACTTTCATTGTACTAGAATGATGATAAAGCTTGCAATATACTTATAGAACTTCAAATATAATGATGCTGTTCTTAATATATTTATTACTCACTATATATTGTTTCCTTTCCAAAAGAATATTATTTTTTACAATGAAAATTCTCTTTTATATTTCTCACACAACACAATACTGTCAGCAGATATTCTTTTTGTGTCAGTCCAGTCCAGCGTCAGTCCAGTCCAACGAGAGCCTCGTTTCACCCTGCTGCCCAGGGCTTCTTCAGGGACATCACTTTTAACTTTCCAAAGCGAGATTCTTTAGTTGCCTAAGTTGTCTTATTAAACCGATGTATGGTGGTCCACCATATGGTGCTGTAATCGTATCAAAATCTACAATGTAATGAACATAATCATAGCAATTTGTACATAATAATGCTCAATATTATACCTTATAATGTATCTAATATGATTATCATTAACAGATAGTACTGGAGTAAACGTTACTAAATGTTTAATTCACATATTTTCATTCACCACTCTTCCATTCACAACATTTTCATTCCAAATGGATTGCATCCCTCTGATGAATCGTGTGCTTAATATATTCACTTTCTTCTGGTGCATTTCCAAATCTTGTTACTTGCTATTGTTCCTTCATAATCCACTTTGTTTTCTTCCCAAACCTGCAAGTATGTTATGTCCCCATCATTATAGCAATTAACACAAACTTTACGTATCATACCATCTATTACTTTTTAGAACATCTATTTCTCGGTCAGGAATTAAGCACTCTAAAGTGTACACTTAGAGGTAGATCTTCAAAAAATATGTGCGCGCGTACAAAAGTACACCAGATTTTATAAGATACGCACGTAGCTGCGCATATCTTATAAAATCCGGGGTTGGCGCGTGCAAGGCTGCGCAAAATCGGCAGCCTACGCGCGCTGAGCCGCGCAGCCTGCCTTCATTCCCTCCGAGGCCGCTTCGAAATCGGAGCGGCCTCGGAGGGAACTTTCCTTCCGCGTCCCCCCACCTTCCCCTCCTTTCCTATCTACCCCACCCCCCAGCCCTACCTAAATTCCCCCCCACCTTTGTTGGGCAAGTTACGCCTGCTTGAAGCAGGCGTAACTTGCGCGCGCCACCCCGGCATCCCCCGGCACAGGCTGCAGTGCCGGGGACTCGGGACTGCCCTCCCGGCCCGCCCCCAAACCGCCGTCACGCCCCCAGACCCGCCCCTGCCCCGGACACGCTCCTCCCGCCCCTTTTAGGAAGCCCCGGGACGCGCGTAAGTCCCGGGGCTTTGCGCGCGCCGGCGGCCTATGCAAAATAGGTGCGCCGGCGCGCGAGTGCCCTGCACGCTTAAATCCGGGAGGATTTACGCACGCAGGGGTTTTAAAATCTACCCCTTATTGCGTCAATATGTGAACTGCACGCCGCTGCAATGCTTCAACTAACAAGCGATTCACCTGCGCTTATCAAGTCTTGTATCTTCTTAATGGGCCATAGCCCCAATGTTGCGTACGTGGTTTTATATATAGATGAATGCATGAGTGTGTGAGATATACGTATGGTATGACTGGGGTGATTGGAGGGTAAAGCAAGAGTGAGAGTGATGGAGTATTTTTAGCTATGGAAGGTAATGGATATTAATAGGATTGGGGAGTGGTCCACTGGATGCTATAAAATAATTCTTGTAAATGATTGTTGTAACAGAGTTTGTTAAAAATAAATTTATAACTTGGCATAGAGTTTGCCTTAAGACCTTTGATTTGCTAGGTATTGTTTATTAAGGGGCACATTTTCTCGGGTTACGCGCGTAGCAGATTTTCAAAGGCTATGCGCGTAACCCGAGAAAATTTGCCCCTGCGTGCTCTGAGCCTATTTTGCATAGGCTCGGCAGCGCGCGCAAGCCCCGGGACGCTCGTATGTCCTGAGGCTTGCAAAAAGGGGCGGTCTGGGGGCGTGGCGGCGGATTGGTGGTGGTCCGGGGGCGTGGCCCGGGGCATGGGGGCGGTCCGGGGGCGGGGTCAAGTGCTCCGGCACAGCGGCCTGTGCCAGGGTATGGTGCGCTGGTGCGTGCAAGTTACGCCTGCCTCAGGCAGGCGTAACTTTTTCAACAAAGGTAGGGGGGAGATTTAGTTAGGGCTGGGGGGTGGGTTAGATAGGGGAAGGGAGGGGCCGGAGGGAACGGGGAAAGCCATCGAGGCTCCCCTCAGGCTCGGCACGCACGTGCACCCCCTTGCATGCTCCAACCATGGATTTTATAACATGCGCGCGGCAGCAGACGCATCTTATAAAATCGGGCGTAGATTTGTTTGCACCGGGTTGAGCGAACAAATCTACGCCCGCACATAAGTTTTAAAATCTGGCCCTATGTATTTAAATGGCCAGGTTTGAAAAAAATACTGACCTCCAAGTCTTTAGTATTATAAATGAGCTTGTAGGCATTTGGGTATACTAAAATGGTTTTAAAAGGCAAATGCTACTATGCTTTGGGAAAAAAAAAATCAGCACTTCCCTGTTAAAGATGGAAAATTTGCCTGGAACACTTTAATAACAAGTCCAATGTCAGATGCAAAACTGAAGGAGTCCTAAGTATTCCAGAACTAGACCAAAATATGAAAATATTCAAAAAATGTATTCAAAAGTATATGGATGAAGGAAGTTTCAAACATACAAGACCATGTTCTGTATAATGTCTCAACTATAATCATGGCTCCAGTCCAAAATATTTAGTTTTCTTTTCTCAGTAATGCAAGTAAAAGTCCACTGCTAACTAGTCTCATATTTAAAAATAAGAGAAGAAAACTAAAAATAGTTTTGCAATTCTATTTGTTAGAATAGCTGTCTTGCAGCTGAATTTCTTATTTTCTCTGAAGCATAAAAATGATTTTAAAGTGTCAAAATCACTTCCTATGGAGTAATGGGGACTGTGCAGCTGCAGTAGTGCTCAGGCTTGGAGCTGTGCCAGCTTTGAGAAGAAGTAAATATATTCGGGTCTGAGGTATCCAGGAAGTGAAGAAAAGGCATGCATATATTTGGGTGAATGGGTGTTTGTGTGCATGTCTTTGTGTGGAATGGAGAGCATTCATGGAGCATCTATGGTGACTCCTCCTTCTGCATGCTCCAAATATCTTTGTGGACCATGATAAATATCTTGTTTCGGGGACAAATATCTCATGAATATCCCCTTTTATGACAGCTGCTTCTCAGCTAGTTGACATGTAAAGGCCAAATTGATTTTGGATGAACTGAGTACAAAATTATTAACAAGGATTTGTTAGAAGGTTGTTGTGCTATAATGTAATTCCCTATGGGAAAAATGGTTTCTGCGTAAAGAATGAGCCAGAGAGCACTTTATGACATCTCACATGAAATCACTTATTAAACATATGTTGAAATGTTATGACCAATTGCCATGCACTGAGATACTGGAATGCCTACCAAGAGTGATGTGCAGTCCCAGAATTTATGATTTGATTCATTTATTTTGATTAGGCTATTTTTTTCATTTCTATTCAGTTTGTTTAATGTTTTTTTTTTTTTTTGGTTTGACAAAAAAAACCCAAAACAAAAAGAAAACCCAAACTGATTAAATAAAAGGCATCCAGCAGCCTTGGCTAGGCTTTCCCAGGCCAAAAAACTGAGTTTGGTACCAAGTTTTGGTCCTGGCACATAGGCCTAGGTTCAGGCCAGGCCCAGCACCAAGGCATAATCCCAGCACTGAGGACTAGGCCAACACCAAGTCTGGCACCAGCGCCTAGGCTAGGTGCTGAGGTATAGGCCTAGGCCAAGATTGGTCCTGAGGTCTAGGCTCGGCTTTGAGGTCTAGGATGTAGTTGTGGCCAGGCACAGGGCCTTTCCCTTGTGGAAGACTGTCAGGGCAGGGGAGCTCCTACCTGGATCTCACTTACCCCTTTCTAAGATCCCACACTACAAGGGCAGGAACAATGCTTAGTCACTTCTGCCTTAGTCCCAGCACTATAAAAATGGCACTATCCACCTAGGTGGTGGTGCCAAATTGACTTTGTTTCAACACTTTTCTTTCCTCCTTTGTATACCCATCAAAATGGTGTTAACTGCACTGGAGGAAGGCAACCAAGTGATGTCACTTTGGCATTATCCTTCAGGTGGAAGGCACCATTTTTAAAGAACTGGAACCTGGAAAAGATAGAAACCCTGGGCCTAAGCATCAATATTGGACGCGGCCTAGGGCTCGGCCTTGATGTTCCAAGGCTAGGCCTTGGCACTGGCACCAGCCCAGGAATAAGCTTCAGTGCCAGACCTAACCAGGGGCCTAGGCCTTGGCAATAGGCCTTGGACCAGGGCTAGGCCTCGGCACTTGGTGTCTGACCTGTTGCGCCGGGAGGTGGACCCTTGGCCTGTTGCAGGATTGGTGGGCTCCCTGGTCAGACCTAGAGAGTGCCTGCCACCAGGAGGTGGAACACAGGAGGAGACAGAGGCTAGCTGGAGCTTCACCAATAGCAACCCGGGGTTCCCTCAGGTTGAGCCCTTGGTTACCCGGGCTGCCTGGTCTTAGGTGGGCCTCGCAGGATCTCCGAGAGATAAAGTTCAGGGGTGTGCCCACCATGAACAAGGGTGCGCGGTCGATGTTCAGGTCTGGGAGTCCAGGAGCCAGAGAAGGCCAGAACAGAGTCTCTGAATGAAGAGCGAGGTTCAAGGTCAGAGTCAAGGATAGCGTGGTCAGCCAAAGTAGGGGTCAGTCTGTGGATGGTCAGGCAAAGGTCAGGTTCCAGGCAGTGGTCAGACGTGGTCAGTGATCAGGCAGAGGTCAGTTCCAGGTAGCATGCAGATGTGGTCAGTGGACAGGCAGAGGTCAGTTCCAGGCAGCATGCAGACGTGGTCAATGGACAAGCAGAGGTCAGTTCTGGGCAGCATTCAGACGTGGTCGAGGAAACAGGCAAAGGTCAAATCCAGGCGGCGATCAAACATAGTCAAAGTAACAGGCAGAGATCAGTACCGAGAAGACAGTTCGAATGATACTACCTGGGAAGACGAAGGAACAGGAGGACACTGGAACAGGAGACGAACAGGAGACTGGAACAAGACACTGGAACAGGAAGGCAAACTTGCTATCGCAATGTGATCGACCCGATTGCCAAGGCAGGAATCATGGGTCTGAGTCCTGCCTTAAATACTGAGGGCTGGAAACGTCATCGGGGAGCGTTTAAATGTCGTGATGCTGGCGGGCCCGAGGAGACGCTAGACGCAGAGCCCCGGCGGTAGCTCCGCTGTGAGGCCTGAACTGCTGCCGGAGCCGCTGCGGGTAGAGGAGAGCGACGTGGATGGCCAGGCCAACAGAGGGGAGAGAGGCCTGCGCTCGTGGATGGCTGAGAGAGGAGCAGGCCTGGCCGCGAAGCATACGCGGCCGGGAAGCGCAACATGACCTGGTCCTGGTCCAGCCTCGTCTTAGGCCTTGGCACCAGGCAGTTTTTTTAGCTGGGGAGGCCCAGTCAGGGCCAACAGAAGCTTATTTTTTACTTTTTTTTAAATATCATGAATTTGAAAGTGCCCAGATCCCTACTTACTACTTTTATGTAATTCAACACCCTAATATGCTTGAACATTTCCCAATAAAACTTACAACAATCTTCCAAAATGACTGCCTTGTGTGTATAGCACATTAAAATATTCAGTACTCATTATTTGTATAAATCAGTTTAAACACATCAGTTATAACCTAAAAAATTCCACAGTGTTGTGAGTGGCAATGCACATGATGTGGGTTATATACTATACATCCCCCCATGTGCAATAACATCACAAGGTAAAGCAGAGCGATGTATCTACGGAAAGTGAAAATAACAGGGTTACTCTCAACAAATTAAATGCCATGATGCTATTGGGGCAATTATAACACTATCTGCATTAGGACAAATAGGCCTGGATTTCTCAATAGGTACACTAGGCCTGTGCCTACAGCAGCAAAAATCTGGGGATCAGCAGGCTGGCTGAAGATTTGCTGCCTTACAGCTGTGCTGAATCTCACTCAGCTGAGAACAGCTCTCTGCTTCCTGATCCAGCACCTCCCAGGCAACTTGCAGGGAACAGGAGAGGAGGGGGTGAGCCTAGAGCAGACATTTTGAAGTGTGGGGATCAATGGGGGATGATAGGGGGTGTATGTCTGTATGAGAGAGAGAGGAATGGGGAGGGAGGCAGTGATTTTGTGTGTGAGAGAGACAGGATTGGTTTTGTGTGTGTGTGTGTGTGTGTTTGTGTCTGATTGGGTGAGATATGAGAGAAAGGATGCAAGGGAGAGCAGGATTAGAGCACAGTAATGACACCTGCCTCCTCCACACTCCCTTCACTTCCCTCCCACCACATTTCACATCTTTACTCTTTTGATCTTAGATTCTATCTCCCAGATTCAGGACCCTACAGTCTTTTCCACCTCTCACTTCTTCCCAGGTCCTGGAACTTACTCCTCAACACCTCCTATTCCCTGTTTCCCTTCCTCAATCCCAAAACTTTCTTCCCTCTCTCGCCTTTCCCATCACAGATTCCTCCCGGATTTACGCCTTCAAAAAAATGTAGCAAATTGGCTAAATCCATGTTGACTTTATCCCATGAAAGTATGTTTATCTACTATATATGTTCAGTAATTGCAAGAGAATAAAATGTTATCATTCAAAATGAATACCAGAAAAATAAAAGTAAAATACTCTCCCGCTGTCGGCCTGGCCATCCACGTCGCTCTCCTCTTCCCGCGGCGGCTCCGGCAGCAGTTCAGGCCTAACAGCGGAGCTGCCGCCGGGGCTCCGCGTCTAGCGTCTCCTCGGCCCCGCCAGCATCACGACATTTAAACGCTCCCCGAGCCACATTAGAAATAAGTTGTTATTTTGTTGAGTCCTAGTCACTGCTCTTAGAGGAATCTACAGTAAAATTGGAATCTTGAAGGTGAATTTTAAAAGCCCAACTTGCGCATTAATTAGGGGAATATGTCAGGATCGCGTGGCCAAGTGGATTTTAAAATCCGCCAAAACACGTGCGTATCTCCCGGAGCGTGCACATCTCAAAGGTTTTCAAAAAAAAGGGCATGGTCTTGGCGGGGCATGGGCATTTTGGGGCGTGAACATGTGCGCATAGCTAGACTATTTTATAACATGCATGCATGCGTGTAAGTTATAAAATAGCCATGTCCCTGAGCATGGGCTGACACACACGCATACATGTGCATCAGCTTGAAAGTTACCATCCTATGTGTATTTTATTGCAACAAGACACATGCTGTATATGCAAGGCCTCAACTGACTAGCCAGTTCTTAAATGAAAATAAATGCCTTTTTTATAATACAGGGTAAATGGTGTAACAAATTTTTACTTGATCTCAGATGAAACATCTCTTTTACCAACTCCTGCAACTGTTTTTCCTCAACATGTACAGGAATAGGGCTCTTTCCCTTGCCAAACTCCCCCCCACCCCCAGCCCAGAAGAACCACAAAAAACACCAGAGCCAAATAGAAAAACACTAGTTTTTGAATAATAAATATGGCCGCAGCATAATGACAATAAAAAAAACAATAATAGTATACATAAATACATTGCAACTATGCTAGTACAAGAATCATCCTGAACTGCATGACAAAGGTAACTCCTTGAAACCTGAGGTGACCAGCCCCAATGCAATCGATCAACAAGCCATTGACAAACATAAAAATATGGCCATAGAAGCCACAAAGATGCAGGGGTTGTTGAGGACTGTAGAAGTCACAGGATCCCAGCTGAGTGCTGCTCAGGCTCCCCCTTTTCTTTTTCCTCGGAAAACTCCATTGAAGCGGCCACTTGCCCTGAGTTATTCTGCCCCACCACTTCCCCTGGGCTGTTGCCCTTGGCCAAAAGAGCCAAATGACTGGGGACAGGGCCTATTAAATTGTTGGTCACCACACCACTGTCCTTTGGTATCACCTCATTTACCAAGGGACCACCTCAATATCAACTGCTGCGACCATCCCTATCCAGCAGGACCTCCAACACATCCTGAATGCCACATTTAAATATGTCCCAACATATATCGGACAGATGCACCCCGACTAGATAGAACAACCTGGAGCAACTTTCCTCTATTAAACTATGGGGAATGTAAAGCCCCTGCACAATGAGCATGAATCTCTGCATCCATCTGTTGATCTTGCCGGCAACAGCACCTGTGTTAGTCAGGAGAGGGGCAGCGGCGGCAGTAGCAAGGAAGCATCACATGGTGTGTGTGTGTGTGTGTGGGTGGTGGTGGTGGGGGGGGGGGGGGAGCCATGCAAGGTTGGACAGCTTTGCTAAGTCATTCAAACCTGTTTGGCGAGGCTTTGGGTTTTTTTTGTTATCCAGTTAACAGATTAGATCAGCTGCAAGGGGGGAGCCGAGAGGGTAAGTTTTAGGAAGTGTTCGGTGTTGCAGGAGGGGCAGAGGCCAATTTCAGGTCTGGAAACAGTTGAAAGGAGGAACAGGAGTGGCGATCGGCAGGAGATCTTCACGTCAAAAGAAGCCCCAACGTGCTAATCCCTCACCTAACCCGACTCCCCCGCGGACGGGAATGAGGTTCAGCTCCTCGCAGGACAGTTGGTGGTAACCCATCGTGCACTGCTGCACTATGCAAGGCTGTGTACAAAAGCAGTGAACAGCAAGCGATGTGTGTGTCTATGTGAAAGCTTGCTTTTCTGTGTGAGAGCCTGTGTGTGAGTGTGTCTGTGTCTATGTCAGAGTTTGTGTGTATATGAGTATGTATCTGTTTGAGAGCCTGTGTGTATGTGTGTGTGTTTGTGTGAGAGCCTGTGTTTGTGTCTGTGTGAGAGCCTGTGTGCATGTGTGAGTGTATGTGCCTTTGAGAGCCTATGTGTCACATATAGGCTCTCACAGGCATGCACACACGTACATAATGTGTCTGTGAGGGAGAGAGAGCCTTTATATGTGAGCGAGAGGAATTGTGTATGGGAGCATAAGCATGTATGTGAGAGAGGCAGTGTGTGAGAGAAAGAATGTGTTATTGTTTGTGTGTGTGTGTGTGTGAGAAGATAAAGTTTGTGCAGCCCTACCTCCCCCAATCCATGGCAATTTCAGGGTGACTAGAAATCAAAAGAACCTAGGTATGGCGAACAGGTGATTTTTTAAATCTTTATTAATTTCAATTATTGGGTGTAATTTGATGTTTCAACTGTTTTGAAATATTTTATTGTTTCTTTGGGAAATATTATAACATTTTATAATTATTGGATTTTTTTATTCATTGACTGTTTTGAAATATTTTATTGGTGTTTGGGAAATTTTGGATGTTCTATTTGTTAAACTGATTTAAAATATTTATTCTTTTTGTGAATATGATTTTTCTATTATGATTGATATTTTATATTTCTTTATTTTATGATTTAATGTTTATGAAGAATGGTTATGTTTCTGTTTCTCCATTTTGGCTCTCTTTGAAGAGGCTCACTTGTTGTGGGTTCCAGTTCAGTTCTTCTCAGCATGCTTCTAGTTATACTTTTTGGTCTCTGTTCTGTGTTTGTTCTATGTTCTGCATAGACATATTCTACTACTGTTTAATTTATCTGTCAGGATCAAATGCAGTCTGATTTGTTCTGTTTTCCTAATAGGAGGTGTATTGGTGTTCTAGGGCCTGGGGGCAGCACAGTAGTTGTTCTCACAGGGCAACGCAAAAGTTAGCACTGGCCCTGAAATCATCGATGGTCCAGAAGACTTTGCTAATTGTGTCAGTACTTCACCTGATTACCCATCAGTAAAGTGTTTATTTTTGGACCCTAAACCAAAAGCCTCCAGTGTTTTTGTTGGCACTTCAGCACAAACAGTGGGACAAAGAAGTGTACTTCTCCCAGGGAAGGAAATCTAAAGGCACTCCTGTCACTCTGGATCCAGGAAGAGAAATTCTCCCCCCCCCCCCCCCCCCCCCCACACACACAAACAAAGGACTCCGACCTTTGAGGAAATAGACAGTAAAAGAGCTAACCTGAAAGGTTCCAGCCTCGTAGAGACATTAACTATTGCCAACAGCCAGAACCTGGGGATGGGGTTACATTCAGCTTCAAAATATTTATGCATTATGGTGCTTCCCCCCTGAAATTGGGAATTGGGGTAGTTTTGAGAAGTGCAGGGTTTAGAGGTTAAATTCCAACCGATTTGTTGCTTCTTGTTCCTTTTAACTGCTGTATATTGCTATGCTTGCTGGTCTAATAAACATTGAATTATTAAAAAAAAGGTTTAGACAAGTTTCATAAACCAAACCATTATTAAAGTGGACTTGGGGAAATCCACTGACTATCCCTGAGATAAGCAGCATGGAATCTATTGACCTTTTGGGATTCTGCCAGCTACATGTGACTTGGATTGGCCACTGTTGGAAACAGAATACTGGGCTTGATGGACCCTCGGTCTGACCCAGTTTGGCAAAAGTTATGTTCTTATGTTCATCTGTCAGTCTGATAGAAATTCAGTCATTTTGTTTTCAGCTACATATCTAGATGCATTTAGGCTGACCAGCTATGATTGTGATTGTACAATAAGGGACAAGCATCTTTTCTGATAAATTCAGACAAGGGTTGAACAAGCTATGAAATATATAGAAAAAGAAAAGGAAAATATTATTTTAAAATCTAAAATTACAGTCTGATTCAACCATAGCACTAAGCAAGAACTTGTCAAGCACAAATAAACCATCAATGAGTACAGTTCATCTCAAACTAAATCGACAGACCTGTGACACTAGCTGCAGTTTTCCTACATCTTTTATTAGTCTCGGGATCCTTTCTGGCTGCTGGGGATCACATTGTTTTTCAGCTGTCAGTCTAGCTCTTGCATAGTCCTATTTCTGCTTCTAGAATGAGAATCAGTCCCAGACTGACTGTCCCCTTTCTGATTGCAGAGCATAAATCATGGCTTTATAGTACTATGATATGTACTAATGAACAAAATGTGAAAACAATAGTAAGACTACAATGACTTGATAATTATGTGAATACCAATGACTTGATAAATATGTGCTAGAAATAGCAAGGAATAGAACACTTATGCAGGCCTAGATTATCTGTACATGAAAATTTCATAGTCCTGTTTGTAATCGTAAGGGAGTTCATTGCAGTGGCCTTTAAGTAGCTTGTTTGATAGTGACGGGTTGTAATATTTATCAGTTGTGTATTGGTTATTTTGCTCAGACAAGAATGTTTCAAAGAACTGTGGCATAGCACACAAATATGAATAAAAAACTGACTAAATGCAGTGTTTCTGTTGAAGAGCCATTTAGTGAAGCACTGCTGTAAAGATGGCAAATTTCAAAGTAATTTACCAGGGTAAAGAGTCATTTATCTGGATAAACTGGGCAGTGAAAATTACTATTCTGCCTGGATAAAAGTATGTGTGGGCTTCCATAGCATAAATGCATTTGGACAGGTTAAAAAGAAGGATTCTTGGAGGTGGGGGAGAAGAGGAGGAGAAGAGTTTAGGTTGGGGGAGGTTAACAGAGTACATACATGGAATTTCAAAAAGTACACATGCTATTTTACCCTTCAGTGCTGCCCACACCAATGACAGGTGCAAAATACATGGGCACTTTTTACATGTATACTGTATGCTAGCTAGTTTTCCAAGAAAATTAGCTATCACATACATGCACCATTGTACTTTGCAATGATGCGGGCTGTTTGAAAACTACCCCTATAATAATCAGACTCTTTGGTCTTTACTGAAGAAGATGTAGGGCAGATATACAGGCCAGAAGTAATATTTAAAGGTAATGCTTCAGAGGAACTAAAACAAATCTCACTGAACCTGGAAGTTGTAATAGGGCAAATTGAAAAACTAAAGAGTAGCAAATCACCTGGACCAGAAGGAATACATCCAAGAGTTCTGAAAGAACTGAAAAATGAAATTGTGGATATACTATTATTATGCTGTAAACTATAATTAAAATCAAATACAGTACCTGAAAATTGAAGGGTGGCCAATATAACCCCCAATTCTTAAAAAGGGTTCTGGGGTGAAACAGGAAACTGCAGACCAGCGAGACTGACAATAATGCTGGAAAAAAAGGTGGAAACTATCATAAAGAACAAAATTGCTGAACATATAGATAAGCATAGTTTAATGGGACAATGCCCTCATGGATTTAGCTAAGGGAAGCCTTGCCTTACCTACTACATTTGTTAAAGGCATGAATAAACATATAAATAAAGTACAGACAGTTAATATAGCATATCTGGATTTTCAGTAAGTGTTTGTCAAAGTCCCTCATGAGAAACCTAAGAAAATTAAAAAGTCATAGGATAAGACGCAATATTCTATTTTGGATTGAAAACTGGTTAAGTGATATAAAACACAGAGTAGGGTTAAATGGTCAATTATACTCAATTACATCGCTGCTTCTTTCCAGTTCCAGGTGAAGATCAAGCTGTTTCCTTCAATTCCCCTCCCATGACTGTGGGGTGAGAAGCGCTGCAGGGTGCCCCTTGATGTTATCTGGCTTCCCACATGCGACGCCTGGTGTTGAGGCTGTCTTCTGTCCGATGTTAGTGAATTCTGGGAACTGGTAGAGCTTGTCTTCAGCAAAACATTATGACTGAGATAGGCATGGACTAGGAGCTCCTGTGCAGGCTGGGAGCTGGATGTAGGTACTGACTGGAAGCTGGATACAGGTACTGGGTGGGAGCTGTATACAGAGGCTAGGGCTTCGACACAGATCACAGGCTGGGGCTGGACAAAGTGCACAGATAGATTGGGGGCTGGATACAGAGCATGGTACTGACTGGGAGCAGAGGCAAGAGCAAGGCCAGGGAAGCTATTCAAGTGACTGGACAGGGCTTGAACAGAGCAGGATTAGATAAGTACTGGACATGCTCAGGACTAGACACGGACAGACAACAGAAAACAAGGAAGCACACAAACAAGATACAAGCAAGCTAGGTGAATCTAGAAGGCAAGGAGGCTGCAAAGCAGGGCAAGAAAACCCAAGAGGGTGCTGAGAATAGTAGGTAAGCCTAGGAGCCGTAGAGCAAGGCCGGAGGCCTGGAAAGGCCCAGACTATGGCAGGTAGGCCCAGATTGCCACTGAACAAGGCAAGAGGCCAAGGTAGGCCACAGGGCAAGGCAGAAGACCTGAGTAGGTATAAGGAAAGGTAGATTAAGCAGACATGGCAGAATGCCTGGGTAGGCCATAAAGCAAGGCAGAGTTACAAGGAAAGGTTGGCCAGGCCAAAGAGCCAAAGTGACTCAATGAAGAGGCACTAAGGGACTGAACAGGCTGGGTTAAGTAGGGCTGCTGAGGTGTGGGGGTGACCAGTGAGGAGGTAACTTGCATAGCCAAGCTCGCTGAGGACTCCTGGTGGAGGGAAGGTTGCACAGCAGGTGGAATCTTAGCACAGGGAGTCTGCATAGCAGGCAAAACCTTGGCATTAGGAAAGGAATGGAGAATGAAACAGAGAATACCATAATGCCATGGTGAAACTGCACCTTGAGTATTGTGTGCAATTCTGGTCACCACATCTCGAAAAAGATATAGCAGAATTAGAAAAGGTACAGAGAAGAGCAACAGGAATGATAAAAATGATGGAAAGATTCACTATGAGGAAGGGCTAAAGAGGTTAGGGCTCTTCAGCTAGTAGAAGAGGTGTCTGAGGGGAGATACAATAGAAGTTCTTAAAATAATGAGTGGAGTGAAATGGATAAATGCAAATCGGTTGTTTACTCTTTCATAAAGTACAAAAACTAAGGGACATGCAATGAAGTTACTAGGTAATACATTTAAGACAAATAGAAGAAAATATTTTTTTACTCAGACCATAATTAAATTCTGGAATACATTGCCGGAGGATATGGTAAAAGCTGTTAGTGTAGCTGGGTTTAAAAAAGGTTTGCACAAGTTCCTGGAAGAAAAATCCATAAATTGTTATTAAGGTGGGCTTGGGGAAATTCACTGCTTATGCCTGGGATAAGCAGCATAGAATCTATCAGTCTTTTGGGATCCTGCCAGGTACTTGTGACCTGGATTGGCAACTGTTGGAAACAGGATACTAAGCTTGATGGACCTTTCGTCTGACTCATATGGCAAATTTGTTGTTCTTATGCAATTGTGTTAAATAACATTACATTTAATGCAGCACACATAAAAACCACAACAACATTCATACTAATGAAATTAGGCAGCAAAGTCACCAAGGGCTCCAAACATTAGCAGCCTAAACTAACCATGCTGCATCCTGGAAGTCAAACTCTCTAATGACTGGCAAATGCACGGTTATTTGAGGGGTATGATTTGTTGCTGATTATGCATAATTTCCAAACAGCTCTAAGGTAAGTAAGCAGAGTGACTGTGGAACAAGTTATTTGCGCAGTGTTTATTTTTGTCCCATCTGATTGCCCTTGCACTCTAGGGGTTAAGAGTCTGTCTCCTGCTCTTCCGTCTAGGGGCTAAGATCAGAAGCTGTAATACAGACAGAAGTGCCACTGCTTCTGAGGGCTGCTGCTCTGTAGTGATAAGAGAACCTTCCCCAGAGAGAGCCCAGCTTTGCTTTACCCTGAAAGGGATTGTATGACCACGTATAATAAGCTTCTACTTCTGAACTGTCACGCCAAACAATACCGACTTGCATAATGACTTGGAATTTGATGAAGGAAGACCATTTAAATCACTTGGAATACCATAAAGCTGCTACTGATTCCTGGTTTCTGTGATTTTGCAGAGCTGCACGAGGCTGCTACTGCCAAAATGTAATGCTATAAGGAGCTAGTGAAATACTGTCATTTTTTTCCAGTTGCTTTGAAAGTGGTTGGCCGGTTTTTCTTCTGGCCCTCTTGTCAGCAGTTTGTCTTTGGCAATTATTATTGTATATCGCTTTGGAAGTAAATTAATGGAATAAACAGTTTTATCCACAGATCTACACTTACAGATGAATTAGTCTTCTTAAGTATCTCTGTCAGAAATGCTGGAAGCTTACGCTCCCAGCATTACTGTAAGAGCAGTGTTGGAAGCTGCCAGGGCCACAGTGTACTGCAATCCTGGTGCAGAAAGGGGTTTCTGAAGGCCGGGGGAGGGGGTACAAGAATTAGGGTGGGGGTGGGGGAGGAAGTGGGAAGGAAACAATTATAGAGGTTGCCTGAACCGGGGAAGGGGAGGGGAGAGTCAACTGCAACCTATCTTTTTCTTTTTTAATAGGACTTGAAGGGGTTTCAGGGAGTGATAGGGTGCAGTCTTGGTCCGGCAGGGAACATTTTTTTTAATATTGGATAAAGGGCTAAGAATTGGGCTGATAGGCCAGGCTCCTGTTATGTTTGCCAGCTCATGGGACGTTTCCATGAGCCGTCACACTTATCCCTGATGCCCGCAGCAAGCAGCGCGGCTAGGCTACCGCGGACAGCAGGCCTGATCTGTGTGACACAGGATGCTGCCATCCTAGCCTCTCCTCTTCCTCCTTAGGTGCGCGTGCACACCGGTCTCCCAGTATTAAGGGGCCTGCGGCGAGAAAGGGCCACAGCGCCCGCTGATAATGTCAGCAGCATTAGTCCTTTATTAGAGCTCCTCTGGCTCTCCAACTTCGCCTCAAAAATAGGTCCTCCTAACTTTGGTAGTGCAAGTTGCCAATGTCCTTTTCCTGCGTCCAGTCTTGCCTCATCTCTCCAGCCTGCCCTGCCTTGTCCAGCCTTGCCTCGCTTCTCCAGCCTGCCAATCATTGTCATATCCAGCTTCCTTACCCACCTGCCAGCTCTTCTGTGTTGATTCCTCTTGTTCGTCCTCTTCTTCTCCTCAGACTGACCACCTGGATTTGACCCCCTTGCCCGGACACTGACCACTCTTATCTGCTACCCGCCACTGAACCCTTGCCTGACTATTCTTTTGCTGTCTGCCTCTGATCCCTTGCCTGGACATTGACCATCCTTGCCTGCCACCTGCTTCTGACCCTTGCCTGGCCTTGGACCTCCGTCTACACCATCCTACAAGAGACCATCGCCTAAGTCCTGTTGGCCCCCAGAACCCAAGGGCTCAACCTGCAGGGAAAAAGGCTAGTATAGGAAAAGCCATAGACCGGTTTCTTGCCAGCCAGCCTCTGCCAGCTATCAATCAGGGCCTACGGGGTTTGCTCTGCAGTCAGTGACACCACAGCCACAAGGGTTCACATTGCTTATTGCTCCTCATTTTGTTTTTTAAACTGGCTAGTTAAGACTTAAGTTATCCAGCCACATGATAAATCTAACCAGCGATATTCAAAGAAAGCCAGTTAGTTTTAAAGTTAATCGGCTAAAGGAAGCCAGATAATTTAATTGGGTTTATTCAGCAGGATGTTTATCCTGCTGAAAATCCAGGATAACTTATTCAGCTAACTTTAGTCAGATTTAGGGCCAAATTCATTAAGGCTTTTTTTTCCCATTATGTGTCTATGGGAAAAACCCTTAGTGAATCAGGTACAAAGTTTGCCATTCTGGACATTTTCGAATATTGGTATCATAGCGACCCCAACTATTGGATGAGTGCCGTTTTACGCATTTACAGGCCTTTGCATTCTGTGTGATCTGCAACAAAGGTCCTGCTTTAGGTCCCGTGCATAAAACTTGCCTGTTTGGACATTACTTGAGAAAAGGCTTTCTCTATATCTGGGCGTGTTTTCTGGAACTCTCTACCTGAGGAAATTTGGACAATCGAGTCACACGATTCATTTAAGAAGGCACTAAAAACTTTTTTATTCAATCAAGCCTTCAACAGTGGTAGAATATGCTGATGCATATTTATTTGCCACCAATGTTAAAACCAGTTAGTTTATAGCACGCTTCTTTGGACTTTTAGTTGCCTTTTTACTTGTGAAGTCCTGTGAGGGAGATGGAAGGTGCTTTGTATGTTGTGTCTGTTCATAAATGGAAACTATGTTTTTGTCTGTCTCTCTTGATTATATTATGTATGTTCTTAGCTTTTAGTAACCCGCCTCAAACTCTTATGTTGTGATGGGTAAGGGCTATAAATTTTAAACTAAAATTAAAACGTACATGTGTAAGTCCCAACCCCACCCAGACTCAACCTCTGAAATGCCTCTCCTCCCATGCATAAAAAGTACATTTATTTATATAGGAGTGAATTTTCAAAAAAAAATTATGAATGGAAAAAGGGCATACACGTGCTTATGTAGAGCATACAGCACACAGATTTTTCAAAATAGTTACATACATATGTATGTCCACTTTTGCATGGAAAAAGTGGGTGTGTTAGGGGTTATTCAGGGCATGGTTTGCATGTACATATATAAGTAGCTATTTTATAAGCGACTTATGTGTGAACGTCAACACTATGTGATTATTTATTTATTTATTCATTCATTCATTCATTCATTCAATTATTTCTTTTTTGCCTATATCACAATCGTGCTAAGCATCAATTTACTACAGCTATTTTATGCATCAAGCTTAAACTATTATGATGTTTTCGACTTGGTGTTTGGTGGAATGGCTTCTCTGGGTAAGTGGACATGCTACCTGGCTAGGGGCTTGGAGTGAGTGTGACAAGGACAGACTGGGCCATACTGGGAGATGAGAGTGCATGTGACTGGGACAAACTAGGCCATACTCTGGGGTGGGAGGGAGTGAGAGTTATTGGGACAGACCGGGCCATACTAAGGGGGAGTGAGTGGCAGAGAATCTAATTTCAAAATTACTCTAATAAGCTTATAGAGACTCCTGGCACAACAGTTGAGAAGGTAGAGAGAACAGAGGAGGAGGAGGAGGAGGAGAAGGGAAAGGAGGAGGTACTCCTTACAGAGAGTATATAGAACTAGGGCACAGTTTTTGAATTTGTCAGAGGAGCACATCATATGTAGGTTCAGGACCCAGGAACCTTGGGAGACCAGGTCCTAAATGGCCTAGGGGGCTGATGGCTGTGGCTATCATCTTATGGCTATCAGCTCAAGAATAGCTGTGAAACCCTCTTGAGCATGGTCTTGTCACTCCACTACCTCAACCAGCCTCCTGAGGATGGCTCTGACCTTGCTCATCTCCTCCCCTATTCTCTGCTTATTCAGGAACATAGCTGCATGAGACCCTGACTCCTGGCCTGGAGCAGGTGCTACAGCCACAGAGGCAGTCTCTGCAGCCAACAGGTACTTTGCAGATTCAGATGGGAGGTCAAGAGCTAGGTCATCGCCTCCCTTACCCAGCAATGGTTGAACAGTCTCAGGACCCAGGGCCAGGAAAGGCTGGGTCCATTGCCAGTGCCTGGGCCTATACTAGGCCCATTTCCAATTCCTGGGAGCAAGTTTTCTGGCATCTTCTTTTCTTAATCTGGCAACTAAAAATGATGTCCTCTGCCTAGAGGACAGTGACAATACTCCAGTGCCTTCCTCCCAGGTGGTTAGCTCCATTTTGTTGTATGGCTGTACGAATGTATGAGCCTAAACCTGGGCCTTATCCACAGGGGCCTGGCTTGGGCTAGGCTCTGGCAGGCCTAGGCCCAGGCCCAGGCCTCAGCAATGGGATCTAGCCTCAGCAATGGTCCAGCATAGGCTCGACCCAGACCCCAACATAGGCTAGGTGAAGGCCTGATTCTGCCTGAGTTCCATTTTTTCCCCCAAAAGAATATGAATATACACGATAATTTTTGTGTATAGTCTTCAGACATCTGTTTTCAGTTTGTATCATTAGTACAAACTGAAAATGGCCTCATGCTTTGGTTTTTTTGCTCTCATCCAAAATGAACACACATCCCTACTGAAACATATGTGTATACTTGCAATGCACAGTTATACTGTATTTTATAAACTGTGTAGCTCCCAATACACCATTTATAAAGTACTAGGCTAAAGCTCTGCATTTCCACTTACTTGCATAAATCCAGTACTGTGAATCGATTTGAAAATTGGGCTCATTTTGCTGAGTTTTCAGTAAATTCAATGCCAAATTATTCACAAGCATTGGAGTATCTCCACAGACAAATAACAGTATGCTTATGTCTGTAACCAGATGGTGAAAATGACTTAAGCATATATTACATTTTGCAGTACATTGCTATTTGCAAAAGGTATTAATTAACAGCGCTGATGACCAAAATGTAAAACAAAATGCTGGTCACACAGACGAACTAAAATCCTTCAGTAACACAGAACACTTCTATAGTACTCAATGCTACTGCTCATTTGAAAGTGAACATTAAGTATTAATATTTAATTTTAGTCTGATCAGAGACCTTAAAACTGACCTTGGGTATTTTTTTCTGTGACTAAAATGTAAATCAATTGTAGACCATGAACTGTTAGGAAGATCCCACATGTTGATTGGTCAAGGTAATTCACATCTCTTAGGATAATGTGAAAGACTGTCCAAGGCTGCATATGTCTTTTCATTAATTGGAGCTTTCTTTTGCTGGTAAAGGTTCCTCTTCCACCTGCCAGTTACTGTATATCCCTTACATCTTACTCCCTATCACTGACATCTCTCAAATGCCAGGCATCTTATTTAATGGGGGCACCTGCAAACACTTTTTATTTAATATATACTGTAGATATTTCTTCAAATTCTCTGTTCTTATTACAAAATTAGAACAAAAAGATTGATGGAATCATTCATGCTCTGGATTAGATAACCTCAGATTCAAAGTTGGGAATAATCTTTTGACTTTATCCGTGCTCCTGGCACTTGCTAGAATTAGCTGAATAATTTATTTGGGTAATTCCAAATATCAGAGATAGCTGGTTAAGTTATCTGGTTAACTCATCCCCACCCTGAAATGCCCACAAAAAATCCCTAAGTTATCCAGTTAAATTTTATCCAGATAATGATTTATATGAATAAAATATAGCCAGAAAAATGCCAAAGATATCAAAAAGTTGGCATTTATCCAGGTTCTGCAAAATTTATCTGGATACATGTCTTGATTATCAACCTCACCAAGTACAAAATCTTCCGCATCCTTGTGTAGAAGTGCTCCTTAGCTCCTTCAGAATACTTTAGTAAAACTGTGATGAACCAGCTATAACAGATTTTAAAAAATTACAAAAACACATATAGGGTCAATATTCAGCATGTTTGTCTGGCTGAATGTGAGACGTAGCTGAACAAATGGCAAGATTAAAAAATTCCTAGAAAGATGAATTTTAGCCACATAAAATGGAGGAATTCTGGGGTTGTTTTGGGAGTGGAATGGAATTATCCAGCTAATAGGGAGATTTACTAGGCCGCCATAATTTATTGCAGGAGGAGCCAAATATCACAGGGCATCCCTGCGATATTGGACCCTCCCGACAAACTATTGCGGGATTATTGAGGCACTATTTTTAGTACCGCACAAATGCGCAACAAAAAATCACGCATGATTGTGGCCCTCCTTGGCTGGTGGCCCCAGCCCTCCTGGGGCTGGGGCCACCATCGCTTAAAGGGCTAGAGGTCTGAAAAAGCGCATCCCTCCAAAAGCCACAAGTCACCCCAAGGGTCAGTGCTTGGAGACTCCTGCCTGTCCCACCCACTGCCTACCAAGGAGGCATTGTTCTCCTGAATTAAATAATGTGTCCAACTGCATCACAACAGCCCTCGCCTTTCCCCATCTGCTCCACTTAATAGTGAAAAAAGCCTCCTTAGTCTCAAGATCTCATCCCATACAAGTAAAATACAATCCCTGGTGTCTAGGTTATCCCTTCACCTCCCAACTAACCCACAAGAAAAGATCCTGGTGGTCTAGGAGAGTTAGAGGGACCCCAACCCCAATCCCCATCCCCTAACCCCCCCAGTGTGGGCCTGGCACACCCCTTAGTTCCTGGCCCATAAATTCCATTTTTCAAAATGGCACTGACCTGACCGTGCCCCGTCAAAGGATCCTAAGTGATAAATTCAAATCCTGTGTCATAAGGCATTTAAACTAGATGTCGGGGGTGGCAGAAGGAATTTAGAATGTCACCCCCCCAAATACAAATACAATGGAAAAGGGTGAAGTGGATAACAAAAGTCAGCTAAATAAGTCACAAAAGGAGTCCAAGAAAAGCAGTAACCTGAAAGAGAAATGCTAGAAAGCTATGAGCACAAATGCTCATAGTTTGGGCAATAAAATCCCAGACCTGCAAGCCCTAATGGTGGAGGCAGACTTGAACATTGTTGCTGTCATGGAGATGTGGTTCACAGAATCTTATGATTGGGATACGATCATACCGGGCTATAACTTGTTAAGGAAGGACAGAGAGGACAGAAAAGGGGGAGGAGTGGCTCTTTATGTCAAAAACAATATCCAAGCATCTGAGCTGCAAGGAAGATGGGGCAAAGAAGAAGCATTATGGGCCGACCTAAAAAAAGTTGTTGAGGCATCCATTTTTATTGGAGTGGTTTACAGGCCTCCAAATCAAATGGAAGAACTTGACAGAGATCTGGTTGAAGACATCCAAAAGATGGGAAAGAAGGGAGAAGTGGTGATTTTGGAGATTTTAATCTGACGGATGTAGACTGGAGAATCCCTTCTGCAGAATCTAACAGTAGTAGAGAGATAGTGGATGCCCTGCAAGGGGCTTTGTTCAAACAAATGGTAATGGAACCGAGGAAGGGAGCTATACTTGATTTAGTGGTCACTAATGAAGATAATATCTCTAATGTCCGGGTGGGAGCCCACCTCAGCACCAGTGATCATCAAACAAACGGTATGGTTTCATATCACAAATAGGATACGGAGAAGTCACACGAAGACCTGAGTTTTGCAGTTTAAAAACACGGACTTTGTTGAAATGGGGAAGTACCTGGAGGAAGAACTAGAAGGCTGGGAGAAAGTGAGAGATGTGGTCAACAGTGGACCAAACTAAAAGGAGCAATTACCAAGGCAACTAATCTTTATGTTAGAAAAGTAAAGAAAAGCAAGAGAAAAATGAAACCTATCTGGTTCTCAAAGGAGGTGGCTGATAAAATAAAAGCTAAGGGCCAGATTTTAAAACTTACACGTGGGCATAGATTTGTGCGCGCAACCTGGCGCACACAAATCTATGCCCGATTTTATAACATGCTCGCGCAGCCGCGCGCATGTTATAAAATCCGGGTTTGGCACGCACAAGGGGGTGCACACTTGTGCATCCTGTGCACGCCGAGCTCTAGGGGAGCCCCGATGGCATTCCCTGTTCCCTACAAGGCCGCACAGGAGGCTTGTGAATAAAATGAGAAGTTTAAGAGTGAGTGCCAAGGTGGTGGGCTGGATTACAAACTGGTTCATGGACAGAAAACAATGCTAGAGGATGGGAATGAAGAGAAGAGCCAAGGGGGCAGCTTGCTGGAATGGTGATGGCTACTACCTGGTGATTACTACCCTTACTCTGAAAGAGAGCGGTGTTAAGCAGAGTGCTGCAAGATCGGTGTTGGGACCGGTCCTGTTCAATATCTTTGTGAGCGACATTCCAGATGGGATAGAAAGTAAGGTTTGTCTTTTTGCAGATGATACTAAGATCTGCAACAGAGCGGAAACGCCGGAAGGAGTGGAGAGAATGAGATGGGATTTAAGGAAGCTGGAAGAGTGGCCGAAGATATGGCAGCTGAGATTCAATATCAAGAAGTGCAGAGTCATGCATATGCAGTGTAGAAATGCGAAAGAACTGTATTTGATGGGGGGTGAAGGGCTGATGTGCACGGAGCAGGAAAGAGATCTTGGGGTGATAGTGTCAAATGTCTGAAACAATGTGACAAACAATGTGACAAGGCGATAGCTAAAGCCAGAAGAATGCTGGGCTGCATAGAGAGAGGAATATCTAGTAAGAGAAAGGAAATGATGATCCCCTTGTACGGGGCCTTGGTGAGGACTAACCTGGAGTTCTGTGTTCAGTTCTGGAGACCGTATCTCCAAAGGGACAGAGACCGGATGGAGGCAGTCCAGAGAAGGGCAACCAAAAAGGTAGAGGGGCTACATAAAATGACTTATAAGGAGAGATTGAAGAACCTAAATATGTATAACCTGGAGGAGAGGAGGAGCAGGAGTGATATTATACAAACTTTCAGATACTTGAAAGGTTTTAATGTTCAATGGTCAACAACAAACCTTTTCCATTGGAAAAAAATCAGTAGAACTAGGGGTCACGATTTGAAACTCCAGGGAGGAAGACTTAGAACCAATGTCAGGAAGTATTTCTTCATGGAGAGGGTGGTGGATGCCTGAAATGCCCTTCCGGAGGAAGTGGTGAAGACTAAAACTGTGAAGGAATTCAAAGGGGCATGGGACAAACACTGTGGATCCCTAAAGGCTAGAGCATGGGAATGAAGAAAAGAGCTAAGGGGGCAGCTTGCTGGAATGGTGATGGCTACTACCTGGTGATTACTACCCTTACTCAATAAGCCTTCAAACGGTTAATGCAACTCCAACATTGCTCTCTGCTTCAACGGTAAGGGGAAATGTGGAAAAGAGGATTTGCATTCAGACAATAACCAACAAGGGCTGAACTACATAGTCTGGGTAAACAAATAAGCATGGGGGTAGCTTGCTTATTGCGACGGTTACTACCCTAAACCAATTACGCCTGATACTTCACTTTGAATGCATATACAGCGTTGCTCTCTGCTTCAACGGCAGGGGGAAATGTGGAAAAGAGGATTTAGATTCAGACAACATCCAACAAGGCCTAGATCTGTGCAGTCTGGGTAAACAAGCATTGGGGTAACTTGCTTGATGCAGCGATTATTACCCTTAAGCACTAAGCCATATGATTTACCTTTAATGCAACTCCAGCATTACTCTCTGCATCAACAGCAGGGGTGGCTGGAAATTCAAATAAAAACAGTTATCAACAAGGGCCCTGAACTTGGTGGTTGGTGAAACAGATAAGTATGGGAAATAAGTGTTGGAGCTTGCTGGGCAGACTGGATGGGCCGTTTGGTCATTTTCTGCCGTCATTTCTATGTTTCTATTCAATCAGGTGGGGAATGGATAAGTTAGCCGGATAAGTTTATACTTTTTTTTTATACTCCATTGACACTATCTCTTTCAAACAGCAATTAGTCAGATAGGAACACTTGAACGCTTTAATTTTTGTGGGCGGAAATGAACTTACGTGACTTCTCATAAAGGCAGTTAATTAAAATTGTTAGAATAACACTGCAAATCCTTACAGTATGGCTACTTATCTTTGTTATATTCTGTTCAGCCTTTGGGTTTTATGGTTGACAGTGCACTAGAATAGACTCAGTTGGGATTAGGGCTTCATTGAGTGTTTCACTGAAAATTCCTCAGGCCTGTACAGAGCCAATTTATGCACCTTTTTGACATTTCACAAGATCTTTTAATAATTACCTAGAAGAGGCCCTTGAGGCATTGTACCTATCATCTCATTTACTGGATGCAGCTTATATTGGTGGTGGTGGGGCAGAGTAAGGGGGCTAGTAAGCCCAGAGTCCTTATCTTCAGGAGCAGGTTTCTTGAAGGGGAAGGGAAACATCCTTTCCCATGTGATTCCCTTGGCTCATTTTGGAGACCACAGAGAGCAAGTGATGAGAACCAGTGACGGATTTAGGATTTTATCGCCCTTAGGCACTGATGGTGCTGTTGCATCCTTCCCCCTCCCCCAGTAAGGTCAGACAACAGGGAGTAGGTCTAAGGCACACCCCCAGAGTTTACCGCTGCAGTTCAGGGCTGGATCTCATTGCAAAAGTGTGAGAATTCTGAAGTATATTGACAAATATTTCCATCTTTGCTATTATATTATAAACCTTGCTTGTATCTGTACAATTTATTTTTCTTTTATTGGATAACGAAAAGGGATATCAAGCATCAGTACAGGGAGGAGATCTCGGGGATGGAGAGAGGAGGAGGAGGGTGAGGACCATGGATGGGGAGAGAAACGGGGAGAGGAGGAGAGAGGACCAGATATAGGGAAGATGAGGGGAGGCTGAATCAAGAATCTGTAATGGGAGAGGTGGGAGGGGAAGAAACTTTTGGAAATGAGGAGGGGAGCAGGGAATAGGAGGTGTTTAGGACTAACTAGTTCCAGGACCTGGGGAGAAGAGAGAGGTAGAAAAGATTGTATGTTCCTGAATCTGGGAGATAGAATCCAAGATCAAAAGAGTGAGGTTGTGAAATGTGGTGTGTATGTGTGTGTGTGTGGGGGGGGAGCAGTGGAGGGAGTGAGGAGGAGGCAGGTGTCATTACTGTGCTCTGGTCCTGCTCTCCCTTGCATCCCCCCTCTCTAACATCTCACCCAATCTGACACACACACACCCCCCCCCCCAACACCAATCCTGTCTTTCTCACACACAAAATCACTGCCTCCCTCCCCTATTCCCCTGTCTCTCACACAGACATACACCCCCTATCATCCCCCAGTAATCCTCACTCAATCCCTCCTAAGCTCTTCAAAATGATCCCCTTTGCTTTGTCTGCTCTAGGCTCACCCCTTCCTCTGCTGTTCCTTGCAAGTTGCCTGGAAGATGCTGGATCAGGAAGCAGAGAGCTGTTCTCTACTGAGTGAGATTCAGCACAGCTGTAAGGCAGCAAATCTTCAGCCAGCCTGCTGCCACCCCCAGATTTTTGCTGCCCTAGGCACAGACCTAGCGTACCTATTGAGAAATCCAGGTCTGGTGAGAACTGGATACAGCCTCAGCAGCAGTATCGTATTCTAGCTTGGAATTATTATCCCCTCAGTTTGGGACTAGCTCAGTTTTATGGTGTGTGATTAAAGATGGTCTCGCTTGGATCTGGCAGCACACTATCAAACACATCCATAGGCTTAGATCTATATACAATAAAACTGCGGCCACTGTTTTCCAAAAAGCATGCTGTGTCCATTGCCTGATTGGGCCTCACATGTGGATAAGGGTCAAGGTATTTGATGTGATTGGTCATGTTTGGCTTTCACAAGATATATATATCAATAAGCAGATCTCTCTGTCTCTTTGTGTATATAAAATCTATATATTCCTTTTGACTTATTCCAGGAATAAGTCTTCATAGCGATAGGGCAGTTCTTATTAACGAGAGGAAAATAGGGAGGTGAATTACATACAGAGGAGAAAATAAACCATGAATACATCTTGCACCTTTCATATATTACATTTTAGTGCAAGTTGGAATAAACCTACTAGTGTCAAAAAGCCAATAAAGATGGAGAAAAGTAGGATCTGGCACATAACAAAAATGTTTTTCAGAAGCTTTTTTTTTTATGATTTTTATAATGCAGGAAGAGAGTGCATTTTCTGGTAGCTAATGCTGTTCCAACCCTTTTCTTGGAAGAGGCATTTATCTTCAAGGGCACAAAAAATAATTTATTGTTTCTGGGGCTAGCTTCACTGGTAGTACCTTTTCCTTCCTTTATCCCCAAGGTATGGGTCCTTTCTATACAGGGAAGCTGATGCTTATGGCCCAGGCAGTGGTGTGAAATCTCTCAGCAGTGTGCGTCTGTAAATCAGTTGATGTGCAATGGTGCTTTAGAACTGGGACAGATGAATAAGACACAGTTCTGGATGTTCAAATAATAATTTTACCGATTTCTTGTAGAAGTCAAACAAGTATCCAATCTTCAACGTTCTGGAATTTCAGCTCTATATCCCTTTTTGGTTCTGAGTAGGTGTCTATGGCTCAGGTTCCTTTGGTGATTCCTAGCACTCCTGCAGTGAATGTGCAAGAGGTCCAGTCTCTGGGGTCATCCTATTCTGCACAGGGTCCTCTTTAGAAATATACAGTCCTAACTGAGTCCACCAGTTGATCTGAAATGGTTCCCAGCCTGTGCCTCTTTCCCAGGGGAATGAAAATCCTTCCAGCTTCTTCACTCTTTTCCATGTGATCATCCAGTGAGAAGGTCTGTTAAAGCCAAAAATCAGGCACTACTGCCCAATCCCCAAACGAGAGGACAGGTGACAAAAAGACCTCCTTTTGACAAAAAGAGAATGATTCTACTAAACCTTTCAAAGCCTTCTAGGGTGACAATTGTCACTGTAGTCCTCCTCTGACCTAGAAGGATTTTGGCAGGTCTTCAATTTCCTGGCCTTCGGATCCAGAGAAATATCATCGCCAGAAGAAATCTAGATTCCAACTCTCAAAAGCAGAAAAATATTAACAAAGTCTCTTGCACTAAATGGAGAGCTTTCCAATCTGGCATGGGATACACAGAAAGGAATAGCCTCCTAAAAGATATGCAGTAAGAACATGGAACAAAAACTACAAGAGTTCCTTCACCAAAAGCCAAACTCAAAAGCCACGCCTCTTCAAGTTTTAGTCCCTATTTCTAACAAACAGGTCCACCCGTTCAGGCTGCCTTTAGGGGAGGAGCTGAATTGTGGTATTTCTGTAAGATGGTCTGTGGGCTACTAGGAACATCTATCTAGTGGCTAACCTGTAGGCATGCCACACTATGATAGAGAATTAAGCACTCAAGAAAAAGCAAAGGGTCTTCAGCCTAGCCTAGCAGGGCATTTATAACAAAAAATCTATTATTTTGGAAGCCATTATTTACTAGCTTAAATCTCTCACTGGAAGTTTAGATCAAAGTAAAGCTTAAAACAACACTATCTTAAAGTAACTGTTTCAGAACTGTCATCATGAACACTTACTTCTGGTGTCTTTACCACTGAGATGATATCCCTCTTAAAGCAAAGAAATGCTTAACATCAGCAAATCTGCAGGATTTCCATCTTGGAATTCTAGATTACTTGCATGAGTTTTATAATAAAATATGTATTTCTTTGACTCAAGATGTGTACTGCTGCATAATATGGCTTTACACCAGCAAAGCATAGAATTACATAGCTAAAAATCTTTCAACTATTTTGAACTGCAGTTTTAATATTGGTAGGCATCTATGGGCATACCACAGGCACATAGCAGGGAGTCTTATTGAATTTAATGGGACTCCCCATGAATTTCTGTGCCTGCAAGTACTTGATCATTTTTAGCACTTCAGGCTGTCAAAATCTAAGCCTTCAAACTTGTAATCAGGTATTATTCTACAGACAATATCACAGAACATACCAGACCAAACACAATATTTGGAGTTATAATTCATTAACAGAGGTGCTGTGTAGCTAAAAAACTAGGGGGAGACAATTTTGAAACCACATGGAGCTGGTACCCATAGGACTGTAAGTTCATTTTTTCAAAGGGAAACCCTGCACAGGGTTTCTCTTTGAAAATGTCCTGACTGGGGGAATGGGGCCAGAGCCTTGGCACATAGATGTACACTTGCTGTGAAGCAAAGGCAAATATATCTGACCAAAATAAGTTCAGGGATTTCAAAATGAAAGTCCAGTGCATATTCTCCCTCACCGACCTTGCAACACTGCTTTACCTGGCTAGCTCTCTTTGACAATTGTCCTGATATTGTACTCCCTCATCTTGAGGCTTTATATAATCACATTACTTGAGAATAAATCCAAATAAGTAAGTAAGTAAGTAAGTAAATAATTAACCCAAGCTTATCTCATTAAGGGGGTCATTTTCTAAAAGGATCACACGCGATACCTAGATCGAGGTGGGTTCTGCGCGGCGTCCAACCGGAAGGGGAGGAGTCGGGGCGGCACCAGGGCGGACACCGCGAAGACATCACTGACAGCGAAAAGGTAAGGAGCCTTATCGCCATCAGTAATGCGCCCAATAGCACCACCTTTCATGGTGGTGCTATTGGTTTGCGAAAGCCAGCAGCAATCGCACCGCGGTGGTGTGATCGCTGCTGGCTTTCGCAGGCCCACCCCCCCGCTTCGCCCCCCCATACCGCGCGATTCACAGAGCCGCGCGACAATAGAAAATCTAGCCCTAAGTGACCAATATACTAAAGTACCCTAGCTTTAACATGCGTTAAATACCTGCGTTAACTAATACAGGTGTTTAAAAAACATCAAAGGGTTGTTACATGTGTTACGGTTCTGGCCGCGAGCACCGCGACCAGACCCTTACCTCCATGTTCCGGGACCTGTTCCCGCTTCTGCTGGCCTGGTTTGCGGCCTGTTCGGCGGCGTCCCCACAGGGGCCGCGCCGCCGGGAAGCCTCCCGTGGATGCCCTGTCTCCAGGCGTGCGCACGCCACTTGGGCGCTTTTCTAGGCCGTTTACCTCCAGTGGTGACTCTGCCCAATTCCTGACGTCAGACGCCGCGGCCTTGATAAGCCGGCTGTGGACTTTCTGTCTTTGCCTTGCAACAGGGTTACCATCTGGTTCCCAGTTGCTCCGTGCCCCGGAGTGGGTTGTCTTGGAACTTGCTCCGTTCCTGCCTGCTTGCTTCAGTACTAGCCTGGTTCCCGCCTGCTTGCTACAGTACTTGCCTGGATCTTGCCTGCTTGCTTCAGTTCCTGCCTGGTTCCAGTACCCGAGTCTTGCTACAGTTCTTGCCTGGTTGCAGTACCCGAGTCTTGTTACAGTTCCTGCCTGGTTCCAGTTCCCGTCTCTTACTACAGCGTTGCTTGCCTTTCTTGTCTGGTTCCAGTTCCTCCAGTACCAGCCTGCCTGCCTGTTCAGTCTCAAGCACCACTACTCGCCTAAGTCCCAGCGGCTGGGGCTCCTCCCGGGGAGGGGGGGGGGGCTTCAGCTTCCAGGGGTGAAACCTCACCTAAGTCCCAGCGGCTGGGCTCCTACGGGCTCCTCCCAGGGGAACACCAGCTTCCAGGGTGAAGAGCACCATCCACGTCCTGCCTGACATCTGCCTCCCGACCTGCGGGTTGCTAGAGACAGTGAACATCTTTTCCCAGTCTCTGACAGGTCGGCCCAAGGGTCCACTAAAACTGAGACTTCACAACAACATGTTTGCATTAGTATTAATGCTTTGCATTCTTGTTAACACACTTGGGAGCCCAATATTTAGCTGGCAGATAGTTGGATAAGTAGGACTTAGCCAGCTATCTATCAGCCTCTGAATATCCACTTAAGTTCAGTAGCTGCTAGATAGCTGGATAAGTTACTCCTGGGGGAATTCTGTGCAAAAAAATGTAAAATTCTTACACAAAAACTTAAAATTCTGCAAAATTCTGCAAACTTTATATTGATCAAAATAACACAATTTACATGACAGTCTTTAAGTAATTACATTTTAAATTAATACAGAAAAAAGTTATTACTTAACGATGCAGAATTCTAAATATTTTGAGCAGAATTTCCCTAGAAATTCACTGTAAGAGTGTCCCTTCCACTCACTCTCCCTACTCCCCTGGCCACTTTACCCTGACAGGCCCCAACTCCTCCACCTGCCAGTATCTCTCCCCTTCACCTCTAGGCTCAACCCCTTCCACTCTATTGCCAGTCCCAGAGTTTGACCCTGTTCTCAGTACTGCCCCTCACACAAGCTCCCTCTGTCCTTCCCTCTCTCACACACACATGCTCCCTCTCTCTAGTACACATGCACACACCCTCATACAGGCTCCCTCACTCTCTCGCACACACACACACACATCCCCTCATACAGGGCCCTCTCTCTTGCATTCACACCCACACAAGCTCCCTTTTTCTCTCACAAATACATCCTCACACAGGCTACCTATGTCTCTCACACACCCTTTCACATAGGCTCTATCTCACACATATACAATCCTTTCACACAGGCTAGCACCCTCACATTTACACGAGCTCCCAGTTTCTCACACACATACACGCTCCTTCACAATCTCCTCATATAGGCTCCCTCTCTCTGAAACCCACACTCAAGCATCCTCCCCCACTTTCTTACCTCCCATGCGCTCTCTCACACCCTCCTGTTCTCTCACCCCCTGCTCGCTCTCACCCTCCCCTCTCTCACACCCCTCTCCCTGCTCTCACCCTCCCCCACACCTCCTCCCTCTCTCACACCCACTCCCCTTGCTTCTCCTCTCTCACACCCCCTCCTATTTCTCACACCCCTCTCCCTCTCCTCTCTCTCTCTCACACACACACATACACACACACACACACACACACACACACATTCTCTCTTACCGGGGCCTTCCATCTTTGCCGCAAGTGGAGCACGCTCCATTCGCATCATGCCGGGGTATCATCTGCTATTTTCTGCAAAGGGGGAGGAATTTTGCGCAAATTCTGTGCTCCGCAATAGCGCAGAATTCCCCCAGGACTAATAAGTCACTTATCCGGATCTCTTAGCTGGAGAGCTTTGTGAGCAGGCAGTGAGTGGATCTGGGCAGGCAGTGAGTGGATCGGAGTGGCACTACTTAGCCAAAAAGCGTATTCAGCTAAGCAGTGATATTGATACTTAGCTGGATAAATTATCTGTCTAAGTTAGACCTGCTCAATAGCAGGTCTAAATTTAGATGGCTATAATTTATCCGGCTAAGTTGCAATATATATGTGGATAAAGCTGTGCCGCTGAATATCCTTGTAACTTAGTTGGATAACTGTTATCCAGCTAAGTTACTTTGCTGGCAAGGATTTGAATATTAACCCCTTGCATGAAGAATAACAAAAAATATATGCTAATGAGGTAATAAGATGCTAAATAATGCAAAGTATCCCATTACTTATTAGCACAGCAAAAATCAACATATGCAAAAATTATCCCATTTCAACACATGGCTTCAATTTCTTTGCGATATAATATATCGACCCGACCATTGAGATGGTATCATCCACTAAATAGCCCGCCCTGATGCAGGTTCCGAAATGTTGATAACGTCGGCAATTTGGCGGCTTCCGCAAAGAAATTGAAGCGGTTTCCTCAGCCATGAATATGTTTGGGCTATAAACCAAGTGGTGATTCAAGATAAGTAATTGTTTGTCAGGACAGTAACGATATTATTTGCCAGTTCAAGAAATAGGCTTGCCTGTTCTAAATTGAAGTCGGATGGCACAGCATAAAACTGTGACAGTTTATTTTTAATCACGACCACCAGAAACCCCATTCGTTCCGAGTTCAAGTCGAAATATTTTGAAGTTGCAGTTGAGGTTCAAACACTTTGAAGTTTCAGTGCAACTAATAATTTTGAGGTTGCATACTTCAATACAACAAAGAATTTTTTAAGAAAAATTAGAAAAATATATGGGAAGATTAAAGACCGGTGATTGTACCAACTCGGCTTAAAACCTCTGCTTATTGTCAGAATTATATGCCGGTGCTGAGGTCTAATCTTCTCTTTCACAAAAATAATTGATAAAATGGAAAATAATAAAATTGATAAATAAAACATATGTTAAAAAATGTTTTTTAATAACAGAATAAAGCAAGATATTTTAATTGCAAATAGCAACTTCGAAATCATAAGACTCATTGTGGTGCCTTCACAAGGAACATTAACTAGTTGATTTTTTGGATAGTTTACTTTGAGGCAGATGTACTAATCCATAGGATTTCCATGGTTAGTAGGCCTTTCCCCACTAACGTTTGCTACAGATGCAAATGAATTCAGTAGCAAACTTTCACAAGAAGCTATGGTGACGCTAACAAGAAAGCTAATTATACCTCACTGAACTGTAGTTAGCTTTCTTGCAAAAACTGGCTTGTGAAGCCTTTTTAGCACACTAGTTTTAACTGAATTCATAATTAATGTTATGACCGTCACTGCCCGACATCTCCACTCCACCCACCTTACCGCATTGGCGACTTCCTCCGGGTTTGATGGAAGGATGGTTGCCGCAGCATATTTTGGCCGTCCTTGTCCGGCCGACGCTGCAATCCGCCATGTTGACCTGATGCCTAGGGGTGCATGTGCGGTGCGGCCCCGCCTCAAGTACCAGAAGTGGCGCGAACCTCAGGGGCGTCCCCCTGAGATGATGTCATCTGCTTCAGATATTTAAAGGTCTCTGAATTGCTAACTCGAGTTAGCAAGGATATGGATAACGGATATGGATAACGGATATGGATTCGTTCTATCTACGCTACTCTGCCTCCTACCCGCACCTCGGGGGCCTCGTTCTCTCTTACTTTGTAAATTGCAGTCTGGAACCGGTACTCGCTCCTCGAGGGCCCTCGTTCCCGGACTTCTTCGGAATTCACTTCTGCCTGGAAGTCATCGCTGCTTACTACATCTGTGAGTTACCATCGCTCTCTCAGAGCTTTCCCTGGAACCAGGTACTCGCTCCTCGAGGGCCTACTTCATTCCAGTTCCTGGGCTTCTATGAGACATTGTGTGAGTGTTACCATCAGGTTCTGTCCATGAACTCTGCATACCCTGCCTACTCACTATATTTCAGTTTCTCTACAGCTCAGCCTCCAGGGATCGCTGTTCCAGTATCTGAGGGACTACAGCCCAGCCGGGCATTCCAGCTCACTACTGCCACCTCTGGTGGTTCAGTATACTGTCTAATAAAAGAACTAGTGTGTGTCTGTCTCCTAACTCTGAGCCTGACCGGTGGTCCCTCTCGGGATCTTCCCCCGGGGGCGTGGTCATCTGCCACCGGTCCAAGGATCCACCCACAACTCTCCTAAATAATAGCAGATTGCTAACTCCATGGATCCGGCACAACTCAATGCCTTGCAGGCCATACCTGGCCTGGCCCAGTGCATTGTGGAGCAGCAAGATGCCTTAGAGAAACTTACTGCAGCATTTCATCAGCTACACACACAGAAGGTTCAAGGCACAGCCTCCAACCAAGAAGGTCAGTTACCGGAGGTAACTTTGAAGACTGCTGTACCACTGATGGCTCCAATCTGCTTTTCCGGAGAAATCCAGAAGACCCGGGGCTTTTTGAACCAGTGCTGCATGCACTTTGCCTTACAGCCGTCTCTATTTCCTACAGCTCACTCCAAGACTACCTACATCCTTTCATACCTGGATGGTAGGGCCGTGTCTTGGGCATCCACCTTGTGGGAATGCAAGGACTCTATTTTGCAGGACATAGAAGGATTGATTTATGGACTTGTTTAAATCCATTTTTGATGACCCTGCTCGAACTTCTGTAGCTGGTTCTGCTTTAGTGGATTTGAAGAAAGGCAACAGATCATTGGCTGAATTCGCCATAGAGTTCAAAACTCTTGTGGCAGAACTTCTCTGGGACCCCAAATGTCTCAAGACTCTCTTTTGCGGAGGCCTGGAAAACCATTTAAAGGATGAGCTGGCTGCTTGCCAAACACCTGACTCGCTGGATGAATTAGTAGCCTTGGCCACTCGGATTGATCACCGGCTCCGGGACAAGGTGAAGGAACTCCGGCCTAGGGTGTTAACCGGGTTGAAACAGGTCAGTGCTGTCTCTACACCTCAGATGGTTCCAGTAATCCCTGCTGCTGATACAGATGAACCTATGCAACTTGGTCATGGACGCTTGACTTCAAAGGAGAGAAGATTTTGGAAGAAGCGTGGACTTTGCATGTACTGTGGTCAACCCGGCCATGATGTTTCTTCATGCTCCATTCATCCGGGAAACAGACGGGCCTAATTCCTGCAGGAGGACTGTTCTTAGGCCATACAGCAACATCTCCTCCGCTCTCTCTCCAAGTCTCTTTGACCTACGGACCGATCATGGTTCAGACTCCTGCCCTGGTGGACTCAAGGGCAGGAGGCAACTTCATTCTCAGACGTCTAGTGAAGACCTGAAGATTCTCCTCATCAAGTTGAAAGATCCACTTCTGTTATCCTCCATTCATGGCGAGCCCTTACCAGGCAACGTGGCTTGCGAAACCGTACCAGTTACTCTTCACACCGGGGCCCTGCATACGGAATCAATTTCCTTCTTTGTACTGGAGAGGGCTATGCACCCTATCGTCCTGGGGTTACCCTGGCTGCAAGTGCACCAACCCCAATTTGACTAGGCATCCCTGGATCTCTCCTGCTGGGGCTCAGAATGTCATGGGAAGTGCCTTAAGGAGATCTCTCCTATCATATGCATGCCTACGACTCCAGCGATGCCAGAACTGCCGCCCCAATACGCATCCTTCAGGGATGTATTCTCCAAAGAAGCAGCTGATATTCTTCCTCCACATAGGCCCTATGACTGTGCCATAAGGCTGAAGCCCAATGCTGAGCCACCGAAAGGACGGGTGTACCCCCTCTCAGCTGAAGAGAATAAAGCAATGTCGGAATACATTGAAGAAAATCTCCAGAAGGGCTTTATCCGACCATCAAAGTCGCCGGCCGCGTAGGCTTTTTCTTTGTGGAGAAGAAGGACGGTACCCTACGTCCATGTATCGATTACTGAGATCTAAATGAAATCACGATCAAAGACCGTTACCCCGTGCCATTAATCTCGGAGCTGTTTGACAGGCTGCAAGGGGCCAAGATAGTTTCAAAGCTTGACCTGAAGGGGTCCTACAACCTCATTCGCATTCGGAGCGGCGATGAATGGGAGACGGCCTTCAATACGCGAGACAGCCATTTCAAGTATCTTGTAATGCCGTTTGGGTCGTGCAATGCACCCACCATTTTCCAAAATATGATGAATGATATCTTGCGGGATCTGCTGTACAAGAACGTTGTGGTATACCTGGACGACATACTAATCTTCTCCCAGGATTTGGATACCCACATTACAGATCTCAAGCAAGTACTCCATCGTCTTCGTGAACACCGGCTGTATGCCAAATTCTCTAAATGTGAATTTCACAAAGACTCAGTGCCTTTTCTAGGCTACATTGTATCTAAGGAAGGCTTCCAAATGGACCCTTCCAAGACTCAAGATCCACCTGTCATCAATGTAGAAGACGACTTAGAATACAAAGTCGAAGAGATTCTGGATGTTCGTAAAAGAGGCAAGACTTTTCAATACCTTCTAAAGTGGAAAGGTTTCGGCCCCGAAGAATACTCTTGGGAGCCTCAGGCCAATATCCTGGACAAAGAGATGCTTCATCAGTTCCATCTCACGCATCCTTCAAAACCTAAACCTGGTACCTGAAGAGGAGATCACCCTTTGAAGGGGGGTACTGTTGTGACTGTCGCTGCCTGACATCTCCACTCCGCCCACCTTACCGCATTGGCGACTCCCTCCGGGGTTGATGGAAGGCTGGCTGCCACGGCAGTCCTTGTCTGGCGTCCCCGGACTAGCCCGACGCTGCAATCCGCCATGTTGACCTGATGCCTAGGGGCGCATGCGCGGTGCGGCCCCGCCTCAAGTACCAGAAGTGGCGCGAACCTCAGAGGCATCCCCCTGAGATGACATCATCCGCTTCAGATATTTAAAGGTCTCTGAATTGCTAACAACTCGAGTTAGAAAGGATATGGATAACGGATATGGATAATGGATAAATGATATGGATTCGTTCTATCTATGCTACTCTGCCTCCTCGGACTAACCAGGGGTACCCGCTCCTCGGGGGCCTCGTTCTCTCTTACTTTGTAGATTGCAGTCTGGAACCAGTACTCGCTCCTCGAGGCCCTCGTTCCTGGACTTCTTCAGAATTCACTTCTGCCTGGAAGTCATCGCTGCTTACTACATCTCTGAGTTACCATCGCTCTCTCAGAGCTTTCCCTGGAACCAGGTACTTGCTCCTCGAGGGCCTACTTCATTCCAGCTCCTGGGCTTCTGTGAGACATTGTGTGAGTGTTACCATCAGGTTCTGTCCATGAACTCTGCATACCCTGCCTACTCACTATATTTCAGTTTCTCTACAGCTCAGCCTCCAGGGATCGCTGTTCCAGTATCTGAGGGACTACAGCCCAGCCGGGCATTCCAGCTCACTACTGCCACCTCTGGTGGTTCAGTATACTGTCTGTCTCCTAACTCTGAGCCTGACTGGTGGTCCCTCTCGGGATCTTCCCCCGGGGGCGTGGTCATCTGCCATCGGTCCAAGGATCCACCCACAACTCTCCTAAATAATAACAATTAATGAGCTGCTTTACATGATCTTGCATCACAACAGCTCATTAATTTTGAATTTAAATATTATTTTGCATTTAGTGGACTGCATGTGGAACTTTAGTATTTCAAAGCTGGAAATTTGCAAAACAAATTGCAAACTTGACCGCTTTCAAGAACACATGAAAAACCAGGAATTCTGAAGTTTCCGCTTATTCTTTCACAGAGAATTGTTTTCACATTTTAGTACATTAGCATCATTTTGGCTAATGGTACTATTAATATGGGAGTTAACACAGAATGCCACTGTTCAATGACGGTAGCCCACTCTCGGTGATGCAGACTAAACGTTTTAACTGAAATTTGAAATCGGCCTCAGAATACCTGTTTGGCCATGAGATGTATGGGCTGCTCCTGCACAGGAGAAATTTTGAAGCACAACATGAGCAGCAGAAGAGGGAAGCAGGGGGAAGCTGGGAGAGCTGAAGAGGGCAGGAGGGACAACACCGCCGACTGGCAGGAAGATGCACAATTTCTGCTGGTGTTGGAAAGGGCACATGAACCATAGCATGAGGACATTTTCCATGATCAGACAACACTTTTGGACCTTCAAGAGGAAGAAGTGTTAAGAAGTAACAGCTCAGCTCAGTGGCCATTATGACATTATAACACGGCCGGTGCAAGGGTATAGGCACCCTAGGTGAGCCTTCAGCCTTGGGCTCCCCTCCACCCCCCACCCCCCACCAGGCCCTGGCCCCACCAGGCCCTGGCCCCACCAGGCCCAGGCCCCGACCTCCCTGGCCCAAACACACACGTAAACATTATGCAACAATAAAATGAAGAAATATAAAACATGTAGCACATTTAAAACAAATCTGAGAAAATTCTTTTTCACTCAATGCACAATTAAACTCTGGAATTTGTTGCCAGGAGATGTGCTTAGTGCAGTTAGTGTAGCTGGGTTTAAAAAAGGTTTGGATAAGTTCTTGCTATTAATCAAGTTGACTTAGAAAATAGCCACTGCTATTACTAGCATCAGTAGCGTGGGATATACTTAGTTTTTGGGTACTTGCCAGGTACTTGTAGCCTGGATTGGCCACTATTGGAAACAGGATGCTGGGCTTGATGGACCCTTGGTCTGACCCAGTATAGCAATTTCTTATGTTTTTATCAATAATATTAAAACCATACTAGTAAAAGGAATATTTCAAAGCAGCAGACAAATAAAGCGACATCCAATAATTAAAATCTAAAAAAAAAAATTGTTCCAGCTCCAAAAACAAAAAATGAAAAAGAGTGCACACATCAAATATTAACACCCAATGAATAAAACTAACAAAACTACCTAGGAACATTTGATTTCTAGATGCCCTGAGATTGTCATGGATTAGCTGATGGGGTGAGAAGTGAGGGTTGTTATGCACAAATCTTTTCCTTTCTCTCATATACATACACATAATTATACATATTTGTTCTTTCTCACACACAGGCTCTCCCACACATGCATGCTCTACTAGACACACACATATGCTTTCTCGCTCTCACACTCTCTCTCCTTCATCTACAGTTGCCCTTGTTCACTCAGACAAGCCCTTTCTCTCTCACACACACACTTAGGTTCCTTGTCTCATTCACACACACTTCCTCCCCTCTCACTAATATCATTGCTCTTTTGTACACACACAATCTCCATCACTCACACACACACCATCATGCAAGCTCTCTCTCTCTTTCACACTCACGTACACATTCCCTCATAAAGTCTCCCTCTCTCTCTCACACACACACACATATACACACACACCTTCCATCTTTCTCTCTCTCATACACCCCCTCATACAGACATTTTCTGTCTCTTGCACACCCCCTCCTCACAGGTTCCCTCTCTCTTTCTGGCACACACACTCTTATACAAGTTCCCTTTCTCTCACACACACATGCACTGTCACTCCCTCATACAGGCTCTCTCTCTTTCTATCTCATACACACACACACACAAACAGAGGCATCGCTTGCAGCCCTCTGAGACTGTTATTCTCAGCTGTGAGTGGGATGGGAGCTGCTCGCAGCTCGCCAAGTCTCTTCTCTTGGCCATGAGCAGGATGGGTGCCACTTGTGGTTGCCGAGACTTCTCTCGGCAGTGAACAGGATGGGCTCTGCTCGTGGCCCACTGAGTCTGCTTTTCTCGTTTGCAAGCAGGATGGGTGCCGCTCACAACGCCGAGTATATTCTCTCGACCAGAAGTAGTATGGGTGCCGCTCGTGGTTGCTGAGTCTTCTCTCGGCTCCAAACCAGATGGGCTCCACTGACAGCCTGTCGAGCCTCTACTCTCGGCAGCGAGTGGGATGGGCTCTGCTTGTGTCCCCATATGGCTTCTCTTTGCCGCCCCCTACTGGTTGGTTCCCTAGGTGACCACCTAGTTCACCTGGTGGATGTGCCAGCCCTGCCTTATAAAAGGATCTAAAAGATGGCCTCAGTCCTCTGACACCTTTCATGCCATACCTGTTCTAGTCAAATTATTAAGCTCATTACCTTTCCTTGCCTCAAGGTTTTCAAACCACAGTAGCGTTGCCTCACAAACTCTTAATTCTTGGAGGCTTCAACTATCAAGAAAAGAACCCACCCCCCTCCCCCACAGATGAAGCATCACTATTACCTTCTTATGCAACATGGAGGATCCTGGACTCACTCAGTTATTCAAGGTCCCCAAGCACAAATACAGTCATTCACTTGACCTAATCTTTCATTCAGCTAACCTCAATCTTGACTCCAGTAGAGTACTCTTGGTCAGACCACTACCTGGTCCGAGCCACCATTCCTAACCCTGTGTAAACCTGTCTTCCCCCCTCCCCCTAAATCTACATCCAGGAACTTTTCCTCAGTCACAAGTGAAAGCCTTAAATAGCTTCTCAATATATCTGAGACAGTAACACCTTTAGACCCACCAGACGTCCTAGTCCAACAATGGAACATCAAATTTACCGCAGTAATGAATACCCTAGCTCTGCTAAAATCCAGGCCAATGAAACACCCTAGGGAACCTCTCCAAGGTTCCATCAGAGTCTTCTCCTAAAACAGCAATCCCGCCACTTGAACAAGCCTAGTGGAAACAAAACAGACATTAACAGACATATCTGCAAATTGCATGCGAAGTATAGAGCAGCCATTCATCTGCCAAAGAAGGTCTATATCTCCAAAATAGGTAGAATTCTATATGGACCATCTTAATAAAATATTTGAATCAGTTCACATGCTAACCAAATCTATTTATCAGACCACTTTCACTTCTATAGGAGGCCACACAACAGAGGACTTTGCCAAATTCTGAACAGATAAGATCCTAGAGATATGTTCCTCCTTTGACAATTCTCTCTCCTTCACACCTCCCTTAATAACCATAGGGGTAGATTTTAAAAAGGTGTGCGCGGGCGCACATGTGCATGCGCACCGAGCCACGCTGCCTTCCCCCATTCCCTTCCCCCTAACCTGATCTTCCCACCCCTTCCCCTAACCTTTCCCCCCCTAGCCCTACTCTAACCCCCCCATCCTTTGTCTTACCTTTTGCGCCTGCCTCCGAGCAGGTGCAAATTGCGTGTGCCGGCAGGCTGCCGGCACGCGATCTTCTAACACAGCGGCAATGGCCACTCTTTTGGAGGCCTCTGGCCCCGGACCGCCCCTTTTGTGAAGTCCCGGGACTTACACACGTCCCGGGGCTTTACGCACGTCGCCGGGCCTTTTTAAAATAGTCCCGGCGCACGTAAGACAGTTTACGCACGTAACCTTTTTAAAATCCGGCCCATATTCTCACTTTCTGCAGGAACATCTCATCTCCCTCCAAACTATATCATGCTAGCTGACTTCAGAACAATCACCCCTAAAGAAATGGGAAATATACTCCAGAACAATTAACCAGTTCCTCAGCCCCCTAGATCTAATTCCCCCAGGGTTCATTTGCAACCTTAAGCAAGAACTAGTCCCATGGCTCTCCAATATAATCAATGGCATCCTATCCCAAGCAGTGCTTCCTGACAGGCTTAGGGAAGCAATAATCAAAATGTAAACCCCCTGGGTCGGGGATGAACTTCTCCTCTCCACTGTCATGTATGTGATTGATGGTTTCGGCTTGAGTTTCAATTAATGTTTCTTAATGTTGGAGTATTCAGGTTCCCAAGAGAATTTACAATGAAGCAAATTAGAATAAATTTAAGGACACTGTGATAAAATAGTTAAACTCTATTTTTAAGAGCTAAGCTGGTAATAATGACTGGTAAAATAGTTAAAAATCAGGTCATGGAAACATTGTTTCAATTAATTTTAAATGAGATAACATAAGTATTAGCTCAGGTATTTAATTATCTTTCAAATGGAACGTTCATTTAAATTTAACTTTACTTTTTCCAGATACAGTTCAATTTCCGAAAACCAGTTTTCTTTATCAATCTAACAACGCTGTTAGATAAGTATCAGAGATACTAAATTTCTTTCACAGCGATAGTTAGGTTATGGTTACCATTTCTAATCTTTAATCTATTTGTATCTTTCAGGAGATTACTCCCAAGAAAGAGAAAATGAAAATGAATTTCATTAAGGTAAGTAATGTAGGGACAAGATCTAACACTTGTAACAGTTTTGTAGCAACTTGTGACCTCTCGAGGCATAGGGGCTGTGAAACTGTGAAAATTTGTTCTATTCTTGTACCATTGTAGCAGCTTAGGGAAACTTGGTATCTGGCAGAGGACGTGTGCATGTGCCTGTGAAGCACCGTGACCCGAAAAGGTGAACCCAAAGTTCACTACGGAAACTGTGCATGAGAACACCGGAGGAGAAACAGATGTGGGGGTATGGGAACGTAAGCTACTTGTAGAATAAAAGAAATTGTGTGTACTGGTATGTACTGGTGTGTACTGGTGTCTGTCTCACCTCTGACTCTGTCAGAGGTGAGACAGAGGTGAGACAGAGAAAAACTGTATATAAGGAGTGATTGGAATACTGGCTATTTGGAGAAGGTTAGGACTCTATCAGAGTATACATTGAGTTGTACCCTACCAATATCATAGTTAGACTGGAACATTTTATAAAACACTTACAACCTATTTACATATAATGAAACACATGCTTGCTGTTATGATTCAGTACTAATAAAAGATGAATTATCTGTACAATTCTAAAAAGAAAAAGTCTTCCGGTGTGTTTTCTGAGCCATATATTACAGAAAAGGGATCTGCGAGAGAAGCTCCCCCTCCCGAATGTTTAGCCACAGCAAGCAGTCTAATCTAAAAATAAAGATAACTAATTAGGGAACTGAAACCTTTTGGAATAAGGAACAGTAAGGCTGAGGCTGAACGTAATACTGTGTGTTATATGTTATTCCGATCTTCCCTTTTTCTTTCTTACTTTTTTAGGTGTGTCTCTTCACTATCCTGTCTTCTTTGTGTGTTTCAGGTCTATATATGCTGTATTGCCCAGACTTCCACTAGATTCATCAAGCCGTGGGAAATATAGCAGAAATATGGTGCGTCGGCATCCCGTGATAAAAAGATGGACGTGTGTGATGATCACACGGTGGCGCTCCCACGCGGACCTCTGGACTCCTCTCTGTTGGGGAATGAGTGAGAACCTTAGGTCTCCATCCTCGGGCTGAAGCCTCCGGTGTACCACAAGGTCAGGTAGATAGTTGAGATGGGCAATGCTGTCTCCTTCTGGGGAAGAATGGAATGAGCACAATCACGCCGGGCTGTCAGCAGTGCTCCTCATTCTCCAGACTCAATGATGAACGTAACAGCAAGGCTAGTTTGGTGTCTAAAAAACAAAACTCCTTGAGACAGACTTCCCAGGGAGGGTGAGAGAGAGAGAGAGAGAGGCCAAATTTTTCCTTGAGGAAGCCCCCAACCTTGCTTTTCTCCAGCCCTGGTTGCTTAAGGGAGACTGTGGAGCAGCTCACAGGCTTAGCATATCTTTGAGAATTAGCACCTCTTCAGCTGGGTTCAAGAATCAAACACAGTCCTTCTTTACTGCCTGGCCTGGGAACAAAGAAAGCAAAACACAGTTTTTCCCCACAGTGGGCCTAGCTTAGCGAAACGGCAGGTATTACAAAAGTCCAGAGCACTGGTGTGGAGTTACTCCCTTTCCAGTTCTCATTCTGTGAAAAACCCCCCAATTCTTTTCCAGATATGCTCATCTTAGGGAAAAGACAGTGCTGGCAAATGTCCAGAGCACTGTTATGGAGTGGTTCCCTTTTAAGTCAAATACAAAGTAGAAAAATAAAACACAAGGTTTCTTTTTTTTTCAGCCTGGCTTGTCCCAGAGAAACGGCAATGCCTGCAAAGGTTCAGGGCACTGCTATGGAGCAGCTCTTTTTTTAAATCAAGTTCAAAATAGAAAACAAAACAGTTTTTTTGTGTTTTTATTCACAGAGCCTGCTTAAGAAGCTCTGCTGGGTTCAGTCTCCACTCACCTCCCGCAGACCCAGATGTCATTCAACTGGATAATTCCCACAGGGCCTGATTTTAAAAAGCATTTACTCGAGTAAAAACCAGGTTTATTGGAGTAAATTCACTTTACTTGAGTAAGTGGGTTTTTGAAAATTGCTACAATATATGCCATTGACTTGTCTATAGGATTTACTCACATAAGTGCACTTTACTTGAGTAAATGGCTTTTGAAAATTGCTACAATAGTAGCTACATTTACGCATGTAACTGCTTTTGAAAATTACCCCCACAGTGTTTTGCAACTTTCTAGGCTTCTGCTACTAGGGGCTCAAGCCTGAGCTCTCACCTTCATTCCTGTTTACTCTGAGTTGTCCATCAGCTCCGGCTTCTGCTCTGTTCTGGTGGGTACCTCTACCTCCATTGGCTCCGGTTGTTCTCCGCACTCTCCTTCCTCCACCTGGGCCTCTGTTCTATCCCAATCAAAGTCACCTGGGCTAGCCCCAAGAAGCTCTGGCCACACCCCCTTCATGATTGGTTGCTTCCTGTTTAGGTTCCCAGGTGTCCTGGGAGAAGCCAGGCCCCCTTAGAAATGTAGCATTGAGAGGTTTTAGGGTCTTCCTGGGATTCCTAATTTTTGTTTTGTGCTCTGCATGTACATTCTTGTGGTTTTCTGTGGCAGTTAGCTGTCTCCCAAGTGATTATGTCCTGTCTAACCTTTCCTTGATCATCACAGCATGGTTACAGAAATTAATGAAATACCACACTGTGTATGTAAGTATTGCGCTGCGTGTCATTTTACACATTGTGCATCATTTCATACATGACATGCTATTTTCTTTGTTAATATATATATATATATATCACTTTCTGCATTTGCCTCATTGAGGGTGTATCAGGAGTTGGAGAGAGAGGAGAGCTGGTTGGAGGTTAGCTGGAATTTTGGAAGAGAGTTCTAGTGATTAACTGAGTGATTTGTCCTGTGTATTGTTTCTCATCTGTTATTACCTTTGTCTATTGTATTTATCTGTATGCAAAAGTTTTTGTGCATTGTCTTGTTTGTCTGTCTTTTGTGTGGAGGAGTGGTGAAGTGTAGTGTGGAAAGTAGTGGTGAGGAGCAGGAGAGGATGGAGTGTGGAATGTGTGGGTAAAGAAGAGAAGAGAGGCATGAGGAGATGAGGATGAGGACGAGGGAGGAGGAGACAGGAGGGAGGCGAGGAGGAGGAGGGCAGGAGTGGAAAAGGAGAAGGAGAAGGATTAGGAGTAGGGACAGTAGGAACGGAGAAAGGGAGGAGGGAGGGGATAAGAGGAGGGGAGAGGGGGAAGGGTCTAGGCAAATGAGTGTGGAGGGAGGAAGACGGCAGGGTAGGGCTAGACAGAGAGGACAGAGAGTGAAGGAGTTGTCAGCGCAGGTGCAGGAAGGGAGTGGAGTTGGGAGTGGGATCGAGAGTCAGGAGAGTGGCACCACCTCTCTGGAAGTGGAAGTGGCAAGCCGATCCTCCAGCAGCCAGGCAGCAGGTCATCCCCATCTACGTGCCTAGAAGTTCAGCATAGAGGGCAACAAATAGCTCATTGCCGGGTTCCTGGAGAATTATAACATGCTCTTCGGAAACCGGGCTGCAAAGACCTCTAGAGCTGCCAAAGGCCAGATATGGCACACCATTGAACAGCGGCATCAAGAGGACCGGATAGCAGGTGGCCCACCACTACAGGGACGTCAAGGCACAGTTAAAGAATAAGGTGGCCAGCAGGAACAAATACATACATCATACTGGAGGAGGAGCCCCTTCCTAATCACCCTGACACCGATGGAAGAGCAGCTCTTTCAACACTGGGACCAAATGTCTTTGAAGAAATGGATGAGGCCCTACATCAGTTGTAAATGTGAAGTCTGCTACAGATTTCCACACTTTTTTTGCATAGGATGCTCACATTGAATGATGCAAAATGCACATCTTCTGCAAATCATTTACTGATTTGCAGAAGATGTGCATTTTATAATATAAGATATAAGTATGAATGCTACTTCTTAGCATTCATACTTATATCTTCTTCTTTGTTTCCACAACTCTTGCCCAGGAAACCCACGTTCCCAGCCGTGAAGCCCCAGATACCAGCAGTGCAGCCCCTGGTCTCAGCTGCCCCTTTCTCAAGGATGCTGAGATGCAGTGGACAGAGGAAGAGGAGGAGGAGAAGCATCAGCAGCAGTCACAGTAGCAGCAGTTATTTCAAACTATTGGGCTGCCTATACCCCTTGACACTAGCCTCAGCCTCTTGAGTCTTATCGAGGGCATGCCTGCCATGGGAGGAACATGCCCAGTTGGCAGCTGCCTCCAGTATGCCACATGTCCAGTGGGATTTACAAGAAGACAGCCAGCCAGATCATCCCATGAGCCCATCAACCCCACTACCTGCTGCACCAGCAGCACAGCAGTGGATCCAACAGTGCAGACCGCATTGAGAGGAGGCATGGGCTGCAACGTCATCATATAGATGCAGAGATGGTCCGGTTGAGGAAGGCTCAGATCAACCACACGAATGCCGTGCAGCAACAAACAACAGGCCTTACATATGACTTAACCACAGTTTCAACTTCGATTAATAATTTGACTACTGCAGTAATCCATCTCATTCAACATTTGCCACAACCTGCACCCATTCCATCCCCATTCTCATAGGAGTCCACTCCGAGAAGCAGTCCTCAGCTCTCAGGATGGCCCAGGTATAAGCCTCCTAAAGAAATGCTACTCCAGCCAGTAAAAAGCCCTGGGGAGGAAACAGCCCATGAAGCAGACTCATAACAACCAACCCTTAAAATTTGACTCAAAGATGACAGTTCCACCCAAGCCAAGCTTTTCTTCTGAATAGAGTTCCTGTGCCAGCTAGATAGAAGAAGACTGTTGGGCCTGTCCTGTCTATAGAGTTCCTGTGCCTGCTTGCTGATGTGGATAGTCTACTATCTGCCAGGGTTGTCCTGCTGCTTACTTATTATGCTCTCATCTATGCTCTTTCTGTAGTCCTGCCTCCTTGATCCTGCCTCCTTGATCCAGTCACAGTTCTGATGGTGTCTCTTCTCATCAAATTTCAACTCCTGGACCTGCTGCTGGTGTCCCTTCTCATCATGTCTCAACTCCTGGTCCTGCTGCTGTCTCATCTCATCTCAACTCATCTTGCTGCTGCCTCCATGCTGCTGTCTCATTTCCTGGGGATTCTGCTGTCTCATCTCATGTCATCCTGCTGATGCTTCCATGGAAGCAAATATTGAAGACTTTGCTAATAGCTAGCTACAGATCACCTGTACGTGGACTGTCAACAGTCTGTCATATGTTGAAGTGTTTTCCACTGCGTTCCATGTCCCTCCTGATGCAGCATAATTGTGAAACATGGCTGTATTTGGGGATGACTCCTCTTGAAAAATGATTGCTTTTATTTGGACTGCCTGACCATTAATATTCCCAGTTTGTGGATATTGTGTTGAACATTTAAATTCTCACCCCTCTCCGATCATATTCCTACTCATAAAGTTGATTCTTCTCCACTCTCCTTTTGGAGTTTTTTGCACCTGTTTGTGGATGACATCTAACTTTGTGTTAAACTCAGATCTGACCAATTTTCTCCCATCGCCAATCTCAACAATTGTCTGACAGCAATAGTCCAATGGCTCAACAATCATAAACTCAAACTTAACTCCTCCACATCTGAACTTCTCTGTTTAAGCTGGTGAGACCACCCTTTATGAGCTATTCCTTCCCTATCAGGCACCTCCCTCTAGCTCAAAGACTCTGTCCAAAGCTTAGAGGTCCAACTTGATCCTAACTTCATTATGACGGTAACTTTTAATCAGGCGTGCGGGCGCACATGTGTCGGCCCACGTACATGGCCATTTTATATAACAAACTAGCCTAACTGCATGCACATGTGTGCTCAATTTTAAGTGGATGCATACCTATGCGCGTAAATGTCACTTCTACCGCATAAGTTGGGGGATTGTAAAAGATTTGCATGCCAATACCATTACCGATTTTACTAGTTTGTTCTCAGTTCATCCTAGTTAAGGAATAGGACTTCCAAACCCCCTAGTTTACTACCTCCCTTCTGCCCTGTTAGCCCGAACCCTTAAAATACCACCAATCTGTCTATTTACCTCTATTTTATAACTTGCAGGTCATCCATAGCAAAAGTAAAGTTGTGCAGCAGAGGACCCTGGTGCATGCCTGTGTGCATAAGTATTTGTGTGCTGTTTTTAAGTTAAAATCCAGGAATGCCCATGCCCCACCCATACCATGCCCATTCCCCACCTCTTTTTTGAACTTTTCATTTGTGTGTGTGTAGCGTCTAGAATGCACGTATCCAGGCGGCTTTTAAAATCCGCTGTGCGTGTGCCGACCAACATATTCATGCATCCCCCAATTGATGTGCATGTCAGGCTTTTAAACCTTCATCTCTCAAACTGTGAGATCCTCTTTTATGTATCTGTGCCAGATCTGGCAACTACACTACTATTTCAGTCAGCACAATCAGTTATCCATGAACTAATCACTAGTCGTTTAGATTACCGTAATTCTTTTCTGAACAGTATCTCCCAGAACTGCTTGAAACAACTACAACCCATGCAAAACATGGCAGACAAGATCCTGGTAAAGGCCAAACCATCAGACCACGTAACATCCATACTCTACAGACTACACTGGCTACAGGTTAAAACCAGGAATAAATCCAGAATCCTCTGTTTCATATTCAAATATGTGAACAAACAGGACCTAGATTATCTCACCGATCGCCTTGCCTTCTACACCCCAGCTAAAGAACTCTGATCTTCACAAAAGGCCTTCTTTCCTTCCTACCTCTGACTTCTGCCAAATTGAACTGCACAAGACTAACAGCCTTCAGCTGCTATGCTCCCAATTGATGTTCCTTTGGCCATCCAACAGGAACCAAACTACCTCATTTTCCAAAAAAAAGCTAAGACATGGCTATTCATACAGGCCTTTCCCCAACAGGCCCATTAGGAATTTTACAGTTTTTCCCATACTTGGTCCTTATGCCATACTGTGGCACTCAGTGTTAAATATCATTTAACCATATTATACCTGTTTAAGTCTTAATTTCTGTAACCCACTTTGAGACCAAACCTGGAAAAAGCAGAATATCAAATGTTTGACAATAAATACATAAATAAATAAATATAGTTAGCAGAATGGAGCAGCTTCAGGTGCCTGGAAAATCCAAGTGGTATTCTACCCTATGCTCTGAGGAAAATGGATGCGATACATGCTCGCCTACTGCATTCTTCATTATATTTCTGCCAGGTATTGGGTTTCAGCTAAAATGAATCTTGATCTGAAGGAGAATCCCCCATTCTTCTCTGCAGATATCAGGGAAAGTACAGCAAGTAGTAGCCAAGTCTGCAGCACCATGATCATAGTTTTCTGTGCCTATAAGTGTTGCTTTTTTTTTTTTTTTTTGCTTTACTCCATTATCCCTCTGGCAAAAGAGATCCTACCAGGCCCTACTCTATGTTTCTCTCAATGCTTATTCATTGATTTGTAGGATGACAGCCTATCTCTGTCCTTCTTGGGAGTGCTTGAGTCCCAGCAGCCATTCTGAATGTAATGTAAGGAATATGGAAAGTGGGACTGTCTTAAACCTCTTTCCATGTAGGTTGAATGCTGGCCAGAGCTGCAAACTGCATGGTTAAAAATGTACCTGTAATATTTGTCTGGCTAGATTTAGGACAGCCATTTGCTCAGCCAGAGTTGTCCGGTTCAATTTAGCCAGTTAATGCTGAAAATATGTGCTGAGTAAATCAAAAGCCTGCCTGCAGACATGCCTCTTTTCTGACCAATTAATTTATGTGCCCTGTGAACTTGGATGGGCAAATTCAGCCAGTCAGAGGGGCAGAATTTTCAAAGTAAGAAGTTTACCCAGTTAACTTCTGAAGTTAGCCAGGTAAAACCTTTTTTTTTTTTAAATTTTTTATTTATCAATCTTTTACAATATTTTCCAAGCATAAGAACATAAGAACATAAGAAAATGCCATCCTGGGTCAGACCAAGGGTCCATCAAGCCCAGCATCCTGTTTCCAACAGTGGCCAATCCAGGCCATAAGAACCTGGCAAGTACCCAAAAACTAAGTCTATTCCATGTTACCATTGCTAATGGCAGTGGCTATTCCCTAAGTGAACTTAATAGCAGGTAATGGACTTCTCCTCTAAGAACTTATCCAATCCTTTTTTAAACACAGCTATACTAACTGCACTAACCACATCCTCTGGCAACAAATTCCAGAGTTTAATTGTGTGTTGAGTAAAAAAGAACTTTCTCCAATTAGTTTTAAATGTGCCCCATGCTAACTTCATGGAGTGCCCCCTAGTCTTTCTATTATTCGAAAGAGTAAATAACCGATTCACATCTACCTGTTCTAGACCTCTCATGATTTTAAACATCTCTATCATATCCCCCCTCAGTCGTCTCTTCTCCAAGCTGAAAAGTCCTAATCTCTTTAGTCTTTCCTCATAGGGGAGTTGTTCCATTCGCCTTATCATTTTGGTAGCCCTTCTCTGTACCTTCTCCATCGCAATTATATCTTTTTTGAAATGCGGCGACCAGAATTGTACACAGTATTCAAGGTGCGGTCTCACCATGGAGCAATACAGAGGCATTATGACATTTTCCGTTTTATTCACCATTCCCTTTCTAATAATTCCCAACATTCTGTTTGCTTTTTTGACTGCCGCAGCACACTGAACCGACGATTTCAATGTGTTATCCACTATGACACCTAGATCTCTTTCTTGGGTTGTAGCACCTAATATGGAACCCAACATTGTGTAATTATAGCATGGGTTATTTTTCCCTATATGTATCACCTTGCACTTATCCATATTAAATTTCATCTGCCATTTGGATGCCTAATTTTCCAGTCTCACAAGGTCTTCCTGCAATTTATCACAATCTGTTTGTGATTTAACTACTCTGAACAATTTTGTGTCATCTGCAAATTTGATTATCTCACTCGTCGTATTTCTTTCCAGATCATTTATAAATATATTGAAAAGTAAGGGTCCCAATACAGATCCCTGAGGCACTCCACTGTCCACTCCCTTCCACTGAGAAAATTGTCCATTTAATCCTACTCTCTGTTTCCTGTCTTTTAGCCAGTTTGTAATCCACAAAAGGACATCGCCACCTATCCCATGACTTTTTACTTTTCCTAGAAGCCTCTCATGAGGAACTTTGTCAAACGCCTTCTGAAAATCCAAGTATATTACATCTACCGGTTCACCTTTATCCACATGTTTATTAACTCCTTCAAAAAAGTGAAGCAGATTTGTGAGGCAAGACTTGCCCTGGGTAAAGCCATGCTGCCTTTGTTCCATTAAACCATGTCTTTCTATATGTTCTGTGATTTTGATGTTTAGAACACTTTCCACTATTTTTCCTGGCACTGAAGTCAGGCTAACCAGTCTGTAGTTTCCCGGATCGCCACTTGAGCCCTTTTTAAATATTGGGGTTACATTTGTTATCCTCCAGTCTTCAGGTACAATGGATGATTTTAATGATAAGTTACAAATTTTTACTAATAGGTCTGAAATTTCATTTTTTAGTTCCTTCAGAACTCTGGGGTGTATACCGTCCAGTCCAGGTGATTTACTACTCTTCAGTTTGTTAATCAGGCCTTCCACATCTTCTAGGTTCACTGTGATTTGATTCAATCCATCTGAATCATTACCCATGAAAACCTTCTCCATTACGGGTACCTCCCCAACATCCTCTTCAGTAAACACCAAAGCAAAGAAATCATTTAATCTTTCTGCAATGGCCTTATCTTCTCTAAGTGCCCCTTTAACCCCTCGATCATCTAACGGTCCAACTTGAAATGCGAAAACATGTGATTAAACATAAATATACAATTTTGAAAATCTTTCACTGGAATAATTACATCACATGTATCTACTTAGACCACAAAAAGAGCCAACAGTAATCCAAAAATTCACAATTCTAAGAAAAAGCATAGGAAATTAGCGATAAGGGTCTAATTTAAATATTCAAGATCAATTGCTCTCTTTTAAACTCCCTTAATCAGACATTGGGAACTAACCTAATCTTTCCCCTTATTACTAAGAAAGGTAACTAGTTGGGAAGGAAGAAAAAACTGATATGAAACACCCTGGTTTTTTTTATCAGGTATTTACATGGAAACTTGAGAACAAAAAATGCTCCCAACTGTAGGATTCTAGGTTTTAATAACAGGAATTGGCGTCTACGCTTCTGCGTTTGCCTGGAAAGATCAGGAAAATCTGTATTTTACAATTCAGGAATAGTTCCTTCCGATGTAGAAAATAGTTTTTGAAAATCTACTCCTTGTCTGATTCAAGAAGAAACGTGACTATCAATGTAGATGGTATGGCTAAATCATTATCTGAATGTTCCAGTATGTCTGAAATATTCATCTTAGAAGTATCTTTAGCTTGAGTATCTTTCTCTTCTTGAGTTAAACTCTTCTTTAGTTGTGGTATATATTAAACTTTTGCTACTATTGGGAGTGTCTCTTCTGGAATTTTCAATGTCTCAATAAAATACCTTTTCCAGATATCTTAAGGGAAGCATATGGGATTTTCGGAAAATTTATACAACGAATATTCTTTGCACGTGATAGATTTTCCAAATTTTCCATCTTAAAATTGAAAGAGGAATTTTCTTTAATCATCTTTTGCTGAATAAGAGTGAGACTTTCAATTTTAATACTATGTAAGTCCTGAATCTTTTTACTTTCTCCCAAATCATTTTCAACCAGTTCCAATCTTCTATCCACATCTTGAACTGCTTTAGAAATATTATTAACTTGGAATGAAACATTAGTATTAAAAATATAAATGGCTTCCTATATCATTTCAAGGCTAATCTGCTGAGGTCTCACCATCTCCGTTATTTGAAATGGAGGATATTTAGGTTCTTTCCCATATCGCTGGAACTGGGCAGCTTGAGTCGCAATTTCACCCGGTAATTTTGGGGCCTCTCTCTCCAGCACCGGAGGCTCCAAAAAGGACTCACCTTGGGTGCCGACTTCTGACTCCTCCAAGTCCCTCAACTGATGTTGGGGTCGGGCCTCTGCTGGATTCTCAGGCGATGATCTCTCTATAGAGATAAAGTTGTCATCAGCTCAGGGGAGTTGCGGGCACTTCTTCCCCCCGCTCTGCTCCCAGCGAGCCCTCCATGGTATTTCCAAGGACCCAAAATACTCGTGCGTCCATAGGCCCGATCAAAGTTTGTGGAGAGGATGTTTCTGGAGCTAGATGCTCCCTCACCCTGCGTTTGCGGGCCGAATGCGGCATTAATCCAAGCAAAAAAGATTTCCAACGAGCGGACGCCCAGGTTACATGCTATGTCACCATCTTGGATCACGTGAGCCAGGTAAAACTTTTGAAACTTGAACTTAGTCAATAAGGTTAGAACTCAAAATCTATTATTACACAAGGTAAGATAGTGGGTTGCCTCTTTTCGTAAAAGCTTTGCAAGTTTTATAGGTTTCAATGTCAACATCTATACTAAAAATCCTCATATAGGAGACATATTAGAGAATCATTTGTGCACCATGCTCATCTGATTTTTTGCCATTGTTGTGCTATACTTTAGTGAACTCAATCTTTTTATATATTAGAAGCAAAACATTGTTGTAAAACAAAATTGCATTCATATTAGAGGTTTTTGGTTTTTTTTCTGTACTCTCAAAGTGGTAATAATAAATTAAGATTATTTATAACAGCTGTTATGAGCAAGATTGCTGGCCATTAAACTAAAGGAGTCTGTTTATATCATTTATTTGTTTAAAAGAATTTATATCCCAAATATATCCAAAGTTCAAAGCAGAGAACAATAAAACACATAAAATTAGATTAAACAAAACAAACGGAAGAACAAATTAAATAAAAATTCATATGAATGATGTTCCAGTATTCTCAATTGTGACAAGACTATCTGTACAAAATCTGCTGATAAAATAATGCATAGGTACAAGCAACAGAAATAGTCAAAGGCTCCCAGACATTCTAATATAATATTAGAAGATCATATTACCTAGGAATCAGATGGAAAAGTCTGCTGAAATAAAAAAATTCCCAAACCTTTTTAAAGGCATGGGTGTCATCAAGCATTCGTAGTAATTCTGGTAGGCTGTTCCAGAAAACAGGGCTAGCTACAGAGAAGGACCTATTACTAGTCTTAACCAAATGAGCTGAATGATTTGAAGGTATTTCCAACGCTGCAATGATCTCAAGGCTCATTTAGGTTTATACAAATGAAGCATAGTGTTGGACCAAGGAAAGGTATCTAAACTTAACCGGTTATATATATTAACATGGCCAACTTATACTTTATTCTCCATTGGATTGTCAATCAGTGGAGAAAAGTGAGTATGGGCATAATAAATTTGCATGCCAAAATCCTAGTTAAAATAAAAATCGCATGGTTTTGCACAATTTGAAGTGCGTGAATGGTGTTGCCTGCAAAACAAAGAAAAACAGAATTCGAGTAATCTAGGCGTATAAGGAGAAAACATTGTAATACTGTCCAAAAATTGGTAGGACAGAAAAAAGTTATAATATCCTTAACATAGCAATTTATTAAAAGCTGTATGGATTAGATATTTAATATGTGACTGCACTGAGATATTTGTGTCTAAAATGATTCCTAAATTGCAAAGCTGGGCAGCAATTGTGATAGTGTACCTGTCAAACACAAAGGTGGGAGGAGCATCATGAAGAGGAAAGTAGATCAAAACAATTATTTCAATTTTCTGTATTTAGACGGTTACTTTAAAATGGAAAATGGGTGTCTATATACATGTATTTATGGGCATGCTGCCAGATACACAGCAATTTTTAAAGTGTGCACATACGAGCTCATGTTATAAAATAGCTCTGGCGCGTGTGTGTCTGCTCATAATTTTAAATTTGTATGCGCACAGCAGTGTAAGTCAGCTTTGGAATGCACAAGTGAGGGAATTTTATAACAGATGAGTATCCAGGCTGTGACCAGTTTCCCCAGTTCATCCACCAGTTTGCCCAGTCTACAGCTAGTTCCTCCAACCCCCCCTGGTTCTTTAGCCTGAATGCCCCTAGTTAACCCAGACTCCTCAAGCACTTTATTTATTTATTTATTTATTTATTTATTTAAAAACTTTTAAATTTTATTTAAAAACTTTTTTAGACCGGCATTAGTGGGTACATCATACCGGTTCACAATTGAACCAAAGGTGGAAAATACATAAAACAGGGAGCTGGGGGTGGGGGACAAAAGAAAGAGGAGGCTGAAAGAGAGCACACAGAGCAGCAATTAGTAATTAAATAACAGGCTAAATAACAGAAACAGAAACTATCAATATAAATAACAGGAGAAGATATTAATATAAATAACAGGAGAGACAAAAACAAAATAAAAAAATCAGAATACCTAGATACCCAGAATAATTTGATACCTAGAAATAGCTTTAAGACTTTCACCTCTTCCATAGCAGAAGTAACTTTGCACTGAAATATGCCTGGGTGTGCGTCCAGACACGAAGCCACTTGTGCAAATATCTTTTGGTCCTAACCTGGAATGCCTATATTCCACCCACATTCCAACCCTTTATTTCCGATGCAAGATATTTATGCATTGGTACTTGTGTGTGTATGTGGGCAACTTATAAAATCGGGTGGACACGTGCATGTGCTGGATGCGCGCCCTTCTCAGTTTGGCGTGCGTCCAGCTTTTAAAATTCACCTTTTAATGTAAGCTTATTGTGAGTTAACCTTTGTTTGATTTAGGAAAATATATAGTGAAGAATTTGAATGTAGTAGACAGTGATGACCTGATAAGTATAATAAACTGCATGTCATTTACGTAAAGTTTGTAATAGATCAGCCACAAGTTTACACATTGGGATAAGAAAAATGTTAAATAAGGTTGCCAACAATACTGAACCTTGTCGAACTCCAGAAGTTATCGACCCCCAAGAAGACACTACAGAACCTTTTCAAACCTGAGGAATTCACTCACTCAGGTAAAACTTGAACCATTCAAAAACAAGGCCTGTTATTCCTATATTGGCCAGGTGAGACAGTAGAATCCGATGGTTCAGAGTGTCAAAAGCTGCATTTATTTCAAGGACCATTACATAACTAGTTCCTTTGTCAAAACCACTCCTAATTGTATTGATGGTTGGCAACAGTAAATTTTCGATACTATAATGCTTGCAAAAACAAACTGTTGCTGGTCTAGAATAAAATAGTCTTCCAAAAAAAAATCATTCAATTGACTATGTACTGTTGCTCCACCATCTTTGTTAAAAATAGCAGAGAGGAAATTGGGTGATAGTTTGTCAAAAAAGATGCATCAAGTGGTGATTTCTTTTGTATAGGTCTCACAGAACCCTATTTTATACACTCATGCCGGGATTTTAAAAGACCTGCGTGTGAAAAATCCGAGCTTTATGCGCATGGCCGGGCCTTGCGTGTGCCAAGCGAATTTTTGAAGGGGCCCGGCCGCACGTGTAAAGCCCAGTACATGCACAAGTGCTGGGCTTCTTCGAAGGGGTGGGACGGGGGGCATGTTCTGGGCAGGGAGGGGTGGGGAGGGGTGGGGGGCCCATTGATTTTATAACATGCGTGCACGTGCTCACAGTGGAAAATCTACCCCTCAGTTAGCAGTAAATGAATTATTTGAGGCAAGCAAAGACCAATATCATTATAAGAAGCCTTTAATAAAGCTGTTGCATAGGGGGTTTAATGGACTGGAGGATGAGTTTTCATTTTACAAATTATTTGAAGGATTTATGAGTTTGATACATAAGAGAACTTATTCCATCTATTTTCCACTGCAGAGACAAAGGCTATTAAACCCAGAATGGAATGTCTCACAAAGGCCAGAAACCTTTTTAGAGAAAAAGTTAGCCATCTCCTCAGAGCAGGCCAGATCAGAAGCTCCAATAGGTAATGGAGGTTTAGATGGAGACTACTTAGTAAGATGCCTTGCAATATGAAATATCTCACACGGATTATATCCAGCAGCCTGAATCCATTGCAAATAATAATCCTTTTTAGCATGTTCTACAGATATCTTAAACAAAATTAAGGGAATATAACTAGTATAATGTGAAAACAGAAATATTCAACTAGTTGTTGGTGTATGGGCACCCATAAAATTACCTACTTCTAGGAGTTGCTATCTCAAACAGAATGATTATTTGAAATTTGTGGAATTTTTTACATTACTTAAACATCCATGTAATTTAATAAAATTTAATGAAAAGGAGTAGACCTCAGCACCGGCTCAATCATTCTGTTAACAAACAGTATTTAAATGATTGCAAAGCCGAGTTGGTACAATCACTGGTCTACTACCTCAATTTTATTCTAATTTTATTAAAGGTATATTTTTTTTATTAAAATTTGTGAATTCTACATTTATTGAAAATATATTTTTAAAATTTGTGACTTTGAGACTCTTAATTTCTGATATTGTGACTCCGTCAAAGCCTAATAATAGTTTTCCAGATGAACAACTCTTAATTTCCGATGTTATAAATCAATGCAGTAGTTGAAATGAATTTTTTTGTTTTTAGCTTAAATTAAGAGCCTACCGGCTTCTATTCTTCTACTCAAAAACAACTGCAGTAATGTTCTCCAGATGAACAACTCTTAATTTCCGATATTATAAATCAATGCAGTAGTTGAAATGAATTTTTAGCTTAAATTTAGAGCCTGCGGGCTTCTGTTCTTCTACTCAAAAACAACTGCAGTGATATTCAATGGTGCCACTCGACAGAATACAGACAGTGACCTGTTCAAAAGGGGCAAAGTAGCCTCTCGTATCCCGACTTGCATGTTCCCAACAATTTCTAATGACTTAAACCAAATGTCTTATTGGCTGATAGAAACTTATCTTCAAAATTTTAGCCGATGATCTTCTCGGCCGAACAATTTCTAATGATTTAAACCAAATGTCTTATTGGCTGATAGAAACTTATCTTCAAAATTTTAGCCGATGATCTTCTCAGCCGAAAGCCGCTCCAACTTCTCAAATTGAAGCTGCTATAACTGCTTCCATTTTCTTTGCGGAAGCTGCCGACGTTGGCAACGTTTCGAAATCTGCATCAGGGCAAATACTGAAACAGGAATGTTATATGTTTTTTGAATTTCGCAGTCATTTAATCAGATCAAAATTCTTAAGTAAAATACTCACTTATGTTGGACAAGAACGTCTCAATAGTCGGGTCTGTCATGAAATATTTAAACATGGCGCCTCTATTTAAGTAACAAACTTTCTTCAAATTGACCAATCATCAAACACCCCTTCACCTCTCTACGTACTGACGTCACTCAATACGAACTAACTTTATCGATCACTATATATGACACTGATTCCAATTCAATTGTTTCTTTCTCAAATGGCACCGTCTTATCTAATCCGGAGGATTCAACATAATGAAATTGATTGATATCATACATTAATCCAAGTATTCCATTCTATATTGCTATTTAAACCTATGGGTTCTTCCGATTTTAATTTGTAAATCCATTGCTGTTCTTTTTTGTACAAAATCTTTTCACGGTTCCCACCTCTACTGTCTACTAAAACATGATCAATTGCGAACCATCGTAAATCCTGAAGTTGATGTTTAGCTGATATACAGTGGGCCACTATTGGTGCTGTTTCTTTTTTATTTCTAATATAGCTTTTATGTTCTCCTATACGTAACCGTAGTGAGCGTGCGGTTTGTCCAACATAGATCTTGTCGCAGGGACATTTGATTATGTATACGACATGCGTGGTCTGACAATTGGTAAATGTTCGTAATTTATATGTAATGTTGGTAGCCGTGCATTAAAACATTTTCAGTTCCAATGTCTGATTGCATATTTTGCAATGGCCACATTTATGATGTCCATGCAATAATGATCCGTCAATGGTGGTATTCTTATTGCTTTGAATTGAAGGTAAAGTGGAAGGACTTAAAATTTCTTTAAAATTTTTACTCCTGGAAAAGGCCATCCAGAAATCTAGTTCTTCCAACCCTGGTATCATTCGGATCAGATGCCAATGTTGACGCATGCTTCTGATGATTTTCCGCGACATCGGAGAATATTTTGAGACACATGTAATTGTTTGTGTACTGTCTTGTTTGATGCTCGGATTCAACAGTGCTTCTCTGTCATAGTATAAAGCGCGTTTAAATGCAGTATTAACACACTTTTTTGGATAACCCCGTTGTTTAAAAGCTTCTGTTAAAGTATTAGATTGTGATTTAAATAACTGATTATTGGAACAGTTCCTTTTGTACCGTAAAAACTGCGAAAAGGTATTAAATTACATGGATGTTTAAGTAATGTAAAAAATTCCACAAATTTCAAATAATCATTCTGCTACAGATATCTTATACATAACCAGCAGAACTCTATAATGCTCATGATCCACTTAAGCAAGGAACTTGTGCCACCACAGCTCAGCTTGGTGCAGTGAGTATTTAGAGGTCTTAAAAGTAGTGGTAAATCAAGAAGAATGATTGCCTTGCCTAAGTTTTCTAACTTTTAGAGGAGCTAGGTTATCAGCAGCATCCTGCAGCATTTTAATCCACCCCCTGAACAGCACTAGAGAAACAGGTAAAATTGAAATTAGAAATACTAGGCAATAGATATTCTCGCAATGAATTTAGTTCAGTATGATCACATTTAAATATAACAGTGTAGTTATGCACACAGACTTGTGTAGTTGAAGAAAAGAAAAAAGAAAAATGTGACGAATTCTGAAAGATCTGATCAAGGTTATGACTGTATTTATGAGTAGGTGCAGTAACCAGTTCATGCCAACCTAGGGCTCTTATCGTATCAAGAAATACATCACACAAGGATGAAGGAGGATTCTGATCTATGTGGAAATTAAAATCTCCTGGAAATCTCCTAGAAACATTTTTGAACTTCAACCGTATCAACATTTCAATGAGAGGAGAGGAATTATAGGAAAGTAGACAAGGAGGACAGTATACTAGACACAGATTGAGGTTGAGAGAAGTTAATACTAGAATCTTGTAAGGAGCCACAATGTCCAGATAAAACCTGAGAAAAACCCTTAGATCGCTTGAATGCTATCAGAAAAACATCTCCATGTCCGGTAACTTGAGGCTGAGAAATAGCTGCATAGAGGACGAAGTCTGATTCAATATTCGAATATCAGTAACAGTTAACTATGATTCAGATATACTATGCTTGGTCCTGTAACCGATCAATAATCAAAGTAGATTTTTTTTGTAACTGAGTGGTCATTCATAAGCAAGATGGATAACCTACAAAGTAAAGAGAATGCTAGAGATAATTGCAATGAAATTGGAATTAAACGTGGATGTTTGTACCTCAAGTCCAGATGTCTTTGTTGAGGGCAAAGGCCTCAATATCTGCTACGTTCCATGCCAACCAGAATTAAAGTATAAAACAGCATTAAAAAAAAAGTTTGTACAAGCACAGGAAGTCACACAAAGCTGTGCACAGAGCACACATAAGAGCGATTGCCATGCTCCTTTGTGCATGGCAATCGCATGCGATTGCCATGCTCCTTTGTGCATGCACTCTGTCATGCACTGAGGCGTGCATGACAGAGTGCATGCACGCCTCAGTGCATATGCCTCCGGCAGTCATCCAGGATTTTAAGCGCTCCCCAGATTACATCCGCAAGGGGAGGGGGTGGGAGATGTCAGGCTAAGCTCAGAGGATGAGAATCATAACTGAGGAGGACTCAGGATGTTGTAAATTGCTCAGTGATGCCCTGCTGCTAAGCAGGATTCTGTGGAAGTTATGCACAGTCTCTGAACAGCAAATCAGTCTCTAAATCTCCGTATTAATACATAGTGGGAAATATGCACTAAGCCATATTTTCTTATATACTGGACTGTATCATCATGATAGGAGAAGTTAAAAAAGAGTTGGCCTAAATGTTCTATAAATGATGTTACCAAATTCATAGTCTTCCACCTTGTCATAGACTGCCTAGAACAGGTCCTGGTAACAGGTGTAACACAAATTATTGACATAAATAAATTATTGTAAATAAATAGTTCAAATCTAACCCATCTTTTCTCTAGGAGTATATAAATAATTCTAGGAGTGTATAAATAATTCAGTCAATGCACATTTAAGCTATGGAATGTGTTGCAGGAGGATGCGGTCAAAGTTAATAACATAGGTGGGTTTCAAAACAGATTTAGGCCTGGATTTTCCTTAGAAAGTCCGGCGGTAACGGGGGGAGGGGGCGCGAAGCGGGGGGGCAGACCTGCGAAAGCCGGCAGCCATCGCACCACTGCGGTGTTATCGCTGCTGCCTTTCGCACCGAATAACTACACCATTTGGCGCGAAACTGGCGGCGATAAGGGTCCTTACCTTTCGCCGCCAGCGTTGTCTCTGCAGAGTCGGCCCCGGTGCCGCTCCGACTCCTCCTCTTCTGTGGCCGACTCCGCCCCCATTTAGTGATCGCACGCGAAAAGGGACGTTTTGCGTGCGAAAAGTTCCTTTTCACGTGCGATCACTTTGGAAAATGACCCCCTTAGGTTTATGGTGAACATGTCCAATAACAAAGGGGATCACCACCTCCTATATCTGTAAGTGAGGAAACAGGGTGGTGATCTGGGTACCTCCAAGTGACAGATTGGCCACTATTGATGGTAGAATGCTGGTCTGAATAGAGGATTGGTCTTACCCACCATTGCAGTTCTTATGTTCTTATGACAAATTTGAGCCAGGCATATTTGGCTTGAGATCATTAGGAAAACTGGATTTTTTTTCTGGAACCATTGAAATAAGCCATCAGAATTTTTGCAGTGAATCTGGAGAAAATCTGAACCATATCTGAAAAATCTGAAGAAATCTACTTTGAATTATCCAAAGGTACAAAGCAAATTTTCAAAGATTCAATACAAAATGAAAACAATCCCTCTTAACTTCACTAGGAAATTAAAAATCTACTTGATATGGAATTTTGAAAATGTGAAGATTTTTAAAATTTTACTGGAAATCCACAGATTTTCCATTAAATCTAGATGTGCACATTTCTATTATTCACTTTTCTTTTGAATCTGTGATAAACATTTTCAATATCTTTATGAAACATTTAGCTTAAAATGACAAGAGTTGTTTATAGCCGTCAGAAAGGGTTTTGACCTTCGATTGTTTATTTAGATGGCACATATCCAGCTTGGGTCAAGGAGTAGTTATTTATAACCAGCTCTATAGGAAAAGCATGCCAGCCTAATCAGAAGTGCAAACACTTGAACAATGTTAGGGATTTGTCACTGTGACCTAAACTAATGCTGGATATTAAAGATTTCCAGAAGCTGTTTGCAGGCTTATGTGCTGAAAAGTAAATATATTCCTGCTCTATTTTCTTAATTTCCTGCTTTGGCACCTGCCTTCTAAATTTAAATTATAATGGTTCAATTCACCAAAATGAGCTTTAGCCTCTAGAGAATGAAGATTAGAAAAATTCAGAATAGCTGCTATTGTGAAAGCAGCAATTTAAAAGATATTCATCAAGCAAGAAAAAAAGAAAATTCAGAATAATCCAGAAAAAGTTATTCAGGGTGTACAGGAGAAGAAGTAATAATTGATTTGCCAGTAAACACCTTCTACTCTTCTCATATAACTGCTTATAAACATCCATTCATTCAGATACCCGCATGCCTTTAATTCACCACCAATCACCCAAATGACTTTGCATGTTTGAAAAGGGATATAAGAATGAAGTTCATAAGGTGGGCCTGACATGTTTTGATAATGAAAACTGTTTTATCTATGGAAACTGGGGCTTTGATTATTGCCTATCCTCAATGTGGTCAAAATTACTTGTGTTGTTCTAATATCAGGTTATTTCGCTTCTATTATAAAGATGCATTCCGGAGCAGGGAGAGGTTGTGAAATAGAACAATGCATGCAGTTTTGTACAATCAGAACTACACACTTTGTTTTACTTGAAAAAAAAAATTACCCAAAGAGAAATCAGGCACAAATCTCTGAGAGTAATTTTTGAGGAGGCAACATATCGTTTTGCTTTACTTATTGGTGCAATCCCCAAAGATAAAAAGTACCTACGGAGTTTGCACCAACATAAGAACATAAGATATACCATGTAAATTAGACCAAAGTCCATTGAACTTAGCATCCTGTCTGCGACAGTGGCCATATCAGATTACAAAGAACCCAATACATATAAAAAAAATAGTTCTATTACTTATTGCTCACTCCCAACAATAAGCAATGGCTTTCCCATTTTAGCCTGGCTAATAAGTATTTATGGTCTTCTCCTCCAGGAACTTGCCCAAATCTCTTTGAAATCCAGCTGTGCTATTCCCAACAAATTTGGTACCTGATTCACTAAGAACCAGATTTTGAAAAGGTTATGCGCGCTGGGTCTATTTTCAGAAGAGCAGGGGAGGTAGGGAAAGGGAAGGGAAGGTGGGGTGAGGGGGTAAGGAAGTTCCCTCCGAGGCCTGGGAGGGAACAGGGGAATGCAGCGCGGCTTGGAGCGGGCTCGGCGTGTGAAAGGTGCACAATTGTGCACCCTCTTGCGTGTGCCAACCCTGGATTTTATAACATGTGCGTGCCTGCGCGCGCATGTTCTAAAATTGGGCGTACATGTGCGCTCGCTAGGTAGCACGCACACATGTAGACTGCGCGCGCATATTATATACCCTAAGGGTTTTTCCCCATAGACACAAAATGAGAGAAAATCCTTAATGAATCTGGCCTTTAATTTCCTGATTGTGAGCTGGGTAAAAAAAATACTTTTTGACAATTTGGGATAGATTTTAAAAGAAGCGTGCGGGCATACATGTGCACACGCTACCCGGCGTGCACACATGGACACCCGATTTTATAACATGCGCACGCAGGTGCGCGCATGTTCTAAAATCAGGGGTCGGCGCACACAAGGGGTGCACAGTTGTGCACCCTGCGTGCGCCAACGCCCGCAGCCTTCACCCATTCAGAACGGCCTATGAGGGAACTTCCCTTCCCCCTACTCTATCCTTCCCACCCCTTCCCATAACCTTCCCACCCCCTAGCCCTATTCTACCCCCCTCCGACATCTATTGTACCTTTTGTGCCTGCCAACACGCGATCCTCCAACACAGCGGCAAATGGCCGCTGTGTCGGAGGCCTCTGGCCCCGCCCCACCCCGCCCCCTCCCCGCCCCTTTTTCAAAGCCCCGGGACATAGACGCATCCTGGGGCTTTACGCGCGTCACCGGGCCTTTTTAAAATAGGCCCAGCGCAGGTAACCCCCCTATGTGCACTGTACTGTATCGGCATGTTAAGAAGTTAGGTACCATAAACTGCCCCTCTGAAAATTGACTAGGGCTAGAAACCTACACTTAGGTATTTAACAATGAGAATGGAGTTAAAGAAAAAAAGTTATATGCTTAGCACTGATTTTCAGCCCTAGGCACCTAAATTTAGACAAATTAATTGCAGGCTTAAATTTAGGAATACCGAAATGATAGGTTTCCCTAAGTATAAGTGAATTTTCAACTGAAAATGCAAGTTCCTAAATTCGGTAGAAAATCTGTCTAAATTTAGGGGCCAACATTTTAGGCCCCTAATTTAGATGCTGAACATTTTTGGAAACCTGACCTATGTGAGGAAGTGATTCATCTCAATAGACTTATAATAAAATGCAGTCTGTTTTCCTTTAATTCACTGAGCAAGAGAAGGGTAAATAAACATGTTTTCAAAGTCAGTGACCCCAGTGCTCCAGTCTAGTTAAAAATGCTGTTGATTGGAAAGCAATTTGGCAAGCTATAGTCGATAGATGTCTACAGTGCCAGTCTGACATCAAAGAAACATAAAAAAGTTTCAACATGGTTGTATTTAAGCATTTAAAATCCCTTACAATATCTAGAATTATTCCTCGGTTAGCATAATCCTTGGAAATAAATCATATGCAAATTAGTGGTCATATTAAGCAAATAATAACTGGACTACTTGTCTAATTTAAATATTGCCAGAGTAATTTATTTAAATAAAAAATCTACAGCCATTTAAGGTATTAACTTTATCTATGGTTCACAATAACGATAAATCCAAGCTAAGCAACATTTGGGTACATCAGATGTGTGATTCCCCAAAGCTTTAATACCTTTATTGGAAGCAGATCATCCCCTGCTAATGACAGCAGTCAAATCAGAAGTTCATATTCAAGTATAAATCCTACATCTAACAAAATGAAAAATAGTCACTAAATAAATGAATATTTTTCATACCTGCTTTAAAAAGATTGACAAATAGATAGTTATAAGATTAATGACTAGCGATAAGCTGATTTAGTATGGAAAGTTTACTTAACGTATCAGAAACAGCACTGTAGATACTGTGTACTGAGCCAGTTTTAATCATTCTAGTAAACAGGTTTTTTTTATATATTAAGCTGGAAGAGTTCTTAGAAGTTAATACTATGGACGTTTGGATTTATTGAGATTCTAATTTATAAGTGCAAATCCAGGGATATACTCTGATCTCCTTACTGGGGACCAGGAGAGAATTTTGTTCTCATAATCTGTCATTTGAATTAATTTGAACAGGTGCATTCTTCATTCCTTACAGCGTTAAGTGTGAGGATGGGCAGACAGAACTTAACATTGCATGGGGATGCAGCGATTTTAATAATTTACTACTTAGAAATGAACAGAGGTTTATTTTTGAATTTAATACCATGTCACCTAATGGTCTGAATAGTGAAACGCTGTAGCAGCCAATAATGTGATGCATGTATTTACAAGAGCCAATTTTGTTATGGCACATCTGTATGCTATGTATAATGTACAATAAAAGGAGCCCCGGGGAAGGAGGTGGGAGAGTGACCTTCCCGGGAGCCTTCACCACGACTCCTGCCTGATGTGTCTTCATTGCCGCAACACAAAATTGCAAAGATACCCCTACCACTAAAAAAAATGCACTGCTTAGGGATCAGTCAACTGTAGTCTGCTCTGCAGAAGTGGCAGCTCAATTTCATTTGATCAAAAAACTGAATACACAGCTTTGTGATTTCTTTTTTTTTTTGTAATTAACACTTTTTATTGAACAGTATACAACAGGGTTAAACATTCATTTCTATGTATTAGTGGTGAGAAATCAACTTAATTGCAGAATACATAAAGTAATAACTGCTTTGTATGTTGATTCATAGTTATATTAATTAGATCTTGGTAGAATCAGTTCATTGTTTTAAACTTGTAATACTTCTATACTTCTTGACAATATAAATGTTCTTTGGTGTGTAGTAGAGGAAATGTCAAAAAGAATAACTCTTCATGCATTCATGATTAATCATGCATTAAGTTCAAATGTATAACACATGGAATGCAAAATTTGAAATAAGGATGTGTTAACTATCTTAATTCTAGTTATTTTCCAGTTGCTATATTTTCATTATTATAGCTGATAGATTTTATGTTGTTGGTATTTGGATGACATCATCATATTGCATATTTCTTATTATGATTTATTAACTGCCTTTTTGAAAAAGGATTCACCCAAGACAGTATACAAAATCAAATTGGAGGTAGAAGAGAACACTCATAACAGATCTTAACGTCTCACAGGCAAATAAGAACATAAGACGGAAACTTTAAAACGAGCAGAGGCGCACCCATATATTTGCATATGTGGGCATGAGCCCTCCTGCGCTGGAATTTTAAATCTCCCGCCTAAGTGCATGCATATTATGTAAAATATGCCTAGCGCACATATGTATTTATTCATTTATTTCTTAAAACTTTTATACCACACTAAGGGGTAGATTTCATAAACTTGCGCAAACGCGTACTTTTGTTCACGCAACAGGCGCGAACAAGAGTATGCGGGATTTCAATAGATATGCGCGTAGCTGCGCGTATCCATTAAAATCCGGGGTTGGCGCAAGCAAGGCTGCCCAAAATCGGCAGCCTGCGCGCGCCGAGCCGCGCAGCCTGCCTCTGTTCCCTCTGAGGCTGCTCCGAAATTGGAGCGGCCTCGGAGGGAACTTTCCTTCCGCCTTCCCCCACCTTCCCCTACCTAACCCACCCCCCGGCCCTATCTAAACCCCCCCTACCTCTGTTGCGAAAGTTACGCCTGCTCGAAGCAGGCGTAACTTTGTGCGCGCCGGGCCGGCTGCCGCGTGCCATGTTCTGGTCCGGGGGCTGGTCCGGAGGCCGTGGCCACGCCCCCGGAACGCCCCCGGGCTGAAACCACACCCGCGGCGCCGCCCCGGATGATGCACCGCCCGCGTCACGCCCACCGACACGCCCCCCGATGATGTGCGGATCGCGACATGCCCCCGACACCTCCCCCCAGGAAAGCCCTGGGACTTACGCGTGTCCCGGGGCTTTGCGCACGCCGGAATCCTATGTAAAATAGGCTCGGCGCGCGCAGGGGCGTTTTAAAAGGGTTACGCGCGTACCTTATGGGGGCGGATTTTAAAAGCCCTGCTCGCGTAAATCCGCCCGAATTTACGCGAGCAGGGCCTTGTGCGCTGGCGCGCCTATTTTCCATAGGCCTGCCAGCGTGCGCAGAGCCCCCGGACTCGCGTAAGTCTTGAGGTTTTTTGTCGGGGGCGTGTCGGGGGCGGGGCCGATCGACGCAGCGTTTTGGGGGCAAGGCGTGGAGTTTTGGGGGCAGGCCCAGGGGCGTGGTTTTGGCCCGGGGCGGTCCGGGGGTGTGGCCGCGCCCTCCGGAACCGCCCCCGGGTCGTGTCTCGGCGCACCAGCGGCCCGCTGGCGCGCGTGGATTTACGTCTCCCTCCGGGAGGCGTAAATCCGTGGACAAAGGTAGGGGGGGGTTTAGATAGGGCCGGGGGGGTGGGTTAGGTAGAGGAAGGGAGGGGAAGGTGAGGGGAGGGCGAAAGAGAGTTCCCTCCGAGGCCGCTCCGATTTCGGAGCGGCCTCGGAGGGAACGGAGGAAGGCTGCGCGGCTTGGCGCGCGCCGGCTGCCCAAAATCGGCAGCCTTGCGCGCGCTGATCCTGGATTTTAGCAGATACGCGTGGCTACGTGCGTATCTACTAAAATCCAGCGCCTGGAGCGCGAACAAAAGTACGCGAACGCGCCGTTTTTAAAAATCTACCCCTATACACGTAACTCTTTTAAAATCTGGCCCTAAATGCTTTCACCAAGTCCTCTGGCAATTAGTGCACATAAAACCAGTATCAACAGGTAAAAGCTAGTACATAAATCTCAATACCAATATGAGTAAAAAACATTGACATAATTAGATTATAAATTGGTAAATTATGCCATGATTAGCGCACATACATGGGAATTAAAAACTCATACAAACAAATAAAAATAGCACGCTTATATGGACATTAGAATTGGTGTACAGAAGATAAACAATAAAAAACAGCAGCAAAAGGATTAGAACAGAAATATAGGCATAATAAAGTGAGACTTGGTACAGACAAAATAAGTAGTAGGAATGCAATAAGCAATGAAAATGATTATAAATAAATGTAATTTAATAATTTTAAATATATATAATTATAATACATTATGTCTACATCTGAACAAGAGTTTGGGTTTCAGACTAGGTTTGGGTTACCGGCTACCATCAGTCATGGCATATGTGGCAGGTCTCAAACAGGAAGTGTGTGGATTTCAGACAGTTGCATTTGCCATGCTTTCACATTTCTTGAAATGGAGGCAGTCCAAATAAAGTATATCTTTTCTGGGAGCAAGTTCCAGAGGGAAGAGCTGCTTTGTAGAGTGCCCACTGACAAATTTTGGAGCACTTTATTTTTTTTGGCAAGGGTGTGACTAGGGAGGCTCCTTGGTATGATCGTAAAGGTCTTAAGGGGTCATGAAGAAGGAGACTGCTCTTCAAATGACCTGGGCTGTTGCCTCAAGGGGCTGTGAAGGTAAGAGAAGGTATCATAGTCAGGCAGGCTGGATTCAGGTATTCCCCAACAGGAGCAGTGCAGGGTTCTATATGAGGTCCTGCTACCTCCCCTTGGGGTTTGGCCTGCAGATTCTGGTGGCCAGCAGGACTTTCCTGGAATAATACATGGCTGGATATGGTCAGAGCTGGCAGTGGTCAGGCAAGGCAAAGCTGAACAAGGCTAGGTGAAGCTGAAACATGGTAAGGCAAGGCAGGGTAAGACCAGAGCAAGGAGAGACAATCCTGGAACAGGATAACACACTTAGGCAGGCATAGGGTAAAACCGCACAGGTGGAAACAAAGTAAAACAAACAGGCAGGAACAGGGTAAAACATGCTAAGCTGTGACTGGGGTGCAAGGCAGAATTCAAACAAGCTGGAGGCCTAGATAAGACAAGGATCAGACAAGGAACACAGAGACTGGGTAGACCTCTGGGATGCCTAGGCAAGGCACAGGTGAGGAGAGCCACTGGCAGACCTACCGGAATAGGAGGGCCACTGAGAGACCTGCATGGAACAGGACTAACAAACAACAAAGAACACTGGAACAGACAGAACAATGCAAGAAGGCCTGGGGTCTAAAGAAAGGCTGGAAGAGTTTATAGTGTGGATAAACTCACTAGATGAGAGCCTTATGTTTGAATTCCATATGGATCAAAAGCAGATACCTTTTTTGGATATGTTAGTTTATAAAAGTGAAGGGAAATTGTATACTATGATTTATAGGAAGGATATTGATAAGAATACTACTTTGGACTTCACTAGTTTTCATCCAAAACGTTTGAAAGAAAACATTCCTATTGGCCAGTTCTTGAGGTTATGTCGATTATGTACAACTGTTAGTGATTTCAAGATTAAGGCACAGGAATTGTCTAGTTGTTTTTTGGCACTGGCTTAGAAATGAAAGGTCATTAGGAAAGTATATAAGCGTGCATTGTACGCCAATCAGGAGAACTTATTATTGACTGGGAATAGGGTTCCGTAAACCAGGTTGGTATGCACATTGCCTTTCTCTTATTTAGCAACTGACATTAAAGCTATTGTTTATCGGCATTGGTCAATTTAAAAAAATAATGATGTGTTTCAACATCCTCCCATTTTTGCATTTAAGAAGAACTGATCATTGCGGGACATGCTGACATCTAAAGTGAGGGAGGAGAATAGTAGTGTGGAACAAACAGGTCAATATAAATGTGGTAATTGTGTAGTGTGTCCACTTGTGTATGAGACTACCTCTGTTCAGGTTCCATCAACTGGTTGTAGTTATGATTTACCAGGTAGATTAGATTGTAATTCCAACCAAGTGATTTATTTGATTGTGTGCCCATGTAAACTATTTTATATTGGTCAGACTAAGCGATCCACCAAGATAAGAATAGTGGAACATTTGAGTAGTATTCGTAGAGAAAAGGAAAATGCACCTTTGGTGCAGCATTGGAAAAAGTTGAGACATAGAATACAAGATCTAAGGTTTTGTGTGTGGAATCGTGTACACTTGAAATGGGGAGGTAATGTTTCATTAATATTATTGCAGAAGGAACAGCGGTATATTTTCAACTGGGCACAGTTGAACTGGGGGGTTTAAATCAAGATGTGGAGTGCAGTGCATATATTTGATTAGATGATTCATGGGTTGTATTTCTTTAGAGTGGGGTTGGATGTGTGTGATCTAGTAAATATTGATCCAGTGAATATGGAATATTTTATGTGCATTCGCCAGTGTTTGTTTGTAAGTTCTTTGAGATGGGAAAGGCTAAGGATCTTGGGAGCTGTGGGGCTCCAAGCTCAAGATAGCAGGTTAAAACATTCTGGTGGATTGGAGTAATAAATATGGAATAGAAGCACAGTCCAGATGTATTCCACACATTAAGAAAGGTAGAAAGAAGGCAAAACGATTACTGGCATGGTTAAAAGGGGAGGTGAAACAAGCTATTTTAGCCAAAAGATCTTCATTCAAAAATTGGAAGAAGGATCCAACAGAAGAAAATAGGATAATGCATAAACATGGACAAATTAAATGTAAGACATTGATAAGACAGGCTAAGAGAGAATTTGAAAAGAAGTTGGCCGCAGAGGCAAAAACTCACAGTAAAAACTTTTTAAATATATCCGAAGCAGAAAGCCTGTGAGGGAGTCAATTGGACCGTTAGATGATCGAGGGATTAAAGGGGCACTTAGAGAAGATAAGGCCATCGCGGAAAGATTACAGTATTTTTTGCTCCATAAGACGCACTTTTTATCCCCCAAACGTGTAGGGGGGAAATGTATGTGCGTCTTATGGAGCGAATATAAAAAAAACCCTAAAAATCTAACAAACCCCCCCACCCTCCTGACTCCCCCAAGACCTACCAACTTAATTTACTACAACCTCCCACCCTCCTGACCCCTCCAAGACCTGCCAAAAGTCCCTGGTGGTCCAGCGGGAGTCCAGGAGCGGTCCGGGAGCGATCTGGGCTTGGGCCGTCGGCTGCCAGTAATCAAAATGGCGCCGACGGCCCTTTGCCCTTACTATGGCATTGGGTCTGATCAATGGCAGCGGTTGCCCCTGTGACATAGTAAGGACAAAGGGCCGTCGGCTGCCAGTAATCAAAATGGCACCAATGGCCCTTTGCCCTTACTATGTCACTGGGGCTGACCAATGGCAGCGGTAGCCCCAATGACATAGTAAGGGCAAAGGGCCGTCGGCGCCATTTTGATTACTGGCAGCCAACGGCCCAAGCCTAAGAGATCGCTCCCGGACTGCTCCCGGACCCCCGCTGGACCACCAGGGACTTTTGGCAGGTCTTGGAGGGGGGTCAGGAGGATGGGGGGTTGTTAATTAATTTAAAGGGTTGGGATGGGGGTTTTTTTTTTTGGGGGGGGGTTCCCAGAGAAAGAAAAGTTTTCTGATCTGGGGAGTGGACCGAAATGGCCCTCCGAAACAAAATGGGGAGAAAACAAAATGGGGAGAAAAAAAAAATTTATGCACTCCTCTAATTTGCTCCATAAGATGCACAGACACCCAGGGACAGAGCCGGTTTAGCACAAACAATTTTTTTTAAAATTTCCCCCCTCTGAATCCTAGGTGCGTCTTATGGTCAGGTGCGTCTTATGGAGCAAAAAATACAGTAAATGATTTCTTTGCTTCGGTATTTACTGAAGAGGATGTTGGGGAGGTACCCGTACTGGAGAAGGTTTTCATGGGTAATGATTCAGATGGACTGAATCAAATCACGGTGAACCTAGAAGATGTGGTAGAACTGATTGACAAACTGAAGAGTAGTAAATCACCTGGACCGGATGGTATAAACCCCAGAGTTCTGAAGGAACCTTACTAGGACACTCGGGAAAGCCAATAGCGGCAGTAGCCCATGTGACATAGTAAGGGCGAGGGCCCGTCGACGCCATTTTCTGAACTGGCAACCGGCGCACCTTCGCCCTTACTATCTGAGCAAGACGACCGCTCCCATTGCTCCACCTCGAGGGCCCGGCGCCAATACTTCCATGCCGGAACGAACGCCCGCTCCACCGACTACCATTTTTGAAAGGTATCGTCGGGCCTGCGGGGGGGGGGGGGGGGGGAGGGGGCGTGGGGATGTTCATGTTCAGAGGGGGGGGGGCCCAGGGGGCAGTTCCGAGATTCTGCAACTCTTGTGGGTTAGTCTATTTCACCGGCCTGGGGGGGGGGGGGGGGAAGGGAGGGGGGGAGGCTTATATAAAAACAAGGTTTCTGTGGGGATTACTTTGGGGTGCAAAGGGGGAGGGCACATACAAACACATACTCAAAATGTGCACCATCTCCGAAAGGTTACAAAACAGCTCTCACCAGGTGGGGAGTCACTGAGGTGACAGTGAGGGGAGGAAGAATGAGGAGGGAGGTAACTGTCAGGGGAGGAAGAATGAGGGGAGAGGTGAGTGTGAGGGGACAGAATTGGAGTGGGGACAGGGGAGGGAAGCGGGGGGGGGGAGTGACCAAGGGGGAGGAGGATGAGTGACTGAGGTAAATGAGCAAGGGGAAGGGGCAGGGAGGGCAAAGAATCTGACTCGGCCACTGCAACGCGTGGCAGGGGTCCGCTAGTACTTCTACGAAAATGCCTTGCTATTTACCTGCACCTCTCTATCAGGTTTTCAGGAATGAATTCCCATTGTCATTGGGCCCCAGCTCCAGGTCATCCCTCACTGCCAGGTGTAGCAAGTGTGCAAAGCAATGGAAACCCTGAAAGTCTCCACCTTCTATTGCCTTTACTATATTTGCCCCACGGTCTGCCACAAACAAACTTGCCTGGACTCCTACCTCACTGGTCTGGCTGCCAGTATCTTTCTTATGGCAGCAAAGCCCATCTGCACCCTGATGCTTCATCCCCCCTAAAACTGCTGCCGGCCCCTTCCTCAGACAGGTCCCACCAGTGTGCTGTCAGGGACAGGTAAGCGTGCATAGTCTTTGCTGGTTCGGATACCACTGGTAAAATGCACGCTACTCCTCTCTGCCTTGGCCAGCTGTGCCTGCATGCAACTATGGCACTGGTTGTACAGGGTGGGAACGATCTTCATGCTAAAGTTTGGAGGTCATTTTGTAATTGGGGGCTAACATATGCAACAGATTCTTAAACCTCTTTCTCCACTACCTACAAGGGCTAGTCATTAAGGGCAGTCATTTCCCTGATGCTTCCCATTACTACTTTCGATGCTTCCTGTCACTTGCCCCGGAATAGTGTTATGGATTACCACCCCATTTCTTCTGTAGAGGGTTGCCACTTTGGATGCATCTGTTCAAAGGGGCCTTAGCATCTACTTGGAAAAATGTCTTCCCCTTTTTAACCTCGGTACTCTGACTTTTACTTGGAGTTGCAGAAGAGGTCACAGGTCTAGTACTGCCACCCTCCCCTGATGCCAATGCTAGTGGGTGCTGCTTCTGTAGGTGATGCTGGATACCACCATTTGTGAGCTGCCCCACCTGCTTCCCTAGACTGATATATTTCCTGCAGTGAATACACTGAGAAAAATGTAGTTATTCTCTCAATTTACAGTGCTTTTAGATCAGGGATTTCTTCCGTGGAGGCTGATGCTAGTTGAGATAGAGGGTAGACACCTGAGGGAAAAATGCCAGAGGCATCACTCACACTCTGTCTGAACTGCCTGCTCTTCCTGGGGTTGATCTCAACATCATCAGTATCATCTCTCTCCCCATCACCGAACTGTACACTTAGATGCAACTGACTAAACTTCCCAAATTCTGTTCAGCTACTAGCTCTTCAATATTTTCTGATTCGGAGAAACCCTGCCAAAGCTGCCAACCCTGACAAAATCCACGCCTCTCTCTTTTCCAGACATGACAGAATTTTCTGAAGTGCCCTGCCTACTGGGGGCTTGGATATTAAAAATGAATTTATTGATACTGTAACTGTACCCCAAATCACAGTACCACTCACTATATAAAGAACTGTGTAAAACACACACGGAGATAGACACATATACAATGTATGTGTGCCATGCTATTTGCAGTAGTGTTGATTAGAGATGTGCATTCGTTTAAAATGAAAGTGCAAAACTTGACGACTAATACTAATTTGTTTCATTCAGGGATGCTCCCGATTTGGTTTGGGGGGCCTCCCCGAATGAAACGAACCTTATTCATTCATTTCATTTTAAACAAATGCATCGGACCTAGGTCTAAAGCTGGGGCCTTGCCTAGGACATAGGCCATGGTGCCTACTTAAGGCCTTGGTCTATGTCCTAGGCAAGCCCTGGCTTCAGGCCTAGGCTGAAGTGTCGACATTGTGCTTGGGACAAGGCCAAGGCCCAAAGCATGGATCACAGCCTAAGCCCAAGCGTGATGCCAGGGTCTCGGCAGAAGCAAGGGCAAATGCCTTTGCCTTGGCCAAGAACTCTGAAAATTAAATGGAAAAAATAACTTACCCGATCCGTCAGGTATCCATCGAAGACTGTGTCCCAATGCTGGGGCCTTGGCTTGGACCCAGGCCCAATGCTACGAACCGATCCCAAGGACAGAGAACCAACACTGGGACCTCGGCCTAAGCTGGAGCCCAAGCCCAGGCTTGTTGCTGCGACCTGACCCGGAGACCGGGTCCTGGTGCATGGGCCTCAACCTAGGCCCGAGCCCAAGCCCAGACTCGATACCACAAATGAACCAACTCAGAGGCTGGGTCCCAGGGACTAGGCCAGGACCCAGGCCCGACACCAGGGCCTTAGCCAGCATGCTGGCTCCTGCTGGCTCCTGCTTTGGCCCAGGGTCAGGCCCTGGCCTGGGAGCTCCTCTTCTGTCCTCTTTGGCTCTTCAATACCAAATGATGGCAGCCGCTGGGGTTGCACCGGAGTTAACTCCAGGTCAGATCATGTTGTCAGACTTGGACCCGGACCAAAGTCCCTGCACTGGGACCCAGTCTCTGGGTCAGGTTGCAGTGTTGGGCCTGTGCTCAGGCTCCAGCCTAGGCTGAGGCCCAGGTGCCAGGACATCAGCCTTGAGTCGGCCGAGGCTGCAGCAACCTACTGTGTTCTCAGCCTACGCATGTCCAAGGCTTTGGCCTAGGCCTTTCCTGTGGATCCCCACCGGACTGGGTAAGTGGGGGCCAGGGGGGAATCCTGACCTCGGCATTTTTCCAGGAAGGAGGGAGGCCTAGTTTTTTATTTGTGGCTGTTTTTTAGGGATATTTTTTTTACTGTTTAATTTGGGTTTTTTTCACATGAATCAAATGAATCAAGCAATCCAAGAATCAAAATTTGTCGGGAAAAAATCTTCCGAAAACAAAACGAAAAACCAAAACTAATTTTTCTCCCTGGACATCCCTAGTGCTGACTGACTGTACACACTTTAAAAACTGTAAACATTAACAGACGAAAAATTCTAACAGTCGGATAAAACTCTTCTCTTCAGTTTCTTAGTGTTCTGTGCTCACCTCACTGTCCAATTACAAAAAAAAATCACTAGCATTGTCACAATTGCAATGTCAACATTGTCTTCTACCCTGACTCTTCGCAAGTGAAGAGAAAAATCAAAATCAGCAGTAGTGCACTGCCTCTGTCTTCCTGGTACAGTGAGTGAGACCACTGAAGCAGAAAGATCAGAAGCAGCATTTCATCAGTACCAAATCTAAAAGTTGAGTTTTTTTAAACTCTCAGAGAGCTTCTTCTAGCACATCCTTCTCTGCGAAAAGCTAAAAAGGAAATACGGGTTCGTTTTTGTACATCCTTGGACTTTTCAATGGGAGGACATCAGTTTTACTTGAATCAGATAGCAGTATAACAATGATGCTGCACCATGATTTATCTTCTGACTAGTCTCCTTGCCAACTTGTCCTGCCTTGGCTCTGACAAGGCTCTGACAAGGCGGTGAGGCCTCACAGGCAAGAGGTGGTTGCTATAGTTACCAGTTGTTTTGTTTTGCTCAGTAGTACACAGCTGTAGACTTCAATGGGTCATGAAAAGGAATGGGAACATATACAAACGGGACAAAGAATATTTGTTTCTTTTGTGGGACCCCTCCATTCATTTCTGAGGGGAAAGCACCACAAATGAAATTATTATGGGCCCATTCATTATATTTTGCCCATTTGTTTCAAACAAATGGACATCCTTATCAAATGCTGCTGAGAAATTTAGTAGCTCCAGAAGCGAGGCAAGAGGCCTGTCACAGTTTCTGTGGAGGTCATTTAGCAGGGAAAGACTTTTTATCTGTTCCATATCCAGATCTAACTAGTTTCTCTGATCCAGCCAGTCACTGAGTTTAATGCATGCTACCCATTCCACCAGTTTTCCTAAACAAGGGATGTTAAATACTGGGTAGTAGTTCTCCAGCTTATCCTGATCAAGATTGAATTAATAGGGGATGTACTGTAGCCCTTTTCAGAGCTGTTGGCAGCAGACCCCCTGAGAATGAGTTTCCGATTTTAGTGACCCATTTTATGAGGCTCCTACATTCTCACTTCCCTAGTTTTGATGGGCAAGCATCAAAGGATCAAGAGATCGGTTGCAGGCCCCTTAGTGTATTTCTAAGATCTTCCTTTACAGGAATGAATGAGTGCCACACACATCTAGGCGGGGTGGGGGGGGGGAGGGGTCAGGTTGAAAATGTCCTGGTTTGCCCTGGGAGGGTTCAGTAGGTTTTTCTGAAATGGCTGGTGCAGATCCTCAATTTTGTTGGAGACAAAGGAGGCAAAGCTATCACAGGTTAGTTTAGGTCGAGCAGTCTGATTCTGTTGAAGAGATAGCTATAGCAGGCTATTGACTATTTTGAATAACTGCTTGGTTGAGTTAGCAGACTGTTCATTGAGAAAATATTGCTTTTTTGCTGCTGTTGTAGCTTGTTGATAAGAAACCATGTGTGCTCTACATTTCAGCTTGACCTCCTCTAGGCAAGACTTGCACCATTTCCTTTCTAATTTATGCTCTAAGCAGTTAAGGGTCCCCGAGAGAAATACCAAGTCTAATATGTGACCCTTCTCATGTGTGGGTAATTTAATTGCCTGCGTGAATCCTAGCATTATCATGATAGTGAGAAAGTCTGCAGTACTGGGAGTTGGCGTGTCTATATATAGCTATCAATGATTCTTAAGTGGGAAACAATGCTTTTTATTCCATGTATAATATATGTAATGAATATTATGTAAAAGAAATAAAAAATTGATTTGGTCTCTGAATAAACATACAGTCTTATGTAAAATATTTTTTGACTTTATAAAAATCTAGTACAGCACTGCATATATCTAGTGACACTATAGAATGGGGGTAGATTTTAAAAGCTTGTGCGCTACCCGGCGTGCACACATGTTTGCCCGATTTTATAACTTGCGCACGCAGGCGCACGCAAGTTATAAAATCGGGGGTCGATTCGCACAAGGGGGTGCACAATTGTGCACCTTGCGCCCGCCAAGCCCACGTCGAGCCCGCACCGAGCCGCACAGCCTTCCCCCGTTCCCTATCCCCCACCCCACCTTCCCTTCCTTTCCCCTACCTCTCCAACCCTTTCCCCTTACCTTTTCCTTTTGGTTTGTTTTGTTGCAAAACTTACTTCAGCCCTGGGTCTGAAGTAAGTTGCGCGATCCCCGGCACAGCGGCAAATATGGCCGCTGTGCCGGGAGCCTGACCCTGCCCTCGCCCCACTCCTGGACCACCCCTCCCCATCCCGCCCCCTCCCCACCCCTTTAGTAAAGCCCCAGGACTTACACGCGTCCCGGGGCTTTATGCACGTCGCCTTGCCTTTTTAAAATAGGCCCGGCGCGCGTAAGGCCAGTCACTCGCTTAACCCTTTTAAAATCTGGCCCATGATGATTAGTAGTGACAATAGTCTTCAGGTATGTTTTTGTTATTTCTGACAGTAGTTTGGATCACTGCTTTTAAATAGCCTTATCAGGAAGCATAACTTTTTCAAAGGAAAGAATGCTCTACAACAAGAGATCACAGTTTGATGATCCAGGGGAGTAGACTGAGGAGAAACATCAGCAAACATTTTCTTGCTGAAAGAGTAGTGGATACATGGAATGGCTTCACAGTGAATAAGGTAGGGACAAAAACATTAACTGGATTCAAGAAAGCATGGGAGACGCACAGAAGATCCCTACTTGTGAAGAACTGAGGGGAAAGTCAGAGATCAATTGGGGTCCATAGAATTCTACCAGGAATTAAATTGGGCAGAACTAGATGGGTCTAATGGTCCTGATCTGCACTCAAATATTTTTTATGTTACATGTGTAATCCCTGGCTGGAATAGAACCCTGATGCTGACCCCAAAGGCACATAGAAATGAAATAGACCTTATCTGCAACCAGTGCTCCATGGATAGCGTTTACTTCTGAGGTCCAAGGCTCCCTGTGGTGGAAAGCATAGCTTCAAAGCCCATTTGCATTAACCAAATGACACAACTCTTTTCCCAGTCTCTGTAGACAGCACTGATAATCTCCACAGTCTATAGCAGCAATAATCACACCAAGAAGCAATGTGGTTTCAAACTTCTTTACTGATAGTTAATAAATTGAATGAAGATTCTTTACAGCACTTAAGATTTTAAATGAAGTTGATGAACAACTATGAGGAAGAAAGATGACTTAACTTGTGACCTTACTCTTCTAGTAAAGGCTTTAGGGTGAATTTTAAGAGTTGCTCATCTAAGAAGGCCCATATACGCGAGAATATGAGCCAAGTGCGAGCAACTCTTATTTTAAAACTGGAAAATTCTGTCTGTATATGATCACGCACTAGATTACATGAAATAAGGGACTGCTATGAGGCAGGTTAGGGGGGTTCTGGGGCAGGGCCAACATTAAAGCACATAAATCCCGATTTTAAATCTGGTGAATGCATCGCAGGCCAGGCTGTTACCCACACATATTTACTTCTGCTCTTTATCAGGTGTAAGTTTGAAAAAATCTCATTATTGCCAAAAACTGACTGGGTGAAGGGTCTGGGTAAACTGGGAGAATGCAGGATGAAGAACTAGAGTGACCTGGAGCTAGACAAGCTGCTGGACTAAGGGGTCTAGGTGGTTATTTCCTTCTCGCGGGCATTTTTTAAAAATGTGCTCACAGACATGTCCAATGGAGAGATACGCAAATAACATTTCCTCACATAACCACTTAAAATTAGGGGCCCACAAACACATGTTAGTTGTATCTTACGTTATATGTGTGCACTTGTGTGGATGATTTCAAATTCCAGTGTATGTGTGTGCATGTGCATGCTCGTTTTAAAGTTCCCATCCCTAAATTTATGAATGCCAGTTCCTTAACATTTTATCTCCTTCTCCATTTCAGTTACTCAGACTGAAGAAAGTGTACTCCTTCTTCCAACTCCCCAATTTATCTAAATCTTCTCCCCACTATAGAATGGGTAGAATTTAGTCCCAAATTACTAATCAGAGTGCAGCAAGTCTCAGCTCTCATACCTCTCCTGCAGTCTTCTTAAATATCTTAGATCTCCTTCTTAAAGAACCAGTAGGCACTCTCCTCTTAATTCTTGAACAATATCTTCAACTTCGTCCTGCTGGTAATGGACAGGAATCCATTTCTCTCTGATGAAACCTCCACTCCTCAGGCTCTTCCTAAGTGAAAGACACCTCTTCCCCCCAATGATTTGAAAACTGAGTCTCTGATACCAAAGGGCCCCCAGTTCCAAGAGGAACAAAACTAAACTTTGACCCTAAAGGGCAAAAAACAAAGCAAGAGGCAGGCAGGGTGGAAGAAATTCTCTGAAACTGAGAGGTCAGTGGATGAGGAAAAACAATTCAAACATGAAATTCCTCTGCATCGGGCCACTGACTGAGGTATCCGCTGGAGGTGAGATAGAGAGATGCAGAATCTTCCCTATCTCTTCATCTAACCTTATGCAGGGACTCCCCAAATCCTCTGTGAAGGGGCACCAAGGCTCTCACAGGGAAGGTTTCCAAAAAGTGGATCACAAAGAGTTAATAAGCCAAACTAGGTCAGACAAAAGACTTATCCCAAAAAGGTAAGTTGGAAAAATCCTCTGAACTGAATTTATACAAATTATTAACAGGAGGATTTCAGCAAAGCTTTTGATACAGTCCCACACAGGAGACTGCTGAATAAAATGAGAAGTTTAGGAGTGAGTGCCGAGGTGGTGGCCTGGATTGCAAACTAGTTGACGGACAGAAGACAATCTGTGTGGATAAAGGTGAACCGGTAGATATAGTATACTTGGATTTTCAGAAGGCGTTTGACAAAGTTCCTCATGAGAGGCTTCTATGAAAAGTAAAAAGTCATGGGATAGGTGGTGATGTCCTTTCATGGATTGCAAACTGGCTAAAAGACAGGAAACAGAGAGTAGGATTAAATGGGCAATTTTCTCAGTGGAAGGGAGTGGATAGTGGAGTGCCTCAGGGATCTGTGTTGGGACCCTTACTTTTCAATATATTTATAAATGATCTGGAAAGAAATACAACGAGTGAGATAATCAAATTTGCAGATGACACAAAATTGTTCAGAGTAGTTAAATCACAAGCAGATTGTGATAAATTGCAGGAAGACCTTGTGAGACTGGAAAATTGGGCATCCAAATGGCAGATGAAATTTAATGTGGATAAGTGCAAGGTGATGCATATAGGGAAAAATAACCCATGCTATAATTACACAATGTTGGGTTCCATATTAGGTGCTACAACCCAAGAAAGAGATCTAGGTGTCATAGTGGATAACACATTGAAATCGTCGGTTCAGTGTGCTGCGGCAGTCAAAAAAGCAAACAGAATTATTAGAAAGGGAATGGTGAATAAAACAGAAAATGTCATAATGCCTCTGTATCGCTCCATGGTGAGACCGCACCTTGAATACCGTGTACAATTCTGGTCGCCGCATCTCAAAAAAGATATAATTGCGATGGAGAAGGTACAGAGAAGGGCTACCAGAATGATAAGGGGAATGGAACAACTTCCCTACGAGGAAAGACTAAAGAGGTTAGGACTTTTCAGCTTGGAGAAGAGACGACTGAGGGGGGATATGATAGAGGTGTTTAAAATCATGAGAGGTCTAGAACGGGTAGATGTGAATCGGTTGTTTACTCTTTCGGATAGTAGAAAGACTAGGGGGCATTCCATGAAGTTAGCATGAGGCACATTTAAAACTAATCGGAGAAAGTTCTTTTTTACTCAACGCACAATTAAACTCTGGAATTTGTTACCAGAGGATGTGGTTAGTGCAGTTAGTATAGCTGTGTTTAAAAAAGGATTGGATAAGTTCTTGGAGGAGAAGTCCATTACCTGCTATTAAGTTCACTTAGGGGTGGATTTTAAATGCCCTGCGCGCGTAAATCTGGCTGGATTTACGCGCGCAGGGCCCTTGCGCGCCGGCGTGCCTATTTTGCATAGGCCGCCAGCATGCGCAGAGCCCCGGGACACGCGTAAGTCCTGGGGCTTTGTAAAAGGGGCGTGTCGGGGGCGTTCCCGAAACGACGCAGCGTTTCGGGGGCGGGCCCCGGCGTTTCGGGGGCAGGCCCGGGGGCGTGGTCGAGGCCTCCGGACCAGCCCCCGGGTCGGGTGACAGCGTGCCAGCAGCCCTCTGGCATGCGCAGATTTACGTCTGCTTTTAGCAGGAGTAAATCTGCCAACTAAGGTAAGGGGGGGGGGGTTTAGATAGGGCCGGGGGGGGTGGGTTAGGTAGGGGAAGGGAGGGGAAGGTGGGGGGAGGGCGAAGGAAAGTTCCCTCCGAGGCCGCTCCGAAATCGGAGCAGCCTCGGAGGGAACAGGCAGCGCATGCTGGGCTCGGCGCGCGCAGGTTGCACAAATGTGCACCCCCTTGCGCGCGCCGACCCCGGATTTTATACGCTACGAGCGTATCTTATAAAATCCGGCGTACTTTTGTTCGCGTCTGGTGCGCGAACAAAAGTACGCGATCGCGCAAGTTTTTAAAATCTACCCCTTAGAGAATAGCCACTGCCATTAGCAATGGTAACATGGAATAGACTTAGTTTTTGGGTACTTGCCAGGTTCTTATGGCCTGGATTGGCCACTGTTGGAAACAGGATGCTGGGCTTAATGGACCCTTGGTCTGACCCAGTATGGCATGTTCTTATGTTCTTATGGTAATTGGAACTCTCTCTGAAGAGAGAGCGGTTTTAAACGGAGTGCTGCAAGGATCGGTGTTAGGACCGGTCCTGTCCAATATCGATGTGAGCGACATTGCGGACAGGATAGAAGGTAAGATTTGTCTTTTTCCCCAGGTAAACCAATGCAACTGGACTGGTGGGCAGTGTTGGCCTGTGGGGGGGGGGGGGGGGGGGGGGGGCATCTCCTTCCACTGCCTCCCAGTCAATCATTGGAGTCCACACTTTCCTGGGCGACCGAACTCCACCTTTGTGGACTGCCACTGGGATCCCCTTGGTCAGGATAGGGGTGGGGGGGGGGGGGGGGGGGGGGGGGGGGGAATAGACCATTTGATCTCTGCCACTATCTTTCAGTTCCAACAAGGGTTATAGCTGTTTTGTATTCAGTGGGTTTGGCTCTCTACAGTCAGTGATTTTTCACTCCTTTAAGCTCATGGCCACTCATGTGCTATTACACCACCTGGATAAATTACATTCACTCAGCATGGCTTCTATTTTATCTATTGTCTCACCCAGTATAGATAACCTTACAACCAAGAAGGCTGGGAATCAGCCAGGCTCACAGACAGAAACAAACTACACATTCCTCTGAGCCTATACTGTCTGGTCAACTAACCTGTCTAGGAACTTCATACCCAACGTGTCTAAATACCACTTTAGTTGGGGTGAAAATCTGTCTGCCTCCCAGAACTGTCTTCCAGCACATTTCTCTTACAAATCCCTTCCCCAGTTATAGTTCTATAATTTAGATGTGTGTGTGTGTGTGTGTATGTGTAGGGGATGGGTGTAGGGGTTCACTGTTAATAACATTCTGACCGATTCAGTACGGTGTGCTCAGGTCGAGCGCACCGTTTGCCCCCGTTTGGACACACGTTTTTGACACAGTAAGGGGTAATAGCACGTGGAAAACGCGTGTCCAACCCCTCCCCCCCCCGAAATTAATAGCGCGCTCAGCGTGCAAATGCATGTTGATGAGCCTATTAGTTCCACTCGATACAGAAAGTAAAATATGTAGCCAAGCCGCACATTTTACTCTCAGAAATTAACTCCTTCCAAAGGCAGGAGATAATTTCAGCCGGCACCTGGAAAATGTACAGAAAAGCAGAAAAAACTGCTTTTCTGTACACCCTCCGACTTAATATCATAGTGATACTAAGTCGGAGGCCCCAAAAATTAAAAAACAATCTTTAAAAAAATTATAATAATCTGCCCGCGGCCCGTGGGTTGGAAAACGGACGCTCAGTTTTGCCGGCGTCTGTGATCCAAACCCGTGGCTGTCAGCGGGTTCGACAACCGATGCCAGTAAAATGAAGCATCTGCTGTCAAACCCGCTGACAGCCGCCGCTTCCGCCAATAAGGAGGCGCTAGGGACACTAGCTTTTCTGTACATGTTCCAGGTGCCGGCTGAAATTATCTCCTGCCTTTGGAAGGAGTTAATTTCTGAGAGTAAAATGTGCGGCTTGGCTACATATTTTACTTTCTGTATCGAGTGGAACTAACTAATAGCGCGGGCCCTCATTTGCATACTGAATCGCGCGCCCAGGAGAGTGGCCTGGGCGCGCGTTGGGAGAGCAGGCGCTCGCCTCGGAGCGCCAGCTCTCCCGCGCGGTTTACTGAATCGGCCTGAAAGTACTTTTAATATTGAGTGTTGTTCAAAAGAAGCAGTCCACATCTTCTGCATTAATTGGTTTAACACACCACAACCATTAACTCAGGCCCCTGACATGGTCCGGGTTTCACCTGGAGCTGCATCGAGAGGGACAGAAATGACCAGTAAAGGGCCCTTTTGCAGTTTCTGGCATATAAGCTAGAATTCAAACAGATCCCAAAATGGGTAACTACAGCACCAGAAGGATAAAAACAAAAGGGTGGACATTAGGGATGTGTTGGTAAAAAAAAAATGTTTTGTTTTTTAATTTCTTTATTGGTGTGTTTTTTTTCACAAATTTTGTTTCATTTAATGTTTATTTCATTTTCTTTAGTTTACAAAAACAAAATAAATACCCCCCCCCCCTCCAAAAAAAAACATTAAAAAAAAGAAATGGGACCTCCCGAGGCCTCCTAACCCCACCACCTATTCCTTCTACCCAGAAAAATGTCAGGGCCAGGATCTGCCCCCGCCTCCACTTACCAGAACCAGTGGGAATCTGCCTAAAAGGCCTAGGCCGAAGTCTTGGACTTGCGTAGACTGAGGCTTTAACCTAGGCCAGAGTTTGAGCCCAGGCCTGATGCCATGATCTGACCCAGAGGCCAGGTCCCGGGGGCTAGACCTGGACCCAGACCTGATGCTGTGACCCGACCCGGCACATTCACCACAGTGGACGCCATCATTTGGCATTGAAGAGCTGAAGAGGACAGAAGAGGAGATCCCAGGCCTGGGCCTGACCTCGACTGAGGCTCAGGGATCGGGACCTAGCCTTTGGGTCAGATCTGGGTCCAGGCGTAGGCCCTGATGCTGGGACCCGGCCTATGGGTTGGGTTGCAGCATTTGACCTGGGCTTGGGCTCCGTACTAAGCCAAGAACCAAGCACCGGCCCTGAGTTCAGGCCGAGGACCAGGCAAGAGGACCTGGCCTCCGGGTTGAATTGCAATGTTGGGCCTAGGTCTGGGCTGAGGCCCTGGTGCTGCGACCTGCCTTCTGTGTTGGGATGCAGTTTCAGGCCTTGGCCTGGACTCCCTCCTTGGTCTAGGCCAAGACCCTGGCATTAGGACCTGGCTTGCGGGTTGGTTTGCGGCATCGGGCCAGGGTCTGGGCCAGCGTCAGGAGCCAGCCTTCAGGTCGGGTTGCAGCTCAGGCTCCATACTAGGCCAAGGCTCCAGCATTGAGACCTGGCCTTCAAAGGATACCCGACAGATCAGGTAAGTATTTTTTCTTGTTTAATTTTCATGGGTCTTGGCAGAGGCACCTGCATCGGCCCATGCCTCCGCCAAGATCCCGGCATTGCACTCGACCCTAGACTGCGATCCCAGCTTTGGTGCTCGGCCTAGGCCCAAGTGCAACAACAGTGCCTTGGCCTAGTCCCAAAGCCAGGGCCTCACCTAGGACTTAGGCCCGTGACCCCTGCTTTGGGCCTTGGTCTATGTCCTAGGTGAGGCCCCATCTAGAACCGATGCATTTATTTAAAATGAAACAAATGAATAAGGATTGTTTCATTTGGGGGGTGGGGGAGAGGCCCTGATTTGGTTCGGGGTTCCCCTGAATGAAATGAATTAGCCTTATTTGTTGTATTTTGCACTTTCATTTTAAACAAATGCACATCTCTAATTTCTGTTTGCATTAATGGATTGGCAAGAGCCGCTACTCAAATCACATAGTAGTATCATACATTGTCACATACCAGTCTGATGGTCACATTACCAGCTATAGAGCATACTCAGTGTTCATATCCTATTTCTTTCCTATATAACTTTGTAAATTGTAACTTTGACTTATTCCTACCTATTGTTTATCTTTCGCTCACTTGAATTTGTTACTCCTTTTTTATACCCTTGTTAAATGTAAACTGATCCGATATGGTTATTCACTATGAAGGTCGGTTAAAAAACTGTTAAATAAATAAATAAATATATTGAGGACCTCAAGATGAAGGCCTGGTGTCTGTGCTTCCGGAAGAAGAGGTGGCTTGATTGGCTGGGTTATCAGTGGGATGGGGCTGGGGGTAAGTACATCTTCAAGCCTAGTGGGCACTGTCCCCATAAAAAGAAAATGTATCTGTACCTATGACTGGACATCTTCATTTTCACACACACACACACTTTTGTTTTAAGGTCCTAATGAAGAGTGTGAAATAGTGGAGGAAGGAGAGGAGGAAGCACCAGCTCCAACCCCCACACAAGCAGCAGCCACTGCTGCGGGGTAGCAGGAATATCTTCCCCCACCCTGGTCACCACCAAGGGAGGAAGCGGCGGAGATGGAGCCATCCCTCACAGATGAGATGCACCCTGGGCCTACAGATGGTCCAGACCTCTTTCCTATTCCCGTAGGGCGTGATCCCTGATTTTCCCAGAGAGGTAGGGATACAGAGACTCAAGCGGCCAGCCTTTGCCAGCTGACATAGGCATGCATGGCCCTCTGCTTTAGGGATGTGAATCGGGCTTCTGACGATTGAAAATATCATACGATATTTTCAAAATCATCAGAAATCGGGGGCTCGCCGAAATCGATAGGAAAACCCCACGAAATTGTTCGTGGGGGTTCTCTTATCGTTTTGGGGGAGGGCGGGAAAAACGGCACACAAAAATAACCCCTAAACCCACCCGACCCTTTAAAACTAATCCCTTAGCTTCCCCCACCCTCCCGACCCCCCCCCAAAACTCTTTACAGGTACCTGGTGGGCTAGTGGGGGTCCCGGGAGCGATCTCTCACTCCCGGGCCGTCGGCTGCCACTAATCAAAATGGCGCCGATGGCCCTTTGCTCTTACCATGTAACAGGGTATCCGTGCCATTGGCCGGCCCCTGTCACATGGAGGGAGCACTGGATGGCCGGCGCCATCTTTAAAAATGGTGCGGGCCTGGAGGTTGATGGAAATTACATTTCCATCAACCTCCAGGTCTGAAGCAAACTCTCAGGATTACCTTCAAGCAGGTCACTCTGTTAGACCTTAGCATTTACGATACATGGTAGAGGGAGGGGTGGAGTGTGTGAATGCCTTCAGCTGGGAGCTCGGGTACTTGAGTCAGACAAAAGCACAGGAGCCTGCATGTCCTACTTTTCAAAGATGCTGTGGGATATCCGTGCCATTGGCCGGCCCCTGTCACATGGTAAGGGCAAAGGGCCATCGGCGCCAATTTTATTAGTGGCAGCCGATGGCCCGAGAGTGGGAGATCACTCCCCGCGCCCCCACTGGACAACCAGGTAATTTTAAAAGGTTTGGGGGGGGGGGGGGGGTCGGGAGGGTGGGGAGGCTAAGGGGGTCAATTTAAAGGGTCAGGTGGGGTTTTTTTTAATCGGGCCATCGGCGCCATTTTTTTAGTGGCAGCCAAAATGGCGCCCATGGCCCGAGAGCGGGAGATCACGACAGGACCCCCCCACTGGACCATCAGGTAATTTAAAACATTTTGGGGGGGTTCAGGAGGGTAGGAAATTCGTTTTAAATCAATTTTAAATCGATTTTTTTAAATCCTCAAAAAACGATTCACATCCCTACTAAGTAATGTGCATAACAATGCGGTGTATTTTCATTTTATATGCACATAAGATGCACATAAGATGTATAAGTTTAATGGAACACAGTCAACATGGATTTACCCAAGGCAAGTCTTGCCTCACAAATCTGCTTCATTTTTTTGAAGGGGTTAATAAACATGTGGATAAAGGTGAACCGGTAGATGTACTGTATTTGGATTTTCGGAAGGCGTTTGACAAAGTCCCTCATGAGAGGCTTCTAAGAAAACTAAAAAGTCATGGGATAGGAGGCGATGTCCTTTCGTGGATTACAAACTGATTAAAAGACAGGAAACAGAGAGTAGGATTAAATGGTCAATTTTCTCAGTAGAAAAGGGTAAACAGTGGAGTGCCTCAGGAATCTGTACTTGGACCGGTGCTTTTCAATATATATATATAAATGATCTGGAAAGGAATACGATGAATGAGGTTATCAAATTTGCGGATGATACAAAATTATTCACAGTAGTTAAATCACAAGTGGATTGTGATACATTACAGGAGGACCTTGCAAGACTGGAAGATTGGGCATCCAAATGGCAGATGAAATTTAATGTGGACAAGTGCAAGGTGTTGCATATAGGGAAAAATAACCCTTGCTGTAGTTACATGATGTTAGGTTCCATATTAGGAGCTACCACCCAGGAAAAAGATCTAGGCATCATAGTGGATAATACTTTAAAATCTTCGGCTCAGTGTGCTGTAGCAGTCAAAAAAGCAAATAGAATGTTAGGAATTATTAGGAAGGGAATGGTTAATAAAACGGAAAATGTCATAATGCCTCTGTATCGCTCCATGGTGAGACCGCACCTGGAATACTGTGTACAATTCTGGTCGCCGCATCTCAAAAAAGATATAATTGCGATGGAGAAGGTACAGAGAAGGGCAACCAAAATGATAAAGGGGATGGAACAGCCCCCCTATGAGGAAAGGCTGAAGAGGTTAGGACTGTTCAGCTTGGAGAAGAAACGGCTGAGGGGGGATAAGACAGAGGTCTTTAAGATCATGAGAGGTCTTGAACGAGTAGATGTGACTCGGTTATTTACACTTTCGAATAATAGGACTAGGGGGCATTCTATGAAGTTAGCAAGTAGCACATTTAAGACTAATTGGAGAAAATTCTTTTTCACTCAACGCACAATAAAGCTCTGGAATTTGTTGCCAGAGTTTGTTGTTAGTGTAGCTGGGTTCAAAAAAAGGTTTGGATAAGTTCTTGGAGGAGAAGCCCATTAACGGCTATTAATCAAATTTACTTAGGGAATAGCCACTGCTATTAATTGCATCAGTGGCATGGGATTTTCTTAGTGATTGGGTAATTGCCAGGTTCTTGTGGCCTGGTTTGGCCTCTGTTGGAAACGGGATGCTGGGCTTGATGGACCCTTGATCTGACCCAGCATGGCAATTTCTTATGTTCTTATGTGTGAATATGCATGTGATATATGGTCCGGTGCACTTATCTGTATGTGCACTATGTGCATGCGACCTTAAAAGGAAGGAGTTTGGTTCATCTTTCTTTCACCATGTCTCAGGGCCAGCGAGGACACATGCGTAAGCCTAATTTTCTGCCCGGGGAGATTGACCTTGTAAAAGAAGTGATGAAGGCTTATAGTGTTCTCTATGGCAAGAGGGCAAGACTCTTTGTCTTTAGTCTTACCTGGTGCCTTCCCTTGCTTGGACTCTGTGTCTTCAGCATTTGCCTAGCTCATGCCTGGATACACTCACCCGCCAGCAGCATGGATCACAGCCAGCCCCAGGGCTATGTAGGTTTCAACGCAGCACAGGGTTCATGCTTATCTGTGGTTCAAAAGGGCCTTTGGAGTGACCAGAGGGCTACCCCCAGAGACCAACCCTGGCTGCTGGTTCTCTGACACATTTACACACCTATGATGTGAAACATCAGCATGTACCATGATTTCTGTTACAGGGAGTTGAGATGAGGCTCAGGCAGGGCCATGTGGCCTGAAAGGCCATGGCACTGAATATGGCAACTGCCTGACACCCTGGAGGAAGAGGAGGAAGAGGCAGCAGCAGAGCTACACCAAGGGCCACCCATGGGGGAAGAGCAGCCACAACCCAATAGCAAGCCTGAGCAAGAGCTGGAGGATGTGATGTAGGAGGAGGCAGCAGTGAGGAAAGAGCAGCAAGCTGGCATTGATACTTTGGAGGTAGAGGAGGGTGCAGAACACCCACAGGTGGAGACCAGGCCTGAAGAGTGCCTCCTGATCAAGCTGAATGCTTGAATGCTGGTGGAGGTGGACACACTGCATCTAGAACACCACAGCCTGCAGGAGGTGATTAAGCAAGTGTTTGCTTTGGATATTGAAGCGTGGGCCCTTGGTCGCTGTAAGAGATGACACCTCCCACCTCCCGCTGTAAGAGATGACACCTCCCTATTGATGCAAGTCCCCAGAGGGCGGAGCCCTGTGAGGACTTGCAGCGATAGGCTAGCTCTAGGCAGAAATGGACAAAGAGATATATCTTTATTGTACTGCAATGTAGATGGTAACCCGGGGATCGGGTGAGGATTCCAGCTAGGAGAGGAGTGCCAGATCAAAATATAGCAGAGTGGAATGGCAGTTCCACAGTTTCACCAGGCCCGCAGTGCAGAGGGTAGATTCAGAGTCTATGGAGAGAGAGATGAGACAAGCAAAGACAGAACTAGAGTGGCAGTATTCACTCTGATGCTGGTAGTTGAAGTAGGAGAGAGCCCCGAGGAGCAGAGGTCTCGGACGAGCAAGGTCCCGAGGAGCGGGTACCATAGGCATTAGGGATGTGAATCGTGTGATCGATCGTCTTAACGATCGATTTTGGCTGGGGGGGGGGGGGGAAATCTGATCGTCATGGTTTTTTTGGTTAAAAAATCATTTTATCGGGGGAGGGCGGGAAAACCGGCACGCCAAAACAACCCTAAAACCCACCCCCGACCCTTTAAAACAAATCCCCCACCCTCCCGAACCCCCCCAAAATGTTTTAAATTATCTGGGATCCAGTGGGGGGGGTCCCGGCGCGATCTCCCGCTCTCGGGCCACGGCTGCGTTAATAGAAATGGCGCCGGTGGCCCTTTGCCTTGTGACAGGGCAAAGGTAGCGCCGGCGCCATTTTGGTTCCTGGCACCCGACGTCACGAGTGCAGGAGATTGCTCCTGGACCCCCCAGGGACTTTTGGCCAGCTTGGGGGGGCCTCCTGAACCCCACAAGACTTGCCAAAAGTCCAGCGGGGGTCCGGGAGCGACCTCCTGCACGCGGGCCGTATTGCCAATATTCAAAATGGCGCCGGCGCTACCTTTGCCCTCACTATGTCATACGGGCCAACCCGTATGGCATAGTGATAGGTCTTGAACGAGTACATGTGAATCGGTTACTTACTCTTTCTGATAATAGAAGGACTAGGGGGCTCATCCTTGAAGTGGAGGAGTAGTCTAGTGGTTAGAGCATTGGGCTATGAACCAGCTGACCATGTTTCAAGTCACTTTACCCTCCACTGCCTCAGGTACAAACCTCTGACAGACCCAAAACCTGTAGACTCTATATATAGGATACCCTCTCCTTTCTCTCTTTCCTGCACCTTAAAGCCCTGACTACACATACAGTGATTATAGTCATTTGGCTAGGAAAGTGTGTCTTCCTGTCTCAAAGCCCTCAATATGTCATGGCTACACCCCTACACTGGCAAAAGAAGGTGGCCTGACAAATGTCAAGTGGTTAATTGAAAGTTTCTTGGCATTGAATGCATAAACCCCCAGTACCAAGTTTGTGTGCATAAGTATGCACGTGTCAGGACGTAGGTCTGATTGAAAATATGTCATTATATGTATAACCATGCCCCTAATACCACCTGTACATTTGCACTTATTTTGCAGCTTTCAAAATATGCGCTTATTCCACAATGCACTCATATAATCATATGTGGCCATTTTTGCACGAGCAACACTTTTTAAATTGACCTCAAAGCTTAGAAAGTATGCTTATATTTATCCTTCTGGTTGCTGTTGTTAGCCCTTTTGGTCTCTGTTTGTTTAAATTCTAGCTTACTTTACCTTACTGTCAGCCCGATCCAGTAAAGTCCGTGGGAGAGCGGACTAACGCCCGCTCTCCCGGCGCGCGCACCGGCCCCTCACCGGTGCGAGCGATCCAGTATTTAAATTAGGCGACGCGGTGCAAACGAGGAAAAGGAGGCGCTAGGGACACTAGCGCGTCCCTAGCGCCTCCTTTTGGTCTGGAGCGGCGGCTGTCAGCGGGTTTGACAGCCGACGCTCAATTTTGCCGGCGTCGGTTCTCGAGCCCGCTGACAGCCACGGGCTCGGAAACCGGACGCCGGCAAAATTGAGCGTCCGGTTTTCGGCCCGACAGCCGCGGGCCGAATTCAAAATTTTTTTTTTTTTTTTTTTTACTTTTTTTTACTTTTGGGGACCTCCGACTTAATATCGCTATGATATTAAGTCGGAGGGTGCACAGAAAAGCAGTTTTTACTGCTTTTCTGTGCACTTCCCTGGCGCCGGAAGAAATTAGCGCCGACCTTTGGGCGGCGCTAATTTCTTAGAGTAAAATGTGCGGCTTGGCTGCACATTTTACTTACTGGATCGCTCGGGAATACCTAATAGGGCCATCAACATGCATTTGCATGTTGAGGGCGCTATTAGGTGCTGCGGGTGGGCCGCGTGTTTTCCTCCCCTTACTGAATAAGGGGTAAGGGAAAACACGCGTCCAGAGCAGGGTGACAGTGCGCTCTGACGGAGCACACTTTACTGGATCGACCTGTGTATATGTTAGAAACTGTGCAAAAGAACCCTTTGCTGGTCATTTCTGTCCCTCCCGATGCGCAACACACCTTCCTTTTTTTGGACATTTAATTCTGTGTGTTTGGCTTCTCTCCACCCTCCTGCTGGTCAATTTCCAATTCTTCTCATATTCTTTTCTACAAAATTAAAAGAAATAGCTAGTCAGGTTGACCCATTAAGGATTTGTGTTCATGCTTAGCATTTTGTGCCTCCCAAGATTCTAACTTGTTTGGGCCATGAGTGCAGTCAAGGACCAATCTTTTTGACACTGTTAGATTGGTCCTTGGTACTTGATACTGTTATTTTAAAACGAACTCTATTTATTTATATCCTTTTGTTTTTCTGAGATAAAAGTCTTCCTAATCTAAATCAATTAAAATAACTGAAATAGGTCAATAAATATTTTTTTCAGTAGAAATATCCAAGTAAATAAGTGTTAAGTTTAGCAACCTATGCAAATTTTTACTGCTCTGTATCAATAAAAATATGGTCGAATTTAAACAAAACAAAAATCAGATTCCTATAGATGGCACCACAACTTATTTAAACATAGGGATAAGTCTACTACAAAGAAATATCACTCAAAAATATCTGTCAAGATCAATTTTACATATAAGAATGATGCAAATATTTCGGTAATCACCTGAAGAATGTAAATAGTGGTTATAAAATGAGAATAAATTAAAGAAACATATAAAAAATTAACAATAGCAAAATTGTCTTATGTAAAAATGTATTCGAACAAATAAATACATTTAACTGGCTATCTTTAGCTGACTATTCAACCACATTTACCCAGCTAATTTAGGCCTGGATTTTCTAAGGTCGCAGACCTTAGAGAATCCGGCAGTAACGGGGGGGGGGGGGGGGGGGGGCGAAGCAGGGGGCAGGCCTGCGAATGCCGGCAGCGATCGCAACTCCACGGTGCGATCGCACCACTGTGAAAGCGATACCACCATGGTAGCGATAAGGTGTCCTACCTTTTCGCCGTCAGTGGAGTCGTCGTGGAGTCCGCCCTGACTCCTCCTCTTCCGGTGCGGACTCCGCCCCGACTCTGCCTCGATTTAGCTATTGCACGCGATCCCTTTAGAAAATGACCCCCCTTAGAGGCTGAATATCAGGCTAAACCTACCTGCTCAAAATTTGAACTATGACCACGTGAAAAAGTGTACCCTTACCAGGTGCGCAACATCTACATAACACAGAGGCTGACCCAAAGATAGACCTGTGTGGCCTGTGCCTCTCTACTTTGGAGTCATTCCATCCCCCCCGCCCCCTCCCCTGGTACCCTGCGCTGGCAGTCCCTGCATCTAAACCCCTAGCATTCTAGCTTCTAGCATTGCTCCTATACCTCCCATGCAAGTCAGTCATCGGCTGTTTCAACCATAGAGGAGGGGGAGGAACAGCACTTGTGGCTAAAATTGCTATAAGATTAAATGCAGGGACAGCCTGTACTGGAATATAGAAAGATGAGGTGAAATGGAGAAGAGAGGTGCAAGCTCTAGGATGTAGAGACTTCAGGGGACAATAGGGACACAGAGTTTGGGTTGAAGAGGAGGTGCAGGGATTGTGGGAGACTTCCAGGGAAAGAATGGGATCTCGGGATTGGGGAAAAGGTTAACTCTGGGGTACAATAGGGAATCAGGTATTGGGGAGGAGACTCAGTGGTGATGAGTGGAGTCTCAGTTAGAGAACTGAATCTGAAAGATTGGAGGAGTGAAGACACTGGAGTATAATGGGGACTCAAGTGGGGAGAAATGGAGACAGAGATTGGAAGGTGGTATGTGCATCTCAGGGGGAGAATGAGGTCTCAGGTTCGGGGGAAGTGGGGATTCTGGGTATGAATGAAAACTTAGTGGGTGGGTAGAGGTAATGGTGACTCAGGGATTTATGGGAGAGTGGGGACCTGGTTTGGGAGAGATTTCTAAACAAGTTACCCGCACTGGATAAATCTTTTAGTAGTAGAGGAATATCAACTTTTAAAAATAATTTATAAAATAATTTAGGCCTGGATTTATCAAAATGCACTAAATATCGCCTGCAATAGAAAAAGGGGTGGGGAGAGGGAGGGAGAGAAAAACTAGCCATATCACCCTACCACTAGATAGGTATTTATATCTGTATGGGAGGCCCACCTAGTAACTCGAGGTGAGGTTTAGGTATTAGTGTAGGGGTTAGGGGCCACTTTGACATTCACAGTGGGACGTACGAACAGAACAGTGCTCTCTTGTGAAGATTTGATGACCCTCGGAGTGAGGAAACTCACCCAAAGATGAGATTTCTGCAATGTTCTCTCAACCTAGCTTGATGGAGTCCATCTTGATGGCCTCCTGACCCCCCCAAGCTGGCCAAAAGTGCCTTTTGGGCCCAACAAGGGGTCCGGGAGCGAACCCGAGGGGAATCACGTGACGCCGCGTCACTCCGACGTGGCGCCGACGTCACGTGATTCCCCACGCGTCCGTTCCCGGACCCTCACGGAACTTTTGGCCAGCTTTGGTAAGTCTTGGGGGGGGGGGATTAAGGAGGGTGAGGGGTTTAAATTTTTATTTAGATCATCAATCGCGATTTCCAACGTATTCAAAAAAGCTATGTTGAATAAGTTGGAAATCTGATCGTTTAAGCCTCATCTTTTTTTTAAGTTAAAAAAAAAAAAAAAAGTTGTGTTTTCCATTTAAGTTCAAAACGAATGCACACCCCTACAACCTATTGCATAGCTTAACACCACTGAAAAGGCATAGTTAAAGCCATGCAATAGGACTATACAAAACAGTAAGCCTATCTCCTCCTCTTTTTCAGATTTGCATAGTACCAAAGGTTATGGTGTATCGCATGCATTAAAGGCATTTTCACATGCGTTAACAGCGCTTTTTCCATGTGATAAGCCCTTAACGCATGCAAAAACACCTTCTAGCATTTTGATAAATGACCCCTTTAATTTGGATTGGGGAGAGTGGGGATTCAGAAATTGTGAAAGAGTTGGAATTTGAAGAATCAAAAAGTCTTTCCACTATACAGTTCTCAGTTGAAAGGAGTTTCTGTGTTGATTTAGTTCATTGTTTTTAAATATGATTTTTATATAATTATTTTTGTTTTGCTTTTTATTTTTAATTTTATGTTTTATAAACTTTATTTTATATATAAACTGCATTGTTTTATTGTACATGTACCCAGATAACTTTATCCATGTAGATTCAGTGGGATGGCTAGAGTACTCCAGGTAAATTTACTTGCATAACTTTAGCTGGATATTTAGTGGAGCAAGTCTCCCACTGAGTATACACTGCTAAAGTTATCTGAGTAACTTTACCCAAATAACTTTAGCTGTACACTGAGGGGCGGATTTTCAGAGCCCTGCTCGCCTAAATCCGCCCAAAACCGGGCGGATTTAGGCGAGCAGGGCCCTGCGCGCCGGTGAGCCTATTTTACATAGGCCTACCGGCGCGCGCAGAGCCCCGGGACTCGCGTAAGTCCCGGGGTTCTCCGAGGGGGGCGTGTCGGGGGCGTGTCGGGGGGCGGGCCCGGTCGTCGCGGCGTTTCGGGGGCGTGTCGGCAGCATTTTGGGGCGGGTACGGGGGTGTGGCTACGGCCCGGGGCGGTCCGGGGGCTTGGCCGCGCCCTCCGTACCTGCCCCCAGGTCGCGGCCCGGCACGCAGGAGGCCCGCTCGCGCGCGGGGATTTACTTCTCCCTCCGGGAGGCGTAAATCCCCGGAGAAAGGTAAGGGGGAGGGGTGTAGACAGGGCCGGGGGGGTGGGTTAGGTAGAGGAAGGGAGGGAAGGTGAGGGGAGGGTGTTAGAGGATTCCCTCCAAGGCCGCTCCGATTTCAGAGCGGCCTTGGAGGGAACGGGGGTAGGCTGTGCGGCTCGGCGCGCGCCGGCTATACAAAATCGATAGCCTTGCGCGCGCCGATCCAGGTTTTTAGCAGATACGCGCGGCTCCGCGCGTATCTACTAAAATCCAGCCTACTTTTGTTTGCGCCTGGAGTGCAAACAAAAGTAGGCCTATTCGCGGAGTCTGAAAATCCGCCCCTGAATATACATGAATAAAATTGTCTGAGTATATTTACTCAGATAACTTTCAACATGACTGACTATATGTAAAATACAGCCAGTTAAATATACAACAAACAAAATACACTTTTGGACCAGCAGTCCTGAAACCCCCCCCTCCACCCCCAAAATACTTTAAAAAACAGATAGGGTAAAGTGCACAATTCCCCCATCACCACAATCCCCCAAAATACTTAAAAAAACAGATAGGGTATAGCGCACAATTCCCCCATCACCACAATCCCCCAAAATAAAAAATATAAGGTTCCGACCATAGAGACCCCAGGTGCCATCTACCCCAATATTAAAATTAAAGTGTTTTCTCTGGGCCCCACCTTTTTCACCTGCTCAGAACGCCTTTCTGAACTGTCCTCCCCTCTTCCCCTATGAGCCAGCTGTGTTTATCCACTCCCATGCTCATCCCCAGCAGTTTTTCTCTCAAAGTGCTCATCTTGCCCACCAATGTGTTCCTTACTCACTTATCATGGAAAGGGCAGGCACTGAAAGAGAGAGAGAGAGAAATTGCTTGTGGAAGGGGTAGTCAATAAGGATATAACTAATCACCTGCATGTCTAGTGCCCACCTATGTTAACCTCAGGCTCTGCTGAATAATTAGTTCTGGCTACATCACTGCTATAGCATAAGAAATGAAGTAAATAAATAAATGCAGCTAAGAAGCTAAAGGCCTGCACGTTGGCGGCATGCAAACATGGGCCACTTTGCGCAGGCATCCTCCACACATATAGTCTTCACACTGGGGCAGGACAAATTTGACTCACTCAGGGTTATCGGTAGATATTTATTCATTTATTCATTCATTTATTTACTAACTGTTCATTTATTTATTAACTATTATGGCTTTTCTTATTTATGTCAACGGACAAGTTCGCAGCCCCGGTTCTTCCTATTATTTACTTGTACCTCACTTTGTTCCATGTAATGCTCAAATGCAATGTTTTGCTTACTGTAAACCGGTGTGATTTGTAGTCTTTACAGGAATGTCGGTATATAAAAGTTCAAAATAAATAAATAAATATTCTCTTGGCCCCACCCAAAATTGAAAAAAAAAAAGCCCTGTCCCAATGAAATCTTTATTATTTCACAAACGTTGCATAAAGAAATGCACCAATTTATATTAATATGGTATTCAGATATACCGCCAGATATTTTTTTTAGCTTTCTTTTTGTTGAGCTATAAAACTTGTACCTCCATAGAAATACACGATTATACCTTCATAGGTGAAGTACAGTGTATACAATATACAAATTCTGGTATCACCTCATTAACAGCAACACAAACTCTTGGCTGCCAGGCACTTTGGAAATAACATATAAACCTGTAAAAGTATATTCTGAACCTATAAGTAGCAAAATTATTCTACAGAGAAGCACTATCAGGACTCAAATAGCAAAAACCCTGCTATGAAAAAGCAGCACTATAAATATACACTAATATACCTTGTACATGGAAAACAGAACAAGTCAGACTGCTATGGTGCTATCACACCTTGGTCATATACACAGAACACAGACTTTCACCAAATAGAGGATAAGGGATTATAATTCAGATATGGAAATCCTGAGAAGTCAAACTTTGCATGCAGAGCAATACTGGAGAAAAAGAAACAGAAACACACTTCTTCCTGTACTGTGCAAAATACAGAGATGTGTATTCCCAAAGCTGACATATTCTAATCACTAAACAAAAAAATAAAATATTTTCCTCATTTTATTTTTTTTCTAATTGAGTTGGTCCTAGGCTTTTTTTCCCTGTCTTCAGTGCCTTCTTTGTTTCCAGACTCCTTTTCCATGATTTCCTTTCCATTTTCAGTTTTTTTTCTCCTGTTTGCTTTTCTTCCTCTTCTACACCTACCTCTGACATTGATTTTCCCTTTCATCTTATTTCTCTGCCTCTCCATTCATAGCTAGATTTCACCCCTCCTTCTCTCCCTTCAGTTCTCCCTGCTCTAGCTATTCATCTCCTCAATTCTACCCTCCATTGCCCTCTCTCAGCCATCCATCTCTCCCTCACCAATCTCCAGCTGTCTAGCTTCTTTGTCCTTACCCTTTTTCTGGTTCTCTCTCTTCCCACTATTCCCAAGCTGACTCTCTCTCTCTCTTTCCAATCATCCATTCTCACTTGCCCAGTAATCCCCCTTCATGTTCTCTGATCTCTATCACTTTACCACTTCCTCCTTGCCATTTCTCTATATCTTTTGTCTTGCACCTTTCCTCATAACCCTCCACATTCAACTGTGGGGGTATCTATACCTCTCTTACCCCCATTGTTCTTTCCAGTCCTCAGTCTTCTTACTTTCATCTTTGCCTAACCACTGCTTTCTATCTCCCACTCTCATCTGTTTCCCCAGCTAATCTTCCCCTCCTTCTTTCACCCCTGCCCAGATGTCCCATTCCCCTTCTGTTCTCATGCCTTCCCCAGCTTCCTATTTCTCTCTCTTTCTTTCACCCGTTCCCTAGGACCCCCCCCCCCACCCTATTTACTCACCCTTCCCCAATCCTGATTTACCTTCTTTTGCCTCTCATCCTCTCTCCAGCTCAAGATCCTTCTCTGTTACTCACTCTAACCCCTGGCTCCAGTCCATTTCTTCTTTCTCTTTCCCCCTTCCCCTGTTTCTAACCTGTCTGATCCCTGTCTCTTTCCACATCGTCTTACCCATCTCCCCAGTCCTCGTTCCCTTTACACCATCTTTTGTCCTTTCTCATTCTTCAGCCCTGATCTCACACCCTAGCCACATACCTGCCACACCTTCCCAGTTTAACACCCTCCATGCTCACACCCCAGTCTCCATTCACCTAATCCTCCAGTCTCTACTAACTTTCTAATTGCAGTTCTCCCCATACACCCACCTCCAGTCTCTCAGTCAATGCAAATATCCTCCTACCCAATCTCTTAGTCTCTCCTCTTACTTTCAACGTCCCAAGTGCTGATCTCCCCATTAAATCCCCCAATTTTCAACCACTATTGATCCAGTTGCTGCTCACACCAATCCCTGGTTCTCCCTCATTCCACTCCCAAATCTGAGTCACCACTCACTCCCATCCTGACACCCAGCTGCTGCTCCCCTCACAAGCCCAACTACCCTCGATCTCCCACTCCCTGTTCATACCCACCCATCAATAATCTTCCAGTCCCCATGCTCCCTCCTACCCTAATCCCTAGATGCCTCACTTCCCTCTCTCAACCCTAACCTCCTAACTCCCAGTCCTTCCGTTGCCTCTAGATTTCCCAGGTGCTATTATTTTGTCTCCCAATTCCCTGTCTCACTCTGCAAATGCACCAGATGCTGCTTTTCCTTCTTCTCTGGGGCCTAGCCAAAGCTGAAAGAAGATCAGCTAGTGCCTTTCCCACCTTCCTATGAGTTCCAAAGTCTAAAAAGCTCTTTGAAGCATATGGTGTACCATTGCTTTCTATGCACCATGCAATTTGAACAGCTTCTTAGACTCTAAACCACATAGGAAGGAAAATGGGGACAACTGACTTATGTTTCTGGCTCCAGTGGCAGTCACAAATTCTTTGACTCCTTGTGGACTGGAGGGGTATCAAACTATTCTCTTTTTGGGCCTCACAGGCCACATCAGAGTTAGTAGTGGGTGGTGGCCACAACATCCAGGGCAGGTGCTCTTCTCTCTCCTCTAATGCCTTCCTCTTATTCCAACAATTTCCAGGCCTGAGGGATGGTGTAGTGTTCCAGCATCCTTAGGTTAGTGTTGCCTAGGGCCATGTCCTCTTTGGCCGTAGGCTAACTATTGCTCTAGGCCAGTCATTTGGGCAACTGGACTTGTGTATGCATATTCAATTGATTCAGGCTGAATATTGTGCTAAACAAGGGGCTCATTCACTAAGCCATGCTAATATTCCTGGAGGGAAAATCTCCATAAGATTTACAAAGCAGCAGTAATAGGCCCTACCACTTTGTAAATTCTATGGTACTTTTCCCAGTGGCAAAATTCCACAGGGAAAAATATCACAGAAGTAAACATCCACCCACAATTTGTGTTGGCAGCCCCAGGACTATGGGGCTGCCATGAGGCTCCCATCGCTTAAAGGGACTGCTCGGTAGGTAAGCCCCCTCAAGTCATGTGAAAACATTGGAGGTCTCCATAGACACCCTGTCCCACCTACCACCCACCCCTGGAGGAAACCTTAGAGTAAAACATATTAAATAAATGTTGCAAGGTTTATTCCAGGTCTTGCCCCCAACCCCTCCTCTTAAATTCACTCAAAACCCCCATCCTTCAGACACCCCATCACTTAAAATATAGTCCCTGGTGGTGTAGTGGGGGCCTGGAGCATCCCCTAAGCTCTGGGCCTAGTAGCAGACAGTTTTCAAAATGGTACCAGCAGTCCCTTTGCTCCTATCACATGATAGGGGCAAAGGTCTAGACAGTGACATTTTGTAAAATGGCAACCACGGGGCATGGATCCTAGGGGGCACTCTATGGAGATCCCCAGGTTTTTTTTTTCATGAGGGGAGGGCTTGCTTGAGGCTGAGCAGCCCCTTTAAACTAGAGCTCTTGGAGCATTGGAACATGCATTAGCATCCAGATGCTCTTGAGCGAAGTTGAGTTGTAGCTACCTTCCATTTAAATAACATGGCTTGTGAGTTTTGAGACAAGCCGTGTTATTTTATTTGCATTGTTTAGGGTAATAATGAACTGATTAGCATGCATTTGCATACTAATTAGTTCATTTTAATACACTTGTTGCAGGTGGGAAAATAACACAAGGTATATGAAATACTTCATGTTATCCTTGCATTAGGCCATTTACTGTGCGGTAAACAGCATTTACAACATGATAAATGGTCTAATTCGATTTAGTGAATGAGCCCCTAAATTTGAAAAACCCAATCCAGGAATGTCTTTGCCTCTCCCTTTTTTGCCTGGATAAATTTCAAGGACTCCTTGCTGCCATTCTTAAGCACTTCTTTTCTTTGGCTAAAATAGAAAATAGGATTTAAGTAGGAGATAAAACATAAATATTTGAGTGTACCTAAACAATGTAGCAGAGAAAAGCCTGTACCCTGTAAAAGGAAATACAGAAATGAAAGCTGAATTAGCTAAGGTTGAGTAAGAGGTCAAGTAAAACTGAACTTTCTTGGCTACTTTGGCACTACATACATGAAAAGTGTTCTGCTATGACTCATCTTCTAACCTAACTCCAACTCGTGTTGCTGTCCCAACATTTGGTGCTGAGGAAAGGGAGAACCCGTGAGGATCTAGCAGAAGAAGGGGATTAATATATCTTCCAGTGCAGTACCTTACTGCAATGTGAAAAATGCAACAGGCAATCACAATCTTAGCCACTTTCTCTGGGGAGTATTATAAGGCCCCACCTGAGCAATCCAAACACCTGAAGCAACTCTAACATTTCAAATATCCTCTCTATTATGGAGCAAATAGACATATGGGTCTCATTGTATTTCTTGTAACGGAAAGTACTCTACACAGTCACTGGACTCAGAAACCGTGCCCAACACCATATCCTGCATTACCTAGGATGAAGTCATGGATAAGGAAAGCTGGACTGAGATTCTTAAGTGTTGACTGTCTTGTCATCATATGTGCAGCTTTCCTTTGAGGTTGTTTTTCCTACCAAATTCACCTGTCTTTTCCTACCTCCCAAACCTATAATAGTGACAACAAGAAATGAGAAAGTGTGTGCTAGTGATGTGCATTCATTTATAATGAATGCTAAAATGCAACAAATGAGGCCATTATTAGGAAAAAGTTGAAAATAGTGTCCTACATAAATATTCAAAAGTTTTCAGGAATTTTTGTATTCATGGCATTAAAAAAAATAGTGACAGCCCTGGTTGAAACTTCCAGGCCAAAAAACTATCCAGTTTGCTATTTTTTGTTTCAGGGTTTTTTTTCTTTAATGTTTCTTTCTGGTCTGGCAAACAAACCAAACAAAAACAAATGATTAAACTGAATAAAAACAACAACAAAACAGATACTCAAAAAAGCAAACATTTTTAAAATTGTTTGGGCTTTATTTTATTTTGTTCTGTTTTTCTGCTTTAATGTTTTTTTTTTTTTGGTTTGGCAAACATACTGAACTGAGAAAAAAATTAAACAAACCAAATAAAAACAAAACTAATAAAATGAAAAAAACAAACCAAACAAAATGTTTTGGGGCTGCAGATCCCTAATGTTTGTGAATTTGGCATGGAGGTTTTATCATACTGGCCATCTCAGATTTACATGTCTATGCTGTGTGAAGTATGTAGTGGAAAAGTATCAGAATCTGTAACTTAGGGGCAGAAAAGAGAAATGAATATTTACCTAGCAGTCACCGTCTGCTGTAACAATCCTCCTCAAATTGGTTGAAGAGATGGGAGTGCCTCAGGATAAATGTATAACTGGCTACCACATGCAAAATGTACATATGTGCTTCACACACTACTTGCATGTTCATGGAATTAAAGTATTATCTGTTCCTAAAAGCACCTTCCCTTTCATGAGGCAGCATAATTGCTACATGAATGCAATACATTGCACCCATCATGTTAGGTAGGCCACTTATGTGGCCTAAGCTTATGCACCAAGCTAGAAGTTTTTAGTAACCTACATAAGCATATTAATGTTAAAATCAAACTGCCTAATTTGTTCCTAACAATCAGGTTTAATTTACACACCTAGTTTATTATTTTACATTGTTACCGTACTATGACGGCACATGAGTAATTTGTAATCTATACCACCCATATTTCTCTTTATCGTGCCCTTCTGTAAACCATTGTGATGGTATTTAACTTAACGACGGTATAGAAAATTTTTTTAAATAAATAAAAAATGTAATAAAAAATCTCTTTGTGAAGTCTTGTCATTGTTACCTCTGATTGGGATATTGATTATACATCTCAACTTATCTGTGCAGAGCTAGCAGTTCCTGGTAAAAACATTTGTAAAAGAAGTTTATTCCATCCCATCAACTACAGACATTGTGGTTTGAAAAGATATAGGCAATATGACACATTTAAGAGCTTGACAAGCCCAGGTAATGTATGAGACTGGGGGCAGATTGTAGGGAAATATCTGCCTGGGGATTTTTTCAAATTAGGCTCATAGATTATATGTCTGACTCCCTTGTGTGCTTTCTGCCAGGGCCGGTGCGTCTTATTAGGTTAACTAGGCAGTTGCCTCGGGCACGATCCTTAGGGGGCACCAAAGAGCAGCCATGTGGGGCCGCGAGCGGAGCCTATCCTACTCGCAGCGTAGAGTTTCAGCGTGCCACGAGCAATGCCCATCCTACTCGGCGGCGCAAATGTGATAGGAGTCAGGGCCGAGATCGAGGTGGTTGCAAGGCAGAAGACTCACCTAGGGCGCCTAATACCCTTGCACCAGCCTTGCTTTCTGTGCAGTTTGTGCTTGAACAGCTCCCACAAGCATGCCAAGCTGACCCTTGAGAGGTCTATCGTGTCCTGAAGCCAAAAAATCTCTAATATAAATTTCACATTTTTTTCTAAATAACTAAGAAATAGAGCACACCCTAGTCCAGGGATGAGAAAACTGAACTGCAGTTCCTCTTCCATTCATTCAATTGTTTGGCCCAGCCTACCCCACCCCAAAATTTGGTTAAATCTCTTTTGTGTGTATATATATATATATATATATATATATATTTATATACACATATACACATATACTGGATTCCTAGTCTAGATTAAAGTCTCTTGCCAACGAATCAACTCTTGAAACAGTTGCCAAGCAATGAGACAAACACCCTGCCAACCAGTGGCTCAGAAACACACACACACTATCTCTTTCTTACACAGACATTCAGGTGTTGTGCTGCTGTTCATGTGCTCATTCAGTAAGTGTCATCTGCAGCATTATGTAAAGTTATTGCTTGGTTGCTGCCAGTCCTTGCCCCGCCTGCAGCACCCCCTCCCTTTCTCACCTATTCTTGGCACCCCCACTCTCCAGGCAACTCACAGGTTCCGCAGCCAGTTGCTCCTCTCAGAGCTCAGCCCAACCATTTCAGATAGAAGCCTCACCAAAAATGCACAGGCATTTTCTTTTTGGCTCACCCTCTCCCTTTCTGTAACTCTAGCTTGCATTTACTTCTCCGGCCACCTCACCCTCTCCCTATGTAAACCGCCTTTACACGGGTTACCCTCCCTTTTTTTTATGTAATATATTACCCAGGCCGAGGGAAGGATGTGGGTAACCTTGGTGTTATTAGTAAAGAGGTATATATGAAAATCCTCTTTCCTTATCAGGTAATTTTATAAAGGATAGAGTGAAGTACACTCTATCACCTGATCAGTTAAACTCCTGCCGATTAGGAGAGGAATGAGGTAAATTATAAAAAAGGATAAAAGCCAAAGTTGATTATCTTTTACCTTAAATGTTTAGTTTTTTTTTTTTTTTAACAAACAATACGTCAAATACATTAAATAACCATTAACCTCTTAAAGAAACTCAGATAACTATAACTTATAATCATTACATTTTTACATTAAGTTTTCTTTTACTTATATCTTGCTTTTACTTTAAAAACTCTTTTCGTGGAACAAGTCTTTCAGTTCAGTCTTTGTTAGTCTTATGTATTCACTTAGCTTTAATTCTTCTTATCTTTGTTTTGTCTTTTTCTTTACTCTTGTGCGTTGCTAGAGTACGACGAAAAAGGTTTGATTCTTCTTCCTTGCTTTAAATAATCTTGCTTCTTCTTCTTTCTTTTCTTTCTACTGTTGGTACCTACTTCTTACCTATAACAAACCAATGAGAGAGACTACCTCCCTATACGCGTCCAGGTCTTCCGTCAACTATGTCTGTGTGTTACCTCAGTGTTTGTGGTGTATCTAATTGTTACTGTTCTCTGACTAATTAAAACAAAAGTTAATTATAGTTACCCTAGCTAGGCAAGTTTCTCTTCTCTCTATTATATTGTGGGTAGAATTTTAAAGTGCGTTTGTTGAAATTTCCCATATCCTGGTGGAAGAGTGCGTTATTTTCTTCATAGTCATCAAATGAATCTTGAGCTTTAGTTTATTAGCGACAGACTTCTTTTTAATAGTACAATCTATATCTGTACTATATATTTTCCAATATGTCAAGACAAAGTCTTTGTATACCCTTATAGGGTTTAAGCATAAGTTCTCTTAAATGAACAGTCAATGCACTCTCTTTATATTTCTCTCAATAACAGTGTATAAATTCACTGTCAAATGAAAAATTTCAGTTGCTGTCATTAATTATTCGCGGGACAGCTATTTCTTTAAAATTATATAAACTACTTTTGGGCCTTATTATAAATGAAGGCACCAACAATTACCAAAATAGTTTTTTTTTAATGTTATATTTGCTTACCCACTTGCTTATTCTTATAATACTTGCCAAATTCTAAGTTCTCATATTCATCTAAGCAGATTAGAATTAACCTTCTGAGGAGCACTTGTGCAGCGCTTCCTACCTTGACGAGTTCTGCTTAGGTTCTCCCTATGCTTTTCTAACTGCCACTTACTTTTCACTGTAGCTAAGGAAGCTATATTGATGTCATTCTTAGATACCATTAGGGAACTTTGATAATCACTATAGCAACCGGATTAAATCAATACATGTAGGTTATCTCTACTGTAACTTAACTGGTAAACTTCCCTCTGTCTTTCAATCTATTTAGTTTTAAAACTGTGCACTTTCCTGCAGTGTCCTCAACACCACAGCTAAACAGCTGTCTATGTCTAAATGGCAACAATTTTATTTCTTACTGGGTCAATTCAAACACAGCACAACCCTCCCCCTCTGATTGTAACTGTTTCTCCTGCTGAGGAAGCTCAGTCAGAACCAAAGTTTCAAAAGGGCACTTCAGCTGCTTTTCTCCATAGCAACCGGATAACTCTGTTCTATCTACTATGTTACATTCTGCAATAGAAACATTTCATGCCTCGCCAGGGCAGAACAACTACCTTAGTTAACTATTTCTTATCTCTCACTTTTCTAGGATTAAAGCAGCCCCCAGAAACACCATGACAGTCTTTCTTTAGATCTGTGTTTGCCCTTAGTGACCACCAAACCTCCTTCTATTCTACAGCCCTCAGTCATCACGGATGTGCAGCACTATGCTGTACTCTCTGAGAAACTGTGTTTGTTTGTTTTTATTAGCAGTAATTACATCATGTCCTGTATATCAGCTAACTGTCAGTTCTTCTCTCTCATTGAACTCCTTCCGATGGTAAGTACTATTTTTATTACTTTAAATTTTTTTAGTCCTATCCACACCTATTTCAGCACATTCTCATTGACTGTATGCTACACAACGTCTGCTGCTTTTAGTGGTTCTGCAGAGTGTTGTACTTACCTACTCCAGCGTAGGGAAGTCCAAAAGAGATCTATGCTGCCAGCTTCCTCTGGGGTTTAAAAAATATATATCCATGACTGAGACTGCATGCATCACTGCTGCAGCTGAAACTTTGAACAGTCACTGACCCAAAGCAGCACAGCTTGAGATAGAATCCTGCTTTCCTATATGGATCCAGTACAGCCAGGGCCAGTGCATCAATACTGAACATTCTAGATGAACTTTACAGCTTTGCACCTCACACCCTCCTCACACACAATTAAATATTATGCATTTACAACATATATTACATGAAAAAAAACATTGAAAGTATAGTCTTATTAGATAAAAATATTTACAGCAACATGTATATTATATTTGCATACACCGATGTGGTACCAACCAGAAAATCTACTAACAAAATAGCCCACTAGATAAACACTTGAAGAACTGGAGTGATATTATGATATAAAGGAGGAAAAAGACCTCAGAACCTGAGCAGAACAGGTATAAAACTTTGAAAATTTTCTCCAGTGTAGATCACAAAACCTTTTATCTATTTTAATGTGCTCTTTTGTGTATTTGTGCAAAAACGTATTTTTAATCCATTTAAATAGTAAATTTCCTAATGTAAACTGAATTACAATATAATAAGCCTCCCATAACAACATAGCACTGGTTGCCAACACTCATACAGTAACAAGGCTACCTATGAAAAAACAACATTACAAATATTACACCAGTCCCTAAAACAGGGCTTCCTATACCTGTCCTGGGGGCCTCATAGCCAGTCAGGTTATCAGGATATCCACAATGAAAATGCATGAGATAAATTTGCATGTGATTATCTCATGCATATTCATTGTGGATATCCTGAAAACCTGACTGGCTGTGGGGTCTCCAGCACAGGTTTGAGAAGCTGTACCCTAAAATACCTTTTGTTAGGAAAATAGAACAAGTTATGGATCTAACACAGCCTACACAGAAACTACATGCTAGCAGAATACTTCACATCGGTCATACATGCAGAACACAGATCCTCAAACATAGAGTAAAGAGACCATAATGTATAAATAGAAATGTGCAGACAAAAACTGAACTGGAAACAACAAAACAGTCTCTGTATTCAGTGCAACAATGAAGAAACAGAATCACCACCATTCCTCATAAAACATCAAACAATAAAATCATGAAGTATAAAATAATCATAATAGTAAAACCATACAAATAAAATATACATTTTTCATGAATAGAATGTCCAATAAACAACATTTTTTTTTAATTTACCAAACCCCAATAAAATATTTCAAAACAGCAAACACATAATTGAAACCAATTGAGGTAAATTTTAAAAGCATTACGCAAAATGCCTACATGTACGTGTATGCGGGCTGTGTGAAAGCAACACGTATTTTAAAAAATGCAAAGTACGTGCATATATACCTGTGCACACGTCAAGAATAAAGGGGTGGAAAAGGCGTGGGGCATAGGCGTTCTCGGGCAGAGCCAAAACTGTCCTTATTTTAAAAAATCTGATCGTGGTGTGTGTCAACTTATCTGTGTAACTTTACTGCTGCCCTGATGAGGAGCAAGACTGTAGATCTCGAGTTTTAGGGCTTACAGAACAGGATGAGGGGTCTGGGACAATTGAAGGGTGTGTAGGATGAAGAACCAGAAGGGTCTTGAAGACCATGATATGAACTGAGCAAACTGGGGGACTAATTGGAAAAACTGTTTTTTCCCTCACACAAGCATGTTTTCAAATCCGCCTACATGTGCACGTAAAAGCCAGCAAAGTCCCAGGAAAGATACGCAAGGTACGTTTACTTGAGCAATCTCTTAAAATTACGCGCACACTTCTGTGCAGGAGGTGTATTTTAAAATTCATGCATGTAAATGCGCTTATGATTTAAAATTGCAGCGTAGCTCCGATCGTGAGCTGATATGTGCGTGTATGGGTGCACATGCATTCATTTTAAAATTAGCCTGAATAAATCAAAAAATCCCCTTGTCTCCATACCTTGGAAGTTTTGGGGTGTATGCACAGATTCTCTCTTTTCAGGCTCATATATACACATTCTTTAACATACACATACTCTCTCACACACACTCATTGACACAAATTTGCTGTTACACACACACAACGCTCAGTCACACACGTTCTCACACTCACTGATATACAATCACGCACTCTTATGCTCCCTGACATACACAATCACTCTTATACTCAGATGTAAACACAGATGCTTAGACATGCACTTTATTGCGCACTGAAACACACAGATGCTCAGTTACATACTAGCTCACTGTCACACAAATGCTCAGTCATACACTTGCTCACTGATATACAGAGGGGCAAGCCTCAAGCTCCCCCTGCGAGTGCCGAGCCTATGTTGAATAAGCTCGGCGGCGCGCGCAAGCCCCGGGACGTGTGTAAGTCTCGGGGCTTTCCTGGGGGCGTGTCGAGGTGGCGCATCATCTGGGGGCGGGCCGCGGGCATGGTTCCATCCCGGGGGTGTTTCGGGGGTGTGGCCGAGGCCTCTGAAACCGCTCCCGGGCTAGGAATCACGCGCCGGCTGGCTGGTCGGCGCGCGCGCGAGTTACGCTTGCCTCAGGCAGGCGTAACTTTTCGAACAAAGGTAGGGGGGTTTAGATAGGGCTGGGGGGGGGGTTAAGTAGGGGAAGGGAGGGGAAGGTGTGGGGGGTGGAAGGAAAGTTCTCCCCGAGGCCGCTCTGATTTCGGAGCGGCCTCGGAGGGAACGGAGGCAGGCTGCGCAGCTCAGCGTGCGCAAGCGGCCGATTTTGGGCAGCCTTGCACGCGCCAACCCCGGATTTTAAAAGATATGCGTGGCTACGCGCATATCTATTAAAATCCAGCATACTTTTATTTGCACCTGGTGCACGAACAAAAGTACGCGCGGGCGTACTTTTTAAAAATCTACCCCAGAGTCACACACACACACACTCCCATGTTCACTGACACACACACAAATGCTCATATTGGTTGTTAGGGCATACAGACATAGCATAGGAGAGAGCAATGTCTCAATGAGCTACCTGTTTCTGCAAGAGGATGCTTACCTTGTCATGGAAGGAGTGGGCTGCATGGCCTTTTTTGCTATAGGCTGCAGTCTGAGGATGAAGAGGGTCCGTGGCAAAGGAGCCCATGAGGCATAGAGCTGGCAGTGAGGCAGACGCAGGAGGCCTACTTGCTGCCTCCCACCAAGAGAGGAAGAGGCAGAGCTGGGAAGGGGAGGTGCTCAACGGCTGGATTATTTCCTGCTTTCATGGTTGAAGGTAGCATAGAGGTCCAAGAGAGAAGTGGGATGAGGGCTTAGGAATCTGTTGCAACCGTGAGAAAAATCAGTAAGCGAGAGCCTAGGGGGAGGCTTGAGAAGTGTGGCTGGGTACCATGTCTTGGTTGCAGTGGCCCTGCGACCAACACCAACCATGTGATTGACCCAACCAGTCCACTGGGGCATGCCCAAAGCCCAGATAGGCCAATGCATCCATGCATAAGCATAAGACTTTTCTATCAATATCAGGCTTTAATGCCTCATAAAGGGCCCTATTAGCCTCTGAGCTCAAGCAATACATACAGATTACCTTTTTCTTTGGTAAGCTCAGTAAAGTGGTTCTGGGCCTGAAAATATATGGATGTGTCTGTCTCCTCTCTGTCCTCTGCTGCTCCTGGCTTCATTCTCCTCATCTCACTCTCACTGTTTCTTCTCCCTCTACTTCCTCCTCTTTCCCTCTGTCTTTCTCTATCTCTCCTCTCTGGCCTCATTTTCTTGTACTGTCTCCTCTTCTATGTCTCTTCTGACCTCCACTCCTGCCGTTTCTCCTCATACTCCAACAATCACATGTCCTCCATCTTGAAATTTACAAGGCACATTGACATAAAAGGCCTTTATATAGCAGGTGAGGCATATGGTCTGAGGGAGGTGTTAGCAAATTATGGCCAGGATTCATTAAGGCTTTTCTCCCATTATGTGTCTATGAGAAAAGCCCTTAAGGGTTGATTTAAAAAAAACACGCGCGGGTGTCCATGTGCGTGCGGTTCCCGGTGCATGCACATGGACGCGGTTATTTTATAACATGTGGACGTTGGCGTGTGCATGTTATAAAATACGATTCCCGATTTTAATGTCCACACGTGCATGTGCAGGCGGGTGGCCCCTCCCATGTGCAATGGGCGGGGGGGGGGGGGGTGTTTAAAAACATACACGTGGCGACACAATCGGGCCTTCCCCAGTTCCCTCCCAGTCTACTCCAATTAAGGAGCGGACTGGGAAGGAACTTCCATATCTCCCTAACTACCCTTCCTACCTTTTCCTCTCTCCTCCCCGACCCCTAACTCCTACCGAGCTACGCTAATGTTTTTTGTTTCAATACTTACTGCTCCTTTGGAGCAGAAGTAACTTCGGCGCGATGGCAGGCTGCCAGTGAACAGTTCTCCGGGACAGGGCTTAATGGCCGCCACTCCCTGCCTTACCTCTCCTCGCCCAGGCCCCGTCCCCGGCCCACCCCTTTCATTGAGCCTGGCACTTCTGCTCATATCAGGAGATATGCGTGTGGCCGGGTCATTTTAAAAATACGCTTAGCACGTGCATGGCCCAGCCACGCGCGTATCCCCGGTTTTTGGACACGCGGGCTTTTTAAAATTAAGGCTATAGTGAATTAGGTACTATGTTAGCAAGCATATACTAAATAGTAAGTGGAAGAGCACATACCATCTTATTTAACATGCACCCGCTAAGAACTAAGTTGCATATGAAATTCCTAATGTTTTTTCAGGGAGTTTTAATATGCACACCAGAGCATTGGTGCATAGCTGTAGTGTGCACTCTAAGGTTTAGGACAAAGGCCCCAAAATGTTTGTAAAGTGTCCTATTTTCTAATTCTCCTAGTTTTAGGAAAGAGGAGGACATGCATCCTGACAAAATTTCATTATGTTACTAAAGAAAATCTGAATTAATGGAATTAATTAATCTCATTCTTCCATAAAGGACACCATTTAAAGCAGCTGATGAGAAGTCTAATGACATAATTACTTCACTAACGATTCTACTATACAAATCATAGTGATGTTGCTAGGCTTTTAAGCAGTACTTTGTCTAACCTTTTATAATTGTATCCTCAGTATGAATTGTTGATTTAGATCCTCTTTTAATTAATAGTTTGATAAACAGTAGAGAGGTCTATATTCAAAAGCATTTATTTATTAATTATTTATTTAGCCAGGTAACTTAGACATTAGCCAGCTAAATAAAGATCTGGGCACTTATCTGGCTAAATTATAAGATACACACACACACACAAACACACCTTCATTCACACCTTCATTCACACCTTCATTCACAATCAGTCCAACATCATATCTGTCCATATCAGTCCAACATCATATCTGTAGGTCAGTGAACATGATTGGAAGTATCCTACCCTGACTTTTCCTTCCACTGAATAGAATAACCAGTAGATACTAGATTTTATTGTAAGGGATCAGGAAGCAGCTGACAGGTTCTTTCCCATAAGGTTATATATTCATTTGATACCTTTCATTTAGTGAATTTTACATTCAGATGTTCAATTTGCATCCAGTCTGCTAGTTTTTGATGCATTATGACATTCCGCTTGAATCCAATAAAATAAGATGCATGATTTAGTTAGCAAAATCACAATATGTATATATTTGACAAAGCTTTTGGATGTGGATGGAATCCTAGATAAAAAACCTAATAATAAACATTTTCCACAAAAGGGGGGGTTTGTGATGTACCACTGCTTCAACAAAATCCAGCACCAATGACCAAAATGGAAATAGCTTTGTGCACAATACAAAGCTATGGATCAACGTCCCTTTGTCTATACAACATTTCACTTTCATTTTGTATGCTTTTACCCCATCTATATACATTTTATGTTTTAACTTAAATTGCATTTTCTGAAGTTTAGCATTAATGGTGGTAGTGAATGCATCATCTAAAGAGGCCAAAATAACTTTTTCTGTTATCTGCATTCTTAAAAAATGTTGTCCAAGATTGCACCAAAGGCTTTTAAATCTCCATGTTTTCTTTAGCAAACCTGAGTTTGTACCAGAAGAAGAGTGTATCATTATTAGCTGTTAATTTTTTAAACATAATTACCAGCGAGGTTATTTTTTGTATGTAATGTCTGCAAATACATGTATAAATGTTTATTATTCCATTTGATGTACTCTTCAGATGTTCAAAAGACAGAAAAGTTTTATTTTCTTTACAATAAAAGAGTTCTGTTGTAACCAGACCTTGCCTTTTCCATAGATTAAATATTGGGTTTTCAATGCCAGGGATGAATTCAGGATTACTAATTAATTCCAATAATTCTGTTTTACACAGATTTATATTCCTTTCCTTGCAGAAAAAACACCATGTCAGTAAGACCAACCTGATTAAAATATGGGAGCTCAAATTATTTGGTAGGAATGAGTCCTTGATATGGAGTGCATTAATTTCTGAGTGTGGGCTGGTAACCTCTGAGATGTGATCTGTTCATGAATGCCGGTATAGAAGAAACATACATACATACATACATACATACATACATACATACATAAATAAATAAATAAAGTGGGGAACTTCAAATTTGTAATGGTGTGAGTACCATTCCCAACAGAAGCACAGCTGGCAGGCCATGTTATACATCTGGAAATGAGGAAGTTGAAGGCCTTCATATTTTTTAGTTCTCATGAAAGTGACATAACTTATTCTAGGCACCTTTCTTGAACAAATAATATGTGTACCTATCTGTCATAACTGCTTCACATCTGCTTGCTTCAACCAAATAGGAAGCATCTGTAATTTATAAAGTAGTTTAGGTAGAAGAGTCATTTTAAATAATGCACATCTACCCATTAATGACAGTGGTAGCTCTTTCAATATTAACAATTAATCTTTTATAGGTTCCATTATTCTAGTTATATTCATTTGGTATAACTGAGACAAATCATGAGGTATCCAAACACCTAGATACTTGAAAGCTCCAGACGACCATGAGAGGGAAAAGGTACCTTTCAACTCATCTTTTATAGGCATAGCTTCAGATTTTGTGAGGTTAATTTTTAAACCTGTAGAGAGTCCAAACTGCTCTATAAAATGCAGTGTCTTTATAAGTGAACATGAGGGATTTGCGAGAAACAAAAGCATGTAATCTGCGAATAAACATACTTTATACTCTCTAGACCCCAAGCAACAACCTTTAATATCCACCGTTTGTCTAATTTTGATAACCAAAGGTTCTATTGTGAGAACATACAAAAACGGGGAAAGGAGACAACCTTGCCTTGTACCTCCTTCCAATCGAAATGGACTGGAGATTTTACCATTAATCATTATGCCAGCTTCAGGGTCAGAATACAAAGCAGTGTACAAAGGAGTCTGGAAGCAGCCAGAACATGTATGACCATTGCACATTATCGAATGCTTTTTCAGCATCAAGGCTAATAATCAGGCCAGACGGATTTAGAGCAATACCAGACCAGAGTGCCTCAATCAGCTTGCGTATATTATTGACACCATTTCTACCTCTCACTAATCTGATTTGATCTTCAGATCCAAGTATTGGTAAAACTCGATCAAGGCAATTGGCCAAGATGGAGGACAAAATCTTTAGGTACACATTTATTAAAAATATAGGTTGGTAGGATCCCGGCTGACTTAGATCCTTACCTGGCTTAGGGAATAGTGTTATGAGGGCCCAATTCATATCGAAATTGAAACCACCATTGTGCAGACTACAGTTATACATGTTTTTTTTAAGGGAATCACCACATCATTTCTGAGAATCTTATACAATTCTGATCCAAATCCATCCAGTCCTGGTGCCTTAGTAAGAACATAAGAACATTCCATACTGGGTCAGACCAAGGGTCCATCAAGCCCAGCATCCTGTTTCCAACAGTGGCCAATTCAGGCCAAAAACACCTGGCAAGTACCCAAAAACTAAGTCTATTCCATGTTACTGTTGCTAGTAATAACAGTGGCTATTTTCTAAGTCAACTTAATTAACAGCAGGTAATGGACTTCTCCTCCAAGAACTTATCCAATCCTTTTTTAAACCCAGCTACACTAACTGCACGAACCACATCCTCTGGCAACAAATTCCAGAGTTTAATTGTGCATTGTGTGAAAAAGAACTTTCTCCAATTAGTTTTAAATGTGCCACATGCTAACTTCATGGAGTGCCCCCTATTCTTTCTATTATCTGAAAGAGTAAATAACTGATTCACATCTACCCGTTCTAGACCTCTCATGATTTTAAACTCCTCTATCATATCCCCCCTTAGCCATCTCTTCTCCAAGCTGAAAAGTCTTAACCTCTTTAGTCTTTCCTCATAGGGTAGCTGTTCCATGCCCCTTATCATTTTGGTCAACCTTCTCTGTACCTTCTCCATTGCAACTATATCTTTTTTGAGATGCGGAGACCAGAATTGTACACAGTATTCAAAGTGTGGTATCACCATGGAGCAATACAGAGGCATTATGACATTTTCCATTTTATTCATCATTCCCTTTCTAATAATTCCCAACATTCTGTTTGCTTTTATGACTGCCGCAGCACACTGAACTGACGATTTCAATGTGTGTTATCCACTAAATCTCTTTCTTGGGTGGTAGCATCTAATATGGAACCTAACATTGTGTAACTATAACATGGGTTATTTTTCCCTAGATGCATCACCTTGCACTTATCCGCATTAAATGTTATCTGCCATTTGGATGCCTAATTTTCCAGTCTCACAAGATCTTCCTGCAATTTATCACAATCTGCTTGTGATTTAATTACTCTGAACAATTTTGTATCATCTGCACATTTGATTACATCACTCGTCGTATTTCTTTCCAAATCATTTATAAATATATTGAAAAGTAAGGGTCCCAATATAGATCCCTGAGGCACTCTACTGCCCACTCCCTTCCACTGAGAAAATTGTCGATTTAATCCTACTCTCTGTTTCCTGTCTTTTAGCCAGTTTGTAATCCACGAAAGGACATCACACCTATCCCATGACTTTTTACTTTTCCTAGAAGCCTCTCATGAGGAACTTTGTCAAACACCTTCTGAAAATCCAAGTACACTACATCTACTAGTTCACCTTTATCCACATATTTATTAACTAAATATATGTATATATATATATTTATTAACTAAATAAATGCGTTTAATAAATAAATATATTTATTAACTAAATAAATGCGTTTTGGACCATTAACAAATGGTCCAAAACGCAGCAGCCCGTCTACTGACAAACACTAAGAAAAGAGACCATATCTCCCCAGTGCTACAAGACCTCCACTGGTTACCAATTCATTTCAGAGTCATTTATAAATCCATCACCTTGATATACAAAATCATTCACCAACATACCACAATCGATTTACAAATTCCTCCCCGCTTCCACAAATCCACAAGACCGACCAGGGAAGCCTACAGAGGATGCCTCATTGTTCCACCCACGAAAACCACTAATCACAGCACCTTAAGAGACCAAGCCCTTTCCACCGCAGGCCCACAGTTATGGAACTCCATCCCTCCAGAACTCAGAAACGAACCATGTCTCCTAACCTTTAGGAAAAGACTCAAGACATGGCTTTTCAGGCAAGCCTTCTCGAACTCTACCTAAGATGCACCATAAACAAACTCTCTACTCAGAGACTGTACATATGAGACACCATATTTATATTGAACTTTTGTATATAATTATTCTCCTCTATCTCTTTCTATTTCTTACATTCCCAGTTCATTAGCCCTTGTTAATTGTAACTGCTTCTCTTCATCACGTTATTTATGTTTTTTGGTTGTATTATCCGCACCCCTGTTTTCTGTAAACCGACATGATGTGAACGAGTTCATGAATGCCGGTATAAAAAAACCTTAAATAAATAAATAAATAAATAAATAAATAAACTCCTTCAAAAAAAGTGAAGATTTGTGAGGCAAGACTTGCCTTGGGTAAAGCCATGCTGACTTTGTTCTATTAAACCATGTCTTTCTATATGTTCTGTGATTTTGATATTTAGAACACTTTCCACTATTTTTCATGGCTCTGAAGTCTGGCTAACCAGTGTGTTGTTTCCCGGATCGCTCCTGGAGCCCTTTTTAAATATTGGAGTTACATTAGCTATCCTCCAGTCTTCAGGTACAATGGATGATTTAATGATAGGTTACAAATTTTTATTAATAAGTCTGAAATTTCATTTTTCAGTTCCTTCAGAATTCTGGGGTGTATACCATCCAGTCCAGGTGATTTACTACTCTTAAGTTTGTCAATCAGGCCTACCTTGATAACCATCATATTTTCCGATTGGGTTACTGGCATTCTCAGCATTTGTACTTGTTTAACCAAGATTTGAAGCAATCTGAAGTTTTCAAAAAAGCCTGCCCAAGTATCTTCATTTGGTGATTTACTGGAATATAAATCTCGATCATAATTGAGCATTATTTTATTAAGGGATTCTCTTGAGAACTATAGTTCTCCTCTTCTTTTAGGGCAGTGATAACATTTTTGGGCTTAATATTTTTAACCATACATGCCATTAGTCTTCCTGCTTTATTTGTCAAAATAGCTGAGTCTTATACTGCAAAATGTGGTGACTTCTCTCAGATATAGTAAATTAGTTAGGGTTTTCATTACAAAGTTAATTTGAGTTTGTATATCAGCTTGCATAGTCAGAATATATTCTTTCTTTAGAATCTTAAGCTATGTAAATTTAATATTTCTTTGTCTCTCATTCTAGCTTGTTGAACTGTATATGCTATAATTTGTCCCCTGATCACTGCTTTCCCAGCATTCCAAAAACAATCACCTGTGATGTCTGCTGTTAGACTTAATTCAACATATTCTTTCCATTTGGCCTGAAGATACTTACAAAATTCCTTGTCATGAAATAATGCAGGCTGTAATCTCCAGTGAAACCCTGTGTTTCTATTCTTAAAATTATCTCCACTAATATGGGTGCATGATCGATACAGAAAATATATCTATAGAGGCTGCTCGGATTTTGGGGAATAAACTGGTGGAAACTAAGAAGTATTCAATAGTGGAATAAGATTTGTGTATTTTAGAGTAAAAAGAGAAATCAGATTCAGAGGGATGTGGTGCTCTGCAAGGGTCTAAGAGCTGGAGCTCTTTCATCGAAAAATGCATCCCTTTAGTTTTCCTACAGCATGCTTTCAAACAAACTGGTTTAGTATCCAGTTCTGGGATGATAGGTTGATTGAAATCTCCCCCTATCTGTTGATGCAAAACCTGACCCATTTTTGCTAACAGTTTTGAAAAGAAAGTTTTATTAAATAAGTTAGGAGTGTATGCATTACACAAGATAACCTTTAAATTAGTTAAAGATCCAACTAGCATGAGATAACATCCCTTCTTATTTGACAGCTTTTTTTTTCTAATATTAAAGGACAGTTTTTATGAATCAGAATAGCAATACGTCTCTGTCTGGAGGAGTAAGACACATACTGACATTGACCAACCCAGTCTTGTTTTAATTTTTTTTGCTCTTTATTAACAAGATTGGTTTTATGTAGAAATACAATCTGTGATTTGGACATTTTTATCAAATATAATATTTTCTTTATTTTTATCAGTGAATATATACCATTTACATTAAAAGAAAGAAGCCCCATTTCAGCCATATTCTTTGGTCATACCATGATATAAATAGGATATCCTACATGTCTTTGGAGAAGCTGAGATGCTCCCGAGCCTCAACATCCCAGGTCTAAGCACTGGGGAAAATGAACATTTCTTGCCCAATAATTTCACTGCCATAAGTACCACCCTAAGTGATTGCCAACACACATCCATACATTCATCCTGTTTCCACACCCATTCACGACTCTCAGCCATAATAGTAACCCATAAACACAAACATATAAACCAAATATTGCAGCTCCAAGGTAATGCATCTTCTTTCTCTTCTGTTTTCTGCAACAAAAGATGCACTCCAATTTGGGCTTAGATATTGTTCTGAGTGACAAACCTTCCATGACTCAGTTTTGATAAGTTTATGAGGGAAAAGAAAGAGAGCTGAAATAAAACACTTGGCATCATTTGCTTTTGACTGTGATCAAAATAAAATGTTCTCCTATCTTGCACAAAAGAGTTAATCGCATTCAAGAGCACTATTCCATTATATCAGTATTTTGCTAACGTCAAAGATGTTTGTTTGATGGAAACCATTTAGATTAATTTACTGCAATGCATCATTCTGCCCAATAACATCACAATGAGCTGAAATGCACTGCATCACATAACTAGAATGGTAACCAAAGGCGTACCATCTAAACATAATGTGAACACAAAACTGTTCAACCCAATCTGAGCAGCTTCTGGTTTCCCCAGATTACAAAACAAAACAGATCAACAGCTTCAAAAGAGAATAATAAAAGAAAAATTAAAGGGAAAAATAAAATCAGTTCCCCATTTTAAACTATAGAGGTCCAATGACAAGCTTCCTTACATTTCCTTTATCATTAATCAATCATTCACCAGATCTGTGCATCCCATTCAGGTCTCCATAGTATCCTTTATTTTCTCCAGGAACTTAGTCACCTGTTCTTTAGAATGTAAGATAGTGGGGTAGATTTTATAAATCTGCGCCCGCGCGTACTTTTGTTCGCACACCAGGCGCAAACAAGAGTACGCAGAATTTTAATAGATACGTGCGTAGCCGCGCGTATCCATTAAAATCAGGGGTCGGCGCGCGCAAGGCTGCCCAAAATTGACAGCCTGCGCGCGCCAAGCCGCGCAGCCTGCCTCTGTTCCCTCCGAGGCCGCTCCGAAATCGGAGAGGCCTCGGAGGCCCTCTGAGGCCGCTCCGAAATCGGAGCGGCCTCAGAGGGAACTTTCCTTCCACCCTCCCGCACCTTCCCCTCCCTTCCCCTACCTAACCCACCCCCCCCAGCCCTATCTAAACCCCCCTACCTTTGTTGTACAAGTTACGCCTGCCCGATGCAGGTGTAACTTGCGCACGCCAGGCCGGCGCACGATTCCCAGGCCCCGGAGCCATTTCGGAGGCCTAGGCCACACCCCTGAAACGCCCCTGGGGCGGAACCACGCCCACAGCCCCGCCCCCAAATGATGCACCACCGTGACACACCCCGACATGCCCCCCAGGAAAGCCCCGGGACTTATGCACGTCCCGGTGCTTGCGCGCCACCGAGCCTACTCAACATAGATTCGGCACGTGCAGGGGGTACTTCGGCCAGGTTTTCGGGGGGTACGCACGTATCTTACGTGCATACCCCTTTGAAAATCTGGCCCAGTGGTTTTACCCTCATAAAACACTTTCAGTTTAGCTGGATTCTGGAGATTAAATTTGATACCTTTATGATACAGTTCAGTACAAGTAGCGGAAAGGCTCTCCTGCTCTCAAAAACCTTTGTGGAGTAATCATTAAACAAAAGAATGTGTGAGTCTTTGTTATTTCAGATGAATATTGCTGTACTTCTTTTTTGTACGCCATAAGAATTTTCATCTTATCTGTGAGATTTAAGATTTGCGCCAAAACTGGTCTTGGTCATGTGTTATTTTGTGTTGGTGGACCAATTCTATGTACTCTTTCCACCATGATGGGTTCTGTGGCTAAGGAGAGGCCGAACATTTCGGAAAGCCATACCTGAAGTAGGTGAGGCAGCTCAGAGTCCTTTATACTCTCAGGAACCCCAATCACCCTGAGATTATTTTCCCTACCTCTATTTTCCTGGTCTTCTAAATGTTCCAAGAGGGCAGCATTTTCTTTCTTTATAGCAGTCAGTTCTGACTCTAGCTGATCAGATACCATTTCCTGGATAGCTACTCAATTTTCCAGGCCATCCACTCTGTTGCTCTGTGTTTCCATGCCCAATTTAAGTTCGTCAATTAAAGACTGCAATTTGTTCAGTTTATGCTCGAGAGCAGCCGAACTATTCTTCGATATTTCCTGAATCATCTCTGTTTTCATCTCTAGTATGGCCTTTCCTATCTCGGATGCCATTTGTGATTCAGCCAACATAAGAACATAAGTACATAAGAAAATGCCATACTGGGTCAGACCAAGGATCCATCAAGCCCAGCATCCTGTTTCCAACAGTGGCCAATCCAGGCTATAAGAACCTGGCAAGTACCCAAAAACTAAGTCTATTCCATGTTACCATTGCTAATGGCAGTGGCTATTCTCTAAGTGAACTTAATAGCAGGTAATGGACTTCTCCAAGAACTTATCCAATCCTTTTTGTAAACACAGCTATACTAACTGCACTAACCACATCCTCTGGCAACAAATTCCAGAGTTTAATTGTGCGTTGAGTAAAAAAGAACTTTCTCCGATTTAGTTTTAAATGTGCCCCATGCTAACTTCATGGAGTGCCCCCTAGTCTTTCTACTATCCGAAAGAGTAAATAACCGATTCACATCTATCCGTTCTAGACCTCTCATGATTTTAAACACCTCTATCATATCCCCCCTCAGCCGTCTCTTCTCCAAGCTGAAAAGTCCTAACCTCTTTAGTCTTTCCTCATAGGGGAGCTGTTCCATTCCCCTTATCATTTTGGTAGCCCTTCTCTGTACCTTCTCCATTGCAACTATATCTTTTTTGAGATGCGGCAACCAGAATTGTACACAGTATTCAAGGTGCGGTCTCACCATGGAGCGATACAGAGGCATCATGACATTTTCCATTTTATTCACCATTCCCTTTCTAATAATTCCCAACATTCTGTTTGCTTTTTTGACTGCCGCAGCACACTGAACCGATGATTTCAATGTGTTATCTACTATGATGCCTAGATCTCTTTCTTGGGTTGTAGCCAAAGTGGTCTTCTCTCTTCTTACTCTTGGTGTCTTCGTAGTCAAACCAACCCAGGAGACCAAGTTTCCACTTAGTAAAGTAGAATCTCTTTGTTAATGTAATTTATCATGAATCTTATTGTCAATTCTGAGTTTTCAGTTAGCAGAAATATAAGCTCCTCTTATATGTGTCTTCTTAGCTGGATGACATCACCAGAAGTCCAGAAACGTGTTTTGAATACACCAAAAGTTCTCTTGATGTCTGCCCTAGTCTTCCAATGGGCTCTGTTGTAGCAAGCCTACACCACAGCTGTGGGTTAGCCAACAGGGTCATGGGCCAGGTTTTGAGTGGATATCCTCTGTCACCTGTAGGGGAAAAAGCAGAGAAAAGCAGAGTTAGATATGTCTATGGGTTGGGCAGCAGGCTAGTTCATAGAGCAGGTTTAGAGCAATCCCTCTAGGTGAAAGCTATCAGTCCACCTAGATATGAGAAAGACAATAAGAAGAGGTTAATTGGTGAATGGTAGTAGTGATAAATGCATTAATACCTAGAAGCCAGTCTCCACTAATATGGCCTTTCTAGAAGTAGTCATGAAATTCTGACTGTGAGAAGATGTAGACAACATGTAGACAACATGACTGTATCTAGGAAACCTGGGCACAATGTCCAGGATGATGCCCTTGGCATCACAGACCACCTGCATATTAATTGGAGGCCCCTGTTGTGGTTGTAGTAGCGGGCCTCATCTCCTCCTGGTGCCCTTATAAGGATTTGAGTGCAATCAATATCCACAAGTCAGAGGAGTAATGTGCACTTGATAGAGAGCAGTCATTATTTGATGTTGTTGTGTCTTCTCTGATGGAAAGATATATAGTGTTCATTTTCCTGAGTAATGCAACCAGGACCTGATCTATACAGAGTAATGGCAGACAGGCTAATTCCAGATGTGTCCTCTAGAGTTGTCTGGAATGTGCTGATGGCAAAAAAGTCCAGGGTGGTAGTGACCTTGTAATGTATTGGCAAGGAGTGGTAGGTGCAGGTCCCACTCTAACTACTGGCATAGGTACAGTGTGGTTTCTGGTTGAACCTGAACCTGTACATGACTTGCTCTTCAGACAGATCAAAAAAAGTCTTGTATACTCTTTATAAGGGGTACCTCCTCCTTCTCTTCCTTTCTCCCTCCCTCCTCAGGTGTTGTGCCATAAGTATCCATAAGGCAAATAGAGTCATTTTGAAAAGGTAATCTTCCCCACTGATTCCCACCCCCAGGTATTCCCAATAGGCCCCATTAAGACACCCTCCCACCCCCTTGTATAGCCCTGTATGTCCAAGTTTTCCCCAATCTGTTCCAATAATCCCCAGTATAAACCAGTATGTCCCACTTACTACCATGGCTAGTCTATCTTTTGTACATTTACTTCAAACCCCTTGTGACTCTGTCTATCCCAGGTACAATCACTCCGCTCTCCCCCTATGACCCAATCAATTACAGTCACCCTCCTCGATGACTCGTGTGTACTATTTTGTCCCCAGTAGGTCCCAGTCTGTCCCAGGTACACTCCTTCCCACCCCTTAGCCTGCTCCTGTCTCCACTCACCTGGAGGACCCAACCCTCTAAACATCAGGTCCAAAATCAAAATGTAAATTTGCAGTTGTGTGTGTACATGAGTTGTAGTAAATAAACGCACATAAGTTACATTACATTCACGCATACCTCATTTTGCGAGTATGTCAAAACTCTGCCCTGACATGCTCCCAACATGCAACTTTTTTGTGAATGTACTTTTGTTCATGCATGTGCATACTCGTGTATATACCCCATTTAAAATACTTATTATGCAGACACTGTTAGCACTGTGGACCCTTGAGCCTGCACGAGAGCTGGAACCTCCACTGAGGGAAAGCCTCCAGTGGACCTCAGCCGGGAGGTGGTGCAGGACCAGGAGACCCGACTGGAACTTCACCTATACCAACCCTCGTTCCCCTCAGGTTGAGCCCTTGGGTATCGGGGCCGGTAGGACTTAGGCGAGGGTCTCTTGGAGTAGAGTTGTCCATGAGAGGAAGCAGTGTAGGGAGGTCCGGGTTGAGGCTGGTGGAAATCTGGAGAAACGAGGATGGTCCATGAGTCAGGGCGGGCAGCAAAGTAGCAACATGAGGAACCAGGCCGGAAGTCAGGGCAGGCAGCGGACAGGCAGGAACCAGGAACACGCCAAGAGTCAGGACGGGCAGCAGACAGCAGAATCAGGAAATGTGACGTTAGCACGGCGACGGAGGCAGCCCATAAGAAGCGGCCGCCGTGCACGCTGCCTAATGGGCACGTGGCTTAGTCTTGAAATTCTGCTCTAAAATTTTGGTGCCTCTCATCATCGCTATATGTGAATGGAACCTAAAAACTTTTATCTCCTTCAGGTAGGAAAATTCTCTTTGGACATTGATTTAAGTAATAATTATTGTGGGACTCTTATATTCTCCTCCTCCAGAGTTATGGATCCATATTATCATAGTTTGACCTGCTGAGTGTCCATTATATTGTTGTTTGTGTTTAATTAATTGATGTCACACTCAGGCCAAAAAAGAAGGGCGCAGGAGAGGGTTACGACTGAAACCTCACCTGCGCTACTGGTTGTCGACCCAATGGACGCCCATGTGGTCATTGGGTTTACTCAACCGGGAAGACAATCGCTGGAGAAAATCCAGAAAGGCATGAGAACAGCTGATATCCTCCAAGATTTAAGTACATTACTATCCCTGGTAATGAAAACACCCCCAGGGAATCCAGTGTTGGTGAGAGGAGACCATCAAGAGAGTTCTCCAGTGCAGTCTGAAGTTCTTGGTATTTTAAGAACTCCAGGAGAGGAAAATTTAAGAGAGAAAGCACTGGAGACAGAGAAGTTTGGTGAAACTGGGGGATTACAGTGGGAGGAGAGAAGCAGATAGAGGCCAAATCAACATTAGGAAATACTAAAGATTTACTTGTTACTAAGATAAACCCGATGGTGAGACCGACAACCTTTACCGATGAAACTTGTAAGAATACCCAGTGCTGAATTGCACCTAGTGGATTGATAGCACTATGATAACTAAACTTACCAGAGAATCAGCCAGCACAAGATGACATCATTCCTGAGAAAACGAAAGTTAACCTGGTCTTATTCTCTGCTACTGATAACAAGAGGCTCCTGCCCATAGTCAGAGCACGCACACATGCCAAAATTTATTGACTGGTTATTAAAGTAAGGGGTGGTGATTATGCAGATATCTGGCATCGGTGGACCCAAACCCTTATATTGCTGAGCACGCACGCTAGAGCACTGGGCAGATTCTGAATTATACACCGTTTGCTTTGTATTTGCTTCTGCCCCCGTACGGAAAATGGCGCCGGCAGGAGATCGACTGCAGGAGGTCGTTCAGCGAGGCGCCGGAACCCTCGCTGAACGACCTCCTGCAGTCGATCTCCTGCCGGCGCCATTTTCCGTACGAAAACGATTCGCGGCGGGAAATCGCTCCCTGACCCCCGCTGGACCTCCAGGAACTTTTGGCCAGCTTGTGGGGGGCCTCCTGACCCCCACGAGACTTGCCAAAAGTCCAGCGGGGGTCCGGAAGGACCTCCTGCCGTCCAATCGTGTTCGTCTATGGCCGCCGCCATTTTTCGGCGCCATTTTGGAAAATGGCGCCGGCTGAAGACAACAAGATTCAGGAGCAGGAGCCCGTTCCGGACCGCTGCCGTTCCGGACCGCCGCTGGACCCGCAGGTTATTTAACTCATTTGGGGGGGGGTTCGGGAGGGTGGGGGATTTAATTTAAAGGGTCGGGGGTGGGTTTTAGGGGGTTTTAATGTGCTGGTTTTGCGATTTTTAGATTTTTAGATTTTTCACGATTTTTCATGATTTTTCACGATATTTTACCCCCCCAAACGGCAACAATACGATTCCCTCCCCCTCCCAGCCGAAATCGATCGTTAAGACGATCGAGGACACGATTCACATCCCTACCTAATACTATTCCACCTTTAACTAAAGTCTACTATATACCATCATTGAAGTTAAAAGATTCTGAAAAACAGGATTATCAATCTTTCACTCCTCTAAATGTATCAGAGATTTTGGAAGTTTCTGATACCGAAATTGCTCAACCTTCTACATTAATTATATCCTTTTTGTTGGACTCTGATAAAGAACTAGTAATAAGAAAGTATTTTCGCACTAAAGAATTATTTCTTCGTTTGAAAGTTCAGATATTCCATGATGTGGCAAGGGATACTCAAAAGAGAAGGCGCCAGTTTCTGCTAATGAGACTTCAGTTAATACAGATGGGAGCAACTTATAAATTAAAATTCGGACGCGTAAGGCGATTCAGCGATACAGTCTCCAGTTTCACGCGTCCTTAGCGCTTCTTAAAACAGACGCATAACTCTTTCCGCACGCAGCATGTATATGATATGTAAATGAACGAATTAGCTGTATAATGAAGGAATTAGCTATTCCCCTCCGATACTGTGTCGCGCGCTCAGATTATCTTCTTTGTAACCCGCTATTTTGCCACGTCCTTAACCTGTTAGTTTACCGCTACCCTCTACTTGGTGTTAGTGTGGTGTTCGAAAATTAAAACGGGAATAAAGTGTAAAAAATGGTGTAAAAAAAGTGTAAAAACATTGCTTACCTGCCCTGGCCCCATCCTGTCCCCTCCTCCCGAAGCGCTCTAAAATGCTGTAACCCACATTGAGTGAATTCCATATTCAAAATGGTGAGAAATAAATCCAAGTAATAAATAAATCCTCGAGGTGGAAGTGAGAAGATCTTCGGTATCGGCAGAGGTTAATCCGGGGGTGAGGATTCTATCCCGGCCCGGACGGGTCTTCTGGACGACTTCCTGGATTTGAGGTCATCGGGGAGGGACCGGCGAGGAGCCTATAAAACCGGCCCTCTCACGGTGCCTATCCCGAGGTGGAGGTGAGAAGATCTTCAGCCTCGGCGGAGGTTAACCCAGTATTCTTAAGCCTCCAACACGGGAGAGATGTTATTAACTCAAGGGAGTGCTTTTTTAGAAAATTTTCTAATTCTTCTGGTTGGAAAAACACATATGAAATATTTCTTTATTTTATTCTGCATTTACAAGGATATTTAAGTATATACATAGCTCCCAACTTTTGAACCTGAGACTTCAAATTCAAGAACTGCTTCCTTCTAAGTTGAGTACTTCTTGCTAGATCTGGGAAAATCCCAACATTTAAACCCAAAAACATCTCAGCTCTATTACGAAATATAATCTTAAAACCCAGTCTCTATTGGATTCGAGGAGAAACGTCACTATCATAAGAGCATAAGAACATGCCATACTGGGTCAGACCAAGGGTCCATCAAGCCCAGCATCCTGTTTCCAACAGTGGCCAATCCAGGCCATAAGAACCTGGCAAGTTTCCATGTTACCGTTGCTAGTAATAGCAGTGCCTATTTTCTAAGGGCCAGATTTTCAAAGGGTTACGTGCGTAACATACGCACGTAATCCCCGAAAAGCTTCCCCAAGCTGCCCCTGCACACCGAGCCTATCTTGCATAGACTCGGCGGCGCGCGCAAGCCCTGGGACGCGCGTTATGTCCCGGGGCTTTCCAAAATGGGCGGGCCGGGGGCATGGCGATGGTTCAGGGGCGGTCCGGGGACATGGCCGGGGGTGTGGCAGCGGTCCAGGGGCGGTCCGGGGGCAGGGTCGAGTGCTCCGGGACAGCGGCCTGTGCCGGGGCATGGCACGCCGGCAGCCAGCTGGCACGCGCAAGTTAAGCCTGCCTCAGGCAGGCGTAACCTTTGGAGCAAAGGTAGGGGGGAGGATTTAGTTAGGAATGGGGGTTGGGATAGATAGGGGAAGGGAGGAGAAGGTGGGGGGACCGGAAAAAAGTTCCCTCCAAGGCTGTTCCGATTTCGAACGGGGAAAGCCATCAGGGCTCCCCTCGGGCTCGGCGCATGCAAGGTGTACATATGTGCAGCCCCTTGCATGCGCCAAGCCCGGATTTAATAACATGCACGCGGCTGCGTACGCATGTTATAAAATCGGACGTAGATTTGTTTGCGCCGGGTTGCCCGAATAAATCTACACCTGCGTGTATCTTTTAAGATCTGGCCCTAAGTCAACTTAATTAATAGCAGGATATGGACTTCTCCTCCAAGAACTTATCCAATCCTTTTATAAACACAACTATACTAACTGCACTAACCACATCCTCTGGCAACAAATTCCAGAGATTAATTGTGCGTTGAGTGAAAAAGAACTTTCTCCGATTAATTTTAAATGTGCCACATGCTAACTACATGGAGTACCCCTACTCTTTCTATTTTCTGAAAGAGTAAATAACTGATTCAAATCTACTCGTTCTAGACCTCTCATGATTTTAAACACCTCTATCATATTCCCCCTCAGCCGTCTCTTCTCCAAGCTGAAAAGTCCTAACCTCTTTTGTCTTTCCTCATAGGGGAGCTGTTCCATTTCCCTTATCATTTTGGTCGCCCTTCTCTGTACCTTCTCCATTGTAATTATATCTTTCTTGAGATGCGTTGACCAGAATTGTACACAGTATTCAAGGTGCTGTCTCACCATGGAGCGATACAGAGGCATTATGACATTTTCCGTTTTATTCACCATTCCCTTTCTAATAATTCCTAACATTCTGTTTGCTTTTTTGACTGCTGCAACACACTGAATTGTCGATTTCAATGTGTTATCCACTATGATGCCTAGATCTCTTTCTTGGGTAGTAGCACCTAATATGGAACCTAACATTGTGTAACTATTGCATGGGTTATTTTTCCCTATATGAATCACCTTGCACTTATCCACATTAAATTTAATCTGCCATTTCGATGCCCAATTTTTCAGTCTCACCAAGGTCGTCCTGCAATTTATCACAATCTGCTTGTGATTTAATTACTCTGAACAATTTTGTATCATCTGCAAATTTAATTACATCACTCGTCATATTTGTTACCAGATCATTTATAAATATATTGAAAAGTAAGGGTCCCAATACATATCCATGAAGCACTCCACTGCCCACTCCCTTCCACTGAGGAAATTCAATGTTGCTGGTTTCAATTGCTCTCTTTGGGTGGTTTCTATTAGATTTGTGATATCCAATCCTGATGAATCCGGTAATGCTGGTGTCACTGGTGTTAGTACTTGGAACTCTTTTTCCCCTTCTTTTTCCTTTTTTTTTTTTAAAGGTGGTATGTAATACACCCATGCTGTTGGGGGGATTGCCACTTCCAGAATCTTCAATATCTGTAATAGATATTGTCTCCACATATTGCGTGGGGTCACCATTGCATCTTTGGGGAAACTGATTAACCTTAGGTTTCTCCCTTTTAATTGATTTTCCATACTTTCCATACGGTTCAGCAAAATTGTGTTCTCTTTAATAATATTACTTTGGATATTTCTCATCTCTTTTATCTTAGTCTCAACATTTTCATTTTTAACCTTTTGAATTTTCACTTCTTATTCTACCTTCTCCACACTTTCCACAGTGTTATTAATCAGGGATAGCAAAGGATTTATCTGGTTAAAAAGATTATAATTAACTGACTGCACAGCTTCCCAGATCTGTTCTAAAGAAAACTCTTCAGGCTTTGTTACTTCCTTCTTTTTAGAAAATGTAAAAAGTACTTTCCTTTCTGTTGGACGCTGTTCCGTACAACCTACAGCATCTCTCAGGCCAGTCTCTCCACTGGAGTATTGCGTCAGATGTTCCTCTCATCCTCCTTCATCATCCGCCCGAGATCCTCCGGCGGTGTCGCTCTCACTCCTCTGGAACAGACTGCTCCCATTTGCCTCTCGCAAGGCTGCAGGGTTTCCTGGGGGCATCCGCATAACCGTGGAAAAGGTAGTCTGGAGCTCTTGCAGGGAGGCAGTTTCCTCCGCCTCCTGCTCTCCCCGCCGCGAGCAATCATCCGGTTTCTGCTCCCGTTTGAAATGTGTGTCCATTGGGCCCTGAATGCGACCTTCTGAATCTGCACTCAAGCTTTCTCTTTCTTTTACTCTCCATTTTCTTGCAGTGTGCGGCATTTTTCAAACTCACAAGATATTTATTTTCAGAGCCCTCGTTACACACATCCGCTCCTGTCGGCCATCTTGGATCTCCCCCGCACCTTCATGTTCCATTCTGACCAGTGTCTGCAGGAGATCTTTGCAGAATGAATCATGAGAGATTTGAAGAATTAGCGGAAAGGGATATTGAAAGTTTAGTAGCTGCGGAGGGTTTCAAGAACCTAGTTACTAGAAGGTCAATGTTAAGAAGTATCTGGCTAGGTGAGTTAGCTGGATAAGACTTATCAGGTAAATTTACACAGGATTTTCAGCAGCACAGATAAGTCTTATCCAGCTAACTTTAGACCCTCTACTGAGCAGGTCTAACTTATCCGGTTAACTGGGTAAATCCAAATATCGATTGTCACTTATCCAACTAAGTTAACCGATAACTAGCTTCTTCCTGAAACTCCCATTTCCCACCCACCATTTAGCCGGATAAAAACTTATCTGGTTAAGTACTTATCTGGCTAAGTGGCAGCTGCTAAATGCAGCCAGACATTCAACCCCTGCCACTTAGCCAGAGAAGTCCTTACTTATTTGGTTAAGTGGCACTGATAGATATCCAGTGAGCAAATGCAGGCAGTGAGTGATCCTGCTGGGGCCAAGATCACCCCCCCAGCAGCAGCTGGCAATCAAGAGCATGACAGACACCTCTGGCTTTTTACCATTTGGTAGCCTTCAATCCGGCTCCAGCAGTAGCACCCAAAGATCTAGAGAAGGAATCCTGCAAACCATCAGATATGTGGAGGAACTTTTCAGTTATGGAGATCAGCATTTTGTAGAATGCATTCACTCTCAAAAGGCTGTCAATAAAGGGAAGGTACTGGGACATCTTTCAAGCAGTAGTATACTTCACTTGTTGGTTTCAGAGGAAGCTGGTACTAACTTTTAGAGCCCATCTTCCACTAGGGTGGATGAATTTTTTTTTTTGTTTCGATTCATTTGAGGGATGGGTTTATTTTTCATGTTTCTTTTTGTTTTATTTGGTTTCTTTTGGGTCTAGTGCATACTATTTTTCAATACACTAAAACCAAACCCTGGCTGCTATTTTTAAAATGACCCCTTGGACTTTCTCTCATCTCCGTGGCTTCCCCTAGACTGGGCCCCCACTGGCCCCTTCCCCTTTTCATATCCTTGAACTGCATATCCTATCCTGGGGGCAGGAGAGATGTCCCATCAGTTATGGGGTAGATTTTCAAAAAATGCGCGTTCGCGTACTTTTGTTGGCACACCAGTCGCAAACAAAAGTACGCTGGATTTTAGCAGATACGCGCGTAGCCGCGCGTATCTGCTAAAATCCAGGATCGACGCGCGCAAGGCTGCCGATTTTGGGCAGCCGGCGCGCGCCGAACCGCGCAGCCTGCCTCCGTTCCCTCCAAGGCCGCTCCGAAATTGGAGTGGCCTCGGAGGGAACGCTCTTTCGCCCTCCCCTCACCTTCCCCTCCCTTCCTCTGCCTAACCCACCCCCCCAGCCCTATCTAAACCCCCCCTACCTTTGTCCGCGGATTTACGCCTCCCGGAGGGAGAAGTAAATCCGCGCACGCCAGCGGGCCACTGGCGCGCCGAGACGCGACCCGGGGGCGGTTCCGGAGGGCGCGGCCACACCCCCGGACCGCCCCGGGCCGAAACCACGCCCCTGGGCCCGCCCCCGAAATGCCGTGTCCCGCCCCCAAAACGCCGCGTCGATCGGCCCCGCCCCCGACACGCCCCCGACAAAAAACCCCGGGACTTACGCGAGTCCCGGGGCTCTGCGCGCGCCGGCAGGCCTATGGAAAATAGGCGCGCCGGCGCGCAAGGCCCTACTCACATAAATCTGGGTGGATTTACGCGAGCAGGGCTCTTAAAATCCGCCCCATTATGTCTCATATTGGGCCAGCCTTTTGACATTTTTCAGTATAACAAAATAATGTTTGCATCATTAATTTGTATGGTAAAATGCCAAATGCAAGTACAATCATGAGAAGTTACACTGATGGTGGAAGACAAGACTAGGGATCATTTCTGCCCCTGAGGGACATTACCCAGTTTCAAGGAGATTTAGTGGGAGTCTTGAGGGCCTTCAGGGGCCCATAAGAAGTGGAAGAAAGCCTGGGAGAATTAAAAAAAATTGTTGTTGTTGTTTTTTTTTTCTTCAAATGGTGGTGGAAGGGAATGAAATGAAAAAGGTAAGATAATTTTTCTTTTGTTTCATTTCAAAAGTTAAAACAAAAAAGGGAACCATCATTGAGATTTCCTGTTTCATTTCAAATGACAGCATGTCCCTATCCTCCACTCGAAGAAGCAGCAGCAAAAGCAGCATGAAAGCCACAGCAAAGGTGAAGTCCAGCTCCCAAGCTGACCCCCTGGTCCCTTCCCCCAGTAAGCAGGCAAGTCAGCTGTCTCCAGCCCCTAAGCCAAGACGGAGCAGAGGGGGTGGTTTTCCATATCACTGCCCCAGGGCAAGAGGCAGACAACATCAAAGGTGTTGACACACACTATTAGGGAAATAATTGCCCTGGATGACCAGCCCCTGGAGGTTAATGAGAACATGGGATTTAAGTGGCTGCAGCCTGTCTTAGCCCTGAGTTACAAAGTTCTCTCCAGCACTGAGTACCCCTCCCCTGTATATAACAGTGCCATGGCCAGGTGTAGGCACATCTGGTCAAGGTGGAGGGGAGTAGCAGCATCCATTTCAGCAGTCACCTCTTGACCAGCTAGAAGGATAGTATGCTTTCCTCTCCCATATGGCACCCTGGTGGCAACTGGATGAGGCAAGGTCAGGCAGCAGGGAGTGCAGGAGCAGGGTACACTGCAGGTGGGCTGTTCTGCATATTAAGCAGATGGGCCAGAGCTGTAATTTAGCCCATGACTTAGCTGTGATAAGGGGCAGGATGATTTGCTGGTGGTGAGACAATAAACACAAGACTATTCTTGGTTTTGTGGTTGCAGGTGGTGGCAAGAACATAACCAGACCAGTGTGCAGTGGGACTGTCGGAGGATCTAATGCCTTGCAAATCTGGCCCCTGGAGCTGGGGGCCAAAGATGGTAGCAGCATGCTCTGCAGGAAATGATGGAGATGTGCAAGAAAATAGCAAGGCATTTTAACCAAAGTATGAAGAGAGGGCAGCAGCTCTGGTGAGAAGCAGGATGCAGTCAGGGCACCTGAGCGCTAGCTTATTCAGGATGTGGGATCATTTGAACTCCACTAACTGAAGAAACAAAGGTTAGTGGGGCAACAAACAACACCCCTTCATGAGCTGTCTGAGTTCCCCATCAGCAGAAAAGCTCCCAATTCTTCTGCCACCTTTATCTGTTTTGCTCCACTCTTGCTGTTTTAGGGTATTCATGTGCTGCTTTTTTCGAGATTCTGTTAGCCTAACAAGTTTCAGAGACGGTACATCTAATAAACTCTGAAAAATAAAATGGGACCAAATGACATGGACCATAGAATCTAAGGACAGTATTAAAAAAAATGTGAAGCCAGACCATTATGGCTTTAAAACTTGTAGTCAGTATTATGAAACTGATTCTTGAAAGGATTTGGAAGCCAGTGAAGCCTTTGAAGTGCAGGAGTAATATGTTCATAGAAAGGCAAACCAGAGAGGAGATGGGCAGCAGCATTTCAGACCATTTGAAGCAGTATGAAGGTGGTTTCCAGGAGGTCCAAATACAATGTACTGCAGTAATCAATAGGAGCAATAACAAAAGCTTGGATGCGGGAACAAAAGTCACTGAAGTGCAGAAGTGGATTCACATTGCAAAGAATTCAACGCTTATAAAAGTAGACTTTGACCACATTCTTAATGTGGGGGCGCAAAGGTAAAGAGGAATCAATAATTGGGATCTGTAAGTGCTTAAAAGTGAAAATGGTAGGCATGTTAGGAATAGGGAAACGGGCCAGCAAGATGATTTCAGTCTTATTTAAATCTGAGCCTAATCTGTTATTTAATAACCAGCTGTTAACCACTGAAAGGCAGGGGGAGATTTTAGACAGTACCTGATCGATAGTTGAATCAACTGAAAAGTAAACCTGGATGTCATTTGCATAAGGTCAGTAGCTCACTCCTAAACTGATCAGTTCCTGACAGATAAAAGCAATATAGATATTGAAAATGGTGTGGAAAATGGAGACCCTTGAGGGATGCCGACATGCAGCTAGTGATGGGAGGACAAAAAATGACCCAATAAAACGAACTGAGAGGTTTTGCACAAGAATGAAGAAAATCACTTTTGAATAGTAGAAGTAATGCCCAAGGATTTAAGTCAGTCAGGTAGAATGAAGTGATTTAGCATATCAAAAACTCCTGTTAAGGCTATTTCTTTAAGGTTGCTCATGTTGAAGACGGTCTTCTTAGTCACTATTTGTTCAGCTCAGAGGGTATCTTAGTTGCAGATGCTTTCCTGTAGGAGCCTTTCTTATTGATTCCTAAGGAAAGAGTCCAGATTTGTACAGTTCCCTTCTTCCTTCGAAGGTCATTTAGGATTTTCTTTTGACTTGGTCAGTCTTTTTGCCTCCCTTACCAGGCAGGCAGATTCTGTAAGGTCCTCACTCCTTCATCTTTGGACATGAGGAGACATCTTTTCAGGTACCTAAGGTCACTAGTACTTTCAGGCGCTCTGATCATCACTTTGTTCTGTATGGTGAAATGCGGAAAGGTGTGGCAGCCTCTCTGGCTATGGTGGCATGCTAGATTATGGAGATAATTCCAGCAGCTTACGTGAATTCTGGCCCTCTCTGGCTGAAGAAGAAACGGCCTCATTCCACAAAGGTGCAGCCTGTTTCTTGGGCAGAGCTGTGATTGGCCTCTCCTTTGGAGATTTGTTAAGTAGTGACATGGCTGTCCTTGCATACCTTTCCTAAATATTACCACCTGGATGTAAGAGCTTGAGAGGAGACTTCCATCACCTTGGAAGTGTTACAAGGGGCTGGGGCAGCTTTCTGCCCTATAAGGGAGTAGATTGGGTACATGCCACTGGTTTGGTTTGGTCTGACTGGATGAAGAGGAAGGTGAAATTACTTCTAACCTGATAATTGTCTTTCCTTTCATACAGTCAGAACAGGCCAGGGCCCTTCCTCTGCTGCCAGTATGTTTCGGGTGTTTATACACCCTGCAGGTCATTTTCAAAGGTGTTACACACGTAAATATAACATACTAACGTAGCAATTTTCAAAGCCATATACATTCATAAAGTCCACTTAGGCAAATAAATCCTATGGACAATTCAATGGCATATATTGTAGCAATTTTCAAATGCCTTTTTACAAGGACAAAGTGCATTTACACGTATAAAACCCATTTTAAACATGTAAATTAATCAATCCATCCATTTTAAACATGCAAGTCCATCAATCCAGGGAAGTTTACTTGCAGGCAGGCAGGCAAGCAGAGCTGAAGATCAGAATGAATATATATATATATACTTTGATGCAGATGAGTTAGTACTGGTTTACTGTTGAGAGTTCTTTTTTTGTTTCTGCTTCCTCTATTTCTGGAAGTCCACTGGTTTAAAAAAATAATCACTTGAACCAATAATATGGTTGATAGTTGATGGTATTGAGATTGTGCACAATTAGCTTGTTATAGATATACTAGCAGGCTGGTATCAGCATGAAGGCATGACATCAGTGAACCTGTGGATCTCTGTCCCCATCTGTTGGTTGGCATGCATAACCCTCTGGTTTGGCCTTCTCTGACTGTATTAAGGGAAAGGAATTTTTCAGGTAAGAAATAATATCACCTTTTCGTCTATAAAATGATATAGGTAAAAGTTGTCTTTTAACTTTACGATTATTTTAGCTATTTCATTGGCAGTCATGGCTTCAAATGCAATGGAAGATAATTTGTGCTGGCAAAGATTAAAAAGTAGGGTCAGGGCTTGATCTTAGAAGCAGAAATCTAGTTAACCTTTACAGAGAAAAAGAAGGCAAAGTTCTCACAGGACTCAGAAGAAATATTAGTGATTCAAGTTTAAGCTGGGCCATCAGTGAGTTCACTGTATAAAATCATTTTCAGAATCCCATAGGGAAGACAGATTCCATGCTACTTATCTCAGAGATAAGCAGTGGATTCCTGAAACTCCACCTCAATAATGATTTATGGATTTTTCCTCCAGGAACTTGGCCAAACCTTTTTTAAATAGAGCTGCACTAACAACTTTCACCACATTATCTGGCAATGAATTCCACAGCTTAATTATGCATTGAGTAAAAAAATATTTTCTCTTATTAGTTTCAAATGTACAACTTAGTATCTTCATCGTGAGTCCCCTAGTCTTTCTACTTTTTGAGTAAACAACTGATTCACATTTACTCATTCCACTTTACCCCACTTTACCCCAGTCATCTCTTTTCCAAGCTGAAGAGTCCTAACTTCTTTAGTATTTCCTTATAGGGAATTGTTCCAACCTCGTTATCATTTTAGTTGCCCTTCTCTGTACATTTTATAATTCTGGTATATCTGTTTTGAGATGTAGTGACCAAAACTGCACTCAATATTCAAGATGAGGTCGCACCATGGAGTGATACAGAGGCATTGTTTAGATCTTCAAGTCTGACCCTATAAAGAATTGGCCCTACTACCCCTTCTTAACCTGTGTGGGACTAGGCTAGATGCCTGGTCCACCTTAAAACCCACAGAGGGAGAGAGCTATGTGGGTAGGATCCTGATAAGCAAGAAAGAATGCAGAGCCCAGCTAGTAACAGGAGGTCCCCTGTCTTCAGGAGAAGCCAGCTCCTTAACCATTTATGGTGGAAGCTATGATGTGAGTACACTGCTAGAGGGTAGGCAGTCTACTAGAGGGTGTATGCTGTCTGTGTTTAAATAAATGAAAGATAGTTTCCCAAAAAACATATGAGCGGATGTCAAAAAATCACAAAGCAATAAATCCACCTCATCAAAGAAATGTCATATACTGTGCCTATAAATCATACTAGGTGTCATCAGATAAATGAAATAAAACATTTCTCATAACTTCTGCCTTATATATCAGTATGCATAGTGGCATGTAGACTGGAAATGATGTCATCAGGAATACCCTAAAGAAGAACTGCGGTTCAAAACACGGTCCTGTGTCAGGCTGGGAATATTGAGGCGTTCTTTCAAGTATTGAGTAACAACCATTTGGCTTTTCTTGGCACCACAATATAAGATTTTTTTTTTTAACTTTATTGAATACTTAGAGGTGAAAACAAATGTAATTTTTACATGCAACAAAAATACAAAAAAATTATTTTCACAGACTCAAACAGACTGATGATTATTTATTTATTTAATTAATTTATTTATTAGGCTTTTATATACCGATGTTTGGAGCTAGCCATCACAACGGTTTACAGACAATTTAAAATAGTATGTAGAAATCAATAAATTATAAAATAATAACAGGTAATAAGATCATAAGAATCAGTAAGAGAAAAATACAGGTCTTCAACAATTAATAAAACTAATAAGATATTAATAATTAAAATAAAAGCAAAATATTCAACTATTGATTAAAAAATAATAATTCAAGTAAATAACTTAAGCTTAAGAACTATAAAATAGAGAAGATAGACATGATCTAAAAACAATCCATAAAAGTTATTATATAAGGCAGAAGATTTGAGAAATGTTTTATTACATTTATCTGATGATGTCTAGTATGATGGTCTAACTTATAGGCACACTATATAACATTTCTTTAATGAGGTGGATTTATTACTTTGTGTTTAAATAAAGTCATAATATATAAAGAAGAAAGGCTGGAGTCTGAGTGTTTGTGCCTTCAGCCTAAGAAAGTTGCTCACCAATCCCACATATAATGTTAGTTTGGGGATTTCTGCTCTACGGTTGGCAGGGCACAGAAAAACACAAGTCTCCAAGGGAGGAAAAGAAGTAGAGAAGAAAAGGAGGTTTATGGTGGTGTGGTGCCTGCCAAAGAAGCAGGGTTTCTGTGGGGCATAAAATAGTGTAGAATAAAAGACTGTGGCTCAGGGAAGAATGCAGAATTTTTTTTTCCTTAACACAGAGAGTGGTGTTTTGGGGCCTGAAAGGAAAATCAGCTGTGAAGGTTTGTTTGTAACTAAGGAGAAAAGCTCTACTTGCTTAAGACAACAAAACCAAATAAGTTATTTGCTGGACATGCAAGGTTTTTTTTTTCATTTTTTACCTTTTCACGAAGACAAAAAAAAAGAGAGAACAATTTGTGCAGACTATGGCCTGGATTTATCAAAATGCGATAAGTATCGCATGCAATAGCAAAAGGGACATGGTTTATGCTAATAAACAGTTTATTGTAATTTGCCTATGTGAAGAGCTAAGTTAGCAAGAACCTTTTCAGAGTTTGCAATAAGTGCCAGACCTGATGTATTTCCTGCATTCAACAACTGAGTGAGTGAGTGAGTGAGTGAGTGAGAGAGAGAGAGAGAGAGACTAGCCATAGTATCCTCTCCCTAGATAGGTATTTGTATCCATATGGTAGGCCCGCCTAGTAACTCGAGGTGAGGGTTAAGTATTGGTGTAGGGGGTTAGGGGCCACTTTGACATTCAATGTGAGACGTACGAACAGAACAGTGGTCTCTTGTGAAGATCTGAGGACCGACGGAGAGAGGAAACTCACCCAAAGGTGAGATGTGTGCAATGTTCTCTCAACCTAGCTTGATGGATTCTCTACCTGGGTAACATCAAGCTAAGTGGAGATAACATTGCACAAATCTCATCTTGGAGTGAGTTTCCTCTCTCCGTCGGACCTCAGATCTTCACAAGAGACCACTATTCTGTTCATTCGTCTTACATTGAATGTCAAAGTGGCCCCTAACCCCCTACAACAATACCTAACCCTCACCTCAAGTTACTAGGTGGGCCTACCATAGGGATACAAATACCTATCTAGGGAGAAGCTACCATGGCTAGTCTCTCCCTCTCTCTCTCCCACTCCCAGGAGCTTTACATCTACTCAAACAGATCTTTCAGGAGACATCCCAAAATGTGATAAAAGCATAACACAAGCTATCACATGGCTTTACACTATTCAAAAAGATGTAGTTAAAATTGGCATTATGTCTGTGTGATAGCATTTCACACACTGGCATTCCCTGCCCCTAACTCCTCCTCTTTTTCAAATTTGCATTGCACTATACGATATGGTGCTATCGCATGCGTTAAAGACGTTTTCACATGCAGTAAGCCCTTAACGCATGTGAAAACGCCTTAGCACATTTTGATAAATGACCCCCTATGTTTGAACAGGGTGTAGTTCCCAAAGAAAGTGAAATTGCCAGAGTTGCCTATGTGTGTATGTGTGTGTGTGTGTGTGTGTGTGTGTGTGTGTGTATGAACAGAGCAGACCCTTCAGCAGAAAAGCAGCCAGCTTAACACTACAGCACAAGGAAGCCAAAATGCAAGCTGTGGTTCAAAACCACTTAGAACTTCAAGAATGTAGTATGAGGAGCCAGATTTTCTAGATGAATGCTGAGAAAGAGTTTGAAGCAACCTAGGCATCCATAATTCCCAAGCTGGCAGAAATAAAGCTGGAAACAGAAGAAGCACAGCAGCTGTATGAATCACCCGATGGGTGCTTTCCCCTTCAAAGGGACAAAAGTTCAGAAGAAGTTAAAAACAGAAAGTATGCTGGAGCCAGAGCAGAGCAGAGCCTAAAGATGGGGTGACAAGAAAATCAGGCATAGAACCATTGAACATACCGCTGAAACAGGTGGCAAAAAACAAGCCAGAATTGCAAGAACAGGCAGAGCTGAATGCAAGTGAAATGAATGAATGCCAGGTGAATGAACTTGCAGTGATTGTGACTGCTTTGCAAGAGAGCTCATAGTGGAGCTTTACAACCTGGCCTAAGGGAGACTTCAGACTGCCTGATGGAGGCAATACAGTGTGGCCTGCTGGAAGCAGCACACATTGGTCTGATGAAAGCAGCATGGAGGAGACCAAGAGGGGTACTGTAGAGTGGCCCATGACAGACACTGCAGAGGGGCCAGAGATAGCTGCTGCAAAGGAGCCAGAGAAAGGTGATGCAGAGGAGCTGCAGAGAGGCACTGCAGAGAAATCAAAGAGAATCACTATAGACAGGCCAGAGAGAGGCACTGAAGGTAGACCCACGACAACCACTGCAGAAAGACCAGAGGGAGGCACTACAGAGTACCCAGATGTAACCACTCCAGAATGGTCAGAAAGTGGTGCTGTAGTTGAGGACAGCCAGAGGAGTTGGTTGTTGCTATAGTCTAAGTGGAAAAAGAGTGGAACTGGAAGCCAACCCAGGAACTCCCAAATAAGATCCTTAGAGTCCAGCCAGGGGAGGAGTAGAACCCAGAGCAACAAAAGGACTCATTTGAAGGACTGGGGATGGTCACTGGACAAAGGGTACAGAGGGCGGTGGTAATGATGGTACATAGGGCACCCTAATGAGAAGGGGGAAGCATTACCATATAGCCCTGACCAAGAATTTGACTGGCTCAGGGCCAGACGGTGTCTACAGGGGAGTCAAGTCATTTCTAGGGGTGTGCATTCATTTTGAACTTAAATGTAAAACGCAACTTATTTTTTTTTTAACTTAAAAAAGTGATGAGGCGAAAACGATCGGATTTCCAACTTATTCAACATAGCTATGTTGAATACGTTGAAAATCGCGATTGTTGATCCTAAATAAAAATTTAAACCCCTCACCCTCCTTAATCCCCCCCAAGACTTACCACAACTCCCTGGTGATCCAGCGGGGAGTCAGGACGCCATTTCTGAACTCCTTTGCCAGGAGCACGTGACGTCGGCACCACGTCGGAGTGACGCGGCGTCACGTGATTCCCTGCGGGTTCGCTCCGGGACCCTCGTTGGGCCCAAAAGGAACTTTTGGCCAGCTTGGGGGGGCCTCCTGACCCCCCCAAGCTGGCCAAAAGTTCCTTTTGGGCCCAACGAGGGTCCCGGAGCGAACCCGCGGGGAATCACGTGACGCCGCGTCACTCCGACGTGGTGCCGACGTCACGTGCTCCTGGCAAAGGAGTTCAGAAATGGCGTCCTGACTCCCCGCTGGATCACCAGGGAGTTGTGGTAAGTCTTGGGGGGGGGGATTAAGGAGGGTGAGGGGTTTAAATTTTTATTTGCACGTATGGACATAGACTCAACTTATGGAATTCTCCATATGTCCATATTGACCGCAAATGGGACCCCCTTTCGACTTATGGACTTATGAACATAAACCTTTGCTCTGCACATCCCTAGTCATTTCATTAAATGGGAATCAGAGTGAGTGAAGATGCTCACCCCAACAGCTGAGGGGGGAGATGAGGGGGAGGGTATATAAAGGAGAGGCCCTACTACCTATCCTTAACCTGTGTGGAACCAGTAGATGGCTGATCCACCTTAAATCCTATAGAGGGAAAGAGCTCTGTGGGCAGGATCCTGCTGGGTAGGGTAAGAGGCGGATCCCAGCTAAGAACAGGAGGTCCTACCTCTCCAGGAGAAGCCAGCTCCTGAACCTTCTCTGTGGAAGCAATGATGTGAGTACACTGCCAGAAGGTAGGCAGTCTACTAGAGTTTGTATGTTGTGTGTAAATAAAGTCATAATCTGTAAAGAAGAAAGGCTGGAGTCTAAGTGTTTGTGCCTCCCGGCTAAGAATGTTGCTCTACTATCCCATAGTCCCCATATGCTTTAGAACAAAGACCACTGACCAATTTAGTATCCACCCTCTGGACTGATTCCAAAAGGTTTATATCCTTTTGAAGGTGTTATCTCCAGAACTGTAGACAGCATTTCAAATGAGATCTTACCACAGACTTATACACCTCCTTTTTTTCTGCTGACCATCCACTTCTTGAGCAGCCAAGCGCCCTGGCTTTCACCATTGTCTTATCTACCTGTTTGTTTACTTTAAGATAATCCGATATCATATGGATCACTCTAAATCCTTAGTCATTGGGGCAACTAGATTGAAACATTACTTGTACATTGGTGGTTCATTTTTGCTCTTCCCTCAGCCTTCTATTTCTGTAATTCTTTAAATATTATTAAAATGAAAATGTAATATTCTTGTTCCTTCAAATGCTATAAAAATGACTGTTTTTCAAAAACATAACTCAAAACATAATCTAGAAGGACAGTTTATTTACAATAAAGATATCTCATAGGCAGAAGAAGAGGCAGAAGATTGGCCTAAAGTACAAACAAGGCCGGGTGGTAGTTGGGCTACACCAGAGAAGATAAGCATATTTGAAAATGCTTTCCTCAAATGAAGTTCAACCCAAAGTTTATTACAGCACAAAGTATTAATAATACAATTAACATAATAGGTGCATTCTTTTGCATTATGCTTCCTCTCTGTCCTTATTCAAATTCAGTCTAAAAACCCAGCTTTTGCGGCTGCTTTTAAATTTTAACCTCTGTTCCGATCACAGCCTTGTCAGTTTTAACCATTTATTAATAACTGAAATTCTCAAAGTTTCTTTTGTCCTGCATGTTTATCTTGACTAGATTGTAAATTCTACAGAGCAGGGTCCATCTCATAATATTTTTAAACAGCGCTGCATCTGACTAGTAGCATTATGGAAATGATAAGTAGTAGTAGTGATAGTAAATACATGATACAGGAAATATACCAAAAATACATACAAGCAACATAAACAATGTATATTGGTAATCTGAAACCAAGATTCAGCTCACTCAAGAAGTCAAGTACCTAAACAAATAATAAACTACCAGGGGCGGATTGTAGGAAAATATCAGCCCGGGGGATTTTTTTTAAACAGGCCCATGCGATTCAATGACTTCCAAAAGCACACCAAGCTGACGCTAGAGAGGTACATTATGTGGCCTGGAACACACATGACTCTACTGCCAGACTGGAGCCAGGGATGCTCGCCCCTTCCCCAATTTCACACTTACCTTCACCCAATCCTCAAATTCCTGCTTTTTTTTTTTTTTTTTTTGCAGGTAAAACCTTAACTTACCTACAGGCTACAGATGGTGCATTCAGTTGCTGGGCTCTGCAGCACTTTGTTGTCCTGGTGATAGTGGGAGAGCTGCAATGTGATGATCCAAGCCAGTCCCTCTCTCCTTCACAGCTTTTTTTTTTTTTTTTTAACTTTACTGGACTCACTGAGGTCAAAAAAACCTCAGTTTCTTGTGCCAGGGAAGTGCTGTTTTCAGTCACAGTGCTGCCTACAGTGCTTGCATAACCTTACTTTCCCTTCTTCCATCTCCGAGGCTATAGACAGACAGATTCAACCGGATGGAAACAGAGCTCTGTTACTGCATGACTGGCAATAGATTGCTTTCTTTTCTCCCTAGGAAGGGTCCTTGGGCTGATAGTCATCCAGTTAGTAAAAAAAAAAAAGGAGGTGGGAGAGACAGGCGGGCTGGGGCCAGGTCACTGCAGCTCTGAATGGAGCATCAAAAAGAGGCAGGCCAAAGGCAGGTGGTGCTCTGATTGGAAGACAGAGCAGCGTTTAATTTTTTTTTTCAAATATATGCAGCAGGCAGGGGTCATCAATGTGCTGGCTTACCTGCAACAAGTACCAGTCTGCCTTTGCTCCCTCCGAAATTGAAGCCCAGCACATCTGCACACAAAGACAAGGAGCTATCTGCTAGTGCAGTTGAGCCACAAAGAAAGCAGAGAGGTCTGAGAGGGAATGACACGTGACCAACCTAACCAGCCCACCGGGGCATGCCCGATCCCCAGATAGGCCAATCCGCCCCTGTAAACTACCCATCATGTAAAAATATTTACAATCCCATATCTAAAACTAACAGAACCCTCAATTTCTCTGGTCACTCCTGGTGGAGTGCCCTAAGGGACAAACCCTTCTGGCTCATCCCTTCAGAAGGAGCCTGTTCCCTCTGTGTGCCTCTTTGGATTAGCCTGCAATGACATCAGTGGGATGGGCGGGGTCTCAGCACCATCAGAGTGCCAGCAAGGGACCAAAGAAACAGGAACTTTTCTTCAGTGGAAGAAACCTCCCCCCAGGTAACTCTGGTCTGGATGAGACAGAATCTTCACCCTCCCACTGCTGGCTTCCTCATCAAAATGGCCTGTGATATCATCAGTGGGAGGGGGAGGATTTCAGCCTCATCAACATGGGAGACTCCATGTGTCAATGAAGTTTCTTTTCCTTGAGCTATTAGCAATCTGCAAATTGATACTATTTCTAATACGTTTGTCATTATATTTCACCAAAGAGCCAAGTCAGGAGATTTTTCTATCCATCAGGACAGCTTTCCTCGCTGCTGTCATGCACAATGTTATGACGTTTTTGCTATGTTCATTATATTTCAGTAGAATTTTCTTGACCAATCAGTAGCAATATTTTACTAAATTGGATTCATATACTATAATGTAAAATCTTCCTTATAGTAGTTAAGACTGTATTCAGTAAAAATAGCACTCTGCTACAACATTAAAAAATTATGACTCATTGTGCCTGCTTGCGTATTACACTTGAGACAGTTTGGAGATTATAGCCATCCTATTCTGTGACCTTGCATTCAATCAATAAAAGCCTCCGTTAATAATTTTATATTGCATTTCTTGGAGTCTTGCATGCATAGAAATAGCAGTTGCTTATTTCAGAAAAAAGTTTTATATCCTTTCTGATTGACAGATCTAGTATATGCTTGCCATCTAGCATGTAATCTACTAATATTGGAACTAGGACTATTATTTAGAATACATTTCTACCAAATCAAAATTATTTTTTTCTTCTAGCTTATTTAATTGAGGGTTGTTTTTTTTTTAAAGAATGCACTAGGTATGACTTGTTCTGAATATATCGTTGTTGAATATAAGTGCCTAGTGTGAAGAAAATCATAACAATTACAATGACTAAATAGCATTATTATTGTTATATAGTAAATCTTCAATTATATTTATACCGTTTTCCCTCTTGTCACAAAAAGCTATACTATCTGTATCAAGTTGGCAGTTCAAGTTTCTCACTTATGGCAGGGAAATAAAACAAAGTATCTTTTCTGCCCACATTCTGCACACCCATTTCCATACTAATCTCTGTGCATTGACAATTTTAAAGCTTTGGCAAGCAGTAGCCAGGAAGTAGCACAAGGTAGGATTGCTGTTTCCTCTACCAGATCTCTCATATCCCCACATCCAATCATATATATCCTACATTTGGAATGCTATGAAATGAGTCTAATATCTGAAACTTTATTCCTCTTCCATTAATTTATTATCTATGAAAGGTATCTAAACTAATTCTGTTTTTTCTTTCCCTTTTATAGAAATGTCCTTATTGCTCTTTTGAAACCATTCATATCCTTCTCATTTATCTCATTTATCCATATTTAGACTGAAGAATCTAAATATGTACACCCTGGAGGAAAGGAGGAGCAGAGGTGATATGATACAGACTTTCAGATACTTGAAAGGTTTTAATGATCCAAAGATAACGACAAACCTTTTCCGTTGGAAAAAAATCAGCAGAACCAGGAATCACAATTTAAAACTCCAGGGAGGAAGACTCAGAACCAATGTCAGGAAGTATTCTTCACGGAGAGGGTGGTGGATGCCTGGAATGACCTTCCGGAGGAAGTGGTGAAGACCAAAACTGTAAAGGATTTCAAAGGGGCATGGGATAAACACTGTGGATCCATACAGTCTTGAGGATGTGAATGAAGAGAAGAGGCATGGGGGTGGCTTGCAGGAATGACGGCTACTACCTGGTGATAATACCCTTATTCAATAAACATACACACGGTTAATGCGACTCCAACATTTCTCTAAGCTTCAGCGGCAATGAGGAAATGTGGAAAAAAGGATTTGCATTCACAAAAATGCGGGGAGTAGCTTGCTTGTTACGGCGGTTGCTACCCAAAATCAAATAAGCTAATACTTCACTTTCAATGCATGATACTTACTTTCAATGCATATCCAGCATAGCTCTCTGCTTCAAAGGCAGGGGAGGAAGTTTGACACTTCACGCATATCCAGCATAGCCCTCTGCTTCAATGGCAGGGGAGCAAGACTGATACTTCACTTTCAATGCAAAGCCAGCATAGTTCTCTGCTTCAACGGCAGGGGAGCAAGACTGAAACTTCACTTTCAATGCATAGCCAGCATGGCTCTCTGCTTCAAAGGCAGGGGGAATGAAGAAAGGTGGATCTATATTCAGGCAACAATCAACAAGGACTGAATTACATAGTCTGGATAAACAGATACGCATGGGTGTAGCTTGCTTATTCCAGTGTTTAATACCCCTACCTAATTAAGCTATTTCACTTAGATGCAGTTCCAACATTGCTCTCTACATTAATGGCGGGGGTGGAAGGGAAATAGAATAAAAAAGGTTACTAAGAGCCAAGAGAAAGATAAGTATGTGAGAGTAAAAAAAAAAAAGTGCAAAAGCTTGCTGGGCAGACTGGATGGGCCGTTTGGTCTTCTTCTGCCGTCATTTCTATGTTTCTATGTTTCTATGATTACATCTGGATATAATAATTTCAGCATTAACATAATCTTGAACAAGACAGTTCTTCCCCTAAAAAAAAGATAAGGGCAGCTTCTTGCCATGCCTTTTTTTTTTTTTTTTTAGAAATAACTTCTAAAACTGAATATATATTGAATTTGTATAGTTTGTCCAATTCTTTTTGGCATTTAGATACCCAGATATTTTATTTTATGGGGGTTTATTTTCAGTTGGGTCAGTGTGGCTAAAGATAACCGGGTAAATCTAGCCGGTTATCTTTAGCTGATACTCAGTCGTACTTATCCATCTAATGCATCTGTCACACGCATTCCGGCACCTCTTCTGTATTTAGGTACATGGCTCTCTCTGGTTCCACCACCATGATGGACTCAGGATTCTTCAACTTCTCACCTGGTGATCTTGCACGTTTCACTGATTTTTGCTTTGTTATGAATATATCTATCTGTCCATCTAAGTAAATGAACATTTCTTCTGTTTGCTTTGATCTTGTTTTTCATATTTTAGTGTGATTTTAAAGATACTGAGGTACAGCAGCCTAAGACCCTCTGCAAATTGAGTCCACTCAGCAGCTTGTCATCGCCAGAAGTGCTAAGCATTGAATTTAATGAAACAATTATAGCGTAGACAATTTAAAGAATATGACTGTTTGCTCCCTTCCAAAAAAGTGGTTGAATTACCAGAAGTTTAGTGCTTATGAAAAGTAATTTTTGCTAACGAGCTTACTATAAATTACTATGTATTTTAAATCTCCCACTAAGTCATCTCATCAAATGTGAATCTATAAATGTGTTTAATGACTGAGATCACGCTTTTCTTTATAAAAAAAAATATGGCAGTTATTATTTTCTCTGTTGTGGAATCAGGTCTCACTTAGACATTTTCCGATTATTGCTTGTGCTTTTGGTTGCCAAGTATATGCAGATATTAAAATTAAAAATTAGAAAATGCAACTTTCAAGATTAGGGGAAAATAGGGAAGCTGTTCCTATACTTCCAGTTTAACATATAAATTAAAAACATGTAATGCTTTTGTAAGATAAAAGAATTTGTGAAGGTGGTTAAAAAATAGTGAGCTAAATAAATGTCCCCTACTTCATTCAGGCATTGGTAAAACAGTTACAGACTCAGCTTGGCATGTTATGATCCTCTTCCTTGGGGGTAAATATATAATTTTCTTGAATCAGACAAAGATCCATGAGATCTGTCCTACAAAGGATTATGCATTAGGGATGTGAATCGTTTTTTGACGATTTAAAATATCGTCCGATATTTTTTAAATCGTCATTAATCGTTAAAGAGTGCGATACAATAGACATTCCACTGATTTATCGTGAAAAAATCGTTAATCGGGTTAGTGCTCACTAACGGGAGTTAGGACACAACCTAAAAACCCACCCGACCCTTTAAAACCGATCCCTTAGCCTCCACCACCCTCCCGACCCCCCCCAAAAAACATTTTAGAATTACCTGGAGGTCCAGCGGGGGTCCCGGGAGTGTTCTCTCACACTCGGGCTGTCGGCCGATAAACAAAAAACCCATCCCAACCCTTTAAAACCGCTCCCATAGCCTCCACCACCCTTCCAACCCCCCCAAAAATGTTTTAAAATTACCTGGTGGTCCAGTGGGCCCTGCAAGCGATCTCCCGCACTTGGGCCGTCGGCTGCCACTAATAAAAATGGCGCCGATGGCCCTTTGCCCTTACCATGTGACAGGGTAACCGTGCCATTGGCCAGCCCCTGTCACATGGTAGGAGCACTGGATGGCCGGCGCCATTTTTATTAGTGGCAGCTGACGGCCCGAGAGCGGGAGATTGCTCCCAGCGCCCACTGGACCACCAGGTAATTTCAAAACGTTTTTGGGGCTCCCGGGGCTCGGCTGGCACCATTTTTAAAGATGGTGCTGGCCGTCTATTATGCATACGTGGATAAAGGTGAACCAGGGCAATTAATATTTTAAATACATGTATTTTTATTGATCCCATATGTTGTAATTTCCATTGATTAACCACACACTATCTGCCTACCTTCTTTTTAATACCCATGGGTAGATGTTTCACAGACACTCTGAGCAGTGAAGTTAGCCAATTAATTTTAACTGGTTAACTTTGTTCAGAAATTCAGCGACAGCTTTTTGGCTAATGCTGCGACAGCTAAATATTTGGTCTAACTGCACAAAACTTGTAGGATTAGATTTAAGGTAGTTATTAATATGGTCGCACTAAGAGGTACAAACTGAGCTGTTTAGTGCTGAATATTTATTCTGCTAACTGGCTGAAATTTGAAAATCACACTCCAGCACATCTTGACACAGCCCCTTTATTGTTCAGCTAAATCTATATTCGCATTGCTTTTTGTGCAGACAGATTTTAGCCCCGGGGATTGGGGGGGGGGCGGGGAGGGATTTTTAATCAGTTAGTTTTATGAGGTTAAAAGTTGATGTGTAACTACATGAATCATTTAAATAATGAGTTCCCTATGACTTAAAATTAATTTGTTTGGAAATCTACCATATAAAAGAATAACCCTGGAATGCAAATCATTTACCTTTTTCTTATATCTCTGGTAAACCCAACCTTATAATTGTGTCAGGCATGTAACTTTTTTCAAAGCCTTTTAGGGCATGCCACCCCTCGCAAATATCTTCAGGTATTTTACTACCTTCCAAACTCTTTCTGGCATACCACTGCCACCAAATCTTTCTAAACATTATCAGTGCCCCATAGTTTATTCATTGCGGATGATACTAAGATCTGCAACAGAGTGGACATGTCGGAAGGAATGGAGAGAATGAGATGGGATTTAAGAAAGCTGGAAGAGTGGTCGAAGATATGGCAGGTGAGATTCAATGCCAAGAAGTGCAGAGTCATGCATATGGGGTGTGGAAATCCAAAAGAACTGTATTTGATGGAGGGTGAAGGGCTGATGTGCACGGAGCAGGAGAGAGACCTTGGGGTGATAATGTCTAATGATCTGAAGTTGGCGAAACAATGTGACAAGGTGATAGCTAAAGCCAGAAGAATGCTCGGCTGCACAGAGAGAGAGGAATATCTAGTAAGAGAAAGGAAGTGATGATCCCTTTGTACAGGGCCTTGGTGAGGCCTCACCTGGAGTACTGTGTTCAGTTCTGGAGAACGTATCTCCAAAGGGACAGAGACAGGATGGAGGCGGTCCAGAGAAGGGCGACCAAAAAGGTGGATGGCATTCATAAAATGACTTATGAGGAGAGATTGAAGAACCTAAATATGTATACCCTGGAGAAGAAGAGGAGCAGGGGTGATATTATACAGACTTTCAGATACTTGAAAGGTTTTAATGATCCATGGTCAACATCAAACCATTTCCGTTGGAAAAAAATCAGTAGAACTAGGGGGTCACGATTTGAAATGCCAGGGAGGAAGACTCAGAACCAATGTCAGGAAGTATTTCTTCACAGAGAGGATGGTAGATGCCTGGAATGCCCTTCCGGAGGAAGTGGTGAAGACTAAAACTGTGAAGGATTTCAAAGGGGCATGGGATAAATACTGTGGATCCATAAAGGCTAGAGGATAGGAATGAAGAGAAGAGCCATGGAGGTGGCTTGCTGGAATGGAAGCTACTACCTAGTGATTACTAGGGGTGTGCATTCGGATTGACCGCATTAGTAAAACGCAACTCATATTTTTTTTTTACTTAAAAAATTGATTCGACATAAACGATCGGATTTCCCACATATCGAACATAGATATGTTCGATATGTGGGAAATCGCGATTGTTGAGCCAAAATAAAAATATAAACCCCCTCACCCTCCTTAATCCCCCCCCCCCCGACTTACCACAACTCCCTGGTGATGGAGCGAGGAGTGAGGACGCCATTTCTGCAATCCTTGGCAAGAAGCATGTGACGTCGGCGGCACGTCGAGTGACGCCGGCGTCACATGATTCCCGGCTCGTTCGCGCCGGACGGCTCGTTCGGCCCAAAAAGAACTTTTGGCCAGCTTGGGGGGGCCTCCTGACCCCCTCAAGCTGGCCAAAAGTTCTTTTTGGGCCAAACGAGCCGTCCGGCGCGAACGAGCCGGGAATCACGTGACGTCGCGTCTGAGTGACGCGGCGCCACGTGATTCCCGGCAAGTTCGCGCCGGACGGCTCGTTCGGCCCAAAAAGAACTTTTGGCCAGCTTGGGGGGGTCAGGAGGCCCCCCCAAGCTGGCCAAAAGTTCTTTTTGGGCCGAACGAGCCGTCCGGCGCGAACGAGCCGGGAATCACGTGACGCCGCGTCACTCGACGTGCCACCGACGTCACATGCTTCTCGCCAAGGATTGCAGAAATGACGTCCTCACTCCTCGCTCGATCACCAGGGAGTTGTGGTAAGTCTGGGGGGGGGATTAAGGAGGGTGAGGGGGTTTAATTTTTTTTTTTGCACATATGTACATATACCCAACTCATTGGATTTTTTTTATGTCCATATTGGCCGCAAGTGGGACCCCCTTTCGGACATAAAAAATATGAACATAAAATTTTGCTCTGCACATCCCTAGTGATTACTACCCTTATTCAATAAGCCTTCACATGGTTAATGCAACTCCAACATTGCTCTCTGCTTCAACGGCAAGGGGAAATGTGGAAAAGAGGATTTGCATTCAGACAACAACCAACAAGGACTGAACTACACAGTCTGGGTAAACAAATAAGCATGGGAGTAGCTTGCTTATCACAGTGGTTACTACCCTAAACCAATTAAGCCTGATACTTCACTTTCAATGCATATACAGTATTGCTCTCTGCTTCAACGGCAGGGAGAAATGTGGAAAAGAGGATTTACATTTAGACAACATCCAACAAGGCATTGATCTGTGCAGTCTGGGTAAACAAGCATCGGGGTAACTTGCCTGATGCGGCGGTTACTACCCTTAACCATTAAGCCTTATGCTCACCTTTCATGCAACTCCAACATTACTCTCTGCATCAATGACAGGGGAGGGCAGGAAATTTGAATCAAACAGTTACGAACAAGGGCCCTGAACTTGGTGGTCGGTGAAACAGATAAGTATGGGTAAATAAGTGTGGGAGCTTGCTGGGCAGACTGGATAGGCCGATTGGTCTTTTTCTGCTGTCATTTCTATGTTTCACATGCCAAATACTTTTGCACACACCCTAATCCTAACTTCTACCAAGAAAGAGTGTATATATAGATGGATAGATAGATAGATATAGATATATATATAGAGATAAAGATATAGAGATATAGATATACATAGAATAGAAATGAGTCATAGGAAAAAATTTAAAGTGTTCAAACTAAATACACTGTATATATAACCAACAAAAAGCGAACACTAAGGTGCAAAGAAAAATATGTAACATTAAATATAATACAAACATTTTTTCCATTTTTTGCAAAGATTTTTAAGCCATACAGAATGAAGAACAAGTAGTTATAAAATCTATGGGGCAGATTTTTAATATTACACATGGGGGGGTACATTTGTGCGCGCTACCCGGCACGCACAAATGTACACCGGATTTTATAACATGCGCGCGCTGCCACGCACATGTTTTAAAATCCAGGGTCAGAGTGCGCAAGGGGGTGCACACTTGTGCATCTTGTGCGCGCCAATCCCTAGGGGAGGCTCGATGACTTTCCCCGTTCCCTCCAAGGCCGCTCCGAAATCGGAGCAACCTTGGAGGGAACTTTTTTTTGGTCCCCTCCACCTTTCCCTCCCTTCCCCTGTCTAACCCACCCCCCAGCCCTACCTAAATCCCCCCCCTACCGCTGTGTCGGGGCACTTGGCCATGCCCCTGGACCACCCCCAGACCACTGCCATGCCCCCGGACAAGCCCCCGGACCATGGCTCCGCCCACGGCCCCGCCCCTGGAACACCCATTTTTTCAAGCCCCGGGACATACGCACATCCCTGGGCTTGTGCGCGCCGCCGAGCCTATGCAAGATAGGCTCGGCGGAGGCAGGGGGAGGTTTTTGGGGGTTATGTGCGTTTCTTACGCACGCAACTCTTTGAAAATCAACCCCTATATATAGTGGTACAATCTTTAATTCTCAGTCTGTATTCTTATAAATTAAAAACTCCTACAAATCTTGAAGGTTACAACCTGAATGGTCCAAACAAATGGTCCACAAAAGAATCCTTGAAACCATAAATAAATTCTCGTTGTCTTATAATGTTCTGAGTGGTGCTCTCCCTTGTTGCTGCTATAAGCATTGACAAAATGGCTGTTATGTTAATGTCTCCCCTCGACAAAGGTCCCCTTGTTTTACCCCACTTGGGCTTCATCAAGTGGTAGAGGTCCCAATATATATAGCTGGACCTATACAACGCTATGTAGGCATCAAACAAAATGTGCTAACAGTGCTTACACACATCTTCTCCTTTATTTTGAAACATAGACTTTCTTTCTTTGGATTTCTAACCAGTCTTCTGTAATAATATTTTCCGATAAGACTATTTTTATTCAGCTATATCTTTTGTATTTATTCATATGAAAAGTGTAATAATAATATTTTTTTGACTTATTAATTCTTTAGTAACTTAGCACATTAGTGCTCTCTGGTCTTTGTATTTCTGTTTGTTTATCAGAACACTTTAGTTGATATCTTTTGCCTTTCTGTATATATATATATATATATATATATATATATTGTATATACATTTGCAAATCAGTTTTCCATGGGCCCAGTGCACTGGCACAGCATAAAATTTGGGTTTCTCTCTGTTTTCTGATTGTTTCTTTTACTACTTTGCCTTTCTTTCTCCCCCGCTTGTACTACCTTTCTCCTTTATCCTCTCAAGTTTCCCAGAGTGAACTCACTGCACATGCAGGAGAAGAGGTTTCTGATTTTCAGGGTCAGTTTGGCCCATTTCTATTGCACATTCTTTCCCCTATAACACTGAAAAGGGATTCTGAAGGCATGCTCTTGCAATGTACATTTAATAAGGAAAGCATCGACCTTATGTGAAGCTTTGCTATTGATTTCTTATAGAAGATGCACTTGGCAGTTCATTCACAAAATGAAGGAAGAGCAATGGGAAACATGTAAGAGGAGAGGAACAATAAAACAAGTATCAGTCTAACTTCTAATCTAGAAAACAAATCTGGTAGCCACTGGTGTCTAAAGGGGTCAGTTAGGAAAAAATAAATGTAATAGGAGGATCTAATACCAGACCTTAGAGAATCTGGCGGTATCGGGGGGGAGGCAAAGCAGGGGGTGGTCCTGCGATAGTTATTTGGCACAAAACTGACGGCGATAAGGAATCTTACCTTTCACCGCCATTGATGCAGGGTCGGCCCCGGAAGAGGAGGCATCCAGTGCTCCTACCATGTGACAGGGGCCGGCCAATGGCACGAATACCCTGTCACATGGTAAGGGCAAAGGCCATCAGTGCCATTTTTATTAGTAGCAGTCGACGGCCCGAGAGCGGGAGATCGCTCCCGGGACCCCCACTGGACCACCAGGTACCTGTAAAATGTTTTTTGGGGGGTCGGGAGGGTGGGGGAAGCTAAGGGATTAGTTTTAAAGGATCGGGGTGGTTTTTTTGTTTATCGGCTCGGGCGCAGCCGATAAACAAATCCGCGATCGGGCCTGACGAAAAAAAAACATGATGTGAATCGGAACTGGAATCAGAACCGATTCCAGTTCTGATTCACATCTCTACTGCAGGCCACTACCAAGTCATCTCTACGATAGGACCTTATTGGTATTCCCCGCTGTGCGGACCATTACCGGATTGCTACTGGGAGGTATTCCCTCTGGGTTTACCCCTTCTCACGTACACTGTGCTTGTCTTTGCACTGCCTGCTTCTCGGGCAGTCCTTCTCTCTCTCTCTCTCTAATAAAGACTCTATTCCACAGCTGTGTCTGAAGCCTGCCAAGACCTTGCCTCCCGACGGTGAGACTCACAGGGCTTCTCCCTGTGGGTGGTACCATCACTCCCGTCTGCCCAGGGACCCACAAACATACAAAACCCTAACAGAGAATGTGTGATTGAGAATTTCAGTGACTGTATTTGGAATAAGTAGCAGCTGTCAAGGTAAGAAGTCAGGACAGGACACTCAGTGATTGCTGGGCTGCGGGTTTAGTTTCCCAGCCAGTTAGCTGCGGTGAATGAGAAATAAAAATTTGTGAGAGAAAAAAAACCAAAACATAATTTTACACCTTGACAGAAAATTTCCACTAAGGAGAAATTAATTTCTGTACAATTTTTTTTTCTGTATGAACAAATTAAGGCTGGGATTTGAGATACAATCATAACAGACACTGTTGTCAGCCTGAGCCTATTTATCTGGGAATTGTGCCTGTTTTTCTAACTCGCCTTAATTATTTCCCTGTTAAGCTGGAGGTGCTTTCTCCCCTTTGACATTCAGAGCCAAAGTAAAAGGGAGAGTGTTAGAAGTAAAAAAACACAGAAAAGAAAATAACTCTCTTCTGTTTAATGAAAGAACACAAGATAATTGTGTACAGAGAATCTCAACTGAACAGTGTAACATGCTGTAATTGAATTAAAAATGGAACACAGCATCTAAATATTAACCTGGTAAAATACCAAACAATATCTCCACATTCAGATAAGAAGGGGAGATAATAATTTTCCCTCTAAAGACACCTTGCAGCGTGTGTGAGTGTAAATCTGCAATATTCTGGGATAGTGCATGTGTGACAAATACCTCCGGAGGAAGAAAGAAGATATATTGCCTCTGTAATGTTAAAGATGGGGAAGTATAAATTATCAATTTATTTTTTCCACAAAGCATATTCAAGTTCAACTAGCCTGCACAGACCACACTTAGCAAGACAGTAGCACACCTGGTGGAAGATCACCAGGGCCAGTGTAGCCAGTGAACAAATTGTTGTTTTATTTAAAGTCAAGACACACTTTTGGCTTCTGACGGCATCTATTCCAGAAAAGGCGACTTTATCTAGATGCTGCATTGTCGGAGAGTACCCTGTGGCCATTCAAGCCGTGATCGCCAGCTACGAGGACTCTAGCTACGTATGCCAGATACGGCATAGGGACAAAGAGCCACTGAAAATAGATAAGTGCATGCGTCAACACTAACAGCTACAATGAAATGTTAGACATTTTTTAACAGTACACAAACATATAGCAACTGAGAAGTTCAGAGATAAAGAGAGAGAACACAGAGATATTGTGCACACATATAAGGAACGTCCTTAATAGAGAGGACACTGCAAATACAGAGAACAGAAGTAGAAAGAGTAAAGAAAGCACGAGAAAGAGAGTTTATAGAGCCAAGTCATTTAAACAAACAAAAGTATCCTGGGAATGCTGGAAAAAAAATATAATAAAAAAAAATCAAATTCTTTTATTTTACAGTTTATTGCTCAAACTTAGTAAAGTAAAAAAAAAAAAAGCATATTGTATTGTAAGCTTTTATTTAATTTTACGATACTTATCTGATTTGGAGGGTGTCTGTACAGAACCGGTTCTGAGTATAATTTGGGGAGACTCTATAGGAGATAACAGAAAAGATTATGTTAAATGCTTTTACTTAAACTGAAAAGGTTATTCTTTTGCCAGCCACTAAAACATCACAGTGGTTTTAAATAAAGTGTTTTTATTTTTACTTTGTCTCTGACTATAAGCTTTGATCATATTTTGATTTTCATCTAAATTATTGTTGTCAAGACTCTGTCTTCCCTCTCTATCCCTGGGAGACAGGGTACTTTGATAACATCTGATTGTGACCCTCTTATTCCCTGTACGTACCGGATCAGTCCAGACTCCTGGGTTTTGCCTCCGCACCAGCAGATGGAGACAGAGCAAGATTTGACTGGCTCTGCCATAAATACCAGGGTGCCACCCACAGTCTACCAGTATTACTCTGTCTCCAGCAGATGGTCCAGGTGCTTGACTCAGAGTCTGAACTGATCTTAAAAAAAAAAAAAAGAAGAAGAAAAAGGTTTAGTTAGCTTAGCAGAGCTTTGCTGGCTTTCTTAATTAATTAAGTTAAAAAAAAAAACCAGAAGAAAAGGCTGAGTAGTCCTGGAGCATCCAGCGACGGTCTGAGCCTCCCAGGGGTTTGTCAGGTCCTGAGGGGACCATCCCCCCTGGTTCTTTAGGCTGCTGGTGCGAAGGGTTGAGAACCCTGACTAGTCTTTGACAGCCCAGCTGGGGTGATACCGGGGAGCCCAGCTCACTCACCCCAGCCGGACCGCTTCAGGACCCAACGTGGGACAGCGTCACAGGTTGGGGAAAAAAAAAAACTAGCAGCGTGTAGTTCAGTGGCTCTCTGTGTCTTGTTGCTGCGGCGGTCGGCATTTTGCGGCTCCTCTCCCCCAACCCCCCCGCTCTTTATTTTTTTGTGTTTCTCTCGGCGGCCCGTTTTCCTTATGCCACGCGGTTCGTCTTGCTCGGCCTGCGGCTCGGGGTGCGCGTGCCTCTTGTGGGATGGGCTGTGTTCAGCTTGCATCCCCAGAGGCGAAGGGACTTCGCGGTCGGTTCGGGGGGGGGTGGTGCGATGCAGAATGATGGCAGTCACGATTGGGGAGTTATCTTCGTCTTCCTCCAGGCAGTTGCCAGTAAGCGCGGGAAAATCCGCCATCTTGGGTTTGGCCTCCTTCGCGGCGCTGATCGCGGTGGGGGCAAGGAATTCCCCGCCCTCCCTCTCTCCATAGAGACTGGTTCCCTGGCCTGTTTCGCCGGCAGGGGCAGCAGGGGGAGGGCAAGGGGAAGACACAGGAACGGATTCTGACGTCTCCTGTTCCTCCTTTTCTTCGGATTTTATCCTGGCTATGCATAGGGCCTTTAAGATGCGCAAAGCCTATAAGCGGCATTCGCCTGAGTCCGGGGGCTCTGAGGGCCCACCTCCTGCAGATAAGGGTCGACCCGGTCAGGGGATCTGGGGGGGGGCCTTCCAGGACAAAGCATCCGTTACGGGCTATTCCTCCCAGGAAGGATATGGACTCTCCCTCCGAGTCTACGGATCATGAGGATCAGGAGGACTGACCCCGCCCCCACGGGGGGTAGAGGGAGATGGCGCTCAGTCGCAGGGTGCGATGAGGCAGAGTCATGTTTCTGAGGGTGATGACCCTAGGGTGGTCTGCCTCTTCCGCAGAGACGAGCTGGGACCCCTCATTCCCGCTATTTTGGAGGAGCTGGGAATTGCTACACCTCCCGAGGAGTCTCGTCTCGGTTCGATGGACCCGGTGTTGTTGGGGCTGAGTGGTCCTCCCACGACATTTCATTTTCATTTTTCCACTACGGACCTCCTCTTTCATGAGTGGGATACCCCGGATTTGGGGTTGAAGGTCACAAAGGCCAAGGATAAGCTTTATCCTCTGCCTGAGGATGCCCTGGAAGTTCTTCGGGTTCCAAAGGTAGACGCGGCCGTTCAGTAGTGACGAAGAGGACTACTATTCCGATCACGGGGGCCACGACACTGAAGGATCTACAGGATCGGAAGCTGGAGGTCCAGCTTAAAAAGATCTTCGAAGTATCCGCTCTAGGGGTCCGGTCAGTAATTTGTAGTAATTTTGCTCTGCAGGCAGGGCTGCGTTGGGTGCAACAACTGCTCGCCAAGGAGGGCCTTTCAGAGGAGGAAGCCCGAAAGGCTGGCCGACTTGAGGCGGTAGTGGCTTATAGTTCCAACGCGCTTTATGAACTCCTGAGAACTTCTGCATGTTCCATGGTCTCGGCCGACTCTGCGAGGCGGCTATTGTGGTTACGGAACTGGTCCTTGGATGGAGCCTCCAAATCCCAGCTGGGGTCTTTACCCTTTAAAGGCAAACTTCTATTTGGAAAGGAATTGGAGGATGTGATTCAGTTATTGGGCGAAAATAAGGTTCATCGACTCCCAGAGGACAGAACACGTTTCAGGGGATCCTTCTCATCTAGGTCCAGGTTTCGGGTAACTCGAAAAGCTCGTACTCCTCGTCCTAGTACCTCTTCCCCTTCTTTTTGTCCAGCAGGTGGCAGGCAGCAGTCACAGTCTTTTAAAGGGAGACGTTTCGGTAGACCTGCTTCCTCCCAGTCGGTTCCCAGCGGTAAGGCTGCACAATGATGTTCGGCCGGTCCATTCCTCCATACCGAAGGTAGGGGGAAGGTTGTCTCTTTTTTACGAGGAGTGGACCACAATCACGTCAGACCAGTGGGTGCTCTCTGTGATAAAACACAGTTACGCTTTAGATTTTGCACGTCATCCCAACCCACAATTTTTCCCGTCCCCGTGCGGATATGCCGACAAACGTCAAGCGGTCCAACAGACTTTGCATCAACTGTTGGATCTGGGGGCAATTATTCTGGTACCACCTCTGGAGCAACGAAGAGGACATTATTCCATATACTTCATCGTTCCAAAGAAGGAAGGGTCCTTCTGTCCAATACTAATCTAAAGTGCTTCAACAGATGCCTTCAGATCCCACGCTTTCGCATGGAGACGTTGCGTTTTGTCATTGCGTCCGTTTGCCCGGGGGAGTTTCTGGCTTCACTGGATCTGATGGAGGCATATTTGCACATCGGGATCAGGGAAGATCATCAGAAACATCTCAGATTCTTCATGTTGGGGAAGCATTATCAGTTTCAGGCGTTACCGTTTGGTCTGGCGACAGCTCCCAGAACCTTCACCAAAATAATGGTGGTAGTTGCAGCACAGCTGCGATGGGAGAGCTTGTTGGTGCATCCATATCTGGATGATTGGTTGATTCGAGCAAAGAGACCCTGTGCCATTCGGTGATACACCGGGTATTACAGTTGTTGAGGTCCCTCGGTTGGGTGGTCAACACAGCCAAAATTCATCTCATTCCCTCTCAGTCGCTGGAGTTTTTGGGAGCTTTATTCGACACACATCAGGGGAAGGTCTATCTCTTCTCTGGTCGCAGTCTCAAGTTGCAGGGCCAAGTACGGTCCTTGCTGGAGAAACAAACGCCGACGGTTTGGGATTATCTGCAGATGATAGGTTCCATGGCTTCGACGCTGGAACTGGTCCCTTGGTCTTTCGCACACATACGGCCCTTACAATTGATGTTACTTTCCTGCTGGAGTCTGGTGTCCGAACAGTTCTACCTTCCATTGCCATTGACGAACCTGGCACGCTCCAGTCTAGGGTGGTGGCTGTGTTTGGACAATCTCCTCCGGGGCATTCCACTCGTGGTGCCAGAGTGGACAGTGGTCACCACGGATGTGAGCCTCTCATGTTGGGGAGCGGTGTGCTTGCAGAAGTCAGTACAGGGGCTCTTGTCCCCGGCCGAGTCTCGCTGGTCGATCAACCGCTTGGAGACCAGAGCGGTGCGCCTGGCGTTGCAGGCCTTTCTCCCGCTGATTCAGGGGAAGTTGGTCAGGGTGCTGTTCAACAATGCGACCACAGTGGCCTACATCAATTGTCAGGGGGGGGGGGGACCAGGAGTCGTCCGGTGGCGTTAGAAGCTTGTCTGTTGATTCAGTGGGCGGAACGACACCTGGTCAGCATAGCTGCATCCCACATAGCAGGGGTTGACAACATGCACGCAGATTTTTTGAGTCGAAATCAGCTCAACCCTGGAGAGTGGGAGCTTGCAGACAGGGCCTTTCAACTCATCTGCGACAGATGGGGCACGCCGGCCATGGATCTGATGGCGACCTTCAAGAATGCCAAGGCCCCACGCTTCTTTGCTCATCAAAGGGAAATGGGGACAGAGGGTGTGGATGCCTTGGTGTTACCCTGGCCGACAACAGTCCTTCTGTATGTATTTCCCCCTTGGCCACTGATCGGCAAAGTACTTCGTTGAATAGAGAGCCATCCTTCAGAGGTAATTCTGGTGGCTCCTGAGTGGACCCGTCAGCCATGGTTCGCGGATCTCGTCAATCTTGCGGTGGAGGGTCCACTGCGTTTTCCATTTCTACCGAATCTCCTTCACCAGCGGCCTGTTTGTTTCGATCAGGTAGATAGCTTTTGTCTAGCGGCATGGCGTTTGAGAGGCGACGTCTAAAAGGCAAAGGTTATTCGGACGCAGTGGTGTCCACCCTCCTGAGGTCGCGTAAGATGTCGACTTCCTTATCATATGTACATATTTGGAAGGTTTTCGAATTGTGGTGCATTTCACATGCAATTGTATCCACTCGGGCGTCCGTTTCCAATATTCTAGCATTTCTACAGGACAGTTTGGCCAAGGGTTTGTCCTGTAGCTCTTTGCGGGTGCAGGTGGCAGCCCTCGGTTGTTTACGCGCTTCTGTGGAAGGGAGGACTCTGGCGGCGCACCCCGATGTTGCCCGGTTTCTGAAGGGGGCAAAACATTTACGCCCTCCACTGAATGCTCCGTGCCCCTCCTGGAATTTAAAAGTGGTTCTTAAGGCTTTGTGTGTGCCCCCCTTTGAGCCTCTGAAGAGGGCGTCGCTAAAGGATCTTACATTGAAGGTAGTATTTCTGGTGGCAATTTCCTTGGCATGACGGGTGTCTGAACTTCAGGCATTGTCCTGAAGGAAGCCTTTCTTGAGGATTTCTGAGTCCGGAATTATTTTACGGATGGTTCCATCTTTCCTGCCAAAAGTGGTTTCTTCTTTTCATTTAAATTAGTCGGTGGAGCTACCATCGTTTACTGACCTGGATAGGTCGGATCCTGTTTCAAAGGATTTAAGAAAGATGTATGTATGTAGGGTGCTACTGCATTATCTGGAAGCTACTAATGGTTTTCGTTTATCGGATCATTTCTTCGTCCTTTGGAAGGGTCCAAAGAGGGGTAATACGGCGTCCAAAACCTCTATCGCTCGGTGGTTGAAAGAGGCCATAAATTCCTCATATTTACTCTGTGGTCAGCCCCTACCAGTGGGGCTGAAGGCTCATTCCACTCGCTCCCAGGTGGCTTCCTGGGCGGAGTGTCACCAGATTTCTCCGCAGGAGATTTGCAGAGCAGCAACTTGGAAATCTTTGCATACTTTTCCACGACATTATGGACTCGATGTCCAGGACTCAAGGGAAGGAAATTTCGGAGCAGGCGTATTGAGAGCGGGCCTCTCTGGATCCCAGCCCAAGTAGTTTTAAGCTCTGGTACATTCCAGGAGTCTGGACTGATCTGGTACGTACAGGGAAAAGAAAATTAGGTCTTACCTTCAATAATTTTTGTACCTGTAGAACCAAGGATTAGTCCAGAGTCCCGTCCACTGTGTGCATTTAAATCTCGGAGAGTCCGCTATTTCCACTTCTGCTCTTGTTTTATTTGATCTGTGAGGTTTTTCAGTTTGTTAACCTCTTGTCAGGGTCAGGTTTGTTGTTGGGGTCAGTGATCCAACGGTTCCCCAGTTGAGATTTATGTATATAGTTAGGTTCAGTTAGGGGTCATTCTGCTTTGACATTGCGTAATACTGGAAGACTGTGGGTGGCACCCTGGTATTTATGGCAGAGCCAGTCAAATATTGCTCTGTCTCCATCTGCTGCTGCGGAGGCAAAACCCAGGAGTCTGGACTGATCCTTGGTATTACAGGAACGAAAATTATCGAAGGTAAGACCTAATTTTCTTTTAACATCTGAAACCCTATTAATTGAAATTTTTTACTCATCCACCAAAGCGGAAGAGTCACTACCGCAAAGTGCCCATTTGGTGAGAATGGGAAGGCAAACTATGAGTAGGGGATATTTCCATGTGTACTTCATACCTGCATTAAAGCAGAGGCAAAGAATACAGGTACAGAAGTACCCATGGTCCTTGCCAGCCCTGAATTTTCAAAGTTGAAATTCCATGAGGAGTTCTCCTTTGAAAATGAAAAACAGGAATACAGTCAAAGGGCCTTATTCTATATTGGTTTCTCTCATTCTGTGACTACAGGAAGAACATTTTTATTTCAAAGGATCTAAATGTCCTACTCTATTTGTTGTACAGTATGTGATATTTGACAGCTCCAAACAAACCAAAGCTAAAATGATGCTAAAATCATTACAGTCAAACATGAGCTAGTTGGTTTTGATCCATGCAATAATATCTCCCATAGAATAATTTTAAGATTAAAAATGCTGTTACTTACCTTTTGTTTCGTCAAATAATTAGCTTCTTCAGGTGACAATAATACATTTTCTATCAAATTCCATTACCCACATTATACATAAAATCTCTTCAATGTGTACCAATAATCCAACCCTGATAACACCAGTGTCTATAACATGGTATGAAAATCATATGCATTCATTAAGGACTTCAAATTTTGCAGCATCTGAAGTTTATAAAAAGCATGTTTCATCACTGCTTTCCTCAGATTCAATAGAGTAGGACTTAAAATTATGGACGAAAAGTATTGGGAATAAACCGGTAGTAAAAATAACCCAGTGCTCTTCACCTTAAACAGGATATTATAGACGCTGCACAGCTAACAAATATCAAAGATGACCATCATACTAGGCTTCCTCGTAAGGGCTTTCGCCTATTCAACTCGGCCTTATAAATAATCATAGGTCATATTGTTGAAACTAATTTTTTAAATATTTTTCTTTTGCAATTAAAACTCGCAAAGTCATAGGCTGTGTTCAGCCCAAAATCATATTATGCTTTGTGCAAATCCATCATGTGAAATTTCAACTTATCTTAAACACTTCGATATGTGAATGGAAATTGTCAGTCTTAAGCCATAACGATAATCGCAGTGCTGATGACCCGACACGGAGCCGTGTTTCGGACTGCTTTCACCATCTGCCAGTCCTTCTTCAAGGGTGATAATTCTGCGTCGAAACAATGAGTTGCATTAAAATTGAGAGATTCATAGCTAATCAATAAAAATTTGTAAGTGGAGAATAGTTACAATAGAAACAGCCGTATGACAAGAAAGTACTTACACAGTTGTTGAACCTATTCAAAAATGGCGCTTCAGCGTTTTTTTGGCATTTCCGGTATCTCCCGGAACCCCTGCTTTTAATAGAACCATGACGTGATACAACTCCTCCTACCTGGCAATGACAACCACCACGCCCCTAAAATTAAATGAGCGTGTACCATTCAATGGAGGCATTAAGCCCGGCTGGGCTGACGGTGTTCAACCTAAAAATCCACTGCTGTTCCTTTGTATTAAGAACTTTATTGATGTTTCCTCCTCGGGGGTGATGGTGGATTTTTTCTAAAACTCTCCATCGCAACATATCAAATGAATGTTGGAACTCCTTACAATGCATTACCACAGGAGCTGTCAGTTTTTCTGTAGTGATACAGCTGCGATGTTCGATTAGCCGTGTGCGGATCATCCTTTTTGTTCTGCCTACATAGCAAAGTCTGCACGGGCATTCAATAAGATAGACTACATGAGTCGACCGACAATCAGTATAATGATGAGCAGTATGTAAATACCCTCTTGCCTCTGTCCAGGTTTCACCAGTAATAGCTTGATTACACATCGAGCATCCTGTACACGGCCAAGTGCCATGTGGTAAAATATCTTCTAATGGTTCTTGTAAAAACGAATGTGTCACTGTATCCCCAATATTACGTCCTCTACTATAGGCGATAATAGGACTATTCTGAAACAGATCATTATATAGTCGTAAAACAGGCCAATGATGTTTGATCGAACGTGCAATAGAGGCAGCTCTGTCGGAGAAAGGAATTGTGCAGACCAAAGGGGAGGGATTATCATGGGTTTTATCCAGCAATAACCAACACCGTTGTGCGTTTGTGGCTCTTTTCCAAGCAATCTTAATATATCGGATTGGATATCCACGTTGTAAAAGCCTTATAGCTAATTGTTCTGCTTGTAACTGAAATTGCTCTCCAGTACTGCAAATTCGTTTTAACCTCAAAAACTGCCCTATTGGCAAATTTTTCAACAGATGATGAGGATGGAAGCTAGAGAAATGCAACAGGGTATTACGTTCACAAGATTTATGAAAAATCGTAGTTGCCAACTTGTTAGCATTCTTAGAAATGTGAATATCCAAGAAGTCAATCTGCTCCTGATGAAATACCATGGTAAACTGTAGATTACTGTCCAGTGTATTAATCCAATTCAAAAATTGCATAAGTGTATGTTGGTTTCCGTGCCACTGCTTTCACCAGTGTTCTTAACGAAAGAGTAGAGTCAAAAATTAGTACCCTAAGTTCCTAACTTGGACTTAAATAATAATAGACTACTCATCTAACTGATAAAAAGCAGGTGTATCAGATGAAACTATTTTTGAAAACACTAAAATCTTGGACATACTGATGTTCAATGGCATTTTGTTATTTGCTATATAGGTCAGGATAGCTATCATACAATTTGAGACTTGTGACAAGGCATTAGCTAGTGTGGTGTTAATTTGAACAGAAAACTGTATATCATCTGCATTTAAGCGGTATTCTACTCCTAGATCAGTAAGTAATCTGCAAATCAGAAAAAGATATATATTAAAAATAATTGCTGATGAAGCAGAATACTGGGGGGACTCCAGTATTTAGTAGAACCCAATATGATACTTTAAATGCAATCCTAACTTTCTGTTATTGGCCCATTAGATATAACTACTTGACCCATTTTAATATTATATTATAAATCCATGTCACTGACGAATGAGATAGTAATATATCATGATTCAAAGTGTCAAATGCAGCAGAAATATCCCAAAACACCAGCACATATTTAATTCCCCTAACAAACCCTCTATGGACTATGTAAAAGAATTTCTGTACCATAAGCTGGTTTCAAGCTAGACTGAAATTGATCTAATATGTTGTGATCATCAATAAATTCTTGCAGCTGTTTTAACACAATCCTTTTGATTACTTTTAAAAGTAATGGAATGTATGAGACTGGACAGTGACGCAGAAGGCTGGTTGGATCTAAATTTACTTTTTTCCAAATTGGCCATACTAATGCCTGTTTCAACTTTACTGATAAACAAACTTCACTGAGTAATGCATTCACATTTGTAGTAATTGACTCATTGATATCATTCCACACTGACTTAGGCACTGTCATGGAGCAGGGATTCAAAGGAAGGATGGAGTCTTCATTGTGACAACTGATTGCATAACTTCCTCACAGGACACGCTCAAAAAGCTAACCTCTCCTTTGTAAGTTCCACTTTCCAGATTCAGCTGAAAAGTGTGCCCACATATCTGAGACATTATTGTGAAAGAAGGTCGGTAATTGCTCATAGTCAACTGGTAATTGCTCTGTTTTTTGTTTTTTTTTACTTTGAGCTGGTCCTATGCATGTGCATGTTACAAACCTTACAGTAGACAATAATTCTTATTACAAGTTATTTATTTATTTATTTGCTTTCTATTCAACATTTCATATATTTCAAAAAGGATTACATTCAGGTACTGTCAGTTGCCGATTGCTTGGATTTTTTCACTGGGAAATATACTCTCTTGGCCTTATCTGCTGTAGTTTTTATACTTCTCCAACTGTTGACTATACACAATTAGATCAGTAGATGACTGTGATTTATGCCACTGTCACTCATAATGAAGTCGCCTCCTTTAACTCAGTGAGAACCATAGTGCACTTAATTTATGTCAAAGGACAATATGTTTGAATGGCGCAGTCTCATCTACTGACTGCAATAATGTATCATGACAGACAGCTGATTCGACACCACTCAGAGTTACTATATCTAAACATGGTAACTAGAGAGCCCATAGTTGTTTGGGACCAATATGACTCCTTTTATAATACAGCACTTACTTTGCATGATTCTACTTTTGGCAGCTAGTACACCAGAGTTTTAGTATTATTAGAAAATGGTTGGTCTGTGAGACCTTTGTAAATACCATCTCAAAAGGACTATTTGTTAATCATTTAGGAACACCAAATCCAGCATGTGTCCATGGAAATGAGTTGGTTCAGCTATCATCTGCTTTCGCCCCAAAGTAGCCATTCCTGCCAAAAAATCTTCATATGATATAGCCAGCAGATCTTTGTGAGCAGGTAAAGTCCCAACTATATAATAGTACTCTTCAGGTCAGCTTCTAATGTGAGTAAAGCCTCTATAAACAGGGGACTAGTTAGCTATTATAAGGCCAGGAGGTCAGTATATTAAACAAATGCCCCAGAAAGATGTAGCTAACTAGAGCATCAAATACTGATTATTCAAGCTTAATCTCTACTCATGACCAAAGCAAAGGCTCCCTAACAGCCATTAATACCTGCTGGCCTGCTTAAATAATCTGGGTTTTTATTTCATAGTATAGGAGGGAGAGCAGAATTGATTCAATACACATCTGATTCCATTAGCCATGTTTCCATTATGCATAAAATATCAGGTTTCATATTTATTTATTTATTTATTTATTTATTTAAAGAATTTATATACCTATTCATTAGGGATGTGCATTTGTTTGAAATGAATGGGTAAAATACAATACATTTGTTCATGTGTCCCATTGATGTCTATGGTTGTATTCCGCTAAGCAAAAATAAATAAATAAATAAATAAAACAAGGTAACTATAGCAACCAACTCTTGCCTGTGTGACCTCATAGCCTTGACAGAGCTGAGATAGGACAAGTTGGCAAGAAAACCACACCGAGGACAAATCATAGTACAGCATCTTTTTAAATAGCTGATAGCTGCTACCTGGGTCAAGTCACACCGAGCTACTCCCACTGTGAAGTCTTAGCATGTGCAACAAGCAATTTGAATTTCCTCTCTAGCAATTGACAGAGAAAAACATGTTTGTAAAAGCTTTCAGTGTTTTTGGTTTTTTTTAAAGCTTAGAAAATTTTGGATTTGATATTGGTAAAGGGCTGCTGCTGATCTTTCTGCTGCAGGAGTCTCATTCACTGTACCAGAAAGACAGAAGAAGTACAATGCTGAAGATTTTTATTTTTCTCTTTCCATGGGGGAGAGTCAGGGTGAGAGACAGTGTAGAGATTGGAGCAGTGCTAGTGATTTTTTGTCTCTGGATAGTGAGGTGAGCGCAGCACCCTGATGGACTAAAGAGAAGCATCTTACCAGGCTGCCAGAATTTTTCATTCTGTTCCACTAACAGTTTTTTCTCTGTGTGGATTCAGTCAGCACTGAGTACAGAAAGCACAATACACATACACTAGGGGTGTGCATTCGGATTGACCGCATTAGTGAAACGCAACTCATTTTTTTTTTTTACTTAAAAAATTGATTCGACATAAACGATCGGATTTCCCACATATCGAACATAGATATGTTCGATATGTGGGAAATCGCGATTGTTGAGCCAAAATAAAAATATAAACCCCCTCACCCTCCTTAATCCCCCCCCCCCAACTTACCACAACTCCCTGGTGATGGAGCGGAGTGAGGACGCCATTTCTGCAATCCTTGGTGAGAAGCATGTGACGTCGGCGGCACGTCGAGTGACGCAGACGCGGCGTCACGTGATTCCCGGCAAGTTCGCGCCGGACGGCTCGTTCGGCCCAAAAAGAACTTTTGGCCAGCTTGGGGGGGTCAGGAGGCCCCCCCAAGCTGGCCAAAAGTTCTTTTTGGGCCGAACGAGCCGTCCGGCGCGAACGAGCCGGGAATCACGTGACGCCGACGTCACGTGATTCCCGGCGAGTTCGCGCCGGACGGCTCGTTCGGCCCAAAAAGAACTTTTGGCCAGCTTGGGGGGGTCAGGAGGCCCCCCCAAGCTGGCCAAAAGTTCTTTTTGGGCCGAACGAGCCGTCCGGCGCGAACGAGCCGGGAATCACGTGACGTCACGTCTGAGTGACGCGGCGCCACGTGATTCCCGGCGAGTTCGCGCCGGATGGCTCGTTCGGCCCAAAAAGAACTTTTGGCCAGCTTGGGGGGGTCAGGAGGCCCCCCCAAGCTGGCCAAAAGTTCTTTTTGGGCCGAACGAGCCGTCCGGCGCGAACTCGCCGGGAATCACGTGACGCCGCGTCACTCGACGTGCCACCGACGTCACATGCTTCTCGCCAAGGATTGCAGAAATGACGTCCTCACTCCTCGCTCGATCACCAGGGAGTTGTGGTAAGTCTGGGGGGGGGATTAAGGAGGGTGAGGAGGTTTAAATTTTTTTTTTGCACATATGTACATATACCCAACTCATTGGATTTTTTTTATGTCCATATTGGCCGCAAGTGGGACCCCCTTTCGGACATAAAAAATATGAACATAAAATTTTGCTCTGCACATCCCTAACATACACTGTATATGTGTGTCTGTGTCTGTGTGTGTGTGTGTGTGTTTGTGTGTGTGTATGACAGATAGTTCTCCATAAAGTGAGAGGTAGAGAAAGTGGGGGTGTAGTTACTATATCAATAAATAAATTAATTTATAATATCCAAACCCTCAGTAGACAGTGCACATCAAACAAATTCCATCATATTAAGCAAAGGTAAAGGAGGGAATGGCAGCCTTGACAGGGCAGAGGAATTGGTGCAGATCCAGCCTAGTCTAGTCTAGTAACAGCAATAAGAAAGGCACTAGTCCAGTCCCCAAATTGAAAAGAGACTTTTTAAGCCATTGAATGGCAGGAATGGAAAGCAATGTCAGCTCAAGGGGGAGGCTGTTGAAATTTGGAGAGCATGTGCCACCACTGCCTGTTCCTCTCCCTCTTGTTTTGGAGGAGAGGGAAACGGTGGGAGAGAAATCCAAGGTCTGCATTAGGGCGTCCCCAGTTCCCTCCCAGCATGATCCAATTAAGGAGGGGACTAGGAGGGAACTTCCCTATACCTCTAACTAACCTTCCTACCTATTCCCCTCTCCTCCCCGACCCCTACCCACTACCTATTAGTTTTTCTAGTTACTTCAACTTCCCAGTTGATGTGATCTCCGCGAGCCGGCCAGCTGCCAGCGCGTTCTTCCCCAGGACAGTGGCTAATGGCGCTGTCCCAGCCTGGCCCCGCCCTGCCCAATCCTTTTTCAGAGTCCGGCACTTGTGTGAGTGGCTGGACCCTTTTTAAAATGCACATGGCAAGTGTAGGGCCCAGCCACACGTGTAAGTCCCAATTTCTACATGTGCAGCCCTTTGAAAATTTGCCCATTAGTGTTTAAAACACTAAACAAGGATTCGTGTTCCCAGCTGCTTATAGTTTATAGAGATAAACTAGAACATTCCAACACTCCCTAACTCAAATTTCAGAATCCAACAGTACCTTTAACAACTCTTTTTATCTCATAGCAATTCTGCCCATTTCTCAAAGCCAAAAGAAAGATTACAGACACTCCAGAGTTGCAAAGTTTAGCTCTCAGTGCTCAATAGTGAACGTAATAACTCTAAATAACTCATCATAGGCTTTCAAGATTCAAGGCAGATTTCATCTATAAATTACTATATTTTGTGACATTCCCAAATTAAGATGCCTGACACCCCCACCTATCTCATCCTTCTTCATCTCCCTCTTTGCTAAAACAAGTGAAAGAGACACAGCTCTAGCTCTAACTTAACTCTGTGTGGGGGCTCTGCCTGAAGGTAGCTCCCCTTCTGCCTCGGCCTCTCCATCCTCCTCTTCTTCCCTGGATTTCTGTACTGGGATAGCTGCTAGCTCTGGGTCTGCTCCCGGTCCTGGAACACCTTCTTACCAGGAAACTGTGAGGATCTTGGTCGCTGTGCAGACTCCTTCCTGCAGGGGCCCTCAGTGGCCTGTGCTCTGTGCTGTACAAGTCCCGCCTTTTGGGCTTATGACTAAGCATTTGCATGTTACTTAAGCCTGCCTCACCTGCCTCACCTCTACTCCCTGCCTCAGTTTGAGTCACTCTAGCATTAATTGTAGCTGCCAGGTTTCTGGCCTCTGGTTCTTAATACTGCCTTCTTTGTTCCTTGTTCTATGTTTGTTGAAAGCATTGGCCCCATTATAGTGGCCTCTTTTCTGTGTTGTGTCCTTGCTGTGTTTTAGTTCTTCTGCTTGTTTGAGGCCTTCCTTTGTGGACTCCAAGTTCCCTATATGTTTATTGTCCTTTGTTCCCCTGGCCTGGTTATTTGTCTTTATTGTTTGTCTGTCTCTTGTGTACACTTGTAAGTCTCCTTTGTTCTGTAGTTAGTCCTGCTCTTATGCGTGCCCTTAAGTCCCTGCCCTTGGACCATCGAAGTCCTGCCAGCCACCATAACCAAAAGACTCAAGCTAAGGGGGAGATGACTGGTACAGGTGAAGACTCCTTCCTATCCCGGTCCTGCTTCAGCCTGCTTTGTCTCTGTGTTCTGTGTGCCAGCCGCTCTAGTCCAAGGGGTTATCCTTTACTGGCAGTCAAGCCATGGCATCAAGCTAAGGCCAGGAAATGCTTTAGGAGTGGCCCATGGACTTCTTCCTGCAAGGCAAAATGTTTTCAGGCACAGGCCTGCAATCTCCAGGAATATGCCTCGCAAAGATCCTGTTCTTGTACAAAAAACTTATTTTCCTGGAGAATGTACTCATAGCTCTCTTCCAGCTACTAAGTTAGTACCATTATCTCAGCTCCAGCAGTTACTGATAGAGATGTGAATCGGAACCGGAATCTGATCGGTTCGGATTCCGGTTCCGATTCACATGTGGTTTTTTTTTCATTGGGCCCGATCGCGGTTTTGTTTATCGGCTGCGCCCGAGCCGATAAACAAAAAAGCCATCCCAACCTTTTAAAACTAATACCTTAGCTTCCCCCACCCCCCGACCCCCCAAAAAACTTTTTACATGTACCTGGTGGTCCAGTGGGGGTCCCTCACCAAAGTATTGGCCACCCTGCATTTCATGGCAATCCTTCCAAATGACAGTAGAGGTCATGGGGGGAATGTCCCAAACCACATTTTTCCTCTGTCTGGACCAGGTCATAACAGCTGTATCTGACCACATTAATTGCTATATAGCATTTCCTCTGGACAGGCAGGACTTGATGAACCTGAAGAGAGGCTTTTATGCCTTCACAAACTTTCCCAATGCTCTAGAAGCTATTGACTCACTGACGTGGCCGTCATCCCACCCCATGACAGGGAGGAAATGTACCACAACAGAAAGCTCTTCTACTCCATCAACGTACAAGTGGTCTGTGACGCTCAAATGTGCATTCTCGATGTGGTGGCCAGGGACCTGAGAGCCGCTCATGATTCATTTATATTTAGGCAATTGGGCCTGTGTGAAAAATTTTGACGAAGGCCTCTCTGGTGATGGTTGGCTTATATGTAAGAGAGATGTATCTTTCTCTATTCCATCTCTGGCTATGTGTTTGTGAACATGGGGTTCAGGGGGATGTAACAGCATCACTGACATGACAAGTGGCTTGTACACATAAGTCTGCAGGCCATTGTGCCAGGGCCTGCCTTTTTCTCCACATGCTGCAGAGGCCTGCTAATCTTGTAAGGGCAAACAATGCGCTTGCCCTACAGCTTGGTGTGTAAATAGGCACTATACACTTTCTGCGTGTTCACTTTCAAAAGTGGCTTGTTCCTATGCTTCCATTTGGAGCAGTTGAAATCTCATTGCTTAGTCACAAGCTTGAAGTGTCCACATTGCTGGTACTGTCAGATCACATGTGGCCTGTTAGTGATGGGTCAGCCAGGATCTCAGGCACAGTTTGACCTGGCTATCACATAGCTAAACCAGAAGCAGTGGCCTGTGCATTTTGGAGGCCAGCCATAATCCCTGTAACAGGGCTCACAAATTAGTATCTCTGGAGGACATACTGCAGATCAGGCAGGGACTTGCCCAATCAGACCATGAGGTAGTGGTTTTTCTGCTAGGACATGTGTGGTAGCTCTTATGTATTGCTTCAAGTTTGCCTGACTGCTATGAACGAGTAGCCTTAGCTTGGTTGTGGGGGCCTGGCACGCATTTATTGCAATCCCCAGACGTGCTTTAGTAGTCTGAAAGATCTGAACTAGATTTGGTTATTGCTATCCTGAACATATACTGTCCCAGAACAATGTGCCATGCACTTAGGGTAGGGAAATAGACTTTGAAGGGTCAGGCTAAGCTAGAGGGTAGCTTCTACTATCTTATAGGATGATGTGGTTTGACAGCCCGATCTCCAAGTGACTGTGCTGTGATTGATGCTCTAAATCTGTATTTGCTGCAGGAGATTCTGGCTATGGTTGCAGGACCTGGCTTCTCACTCGTGTTACAAATCACAACACAGAAGCCAACTCCTCTCCCAATATATAAGCACAAAAACACGGAGAGGGAAAATTATTCCCAAACAAAAATATTAAAATATATTCTCAAAATTTATATATATAAGGAGAACGGTATCATAGAACCAAAGTGCCTATTAGTGTCAATCCACCGTCTCCCGCCCACATAGGGCCCCAGACAGTATCAACTCTTATGGCATCATTAATTATAATCACATACCATTTCCCTTATATACTATTTTTTAATTTTTGATATTTTTTGTTATTTCACTTTATTATTAAATCTCTAAAATAGCAATAATATTTTATTTTAATTGTGACCTCTAATTACTTGATTTAAAAAAGATACTTAGCTCAAATCGCAGGGGTATAGATGTAATATTTTTGACACTGTATCATTTCAAATATTCATAAATTGTTCCCAACACGGACCATGTTTCGGCTAAATTAGCCTTCATCAGTGGATATTTTAATCAAATACTGTCAGCACGCCACAAACTCTTCGTATCTCCATACCCTTCTACGGAACCTGATAGTTCTCAAAACAGGGCGCCATTGAGAGTGCCCTGTTTTGAGAACTATCAGGTTCCGTAGAACTTGTACATAGCTCTACAACCCATTGGGCCCTCACAGAGTAAAGACATAGCTACTGTACCTATAGCCAAGCAATTCCACACCTATTATACCAGACAGTGCATGGAGCTGAACACTAGTCAGCTAATGTCCATCTCACATATAACCAAGAGTTAGCTAACAGCATGCTGCATGAAGAAGGCATCAGGAGCCAATAGTGAAGCTCCACAGTAAGGAGCTTCTTGTTTAGCTCTTGCTGTTTTCCTTGGGAGTATACAGTGAGTGTTCAGTTGTATGGCCTAGCCCATATGCTCTTGTCTGCTAGACTAGTTGGAATGTACAAGGGCACTCTAGCATGCAAGGTCATGTGGAGGGCAAACCTAGTACCTAGTGAACCCTTAACCACACAATTAAATGACCCATTCAGAAAGTGTATTTTTCTAACCAGTGACCACTTTATTAGTGAACATATGTAGTCAATGGTTTCAAACAAAGTCAACATCTTTGGTAGTCACAATCTGCAAGGACAAGATAGCAAACAGCACATAACATTATAAATGACCTGAACAGCACTTTCATTGTAGAGCTGTACATACATTGTTAGAAATGGCATCATGTTTGTCACAATCATGATTACAGCAAAGAACATAGAAAGAGGAAGTGGTAACCTAATAGCTACAGTACAGCTCTAATGTTAGAGATGATAACAGCCTTACTATGGGATGGCAAGAAAAAGGCACCAGACAGTCCATCTTGAAAGAGCACACTCAAAGGGGGAACAGCCTAAGGGCCAAGGTGGCAGAGTTCAAGTGAAGGCCCCAGAGAGTCCATGTTGAAAGAGAGCACTCAAAGGGGGGACAGTTTAAAGACCAAAGCAGCAGAGGTTAAGTAGCAGGCAGCAGGACCAAGACTTGGAAGTGTAGCATGGAGGCCAAGGACCAGGCTAAGACACAGTACCATAGAGGTAGGAGCCTCAGGAGAAGACACAGCAGCATAGAGGCAAGAGCCTCAGGCAAAGACACAGGAGATGGAGGCAGCAGCAGCATGAGCTGAGTTAGGATGAGATGGACACCAGCATCAGGAGCAGGAGATGAAACATGATGAGAAGAGGCAGCAGCTGGATCATGACTGGAGACCGTATCAATGAGGCTGGAGTATGGGCAGAGCATTGAGGAGGGCTTTAGAGCTGGGTACAGGACCAGAGTGGCAGACAGTAAACCATCCTTTCTGCTAGCCGGCACAGGAACTCTGTAGTGAGGAGAGACCCAGAAGGCTTCTTCCATCTAGCCAGCACAGAAAATTTGTAGAGTGGCCTGGCTCGGTTTGTTGGTACAATTCTTCATATTTGGCATTTGATGACACCACCTCTGCTGCCTCATGGCCCTTTGCAAGGCATGGGTTGCCAGTTGGAGGGAGGGCTTGTCTTTTGGGGGCTACCCCTCGGGTGTCTATCAGGCCAGGGACTGCTATGGGATCTGGAGTCCTGTGATGCTGGGGAAGACACCGGTGGAGGCTTGGGCATCCTTTGAAGGATTTGAGTGAGGTTGTTGGTCATAGTGTTGATAGATGTGGCCAGCATCATTACACCCTGTGTGTGTGTGTGCGACAGTCTGATCCCACAGGGCCTGGCTCTGCCTGTTCACAGCCCTCCTGATGTGCACTAGCATGGCCCGTATCTGGTGGAGATGTACCTCATGCCTCCTTTCCAGCTGGTCCAGCTGCTCATGCATCAACTCCTCTGTTGGTGGCAGGGATGTTGTTGGTGCTGGTGATGGTGCCGGGATGCTGCTTGTGGTACTCTGCTGGAGGTGTGGTGTGTTGAAGTTTGGATCTCCAAATGTGGCATGAGGGGGCTGCTGGGCTGCTCCTGCCGAGGGCCTGGTACTTCAGGCTGGCGCTGTGATGTGCTGGTTTGAGGTGTGCTGCATTAACTGGCTCCCAGTCCAGGCTGGGTTCCTCCATGAAGCCGAAGATGTTCAGGGACACATTCAATGGGCTGGCCGAGCCCAAATGTTCAAGGATCTGCATAGCCTCCTGAGGCTATTGCTGCTGATAATCCTCCTCCTCCTCACTCACCTGGATCTGGGCATCCATCAACAAGGCCCTCTGCAAAGGGGCTGGGGTGCTGCTGGTCCCTGGGGCTTGCTGGCTGGTTCTGGGGCTTGATGGCTGGTCCCAGGGACTTGATAGCTGGGATTGGCAGCTTTGTAGGAGACAGCTGTGGAAACAAAGAATAAGACATAAGTATGAATGGCAGGCACTATCCATTTTACATTTGACTTCAGAGATGCACTTTGCATCTAAAGCATTGTGAGCATTTTATGACAAATGATGTGTACAACCATTGCAGCCTGGCCATTTACAGGTGAGGTGAACTTATCAGCTGTGGCTTGCATGGTGTACAGCCACTCAGCCATGCCCTCAAACACATCTGGTCCCAGCCGTTGCATGAGGCGCTCCTCCATGGATATGAGGATGATGGGGCAGTCTGGCATATGTATTTATTTCGGCTCACCACCTTTACCTTCAGCTGTGCCTTGATGTCCCAATCTGTGGGCCACCTGCTTCCTGGTATGTTGGACACCTGGATATCATCTGGGCTATGATGTGCCAGCTCTGGCCCTTGGTTGCCTTCAAGGTTTTGGTTCCATGGTTGCCAAAGACCACGGCATAATGCTCCAGGACCCCTGCAATTATCATCTCTTTGTCCTGCACACTGAACTTAAGAGCCCTGAGACGAGGGCGTCCTGCTGCCTGGCTGCCAGAAGGGGGTGCCACTTTTGCTTTGTTTTCCCTTTCCTCGCTCTCTCTCCTACTCCCCCTCTCCTCCCTTCAAGCCCCCCTCCTGCCCCTGCCCTCTAAACTCCCTTCCCCTCTGCCTGCTCTCAATCCCTAGCCTGCCATCCTCCTCTCTCTGAACTCACCTGCCTATCCCCTTCCCCCTCCCACCTCCTCCTATCCCTTCCCTCCTGCCTATCTCTACTCTTGTCCCTGTACCTACTCCTACTCCTCCTTCTAGCACTCCTGCCCTCATCCTTCCACCTCCTCTCCTCCCTCCCCTCCTCACTTCTCTCCTCACTCCTCTCATCTTTCCCCCCATGCCTCTCACTCTCCATCCTCCTCACTCCTCACCACAACCACTAATCCTCCTCACTACTTTTCACCACAAACAACACTCCTCTTCACCACAACTATCACTCCTCCTCTCATCTCTACTCTTCCTCACTCCTCCACTCTTCCACCACCAATGCTTATCCCTACTCCTCCACTCCTCCACATAATAAGACAGACAGACAAATGTGAAACCAACAAAAACTCACACACAGAAAAAGACAAATGAGTCCAAGGAAAAGGGAAACAAATGAGAACACCAAACAAGAAAACTCACTCAGTAATTTCAAGAACCTCCTAACCTCCAAATATCCAGTAACCACCACCACCACCACCTATTTCCTCTCTCTCCAACTCCCAACATGCCCTCAAAGAGGCAACTGCAGGAAACCAGTATATATAAACAAACAAAATTGTGCACCATGCATAAATGCAATGTATTTAATTACAGGCAAGCGGCTACTTACGCGTGATGTGCTGACTTATCGCACAAGACGCTGACGCATCACGCAACGCACTAAGGTATGGCGCTTCACGGAAATAGCCAACGTGATGTGGTAGATAAGAAATTAGCTTAACCCATTTTTTTTTTTTATCACGGGCGCTATTTCTGCTACATTTACAGCATTTGGAAAGGTAGCAAAAGTCAGATTAAATAGAGATAAGAGTTTAAAAGCAGACAATCACTCTGAGATTAAGAAATACAGAGTCAAAGACTGCTAGCTTTACATCAGCAGTAATGCTGAATTCATTTATAATAAGCTGAGCTAGTGAGTTTAATTTCAAGGTGTACTAATGATACAGACCTTCATATAATAGTTATTGTCTATCATGGGGCAAAGATAATTAGAATGCTAAAATGCTTGCAGCAATTCATATTTATTTATTTATTATAAACTTGTATTGCTTGCCATCTCATCAAAAATTAATGCCCAGGGTGAGGTACAACAAATAAGAGTGATTGCACTATGAACACCCTCAACAAATAATTTACATGAAACATGTCAAAACCCACAGAAGATGTAGCTGCAGAAGAAACAGTAAGGATGACAACATTAGAAGGAGCTTATCAATATTTGGGCTGCATAACTTTGCATTTAACTTACAATGTCTTCAGAGGAAAGCCATTCCCAAAAGGGCTATGTTAATGTTTGTGCAATATTGGTGACATCATTTGAACATTATATAATTTCCATTGTTTTGTTTTCTCTAGATTGAACTTTTCCTTAGACTAGCTATTCAAAACAAGGCTTGCAAATCTCCAAAATATATTAATTGTCTTATGGCCATGACAGATTTCCTTGCATATTTGATGATGACTTGCCTGTGTCATGCAAGTGTCGTTTTTAAAAGGGTTGCTTCCATGTTTTGCCAGTAGGAAAACTTTTAGAGGGTGTGCAGTGGGGTAAAGTCTGAATGTGCTTTTTATGCCCAGATTTTACCCCACATTTTCAAAACAAACTTAGGCCTAGATTTTCTAAGACACTGCGGTGGCGTGAATAGCGCGGTACAGGGGGGTGGGCCTGCGAAAGCTGGCAGCGATCGCACCTCTGCGGTGCGATCGCTGCCGGCTTTCGCACCCAATAGCGCCATCATAAAAGGTGGTGCTTTTGGGCATGAAATGGGCAGCAAAAAGAGTTCTTACCTTTTCACTGTCCGCGATGTCCTCGCAGCATCCGCCCCCGTGCCACCTCAACTCCTCCTGTTCCGGTCTTGACGCTGGCCCTTTTTAGTGATCGCACGCGGAAAAAAAAAAAATGACCCCCCCTTAGCTTTGAAAATTTACACAGAAGTGCTGAGGTATGCACTAAAACTCACCTACACAAAATTACACCTCCTCTATCAAGGGCACAAATTATCAGGGTGACCTTATGTAAATACTTTTTAAAATTCAAAAGTATACATGTAAGTTATAGCTCTATACCAACTGTTAATGGCGATAACCTCTGACCAATAATTCAATGAATACCAGCTCCAAAGAAGTTATGCAGTGAAAGGTTTATTAATGGGGAAAAGGGGAAAGGCGTGGTTTCCCCGGGGAAGAAGTGAATACAAAGCAAATGGTGTATAATTCAGAATCTGCCCAGCGCTCTAACGCGTGTGCTCAGACTTATAAGGGTCCTGGGATTGCTGATACCAGACATCTGCATAATCCACACCCATTACCTTTAATAACCAATCGATATATATTTTAGCATGTGTACTTAGCGTGCTTCTTACTATAGGCTAGGCTCTTGTTATCAGAAAAATAACAAAGTTAGTTCCATCCTTCCAGGAATGATGTCATCCGTGCTGGATGATCCTCTTGTAAGTTTAATTATCATAGTGCTATCAATCCACTCAGCACTAGGTATTCTTACATCCGCCCCTTTGAAGGGTGACGGCTAGGAGCCCTTCACACCTATCTGCGTCGCATATCGCCTGTCTTAGGCTGCCCAGCCTAGTTAAGGCTAATCCTTACTGGCTAGAGACATTACCCGTCATGGGCCAATATGCTCATTTTTCACAGATAGTCGTCACAGGTGGTGGGGAATGGTTCAGTGTCATCGTTGGAATCCAGAAGCAGCAGGTTCAAGGTTTCAGCTTGATTGAGCATGATCCGAGTGCTGGTCTGTGTTATCAGCATTTCAGAGACTTGATCACGGCATCTTCGTAGGCAGATACAGAGGCATGGTAAGCAGAGGCAGACAACTAGCCCAAGTAAGGCAATTGTACACATGGAGCCAATTAGAATTTTGAATCCTGAACCTAAACTAGAAAACCATGAGCCAAGGGATCCAAATGGATCACTGACATCGTCCTTTCCAGGTTTGCACTGGTACATGTGCAATTGACATCATGTTGCGGGTGATTTCTTCAATTCACCCTTGTCGTCTATTTGAAGACAACAGTTACTGAGGTTAAATTAACCACATAATCCACCTTCTGCAGCTAGTATGTAATCTAATGCTAGACGATTCTGGTAAATAGCATTCCGAAAACCCTTTTGCTGAGTGGCTAATATTCTCAGTGCTTTAGCAGTTTCATTAGTAATTATTTCAACAACAGCTTGCAATCTTATAATATGATTCAACATATAAATTGGAGTTCTGTAACCCCAAGAGCCATTCTGATAGGTTACAATATTGAGCCAATAAGAATTTACCATTTGGGCTTGCATGGTATAGTTGAGAAACATTTGAGACAATATTCTGTTATAGTTCAATCCCATAGCATATCCCCATAGCATTTACTCATTGATGTTTGTATTTCTTGTAAGGGCTCCTCCCAAATATTATTTATATGTTGCCTAGTTTACTATGTTATCTGTTATTTGTAAGGGCTCCGCCCAATGGTTTTTTGTTCACTGTAAACCGATGCGATGTGCGAACGGTCATCGGTATAAAAGAAACGTTAAATAAATAAATAAATAAATAAAACAAGAGGAATTGCCTATAGCTATAGTGTGTAATATTTGTAAGGGCTATGGATGCACTTTGTTGCAACAATGGAGTGGGCCAATATCCACTGCGCTTTACCTGAGATAGAATCGGTGCTTTTGCACATGGGGGTCACAAATATAGCAATCAGGGGGGGATAACCTAGCAGAGCAGTTGGACATCATTCTTAAAAGGTACAGAGAAAACATGAAGAGGTAATCCATTGGAATGGACAAGGAAGAGAAGGAAAAAACAACAAACAAAAACATAAGGCACGTTCTGGTCATAGGTAGGAGTAGGTACAGTTGCACATCCTTGTGAGAGTAAGCCTCAGTTAGAATGAGTAAATTTCTTCAAGGAGATCAATCTCAGAATAAGCATAAAGGCCACAAAACTACCAGGAAATATTTGTAAGAGGGTGTAAACAAACTCCAGGTAAAATCTAAAAGGAAGTGTTACAGGAAGAAATGTTCAAAAAGGTTACAGAGAAATCAGAGTATAAAGGGAATAGGATATTGGAATATGAAAGGCCAGCAAAATAATTACTATAGGTACAGGCTGCAGAAGAAAGAATAAGTCAAAGAGATGCAGAGGTACCAACAGTAAGATGAGTGGAAAAATGCTAGAAATAGCTTACAGCAAATAGGACAGCATGAATTTAACGTACTCTGATGTAGCAGAAATATATATGCACATAAGAAAAGGGAGATCCAGAGAAAAACCAGATAGTTAAAGGATAAGGGTGTGTATGGCCAAGCCAAATCATTACCACATCTATAGGTCACATCCCAGGATGCGGGTAGGGAATATACTTAAAAATGAGGGAAACCGACCTTTCGGTAGGGAGTCAAAGGGCAAATGTCATAACTAGATCTTGAGGAGTGTCTCCTTTGTGGACTTGTATCCATTGTTGGGCGGGGGCTTCAATTCACTTTAATTCTCTTTGTGTGCCTGGCTCCGACTATATGGCTTGGAGACAAAGACAAAGAAAGCAGGTACCAGCAGGCACTGACGTGAGGAGTGAGGAATGCTGAGAAGGAGGGGAGAGTGGGGAGAGAGGGGGCGTGACAACGTACACCACTGGAAAACTTACAAGGAAGCAAAGGGTGGATAAGCAAAACTCAATTTCCCAACAAGCATTGGGAGGAGACAAGGGAGGGGGGCTAGGAGGGAGGGATGCTAGGTAGCTTCCTGGCTGATAGCAGGGAATGGTACCAGCGCACAACTTGGTACAGGAATGTGAAGGGGGGAAGGAGGGGGGCAAAGGGACGTTTTTTGTTTTTTTTTTTCTCTTCTCTTTTTTCAGAACAAAGAAAGTTTCAGAAAATCAGAGCAGGGGAATTAGCAATGAAAGAGAAATCCACAATGCAAATAAAATTGACAAACAGTGACGAGAGATACCTAAATGTAATCAGACCAGAATGCAGAGCGTCACTAACTTTGACTGCAAGAAATGAGAAGGCAGAGTCGAGGAGAGAAGAACTAAAATTCCAAACTGCTGTAAAAAGTTTTAAATAATACAGAACAAAAGCAATTGAGGAATGGGCAGCGTCTAAATTAGTTATACACACACGAGGCAACAACTTAAACTGCTGTAAAAGTCTTAAGAAAGGTTGAAATGATGCAGAGCAAAAACACTTTAGGAATGAGCAGCGTCTGAATTATCTATACACACACACGAGGCGACGACTTTAAGAGATTTATAGCTTCCTAAGAATGCCATTCAAAGGAGCACTACCTACAATTAAACTAGGGCCGCAGAGAAGTACAGAGGCGCAATAAACTAACAAGAAATGAAAGAAAATACACAGACAACTTAAACATTAATCAAATCAACACTTTTAAATAACTTAGTTAAAATTGAATCTCATACATACCACACAATTGAGTAGCTCCACCTATGCAAACCGGCGTCCCGTGTTTGAAGGATGGAACAATACCTACATATTGATATTCGGACTAAAGCCTCGAATTCAGTAGGTTAGGGGTCAGAGCTGCCTGCCATAACTCCTATTAAGAGTCAGAGCCTGGAGCCTTGACTAGATAAGGAGTCAGAGCTGTCTGCCTTGACTAAACGTAGCTGACCGAAACACCAGCGCTGAGTGAAAATCGGTAGCAAAAAGGTGATCGCCACCTACCTATTTAGAACCGGAGATTCCCGAGCAGGGAGTCGCGAAATCCCTTCTCAAGGTTCCCCGTATGGGCCACCAGATGTTAATGGCGATAACCTCTGACCAATAATTCAATGAATACCAGCTCCAAAGAAGTTATGCAGTGAAAGGTTTATTAATGGGGAAAATGGGAAAGGCGTGGTTTCCCCGGGGAAGAAGTGAATACAAAGCAAATGGTGTATAATTCAGAATCTGCCCAGCGCTCTAACGCGTGTGCTCAGACTTATAAGGGTCCTGGGATTGCTGATACCAGACATCTGCATAATCCACACCCATTACCTTTAATAACCAATCGATATATATTTTAGCATGTGTACTTAGCGTGCTTCTTACTATAGGCTAGGCTCTTGTTATCAGAAAAATAACAAAGTTAGTTCCATCCTTCCAGGAATGATGTCATCCGTGCTGGATGATCCTCTTGTAAGTTTAATTATCATAGTGCTTCATAGTGCTATCAATCCACTCAGCACTAGGTATTCTTACACAACTCTGCTCCTTGAAATGACGCTTTCCAGTTTGAATAAAAGTACATGAAAAACTGAATTATGTGAACACATTTACATGCACTGAGCCTGGTCAATTTTGAATAGCTATTTACGCAATTATAACTGTTTTATGTGTGTAAATGACTTTGAAAATCAAGCCCTTAAAAATCAGACCCAAAATGACAAATCCATATTTCACATGGTAATTCTTGTGCTGTAGAACAGGGGTGGTGAACTCCAGTCCTCAAGGGCCACAAACTGGCCAGGTTTTCAGGATAACCACAATGAATATGCATGAGATAGTTTTGCATACATTGGAGGCAGAGCATGCAGATCTATCACATGTATATTCATTGTGGATATCCTGAAAACCTGGCCTGTTTGTGGCCCTCGAGGACAGGAGTTTGCCACCTGTGCTGTAGAAGAAGTTGGTGGGGGGTTTTTTTAATTACAAATATGTCTTATTGAATTATAGTGCTCCTGTCATAGTTTTGCCACCCCAGTAGGATAATATAGCTTTTACCATACAGCCTCATGGGCTTATCTTTATTCTGTTCTTACATTTATATTTCATCTTTTTTCAATATGAGGCCCAAAGAGGTTCACAGGAAATACAAAATGTTCAATTTAAAATGCAACAAAATCAATAATAATATCAAAACATAAAATATAATACAAAACATTATGAATCCAATTTTCAATAGTCTGCATAAGTCATCAAATGCACATGTAAGTGGGCCCATGGAGATTTATGCTAGCATTTTATAAAATGTACAGTAGCAACCGCTTATTTCAGCCCCATAAGTGCATTTATTAGTAATGCAGGAAAATGCATACTTTCTCTGCACATTTAAAAAAAGTACTCATATATATTTTATATACATAATGATTGTAACATGCATAATAACCCTGATTTAAACATAGTCATGTATTTTATGTAGAATGCATATACTCCCTATAACAATTTTATGCATGTAATCATCAAGTAGCTTTTTAAAAATTACACATTACCACCCCCATTTCATATTAAATACAATAAAAATACAATAGAAACTCAACCTCCTTTCAAAAACTCCACCCTTATCAGTTCCTATTTCTAATAGCAGACTAGGCTCCCAGTGACTCCAAAAAGGGGCCCAGTGAACATAAATGGCTCTCAAAAGTAACCCCCCGTGGATCTCCTTCAGTTTCGTTTGATAATGAGGGCAACTTTCAAACAACTCCACATGACCCCATATGTGTTTGTATATGGACGCACAGAGATCTCTTACACTATTTTAACCTGCATGTATCAGGTAAGTGGAGATTATAAAATATGCATCAGGTCAATATACAAAGCGCGTTCAGCACTATTTAGTTGGATAAGCAGGAGATGTAGATAATGTTGAGGACAACATAAGGTTTTAGCAGAGGGAAATGTAACAGAGGCATAAGCAATCAAATAAATAAATTAATGAATGAATAAATAAAATAATTACTGGGGCTGCTGGAGCAGGGTGTTGGAAAGCCTTTTAAAAGAAAAAAAAGTAGGAGAAATGGCGGGGGGGGGGGGGCATGTTTGCCTCAGTGCAAATTGAGACATTTTCTTTTTGCTTGTTGCCCGATGTCCGAGGTTTCAATGGACTCTTTACCTGGGTAACATCAAGCTAGGTTGAGAGAATATTGCACAAATCTCATCTTTGTGTGAGTTTCCTCACTCCGAAGGTCATCAATCTTCACAAGAGAGCACTGTTCTGTTCGTATGTCTCACTTTGAATGTCAAAGTGGCCCCTAACCCCTACACTAATACCTAAACCTCACCTTGAGTGACTAGGTAGGCCTAGCCATTGGTCAGCCCCTATCACATGGTAGGAGCACAAGATGGCGCTGATGGCCATGTGACAGGGGCTGATCAATGGCACCGGTAGCCCCTGTGACATAGTAGGTCAAAGGCTATCGGCGCCATTTTGAAACCAGCACTGAGGGTGTGAGTGCAGGGGATGGCTCCTGGACCCTCCCCCGCTGGACCACCAGAGAGTTTTGGTAAGTCTTGGGGGGGGTCAGGAGGGTGGGGGTTTGTTTAAATTGGTTTCTTTAGGTGGCCGAATAATTCGGCGAAGATTCGTGTATTCGTGGGGGATCGTGATACGTTTCGCTTCCCCACGAATACAACGAATATGGCCACATCCGTTGCGGATTGCCAATACGTAGGGACCAATTGCATACCCCTATTACTCGCTCCTCGAGGGCCTAATGCATACCATCTCCTGGGCTGCCTTAAGAGACTATTGTGTGAGTGTTACCATCAAGGACTTGTTCCTGAATGCTGCATGCTTTGCCCACTCACTTTCTTAGTTTCTCTACAGCTCAGCCACCTTGGGATCGCTGTTCCAGAACCTGAGGGACTACAGCCCAGCCAGGTGCTTCCAGCTCACTACTGCCACCTCTGGTGGTTTACTATATTGTCTAATAAAAGAACTACCCCAATCTACCATCAGACCACTTCAAGTATTCCAGAATACAGCTGCCCAAATTTTAACAGGTAAAAAAAAGTTCGACCATATTACTCCGACATTAATAACTTTACATTGGCTACCTGTTCATTATAGAATTTTGTATAAGGCTGCATGTATAATCCATAATATAATTTATGGAGAAAGAACAGAGTGGTTAAATGCAGCTCTAAAACTGCATGTTCCACAGCGTCATTTGAGATCAGCGGACAAAGGTTTCCTATCAATTCCCACAATAAAATCAGCACACCTCAGCCAGATCCGAGAAAGAGCATTATCCATCGCAGGCTCAAAGATGTGGAACTCTTTACCAACTCAATTAAGGACACAGCAAGAAAAAAGCAAATTTAAAGCAGAATTAAAAACTTGGTTATTTAATGCAGCATACAATGAAAATTAAGTGCAGGCCGCTTTTATTAATTCGCAAGAAAGGCTACAATGTACATAGTTTTATTGTTCTTATAATATAGTTCTTATTAGTCTCATATTTTTTATTCATATTTTATATTTTAACAGCTATGAGTTTGTAATTTCTTTCTTTTAGAATATAGCTGTTTTATCTTTTATGTTTGAATTGTAATTTCCTCACTGTTTTATTTATTTATATTGTAAACCGCTGTGAAGGCTTGCTGAGACAACGGTATATAAATGATAATAAACCTTAAACCTTAAACCTTTAGTGTGTGTCTGTCTCCTACATTAAGCCTGACCAGTGGTCCCTCTCGGGATTTCCCCCGAGGGCGTGGTCACCTGTCACTGGTCCAAGGATCCACCCACAATTATTCTAAATAACAACAGATTGCTAAATACCAGCTTTAACAACAGAGCTTTCTGACAAGAAGTTACATTAAAGAACCTTCACACATTATACTACTGTCCAAGTATGGAGGAAGATGTCCAAATATGGATACATTGTTGTGAGCAATGCATATTTGCTAGAGAATTATTTCCTCAGGAAAAGGCTGAAATTAGCTACTTTCAAGTAACATATCCCTTAGAAGTATTAGCCATTGATTACACTGTTTTACAGCCTAGTACCAATGGAATGAAATCAATTGTTAAAGAATAGATAAGTCATTACGGATATCCTCGCCATTTACATTCTGATTAAGCACGCAATTTTGAGTCCACAGTAATTAAAGAATTGTGTAGGATCTATAATATGGCTAAAAGTTGAACTACTCCATACCATCCGGAGGGAAATGCATAATGCAAGCGTTTTAATAGGACCTTGCATGATATGTTACATACGTTGACAGAACAAGAAAAGAGAAAATGGGCTGACATTTTACCAGAATTGGTAATGATGTATAATGGAGATTACATAGTTCTACAGGGTATTCTCCATATTATTTACTGTTTGGAAGAGATGTATATTTACCATATGACTTCCAACAAAAATAGAAACTATTCCATCAGGTATACATCCATGGATAGAACAACACCAATAGAAGTTAGACAGTATTTGAGATTGCACAAAATGACATTTCTAAATGAGGCCCAGTACTCAAAATGGCGCCGATCACCTTTGCCCTCACTATGTCACAGGGGCTGTCCGTTGGCCCCCGTGATATAGTGAGGGCAAAGGCGATCGGCTGCCAGTATTCAAAATGGTGCCAATCGCCTTTGCCCTCACTATGTCCGATGGTCAGCCCCGTGACATAGTGAGGGTAAAGGTGATCGGCGCCATTTTGTGTACTGGCATCCAACGGCCGAGTGTAGGAGGTTGCTCCTGGACCCCACGGGACTTTTGCAGCCTTGTGGGGGTCAGAGGGTCCCCCAAGACTTGCCAAAAGTCTCTGGTGGTCCAGCGGGGGTCCGGGAGCGACCTCCTGCACTCGGACCGCCAGCTGCCAGTAATAAAAATGGCACCGATAGCCTTTGCCCATACTATTGTTACAGGGGCTACCGTGCCATTGGTCAGCCCCTATCACTGGTAGGAGCACAAGATGGCGCCGAGGCCATGTGACAGGGTCTGACCAATGGCACCGGTAGCCCCTGTGACATAGTAGGTCAAACGCTATCAGTGTCATTTTGAAACCAGCACCGAGGGTGTGAGCGCAGGGGATGGCTTCCCGGACCCCCTGCTGGACACCAGGGAGTTTTGGTAAGTTTGGGGGGGTCAGGAGGGTGGGGGGTTGTAGTTAATTTAATTTTAGGGGGGGAACGAATCGAAATGGATGTATTAACAAATTGGGACGCCACACGGCCGAATGCAACGTATCCGCCCCCCGACGAATCCGAATCCCAAATGCAACGTATGGCGTCCCTCTGCACATCCCTAGTGAGTACCTGGACCCAGGGAAAGCTCTGAGAGATAGATGGAAACTCACAATGTTGTAAACAGAGATGACTTCTTAGCAGAAGTGGTATTTAGGAGCCTTCCATCAACCCCGAAGGGAGTCACCAACGAGGTGAGGTGGGCGGAGCGGAGACTTCGGGCAGCGACGGACACAACACTTCTTTTCCCAGATGACCAGAGCAATCATGCTTGGCTTGTATCACCTCATTACACAAAATTGCTGGTACTATAAATTGGTAAATATCTCTGTTATCTCTGGGCTCTTGTAAATGTAGATACCATAAACCATTTCTATTTTGTATTCTGTTTCTTTGGCTCCTCAACTTTTTTTTACTTTTATTCCAATTAACTGTGTTTGGCTTTTCATTTTTGTCTTTGGCAGCTAATATTACCATTAAATCTGGATCTTGTTGCTGCAATAATTCCAATGTTCCTACAATATATTCTGTAAAAATCATTGTCATAGTTTTATTAATTTTTCTAATTACAGCCTCCTTTTGGTTTTCTTTTTCCCACAAATACTTGCATATTTGGCTAGGATTGATGACTAAGAAATCTTTTTCATTATCACGCCTCTCTGGTTCATCTTGTAAAGGTAATCTGGGCAAAGCATCATCTACGTTATTTTGCCTCCCTAGTTTGTAATGGATTTCAAAAGTTAGTTCTGCTAACTGTGCTATCCATCATTGTTCCACCACTTGAACATTTGCTGTCTCTAAATATTTCAAGGGGTTGTGATCTGTTCACACAGTAAACTTCTTATACATAAGAACATAAGAACATAAGAAATTGCCATGCTGGGTCAGACCAAGGGTCCATCAAGCCCAGCATTCTGTTTCCAACAGAGGCCAAACCAGGCCACAAGAACCTGGCAATTACCCAAACACTAAGAAGATCCCATGCTACTGATGCAATTAATAGCAGTAAACTTGATTAATAGCCGTTAATGGACTTCTCCTCCAAGAACTTATCCAAACCTTTTTTGAACCCAGCTACACTAACTGCACTAACCACATCCTCTGGCAACAAACTCCAGAGCTTTATTGTGCGTTGAGTGAAAAAGAATTTTCTCCGATTAGTCTTAAATGTGCTACTTGCTAACTTCATGGAATGCCCCCTAGTCCTTCTATTATTCGAAAGTGTAAATAACCGAGTCACATCTACTCATTCAAGACCTCTCATGATCTTAAAGACCTCTATCATATCCCCCCTCAGTAAAAGAAAGAGGGTGACAGATATATATATATATAACAGATAAAACAGAAAAAGAAAGAAAACAAGGAAAAAAAACACATATACCATATTTTTCGCACTATAAGACGCACCTGACCATAAGACGCAAGCTGAACAGCCCTAACCTCTTCAGCCTTTCCTCATAGAGCTGTTCCATTCCCTTTATCATTTTGGTTGCCCTTCTCTGTACCTTCTCCATTGCAACTATATCTTTTTTGAGATGCGGGCACCAGAATTCTACCCAGTATTCAAGGTGCGGTCTCACCATGGAGTGATATAGAGGCATTATGACATTTTCCGTTTTATTAACCATTCCCTTCCTAATAATTCCTAACATTCTGTTTGTTTTTTTGACTGCTGCAGCACACTTTTCCATTACTGCCCAATTGAGTGTGTGAAGTTCCAGCTTGAATGTGCTATAATTTTTATCGTTTCGCTTAGATTTTCGGAGTCCGCTACTTGCAACAGAAGAGGAGCACATGGAATACAAGAGAAAATCTACAGAACAGAAGAGGAGCACATGAAATACAAAGGGAAACTCAACCAAAACAGAAGAGGAGCACATAGAATACTACAGTAAAATGGACCAGACAGGCAGAAGCACAGACCCCCGTACAGACAGTAGGCCATTTCAGTCATGGGCGTCCGGAAAGAGACGGGAACGTCCATGAATGGAAGTTGCGACCTGGACCTTCCCGCCTGTATCCGGACATCCATGATCGGAGGCCCCACTGCCTTGAGTGCCCGACCGGACATCCAAGGTCGTGGCGTCCGTTCATGGACCTTCCCGCCTGTATCTGGGCATCCATGATCAGAGGCCCCGCTGCCTTGAGCACCCGGCCGGACGTCCAAGGTCGCGGCTTGGACATCCGGCCGTGCGCTCAAGGCAGCGGGGCCTACAAGCGAGAAGGTCCATGAACGGAAGCCGCGACCTTCGACGTCGAAGGTCGCGGTGTCCGTTCATGGACCTTCCCACCTGTATCCGGGCATCCATGATCGGAGGCACCGCTGCCTTGAGTGCCCGGCTGGACATCCAAGGTCGCGGCTTGGATGTCCGGCCGGGCGCTCAAGGCAGCGGGGTCTGTAGAAAAGAACCATCCACTTACCTGGTAGAATGACATTTCAAATGCATTTCAAATGACATTTGAAATGAAAGGTACCAGCGCACCCTGGATACTGTATAGGCGCTGCATACCGCTCTATACAGTAAAATGGATTGCAAACGCCTACTGCTTCATTGACGCGCTTTGGACACCGCTTGGATTTGTGTCTAATTTGAATACTGAATTGAGCGGCTTGTGAACCAAGATGTGCGCACGGCAAACGAGTGGGCGCCCGACACTGCCGCACTTTTTCTAACACGTCCTTACTGTATTGGCTTTTAAGTACCGCTCCAAGTCCTCTGAAATTTGCGTCTGTGGTCTATATGAATGGAAGCTGAAATCTGGGAAATGCCAAAACTGGTGCAGTTGTTAGTTTGTTAATTAGTGTCTCAAAGGAATGTTGACAATTCTGAGTCCACTCAAAAGGTTTGGGATTCTCATTCTTTTTTGTTTTACCCATTAACTGATGTAAAGGTGATGCTATTTGAGCAAAACCTGGGACAAAATGACGATAATAACTGATAAAACCCATGAATATGCAAACTTCTGTCACTATCTTAGATGGTTGCCAGTTTATTAGTGCTTTTATCTTTTCAGTGTCTACTGCAACACCCTTTTCTGAAACAATATGCCCTAGGTAGTTTACTTCCTTAAATAATAGCTTACAGTTTGTAGGTTTTAATTTCAGTCCATACTCAGACTGTAGGATTTGTGGACCCTTGGGCCGATCGGAGCCGTAGGAAGAGCTGCTGTAGGTGGTAGAAGCAGCGACCCCGACCGGGAGGCGGCAGGGACAGGTTGATGGCAGGTCGTAGACGGGACTCTGGAGGCCCTATGCGACCAAGGGCCCCGGCGAGGATGGAGGTGATGGTAGCGCTGGCTCGGTGAAGAGGAAACCTTCGCCCTGGAAGCCGATCCTCCCCCGAGAGGAGCTCGTAGGAGTTCAGCCGCTGGGACTTAGGAGAATCACCCTGGAAGCCGGAGTCCCCCCAGGAGGAGCCCGTAGGAACCCGGCCGCTGGGACTTAGGAGGGCCCGCAGGGGCCTGGTCAGCGGTAGTCCAAGGTCGAAAGCCGAAGGGTTGTTGCTCGCCGTACCAGAGTCAGGAACCAGTGGATCGCCGTCAGCTAGTCCGAGGTCAGAAGCCAGAGGGTCAACGAAAGCCGGTCCGAGGTCAGAAGCCAGGAGGTCAACGTAAGCCGGTCCGAGGTCAGAAGCCAGGAGGTCAACGTAAGCCGGTCCGAGGTCAGAAGCCAGAAGATACCAATGCCAGTCCGGGGTCAGAAGCCAAGTAGAGACGTCAGCCGATCCGAGTCAGGAGCCAAGGAAGAACACCAAGCAGAACGCAGCAACTGAAGACAGGAACAACCCTGGGAACCTCGTTGCAAGGCCCTGAGGAGAGGGACTGCAGGGCTTAAGTAGCCCTGCAGCGTCTGACGTCACCGGGAGGATGCAGGCAGATTTCCCGCGCCTGGCCCTTTAAGAATCGGGCCGAGACGCGCGCGTGCCCCTAGGGGGCGGAGCTAGCCGCGGCGAGACGCCGGCTGCTCCGGCGATGCAGGAGCCGCGTGGTGGGAGCAGGGGCAGGCCCGAGCGCTGCGTGGAGGCGCGGAGAGAGCCGTGGTGGGAGCCCCCGGAGACCCGAGGAAGCCCGAGAAGCCCCGGAAGTCCGCGGAGGTAGGAGGAGCGGCCGGGACCGACCCGGAGCCGCAACAGTACCCCCTCCCTTACGCCCCCTCCCGGGGGGGTCGCGGCTTGGCCGGATGCTGGAGGTGGAAGTGTCGAAGAAGATCCTTATCCAGGATGTGAGAAGAAGGCTCCCATGAATTCTCCTCCGGGCCATACCCCTCCCAAGACAATAGGTACTCCCAGCGGTGGCGACGGCACCGGACATCCAAGACCTCCTTTACCGTGTAGGTGACATCCGGATCCGAGGAAACATTGGAGGGCACTGGCGGAGCTGCCCGAAATCGAGAGAGCACCAGCGGCTTGAGAAGGGACACGTGGAAGACATCATGGATCCTAAGCGAGGAGGGTAGCCGCAATCTGTAAGAAACCGCCCCTACGCGTTCCGCCACCGGGAAAGGTCCAATGTAACGGGGTGCTAACCTCATGGAGGGAGTCCGTAATTGAATGTGCTTCGTGCTTAGCCATACCCTCGTTCCGGGTAAGAATACCGGGGCGGGTCGTCGAGACCGGTCCGCATACGTCTTGAAGCGAGCTGCAGTTTTGCGAAGCTTCTCCTGCGTGGCAATCCAAAGGTGATGAAGTTGGTTAGCTGTTAGTTGTGCTGCGGGGGAAGTGACTTGTACCGGTAATGGCAGTGGAGGTCTTGGGATCCTCCCATAAACTAGCTGGAAGGGAGACTGACTTGTAGCGGAGTGTTTGTGGCGGTTGTAAGAAAATTCCGCCCAGGGAAGGAGAGAGACCCAGTTGTCTTGGAGCTCATTTACAAAAGTTCGGAGGAAGGTTTTCAGAGTCCGGTTGGTCCGCTCCACTTGGCCGTTACCCTGGGGATGAAAGGCCGTGGTAAAATCCAACTGTATCCCAAACTTTTTGCATAATGCCCGCCAGTACTTGGCCGTAAATTGAGGGCCGCGATCCGACGCGATATGCGAGGGTAGTCCATGTAACCGGAAAACATGCTGGACGAATAGGTCAGCCAGCTCAGGAGCCATGGGTAGCTGGGGCAGAGGGATAAAATGTGCCATCTTAGAAAAGCGGTCGACAGTGACCCAAATTACAGTTTTCCCCTCAGAGCGAGGCAAGTCCACCACAAAGTCTGTGGAAAGGTGGGACCACGGTTCCGCGGGAATAGGGAGCGGCTGGAGTAGGCCCCACGGGCGTCCCGGTGGGGGTTTTTGCTGAGCGCATGTGGGACAGGACTGGACATAGTGCCGGACATCCTCTCTCACTCGTGGCCACCAGTAAAACTCAGTGAGTAACTCAAGGGTTCGAGAAATCCCCGGATGGCCTGCCGTCAGGGAGTCGTGTGCCCAAGCCAGAACCTTCCTCCGCGAACGAGCCGGGACCACCGTCCTCCCTTCGGCCCCTAAGTTAGTGGCTGCCAGAAGGACTTTGGCTGGGTCCAAAATATACTGAGGGGTCTCCGTGGTGTCGTCAATCTCGGTGGTGCGGGATAGAGCATCCGCCCGTACATTCTTGGCTGCGGGTCGGTAGCGAAGCGAGAAGTCGAACCGACTAAAGAAGAGGGACCAGCGGGCCTGTCGGGGATTGAGCCTCTGAGCGTGAGACAAGTACTGCAGGTTCTTGTGGTCGGTGTATACTATGATCGGATGCTGGGCTCCCTCCAACCACTGACGCCACTCTTCGAACGCCAATTTTATGGCCAACAGCTCCTTGTCACCAATCCCGTAATTCCTTTCTGCCGGTGAAAACTTGCGGGAGAAGTATGAGCAAGGCCAGGTTTTGCCAGTGGGAGAGGTTTGGAGAAGCACTGCCCCTACCGCGACAGCGGAAGCATCTACCTCTACTATAAACTGGCGTTGCGGGTTAGGGTGCCGAAGACAAGTGTCCTGAAGGAAAGCCTCCTTGAGATCCTGGAAGGCCTGCGTCGCAGCAGGGGACCAGTTTCGTGCATCCGCACCCTTCCGCGTAAGGGCCGTCAGAGGAGCTACCAGGCTGGAGTAATGCGGGATGAAGTGGCGGTAGAAATTGGCGAATCCTAAGAACCGCTGAAGCGCTTTTATTCCTGATGGTTGTGGCCAACCCTTGATGGCGCTCACCTTGTCCGGATCCATTCGGAAGCCCATCGAGGAGACAATATATCCTAGGAAGGGTAATGACTCGTGCTCGAACTGGCATTTTTCCAATTTTGCGTACAAGTGGTTCTCCCTTAGCTTCAGCAAGACTTGCCGCACGTGTTGTCGATGTGTCTTGAGATCCTGGGAATAGATTAATACGTCGTCCAGGTACACGATCACTGAAGTGTATAAGAAATCGCGGAGGACCTCGTTCATCAGGTTTTGGAATACCGCTGGGGCGTTACAGAGACCAAACGGCATAACAAGGTACTCGTAATGGCCGTCTCTGGTGTTAAAAGCGGTCTTCCACTCATCCCCGGGGCGTATACGAACGAGATTGTAAGCACCTCGGAGGTCTAATTTGGTGAAGACGCGAGCCCCTTGGAGGCGATCCAGGAGCTCTGGAATCAGAGGCAACGGGTAACGGTCCCGGCGGGTGATCTGATTCAAGCCCCGATAATCAATACAGGGGCGGAGAGACCCGTCTTTCTTTCCTACAAAGAAGAACCCGGCCCCGGCCGGGGATTTGGATGGTCTGATGAAACCCCGGTCCAGGTTCTCCTTGATATAGGCTGACATAGCTTGGGTCTCTGGCAGAGACAGAGGGTAGACTCTTCCACGGGGCGGAGTGGTTCCAGGTAGCAAGTTGATTGCACAATCAAAGGGACGGTGCTCCGGAAGTAGCTCAGCTTTTTCTTTCGAGAAGACGTCCTGAAAGGCATGGTATTGTGGAGGTACCGTTAACGGAGCCGTGCAGAGTGCGATAGGTCGCAGTGGACGTGCCGGAAGGCAATGCCGATGGCACGCAGGACTCCAGGAGGTAATCTGAAGGGTACCCCAATCGATGACCGGAGAGTGTTTCCGAAGCCAGGGTAAACCCAGGATGAGCGGGTGGATGGATTTTTCTAAAATAAGAAACGAGATTTCCTCCTGGTGGAGGGCTCCAACCTGGAGCTTCAGAGAACTGGTACGAGTGGATATTAAACCAGGAAGTGGGCTCCCTTGAATGGAGGAAACCCGCACCGGCGGGTCTTGCGAGCAGACCTCGAGCTGTAGCTGTTCAACTAGCTCCCGGAGGACGAAGTTCCCCCCGGACCCAGAGTCGATTAAGGCAAGGGTATCAAAGCCTCCCTCCGGAAGGCAGAGTCGTACCGGAACGGTACATGGGGAGCTAGGTGAAATGTTGCCTAGAGTCAACTCCCCGCTGAGCTCTAGGTTCGGGCGTTTCCCGGACGCTCGGTACAGCGAGCCAAAAAGTGCCCCTGACCCCCACAGTATAGACACAGTCCCTGGGCACGTCGGCGTTGACGTTCCTCGGAGGAAAGGGGGCCACGGCCCAACTGCATGGGTTCCTCTGTAGCTGGAGCGGTGGCTGCAGGAGGAGAGAACCGGGCTTGCGGCGGAGTGGATCGCCGGACGGAGGATCCCCGAGCGGGCCTTCGCTCTCGGAAGCGGCGCTGGATACGCCGGTCCACACGTCCAGCGAGTTCGATGAGTTCCTGCAAGTCGTCTGGGAGATCTCGTGCCGCAAGCTCATCCTGGAGCCGAGAGGACAAACCCTCCAAAAAGATCCCATGCAAACTGTCCTCGCCCCAGGCCAGCTCCGTAGCCAGGGTCTGGAATTCCATCGCAAATTCCTCAAGGGGACGGTTACCCTGCTTCAGCTGGAGGAGCTCCGAGGCAGCTGTGGAGGCCCGAGACGGTTCGTCAAAGATCCTCCGGAATGCTTTGACAAATTGTACTAAGTTATTTAAGCGGGAATCTTGGCGCTCCCACAAGGAGGAAGCCCAAGTCAACGGTTTCCCATCCAGAAGCGAAATAATGTACGTCGTCTTTGCCCGGTCTGAGGTGAATTGCGCAGGCAGGAGGTCGAACCGGATGTAACAATGGTTGAGGAACCCTCGACATGTCTTCGGGTTCCCCGAGTACCTCGGGGGCGCTGGCATCTGTACCGGAACAGAAGAAGTCGGGTTGACCATAGATGTAGATGCTGCGGAGTGGGCTGCGGAGGCCCCATCTACGCGATCCGCCAGGCGTTGGACGGCCGACATCAGCGTATCCAGGCAGGACTGCTGTTGCTGCAGCTTCTGGGCAATGCCAGGAATGGCCTTTAGGCCGGCAAGGTCCGCCGGGTCCATGGCCTTGCAATCTGTAGGATTTGTGGACCCTTGGGCCGATCGGAGCCGTAGGAAGAGCTGCTGTAGGTGGTAGAAGCAGCGACCCCGACCGGGAGGCGGCAGGGACAGGTTGATGGCAGGTCGTAGACGGGACTCTGGAGGCCCTATGCGACCAAGGGCCCCGGCGAGGATGGAGGTGATGGTAGCGCTGGCTCGGTGAAGAGGAAACCTTCGCCCTGGAAGCCGATCCTCCCCCGAGAGGAGCTCGTAGGAGTTCAGCCGCTGGGACTTAGGAGAATCACCCTGGAAGCCGGAGTCCCCCCAGGAGGAGCCCGTAGGAACCCGGCCGCTGGGACTTAGGAGGGCCCGCAGGGGCCTGGTCAGCGGTAGTCCAAGGTCGAAAGCCGAAGGGTTGTTGCTCGCCGTACCAGAGTCAGGAACCAGTGGATCGCCGTCAGCTAGTCCGAGGTCAGAAGCCAGAGGGTCAACGAAAGCCGGTCCGAGGTCAGAAGCCAGGAGGTCAACGTAAGCCGGTCCGAGGTCAGAAGCCAGGAGGTCAACGTAAGCCGGTCCGAGGTCAGAAGCCAGAAGATACCAATGCCAGTCCGGGGTCAGAAGCCAAGTAGAGACGTCAGCCGATCCGAGTCAGGAGCCAAGGAAGAACACCAAGCAGAACGCAGCAACTGAAGACAGGAACAACCCTGGGAACCTCGTTGCAAGGCCCTGAGGAGAGGGACTGCAGGGCTTAAGTAGCCCTGCAGCGTCTGACGTCACCGGGAGGATGCAGGCAGATTTCCCGCGCCTGGCCCTTTAAGAATCGGGCCGAGACGCGCGCGTGCCCCTAGGGGGCGGAGCTAGCCGCGGCGAGACGCCGGCTGCTCCGGCGATGCAGGAGCCGCGTGGTGGGAGCAGGGGCAGGCCCGAGCGCTGCGTGGAGGCGCGGAGAGAGCCGTGGTGGGAGCCCCCGGAGACCCGAGGAAGCCCGAGAAGCCCCGGAAGTCCGCGGAGGTAGGAGGAGCGGCCGGGACCGACCCGGAGCCGCAACACAGACAGCTTCTGAAATACTTTATCTAATCTTTCCAGATAGCTTGCAAAGTCTTTGGAGAATACTAATATATCATCTAAATAAAGCAATAGTATTCAAAAAGATAGTCACTCAAAGCAAGCTCCATCAACCTTTGAAACATTACGTGGGGAATTACATAAGCCAAATGACATTTTTGTTCATTCATATAAACTGAAAGGTATAGTCAGTGCAGTTTTCTCCTGATCTTTAGCCTCCATTACTACTTGAACATAAACAGCTGTCAAATCGAGTGATGAGAATAGTGTGGCCTGATTAAGTGCATCTAAGGACTCATCTATACATGGTAGCAGATATGCATCTTTAGCAGTCACTTGAGTCAACTTTTGGTAATCTCAGCAAAATCTTATAGATCCTTCTTTCTTTCTAATAATCACTGCTAGTGAGGCCCTGGGATTTTTACTCTCTTTTAAAATCCCTTGCAAGACCAGATCATATATGTGTTTCTTGAATTCTTCATATACATGTGGTGACACCCTATGATATCTTTGTTTAATTGAAGTGATATTGCCTGTATGTATCTCATGTTTAACCATGTCAGTATATTCAATATCAGTATCTGAGGTTGAGAAAACATTTCGATGTTTTATTAACAATGTATGCAACTTGGTTTGCTGTTTTTCTAAGCTGCTCTTGTCTCTCTATCCAGTCTTCTAATGGTATATCTCCTTCTTTCTTGAGAAGATCTGAAAAATCTAGAATTTTCTTTTCTCTTGGCATATTCAGTGCTGTCACTCTGGTTCCCTCCATAGGTCCAGAACTTGTTCTATTTTCACACTGCTCTCTTTGTCTTATCATCTCATCCTGGCGACGCATTCTTTCTTTCTGTTCATCTAATCTTTCTTGCATTTCTGCCATCATAGCTCTTTGAAGACGTCTATATTCAGATGCAGTTCGGATAGCAAAGTTAGCCGGATAAACTTATCCGGTTAACTTTGGAGGCATATTCAACAGTGCAGCCACACTAGTGAATTTAGCTGGATATCTTAAGTGGGATAGCCAGCTAACTGTAGCCGGCTAACTTTAGGACAGCTCCTTGACTTGATCAGACTTAGCCGGCTAAGTCATCTGGCTAACTCTGAATATTGGAGTTAGCCGGTTAGCTTAACCAGCTAACTCAACTCCTCCCAGTTACACCCCTGGACCACCCCTAACTTATCCAGCTAAATTCTAGCCTCCTAACTTATTAGCTGGCTAGAATTTAGCTAGATAAAGGCTGAATATAGCTGGGTAAGTCATTTACCCCTAGATTCATCAAAATGCGATAATAGTGCATGGTTAATGCCTGTGCTAAGAAAAAAGGGTGTGTTATTTTTGAATTACCACACTGCTTTGCATTGGTAGTATGGTAACCTTTTTGTGCCTTGTGATAATTCCAGAGAGAAAGAGAGAGAGAAAAACAGAGACTATCCTTAAGGCCCTCATAGTAGGCAAGTATTTATATCTCTATAGAAAGGGCATCTAATAGCTTGAGGTGAGGTGTTGGTTGTGGTTTAGGGGCCAGTTTTCCATGCAGAGTGAGATGTACGAACAGCACAGTACACCTTGGTGAAGATTTGACGTCATTTGGAGTGAGGAAAGTCTCACAAAGATGACATTTCTACTATGTTCTCTTACTCTAGCTTGATGGACTCTATAATAGGTTACCATCAAGCTAGGCTGAGATAACATAGTACAAAATTTATTGTGAATTGCCGTTTCAGGCATATCGCACAGTTTAACACCAGGAAAAATGGTGTAGTTATTTCTGGCATTAAAAACTGTGCGATATTACCCCCTCATTTTCATAAATCCCACCCTAACTACTCCCTAATCCCGCCCCTTCCCAACATTTGCATTCACGCCATATGGTAGTTTTATTATCGCATGAGTTATGAAGTTAACACATGCATTGACTCCATAACGCATTTTGATGAATGACCCTGTTAGATGGATAACTATTAGGTTATCCGTCTAAATGGCTTTTGAATATGGACCTTACAGAGACCCCTCCAAAAAAGTAAAATGACCCTCAGTGTTGTATAAGATTTAGTAACAAAAAGAGGAAGAGCTCTGTGGATCAAAATACACACTCCTCTGTTCTTAGTGAGGAAAAATATACCTGCCCTACTCATTCCCTCTAAGCTTTTCATGCTCAGCATTTAATAAGTGGGTTTCCTGTTAAAAAAAAAAAAAAAAAAAAGCCAGATGAGCTTTATGATTTTTAAGAAATTTATTTTTTTCCCTTTTAACAGGTAATGAGAAACCCCTCATGTTGAATGAAATAAAATTTACCTGTATAGTATCATCAGGATTATAAAATCATAAAATTGAGAAGCTGAATCACATACTATTCCTGCATCTTTACTGCACTTTCGCTACCAACAGATCAATATTTTGCCTTTTTAAATATTAACTACCTCAACCCTTCTTCAACCACTCTAAAACTCCCATGAAACTGTTCAGAAAGGGAAACCAAACTGACCTACCAACCCACTACCCTAACTGTAAAAAACAGAAATCAAACACATACAGAGAATAGTATGCAGGAGCCACCTTTTTGCCTTATTCAACCAGAGTATACAGCTTCATAACATCACATCTGAATAGCACTTCTGATGTAGTGTCTGACAGCAGCGCTTCAGAGAAATTACTGGCAGCTCATGCTCCCTCAGCTGTTTCTTCTATTTCCTCTGTTGTATTGAAAAACTGATAAGAGGCAGACACTGTTTTTACTTTATTTTTACTCTGTTATCCCCCAAACCCTCCCCCTTAATCTGCACGCCCATCTCCCACTACTTCTGAACACCACAAACATAACTACCCATAAAATTCCCCTCCCCCCCGGTGAATGAAATAGCACTTACAGAGGAAACAAAAGAATAAGAAGGACAACAAAAATTCAGCAAAACTTGCCATAAAGAAGAATGAACACATGCAGAAAAAAAACCCAACAAATCTCCCAAACCCCTTTGCACGTTCAAACTTGAGACATATATGATGAGTTCCTGAAAAGGCAAGGAGAACAGCACAAAAAAGCAGAGTACTCATCTGTAAGAAACTGTGATGGATGAGGGACCGATGAGGTTTCTCCCACACACTAACTAACTATTGCCATATCACAGGCTGCCATCTTGCCAAATTCATGATGCTGCAACATATATTATGGCTCCAGTCTGGGCAGAGCATGAGGAAAACCACCCCTGGAATGGCGCGGGGTGGCAGCAAGGCTTGGATAGTCTGGTGAAGATGGAGCAAGGCTTGGACAGCCTGGTGCAGTGTAAGCAAGACTTAGACATATTGGTAAGGCTGGTACTAGGCTTGGACTGGAACAGAATGCAGGTCAGGCTGGAACCAAGGACTGGACTGGAACAGAGTGCAGGTAAGGCTGGAACTGAGACTTAGGAACAGCATGGAGGTAAAACTGGAACTTAGGCTTAGACTAGAACAACGTGCAGGTAAGACTGGAACTGAGGCCTAGACTGGAACAGCATGTGGGTAAGAATGGAACAGAGGCTTAGACTGGAACAGCATGCAGATAAGACTGGTACTGACTAAGACAAAACAGGACAGGCGAGACAACACAGAATATGGAACATAAAACCCGAAGGCAGTGAGACAGTTTCCTCGAGGGGCGGGACAAAGAGAGACCGAGATAGGCCACAGAGCAAGTAAAAGGTCAGAAAGCCCAGAAGCCATGCGGCAAGGCTGAGATCAGAAGGCCCGAAGACCATGAGGCAAGGCAAAGCTGAGGTTAGAAGGCCTGGAGGCCATGAGGCAAGATGAGGATAGGCTTGGGTATGCTGCAAGGCAAAGGTGGCTAAGATAGGGAACCAAGGGACACTTGAAGAATCATCTTGGGACTGACAAGGTAGAGTTATATAGTGCAGGAGTCTGGGTGTGTTACAGGCAAGAGAGAGGAGCTTGGCCAGCCTGGAGGGTATGCTCTTTGGGGTCCCCTGGTGGAAGGGAGGCTGCATTGCAGCTGAAACCATAACAGCATACATCTAGGTCTTCAGTTCCTTGTGCAGATAAGAAAGTGCAGTGGACAGCATGAAAAAAGAAAAGAACAAGTCCCATTGTCCAGGAAAGTCCACCATCTGTAAATAACACAAGAGGAAACCTTTTAGATCACACCAGGTCCCATCCCCCCCCCCCCTCTCTCTCTTACAACCAAAACCCACGAACAGGAAACCCAGTAAAAAGCAGTAAACAACAACAAGAAATTATGAACTAAATTAAAACTTCTATATGCATGAGGGGTCCACGTGATCATAACCAACCAACTATACCAATTATGCCAGAGCTCCCTAGAATTCCTGAACTGAACAAAAGAGGTTCAAAAGCTAAAAGAGTCAAGCTATTGTCCTGTATGTCAGACACTTTCTTCTTTTTGGCACCCTGAACCTTGCTGGACTGATGCAGAAATCTCTTCACCTCTGCTGGCATCTCAAATATGTGCTGCTTATTATTTTCGGTAATCTTAAGACGAGCAGGGTAATGCAATGCATAGGTCAAGCCCCTTTGCTGGAACATTTTTTAACTGCAGCAAAGCCTTCTCTCTTTTTCTGTAGAACAGCAGAGAAATCTTGGAAAAACATAACTCTCTTGCCCTTAGAAAAATCTCTCTCCTTGTCAAGGATGCAAACTTTATCCAGGTAGTTATGGAAACTGTATTTTGACTATCTGAGGATGGCCATTAGCTCCCGGGTGCTAGCACCCTATGTGCACATTCAATTTTTAGGCCCTCACTTTTCATGGTCAGTCCCAGGGCCTTCAGTAGCCACAGGGCCAGAAAAAAGCAACTGGATCAGTTCCTTCCTCCCCTTCCTGAAGACCCACTAATCTTATTTTTTCCTACGTTCGTGGCTTTCCAAATAGTCAATTTTTTTCTCCCTTCTCTTTTAATTTCCTCTCCAGCATATCAGTTTTGCTGCAAGCCCCAGTCAGTGATCCCTCCAGCTCCTCCATCTGACCATTGGTAGCTTCAATTCAAGGTGCATTTTCCTGCACTGAGGCCACCAGTTCTGCTACCTTAACATAAGAACATAAGAACATAAGAACATAAGAAAATGCCATACTGGGTCAGACCAAGGGTCCATCAAGCCCAGCATCCTGTTTCCAACAGTGGCCAATCCAGGCCATAAGAACCTGGCAAGTACCCAAAAACTAAGTCTATTCCATGTAACCATTGCTAATGGCAGTGGCTATTCTCTAAGTGAACTTAATAGCAGGTAATGGAATTCTCCTCCAAGAACTTATCCAATCCTTTTTTAAACACAGCTATATTAACTGCACTAACCACATCCTCCGGCAACAAATTCCAGAGTCTAATTGTGCGTTGAGTAAAAAAGAACTTTCTCCGATTAGTTTTAAATGTGCCCCATGCTAACTTCATGGAGTGCCCCCTAGTCTTTCTACTATCCGAAAGAGTAAATAACCGATTCACATCTACCCGTTCTAGACCTCTCATGATTTTAAAGACCTCTATCATATCCCCTCTCAGTCGTCTCTTCTCCAAGCTGAAAAGTCCTAACCTCTTTAGTCTTTCCTCATAGGAGAGTTGTTCCATTCCCCTTATCATTTTGGTAGCCCTTCTCTGTACCTTCTCCATCGCAATTACATCTTTTTTGAGATGCGGCGACCAGAATTGTACACAGTATTCAAGGTGCGGTCTCACCATGGAGCGATACAGAGGCATTATGACATTTTCCGTTTTACTCACCATTCCCTTTCTAATAATTCCCAACATTCTGTTTGCTTTTTTGACTGCCGCAGCACACTGTACCGACGATTTCAATGTGTTATCCACTATGAAACTTAGATCTCTTTCTTGGGTTGTAGCACCTAATATGGAACCCAACATTGTGTAATTATAGCATGGGTTATTTTTCCCTATATGCATCACCTTGCACTTATCCACATTAAATTTCATCTGCCATTTGGATGCCCAATTTTCCAGTCTCACAAGTTCTTCCTGCAATTTATCACAATCTGCTTGTAATTTAACTACTCTGAACAATTTTGTGTCATCTGCAAATTTGATTATCTCACTCGTCGTATTTCTTTCCAGATCATTTATAAATATATTGAAAAGTAAGGGTCCCAATACAGATCCCTGAGGCACTCCACTGTCCACTCCCTTCCACTGAGAAAATTGCCCATTTAATCCTACTCTCTGTTTCCTGTCTTTTAGCCAGTTTGCAATCCACGAAAGGACATCGCCACCTATCCCATGACTTTTTACTTTCCTAGAAGCCTCTCATGAGGAACTTTGTCAAACGCCTTCTGAAAATCCAAGTATACTATATCTACCGGTTCACCTTTATCCACATGTTTATTAACTAATTTTTCATAGTCTAGTAGGGCTACAAAGGTGAAGAAATATCTGTATTGGTTTTCATTAGACCGATCAAATACTTTTATTAGAATGCAATCACTGGTCTTTTTAATTGATACTATCATTTCATTGGTTTGTTCAGGCAGCAAATGTTTATAATGGATGTCATTCCAGTAGAGCCATAGTACTGAGCCTTGTGGAAGATAAGCAGCATCAGTACGGTTACCATCAAAACGTGGTCAGCATCGGGTAGTGGCCAGTCCAGTTGATTCATTAATAAGCTGCATTTCATCAAGACAAATCTTTTATTTGCAGAACTACTCAAACGTATAGGGTCAATCACTAAAGTTTTATCGCGTGCGATAGGGCATGCGATATCATTCTAATTAGGGGGAGGGGAGGAGTCGGGGTGGGGAGAGGGAGAGTCGGTGGTGTGTTCGCTGCTGGCGATAACGTTACCAACATTATCGTCGGCAGTAGCGCGTTGAATAGCACCACCTTTCACGGTGGCGCTATTCAGTGCAAAAGCCGGCAGCGAAGACACCGCGGTGGTGCGAAGGCCGTGGGCTTTCGCAGGCCCACCCCCCCTTTGCCCCCCCGTTTTTGCTGGATTCATCATTCAGCGATGAATGATGAATCCAGGCCATAGTTTTTGAAGATATTGATGGTAAAAAAGGATTGTGTCTCATCAGTTGACTGTTGAATTTGTTGCATCTTCTCTAAAATGGAAATTCTGAGAATAGGATATAAGAACCCATTAAAACAGCTGCCACTTGGAGATTCAGATAGTTGACAAAATAAAAAATTTAGAGGTTATAATGAAAGGGAATCTGCTATCTCAGGTGTTGGCAGTAGCCAAGAAAGCCTACAATAACTGAGGCTTGTGACCATATTTAGATGGTAAAGCCTTGCAGTCTGTTGTCCTCTCTTTCATGATATCTCATTTAGATTACTGCAAGACTTTGTGGATGGCCCTACCAGAATATTTAATACATAAACTAAAATTAGTTTATAACACAGCTGTGAGATTTGCATTGTTTACCTCAAGTAAGGAGGAAAAGATGAATATAATGGTGCACTGGCATTGAAATTAGCAGTGCAGGAGCAATGTACATCATTTTCCCCCTTACATGTTTAGTGTCATATTTGCATCTAGCTTTATAATACCAAAGTGATTTTTTAGTTTTTTAGTGAAGAAATATCATAGACATGTTTCAACTACATATAGAAAAAAGTATTTCAAGTAGAAGAAATTAATACATGATGCTGCAGTTGAGGTGATTAGACGGTACATGAAATATCCAAAAGTCTCTGTTAGATTTCATCTCTATAATTCAAAAGAGATTATTTATATTTTATGTGACATGAACCTCATCTTAAGTAAATGGGCCTTGAAAATGGATTCTATTCCACACATTTCTAAAATCAATCATACATGAAATTGATGGTGCTCAAACAATATCCATGGGAGCTGGATCTTATGTACTTCATGATCTATGTCTTTATTGCAGAATTTGCTGCTAATATAAACACTTTCAGACCTTGAGAGCTTATGGTACTCTTCAGAGGTCTAAAGTCAAATAAACATATTTCTTTGGTACAGATAAGTAGTTACTTGACAGTGTTTGCTTTGTTAAGTGTCATGAGAATTCTCAAGCAGAAGGCATAGGAAATGTGCTGACTGGTTCCAGATAGTCAAAACTACTGTAACACAATATCTTCTTGCACTAGAAGGCTCTCTATCGAAATGTATTTTTCCTAATCTCAGGTGAACAATATAATAAAATCAAATTCAGGGAGGATAAGTTTAAAACAGCTGTGCATGTACATATACGCTGGAATATAGGCACGCGAAAATCTACTCCTGTAATTTATCATCTGCACGCATATGATATGTGCAGATTATAAAATACACGCAAATAGACCCAGCAACCTGCCTGCATATGTAAAAAAAATGTGCAAATATATATTGCATTTATCCAAATAAGCTCTGGCTTATCTGGTTACATAGCAGCTTTGTAGCTGCTTAGCTGGATAAGTCTTAAAAGCACTACTTATCTAATAAAAGCACTAAGTCAAATAGTCGGATAAGTCTTAAATAGTGTTAATTATCTGGATAAGTAGCTCTATTTGAGAATTATCCATCTATCTTATTTACCTGGATAAATAGCACTTTTAATACCTCTCCGGCTAAGTAGTGGCAAAGCTGCTATTTAGCTGGATAATTCTGAACTTATCTGGATAAGTGTTACGCAGCTACTAAATCCTCGTATTTTTACTTGTAACTTAAAAAATATATGTGAGGCGATTTTATCTGTGTAATTTAATTTATTTATTTATATTCTGCTTTTCAGCACTTCAAAGTGCTGAAAAGCACAATCAGAGGTACGAACAGCTCAGAACACATCAGTGAAGATTTGATGTGATTTGGAGTGAGGAAATGTTGTGCTTGGAGGTGGACACTTGTCCTGGAGCAGTGGAGAATGCCTCCCTGGTAGGGACCAGGAAGCACCTGCCCCCAGGGGGCGGAGCACAGCAGGAGATGGAGGCTAGGATGAGCTTTACCACTGGAAGCCCGCGGTCCCCCAGGTGGAGCCCATAGGGACCTGGGCCACTTGGACTTAGGTGGGCCTTGCAGGGTCTCCTGGAGAGGTGGTAGAGAGGTTGCCCACGAGCAGCAAGGGAGCACAGTCGGACTCTAGGCTGTAGGTCTGGAAGAGCAAGGAAGGCCAGTACAGCGTAGACGATGTCAAGGCAAGGGACAAAGCCAGAATCAGGAGACGTGGTCAATGGCGGCCGAGGTCAGAATCCGAGGATCAGTCCGAGGAGTAGTCAACGAAGCAGGGGTCAGGTTCCAGAGGTCAGATGAGGTCACAAGGCAGGCAGAGGTCAGGACCCAGGCAGCGAACAGAATAGTCAAGGAGCAGGCCGACTTTAGTACCAGAGAGACAGTCTGAGGGTACTACCTGGGGAGACAGGACAGACATTTGCTGGAACAGAAGGACGCTGGAACAGAAGGATGCCGGACAAGGCTGGAACAGTAGGATGCTGGAACAGTAGGATGCTGGAACAAGACTGGAACAAGACTGGAACAAGACTGTGAACGCGGAGGCAAACTAGTACACTTTCAGTGCCGACCCGATTGCCAAGGCAAGGAAGTGCAGGCAGGGACTTCCTTATATCGTACGTTTAATCAGGGCACGCCGCGGAGCTAGAACCCACCCCTGGCCCTACAAGAGGCCAGTTGGTCTGCGCGCTTGCGTGTAGGATTGTGGCCAATGCCACTGGGGATGCCGAACTCCAGTGTGAGGCTTGGTGCGCAGTGGAAGGCCTGGCGACCGCCGCCGTGGATCACCGAGGCCTGGAGGAGCTCGCGACTGCCACTAGGGAGGCCAACCCGTGTCCTGCAGAGGAACTAGCGAAGTGAACAGGCTCGTGCGCGGGCCGGGTGCGGACGGGGCACACAACAGGAAAGGTACACAAAAATGAGATTTGTACAATGGACTCTTGTCCTAGCTTGATAGCAGCTAGGTAAAGAGTGCATCAAACTAGATCAAGAGTGCAATGCACTAATCTCATCTTTGTGTACTTTTCCTCAGTCCAAATTACATCAATTTTTCACTGATGTGTACTGTGCTGTTTGTACCTCTGATTGTGCATGTAAAACTGCCCCCCAAACCCTAGACCACCATCAAAACCTCAACTTGAGTTACTAGTTGACCCTCCCACAGTGGTATAAATAGTTTACTTATATAAGCCCCTCATTAAGAGATTCTCTCCATCTCTCTTTCTCTTTCTCTCTCTCTCCAGCCTCAGACATGGAAAGGATAAATAAAATGCATGTTGCAATAAAATACCTATACAAGCAATAAAATAGTGCAAGATGCAGTACCACAAAAATTACCCTAACCATGCCCCTTTTCCATGTGAAATTTATAGCAAAATGATGAATCTAATCCTGATTTGTTGCATTTCCTAGTCACCTTTTCTGCTTTTTGAGCTGATTGATTTTGTTATTTTCTCCTTCCACTTCCTGTATTGCTGGGGGGTGACATGTCAATTTCATTAGCCATCTCCTACCACCCCCATTCTTTAGTTGAAATGTCTGATAATATATGATCTAAATTTCTCACTTAGCATCCTCCTTCCTGCTACAGACAAATGTAAGCCATCCTTACCATGGAGCCTTTTACTACTCTATACACGACCCCAGCCTCCAATGTATCCAAAACCACTTTCTGTACATCAATTTTTGAGTCAGGAATTGAAATTATTTATATGGCATAGCTTCTCATGTCCCTTTCCATGAACAGGTAACACTTCTGAAAAGGCAATAGTCTTTGCAGTGTCTTATCATCTTTCCTAGATTTTGCAAATCTTTCTGTACTTCATGGATACCATTTCTGTTGAGGTCATTGGTCCCCAGCTGGATGATAACACTGATATCAAAGTTCCTACTTTCTTCTTCATTGACTTGGATTATCTGGTTTCATTTCTAATAGTTTGCATTTCTAATAGTTTCCACTATTTTTCCCGACTTCAGTGCCGGGAAAAATAGTGGAAACTATTCTCAAGATCAAAATCGTAGAGCATATAGAAAGACATGGTTTAATGGAACACAGTCAATATGGATTTACCCAAGGGAAATCTTGCCTAACAAATCTGCTTCATTTTTTTGAAGGGGTTAATAAACATGTGGATAAAAGTGAACAGGTAGATGTAGTGTATTTGGATTTTCAGAAGGCGTTTGACAAAGTCCCTCATGAGAGGCTACTAAGAAAACTAAAAAGTCATGGGATAGGAGGCGATTTCCTTTCGTGGATTACAAACTGGTTAAAAGACAGGAAACAGAGAGTAGGATTAAATGGTCAATTTTCTCAGTGGAAAAGGGTAAACAGCGGAGTGCCTCAGGGATCTGTACTTGGACTGGTGCTTTTTAATATATATATAAATGATCTGGAAAGGAAAATGACGAGTGAGGTTATCAAATTTGCGGATGATACAAAATTATTCAGAGTAGTTAAATCACAAGCAGATTGTGATACATTACAGGAGGACCTTGCAAGACTGGAAGATTGGGCATCCAAATGGCAGATGAAATTTAATGTTGACAAAATCAAGGTGTTGCATATAGGGAAAAATAACCCTTGCTGTAGTTACACGATGTTAGGTTCCATTTTAGGAACTACCACCCAGGAAAAAGATCTAGGCATCATAGTGGATAATACTTTAAAATTGTCGGCTCAGTGTGCTGCAGCAGTCAAAAAAGCAAACAGAATGTTAGGAATTATTAGGAAGGGAATGGTTAATAAAACAGAAAATGTCATAATGCCTCTATATCGCTCCATGGTAAGACCGCAACTGGAATACTGTGTACAATTCTGGTTGCCGCATCTCAAAAAAGATATGGTTGCGATGGAGAAGGTACAGAGAAGGGCAACCAAAATGATAAAGGGGATGGAACAGCTCCCCTATGAGGAAAGGCTGAAGAGGTTAGGGCTGTTCAGCTTGGAGAAGAGACGGCTGAGGGGGGGATATGATAGAGGTCTTTAAGATCATGAGAGGTCTTGAACGAGTAGATGTAAATCGTTATTTACACTTTCGAATAATGGAAGGACTCGGGGGCATTCCATGAAGTAGCACATTTAAGACTAATCGTAGAAAATTATTTTTCACTCAATGCACAATAAAGCTCTGGAATTTGTTGCCAGAGGATGTGGTTAGTGCAGTTAGTGTAGCTGGGTTCAAAAAAGATTTGGATAAGTTCTTTGAGGAGAAGTCCATTAATGGCTATTAATTAAATTTACTTAGGGAATAGCCATTGCTATTAATTGCATCAGTGGCATGGGATCTTCTTAGTGTTTGGGTAATTGCCAGGTTCTTGTGGCCTGGTTTGGCCTCTGTTGGAAACAGAATGCTGGGCTTGAGGACCCTTGGTCTGACCCAGCAAGGCAATTTCTTATGATCCTGGAAGGCATTTAATTGTGTCACCATCAAAATGTGGTCCCAAATTGGTTCCTCTGATGACTGAATCTCCCAGCAGAAGCAGCTTTCTTTTATGACATTTGATTCTGTTAAAGGGCTTCTGGGTACATTGGGTGACTTCTTTTTTAGAAATCACTTGAATGCCTTGTCTTTAATGCTTTTTTTTTTTTAAATGTATATCTGTTAAAACAGCACAGGTTCCAGTACAGATCCTTGGGGCAATCCACTATTAATGTTGCCCCATTTGGAAACTGGGCCATTAGAAAAGTTCATATCTAATAAAATCAACCAACAGATAGTCTTGTTCAAATCATGTATTTCTTCATTCTTTACCTATAGAAAAATACTTATTGAATAATGCCCAAATATTCCTGCTTTCTCCAGGACCAGTAAAAAACTACTAGGACCTGGCACTTTCTAAACCTGTGAAAGGAAAGAAGGATTGGCTGAAGAAATATTGATCTTTTGTAATTTGAGTAAAAAGGCTAATCATGAGACCAGAATTTAAATGATTTACTATGTTATTAAATTTAATGGTATTTATCTGCTTAACTAATGTAGTTATTTTGACAAGCAATATCTTGCTGTTTTCAACAAAAGTGTGTATTGATCTATAGTTACCATCAAATCATAGATTGAATGTCTAGCTTTGAAAAAATACATAATGAAATATTTACTTCAGGAAGCATAGATAAAAAGGCAAAAATTGCTTATCATCTCATTTTCCATTAAAAGATAGTATGAGCTTTTCAAGTTCATAGAGCAATAGTAGGGGAAAGATTATATTGATATGTGACAATATTAGTTCTAGGTAAAGTGCATGAGATTTCTGTGGATGAACATAAGAACGTAAGATTTGCCGTACTGAATCGGACCAAAGGTCCATCAAACCAAGTATCCTGTTTCCAACAGTGGCCAATCTAAGTCCTAAAAGGTAAATATATTCCATGCCGCTTATACCAGGGGTAAACAGTGGATTTCCCCAAGTCCACCTTAATAATGGTTTATGGACATTTTGTCCAGGAACTTGTTCAAACCTTTTTTAAACCCTTTTTTCACCACATGCTCTGGCAACAAATTCCAGAATTTAATTATGTATTGAGTAAAAAATATGTTTTCCTATTTGTTTTAAATATACTACTTAGTTACTTCATTGCATGTCCCCTGATCTTTGAGGGTTTTTTTTTAAAGAGTAAACAACCAGTTTGCATTCACCTGTTCCATTCTGCTCTTTATTTTATAGACCTCTACCATATTTCCTTTCAGCCATATCTTCTCCAAGCTGTAGGGGAATCATTCCATCCCTTTTATCATTTTGGTTGCCCTTCTTTGTATCTTTTCTAATTCTGCTATATCTTTTATGAGATTCGACGTGGAGGCTCTATGAAATGATGCAGAGACATTATGATATTCTCTGTTTTATTCTCCATTTCTTTCCTAATAATTCCTAGCATTCTATTTGCTTCCTTGGCTGCTGTCACACACTGAGCTGATGATTTCAGCATAGTATCCATGATGAAACCTAGATCCTTTTTCTTTTTCTCCTAATGTAGAACCTTGCATTGTGTAGCTATAGTTTAGACTTCTGTTCCCTATGTGCATCACTTTGCACTTGACATATTAAATGTTATCTGCCATTTGCGTGCCCAGTCTCTGTCTTGCAACTTCTCACAGTCCTTTGGTGCATTAACAACTTTGAATACAAAGGAAGCAAAGGAAAACTGAGTGTGATAGCTCACATGCCAAAGATGAATAAGATGGTGTGCTGGAACCAATCATCAGATTTTTTGCTACTCTCTTGTATATGTCTATTTATTTTCTTAACACATGGGATATATAGAACAGTTAAAAACAAAGAGGGTAACTTTAAAAGGTCCGTGCGGGTGTCCATGATTTTATGACATGTGTGCCTCGAAGCGTGCATGTTATGAAATCCGCTATCCACGCGCACATGCGTGCCCAGTTTCATATTGGCATGCGCATGTGCGCGCAAATGCTGACTCACGTGCATAAGGGGAGGGGACATTTTACAAGATGTGCACAGCGACGTGCTAGTCCCTTTCCCCCCAGTCCACTCCAATATAGGGAACTTCCTAAACCCCCTAGCTGACCTGCCTTCCTTTCCCCTATCCGCGGCCATCCATTGCTCCTTACATGTGACAGGGGCCGACCAATGGCACCGGTAGCCCCTGTCACATGGTAAGGGCAAAGGCCATCGGCGCCATTCTGATTAGTGGCAACCGATGGCCCGAGAGGGAGAGATGCTCCTGGGACCCCGCTGGACCACCAGGGCTTTTAGTAAGTCTTGGGGGGGGGGGGGGGGTTCTAATTAAGTAAATTTGAAGGGTTGAGGTGGGGTTTTTTTTTTTCATTGGAAATTGCTGAAAAAAAAAAAACGAGCCGGTAGAAAACAACATTTTCCTTGAGGCGCCCGAACCGCAATCCTGGCAAGGCTTAACATTTACGGCAAACATTTTTTTCAAACTTCAGGAGAATAAATGTAAGAACATAAGAAAATGCCATACTGGGTCAGACCAAGGGTCCATCAAGCCCAGCATCCTGTTTCCAACAGTGGCCAATCCAGGCCATAAGAACCTGGCAAGTACCCAAAAACTAAGTCTATTCCATGTTACCATTGCTAATGGCAGTGGCTATTCTCTAAGTGAACTTAATAGCAGGTAATGTATTCAGGTCTTATGTTTGAAAAGGGCTGTATGGCAGAATTTATTTCTTCTGCGTAAATTTTCCTATAACAGATATGGGGCCTTTAAATAATTTTGGATCGCCACGCTTGTAGATGCACTGCAGGCTGTAAAAGAAAGCAATCACATGTTGCTCTTCACTTAACCGAAAGGAATTTGGTGAGCACTGTCCAGCTGTGCCCCACGCAGGTCAGCTTTTCTTCAGCCTGGTTTTCTGAGCATGTTGTAAGACTCTGTTGATATTACATGGACAGTCAACCTTCCCACTGAATTAAAATGAAATCATGTTAAACTGGGATCCAAAATGGCATTTTGAAGGAAGGGTGCGTTGGGAGCTCTATGCTGATCCTATTTTCCTGCTTCATTGCTCATTCTGCCATGGTAAAGAAGAGAGGGAGAGCCTGGGTAGTTTCTTCAGCCACTCCCAAAAGTATCATCTTGAGGCAACAAATGATTTCAGCTTCCTTAGCCCAGGCGGGTTTTGGTGCTCCTGGGTGTTTCTTGCTGACTGGTGGGATTGGAGCTGATCCCCCACAGGACCCTGAAACATCTTTGATCCTGGGATCAGTAGCAGCTTCTGCTCTTCTGTTTCCTGGGGTCAGCGAAGGAGATGCACTTGTGCTGTCAGTGTCGCTAGTAGAAGTGTAAGCCTGGTGCATTGGCTGAAGGAGCATATCTAACCGGATGGTCACAATTCTGTGAGACCCTGCGGATTGACCATATCTGAAGAGCAACATAAGAAATCAACAATCCAATTTTCAGTGGGGTCTGCTGGTGCGGTGAGTTCCCCCTTCCACCAAACACTATCTTTTGCTTCCGGCCAGGTGAAGCACTCCCTCTGTTGAAGCTCAATATTCATAAAACTGGATTCTCTATGGAATGCATTGGTTTCGTTAGAAAAATCTATTTCTTCTTTGACTGCTTTGACTACAGACATTCCCACCAATTTTCAGACTAGCCAGAGATCCTTGGAACTATGTCAGGAAAAGATTGTAGCCTTAGAAAACCTTCAGATTCTATCGAGGTGGTACAAATGGAATTGGTAAAAACTAATTTAACAAGCCAGAGGAAACTGGAAAATTTGGAAATGCATCTAGATATTTAAATCTATGTGTTCTTAACTTTCCAAAATTGGATTTGTGTGCCCCTATTGATACTTTAAGGAGTATCTTTTGAAGATTTTATTGATGTCAGCAGAAGCTCTTCCTCCAATAACTAAGGCTTACATTTTGTGGTGCTGACTTCCTGTTGAACACATTGATGCCTTAAATTTGACTGATCTGTTGGAAAGATCAACTGACCTTGATGGGTTGTCCAAAGGGTCATTATTAGTAACTTTTGCCTTTTCTCAAGATCATGACACTGTTCTGAAATATTTCTTTAGGCTTAGGGCTGCTCTTTTCTTTAGCCAAAAAATTTGGATTTTCCCTGATCTATCAAGGATTGTAGAAAGAAAGTTCTTGCAATGCACTTTGTTTGCGATTCAATTTCCTTGTAAATCTTTACTTCATTTAGAAAATACCAAGTATATTTTTTATGAACCTGAACAGTTGCATCTTTTCTTAGATTCTAAGAAGCCATCTCAGGAAACTTAGATGTTCACCTCTTTCTCTCTCCTCTTATTAAGTAGTTAACCTGCTTTCCTTCCTGTTGTGATTTCTTTTATTCTTTCTTTTATTCTTAATGTTTTGGCTTTGAGCCTAATAGATCTCCCAATATTTGTGGACTTTCCATTATAGATGCAACTTGTTTACTTATTTTTGTTAAATGCCTTTTTTAGATTATACAGGGTGACCCATGGAAAAGTAGCCTTAATGGAGGCGGGCTACTTTCCATGGACCACCGTGTACATGGAATCTTGATTTCTGTTGCAAGTTCTTGTGTTGATTATTTGAAATTCATAAAAATAAAGTAAAATAAAAAGAAGAAATATTGTTTAGGTATTAAAAGAAATGCATAGGATGACACACAAAACAGGCTTCCCAAATTTGTTGGTCTTTGCAAGTAGAAAAGTTATGTATGCAGTCTGCTTTATTTAAATTCATGATTAAAGAGCTGCTGTGATTCAGAATAATGCCTCAGTTCCCGCATGTTGATCTCTGCTCTCTTTTTATCCTCCTCTCTTTCTACACACTCACCTCATATCGTTTTTATGTGTGTTTTTATTGCAAGTTGCCTAGAACATTGGATTTGGGGCATATGCCAGGTTTAAATAAATAAATAAATGCATAACTTTACCAAAGCTGGTAGTTAATTCTTCAAAGAGAAACTACATGGGTAGTTTACCCCAAGGTACATGGGTACAAAGTGCTTGCATATGTTACAACGGCTTCATTTGTGGGCAGCAGAACAGAGGCAAAATATTGCACATGCATTTGAAAATACAACTGTATATGCCTTGTTTACTCCCCCAACCTAAACACCTCATGGGAACCTATTAGTAATTCAGCTAAAAAAGTAGATATGCTCTGAAAGACAGCATGTACTTTTAACCTATGTGAGGGGGATCATTTTCATCCGGGGGAATCTAGCCAGGTAAATAATTCATACCCTGTTAAGTGTCTTTGAATATTATACTACCTATGAGCTTTTGCATCAATCTTGACTTAGATATCCCCTTCTACCTCTATGAAATGTAAACATCAAAAAGCAGTTGGTGGGGAGAGAGTGGCCTAACCTCCTGCAGTGGCCATGTTATTCCCCCTTCCCTCCCCTCTTCCCTCCACCATGGTGGGGAGGGGAGGATGCTCCAGTATTTGCCTTTACAAATTAAAATCAGGCTAATGGATCATTTCTAGGACAACCTGGCAGACAAACTAAGGAGCATTTTACTTTAAATATACTTAAGACTAGAACAAGAAGAGAAAAGCTTTTGCCCCTTTCTGTGGCAGGCAGCTCCCTAAGGTAAGGAGGTATCTGGACTTGATCAACTAGCCTTCTCTAAACTCTGAGAGAAGATTAGGAATACAGTTAACATGGTCTGTTTCATTGTTTCAAAGCTGAATTAATAGAATAAGATACCACTATGGAAATTAATTTTTATCCATCTTCCAGTAATCTCAGCGGTATAAACCTTTATCAGTGAGTTAGCCTAATTCATTCTAAGTTCCGCTTGTTTCCCACTGTAGGGTTCCTGGTGTGTCAGCGGGTACAGCCTGCAATGTCAGCTTCTGTCAGGTTCAGATGTCGTCACAGTCATAGTTCAACAGAGCACTGCCAATACTAAATCTTTTCAGTATCATTGCATCTGACACAGTACTTAACTTGTTTTGAACTACAATAGACATTCACAAATAGGGGGTCTATTATGACTTTTAGAAACTGAACAGAGAAAAACACCTTTTCTTGATAGACCTTGGCCTTTAATTACCTAAGGTGAATCTCTCGCTGCTTTCATGAGTGGCTTGATTTAGGCAATGGCTTTGCATTTTGTGTTTCAGGAGTTACCAGTAGATGCTGGAGTTTGACTGCTGCTAGTTGCTGGTTTTCCTTTAAATATCAGAGAGGCATTCAAGTGCTCCGTAGATTCAGGGTATCAAGTGACAGTGTACTTCAGCGACACAAGTTATTTGAAAAGTTGATAACTTCAAAAATATCACAGTGAAAACCCTGCACAATGGATTTAGTGTGATATACAGTACTGAAGTGTGCCTCTCTATGCTCTACAGCAATTTTCAAATTAACTCATGCCCCTACTGGGGGAAAAGGTTGAACTAAGTGCTAGCAGCCTAAGGACAGATTTGACTGATGAGATTCCTGCCATCTTAATCACAGGAGGTCACCACAGTCCCTGATTTCTGTTTGTCAGGATAAGCAGGATGGCAATGATTGATGGATTCACTGTAACTCCGCAGCAGGCCCCCATTTAAAAATCAGTTTTGGTCCTGATCATTTCCCCTGTGATTTGCCCCACTGTGGCAGGCAAAACATAATTCTCTAGTTAGAATGCAATGTATTAGACTGAGACTCCAATATTGACTGGATGAGTAGAAAAAAGAGAGATAGATCTTGGAAAATAAAGAATATATCCTAATAAATGGTAGTACAGCCTAAGTGAAACAGTTTTGATGCAAAAAGGTTTGGGCAATGATTTAACTGCTTGCTTACTACATTAAGCCAGTGTCTTTACACCTCTTTACCCCTGCTTTCAGGCTATTTGCAATTCTTTGTAAAGAACTTGATGTGAATAATTATTAATGTAGGTAGTAAAGGCAAATTCAGTTTTCTGTAACAATGTATTGGTAATATATGAAAGTTTCTGCTCATAAATTTTGATGCAATGCTTTAAAATAATACCAGCTGGATACAAATACAGAAGTGTACAGCATTTTATATAGAAGAAAAAAGAACTGCCACACTGGTTCAGATCAAGGATCCATTAAGCCTAATATCTTGTTTCTAACAGTGGCAAAGCCAAGTCACATGTATCTGGCAGGATCCCAAATAGCAGATAGAGTCCATGCTGCTAACAAATAGGGATAAACAGTGGCTTTATTAACAGTTTATGGACTTTTAATTTAATTTCATTTTTATTTTCCTCTAAGAACTTGTTCAACCCTTTTTTAAACCGAGCTATACCAACTGCCTTCACCACATCCTCCGGTAATGAATTTCAGAGCTTAAGTCTACACTGAGGGGTAGATTTTAAAAGGGTTACGCATGTAACTTACGCGCGTAACCCCGAAAAGCTGCCCCTATGCACGCCGAGCCTATTTTGCATAGGCTTGGCGGCGTGCGCAACCCCGGGACGCACGTATGTCCTGGGACTTTGAAAAAGGGGTGGGAAGGAGGTGGGGTTGTGGGCATGGCGCCAATCTGGGGGCAGGGCCGAGGCCTCCGGCACAGCGGCTGTGCCGGGGGTTGGCGCACCGGCAGCTGGCCGGTATGCGCAAAATACGCCTGACAGAGGCAGGCGTAAAAAGTTAAACAAGGTAGGGGGGATTTAGGTAGGGCTGGGGGGGTGGGTTAGATAGGGGAAGGGAGGGGAAGGGAGGGGAAGGTGGGAGGGAGCGGAAGAAAAGTTCCCTCCGAGGCCACTCCAATTTCGTTCCCTCCAAGGCCATTCCCTCCAAGGCCATTCCCTCCAAGGCCAATTTTGGAGCGGCCTCGGAGGTAACGGGGAAAGCCATCGGGCCTCCCCTACGGCTCGGCGAGTGCAAGTTGCACAAGTGTGCACCCCTTGCACACGCCAACCCTGGATTTTATAACATGCGCGTGATAGCGCATGCATGTTATAAAATCAGGTGTACATTTGTGCACGCCAATGTACCCCGCGCTCTTCTCTTAAAATCTACCTCTGAGTGAAAAAATATTTTTCCAATATGTTTAAAATGTGCTACTTACTAACTTCATGGAGTGTCATCAAGCCTTTGTATTTTTTGAGAGTAAACAACTAATTTACATTTTCTGTTTCTTAGATCTTTATCATATCTCCCCTCAGCTGTCTCTTCTTCAAGCTGATCAGCCCTATACGTTTTAGCCTATCCTCATAGGAGAGCTGTTCCATCCCCTTTATCATCCTTTTCTTTACCTTTTTCAGTTCAATGATATCTTTTGAGCTGCGGTGACACAGTACACCAGATACGGTCTTATCATAGATTGATACAGAAGCATTATGACATTCTCCATTTTATTCTCCAATCCTTTCCTAGTAATTCTTAACATTCTATTTTCCACACACTGAGCCCACTGAGGATCAATTAAAATATGTGGAGGTCCATTTTAAGCTGCTGTGCGGCTCTGCAAGTTAGCCAGACAAACATATCCGGCTAACTAGCAGGCATATTTAGTGGCACAGACAAACTGCAGACAAATGTTTATTTGTGTACATATTTTCAACAAAGAATTGATTTTTAATGGTGAAATGCTGTACACTAGCAAATTTTACCATTTTCTACATTCCATATGTCTTTGTAAATTGTAATTCATTTTAAAGGACCAAGAATAACAAGTTCAGATGATGATACATACATCATTCATGATGTATATATCATACATGATGATACATAAATTCATACATACATCATCCAGACCTATCAGAGGAGCATACAAAGGCACACTCTATGCCCCCACAGCAAAATCTTCCCTAAGGAAACGCGCCCTATCTACAGCAGGCCCGACACAGTGGAACGCGCTCCCGCCAGACATCCGGCAAGAACCTTGCCACTCGACTTTCAGAAAGAAACTCAAAACTTGGCTGTTCTGCCAAGCTTATCCAGGAACATAAGCCCTTATTCTTTTTCTTGGCCTTTCTGCCAAGCTTATCCAGGAACCTAAGACCTTCGCTTCACATCCTGCCTGCTCGTTTCTCCATATTTACGCAATGTCCGATTCATTTAAGATTGTTCTGGGCACGATATGCCCTACTAGTACTCTACGCTGCAGATCACTGTTGTTTACTCTTACAAGCTGTAGTTGGCCCTTCTCCCCATTCTTTGTACTGACTACTTGTTATAGTCATCTGTTTATTTGTTGATTTGTTTTAGCTGTTTATCGGTTTTCATGACCATTCCATAACTTAACTAGAATAGTCTCCCTTATCCCGGTTCGTATTCCATGTTCCATGTACCGCCTGCGTGCGAAGTACTTTTGCTTTATTTCAATGTTTCACTGTAAACCGATGTGATTTGTATGTCATACAGGAACACCGGTATATGAAAATTAAAAATAAAATAAAATGATCACAGGGCCCGTCCAATCTGATCATTTTCCCTCCTGAAGACCCTTCCTGATATCTGACTATTCCTCTCACTTTCTTCCTATACTTATCCCATGTTTTTTTGTTTGGGTGGGGGGGTTGCCTTCTGCTGTTTTTGCCCTCATCACCTCCACTGGAAGGCTTCTTCATGCCTTCACCACACTTGCTGTGAAGAACTATTTTATTTTACTCCTGAGTCTAGCTCCTTTCAATCTTATATTTTATGTTCTACTTTTGCAAGATGAAGCAGCACAGGATAATTTAATTCTATGAGTTTCCTAGAAAATATAGTTTCTTAATTAGGTTTTCATTTTGCTGTGCCTGCAACATGGGAATATATAAAACATTAGTATCTCTGAAAGAAAAAAAAATCATCCTATTCTTTACCTAGTACAACAATTGCAGTTTTTAACTGATACATCTCCTCCTGAAATACATCATTGAAAATGGTCAATGTAAACTGTACTGTATGGTTTGATTTATTTTATTTTACATATTTTATTATATATTTAAGGTCCAGCATCCAATACTATCCTGTGGGGCAAGAATTTCTCTTCATTCAGGCTATGTCGTTACACATCTAAATTGCTAGGTTTGGCATAGTTTTACAGGAAGATAGATTTCATACAATTTCCATCAACCATGATATACTACCAATTGGTCCAATGGCTTGGCTGTACTGGGACAATGAAGTCCGTTTCCTAAGCCCAATGCTGCAGCAAGAACTCTTTCAAATGATTTAAAAAATTATAATTTTCAATGTATGCTGCTATGAACTGTAGTTTCCAGTTTATGCAGATTTTCAGAAATACATATCAAGGGTGTTTCAAATTAATTACACAGTGCAGACTGCTGAGAAGATAGAGATTCCTGTGGGCAATCTATAGGCACTCAGATAAAATTTGATTGGTTTGCAGAGAAATCTGTGATCTTTTTTTATCAATCTATGCTGCAGATTCCTAAAGGAGGTCGGGAATTCAAAAACATTTGGAGGCCTTAGGAAATAAGAATCATTAAGATGGAATGTGATGTTAAAGAAGGACAGTAAGGGTAATCAAAATGCAAAAGATCAGAGTCAACTTTCTTCAGTCAACTGCAAAGCATGACGGAAAGTTACTGAATATTATTATAGCTATTTTATTGCTAAATATATTATGTAGCTTTTTCAACTATTTATAATTGATTTGTAGAAGGACTAGAGGATTAATCTGTTCATAACATAAATCCAATAAAGTCAGACAATTCAGACTAATAATGCCACTGTAGCTATAACTAATCAACCTAGGGAGCTGTCATTACATCACGGTGAATACCATGTCACCAATTGTTTTATCGTTATAAAATAAAGGTTAGCTTTTTTTCTATATAAAGATGTAGTACTTCAGAATATATTAGTCAGTTCCAGAATCCTTGCATTTTCTATTTCTTTTTCTATTTTTAGTTTCCCCTTCTTTCCATTGCGTTTCTTCTTATATGCTTCGTTCTCCCATGATCCTTCTCCAGGCGTGCTTTACCTATATGATTCTTTGTGCTCATTCTTGCATACCTCTTCTCCTATGCTTCTTCCTTTGTCATGTGCCTTTCCTTCATGTTGCTCCCAAAAAGACTGAAATAAAATTTTGAAAAAAAAAAAACGGCTTTGCTCACTAAAACCTGAAATAGTGTGTTTTTGTGATTGCGCATACTAATCTGGATTTTAGCATGTGAAGCACTATTTGCAAAGTTTTTAATGTTCACAGTGAATAAAATTGCATGTGCAGTTTTCTTCATGAGGAAGTTTTATTCAAATTAATAATGAGCTGCAATGATGCAAAATCATGCATAGCAGCTCATTAACTATTTGTATGTAGTTTAACTATGTGTGAAATTCCCTTCATGGCTGAAATTTTTCAAAATTGTAATGGTTATATTTTTCAAAAATTTTCAGTTCTAACTTTTGCCACTATTTTTGTACAGGGCTCATTTTTATATGTAGAAAAATAGTGCACAAAAAAAATCACTATATTGTACACAAAATGGCACAGTTTAATACATCACTTTCAAAATACCAGTTTTCTTGCAATTTTTTTCTTCTGTACTTTTTTCCTTCTAATACCTTCTGCCATCTGCCTTATCTTTCCTGTTTTATTCTTCGCATCATATTTTCCCCATGCTTCTTACTTATGTATGTCTTTCCTCTTTTCTCTTTTTCTACCTTGTGATTCTTTTCACTCTGTGGCTCACCACCCTCTGGTCCTCACCTATTTATTTTATTTATTTATTTCTCATACTTTTCTTCTGCCTTATCCATATAGTACTCTTGGAGAGTTACAAAACAATTCATATAACATGACCATCACATAGTTATGATAAATATGAGACAAACAATATCATATACTTTAACAATCATAATTAATCATTTATCTTGATGCACAATTATAAAACCCACAATAACTCAATATAATATTAGGCAATTCCACATAGTTCAAAAGATGCATCCTATTCAGAAGATTGCTAAACCTGTTTCTCCAACTGGGATTAACACCCGTATTCCCTGAAGGCCCCCCCAAAAATCTTAATAACTTGGTAAGGGTTGATCTCCCCACCCAAAACCACCCAACTCTAAAACTTCTAGCTTCTCTAACTCATCTTCTCCCTACTCAAACAAATCAATGGATACATCAATTCTCCCCTCACATAAATGTTCTGAAATCTTTAGAGAAATAATCCCTATATCATCTGCACATATCACTGTGGCTCCTCATTCCTAAATCATTATAAACCTCCCTAAAAAGGATAGTCTTAACCAGCCTTTGGAACTCTACATAATCTATCGTCTGCTGTACTTCCATTAAAGGACTGTTCCACAGTCATGGCATATAACATCTAGACACCAAAAAAACCCACATACACCAAGGGGCGGATTTTAAGAGCCCTGCTCGCGTAAATCCGCCCGGATTTACGCGAGCAGGGCCCTGCGCGCCGGTAAGCCTATTTTACATAGGCCTACCGGCGCGCGCAGACCCCGGGACTCGCGTACGTCCCGGGGTTTTCGGAGGGGGGCGTGTCGGGGGCGTGTCGGGGGGCGGGCCCGGTCGTCGCGGCGTTTCGGGGGCGTGTCGGGAGCGTTTTGGGGCGGGTACGGGGGCGTGGCTACGGCCCGGGGCGGTCCAGGGGCGTGGCCGCGCCCTCCGTACCCGCCCCCAGGTTGCGGCCCGGCGCGCAGGAGGCCCGCTGGCGCGCGGGGATTTACGTCTCCCTCCGGGAGGCGTAAATCCCCCGACAAAGGTAAGGGGATGGTTTAGACAGGGCCGGGGCGGGTGGGTTAGGTAGGGGAAGGGAGGGGAAGGTGAGGGGAGGGCAAAGGAAAGTTCCCTCCGAGGCCGCTCCGATTTCGGAGCGGCCTTGGAGGAAACGGGTTAGGCAGCGCGGCTCGGCGCGCGCCGGCTATACAAAATCAATAGCCTTGCGCGCGCCGATCCAGGGATTTTAGTGGATACGCGCGGCTCCGTGCGTATCTACTAAAATCCAGCGTACTTTTGCTTGAGTCTGATGCGCAAGCAAAAGTAGGCTGATCGCGCTTCTTTTAAAATCTACCCCCAATGGTGTATTCCAGTACACACCAATGTAAACAATCAAAAAACAACAAGTGTCCTGGTACTAAATTTTAAATAGCACCTAATACACCAAACTACTTATGTATGACCCTCTATTCACGGGCAGAAATTATCAGTACTGCTCGTTTCGCATAGGGGTCACTAATACTTTAATAGAATATAATTTTTTTGTTGATTTTCAAAAAAATTTTAAGCAATTGCAATCGAGAGTAAAAAACGGATACTTATCCGCACTCGGAACCCAAACCCGACATGGCCATGTTTCGGACTTCTGTCCTGCTTCAGGGGAAAATATTCAGAAAGCCAATTCAGGTGGTAGAGAACGTCTTCTTCTTTCGGCGAATTTACTCCGTGCCGGTCCTGTTTGTTAACGCGGGCTGCAAACTCAGCGGGGTGAAATGCAGCCCGCGTTAACAAACAGGACCGGCACGGAGTAAATTCGCCGAAAGAAGAAGACGTTCTCTACCACCTGAATTGGCTTTCTGAATATTTTCCCCTGAAGCAGGACAGAAGTCCGAAACATGGCCATGTCGGGTTTGGGTTCCGAGTGTGGATAAGTATCCGTTTTTTACTCTCGATTGCAATTGCTTAAAATTTTTTTGAAAATCAACAAAAAAATTATATTCGATTAAAGGATTAGTGACCCCTATGCGAAACGAGCAGTACTGATAATTTCTGCCCGTGAATAGAGGGTCATACATAAGTAGTTTGGCGTATTAGGTGCTATTTAAAATTTAATACAACATCTAGAAACATAGAAACATAAAAACATAGAAATGACGGCAGAAAAGGACCAAATGGTCCATCCAGTCTGCCCAGCAAGCTTATGGTAGCATCTGTTATGCTATTCAGGTCACCCCCATAATGATAGCATCTTCCATGCCATACAGGTCACCCCCATATTTAATTTCCCAAACCGTCAAAGTCAGGGCCCTTGTTTGCTGTCTGAGCCCAATTCCCTGTTACCGCTTGCCATTGAAGCAGAGAGCAATGTTGGAGTTTTATCAAAAGTATCAGGCTTATTGGTTAAGGGTAGTAACAGACGCATCAGCAAATTACCCCCCCTGCTTATTTGTTTTCCCAGACCATAAAATTCAATGTCCTATTGGTTGCTGTCTGAATCTAATTCCCTTTTTCCTCTTTTCCCCTTGCTGTTAAAGCAGAGAGCAATAGGGATGTGAATCGTTTTTTGACGATTTAAAACAATCGTCAGATATATTTTAAATCGTCAAAAATCGTTAGAGCCGTGATACAATAACAATTCCCCCGATTTATCGTCAAAAAATCGTAAATCGGGGGAGGGCGGGAAAACCGGCACCCTAAAACCCACCCCGACACTTTAAAATAAATCCCCCACCCTCCCGAAGCCCCCCAAATGTTTTAAATTACCTGGGGTCCAGTGGGGGGGTCCCGGCGCGATCTCCTGCTCTCGGGCCACGGCTGCATTAAAAGAAATGGCGCCGGTGGCCCTTTGCCCTTATCATATGACAGGGCAAAGGTAGCGCTGGCGCCATTTTGGTTCCTGTCACCCGACGTCACGAGTGCAGGAGATCGCTCCCGGACCCCCACTGGACCCCCAGGGACTTTTGGCCAGTTGGGGGGCCTCCTGACCCCCACAAAACTTGCCAAAAGTCCAGCGGGGGTCCGGGAGTGACCTCCTGCACGCGGGCCGTATTGCCAATATTCAAAATGGCACTGGCGCTACTTTTGCCCTCACTATGTCAGTGAGGGCAAAAGTAGCGCCGGCGCCATTTTTACTTTTGCCCTCACCTTGTCGACATAGTGAGGGCAAAAGTAGTGCCGGTGCCATTTTGAATATTGGCAATACGGCCCGCGTGCAGGAGGTCGCTCCCGGACCCCCGCTGGACTTTTGGCAAGTCTTGTTGGGTCAGGATGCCCCCCAAGCTGGCCAAAAATCCCTGGGGGTCCAGCGGGGGTCCGGGAGCGATCTGCACTCATGACATCGGGTGACAGGAACCAAAATGGCGCCGGCGCTACCTTTGCCCTGTCATATGGTAAGGGCAAAGAGCCACCGGCGCCATTTCTTTTAACGCAGCCATGGCCCGAGAGCGGGAGATTGCGCCGGGACCCCCCCACTGGACCCCAGGTAATTTAAAACATTTTGGGGGGCTTCGAGATGGTGGGGGATTTATTTTAAAGGGTCGGGGTGGGTTTTAGGGTGCCGGTTTTCCCGCCCTCCCCCGATTTACGATTTTTTACGATTTAAAAAAAACAAAAACCATGACATTCAGATTTCCCTCCCCCCCAGCCAAAATCGATCGTTAAGACGATCGATCACCTGATTCACATCCCTAGAGAGCAATAATGGAGTTGCATCAACATTATGAAGGCTTATTGGTTAAGGGTAGTAACCGCCATACCAGCAAGTTACCCCTATGCACTCTTTTCTTCATTTCCATCCTCTAGTCTTTAGGGATCCATAATGTTTATCCCATGCCCCTTTGAAATCTTTCACCATTTTTGTCTGCACCACCTTCTCCAGAAGAGCATTATATGACCCCTAGTTCTACTGATTTCTTTCCAATGGAGAAGATTTGTCGATTGTGCATCATAACCTTTCAGGTATCTTTCATGTATCTGAATGCCTGTATCATATCTCCCCTGCACCTCCTCTCCTCCAGTATATAATATTGCCGAATAGTAACCAAGCAGATTACTTTCCATGATGATTTCCTTAACAATACTTTCTGGGAGGAAGGTAAGCTCTGCCCATGAGTACACCAATTCAGTTTTTCCTGTGAATATATAGTAACCTGTTCCCATAAAGACTTATATGCCAAGCAGAGGAGGGCAAAGCCAGTGGATGGCTTTTACAATCAGGGTTATCCTATCCTATGACTTGCAATTCATCACAATAATATCAGCATTTTTTTAAGAATCCTTATCAATAGACCATTACAATAATAAAGATGAATAAATTAAGGTATGATCAACTGTAATTATATAATTTCTATCCAAATAGGATCTAAACTGAATAATGAGCCTTATACGCTCAAAACAAGTCCTTACCACTGAGCAAATCTGAGGTCATAGAGACATTTGCTCATGAAAAAGTATGCCCAGGGTATGTACCTCTTTTTCTCTTGGTACTGACCTTCTGGTAAAGTCAGTAGATCCATGTCCTCCACACCAGAGTTGTGTTTCAGCAGATTTTCAGATATCCAGCTACTAACTGCTGGCAGGAAGGATGAAAAGTTCTGCAAGGCATTGCACCAGGAGGTGGACCCTTGGCCTAGTGCAGGATTGTTAGGCTCCCTGGTCGGACCCAGAGAGCACCTGCCACCAGGAGGTGGAGCACAGGAGGAGACAGAGGCTATCTGGAGCTTCTCTGCTAGCAACCCTAGGTACCCCCGGGTTGAGCCCTTGGGTACCTGGGCCACCTGGTCTTAGGTGGGCATTGCAGGATCTCCTTGATAGGAAGTTCAGGGGTGTGCCCACCATGATCAAGAGTGTGTGGTCGATACTCAGGCCGGAAGTCCTGGGTGCCTGAGAAGGCCAGAAGAGAGTCTCTGAATGTATAGCAAGGATCAAGGCCAGATTCAAGGAAGCGTGGTCAGCCATGCAAGGGTCAGAGCCAGTAATCAGTCCGTGGATAGTCAGGCAAAGCAGAGGTCAGTTGCCAACAGTCAGTCCGTGGGTAGTCAGCCAAAGCAGAGGTCAAGTTGCAGGAGGCAGTCAGACATAGTCGAGTTCAGGCAGAGGTCAGTTCCAGACAGCGTGTAGACATGGTCGGTAATCAGGCAGAGGTCAGTTCCAGGCAGCATGCAGACATGGTTGTAGAAACAGGCAGAAGGTCAGAGGCAAGCAGCGATCAAACGTAGTCAAGGGAAGCCGAGGTCAGTATCGAGAAGACAGTCTGAAAGGTACTACCTGGGGAGACGAGGAGACAGAAGGATGCTGGAACAGAAGGACGCTGGAACAGGACTGGAACGAGACTGGAACAGGACTGGAATGAGACTGGAACAAAGGCTGGAACGAAACTGGAATACAGACTGGAATGCAGAGGCAAATTAGAAATCACAAGGATCGACCAGATTGCCAAGGCAAGGAAGTGACGGTGGAGCTTCCTTTTATGCAGGAACTAATTGAGGAGCACCGTGGAGCTGGGATCCGCCCCTGGCCCTTTAAGAGGCCGGGCTGCCGTGCGCGTGCACCTAGGGGCGGGACCAATGCCACGGAGGATGCCGAGCCCCTCTGTGAAGCCTGGCTGGAAGATGAAGGCCCGGCGACTGCCGCTGTGGAACGCTGAGGCCTAGCCGTGCTTGCCACCGCTGCAGGGGAGGACGACCCGGTACCCCAAAGGAGCTGGAGAGGTGAGCAGGCCTGTGTGCGGGCCGAGCGCAGATGGGTCACACAACACAAGGCCTCCAATTGGCTAGCCCCTGTCAGCAACTAGAGCTGGTTGTAATCTGCATATACGAAATAACTATTTCCTTAGATCTGGATCAATTTTCTCAGATGATATGTATGTATTAAACATCATGAGTGACTGTATGATCCATGTGACTACATGGGACTATTTTGACTGCACAGGGATTGGAATACTCTTTTGCATTATTTTCATTATACAACATGCAGAGGCCAATATTTTGATAATGTAGAATAGATAATTTAGAATAGTTGATTCATCCAACTAAATTTAGATGTTTAAGTTATACAGGATATTCAGTGGGATAAATAATAGCTTTAACTGGCTATATTCAAGTATGGTTAAGTAGAGATAGTCTGTTCCAAAAATGGACTAGCAGCCTGAATCCATGCCCCCCACAGATTATGTAAAATAGTAGCCTGCCGGTCTGCCCAAGCCCCCCATTCCCCAAACCCCTCTTTGAATAATTAAAAAATTAAAATTGTAGTTGCTAGTTCCATCCTCCCCCATGCCCCCTCCTCCTGCTCACTCCCTGGTTAAGAGTCTTTTCACAAGTAGTCCACCATCCTCCCCTCCCACCCTACCAGTACCTTGAATATCTATGATTTTTCTATCTGTTATTGCAACCTGGGCCTAGTGCTTCTAGTGTTGCTTATGTGATCAATGCCGGAAGCATAAGCTACCAGAATTGCTGTGTGAATAAAAGGGATTTGCATTCATTTGAAATGAATGAGTAAAATGGAAACAATGAGACCATTTTTATTTCATTCATGGACCACTGAAAAGAATGTAGGGTGCCTACAAATTTAAACAAAAATTTTCATTTAATTTGTTTGTTTGCCCATTCAAGTGTATGGCACATTGAAAAGAGGCAGACAAAAAAATGCTTCCTTGCATAATGAAAGTAGAGAAAAAATGTTTACAAATAATCGCTCTGCTTCTATTCCACTATTAACTGCACTCAATGATTTTTAGTGACCGTCATAATAGGCATCATCGAAAAGATGTTTTCATATATGTTCACTCTCTGCCTTATATATAGTCAGAGACTACTGGAAGTCCCAGTCTATTTTTTAAAGGAATATTTTTGCAATTAAAAATACCCATGATATGTAACTTGCAAACCTAATACTTTTCATGACACTCCACCTGGAACAGACTGACTGCTAGCACACAAAAATCCTTCATGTGCAGTTATTTTTCATTCTCACCCTCAGTCTGACACGGGTCCATCTTTCAGACACTAATGTCTTTCATCAGGGTATGATCATTTCTTAATTCTGAAAATTAAAAAACAAAATTATGTACCAATACCTCATGTCTCTAAAACCACCAAAGAAAAAGAGACTACATGTAGCATCTGCCCGATATACCAGCATGGCGTTCCACAGGATATAATGTCATAAAATGCAAGCCTCAATTCTTTTTATCCCAGGCTTTTGTCAATCAAATTAAAGAATATCAATTGATCTCATTATTGAGACCATTGGGGCAACAATGTTGAGATGAAAAATCCAATACTGTTCTCTAAAGTTCAAATATGCATCTTGGCCACTTGGGACAAAGAGTGTAATCTCACCCAAACAGGGAACGGTCTGACACCTGAGTGAACCAAGTGCCAGTCTCATGGGAAGGGTTCAGAGGGAATTTATGTCAAGCAGCTGGTGCATTGGACCTGGGCCCAGAGGCTAGGAAGGCATGTATCAGGCCTGAACTGATTAGGAATCTCAGACTCCAGATAACCCCCCTCTATCACCCCTTTTGACTGCTATTTTCCTTTCTCACTCCTACCATACTAGAAAAATGGAGCTTACTTTATAAGTATATGGAAAAAAACATTTATTTTCTGGTCAAGCCAGCTATCAGACAGTATAATAGTAGAGTTAGCTCGTGTCAAGCAGATAGCTAGACACATTCCCAGTGCCCCCGACTCCCACTCTTCTAAGGCTCGTGGGACCTCCTGACTCTCTTCCAGTCCTTAGGATTCATGACCCCTTGATTCCTTGGCTGCTTCCCCATGAGGAGAAACATCTAATGCCTTGGGCATTTTTCCTTGAGGGGGAAAACCCCTGCAGGGTCTCTAAAATGAGAGGTCAGCTTGGGTAGAACCCACACCTTGGATGGGTTCCTTCCAAAAGAATGCCCCACCAAAACCCTTAACCACCTCTTTTATAATAGGTGACATGCTCCCTCTACTGGACTTTGTTATCCATTTCTCACATAGACCTTGAGCCACTCTTTCAATTTACACAGTACATATGCATTGCATAAAGTTACCAGAGTGAATGCTATTTAGTGACTATTCAGAATTCCTCACCTTTCACTGAAATTTGGCAGCAAAAGACAGTTGCTGCTCCCCTATAATATAATATCATCTCCTGTGATGAACCAGGGGGTTCACATGTGCTGAAGCACTAGGGGAGGATAAAGCAAGATGACTACAAAATAGAAAGCTGCTAGGAGTGTTGCAGAGGTGGACTCTTGGCACCGTTGGAAGGCGGAGCAGACTGGGAAGCAGAGGCCGACTGGAGCTTCGCCAATACCAGCCCTAGTTCCGTTGGGTACCAGGGCTGGCTGGTCTTAGGTGGGCCTCTGCATGGTCGATCCCAAGGAAGATGTTCAGGACAGGTAGCCAGGAAGGCAGCAGAGACACAGGGTCCGAAGGAGCTGAGTTCAAGACAGGGCCTGGATCCAGAAGCCCGGACAGGCTCAGGCAGGCTAGAGAACAGGGACAAGTTAAGTCCAGGCTTATAAGTAGGCAGAAGCCTAAGAGAGGCCAAGTCCAAGTAATCAGCTGGCGGCAGAGTCAGGTTCAAGCTGGAGTCAGGACAGGCGGCTGGAGACAAGGTTGAGTACAGGCGTATGTCAGGGTAGGCAGGCAGCTGGAGACGAGGTCAAGGTGCGAGCACAGGTCAGAGCTGGGAATCTGTCTAAAAGCTTAGTCAGGAGAAGCAAGGGTCAAAGCCAGGAATCCATCCAAAAGTGTAGTCAGGAGAAACAAGGGTCAAAGCCAGGAATCCTTCCTAGGTAATCAGGAACAGGTAACAGGTACTGGAACTTAGGAACTGGAAACAGGAACTCAGGACTGTAACGAATGAGCACAGGAGAGGAACAGGAATGAAGAAGTAACAACTAAGCACACAACAAACATGGAGACCACCACTTGGTCTTTGCCAAGGCAAAGACCAAGTGGTGGGGCCTGCCTTTAAGAGCAGGGCCCAGCAACGTCATCATCTGGGGCCGCAGGAAGGTTTCCCGCCGAGACCCCTTTAAAGTCAGATAAGGCACGCATGCCTAAGGTAATGACTGAGATTACATGGTGGCGGTGTCGCTCACTATGTACACGTGGGGAGGCCCGACTGGAACCGGAGGAGGCCGCGGAACAGCTGGAGGAACCTGGGGAAGTGGTAGGAGCATGGGAGCATAGGTGGCTGCGTACCGCTGCTAAAGAGGAAAGGCCAGGTCTGGGACCCGGGCACCGGGGGTGAATAGGGCCGGTTGCGGGCCTGCCGTGGCCAGGACATGCAACAAAGAGTTGGCTAGGTAATGATAAAACCTGATGGATCAGAAAACACAAGGTTGCTGAGAAAGTTAGTCCTTAGGCCCTGAGTAGAGGATCCATTAGGCTTATTTGTGACCAGCAGCAAGGCAAACAGGTGGGGATAATTGAAGAGACATAGCTGAATCTGCAGGGCAATCAGTGTGAGCTTTAACCTCTGCCTGCACTCAGAGAGAGTCAGAGGGAGATGAGGAGCCTAGAGGTGAGAACAGAAGTGTGGTTTTGAAGCATGGATTCTGTAAAAGATATTGTAGGAGAATAGGTTTTAGAGTCCTGGAGACTTGAGCTGGACTGCCATTATTTATGCAAATGTACTGTACATAGAAATCCTAGATGCTCGAAAGGACTTGGCAGCCTAAATGTAAAGTAGTTGCTAGTGTATAGAATAAAGTGAATTTCCTGCAAGTACATTTGTCAGCAGGTTGTTCAGAACCCCCAGGCAGCAATACATGACACTCCTCAATTTTTTTCTTTCTAAATGGGGCTGAAAATTCTCCCCAATCTAGAACTCTTTCCAGGCTTCTTAAATAATAGAAAAACATTCCCTAGTGGGAGACCCGTCACAGAAGCATCTGATCTATTATACTACATTCATCACTGGATGCCGGTGGCCACAAAAAGAAAATAAAAACAATTCAATTTCTGAAATACACAATTTGATTTCTATTCATGCTCTGTTTGCTAGTACAGTACTATTTCTTTGTATCTTCACATTAAAGCACACCACAGGTAAAGTGCTTTATTGATGCCATCGGTATCTATGTTGCTGTTACTGAAAACTGATTCAACCAATAAGGGAGAAATATTTTCTAATGTCACATGATGCAATCAAATGCAAAAAATACTTTTCTCTAACTTTAAGCTGCCCTGTATACAATATCCTTTCCAGTGGTACAAAAGCACAAAAAGGGTAACAGTCATAACTATAATCAGAGTATATTCAGGCCCTATTCTGTGATCATGTTTTTCATTTTGTGCCTGAGAGATCTTTACTAAACAAACGTTTCTTAAAAAAAACTCTGATTTAAAACGAAAAACAATAAAATAGCAAGAGTTATGTTATGTTATACAGTATGTTTTTATACTGCCTTCCTTGAAACAAGATTAACCCACGATGATAAGTGCCAATTAGCTATGGAGCCAAAATTCAGCAAAGGCTAAGCATCTCATCTAGGTGGCCAAATTTTAGCTCCTTAGATTTAGGAAATTTTAAGATGAAAATTCAGCCATGAATGTAGGCACCTAGATTTATGGCTGAAAATTTGTTTAAATTTAGGTGGCCAGAATTTGGCCACCTAGATTTAAGCCTTGGCTGAACATGGGTGCCTAATATCAAAGTCACCCCCACCTCTCTACAGAACACGATCCTCTTCGCCTGTAGCAGCAATCCCCTAACTCCAGCCTCCCAATATCACAAAGATCCTTGAATAATGTCCCCAAACCCAGAAGATCCTGGGCCCAACTCCCATCCTTCTGAAATTCCTACATATCATTCCATTTTTGCAGGAAGAAGGGATGCAATTTCCCATCTGTTGGCATGACTGATCTATTCTGAATAACATTACCTAGCAACAGGTCGTGCCAATCAGCAAGGCTCTTCTGTGCCAGCAGGAATAGATTCTGTCCATTCTACCTGTGAAGATAGAAGACTATCTGGAACCATAAGTGGAAATTCTAGAGGGGTAGTAGTGGTCCCAGGATCTTCTGAGTGCAGTGGGTGGAGGACACTTTAGGACCTGTGTCTAGTTTTGGCTGTTTAAATTAGGCATCTAGTGCTGAAAATCAGTTCTAGGTACCTAAATTCTCTTTCCTGACTTAACTTTTCCTAACGGTCCACCCATTTTTAGACTCTTAAATTTAAGCACGCCAAAATCCCCAATACTGGACTTTTCCCTTGGGCTTTTGCAGCCTAACTGCATAACTCTGCATTTTTTTTTAACATTAAACCTTAGCTGCCAGACCGTAAACCATTCCTCAAGCTTCACTAGATCCCTCCTTAAGTTTTCCTCATCTTCCTGGCTGGCTACCCTATTGCAGAATCAGCCCAAGGACCAATCCCTGAGGCACACTGCTAGTAATACCTCCCTTCTCAAAATTAACTCCGTTTACCACTACCCTTTGTCACCTCCTACTCAGCCAGTTTCTAACCCAGTCAGTCATTCTAATTCCTTTACCAAGGGCACTCAATGTATTTATAAGTTACCTATGCAGCACCATGTCAAAGGCCTTACTTTAATCCGAGTACACTACATTTAGTGCTCTCTCTGGTCACCCAGTCACAGAAATTGATCAAAATTATCTGACTAAATCCACCTCTGGTAAAGCCATGCTGTCTCGGGTCTTGCAATCCATTGGATTCCAGAATCTGCATTATCCTCTGTTTTAGCAGCAATTCCATGAATATTCTCACCACAGAGGTCAGACTAACTGGCCTATAGTTCCAAGCCTCCTCTTTCCTTTCACTTTTATGAATAGAAACATATCCTTAAGGTACTCCCCATTTTAGCAAAATTAGTTTTCCTCAAGTCTAGGATCCTCACTTTTGAATGAACCTTCATCTCCTGCACTCTGATACTGAACCTCAGCATCTGGTGATCACTGGATCTCAGATGATCATCCAGTACAACATAGACATACTGTTCCTATTGGTAAGCAACAGGTCAGGTATTGCCCCTTCCTGTGTGAGTTCTGTTACCTGTTGACAGAACAATTATCTTTGCAGAAAATCCAGTATCTCCCTGCTTCTAGAAGATACTGCAGCCTGGATGTCCCAATCAACATCTGGCAGATTGAATTCCCATACCAATAGCACCTCCCTTTTCATAGCAATTTTGTGAATATTTTCCATTAAATCTCTATCCATTTCATCTGTCTGTGATGGAGGTTAGTATATTACAACAATATAAATAGATATTCCATTCCCTATTTCCAGATTAACCCACAGTGCCTCCTGCTTACCTCATAAACTCTGCAATTCTTTTGCTTTATATTATTGTTTATATATAGTGCTATGCCTCCTCTCTTCCTTCCTACTCATTCCTTCCTGAATTGATTGTAGCTCGGTATAACCAGTCATGGTTTTCCCTGTACCATATCTCCATGATAGCCACTACATCTAAATCAGTTTTTTCCATGACTGCCTCTAGATCCCATACTATGAGCAATAGTGTGCATTGCTTTCTATATATTTTTTATTTATTTATTTATTTAATTTTATATATCGGCAACCGTTTGCACATCGTGCTGGTTTACAAGTAACTTACAACAAAATATATATAGGCATAGCATTTACAGAGAACGGTATATAACATAAACGCAGTAACAGAAAAATTAACTAAATAACTAGGGGAGGGATGGAGGGGGGTAGTCGAGACAAAAGGGGGGGCAGGGGGAGGGTGCAAACAGATACATAGGGATAAGATATGAATAGGGATTCGAGGTAGAAATATGTACACTGGTTATATACAAAAATTGTATTTTTATATACTAAAAAGGTATTTACCTTTTTTTCCCCATTTCTAAACAAGTATTTAATGTTTTACTTACCTTTAGGGTTTTGTTCACCCATCCCTGATGATCCTAGGTTAAAACCCTCCTTAGTAGACTTGCAAGTCTGTGTTGGAAGATGTTGCATCCTTTCTTCACCAGGTGGACCCCATCTCAGTTCAGCAGTCCTTGAAATGTCATCCCATGGTCCAAGAAGCCAAAACGCTCTCATCAACACCATCTACGCAGCCCATCATTTATCTCCAGAATACGAGCTTCCCTGTCTGGGCCTTATCCTTAACTTGGAGGAAGGAAGCATATAGCACTTGTGCACCTATCTGGCTTTATTTTACCCTCTCTCCCAGAACCATGAAGTCACTTTTCAAAAGATCTGTGTGATACCTAGCAGTATCATTTGTGTCAACATGGATGAACAGCATTGGATAGTAGTCAGTAGGCTTGAGAATTTTCGGCAATCTCTCTGTAATGTCTTAGATTTTGGAACCCGGCGATCAGAACACTTCCCAGCACAAAATGTCTGGTCGGAAAATAGATGCCTTCATGACATGTCTGGTCAGTAAATAGATGCTTTCATGATTCTCAGAAACGAGTCAGCAACCACCACTGCCCTCTGCCTCCTAGGTGCAGTGGTTATTAAGCCTGCAGTTTTGGGTTTTGCATGTTTTGGTTCCTCCTTATCTTGAGATGCTTTCTCCTTCACAAGCTATCAGCACCAGCCAGGCCCATCCATCTAGCCCTCCCTCCTCACTAAATATATCATGAAATGTAGCCTTGTTGACCACCCCAAACAACTCCCCCCCCCATGCTTTCACATTACCTCTGAAGCCCTCCCAACCTCCCAGTACCTGAAATGTAACCTTCTTTCCATACCCAATGTAATATGATACTGGGAACTTTCAGCATTACTCTGGTAATAATGCTGAGAGCATACTCTATGCTAATAGAAGGCTTCAGAGGGAGCGTGACAATGTTTGCGGGGGAGTGTTAATGCTATACTTATTGATGTATTCAGGGGGAAGGGCTGGAGGGACGGGTCCAGTTGGTGTTGATAGTTGATTTATTTTTAAATTTCAAGGGGTTGGGGGGATCCTGGACTGTGGGGGGGAGGAGAGGGGGGTTCAGTCTTTTGTGATCGGGGTGGGAATTGGGTCAGAAGGTCTACAACTGTATTTTATTTTTTTTAAAGATTGCTACTTAACCGGATATCTTTTGAAGATATCTGGTTAAGTAGCTAGTTAGGCAGCCACACAAGGCCAGATAACTTTAGGCCTAACCAGCCATATTCAAATACTTGTCAGTAAGGGTTAAATTTATTCGATTATATATAGTCAGATAACTTTAAGAGAGTATAATTCAGCAGGTCATCTATCCTGCTGAATATATAGTACTAATTATGTGGCTAACTTTATCCAGACAACTTGTCCTCTGAATGGTTTACTGAATATGAACCTGCTAATTTATAAATATATGAGCTATGCAGTTTTGTGTTGTACCTTTTGTAGTCTTTTGTTGCTGAGAGTATAAAAATAAATCAGAGACATTATAATTATTAATACCACCAAGAAGAAATATGATACTACCAATCATCAAACATAGAAGAAATTTAATTAATTTGTTCTATTTGCAGAAGACACAAATTGACTTATATCACTTGCTATCCCTCCCCTTCCTGGTACTAAGTAGGTGTGTGTAAGGGTAAAAAAATGGTTTCATTTTTTAATTTCATTATTGGTGTGTTTTTTCCCACAAATGTTTTTTTTTTTTTTGTTTACTGTTTATTTCATTTTCTTTAGTTTACAAAATGAAATAGCCAAAAAACTAATTAAAAAAAAATGAAACGGGACCTCTCGAGGCTGCCTGTCCCCACCACCCATCTCTCCCACCCGAAAAAATGCCGGGTCAGGATTGTCCCCAGTCTCCACTTAACTTATCAGGAGGGATACGCCAGCAAGGCCTAGGCTCAGGCCAAAGCCTTGGCTTTGCCTAGGCCTAAGCCATAGTAGATCGCTGCAACCTCGGTCTGGGCCCTACACAAAACCCATGCTTTGAGGTCTGGTCCTGATGCCTCAACCTAGGCCAGACACCGGGGCCTCAACTGAACCCAGGCCCAGGTCCAGGCCTGGATGTCAGAGCTCAGGCCTCTGTGCATCGCCCCCTTCTGTCTTCTTCTTTAAAATGACTGCATCCATTGGAGACGTGCCAGAGTAATTAAACCCCAGCACCTACCTCTTCAACGGAGGGCACCAATTTGGTGTATGGCATTTCATTTATGTGTAGTGAATTAGTTTAGAAAGTTAGAATGAAAGATAAGGTGAGGGGAAGTTGGGTGGGGGGGGGGGGGGTGAGGAAAGGAGCCTCCTCCCTTCTACTCTTTGTTTCTAAACCTAAGCAATATTAATACCCAAGAAGCATAAAAAGCAATGCAAAATATCCCTTCTTCAAAAATAAAAAGAAGAAAAGCATTAAAAAAAAAATTCCTCTTCAAAATAAGGTCTCAGCAGTTGAATTCAAGCCAGAAAAAATTCCTGTTTATAGATCAGCTTCTCCAAGAATGGCAGATTTTTCTTAACTTGTCTGACCTATACATAGAACTCAGGCCCTGATTACAATTAACACAGGTATTATGCTCCTTAAAATTCCCAAGGCTTCAAAGATATATCTTTCTCTTTGAACACATATAAGAGTAGATTTTAAAACCCTGGCACATGTAAATCCCGGGGTTTATGAGCATGGCCGGGCCTTATGAGCTCCTGGCCAATTTTCAAACGGGCCCAGCCACGTGCATAAATCCCAGGATGCATGTAAGTGCCGGGGCTGTAAAAGGGGGCGGGGCAGGGTAGGGCTAGAGGTGCTCGGTACAGCAGTCATTTGCCGCTGTGCTGGGGGATTGCGCTCCGGCAACTTGCAAAAGGTAAAATATAAAAAATTGGGGTAGCTAGGATAGGGGGAGGTGGAGAGCAGGATAGGGGAAGGGAGGTTAGGGTAGGGGTTGGGAACTGGGGAAGGCCCCGATGCGTCGCCACTCGTATTTGCAAAATTATACCCCCCCTTGCGAGCACTACCTGACGCGTGCGTTCAACGTGGCGTGCTACGCCAGCACGCGCATGTTATAAAATCGCGCATCCATGTGTGTGCGTATTTTTGGAAAATCTACCCCAATATATTTTAACTACAAAAACTAACCAAGTAAGGAGAATCTAAACACACTCCAACAACTACTAACTATATTTGTCTCAAGAAGAAGCAAAAAAATTCATAATGATCAGCCATCATTTAGAAGCTCACAGCTAAGAAACACCTATTACCATTTGAGTCATGATCCAGCTCTTTGTTGAATGTAAACCGCTTAGATCCACCACAAATCATATAGGCGGTATATAAGAATTTTAAATAAATAAATAGTTGTTACCAACCCCTGAGGAGGAGGACACTCAGAACACACTGGGGGCGGGGTCAGAGGCTCCAGGCACAGCGGCCGTTTGCCGCTGTGCTTGGGATCGTGTGCTGGTAATCGGCCGGCACGCACAACCTGTGCCTGCCCAGGTGCAAAAGGTAAATTAAAGATTTTGTGGGAGGTTAGAGTAGGGCTAGGAGGAGGAAAGGTTAGGGGAAGGGGTGGGAAGATCAGGTTAGGGGGAAGGGAACGGGGGAAGGTAGTACGGCTCGGTGCACACAAGGTGCATAATTGTGCATTCCCTTGCGCGATTGTTATAAAATCAGGCGTACATGTGCGCGCGCCGGGTAGTGCGTGCACATTTAGGCCACACGCACTTCTTTTAAAATCTACCCGATAGAGTAGGGATGTGCATTTGTCCTGGATCGGGGAGCCCGAAATCTGAAGGAATTTTTTCCAAAATTTCGGGAAAAATTTGTTTCGGGTTTAATGCGCAAAAAACTGAAATTCGGGTCTCCCCAAATTTTAAAGGCCCAAACTGCGGGAAATACGAGATTTCCTTTGGCGGGCCGAAAATGAAGCCTGAACTGATAGGTTTGGGCTTCGCACATCCCTAATATAGAGTGTCAAATTCTCTCTCTTTCTCTCTCTCTCATTGTAACTTGTGCATGTTAAAATATGCACACAAAAGCTGCACACATACACGTGGTAGGAATATTTTAAATGATATGCATGTACTTGCACGCACGATATAAAATTAAGCGTATCTTTGCTTGTGTGCCCAATATGCCGTTAATGGGTGCATGCACACTCCTTTTAAAATTTACTTGTGTTTTGTTCCATTTGCAGGGGCCATCCTAAATACTTATCTGATCTGTTAGTCCCTTAATCTCTGGTGAGAACACTTCAATCATCCCAGCAGGAATTGCTATAGATCCCTCCCTCAGTTGTGATAAAATCAGAGGGGAAGCATCTTTCAGTTAATAAGCTCTTGTTTTGTGGAATGCTTTAGCTTTGGACATTCGCTCTGAGCTGAATTTTGTTACATTCACAAAAGCTGTAAAGGCATGACTAGCCAGATGGTTTGTACTGTTATGCCAGGGGTAGGCAAACTTTTTTTTTCTAAACAGTGGTACTTTACTGGCACTTGTCTGCAAATTAAATGTAATAAATAAAAATAAATAAAAATAAAAATAAATAAAAATAAACATGAAAACATTGCTCTTCTTTTCCTTTATAGGATACAATTATATTTGTGTCCATAATTTCAGACTGTTTTTAAACTGATATAATATATTTAACATTCATAGCTTTGAAATAGAAACAATGGAACTGATTACAAATAGGATTTTCCCCCCAATCTGTGCTTCAGTATAAACCTTAATAAGGTTTAAATATTTGATTAACTCAAAACATAACCTCTGAGCAGTTCGAATAAATAAAAATCTTCAAACTGAAGTATAACAATTGCTTAAGGATTGAATGGTTTCTCATTCAAAGCATCCCCACTTAACTAACCCTGTATAAGTTTGCATTGAGGTTAGCCAGTAAATTAACTTAGAATGCAATAATATCATTTAACAAGTTACATTTTTTAATAAATCACGTTGAGTGCCTGATTATATATGTAGCTATAAATAGAGCTGCACAAGTAGAACAAACTTCACAATAAACTGCATAAACAGCGACTCATAATCCTTGTGCATGCAAACAGCTGCAAATGTATTCTTCCTCAGGCTGGCTAGCAAAGAGCAATTCTTTATTTTGCCAACAGATATCTTTCTCTCCCAGTAGTACATTGTAACTAACTATACATATACACATATTCCATCATTTTTGGAAAGCCTTGACTCCCATTTATTTTATGTGTTTGCAAGGTGTCCCGGTGAAGGATGCCCTAGAAACACAGAAAATAAATGATGATAGAGGTATAGATATCTGTTGTATTCTCTTATTATAGCACATTATTTCAGTGTACATATCCATTTTACAATTCTTTAAAGAAATGATACATATATTAGAATCTCACATCTTTTCAATTTATACCCACATTTGAAAGGATCTCTCTCAAGTGCATATTTACTAAATGACGCTCCCATATTAACATGAATTAAGGGGATCATTTTGCAACATTGTGCATCAATTAGCCAGCAAATATACACAAAAGTTACACCAATTTTCTAAGCAGAATTATACACATTAGTCCGCTTTGAGAATTATCCCACCAAACCTACCTGCATAAGCTACACCTGCATAAGTGTCTGCACAAATTTCCTATCAAACGTTTTGCACAAGCTTTTTAAACTCTAAAAGTATGTACATTTAGGGATAATTTTCAAAATGATTTAGATGCAATAAAATGGGTTTTACATATGTAAATGCCCTGTACACGTATAAGTGGACTTTTGAAAATTGCCACAGTATTTGCCATTGAATTGTCAATAAGTTTTATGCGTGTTTAAGGGCACTTTTGTAATCTCTGCAATAGTATGTTACATTTATACACGTAACTCCTTTGAAACTTAACCTGTACGTGTAAGCCCATCCCCAACACTGCCCCCAGGAACACCTCTGCTCTGTCCAGGTTAACTTACACATGAATAGGACATACACACATAAGTTTATTTGTATATTGGGTGGGCAATTCTGTTCATAAATGTACTAAGGCACAATCCTGCAAAAACAATTGACCTGGCTGCAGGAAAAAATGTTAATGAATGGCATCAGATGCAAATTCATGCAAAGCAACTCATTAACGTGAAACTGGTTTAATATATGCACCCCAGTCCGGAAGAGGCACATTAAATGTGACAGTTGTCTGATACCTTTTTAGGAGGTTGAGCAGCAGTCTCTCTGTAGGTAGGGTTCACAGCAAGTAAATTGGTCAAGCAGATGATGTAGTGGACTGGCTCAGAGGCAAAGGTAATATTTCCATATTGACTATAACATATTGACCATATTGACATATTCCATATTGACTATAACAACACTTCCTTTCCCTCTGTAATTCCCTCTGACTGCTTCTTCTTCTCTTCAGGATTGGTATCAGCTTCTGTTGAACCCACACGTATGATAATAGAAGAGTCTCACACCTATGGCATCTTCAACAAACAGTTTTATTTCTGAGGCTCCAGCAGTGAAGGGTGTACAAAAATATTAAAAGGCACTAATTTGTTCAGGATTCACAGGCTCTCACAGCATGTTTGCAATGGCATCAGCAACAGCAAAACATCATCTTGAAGGATAATATTTGGTGGCGCTCATGAAGTTTGGTGAAAGAGGTCTTTAATTTTGATAACTGACACTGATGGAAAGATTTGATGATACCTATAGAGGGGCAAGATCCGGTGGTTTAATAATGACTGTTTCCCTGAAGCAGGAAGTTGGAACTTCCGAAATGTGGACCACGTTGAATCAGGGTCTTTTCAATCTACATGGGAGATTGGTATAATGGATTATGATGACTTTTTCCATATTGTTGGATTTCTTTCCTTATGAGTGTTTAAGATAAGTACTGAGTTTCCCTAAGATAAAAGTAAAACATTTTGGATGGCAATTAAAAAAAAATGATATAAAAAATAATTGGATGGTAATGTTTGGCAAGACATATGATTATACATTCCAGGCAGCAACAAGTTTTGCAGTTAAGCTTGCTAACAAAGGCCTGGATTTTCCTATGGCACAGAGCTCTTTGAATCGCGCAGTAACAGGGGGCGGGGGCAAAGCGGGGGGTGGACCTGCGAAAGCCGGCAGCGATCGCACCACCGTGGTGTTATCACTGCTGGCTTTCGCACCCAATAGCGCCATCTTAAAAGGTGGTGCTATTGGGCGCGCGACTGGCAGCGATAAGGGTTCTTACCTTTTCACAGCCAGCGATGTTTCCACTGCATCCACCCTGTCCGCCACGACTCCACCCCGATTTAGCTATCGCACGTGAAAAGGGACTTTTCACTTGTGATAGGATTTCACTTGTGATAGGATTAGAAGGATGCCTTCCCAGACATCTAATGCTACCTATTCAAGTCTTTTAACCCAAATCATGGGTTATCTCACTGTTTTTCCTATTACGATTTTTCTCAACTGTACCTTAATTTTTGAGCTCTTTCATCTTTTGTATTTATACTGTACTCACACTCCATTTACTCTAACTCTTTTATATTTATTTTCTATATAATATTTATTACTATATTACTATGTTTAATTGGTTATCTATTCTATTTGTTCCATCATTATTGTTAGTTCTATTGTTCAACTGTTCTATGTAAAGCCCACTACTCTTTTTGGGCATTTAAAAGTTGTATGTAAACCGGATTGATTTGTAGTTCCTACAAGAACTTCGGTCTATAAAAATTAAAAATAAATAAATAAATAAAATAAATAAATAACCCCCAATGAATATTGCCTTTTAATATGATGGTCCTTGCCTATATATAAAATAAGGCATTGCTACATCAACTGTTAAATTCATAACTTTCTAAATTGGAAGGATTTTCTTTAGATTTATTATGTTGCATTAGTCAGGTAAGCCAAGGATGATGGGCTTCACTGTCTTTTGTAGTACAAAAAAGGCAAGGTGTTCCTGATGCAAAGCCCCAATTTGCATAGTAAGGGGAGCAGAGATCATGGCTAGATGACCAGGAAGTGTTTCTGTGTACATGGAGGAGATTTTAACTGAGGTTTCTAGGGTGATTACCAGCAAGTTGTACTGGTTTGTCAAGGCCTTCTTGATGAAGTCTCCTCCGGTCCCAGAGTCCAGAAAGGTTTCAATGTGGACTTGCATAGTGTTGGTAAAGAGGGTGACAAGAACCAGCAATTGTGGAGAGGGAGGGCCATGACCTAGGATAGCCTTTCCAACCAACCCTAGGCTTGGTAATTGCCTGCTTTTTCAGGGCATCGTGTTGTCTAAAGCCCAGAGCCCCCACAATAGAGACATAGGTTAAGATTGCATCTCCTTTGCTTCTCTTCAGGAGACAGCCTGGCTCTCCTAAGTTGCATGGGTTCCTCGAGTGGTGTAGACTCTATCAGCTCCTTGGATGGAGTTACTAGGGATGCTGGAATCTGGGGGCCAATTTTAGATGCTGTCAATTGGAGGCCTTTGGGTCCCCTATCGAACCTCATTGGAGGGAGCTACTTGCGAGATAAATCCAGAGATGTGGATGGGGACTGGTAGCAAGGCAGTGCCAGGAGCCAAGCCTGTAGAGCTTCCATCTGGCCAGCCATTCCCTGTAAAAGGCCCATGATTTGTTGAAGTTACTTCTGTTGTTGCTGGACTCTGAGGGCCAAACCTGCTATGGCCTGAGCTGTGGGGGGAGTCTGCCAAGTTTAGCAATTTGTAATGGTCAGTAAGCCCTTGGACTGAGGCATGATTACTCAACCTAGCAGGTGAACCCGGTAGTTACACACCATCAGTAGGCGGATACACTCGGGGATTGGGACTAGTCTTCACCCTTACTAATGCCTTTCTCTCCAGATTGAGCCCTTGGGTTTGTGAATCGGCAGGTCCCAAGTAGCAAGGAGGGTCTGAGGACAGGCTAATAGTCAGGGTTGGCAGCATGTGGTAGAATAGTATTCCAGGCAGTGGTCAGAGCAGATGGTGTTCAGGTGGAGTCAGATATCAAGCAGAAGTCAGGCATGGGATGTCAGACCCAGTATGGCATGTTCTTATGTTCTTAATACAGTTGTCAGAATTGCTGGCAACTTCTGGCAGCCCTGGTGAGGTTATTTTCTTCCCTATTTTGGGGCCCTCCAGGCTACCCTCTAATGGTGCATGCCTTCAGTAAACTCAGTTCACTTTCCGGGGGAAAGAGCAAGATGCAGGTGTTTGTGGGGCTGCTCCTTCAGCACATGCGCTGAAAAAAGTGCGAAAAGCGGAATATAGATCTAAATAAAGAAAAAAATGAATACAAAGGCAGGAAATTGCTCCCATCTGAGTCTCACATCCTAGCTGGGTCTCTCTCTCTTTCTCTCTCCTTAATGTGCCCCGGAGGTTCAAACTCAAAAATGGGGGCTTTTCTCCCTGTAGCTGGGGCAGAGACTCTACAGCTCCCGGGGAATCAGCTGATTCCTGTCTTCTGTGCATCTTTCCCCCAACTCCCTTCACACTTCATCTCTTTAAGCTGTTCTTTGGTGCTAGCTCTGAAGGCAGCAGCTCAAAGATATAAAACAACTGTTTTTTTCCCTTTAAAACTCCTTGATCCTTTTTTTCCCTGGTGCCGAGGCAGTTAGCAGCAGAACACCCAGGCTCAGTAAAAAGAAAAAAAAAAGTCTGAAATCACCACTTGAAAAGGGGAAAAAAAAATCCCTTCCTGTTTGGCTTCCTGTCCCAGTTTCTGGTATAGCATAAGTTCAGGGGGGCAGGGAGGCACGTTTTGAGAACTGGGTCACACTTGATATCAGATAAATACCTGTGCTGTACAATATACATAGGGGCAAATATTTAAACTTACGCGAGGGCGCAGATTTGTTCACGCAACCCGGCGCGAACAAATCTATGCCCGATTTTATAACATGCGATCGCTACCGCAGGCATGTTATAAAATCCAGGCTCGATGCACGCAAGGGGGTGCACACATGTGCACCTTGCGCACGCCGAGCGCGAGGGGAGCCCCGATGGCTTTCCCTGTTCCTTTCAAGGCCGCGGCTCGACCTTCCGCTCCTCTCTGTGAGTCGGGGAACCTCATGGAGGCGTCCGTCTCAGCCTCTCGAAAAGAGAGGCGGCCTACTTCTGCCGCCAGTGGAGGGGTCCGGGATCGTTGGAGCGCCCGGGCTCAAAGATATTTCGTGGGCAAGGGGGCTCGGCAGCTGCTCCCTGCTGTCCCCAGCTGCCCCTCCGAGCGTTGTCGGCATTCTGGCGAAAGCGGCCTCTATCCCAGGCTGTCGTGGATCCATTCCCGGTGTCATGGGGAGTTCCCTCACACGAGCCTTTCTTTTCGTGTGGGGCATTAGTTCAGGTCGGCCCCTGTGACATAGGGAGGGCAAAGGTAGCGCCGGCACCATTTTGAATACTGGCAATAAGGCCCGAGTGCAGGAGGTCGCTCCCGGACCCCTGCTGGACTTTTGGCAAGTCTTATGAGGGTCAGGAGGCCCCCCCAAGCTGGCCAAAAGTCCCTGGGGGTCCAGCGGGGGTCCGGGAGAGATCTCCTGCACTCAGGCAGTATTGCCAATATTCAAAATGGCGCCGGCGCTACCTTTGCCCTGTCACAGGGTAAGGGCAAAGGGCTATCGGCGCCATTTTTATTAACGCAGCCAATGGCCCGAGAGCGGGAGATCGCGCCCCCGCTGGACCACCAGGTAATTTTAAAAGGTTTTTTGGGGGGGGGGGGTCAAGGGGGTCATTTTAAAGGGTCGGGTGGGTTTTTTTTTTTTATCAGGCCATCGGCGCCATTTATATTAGTGGCAGCCAAAATGGTGCCGATTGCCCTAGAGCGGGAGATCGCGCCGGGACCCCCCCACTGGACCACCAGGTAATTTAAAACATTTTGTGGGGGTTCGGGAGGGTGGGGGATTTGTTTTAAAGGGTCGGGGTGGGTTTAGGGGTTGTTTTGGTGTGCCGGTTTTCCCGCCCTCCCCCTCCCCCGATTTACGATTTTTCACGATAAATCGGGGGAATTTCTATTGTATCGCGGCTCTAACGATTTTTGATGATTTAAAAAATATCTGACGATTTTTTTAAATCGTCAAAAAACGATTCACATCCCTACTATGATCACCTTCTGCATACAACGCAAAACTGGAGACTAGAAACAAAAATATAGTTCCTCTTACACTAAGCAAAGTTCAAAGAGAAAAGAAATGCATATTCTCAAAACTGACATAGTATGGCCCTTGTACCCAGTCACTCCCTCCATGCCCCCATCATCCTCCTCACGTCTCCCAACTACTGAATCATCCCTTCACATGCTCATATCCCTGTTCAACATTCCCGACATCCCCCACCCCACCTCCTGTTCCCTGTGCTCCCTCTCTCCCCTGTTCAACTCTTTCTACCCTTCCTTCTCCCATACCCTACCCAGAATGCTTCTGCCCAACTCTTTCCTACCCTTCCTGCTTAGCATCCCCCACTCCCTGCTCCCCCAACCTAGCAACCCCACACCTCCATCTCTCCACTTCCATCTCTCTTCCCTACCCAGCAGCTCCCAACTCCTCTCTCCGCCACTTCTCCCTACCCAGCAACGCCAACCTCCTTTTCCCTACCCCTTTCTCCTGATATTCCCACGCCTTCCTACCCAGTACATTTCCCCCTCCTCCTGGCCCCCACCCAATAGGAAATACTTCAGTCCAATCCAGAGTCTCCCTCCCTCTTTATTAACAGCAGATGAGGAGGCAGCAGCAGCGGATCTAGAGAGCACACACCTTTCTCCCTTATGTTCCTGCTTTCACATCCAGGCCTCATCAGCCTCAATGCCAGGCAGAGGAAGATAAAGTTGGTCTCTTGCCAGGCCCATATGAACAGGAGTTGGTGATATCGCACTCTGATCTGGGTGAAGGAGGAGGGAACAACCTCCCACTGGCCAGGAAGAGAAGGAAGCAAGAGCAGCTTCCTGTCATACCCAATGACAGGTCAGCCAACTCCTGCCCAGACTGATGAGGAAAGATCAGTCTTCTGCTGGCTCTGCAACCCACCTCCCGGGACATTCCGGCACACTAGTGTGTTCCGACACACCTGTTGCGAACCACTGGTCTAGCATATCCAAAACACTCGTCCAACTGTGTGTAAACCCATACGCTAGGCTGGGTGCACTTTATTGCATCAGCCTCTTAGTTTGCCAAAATGTAGGGTAATGCTTCTATGGACCACACAAACTCTGGTGGCACTCAATTGTCTTTATTAATAAGTTCACACAGCATAACAAATAAACAGAGAGCAACAGCAAGTGTACTTGTTAGCTAGCTAGCTAGTTCCTAACTTTTTTCCCCATCTATCTATACTTCCTATACCTTAATGTTCATGAATCTACATCTCTTTACCTATTGGTCCTTAGAGTCTGTTGCTGAGGGAAGATTAGAGTTTGCCAGGTTCATTTTTCAACAAAAATTAATCTGATATTAAGCTGTAATTCCAACTTTCATTAAACACAGGGGAACCAACCATTTCCTGGACTGTATTAGTAACCAAACTCTTTGGGAGTTTTCTGACGTTTAAAAGCCCAGTACATCTAGGCAGCTTCCGAGTACAGCGGCTAGTCTCAGCTAACAGCTTTGTGTTGCTGATTAAAGGCAAACTGATCACAGGGAATATTTATCACTGCTCCTCACAGACTGCTGGTGGAACGACCTCCCTCGTAACAGTACAAGGAACATGTCACAGGTGTTCTTTTCAAGCCTAAAGAAAATTGGTTGATTCTTTCACTTCAGATTAGTTTATTCTACTTAGAAACATAAAACTTTTAAGAACGCACTAAAACAAACTCTACAAACTAACATGATGTGAGATATATACATTTAAAAATAGAGATCTATTTAGCTTATATAAATAGCCAAAGAGTGACAATTGTTGACCTGCAATTGTTCTTAACAGCAGAATTTCTTGTTGAGTTGGTAGCTCCCCTTGCAAAAAAAAAAAAAAATCTGTAGGCCTATTGAAATCCTGCCTACACTTTAAGGACTAAATTATCTATAATAAAACTGTCAGAGGTGAGAGACTTAAAACACATTCATTTCACTTTTCATTCAATGGCAGTCAATTTTGAATAATTACATTCTAATGACTCACTGTACATGAATGGTGAAGCATGCATTAATATCTCAAGTGTTTTTTTGTTTAGAAACAGGTTTCTGAACTCATTGATAAAAGAAATATGATTCTCTGATTTTTTTAAATTATTTTTGAATAATTTTTGGATAGACCTGAGAATATTATTTTTGAACAGTAATAGATTCCGTATTAAAATCACAGTGTTTGAATGGTACAATAAAAGAGTATAAACATTCTCCATGATACATACATGCACTTTAATGAAGAAGTCACATGTGTTTTTGAAATCTATTTCTTCCTTAAAATGTAAACATTTCAACATTTTAAGAAAGTCTGTGCCCTGGACTCTGATATCTACACGGAGGACCTTGCAGAAGAGATGAAGACATAAATTATTAAAAATTAGGGATATGCTGTTGTTTTAAAATAATAGGAAAATAATATTTGTTTTATAATTTTGTCTAAAAAGGTACAAAAATAATGAAATATTGTTTTTGTTTGTCATTTTAGCATATGCTAATTTTTAGAACAAGCACTGTTGTTCACAATCATGTATATTTGTGAACATCACACACTGAAACATTCTAACACTCACTAATCACAAAAATATGCATGTTGTTAAAACATAGCACATACTAAAAATAAAACAAAACTCCCTAAAATAGATGAAAAAACCCCACAAAATAAATAGAAAATAAAAAATTGTCTAAGCACACCCTTATTAAAACTTTCTCAGCATCAGTTTTGGTTTTTGAGGCCTTACTGAAGCAACGTTATTAATTAGAACCATGCCATGATATTTCACAACAGAGACAATGGGCCGGATATTCAGAATTATGCAAGTGCGTAGATTTGTGCGCACAACCCGGCGTGCACAAATTTGCGCCCAATTTTATAACATCTGCGTGCAGCCGCATGCATGTTATAAAATCCAGGGTCGGCGTACGCAAGGGAGTGCACACTTGTGCACCTTGCATGCGCCGAGCCCTAGGGGAGCCCTGATGGCTTTCCCTGCTCCCTCCGAGGCCGAAATTGGAGCGGCCTCAGAGGGAACTTTCCGCTCCCACTCACCTTCCCCTCCCTTCCCCTTCCTTCCCCTATCTAACCCACCCCCCAGCCCTACCTAAATCCCCCCTACCTTTTTTGTCCTATTTACGCCTGCCTCTGGCATGCGTAACTTACGCGCGCCGGCCTGATTCCCCGCCTTGCCAGAGGCCTTGGTCCTGCTCCCAGACCTCCCCCGGATCAGCGCCCCGCCTACGCCCCACCCCTTCCCGCCCCTTTTTCAAAGCCCCGGGACATACGCATGTCCCGGGACTTGCGCGCGTCGCCAAGCCTAAGCAAAATAGGCTCGGCGTGCGCAGGAGGAGTTTTAAAGGGTTACGCGCATATGTTATACGCATAACCCTTTGAAAATCCTCCCTATTGGGGTAGATTTTCATACAGGGCGCCCTCGCGTACTTTTGTAGGCGCATCAGGCGCCTACAAAAGTACGCGGGATTTTAGTAGATATGCGCGGAGCCGCGCGTATCTGCTAAAATCTTGGATCGGCGCATGCAAGGCTACCGATTTCGTGTAGCCGGCGCGCGCTGAGCCGCGCAGCCTACCTCCATTCCCTTCGAGGCCGCTCCGAAATCGGAGTGGCCTCGGAGGGAATTCGCTAACGCCCTCCCCTCACCTTCCCCTCCCTTCCTCTACCTAACCCACCCCCCCGGCCCTGTCTAAACCCCCCCCTACCTTTGTTGGGGGATTTACTTCTCCCTCTGGGAGGGAAGGGGTGGGGCGTAGGCGGGGCGCTGATCCGGGGGAGGTCTGGGAACAGGACCCATCTTCTATGGATAGATAGAAGCAGAGACTTGAAGCTGCATGCTGTTGCACAAAGTTGTCTTATGCATCATCAATGGTTGTACACTGGATTGAAACTGTACTACTGAGCTTTAATTTCTACTGTGGAGTGTTTAAGCCCCTGAGGCAGCGGCTTTTGAGCCGCGAAACTCGGCCTGAGTCGGGCAACTTATGAATACGTCTCTGTTTTAATAAAATTTGGAAAAGATTAAAGGTATCTATTCTTGTGTTTTCCTTGACGGCTATCATAGATCGCCTACCTCTTTGCTTTCTTGGACCATAGTGCTGGAGATACAGGGAGCATATCTTTCCTCCATGAACCTCCTTGCTGAGCATGCCAGAGGAATTTGTGGTTGGCAGGTATTGCCTCAGATCTTGGGCCATCATTCCACCCCGTCAGAGGGAGGTGACATACCACAACAGAAAGCTCTTCCACTCCATCAACGTCCAAGTGGTATGTGATGCTGGAATGTGCATCCTGGACATGGTGGTCAGGTACCCGGGAGCCGCGCACAATTCCTTTATTCTTAGGCAGTCGGGGCTCTTTGTCAATTTTGAGGCTGACCTATATGGTGACGGTTGGCTTGTAGGAAAGACACACCTTTGTTTGTCAATTCCATGTCTGTCTATGAGTATCTGGCTAATGATACCCAAATGGGAGTGGCTGTCGGGGAGGACATGATCCTTGGCATATCAAGTGCATTGTGCAGTCACGTATGCAGGCCATTGGCCCAGGCCATGGCTTTTTGTCCCCCATGTTTCAAAGGCCGGAAAAACAAGTGAGGGCAAACAATGCACGGGACCTAATGGTTGCTGAGTGAGGAACAACTATACACTTTGCATGCCTACATAAGCAAAAAGGCCCCGTTCCTATCCTCCCCTTGGGGGCTCTTACAATGTCACTGGTGAATCTCAAGTTTGACCCGCCCACACTGTCGGCACAGTACCATCACATGTGGGCCATTACTGAGGCATCACAAAGATTGTGGCACATAGTTTCTATACAGCCTGACACACCGGTAGCATGACCAGTATCCTGTGCATGTTGGGGACCTGCATATTCCCTGTTTGTGGACTCTATGGTTTTCTATGGAGGACAGACTGCAGAGCTGCCTCAGACATTCACATGCACAGCATGAAGTTAGTTTTGCTGCTACCACAGGTGTGTCACTTCTTACATATCTCTTCAAGGTTGGCAGCCAGCTACACACCAGGAGTCTTTGCTGGGTTGGGAGGGCCTGTCATGCATTACTTTGAATAGCCACATCTGACTTAGTAGTCATGAACATATGAGCTCCTTTAGCCTACAGCTAGCCTGCACATATAGTGGCAAACAATGTGAAAGGCATTTAGGCCATGCTAATCACCCTTTAAGGCTCAGCAAAGGTACAGGCTACCTTATACCGTCTTACTGGATGCTGTGGTTTGCCACTCACATCTGCAAGTGACAATGCAATCAATCATGTGTTTCTTCTGTTGTTGCTGCAGGAGATTCAGGGTACGGTTGCAGGCCCTGGCTTCTCACCTCCATTGACATTCCCAACACTCTGGCAGAGATGAGGTACAATGAGGCCTTATGTGCTACCCACTGTGTCATAGAACACACCTTCGGTCTTCTGAAAAGTTGTTTTTGCTGTTTGGACAAGACAAGTGGACCTTTAATGTATGCCCCACTCAAACTTGCAAAGATTGTGTTGCTGTGCTGCGTATTCCATAATCTGGCTCAATGTCACGGAGTACCAATAGACCTATGTCCAGATCTCCCCCAGGATCCCCCGTGTCTACCTGCACAAGCCCAGGAGACCATGCTGAGTGGCAACCAGATTCGGCAAAACCTAATGTAAAGACACTTTGCCTGATACACCGCACCTACCATTTCCCCTTCCAGGGGAGGGCCGCCTGCAGCCTGTTAGCTGCTCCTCTCCTTGCTAACCCTTTCCTTTCTCTCACTGGTTGACTGTGTAGCTCACAGTGTTGCATAAACCATGTGTGGGTACTCTGGATTCATATTCACAAAGCACCAGTACACTGTCCTTGAAATACAGTTGTGGAAGTAAACATTACATGAAAGACATGTCGCTGCCACCATGTGTTCTGCCTGATAGTGCTCACATGTGGATGACATGTTGCCATAGGTGTGATGGCACTCCATATGTTCTTAGACCCTAGCGAGCTACATCTATAGAAATGCTGTAAATCTCAAATACCAGTGAAGGTGAAATGCCCATGTAAAAGTAAGAGGTAGGCAGTTAAATGTTTGAGTGACAGATTTCCAATATTACACCCCGTTCCAAAGTGCTTAAAGGTGCGCAGGTGAAGTTATACCCCTCTAGTGGATGTCCTTACAGTAAATGGGCATGTCCACACCAACATGACACCAGTGCCTCACCAGTTAAGGAGCCATTGTACTGTATGAATTTGAACTGCCTAGCTATTTCCAAGATATATACATTTAATTGTCATCTTACTGGCATGCATGCATATATTGAGACTCTTGGTTTTCCTAAAAAAACATATTGGAAAATGTGTTGGAATGGCAGCATGTACATGCTTCAAATGTAGGACATGATTTACATGTCCATAAAATTGGAGCTAGGTGACAACAGTACTGCACACATCACAGTGCTGTAGGAGGATACTTTCCATTACAGCCTTGGTGAAAGCAACTGTGCTACCTGCTGCATTTTTCAGTATGTGCACAGCTCTTTCTAAGGTAGCATTTCTCTTTGTGGTTGCATGCACCCCCACACCCATGCATCTCTACTATACCTAGCTAGGCAATTTAGAAATATTAATGTGCAAAAGGTGAGTGTTTTGCCAGTCATAATGTCATGTAGGTTGCCTTGGCTTCTCGGGGAGCCAACAGGAGCATGCACGTCCAGCTCAGTGAAGGCACAATTGGGAATCAGATAATGTTGTGTTTTTACTTGTATTTTCCTATGACCTCTGAAATGTGACCATGACAGTATAGTTTATAGGCAATCTTAGAGCAGCCACATCAATCTATCAAATGCTCACATCATACAGGTCAATGGATCACGTGTGTGTGTGTGAACCTCCTGCCTTAAACTGTGCCGTCACACATAGCCTCAATCTAATCTGCAGAAATCAGGTTGATGTAAGGTCATTAGGCGTCACTGAAAGTCATGTGATGTAGCTGTTTGCACATATGTATGTACCCTGACCCATATGCTCATTCTTAACCTTTAATCTATACCTACTACCTGTTACACTACAGCTATGATCAATGGGCAACATTAAAGTACATAGGCTGAGAATTCGTCTGTCCAAAAAAACTTGGCAGATAGTTGCGCTACCAACATCACTGCACACATTTCCATGCTTTCAGGGTTGCATGCCATTGGTGATGCACATGTGTGTGACAATGTCTGTGGGCTGCTGAACAGCTGCTATGCTCTAGGCTCAGCAGTAAGTGGTGTAACAGACTTCTACTGTTAGTTGTGAGCAGGCCAGGTCTGGTCCTACACAGTCCATGTAGTCCTCTGTGTATTGTATTCTGGGCTGACCAAGTCTGTTCAGCTGAACTGGTTATGAGCCTACAAGCACTGAATGTATAGGCCTACTCCTTCCACAGAAGTTATGTGTTTGCCATGATAGGTGATGGCCTTTATGTGTTACTATCTTGAGAGACACGCATTTTGTGCCACCTAAGCCCTTCAGGGGCCCATGTAAGAACCTCACACTAAGTAGGGGTGATATATGCCTCAGACAGAAGTGTTTCCTGTGTGCTGTTATAGATAATGAATGTATGTATGTATGTATTTATTTATTTAACAGGTTTTCTAGACCGTCGTTTAGTAAAACCATCACAACGATTTACATGATTAAGAAAATAAATTCATCAATACAATATAAAATAAAAATACAGAAGAATAAAGTAAAAACAAAATTTTTTACAAAGCGTTGTGCTGCGATGGAAGGGCACGCTAGAGGGTGCTCCCTAGCGCGGGACAAGGAGTGTGTGCCCTTGCGGTGAGACAAGTCCAAGTCTGGGAATCTGGAGGCCCTGACCCTCCACCGGACCTGCACGCCTCCATGAGGCCACCAATGCAATGGTGGTCTCTGAGTGGTCCTCCGATCACTCCAAGCACTTTCGGACCTCTCACTGGGTAATGGCAAAGGCGGCAGGTCGGATAGAGGTTGAGGTGGATGAAGGCCGAAGGCACTGGAGTTTGGATCATAGAGCCCCACAAGACCAAGATGTAGAACTTGGAGTAGATGAAGACATAGAACTTAGAAGACAAGACGAGGCCTTGGAATCCGGAACCAGGCGAGATGAGGCCTTGGAATCTTGGAGCAGGTGAAGAGGCCTTGGAATCTGGAACTCAGAAGCAAGGAAGAATCCAGGCAGTGCTCAATGACAGTCCTGCCGGAAGAAGACTCCAGCCACCACGGAAATGGACACCGAATGGGACGGCTTTACTCCAGGGGCTGGTCAGCCGGAGCCAAGGTCCGGGGCGAGCGAGCTGAGGCGTTGAAAGGACGGAAGGCACCTCGAGAACAGGAGAAGAGGATAGCCTCAAGCTGGTTCTTGGAACCCCCAAGCCTGGAACATGGAACTCCAAGCCTGGAACATGGAACTCAGGACTGGAACGGAACCTCAGGACTGGAACAGAACATCAGGAACAGAGACCAGGAACATATGAGATGGGATCCCATGAAGAAGAGCAGAGATGCCGGGCAGGAGCTGTAGACGAGGAGGACTAGCCCCCTGCTAAGGTGAGGATGGACTGACCGAGGAGCCCTTTTGTAGGGTTAACCAAGGAGACACCCAGGGAGGAGCTTGCAGGTGGGACCAGAGGGACCACTCCCTACTGGCCCTTTAACTCCGGAGAGAAGATGCGGGTCCGCCCCTAGGAAGCAGGAACAGGAAACAGGACCCTGGATAGCAGTGTCCTGCCACTGTGGAGAGCAGGAGGATGAGAACGGGCCACAGGCAGGCCCCGACGTGGAGTAGCGGCGTCCTGCCGCTCGAAGGTGAGCAGAGAGCGGCTCCTGCCACGGAGGTGAGGCCAGGGACTGCGGCCTCCGGTCTGCGAGCGGAGCTGAAGTCAGTGGCGACTCCAGCCATGCTGAGGAGTGTCGGCAGCCTCCTGCTTCGAAGGTGGGAGCGGCGGTGCAGCCTCTGGGCCGTGGAACGTAGCAGCATCGGGAGTCAGGCCGGCACTGGGAAAAGTTAAGAGGCCTCCCATGGCTCCGGCCGTGGGAGGAATCGCAACACAAAGTTACCTAAAAATAATTAGTTAACCGGAATAGAATAAATAAAGGTAAAACAAGATAAAAGAATAAGATTAGAAACATGACTCAGCCAGATCCACTATAAGCTCTGTTAAATAATCAGGTTTTCAGATTTCATTTGAAAACCTTAAAATCGGATTGCATTCTTATTTCAGGGGTAGTTCATTCCACAGTTTTGGGCCTGCCAGTGAAATGGCTCTCTCACACACTTGGGTTAATCTCGCCGAGCTAATGGATGGAACAGTCAGAAGGCCCTTATTTACCGATCTGAGGTTTCTCTGTGGAGTATGTAATCTTATAGTAGCTTTCAACCAATCATTTTGGTCTCCGTATATTACTTTATGTAGAATACATAATACTTTAAAATGAATTCCTGAATCAATCGGAAGCCAATGGAGGGCAGTTAAGCAAGGTGTTATATGTTAATGTTGGAATAGGAAGGACTCACACAGACTCATTAGCAGTTACTGCAATCTGCCAAACACCTCTATGTTGTTTTATGACAATCATTGCAGGAACATAGGCCTTGCACATGTGTAGGTACAGGAACTGGAGCATATAGTCCCTACTGCTAAGATAAGTGAGTGTGTGACTCAGTGTCTGAGGTGCTGTGTGTAGCTTGTTCCATCAGTGTGTGTGGGTGCTGTTGCATTCGGAGGTTGCTCCTTTGGCCCTGCAATCCAGTACTCCTTAGCTGGCAGTGTCTGAGCCTAAATTGAGCACAGACAGCTTTTGCACTGCATTGATTGTTTGCCCTTTGGAGAAGGTGTGCCTCTGACAGGGCAGCATATGAAGAGTCGTAGGAATGTTCTGACCCCTTGTACTGCTCATTTTACCCAAGTACACTCACAGTGCATATATAGTGTTCACAGAGGGGCAGAGGTGTGCAGTTGCGCATGGTGACACATCCTGTATGCTGAACAACATGAATGTTATACTTAGCATTTGGCTGTTGTTCTGACCGTGGCCTCCCATCCACACTGATGTTTTACCACTAAGTAATTAGAGTATACCAAATAGTGCAGTTATTATGGGATGTGCTGCCTACCCACACCTAGGCCTGACCCAGAGGCTTGGACATGTATGGAGGAAGGTAGTGCTGGCTAAGAAACTGCCCAGTGAATGTGGGAATGCTGTGATGCATGGAACAGGCAGTGTGAAGGACTAGGTAACACTATGCCTATAGTGCCCACTCAGATAAGTGCTTAGCATCATGCTGCTTTACACACTGCAAGTACTGCGAAACCTGGTGCATGGGTTTGTGTGTGTGGGTGTGTGTGTGTGCGTGTGTGTGTGTGTGGGGGGGGGGGGGTTGTTGTTGCTTTGCTTGCCATGTGCCATAGGCATTGCGGAACTCCTATTACATAGTCCCTTTTGGCTCTCATGGTTCTCCTTTGGCACCTCTCTGTTGCTCATATCATGTACAGTTCACATAGAGGTTGCCATACCAGCAACTCAATCTGTGCTGTGTAGAGGAATAGTAGGCCTACCGTCTTTTGCCCATATGAAGGACAATACCTTTTCGGTGTAAACCTAGATATGGTGCGCCTATATCTGCCTACAAAGGGAGGGGCCACCATTTCCCAAACAGTGTATGAACTTTACTTCTACAGTAACCAAACGTTAACTTCCACAACACTGTGTACTTGGTGACTCTTGGAACATAGTGCCAACTGCTGTGTGACAAGTAGGGAGGAGGAGTAAGTGAGTAGTGTATGGTACACAATCTGCACAGGTGCTGAGCAGAGGATGTAGAGGGGTGCTCCTGGTGCTGTGGACCAGGCAGATTTCCACAGACTGACATTCCTGTAGTGGCCTGCCATTGGGATCTGGATGCTACCTGTAAGTTCATCCTTACCTTACACATATTATACAGACCCCCCCAAGCCATGCCAGTACAGGGGTGGGAGCCAGAGTGTGGAAGTAAGCCTGATCCCCAGCACCTGCATTACCCGTCAAGGCCCTCTGGTGGTTGCCTGAGGACATTGTACAGCAGATGGTATTCCCTCACGCCTCATACTTACGCGTGAACCAGCAGCTGACAGCGTGTAGCAACACTCTGCAAGTACACATCATATTAGGTTTACTGTGTAAGCTACAAATATATCTGGTCGCATACCCTTGCACTCCTGACAGAAAAAGGGAGCAGAAAATAAACTGTTGTGTCAGTTTATTTTCTGTACATGCACACTATATAATGTGTTGCCCCTTAAGGTACTGAGCAGGTCACATACAGGCACATGTAAGCAGGCGATACCAAACAGTATGGTGTGTGAAGAAGGCAGCAAGAACCAATAGTGAAGGTCTTCAGTAAGACGTTTCTTCTTTACCTCTGGCTCTCTTCCTTACCAGCAGACACACAGCTTTCGTTGTTATGCCATAGCCCATATGGTCTTGCATGCATGCTCGATAATTGCACTATTGTAATGAGGCAGGCCATTCTAGCAAGCAAGGTCATGTGGAAAGCAAACGTTTAACCTTTGCTACCATAAACACTAAAAGCACACAATTAAAGGACACAAGCAGAAAGTTGCTTTTTCAAAACAGTGAGTACTTTATTGACAAGCACATGTAGTACACTGTTTGAAATAAAGTCAATGTCGTAGGTAATCACATTCTGCAAGGACAAGATAGCAAATAGCAACAAACATTGTACATTTCATGAACAGCAGTTTCAGTATACACTTGTACATGAATTGATTGAAATGCCATAATTACATTTACAGCCATTGCATCTTATCCTTTAGGCACAATCATGATTACAACAAAGAACATAGAAAGAGGAAGTGGCACCCCAAAAACCATAGTACTGCTGTAAAGTTACAGCTGCTTGTAGCACTACTATGTTTTGTCAAGTGAAAGGCCCCAGACAGTGCATGTTGAAAGTGTGCACTCAAAGGGGACAGCCTAAGGGCCACGGCAGCAAAGTTCAAGTAAAGGCAGCAGGACCAGGACTGGAGAGCGCAGCATGGAGACAGGAGCCTCAGGTGAAGAGCCAGCACATGGAGGAAGCAGCATCAGTAGGAGTGAAGAGGAGAGGAGACACCAGCATCCAGATGAGGAGGTGAGACATAATGAGAAGAGGCAGCAGCTGCACCATCACTGGATGATACTTTAAGGAAGATGGAATATGAGCAGAGCATGGAGGAAGGCTGTATATTTAGTCTACAGGACCCAAAAAAGCACAGTTAAAACTCCCTTCTGATGCCAGCACAGGAACTCTGTAGGGAGGATGGGTCCAGCAGGCTTAAGAACATAAGAAAATGCCATACTGGGTCAGACCAAGGGTCCATCAAGCCCAGCATCCTGTTTCCAACAGTGGCCAATCCAGGCCATAAGAACCTGGCAAGTACCCAAAAACTAAGCCTATTCCATGTTACCATTGCTAGTAATAGCAGTGGTTATTATCCAAGTCAAGTTAATTAATAGCAGGTAATGGACTTCTCCAAGAACTCATCCAATCCTTTTTTAAACACAGCTACACTAATTGCACTAACCACATCTTCTAGCAACAAATTCCAGAGTTTAATTGTGCGTTGAGTGAAAAAGAACTCTCTCAGATTAGTTTTAAATGTGCCCCATGCTAACTTCATGGAGTGTCCCCTAGTCTTTCTATTATCCGAAAGAGTAAAAAACCGATTTACATCTACCAGTTCTAGACCTCTCATGATTTTAAACACCTCTATCATATCCCCCCTCAGCCATCTCTTCTCCAAGCTGAAAAGTCCTAACCTCTTTAGTCTTTCCTCATAGGGGAGCTGTTCCATTCCCCTTATCATTTTGGTAGCCCTTCTCTGTACCTTCTCCATTGCAATTATATCCTTTTTGAGATTTGGCGACCAGAATTGTACACAGTATTCAAGGTGCGGTCTCACCATGGAGCGATATAGAGTATTATGACATTTTCCGTTTTATTCACCATTCCCTTCCTAATAATTCCCAAAATTCTGTTTGCTTTTTTGACTGCTGTAGCACACTGAACCGATGATTTCAATGTGTTATCCACTATGACACCTAGATCTAATATGGAACATAACATTGTGTAACTATTGCATGGGTTATTTTTCCCTTTATGCATCACCTTGCACTTGTCCACATTAAATTTCATCTGCCATTTGAATGCCCAATTTTCCAGCCTCACAAGGTCTTCCTGCAATTTATCACAATCCGCTTGTGATTTAACTACTCTGAACAATTTTGTATCATCTGCAAATCTGATTACCTCACTTGTCGTATTTCTTTCCAGATCATTTATAAATATATTGAAAAGTAAGGGCTTCTTCCATTTAGCCGGCACAGGAACTCTGTAGTGAGGATGGGCCCAGCAGGCTTCTTCCATCTAGACAGCACAGGAACTCTGTGCAGAGTCCAGGCCCAGCTTTTCTATAAGTGTGGTAGTTTGACCTTAGAGGCCAGGTGGTTATGTTCCTCATGGCCCCTTGCCACTTTGTGGCCTGCCAGTTGGGGAGGGGGCATAGTTTTGGGGGGGGGGGGGCCTATCCCTTGGCTGTCTATCATCACGGGACTGCTGTGCAGTGTCGAGTCCAGTGATGCTGGTGACGATTGAGATTCTGGCTCGGGTATCCTTTGTACGATCTGCGTGAGCACATTGGTAAGTGTGTTAATTGCTCCCATCGGCCTTGTGACATTGCGGGTTTGGGCTGCCGTTTACTGTTGCAGGATCCTGTTTTGTCTGTTTACAGCCCTCCTTAGCCCCACTAGTTCTGTCCATATGTGTCTCTGGTGTTCAGCATGTCTCCTTTGCAGCTGCTCTTGCATGGACTCTTCAGGTGAGCGTGATGCTGATGGTGCTGGTGGTGCTAGTGTTGTTGGTGGTGCTGGGCTTTGTGGATGTAAAATTGGCATTACCAGGCTTGTGGCCTCCTCCTGGTGGACTAGTGGTGGTTCCGGATGGCGCTGGGGTGTGCTGGCTCAACCTTCAGCTGATGCTGGAGGCACCCACTCCAGGCTATGCTTCTCCATTAACTGGGAGAGGTTGAGGGAGACATTTAGTTGGCTGAGGCAAACCCAGGGGGTTCCAGAACCACAAATGGGTCTGCAGGCTGTGGCTTCTGCTTTACCCTCTCCTCCTCCTCAGTGCTGACCTGCGTCTGGGCATCCATGAGGAAAGGTTTTTCGAAGACTGATGGTGGCTGGCTGGTCCATGGCCCTTGCTGGCTGGTCCCTGGGGCATCCTCGCTGGGACCGGTAGCTTATTGGTGAGAGCTGTGGAAACAAAACATAGCACATAGGTACTAGGGATGTGAATCGTTTTTTGACGATTTAAAATATCGTCCGATATATTTTAAATCGTCAAAAATGGTTAGGGCCACGATACAATACCAATTCCCCCGATTTATCGTCAAAAAATCGTAAATCGGGGGAAGGGGGAGGGCAGGAAAACCGGCACACTAAAACCCCCTAAAACCCACTCCCGACCCTTTAAATTAAATCCCCCACCCTCCCGAACCCCCCCAAATGCCTTAAATTACCTGGGGGTCCAGCGGCGGTCCGGAACGGTCTCCTGCAATTGAATTGTGTTGTCTTCAGCCGGCGCCATTCTGCGCTGCCATTTTGCAAAATGGCGGCGGCCATAGACCAACACGATTTGACTGCAGGAGGTCGTTCTGGACCCCCGCTGGACTTTTGGCAAGTCTTGTGGGGGTCAGGAGGCCCCCCCAAGCTGGCCAAAAGTCCCTGGGGGTCCAGCGGGGGTCCGGGAGCGATCTCCTGCTGCGAATCGTTTTCCGTACGGAAAATGGCGCCGGCAGGAGATCGACTGCAGGAGGTCGTTCAGCGGGGGTTCCGGACCCCGGCCGGAACCCCCGCTGAACGACCCCGGCTGAACGACCTCCTGCAGTCGATCTCCTGCCGGCGCCATTTTCCGTACGGAAAACGATTCACAGCAGGAGATCGCTCCCGGACCCCCGCTGGACCCCCAGGGACTTTTGGCCAGCTTGGGAGGGCCTCCTGACCCCCACAAGACTTGCCAAAAGTCCAGCGGGGGTCCGGAACGACCTCCTGCAGTCGAATCGTGTTGGTCTATGGCCGCCGCCATTTTGCGCTGCCATTTTGCAAAATGGCGGCGCAGAATGGCGCCGGCTGAAGACAACACGATTCAATTGCAGGAGACGGTTCCGGACCGCCGCTGGACCCCCAGGTAATTTAAGGCATTTCGGGGGGTTCGGGAGGGTGGGGGATTTAATTTAAAGGGTCGGGGGTGGGTTTTAGGGTGTTTTAGTGTGCCGGTTTTCCTGCCCTCCCCCTTCCCCCGATTTAGCTACGGACCGCCGCTGGACCCCCAGGTAATTTAAGGCATTGGGGGGGGGGGGGGGTTCGGGAGGGTGGGGGATTTAATTTAAAGGGTCGGGGGTGGGTTTTAGGGTGTTTTAGTGTGCCGGTTTTCCTGCCCTCCCCTTTCCCCCGATTTAGCTACGGACCGCCGCTGGACCCCCAGGTAATTTAAGGCATTTGGGGGGGGGGGTTCGGGAGGGTGGGGGATTTAATTTAAAGGGTCGGGGGTGGGTTTTAGGGGGTTTTAGTGTGCCGGTTCACGATTTTAACGATTTTCACGATACTCTAAACACCCAAACGGCGACGATACAATTCCCTCCCCCTCCCAGCCGAAATCGATCGTTAAGACGATCGAGGACACGATTCACATCTCTAATAGGTACCTTTTTTCTTTTGGCATCAGAGGTGCACTTCTTTGTATTGTGAGCATCTTATGACAAATGATGTGCACATCTGTTGCTGCCTGCCCTTTTAGAGGTGAGGTGAACTTACCGGCTGCGGCTCTTGTGGTGTCCAGCCACTCATCCATGCCCTCGAATATGTCTGATCCCAGCCTTTGGATTAGTCGATTCTCCATTTCAGTGATAACTATGGGGCATGGGGCTCCTCCTCTCATCATCTGTCGGTGTTTGTTATGAGCCATCACCTTGGATTTAAGCTGGGCCTTTATATCCCTGTACCAGTGGGCAACCTGCTCCCCATTTCTTGGTATGCTCTAGTTTAGTTTAGTTTCTAGTTTATTAGTTTTTTATGTACCGTCGTATCAGTAAAACCTTCACTAAAAGTAGGGAAAATACAATAACTCATTAATAAATCTAAATACTTGCAAATACATAGTTATAAGATAAATAATTAAGAACTATTTTTATTTTATTTATTTATTTAATTTTATATACCGGCAACCGTTTGCACATCGTGCCGGTTCACAAGTAACTTACAACAGAAAGTATATAGGCATAGCCTTTACAGAGAACGGTGTATAACGTAAAAACGCAGTAACAGAACAAATAACTAAGTAACTGGGGAGGGATGAGGGGGGGGGGGGTCGATACAAAGGGGGGGCAGGGGGAGGGTGCAAACAGATGCATGGGGATGAAATGTGAATAGGGATTCGAGGAAGAAATATGTACAATGGTTATATACAGAAGTTGTACACTGGATATATATACAGAAGTTGTACACTGGTTATATACAGGAGATGTAGGAAACTTTAGAGGGGGAGGGTGTTGGGTGTAGGTCCTGAAAGGGGGGTGTTGGAGAGGGATGATGATTTTAGTACAATACTAAAAGCATAAAAGCATAAAAAACAGCTAAAATATAAATTTCAAATATTAAAAGAAAGGTGAGCAGTAAAGTTAAAAGTTCCTTAATCTAAATAGTAAAAATAAGAGTCATTTTATTTAGTGTCTGCATATGCACAGCCGAAGAGCCATGTCTTAAGCTTGGCCTTAAATTTCTTAGTGTCTGCTTGTAGTCTTATCTCGTCTGGTAATGTATTCCAGAATTTAGGGCCAGCTACTGAAACTGCTCGATCTCTCACCTGACTAAGGTTGCTGACTTTAATGATGGAATTGTTAGTAGGCCCTTTTTGCCAACCTAAGGTTTCTTTCAGGAATATGTAAGCTCCTGTGCCTAGTGATGGCATGGGCTAGGTTTCTCCAGATTTGGGCCTTGGCTGCCTTTGATGTTTTTGCTTCCTGGTTGCCAAAACAGCGTGGCATAGTTTTGCAGGACCCTGCAATTACCATTTCGTTCTCTGATGCTGAACTTAACCTTTTAGGTACCAACGTTCCACAAGTGGAACATTTTTTTAAATGATTTTAATTACTCCAAACCTAAAGAAAATCAATTTTTCAACCATTTAGCTTTAGAGTATTGAACTTGAAAAGTCTAAATCCAAAAATGTGATGTTCCTAGATGAATACTCTTAAAGATATGAATATGCAAAGTAGGTCAAAAACTGAAGTTTTGACATAGTTTGACCTTTTCACCTTTTGGTACGATACTGAGCGTAAATAAAGGACTTGTGTGATATATTCAAGTTCCCAAGGGTTTTCTGATCATGTTGGCATAAATCTTTCTTTTGTAGGTAAGATACAACTTGATCAGCACCAATTTATTTTTGCATGTTCCACATGGTATCTCTGTGGTTCAAAATATACACATTTTTGAAAAATCAATAAAAATGCAAAAAAAGGTTCACAAATATTTAAAAAAAATGGTAAATTACATATAATCCCATGCTCTCTCTCATGCATACACATACACACAGACTTCTCATTCTCATGCTCTCTCTGAAGCACATACACAGGCTTCACTCCCATGCTCTCTCTCTCTCTCAAACATACATATATACAGGCTTCTCACTCCCATATACTATATGAGGAATCTTACTCTCTCCTGGGCCTCCATCTCAGGATGCAAGGACTGAGCACAACAGGCTTGCGTCGGTCATCCTCTTCTCGGGCCATGCGAGACTAGCTCCGCGACGGCCCTGCTCAGGCGTCCTCTTCTCGGGCCGCGCGAGACTAGCTCCACGACGGTGTTCTCTTCTCGGGCCGCGCGAGACTAGCTCCTCCGACGGCGTTCTCTTCTCGGGCCGTGCGAGACTAGCTCTGCGACGGGCGTCCTCTTCTCAGGCCACGCGAGATTAGCTCTGCGACGGCCCTGCTCATTTCCTAATTTGGAATACAATGAAAACTCAGAAGGACTTGACTGTTGAAGAAGCAGTTGAACAAGTTTTGGCCGATTCTGAAGCTACAAAAGCTGATATTGTGATTTACCACCATCAGATAATTTAGAAGACTCAGATATCGAAGATATCAATGACGAAGACCTAGCACCAGAAGTACCAGCAGATGTGTGTGGTGAAGTGGAAGTTGCAGTTGAGTCACGCGATGAGGAAGTGGAAGAGGATGACAAATTGCTTTCAACCTATTGTCAAGAATCACGAGATACCAAACGAAAACGAAAACCAGAGAAGCCAAAGCCAAGATGGATCAAGACAGATGATTTCAAGACCACAATGGAAGAGCCTGCCCCAACAAAGTTGGCTGATATTCGTCCAGATCTTCTTCAAAAGACACCATTTGAACTTTTCATAGAAATTATGGGTGAAGATTATTTAGAAGAATTAGCATACATGACAAATATATATGCCAGGCAGAAATTGGCAAGCGTTGACACAAATGCTGATGAAATCACTCATTTCTTCGGAATCCTCTTGCTCAGTGGCTATCACCATGTACCAAAAGAAAAGCATTACTGGTCAACAGCAGAAGATTTGAGCAACCAAATTGTGCCGAAAACCATGTCAAGAAAATGCTTTGAGGACCTGAAAATCTATTTTCATATTGTTGACAATTTGCAACTACCTCCTGGAAAAGCTGCAAAAGTTGAGCCATTTTCTACCCATTTATCTGCTCAGTTTTTGAAGATTGGAGGTGTTTTTAGTGAAAGCCTGAGCACTGACGAATCGATGGTACCATATTATGGTCATCATAGCTGCAAAATGTTCATTCGAGGCAAACCAATTCGATTTGGATACAAAATATGGATGATGTACAGTCCAGATGGTTTTCCATTTTCAATGCAGATTTATACAGGTGCCAAATATCAGCCAGAAGAATCAGGCACTGATAAAGCTGAAAAAGTTCCACTTGGTACAAGAGTAATTTCGGATTTGATTTCAGTCATTCAAGAGCCAAGAAATCATTGCCTTTTCTTTGATAATTTCTTCACATCACACAACTTGATGGCGGAACTGAAAGAAAAGGGATTTTGAGCAATTGGCACTGTCAGAGAAAACAGAACTGGGAAATGTCCCCTAATGGCACCTAAAGAACTGCGCAAGAAAGATCGTGGGGAATTTGATTATCGTGGTGATGGAGACATCATCTGTGTCCGCTGGAATGACAGCAGTGTGGTCACAGTCATGTCCAACTGGATGAAGCCATTTCCATTTCAAAATGCCAGCCGCTATTCTCTCAAAGAAAATAAAAAAGTTCTAATAAAGCAACCAAAAATAATTGGTGCTTACAATCAAGGCATGGGTGGTGTTGATCTACTTGACCGGCTTTTAGCAGCTTACCACTCAACCTTTCGCTCCAAAAAGTGGTGGTGGAATTTATTTTCAAATGGCTTGAACATGGCTGTTGTGGCAGCTTGGAAAATTCACTGCCATCTGCTTGGAAAAGAAGCAATGAGCCACTTGGACTTCCTACGTGAAGTATCTACCGTAGCAATGAAATGTGGCCTTTCAAACTACCGCATCCGGAAAGGAGGTCCTACAGCATCCATAAGTGCTGATGTAAAGGCATCACAGCCTCACTTCTTGTCCTCAACTTCCCAAGGCCGATGTGCTGTCTGCTCCAAAAATACAAAAAAGTGGTGTAACTTTTGTGGTAAACATTTACATGAAAAATGTTTTCCAGATTATCATGCTTGATTTTTTTGACTAATTTTCATTCTTATGTATGATATCAGCTGTAGTATTGCAGTATGTTACAAGAATTACCTAAAATAAAGAATTTTTAAAAAAGTAAATTTTGACCCCTGTTGATCCCAACGTTCCACTAGTGGACATGCGTTTTTCTCAAAAACCCATAGTCAGATTTCCTTGAAAAAATCTTTATACCATATTTGGGTCTAGTTAACTAAGATATGTAAAAAGGGGCATCAGGAAATAAGTCCTTCAATGAGCGGGATCTAAAAGGCAAATGGCACGGAGATGAATGCGTCCTGCTGCCTGGCTGCCAGATGGGTGTGCCAATTCCTCTTTTTCAGAGGTGTCCTCCCTGTCTTCACTCTCCATCCCACCCAACTGTCCCCACCCCTTTCTCCCCCTGCGGGGTCCTGCCCTGCAAACTCCCTCCCCCTCTGCCCATCTGTAGCCCTGCTTACTCCTCCCTCCATGTTTGCCTGCCTATCCCCTTCCCCCAACCGCCTCCCCCTATCCCTTCCAGGATGCTTTTCTCTGCTCCTGTCCCTGTCCCTACTCAGACTCATACTCATCCTCCTGCCTCCTCTTCTCCCTCCTCCCCTCCTCTTCCCTCTCCCCGTGCCTCTCACACTCCATCCTCTGGACACACCACCTCCTCTATACCTCCACACACCACTCCTCCACACACCACCACCTTCACTCTTCTCACTCCTCCACACATCACCTCCTTCACTCCTCCACACACCACTGCCTCCACTCCTCCACAACCAGTTCTCCACACACCACCTCCTCCACTCACTATCTCCTCACTCTACTGCAGACAAAGACAAATGGACAAACTTCACAAACCAGAACAAACTTTCACACACGCACACAGAGGCTAAAGAGAAAGGTAAAGGTTAACAGAAGGAAGAACAGTAAGTCACAAGACAACACACTCAGAACTCACAATATTAACTATCTCCAAATACCACAACAACTACCCTCCTCTCAACCATGACTCGACACACCCTCAAAGAGGCAGCTGCAGGAAAGCTGTATATATATATATTTATATATAACCTGGAAAAATAATGTGCCGTGCGATGATGCAATGCACGATGCGGTGATGTAGCGCTGCATGCATTGCCGTAGCCTTGTGTGCGTTGCTATAGCAGCACGTGTGGTCAGGCAACGCAGTGCGTGATAAAATATCGCCACACGCGATATTTAGTGATTTGCTCCCTCTGCCAGCACATTATCCTAAACGCGCCCCCTTTTTTTTTTTTTTTTTTTTAATGAGAGTGCTATTTTTGCTGTATTTATAGCAAAATGATGAATCTAGGTCTTAGCTGGACAACTTTGTCGAGTGAACTTTGGAGGTATATTCAATACTGCAGCCACTATAGCTGGCTAACTTTAGGACAGCTCTATGGCCCGACAAGACTTAGCTACCTAAGGGCCTGATTTACTAAGGCTTTCCTCCCATTCTGTGTCTATGAGTAAAATGCTTAGTAAATGATCCCCTAAGTCATCCAGCTAACTCAGCTCCTCCCAGTTATGCCCTCAGAACATCGTTAACTTATCTGGCTAAACTCTAGCCTCCTAATTTATTTGCCAACCAGAATTTAGCCGGATATGTGCCCAAATATTAAATTAGCAGACTATCTTCTGAGTTAGCTGGCTAAATGCTTTTGAATATAAACCTCTAGGAAAATATGACGTTGGTCTTTCAACAGCTAGTCTCACCTTTTCCATATCCAGGTTTAACGTTCTTAGGAAAACTCACAGCTAATTTGGGATTATTAATGTAACCCCTAGACTGGTTGTACCTGGATAGTGATACCAGAGGCCATACATACCTCAAATACAGTTTCAGGTGGTAAACATTCCATACTGATAAAATGTCTTAAACTGCAGGGTACCCTGAGCAGGGAGAAAGATAACTGTCAACTTATTCATCACTTAAGTTTCAAATTAAATGTATACAGCAGTGATGATAACAGCACTGATGAGTGAGTCAGTAGATAGTAAAAACACACTGGAAGCTGACATGGTTTCCAATATTGCTTTTACTGAGATGTTATGAATGATGAAAATATTCTTTACAATGATTTAGTTTACTCATTGACATTACAAGTAGCTTTTAATAAACTTGTTATTCCTCAGAGAATTGCTTAACATTTAACATGGTAAAGCCAATCAATCCAATTAATTTATTCTGTTGTTTCTTCCATCTCTTTGGCTTAGGACGAGTTTTAATTCTTTGCTCCTAATGAAGGTGAAGTCTTAAAGATGCAATCCATTTACACAGTCATTTATCTCTTACCTCTCCATGCTATCTTCTCACACTCTAGCCTTCTCACAGTACCTGAATGGCACCAGTTATATTCCTCTTCTCCTCTCTTGCATCAGAATGACACTCCTGTTACTCCTTTTCTTCAAAATCTCCAGAACATAAGAACATAAGAAATTGCCATGCTGGGTCAGACCAAGGGTCCGTCAAGCCCAGCATCCTGTTTCCAACAGAGGCCAAACCAGGCCACAAGAACCTGGCAATTACCCAAACACTAGGAAGATCCCATGCTACTGATGCAATTAATAGCAGTGGCTATTCCCTAAGTAAACCTGATTAATAGCCATTAATGGACTTCTCCTCCAAGAACTTATCCAAACCTTTTTTGAACCCAGCTACACTAACTGCACTAACCACATCCTCTGGCAACAAATTTCAGAGCTTTATTGTGCGTTGAGTGAAAAAGAATTTTCTCTGATTAGTCTTAAATGTGCTACTTGCTAACTTCATGGAAGATGTTCATAGGCCCCATAGGGGGTCCTTCCCAACTCCTTTCTCCTCTCTCTCCTTCTTCTTTGGATAGTGTAAATCATCCCTCCTCTGGATACTGACGATTAGGGATGTGAATCATTTTTTGACGATTTAAAAAAATCATCAGATATTTTTTAAATCGTCAAAAATTGTTAAGAGTCGCGATACAATAGAAATTCCCCTGATTTATCGTGAAAAATCGTAAATCGGGGGAGGGGAGGGCGGGAAAACCAGCACACCAAAACAACCCCTAAACCCACCCTGACCCTATAAAACTAATCCCTTACCTTCCCCCACCCTCCCGAACCCCCCCAAAACTTTTTACGAGTACCTGGTGGTCCAGTGGGGGCGCGGGGACCGATCTCCCACTCTCAGGCCATCGGCGCCATTTTGGCTGCCACTCAAAAATGGCGCCGATGGCCCGATAAAAAAAAAACAACCCACCCAACCCTTTAAAAATGACCCCTTAGCTTCCCCCACCCTCCTGAGCCCCCCAAAACATTTAAAATTACCTGGTGATCTAGTGGTGGTCCCGAGAGCAATCTCCCGTTCTCGGGCCGTCGGCTGTCACTCATAAAGATGGCGCCGATGGCCCTTTGCCCTTACCATGTGACAGGGTATCCGTGCCATTGGCCGGCCCCTGTCACATAGTAGGAGCACTGGCTGGCCGGCGCCATCTTTAAAGATAGCCACCGCCATCGTAAAGATGGCCAGCGCCATCTTTAAAGATGGTGCCGGCCAGCCAGTGCTCCTACTATGTGACAGGGGCCGGCCAATGGCACGGATACTCTGTCACATTCCCTGTCACACTCTAGCCTTCTCACAGTACCTGAATGGCACCCATCTTTATGAGTGGCAGCCGACGGCCTGAGAACGGAAGATCGCTCCCGGGACCACCACTAGATCACCAGGTAATTTTAAAATGTTTTGGGGGGCTCGGGAGGGTGGGGGAAGTTAAGGGGTCATTTTTAAAGGGTCGGGTGGGTTTTTTTTTTATCAGGCCATTGGCGCTATTTTTGAGTGGCAGCCAAAATGGCGCCGATGGCCCGAGAGCGGGAGATCGGTCCCCGCGGCCCCATTGGACCACCAGGTACTCGTAAAAAGTTTTGGGGGGGTTCGGGAGGGTGGGGGAAGGTCAGGGGTCAATATTAAAGGGTCGGGCCTCACTAAAAAAAATTAACGATGTGAATCGGAACCGATTCCAATTCACATCACCACCGATCAGATTTTTTTCTCCCTCTAGCCAAACCCGATCGTTAAGACGATCGGGCACATGATTCAGATCCCTACTGACGATCTACAGTTTCCTTCATAGTGAAGGGACCTATCTCCCTTTGATGTTAGAGCAGCAAAGAAAATAACTTAACTGAGGCCCTAGTTAATAGGTTCTCAGAACTCAAATTAGTCAGCATAAAAATATAAAAGAGATAGGGAGGGTAAAAAGTAACTCCCACATCAAAAATAATAAGCTCCATGGAGATGTTAATTCTTAGATATCAGAAAAATCAGGGGACTGCTGAGGCTTGCTGCCCCTGGAAGGAAAACAGAAAAATCCACACCCTAAGATAGTGATCTGGCTATATATAACAAAGAAACCTACCAAATAGTCCAGGGCTTCCAAAGCCTGTCCTGAAGACCCCACAGTCAGTTAGGTTTTTAGGATATCCACAATGAATATCCATGAGATAAATTTGCATATCATAGAGGCTCCATATATGCGTTTATCACATGAATATTCATTGTGAATATCCTGAAAACTTGACTGGCTGTTGGGTTCCCAGGTCAAGTTTAGGAAGCCCTGAAATACTCTTTTCCATATTTCTCTGTTTTCTCCCCACAAAAATAGTACATTCTGTATTATTTCTGGTAGGGATCCAACAGGATCTCTACATAAAAATGATTTGTCTTATCAATTATTGAGGGACCACTGTTGTCATAAATAAATCCAGTACAAGATAATCTTCCTTATATCATAATGCTACTGACATTCAGGGATGCACCAGGGAGGTGGGGATGTGGGTGGGTCCAAAAGGGCCATAGGGGCACTCTGATGGCTGACATAGGGATGCCCAAGCAGCCGCTGGTTGATCCCATCCCATCGGTGACTAGAAAATAGGTAGAGAACCCATGCGACTGCTTGTGGACCTCATCCCACAGGTGGCTAGGTGGAGAAGTATGCCCTTCCCATCATCAGTGCAGGTCTTGTAGAATTAAAACTTGTGAAAGTAGCTCTTTCTCTATGCTGATCTCAAGATGCACTAGATCAGCATAGGAGGAGTGGTAGTCCCACAAATGTTTAATATGGTGAATCCTACAACAAGGAGGCAGCAGAATGAGCTTCAGTGCCAGTAGTAACAATCAGCTCCTCTCCAATAGCCAGGGACAGCAGAGGAGTGAGAGAGGCTCCAAGGGTGCCAGCAAAAGAAAGAAAGGGGGCCTGCCTTCAGTATGTGCATTTGTAGGAGTGGGAGTCTGCCTGGGGGGGGGGGGGGGGGGGTCTGTGTGTGTCTGTGAGATACATATATATATATATATATATATATATATATATATATATATATATATATATATATATATATTAGCTGTACCCGGCCACATGTTGCTGTGGCTCAGTCTGGTTAAATGGAAAAGAAAGAAAAAGAGAAAGCGCATGTTTCTAATATGTTTAAGCGAGCTGTTCTCTGTTCAGCTCTTTGCACTTTGGCTGCTGCAGGCTGCAGCTGCTTGTGATCTCTTCACAGCTGCTTTCTATTGCATTTGCTCTGCTCCGGCCATCCCAACTCCCTCCCCCCCTTCCCCGGCGGTGGTCGGACTGGCTCGGCGACTCTTCTACCCTTTCCTCCTCCTGTGTGTAACTGTCGGGCAGTTCCTACTCCCTCCCTCCTTCCCCAGCGGTGGAGGAACGGGCTGAGCCGTTTCTCGGAGCGGCGACTCGTCTGCCCTTTCCTCCTCCCCTCTGTGACACCCAGCATGTAACGCAGAGCTCTATGGTCCGCACATGCGCGGTAGAGCTGCTCTCTACTGCGCATTTGTGGGCCGTGGGTAAGAGCCCATTTATATTGTAGATAGCGTGTGTTGCTTTTACGTCCAACAGATGGTGCTGTTTTTCCAAAAAAGCATGTTTTTACCTGTCACAGGTGTGATATATATATAATATAGGTATATAAAAACACGCGCTTATTCGAATGCAACATTGTATCAAAATTTCAAAGCAATCGGTGAAGAACTTTCGGAGATTTAAGATTTTGAACAAACAAACATTTACATTTTTATTTATATAGATATATATCTTTATGTGTGTGTGTGTGAGAGCGAATGAGTGAATCGCCGCCTTGGGGTCTGCATGTGTGAGAATGAGTGCCTGCCTATGTGTATGTGAGAGAGAGAATGAATGAGTGTCTGCCTGGGGCTCTGTGTGTATGTGTGATGAGGTTCAATGGGCGCTTGCCTGTGGGTCTCTTTGTGTGTTTGTGAGAATGAATGGGTGACTGCCTGGGGGTCTTTGTGTGGCTGTGTATGAAAATGAATGGATGCCTGCATGTGTGTGTGTGTGTGTACGCGCGCGCGTGTGTGTGTGTGTGAGAGAGAGAGAGAGCCAGTGAGAGAGTCCATGTGTGTATGTATGAGGGAGCCAGTGAGAGTGAGAGCATGTGTATGTATGAGGGACTCTGGGGAAGTAAGAGCTTGTGAGTCCATGGTGGGTGGGAGAGAAAGTGTCTTAGAGCCTATGTATGAGAAAGTATGTGTGTGACTGTGAGACAGAGAGGTTGTGAGTGTGTAGGTGTATGTATGTATGTGTGTGTGTATGTGATGATGTGTGTGTGAAAGAGAAGATAAAGTTTGAGTGACCCCCTAGGCCTCTAATCCTCCACTATCTCAGGATGACTTTAAATCAGTAGTTCCCAGGAATTAATAGCAGGGACTTTTTTTTAATCCTTATTAGTTTTAATTATTTGATGTGTCTACTGTTTTGAAATATTTTATTGGTGCTCCGGAAATTAAAAAAAAAAAAAGACTTTAATTAATAGATGTTATTCTATTTGTCAGTAGTTTTGAAATATTTATTCTTTTATTAATATCTTTTTACTATTATAATTGATGCTTTATGTTTCTTTATTTTATGAGGAATGGTGATTCTGTTTTTCCATTGTCACATTGTAGACAGGGTCTGTCTTCTTGGTGTTTCCATTTCAGTTTTTGTCTGCATATTACTGGTTCTAATTTGTGATCCTTTATTCTGTATTTGGTGAGGCTCTGCCTCTGTTATGCACATGTGACCAAGGTAAGAGATTCCCTTGGTCCCCAGTAGGTGGAGGATTGGGATTCTGGGACCCAGTGTTATACTTACAATACTGCTTTTTCCCAGGTAGGGTTCTTGTTGTTTGAGTCCTTGGTTTTATGTTGTATTAGGTTTGCTGTATAGATGTTTTTTTCTTGCAGGGGTTTGTGTTGGTTAACAATATGCCTGGCAGTGAAAGGTATTTGTGTTGCTATAACTGTGAGGTGATACCAGAATTTGAAAATATTTTTTTGTATGAGTTGTAAGGGAAACATCCAAGTTCCATTGTTTGGGGGAATTTCCATGCATGCGCAATGTGTTACAGAACTGGAGGTGCAGGATTCATATTGACATTCTGTCCCTTCCTGACATAGTGGTCTCAACCTGGATCAAGGCCCAACATTTCTAAACTGAAAATCTTGCTGACTTTATTTTTTTTTTTTATTTAGTGTATGAAAGATCTGATTATAAAAACAATTTAACCATAACCTAAAGTTAAAGAGATAACCCTAAATATAAATTTGAGAGGCATTTCTGATCCATACCGTTTTATTAATAATCAAAGATGATAAACAACGCATGGTTCTATGTAAGCATGGAAACAATCTGGAAGAAACAAAACCATATTTTTTTTTTTAATCTCAGATGTTTAGAAGTTTAAAAATAAATAAACACCTTTCAAAATCTGAATTAGTGGCTGTTATGCCATTTATTGTATTCCAGAGAGAGAGTTTCTTTCTTGCAAGAACTAAATTAGTAACATTAGCATGTTAATTCAGCTTGCTATCTTCACCATTTCTCATTTAGTTGAGAATCTAGTTTCCAAATGGCAAATGTCATATGGTAGAAACAAGTTGATTCCTCCTATAGACATTAAAACGCAATGCTGAGAATTCTGCACTACCAGACAAACAGATTAATCAAGTGATGGATTTTTCTTTTGTCAGCAAAACATCTGCATTGATTTTTTTTGTGTCATATGATACTAGCTTAGCACTTCTACAGCAAAGTACAAACTATTTTATTCTCATTGCTTTTTACTTACCTACCTCATTTTGATTCCTGTTACAAAATAAACTAAACAATTAAACCAGTCTGCTTTTCCCCATATGCCAAACAAATATGAGAAACAAAATAATTGTAACCCTTTTTAAGTTCTTAAGGAAAGATTGTGACAGATACACAGGGAGGATACCTTTCAAACAATTCTGTGTGGAACCCTATACATGTGTATTGGTCATGCACTGATTTACCCTAATATTTTATAACCCACGCATTTGATATATACATGTGGGTTTTAAAATACACACAAATCAATCCTGCAACATTTGTGCATATGTATAGATATGTGCATGTCTATAATTAAATTAGCCAGATACAATTACAAAAGTCCTATTTATCCGGCTAACCAGACCATTCATCAAAATGTGTTAGGGCCCAAATGGGTCTAACGCACGCGATAAATAGCGCAATGCGTGTTAGTATGTACATTTTATGTTTAGTATGCAAGTGGGAGGAGTATGGGAGGATTTAATGGAAATGAGGGTCTGCTAGCGTGGAATGCAGTAGAGTAATGCACGGTAATGCGCGATTTAATGTCAGAAATAACTACACCTTTTTTTTTTTTGCAGTACGTGGTTGTTATCGCGGATCACGGCTATTATCGTGGCGATTATCATATGAGAAAAAAAGAGGTATTCTATCAGACACATCTATCAGGCCCTCCTGGCCCCATAAAAATGCTCTTACCTGTCCCTGTCTTTCCAATGTTTGTGGCAAGTTTACTTCTTGGGGGATACTGGATGCTTCAGGAGGCTCGCCGCAGACGACATCAAGAAGAACAGCAACCACAAGAACAGACAAGGCCAGTTCCAAGCCCTCCTAGGGAAGTCCCTGCAACGGAGGCTGTGCCATTGGTCCCGCAGAGAGAGGGTCAGGGCCCATGGCTGCACCTGGTATACAGGTGGCCATGGCGGAAGAGATACAGGGAGCACATCTTTCCTCCCCATGCCTCATTGCTGGGCACGCCAGAGGATTGTGTGGTTAGCAGGTATCACCTCAGCTCTTGGGCTATCCTGGAATTATAAGAGGAGATCCGAGGGGATCTGGATCCCATCACAGAAAGGTGCCACGCTGTGCCTGGCCTTACCAAACTATTGGCCACCCGCATTTCATGGCAACCGGCTCCTTCGAAAAGGCAGTATAGGTCGTGGAGGGAATGTCTCATACCAGTTTTTCCCTCTGTCTGGATCAGGTCATAACATCTGTCTCTGACCGCATTAATCATTACATAGCATTTCCATGGGGCAGGCAAGCTTGATGTACTTGGAGAGGCTTTTTTGCCTTCGCAAACTTTTCCAATGTTCTGACTGCACTCACGTGGCCATTATCCCTCTCCATGACAGGGAGGAGATGTACCACAACAGCAAGCTCTTCCACTCCATCAACGTGCAAGTGGTCTGTCACGCTCGAATGCGCATCCTCAATGTGGTGGCCAGGTACCCAGGAGCCATGCATGGTTCCTTTACAATTAGGCAATTGGGCCTCTTTGAAAATTTTGTGGATGGCCTCTACGGTGACGGCTGGCTTGTAGGTAATAGAGCTTTTCTCTGTTCCTTCTCTGGCTATGAGTTTGTGGCAAACGGCATGGATGGGGGGGTGGGATGGGGGTGGCCTCTGGAGGATGTAACAGCATTGCTGACATGACAAATGGTTTGTACACTTACTTCTGCAGGCCATTGCCCCAGGGCCTGCCTTTTTCTCCCCATGCTGCAGAGGCCTGATAATCTTATGAGGGCAAATAATAGGGATGTGTAGAGGGACTGCATACGTTACATTCAGTATTTGTATTCGTCGGGGGGCAGATACATTGCATTCGGCAAGGGGGGCCCCTGATCCTTTCATGCGTTCCATTCTTATTCGTTTCCCGGCTAAAATTTAATTAACTACAACCCCCACCCTCCTGACCTCCCCAAGACTTGCCAAATCTCCCTGGTGGGCCAGTGGGGGTCCAGGAGCCATCTACTGCCCTCACACTATCAGCTGCTGGTATTCAAAATGGCACCGATAGCCTTTGATCTTACTATGTCACAGGGGCTACCGGTGCCATTGATCGGCCCCTGTGACATAGTAAGGGCAAAGGCTATCGGTGCCATTTTGAATACTGGCAGCCGACGGCCCAAGTGCAGCAGATCGCTCCCAGACCCCCGCTGGACCACCAGGGACTTTTGGCAAGTCTTGTGGGGGTCAGGAGGGTCCCCCAAGACTTGCCAAAAGTCCCTGGTGGGACATGGTAGGAGCACAAGATGGCGCCGGCCATCCATTGCTCCTACCATGTGACAGGGGCCGACCAATAACACTGGTAGCCCCTGTGACATAGTAAGGTCAAAGGCTATCGGTGCCATTTTGGATTCCGGCAGCCGACGGCGTGAGTGCAGTAGATGGCTCCCAGACCTCCGCTGGACCACCAGGGAGTTTTGGCAAGTCTTGGGGGGGACAGGAGGGTGGGGGATTTTGTTTAAATTCGCTCCTTTAGATGGCCGAATAATTCGGTGAAGACTCGTTGTATTCGTGGGAATCGCGATACATTTCGCTTCCCCACGAATACAACGAATATGGCCCCATATGTTGCGGATTGCCAATACGTTGCAAACGAATGCACACCCCTAGCAATTAAAGCACTTGCCATAATGCTTGGTGTGTGAGCAGGCACTATACATTTTCTACATGTTCACTTTCAAAAGTGGCCTGTTCCTATCCTAAAGAGGCAGAAGCTGGTCCATGACTGGAGACTGCATCAAGGAGATTCAAGTATGAGCAGAGCATTGAGGAGGTCTTTAGAGCTAGGCAGTAGCACCACAGTGGCAGACAGTAGACTTCTTCTAGCCGGCACAGCAACTCTGTAGTGAGGATGGGCCCAGCAGTCTTCTTCCTTTTAGCTGGTACAGGAAATCTGTAGTGAGGATGAGCCCAGCAATCTTCTTCCATTTAGCTGGTACAGGAAATCTGTAGTGAGGATGGGCCCAGCAGTCTTCTTCCATCTAATCAGCACAGGAACTCTGTTGAGAGGTTCAGACAGGCTTGTTCAACAAGTCTTGTTTCTCAACCTAGCAGGCCTTCAGTGGCAAATGCTCATGGGCCTTTGCTACACTGTGGCTTGCCACTTGGGGATGACATTCCTTTGGGAGGCCTACCCCTTATTCGTCTGTCACATCGGGGACTTATATGAGGCGTAGAGTCTTGGAATGCTGGGGAAGGCACTGATGCAGGCTTTGGCATTCTTTGCAGAATCTTTGTGAGGATACCGGTGAGGTGATTTATTGATGTTGAGTTTACATGTGGGCTGCCATCTGGTCATGCATAACCTGGTTCTGCCCATTGACTGCCCTCCTGAGGTGCACAGCTCTGCCTAAACCTGGTGTAGGTAGACCCCATGGCTCCTTTCCAGCCGGTTCAGCTGCTCGTGTGGGTGTTGCTGGCGGAGCTGGTGCAGTGCTGGTTTGGGTGGAGTGGAGGGTTGAGGTTCTAGAAATGGCATGAGGGGGCCTCAGTCAAGCTAGATAGAGAGAACATGGAACAAATCTATTCTTCTTTCACCTTTCATCACTTCAAATCACATTAAATCTTCACTGATGGTAACTGTGTTGTTTGTACATATGATTATGCATATAAAACTGCCACCCAAAACCCAGCTCACCTCACAAACCTCACCCCAAGTTACTAGTGCCCTTCTTACAATGGTATAAATAGTTAACTTTTTAGTGAGTCTCTAGAGAGGCTCTCTCTTTCTCACTCTCATGTCAACAATGCAGCTTGTGATGTGAAAATAACACAGGTTAATAAATGTAATGCATGTTGCAGTAAAATACCTACATGATGTGGTACCAGGAAAATTAGCCTAGCCTAATCATGCCCCTTTTTTAATCGTGAGCGCTATTTTTTCTATATTTATAGTAAAATGATGAATATAGGCCATAAATAGGACTTACGTGCAAAAGCCCCTAGGTATGCATATAAGTAGGCCTTTTTTTAAACATGGACATGCTAAGGAAATTAACCTGTTTTTTGATTCCTCCACCATTTCACCCAGTCCATCACAGGTGTTCGAGATCCTCCTGGTTCTTCAGCCTGAGCTCCCTCCAGTTCACTTATAGCTCTCACTTAGACAATAATACAGTATAACCACTTTTGATATCACTTTCGCAATATAGTTAGACGGTGTAAAATTAAGTAAGTTGCTAAATCTAAATATGGAAGTCTTCCTTTTAAAATAGAACTTACACGCATGTATGTTGGCCCTGCCCTGGAACAACGCTTTGTTTACACGCATATATTTGCGCAGGAACCCTTTTTTACATACATATGTTTGATGTTTATAAAATAGCATATGTGCGCACATGTGCTAATTTTTCTGCATGTGACATTTTGAAATTCAGGCAAAAGACTTTGTTTCACACGAATGTGTTGATCTGGTTTCTTTGCTGTGTTATACCTGCCAACTGATCTCAGTTTACTTTCACGTGCCCAGAGATGTAGCATTTTTAATATAACATACACTCACATACGCATGTATGTTATAAAATAACCTACTATATGTGCGCATAATTTTGCAAGTTTGAAACATAGAAACATAGAAATGATGGCAGAAAAAGACCAAATGGCCTATCCAGTCTGCCCAGCAAGCACCCACATTTATTTTCCCATACTTATCTGATTCACCGACCACCAAGTTCAGGGCCCTTGTAGGTAACTGTTTGATTCGAATTTCCTGCCACCCCCTGCCATTGATGCAGAGAGTAATGTTGGAGTTGCATCAAAGGTGAATCATAAGGCTTAATAGTTTTCTTTTACTTTTATATCCTTATTAGTTAATCTATATCTATTATTATTTGCACCCCTCCTCTTTTGCCTTGTTCACTGTATTTCTCTTAGTTCCTTGTAAACCGATATGATGTATCCACGAATGTTGGTATAAAAAAGTTGTCAAATAAATAAATAAATAAATAAATAAATAAATAATGGTTAAGGGTAGTAACTGCCGCATCAAGCAAATTACCCCGATGCTTGTTTATCCCAACTGCACAGATAAATGCCTTGTTAGATGTTGTCTGAATGTAAATCCTCTTTTCCACATTTCCCCCTGCTGTTGAAGCAGAGAGCAACACTGTATATGCATTCAAAGTGAAGTATCAGGCTTAATTGGTTTAGGGCAGTAACCACTGTAATAAGCTTATTTGTTTACCCAGATTGTGTAATTCAGTCCTTGTTGGTTGTTGTCGTGCAAGTGGAGGAATTTTATAACAGGCATGCATTCACGCCATGACCAGGTTCACTAGTTTGTCCACCAGTTCATCCAGTCTAGAGCTAGGTCCTCCAAACCCCTTCTCCCCCCCCTCCCCCCACACCCCTGGTTCTTTAGCCTGCACTCCCCCCAGTTACTCCAGACTCCTTAAACCCCTCAGGAATGCCTGTAAAGAGTGGCTTGCATAGCCACATGAACACCTTGAGAATGATTGAGAAATTGTTTTCTGTCTAATTTACTCCCTTTTTAATTTTTTTCCCCAAAAAAGGTCTTTATTTTTATAAAGTGAAACACAAATTTAAGCTGTATATTTAGTTTTTCTATGGATGTTCAAAATAGAGTACATTTAAATATTTGAAAGATATTAAGGTACAAACTTAGCCCTGGATTTATCAAAATGCGATAAGTATTGCATGTGATAGCAAAAGGGGTGTGGTTTATGCTAATATACAGTTTATTGCAATTTGCACTACTTACCTATGCGAAGAGCTAAATTAGTGCAAATTGTGATAACCTTTTCAGACTTTGCAATAAGTGCCAGACCTGATATATTTCCTGCATTTAAACACTGGGGGAAGAGAGAGAGAGAGGGAGAGGGAGAGGGAGAGAGAGGGAGAGGGAGAGGGAGAGAGCCTAGCCATAGTAGCCTCTCCCTAGATAGGTATTTGTATCCCTATGGTAGGCCCACCTAGTAACTCGAGGTGAGGTTTAGGTATAGGTGTAGGAGGTTAGGGGCCACTTTGACATTCAGTGTGAGACGTATGAACAGAACAGATCTCTTGTGAAGATCTGAGGACTGACGGAGAGAGGAAACTCACCCAAAGATGAGATTTGTGCAATGTTCCCTCAACCTACCTTGATGGACTCTCTACCTGGGTAAAATCAAGCTAGGTGGAGAGAACATTGCCCAAATCTCATCTTGGAGTGAATTTCCTCTCTCTGTCGGTCCTCAGATCTTCACAAGAGACCTGTTCTGTTCGTACATCTCACATTGAATGTCAAAGTGGCCCCTAACCCCCTACACCATTACCTAACCCTCACCTCGAGTTACTAGGTGGGCCTACCATAGGGATACAAATACCTATCTAGGGAGAGGTTACTACAGCTAGGCTCTCTCTCCCTCTCCAAGCTTTACATCTACTCAAACAGGCCTTTCAGGAGACATCACAAAATGCAATACAACCTTACCACAGAGTAATGCAAGCTATCCCATGGCTTAATGCTGTTCAAAAAGATGTAGTTAAAATCAGCATTAAGTCTGTGTAATAGCATTTTGCACACTGGCATACCCAGCCCACTCCCCGCCCCTAACGCCTCTTTTTCAAATTTGCATCGCACCATACGATATGGTGCTATCGCATGCGTTAAAGACGTTTTCACATGCGGTAAGAGCCTATCGCATGCGTTAATGGGGCTTTTCACATGCGATAAGCCCTTAATGCATGCGAAAACGCCTTAGCGCATTTTGATAAATGACCCCCCTTAGATTGTAAGCCCTCTGGGGATAGGGAAATACTACAGTACCTGAATGTAATCCGCTTTGAAATGCTGAAAAAGTGTAGAAAGCTGAATTTAAAAATCTAAAAAAAAAAAAAAAAAATAGTTTCTCCAGCTACACAACACTAACAGCTTACGGATTGCATCACTTAGAACACAGGTCAATGTTAGAGAACATTCCAAAAAGATTGCAGTCAGGAAACCTCCCCCCACACAACTTCTTATCATTATAATGACAACTCTGTTCCTTGTGAACCACCTCCCCATCCACCCTCACCTCCTTTCCCAAGTCTAATTTTTTTTTTAATGCTCACTGCGCAATTATTATGAAGTTATCATCAAATTATATTTGCAATGTTCTTCTCAGTCTGAGTTATTCCCCCTCCAAGTTTATTGTACCCTGCTTCAATGCATTTCTGTTCTAGTTCCATGTAAACCGATATGATGTTCACATGAATACCGGTCTATAAAAGCTTTTAAATAAATAAATAAATAAAAGAAATTAGTCTACTACAAAGTCTGGTAATCTTGCTCCTCTCCCCACAAACTGCAGTGAACAATATTTTTTTCTAGTAGTCCATACAATATTTTACTTGATAAGTAAGCTGGCTGTGACTGAATAATTTCTCACACTATCTATAAATTTTTTCTAAACAATCTATTGGTAACTCTATTACTTTAACAATAAATGAAAGACATTTTAATTATTTTTCAATAACTCACTAGTCAGCAATAATGAAATGTGACTAGAATTAATTACTTTGCAATGCATAGTTGTTAATTATAATGTATTTCTGTCTACAAATCCAGCAAGAGTCTATTTCGAAACATACACTTAGTCCATATTCTAGAAATAATAGAATCCTGAAAGTGTTCCCTTGGAACACAATTCCCAACAATGTTGCTACTAAATCCCTTCCTATTCACTCATGATTCTGGGGGAGGGAGTATGCGTAGCCCCCCCCCCCCCCCGAACAAAATCCACTATTCTCCCCCTCCACACACAAACACTCTCTCTCTCTCCAGAGGATACCCAGATTGGGAGCAAGAGGAAGTAGTCTGCAGTCAATGTTAATTCTCTTAGCTGTTTTCCATCTCCTGCGGCAGATATTGAATTGAAGTGCATGCACTGCCACTGGAGAGAAAGAGATACTGATAGCTGTGGGGACAAAGTGCCAAGCCATCATGTCCTTCTCTCCACAGCGGGTGCTGCTACATGATCCAAAACAGCAGTAAGTGTGGAAGAATGGGGTTGGGGAGGGGGAGGGGTACTAAAGAGTATATAGGAGCCATGGGTGAGTATAAGGAGAGAGAGAGAGAGAGAGAATTAGAGGTTTGTAGGGATGCAAAAGAAAAACCAGGGTCCAGGAGAATCATGTATTTGTTACATGTGCAAAACAGCAGGGGGGAGAGTTGGGAGATGCAAGTGACCTCGAAGAGGGGATAGGTGGGGCACAAATGAAAAGGAATAGATGAAACATGGAGATAAAGAATATAAGTGAGAGTGTCCAGAGAGAGTTAGAGGAGGTGAAAAAACCAAGGGAAGGGTGGGTAGAGTGAATGCAAGAAAACAAGAAGAAGAACGGAGTGTGAGAGAACCATGAGGCAGGAGAGGTGAAAGAATCATGGAAATGGGGGCAAGAGAGAGCTACAAAAGGGAGGTTATGTGATATAAAATCTGACATGTTTATAGGGGGATGGTGAATGAACCAGAGATTATGATAGGGGGTTGGCAAAAGAGGTGGTAATTGCGGATGTGTGTTTATGAAGAAAATCCAGAGGTGATTTTTGGGGGATGGAGGAGTGAGGTTTTTAAAGCGAGAGAGAGAGAGAGAGAGAGAAAGAGAGAAAGAAAGAGAATTATACAGGCATGATGGAGAGGGTTTATATGATAGACAGTCAGAAAGGGAGTAATTGGGAGAAAATGTGAGGGAATTACTGGGGATGAAAGAGAATCAGATTACCTCTACTACTACTACTATTAATAATTAAGAACATAAGAACATAAGAAAATGCCATACTGGGTCAGACCAAGGGTCCATCAAGCCCAGCATCCTGTTTCCAACAGTGGCCAATCCAGGCCATAAGAACCTGGCAAGTACCCAAAAACTAAGTCTATTCCATGTAACCATTGCTAATGGCAGTGGCTATTCTCTAAGTGAACTTAATAGCAGGTAATGGACTTCTCCTCCAAGAACTTATCCAATCCTTTTTTAAACACAGCTATACTAACTGCACGAACCACATTCTCTGGCAACAAATTCCAGAGTTTAATTGTGCGTTGAGTAAAAAAGAACTTTCTCCGATTAGTTTTAAATGTGCCCCATGCTAACTTCATGGAGTGTTCCCTAGTCTTTCTACTATCCAAAAGAGTAAATAACCGATTCACATCTACCCGTTCTAGACCTCTCATGAGCACTACTAAATGTACATAGTAGGAGTGGGAAGAAGAAAAATGTCATTTCAGTTTTTGGTTGGTTTTGGAGGGGTTGTTTTCCCATTAATTTTGTTTTGTCTAATTTTATTTTATTATTTAGTTAAGAAAAAATGTAAACCTAAAAATAAAAAAGGAACAAAAAAAAAAAAAGAAAACAGACGTAATTGGCATCTCAGAGACCTGGTGGAAGGAGGATAACCAATGGGACAGTGCTATATTAGGGTACAAATTATATCGCAATCAGGCCTATCCTGTAAAGTGCGGCCGTGTTTACCCTGCTCCTAAGCCGCTTCTAACTCACGTTTCGGCCGCGTTAGCCCTTCCTGCGATCCCGAATCCCCTTTAACCTACTCCTACCGCGTCCTAAATTCCCCGGGTAACCCCTTCCGCCCGCGGCATGCATATTGCATGCAAACGAGCGAATTAGCGCGATATTGCATGCAAACGAGCCAATTAGCTATTCCCCTAGCATCCCGTAACCCGCGCCCCGACTAACGCTACCTTTCCCTGCCGTTTTGTCGCGCGTTTAACCTGCAAATTTACCGCCTACCCTGACCCAGGCGGTAGAGGCATGGGTAAGGGTAGGTGGCAAGCTTTCCCCCAGCCCCCGCTCACCTGCCCCGGCCGCGATCATGGGTGCCGGTCTCCGTGGCAGCCCCAGTCCTCTCCCCTCCTCCAGAAGCCAAAAAAAAAAAAAAAAAGCGAAAAAAACGTTGCAGCCCCCCTCCGATGTCCGGAGGGGGGCTGCAACGGAGCTGCCACGGAGACTGCAACGGCAAAGCGAGTTTTCAGTGTCCCCCTCCGCTCGGAGCAGGGCGCGAAAAGCCGCCTTGCTCCGGGAGGGGGGGGACACTGACAGCGGCGAAGCAACGCAGAAGCAACGGCGAAACGACTTTTCAGTGTCCCCCCCCCCTCTCGGAGCAGGGCGCGAAAAGCAGCCTTGCTCCGGGAGGGAGGGGACACTGACAGCGGCGAAGCTTTCCCCCAGCCCGGACACCGGCAAAACTTGCTGTTTTGCAGCCATGAGCCACGAGCAGGAACGCGAAGATCTGGCTCCGATAGCTCCTCCCGACAAGATGGTCGCCTGCACGGGGAAAGAGTACAATTGGCCGCTCAAGACGTGATGTCGTGATGTCACGTCTTCAGCGGCCAATTGTACTCTTTCCCCGTGCAGGCGGCCATCTTGTCGGGAGGAGCTATCGGAGCCAGATCTTCGCGTTCCTGCTCGTGGCTCATGGCTGCAAAACAGCAAGTTTTGCCGGTGTCCGGGCTGGGGGAAAGCTTCGCCGCTGTCAGTGTCCCGTCCCCCTCCCGGAGCAAGGCTGCTTTTCGCGCCCTGCTCCGAGAGGGGGGGGGGACACTGAAAAGTCGTTTCGCCGTTGCTTCTGCGTTGCTTCGCCGCTGTCAGTGTCCCCCCTCCTCCCGGAGCAAGGCTGCTTTTCGCGCCCTGCTCCGAGAGGGGGGGGGGGGGACACTGAAAAGTCGTTTCACCGTTGCTTCTGCGTTGCTTCGCCGCCGTCAGTGTCCCCCCCCCTCCCGGAGCAAGGCTGCTTTTCGCTCCCTGCTCCGAGAGGAGGGGGGGGGGGGACACTGACAGCGGCGAAGCAACTTACTTTTGCACCCGATCGGACCAGACTTCCTGGTATCTGTCATTTCAAATGACATTTGAAATGACAGATACCAGCGTGGCGTGAAGCCTTAGGCCCGCGCACCCAGGATCCTGTATAGGCGCTCTATCCAGTATCCTGGGTTGCGCGGGACTAAGGCTTTTCGGATGCGGCTTACATTTACATATAATTAGGCTTCAGGATCGAGCAGTAGGTGAGCTGCACTGTGCGGGCGGTAACCGCGGGTGCCGTAGGCACTAACGCAGCTCTTCCTACCGCTCGGTACTGGATCACCCTGAATGATAGGGAGGATCAACTTGGTGGGGGTATGGCACTTTATGTCCAGGAGGGTATAGAGTCCAGCAGGATAAAGAAGATCATATAAGAGACTAAATGTTCAGTAGAATCTATATAGGTAGAAATCCCATGTGTGTTGGGTAAGAGTATATTGATAGATTTCTCTCGTCCACCTGGCCAAAATGATCAGACAGATAATGAAATGATAAAAAAGAGATCAGCGAAGCTAACCAATATGGCAGTGCAATAATAATGGGAGATTTCAATTACACCAATATTGACTGGGTAAATGTAACATCAGGACATGCTAGGGACATAAAATTCCAGGAAGGTATAAATGACTACTTCATGGAGCAATTGGTTCAGGAACCAACAAGAGAGGGAGATAGCCGACACAATAACCCCAACCTTAACTAAAATCATCAACCTCTCACTAGAAGAAGGAGTAATGCTGGACACCTTGAAAGGAGCTGTAATCAAACCAATTATTAAGAAAAAGAACCTTGACCCCTTAAATCTTAGCAACTACAGACCAGTCTCCAACTTACCCCTAATAGCCAAACTAATCGAAAAATCAGTTCAAAAACAACTATCAAACCACCTTGAAAATAACAACATACTATACCCAGCACAACATGGATTCTGCAAACACTACAGTACAGAAACGTTGCTATTAGCTCTATCAGACAATATCTTAAGAGGATTCAATACAGGAACACAATACATTCTGGTTCTATTAGATCTCTCTGCAGCATTTGACACCGTAAACCACAGAATACTAATAAATAGACTGAAAGAAATAGGACTCACTAATAAAACAATAAAATGGTTCAAGTCAGACTTAAACAATAGATATTTCCAGGTAGAAATCAAAAATGCACGTTCAGACAAAGTCACACTGCTAACTGGTGCCCCACAGGGATCAGCCCTATCTGCAACACTCTTTAACATTTACCTCCTCCCAGTATGTCATTTACTAGCAGGACTGGGAATCATACACTACATTTACGCAGATGATATACAATTACTGTTACCCATTCCAAACAACATCGAAGAAACAATGAAACTAGCTAATATGTATCTAGAAATAATCAAACAGCTCCTAAACCAGATGGAACTGGTAATAAACATTGACAAAACTGAATTCTTTCACCTTGAATGTAAAAACACACACCACGCACAACCAACATTCACAATCAAAAATATTCAAACCGCTGAGTTAGCAATAAATGTTAGGAATCTTGGAGTAATAATTGACCCTGAGCTAAACATGAAACAACACATCTCACAGAAAATAAAAGAAGGTTACGCAAAACTAATGATCCTGAGAAGACTAAACGTCTACTAATGATTAACAATTTTCGCACAGTTCTACAAGCAATGATATTTGCAAGCACAGATTTTGTAACTCCCTGCGTTTAGGACTACCTCAATCTACAATTTGGCCTCTGCAAATATTGCAAAATTCTGCTGCCAGAGTTTTGACAGGCAAAATAAAGAGTGACCACATTACAGGAACACTTGCTGAACTCCACTGGCTTCCAATTGAACAAAGAATACAATATAAGGCACTTTGTATAATCCATAAACTAATCCACGATGAAAAAGCCAACTGGCTTAACATGGCACTGCTAGTGCACGTACCACAAAGAAACCTGAGATCTGCAAATAAAGCTCTACTAACTGTCCCCTCTGTCAAATCAGCACATCTCACGCAAGAAAGGGAAAGAGCACTATCACTAGCTGGCCCCATGCTATGGAACACCATGCCACTCAAAATAAGGCTACAGAGAAATCTGAAAATATTCAAAACTAATTTGAAAACCTGGCTCTTTAAACAAGCATTTTATAAAGATAAAGAGAAGGAGAAAAATAGTTGATAGATAAGGATGCATCAAGCTAGAAGTTATTAGTAACCTACTAAAGCATATTAATGTTAAAATCAAACCACCTAATTTATTCCTAACAATCAGGATTAACTTACACACTTAGTTTATTATTTTAAATTGTTACCGTACTATGATGGCACATGATTATTTTGTAATCTATACCACCCATATTTCTCCTTATTGTGCCCTTCTGTAAACCGTTGTGATGGTTATTTAACTTAATGACGGTATAGAAAAGTTTTCAAATAAATAAATACTATTTTAGATTTAATTCTTAGTGGATTGCAGGATTTGGTGAGAGAGGTAAAAGGTGGTGGGGCCACTTGGCAATAGTGATCATAACATGATCAAATTTGAACTAATGACTGGAAGGGGGATAATATGTAAATCTGCAGCTCTAACACTAAATTTTCAAAAGGGAAAGTTTGATAAATGAGGAAAATAGTTAGAAAAAAACTGAAAGGTGCAGCTGCAAAGGTTAAAAGTGTACAACAGTTCCTCTGAGAAGGTGAGCATCCATTGGCCCCCAAATCGTGCCCACAGGGGACTCCATATTCAGCCTCTCACGGGCTCTCCATTTTTGCTCGGAATGAGGCATAAGGAAAAATTTTGCAATACAGAACGGGGAGAGAGACGTTACACACCCTCACTCTGTTGTACCATCTTGGATCTCCCTCCTCCTCACAGGAACTGGAATACCGGGTAAGGAGTCGCTGGGGGAACACCGTGGAGATGCTGAAACAGCCGGTGTCCTCCTTGACTCACTGCTATCTCTCCCCCCGGATGAAAGAACAGCCCCCGAAAACCCAGCGGCTAGTCGGACAGCTAACCTGAGACACCTGGAGTCTCTTCCGGGGAGGGGGAATCGTGTGGAGCCGGAGGAGGCTCGAGGAGCACGGCTCCTCCAGGAACCTCGGAGACGGCGGGTAAAATACATGATAGAGGAGAGAAACAGGCGCTGGATGAGATTATCTCTTGGCAAGTTGCAGAACTGGGAGAAGAAGAACTGCAGGAACTTTCCCCCGAACCAACGCCGATGGTAAGGCCAAAGACTTTTTCTCTTGAGACTATTTGGATGGCAATTGAAGCATTGAATAACAATATGGTAATGCAAATTAAACTGATAGCAACAAAAACTGGACAGACCTGAGATACAATTGCAGAAAATAAAAGAGAAAATCACAGCTAATAATCGGGAAATTACACAGTTAAAATCTGAAATGGGGGAAATGAAAAAGTTGAATCAAGGTATGATTAAAGATAATCTGTACCTATTAAGCAAAATAGAAAATATGGGGAAGCAACAAAGAAGTAGGAACCTGAGGTTGATTAATTTCCCCCAAAACATTTCAGTAACGCCGACAGAAATGTGGACAAAGTTTGCCATGGAGATGTTGAAAATACCACAGGCAGTTTTACCTCCACTATCGAAAATGTATTATCTTCCCACAAGGAAAAAGATTCAAATTGAAGGAAAAGATCTGCAACAACTGTCCTCTTTGAATGTATCAGCCACTTTGGAGTCATCAATGGAGGAAGAGGCCCAGCCAGCAACACTAATAATTACCTTTTTATTAGACTCTGATAGAGACTGGGTTCTCAGGCAATACTTCCATAATAAATTTGAATTGTTTTGTGGCTTGAAAGTACAAATTGTTCCTGACTATGCAAAGGAGGCACAGATTAGGAGGAAACAATTTCTTGAATTAAGAGAGGGGGTTGTTCAAATGGGAGCCCAATGTTTTCTTAAGTTTCCATGTAAATGTCTCATAAAGTTTAAAGATCTAACTTATACTTTTTTTTCAACCACTGCAGTTAAAAAAATGTATTAAAGACAGAATTAGTGTTTTGCCAAGAGATAGCTCAAATACAGTTCCTGTATAAACCTCATTTAAGGATGCAATGTTCTATGTGATAATGCCGGTTCCTGCCTAATGCTTTCAGATTATTTGTGGTGGTACATTGTAATATTTAATTTCCTATTAGTTTAAGATGCCTCCTGTGAAGAATCTCCCAGACCTAATAGTGGGCTGTGGACTGTGAGGCAGTAGTATTCGTTATTTTCCTGTTAAAATTAAGTGATTATTTAGATTGCACTGTTTTCACTACTTTTTCCTTAAATGTTTACAAATTTGTAACTTGGTAACATTGAAAAATTTAATAAAAGAGCACAAGAGGCATGGACATTGTTTAAAAATACAGTCTTAGAAGTGCAGTCCAGATGCATTCCATGCATTAAGAAATTTTGAAGAAAGTCAAAACGATTACCGGAATAATTAGAAGGTGAGGTGAAAGAGACTATTTTAGCCAAAACAATCCTTCAAAAATTTGAAGAAGGATCCATCTGAAGAAAATAGGAAAAAGCATAAGCATTGTGAAGTAAAGTGTACCCAGCCAAGTCTTGCTTCACAAATCTGCTTCATTTTTATGAAGGGGTTAATAAACATGTGGCTAAAGGTGAGCCAGTAGATGTAGTATATTTAGATTTTTAGATGGCGTTTGACAAAGTCCCTCATGAGAGGCTTCTAAGGAAACTAAAAAATCATGGGATAGGAGGCAGTGTCCTTTCGTGTATTACAAACTGGTTGAAAGACAGGAAACAGAGTAGGATTAAATGGTCAGTTTTCTCAGTGGAAAAGGTTAAACAGGAGAGTGCCTCAGGGATCTGTACTTGGAGTAGTGCTTTTCAATATATTATTTATAAATGATCTGGAAAGGAATAAGATGAGTGAAGTAATCAAATTTACAGATGATGCAAAATTATTCAAAGTAGTTAAATCACAAGCGGATTGTGATAAAATGCAGGAGGACCTTGCAAGACTGGAAGATTGGGCAACCAAATGACAGATGAAATTTAATGTGACTAAGTGCAAAGTGATGCATATAGGGAAAAATAATCCATGCTGTAGTTACACGATGTTAAATTCCATATTAGGAGGGAAAAGATCTAGGCATCATAATGGATAATACACTGAAATTGTCAGCTTAGTGTGCTGCAGCAGTCAAAAAAGCAAACAGAATATTAGGAATTATTAGGAAGGGAATCGTGAATAAAACAGAAAATGTCATAATGTCTCTGTATTGCTCCATGGTAAGACTGTTCCTTGAGTACTGTGTACAATTCAGGTTGCCACATCTCAAAAAAGATATAGTTGTGATGGGAAGGAACAGAGAAGAGTGACCAAAATGATAAAGCGGATGGAACAGCTCCCCTATGAGGAAAGGCTAAAGAGGTTAGGGCTGTTCAGCTTGGAGAAGAGACGGCTGAGCAGGGATATGATAGAGGTCTTTAAAATCATGAGAGATCTAGAAGGGGTAAATGTGAGTAGGTTATTCAGTCTTTCGAATAATAGAAGTACTAGGGGGCACTACATGAAGTTAGCAAGTAGCACATTTAAAACTAATCAGAGAAAATTCTTTTTCACTCAAAGCACAATTAAGCTCTGGAATATGTGGTTTTGCAGTTAGTGTAGCTGTAATTAAAAAAGGTTTGGATAAATTCATGGAGAAGTCCATTAACTGCTATTAATCAAGTTGTCTTAGAGAATAGCACTGCTATTACTGGAATCAGTAGCATGGGATCTACTTAGTGTTTGAATACTTGCAAGGTACTTGTAGCCTGGTTTGGCCACTGTTTGAAACAGGATGCTGGGCTTGATGGACCCTTGATCTGACCCAGTATGTCAATTTCCTATATTCTTATGTTTTCCCGAGGCCTCCAGTGCCCTCTATCTATCCCTACCACCCAAAAAAAATGCTGGGGCCTCGATCCGTCTCGGCCCCCCACTTACCCGGTCTAAGGGGTGGCAAGGAACCTGATGCTGAGGCCTAGACCCTGGGTGTTGTGTAGGACCTAGGCTGAAGTTTCAGACATCTACCATGACTAAGGTCTATGCAAGGCCGAGGCTTCGGCCTGGGCCTAATCATTGGGACCAGGCTTCAAGGCCTGGGCCTAGGCCTAATGGATCACTTTTATGTTTTGAAAACAAACTGTGAAAATCAATAACATTTTGTCAGATTTTCAGTTGTTTCATTTTGAGAATGAAATGAAATAGGAAGTTTTGTCTCATTTCCTATTTTGTTTTTCCTGAATCCCCATCCTAGTACATAACACTGGGCAGGTACAAAAAAGAGACAGTCCTTGCAACATGCAGCTTACAAGCTAGTCAAGACAAACATACAATAGAAGAGTCTACAGAAAATTAACTTATTAAAGAAAACTGGTTAACATTTAAAAGCAGCTTCAAAAAAGGTGAGATTTTAGACTGGATTGTCAATGACCAGAAAGGAAGCATGTCATGCTGACTCAGAAAGTCTATTCAAGGTAAATGGCACAGTAAGATAAAAAGCATGACGTTGGGAGCTGGTGGTGGAGGAAAAGGGCACAGATCATAGCAACTTGCCCAGTGAATGTAGTTCACAAGGAAGGGTTGAGGGAGAGATCATGAAGTTAGGTAATGGGATGTTGCAGAGTGAATGCATTTGTAAGTAAGAGAAGCTTGAACTAAATGTGGAGAAGTGAATGGTGAGCCAACCTAAGCCTAGATTCATCATTCTGATATATTTATAACAAAATGATGAGTAACACTAAAAAAAAGGGGGAGGGGAGGTGAAATTATACAGCTGGCTGCATTGCGGCCGTGTGTTTTCGCCAGCCACGATTGTGGCCGGGCTGCACATCTTCGCACCCATAGCGCCATGGGAAAAGGTGTCATTATTTCCTGCGGTGCTGCCGGCAATAATGTGTAAAAGATCATCACTCTCAGCGCTGCCAGGACATAACCCCCCCAAACCCCAGCCACACTCCTCCCCTTCCCATAATTTGAATTGTACCGCCGCAATGTGGCTGGTATCGCGTGCGGTAGGGCGTTATCGCATGTGATAAGGCCCTAATACACGCAATAAGGCCACTTCTCGGTTTGATGAATGACTCTGTAAGTGACTTGAAAACGGGGTTTCATGATCATAGCAACACGGAAGAAAGAATCAGAGAGAGAGAGAGGATGATGGGGAAGCATGAGATGGGATGTTTGGGGGGGTTGAGTATGTAAGAGGAAATGGTAAAATGTCAGATTCAGAGAGGGCATGAAGGGATGAGGGAGTCAGGTGGAAAGAGACAGGAGAATGTGAGAGTCAGTATGGAAATGATGGAGGATGTTGAGAAAAACAAAGAGGGAGTTGTTTTGGGGCAGAATGGAGTCCGATCACAGGAGTTTGGTGGGAGGGAGCAATCCAATAAAGGAGTTGTGTTAGGTCTCTGGAGGAGTTGACTCACGGCCTTATAAAGAAGAAACAGACAAACTAGTTAGGTATGAATTTAGGCTTTCAGTTGAGGTTGCACAAGTAACAAAGAAAACTCCTGAATCGAAGTTCATTAATGTACACTGGTGAGTCCAACAGGTTCTAGTGTGAGTTATAAGTAAGTTTGGCCAAACCCAGAATCAAATATGATCTGCCTCAGGGTGGAGTCCCTTACACTTGGTTGTCTTAGGGTGGGGGTGTGATGGTACAGAGGGCCTCACAATTTTCCCTTGAGGTGGCATGTCTGAAAAGCCCTTTTTTCTGCTGGGTATTTTGTGGCTGAATAAAGTCACCTGCCAAGTATGTCTCCCCGGGGGTAGGGAGGAAAGCAGGGATAGAAATTTGGGAACATCCTGTGAGGAGATGCTAGTCCAAAAAGAAACCTTTGCAATAAATGAACCTTGCGGTAAAAACTTTAACTGTGTATTATACTAGGAAAATAAAAATAAAAATATATATATATTTTAAACTGTCTGGCAATAAAAGATATAATAGATACTTGAACTCTTTTAAAAAATATTTTCTCTTTAAACAGTACTTCTAGAAAAGGCATTTTAATCACTCTTACATATATTTAAAGCACAATTAAAGATTTCAAACAATTCAAACATGCTCTGTGTAGTGCAAAATATCTTGAAACAATTATAGAAAAGTCATCTTCTTCTGCTTTATCTATTGTCTCACCCTGACTGGGTCACCTCTCAGCCAAAAGGTGAAAATGCAGTAGGATTAGAGAAACAAACCATATATACACCTTTCTATCCTGCTTTTTTATTTTTTTTTTCAACCTACCTGAGAACTTCACACCCAACGTGTCTGAATACCCCTGCTTAGTCAGGGTGGAAATCTGTCTGCCTCCCAGTACTGTCCTCCAGCACATTTCTCTCACAAATCCCTTCCCAAGTCATAGTTCTATAATTTAGAAGTTTAAATCCTCTGGATTTTTTGTTAGTGATATTTCCTACAAAATTACCCAGAGGTACAGGGGACTGTGACATGCAAATCCCTTACCTGAATGTCTGAATTCATTCAATGGACAGTTAGGTATCCTCACAGCAGGAGGTCTGGTAACCTTTTCAATCTCCTGAGTTTGTGGCTCAGGTTACAGTTTTATTGTTCTGCAAGCTAATTAAACGGTTTTGCTAGCTAGACAAAATAAAAGGATAAAGAAACATTCTCTATCTTGAATATTATGTAAAGGAATCCAGCATACATCCACCTCCACAAATCTCCACCCTTTCCTCTAATAAGGACAGGTAAATGTTTTTTCTTGGCACTTATTTATTTATTTATTTTATTTATTTATTTAGAGGATTTTATATACCGATGAACGTTGGGAACATCTCATTGGTTCACATTAAATGAGAAAATCAGCAACAAGCGCTTTACAGTGAAACAAAGAACATATGGATATAAAGATAGGGTAACATTGAACGATTTACAAGTTATAAGTCATGAAGTTGTGATATGACTTAACTTAACTATATTCTGTGCAGTAACTACCATATTTTTCGCTCCATAAGACGTACTTTTTTCCCGCAAAAGTGGGGGGAAAATGTATGTGCGTTTTATGGAGCGAATATAAAAAAAACCCTAAAACCCCCCCCCCACCCTCCTGACTCCCCCAATACCTGCCAACTTAATTTACTACAACCTCCCACCCTCCTGATCCCCCCAAGACCTGCCAAAAGTCCCTGGTGGTCCAGCGGGGGTCCAGGAGCGGTCCGGGAGCGATCTCCTGGGCTTGGGCCATCGGCTGCCAGTAATCAAAATGGCGCCGACGGCCCTTTGCTTTTACTATGTCACTGGGACCGACCAATGGCAGCGATAGTCCCTGTGACATAGTAAGGGCAAAGGGCCATTGGCTGTCAGTAAACAAAATGGTGCCGACGGCCCTTTGCCCTTATTATGTCACTGGGGCCGACCAATGGCAGCGGTAGCCCCTGTGACATAGTAAGGGCAAAGGGCCGTCGGCGCCATTTTGATTACTGGCAGACGACGGCCCTTTGCCCTTACTATGTCACAGGGACTACCGCAGCCAATGGTCAGTCCCAGTGATATAGTAAGGGCAAAGGGCCGTCGGCGCCATTTTGATTACTGGTAGCCGACAGCCCAAGCCCAGGAGATTGCTCCCGGACCGCTCCTGGACCCCCGCTGGACCACCAGGAACTTTTGGCAGGTCTTGGGGGGGTTAAGAAGGTGGGGGGTTGTAGTAAATTAATTTGGCAGGTCTTGGAGGTGGGTCAGGAAGGTGGGGGGTTGTTAATTAATTTAAAAGGTTGGGATGGGGTTTTTTTTTTGGTGGGGGGTTTCCAGAGAAAGAAAAGTTTTCTGATCTGGGGAGTGGACCGGAATGGCCCTCCCCAGACCTGAAAACAAAATGAAGAAAAAAAAAAAGTTATGCACTCCTCTAATTTGCTCCATAAGATGCACAGACGCCCAGGAACAGAGCCGGTTTAGCAAAAAATATATTTTTTTAATTTTCCCCCTCTGAATCCTAGGTGCGTCTTATGGTCAGGTGCGTCTTATGGAGTGAAAAATACGGTATATTCTGTGCGGTACGGTATACTATTCAGAGGTATTTGAGGTATTTGATTCCCTTCAAAGCTGTTAGATTACTGGAACTATTGTTCATTGTCTGCATATAATGCATTTGCATTGCTAGTGTTTTTCTTGCAAGTTGTTTATAGTTTTTGTTCTCTTTCTTTTATTCTTTCTTTTAATCTTATTCTTCTCAAAATTGTTTAAGAAATCTTTAACACTATGGAGGTAATTTTCAAAGGAGTAATGTGCGTAAATATACCATACTATTGTAGCATTTTGCAAAAGCCCATTTACGCACTTAAAATGCTCTTACACATGTAAAACCTATTGACAGTTCAATAGCATATAGTAGCAATTTTCAAAAACCCACTTATATGGGTAAAGTGCATTTCCACCACTGAAACCCAGTTTTAAGTTCATAAATCCTTTTGAAAATTACTTCCTATGCACTCAGTGTGACTGGATTAACTGTGTGGTTTGGATACTGGGCTGCACAGAAAAATCTCTGAGGAGCATCCTAGGCCTAGTAAGGGGGGTGGCTTGGAGACACTGTTTCACCCCCCCCCCCCCCCACACACACACACACAAGTTCATGTGAACCTGTACTGTAATAGCTTTTTTCTTCTAGGATTGTTCCCCCTCTTTTTGTGCCTAGTAAATCTAAATATCTTGGATAGGGGGTGTCATATAATGCTTACCATTCCCTTTTCAACATCCTATCATAAAGGTGAATTATGGGAATTAAAAGTAAGACAATGATAGCTTAATTTCTCAAAGTGAAATTATCATTCAAAAGGGTAATATGAAATGCAAACCTCTAAGAATTTTAAAGAAGTCCATCACTTCCATGCTTAACAACTGGTACTATGACTAAGTTATTGATATATAAGCTTTTATTATGTGCAATGTTTTTACTGTAATTTTTTTTGGTTTATATTTATTTTAGGTTTACTGTAAAGTTTGGAGTTACTTTGTGTAGAAAATATCTATATAGTTCATATATAAGGAAATATATATTTTTTATTGTGCATAGTTATATCAGCCAAGATATTTTATAACATTGGTTATTTCAAACTGCAGATTTATTTGAAAAAAATATACAATCCCTTAAAACAAACCATGGTTCATTCTGCATATATTAACCAACTACCATACATCTTTCTAATGTAGATGATTTAACCTGCAGTTAATTTCAGTTGTTGTTTTTCAAGATGCCTGCAGTTATTCACAATATGAAACTGCATATTATTAGTATTAGATGTGAACATATGAGCTGCTTATGGCAACTTCTTTGTCAGCTTTGTCAGATGCTGTGAGTAGAATTAGAGTTTCAAGGAACTCATGGCAATTCAAATTGTGCAATTCTTTGCTTCAATATTCAAAATATTCAGAAGAGGATAAAAAACTACCTCCATATATTAGTCTATTATGTGGTCTATGTACTAATCTGGTTTAAAACTGGCAGGTGAATGTGTTATCTGTTGGTTCTAACACAGCTTGTACATCGCCTCTTGCAAATGTGGCAGCTCACCTTCTCACTGAAGTTAAGTATTTAGAATATATTTTACCAATCTTTAAAGAATTGTATTGTTTGTCAATCTGTTTTAAAATAATTTCAAAACACTGACCCTAATATTGGATCTTTTAATGGTTAAGGGCCAGTTTATCTCAGGTCTGAGTAGTGAGATAAGGTGCGGGATAGATGAAGCTCTATCAAAAGTTCCATTAATAAAGGAAACTAACCTGTGGAGAAGGAGTAGTTCTTGAGGGTAGGTTGAGGGTCTATAGGTCCATCTTTGACCTTGGATTGGGGGTAGAAGACCCATCTTTGATTTTGGGAGCATGAGGTGTGAAGGCCAAGAAATCACATCTTTTTAGGCCAAGAAGCCTCATTAATGCAGCCCATGTAAAGCTACTAAGTTAACACCTCATAAGATAGTTACCTATGCAGCATTAGAAAGACTATATTAAGCCTCATAGGTATTAACGTTTTGATAATACTTAAGGTCATTTACATTTTTTTAATGTAAGTTGTGTTTATGTTGTTACCAGAAATAATGCTAATACACATTTAAATATCATATGCTAACAACCTTGCATCATATTTTTTTTTGTTAATATGTTTATTAAATTTTTTAAATTACAACAGTACAAAAAAACATTCAACCGGTTTGCTTTAACAAGAATCAGAAACTGTAAGTAGACAGCAAACTGTAATTAAACAGCAAAGTTTTTGACATGTCTTATAAAGGTCGATCCCCCTCCTCCCTCCCTCCCATCCCTCTTCCACTCCCCCCAGAAAACAGATAGTAGGAAATAAAGCATACCTATATGATATGAAATAAAAATCAAGGCTGCTGATTGTTAAAATAAATGACAGATATCAAAGATATGGTTGTCTCACATTCCATATCCAGATCGTGTTAAAAGATTGTTGGGGCTTTAACAAAGCATTAATAAAGTGTTATGTGGCCGGCATATAATATCATGTCGTGTGTTCAATAGATCAGGTAGTATGACGGGACAACCGCATTGAACTCATCTTGCTGGAATATATAGTAGGCTATCATGGGGCTGCGATATGGTTGTATTTTCAGTATTTAAATGCCTATCTGGCCATATCCTGTAGATGCACCTCTAGTTGGGGGTTCAAGTCGTGTGCCCTGGTGGGGGATATATAATTGAGGAAGTCTGACTATACCTGTATGGTAGTAGCCAGTTTCTTTGCTGAGGTATTCCTAGCTATTGCGTATTCTAGCGAGGCCAGGTGGATCATCCTCTGGAACCAATGTTCGTAGCTAGGTCCCTGTGTGTCCAACCAACCAGTTAGGATAACTTTCTTGCCTATGATACTAGCCCGTTTAAGGAATAGCTGGGCTGCTGAATCTAAACTCTGCCATACCAACTTATCTGAGCTGAAGAGCCACAAATAGGGGTCCAGGGGTAGCTTAATGTCTAGGAGTTGCAAGTATAAAGAATTAATTGTACCCCAAAATATGCCAATTAGTGGCCATTCCCAAAAGCAATGTGTGAAGGTGCCTACATCATTGTTACACTTCATGCAGATTTCCGATGGGCTTAGTTTGAAGCGATAAGCTCGAGCGGGAGTAATATATATTTGCCAAAGAAACTTATAGTGAGTTTCAAATAACAATATATTTTCTGACATGTCAGGGAGGGATGTGAAATTGTCTTTGAAGTCCTCAAATGGTGCTGAAAATAGAGACCAGCCTTGCCATTTTCATATATCTTCTCTAGATGGCTTTCTCTGGCTGCTTCAGCTAATGTTTTGTAAAAGTGGGAAACTGGATTTTTGTCCCTTCCCCAACTGTACTGCTGCTCTCAGCTTTTGAATAGGAGCGGATTCTGAAAAGAGGAAAGAGATAGTAGTAATAAAATGTTTTATTTGCAGAAAGGCAAAGAAGTCTGATTGTGCGAGGGAGAACTGTTGGCTTAACTCTGTAAAATCTAGAAGCTGTTCTGTAGTCATCCTAAACAGTTGGCGAATGTATGTAAGGCCCTTCCGGTGCCATTTGGTAAAGGTCACCTCTGTCAACCCCGGTTTAAAGGAGGGGTTATGGGCAATAGTAATAAGGGAGGTCATATGATGGGGTTGGTCATAGATCTTACATAACTGTAGCCAGTCCTTTCTGCATGTATGAAATAGGGCATGGGATCTTATGTGTGTGTGTGTGTGTGGGGGGGGGGGGGGGGGGGTTAACTGTATCTCCACTTGGAGCAATGGATTGAGTGAAGGCGCCCCGTACCACTCTAACAGATTCTGGTATGGAACAGTGGTAGAGGTTGCAAAAAGCCAATCCAGCACATACCTTAAACTGCAAGCTAAATTGTACAAAGGCAGGTCGGGGCAGCCCAGGCCCCCCTCCTGTGTTGGTTTTGTAAGAACCTCCATTGATAATCTGGCTTTTTTCCCCCAGCCATATAAATTGCCTTAAAATTCTTAAGTTATTTTAGTCTCTTTTTGTAATCCATAAAGGTGTCATTTGCAAGACGTAGAGCCATATAGGGAGGATTACCATTTTAAAGAGATGAATTTTGCCCGTGAGTGAGAGGGGCAAAGATTGCCTTTACTTAGTGTGTTGGAGGTGTGAGTGAGTAAAGGTTGTATGTTAGCCTTATAAACCTCTTGTACTTTAAGGGGGATTTTAATTTCCAAATATTTCTTCTCACGGGACACCCATCGTAAGGGAAAGGCTCCTGGCCAGTTCACCCTTAGACTTCCATTAACATCTATGGCTTCAGTCTTATCTTGGTTGATTTTAAGGCCTGCAAATTCTCCGAATTTGTTTTGTAGTTGTAGCACTCTCTGCAGAGAATGGTGCAGTATCGTTAAGTATACTAGGACGTCATCCGCGTATGCAGCAATTTTAAAGGTATGTGGTGGCTTACCAAAGCCTTCTATTTCAGGATGCAGTCCAATTTTCCTCATCAGGGGATCTATGGAGAGGATGTAAAGCAAGGGTGACAATGGACACCTCTGCCCTACTCCCCTCTGAAGGTGGACAGCCTCAGATAGATATTTATTTGCTACTATCTTTGAAATTAGTTTATCAAATAAAAGTAACAGATAATTTTAAAAAGCTCCTTGAAACCCGAATCGATGGAGTACCAAAAAGAGGTAGGCCCATGATACCCGATCAAATGCCTTCTCAGAGTCAAATCCAATTGCCAAGGCTGGGATGTTGTGAGACTGACAAATTTTGCCATCAGTAGCCTGATAATGTTGGGGTTCGCTTTCCGCCCCTTAACGATTCTTACTTGGTAATCTGAGATTAGTGTGGCAATAGTTTAATGAGGTATTGGTTATGAGGTATTACAGTGGATTCTTGGATACTGTAGTTCCTCACGGGGAGGAGCCCCGTGAGGAACCGCAGTACTAGGCTAGACTCTATACATGCAGACACAGAAATGTTGTGTTTATTGTACAGCTCGATGGTACTGCCCGGGGAGTGGGCAGCAGTGAAGGTAACCCAGTGAAGTAGTCCAGGGGTCCTCAGCAGAGGAGACCAGTCTCACACGCGAGTAGGAGATAGGCAGTGCGGCATAGCAGGGACAGGTCCCGGATGTAGACACAGAGTGCTGAAGCTGAGATAGACTGAAAGGATTAGTACTCACTGAAGCAGAAGCTGTATTGTTGAAGGTCCTGGCAGGCAGAAGTTGTTCAGTGGCAGGCACCAGATTAGGGAGAGCAGGCCCTTGAGGAGCGAGTACCCGGTATCCCAAGATAGGTACCTGAAATGGAACGGGTACCCAGGTTAGTGAAGAATTACCCCGAAGGGCAGAGAGAGCTTTATGTGGCAGCTGGGAAGTGGCAGAGCAGCTTAGACTAGAGGCAATCCAATCCTTGCTAACTCAGTTTGTTAGCAAATAAAGGGCAGGCTAAATACCAGGATGTGATGACGTCACTAGGAGGGGACGCCCCCGAGATTCCCGCCATGACATGGATAAAGACGTGGGTGGCGTGCGCGCGTGCACCCTAGGAAGCCCTCAGGAAAATCATGGCGAACACTGTCACCGTTGCCGATCCGGGGACACCAGAGAGAGCGGCATGAAGACGCGGCAGCAGCCATCTTCCCAAGGCTTGAGGAAAGAGAAGGAAGAAAGGTGAAGCACAGAGGTTGCAGCCATCTGAGACCAATGGACGCAACATTAATCTATCCACTAGTACTTTAGCCAATAGTTTCAGGTCACAATTGAGGAGGAAGATAGGCTGGTAAAAACGGATGTTTACTCAGTTTAGGGAGAACTGTTATGAGAGCTAGGCTGAAGTTTGGAAGGAAAGTTTGTGCGTCCAGCCCATCTAAATAGAATTTAGTCAAGGGTGTGACTAATTGCGTGTGTAGAATTTTATAAAAGTCATAAGAAAAGCCATCTGGCCCAGGAGATTTGCCAGATTGTACCGCCGATATTGCATGTAATGCTTCGTATTTTTGTATTGGACGGCTTAGAAAATCCAGTTGAGATGTGGAGAGGATTGGGAGGGGTATGTCTTTAAAAAAAATTATCCTCCACTTCTGTGCCTTCGCTAGGTTCAGCTGTATATATCGTTTCATAAAAAAATTTGGAACACTTCGCATATCCCCTGTTTATGGGAGACTGAATCCCCATTATTTTCCCTCATGCTGGTGATAATCGAGCTGGCCTTAGCTACTCATGCAAGGTTGGCCAGGAGTCTTCCTGTCTTGTTCCCAAATCGAAAAGCTGTTGTTCCCCTTTTTGCATGCTGTATTGTGCCCGTGTGTGGAGTAATGTGTTTAGGCGTCCCAGTATGCTATAATACTTCTCTCTAGCCTTAGGGGATGGGTTGTGTATGAGTGCTATCTTAGCTTGTCTCAGTTGTGACCCAATTCTAAAATATCCTTATATAATGCTTTGTTACGTGAACTTGCATAAGAGATTATATCTCCTCTCAGCCCTGCTTTTCCCATTTCCCAGGGTAGATGGGGATTAGAGGTATGCTATTGGTTGTGTAATGCAAATTCAATCCATCTAGTATTTTTGAAATTTAACATCATCTTTGAGGTGTCTGGGGAATTTCCATATACACATGGCATCTGTGTTTTTTGTGTATATCAGAATAGAGATTGGGGCGTGATCAGATATAACTTGTGATTCTATGGTGGCTTTGTCGATGCTAGGGAAAGCTTCACGGGGTACTAATATGTAATTTATAAGTGAAAAAGATAAATGAGATCTTGAAACAGTAATCTCTCTCCTCTGGATGGAGGGACCTCCATATATCCAAAAGTCCTAGTTGCTGATACAGGAACTGTATGACCTTCTCCGTTCTCTCTCTCCTACCGAGTAGTGGGGGACTTGTATCTAGGTGGGGTCATATACACAGTTAAAGTCTCCTAATAAGAACAGTGTGCCGTGTAAGGGGGTGAGGAGAAGATTCCATAGTTTAACAAAAAAAGCATGTGAATAATCATTTGGGACATACAAATTGCAAATGGTCACTGGGCACCCATTCCATTCCCTGGTAAGCATGAGAATTCTACCATCCGGGTGTGCTATGCTTTTAGGGGTAGATTTTCAGACGAGCGCGAACAGCCTACTTTTGTTTGCGCTCCAGGCGCAAACAAAAGTACGCTGGATTTTAGTAGATACGCGCGTAGTCGCGCGTATCGGCTAAAATCCTGGATCGGCGCGCGCAAGGCTATCGATTTCGTATAGCCTGCGCGCGCCGAGCCGCGCAGCCTACCCCCGTTCCCTCCTAGGCCGCTCCGAAATCGGAGCGGCCTAGAAGGGAACTTTCCTTTGCCCTCCCCTCACCTTCCCCTCCCTTCCCCTACCTAACCCACCCGCCCGGCCCTGTCTAAACCCCCATCCTACCTTTGTCGGGGGATTTCCCCGCGCGCCAGCGGGCCTCCTGCGCACCGGGCAGCGACCTGGGGGCGGGAACGGAGGGCGCGGCCACGCCCCCGTACCCGCCCCCAAAATGCTGCCGACACGCCCCCGCAACGCCGCGCGCTCCGGCCCCGCCCCCGACACGCCTCCCGACACGCCCCACTCCGAAAACCCCGGGACTTACGCGAGTCCCGGGGTTCTGCGCGCGCCGGTGAGCCTATGTAAAATAGGCTCACCGGCGCGCAGGGCCCTGCTCGCGTAAATCCGCCCGGTTTTGGGCGGATTTACGCGAGCAGGGCTCTGAAAATCCGCCCCTTAACCATTTGGAAGCTGTTCGATCTGTTAATTAAGATGGCAATTCCCCCTTTCTTGCCCTTTGCAGCTGAGTAAAAGCAGGCGCCCGCCCAGTCTCTCTGTAGCTTCCCGCTCTCTAATGATGTGAGGTGTGTTTCCTATAGCCCCACAATATCTGCTCGAAGGTGTTTGAGATGTGATAGAACTTTCTACATAGTAATTTTTAAAGGAAAATGTAAATGTAACATACTAACTTAGCAATTCTCAAAAGCTGATTTACCCACATTAAGTGCACTTAACGTGGGTAAAACCTATTGACAATTCAATAGCATATATTGTAGTAATTTTTTATTAGTTACAAAATATGCTTTTGATTTGTCAAAAGCGTTTACCCGTGCTTAGTGCATTTAATGTGGGTTAATCGGCTTTTAAAAATTGCTAAGATAGTATGTTACATTTACCTTTTCCTCAGAAAATTACCCTGATCTTAGATAAATTGGTACCATCCATCAAAATTCCATCTTCTAAAAACACTAGCAGGCTTAGAAATAAACCATACTCTATCAAATTTCAGAATTTCAAGATGAATTTATCTTTTCCCAAGGAAGGGAATAATAACTGTTGGCTTTATGACTTAAAACAGAGCTTGCATACTACATGAATGTACCCATATCCATTCTTTTTGGAATGCAGTAAGGTCACGAATTGAGACCATATTAAATATTTAAGAGGATATATCTGGCTATTGCTGTTCGGGATCTAGAAATGTTCTGATGTAAACTTGACTGATAAGAAATCACTATATTGGCTACTATCTTTAGCTTTAAAAGTAATTGTTACTTATTGGAAACACAATAATAACATGTTTCATGCCTATTAGAGCTGGGAATGTTTAAAACAAAAGTATAAAGCAGTGGCTGCTGAAAAACCTGGTTGGATATTGCAGTTTGCTGAAATTTGGAAAATAGTAGATATATATATGATATTTAATGATATGTTCAGACCTTGTTTGAGTATTATTTTGGGTGTTATGATTATATAGTGGAATATGCATTGAAATGTGGCTTAAAAACATATTAGCATGAGTGTCACTAAAAATTAAGATGGTAACTTTGAAACAGCTATGCATTTGCCAGCTCGCGTTTGCCAGCTCGCATCCAGAGACGTGTCCATTTTATAACATACATGCATATATGCGAGCATGCTATAAAATAGGCTGAACCTGTGCATATGTGTGTACAATTTTAACTGGAATTGTGCAAAGACATGCAAATGCCACTTCTACTCATAAGTGGGGGAATTTTAGTAGACACGAGTATCAATGCATTGACCAGTTTTCCCAGTTCATTCCCAGTTCGCCCAGGCAAGGAATAGGACTTCCATGCCCCACACACCCCCACCTTTTTTTTACGAAAAATGTTTTTGTGCACACAAGTACTCAGGTGCCTTTTAAAATCCGCTCAGCATGTGCTGGCCCAACGTTGTGCGCTTATCTCCCAGTTTTGGCATCTGCCAGGCTTTCAAAATTCACCTATTAGAGTGCATGTTAAAAAAACACTATGTACTAAGTATACACAATAACCCTCAATAGTGTGTCTTGACTGTGTATTATGTCATTGTGATGGGAGTAAAGAATGAGTCTGAGTTGGTCATGGTAACCTCCAGTTACTAGACATTCATGAGATATTCACCATAGAAAGCTGTGACTAGATTTTGAGCACTAAGCTCCCTTTATGTGGTCAGTGATGAAAGGGCTTAGTTTCAGAAAGCTGGTCACAGAAGGTTTCAGTCCAATAAATTGGAATCTGCTTACAGCTTGTTTGATCACCCTTATTTCTACATATCCAAATGGTAGGAGACAGCAACCACAATACTTTTGTGCTTGAGGAAATTTAGGACAGCTAGCTGCATTCAAAGCTTTATTCTCTCTTTTTCTCCTTATTCAGCCCCATCTCACACACTATACATGCTTTCAGCATGCTTGAAAACCATTTTCTGAATATACAAACACATAGTGGTGGATTTTCAAAGGACTGATCAGGAGTTGGCTGGCTAAATCTACCCAGTTAAAAATGATTCCGTCTGGCTGGCTAAATCTGTGTGCATAAAACTACAAAGCGCACAAATTAGGATGAACCAAAAAGCAGCCAGGCTGGAGGTGCTCCCAGGCAGGCTTTTATTTAGCTGGTTAGCATTTTCAGTGCTCACCAGCTAAATTTACTGCCACAACTCCAGCAACACAAATAGCAGACATAAATGTAAACACTCAAACTTTGAGTGGTAAAATTTAGTTGGATAGTCAATTAAAATTTGGCTAGTTAGTTTTAGCTTAGATAACCAGGTAAAATGATTTTAGTGATTTTTTTGAGCATTGACCTCATAGCACATTTCCCTGGAATTACAGATCCCTAAGACTATATGGATATTAAAAAAAAAAACATGGAATACTGGCATATTTCACTGCTGCATTGGAAAGCAGGTCTTATTCACACTGACTACTTAGAATAGCTAACAGTACAGCATATAGTCATTTCCCAATCCTGTAACACCAGATGATGAATGTAGTGACAAAATTTCCTGTGCCTGCCATGATGTCCTTATATTCATGCAGAAGTAGGTTGGCGTTCTACTAGATACACGTAGCAGAAAATGAGTCTTGTGTATAAATTTGAGAGTCAAATGAATATTATGTAATGTGGTATCCTTTTTTATGTCTGTTTTATATGTGACAATAAGTATATATTTATTCTTGCCATAACTATTAAATTGATTCCTATATTCATCTTCTTACTTAGAAGGGTGCTACAATAGTACCCATTTGGCAGGAAAGTTAGTGAATGCATATCTGACTCCTGAAAACTCACTTTACATCTGAACCAAACTTTAGGATTTAAGCTGCTAAATCTTGTAACAGTGCGTGAAAGCCCTCTCATTGTTTTTGCATATGAGACACTTCTTTAACTCCTACATAACATTCTTTGTTATGATATTTATTTTCATTTATTCTTGTTTCCCCATTGATTTTTATGGAATTGAGTCATGTAAGCACTTTTGAGCATATTCAAATGAGGCAGTGTGATGAATGAAATGCTGTGTTTTAACTTCATATCCTAAATTTGAGCTGATAATACTGTCAGAACACACTCAGATCACTTCTGCACAATTCCAGATGTTGGTGACATCAGGAGAACAGCTCAGCATATTCATAAAGGGATAACAAGGCTTGTACGTGCATGTAACGAAGCTGATAATGTATTAGGTGATTCTAAGAAGAGGCAAGCCTACATACCCACATAATAGGGATTTACTAGGTTTTCCTGAGATAATGTGGGATTCTGAGTTTTAAGGAGGATTTGAATATTTATATTCATCAAAGCTACCAAATTTTGCTTTGTCTGTAATCTATTCTAGTTCCCAAATTTGAATGACTAGAGCCTTTAGGGGGTCTATTTTCAGCCACTGAACAGTCAGCAAAGTTAGCCAAGTAAACTTAGCTAACTAACTTTATTGAGATACCCAGTGGCATGCCTGTGCCACTGAATATACTAAGCTATCTTAAACTTAACTAGATAAGCTTATCTGACAAACTTTAGCATTGTTATTTATCAGCCCTAAAGTTATCTGGCTGGTTTAACCCAATAATGCTGAAAATTGGTGTTTATCCAGCTAATTTAGCTGAATAACTGGCTTAATCCCAGAATACCCCTGCCCCACATATCAACTAGCTAGATCACTTTTTAGATTTTTTTTTTTTAACTTTTTATTTATATGTTTCAAGGCACAACATAAGCATGACAAGTAAATCAGCATTATACATAGTATGAGGATACAACTGCAGTGAGGGTACAAGAAAGCAGTTCTGACAATGTAGAGCATAAAGAGTGAAGCAAGCACAGTATTTAACAAAAAATGACTTTAATAAATAAGGCTAAGTAGAAAATGCATTTCCAGAGCGAAAGTTATGACAGGGATCTCATATTAAATGGTATTTAAATAGCTCGTGGTGCAAAGTGCATCTGAGTTTTTCCAAGTCAGAAATTACTCGGACTTGGTTTTGCCAATAGTCCAGACAAGGATGTCTTTTCCAGAAAGTTGCAATAGTGAATCAGGCAGCTAGCTATAGATGGCCGAATAATTTCCGAAATTTCCCTGGCACTAGCGACCCTTCCCAACATCCCAATGAGCCAAGGATAGGGGAGACATAAATAGGCAGATTTATCATGTCTGCAATTTCAGCAGCAACTTTGCGCCAGAAAAATTGAACTCCCGCATAGCACCATCACATGTGCAGATAGATACCACCCTCGCCATAGCCCTGCCAACATAAGGAACTATAGAAGGAAAAAATACTCAAGAAAAAAGTTGGCGTATGATTGGTGCGGTGTAGTAAAAGCACCATGAGCTCTATACAATGTTGACAGAGACAGCTTTTATGGGCATTTGACCATATAAGTTTCCAAGTTTGAGCTGTGAAGGAGGTGCCCAAGTCCATTTTCCAGAAATCAATTAAATCTTGTGGGGTAACAGTGCCCACTTTCCCTTAAAGAATACCCAGATAGAGGAGCATGGTACCCCTTGCACAAGCGTCCGGGTCAGCCAGGTATCTCTGCAGCCCCCCCAGGTTCAGCAAGCAGTGCTTGCAAATCAAAAGTGTAGAAAGGACAGTCCGAATGTGAAGGTAATTGACATGAGTAGACTCAGGTAGTTCAAATTCAGAACAGAGGTCCTCAAACCTTTGGAATTTCCCATCATCCCATAGCTGCAGCAAGTGGCAAAGGCCATTGTCCCTCCATCCTTTAAACACTGGAGCGAATGTGAGACCAGATTCTAGAGAATTCCTATAAATAGGGGCCAAAAGCAAAAGAGAGTCGACGTCTAGCCGCAGGTAGCATACTACCTGCTGCCAGGCAGTAAGGGTATGGGCAAGAATTGGGCTAGAACGAGCAACCCAGTGACACAGCAAGGAAGCAGGTGGCAAAAAAGTTATCATTGTTAAATCCACAATATCGGACTGTCACTGCTCCAGGGGTCACCAGACTGTTGCTATATGCTGAAATCAGACCTTAAGTGCTAAAAGCCTGGTCGCCCAATAGTAAATTTGGAAATTCGGAAGTGCCATCCCCCCTGCCGCTTAGGAAGCCAAAGCTGCCTGAGTTGAATGCGTGGCTGACAATGCTTCCATATAAAACAAGAGATCAGCCCATGTAGGGAGTCAAAAATCTTGGCAGATGTATTACAAGGGACATGCTGAAATAATAAATATAAAAATTTAGGTAAGAGTACCATTTTGACCAAGTTGATACACCCAGTCCAGGAGAGAGGTAAGTCTGCCCATTTCTGTAATCTAGATTTAGTCTGAGCCAGCAAAGTGGCATAGTTCTTGGAGAAGAGATCAGCCCAATTCCTTGGGATAAAGACCCACAAGTAGGTAAACCCATCCTGAATGACACAAAAATTGGTCATGCAGGGGGGGATCACAACACGTGGCCCTATGGGAAAGATTTCTGATTAATTAACTTTATATCTCGAGAGGTCACTAAAGACCCCCAAGGTGTCCATTAAAGCCGGACCAGAAGTACATGGGCTGGATAAGAAAAGCAAGATGTCATCTGAGTACAAAGAGATGGTATGCATGGTAGATCCAAATTGAACCTTTAATGTCCAGATGTTGGCGAATTAAAGCAGCCAGGGGTTCAAGAGCCAAGTCAAAAAGAAGGGGGGAGAGAGGACAGCCTTGCCGAGTACCTTGTGCAATTGAAAAGTAAGAAGACAGCACTTCATTAATAAGAAGACTAGCTAGGGAGCTTCATACATAGCTCGTATCCATTGTACAAAATGTTCAGGGAGTTGAGCATCTTGCAGGAACACGAATATGTAAGGCCAGGAGTTGCGATCAAATGGTTTTCCACATCCAATGAGATAATGAGCCCCGAATGCCCCATTTTTTTGGACAGGTGTAAAATATTAAACAGGTGCCGTGTGTTAGAGGTGGAGATGCGGCCCTTCACAGAGCCAGATTAATCAGGATGTACCAAAAAAGGAAGAACTTTTTTCTTTTTCTTTTTTTTAAATAGAATTTCAATAACTATTACAAGGAACACCTTGATCTGAAATAGGTTGTACATATGAGGAAAAAAAACCCAGTAAGGGTACATTATGGAAATATTCATTCAACCCCTTATATTAATAAGAAACAGAGGGGGTAGGAAAAATATTGAGCAGACAATCAAGAAATACAGAATAAAGAAAAATTGAGAACAACCAGTTACTATCTTTTTTTACCGGTTCCATTCCTATGGAGAATCTAACAATGTACTGAAGAACTTTTTCTAAATGAAGCTGTAAAACTTTTTCCAAAATGTTAAGGTCCTCATTTTGCAGGGAAATAGGGCAATATGACCCACAATCAGTCGGGTTCTTCCCGTCCTTATGGAGAAGAGAAATATTAGCATCCCCCATGGAACCCAAGGATGAGAGAACCAGCCCAGCATCATTATACAGAGGTAATAAAAAGAGACTTAAATCATTAAAACACTTCTTAAAGAGATCTATAGAGTAACCATTTGGGCCCGGACATTTCCCCCCAGGGAGAGCCTGGATAGCCACCCATTTCTCTGACAAGGTGATAGGGGCCACCAGTATTTCCCATTGAGGTTCACCTATCCAAAGAAGATCCAAACCCCCAAGAAACTCTTGTAAAACAGAGCTATCGCAAGGAGTTGGGGCTGCATAAAAGTCAGAGTAGAACTGCACCAGCAACTGTTCAAGACCCTTAGGGTCAGTTATGGGTACACCAAGGGAATTGTGAAGTTGAGAAATATGGGAGGAACTTTTCTTTTTCTGAACCATCTTAGCTGGTAGCTCACCAGCTCTATCCCCGTGTTCGTAATAGCTTAGCTTCTTGTATTTAAGAGCATGCTCTATTTTACCCGTCTCCAGTGAGCCAAGATCTTGCCAGGCAGCTTCTAAAGTTTTTGGCGAGCAATCTAATTTATGCTGAGCTTCTAACTGGCTTATCATAGATGTCAGAGTCGCCACTTTAGCACGATACTCCTTCTGGGTATAGCTGGCATAAATGATAATGTGGCCTCGCAAGTAGGCCTTGAAGGGCTTCCAGTGGAGGAGTGGAGTGTAATCAGAAGCATAGTTATGCTCGTTAAAATCTTTTACAGCCCCTATTACCATCTTAAGAAAATCTAATTTTCCTAAAAGGGAGGTATTCAACCTCCAGCTCGGGGCAGTTCGTCGAGGATCTACAGAATGAGTGTTAACTGTACATCATGATGATCTGAGATCATGCATGGGAGAATGGTGCATCCCTTTGTATGGGCAAAGAATGATGGAGAGCATAGAAAATGATCTAATCAGCTATAGGACTCTTGTCTTGGAGAAAAAAAGGTGTAGTCTCGCTCACCCCATGATAATTTCTCCAGAGATCCAAAAGGTGAAGAGAAGTAACCAAGTCACTCTGTACAAGTCCAGGCTGGGAAGGGCATGAAGGGACATGCGACCTATCAAGAAAAGAGTGTTGCGATCCCGGACCATGCCCTGGGATCTCCATTCACCACCCAATCCACCCTGTCCGTGGGAGCTCCCCTCTGGCCTGCCGGACCCGAGACGAGGCCATCCAGGCCTGAGACGCGGCCTACTGTGGCGTTCTCCCTGTGACGGAGACACCGCTGGTGATCCGCTGCTGGCCCCGCCCCTAGGTGCTTGCGCGCAGGGGCTCCCGATTTAAAGGGACCAGCGCGGGAAAACAGAGGACGCCTCCCTGCTGACATCAGAATCTGCCGGGTTATTTAAACCCAGTAGTCATAACTAGTCAGTGCCTTGCAACGAGGTTGACTCTTCGGAGTAGCTAGTTGTGCTTCCTGCTTCCCGGTTCCTGCTTGTTCCCGACATCTGATTCCTGGCTCCTGACCTTGCTTCATTCTTCGACTCTAGCTTCTGCTTCCATCCCTGGTTTTGGCATCCGACATCTGATTCCTGGCTCCTGACCTTGCTTCATTCTTCAACCGGCTTCTGCTTCTGTCCCTGGTTTTGGCAGCCGATATCTGACTTCTGGCTCCTGACCTTTGCCTATTCCTGGACTTCGGTTTCGTCTCTTCCCACTGTCGCAGGTACTTGTTCATCACCGGCCCAGAGGTTTCTCCTAAGCCCCAGCGGCTTGGGTCCTCCCGGGGGGACCACGGGCTTCCAAGGGTGAAGTCTATCCTGACCTCCTGGGTGCCATCCCAGCATTGGATTACCTCGGCAGTGCTCTTCTGATCCTTGGTTGCATAGGATCCACTTAAGATCAAGATGCCTGGGTCCCTACGGGCTCCTGCAGGGGGGACCTCAGGCTTCCAGTGTAAAGTCGTCTTCAAAGTCTCTCCTCAGCGCCACCTCCCGGCTGTGACACCCACTGTGGGTATCCACAGCATGACACCTGCAGTCTCAGCTAGCCAAAGGGTCCACGATCCTAACAGTTTGCAAGGCCATGGACCCGGTGGACCTCTCGACCTTGAAAGCCATCCCGGGAATTGCACAAAGGTTGCAACAGCAGCAGACTTGCCTCAATTCACTGGTGGCAACTGTGCAGAGGTTAGCGGACCAGGTGGAAGGAGCCGCCACTTCTGGTTCCCCTGTATGGGTGCAGCCATCCCTAATGCAAGGCCGTCTGCACCCATACAGATGCCAGCACCTTCACGATACTCAGGGGACGTGAAAATGTGTCGCAGATTCTTGAACCAATGTTATATCCGCTTCAACCTATTACCAGCACAGTTCCCCACTGACCAGATCAAAACGAGCTACATTATATCCCTCTTGGATGGGAGGCCATTGGCTTGGGCCTTCTCCGTATGGGAGCACCAGGATCCTCGCTTAGCCAACTTAGTTCAGTTCGTCACTTCTTTCCGACAAAACTTCGACGAGCCCTCCCACGGATCCACAGCCACATCTGAATTACTCCAACTATGGCAGGGTAACCGTCCCTTGGTGGAGTACACCGTAGAGTTTCAGACCCTTGCTGCTGAGCTGAACTGGAGAAGCGATAGCCTGCACGGCATATTCCTGGAGGTGCTCTCTCCTCGACTTCAGGACGAGTTGGCGGCCAGAGATCTCCCGGACGACTTGAATGATCTTGTCGACCTGGCTGGACGCGTAGACTGCCACATCCAACGCCAGTTCTGGGAGAGGAAACCCACTCGAGAACTTGGGGGCTCCGGAACCACGCCTCCCCGAACCAGGCATTCTCCTCCTGCCTCCCCGGGGCTACATGATGCAGAACCCATGCAGTTGGGCTGGGGTCCGATTTCCCAAGAGGAGAGGAGAAGGCATCGGTCCCAGGGCCTGTGTTTTTATTGCGGGGGCAAGGGGCATTTCCTTGCCCGCTGTCACAAGCTTCGTTCTTCGACTCCGGCTTCTGCTTCCGTCCCTGGTTTTGGCATCCGACATCTGACTTCTGGCTCCCGACCTTGGCCTGTTCCTGGACTTTGGTTTCATCTCTTCCCATTGCTGTAGGTGCTTGTTCATCACCCGCCCGGAGGTTTCTCCTAAGCCCCAGCGGCTCGGGTCCTCACGGACTCCTCCCGGGGGGACTGCGGGCTTCCAAGGGTGAAGTCTCTCCTGACCTCCTGGGCGCCATCCCAGCGTTGGATTACCTCGGCAGGCTGATCTTCTGATCCTTGGTCACATAGGATGCACCTAAGACCAAGAGGCCTGGGTCCCTATGGGCTCCTCCTGGAGGGACCTCAGGCTTCCAGTGGTAAAGCCGGAGGTCAAAGTCTCTCCTCTGCGCCGCCTCCCAGCTGCGACACCCACTGTGGGTATCCACAGCACGACACCTGCAATCTCAGCCGGCCCAAGGGTCCACGATCCTAACAAAGGGTCCATGCAAATATTCCAATCCCCACCTAAACACACTGTATTACCTCCCAAAGTGGTGAGAATACCCAGGGGCTCCCTATAAAATACCTCCTGGTCATGATTGGGGCCATACACATTTACCAGTGTGAACTGGGCAGAGTAAAGAGAACATACCAATGTAACGTAACACCCCTCTGAGTCTCAAATGCACTGATGAACTGTCTGAGGAAGTGACTGTTGCATCTGTGCCTGTTCTTGCCCTCGCTCCACCTTCTCTACCTTTGTGGCGACTCCCTTCTGCTCTGACGGACAGATGCTGCCGCGGTTTCTCCTCGCCGCTTCTCTTTGGAATCCCCGGGCTGGCCTGACGCAGCGGATCCGCCATGTTCCTGATGACGTAAGGGCGCACGTGCGTGCGCACTCCAGAGTTTGTACCGGCAAGGGCGCGAACCTCAGGGGCATCCCCCCGTAGTGACGTCATCCACTTCCAACTTAAAAGGTCTTCGCTTGCTACTTCAAATCGAGTTAGCAAGGAGGAAATTTCTCTGCTACTCTACCTCCTCAAACTTACCAAGGGGTACCCGCTTCTCGGGGGCCCCACTCTCTTGTCTGATTTCAGACTGCTAAGACGGGATCCAGTACTCGCTCCTCGAGCGCCTACATCCCTCTGCAAATGCTTAAAAGTCCAACTCAGCTTCTCCACCGCCTTCCATCCGCAAAGCAATGGACAATCCGAAAGGATGAACCGCACCCTAAAAACCTTTTTGTGCGCCTTCATTAATGAAAGGCAGGACAACTGGACTGAGCTCTTACCCTGGGCCGAGTTCGCGTACAATAACCAGTGCCATGCCGCTACCAGAGCATCACCCTTCCAGGTGGTGTATGGAAAACAGCTCAAACCTCCGCTACCTATCACCACACCCAGTGCCTCTCCAGCCGCCCAACTCACTGCTCAACAACTACAGACCCTTTGGCAAACTACCCTGGCCAAGTTGGGCACTTCTGCCACCTCGGCCAAGCAAGTGGCCAACCGCCATCGACGACCTGCTCCTGTGTACCAGCCCGGGGACCGGGTCTGGCTCAGTACTAAAAACATCCACCTGAGGCTGCCCTCAAAGAGATTCGCGCCCAAGTTCTGTGGACTCTTCCGGGTTGCCGAGAGGGTGGGCCTCGTCGCCTACCGATTGCAGTTACCGTCCTCCCTGTGGATCCACAATGTCTTCCACGTCTCTCTGCTAAAGCCTTTGGTTCTCTCTCGCTTCCACCGCCGACCCCCAGACACGCCTGCTACACCCATAGCCAAGGATCCCATGTTCCAGGTATGCGACGTGGTCGACGTACGTTTCTACAATCGAAGATAGGAATACCTCCTAGCCTGGGAGGGTTGCGGCGATGAGGATAATACCTGGGAGCCTGCCCGCAACAACCTGGACAAGTCTCTCCTTCGGCAGTTTCACCTTGACCATCCCGAGAAGCCTGGTCCTCTGAAGAGGGGCCGTAAAGGGGGGTGGGTACTGTTGCGGTCCCGACCGCTCCCCTCATGTTCGGGGTCAGGCCCGCTTACCGTCTCTTCAGTTCTCACAGGATTCCGCGGGGATCCGGGCTCGACAGGGCCTTCACCCAAGGACTTCTCCCGAGGAGGGCGCCATTACAGGCCTATCAGTGCCTGGCCTCGCGCGCGCGCGCGAGGAGGGCTCTCTTAAGCGCACAGCACCCGGAAGCCCGGCTCCGCATCATCTGCTGACGTCACGCCGCGCTCCCGATTTAACCAGACCTCTGCTAGACGCCTTGCAACGAGGTTCCCTGCTGACTAGTTGCTTCCTGTTCCTGTCCTTGCTTGCTGATTCTCGTTGTGTCTTTGGTTCCTGATCCCTGTTTGCCTGACGGACTTCTCTGCTAGCCTGCTGCCTGCCTTGATCCTGGTTTGCCTAACGGACTTCTCTGCTAGCCTGCTGCCTGCCTTGATCCCGGTTTGCCTAACGGACTTCTCTGCTAGCCTGCTGCCTGCCTTGATCCCGGTTTGCCTAACGGACTTCTCTGCTAGCCTGCTGCCTGCCTTGATCCCGGTTTGCCTAACGGACTTCTCTGCTAGCCTGCTGCCTGCCTTGATCCCGGTTTGCCTGACGGATTTCTCTGCTAGTCAGCCACCTGCCTTGATCCCGGTTTGCCTAACGGACTTCTCTGCTAGCCAGCCGCCTGCCTTTATCCCGGTTTCACCACGGACTTCTCTGCTAGCCAGTCGCCTGCCTTGACCCCGGTTGCCACGGACTTCTCTGCCAGCCTGCCGCCTGCTGCTACTCAGGTCTGCTTCGCGACCCAGCCTCCAGTTAGCCGCCGGTTCAGACTCCGCCTACCTCTCTGACCTGCCTGCCAGCCAGCAACCTGCCTTGTTCCCGGTGGCTCTCTCTCTGAACTATCTGGCCTCTCTCCTGACCACCCACGGACTTGCCCTCTCTGGACTACCTTGACTTCTCTAGTCCCCAGGGCCTGGGTCCCTATGGGCCCCTCCTGGGGGGATTCCAGGCTCCGGGTATCCTTGCCAGGCACTGACTCTGCTCCCCGGTCTGCTCTGTGTTCCATCTGCAGGCCGGCCCAAGGGTCCACTTCCTGTCTTACCACAGCCCAGTCACAACATGTGACACCTTTAAAACTAATCGGAGAAAGTTCTTTTTCACTCAACATACAATTAAACTCTGGAATTTGTTGCCAGGGGATGTGGGGTAGTGCAATTAGTATAGCTGGGTTTAAAAAAGGATTGGATAAGTTGTTGGAGGAGAAGTCCATTACCTGCTATTAATTAAGTTGACTTAGAAAACAGCCACTGCTATTACTAGCAACAGTATTCACTATGCACCAACTAACCTCTTTCCCTTTATGAAATAATTCCACAACACCCACTGATTAAAGGGAAAACCTTGCTCGTTGATCTTTTTGTACGGTGGCTCTGCTCAAGGATAACCACTTTTTAGTTACCCCTCTCACTAGCCCCATATATTACTCTTTATTATGTACTGAAGGTGTCGCTCACATCACACACGCAGTACAAGAGGAAAAAAATATGTTTACACTGTGAACCCGGACCGGACAGAGTAGATTTCTCTCCTGCAGTCCCTGAAGCAGGCACACAGTGACGAAACATGGCCAATGTCGGGCAGGCGAATCCGAACTCATAGGAAGTCATGAGGGCGGCAGCCTTGATAAGTATATGAGAATAAAAACGGATGAGTGGGTCGGATAAGCAGCCAGGGAGAAGGGATATTATAAGTAAAAAGTAAAAAGAAAAGAAAAAAAGGAAAATGAAAAAAGATGAATATAAAGTGTGAATAATAAAGAGTACTATACGGGGCTAGTGAGAGGGGTAACTAAAAACAAAAGTGGTTATCCTTGAGCAGAGCCACCGTACAGAAAGATCACCAAGCAAGGTTTTCCCTTTAATCAGTGGGTGTTGTGGAATTACTAGCAACAGTAGCATGGGATAGACTTAGTTTTTGGGTACTTGCCAGGTTCTTATGGCCTTGATTGGCCACTGTTGGAAACAAGATGCTGGGCTTGATGGAACCTTGGTCTGACCCAGTATGTCATGTTCTCATGTTCTTGCTATCATTATTTGCTGTCATATTCTTGGTTTCTGTGTGTCTAAAACACAAGTGTGTGCAAGCTTCTATCAGTAAAACCCCTTTAATTTAACATATGAGTATTAAGGACCTGATATTCAAAAGCATTTACACACTTAAAAATGGGTTTTGCACATGTAAATTCATTTTACTCGTGTAAGTGGGCTTTTGAAAATTGATACAATATATGCCATTGAATTGTCCATAGGATTTACCTGTGTAAGTGCACTTTATGCAAGTAAATAGATTTTAAAAATTACTACAGAAGTAGTTACATTTACATGTATAAATCATCTTGAAAATTATTCCCTTAGATTCTAATATGGTATCATAAAATATTAGGTCAAAGATTTTATGCTGGACTACTTTATGGAGTGACTACATTTATTTTATGCATCTTTGCTGGTTATTCTAGCTGTAGTGTCTGTGCTACAGTGTATACTATACTAATGATTCTGTGGATGTTTCTGAACAGCAAGGGAGTTCAACAGGTTATGGTTGTCCAGGAAAACATTTTTTTGCATTAACGAAGGTCCCCACAACCAACATCTAGAATTCTAATAAATAGCGAAACCCAACAGTTTTGGTAGTACTACAGATGTCTAGTAGTGTTATAAAATTGATTAATATTAGCAGTAGTAGAAAACTGACCGCTTACAATGTAAGGATTGAATGGTTACATGCAGTATTCTTAGACATTTTTAAGATAATATTTAACGTTTGCATGAGTATATGGGATATGAAAGGATATCATATGATTAACTGAAATAATAACCAAAATGAAATATGAAATCTAAGTTGCAATTATATTTTGTCTGTAAGCCATAAATGTCTTCTCAGACTACTAAAATACTTTCAATTTGTTTGATTCCTAGTGACCTGAAGCTATGTTATCATTCCACCCAGTATTAATTGGGAACAAATTTCTATATGCATTTTGGCATTCGTTTGCAATTTGAATCTCATTAAAACTGGAGAGCTTTAACTTAATTTAGAAAGATAATTTTCAAAGGATTAGCAGTGTCATGGGTAAAATCAAGGCTTGAAAATTGCCCTCACCTCTGCAGATAAAAGCACCCACACTGTTTCACAGTGCAGGTATTTTTCTCCATGCCATATAGGGTTAAGGCCAGGGGTGCAGGAGGGTGGAGCTTTCCAACATCATGCAGGATTTTTCATTTTGAAAGCCCTACATATCATTTATGATGCAGGCTTTTCGCCTCCTACAAAGTATCCTATATGGTTACAAAATTGTCCCGTACAGGCATAGATTTAAACTAAAAGTCCAAGCTCACAGTTTTTTGAATAAACAGCACTTATGAATGTACTAGTAAATGTTGGAAAACTACTAAAAATGTGTTTTGTCTCCTTAATCAAGGGTGGCCAACTCCTGTCCTTGAGAGCTATAAATAGGCCAGCTTTTCAAGATATCCTCAATGATTATGCATGAGATAGATTTGCAATCAAAGGTAGAGCAAATCAACTTGGAAGCGAGGGGGCACTTTATGTTCAGGGTGGCATAGATTCCAACAGGATAAAGATCCTGCTAAAGACTAAATGCACAGTAAAATCTTTATGGGTAGAAATCCTATGTGCGTTGGGGACGATATTAAGAAAGAGTGTTCAACAGATCCCTAGAAACGGGAGAGGTGCCGAGTGATTGGAGGAGAGCGGTGGTGGTCCCGCTTCACAAGAGTGGGAACAGAGAAGAGGCTGGTAACTACAGACCGGTTAGCCTCACTTCGGTGGTGGGAAAAGTAATGGAGTCACTGTTGAAAGAGAGAATAGTGAACTATCTACAGTTGGGAGAATTGCTGGACCAGAGGCAGCATGGATTCACCATTGGAAGATCCTGTCAGACAAATCTGATTGACTTTTTGACTGGGTAACCAAGGAATTGTATCGAGGAAGATCACTCGATGTCATCTACTTGGATTTCAGCAAAGCTTTTGACACTCTCCCGCACAGGAGACTGGTGAATAAAATGAGAAGCTTAGGAGTGAGTGCCAAGGTGGTGGCCTGGATTGCAAACTGGTTGACGGACAGAAGACAATGTGTGATGGTAAATGGAACTCTCTCTGAAGAGAGAGCGGTTTTAAGCGGTGTACCGCAGGGATCGGTGTTGGGACCGGTCCTTTTCATTATCTTTATGAGAGACATTGTGGAAGGGATAGAAGGTAAGGTATGTCTTTTTGCGGATGACACTAAGATCTGCAACAGAGTGGACAAGCCGGAAGGAGTGGAGAGAATGAGACGGGATTTAAGGAAGCTGGAAGAGTGGTTGAAGATATGGCAGCTGAGATTCAATGCCAAGAAGTGCAGAGTCATGCATATGGGGAGTGGAAATCCGAATGAACTGTATTCAATGGGGGGAGAAAGGCTGATGTGCACGGAGCAGGAGAGAGACCTTGGGGTGATGGTGTCTAATGATCTGAAGTCGGTGAAACAATGTGACAAGGCGATAGCTAAAGCCAGAAGAATGCTGGGCTGCATAGAGAGAGGAATATCGAGTAAGAAAAGGGAAGTGATTATCCCCTTGTACAGGTCCTTGGTGAGACCTCACCTGGAGTATTGTGTTCAGTTCTGGAGACTGTATCTCCAAAGAGACAGAGACAAGATGGAGGCGGTCTAGAGAAGGGCGACCAAAAAGGTGGAAGGTCTTCATCAAATGACTTATGAGGAGAGATTGAAGAATCTAAATATGTACACCCTGGAGGAAAGGAGGAGCAGAGGTGATATGATACAGACTTTCAGATACTTGAAAGGTTTTAATGATCCAAAGACAATGACAAACCTTTTCTGTAGGAAAAAAATCAGCAGAACCAGGGGTCATGATTTGAAGCTCCAGGGAGGAAGATTCAGAACCAATGTCAGGAAGTATTTCTTCATGGAGAGGGTGGTAGATGCCTGGAATGCCCTTCCGAAGGAAGTAGTGAAAACCAGAACTGTGAAGGACTTCAAAGGGGCGTGGGATAAACACTGTGGATCCATAAAGTCAAGAGGCCGTCAATGAAGAGTGGGTGGCTCGCCAGAATGACGGCTACTGCCTGGAGATAATACCCTTATTCAATAAACATACACATGGTTACTGTGACTCCAACATCGCTCTAAGCTTCAACAGCAAGAGGAAATGTGGAAAAAAGGATTTGCACTCACAAAGCGGGGAGTAGCTGGCTTGTTACGGCGGTTACTACCCCAAACCAAATAAGCCTGATACTTCACTTTCAATGCATATCCAGCATAGCTCTCTGCTTCAATGGCAGGGGAGAAGAAAAACATACTTCACGCATATCCAGCATAGCTCTCTGCTTCAACGGCAGGGGAGAAGAAAAACTGATACTTCACGCATATCCAGCATAGCTCTCTGCTTCAACGGCAGGGGAGAAGTAAAACTGATACTTCATGCATATCCAGCATAGCTCTCTGCATCAACGGCAGGGGAGAAGAAAAACTGATTCTTCACGCATATCCAGCATAGCTCTCTGCTTCAATGGCAGGGGAGAAGAAAAACAACCAATAAGGGCTGAATAACATAGTCTGGGTAAAATAAATAAGCATGGGTGTAGCTTGCTTATTGCGGCGGTTACTACCCCTACTACCCCTAACTAATCAATCTTGATATTTCACTTGGATGCAGCTCCATCACTGCTCTCTACATTAATGGTGGGGGTGGAAGGGAAATAGAACCAAAGAGCTAAGAGAAACAGATAAGTATGAGAAAAAAAATGTGTGAAGCTTGCTGGGCAGACTGGATGGGCCGTTTGGTCTTCTTCTGCCGTCATTTCTATGTTTCTATGTTTCTATATAGTGATAGAAGTATACTAGCATCCACATGGTCAAAATAATAAGGCAGATGATGAAATGCTAAGAGAAATAAGGAAGCTAACCAATTTGGCAATGCAGTAATAATTGGAGATTTCAATTACCCTAATATTGATTGGGTAAATGTAACATCAGGACACGCTAGAGAGATAAAGTTTCTAGATGGAATAAAAAACTGCTTCATGGAACAAATGGTTCAGGAACTAAGAGAGGGAGCTATTTTAGATCTAATTCTTAGTGGTTTGCAGGATTTTGTGAGACAGGTAACAGTGGTGGAGCCACTTGGCAACAGTGGTCATAACATGATCACATTTGAATTAATGTGATCATGTTATGTCCCCCTACCAGTCATGTGACTGGTAGGGGGACAATAAGTAATTCTACAGCTCTAGCACTAGACTTTCAAAAGGGAGACTGATAAAATAAGGAAGATTATTAGAAAAAAACTGAAAGGTGCAGCTACAAAGGCTAAGAGTGTACATCTGATGTGGACATTGTTTAAAAATAGAGGTGCAGTCCAGATGTATCCCACATATTAAGAAAGGTAGAAGGAAGGCCACATGACTGCCAACTTGGTTAAAAGGTGAAGTGAAAGAGGCTAATTTAGGGAAAACGTCTTCCTTCAAAAACTGGAAGAAGCATCCATCTAAAGAAAATAGAAAATAGAAAAAAGCATAAGCATTGGCAAGTTAAATGTAAATCATTGATAAGACAGGTTAAGAGAGAATTTGAAAAGCTGGCCATGGAGGCAAAAACTAATATTGAAAACATTTTAACTATATCTAAAGCAGGAAGCCTGTGAGAGAGTTGGTTGTACCATTAGATGATTGAGGGATTGAAGGGGCACTTAGGGAAGATAAGGCTATCGAGGAAAGACTAAATTCATTCTTTGCCTCAGTGTGGGGGAGATACCCATTCCAGAGATGGTTTTCAAGGGTGATAATTCAGATGAACTAAACCAAATCATGGTGAACCTGGAAAATGTAGTAGGCCAGTTTGACATACTGAAGAGTAGCAAATTACCCGAGCCAGATGAATTTTGCATGGTATCTGTCTCCCCTTTATCTTTGAAAATGTAACAGGTATGAAAACCAATAAACTCTGACCCATTCAGAATTATTTTAAATTGTTCTGAATTATTCTTTAGACTTAAATTACACAAGTTATATTTAAATGTAATACAGTTCTAGTTCTATTTCTTTTTTCCTTCCTTTAAAGAACCGGGAAACTAGCCAGTGCTCTGCTATCTCTGTGATTAATGACCTAAGTGTGGCAGAGTTTCCAGAACCTTTCTCTCTCAAGGTATCACAGGACCTGAATAAAATAAATAGTTCATTATATTCTTCTGAACTCAAATATATTTACTGCATCTTCATACTGCATTTAAATATTAGACGTTTGAAGAAGTTTGCAGATTAGGAGATTGTACTTGAACTATGTTATGATTTAGTATATGAGATCAAATGTCTTTTTGTCAGTTAGAGACTAATGAGCTATGTTCAAGGTACCTAGATGTCTTGTCGTATGTAGATCTGATGGAAGAAAGAAAGTTTTTCTCTTTTATAGACAAATGTTCTTGTATATTTAGCTTGACTAATACATGTAGTGATCAGAGGTTCTAGGTTAGTTATTCAAACTTATAAGCCATGATCTGCAACCTAGACTAAAGGTATAAAAATGGTGAAGTCCAGTTACTTGTGACTATTATGCTGATCTTAGTATAACATGCTGGAGGCCTGGCTTTTCTAACTTGCAATAGTAAGCAACCATTTGATTCATACTTTTTGTTATATCATGACTTGATCTGAATTATATGACTTGATCTGGCTTAAATTAATTGATCAGACAATTTGATATGATTTGATCAATTAAATTTATCAATTGAAGTTAATTGTATAATCTTCTCATGTAAAATAAAATGTATATTTTTTTGAGAATATCTCTCTGACTGAGTATTGTTCGTGGTTCTGATTGCATAAATAATTAACTGAGCTCAATCATCCTTAGTGGCACTGATGTATTAATTTATGTGACATGGGTTTCTAATATCAGGAGAGTAACTTTTAATGGGTAATCCATTAGTGACATATTTCCCCTTCGAAATGTCTATCAGAACAGAACCGAGACAAGTGCACCCCCGGAGGGGGTGCATAATAAAAACTTTTAAATATATATCCAAAGCAAGAAGCCTAACATCAATAGTTCTGCCTTACTAGGATTTAGCACCAGACCATTCTTTCTCAACCATACCTCTGTAAACCACACTGCGAGGGGAATTTTCTTCCACTATGGTGTCTGTATATGGGCCAAGGGTATATAGGGCAGAGACTTATTTTGGAACTGGCAGGGGATACTCTCAGAAGCCCTCTCTCCAATTGGGTGTTCAATTGGAGTACTCTCTCTCCAATTGGGTGTTCAATTGGGATACTCTCAGAAGCCCTCTCTCCAATTGGGTGTTCCTTTCCTTTTTCCTTCTCACTCCAAGTTCTATTTTTCCTTGTTACATGTAACTGCTTTTCCGCACTATTGTTCAAGTTTAAGTTTATTTTGCACTCCTGTTTCATGTGAACCAGCATGATGGGACTTTGTCTTGAATGTTGGTATATAAAAAACTTAAATAAATAAATAAATAAATAAATAAGTGAGGGGACTGGACTCCAGCCAACATTGTCTCTCGCAGGTACGGAGGGAGAAATGGGGAAAAGAGGGAAAAGGGGAAATGAGGAAATGGTACTGAATGACTGGATTTCTTCTGCTGTATAGTAAACAAGATTTATTAGCAAAAACTGTGATAAAATGCAAAGAACCATAAATAATATTGATAACAATGCTGAAAATGTATTTTATATACAAGATATTTTTATGTACACTAAAGATGCAACTATTCCTGAGATGGCAGTATATTCACTGTCCTTCACTCAAGAATGACTGTTCAAAATAAGTATTCTGTAAGTACTTTAAGGTATTAATTATTGACCCAAAATATGAACAGTAGGTTCAAGAATTTAATGCTTTGTATTCAGTATCCTTTTGCAGGAGTCATTCTTCCTGCCACCAGGCAGTAGCAAAAAAGATAAGTATTTTTTACTTTCAGTCTGTAGCTGTGTCTTGTTATTTGTATTTTCCTTGATTAAACCTTTTCTTCTCAGAGTTGTCTTGTAGCTGTCTCTTTCTTTATCTGTCTGTGTAAGTATGCACTCTTTGAGTCTGTCTTTCCTGTGAGTTTGTCTAGCTAGACTGTAGGCTGTGGTGCAAATATACTTAGTAGGGATGTGAATCGTTTTCCATATCGTCTTAACGATAGAAATCGTGTGGCAGGGCAAGAAAATCGTCTTAGGCACGATTTTTTAGTTAAAAAATCGTTAAAAATCGTTTTTTCCGATTAGTGCGCACTAACTCGAGTTAGTGCGCACTAACGGGAGTTAGTGCGCACTAACTGGGAGTTAGTGCGCACTAACTGAAAATGATACAATTTGACACTTTTCAGGTCAGTTAAGGTCAGTTTAGGAATGAATATGTATTCCTATTGGCTGCCCTCTTATTTATTCATGTTACCAAGTTTCCTACTGACAGTATATGGGGGATGGGAAATGGAAACAGTTGGTAGCTTGACAAAACAAGTAATGTGATCAGTCAATGTGACTAGAACTTGTGCCCTAACCCTGATACCAGGGGTATTGTGATCTTCCTGCACACAGTGCCCTATCCCTATTAATACCAGGAGTGTTGTGATCTTCCTGCACACAGTGCCCTATCCCTAATACCAGGGGTGTTGTGATCTTCCTGCACACAGTGCCCTATTCCTGATACTGGGGGTGTTGTGATCTTCCTGCACACAGTGCCCTATTCCTGATACCGGGGGTGTTGTGATCTTCTTGCACACATCCCGATATCAGGGATAGGGCACTGCGTGCAGGAAGATCACAACACCCCTGGTATCAGGGATAGGGCACTGTGTGCAGGAAGATCACAATACCCCGGAGGAGTGAGGGTCAGGCAGCTCCCCCCTGTCTGCGAAGCCAGCCTCTCACTAGTAATGCAGGGAGGGAGCTGTCTCAGACTTCACCATCCTCCCCCCCCCCCTCACCCACACACCATTCACTAGCTGGGACATGGGGGAAGTCAGGAGTGAGGGTCAGGCAGCTCCCCCCTGTCTGTGAAGCCAGCCTCTCACTAGTAATGCAGGGAGGGAGCTGTCTCAGACTGGTATCAGGGTTAGGGCACTGTGTGCAGGAAGATCACAACACTCCTGGTATTAATAGGGATAGGGCACTGTAAGAGATGACTGTAGTAGATTGAATAAAGATCTGATGTTTCTGCTCTCCTCACACCAAACAAAAACAACACACAAGCAGAGAAGCCCTTCTTACAAAGCTGAGCTAGTGAGTTAAGTAGGAGGAAAAGTAAACATACTGGTGCCAGTGTGGCTACTTAAAAAATACACTTACCAACAATCAATTACATATATTTGAACTGTGTACAGTTCCAGCCAGGACCACCTTTCTAAAATGCACAGTGATTGGCAAATTCAACATGCACTAGCATTTCAGGTGCCTGCTAACAAAATAATAAACAAACAAGTTCTAGTCACGTGAGTGCTGATCATTACATTACTTTTTTTGTCAAGCTTCCAACTGTTTCCATTTCACATCCCCCCAACCATATTGGTAACATCAATAGATAAGAGCACAGCCAGCCAATAGGAATACATACATACATATTCATTCCTAAGTGACCTTTACTGACCTGGGAAGTGTGAACACTTTGTTTCATTTTCTGTTGGTGTTCGTTAGTTTCCAGTTCCATTTCCCATCCCCCCAACCATCACCTCAGTGGTAACCTTGGTAATATCAATAGATAAGAGGGCAGCCAGCCAATAGGAACACATATTCATTCCTAACTGACCTTCAGTGACCTGGAAAGTGTTTATTTGTATCATTTTCAGTTAGTGCGCACTAAATCGAGTTAGTGCGCACTAACGGGGAGTTAGTGCGCACTAACTCGAGTTAGTGCGCACTAACACGATTTAACGATTTTTAACGATAAATCGTTAGAATTTCTATTGTATCGTGTTCTATAACGATTTAAGACGATATAAACATCGGACGATAATTTTAATCGTTGAAAAACGATTCACATCCCTAGCTCAAAGTCTGTAGCTTGGTTTCTTTGTAGCTGGTTCCTGTATTTTGGTTCTCTCCAGGTCCTGCAACGGATGCGGCTGCTGGATCAGTGATTTTTAGATCTTCTTTCTTCAATATATTCCCTTTTCTTTAATTAAAGAAAATGGGGAGGGACTCACTACAATCTTCATGACAATCTTCTGAAGGTGTAATTAAAAGCAGTGTTAACTCAGTGTGGTACTGAAGACTTGTTGGTACTGTATTTCTAGCTAAAGGTAAAAATAAAAGGATAAGCAATTTTTACCTATTCTCTGTTGGGCGGATTTTAAATGCCCTGTCCGCGTAAATCCGGCCGGATTTACGCGAGCAGGGCCCTTGCGCGCCAGCGCACCTATTTTGCATAGGCCGCCGGTGCGCGCAGAGCCCCGGGACGCGCGTATGTCCCGGGGATTTTAAAAAGGGGCGTGTCGGGGGCATCGCCAAATGACGCGGCGTTTCAGGGGCGTGACGCGGTATTTGGGGGCGGGCCCGGGGGCGTGGCGCCGGCCCGGGGGCGTTCCAGGGGCATGGCCGCGCCCTCCAGAACAGCCCCCGGGTCGGGTCTTGGCGCTAGCAGCCCGCTGGCGCGCACGGATTTACGTCTACCTCCAGTAGGCGTAAATCCATGGATAAAGGTGGGGGGGGGGTTTAGATAGGGCCGGGGGGGGGGGGGGGTAAGGAAGGGGAAGGGAGGGGAAGGTGAGGGGAGGGGAGGGCAAAAGAAAGTTCCCTCCGAGGCCGCTCCGATTTCAGAGTGGCCTCAGAGGGAACGGAGGCAGGCTGCGCGGCTCGGCGCGAGTAGGCTGCCCAAAATCGGCAGCCTTGCGCATGCCGATCCCGGATTTTATAAGATACGCGTGGCTACGCGTATCTTATAAAATGTAAAAAGTACGAGATTGCGCTATTTTTTAAAATCTACCCCTGTGTATGGAGAGAATAAAAAGAGAGTTCATTTCTTTTACAGCAGTTGCACTGACTGTAGCAGTCACATTGTATCTACATCCATCCTTCCCTTGCACAATAACTGTTATGGCCACCAGCCGCGGCTATCTGCGACCGGGGCCAGTCACTCACCCGCGGCGTCGGGCCTTCCTTGGGACACCCGCGGGAGCTGGCAGCCACCGCTGATGTCTTCTTCACGGCTGTGGCCACTTCCAAGATGGCCACCGCTTCCTCTCTGCTGACTCTGCCCCCGCAGGTCTCCTAGAGCTGTGCATGTGGCTGCTGGGGCAATTTAAAGGGACCATGACAGGAAATGGTCATGGCTCCTCTCTCGGACTCCTTCCTGGTCTCCTGTATTTAAGGCAAGGTCTGCTTCTCAGACCTTGCCTTGGTATCTTGGCTCTTGGTCCTGTGAGTTCCTGTGCCTCGAGTTCTTGATCCACTGCCTGCTCATCTGGTTCCTGTTCTTCTTGGTCCTTGTTCCTGATTCTCCTCTCGTTGGACGGATTCCTGTGGCTTCGACCCCCAGACCGGCTTCCGACCATTCCTCTGGCTTCGACCCCTGGACCAGCTTTTGACTATCCTTCTGGTTTTGACCCCTGGACCGGCTTCCAACCATTCTTCTGGCTTCGACCCCTAGACCGGCTTCCGACTATTCTTCTGGCTTCGACCCTCGGACCGGCTTCGGCCACTCTCCGGATATCTACACTTGAATTGACTTCGACTTGCTGGAGGCGCCAGCTATCTGGATTACATGACCTGCAGGAGGCGCCTGCATCCAGATCTTCTTCGGTCTTCAGGGAGTCTCCTAAGTCCCAGCGGCCGGGTTCTTACGGGCTCCTCCTGGGGGAATCACGAGCTTCTAGGGTGAAGTTTTCTTTCCATGTCTACATCATCAGGCCTCACCTTCTGAAGGTAAGGACCTAAGAGGGTTTACTCTCCTAGGTAGCGCCATCTCTACTTCGGACCAAGGGTCCACTGCCAGACCCGTGACAATAACTTTGAAACAAAGGTAGCTTTGCTAGTTCTCCAGTTAAATTGGATTTCCCCTGTTAAGGATTATTACATTCTACAGTAATTCTGGGTAAAGTTTAACAGTCTCTGAAGTTGTAGATTGCTGCAGTCTTTACCACTGGCTGTGGTAAAACTCAATCTCACACAGTCTCAGAGATAAATTCTTAAATTATTTTGGAGTAACAACATTCTGAGTTCTTTCCCACAGATAAACTTGGACCTTTCAACAGAGCAGGTAGTATCAAATAAATGTTCACTTTCAAATTCTTCACCAATAAAGATTATACAGGCCTGTCTTAATAAGCTGAATTTGACTAAACACGAGTCTTCAGCTGAGCAATTTCCATTAATTAACTCTTGATTTTTATCCTCTTTACTCAGCATAAGAAATAAACCAAATATACTTATTGTTTTGTAGTATCTTCTTTTTGTCACTGGAGCAGATCCTTTTGGATTGGACAAGTGCAAGGTGTTGCATATAGGGAAAAATAACCCTTGCTGTAGTTACATCATGTTAGGCTCCATATTAGGAGCTACCACCCAGGAAAAAGATCTAGGCATCATAGTGGATAATACTTTAAAATCATCGGCTCAGTGTGCTGCAGCAGTCAAAAAAGCAAACAGAATGTTTGGAATTATTAGGAAGGGAATGGTTAATAAAACAGAAAATGTCATAATGCCTCTATATCGCTCCATGGTGAGACCGCACCTGGAATACTGTGTACAATTCTGGTCACCACATCTCAAAAAAGATATAGTTGCGATGGAGAAGGTACAGAGAAGGGCAACCAAAATGATAAAGGGGATGGAACAGCTCCCCTATGAGGAAAGGCTGAAGAGGTTAGACCTGTTCAGCTTGGAGAAGAGACGGCTGAGGGGGGATATGATAGAGGTCTTTAAGATCATGAGAGGTCTTGAATGAGTAGATGTGAATCGGTTATTTACACTTTCAAATAATAGAAGGACTGTGGGGCATTCCATGAAGTTAGCAAGTAGCACATTTAAGACTAATCGGAGAAAATTCTTTTTCACTCAATGCACAATAAAGCTCTGGAATTTGTTGCCAGAGGATGTGGTTAGTGCAGTTAGTGTAGCTGGGTTCAAAAAAGGTTTGGATGAGTTCTTGGAGGAGAAGTCCATTAACGGCTATTAATCAAGTTTAGTTAGGGAATCGCCACTGTATTAATTGCATCAGTAGCATGGCATCTTCTTAGTGTTTGGGTAATTGCCAGGTTCTTGTGACCTCTGCTGGAAATAGGATGCTGGGCTTGATGGACCCTTAGTCTGAACCAGCATGGCATGTTCTTAATGTTTTTGCCTCTGTCCTGTTTCAGCTGTTTTTTCTTCTTTGCTTTCTTTCTCTCTTTGATACTGTTTATTTCCCATTTCTTTTTCAACTGTGACTTTCTTTCTCCAGCCTGCTTCAGCTGCTGCCTTGCTTCTCAGGTGCTACCTTCTTTCTCAGATGCTACATTCTTTTTTGGCAAAAGAAGGTGAAATAATACCCTCTTTTCTGACCTGGGATACCCATTTTCTGCTGATAATTACAGAGAATATAGAACCCAGGGGTTTTCGGAAGTAACATTTACCATTACAAAATTTTCTTTCCCTGCTTATAATAGCCAGCAGGAATGATAATTTTTGGCACAGTCTAGATCACTGAAATAACATCTCAGTAAGCTTAATTAAACTGAAGCATTGAAGGAAATAGGGTATCCTTCCACTGGTCTTTGCATTGAATTTTCTCAGCTAGAGAATGCTTTGTGGAATTTTTAATTACTTGGCAAGCTGCCAAGCCTGAATTCCAGCAAGGAAATCACAGCAAAATCCTGAACTGGATTGTTGCTTAGACTGGAGTCCCAGCACAGGGGTTTTCCCTTGCCACATAAACACACCAAAGCAGCCTTGCACAAGTGATGAGGACTAGCACTGGTCACCCTAACACTCAATCTAGTTTTAATCTACTTTTCCTGAGGGCTACATGGACTTGATTACTGGGATTCATTTTTCTCTCCAGGACCCTCTCTCATACAGCTGAGCAGCAGAACCTGTCCCAACATCCCTTGCTGCTGTCCCTGCTATGCTCTGTGCTCTGATTGTCTATCACTCCCAGGGAGAGGGGCTGTGGTAGCTTGTCACTGTTGCAGGAGTTTGGCAAGTGCCCTCTGCTGCATGTTCCTTCCCCCTTTGCCTTTATTTTACTCTTTCTTAGCTTTGTTTTACTTTTATTTATTTTATTTTATTTTTGTGCCTGCTCCTGCAGTGCTGCTATTACCTGGCTCCTTTAAGAGTGCAGGCTATGACATCATCATTGCTAGGTTGCTAGTTAATGCAGGCAATAGCAGCTCTTTTCTCTGCTTTAACAGCTGATACCCGGGGAGAGAGTGTACCAAAACAAAAGAGCAGCATGCTGTCTATGCCTAGCTCTGCTCAGCACTGCTTTCTGTGGTAAAGTTAACTTTTATTTAATATAACCTGTTCAAACTTCAATTGCATTTAAACATTCATTTAGTTGCAAAACAGCCTCCTCCTCCCATTTAATCAAGTGGAGCCATCATCTGAATATCATCCACATAAATAAATGGGATGAATCCAAAAGATTGATTTAAATTGGCCAGAGGAACAAAATAAATTAAATAGCAAATATTAATTTAACTGGATAACTTCTGAGTTATCCAGCTAAATACTTTTGAATATGGATTATATCAACTCTAATATTAAGGCTGACTTATTAAGTTTATTTTTCTTTGGGTCAGCCCCATGACCAGTTGCAATGTTGCTGTGTACTGCCATGCCAGACATCTGGGTTTTGATTCCTAAGCCTGGCTTCTGTTCCTCATCCTCAGACCTGCTGGGTCTTGGGATGTTATGAAGGCAAAGTTTATAGTCTCTGGTGTGGAGGAACACCAAGCCATTGCAGAAGATCACCACCTAGTATCCAATTTCAGGATACACATGTACTGGATTCCAAATAGAGCCACTGTCTGTGCTTTTTGGCCAAGGACTGTTACTGTGATGAATGGGTTAGACTAGGGGCAGAACAGTGATACAAATGTAGAAAAACCCTGGGTTACATTGAAGGAAAGCTCATAGTCTCAGCAGATGTTAGTTCCATTGGAGCTGGAAAGCAAAATGGCGACAAAATTTTAAAATAAAATAAATCAGATTTTCTCTCAGGGACATATAGGAGATATGGAATTTGTACAGTGCATGTCTGAACAAATCTCTCTAAAACATCAGGCAACAGTGATTACACAGAGAAATCTCAATGGAGCTTCCCATTAATAGATAGCTTTGTGCAGAGGAAAAAACTAATTATCTACTGACAAACTCACACTTAGCCTGTCTGAACTTTGCTGACTTCATCTTTAATGACCACAAAAATCCTAAATTGTGACTCAAGCTAAAGGTTGATGAGACTCTCAGGGTCAGATGTTATTGAATGCCTTGAAAACACCTCAGCAAAATGGAGAAATATAGCTGAAGAACAGAGTCCCAAAGGTCTGTCTAAAATTTATTGGTCCTTAGTTCAATGTCTGACCAGAATCATTCCCTTCAGTTAAATGGCATTATGATTTATATGATCATTAATTGGGATGCAACAAATAAGGCTTCCCAAATATAAGACTAGTCAGCAAAATACAATTAGGGCTTGTTTGGTTTTATTAATAATATTCAATTACATTGTAGAGGTAGTTAGAAATGTTAGTTTATGTTAGACTTAAACTAACTTAGATTTTCTAAGCTCATTTAATATCATTTGAACACTGAATATACCCATTAAGGGCCAGATTTTAAAAGCCCTATGCACGTAGGGGGGGTTATGCGCGCCGGGCCTATTTTAAAAAGGCCCAGCAACGCATGTAAAGCCCCGAGACACGTTTAAGCCCCAGGGCTTTAGTAAAGGGGCGGTCTGGGGGTGGGGCAGGGGCGGGGCCAGAGGCCTCCAGCCACAGCGGCCATTGCCGCTGTGTTGGAGGATTCAATGCCGGCAGGCTGCCAGTGCGCGCAACTTGCACCTGCCCAGAGGCAGGCGTGAAAGGTTGATAAAAGTCAGGGGGGGTTAGAGTAGGGCTGGGGGGGGGGAAGGTTAGGGGAAGGGGTGGGAAGTTCAGGCTAGGGGAAGGGAAGTTCCCTCACAGGCTGCTCCGATTTTGGAACTGCCTGGGATGGAATGGGGGAAGGCAGCGTGGCTCGGCGTGCGCAAGGTGCACATTGTGCACCCCCTTGCGCGCGTCGAACCCCGATTTTATAACATTTGTGCACCTGCATGCGCATGTTATAAAACTGCGTGTTCATGTGTACGCGTCAGGTAGTGCGAGCACATGGACATTCTCGCGCAGCTTTTAAAATCTACCTCTAAATATTTACATGTTTTATTTGGGTCATCCAAGATTTCTGCTTAGCTTGCTAATATTCTAAGGTGTTTTGTCCACACTGCAGGGTTCATTTCCTGCAATAGAATCATGGGATTCCTGCAACCTATTATTCCCTGTAACAGGCTGGGGTGAAGCTATGGCTTCTCAAGCTTTTCCATGAGAGCAGTAGCACCAATAGTGGTTTTCTTAAAAAACATGTGTAAAGGAGTCTATGGTCCTTTCACTTATTCTATGCTCCTCCAAGAAAAGGGCATATCGAGAATAGCAAAGTCTTGGACTAAACTATATTGTTATAGCACACCCAGTTGCCATTGTGGTGCTGTCCTGGGTTGGATTAGAGCAACTCAAGGATTTCTATGCAGAAGGCTAGGAGCTGAGAGAGAGAGGGGCGTCTAGTCTCTCATCTCTCTGTTGTAGTGTGGAGTCTCTCTGTAGTAGTGTGGAGTCTGGGAAGAAGTAAAACCTGCCTTTGAACATGTTACTCCATTTTCCATACTGAGTATAGACGGCTGCATATACAGTTCCCTGTGATAGTTGCTTCTGATACTGCCCTATAAGTAAGCTTTCCTGGAGAATTCAGCTGTGGGTTGGAGAGTACCTCTACTCTGAGGAAGTAAACCTCTTACCCACTGCCTATCTTTTTATGGGGGAAAGGAGACCCTGATACGAGTTTATGGTGAACAAAGATCTACACAGGGACATCAAAGTATGTGTGTCAGGTGTCTGTCTGGGGGGAAACCATTCAGTGTGAAAGGAGAAGAAGAGATTAGGGATGTGAATCGTTTTAGGACGATTAAAATTATCGTCCGATAATTTTAATATCGTCTTAAACCGTTATGGAACACAATACAATAGAGATTCTAACGATTTATCGTTATAAATCGTTAGAATCGTGAGCCGGCACACTAAAACCCCCTAAAACCCACCCCCGACCCTTTAAATTAAATCCCCCACCCTCCCGAACCCCCCCCCAATGACTTAAATAACCTGCGGGTCCAGCGGCGGTCCGGAACGGCAACAGTCCGGAACGGGCTCCTCCTCCTGAATCTTGTTGTCTTCAGCCGGCGCCATTTTCCAAAATGGCGCCGAAAAATGGCGGCGGCCATAGACGAACACGATTGGACGGCAGGAGGTCCTTCCGGACCCCCGCTGGACTTTTGGCAAGTCTCGTGGGGGTCAGGAGGCCCCCCACAAGCTGGCCAAAAGTTCCTGGAGGTCCAGCAGGGGTCAGGGAGCGATTTCCCGCCGCGAATCGTTTTCGTACAGAAAATGGCGCCGGCAGGAGATCGACTGCAGGAGGTTGTTCAGCGAGGCGCCGGAACCCTCGCTGAACGACCTCCTGCAGTCGATCTCCTGCCGGCGCCATTTTCCGTACGAAAACGATTCGCGGCGGGAAATCGCTCCCTGACCCCCGCTGGACCTCCAGGAACTTTTGGCCAGCTTGTGGGGGGCCTCCTGACCCCCACGAGACTTGCCAAAAGTCCAGCGGGGGTCCGGAAGGACCTCCTGCCGTCCAATCGTGTTCGTCTATGGCCGCCGCCATTTTTCGGCGCCATTTTGGAAAATGGCGCCGGCTGAAGACAACAAGATTCAGGAGCAGGAGCCCGTTCCAGACTGCTGCCGTTCCGGACCGCCGCTGGACCCGCAGGTTATTTAAGTCATTTGGGGGTGGTTCGGGAGGGTGGGGGATTTAATTTAAAGGGTCGGGGGTGGGTTTTAGGGGGTTTTAATGTGCCGGTTTTGCGATTTTTAGATTTTTAGATTTTTCACGATTTTTCACGATTTTTCACGATATTTTACCCCCCCAAACGGCAACAATACGATTCCCTCCCCCTCCCAGCCGAAATCGATCGTTAAGACGATCGAGGACACGATTCACATCCCTAGAAGAGATAGGTACAGAGTTTCCCACTTGTTGCTCTATTCCAGTGATTCAAGAGTCCAAAGGAGTCCAAGAGGAGAAAAGGATAAAGGTATGCAGGAGAGATTCAAGCATTGGAGATACAGATACATCAGGAAGTCAAGGAGCACAGCATTTGTCTAAGGAAGCCTTAAACCCAGGAAAAGAACTGAGGAGATCCCAGGAGGATGCACCAGCATGGATCGGTAACGCCTTGTGAAATCTCAGTGTCTGTATTCTGCATTTCTCATGCCAAAGACTGTAAATTGCTACTTTGTTTAAAATGCAGTATTTTTTTAGTCATACTTTTGTCAAGCATCTCCATTGTGTTACACTATTGAAACTATGCATATACAGAGGTACAGTGTTCATTTATTCATATCATAGGTCACCTCCATTTGTTTCATTTGTTTCAAACAAAAACAGTGTTTCTTCATTTCATTTCTTTTTTTTTCCCATTAAAGTCAATTTGGGAAGCAATGCATCCTATTTTGAGTCTCAAAATTGGGGTTTTCTAATCAATTCTAAGGAAACATGGGTAGACAACATCAGAAGGAGGACTAGAACACCAAGTCACTGAGACTGTGGCAAAGTGACATAAATAGCTTAAAAGAGGCAAAGTGTTCAGGCAGTGGCAGGAGATCTTCAAGATACTGTCAAAGGAGAAAAGCAGCATCAAGAGTGTCAAGAATACCCCAAGGCTTCAAAAGAGGGCACCATGGCATGAACCCCAAAGGTAGCATGAGGGAGCAAAGTGGCACCAAGAGTGACATGAACATGAAAGCAGCAAAGGTGGCAGACAAACAAAACAGGCACTGTCAGAGGGACAAACCAATGCTAAGAGTGGCATGAAAACTCCAAGTTCCCATGAGAGGTTCAAAACAGCCACCCACAATGGCGAAAACATCCCAAGGTGAAGAGTCTGAGATATGGCGGCAAGACTCCCAAGGTGTGAAGTCTGGGTATGGTAACAAGGCCGAGCAGCAGAAAGACCAACAATGTATAGCATAAAAGCAGAGTGGCAGAAAGGCAGGCAGCAGTGGCAGCAAGACACATAAGTAAACAGTCTGGGGTATGACAGTAAGTCTGAGTGGCAACAAGACCTCCAATTGTAGAGTCTGGGGTATGGCAGCAAGTCAGAATGGCAGCCATGGGGGAGTGAAATAGGAGGAAGGAGAGGGTTGTTGACACCTTCCCCGAGACCTACCAGCAAGAGAGAGGCTCCAAGAAACAACACAGCTGGTGAGAGTGACTGAGCAGCCTTTCCGACGACAGAGGGGGCATAGCTACAGCTTTTAAATCTTGCTTTGGAGTGCTTGGAATCCAGGGAGTGAAAAGGAGGGAGGAGAGGGCTGTTGGCTCCTTCCCTGAGACCTACCAGTGAGAGAGAGGCCCCGATAAACAACACAGCTGGTGAGAGTGACTGAGCTGCCTTGCCAATGTCAGAGGGGGCGTGGCTACGGCTTTTAAAATCTTGCCAAGTAGTGCTTGGAATCCGAGGAGTGAAAGGAGGGAGGAGAGGGCTGTCGGCCCCTTCTCCAAGACCTACCAGCGAGAGAGAGGCCCCGATAAACAACACAGCTGGTGAGAGTGTCTGAGAAGTCTTTCCGACATCAGAGGAGCCATGGCTACGGCTTTTAAAATCTGCCGTAGCACGGTGCATAGATGCTGCAGTGGCGTCACCTAAGCCGTGTGCACCGAAGGGGTGCGTGGCTTGGTCCGGCTCAGTCCAGGTGAGTTTGGGTGTTTGGGGATCCCTCTGACTTTTTTCTTTTTCTTCGTGGATGGGGAAGAAAAGGAAAGCAAAAATTTTGACATCAACCCCAGTGCGACAGCGTCGCACCGGCCCAATGGGTCATCATGTTGTAAGGCAGATGATAACACCAAGAGAGGATGTATTGGGAGGTACAACACTAGCCTCCCTTAGTCCTGGCGATGGAACTGATTCTCCGCCGCAGCCAAATAGGAGTCCTTCCACCGAAATGACTAGAGAACTTGTAGGAATGGTCCCGTTAGAAGCAAGCCTGATTGATCAGGCAGAAAACCACAGGACTGGAAAAGTTACTTTACAAGTGAAATGTATAGAATTACCTCCAGTTTTAGCAAGTAGCACTATCTTGGCTACACCACCAGATAATGTTACTTTATCTGATGTTTGGAGAATAATATCGAAGTTAGATAACAATGTTACCTTAATGAATAAATATTTGTCTGCAATGATAAAAGTTAATACTGAAACAATTAGTGATTATGGGGTAAATATGTTGAAGTGTGAAAAGATTATATTAGCTTTAAATGCAAAAATGCAATTAGTACAATAAACGGAGAGTACTTTTATGCGTGATAGTTTGAATATGCATAAAGAGATTGCGCGAATGTAGAATCTGCGAAGATCAAGGAATTTGAGAATAGTAAATTTTCCATTAACTCGTTTGCTATCCCCTATGGAAATGTTTAAAAAATTCTTGAAAGAGATTTTAATGTATAAAGATGAAGATTTGCCTAAACTATCTAAGATATATTACTTTACAAAAAAAACAACAACAGAGGAATGTGCAAAATGTAAATCTAGAAGCACCTCCAAGTTTTGGACTTACAACATTCTTGGAGGAGTCTATAGATTTAATTGAAAATAGGGCAACACTTTTTGTAGCCTGTCTGAACAAAACTCAGAAAATTTTTCCGGATTAAGGCTGTATCCTTTTGTGGACACAAAGTTCAAGTTTTCTCAGACATCTCCTGAGGCACCCAGGTTAGTAGGAAGAGCTTCTTGTCATTGAAACATCGAGTAGTGGCTCGGGGGGGGGGGGGGGGGGGGGGGGGGCGACCTTTTTTCTTAAATTTCCTTGTGTTTGCCATATAAATTATCAAGGGAAAAAATTTGGGTTTGTGGATCCGGTCCATTTAGAAACATTCTTGTCAGATAAAATCCAAACTGAGAATTTAGAGATAACAGTTCTATAAAAAAAATATACTCCTTTCTCCTATTATTGGTATCTAATTAAAACCCAAGATGTTAGATTGGGTCTATATTAGATAGTATGATTTATGCAGGTTTATAATCTGTTTTTTTTCTTTGTTGTTCTCCCCCAGTTATGTTATGAGTAGAACAATAATGCTTATTTGGATTAATTTGTAATGATTAGATTTTGCTTTAATATTGTGATACACATTTCTTAAAAATTTCATGATATAATCATTGGAAAAAATTAATAAAGTATATAAAAAAAAAAAAAAAGAATGGCAGCCATGATGTTCTTTGGTCTGTGGGCACACACGCCCACTCATGCTTGCTGACACACACACACACAGACATGCATACTCCTTACACATGCATGCTGATACACACACATGCTCTCTGACACACACATGCTCGCTCACACACAGACATGCACGCTTGCTCTCTGACACATGCAAACATGCTCCATCATGCACACTTGCTGACATACTCATACACACTGACACACATATACTCTCGGAAACATATACATGCTCTGTGACTCTCACATGCTCCACCTCACACACACACACACACACACACACACACACACATACACATGTGTCTGCCCTCACATAAGCTCTCATGCTCAAATACTTACTCATCCTCACATACATGGGCTTTCATTCTCACACATGGGCACACATACCCATGCTCACACTTACACATGCTTTCTCTCAGGCACACTGAAACTCCCTATCTCTCTCACTCTTCTCTCCTGCTGCCTCTGAATATATACATATAACCCCACCCCAGTGTGCAAGTCCAGCATGGGTGATGCCATAAAGTTATTTATACTCTTTGTGGCAGGGACCCTGGCTAATTCTTATTTGCTGATTTTGTATACCGTTGTTCGATGGAACCATCACAACAGTTTACAACATGGTAAAAGAAATATACAATATATAAGAACATAAATACATTGTATAATAAATAAAACAATAATAAAAATAGAAAACAATGATTATTAATACAAGTCAGTAAAAACTAATTAAAATAATAAAACATAATAAAAGTATACTGAGACAGGCTGAGAAACAGTGGAGACGAACCCCCACCTCAAACCTGAAAGACAAATACAGAACACTACTACACAACTATACAACTGACCTTAACACAGCAAAGCGCAATTTCCACACATCAAGAATTCACGATTACCAATTTAACCCAAGGACCCTCTTCGCCTATGTCAAAGACCTTACCAACCCCATCCAAAATGACAATACGCCAAACTCCAGCAACATCTCCAGTGAAAAACTAGCACAATTCTTCAAGGATAAAGTCAACAACATCATTGCCAAGATTCCCCAAACCCACAATGACTCAATTGACACCCCCCCTCCTATCCACTCATGGTCACAATTCACTCCCGTTGCTACCACAGAAATTGAACCTATCATCAGAAAAACCAACCCTGCATCCCACCCCTTAGACCCCATCCCCATCAAAACCCTAAAACTCATCAGAGAGATTATTGTCAAACCAATAACCTACATCATCAACTTATCCCTAGAACAAGGAATCTTCCCAGAAAAACTCAAAAACGCCATCATCAAACCAATCATCAAAAAACCTCAACTCGACAAATCCGACCCAGCAAACTACAGACCAGTCTCCAACCTCCCATTCCTAGCAAAAATCATCGAAAAAACAGTCAACAATCAACTCACAGACCACCTTGAAACCTATAATGTTCTTCAGCCTGCACAGCATGGTTTCAGAAAACTCTTCAGCACTGAAACCCTCCTCCTCTCCCTCACCGATACCATCCTCAAAGGCCGCGACAAAGGCAAATCGTTCCTCCTGATACTTCTTGATATATCAGCCGCCTTCGACACCATCAATCACAGAACACTCCTCACCAGGCTTAAAGAAATTGGTCTCCAAGACACCACAATCAAGTGGTTCAAATCCTACCTCTCAAACAGATCTTACATCGTCAAGATGAACTCATCTGAATCCTCACAAGTGCCCCTCACTCATGGAGTCCCACAAGGTTCTTCCCTATCATCAACCCTCTTCAACATATACCTCATCCCACTATGCAAATACCTATCAGAGGCAAACCTCACCTACTTTGTCTATGCAGACGACATACAAATATTACTCCCCATAAACAACTCCATTCAACTCACTATGGAAAAATGGAACAAACTCAGCTCAAACTTATCCCACTTACTATCTCAATTATCACTATGTCTCAACCAAGCCAAAACAGAAATCATTCACATCCACGATGACCGTCCCTCCTATCCACTCATGTGCACCCCCTCTGACCACCCAGGAAACTCAATCAACCCGGGAGTGCCACAAATCTCACAAACCTCACTCACGCCATCCACAAGAAACCTAGGCGTAACAATTGACAGCCAACTCAACTTTAAACGACACATCTCCAATACAATCAAAGATGGATTCTTCAAACTGCAGACAATAAAAAAACTCAAACCCCTTCTCCAAGAGCACGATTTCCGAACAGTCTTCCAATCAATTATCTTGTCAAGACTCGACTACTGCAACTCCCTCCTCCTCGGACTACCAGAAATACACATCAAACCCCTCCAAGTTCTACAGAACGCTGCCGCCAGAATCATCTCTAACAACAAAAAATCCCCTCACATCACACCCACGCTCAAAGAACTCCACTGGCTACCCATTACACAAAGAATCCAGTATAAAACCTCACCCTCATGCACAAAAAAATAAACAACAACAAAATGGACTGGCTAAACAACGGAATACAACCTTACCCCACTCAAAGAACTCTCAGATCCACCAACACTGGACTCCTAGCCGTCCTCAATCTCAAAGCTGCACACCTCAACGTCACCCGCAAACGAGCCATAACAATAGCGGGCCCCACCTTATGGAACACCCTCCCCACCTGTCTCAGAAATGAACCTTCACTGCAAGTCTTCAAAAAACACCTCAAAACATGGCTATTTTTAAAAGCTTTCCCACCCGACACATAACCCGCCCAAATGCACCAACCACTCCATGCCCCCTCCACAAGCATCTCGCCCCACTCCTTTCCCTCCCTACACAAGCATCTCACACCACCCTTTCCCTCCCTATCACTACCTTCCTCCCACACATCCCTTTCTCTCCCCTCCCCCCCTCTACACTCCCTGCTCTCCTTACCATAATTTATCCTCATCAACAAGCCATTTATGTACATATGTTATATACTATAGTCTAATGTTCCATGTATTCCTGTTAGTTCTGTTACAACTTGTTATATTACCATGTTATAATGTAAAATATTCTTGTTATATTTATTACCATGTTATAATGTAAAATATTCTTATATCTATTTAATACCATGTTATAATGTAAAATAGGGCCGTTATCACCCTATTCCTTTAGTTATCTGGAAACCGATGTGATATCTCGATCGAATGTCGGTATATAAAATAAATAAATAAATAAATAAATAAATAAATAAATTAAAATAATGATTATTAGCAACATTTCACAAAAAGATAAAATAGGGTGAAGTTAAACTGAGAGGGTAGGTAGATTATGTGGGATCTTGGTATGCCTTCATAAATAGCCAGGTCTTAACATCCTTTTTAAATATCTTTAAACTCTGTTATATCCATATTTCTGCTGGAAGTGAATTCCATATCTTTGGGGTCACTAATGAAATCACATGTTCTCTTACTTGGGAGAGCTGTGTAGATCATACAGATGGGATAAACCTTTGTATGCCGATCATAGGTTTCATTGGGGTATGTGGAGTTTGATAGCTGCATTTAGCCAGTCAGTGTGATCCTCATGGATGATCTTGTGTAAAATGCATAAAAGATTGTACTCTATTCTGAACTTTATAGGCAGCCAATGTAAGGATATTAAAAACAGAGTGATGTATTCCTGTTTCTTAGTGCCGGTTAGAATTCTGGCTGCTAATTTCTGTAAAATTTGTAGAGGGCGAATTGTTGATAGAGGTAGGCCAAGTAAGAGCAAATTACAGTAGTCAATGTTAGCAAATATAAGGAGTTGAAGTACTGTTCTAAAATCAGAAGGGTTTAGAAGAGGCTTTAGTCGTCTCATTGTTAAAAGTTTATGATATCGCTCTTTAAATTTGGCTGAGATATGAGTTTTAAGATTTAATTAGCTGGCTATGATTACTTCGAGGTCACGTGCATATGATACAGGAGAAATTTTGGTTTGTTGATCTTCAAGTTTCAATGAAGGCAAGGAAGTAAAATTCATTTTTCTGTCCAGCATTATAATTCTTGTTTTATCAATATTTAATATGAGTCGCATATGTGTCAGAAGCTGTTTAATGATGGATAAGTACATGGCGGTTTTTTGTAGGTTGAATCAAGAGAGCTCGGTATTGGAATTAATATCTGTATATCATCAGTGTATATGTAGTATGTAAGACCAAGACCAGCAAGTAAATGACAGAGGGGAAGCATGTAAATGTTAAATAATGTGGCAGAGAGTGAAGAACCCTGTGGAACACCAGTTTTAAGATGGATATTTTCTGAGAAGTTGATTTTTATCTGAAAACTACAATTTGAGAGATAGGATGAGAACCATTGAAGTGTGTTATTTGGGAGTCCAATTTCTGTTAAGCGATCAAGAAGAATGGATTTGGAATGGTTTACTGTGTCAAAGGCAGCAAATAGATCTAACGGGACGAGTAGATAGCTTTGCCCGTTGTCAAAGCCTCTTAGGACTGTATCAGTTAATGTGAGAAGAAGGGCTTCAGTGTTGAAGTGTTTTCTAAATCCGAACTGTGATGGGTATAGTATATTGTTATTGTCTAAATGTTCGGTCAGTTGTTTTTGTACAACTTTCTCAAGTAGTTTTGCTAGAAATGATAGATTGGCGATAGGTTGATAATTGTTGAGAATATCTGGGTCCAGGTTGTTTTTTTTTAAAGATAAGTTTGGTTACTGCTGATTTCAAAATATCAGGAAAATGACCTTCAGAGAGGGATAAAATAATTATTTCTGCTATAGGGCTGGTAATTAATGATTTAATTGATTTCAATGTTTGAATAGGAATGTTGTCTAGAGGGTGATTGGCAGGGTTCATATTGTTGATCAGGGATTATATTTCTAAAGATGAGGTTAACTCAAAATTAGACCAGAATGATATTTCTTTATTGCACATATTAATAGATTGAACATTCACATTTTGGTTTCCAGCAGTTAAGTTAGTGATTTTATTGCTAAAAATTGTGCGATTTCATTACATCTTTTTTCAGGTAAAGATAATTTGTCATCACTTGTGTTTTGGTGAGTTTCTGGACTATAGAGAATAAGGCCCTAGGGTTATGACTGAATTTATGAATTTGTTTGCATAAAAATCTTTTTTTGTATTATTGATGAGTCTTTTGTAATATGTTAGATAAGATCTATATGCTTGAGGAGTAGTTTTGTATTTCCTCTATAATTTTTCTTTTTTTCTGAATTCACATTTGGCACTTCTGATTTTGGTATTGTACCATGGATTGTAAGGATGGGGTTCTTTTAGCATTTTTATAACTATGGGATTTATGTTATCTGCAACAGAGTTATTTATGTTGAACCAAGAGATAGTGGCGTGTTCATTGTCTGAAAAATCAATGTTTTGTATCTTGGTTTGTATCTTATCATGAATGTCGTCAAGGCCAAAAGAAGGACGATAAGAAAAGGTTATGGAGTTGGTGTATATTAGAGCTGGGAAGACAATTTCAGAAAGAAATTGTCTTTGATCCAGAGGTTTCTTATTCATAATAAATTTATTATTCTTATAAACGGCAACTCCACTGTGTCATACAACAGCTCCCTTATGAAGAAAGACTAAAGAGGTTAGGACTTTTCAGCTTGGAGAAGAGACGGCTAAGGGGGGGATATGATAGAGATGTTTAAAATCATGAGAGGTCTAGAATGAGTAGATATGAATCGGTTATTTACTCTTTCGGATAATAGAAAGACTAGGGGGCACTCCATGAAGTTAGCATGTGGCACATTTAAAACTAATTGGAGAAAATTCTTCTTCACTCAACGCACAATTAAACTCTGGAATTTGTTGCCAGAGGATGTGGTTAGTGCAGTTAGTATAGCTGTGTTTAAAAAAGGATTGGATAAGTTCTTGGAGGAGAAGTCCATTACCTGCTATTAAGTTCACGTAGAGAATAGACACTGCCATTAGCAATGGTAACATGGAATAGACTTAGTTTTTGGGTACTTGCCAGGTTCTTATGGCCTGGATTGGCCACTGTTGGAAACAGGATGCCGGGCTTGATGAACCCTTGGTCTGACCCAGTATGGCATATTCTTATGTTCTTATGTTCTTAAGTTAGTTTTAGGGGTCCCCCGACACGGACCCATGTTTCTCCGACAGGCTACGTCGGGAGGGACAACACTTTCAATGCACCACTCTGTAAATGTAAATGTAAAGACATGGATTAATTCTAAGTGGACCAGAGAGAAGGGCAAAGACAACAATTGATTCATATCCTTTCAAATATAACAGAATTTTTTTAGTCAATCAAATAATCATACTCCAGTAAGTTCTAACGCAACAAAGACCCATACAAAGACCCATACAAAGTACAGAAAGGTAAAGGATTGGAGACAAAGGCCAAAAGATGGAGCCAAGAAAATTACATACCACTTCGGTCAGTGACAGCCACTTACAGGGAGTGCACAGGTATACAGATTAGCTGATATTTAAACGTTGAGAGGATTTTTAGGCGCGAAAGGTGTCTACCAATCAGAGAAGAGGAAGGCAGAAAAAGGCAGCCAATTAGATTGCTGCAGGATTACTCAGGTGAACAAACACCACTCAAGTGTTTTAAAATTTTGTGTTCTCGATCTGTGGGGGGGGGGGGGGGGGCAACTACTCGGAAATTTTAATTAAGAAAGAACAAAAATGGATTTATCTCTTAGATACAGTTGCACCCAAGGGACTCAATTATGAACTTGAGTGGTGTTTGTTCACCTGAGTAATCCTGCCGTGATCTGATTGGCTGCCTTTTCCTGCCTTCCTCTTCTCTGATTGGTAGACACCTTTCGCGCCAAAAAGTCCTCTCATCGTTTAAGATGAATTGTTGATCTGGCTAATTACAATGGGCTGGATTTTAATAGCTACACGCGGGCATAGATTTGTGCACACAACCTGGCACACACAAATCTATGCCCAATTTTATAACATGTGTGCGCAGCCGTTTGCATGTTATAAAATCCAGGATGTGTGCACACAAGGGGGTGCACACTAGTGCACCTTGCACGCGCCGAGCCCTAGGGGAGGCCCGATGGCTTTCCCTGTTTCCTCCGAGGCCACTCTAAAATCGGAGCAGCCTCGGCGGGATCTTTACTTCAGCCCCCCCACCTTCCCCTCGTTTCCCCTATCTAAGCCGCCCCACTAAATCCCCCCTACCTTTATTTTATAAGTTGCGCCTGCCTCTGGGCAGGCGTAGGTTGCACGCGCTGGCTGATGGCTAGCTCGTGATCCCAGGCACAGCGGCAAATGGCCACTGTGCCTGGAGGCTACGGCCATGCCCCCACCCCTGCCCCGCCCCCGGGGCTTTATGTACGCTGCCGGGCCTTTTGAAAATAGGCCCGGCATGCGTAACTCCCCGTACAATGCCCCCGGAACCCCCTCGGGCCGGAACCACGCCCGCGGCCCCGCCCCAGATGACGCGCCAGCACAATACGCCCCTGGCATGCCCCTCCAGGAAAGCCCTGGGACTTATGCACATTCCGGGGCTTCCGCGCTCTGCCGAGCCTATTCAACATAGGCTCGGCGTGCGCAGGGGGAGCTTGGGGCAGGTTTTCGGGGGGGGTACGCGCGTATCTTACGCACGTACCCCTTTGAAAATCTGCCCCTATATGCTGGCAGAATACCTTACCTTGGTCACAGATGCAAAACACAGAGAGACCCTTTTCAAATAGAATAAAGAGACCATAAAGTATAAATAAAGGTTTGGCCACTGTATAATAACTCCCCTTTAAAGGAGTCACTATTGGCACCATTTGAATCCTTATGTATGTGAGCCCAAACAAGCCAAACTTGTCACAGAATTCAAAGCATTAACTTTAAAACTTCCCTGAACCACACACTTCCTTGTGATGCCACATTCAAGCATTGTTTATAAGGTAGAGTATCTCTCTTTAATAACAGAACGGATACTAAATGAATCAAGCGATAACTTCTACAGTATTCACATCCATTACTACATAACAGCCAAATGTTTGGGTTCCTCATCATCCTACCACCATGTTTCCCTATACAAACATCTCTATTTTTTGTCTGGCTGTAGGCCCTATAGGCATGCCATGTAAACAAGTCTTTGTGTCAGCAGTACAAGACAGCTAGGGTTTGGTGTTTAACAACACAAAATCAGGTGATCTTTTTCAAATGCTATCATTTGTGTCCATACCTGGGTTGCCTTGTCTTCCCTCTTGGCTTTGACAAGTTATTCCACACCAGATTTGGGATTTTGTCATGTCAGAAGATAGATCTCTGACTGTCAAAGACACTGGCAGGGAATTAAGGAAACAGCTACTGCAGACATATAAAGGGCCCAAACCAGGAATTTAAACATCTAGAAAGTTGATGAAGGGAGACAGGACAAGCCAAATACAAACCCAACAAGAGTAGTTAGTAACAAAGAAGGTGCATAACAGAGTGCACCTTGAAAGTAATATTACATGGACTACTAGTGGAAGTATTGCATCTACCTCAAAGTTGTAATTTATTTATTTATAAACTTTTCTATACTGATATTAGTGGTGACATCATATCGGTTTACAGCAGAACGGCAGGTGGAAATTACAATAAACAGGTATAAGGGGAGGGATTACATAGGAACAGAGAATTAGTAAAGAAATGTAACCAGTAAACAGTAAAGACATCAACTAATTGTATAACAATTATGACAGAACTATGTACAGAATGAAACCATATATTTAAGGTATGGTTTCTGCCCAAATTCAATGCTAGCCATCAAGAGAGAGCCGACAAAACCCAAACTCTTGTCTCTCCATGTGAGGTACTCTTCAAAGAAAGACCTTCCATGTGTTCTGTTCCTATACGTTATAGCTACTTTTTCAATCATCACTTCTACTTTGTCAATCATTTTCCGTGTTCCTACCCAAAATAGCTTACCTTTCATTGATTCTCCTGTTACAATGAATTACATATTTTAGCCATGAGATTATGGAGGCACATGTCTGATATTGATCCCACAGTAAGAAGGTTCTCAGTTGTCATGCTGGAACTGCTGGCATACCAATTCACTCGGACCGGCTCTTTGTGCAGACTCTAAATGCCCCACTCACACAAATCTTTATACTGTAGCTAGGATAAGGAATGAAAGGTATGCATATAGCCTCTGTAGGCACTACATATTATAGCTGATCAGATCCTTGTAGATTTCTTCCAGTCATATGACAAAGCATGCAAGGATATGACCCATTAGCCATCCATAGCTATATCTCCCCTCCTCAAATTTCTGAAAAATAGCTGAGCACCACAGGCTATAGGTGTCATGGGTGGGCCTGAGAAGTTGACCCCCACATTGAGGATACACATTTGTGCATTACACACATCTTGTACATTGAGATTGGAAGAGCTTGCGGTGTGATAGTACTCTTCCATATCATGGTGTGGAATGAGAGCCACATGTGTGCAGTCTATGGCACCCAGAACATTAGAGTACTGTGCTACAGAATAGAAATCCATCTTCACCTCCAATTCATGTTTCTGTGAGGGAAATCTTATGTGCTAATGAAAATAGACATGCAAGGCTCAAAACACCTGGTGCAATGGCTTAGAAAAGGCTATTTGTGACGTGCTCCCTATAGCACTGATAGTTGTTTGGAAGGAGCAGAAGTCAGAAAATGCAGTGAACTCAACAATTTCAATAGGCCTGAAATGGCATGGGAACTGGCTGTGACAGGATTTAGTTCTTCTTTTAGTTCCTCATACAATGCCATGATGGCCTGTGAGCTCAATTGATCCCTTCTGATTACCTTTCCTCAGGAAGAACAAGCAATGCGGTATGGAAAAAAATAATTTCTCCCACAAGACCAGGCATTGCCTCCTACATCATATGAGACCCCCAGCCCCCTGCGAGCCCACCTGCCTTAGTGGCCCATCTGCCTCTGCTATGGCTTTGGCATTTCATTCTCCCTGGCCTCTAATTTGTGCTGGTTGCTTCCCTCTGCTGTAAGGTAGCCAAGATCAGACAATAGCAGACAAACCTTTTGGACTAGAGCTCAATATGTTAGTCAGAAAGGTGTAGAGCAAAAAATATTGGGAGAGAAAAATGATTTTTACATGATATTTTGTCTTGACACAAATAACTCCTGAGTTATGATTTTTTCCCCAAATCTATATTTCTCGCTTTAATGTGCGATATTATACCATGCAAGTGGTAACCCTCCTTCATCAGTATATTTTGCATCTGTTTTATATATGCGGTATGTTATTTTTTTCATGTGAAGCAAAAACATTTCTCAAGATAAGACTATTTCTCACATGATAATGTAACTTCGCAGCTGAGTGAATGGCCTCCTTAGTCTGTTGGAAGGAGCACTAATCCAAGTTATAGAGATACTTTATCAATATTCAACAGAGCCCAACTTTTAAACTGTCTGTGGTACATCATTTGTACATGCAAGAGGGCCTGTAGAGATTTATGCTAGCATTTTATAAACTGGTGGGAGCTGCACTGTTATGCTCAGGCTTGTGAACCCTTGGGCCGACGGGAGGAAGGTATACCTTAGGAGGAAGATCCGTAGGTTCTCCCGTCAGGTGGCGAGGCAGAACAGAAGATGCGACCAGCTGACCCTTGGCACTGGAGACTGAGGCGACTATGGAAGCAGACAAAGAGTCGTGACGTCAAGGAGAAGAATAGAGTCTTCGCCACTGGAAGTCCGCTGTCCCCCCAGAAGGAGCCCGTAGGGACCTGGACCCTGTGACTTAGGTGGACCTTGAGAGGTCAAGGAGTCGAGAGTTTGGTGCAAGGGCTAACTGGAGCTTCACACCTGGAAGCCCATGGTCCCCCCGGGAGGAGCCCGTAGGGACCCGGGCCGCTGGGACTTAGGTGGACCCTTGGAGACGATGGTCCAGAAGAAGTCCGAGGTCAAGTGCCAGAGGGTCATCACTTACCAGTCCGAGGTCTTATACCAAGGGATCGCCGCTTGCCAGTCCGAAGTCACACACCAGGAATCACCGCTTGCCAGTCCAAAGTCAGGAACCAGGAACACCAAGACGAGACAGGAACAAGGATCCAAAGTACAAGAACTCACTGAAGCAAGCAGACCTGACTACGTGGGACGTTGCCAAGTCAAGGAATGAGCAGAGGAAGTCTCCTTATATACATCCTCTGCTCTGGCACATTGGAATCAGCTGCAGGTAATTAAAGGGATGAGGTCCCTTTAACTCTCAGAAGGAGGCGCGGCCTCATGCCTAAGATGGCGGTGGCCATCTTGGATCGGGCCGCGGAGGAGAGCTGCCTGATGCTGCGCGGGAGGAGCAGGGATAGCTCCTGACCCGGCGGCCAACTCAGAAGCCCACGCCGGTGCGCGGGGACAACGGGGACCGACAGCAGGCATCTCCCCTGATGCTGTCGTGGCGAGTTGCCGTTGCGGTGAGGTAGGGGGCCGCGGCCACGGGCACCTGCGACCACAGAACACAACATGCACAATCTATAAAATACTGCATATCTCTGGCCTGAAAGTATACATGTATATTTGTAATACAGGAGCATGCAGACTAGGGATGTGAATCGTATTTCTGACGATTGAAAATATCATAAGAAATTGGGGGCTCCCCGAAACCGATAGGAAAACCCCACAAAATTGTTCGTGGGGTTCTCTTATCGTTTTGGGAGGAGGGCAGGAAAAACGGCACACTAAAACAACCCCTAAACCCACCCCGACCCTTTAAAACCGCCCCCCCAAAAGTTTTAAAATTACCTAGTGATCCAGTGGTGGTCTTGGGAGTGATCTCCCGCTCTCGGGCCGTCGGCTACCACTAATAAAAATGGCGCCGATGGCCCTTTGCCTTTACCATGTGACAGGGTATCCATGCCATTGGCCGGCCCCTGTCACATGGTAGGAGCACTGGATGGCCGTCCATTATTGAGCTAAGTGGTATGAAATGAAATTGTCCAGGAGGGAGGGTATTGTAATAATTGTGACAGTTTGCTTGTGATAACCTAGAATTAAAAATGGAGGCTATTTTATAAAATATGTACCTCATCTGCTTTTGTGTGTATTTGGAATCATTATTTTGCTGATAGCACCATCAGTTGATCTAGAACTTCCAGCAAGTCACCCTCAACCCACATCAGTTCACCCAGACTTCCCACTCAAAAACCACAGACAAAACGCAAGTACAATTTCAATAGCATGAATCAAATTGAAGGTGTAAAGTGTACAGACAAGTTTAGAAATGTATGCACGTATAACAGTTAAAAAATACCAATTTAGGTGCATACTTCTGAACCCTTCCCTGGAACACCTCCAAACCATCCATTTTTTATGTTCACATATATGTGTGACACTGCAGGTACGTGTATAGTTTCTATATTTGTAAAATAGCATATATGTGCATATATGCTACTTACTTGCATATTTGCTAATTTTATGCTTATACCCCCCATGTAACTCTTTGAAAATTATCTCCTTAGAGAGCTAGCAGCAGAGACTGGGACAATGGTCTCTAGAGTGAATGGTCTCACTATAAGCTGAGCATGCCAGTAGATGGACCAGTAATGAAATCTGATCTAATGGTCCTTACTCTTGTGTTTTATGTTTTACAAAATAATGTTAAAACCTGAAAGACTATCAAGACCAGAACAAATAGAATAAAATGCGGCCAGTATGTGCAACCTGAATGCTAAAGTACATGCATATGCTATACTTGCAAGGGAGCAAATGTAAAGTATCTCCAGGAAAATATATGTAGAGGTTTGAAAATGAAATTTCCATATGTGTTCTCTCTCACCTGATGTAACTCTGATCAACATATAAATATGCATGCTATAAACAGTGCATGCTATTTTACCTTCATAAGGAAGGGGAGAGGTCAGAATAATCAAACCACATTTTTTCCATGGGTAAACATGCATTTGCCCTTAGAAAAAGTTTTGATTATACTGGTCTACAGCCAAATTGCATACGAAATGAATGTAGTCAAACTTTCCTAAATCTGGGTCACTGAGAATAAAAATGATGCTTAAAATTGTTGACTGGCTTTAGTTTTCAAGATATGCTACTGGGTCAAAATATATAACCTTGGGAATTGTGGAGGATAAGCGAATTAAGAAGGGGAAGGATCTCAAATTAAACCAGAAATGACTAATATACATCTTTGACTGAATCTATGAATAAATCTATGAATGGGTTTGGACAATACTTGCATTTGGGCACAGCAATGCATGATGCAGCCTTCAATCACATTGGTGGTAAATTTCCAAGGTTAAGTAAAGCTAAGATAAAATAAAGTGTCTTTGTTGGCCCTCAGATTTGTGAACTTCTTTGAGATGATGCATTTAACCATGCAGTGCGTAGCAAGGAAAAGACAGTGTGGAATACCTTCCAGTTAGTGATTGCAAACTTTCTCAGAAACAACAAGGCAGACAACTACAAGGAGTTGATGGAAAACCTCCTCAAGGCATACAAAAGCCTTGGCTGTAACATGGCACTAGATATATTTGTTGCACTCTCATCTAGATTGTTTTTCACCAAACTGATGAGCAGTGAGCAAAAAGCATGGTGAGTGATTTCACCAGGACATTACAGCAGTGGAAAACAGTATTAAACAGACTACTGCTGTAGAGTGACAAGAGATGTTCCATTTAATGAATACAAGAGATAAGCCAAGAAGAGCAGTCACTGAATAAGGACTAAACTATGTATATATATATATATACATAATAGCTTTTGGCCTTTTATTTCATGGTACATTTTATAATCCTTTTGCTGCTTTAATTTTTGAAGTGTTACATAAACAGGACAGATGAAATATTATGCAACCATAATTACATGAAAAGACCTCAGTTTACAATGTATGATTAAAACTCTACTATCTACGTACTATCTGTGCAACAGACATAGACATAAAATGTTAAAACTTAAATATCATGGAAACAGTAGCCAATCAGCTGGTTTAATAGTTATATTTGAATTTAGCACATCTATAATAAATGGCATATTTTATCACTAAAGCAGACAACTTCTAAACATTTGTATACCAGTGTTTTTGCCCTCTATATAAATAACTGAATCTCCTTAATTCTGCTGTGGTGTACTGTGAAATTTACTGACATTAAAGGCCAATCAATGCCATCTTGGAATCCCAGACCAGCTGTGTTCCATGCATCAAAAAAGGCGGAAGGAAGATCAAACAACTGCTAGCATGGTTAAAAGGTGAGGTGAAAGAAAGTTTTTATAGCCATAAGAACTTCTTTCAAAAAATGGAGAAAGGATCCAAATGATGAACATATGTAAAAGCATAAGCACTGGCAAGTTAAATGCAAAACACTGATAAGGCAGGCAAAAAGAGAATTTGAAAAGTAGTTTGCCGTGGAGGCAAAACCTCATAATAAAGACTTTTTCAAATACATCTGAAACAAGAAGCCTGGGAGGGAGTCAATTGAACCATTTGATGATTAAGGGGGTAAAAGAGGCACTTAGAGAAGACAAGGCCATAGTGGAAAGACTAAATTACTTCTTTGCCTCATTGTTTACAGAGAAAGATGTTGGAGAGATACCCATAAAGAGAGGACAGAGTAAACAGCACACACATGTAGGTGAATATCAGCAAAGTAATGTGTGGCAAAGAGTTATGCTGAGCAATAACAATTAAAAATAAAATAAAATATTTTTACATATGCACACATTAATTGTGCACAGTATGAAAGTCTCCGGTATATAATATTATATAAACAAAGGACCCTGACACGGCCGTGTTTCGCATCAGGGTTGCGTCAGGGGACCAAATTATTTATGATTTTGTGTAAGACGGTCAGAATGCCTGATTGTTTCTTAGGAGAATTGTACAGTGCAAAGAAAGGAAAAATTTTATGGGGCCACGGATGCTGCCGTGACACCAAAGAGGTAGAGCACCTTGGTGGATTCAAGATCCAGAGGGAATTTCACGGTTCAAATCATTCTGTGTAGGTAGGATACTGGAGACATCGCGAAGTCAAAAGAATTGTAAAATCAAGCTGCTGAGCTCTGTTGAAGTGTAAACCGGACTGGGAGGTCTCAAGTTGTAAATGCACTAAAAGCAGGTACAGAAGACTCTTTGAGCGGTCCCCCTGTTGCAGGCCTGATGCAAAACATGGCCATGTCGGGGTCCTTTCAAGAGATACCATTGCCAGAAATGGTATTTAATGGTGTCGAGTCATAGGAACTGAAACAAATCATGGAGAACTTAGAAAATATAACGTCACACTGGAGCACAACTTGCACTCTAATTAATAGGCTCCTACTAAAAAATTGTTGACAGACTGATACAGATTATTGTTAAAACTGATCCCCCCCCCCCCCCGAAGCAGCCGGGTGGCGAAACACGGGACCGTGTTGGGGGTATTGCATTAAGGATTGTATCTGAATTAAGGAGTTGCCATAATAAAATTTCATACGTGAATGTTTAAAACTCTACCAGGAACTTAATCTTTTCTTGCACTTGTGTGGACGAACTTAGAAAATATAACAGGACAAATTGACAAACTAACAAGTAGCACATCATCTGGACCAGATGGTATACACCTAGGGGTAGATTATCAATTTATCACAATTTATCACAAGCAGATTGTGATAAATTGCAGGAAGACCTTGTGAGACTGGAAAATTGGGCATCCAAATGGCAGATGAAATTTAATGTGGATAAGTGCAAGGTGATGCATATAGGGAAAAATAACCCATGCTATAATTATACAATGTTGGGTTCCATATTAGGTGCTACAACTCAAGAAAGAGATCTAGGTGTCATAGTGGATAACACATTGAAATCGTCGGTGCAGTGTGCTGCAGCAGTCAAAAAAGCAAACAGAATGTTGGGAATTATTAGAAAAGGAATGATGAATAAAACAGAAAATGTCATAATGCCTCTGTATCGCTCCATGGTGAGACCGCACCTTGAATACTGTGTACAATTCTGGTTGCCGCATCTCAAAAAAGATATAATTGCGATGGAGAAGGTACAGAGAAGGGCTACCAAAATGATAAGGGGAATGGAACAACTCCCCTATGAGGAAAGACTAAAGAGGTTAGGACTTTTCAGCTTGGAGAAGAGACGACTGAGGGGGGATATGATAGAGGTGTTTAAAATCATGAGAGGTCTAGAACAGGTAGATGTGAATCGGTTATTTACTCTTTCGGATAGTAGAAAGACTAGGGGGCACTCCATGAAGTTAGCATGGGGCACATTTAAAACTAATCGGAGAAAGTTCTTTTTTACTCAACGCACAATTAAACTCTGGAATTTGTTGCCAGAGAATGTGGTTCATGCAGTTAGTATAGCTGTGTTTAAAAAAGGATTGGATAAGTTCTTGGAGGAGAAGTCCATTACCTGCTATTAAGTTCACTTAGAGAATAGCCACTGCCATTAGCAATGGTTACATGGAATAGACTTAGTTTTTGGGTACTTGCCAGGTTCTTATGGCCTGGATTGGCCACTGTTGGAAACAGAATGCTGGGCTTGATGGACCCTTGGTCTGACCCAGTATGGCATTTTCTTATGTTCTTATGTTCTTATGATTTAAAAAAAAAGCGCGATCGCGTACTTTTGTTGGCGCACCAGGCGCCAACAAAAGTACGCCGAGCCGAGCCGCGCAGCCTGCCTCCGTTCCTTCCGAGGCCGCTCCGAAATCGGAGCGGCCTCGGAGGGAACTTTCTTTCACCCTCCCCTCACCTTCCCCTCCATTCCCCTACCTAACCCACCCCCCCGGCCCTATCTAAACCCCCCCTACCTTTATCCATGGATTTACGCCTCCCAGAGGGAGATGTAAATCCACGCGTGCCAGCGGGCTGCTGGCGCGCCGAGACCCGACCCGGGGGCGGTTCCGTAAGGCGCGGCCATGCCCCCGGAATGCCCCGGGCCGAAACCACGCCCCGGGCCCGCCCCCGAAACGCAGTGTCCCGCCCCCAAAATGCCACGTCGTTCGGCCCCGCCCCGACACGCCCCCGACACGCCCCCTAAAAACCCCCCGAGGCTCTGCGCGTGCCGGGGGCCTATGCAAAATAGGCGCGCCGGCGAGCAGGGCTTTTAAAATCCGCCCGCTAGAGTTCTGAAATAACTAAAAAATGAAATTGCAGACCTATTACTAACAATCTGTAACTGAAATTGTAACTGGATGCTCATACAAGATGTTGAAAGGTAGGCCAGGTGTCAGTCTCTTGGTTTCCAGGTTCAGCAATGTAGGTCAAACAGTTGGCTTTGTGGACCCAGGCTAGAGCAGAAGGAATATATGCTCTTTTCTTGTTCTAGAACAGAGAAACCAACCCTTCGGTGGTCTCTCCTCTGTGAGCTTCAATCTCTCTATTTCTCTATAGCAATTGTTGGCAGTCAAGATGCCCCTATCACTATCCACACCAAGTTATATTTCAAACAAACTTTTCTTTCTGGGGAGGCCAATATTCAGATATAGCCAGCTAAGTAAGTTAGTCAGGTAAGACTTAGCTGGCTAACTTACGTGGGATGTTCAGCAGCATAGCTATACTGCTGAATATTCCCATATTTGGCACTTCTTAGCTGGATAAGTCTTATCTGGCGATGGAGCAGGTCTAACTTATCCTGTTAACTTAACTGGATAAGTCTGAATATTAGCTGGATAAGTAGCACTTCCCAGTTATGCCCACTGGCTGCCTTCTCTCTGGCTGGATAAGTCACTTATCTGGCAAATTGTTGACCACTGAACATACCCAGATATTCAGCAGCTGCCACTTAGCAGGAAAATTCCTACTTATCCAGTTAAGTAGCACTTGAATATTGACCTCTGGGTGACCAGCACAGCAACTATTTACAAGATCAAAATGGTTTGGACATGTTCCTGAAGGAAAGGTCCATAAACTATTATTAAGGTGGAGTTGCATAAATCCCTTGGATAAGCAGCATGAAATATATCTACCCTTTGGGATCCTGCCAGGTGCTTGTGGCCTCGCTTATCCATTGTTGGTGTAACCCAGTGGTTAAAATAAAAGAAGGAGGGAGGGTAACATTTTTTTTTGTTAAATATAATAGATGAAAAAATGCTTTAAAACTGAAATTAATGGTAAAATTGTCTATCATAGTATAGAAGTTCAGGGTTCCTATCCCCAGCTCTCAGTGGAAGTTGTCAGCTGATTGGGACTGTCATAGCCTATGCTGGAGCCTAAGAGCTGCTGGAAACTTAGTTTACAATATCCATGGTAACCCAAGTGCTTCAAGTTAAGCTGATAGGACAGTTGTTGCACTTGGGATTCCCATCAGAGAATGGCAGTTGAGAGAGACAGAGCAGAAGGGTTTTTATGTCCAAGCTCTGCCAGAGTCTGCTCAGAAACTTTAAAAAGTAGTAGAATGCACAGAGAGGAAGGCACACACCAGAGAGGGGTAGATTTAAAAACTGGCGCGAGCACGTCCATGTGTGCTTGCTACCTGGCACACACACATGGACAGGCGATTATATAACATGCGCTCATCTTATAAAATTGGGGGTCGGCGCACGCAAGGTGCCCAATTGGGCACCTTGCGTGCGCCGAGCCCACGCTGAACCGCGCTGCCTTCCCTGTTCCCTCCCACCCCACCTTCCCTTCCCCTACCTCCCCACCCTTTCCCCCCTCCCTTTTTCTTCTTTATTCTTTTGTTTTAAAACTTACTTCAGCCGGCCAACTGCTGGCGGGCAATCCCGGCACAGCAGCAAATGGCTGCTGTGCCGGGAGCCTCTGACCCCACCCCCCGGACCGCCCCACCCCTCCTCGTCCCCTTTTTCAAGCCCCGGGATTTACACGCGTCCCGGGGCTTTACGCGCGTTGCTGGACCTTTTGAAAATAGGCCCGGCGCGTGTAAACCCTCCGGATTTACGTGCATAACCTTTTGAAAATCTGCCCCAGAATGTTTGAGTATTGTGTATGTGAATGTATACAGAGAGTTTTAGTAGTGGTGGATTCAGTTTATTCCAGGTAAGAGTCAGGATGAAGGCAGTTAATCCTGTAAGAGTAATAATTTTGGCTGCAGCAGGTTTGATTTTAGCAGCTGTTGATAGAAAATTAATGTGCTATCTGAACCTGATAAGTGTGATTGTGAAGTGAATTTCTGTTCACACAACCAGTTATACCACTATGCATATCTTTGCTATATCTCTGTTTCTCTGCTAGCAAGAGGAACAGGAAAAAATAAAGTCCATGAGAGAAGTTTATCTCCTGAGAGACCCAGAAAAAATAAAGTCCATGAGAGAAGTTTATCTCCTGAGAGACCCTCTGCTATATGATAACTGGATTCTTGGTGAATGGAAAAACAGACAGCTTCAGTAATCTGGGACAAGGTGTCTGGCAAACTAATATTGGGTTTAAGGATCAATTCCCCTAAACTGCTGGTCAAGTGGTTGGTAAGGTAAATGAGTACTAGAACTCTACTGTAAGAGCTATACTGATAAAAAAAAAAAAAATAGAGTGCATTATTTCAAAACAGCATTTCCCACCCAGTGTGAGAACATTATTCTAATATTAGGGAAAGAAATCAAACAATGGAAATAGATTAGTGCTCAGCGTTTTAATATTCAGAACTGTGAGTGTGCTAATAAAAAACAGATATAAGTGCAGTGGTGTGATATCATATCTGTACTACAGAGCAGAGTGTAAAGCTATAATCTAATCCTAAAAGGGTTATAAAAACTGACTCAATCTCATGTTATTTAAATACCTGGTCTGGAAAACAGTCACCTGAAGTGTTGCGCTCCGCGGCCGGTCCTGCTCACCTGGCCCGACCGTCCACCAGCTCCGTCCTGAGTCCCTGCGCTGCTCGGCCGTGGCCTCCACGGGCGTCCCCGGCTCCTTCGTGGCCTTCCTCGTCGCAGCTGTCCTCGCGCCGGGGCTTGGCATCGGCCCCGCCCCCTAGCGCGTGCGCATGGAGTTCTCCCCGAGTTAAAAGGCCAAGCGCGGGAAAACCTCGGGCGGCGCTCGAGTCTGATGTCACTTGAGCAAGGTAGTTAAAGAGCAGCTCAACCCCTAGCTCATTGCCTTGGCAATCGGGTCGTACACTCCGGTGTGTCTAGTTTGCCTTCCAGCATTTCCTGACCAGTGTCTCCTGTTCCAGCATCTCCTGTGTCTCTTGTTCCAGTGTCTCCTGTTCCTTCGTCTCTCCATCCCTGGTAGTACCCTCTGGATTGATCTCACGGTACTGACCAGTGCTTGCTCCTGACTATTCTTGGCCACTGACTGGAACCGACCTCTGCCTGAACTCTGACTACTCTTGACCGCTGCCTGGAACCGACTTCTGGCTGAACAGAACTACTCTTGACCACTGCCTGGAACTGACCTCTGTCTGGACACTGACTACTTCCGGATTGACTATAGGTACTGACCCCTGCTTCGCCTGACCATTCTGAACTACTACCCTGGCTGTGATCCTCGCTATTCATTTGGACTCTCTGTTCTGCCCTCCTGTGACCACTATACATTCTGGTTTGGACCTCAACCCAGCACCCTTGATCGTGGTGGGCACTCCTCTACTCTTCCTCTCCAGGAGATCTTGCGAGGCCCATCTAAGACCAGGTGGCCCGGGTAACTAAGGGCTCAATCTGAGGGAACCCCGGGTTGCTATTGGTAAAGCTCCAGCTAGCCTCTGTCTCCTCCTGTGCTCTGCCTCCTGGTGGTAGGTGCTCTCCAGGTCCGACCGGAAGGTCAGACCCGGAGACCAGGCCAAGGGTCCACCTCCAGTGCAACATGAAGTAAGTGAGTAAGTACAAAGAGAGAGAGTGAGAGTGTGTAATTTCTGTACAATACACGAAAGAAACTGCTGAAGCAATTCCTCTGTGCATAGATAGAAGAGAGGGAAATTCAATTACTGTTTATTTCACTCACTAAGACCTAGATTAAACATTTTGCTATAAATTTCATGAAAATAGTGCCTGTGATAAAAAAAAAAAAAAGGGGGTGTTTGTCCAGACAGGCTTTTATCACATTTTGGGCTGGAGGGAGAGAGAGACAGAGACTCTTTATGAGGCTCTTTTTTTATAAGTAAACTATTTATATCACTGAAGAAGAGCAACTAATAACTTGGGGTGAGGTTTTGGTGGTGGCCGAGGTTTTGGGGGGCAGTTTTACATGCACAGTCGGAGGTATGAACAGCACAGTAAACATCACTGAAGATTTTGTGTGATTTGTACAATGTACTCTTGACCTAGCTTGATGCATTCTCTACCTAGCTGCTGTCAAGCTAGGTCAAGAGTACAATGTACAAATCTCTCTCTCTCTCTCTCTTCCCCCCCCCCCCCCCCCTTCCCCGGCATAATGCCAGGAAAAAAGATGTAGTTATTTCTGGCTGTGTTATGCTATCACACGCAATGTTAAACAACCCTCTTTTTCATAAACTCCTCCCTTTTGACTACATTTTTAAAATTTGTATATGCATCTTGTGATGTGTTATTTATCACATGCATTATGGCATTACCGCGGGCATTAGGGCTCACATTTCTGTTACACTTCACAATTTGGAAATTCACACTATCCCATCCTATAATCAATAGGATATCTCAACCTCCTCTATACACATCAACATCCACTCAGAATGAGACCAGTACTCACAATGAGGTAGATTTTAAAAACATACGCTTGGGCGTACTTTTGTTCGCGCACCAGGCGTGAACAAAAGTACGCTGGATTTTATAAGATACGCGCATAGCCACGCATATCTTATAAAATCCGGGGTCGGTGCACGCAAAGGGGTGCACATTTGTGCAACTTGCGCGCGCCGAGCCCTGCGTGCGCTGCCCATGCCCTCCGAGGCCACTCCGAAATTGGAGCGGCCTCGGAGGGAACTTTTTTTCTACCCCCCCCCCCCCCCGCACCTTCCCTTCCCCTACCTAACCCTCCCCCCCGGCCCTATCTAGACCCCCCCCCTACCTTTATCGGAGAAGTTACTACTGCCTCCGGGCAGTAGTAACTTACGTGCGCCGGCGCGGCAGGCCCCGACACAGGCCGCTGTGTCGGGACACTTGGCCACGCCCCCGGACTGCCCACTCGCCCTCGGACATGCCCCAGATTTCTAACCGTGCCCCCTGGCCATGCCCCCGACCGCCCCTTTTTGCAAGCCCCGGGACTTATGCGCGTCCTGGGGCTTGGGCGCGCCGCCGAGCCTATGCAAAATAGGCTCGGCGCACGCAGGGGGGGTTTGGGGTAGGTTTTCGGGGGGTACACGCATATCTTACGCGCGTACCCCTTTGAAAATCTACCCCAATATGGGCCAACAGATTACATCATTTCTGTAGGTTCAGCACCTCTTTTCCCTAACAGTGTGTTGATAGACTTCCCAGTAGGGATGTGAATCGGGCTTCGGACGAATGAAAATATCATACGATATTTTCAAAATCATCAGAAATCGGGGGCTCCCCAAAACGATAGGAAAACCCCACAAAATATTTTGTGGGGGTTCTCTTATCGTTTTGGGGGAAGGCGGGAAAAATGGCACACAAAAATAACCCCTAAACCCACCCCGACCCTTTAAAACTAATCCCTTAGCTTCCCCCACCCTCCCGACCCCCCCAAAAACGTTTTACAGGTACCTGGTGGTCCAATGGGGGTCCCGGGAGTGATCTCCCGCTCCTGGGCCGTCGGCTGCCACTAATTAAAATGTCACATGGTAAGTGGAAAGGCCATAGGCGCCATTTTTATTAGTGGCAGCCGACGGCCCGAGAGCGGGAGATCGCTCCCGGGACCCCCACTGGACCACCAGGTACCTGTAAAAAGTTTTTTGGGGGGTCGGGAGGGTGGGGGAAGCTAAGGGATTCGTTTTAAAAGGTTGGGGTGGGTTTTTTGTTTATCGGCTCGGGCGCAGCCGATAAACAAAACCGCGATCGGGCTGGACGAAAAAAAACCCCACGATGTGAATCGGAACCGGAATCGGTTCTGATTCTGGTTCCGATTCACATCTCTACTTCCAAGTGTCCTGGGTACACTCCTACTTGTGAGTTGTTTCTGTACTCCCTTATCTTATTTTGTTCTGGATGGGGCCAAATTCCTTCTGCTCCCATCTTGTGAGCAAAACCCAGACTAGGTCCCCCTTAAAGGGAAGTCCCTTCAGTGCCCAATCTTAAAGGAAAAGTCCCTAGGCTCACCAGCCTTAGTTGGCTGCTCCCATTACTCTTAGTCCAGGGTTGAGCCTCCTCTGGAATCTCCTGCCAAATCTTGAACCCAAGTTATATACTTTAACACTCCCCTAGAGGATTTTCTTCCCAACCTTCTTAAAGAACCCAACATACTACACAACCCATTATTAGCGTTATCTTGAACATTCTCATTGAACAATATATAAAGGGGTTTACACCATGCCCTATGTCATCTAGTAGCAGTTCAATTGTACTGCATATATAACAATTTTTCAATTTGTCCATGAAGACACTTTTAGGGCTCCCACATACAAAGTCTCTTACATGCTTATTTCAAGACATGGACCCAATTTGGGGGCTCCGTTATATAATCTATCATTAATATCAATTTTACCTGAGGATTGGAGGTTGGCCAAGGTAATGCCAATCATTAAAATAACACCCGGAATGACCCAGGAAACTATAAACTGGAGCGCCTGACATCAGGGCCAGTAAAAATCATTGAAACTATACTAAAGAACAAAATTGCAGAATATATAAATAGACATGGTTTAATAGGACACAGTCAACATGGATTTAACCAAAGGAAGTCTTGCTATGTGTTGTGTCTGTCGGTCCTAGACGGCTTCGCCATGTTTTCCTCGCCTTGTTCATGGCTCCTCCCGCTTACCTTGGGCAAATAGCTACCGCCATGTCTGCAAGCTGCCCTCTCCAGCATCCCCGGAACAGCTATGGTGCTGCATCCCGCTATGCTCCTCCCAAGGCCCTACTAGGGAGCGCATGCGCGCGCGCACTACAATCATCTTTATTCCAGCTATGGCGCAAACCTTGGGGGCGTCCCCCTCAAGTGACATCATGCCATCTGGGTATTTAGCCTGCCCTTACGTGCTAACTAATTGAGTTAGCAAGGATTGGTCTAGGCCGGCCTAAGCTACTCTGCCGCTTCCGTGCTGCCGCTGGAAGCTCTCTCTCCCTGCCCTTCGGGGTATTTACAACCTGAGTACCCGCTTCTTTGGGGCCCTCTGCTTTATTTCAGGTGCCTTACAGGGATCAGGTACTCGCTCCTCGAGGGCCTGCTCCCCCTGCCTCGTTGCCAGTACCATCTACTTCAGCCTAGTGGAATCGCAAACCTACAGCTACCATCTAGTGAGTAATCTAACTCTCAGTCTGTCTCATCTACAGCATTGCCGTACTGGGAAACCTACACCGGAATTCCCCTATACAAACGTGATGAGAAGGGTTCCCTCCCCCGAGGGTCCCAAGACTGCTACATCCAGACTACCTCACTACTGCCATCTCTGGTGGTATCCATCAAGCTGTACAATAAAAGATCTAATTCTGTGTTTGTGCGTCCTGAGTCTTGCCCAGTACTGTGGCTCCCCTCCCCATGGGCATGGTCATCTGCCACAGTACCCAAGAATCCACCCAAACACCACTTAACCATAACACTATGCCACTTTCCTATACTTTTTTGAAGGGATTAATCAACATGATGAGCCAATGCATATAGTTTATTTGGATTTTCAGAAGGCATTTGACAAAGTAACTCATGAGAGACTCCTGAAAAAATTAAAAAGGCATAGGATAGGAGGCAGTATCTTATTGTGGATTGCAAACTGATTAAAAGACAGGAAATAGAGAGTAGGAATAAATGGTCAATTTTCTCAGTGGAGGCACATAAATGAGTGCCTCAGAGATCTGTACTGGGACCAGTGCTTTTTAATATATTTATAAATGATCTGGAAAACAAAATGAGGAAGGTGATCAAATTTGCAGATGACACAAAATTATTCAAAGTTGTTAAATCATAAGTGTATTGCAAGAAACCTGAGGACCTTATGAGACTGGGAGACTGCACATCCAAATTGCAGATGAAATTTAATGTGGACAAGTGCAAAGTGATGCACATAAGAAAAAGTTATCCAAATTGTTGTTACAGTGTTAGGTTCCATACTAAGAACGACCACCCAGGAAAAGGATCTAGGTGCCATCTTGGACAATATGTTGAAACCCTCAGCTCAATGTGTGGTGGCAGTCAAAAAAGCAAATTAAATGCTAGAAATTATGAGAAAGGAATGGAGAGTAAAATGGAGAATATTATAATATCTCTGTATTGCTCCATGGTTCGACTGCATCTAGAATACAGAATGCAATTCTGCTTGCCACATCTCACTAAATATACAGTAGAACTGGAAAAGGTTCAGAGAAGGACAACCAAAATTATAAAGGGAACGGAATGGTTCCCCTAAGATGAAAGGCTAAAAAGGTTAAGATTATTCAGCTTGGAGAAGAGATGGTTAAGCAGAGATATGATAGAAGTCTGAAAAATAATGAGTGCAGTGGAATGGGTAAATGCAAATCAGTTGTTTATTTTTTCAAAAAATAAAAAGACAAGGTGTCACTTCATGAAGTTACTAAATAGCATATTTAAAACAAATCAGAGAAAGTATTTTTTCACTCAACACATAATTAAACTTTGAAATTCATTGCCAGAGGATGTGGTAAAGGCAGTTAACGTAGATAGGTTTTAAAAAGTTTTGGACAAGTTCCTGGAAGAAAATCTTGTGAAATCCAGCGTACTTTTGTTCGCGCTTGATGCGCGAACAAAAGTACGCGCACACACTGTCTTTTAAAATGTACCCAAAGAGAATACTTTTTCAGGGATATAATAAAATATTCTCTTTGGGGTAGATTTTCTAAATCTACGCGTGCGAGTACATTTGTTCGCGCACCAGGCACGAACAAAAGCACGCCGGATTTTATAAGATACGCGCGTAGCCACGCGTATCTTATAAAATCCGGGGTCGGCGCGTGCAAGGGGGTGCACATTTGTGCAACTTGCACGCGCCGAGTCCTGCGCGCGCTGCCCGTTCCCTCCGAGGCCGCTCCAAAATCGGAGCGACCTCAGAGGGAACTTTCCTTCTACCCCCCCCGCACCTTCCCCTCCCTTCCCCTACCTAACCCACCCCCCCAGCCCTATCTAACCCTTCCCCCTACCTTTGTTGGCAAAGTTACGCCGGCCGGAGGATGGCGTAACTCCGCGCGCACCAACGGGCTGCTGGCGCGCCATCACCCGACCCGGGGGCTCATCCGGAGGCCTCGACCACACCCCTGGGCTGGCACTACGCCCTGAAATGCCCCCGGAACGCCTCGAAAATCGTGCTGCCTACCTGGCACGCCCCCGACACGCCCCCCTTGTGAAGCCCCGGGACTTATGCGCGCTGCCGAGCCTATGCAAAATAGGTTTGGTGCACGCAGGGAAGTTTTAAAAGGGTTACGCATATAACTTATGCACATAACCCTTTTAAAATCCGGTCGTTTGTGTATAAGTAGTATTGAGACGAATAGAGAATTATTTTATTATATCCCTGAGTATTCTCTCTGTGTATAAGTAGTATTGAGACAAATAGAGAATTATTTTATTATATCCCTGGGTGTTGTTTTACCTCCTTAAGTCATAGGCAGAATGGGAGTTCCACTTTGAAGGCATTTCCTTTGAAGGAGATAAGAAGCTAGTCAGGGAAACAGTGAAGCCCCAGGGAAGAGAAGGTGCCTAGGGAAGGTCGATACTGCTATTTTTTTTTCTTTAGAACTGCTAAGGTAGGCAGAGATGCTTTTGTTAAATTTTTTTCTGTGATTAATAAAAAGCTTATGAGAAAACAGCCAGAGTCCAGTCTGAGACTGTTCTCTGGCCAGCCACTGACCACTCATGGTGCCTTAGGTAGTTCTTATCTTATTCAGTTCTTTCAGATATTTGATAAAATTTACTGATTGATTTGATTTTATATAATCACCCTTCATCAGGGATATTAGGGTGGGTTACAATACTACCATTGACAATTTTTAGTTTAAAATATATTACATAAAATTATAAAACATAAATCCATAATAAATAGAATTACACATAAATTACATAAAGAAGAAAATCACTTCATATTGTAAAATAAACAGATCTCAATACCTATAATATACATCCCGAGCTAGTTATAGGATGAAGTATATAACCAGGTTTTAACTTTTTTCTGAAACACAGATAATTGAGTTCTTCATAAACCTCTGCTAGAGAAGAATTCAAAACTTTGGGGTCAAAACGACTGAAATGCTGATTTCCAAGTAATCTGGAGGGTAATATTCAGTAAGCTGGCTACAGTTAGTGGGATAAGAAAGGGAAAATTCAAAACTAATCATTTAGACAGATTGCTCACTAGTTATCTGTGTAAATGGCTTTGAATATTAATCTCCTGAAGTCTAACTTCTGAGATTGAAGATACCAGTAACAAACATTGGCCTGGATTTATCAAAATGCACTAAATATCGCATGCAGTAGGAAAAGGGGTGTGTTTTATGGTAATAGGCAGTTTGCATTAATGCCTATGCAAAACATTATCTTACCACAAATTATGATAAGTGTAAGAACTGATGTATTTCCTATGTTCAACCACTGGGGGGACCATGTTAGAGAGAGAGGGAGGGAGGGAGGGAGAAAGAGAGAGAGAGAGAGAGACTGACTGACTATAATGCCCTCATGCTAGATAGGTATTTATATCTCTATGGGAGGCCTACCTAGTAACTCAAAGTGAGGTTTAGATATTAGTGTAGGGGTTAGGGGCCACTTTGACATTCAAAGTGAGATGTACGAACAGAGCACTGCTCTCTTGTGAAGATTTGATGACCTTTAGAGTGATGAAAGATGAGATTTGTGCAATTTTCTCTCAACCTAACTTGATGTTACCCAGGTAGAGAGGCCATCAAGCTAGGTTGAGAGAACATTGCACAAATCTCATCTTTGGGTGACTTTCCTCACTCTGAAGATCATCAAATTTTCACAAGAGAGACCACTTTGAATGTCAAAGTGGCTCCTAACCCCTACATTAATACCTAAACCTTACTTTGAGTTAGAAGGTAGGCCTCCCATAGAGATATAAATACCTATCTAGCGTGAGGGCATTATAGTCAGTCAGTGTCTCTCTCTCTCCCAAATAAAAAAGGTATAGTTAAAGCCATGCAATACAGCTTCACAAAACTGTGAGCCCAGCCCACTTGGCCAAAATTCCCAATATCCTCACATTTACATCACACCAAACATCATGGTGCTCTCACATGCATTAAAGCATTTTTTTGTATGTGAAAATACCATATAACACCTTGATAAATGACCCCCATTGCTAGGAAGATTACAAAAATCGAGCGGGTTGGTTCCAGGACAGATAGTGAGTGAGGCTTTTCCCACCATAGACTTTGAAAGATCAGGCAAAGATCCTTAAGAATAGAACAAGCTGAGACTGGGAACCAATGTAGCTCTTTGAAAATCAGAGTTACATGATTATATTTCCTTGTTCCCACCAATAACTGCAAATGTTTTATTGCAATCTTAGGCAGAGCTTGAGAAAGTAAGTTGCAATAATCAATCCTTGATGTTATCAGTGCATGAACGAATGTAACTAGTTCTGATTTGTCTAAAAAAGAATGCAGAGAGGAAAAAAGAAAGAAAGACAGAAAGAGAGTCAACATATTTTCCATAAGAATTCCAGCTTTCCTTCAGGAGAATTATGTCTGTGTACAGATAGAATTTCCATTCCTCAAAACCTCTAATACACTTGAACATTCTTCATATTTCAATTAGGCATGTTTACTAGCAATAAAATACTCATTTTCTACAGACATGAATAATTCCCTCATGATTACCTGCTGACATATTCTTAATTGTTGTCACATATATCCTAACCACGTTATTTCTGATTTTCAAATGTAAATAAATGATAGCAAAGATTACATATTACACATTTTATTGAAATGACTTTAATAAGTCCTCTCTGCTGCAAAGATCTCAGAGAGCTAGCTCTGTGGCAGAGTAATTTATTAAAAGAGGCTTATAATCATTATTAATTAATTTTGCAATAGCAGCAATTTAAATGACTTTGATATAATATATTCATCAATATTTTATATTTCCCAGGATTTCTCATCTGCTTCTTTTACTTTCTTTGACCATAATGTGTTTACAGTTACAGTTTATTGATTTTGTTGTATAGTAATAACATTTTAGCATATTAGAACTTGAAATAATATAACTAAGGCCCGATACGTTCTTTATTTTCTTTCTGTTCCTTCTTTCTTGACAGTATCTCTATGCTTACTCATTGATGGTCAGTCATTTGCTTAAGATCAGTGTGGAAAAGACTGAGCTTTCCTTTTTTGTTTATAATATCTGCCCCTCATTCATTATTTACAAGGCATGGGCTCTGTTTTCTGACTTTCAGACAGGTGTAAACATGCACATTCCTTCCCCAGGTGGAGTAAAAAAGCATGTTATCTAATTAGATCTTCAAGGAGGTTGCGAGGTGTACGTTTGAATAATAGAAGGACTAGGGGGCATTCCATGAAGTTAGCAAGAGGCACATTTAAGACTAATCGGAGAAAATTCTTTTTCACTCAACGCACAATAAAGCTCTGGAATTTGTTGCCAGAGGATGTGGTTAGTGCAGTTAGTGTAGCTGGGTTCAAAAAAGGTTTGGATAAGTTCTTGGAGGAGAAGTCCATTAACTGCTATTAATCAATTTTACTTAGGGAATAGCCACTGCTATTAATTGCATCAGTAGCATGGATTCTTCTTAGTGTTTGGGTAATTGCCAGATTCTTGTGGCCTGGTTTTGGCCTCTGTTGGAAACAGGATGCTGGGCTTGATGGACCCTTGGTCTGACCCAGCATGGCAATTTCTTATGTTCTTATGTTCTTATGCAAGATTCCCTGCCTTTTGTCTCTTAGATACCGCTACATTTGGTATTCCAGGAGAATCCCTTTCCACTCCCTTTTCAATAACTTCCAGGTAAGGAAAACTCCTAATCTGAGAATATTTGACCAAAATCAAACTCAAACCAGGCAGATTCCAGTCTGAGTTTGACAGAGTTTTCGGATCCATTGAGTAAGTCCTTCAAATTTTGACAACAGACTTGAAGAAACTTTGAAATAAAAGTAAAAAATGTGAAGACTTGAAAAATGTCATTTATATTTTTGAAAAATTGAAAGCAAGTTCACCAAATTGCTGAAATCCAAAAGAAATATTAGAATTTCTTTTGGATTTTCTCAAAATAGTTCAGCAGTTTGATGGACAAAAACATTTTAAAGAAGTTCTTATATCTCTACACCTAGCATGCTCATACCATATTCCAAATATTGGGCTTCATTTCCAATTGAAGTAATTAACTGTGCTCTAGCAATATCACATAAAAGCCGAACAGCTTCCACTGTGGAAGGCTATTGTTAATCCCCTGCAGCGTCACAGTAAATTAGCTCCATCAACAGACCGAGGAAAAGTCTGCAATCCATATTCAAAGGTGTTTGTCAAGATAACTTTTGAGTTACTCGGACAAACCTAAAGTTTACATTTTTGTCCCCTCTATCCATGTATATTTTATCTGGGCAAATCATTAACCAGATATTTATCAGGATAAGCTGGAGATGCTCTGGGGGAGCTCTGAGGCAGAGTTAATTTAGGGGGTCATTCTCTAAAGGGATTGCACGCGAAAAGTCCCTTTTTGCATGCGGTACCTAAATCGGGGCGAGTTCTGGGCGGCGTCAGGGTGGCACCGAGGCAGACGCCACGAAGACATCACTGACGGTGAAAGGTAAGGACCCTTTTATGGTGTAGTTATTTGGTGCGAAAGCCGGCCATAAGCAAAATGGCGCCGGCCATATGGTCATATTGCCATACAGCAAAATGTCGCCGGCCGTACGGCAACACGATTCGAGTGCAGGAGGTCATTCCCGGACCCCCGCTGGACTTTTGGCCAAAAGTCCCTGGGGGTCCAGCGGCGGTCCGGGAGCGATCTCCTACGCTCGTGACGTCAGGGAACAGGAACCAAAATGGCTCCGGCGCCATATGACAGGGCAAAGGTAGCGCCGGCACCATTTTCTATCAATGCGCCCGACGCCCGAGAGTGGAAGATCACAACGGGACCTCCCCACTGGACCCCAGGTAATTTCAGACATTTTGGGGGGGTTCGGGAGGGTGGGGGATTTATTTTAAAGGGTTGGGGTGGGTTTTAGGGATGTTTTAGTTTGCCAGTTTTCCCGCCCTCCCCTTCCCCTCCCCCTTCCCCCGATTTACGATTTTTGACGATAAATCGGGGGAATTCCTATTAAATATCGCCTCTAATGATTTTTGACGATTTAAAATATATCGGACGATATTTTAAATCATCAAAAAACGATTCACATCCCTATTGAGTTGCTGAGCTTGGTGTAGATGCTCCAGGTTCTTGTGATCACATATATAATGATGTGATGTTGAGCCCCCTTAAGCAGATGGCACCATTCTTCTAGAGCCAACTTGACTACAAGGAGCTCTTGATCTCCTTTACTATAGTTGCACTTGGCTGAAGAGAACTTCTTTAAAAAGAAGGAGCATGGGCAAAGTACCCCTTCAGAAATGTGCTGGCTAAGGATAGCCCCTACCCCTAGGGTAGAGGCATCTACTTCAAGAATGAAAGGCTGAGTGTGATATGACCCACCTTTTTTTCTCCCCTTTATACCCCGCCTTGTTCCTTTATCTCCATTTACATGTAACTTTTACTTTCCTCTCTAAAGTTAAATTTACCGTTCTTTGTAAACCGATGTGATATGCAAATGAATGTTGGTATATAAAAGTTGCAAGTAAATAAATAAATAAATAAATATGAGTGGCATAAAGAGAGTTTGTCAACAAAGGTGCTTTTTAATTTCTGGAAAGATTCAGTAGCATCTGATGGCCAGATTTTGGTGTTGGAGCCCTTATTGGTGAGTGTGGTAAGGGGGCCACCATGGTGCAATAGCTAGGGATAAACTGATGGTAATAATTTGCAAACCCCAGGAATCTTTGTAAGTCTCGGAGTCCCACTGGGCAAGGCCGGTCCATGATGGCTTTTATCTTGTCAGGACCCATCCAAAATCTGTCATGTGAGACTATGTACCTAAGGAAGGGGAGCTCCTCTTGTTTGAAGAGACTTTTTCCAGTTTGGCGTAGAGCTTATTCTCTCACAGGCATTTCAGGAAGGCACAAAAATCTCTACTTTGGGGACTCAAGGTCTCGGAAAAGATCAATATGTCATCTAAGTATACAACCATGCAAGTGTACAGCAAATTGTGGAAGATATCATTAATCATTTTGTGGAAAACCTCTGAGGCATTGAAAAGTCCAAAGGGCATAACCAAATACTTATAGTGTCCATCACGATTGTTAAATGCGGTTTTCCACTCACCACCAGCCTTGGTGTGGTTGAGGTACACATCCCTGAGATCCAATTTTATGAATATCTTGGCACCCTATAGGCAATTGAAGAGTTCATTTATTAGAGGTAGTGGATACTGGTTCTTCTTGGTCTATGCATGACTGGAGGGATCCGTCTTTCTTCACAACAATAGAAAACAATAGAAAACCTTGATCCCAGTGGAGAAGAGAAAGGCTGGATGAACCTGTGATCCAAATTCTCTTAGATATAGGCCAACATAGCTTGAGTCTCTGGGAGACATAGGGGATAGACCTTGTGGGGGAGTAACTCAGGAATCAGCTCTATACCACAGTCATACTTATGATGAGGAGGCAGGATCTCAGCACTCCTTTTTGAAAAGACATTGCTATAATCTGCATATTGAGCAGGAAGTCTCAGAAAGGCGGAAACCACACTCACTGGGCGATAAGTTTCCATGGGTATCAAGCAGGAGTCTACGCATCCATGGCCCCAGGGGGAGAGTTCCTGAGTGGACCAGTCAAAATGTGTTCATTTTGTTGGAGCCAGGGCAAGGTGAGTATAAAAGGATCAACAGATTGGGATATCACATGGAAGCAGATCTTCTTTAACTGTAAGAGACCAGTGCAGAGGGTCAAGGGCTTCGTGGACCTGTCATGGAAGGAGATCCCCATAGATGGAGGAAATCTCCAGTGGGGAAGTCTTCTGAACTATGTGTATTTGGAGTTAGTGAATTAGGTCCTGTAAGATAACGTTTCCTCCAGAGTTGGAATCTGCAAAGGCTTAAATGGAGAAATGTGTGGGACCCAGTTCCAGGGTGACTGGCAGAAGGAGCTGGGGAGCCGGAACCATAAGGCCTAGGGTCATTTCCCCAAAGAACTGAAGGCATTTAGGTTTCCTGACCTCTCTGGACATTGGGCCAAGAGATGGCCTCAGGCTGCGCAGTAGATACAGAAGCCCTGTTGCCTATGATGGAGCCTCTCTTCTTTAGCTAGGCAGCAGTGGCCCAACTGTATTGGTTCCTCAGACAGGGAAGGAGAGTCTGACAGTATGGCAGCTGTGGGTGAGAGCAAGCACTGGAAATGGGGTGCCAGAAGCACATTCTCTTGAGCCCTCTGCTGCAACTGTAGATCAATCTTACCAGTGAGTTTGATGAGAGCCTCTAATGAAGTGAGGAGCTCAAACTTGATTCCCCTGGAAAGGCCTTCCAGAAGGATGGCGACTAGTCTGTCTTCTCACCAGTTATATTCTGAATATTGTGTCCTGAATTCAATTCTTTACTCACCTAAAGTCCGGGAGCCTTGGTGGAGGTGAAGAAAATCAAAGGCCATAGCTGCTGTTCAACCTGGCTCTTTAAAAGCCGAACTAAATTGTTCAGTGAACTTTTATAAGTCAAGCAGGATCAGGTTCCCTCATTCCCATACAGGGGATGCCCAGGCCAATGCAGTTCCATCTAGAAATGAGAGGATATATGTAGTCTTGGCTTGGTCATTGAAGAGTGGAGAATGTAGCTGGAAGTGCATTTTGCTCTGTTTGAGAATCCCTGACACCACTTAGGATCTCTGGCATACTGGAGAGGAGCTGACAATTGGGGAACCAGCCAAGTAGGCACTAGAAGAGGCAGCTGTACTGACACCACTGGTGGTGGGGCAGCCAATGTGGTCAGGGCATCCAAGCAGATGTTTAGCCTGTCCATCACTATGGCCAGGAGCTCCAGGGTACCTTGTTGGTCTTGCAGCCTGCAGGCTATGCCAAGGATGGCCTGAAGTAAAGTCAAGTCCATTGAGTCCATGGCCTCAACCAACTGTTGTGTCTGTGGACCACTGGGCCTAGGCAAGATTGGCTCTTCCTGCAGGGAGGAGCCCTGCAGGTTCTCACTGTTCGCAGGTGGACCCAGGTGAAGCAAAGACCAGCCAGGACCTTTACCTATACCAGCCCATGTTCCCCTTGGGTTGAGCCTTTGGGTACTGGGGCCAGCAGGACTTAGGTGGGGTCTCTGCTGATGACAGGAAAGAAGATCAGATGTCAGCTTGGGTTGTAGGCAGATAGTTATCAGGCATATCCGGGGTCCAGGCAGAGGTCAGGGACAGGTAGCATTCAATTATATCCGAAGTCCAGGCAGAGGTCAAAACCAGGTATCCATCCAAAGGAGAGGAAGATGGACAGATAGGCTGAGGCTGATAGGCAAGGGCTGAGACAAGTGGGCATCAAAGAATGGCATGGACTGGAATGAAGACTGGAGACAGGCTGGAATGAAGACAAGAGTGACTGGGAGCAGCACCTACTACTTAGGAATAGCTGGATCAGTCGCTAAGGCAAGTAGTGTCTAGGACGCTGCCCTTTTTTTTTTTTAATTCTTTATTTATTAGGCTTTTATCAATTTTACAAGAAAAAACCTTGCATTTCAAGTAACATCGCAAAATATTTTAACATAAGAAATCTTTATATATCTTAATAAACACAGAAATTGCTTCATAGTCCACATTATTGGGGAGAAATACAAAGGAAAAGAAAAATTAAGGAAATAACTAGTAATTCCTAATTTATGGTCCATCCTTACTCCGTAAGGCTGCTAAAACATTATTGGAAGTAGCTTTATTTTGTAGGAAATTTCCTAATTGAATAGGATCAAAAAAGATATAATTGTAACCTTGAAACTTGATTACACACTTACATGGAAACCTAAATAAAAAGGAAGCATCAAGTGCCAATACTCTGGGCTTCTTAATAAGAAACATCTTCCTTCGATTTTGTGTCTCTCTAACCACATCTGGAAAAACATTTATCTTTGAAACAAGAAATAAAATATCTTTAAGGTGAAAGAATAATTTAAGAGTCCATTGTTTGTCACATTCTCTAGCAAATGTCACCAACAAAGTTATTCTATCTTTAACATCTACGATGGACTCTTCCAAGAAATCTGTAAGACTGAGTAATTTATCCCTTGCATCCAATTCTCTTTCTATAGCCCCATCCTGATCAGGTAATTTCTTACCTAAAATATAAACAGCTTTAATAATCTCAGGAATGGATTCTTTAGAAATTTTCAAAAAATCCAAATAAAATTTCTTAATCATCTCAAGGGGAGACATTAAAGAACAGCTAGGGAAATTAAGAAACCTTAAATTACATCTCTTAGAATAATTACCCATACTTTCTACCTTCCTGCTTAGAGATTGATTGTCTCTGAACAGGGACACTGTAGTATCATATAATGTACTACAATCAGCAACAACATTTGCAATCTTACTTTCTAAATTAACAATTTTTTGAGACTGTTCATTAATTGAACCAGATAAATCACCATAAGTGCCCAGAACATTATCAATACGTGAGGAAAGAGCTGATTCCAAATTAGTAATAGCTAACCATAAAAAGTCTAATGTTATTTCAGCAGGTTTAGCTGGATGTTATTGGCAAGGAAACTCCTGACTCCTGGGGCCTCATCTCCAAAGGATGATTGGATACGCTTGTTACATTTACCAAGTTCTGCCTAGGTCCCAGGCAGTGTGTTAGGCAGCTGCGGTGGGACTGGACCCGAAGGGCTAAGAGAGAGTGAACACTCTCCCAAAGTGGAGCCAGATGGTCCAGAAGCTCCAAGCTCACTTAGGCCCATTAATGAACTAGTAAAATTAAAAGTTTCCAAATCTGGTTGGATAGACTGAGGGGTAGACTGAGAGTAGGAGGGAAGCTCCTCATTGTACCTTTTCTCTTCTTACCCATATCCTGGTAGCGAAACTCAGAACAACGAAAAAACTTCCACCAAGAAAAACGGCAGGAGGGGCGCGGGGCTTTGGTGCGCGCTGATGGCTGCGCATTGCAGCACGCCGACTTTTATCGGCATGACCCTGGGCTTGCAGCGATGTCAGTGGCCTCGGCTGCTGGTCCCCTGGATGTTAGGGAGCCGGTTGGGGAAGTCTCCAGGCACTTTCCCCCTGGGACACTGCCCTTTTATAGGGCTGTGCACTGATATCATCAATAGGGACCACGGGAGGTTTCCTGCCATGGTCCCTTTAAAAGTGGGGAAGCCGAGCATGCACCTAAAGAGAGGTATGGTGCATGTTAGACAACAGCATCCTGCAGCATGGTTTTGGGAGCTGTGCAAGCAGTGTTTTCATCATGCCAAAGGAGCAGCGTGACTGGCCCAGTGTCTAAGGTGAGAGCAGCAGTATATGTGGGTGACCAGTGGACCGCCAAGAGTAACACAGAATACTAGGTTTGATGGATTTTCAATCTGAGCCAGAATGGCAAATCTTATATAGCATCCGATAATTAAAAATTAATAAAAAGTTTTAAAAAATTTCAAACAGCATTAAAATATTTTAAAACAGCAGACACATCAAATACCCAATAATTAAAATTAATAAGGAAAGAAAAATCCTCTGCTCTCCATTCTTAAAAACTTGATTTCTAGTCACCCTGAGCTTGTCGTGAATTAGTGGGATGGCACATACTTTCTTCATGACCCCCACAGTATTCAAAACTCATGGGGCTGGCTCTTACTCTATTCTGATCTCATCTTGAGATCAGCATAGAGGAAGCTCCAGCCCCACAAGGTTTGAATATCAGAAGGCCAGCACATGAGGTGCATCAGAATGAGCTCCCTCGTCTTCTGCTCCCCGTCATGTCATGTCACGCGTGGGCCTCTTCTTTCTTCAGGCGTTGGTGGTATGGAGTCCATTTGTGGCCATGCAGGGCTTTTCTTTCTTCACCTGCTGGTGTTATTGGTTCCTGAAGAGGCCTCTTCTTTCTTCAGCCACCAGTGGGATTGGGTCCTGAATGGGCCTTTTCTTTTTGCTTCCTTTCTCATTTCCACTGCCACAACCCCCTCCCCCCCCCTCCCCCCCAGGTGTGCAATTTACACATCTGCTAGCATCGGGCCTGCAGGTAACTTGTTCATTCCTGGCTTACTAAATAAAATGGACCTCCATGTTTCTTTTCTTGCCGTGAATCTTTATTTATAGAGAAATAAAGAGACCTATCAACTTCTCGTTCTTGAGATGGTAAGTTTCTCTAAGAACGGATGGGGATTGCATCATTCCAAAATAAGTAAGTAGCCTGACACACACTTTTCATACCAAAGATTACTCTCTGACTTCTGAGGTAATTACCAGTATTTTCTAATGTACTCTATAAATGTAAATATGTTCTGAGAGAATAATCTCTTATTGATTCTTTAGGTGTCTCATCTCACATTGCTTATCAAGAGATTTATGCTTGGCAATTGTATCACATGGTGAACAAACAAGTCAACTCAAACAAACAAGCACTCTATTTTCACTTGGTATTCAAGGCAGCAGAATATTTGTACTTACTTCGAATGGCATTCTGCCACCCATATATTACAAGTGAGCAGAACTACCTAAATAACCAGTACATGGAAAACAAATTTGGTTTGATTTCCTGTTTCATTTGTTTCATTCGGTTTGGATCAGAAGTTCATTCATTTCATTCATTTCCATTAAAGTGAAAGGGGGAAGTAATGCATCCTATTTTTCACTGTAATGGAGATTTTCATCCAAGTTTTCTGAAACTTTCTGGCAGAGATAAAAGCATCCCAAGATACCAAGCGTGGCATGAACACCTCAAGGCACCAAAAGGGGGCTAATGGGAATCAACAACAGTGATATGAACAGCTCAAGGCACCATGGAAGGGGAAAATGGTACCAATAATGTCATGAATGCCCCAAGGTATGAAAAGAGAGGCGAAGGGCACCAGTGTCATGAACAGCGCAAAGCAACATGAAAGGGGCAAAGCAACACTAATAGTGTCAGGAACATGCCAAGTCTCCGTGGAAGGGGCATAGCAGCATCAACAGTAGAATGAACACCTAAAAGCTCTGTGAAAGGAATAAAGCAGCACAAACAGTGGCATGAACAGCCCAAAGCATAGAGTAAGGAGTATGGCAGGAAGAATAGTGGCATGAAAACCCCAAGATACTGAGCGAGGGTAAGACTGAGGTAGCAAGAGGAGTGGCATCTACACAGCAAGGCCCTGAATGAAAAGAAAGGTCTGGCAGAAGAAGAAGGCTGGGCAGCAACAGTGGCCCCAAAACACAGCAAGGTACTTTCTAGAAAAGAGGGAGAGCAGTGGACTGTAGAAACAGTAAAGTTAAAGATCCCAAGACATTCAGAGATAGGAGAAAGGTTTTTATTTGTTTGTATTTCTTTTTAGGGCCCCAAAATACCCCAGCATAAATCAGAAAATAGGCAAGGCAGGAGACGCAGGCTTGGCAGTAGCAGCAAGAGTAGAAACTGACAACAACACTGAAAGGAGCAAAGGCCAAATGTGTGTGCATTGGTTCAATGTAACTGTGCACTCAGTCTTCCTGCCACTTGGATAAAATTCGGAAAACCCAGCAAAGGGAGGTTTATTATAAGAAAGACCAATGATGTAACTTAGTAATATTTATTTATTTAAAATCTTTTTTTATACCGTCATTAAGCTAGTTGCCGTCACAACGGTTCACAATAAGGCACATAATTTCAAACTTAAATGTGTTGAAACAGGTGCCATCAAATACTGTAACATAGTTTCATATTAAATATTACTTAGTGGGTGTGATAAGTCATGTCTACTTTAAGTATATTGGCTATAAGAAAAATTAACACTTAAGTCTGGTCCTCTGTTGTTGCAATCTAATAGAGGTAAAGTAAAATAAAATATATATACACACACACACAATTCTAGTAAGCTGATGTGTGTGTGTGTGTGGGAGTTCTTTGGACCGCATCATACAATTCCCTGGATTCTACTCTTGTCTTCATTCCCTTTGTGGTATGCTTGTTTAAATAGCCATGTTTTTAAACTTTTTCTGAATGCTTTGATGTCTCTTTGATGGCAGAAAAGGACCAAATGGTCCTTCCAGTCTGACCAGCAAGCTTCTTATGGTATTATATGCTGCATCATGCAGGTTTTCCCATGTTTCTCTTACATGTTCCCTTCACTAGACATGCTATTGGTGGACAGAAAAGGAAATGTTAGGCCACCCTGGTGAGGTCTGGCAAGAGCATGGCCAGTATGCCAAGAGGTCTGTGTCCATGAACTCGAGAAGCCACCAAAGCAATGAGTGATTACAATTTGCAATCTCCTTTTCTGGGAGAAGGCTTGTGTTCTCTGTTTCCAACTGCTGAAGTAATTGCCTGTGGCAGAAGAGCCTATTGTGTGGTGGCCACAGGGAGAGGGGTGATGTATAAACGAGGGGGAGGAATTGAGAGCTTTCAGGCTTTTGCTGATGCAGACAATTCTGCATGGGGAGTCCACACTTTTCTCTGCTGCATCCCCATTGCCCAGCTGCCTGTGGCAATGCCATTCTTGCACCCTAGCCACCAGCTTCTCCATCCAGGATTCCAGAGTGCCCGGCTGGAGGGTGATACTCTCTTTCATCAGTAGGTCAAAATGTAAGGAACTTTCTGAGTGAGGGGGTTGAATCAATTTTCCAGTTGAAGTTGCAAAGTGTCCACAAGCACCAATACCTCTGGTGCCAGTCCCTTTTCTTACAGAAGCCCTGAAATTGTTCTTCCAGTATATTGATTATGGGGATGACTTCACTCAGTGTGGCTTTTGTTGAACTCAGAGCCAACATGGTATCCTTGAATGGCTTCTGGACTTGTACTGCTTGCATCATTGTAAGCAAGCCTGATACTCCATGGAACAATTCACATCAATCTTGACAACTCGTGAAGGAACGTTGTTTATTACTCATCTAACCTCTGAATCATCAGATAGGTATAATTAATTCAACATCATGAATATGCTGGTGCATTGGTACCCGGACTGCTTCTTGTTTCTTACAAAGCTGATGCCTGCCCTTCGTGCTCTGGTTAAAATGTCCTGTTATTCTCCTTCACTTCTCTATCAGTTCTCAAAGGACAAAGCTGCTGCCTTCCTTGCCCCAGTTCCAGGTTCAGCAAAGGTGCAAAGCAGCAGATTCCCTGGTAGTCCCTATTGTCACTGCCCTATTCGTGTTACTCCCAGAGTCTCTAACAAAACATTCAGGAAGGTCATGAAGGTGGTGAACTTGTATAATAAATTTTGCATGCCTAGAGTTGAGATGTGCATTTGTTAAAAAAAATAGACAATGTCTATTTACCTCAAATAATTATGGTAGCAAGGTCTGAGGTAGCATTTCAAGGCTGGGGAGGGGGGGGGGGGGTAAATTGTGCCAAAATTACATTATATTGCTAAAAATTGGTGGTGAAGCCTACCGAGATAATAGTACCACTTGTTTGAGATTCCATTAGTTATCTTAGTGTTCAAATTACTCATGATATTCTAAATCTTTATGCTGTAAATTATACTGCAGCAGATATTAAATCTGCTGGAACTATGGCATTCATTCTGTTTGACCCTGAGTAGCTAAATCAATATGGCTATCAAAAGTTTTGGATTTGTTTAATAATATGTCTTTTGAAGTTCTGCAGAATTTCTTTTCACAATTAAATGATTGGGAACATATGTTTCTTTGGCAGAAAAAATCTTCAAGGATGAGCCTGGAAATTTTGTAGCTTCTATATAACAAAGGTGAATTAACCTTTCCTAATCTTATCGCCTATTAATAGGCTGGTCAACTAATTTTTACAACATTCTGGTTCAGAAATCCCCATAGACTCATTTTCATATGAGCAATCATAAATTGTTAACATGCCAGTTTCTGAAATATTGCACTCACAGACAGCAGAACTAATAAATTATGGGCAGAAGATCAGACTTACTTGTAATTTATATCTCCTGGCTTATAAGGATTTTCATACATCTCAGCGAACACCTCCTACCCCTTTACCACTGTGGATGGTATCAGAATTACCTACACTAACTGCCCTGCCCTAGGTGGTTCTCATCCTATCTCTAACCTTTGGGTTATTTTAAATGTGATTTTTATCTTCTTGTTTGTGAATTTCTTAATAACATTACTTATACATTACCTAGACATATATGGTTATTGTAAAGCGTTTTGATCTGTAAAAGTGATATAAAAACATTTTTAAATAAATAAATACAGGTGATGCTATTATTATGTATGGTACATGGAGAATCTGCAGGGGTATTGGAAGAGTAGCGAGGAGTGGCCTAGTGGTTAGAGCAGCAGGCTATGAACTAGGAAACCAGTGTTGCTCCTTGTGACCTTGGGCAAGTCACTTTGCCTTCCATTGCTTTGGGTACAAACTTAGGGCTGGATTTACTAATACTGCTGGGCTCTTTGAATCCTGCAGTAATGGGGGCGGGGGGGGGGGGTGAAGCAGGGGGCGGTCCTGCGCTAGCTGGCAGTGATCGCACCTCCGCGGTGCGATAGCTGCCGGCATCGCATTGAATAACTACACCATAAAAGGTATAGTTATTTGGCACGAAACTGGCAGCGATAAAGGTGTGTACCTTTCGCTGTCGATGAAGTCTTTGCGGCGTCGGCCTCGGTGCTGCTCCGACTCCTCCTCTTCTGGGGCTGACGCCGCCCCAACTCCACCCCAAACTTGGTATTGCATGCAATAAGGGACTTTTCGCATGCGAAACGTCCTTTATCGCGTGCGATCCACATAGAAAATGACCCCCTTAGGAGGTTATTTTCCAACTCGCATTATCGCCTTTTTGCATGTGTTAAAGCGTTTTTGCATGCGAAAAACGCCTTAATGCATGCAAAAAGCACTATAACGCATGGTGCAATGCTAATTTTCAAAAAGGGGGAGGAGTTTTTGTCAAAGTGGGCTGGCTTTGCAAAGCCATATCACACAGTTTTAACACTAGAAATAACTATACCTTTTTCATTGGCATTTTATGAAGAGAGAGAGAGAGAGAGACTGAGAATAACTAAAAGGCCCTTCTAGTAGTTAGGTATTTATTACCTCTATATGAAGCCCAACTAGTAACTCAAGGTGAGGTTTAGGTAGTAGTGTAGGGGTTAGGGGGCCACTTTGACATCAAGAGTGAGACATGCGAACAGAATAGTGCACTCTTGTGAAAATTTGATGTCCTTCGGAGTGAGGAAACTCACACAAAGATGAGACTTGTATAATGCTCTCTTAACCTAGCTTGATGGACTCTCTACCTGGGATTCTCTACCTGTAGGTAGGAACTGCAATAATTGTGGTATTACCGTAAAGTGCGAAAACGTTATTGCTCTCTGTGGTAATACCTATGCGAAGCGCTAATATAGCGCACATTGCAATAAATAGGCTATTACCATAAAACATGCGCCTCTTCCTGTCACATGTGATTGATGAATCTAGCCCTTAGATTGTAATTCCTCTAGAGATACAGAAATATCTACAGTACCTGAATGTAATGTAATTTGCTTTGAAGTGCTGAAAAAGTGTAAAAAGCAGAATATAAAAGTCTAAAATAAATAAATACCTGACAAATATACCATTCTATCATTTAATTATTTAACTATCTTCCAAGGGATAGATTTTAAAAGATGCGCGGGTGCACGCATGTCCATGTGCACGGGTGCGCCCGCTGTCCGGTGCGCACACATGGACATGCCAATTTTATAACATGCACGCACTGGCGCGCGCATGTTATAAAATATGTGGGCCGTGCGCACATACGTGTTGGACTTTATAATCTGCATGCATATGTGCGGGTGGCACGTGCAAGGTGGGGAGGTAAAATTTTGCAAATTCACACGGTGACGAGATCGGGGCTCCCCCAGTTCCCTTCCAGTCCGCTCCAATTTAGGAGCGGACTGGGAGGGAACTTTCCTACCCCCTATCCTAACCTCCCTTCCCCTTCCCCTCTTCTTTTTTTTTACCTTTTTTTCTTCAAGTTACTTCAGGGCTCGACCTGAAGTAAATTGTGTGCGCCAGCAGCTGGCCGGCGCGCGAGGCTCTGGGACAGCGCTGAATGGCACTGGACAGCCCATCCCCGCCCCCTGGCCCGCCCATTTGTCAGGGCTCGGCACTTATGCATGTATCGCCAGTTTCGCGCGAGGCTGAGCCTTTTTTAAAATGTGCACAGCGCGCACAGGGCCCAACCTCCTGCGTAAGTGGCGATTTTTACGCACATGGCAGATTTAAAATCTGGCTGTAAATGTGTAATTCTTCAGATATAAATATTCTGCAACATCATCTCAGGAAAAAAATATAGAAAAATTGCACTTCGGGAGAATAACTATGACAATTTCACTAGTATGAATTTCACTTTGAATAACTATGAATAACTTTGACAATTTCACTAATATGACCACTTCAGATGGTCCAGAACACGACAGCCAGAATTCTCACTAACACCAAAAAATGGGATCACATCACCCCTATCCTCCAAAATCTTCACTGGCTGCCCATAAAATTTAGGATACAATTTAAATCCCTCATGATGATTCACAAGGCTCTTCACAACATCTCCCCCCTCAACCTATCCTTCCAACTACAGCAACACGTCTCCAATAGACCGATCAGAAGTGCATACCAGAACATGCTTCACACCCAGCCAACAAAAACCTCATTGAGGAAACGAGCTCTGTCCACTGCAGGTCCCCATCTTTGGAACCTGCTCCCACCGGACCTCCGCCAAGAACCATGCCTTCCGACATTCAAAAAGAAGCTAAAGACTTGTCTATTCACTCAAGCTTTCCCTGAGAGCTAAAATCTGGTGAAGCGACAGACGATATACCTACCTCTGTACATATGTTCCTGATTTATGGTTCCTGATTTATGGTTCACAGTTACATTTAATTGAGTTTATGAAAGTTCTCTTTAATAGTTTTCCTGTGTACTTGTGTTAATGTATTCTGCCTTGAGGCGACTGTTTTAATGTATTTCCGCCCTGGAGGCGACTGTTCAGTTCCTTGTAAACCGGTGCGATATGTATTCTTTACAGGAACATCGGTATATAAAAATTAAAAATAAATAAATAAATAAATAAATAGTATGACTAAGAACCTTGTGGACACTTGAAGGATTATATTCTTCTATGTGGCTTGTAATATGATAGAGTTCTATAAAATAATGAGTGGATTGGAATGGATAATCTTCAATCGGTTGTTTACTCTTTCAAAAAGTTCAAAGACTAGAGGATTCCCAACCCTGTTTCTTTTCATTCTGTTATTTCTTTTCTCTTGATTTTTGCCTTGTTTATTTCATTTTAAATACATGAAATAAAATGAAATATATAACAAATAAATTGAAAGCAAAATGAAAATAAAAAAGAAAACTAATGATTGTCAGTGACATTCCTACCCACACGTGGTAAAACTTCACTATCATACAGGGCCACCTGGTACAAGAAACAGATATTGTTTCTTCAGGTTCTAGTACCTTCCATTTGATCAACAAAACAGATTTTTTAGAACAAAACTTTCAAGATAAAAAAACTATAGATCAACCACACTATATCAATGATCATAATGCAGCTAAATTCACATTCTTGCAGAGAAAAATAAACCAAAATATTTCATTACAATAATCCTTAACTTTTAAAAGATGGAGTACACAAAAATGACAAAAGAAATTAAAAGATACAATCGATATATATTTATTTATTTGAAACATTTGTTACCCGCCCTATCATGGTTCAGTATGGGGTACATAAGAACATCCAAATTAGAAGTAAAAGCAGATATGTACAATGACAAATACTCTTACAACAACAAAAATGCCTGAACAATCTTGTGACAAAAGAGCTGAGGGAAACAATTGCCAGGACTAAAGTTAATAGCTTTTGTGTCAATAAACTGAGGTATATGCCTTTTGAAAGAGGAATGTTTTTAATGGCTTCTTAAATAATTTTTTCTCGAAATTGATATTAGTTCAAGCACAAGGGAGTTCCATAACATGGGTCTAGTCCTAGAGAAGATGTGCCCTCCCTGGTCTCATTGAGACGGACAAGCCTTGGAGAAGGAACTTCCAAATGTCCTTGATTAGAAGATAGTAGAATTCATGATAGAGTATATTATTTCAATGTGGCTGATATCCATAGAGAGGAGAGGTTATTCAGAAGTTGTGAATGATGAAGGTGAATTTAAATTGAACACAGAAGGCAATGGGAAGTCGATGATGAGATTGCAAAATGGAAGTGATATGATCTCGTATAGGGGTACCAGTTAGAAGGCGAGCAGCAGAATTTTAAATAATTTGAAGGTATGAATAGCATAGATAAATAAACCAGTGAGAATTACAATAATTAAGCACATAGTAAATTGCTTGCTAGGACCATAAGGTATTTTAAAAATATCATATTAGAAACTCTGAGAAAATATAAACCACCAATGTAAAGAGACAATGAAACATTTGGGTATCTAATAGCTATTTGATGTTAAAGAAGAGATTCATAAATGAATCTATCTTCAGTTGTTCTTGAAACTTAGGTAGCAACACTCAGCCTGGCAGCCCCTGTCTCAAAAAAAACAAAATCCCATGCTGATTAGTGTTCCAAAAGACTTCTGTTTTATTTATAGAAGGTACACAACAACTAAAAAGTGATGTTTCCAGTCCAGTACTTACATATAGGAGGGCAATATCAGAACACAAAAAGACATATGACAGCCCACCTGGGGTAAAGGCAGCAGGCTTGCTGTGTGGTGGTCTGCCTGGTTGATCACCTCTGTGACAATCCTAATTCCAGAGGGAAAATTGATAGCCTCCTCTGCTACATCTCTAATTTCTGAGGGAAGGCTAGCAAGCTTGTTCTGTGGTAATCTGTCCAGTATGATCTGTCCAGTATGGTGATCTGTCCAGTATGGAGGAATGGCTAGCTTTCTGTGTGTGGCAGTCTGCCCAGTTGTCCATCTCTGTGACATTTCTAATTCCAGAAGGCACCGCTGAGGTGGAGGTGTACCTTGAGTAAGGAGATCCAGTGAAGTAGTAGTGCTGTGCTCACCTAGTGTTTTAATGCTATTTTAGCATATAAAGTTGCATGTTTCTCCCCTCAGACTCTGTTAGGCAACTACTTTTATTGCCCATGCGTGGCAGTGGGCCATTTGTGTCAGCTTTTGGCCGCGATCCAAGCTTGTTTGCCAAAGCGTGGCTAGTTTGGTGGAGCAGAGAGGTGATATGCACTGGAGCCAGATTTTTCCTGTCCAGCATCGCAGAGGTCAAGGGAGGGGAACATCATGATCTTGTCAATGGTATGGGTAAATTAAAGTGTCGACACTGATACATTTTATTGGGGGCGGCCTTACATTGCTATCTGTTGAATGGTCTGACATTTGCATTGGCTGGTTCTGTGTTGTTCCCTGTCTTCATGTAACCAGGAGTAATGGTGGGGAGGTAAGTTGACCAATCTGTACCCCTCTGTGGGATCTGCATCTTTGTCATGAATGCATAAATATACAGGATCAGGAACTTCTCAGCCCAGAAGGGTTACACCTCTCAGATATTTCTTCAATCTTGAAGAGATACCTTTTGAAGGCCAGGCCACAGCCTTTTTTATGCAAGGCTCTCCCAGCACACTCCAAATACCCTCAAAGGTAACTGGGGTGCATGGGGTGGCTTCCCTGTGGCGGGATGCTTAAGTGTTGTATTGGGGCCAGAGGGAATATAGCATAGGAGAAGGGTCTGAGGGTTCAGATGAAGGCATGACTTGGGTTATGGCCTTTGAACACATATCAATGACCGAGGGGGAACAACAAATGATGACCCGGGGGTTGGCCTAGGAAGACGTCCAGCGGGTTGGATCATGCTCGGTAGGAGGGGAGGCTGGCAGGCCTGCTATGCAGCATCCTGCCATGTCTGGCCCCCATTCAGAACATTGTGAACTGGCAAAACACTGCAGGCTGAGGCAGGGCCTTCAGGCGACTGGCAGAAGTGGTTATAGAGAGACCCAGTGCCACCTAATCTAATAAATGACTGTGACCATTAATATCCAGTGGTGTGCTCTACAACTCATTTGTGATTTACGTGTATATGGAAAGCAGGAAAATTAGGCCAACTGTCACATATGTCCCAGTTACTATGTGTTATTAGTAACATATGATGGTTGTTACTGTAGTCCAAAAAATATCGCTACGGTCTCATAGAAAAGTAAAAGAGGCTAATAGAAACAATTTCAAGTGATACCCAAATGAGTAAAATAGAAAGAAATATACACTCTGCCAATTTAAATGTAAAACCATAATAAGGCAGGTAAAATGATAGTTTGGTGAACATTTTATTAAAAGATATAAAGGGCAAAAACACTTCTTTTGAAAATATGTCACATTAGAAAGCCTGCTACACTATGGGGCCCTTATGATGATATGGTCAGAATGTCAAAGGGGCACTCAGTGAAAATAAAACCAGAGCAGAAAATCTGAATACATTATTCAAATCATTCTTTACTGTAGAATATGTCAAAGCCAATCTTTGCAGAAATAGCTCGAAATTAAGGTGCCAGTAAGGGAAGTTTAGAGCAAACATATAAAGAGAATAGTTTTCAAAACGCATGTATGGTGTACACAAATTTATTTGTGCATTTTATAACCTGCCCACAAATGATGTGCACAGGTTATAAAATGCAAGTTTATATGCACATAAACATGTTAGTGTATTTAAAAACCGCAAGACGTGCAAGTTCAGATTTATCCTGATAAGTAGTGGCACTTATCCAGATAAATTATGATGTATCTGGGTATGTAGTGGCATGTAGCTTGCAAAGTCTGAAAAACACTACTTTTCCATCTAAGTAGTGCTTTTTGGACTTATCCTGGTATGTAAGATAGCCGGATAAGTCTAAAACAAGCACTGCTTAGCCAGACAAGTCTTAAAATGCTATTTAAATGCTACTTTTCCATCAAAGTCAGATAGCCTAATAAGTGAAAAAGTACTACATACCTGGTTAATACTGATAGCCAGATAAGTAAAGCTTTTATACTTAAATGGCTATCTGACTTGGCTGGATATGTAGCATTTTACGACTTATCCAGCTAAGTAGCTCAGGTTTGTTTGTTTTTTAACTTATCCGGCTATCTTACATACCTGGATAAGTCTAAAAAGTGCTACTTAGATGGACAAGTAGCACTTTTCAGGCTTGTTCGGCTAAGTAGCACCTGCTTGTACTTATCCAGATAAATCGGAATATAGCCGGATAAGTGCTGCTACTTTCCCAGATAAGTTCAAATTTTCCATCTAAGTAGTGACTAAGATGCTACTTAGCCAGATAAGTTGGAGTAAGTGTGCATAAATGATATACTTACATATTTGTACATCAAATTTTAAAAGGATATGCGAGTAGATTTTACTCTCATTATTTAGACTCATTTACCTCCTGTAAGTCACCTTTTACATGCATTAAGTCAGCTGATTTTCTTATGTGTATGCAGCAATGAAATAACCTCATTTACCAATTAGTCTTCTAGTTCACCCTGTCCATCTGCAGTTCATGAAGACCCTCCTGACTTCTCAGCCTAAAGTCCCCCCATTTCACTCAGACCCCCAACCCAGTCATTTTTTCACTTTTAAGATGTTTACCATCACTTACTCCAGATATTGAGCAGAAGTAAATATATGCAAGTAAGGGGGCCACATATACATGTACAAATAGCTTATAAAATAGCAACTTGCATGTGTAAATGATGACCCTTCTCCAGAATGCCCCGGCCCACTCCATTTTTATCTGTATAAATGTACTCACGGACCCTGATGTATGCATGTATGTTGAGGTTTTCTAAATAGCATATATACGCATATATGCTATTTTATATTCATTAGTGGTATTTTTTAAACATTCAACTTTTGAAAATTCACCCTAAATTAAGTAACAAGTCACTTGCCAAGTTGGTATATTATTTATGTGTAGACATTTGATATTCTGCTTTTTAACAAGAACGGCATCAAGGCAAATTACAATAAATTTAAAAACAGACAGTACTATTTGAATTACTCTGCAGTAAGTATCACATTCATAGTTGGCCTAGCAGTAAGAATTCAATTGTGCATTACTTATGGCCTTCAAGACAGAAAGTCACATGGTTCAGGTGGTTAGGTCAGCAGACTGAGGGTTGGGAAGTTCCCTCCCAGTCTGCTCCTTAAAATCACACGTCCATATGTGCACGCCTGGTAGCAAAAGAGAGAGAGAGTGTCTCTGGGGAAGTCTTCATAGTATTCAACTATTTATATGTTTGTGAGACTTTCCTCACTCCAAATGATGTCAAATCTTCACCGAGGTGTACTGTGCTGTTTGTACATCTCACTCTGCATGTTATACTGGCCCCAAAACCATAAACCACCACCAAAACCTCACCTCGCGTTATTAGCTGGCCCTCCTATAGTGATATAAATAGTTGGCTACTGTGAAGGCCTTATAAAGAGGCTCTCTCTCTCTCTTTTCCTCTCTCAAAATTCAAGTGTCACAGAATGCAAATCTTTAACCCACTACCTATGCGTGGTTTGGTAAATCTAAAATTACCATAAACACACCCCTTTTTCTTACCATGGGCATTATCCATATGAAATTATAGCATTTTGATGATTCTAGGGGTTAGTAAGATAGCCAGATAAGTACAAGAAAAACACTATCTAATCAGATAAGGAAGATAGCTGGATAACTAGTGTTTGAAGAATTGTCCGGCTATCTTACTTAGCCAGATAAGTACCGCTTTTTAAGACTTCTCTGGATAAATGGTCATTTAGCTGGAGAAGTTGAAACTTATCAGGATAAGTGGAGCACAGCTCCTATAGGAATGTATTTGTGCATCTAATTTTAAACATTTACATATGGAGATTGCACTCACATATTTTTCTAAGCACTGGTCATCTTTTCCATGCGCAAGTCAGCGAATTGTAAAAACATGTGAGCATAAAGGAAATTACCAGTTTTACCAATTCGGCCACCAGTTTGCCCAGTCCATCTCTAGGTCATCAATTCAATACCTTCCTGGTTCTTCAGCCTGAACTCCCCCCCCCCTTCCGTTTACCCACACCCCTCCCTCAGTCAATATTTGGCAATAAACACTTTTACTCTCACACCAGATAATTAGCAGGTGAAAATGTACAGAAGTACCAGACATGCATGTCGCTTTGGCGGGGTCTAAAATAGCAACTTATACACATAATTGTCAGCCCCCGCCCCTTTTTACACGCACTACTTTGCTCACGCACGCAATGAGCGTGCACGTGAACCCTTTATAAAATACATGGTATTCGTGCATTGGCCACATACGTACATACATACGTTACCCTTTTTGCACGAGTATCTCTTATAAAATTCACCTTTAAATGTGCCTGCTAAAATGCTATTTAACAAAGGATACACACATATTTGCAAAAAAGCCTCCATGACACAAGAACATTCTTTTTTTCCCCCATCATAATTTTTTATTCTGTAACAGCACATACAGTAAGCAGTAAGGTCTTCAATTACAAACCGAACAATGCGTGGGAAAAAGCCTGTTGATGCAAGGATCAGAATCATAACCTGCAATATCAACTTCTGTACAACTCTGCGCTTGTTACAGTTGTCTGCCAATTAACCCTTTCAGTCTTTCCATCCACCAGATCCCTTTTTATTCTCATCCATATTATCAAAAACTACCCATGTATCCATCAACATTCATTCTTCCCCTTTGCCCTCCCTTGCTCCGATGGAGTTAACCCTGCTATGAATAGAATTTATCAAGCTATATGAACACGCTTAACATGCATACTCACCCATAACGTTGTAGGTTTTATGCAATAACAACATCTATGTGCTAAACAACTTGTGCTCATTAAACTGAGCACGTATGGTCCTCTTTTTCCTCATGGCTCAGTCCCTTTAATGCGTACCTGTATAAAAGTAAGCCTGGCATATGGAACTGGTTGTCAGTCTGAGAGCAGACGTAGGAGGACAGGTGAAAGAATAGAAAAAACTTCCAGGAGAGGAAAATACTTTTTTTGTGTGCATGCTATAAGACTTGGCATCCACACTAAACTTTAATGAATAGGCCTCTATGTGTTCCTTAAAAACTGAAAATTATTTTGGGAAGAAGATAAGAACTGCCATACTGGATAAGACAAAAGTCCTTTCAGCCCTCCATCCTATTTTTGTCAGTAGCAAAAAGAGGGTGATTAAAAAAGGTGTATAGGAAATGGCATGTCAAAGGTGGTCCATTCCCATCATACTCTTTCAGTTTCTAGCTTTCATTGCTTAGGAATATGCTGAACTCAGGGTGACATCTCTGACTTTTACTTTTAATAGGCTATAATTGACCTAGCTTCCATAGATCTGCCTATGTTGGCTGCTGGTCCATTAGGGAATCATTTTCACACACACTTTCTTGTAGAACATTGCAATTTCTATGCAAAGTGCCTATTAAAGGGGGACAAAAGACAACAAAAAAAATCAGAAAATTCTCTAGCACAATAAATATTTAAAAATTGTTAACTGGAAAAAACAAGTTTCCAAAAGTCAGCAAGCACAATCATTACCTAAAATATAGGAAAGGAATCTACTTCATTTTTTTGAAGGGGTTAATAAACATGTGGATAAAGGTGAACCAGTAGATTTTTATTTATTTATTTAACACTTTTTTATACCGACCTTCATAGTAATAACCATATTGGATCGGTTTACATAAAACAAGGGTATAACTGAAGCAATAAATAAAAGTAATTAACAAGAGAGGTGAATAAGGCAAAGTTACATTTAACAAGGAGTAAAAACTTGGGAAGCTTAAAAGCTGGAAGAAAGGTAAAGGCAGGAGGTAATTAAAACATAATACAAAAGGAATTTGGGTTAGAGCTTAAGATGCTTTAACCGGTGAGTGCCAGGGTCCTTCGTTCGAAAGGATAGAGGACCTCAATCCTCTACGTCCAGGTGAGAAAAAAGACGACTAATGATTGTCTGGAGGATCATCGAAGGCTTGGTGGAATAGCCACGTCTTGAGTTTTTTCCTGAACGTTATGAGACAGGGTTCTAATCGGAGGCTTGAAGGGATGTTATTCCAAATAGACGGTCCTGCTATTGAAAAAGCTCGGTCTTTGGTCGAGGAAAGGCGTGAGGCTTTGGTTGGGGGGTAAATCAAAGTACCTTTGTGATTATCTCTAATTGGTCTGTTGGAGGAGTGTAGTTTGAAGGGGATTTCAAGGTCGAGTTGGAGTTGATGATGGATGGATTTGTGTATTAGGGTGATAGATTTGTAAAGGATTCTAAAATTTACTGGTAACCAATGTAGGTTTCTGAGGATGGGTGAGATGTGGTCTCCGCGGCTGGTGTTGGTCAGTAATCTCGCTGCAGCATTTTGTATATAGATGGTAGTGTATTTGGATTTCCAGAAGGCATTTAACAAAGTCCCTCATGAGAGGCCTCTACAAAAACTAAAAAGTCATGGATTACCAACTGGTTAAAAGACAGGAAACAGAGAGTATGATTAAGTGGTCAATTTTCTCAGTGGAAAAAGGTAAACAGTAGAGTGCCTCAGGGATCTGTACTTGGACCGGTGCTTTTCAATATATTTATAAATGATCTGGAAAGGAATACGACGAGTGAGGTTATTAAATTTGCGGATGATAAAAAATTATTTAGAGTAGTTAAATCACAAGCGGACTGTGATACATTACAGGAGGACCTTACAAGACTGGAAGATTGGGCATCCAAATGGCAGATGAAATTTAATGTGGACATGTGCAAAGTGTTGCATATAGGGAAAAATGACCCTTGCTGTAGTTACACGATGTTAGGTTCCATATTAGGAGCAACCATCCAGGAAAAAGATCTAGGCATCATAGTGGATAATACTTTAAAACTGTCGGCTCAGTGTGCTGCAGCAGTCAAAAAAGCAAACAGAATGTTAGGAATTATTAGGAAGGGAATGGTGAATAAAACGGAAAATGTCATAATGCCTCTGTATCGCTCCATGGTAAGACCGCACCTTGAATACTGTGTACAATTCTGGTCGCCACATCTCAAAAAAGATATAGTTGCGATGGAGAAGGTACAGAGAAGGGCAACCAAAATGATAAAGGGGATGGAACAGCTCCCCTATGAGGAAAGGCTGAAGAGGTTAGGGCTGTTCAGCTTGGAGAAAAGACGGCTGAGGGGGGATATGATAGGATCATGAGATGACTTGAACGAGTAGATGTAACTCGGTTATTTACACTTTCGAATAATAGAAGGACTAGGGGGCATTCCATGAAGTTAGCAAGTGGCACATTTAAGACTAATCGGAGAAAATTATTTTTCACTCAACGCACAATAAAGCTCTGGAATTTGTTGCCAGAAGATGCGGTTAGAGCAGTTAGTGTAGCTGGGTTCAAAAAAGGTTTGGATAAGTTCTTGGAGGAGAAGTCCATTAACGGCTATTAATCAAGTTTACTTAGGGAATAGCCACTGCTATTAATTGCATCAGTAGCATGGAATCTACTTAGTGTTTGTGTAATTGCCAGGTTCTTGAGGCCTGGTGTGGCCTCTGTTGAAAACAGGATGCTGGGCTTGACGGACCCTTGGTCTGACCCAGCATGGCAATTTCTTATGTTCTTATGTTCTTAACTTACTAGGCTGTAGAGCTCACTAATATACAAACCTATTAGTCTAATCATTGCCTATTAACTCTGTCCAAAAAATGTATTTTAAAATATTTTCGATGAATTATCATTAAATAAAATTCAATTAGAAGTCCAACATAAGAAAAGGAAAAAAAGGGTATTTAACTTGTGATCCCCATTTCTTAACTAGTCCATATTCAGCATCAACCTGTCTAATTCAGGTGTCAGTGGTAATTCACAGTATTCACCTAAGAGACTACTGGACATTCATGACTATATCAACACCATAAAGGAACAGCATTTCATCAATTGGCAGCATCCATAGTGCTTTCTACTATTCCACAAAAATTGTGGCTCTGACTATTTTTACAATGCATCAAATTTTACAGAATTTTCAAGTAAAATAAGTTGTAGAGTCCTACTGAGTCTTTACTAAGAAGACTATTCCATTATTGTATGTAGAGCAGGGTTGGCGAACTCCAGTCCTCGAGGGCTGCAAACAGGCCAGGTTTTCAGGATATCCACAATGAATATGCATAAGAAAGATCTGCATGCACTACCTCCACTGGATGCAAATCTTTCTCATGTGTGTACATTGTGGATATCCTGAAAAACTGGCCTGTTTGCGGCACTCGAGGTCTGGAGTGGGAAGTATAGAACCTATTTTTCAGCTCCTCCATGTGAGCTGCTATAGTGGTTGCTGCCTAGCTCCATAAAAGGCAAAGAACCCTAGTGAGTGTGGATTCTTAGGGGTAGATTTTAAAAGGTGCACGCGCACATGGATGCATGCATTTTATAATATGCGCGTCGCATGTGCGGGCAGCGCGCACAGGGGAGGAATTTAGTAGATTATGCACAGTGATGAAATTGGGCCTTCCCCGTTCTCTCCCAATCTGCTCCAATTAAGGAGTGAACTGGGAGGGAACTTCCCTACCCTCATAATCTAAACCTCCTCCCCTTCCCCTCTCCTCCCCACTCCCTTAACCTGTCCCAGCATTTGCTGGTCGACTTCCAGCGCGCGCTTCCCCGGGGCAATGACTGTTGCGCCATTGGCCAAGGTGGGGTTGATGCTACCCATAGGAGGGATCCTACGGGTCCCCACCATCGGCAGGCAGAGAGGGCTGATGGATGGAGGCTGACTGGTGCTTCACCAATACCAGCCCTCGTTCCCCACGAGTTGAGCCTCTGGGTACCGGGGCCGGCTGGACTTAGGTGGCCTCCATCAGTGGTTGTCGTTGGATGGATCGAGGTCAGTGTAGAGGCAGCAACCAGTGTAGGTAACAGTCTTTGCCTTTTATGGATGAGGCGGAGTCCCGGAGACCCGGGCGCCAATAGGAACACAGTCTGACAGAGGGCACCCGAGCAAGAGCAGGCCGAAGTCTGAATGAACCACATCCAGGACAAAGGCTGAAGAGGCATCTTTAAGCAAGCTGGGTTCAGGGCTGGTGGCAGGCTGGAAGCAGTGGCAAGCAAGGCTGAGGTCTGGACGAGGAGAGAGTCAAAGGATGGTCAGACAAAGCAGAAGTCCAGGGCTGGAGAGAAGCAACAGCATGGTCAGGTGATGCAGAGGTCCGGGTTGGAGAGAGGCAACGGAGTAATCAGGTAATGCAGAGGTTCAGAGCTGGAGAAAGGCAATGGAGTAGTCAGGCAATGCAGAGGTCAAACCAGGTTAACAATCCAAAGGAGAGACGAAGGAACAGGAACTCAGGAACAAGGAAACAGGAATGAAGACAATCAACATCAGGAACCAGGAACAGAAGAAGCAACGCACACTCGACTAGCGAGGGGACCTGTTGCAAAGGCAATTTGAGAGCGGAGCCCGGCCTTATATACCGGAGCTTAGCTGACGTCATCATCTGGGTCTGCGGCCAGGTTCCCGCCGTGGGTCCTCTTAAAGGATCAGCTGTGCACGCGCGCATGCCTAGGGAGGGGCATGGCATTGGTCGGGATGATGTCTTTCCACGGGCCACTTAGAGAGGCCCAACGCGGAGCATCAGGAACTATAGCCGAGCCGGAGGCCCCAGGGGTGGTCCAAGGACGGAGCCGGCAGCCAACAGCTGCCGGAGATGAGGGACCAGGTGCTGGATCACTTTGAGAGAGGTGAGGAGACCAAGCTGTGGGTCTGCCGCAGCCAGCGTGCATAACAGCGGCTAATGGCTGCTCTCCTGGCTGGCCTCCATCCTGCCCCGCTCCTTTCTGCCCAGACCAGGCTCCCCGGTCTGCCCCTTTTTCAGAGTCCGGCCATTGTGTGAATATCGGCACTTAATGTGCATCACCAGGCCATTTTGAAAATGCGCGCAGTGTGCGCAGGGCCCAGCCATGCACATAAGTGGCAATTTTTACATGCGTGGCTGATTTAAAATTTGGCTGTTAGTTGGGTTTTGGAGGAAGTGGGACTGTTACTTTTTTCTTCTTATTATGTTTTGAGGACTTATTTTCAATTTTTGGATTCAGTGAAGGAAGTTTTCAACCTGCCCTTCTTTCTACTGTAGGCTGGTTGGGGGGTGTAGGGGTCTGTCTGCTACAAGACACTGCCAGCTGCCCTCCCACCTTCCTTGCGATCCTAAGTCAGGCTAAAGATGGGATTGTGGAATCCTAGATCGGAGTTCAGAATGGACCAACATGTCACGAAGATTTTTGCCACGACGGTAAGTGAACTGAAGGGAACTATTAATGTTAAGTAGGAGTGAAGACCAGTAGTTACGTATGATATTGCTAATCGTGCCACTAAGGGTCGAGAAGGGGAGAATACAATTGATAGAAACATCTGTGGAATGATCTTGTGGCAGAAACAGCAGATCCCGGTTCACGTATAATGCACGTTTAAAAGCTTTCTTCAAAACTTTAGAGGGGTACCCCCTTTCCCTGAACCAGGCAAACATCTGGTTAGCTTGGAGGACAAATTCAGTTTTAGAGGAGCAGAGCCAGCGTAGTCTCAGATACTGGCCTACAGGAATGTTGTTCTTCAAGATGCGTGGGTGAAAACTGTCAAAGGTTAATAAATATTGCGGTCAGTTTCTTTTCGGTAAATGGAGGTGGAAAAACCATCACAGTTGAGGGATATTAAGTAGGGATGTGAATCATTTTTTGACGATTTAAAAAAATCGTCAGATATTTTTTAAATCGTCAAAAATCGTTAAGAGTCGCGATACAATAGAAATTCCCCCGATTTATCGTGAAAAATCGTAAATCGGGGGAGGGGGGAGGGCGGGAAAACTGGCACACCAAAACAACCCCTAAACCCACCCTGACCCTATAAAACTAATCCCTTACCTTCCCCCACCCTCCCGAACCCCCCCCCCCAAAACTTTTTATGAGTACCTGGTGGTCGAGAGGGGGTGCAGGGACTGATCTCCCGCTCTCGGGCCATCGGCAACATTTTGGCTGCCACTCAAAAATGGCACCGATGGCCCGATAAAAAAAACAACCCACCTGACCCTTTAAAAATGACCCCTTAGCTTCCCCCACCCTCCCAAACCCCCCAAAACATTTTAAAATTACCTGGTGGTCTAGTGGTGGTCCCGGGAGCGATCTCCCGTTCTCGGGCCGTCGGCTGCCACTCGTATTGTTTAGGCTCCCTGTTGGATTAGTAAAATGTGTTGATCAATTTAGAGAAGTAAATGTGTGATGAAATAGCTGATATTTGATCATTTCTTTTTTTTTTTTTTTTTTAATTCTTTATTTTTATTTTCAAATAATATAAATACAGGATCAGTTTCTCCAAACATTATCTTACCAATATCATACTTTAAACATACATAAAGAAATAATAAGTTTAAATTTTCCATAGTATGAAAAATAGATAAATAAAATAAAAAAAAAAAGAAAAAGAAAATTTGGATGTTACTAATTCCTAGATTATATAATGGCATAAAGAAATTTGGAGATCCAATATATACTTTCAGGACATATCATTCATGAAAAAATTAGCAAGAAAAAAGGGAGGCATAAGCTTCAAAAACATACAATAACTAGAGACAGGTTATCAGACTACTTCTGTGCGACTATCTAACAGTTGTTTCAGTTGGGTTGGGTCGAAGAAAATATATTTATTTTCCCCTAATTTCAGGGAACATTTACACGGATACCGAATAATCATTTGGCCCCCCAAACTTCTGACAGCCTGACTCATATTTAGAAACTCTTTTCTACGTTTCTGTGTTTCTTTTGTAAGATCTGGATAAATCCAGACCTTCTGTTTTAAATACAACTTGTCGCGATTGCGGAAATACATCTTCAAAATATTATCTCTATCCTGTGGAAATTTAAATGTTACCAATAATGTCCCAACAAATTCTACTTGATCTTCCATAGATGTTTCAAGAAACATTGATAACCCATCTCCAACAGGCTGCTCCAAAATTATTTGATCCTGTTGTATTATTTTTCTTGGTGTTATAGCAAAATAAATGTTTACAATAGGCGGTAGATCTTCAGCTGACATCATTAATATCTCAATCATATATTTCCTAAACGTCTCTCGAGGAGATATCATTTTGACATTTGGAAAGTTCAAAACTCTCAGGTTGAGGTATCTTGATTTATTTTCTAAATTTTCAATTTTCTTTACTACTGTTTCTTCAGCTTGTATCATTTTCACCTGAATCTCTTTCACTGATTGTACCTCTTTAGATATTTCTTGTATCTTTTTCTCTTGATCTTTTTTATGTGTTTCAAGCTCCTTTATAATACCTTGAGAAGAATTTACAGCAACCACTAGAGTAGATATTGTTTTCTCAAGCATTATTATTGCATTCCAAATAGAGTCAAGTGTAATAGTTTTAGGCTGTACAAGTTTCTGCACCGAAAGAGTCTGACTCACCAATCCTTGCTGGCAGACTTCTGAGATCCTCGTGGACTCGTCTGTCAGCATCTCTCTACTCCTCTGCTGGCTGGTATTCCTGCTAGGCCCCGGCGTGTTGTTAATCGCCATGCTCGGAGGAAAACAAATTCCCTCTGATCTGGCCATAGCAGCTTCAGACTTTTGAACTCCGGAGTTTTCGCCCGTATGATCCTCCATTACCGCCTGTCCTTCGGCATCCAAACCTTGTGAAGGCAAGTATTCATGCGAGCTTAATCCTTTGTTGGGAGGAGAGAGAATCTCTAATTGCCGTGGTGATAGTGATATTTCATCCAGGGAAGCTTGCGCGTGTCCCTCGGTTAGGCTCCCAGCGGACTCTACCACGGGGCTAGAAGCGTCAGTCGGAGTAAAAAACCCCTCGATTCATGGCTGAGATAGGGTAGGCATCGAGGGTAAGGAAGGCTCCGCTCTCACCTTGCCCTTTCTCTTAGTATGGGGCATAGTTCGAGGCAAAAAAATTTCAGTCGCAGGAGCTCAAAAAACGCCGACCTCTCCCTCGGCGGCCATATTGGATCCCCCTGATATTTGATCATTTCTAAAGTATAACTGATATAAAAGATCAGATAAGTCAATTTTGTCATATCTTGATATATATAGCTCTCCACAGGAATGTTTGTTGCCTGCATACTTGGAGTACGTTGTTAAAGTATGTAGTTTAGATACTGCATTCAGGTGGCATGTGCATTTCTTTAGATGCCAGTTCCAGTCCTGGAGTGCCTCAAACGGGTCTGGTTTTCAGGATATGCACATGAAATATATTTCCATACAATGGAGGCAGTGCATGCAAATCTATCTAATGCTTATTCATTGTGGATATCCTGAAAACCAGACCCGTTTGTGGTACTCCAAGATCAGAGTTGCCTGCCCCTCTCCTAGGCACTGCTGATCTGCTCCTGAACAGACTTTATCAGATTGTTTTATTATGCCAGTTTTGTTCTGCAATATGCATTTTCAACATAAATACAATTTTATTCTAATGAACTGCAACTTCATATCCATTTGACCCTGTGGTAACCTCTGTGGTAACCTCTGTGCTTTCTGTTTGACTCTCTACTGCTAGTATTCTGAAACTTTGCTACTCTACTGCAAATGTAATGCTTTCATGCATTTCTATGCTAAATGCTTTAAAAAATTAATTTGCACTTCTTCAGAACTAGAGACTTTCTTATTAAAAACCTAAAATATGCAACCTTGGATTTTTTTGTGACCCTGAATTGAATTTTAATGGTGATCTAAGTGTGGTTTGTCAGATTACCTATTATCGCCTTAGCAACATTGCCCTCCTTAGACCTTACTTGAATTGTATTCGCTAGGAAATCTGAATTTATGCTTCATTTATGCCTCATGTAGAGAATTTTAATTTCCTCTTCAGCGGTCTTCATTAATCTAACATTCACAGGTCTCAAATGGTTATAAATTATGCTGTTTGAATAGCTACTAAAACTAACATATTTGAGGATCCAGCGCTACCTTTGCTTCAAATGATTTGCCTAAGCTTCATTTTCTGTCTGATTTCAATGTTTTTTTTCTGTAAATATACAGAATGAAATCTTCCATGCTCATTTCCTCTATGAATTTATTTTTTTCCTAGAAGATGTCTCAGTAAGTTTATTACAACGATTGCTAGAGTCTCTGATGAACTGAACATTTATTGACAGCTTAGTATCCTGACAAGAAAAACTGATTTCTAAAGGCTTATACAATTGCAGCAAGAAATGTAGATGCACCCATGGAAAAGGATGAATTTAAAAAATTACAAATTAAAAGGGGCACTATTTTGAAAATCTTTTTCCCTCACACTAGAAGTATGGCAAAATGTTTTCCGTAACAAGATCCGCATGGTTAATTCTGGGGATTATAAGCATAAAGGTGAATTTTAAAACCGGTGCTGGTGCACATGTGCGCACATGTGTTGGCCCACACCCAGGGACGAGGCCATTTTTATAACATATACGCACGTGTTATAAAATTGGCTGGACGCGTACAATGTGTGCAAATTTTAAGTGGATGTGTGCCTGTGCACGCAAATGCCACTTCTACCGTGAAAGCTGGGGGGGACGGGGACGGGGGGACTTTAAAAGGAGGGTGAACCGATGCCATTACCACCAAAACCAGTTTATTCCCAGTTCATCCAGTTAAGAGATAGGTCTTCCAAACTCTCCAGTTTAATAGCTTTCCTTCCCCTCAGTTAGCCCTGACCCTTAAAACCCCACTAATGTGCCCAATTTTCTTTATTTTATCACTTACACAATCATCCATAGCAGAAGTAAAGTTATGAGGCAGGGGATCTTGGCACCCCCCGGGACGCATAAGCAGTTACGTGCACATTTCTGGTACACACCCCTAAATGCCCAGGCCCCACACAGACCACAGCCATGCCCCACACTTTTTGAAAACATCTAAGATGTGTGTGCTCCGGGAGATACATGAGTATCTCAGTGGCTTTAAAAATCCGCTCAGCGCATGCAAGCCTGACATATTCACGCATCCCCTAATCGATGTACGTGCCAGATTTTTAAAATTTACCTTATAGTGAGATCCCTTAAAACTGCATGAAAGCTGGGAACATTTGATGCAGCCACACATTTTACTATTACCAAATTTTTTGAATTTTGAGAAAATTGTCCTAAATAGCCACTGCATGAGGACAGTGTGACAGTAATTTTGAATGTACATAAATTCCATTTATGAACAATGTGCTTCTGATGAATTAATAGCAAATACTTCAATCAAACAAATTGAGGAATGGTCAACTCACAGAGATGACCATTCCTGTATCTCTACATACTGGTCTTCTTCACTCAGAAACCATTTTGTTCCATGTAATCCCTCAAGCTGAAAATTCCATTATTTTGGGTCTACCTTGGCTATAGCAGCATCAATCCATTATCAACTGGGCCTCTCTGGAACTAGCCCAATGGAGTACCTCTTGCTCTTCCACCTGCCTGGCATCCATTCAGCGTCCTGTTTGTTTGGCCAGCATGGCCATGGTACCTGGACCCCCCCCCCCCCACACACACACACACACACAGTATGCAGACTATATTGAGGTATTCTCCAAACAGTGGGCAGAGATGCTACCATTGTATCATCTTTACGATTGCTGCATCAAACTCCTTCCAGACAAACTGCATATTAAAGAAAATCTGGCCAGGAGGTTTTTTTGGCTCTCCATGTCTCTCACTAGAGTAGGTTTCTTCTTTGTATCCAAAAAAGATGGAACTCTCAGACCTTGCATTAACTTCAGAAGTCTTAATGCCATTACTAAAAAAAATCATTACCCATTGCCACTCATCTCAGAACGCTTTGATCGCTTGCAAGGCACCAAAATCTTTTCCAAGCTAGATTTAAGAGGAACCTATAACCTCATTCGCATCAAACAAGTTGGTGAGTAGAAAACAGCCTTCAATACTTGTGATGGGCACTACAAGTACCTTGTTATGTCCTTTGTACTTTCCAATAATCTAGCCATATTTCAAAACATGGTAAACAAAATCTTCTGGAATCTTCTTTATTCCTATATCATGGTCTATTTAGATGATATCCTCATCTACTCCCAGTCTTTGGCCTCTCATTGAGAACATGTGAGGCAGGTGCTTCAGTGACTACAGGAATACAAACTCTACGCAAAAGTCAAAAAGTGCCTCTTTGAACAAGAACAACTTCCCTTCTTGGGCTATATCATTTCTTGCACTGGCCTCCTGATAGACCAGGCAAAGCAGAAAGTCATCTTGGACTGATCCTGGCAGGTCAGCTTCCTAGGCTTTGCCATTTACTACTGTCAGTTCACTCCTGGGTATTCCACTCTAGCGACCCCACTTACCGCCTTGACCAGAAAATGAGCAGACACCTGGAACTGGTCACAGTAAACCATCGACCACTTTCAGGTGGTAAAATACATCTTCATTCAAGGTCCCTATCTCTCACATCTGGACCTTGAATGTCCCTGTATTGTGGAGGTACATGCAGTAGGGGCTGTCCTCAGTCAACAGAATACTAAAGGGACTTTTTTTACCATGCTCCTTTTTCTCCAGGAAGTTTTCCCATGGCAGAGAGAAACTAAACAATTGGAGATCGTGAACTCCTAGCAGTAAAATTGGCTTTGGAGGAATGGTGACACCTTCTAGAGGGTGCCAAACATTGGCTCACCATCCACACGGACCATAAGAACCTGGGGTACCCTCATCAAGTCCAACAATTCAATCCCAGACAGGCTTGCTGGTCCTTTTTATTTTGCCAATTTTATTTTGAGTTCTGCAAAGAACCTATGGGCAGATGCAATCTCCCATTCCTTTTTAATGGAAGATCTAATGGAGACCTCCAGACGCATCTTTGATCCTGCAAAAATCATTCTCGCTTCTGCTACTTCTGTCCTCGCTAGGAAGATAGCTGTGCCCAAGAAGCTTCGGGAAAGAGTGTTAAAGTAGGTGGATGACTCATGCATGGCGAGACATCCCAGAGTATCCTGAACTGTCATCCTCCTTCAATGCCACTACTGGTGGCTTCAAGTAAAGAGATACAGAAAAAATTATGTGGATTCCTGTTCTACTTCTGTGCACAACAAACCTGTTTGTGTCTGACCCTGGGGGTTGTTAGAGCCGTTTCCAGCCCCAGGGAACCCTGGAACCATATTTCCATAGACTTCATTGTGGATCTCCCCCTCTCACATGGCTCCACTACAATATGAGCCATAGTGGACAGATTATCTAAAATGCCACATTTGGTACCTCTCTCTGTGCTACTTTTGGCTCCTGAACTAGCCCGTCTATTCGTACAACATGTTTTCAGATTACGTGGTCTATTCTTTCACATTCTGTCTAACAGGGGTGTTCAATTAACAGACCGCTATTGGAGGGCTCTCTGTCAAAAATTTGGCATCATCTTAGACTTTGCCACAGCCTACCATCCTCAGGGCTATGAGCAGAGCAAGAAGGTCAGCCAGTTTCCAAAACCTTTCTTTGTTTGCATATTAATAAAAGGCAAGATGAATGGGCTATTCTGCTACCCTGGGTAGAGTTTTCCAGATCATCTATGTAAAGCACCTCTGGGAGTCACTATCTCTGCCTCTCACCATGGACTTCCCTACAGTCCACCTAACCACCAAGGAACTCCGAGACCTTTTAATACAAACAAACCAACTAATCTCGTGGGATTCTACCCAGTCCAAGAAGTATGTGGTTGCCCGACATTGACCAGAATTTCAATTCAAAGTGGGTGTTCTCATGTGGTTAAGTGCCTAACATCTGTGTTTATGCATCCTTTCGCTCTGTTTGGCACTTCACTTTATAGGACCTTGTCCCTTTTTTGGCAGCTTGGACCAATGACATATTTACTCAAATTACCCATTACTTTGTGAATCTACAATGTTTTCCACGTATCTCTACTGAAAGCATTAGTTCTCTCCTGGCCCTCTCGATAATCTTCCAAGCCTACAGAAATCTCTTACAAAAATGGTTCACAATATGAGATACAGGAAATCTTGGATTCACACAGACGATACAACAAATTAGAATATGTCATCACCTGGAAACATTATGGGCCACAGGAGAACTCCTGGAAACCAGCAAGTAATCTCCAGGCCCCCCTTCTGGTCAAAGAATTCCACAGCCAATTCTCCTTCAAACTGAAACCTCAGACCTTGAGGAGGGGGCTTAGAAAGGGAGGTACTGTTACATTTGCTAGCTCATGGGAGCAGCCCATGAGCCAGCACACTCATCTTAGGCTGCCCATGGCCTCTCTGCCTCTTGGAGGTGACACCGCCACCATGACATTCCTGGGGTGTTTCCTAGGCACGTGTGTGCTTGGTGCACACCTAACTTTAAAGTCCCCACAGCAGTAACCATTTCGACAGGCACAGGGAAATTACATCACATGACTGAGTATTTAAACCCCAGCTGTGCAACAGAGCAATGCCTCAGCAACAAGTCGCCTGAATCCTGCAGTGATAGTTGCTGCTTCAGAGTTTCTGCTCCTGCGTTCCTGATTCTGCCTTTCTGATCCAGCATTCCAAGCCTTACCTGCCTCGTCTCTCCAAGCCCAGCCCGCCTCATCTCTCCAAGCCCTGCCTGCCTTGCCCTTCCAGCCCTGTTGTTTTTATCCTCCCTTGCCTATTCTCGGACTGCCTGAACTCAGACCATCCTTGCAACCTGCCTGCCATTGACCTCAGCCTGGACCTCAACCACCCTTTTCTGTTCCCTACCTTTGAGCCTAGTCATGACCAAGACTTCAGTCATTCTCAACTCCTACGAGACTCATGCCTAATTCCTGTTCGTCTCAGGAACCCAAGAACTCAACCTAAAGGGAAATGGGCTGGTATAGGTGAAGCTCCAGACCAGTCTCCAACCAGCCTAGTCCCACCAGCTGTCAGGGAGGACCTAAAAGGCCTTTCCTGTAGGTTGAGCCAACCTGCCAACAGCAACAAAGATTCACGAACCTTCGAGCCCTGTTCCTTACCACCCTTCTTCATTTTTTAAATGTTATTATTTATTGTTTATGAATTTAACAAATGTTTGCAAGAAATACACATCTTGGTTGAATCAGAGATACAAAAAATCAGACAATCTAGCTCAATGGAAATTAAACATCATCTCTATTAATCAAAGTCCTCAACATGGGATCCAGTGTCACAACCTCAGGTATATAAAAAGCAAAGGAAATAAGAATCTGCTGTACGGAGAATGATACATTGCACATTACGGACCTAAATATCACTCATTCAGTTACAATTGGAGAAGAGCTGGTTACTGGTACAATCTTATCTAAAAGAAAAAAGGAAAACTGATTGGGCTGAAAAAACGATATAGGAAATACCTTGGTATTTTACTATATATTTACAGGGGAATTTTAATATAAATAAGGCCCCAATCTCAGAAACCCTAGGTCTCATTAACAAAAAATGTTTCCTTCTTTTTAGGGCAATCCTTGACAAATCTGGAAAAATACTAATTTTATAATCCATGAAAGTTTCTAAATGGTGGCAAAAGTACATCTTTAATGTCCACTCCTTATCCACCTCTAAAAGAAATGAGACAATCAAAGTCACAGGGGTAATCATATCCTTTTGGGTGGCTTCAAGTATTTCTGTGAGATTTAGACGAGACGAGGCATCACAATAGGTGTTAAAACTTGCATTCCTTTTTGTTCTTTAGAATCTTCTTTCTTAAACTGAGGGATGTAATATACTCTGGATGTTAATGGTAATGTCTGTTCTGAGACTTTTAACATTTCAAACATATATTTCTTCCACATATCCTTTGCAGGGATTAACGGATCCCTAGGAAAATTTATGAAGTGTAAATGTTTTCCCTTTGTTTTCCAGGTTTTCCAACCTTCCAGGCAAAGCCTGATTCTCCTTAATCAACAATGCCTGAGAAGACAGTTTGTTGTTTAAATCTTGCTGTAGTACTTCAGTGGTATTCTTATAAGATGAAATATCTCTCTCTAAATTTCCTACGTGAATATCCATATTCCCCAAGTAAGTATAAACCGGAGCCATTTGTTTAAGAATATTAGATAATATGATCAATCATTTTTCACTAATCTCCTCGCTCAAATTTCTAAGATGGGGGATTACCCCATTATTTTAGAGGGGGATTTAAACTTTGTCGCAGATCCTTTACTAGATAGGCAACCACCAAGGAGCATCACATAAGCATCAAGAAAGGCCCACACTTTTTATGCAAGCACCTTTACTAGATAGGCAACCACCAAGGAGCATCACATAAGCATCAAGAAAGGCCCACACTTTTTATGCAAGCACCTTCAACCGATAGACTTGTGGAGAACCCTCCATTCTGGGGAATGCGAATTTACACATATAGCACGGGCACATTTGACTAGATCCCGTATAGATTATTTATTAATCTCTGAAGTGTTATTCTCTCGATTTACCAAATCTTCTATTGGAAATTTGATGATCTCAGACCACTGCCCAGTTGTGGGTGAGTTTGGCTCTCCTGTCCAAGTGCAGGGCCAATGGAGACTTCCATCTCAATTGGCCAATGACCCGGCCTTTCCAGCATATCTGCGGATGAAATGGCAGGATTTCATGCAATTTAATGCATAACCTGACATCAATCTGGTACTTCTATGGGAAACAGCGAAAACGGTCCTTAGAGGGGATATCATTAGCTATGCTAGTCATAAGAAAAAGAAAGCAGATGCAGCCATCATCTCCCTTGATAAACAAATGACAGTTCTCCGACGTAGAATGAACTACTTAGGGGAGGGGGGCTTCTTCCTCAGTATAAAGCGTTACAAGTGGCTCTCAATGATCTGTTACATGATCGAGCTACTGGGGCATTGAGGCATAGGCAATTTAATCTTTTCCATCATGGCAATAAAATGGGTCGTTTACTTGCCTGCCTCTTAAAATCTCAGGACCCCTCAAAATTTATAGCCAATCTTCGCTCGGCACAAGGTGACATAAAAACTCTCAGAAAATTGCGCAATTTTTCTCTGAATATTATCATAGCCTGTACTCTCAAGAGCAGGGGTGGGCAATTAATTTTCCCATGGGGCCGCATGAGAAATTGGGATAGTTTTAGAGGGCCAGACTAATATAATTAACTCAGTTCTCAATAGCCCTACTTATGAAAAGACAACAGTTTACCACCAATGCATGTCCTCTGAGAAAACACAACAAATAAGACCGATACAAATGCTTACATGCTAGCAAAATATCTCATCTCGGTAACAGACACAGAACCGACCTAACATACTCCCAGGATCTGTAGTAATGCACATAAACTAATCCACACACAGTTACACCTGTATTATGGAATACAAAACAGGAGCAACCCTATCTATGAAAAGGCAACACCACAAATATTAAATCAGGTCCTAAAAACCAATACACCTCTTATTAGGAAAACAGAATAGCAAGCAGCTATAGATCCCCACACAGAAATAATTGTAAAACTATACTAATAAGCAGAATAAATGTTTCAAAACAGCTATGAACAGAATAACATCCAACAATTAAAAACTCATAAAAACTATTAAACATTCTCCAAACACCAATAAAATATTTCAAAAAAGCAGACATCACACAATTAAAATGGCAGTCAAAAAAAATAATAAACTTAAAGCCATCTTTACTTTCCCCCTCCAGCAGCTCTCCTACTCCCCTTCCCTGCAGGCCGTGGCACACACCAGAAGCAGCAGTAGAAGCTAAGCTCTATACTTATGGTCCTCTTCCTTAGTGCCCATGTCTCTCACACACACACCATACCAGTCATGCCCCCATGACCAGTTTCTGTCTCTCACACACCAATCATCTCCCAAACAGTCTTTGGCACACACACCAGTCACCTTCCTGAACAGTTTCTCTCATGCCATATACACACACACACACAGGCTTCCCACTCCCGTGTTCTTCTTACATATATGGGCTTCTCACTCTCATAATCACTTTCTCTGTCTCTCTCTCTCTCTCACACACACACACACACACACACACACACACACACACACACACACACACTCACTCACCAGTCTCTCACTCCCATGCTTGTTCTCTCCACATGCACAGGCTTCTCATTCCCATAATCACTTTCTTTCTCTCTCTCACACACACCCACACACACACACTCACCAGTCTCTCACTCCCATGTTCTCTTTCAGATATACAGGCTTCTCCCTCCCAAGATGTGTCTCACACACACCCAGGTTTCTCACTCCCATGCTCACTCTTCACATGCACAGGCTTCTCATTCCCATAATCACTTTATTTCTCTCTCTCTCACACACACACACACACACACACCAGTCACCTGATCTCACTCATGCATACACACACACACAGGCTTCCCACTCCCAAGTTCTCTTTCAGATATACAGGCTTCTCCCTCCCATGCTGTCTCACACACACCCAGGTTTCTCACTCTCATGCTCACTCTCTTCACATGCACAGGCTTCTCATTCCCATAATCACTTTCTCTCTGTTACACACACACCAGTCTCTCTCTCATTTCCATGCTCGCTCTCCACTGCACAGGCTTCTCATTCTCTGAATCACATTCTTTCTCTGACATTCACACACACCAGTCTCTTTCTCTCACACACACAGTCACCTTACCAACCAGTCTCTCGCTCTCATGCATGCACACACACACACACACACACACACACAGGCTTCCCACTCCCATGCTGTCTCACACACACCCAGGTTTCTCACTCTCATGCTCACTCTCTTCACATGCACAGGCTTCGCATTCCCATAATCACTTTCTCTCTGTTACACACACACCAGTCTCTCTCATTTCCATGCTCACTCTCCACGTGCACAGGCTTCTCATTCCCTGAATCACATTCTCTCACATTCACACACACCAGTCTTTTTCTCTCACACACACCGTCACCTTACCAAGCAGTCTCTCTCTCTCATGCATGCACACTCACCCAGGTTTCTCACTCCCACAACACCAGGCTTCTTACGCCCATGCTTTCTCACATACCCAGACTTCTCACTTCCATGCTTTTTCTCTCTCACACACACACACATCAGTCACCTCCCTGACTAATGTCTCACACTCTCACATACACATCAGTCATCTCCCTGAGCAATCACTTTCAGTGTCTCTCACATACACACACACATCAGCTCTCTGACCAGTCAATCACACACAGGCTGGCTGGCTGCTTCTCACTCTCTCTTACTCACTTCCTCTCCCCCCCACCGGAGCACAAATGGGAGCTGCAGCAGCCCCTGAAGGCCAAGAAAGAAGAATCCCATCGGCCGCGGGAGGCTCATGCTGCTGACTCCTTTCTCGATTACTGGCTGCTTCAATTGCTCGGGGACCGACGCTGCAGCCGACGCGGCACGGCTCTTTCTCCTTCCCGCGCACCGCTCCGTGTATCACTTCCTGTTCCGGGTCACGGGAGGGGGGGTGCAGGCGTGGGAAGAAGAAAAGGCCAGCCGCGGGTACCACAGCTTCTAACACTGCTGCCGTTCCCACTGGGCTTGAACATGCTGAGAGCCCAGCGGCAACGGCAGCGGGAGAGACGGGGAGCGCGCGCCACGGACCGGCAAAAAACTCTCGCGGACCGGTGGTTGGGGACCGCTGAAAAAGACCACGAAAGGCGGAACTGGTAGGTAGGTAGGAAAGAAACTCGAGCGAAGACACGCTGCCCGATTGGCCGGTGCTGGGCAAGGCTTGCCCAGCACCGGCCAATCGGGCAGCGTGTCTTCGCTCGAGTCACTCCCTCCCCCCCCGCACGGAACGCTGTAAAAAAAACAGTTCATTCTCCGCTCCCTCGCTCCCCGATTGGCCGGCCAATCGGGGAGCGAGGGAGCGGAGAATGAGGCACGCTGCCTTCCCTTGCGAGGGAAGGCAGCGTGCCTCATTCTCCGTCTGCTCTCAGCAGTGGGCGGGCCGGTCACAGACCGTAGGCGGGCCGGATTCAGCCCGCGGGCCACCCCTTGCCCAGGTCTGCTCAAGAGGGAGTGGATGAAAGAGCCATAGATGATTTTTTTCACTCCCTTACTTTGCCTACCTTGACAGATCACCAACGTTCCTTTTTGAATCGCCCCATTGAGGTTACTGAAGTCTTGTCGGCAATTAACTCGCTCCAGGATGGGAAGGCACCTGGCCCAGATGGCATGACGGCCCTGCTCTATAAATCCCTGGCACAGGAAATGGCTTCGACTCTGGAATCTGTGTTTGAGACCATGGCTAGCCAGGGTGAGATGCCCGCTACCTTACGCTCGGCCACTATTGAGGTTATTTCAAAGCCAGGAAGAGACCCCCTCCTATCCTCATCATATCGCCCAATATCCCTGCTAAATTTAGACATATACGGATCGATACTGTAAAACCGCGGGAGAGCGGACGAACGCCCGCTCTCCCGGCGCACGCACCGGCCCTTCGCCGGTGCGAGCTATACAGTATTCAAATGAGGTGACGTGGTGCAAACGAGGGAAAGGAGGCGCTAGGGACACTAGCGCGTCCCTAGCGCCTCCTTTTGGCCTGGAGCGGCGGCTGTCAGCGGGTTTGACAGCCGCCGCTCAATTTTGCCGGCGTCGGTTCTGGAGCCCGCTGACAGCCACGGGCTCGGAAACCGGACGCCGGCAAAATTGAGCGTCTGGTTTTCGGCCTGACAGCCGCGGGCCAAATTCAAATTTATTTTTTTTTTTTTTACTTCTTTTTACTTTTGGGGACCTCCGACTTAATATCGCCATGATATTAAGTCGGAGGGTGCACAGAAAAGCAGTTTTTACTGCTTTTCTGTGCACTTTCCTGGCGCCGGAAGAAATTAGCGCCGACCTTTGGGTCGGCGCTAATTTCTTAGAGTAAAATGTGCGGCTTGGCTGCACATTTTACTTACTGGATCCCGCGCGCATACCTAATAGGGCCATCAACATGCATTTGCATGTTGAGGGCGCTATTAGGTGCCGCGGTTGGGCCGCGTGTTTTCCTCCCCTTACTGAATAAGGGGTAAGGGAAAACACGCGTCCAGAGCAGGCTGACAGTGCGCTCCGACGGAGCACACTTTACTGTATCGACCTGTAAATTATATGCCAAGGTCATAGCTACTAGACTTAAGCCTATAATGCCTTCACTCATCTAATCAGACCAGGTGGGCTTTGTGGCCAGTCGCCGCTCAGCGGTAAACTTACACAAGGTCCAAGCTGTGCTAGAAAGCTCTGCTATTTTTCCTCTAAGGGATCCCATGCTGGAAACATGTGATGCGGAAAAGGCCTTTGATAGGGTTGCCTGGCCTTTCCTTAAGAAGATGCTTCTCAAAATGGGATTTTCGGGGAGGATATATAATTACATCACTTTGATGTATTCATATCCAACAGCGCGGCTATTGGTCAATGGGTTACTCTCCACGGAATTTCAATTGGAATGGGGAACCCGCCAAGGTTGCCTGCTGTCTCCCTTGTTGTTTATAATGACAGTGGAGCCCCTACAGGCCTCATAAATTGTGACAGGAATTCCCGTTGGGTCCCACACTTACAAGACTCTTTTATTCGCGGACGATATTTTACTCCTATTGACCAATGCCCGTACTGCCCTCCCTGAGGCGCTAAGAATTTCCGCCAATTACCAATCTTTATCGGGGTTTAAATTAAATTTAGATAAAACTGAGGCTCTGGATCTGACAGGATTGTTACATAAGGACTGGGTATCATTCCCAGTAAAATGGGCTGGTTCTACCATTAAGTATTTAGGGGTTCATATTCACTCTGATCCGAGTAAGTGGTTCGCCTTAAATGTTCCCCCAGTCATAGACAAAGTTTCTCAGATACTGCAGAATTGGCATTCCTTACCACTGTCCCTTCAAGGCAACATTGCAGTAATAAAGATGGTAATTGCCCCAAAAATCATCTATCTTCTTTTAATGCTCCCTTGTTTACTGCTGCCTAGAGACAACCACCATATTGAAAAGATGGTGAGACGATTTGTATGGAGGGGTAAAAAAGCTCACCTTGCCTATAATACTTTGACCACTCCACATATAATGGGAGGGTTTGGGCTACCAGACTTTATGATGTACTCTAGGGCGGCCAATCTTAGATTCATGGGGGACTGGGTTTTGGGAACTTCCACTCATACTGACGCTTGCTTGATCCAAGATCTATGTGCTCCATATGATCCAAATTATGTGATCCATTCTAAGGGCAGAGATTTGTGTGGCCCCCAATTACAGTATGGGTTGGTGAGAACCATGCGGAGAATATGGGCTTATACCCGTAACTTGTTAAATCTATCTGTCCATATTTCGCCACTATATCCCATGTGTAGTTCTCCAACGGATTGTCTTTATATACCTAAAGGGGATACTTTTACAATTTCCCCTACTTGGCCACTTAAGGAATTGTTGGACCCTGACATGGATAGTTTTTACACAGTTGCTCAATGTCAAGATCACATTGGGATGCTCCCAGCACATTTTTTGTTATATGGATGTCTCCGAGCGAACTATACGGCACTCTCCAGAGGAATCTCGAGCCCTACTGAATGCTCTCACTTTTCTAATCTGCTCAAGTGTTTTAAAGCTCAGGCAGGGAACTTCTCTTCTATGTATTTATTCTATAACACGATTCGCTCGTTTACTGTTTATTCCACATTGCTTTCAAAATGGTCAAAAGACTGCGCTGAAGAATTGACTGAGACTATGTTCCAACATTCTTATGCATCCATAAACAAGATAACGATGAATGTAACTCTTCGCGAACTCCAGCAGCGTATCTTTCATAGGACTGTTATCTCACCTGCGAGAGCGAAAAATATGTGACTAATTTCTACGGATGTATGGCCTAAATGTGCCCAACCACAAGCTACTTTGGTTCATTGTTTATGGGATTGCTCAGTCATACATACCTTCTGGGAAAGCCTTCGTCAACATATATCTACCTTAGAAGCTACTGCATTCTGCTGATCCAGCTCCTTTTGTCTTTTGAATAATGACATTGGTGATTCCAGCCTTAATGTGGAAAATATACTATTTCTTTCCAAGGTTTGTCTTATAGCAAAGAAATGTATCTTATCACATTGGATAGACTCTGCCCCTCCATCCAGTGCTCATTGGGATACCTTAATGTCTGAATTATACCAAATGGAATGTCCATGTATCGCCGCTTCTCTCCTAATAAGAAACGTCACTTTTGGGTCATCTGGGAGAAATATTACCAATCCCTACCGGCGTCCATTCAAAATCTTTCACCATTAGCTGAACATTAAGTTTTGAACAGCTAACCACATCCGGCTTGTGTAAACATGCTACATTTTAACATGCTTCTATAATTATATTTCTACTGAGGGTCTAACTGGATATAGTATTACATCTTGGATCATTTGCCACAGTGACACATATTGTTGAAATTTTCTTTTCGTTTCTGGATTGAGGTTCTCTGTATGCAAGGGTGGGTAGGGAGGGAGGGTGGTATGGGTGGTGTAGCAAATTATATATTCTTTGCATATTTGGTAACCTTTAGGGGAAAAAATAAAAAATCTTTGAGGTTCTGCCTTTAGGTATTGCTATGTTATTTGGATTGTGTACTGTTATTGTTTATACCTCAATAAAAAATAAAAAAAATAAAAAAGAATATTAGAATTAAGAGTTTGAATAGCTTCTCATATTTTTATTTATTTACTTTATTTATTTATTGAGATTTATATACCGTCATTCGGGTTTGCCATATTGAGTCAAGGGAGATCACTGAAGGACTTACCAGGTCTGTTTTAATAAATTCAGGTAGTGCCAACACTTCTCCAGCTGCCAACTGAAATTCAGTGCTTCTAGGCCGTTCCCTGGCAGCCATTGTTAACCGGGAGCCTTCAGAGGTCAGATCCAGCAATCTTGCCTTCTGTCGCCTGCTCAAGGTCCAACTAGCAGCCAGTGCTGTGGACACGCAGGGTTGGTCATTAGGCCTCCCTTCCATAGGGTTTGCCGGGGCAGACCATTCTTCTGGGGAGGTGACGGGTAAACCTTCCTCCCGATCGCTTCCCAGTGAGACCGCATCCGATTCCTCCATTCTCTGCTGCACGTGAGAGTCCATTGGGACAATTTTGGAACAGAATGCATCGGCTGGGCTTCATGCTCTTTAGCCTGCTGCTTTCTTACCAAGTGAGGTATGCCAAAACAGGAAAGCAAAACGACCCACACGGAGCAACCTCACACACACAGCCAGCATGTTCGGCCATCTTGGATCCTTCCCCTTCTTCATTTTTTTTAAATGTTGTTGGGCTTTGATTTTTTGAGCCGGCTAAATGCCAGCTTCTCCACCAGCCATCGTGCCACCTAGGGACATGCTAAGTGCATCCATTGGATAGCTGGTTTCCAATTGGAAAGTAAAACTATTTTTATACCCACATATTTACACTAGCCCATCCAAAGTAGGGCCATAGGTGATAGGAAGGGGAAAGAGGATAGCTCCTTCTTGCCCTACTAATGCCAAAATTCAAAATGGTATCAATTGACCTTAATTGGTCTTTCGCCATGTAAGACCAAATAAGGGCAGTCAATGCCATTCTGGATTTTAGCACTGGAGGGGAAAGAGGGAGTCTGTGTTCCTCCTGCACCCACTTATTATGTTCCTAATTTAGATGGGGTAGACTGGTAAAGGGGGTCCTAACAAAGGGTAGAGGCTTTGAATTGCCTTCTGGGGTAGCTAAGGGAAATGGGAGCCTGTATAAGCATGTACATTACCATCACCAGCCATAACATACTGAGTTAAATGCCCTTTAGTACACAGGGTTTTACAACAGATAATGTCTGTTTATCAAGGCTTTAAAGAACATTACCAACCAATTTTCACATAGCTTAGCGCATTGGGCCCCAAATTTGAAACTGAAAGATGCAGTTTAAAAAGGACAATTAATAAGATAAAAATCCAGTTTAATTATTAAACAAATTACAAAACGTTTAATGAAATAGAACGTAAAGGAAAACTGAAAATTTTTGGAAATGTTCAAAATAGCGCCTGAAATTGCTCATATTGGAAATGAGTGAACCAATTAAATAAGCGAGTGCATGCATTATATAGAGTCATAATGTTCTTATTGGATGATGGTATCAGGTAATAGCCCAATTGGATAGCTTTCTAATTACAAAGCAGACTCAGAGTCCGATAATGGGACATAGTCCTAGAAAAGAGCATAGCAACTGGATACACAGTGAATGGAATGCAATAATTACAGGAATAATTTAAACCAGCAAACCTCATTAGACTCACCATAGGACAAATGGAATTTAATAGAAAACTTTACTCCTGTATGGCTCAAAGTATTACTTATATTTGCAGGGTGAAATAAATGTAAGCAATTATTGTGTTACTAAAAACAATTCTGAGCTCAGTGCACCAATGATTAAGTAGAAAATAAAGTTCTTATCGTCACTGAAATCTTTAATTAACTAAACTTTAATTATCTGCTCTAAATAAATTTGCATTGAAAACTGGTGTTTGTATAAACAGCAAAATTATTTTACAATAGAAAATAACCAGTTCTACAATATTTGAACTCAGAGTTTCTCTCTTTTATGTTTACTGTAATTACATCAAAATTAGATCCAGGGAGAATAACATTCAAAAAAATGTGCTTGAGCCCATAAACAAACACATATGGGTTTGCATGCACATGCAGGTGTATTTTATAATGAGCACATGTAAATGCGCCTAAAATATAAAATACATGTAAGTAAAATGTGTATGCTGTATGTGTTATGTTTGGGGTAGGGTTGGGCCTGTTGTGTAGGAGGAGTCACTAGGGGGCTTTAAGGGTATGCGGGGGAGGAGGCCTGTCAAGGATGTGTAGGGGGATCACTGGGGAGCACGAAGAGTAGGGGGTGGGGGATAGGTAATGTAAAGGGTGTGTAATGGGGATTATAGGGAGGACCCAAAGTGGAGGGCAAAATGCAATAGGGATGTATAGATGTTGTATTAGAATTACATTCCATTAATGGCATGATAAATATACATATGTTCATATACAATATATTTTATATAATGCAAGAGTAAAATAGTTGTTAATGGTAAAAAGGATGACTTTAACCAATAGTCAAAAGTATAGTAAAGGTACATTTACTCGATACTACCTCCTCTTGGACACGTAATAGATTTAAAGGTAGCCCACTATAGGAGAGTAAACCAGTATCATTCTTCCAGAAGGGAAGATGTGGCCCTGCCTAACAGTTTCAGTTAGTCCCCAAAGCTGTGTGCTCTCTGTAGTCCCAGAATTATCCCTTGTAAATGATCATTTATTTGAAAAGAGTATTCCAACTGCCTGGACTAGCCGGCTACCACCCTCATAAAAATGGGTACCATGGTGTTTCATCGATTATCCCTGATCTGATGTTCTTTCGGGCCTTTTTATAGGACACCACTTCTAGGTGCATTAAGGGAGTTCAAAGAGCCATACTACAAATGCCAGACTCTATTGAAAACATAAAAACATACCAGTATGGAAGTCATAGTAGCAGCAACAGTTCACACAAAGAGGATAAATTTTAAATAACTGTGCATGCCCCTATATATGCGTGAGTATGGATGCATGGAAATGTATTCTTATTATTTATTTATAATCTGTGCGTATATGAAATATGTAGGTTATAGAATACATGTAAATGCACCATGCAACATACACATAAATGTAAAAAAGGTTGTGCAAATACATATTGCCCTTATCTGGATAAATTTGATTTATCCAGCTAACTAGTGTAGTTAACTGGATAAATTCTAATTTATCCAGCTAAATAGCAGCAGCCACTGTTTAGTCAATTAAGTCTTAAAATGCCATTTATCCAGCTAATTGGGTCATTTATCAATTTGCATTAGGGCCTTAATGTGCGTAATAGCACCATAATGCGTGTGATAATGCCCTAACGTACGCAATAAATAACGCAAAGCAAAATGCGTATGCAAATTCAACATTGAGTAATTCAGTGGGAGTAGTTTGGGTGGAGTTTATGGAAATGAGGGTCTGCTAGTGTGGAATGCAACACACTAATGCGGGATTTAAGGCCGGAAATAACTACCCATTTTTTTCTGGTACAGTGAAAAAAACGATTTGTAGCATGCTGCCACGGCCATTTTCATGGACTGCGGTATTATCACTGTGATTATCATGCACGATAAAAAGAGGTATTCTATCAGACACACCTACCAGATCCTCTTAGGCCAATAAAAACACCTGTTCTTATCTGGCCTATCTTTCTAAACCATTAATGTTTGCGGCAAGTTTATTTGTTTGGGGATACAGAATGCTTTGGGAGGCTAGCTGCAGACAACAAGAAGAACAGCAACAACCTCAAAAACTGGCAAGGGCATTTCCAAGCCTTCCTATGGAGGTCCCTGCACAGGAGGCTGAGCCACTGGCCCTGTAGGGTCGGGGCCCATTGCGGTGCTTGGCATACAGATGGCCATGGCGGAGGAGATACAGGGAGCGCATCTTTCCTCCTCAAGCAATAGGGATGTGCAGCCAAAAAAATTTTGTTGCATTCGTGATACGTATTCATCGGGGGTCATTTCCGTTGCATTCGGATGTATGGAGAATCCGATATGTCGATATGTCAATACGTTTTCCGGTTCCCATTAAAGTCAATAGGGGAAGGATTTCCAGCCTATTTTTGGCTGCAGAATTGGGGTTTTATTATCAATTTTCATGAAACTTCTGGGGAGCAATCATCACAACAACAAAAGAGCTCCAAGGTACTTAGACTGTGGCAAAGTGGCACCAAAGTGGCATGAATAGCCTAAGGCACTGGAAAGGTGCAAAGGGGTACCAGAAGTGGCAAGAGTGCTATCACAGAGGCACAAAGCAGTGAGAATGTCAAAACCACACCACAGCTTCAAAAGAGAGCACCGATAGCAGATGCATGAACCATCGAAGGCAGCACGACAGGCAAAGCGGCAAGACAAGTGGCATTGACATCCAACAGCACAATGAAGGGGGAACTAGCAAGCAGATAGACTAGCACCAACACACTGAGGAACCATGAGAGTGGCAAGAACACCACAAGGAGTTAAGTGAGTCATTTGGTGTATGGTAGCAAAGCAGAGTGGCAGAAAGCTGATAGGGGCAAGACAGGCTGGCAGAGTGGAGGTAGTCTGGTCCCTGTGGTTTTGATAGAGGAAAGACAGGCTGGCCCAGGAGACAGTTCCCTTTCTTTTGTGCAGGAAAGGACTCCCTAGAACAGGTTCACCCCTAGAGTGGGGTGTTTCCATTGGCGTCTAGTGAATACTGTTGGCGTCTAATGAATTCCTTTGGCATCTAGTGAATACCGACTGTGCTTACGCACTTCAGCTGAAGACAAAGGAACTTGAAGAGCTCTCAGAAATAAGAATACTGCTACTCATGTCCAAATCTGCAATATCAACCTATGTTAACTTTGTACCGTACAGTGCCTCTGTAAACAATGGGAACACAGAGGATGAACTAGAGTACAACTACCACCAGTTTTCTATAGCTCTAGAAACATTAATGTAGCAACAAAGAAACATCTTGGGAAAATGGCCCGTATTATGAAGGTCATGAAAACTATATCCTAGCTCCAAGCTGGACAGACAGGCACAGCGTTAGAGGTCGAGCCTTGGTAGGGACATAAGGCCTGGATGAACAGGCAGAGCAATCGAGGTCAAACACTTGTAGGAACACAAGGCCCGGACTGACAGGCAAAGCAGTCAAGGACAGAGGTCAATCCCACCTAGGGACACAAGGCCTGGATGAACAGTCAAAGCAGTCGAGGACAGAGGTCAATCCCACCTAGGGACACAAGGCCTGGATGAACAGGCACAGCAATCGAAGTCAAACACTTGTAGGAACACAAGGCCCGGACTGACAGGCAAAGCAGTCAAGGACAGAGGTCAATCCCACCTAGGGACACAAGGCCTGGATGAACAGGCACAGCAGTCGAGGACAGAGGTCAATCCCACCTAGGGACATAAGGCCTGGATGGACAGGGAAAGTAATTTTTTTTTCTTAATTTATTTATATTCTTATTTTCAAACATTTCCAGCACTTCATAGTTGATTACACTCAGGTACTGTAGGCATTTCCCTATCCCCAGAGGGCATACAATCTAAGTGAAACCCTTGTAGAATACAAGGCCTGGATGGACAGGCACAGCAGTCGAGGACAGAGGTCAATCCCACCTAGGGACAGAAGGCCTGGATGAACAGGCAAAGCAGTCGAGGACAGAGCTCAATCCCACCTAGGGACACAAGGCCTGGATGAACAGGCACAGCAATCGAAGTCAAACACTTGTAGGAACACAAGGCCCGGACTGACAGGCAAAGCAGTCGAGGACAGAGGTCAATCCCACCTAGGGACACAAGGCCCGGACTGACAGGCAAAGCAGTCGAGGACAGAGGTCAATCCCACCTAGGGACATAAGGCCTGGATGAACAGGCACAGCAATCGAGGTCAAACACTTGTAGGAACACAAGGCCCGGACTGACAGGCAAAGCAGTCAAGGACAGAGGTCAATCCCACCTAGGGACACAAGGCCTGGATGAACAGGCACAGCAATCGAAGTCAAACACTTGTAGGAACACAAGGCCTGGACTGACAGGCAAAGCAGTCGAGGACAGAGGTCAATCCCACCTAGGGACACAAGGCCTGGATGAACAAGCAAAGCAGTCGAGGACAGAGGTCAATCCCACCTAGGGACACAAGGCCTGGATGAACAGTCAAAGCAGTCGAGGACAGAGGTCAATCCCACCTAGGGACACAAGGCCTGGATGAACAGGCACAGCAATCGAAGTCAAACACTTGTAGGAACACAAGGCCCGGACTGACAGGCAAAGCAGTCGAGGACAGAGGTCAATCCCACCTAGGGACACAAGGCCTGGATGAACAGGCACAGCAGTCGAGGACAGAGGTCAATCCCACCTAGGGACATAAGGCCTGGATGGACAGAGAAAGTAATTTTTTTTTCTTAATTTATTTATATTCTTATTTTCAAACATTTCCAGCACTTCATAGTTGATTACACTCAGGTACTGTAGGTATTTCCCTATCCCCAGAGGGCATACAATCTAAGTGAAACCCTTGTAGAATACAAGGCCTGGATGGACAGGCACAGCAGTCGAGGACAGAGGTCAATCCCACCTAGGGACACAAGGCCTGGATGAACAGGCAAAGCAGTCGAGGACAGAGCTCAATCCCACCAAGGGACACAAGGCCTGGATGAACAGGCACAGCAATCGAAGTCAAACACTTGTAGGAACACAAGGCCCGGACTGACAGGCAAAGCAGTCGAGGACAGAGGTCAATCCCACCTAGGGACACAAGGCCCGGACTGACAGGCAAAGCAGTCAAGGACAGAGGTCAATCCCACCTAGGGACACAAGGCCTGGATGAATAGGCACTGCAGTCGAGGACAGAGGTCAATCCCACCTAGGGACATAAGGCCTGGATGAACAGGCACAGCAATCGAGGTCAAACACTTGTAGGAACACAAGGCCCGGACTGACAGGCAAAGCAGTCGAGGACAGAGGTCAATCCCACCTAGGGACACAAGGCCTGGATGAACAGGCACAGCAATCGAAGTCAAACACTTGTAGGAACACAAGGCCTGGACTGACAGGCAAAGCAGTCGAGGACAGTGGTCAATCCCACCTAGGGACACAAGGCCTGGATGAACAAGCAAAGCAGTCGAGGACAGAGGTCAATCCCACCTAGGGACACAAGGCCTGGATGAACAGGCAAAGCAGTCGAGGACAGAGGTCAATCCCACCTAGGGACACAAGGCCTGGATGAACAGGCACAGCAATCGAAGTCAAACACTTGTAGGAACACAAGGCCCGGACTGACAGGCAAAGCAGTCGAGGACAGAGGTCAATCCCACCTAGGGACACAAGTCCTGGATGAACAGGCACAGCAATCGAAGTCAAACACTTGTAGGAACACAAGGCCTGGACTGACAGGCAAAGCAGTCGAGGACAGAGGTCAATCCCACCTAGGGACACAAGGCCTGGATGAACAGGCACAGCAGTCGAGGACAGAGGTCAATCCCACCTAGGGACACAAGGCCTGGATGAACAGGCACAGCAATCTAGGTCAAACACTTGTTGGAACACAAGGCCCGGACTGACAGGCAAAGCAGTCGAGGACAGAGGTCAATCCCACCTAGGGACACAAGGCCTGGATGAACAGGCACAGCAATCGAAGTCAAACACTTGTAGGAACACAAGGCCCGGACTGACCCTTACTTTTCAATATATTTATAAATTATCTGGAAAGAAATACGACGAGTGAGGTAATCAAATTTGCAGATGATACAAAATTGTTCAGAGTAGTTAAATCACAAGCAGATTGTGATAAATTGCAGGAAGACCTTGTGAGACTGGAAAATTGGGCATCGAAATGGCAGATGAAATTTAATGTGGATAAGTGCAAGTTGATGCATATAGGGAAAAATAACCCATGCTATAGTTACACAATGTTAGGTTCCATATTAGGTGCTACCACCCAAGAAAAAGATCTAGGCGTCATAGTGGATAACACATTGAAATCTGTTCAGTGTGCTGCGGCAGTCAAAAAAGCAAACAGAATGTTGGGAATTATTAGGAAGGGAATGGTGAATAAAAAGGAAAATGTCATAATGCCTCTGTATCGCTCCATGGTGAGACCCCACCTTGAATACTGTGTACAATTCTGGTCGCCATATCTCAAAAAAGATATAATTGCGATGGAGAATGTACAGAGAAGGGCAACCAAAATGATAAGGGAAATGGAACAGCTCCCCTATGAGGAAAGACTAAAGAGGTTAGGACTTTTCAGCTTGGAGAAGAGATGGCTGAGGGGGGATATGATAGAGGTGTTTAAAATCATGAAAGTTCTAGAACAAGTAGATGTGAATCGGTTATTTAGTCTTTCAGATAATAGAAAGACTAGGGGACACTCCATGAAGTTAGCATGTGGCACATTTAAAACTAATCAGAGAAAATTCTTCTTCACTCAATGCACAATTAAACTCTGGAATTTGTTGCCAGAGGATGTGGTTAGTGCAGTTAGTATAGCTGTGTTTAAAAAAGGATTGGATAAGTTCTTGGAGGAGAAGTCCATTACCTGCTATTAATTAAGTTGACTTAGAAAACAGCCACTGCTATTACTAGCAACGGTAACATGAAATAGATTTAGTTTTTGGGTACTTGCCAGTAGGGATGTGAATCGTTTTTTGCCGATTTAAAATATTGTCCGATATATTTTAAATCGTAAAAAATCGTTAGGGCCACGATACAATACCAATTCCCCCGATTTATCGTCAAAAAATCGTAAATCGGGGGAAGGGGGAGGGCAGGAAAACCGGCACACTAAAACACCCTAAAACCCACCCCCGACCCTTTAAATTAAATCCCCCACCTCCCGACCCCCCCCCCCCCAAATGCCTTAAATTACCTGGGGGTCCAGCGGCACACTAAAACACGGCACACTAAAACCCCCTAAAACCCACCCCGACCCTTTAAATTAAATCCCCCACCCTCCCGAACCCCCCCCCCAAATGCCTTAAATTACCTGGGGGTCCGTAGCGGCGGTCCGTAGCTTAAATTACCTCCGTAGCCTTAAATTACCTCCGTAGCGGCGGTCCATAGCTAAATCGGGGGAAGGGGGAGAGCAGGAAACCGGCACACTAAATCGTGTAGTCTTCAGCCGGCGCCATTTTGCAAAATGGCCGCCGCAAAATGGCGGCGGCCATAGACCAAAACGATTCGATGCAGGAGGTCGTTCCGGACCCCCGCTGGACTTTTGGCAAGTCTTGTGGGGGTCAGGAGGCCCCCCCAAGCTGGCCAAAAGTTCCTGGGGGTCCAGCGGGGGTCCGGGAGCGATCTCCTGCCGTGAATCGTTTTCCGTACGGAAAATGGCGCCGGCAGGAGATCGACTGCAGGAGGTCGTTCAGCGAGGGTTCCGGACCCCCGCTGAACGACCTCCTGCAGTCGATCTCCTGCCGGCGCCATTTTCCGTACGGAAAACGATTCGCGGCAGGAGATCGCTCCCGGACCCCCGCTGGACCCCCAGGAATCGTTTTGGACCCCCCCGCTGGATCCCCAGGAATCGCTGGACCCCCAGGAATCTTATGGCCTGGATTGGCCGCGAATCGTTTTCCGTACGGAAAATGGCGCTGGCAGGAGATCGACTGCAGGAGGTCGTTCAGCGGGGGTCCGGAACCCTCGCTGAACGACCTCCTGCAGTCGATCTCCTGCCGGCGCCATTTTCCGTACGGAAAACGATTCGCGGCAGGAGATCGCTCCCGGACCCCCGCTGGACCCCCAGGAACTTTTGGCCAGCTTGGGGGGGCCTCCTGACCCCCACAAGACTTGCCAAAAGTCCAGCGGGGGTCCGGAACGACCTCCTGCATCGAATCGTTTTGGTCTATGGCCGCCGCCATTTTGCGGCGGCTATTTTGCAAAATGGCGCCGGCTGAAGACTACACGATTTAGTGTGCCGGTTTCCTGCTCTCCCCCTTCCCCCGATTTAGCTACGGACCACCGCTACGGAGGTAATTTAAGGCTACGGAGGTAATTTAAGCTACGGACCGCCGCTACGGACCCCCAGGTAATTTAAGGCATTTGGGGGGGGGGGGGGGGTTCAGGAGGGTGGGGGATTTAATTTAAAGGGTCGGGGTGGGTTTTAGGGGGTTTTAGTGTGCCGTGTTTTAGTGTGCCGCTGGACCCCCAGGTAATTTAAGGCATTTGGGGGGGGGGGGGGGTTCGGGAGGGTGGGGGATTTAATTTAAAGGGTCGGGGTGGGTTTTAGGGGGTTTTAGTGTGCCGGCTCACGATTTTAACGATTTTTACGATTTTCACGATACTTTACACACCCAAACGGCAACAATACGATTCCCTCCCCCTCCCAGCCGAAATTGATCGTTAAGACGATCGAGGACACGATTCACATCTCTACTTGCCAGGGTCTTATGGCCTGGATTGGCCACTTTTGGAAATGGGATGCTGGGCTTGATGGATCCTTGGTCTGACCCAGTATGGCATGTTCTTATGTTCTTATGTAATTAGAACAAAGGGGAAAGACGACAGATGCTCAGCAGCAGATGGTTTGGAAGGCAGTATCTTCAGAGTATACTAGTGAAGCAAGAGAATTGGGGTATTTCAACAGAGAGATTCCAGGAAAAGCAAATGTAATCTATGCACCTATAAGGAAAGAATCACTTGAACTAAAAGATTTCAAATTATCCCTGTCAACTGAAAAGCAGGCTGTTAATACAAACAAAAAACACACTTTGAAATGTCTGTATGCCAATGCCAGAAGTTTAAGGAGTAGGTGCAGATTGCCTTGAGCCACCCCTGGACTTACTTTATTGGGTTTAGATTTGAACTTGCTTCCTACAAATGATTGCATCAGAGTCTGAATAAGGATTACCGTATTTCAATCCCCTGAGGTGTGGAACACAGAAATTAAACCATCTGCTTAACTGGAGGAATGAAAATTTGGAGCACCCATTAGCCCAGGGGTCAGGAACCTTTTTGGCTGAGAGAGCCATAAACGCCACATATTTTAAAATGTAATTCCATGAGAGCCATACAATATGTTTAAAACTAAATACAAGTAAATGTGTGCATTTTATGTAAGATCCCACTTTTAATGTACAATAAGTCTCTGAAAATATTACACCAGGCCTTAAGACACCAATACATCTCCTATTAGGAAAACGGACCAAGTCAGGCTGCTATAGAGTCCTACACAGAAACAACACGCCAGCAGAAAACCTCACCTGAATCACGTGCTGTCCCTCACCTAACATAGAATAAAGAGACCAAAACGCATAACAAGAAGCATGCAGAAAAAACTGAATTGGAAACTGCAACAAGCCAGAGTCTCTGTATGCAGTGTAACAAAGGAAAAAAGAAACATCACCCATCCTTATAAAACAAATCAAGAAATATAAAATCATCAGCAGTAAAACTGTACTAACAAAAAGAACATATTTCGAAACAGCTGATGAGAGGAATATCCAATAATTAAAACTCATATAAAACATTTCCAGATACCAACAAAATATTTCAAAATAGCAGACACAAAGATCCAGTAATGAAAAATAATAAGGATACAAATTTTTTTTTGCTCTGCATACCTGGGAATGTTTGATATCCAGGTGTCCTGAGATTGTTCTGAATTAGCAGGAGGTGGGGTGGTTTGCTTGGAACTTTCTCCTCTCTCAGTCACATACCAGCGCTCTCTCTCACACTGGCTCTCAATGACACACCTATACACACATGCTCTCAGTACTCACATATACACATGTTATTTCTCACTCACTTATATAGGCTCTTAATTACACATTTACACACATGCTGTCTATCTTTTCACGCTTACACACACACACAGGCTTTCAATCACATAAATACATGCTGTCTTTTTCTCTCACACACAGACTCTCATTCACATGCTTACAAACATGTCCTCTCTTTCTCTCATTTACACACAGGCTCTCAATCACATACTCACATGCTCCCTCACCTAAATCAGCTCTCAATCACACACAGACACACATGGTCTCTCTCTCTCATTTAAACACAGGCTCTCAATCACATACTCACATGCTCCATCACCTAAACCAGCTGTCAATCAGACACAGACACACATGATCTCTCTCTTACTTATACACACAGGCTCTTAATCATACATACACATGATTTCTCTCACACACAAAGGATCTCAATCATACACACATACTCTTTCACACAAACAGGTTTTCAATCACAAACTTACACATACAGGTTCCCAATGGTAAACTTACATTCATGCTCTCTCTCTCACAGGCAGGCTCTCAATCACAGACATACTCTCTTTCACATACACAGGCTCTCAATCATTCACATACATGCAATCTCACTCACACACACAGGATCTCAAACACACACGCTTGCTCGCTCATTCACTCTCTCTCTCCCCCACCCCCACCCCAGGAACTCGCGGCAGCAGCAGCCTCCTCCCAACACTAACCTCCTTCATTTTCAGCCCTCGCGGAGGCGGAGTCCCATCGGCCGCGGTTGAAACTCTTCATTTTCCTCCGAGCCGCGCTGCAGTCTTCTTCCCACAAGCGTGGCCTCTTCTTCTCGCGCAGGCACCCGATGCTCACCACTTCCTCTTCCGGGCCGCGGGAAGAAGAGAGCACGCCGGTGCCGCTCAGCACCGGCGTGCTCTCTTCTTTCCGCGGCCCGGAAGAGGAAGTGGTGAGCATCGGGTGCCTGCGCGGGAAGACTCCCGCACAGGCACCCGATGACTCCAGCGCTGGCACCCGGCTGACTCCAGTCGTGCCGCTGCCGGCGTGCTCTCTCCTCCTCCTCCCCCCCCCCCCCCCCGCGGCCCGGAAGAGGAAGTGGAGAGCATCGGGTGCCTGCGCGGGAAGAAGAGACCACACTAGCGTGGTCTCTTCTTCCGCGCAGGCACCCGATGCCCACCACTTCCTCTTCCGGGCCGCGGGGGGGGGGAGGAGGAGAAGAGAGCACGCCGGTGCCGCTGACTCCAGCTGTCCCGCCGCGTTCCGCCCGGGCTGACAGCATTTTAAGCCCGGGCAGCGGAGGACCGGGGAGCAGCTGGGTCAGCGGGGAACCGCGAAGTGTGGCGACACTTGTCTGCGAGCCAGATGCAGCCCTCAAAAGAGCCATATCTGGCTCACGAGCCATGGGTTCCCGACCCCTGCATTAGCCCATGAAGCTATGCAACTTATCAGTAAACTGAGTGCCCTTGGAATGAGCCCTAAAATGAATGACTGGGTTAGAAATTGGTTGAACAGGAGACGGGAAAGGGTATTGGTAAGTGGTAAGTGGTAAGTGGTGTTCCCTGTGAGGAGAGGGGCATTACTAACAGTGTGCCTCAGAGATCTAGTCCTCAACCAGCTGTTTTCAATATTTCATGAGCGCCACTATGGAAGGATTATCAGGATAGGTTTGTCTTTTCTACAGATGATTTCAAAATCTGCAACAGACTAGACTGCTGGGAAAGTGTGAAAAACTTGAGGAATGGTCTAGAGCAGTGGTTCTGAACCCAGTCCTCTGGCACTGCTTGGCTGATCTGATTTTTCAGGATATCCACAATGAATTTGCATGAGGTATATTTGCTTGCACTGCCTCCATCATATGGAAATATGTCTCCTGCATATTCATGATGGATATCCTGAAAATCAGACTGGTGAGGAGGTCCTCAAGGAGTGGGCTGAGGACCACTGTTCTTGGGTCTGGCAGCTAAGATTTAGTACTAAAAATATGCAGAGTTATATGCATTTATTCTGCAAAACCCTAAGGGCCGGATTTTAATAGCTACGCGTGGGCGTAGATTTGTGCGCGCAACCCGGCACGCACAAATCTATGCCCGATTTTATAATATGTGCGCGCAGCTGCGCGCACATATTATAAAATCCGGGGTCGGCGCGCACAAGGGGGTGCACACTAGTGCACCTTGTGCGCGCTGAGCCTTAGGGGAGCCCCGATGGCTTTCCCCATTCCCTCTGAGGCTGCTCCGAAATCAGAGCAGCCTCAGAGGGAACTTTTCTTCGGCCCCCCCCCCCCACCTTCCCCTCCCTTCCTCTGTCTAACCCACCCCCCAGCCCTATGTAAATCCCCCCCCCCACCTTTATTTTATAAGTTGCGCCTGCCTCCGGGTATCCTGGGCACAGCAGGTTCCCCATTCCTTCTGAGATGCACAATTCAGCCATATCATATTTTTCATTTAAAAAGTATACATGGAAATTTCTCCGGGCAAACTACCTGCACTCATTAGCAGGTATAAACATGTACGCGTAATTTTTCTGGGATAATTTTCAAAGCAAAATTATGCACATACGCTCCTTTAGAAAATTAGTATAAAGTTTAAAGTTAAAAAGTACCTGCAGACTCTTTACCAACTGAAAAATACCTCTGTAAGTGCCAGATTAAGGGGTAGATTTTAAAACATTATGCAGGTGCGTCCATGTGCGTGAGCTACCCGGCGCACGCACATGGACGCGCAATTTTATAACATGCGCGCGCTGGTGTTACCTTGTGTGTGCATGCCATGCATGATTCCACACATACCTGGGAATCTCCAAAATGGATTTATGTGCTCAAATCCGCTTTGAAATTTTGGATAAAGCCTGCGGGTAAAGAGACCTGCAGACTTTAAATTCTTGGACAAAAGATGATCTATTTCAAAATGGGGCAAGCATATTGATTTGAAGGCTATCTGCACCTTGGTTGCCCTACTTTTGCCTCAAATGTAAACTTGGCCCCTAAGAGGATAACTTTAAAACAAGCATGCACGCACCCACATACGCAGCTATATGGGCATGAATGTGCACGCGCATGAATTTTATATTGTCTGAGCAAGTGCACACACATTATATAAAATAAACCTATCCATATGTATATGTGCTCCTCATTTTAGGTTATTTGTGGATTTTCCTTAGCCCTTGTCAGCACATTTTGTAACAGGCGTGCATGGAGGAAATTGCCAATTTTACCAATTTGTCCACCCGTTTTCCCAGTCTATCTCTAAATCTTCTAAAGTCCCCTGATTATTCAGCCTGCACTCTCCCCAATTCACCTTGACTCTTCACCCAGTCAGTATTTGGCTATAAAGAATTCTCTTCCGACTTAAACCTGATAAATAGCAGAAATAAATATACACAGGTAACAGCCATGCGTACGCTGCATGCGCAGGTTATAAAATCACAACTTCTATGCATAAATGTTGACCCCGCCCCGGAATGGCCCTGACTTGTCACAGCCCGCCCCTTTTTTATGTGTGTAAATGTATTTGCGCACCAGTCCTTGCACGTGTACGTGCAAGGTTTATAAAATAGTCCTAATGTGAATATGGGCTATTTGTGGTGCATCTGCTAATCTGTGCACATGCATCTCTTTTAAAAATCACCTTTAAGAGTTTTCAAATAGCTGATAGAGCAATTATCCATGCAACATAAAACAGGTGAGATATGTGTATATCTCTTCACAAGCATATTTCCATGGAAAGTGCTCTATCTTAAGAAGAAAAAACAGAAATAAACTGAGCAAAAAACTGTCATGCTTGCTTTCAAGTCCATAAATTATAATGAACACTACTATATTTAAATTTATTGTTAAACAAAAAACATATTTCATATTTGTGCACTTATTTATGTAATGTGGATAATGTCCTCAGAATGGCACCAATAAGCTAGAATAAAATGTTTTGGAAAGTTTTGTAAAGCTATAACCCCTTTTGTATAGAATAAATATTCTATAAATATGTTATGGGAATTTTAAATAACCTCCTGTTTGTCTGATACCTGACTGGTTGGAAACTGGATTAGCAAACTCAGATTTAAACAGAAGAAATAAATGCATTCTAGATTTGAAGGCCATCAGAAAGGAATGGTTTTCTGCTTAAAGGGATGGTTTTGAGGCAAATACATTTTATTTCTAATAGTATTTGTTGATTTCAAATAGAAATTGTTTCTAAGCATTCCATCCCAGCAAAAGTTATAAATAGTGGGACAGCTAATCACCTGACCAAGGTGGTAACTGATATGACCTTCGCAATCTTTGATCATGTTTATCAGGGATAAGGCAAAAGAGTGGGAGGGAACATAGTCATTATGGAGAAGAACACGTTGCACAGCAGACTGCGAATGAATAGGGAGGCTGGAACAAACTTAAAGAGAGATTTAAGTTTAGTGGAGAAACATCAGTATTGGGGAGGCAGTTTCCAAAGTCATTTACTATATGTGAGTCAATAGCAATTTACTTGGGTAAATTGGCTGTCCAAAATGTGCCCTTCCTCAAGCTTGTAGAAAGTATGTGCAGTCTTCCATTGCATGCTTTTAGCTGCACTATAACAGGGGAGGAAAACGGACATGAGTAGATTAGATTGTGTTATTTTCTATCACCCACACTGGAGCAGGTGCAAAGTTGATGGTTTCTTTCTACCCACAGACAATTTTCAAAGGGAGAGTCCACATATAATTAGGGATGTGCATTCATTTTGGATGAATTAGGCAATTTAAATTAAATTGCCTAATTCATCCTGTTTCGGGAAACCCGAAAAATGAATGCAATTTTCCAAAATTTTGGAAAAATTCATTTTTCAGGTTAGTGTGCACTAACTCCCCGTTAGTGTGCACTAACATTTAAACGTTAGCACGCACTAACGGGGAGTTAGTGCGCCCTAATCCGAAATTTCGAGTTCCCCTCCCCCCCCCCACAAAAAAAAAGCCTGAACCGCGGGAAAACAAAATTTCCTGTGGCGGGCTGAAACCGAAGCCCGAACCGATAGCTTCGGGGTTTGCACATCTCTACATATAATTAGGTCCAAGATCCCTGGTTAAAGTACCCATGGAATTTCCTCCTAGGAAAGAAGATTTAGGTGGAACCAAAAATCTACAAGCTCCTTTGCCTATAATACATTTAGGGCGTCATTTTGTAACCCTATAGCACGCGAAAAATCCCTTTTCACGTGCAATAGTTAAATCGGAGCAAGTCGGGGCACCATTGGCACCGGAAGAAGAGGAGTCGGGGCGGCACTTGGGCGGATGTGGTGGAAACATCGCTGGCGGCGAAAAGGTAAGAACTCTTATCGCTGCCAGTAGCGCGCCCAATAGCACCACGATGGCGCTATTGGGTGCGAAAGCCGGCAGCGATAACACCGTGGTGGTGCGATCGCTGCCGGCTTTCGCAGGCCCGCCCCCTCCCCGCTTCGCCCCCCCCTGCCCCCCGTTTACCTTGTGATTCAAAGAGCTCTGCGCCGTAGGAAAATCCAGGCCTTAGGTGGTGATAACTGAATTTTCAGACCATGCTGCTGCTGTCTGAAAAGTGAAAATCCAGCACAATTGTTATCTGGTTCTTATTAAAAGTCCATTTGCCAATTTATTCATCCTAAACAAAACTTATCCTTCTCAGCCTGGTTAAAAACACATGCAGAGTTTTGCAAACCCATGTACTTTTTGTCAAATAGTGATGAGGCATTTCCTGGGAGCATACTTAGCTCAGGGGATAGATTTTTTTTTTTTTAAATTTTCAAGATTGTGTGCATTGTTTTGTCTCCATTTTGAAACCCCAAAGAAAAGGCAGGTGCAAATGTACTTGGGTACCCTTGTAGGCAGTTTTTGAAAGAAAACTATCATGGTCATTTCCCCTTGAATATTTCCTGCAAGGTACTTAGGTATAAAGTACCCACATACATTTCTAGCAGCATGGACTATTCAAAATTGCTTCCAAAGTTTCTATGTCACGACATATCTTTAAAAGCAGCCAGTAGGGGGCACACACATGTGGGGAGAGGGAGGATCTAGAAATTTTGATTCTCCCCCCCCCCCTACCCAAATCCTAACATAAAAGGGAAATCCAGGGTTTAGGATTCAGGCAGGGGAGAGGGAAACTAGGAGGGAGAAGGTGATAACATTCAGAGATTGGAGGACAGGAAAGGGGAGGGTATCCCTTACAGGCTTAAACCAGCTATGTTATACCTGTCTAGTTTTGCATTCATTTCAGCCATAACCTAGCCAGGTCAATTGTGGTAGAAAAGTTAACTTAAATTAGCACATTTACCATAGCTGGCTTCTCCTCCTATGTGCACTGAATATCGTTTTTTCAGGACATGATGAATATTATATATTTTTTTTCTGACTATATCCTGAATAACTGCTTTTCTACAGCTGCCATTCAGGTTTTCAACTCGATTTGACCTCCAGAGACCAAAAAGAATTTGAGCAAAGCAAGACCTCATAGAGTTTCCCTTTGTTTATTCAAAGTTCCTTGTTCCTTGAGGATGAGGATGTCCTTCTGGCTATAATTTTAAAATTAAATTTTTAAAATTATGTGTGTATAAGCTTCTTTTCTGTTTCTTATTGTTAATTTGCTGTTCTTTTTTTCATTTAATGATTTAGAAATTAAAATAAAGGCAATGAATTATTTAGCTTAATTTTAAATATTGAAAGGTAATTTTTTGTCTAGCAATTAAGATGGCACCTCAAGCCTGATGATCTTTTGAGATGTTATTGCTTACTTTAAAATACTTTTGTCAGTGCATTGGCATTTCTAGATGTTGGTTAAGTGATAAATTAATTTTTGCAAATATATTTTTATACATTGAGGTTGATATTCAAAAGCCATTTAGAGGGATAACTTAAAAGTTATCCCTATAAATGACAAAACCAGCATATTCAGTCACTAAATTCTAGCCGGATAAGTGGGGGAAATTTCAGGGAGGAGCAGAATTAGCTGAATAAGTTATCTGGCTAACTCTGGTCAGGCCACAGAACTGTCCTAAACATAGCCAGATGAACTTATATTCATCATTATATTCATCATATATTCAGCAGTGAGACCATACACCAGGCGTCGCATGTGGGAAGCCAGATAACATCAAGGGGCACCCTGCAGCGCTTCTTACCCCACAGTCATGGGAGGGGAAGTGAAGGAAACAGCTTGATCTTCACCTGGAACTGGAAAGAAGCAGCGATGTAAGTGCTGCGATCATTAGACCCGCCCCCCCATGAAGTCACTAACATCGGACAGTTAAGACAGCCTCAACACCGGGCGTCACGCGCCGAAGGGGCGCGACAAAGGGGCTCTCCCCTTTATGCACCCCTTCGTGCAAACCTTTGTGTATATGTAAAAATTTATTTTTATGTTTCCTTTGTTAACTAAGCTGTTTCATTGTATTCGACTAAGGAATTTTTTCCTGCTTTTTCTGTTTCACTGTAAACCGGCATGATTTGCATTTAATGCAAGAATGTTGGTATATAAAAGTTAAAAATAAAAATAAATAAATAAATAATATACCCTGCTAGTTAGCTGGATAAAGTTATCTGGCTAAAAGTCGAGCCACAGAGCAGCTGAAAATGGACCCCTAAGCTTACAATTGGTTTGCAATATACACACACATCTTAGCACTCTATTATGATTATACATGACGCTTATCATTAAGATATCCATGTCATAATAATAGCAACCTACCTATATAGTATTTCCTTTTTCTTTAATCCTAGTTATCCTTTCAGTCAAAGACCCTGTCTTACTTTTTCAGTTTTGGCTCTCATGCCTCTTCAAGTTTCTGCTCTGCCCTGCAGTTGACATTTATAATATTGTAAAGAATAATCCATAATCCAATGTGATTGGTACTTTATGATTTTCACATTGTTGACCTTGATTAAACTCACTGAAAGATACTGTGGAAATCAGAATTTTAACTTTTCCTAACCTAATTCAATTATTTCCCTAAAGAAAATCAATCAATCTACATAATTTCTTAACTCGTCTCATTGAACAAGTGCCCTCCACTGTTATAGATTAGATTACTGTAGTTCTAATGACATATTCTTCAGTGATCTTTACAACATTATTAAAGTACTTTATCAAAAATGGAAAAAGTTCATTGTGTAATCCACTATGTTTCTATAAGGTGATATCTTATAAAACTTTTATAAAATATATTTAATACAAAACATATTTCATACCCTGAAGTTGTGTTTGTTATTTTGATGGAATACAGTAGTTTAAAATGAGAGAGGTAGATGAGGCCAGGTTGCCAACTGCCCATGATAATGTAGTCGCCAGGCCTGACCTCGTCACTTGCCTGCTTGTCCTTGGGAGCAGTTAGGCCCCTGGGGTGGGGGCTCCATTGCTCCACTGGGACATTTAAATAAAGCAAGGGCTTTTTGTGCCCTGTGATTGGCTGTGCCACAAGGGAGCAAGGAAAAGGAGGTGTTTCCATGGGGGGTGTTCAAAGGGCAGGAGAGGGTTGTGGCTCCCATCTTTTTGTTTTTGCACTGTTGGCCTCATCACTCCCACCTGCCTTCTGGGTGTTTCTATGTGTATGGAATGTTGTGTTGTCACAGCTTTCAGAGAGGGTGAGTGTAATGCCCAAGCAAATTAGGGGTTGAGTGGTGCTGACCGGGGGGGGGGGGGGGGGGGGGGGGGGGAGACCAGATGGTTGATTCCAATGACCCCAGTGGGATCTGGTGGAACTGGATGCAGTCAGTCACATGTTATGTGAAGCTCCTGGCTAGGAGGTGCTAGGGGCTCATAAGGGAGGCAGCTGGTACTGCAAGATGCCTACAGACCAGATGGCTAAGGGGTGGCGCATCTTGCTGGGGAGTGGTGGATGCCCACTAGGGTGGATCTTTGGCTATTTTGTAATTGTTATGCCAGGGTAGATCTTTGTGTTGTGTTTCTAACAAAGGAAAGCTGCGGCCTTTGTAATTCCTCCAAAATTCCAAAAATTCAGTCTTATTTGTTTGGTGGGTCATATAATTATTGGTGTAAAGGGAACAAGTGCGGGATGAGGACAAAATCCTGGCTGCTCATATTGTCATTGTTTCCACTGACGGATAAAGGATACCTACATCGAAAAATCTTCACAATAAGAGCAAAGATCCAGATTCCCCTATAAATTATCTGAAATAAATGTCTGTTTTAAAATATGGTATATATGATAATGATGAGAATAAAGAAACATATTGGAAATAAATGCTGAAATAGATATTTTGAAAAAAGCATATGGCTACTGTAGTGTTAGTTCCATGGTTAGATTGAAAGCAGATGAGAAGTCCATTGAGTGATTTTCGGTATTGGTCCTTCAATATGAAAAGAGTTTAAGTCATAAATCGTTATGAAGAGAAGAATTATCATCCATTTCTGAAACCTTCTTTCTGGAGCCTATGTACTAAACATTTTCCCCATAAAATAGGAAAAATTATTTAGTTATACTAAAGGCCCCTGTGTCTAGTTGCAGAGCATAGCTGCATAATTCTAAAGTACCTGGATACTTTTTCCATATGTACTTTGTAGCTAATTTTCAAAGGAAAACTACCTAGGTAGCTTCTCTTCAAAAATTAAATTGCTTAAAATATACATGCTAAAAGCACCCATGTTCTTTGTACTTCCTATTTGTTTTAGCAGCCAAAATGAGGTTGTGGCGATGGTGGTGGGGCTAAAATAGAGTGTGTACTTTTTGCATGTATACATGGTATTTTTCTCCCTAGACCTCATACTCCTGGGAATAACTCCTTACAATGCAGCTAACAGTACACGATATTCTCTGAAATGCTCCCTGTTCCATGTGCAGGTCCCTAGAGGCAGCAGAGCTCCAGAGTTTCAATGCGTGGACAAGACGATGGTGCAGGGAAGAGGGATTCAGTTTTGTAAGTTTTGTAAGGAACTGGACAACCTTTTGGGGAAGGGGGAGACTTTTCCGAAAGTAACCAGAGTGGAACCAAGCTGCTGGTGCTAACTTTCAAAAAGGAGATAAAGCAGCTTTTAGAACAAGGGGGGAAGCCGACAGTCACTCAGCAGTGCATGGTTTAGAGGAATGTATCCTTGAAGGATACTAATGAAACAGGAGAGTTAGCGCATCCTGAGAGGTTCCAATAAAAGCAAAAGTAGTCCATGTGCGTATAAGTAGAGAATTCCAAATTATCCATATCAACTGAAAATCAGGTTGTTTATACAAACAAAAATGCAATTTGAAATGTCTGTATGCTAATGCCAGATGTCTAAGAAGTAAGATGGGAAAGTTAGAGTGTATAGCAGTAAATGATGAGATAGACTAACTGGCATCTCAGAGACCTGGTGGAAGGAAGATAACCAATGGGACAGTGCTATATCAGGGTACAAATTATATTGCAATGATAGGGAGGATGTACTTGGTGGGGATGTAGAACTTTCTGTCTGGGAGGGTATAGAGTCCCACAATCAATTAAACTGGACAATAGCACTATAAATGAAGTATAAACAATTTAATAAGTGCACACACCAATAGTGCACAAAATTCAAATACTAAACGTAAATACGTAGTTATAGAAAGCCCCGACATGGCCGTGTTTCACGTCAGGCTGCATCAGGGGGATGAATTCCAAAGTTCTTCAAAAAGATACAGTATTTAAATTAGGTGGTGCGGTAGAAACGGGCAAAAGGAGGCGCTAGGGACACTAGCGTGTCCCTAGCGCCTCCTTTTAGCCCAGAGCAGCGGCTGTCAGTGGGTTTGACAGCCGACGCTCAATTTTGCTGGCGTTGGTTTTCGAGCCCGCTGACAGCCACGGGCTCGGAAACCGGATGCCGGCAAAATTGTGCATCCGGTTTTCGGCCCGACAGCCACCGGCCCATTTTAAATTTTTTTTTCTTTTTTTTTAACTTTGTTTACTCTTCGATCCTCTGACTTAATATCGCCATGATATTAAGTCAGAGGTCCCGCCATGATATTAAGTCGGAGGGTGCATAAAAAAGCAGTTTTTACTGCTTTTCTGTGCACTTTCCCGGTGCCGGCAGAAACTAGCGCCTACCCAAAGGTAGGCGCTAATTTCTTAAAGTAAAATGTGCTGCTTGGCTGCACATTTTACTTACTGTATTGCGTGGGCCTACCTAATAGGGCTATCAACATGCATTTGTATGTTGAGGGCGCTATTAGGTGCCGCGGGTTGGACGCACATTTTCCTCCCCTTACTGAATAAGGGGAGCTGAGTTTAAGTATGGTAGGCGGGTGACGTCATGCGGTGGGGATGCCTCCGTGGTTCCCGCCATGACGTGGTTAAGAAGAGGGCAGGCGCACACGTGCCTTAGGTGAACCCGGATGTAAGATGGCTGCCGGGAGTGCCCACGCCATCCCGAGCACGCCATGAGGGTCGGAGTGTGGAAACGGAGGCCGCCATTCTCCCCAGACTCAGAACTGCATATAGAAAGGAGGTGAGCAGCAAAGTTCGCAGCCGCCTGCGACCGAAGGGCGCAACAGACCCTACCACACATTAAAAGGTAGTGCATCCATGTGCCCGTGGTTCCCAGTGCACGCACATGGATGCAATCATTTTATAACATGCGCGCGTCAGCACGCACATGTTCTAAAATATGGTTCCCGCATGCACATGCACACTGGATTTTAAAATCCGCACATGTATGTGCAGATGGGTTGGCACTCGTGCGCACAAGGGGGGAGGGGGATTTTCTAAACCAATGTGCGGGGACATGAGTAGGGCTTCCCCAGTTCCTTCCCAGTCCACTCCAATTAAGGAGCAAGCTGGTGGTGAGGTCTGGGCAGGGAGGGGAGGAGCGGGGCAGGGGGTGGACCGGGACACACCATTAGCCGCTGTCCTGGGGAAGCGCGAGCTGGCAGCTGGCCGGTGCATAGAGGTTACTTCAACTTGGAAGTTGCAGTAAGTATTAAAACAAAAGAAAACTAATAGGAGGGGATTATGGGTCGGGGATGAGAGGGAAAAATTAATTGCAGCGGTCTGGGAAGGAACTTCCCTACACCCTTACCTATCCTTCCTACCTTTTTCCCTCTCCTCCCTGACCCATAATCCCCCCTATTAATTTTCTTTTGTTTTAATACTTACTTCAGCTTCCGAGTTGAAGTAACCTCTATGCGCTGGCCAGCTGCCGGCTCGAGTTTCCCTGGGACAGCATCTAATGGCGCTGCCCTGGCCCACCCCCTGTCAAACCCCCTCCCCTCTCTGCCCAGATCTCACCCCCAGCCCGCCCCTTTTGAGAGGCCCAGCTCCTTGGTGTGTAACAGGGGTTACGCGCATGGCTAGGCCCTTCCGAAAATGCGCCTGACGCATGCAAGGCCCAGCCACAAGTGTAACCCCTGTTTTTACACATGCAGCCCTTTGAAAATCGGGCCTTAAGTGTTTCAAAACTTTATAGAAAGGATATCAGGAATTAATGACATAGGTTTTCCTCCCAAAGTATTTTAATCTCAAAGCTGACATCATGACCTACACCACTGAGCAAACATTTTGATCTACACCACTTTTCTGTGAAAGCTCAGGGGAAAGAATCATCACTAATCCTTGAAAACATTGCTAATTTCAGAAAATTTAACTTGTACAAAATGCTTAATTATGTGTGCAAACACTTTCTATGGAAGAAATAGTTGGTCAGAAGCAATCAACCGCTTTTCTCCTTCTAGTATGACTGAGCAATAAAGCATCTAAATGTTATATTGTCTGAAACTAGATAAAAAGATGGGTAGAAAAATGAATGGTAATATTTTAGAATAAAGCTTTACCCATAATCTACCTTCAAAAAAAGCTTCATCAGGGAGTGAACTATATTGACAGGCTTCCCAAACCAATCCTGGTGATATCATGTCCTCTCAAGATTTCAGGACTCCCACAATGAATTTCGACATGAGCATAGCCCTTGATCAGTCAGCTTTTGACTCGATAATATGAGTAGCCAGGACTGACACCTGCCCACGCCCGTCCCTTTACAACCAATAAATACACTTAACGCAGATTGGGATCAACTGGCCGCAGCTTTTATTAACAACATCGCGGTGCCCGAGCCAGTTCACCGTAACAACCAATTACCCCTCTCCCCCGCCCATCCGCCACGAGCCAGCAAGACGGGCAATCCAAGGCTACCCCAGCCTGCATGCTGTCACATCATGTACACTCCCCCCTATGAGTCATTGTTGTGAATCTGCTAGGGAGTTAGCAATCTGATGTAAATCTGTAAGATGGGAGGAGCAATCAGAATGAATGGCTCCTAAGAAGGAGGAGTCAGCTATCTTGTAGTGTCTCAGATTCTGTATATTCCGCTATGCTGGGAGTTAGGATTGGATAAGTTCTTGGAGGAGAAGTCCATTACCTGCTATTAAGTTCACTTAGAGAATAGCCACTGCCATTAGCAATGGTAACATGGAATAGACTTAGTTTTTGGGTACTTGCCAGGTTCTTATGGCCTGGATTGGCCACTGTTGGAAACAGGATGCTGGGCTTGATGGACCCTTGGTCTGACCCAGTATGGCATTTTCTTATGTTCTTATGTTCTTATGCTCACGTTCCTAAGTAATAGGCTGGAAGCTTTGGATCCCTGGGAAGCCCATGCTACCAACTCGCTGATACGAAAAGCGCCAAAAAAGGCGAACACAAACGTGAGCCGAAACAGACAACACTCATATTTGCTATTACAAATAGTGAGCAGTGTCTCCCACAGTCTACCCAAAATCTCGTGAGTAATCGTGAGACGTTTATCTGGAACAACTACTGACCGTCCGGCCCATCAACCGACAAACTAGGAATGTCTCTACAGGAAACTGATGAGTGGGCCTGAACAGAAAACCAACATGGAGAAGGAAATCCTCTGCTTTTCTTTAGCCTGCCTGGGCTGAATGAACTCTATGTGACTTTCTGAGCATGACTTGCAGAATTTCCCTGGATATCTATAAAGGCAGGCAAGCTGGCACCAGAAAGGTGAGGCCTATTCATTGGGTCACAAAGAAGAAACCAACGGTGAGAGCTTCAGGCACTATTCTCAGGAGTTTTTATCAACACAGCCACAGATGTGTTAATTATCTTGACCAGTAAGATTTTAACAGAACAAAGGACTATCTCGAGAGTGAGGGCAAATGGGCCATGCCTGGGAAAACTAATCAGGGCAGTTCAGAGATAGTCACATCATGCTGTTGACATAGCAACCTATGTAATTGATTCTTTGGGCAGTCACGCAAGTCTAGAAGCTTCCACAATATTGTATGTTATCTATAAAAGAAGGATCACTTCCTGTATACGAGAAGATGCTGATGGACAGGTTGTCAGAGGCATGGCATCATCATCTCTCGAGAATACTTATATTGTTCAACAAAAGATTATGTTTTACACTGAAAATCTAAGTGTTCTTGTCTCCCTGGCCATAAGTGTCATAAAAAATGGCATGACGCTTAACAAAACCCCCAGCCGTGAGTCCTCATGAAGAAGGAGAATCCGGACAACTGTTTACCCACCGATGCTCTGGAAGCCCTGCTTTCCCTGGCATGTTCGATAAACTGTACCATGTGCTCATCCGATACAGGACCCCCCTGCCAACCCATACCTGCTAGGAAGGATACCACCTTGTTTGCAGCAGCCACATAACTTCTCTAAGTGGATGGAGCTAGGGATTCCCAGAGCAGCTTCCATGCTTCCGGGAACCAAAACTCCAAAGGAAATGCGGCACTGATGCTCCCTGCTCATCCACTTCCAGCACGAGCTCACGAAATAAGGACCACTTGCAACGAGAAAGAGAATCAGCAATGGCATTAGAAACACCAGGAGCATGCCTAGCCCATACAGTGAGATTTAATCCCATACAGCGCAGCACGAACTCACGCAGCAGATCGGAGACCAATATACACTTCGCGGACCGCTTGCTAATGACATCCACCACTCACTGGTTGTCACACCAAAACACTACTCGCCTGTCCTGAAACTGCGATCCCCATAGGAACACAGCTACCACAATGGGGAACAATTTGAGGAATGTAATGTTCTTGGTAACCCCCGTCTCTTTCCAATCCTCCGGCCAAGATGCTGCACACCATGCACCCTGAAAATAGGCACCGAAACCGACGGACCCAGCTGCGTCTGTAAACAGTTCTAAATCATGATTAGACACAGAATCATCCTGCCACAATAACGAACCATTGAAATCTGACAGGAAACGATCCCAAATCCGCAGATCTTCCCTCAACCATTCCGTAACATGAATACGGTGGTCACTCTTCTGCAAGCCCACCATACTAGAACTCAGCCTCCTCAAAAACACCCTAGCCAAAGGAATCACACGGCAAGCAAAATTCAAGCTGCCCACTAGGGATTGCATCTGGCGCAATGTCATCTTCCTGGCCCGCAACGCCCTGGACACCAAATCCCTCATTGCTTCCACTTTATCCGTTGGCAACCAAGAGATCATCCCGACAGAGTCCACTCAATGCCCAAGAAGACAATGCGAGTACAAGGACCTTCCATCTTGTCCTCTGCTAACGGGATGCCGAATTTGGCCACGGTGCCCCGGAAACAACTCAACAGGTGCAAACAAGTCAACGAAGATGAGTCACCCACAAAAAGGAAATCGTCCAAGTAATGCACGATGTTCACCACTCCGGCCTGCTCTGCCACCACCCAATGCATAAAGGAACTAAATGTTTCAAAATAGGCACAGGCGATGGAGCACCCCATAGGCAGGCATTTGTCAAAGTAAAAAGAGTCCTGGAACCAGAAGCCCAGCAATGGAAATGACTCAGGATAAATAGGCAGCATTCGGAAGGAGGACTCGATATCCACCTTCACCATCAGGGCCCCCAGGCCACAGCGCCGAACCATTGACACCACCGACTGAAAAGAAGCATATCTCACTGTGCACAGATCCCTGGGAATGTAATCGTTGACTGAGTTGCCCTCAGGGAACGACAGATTGTGGATCAAACAAAACTTTCCAACTTCCTTTTTGGGCACCACAGACAGCAGGGATAGGACCAAGTCCTCGAAGGGAGGAACCTGAAAAGGACCCACAATCCTGCCCAAGTTGATCTCCGGTTGCACTTTAGAGGCTGCCACATGGGCCAGCTTGTGAACTGACAGACAATTCTGACACCCCCCCCCCCCATCCCGATTGGCCCCTGAAAGGGGACATGGAAACCATATGTAAAACCCTGAAACAAAAGCAATGCAGCCTCAACCTTGGGATATCTACCCAGCCACACTGTTATAGCTGCTAAACGGACAGGGGTAGGAGCCAGCCCCAACACCTCACTTTTGGAGGCCTTTAGCCACAGACCCGTTGCTGCTCCCAGCACTGGATCATTTAGGACACTTGGTGGTGGGATGTCCCATCCCACAATTGGAGCAAGCATGCTTGAACTTGCAGTCGGGGAAGTTACATGCCGACCGATTGAACTTCCAACATACATCTGGGAAAATGGCCCCAACTCGACTGCCCCCTGAGGTCCACCATATCAAGCAGGGGAAAACCCCTCACCCCCACGGTGGAAGAAAAGGGGGCCCAATTGTCACCGGGTCCCCAACCATAATCCGGTGCCCCCCCCCCCCCCCTGATCCTGGCCAATCACTACCCCTTTCCTGCCCCAAATTGCCACTGGGATCATGCATCCTCCAGGGATCCTCTCCCCTCTGCCCCGCAGAGCCCCTCCATAAAGGACCACCAAAGCCCTTCCAAGTTGCGCCGTCCCCAAAGGCCCTGAGATCCTGTCCCATCGCCCGCCCCCCACCCCCCAGCCTCCGAGGCACAGCAGTCTCCTCTGGCTCCGTTTCCCCTGAACCAGGCAGAATCACAGTGTTTTGTGCTGTGCATTTTCCTGCTTCAGCACCAGACAGCTCCCAGCGTGAAGCTGCAGCCGGCACAGCAGAAGGGGGAGGAACAGAAGCCTCGCGAAGAGTGCATTAACTCCCGGCCCTTGCGAGAGGGGGAGGACGAGGGGCGCGGTCGAGCACAGCATCGGGTCCAGGGGAAACCCCCGGGGCTCCCGACTTCTGCTGCCTAGCTGGAGCCTTCCCACCACGCGATTTGGACCGCGAGGCCCTCCCTTTACTTTGGGAAGTCGCTGGACCCGTGGGGACCTTTTCCCCCGGACCTGCTGCATCAGCAAGCTGCGTGTGCAACCTGACCCTGTCACCACTGGGCTCACCCAGCACTGCAGGAGGCTCCTCTCCCCCAGGCATAGCTTCCTCCTCCGACTCCATGACCGCAGGCCGGCCGAGGCTGAAGACAGCAGGAGCCAAAAATGGAAGCGAATGCATGTAACCAGCAAGTAACCAGCGAATGCCTCCCAGACCCCAGACCCCAGGACCCTCCCACAACTCCTCCCCTTCCCAGCTGCCCCTGCTGAAGGGGAACCAATGGGATCCCCAGAAACAAGAGGTTTGAAAATAAACCTCCAACTCCCCCTCCCCTGCCTTATCTTGCAGGATGAGCCCGAATACGGGCTGCTGCAGCAACCCCCCCCCCCCCAACTCTTAACCCCCGGCGTGCCAGGGAGGAGCCTGGCACCATATTACCATGGCCAAGCAGGTACAAGACCCGCCTGACCTTACAAGACTGAAAGAAAATGGCATCCAGTATACAGTATTAGACTGGTTTATCTCCTTTCCAGATAATAAAGTCTATCAAGTTAATCAGGGCTTGACTTGTCCTCTCCACCTGTGTTGATTTGTGGAGTTCCTCAAGTATCAATTCTTTCCCCTATTCTATTCAATTCATATTTATTACCATTAACTACTCTTATATAGGATCTTGGCTTGTGCTGCTTTTTTTATGCAAACAATATACAAATTATTACATACCTAGTTCCTGGATCTCCTGCAGTTATTTAACCTAAATGATAGCCTTCACAGTATAGCAAATTGGCTCTTTCATCATAGATTGAAAGTTAATCCCAGCAAATCAGGGGCTATGAGGGGTAACTCAAAAAAGTGGTAGTCTGAAGCCTACTCCTCAGATGGCAAGGACAATGATCCCATTGAAGGGAATGTTCACCACCTTGGGGATAAAAATGTATGTGAATTTAGCCAAGTTTCCTCTGTGATACAAAGTTCTTTTTACTACTCACACTTTATCTGGCCATTGAATCCATTTTTAGAGCAATACCTTAGGCATCTCACATATATTTTGCTACTATGTCAAATAGACTGTGTTAATGCTTTATATTAGGACCTTTCTTTAATATCTCAGAGATGGCTATAGCGCTTACAAACTGCAGCAGCTAAACTGATTTTCAGGTATAAGAAATGTGACCATGTTACCCTTTTTTCCAAGAACTTCACTGGCTTCCAGTATTATATTGAATACAATTTAAGATTTGCTATTTAAGGCCTTTCATTTCGGTTTACCAACATAGTTATCAGTTTTAATTTTGTCATATAAATCCAACAGGCTTCTACATTTTTCACAATTAGATTTATTTAAGCTTGTCCTCCAAAACTGAGATAAGATTGGAGTCTACGTGGCAGTCTAATGTTTCCAATCAGGCCCCCTTTCTCAGGAATGCCATGCCAGCTGAGGCTCATTTAGAAAAGAATTACATAAAGATTAGAAAAAGTGCCAAAACTTGACAATTAATCAGGCTTTTAATAGCTTTTAATCTGTTTTATTGAGCGTTTTATTTAGTACCTGGATTGGTTTATGTTATTTTATATTCATTTAGTTTTATGTCCGGTCATGCTGACCATTGTTTATAATTATTGTATAAATTATTATGTATGTGGATTTTATTGTACATCACTTTAATTTATTTTTTAGAAAGGTGATTTAACAAATCAATAAACTTAATTAAATTGGAGACCAAATATTTGCAAATTTATCTCATCTACAATATATTCATCATGGCTACATTAAAAACCTGACTCACTAGGGAGGTGGGTATGTGTCACCAGGACAGGTTTAGGAAGCCTATCATTTTGGATATGCTCCAAGTGTAGGAGATTACAGGTAATATGAAAGTAGTTGAAAAATATAGTTTGTAGTCTTATTGTTTGGTCACTGCTTTCACAGGGAAAAGAGGATAAAACCTAGGATACTTCTTAAATAACTAGAACCTACAATCCTTTTCTTTTGTAAAAACAGGTGAATTTTCAAAGGAGTTATGCAAGTAAATGTAACATACTATCTTAGCAATTTTCTAAAGGTATTTACACATATTAAATGTGTTTAACATGGGTAAAACCTATGGACAATTCAATAGCATATATTGTAGCAATTTCCAAAACTACTTAACGTGGGCAAAGTGCATTTATATATGTAAAATGCAGTTATAAGTGTATAAATGCTTTTGAAAATCAGACCCCAAAGCTCTAATTATTCTGCAACAAGTTGTATTTTCTGAGGTATAGCACAATCATCTCAAACAAAGGTATATGTCTACTAAGCATAAGCAACATTAGTGCTAATGTAACCCTCTCTCACTTCTTAATTGAAACTTTCCACATGGAAGAAGTAGTTACAGAGAAGAGAGGAAAAAATGCAACATCAAACAGTCACCAGGTCTCTTCAAGATGGAATTTGGCTGCAACTTTCTGCACTTTGAGCAAGAGAACAAATCCACTTCTATCTCCTGTGTGCTTGTTACCTCTGAGCATGCAATGATTAGGCTCTCAATAACAATAAACAAGTCAACACAGTAAAGTAATTGCAACAGATGAGTTTTTACTGAAGCAATCAGATAGGGAAAAAGGAATTTTCACATTAGTATATATATATGCATTAATTAATACAACTATTTTCAAAACATTTTATGTAGCACAATCTACTAGCATTGGATTATTTAAATTTGCAATCCTAAAGTGTTTCTGAGCTCAGTTCCTTGGCTTTGTAGGTGAAATGCAATCCTACTGTCTCCATGTGGAATTGCTTCCTGCAGGGCTGGAACTTCAAACAGCAGGGGCAGTGGGCAACTGTTTCTCTTGCAGCTTGTTTGCTTCTCAGCAACTCAAGGATACCCCTTTTCAAACAAATAATATTAGGGTCCTTCCACTGTCTTTTATTCAGAGCCTGGTTAACTCTGGAAATTACTTTCACTGCAGTTTTTTGCTTGTCTGCTATGCAACAAACTCACTAGACATGCAAGTTAAACTATTTTACATTGAAATGTATCACTGTTTATTTCAGCCCTATATTTTTCTTATATAGAGCAATGAATGCAAGACAATATCAATAAAGAATTGACTTAAAGTTTCAAACTATAGTTTAACAATAGATTCATGTCACTTCAATGAAAACATAGCAATGAAAAGAAACTCTTTACCAGTGAAACATTGTCACAATAAATACACTTATGTCACTTGTTGAATAAGTGCAATCAACTCTTTAATCTAAAGTATGACATATAGATAAACTTTTCTCAACCAAATAATAAGATTGGGGTCCTTCCACAGTCTTTTATTCAGAGCTTGGTTAACTCTGGAAATGACTTCCGCTGCAGTCTTTTGGCTTTTCTGCTTTGCAACAAAACTCACAGGCAGACAAGAAACCCCTTGTGAAGATCTGCAAGATTTGTGAAATTCTTAAAGGGACCCTGCTTTTATAAGTATGTATCAGGGTGGAATTCAGAGCAAGGGTTACACTTACACAAGAGTTAGCGTGGATTAAATGCCTTCATTGGTGAATGCACGACAGTGCAGATGCCTAATGCACATTAAATTAGTGTTAACACTACTGTTGTCTGTTACATTAATATGAACTTACAGGCAATTCAAATAGCAGCATGCAGATGATTGTATTCATCATGAAAACAGGTTGGCATTGGGATGCACAAGAAGAAAAGTTAAAGGGTTCCATTCAGAAAAGGCTAGAATGTAATCACTCTGGAAGGGATTCCACAGCTGAAAACAGAATAGCTTTGTTGCATCATCTGCAGCAGGAGACAGCTGATAAATCTGGTGGCTCAGGGAAGTAGTGTTTCTCTGCACTATGAAAAGATGCCACAATATGCTCCTTGACAAACTGTAATGCTAGATCATGGATAGGATGCCCACAATAGTCATTATATTTTTTTTAGAATTCTGTGACCTATTCTACCAGAATACATTGCTTACTCTAATTATTGTAGGTATAGTGTACATATTTGAGAAACTGCAATATTTAAGACATGTGAGAGTGGAGTGTCCCAGGGATCTGTTCTGGGACCACTGCTTTATAATATATTTATAAATGACCTGGAAATTGGAACCATAAGTGATGTCATCAAATTTGCTGATGACACAAAATTATTCAACTCACAAGAGGATTGTGAGAATCACAAGAGGATTGTGAGAAATTGCGGGAGGACCCTGCAAAATTGGGAGACTAGGCATGCAAATGGCAAATGAAAATTAATACGGACAAGTGCAAAGTGATGCCCTTAGGGAAGAGTAACCCAAATTATAGCTACACAATGCACAGTTCCACATTAGGATTCACCATTCAGGAAAATGATCTCAGCTTCATTGATGATAACAGATTGAAATCTTCGGCTCATTGTGCAGCAGCAGCTAAAAAAGCTAATAGAATGCAGAGATTATTAGGAAAGGAATGGAGAATAAAACAGAGAATATCATAATGCCTCTGTATTGCTCCATGGTGTGACCTCATCTTGAGCATTGTGTGCAGTTCTGGTCACCAAATCTCAAAAAAGATTATAGCAGAGTTAGAAAAGGTACAGATAAGGGCGACCAAAATGATAAAGGGGATGGAATGATTTGATTATGAGGAAAGGCTAAAGAGGTTAGGACTCTTTGGGGTAGATTTTTAAACTTATACATGCATGTCCATGTTCGTGCACTTCCCAGCACACACACATGGACTCGCCGATTTTATAACATGCATGCACCAGCGCATGCATGTTATAAAATCCCATGGCCGTGAGCATATGCGGGCTGGATTTTATAATCCAAGGGCACATGTGCGGATGGTTCGCGCAAGGGGGGGGGGACTTGTACAATTTTCACACAGCAATGCATCCATGGCCTTCCCTACCCCCCTACCTAACCTCCCTTCACCTTCCCCTCTCTTCTCCTCCCCACCCCCTAAACCCTACCTTTTCCTTTTTTTCTTCTTTTTTTTGCAACTTACTTCAGCTCCCAAGCTGAAGTAAGTTGCGCACCGGCCAGCTGCCAGCACGCAAGTCTCCAGGACAGCCATTAAAAGTGCTGTCCCGGCCCACCCCCCGCCCCACCCCTCCCCACCCAGAACAGCCCCCCTGGCCCACCCCTTGGAAAATTTGCCTGGCACGTGCAAGTCCAGGCCATACGTGTAAAGGCCGGTTTTGCTCGCGCAGGCATTTAAAAATGTACCCGTTTATTTTGGAGAAGAGACAGCTCAGGGGAGAGATGATAAAAGTTTATAAAATAAGTGGAATGGAATGAGTAAATGTTAATCAGTTGTTTAATCTTTCAAAAATTACAAAGACTAGGGCACACACAATGAAGTTATTTAAAACTAAGAGAAAATATTTTTTTACTCAAAGCATAATTAAGTTCTGGAATTCATTTACAGAGGATGTGGTGAAAGCTGTTAGTGTAGCTGCATTTAAAAATGATTTGGACAGGTTCCTGGAGGAAAAGTCCATAAACCATTATTAAGGTGGAGTTGCATAAATCCACTGCTTACTCTTGGGATAAGCAGCTTGGAATCTAGCTACTCCTTGGGATCCTGCCAGGTACTTGTGACCTGAATTGGCCACTGTTGGAAACAGATTACTGGGCTTGATGGACCCTTAGTCTGACCCAGTATGGCAAGTCTTATGCTCATATTTCTTTAAGTTTGGCTTGCTAACAAATTGTGGGTTTGTGTAGGTCCACTTTGTATGATAGTGGTTTTTGTTTCCCTCCTGTTTTGTGATTTTATATTTGGGATTATTTAGCTCTTTTTTGTTACCTATCTATTCATTGTTTTGAGCTAAAGGAACTCAAGGTTTAAAGACACTGATTTTTTCAGATGCCAAACTTCAAACACTTCTAGAGAAAGCATATATTTTTTCTGGGTCAGGTTTAGCTTCCTATGACGATCAATGGTTATCATTATAAAAATACTTACCCCAGACAGTACACATGACTGTCCATGCTGGTACACTTTTGGAGTACTGCAGGAATCAACACATTCCTAGAAGTCTAGATTTTTAAAGAACTTCAGCTATACAATGAAGACCCTGAATTTCTTTCAGATTGGAATGTGATCCTGAATAAATGCAGCTTGGATTTAATAATACTTATTGCTAAAACAGCTAAAAAATCTGATGTGTATATACAAAAAGAAATCAACTTGCTCAAGATTTCACTGATGACTATGGTAGATTTAGATTGCTACACTACCCAGTTGAAATTCATGGAAGATTCAACTGAGAAGTTTCTTTCAGAGATCAAGAAGATGAAATTTGAGAAATTTTGTAAAGACAAACATGATTACTCTAGAGGCATATATCCTTGGATGTACAATCAGGAATCTAAAATATTAAAGAAGGGTCATTTTTTATTCCAGTGGTGAAGATTCTTCAAAGGACGAAGATCTGCATGATCATAGTTGTCCACTCAGAAGCATACTATAGAATAATCACCCTTTTTTAGGACAACAAACCAGAGGAGGCTGGAGACCCTTCCAGACATGGATCAGTTTGTGCAAAGTACAGCACTTTCTTGACAATAAGGAGTTTCCTCTATAATTGACATAGGGCCTCATTTTCTAAAGTATCGCAGGCCTGAGAAACTTTAGAAAAATGCAGTAATGAGGGGCGGGGGGCTGAAACGGGGGGCAGGCGTGGTCCTGCGCTAGCCAGCAGCAATCGCACCTCCGCGGTGCGATTGCTGCTGGCATCGTGCCCAATAACTCCACCATAGAAGGTGTGGTTATTGGGCGCGAAATAGGCAGCGAAAAGGCCCTTACCTTTTCACTGTCCACGCCGTTGTCGCAGAGTCGGCCCCGGTGACGCCCCGACTCCTCCTCTTCCGGGGCTGACTCCGCCCCGATGTAGGTAGCGCAGGCGTGCGCTACCTTCGCTAGCTATCACAGGCTTGTGCTGTTAGTGCAAGCCTGCAATAGCCTTAGAAAATAAGGCCCATAGTCACAAACATCCAGGAATCTCTAGTTCTGAATATCTCAATACATGCTCTATCACCAATTCAAAAAAGGTTTTGTAGAAAAGTCTTTCATTTGAACCTACATCCCGTTATTATCTCTTTGCTTGTGAGATTAGCATTTATTGATTCATTTGCATATTGAGGGTCCATCATTTCTTCTCGTCATGGGAAGTCTCTTCAGATTCATCTGTGATGAGCAATCCCTTGAAATGGATCCTGACAGTGACTGAAGATGCCACTAGTAAAACCTTTCATCAACTAGTAATATAAGATTTTCGGCACCTCTCTGTGGAGTGACAGCAGAGTTGATTTTGCAATCTGAACTGTCATGATTTAAGGCAATATGGAGCTATGAAGGGCTTCACATTTAATCATCAAACCAGCAGATAAAGGTAGGAAATTTTGTTATAATGAACAGGGAACATTATGAGGGTGAGGTGAATCGCCAACTCGATGACATTCATTTCTATAAACTCCTCACACAGGATCCCACAGCTTTATTGAAAGTTGAGATTGGCAACCTCATGTTGTCAGCATTGAAGATTGATTTTTTGTTCTTTAAAGTGGCAGCTTTTTAAAGGAAATCACATCCCAGGATTCCTTTCTTCTATGTGTTGCCCAAAATACACAAGAGAATGATTGATCCTCCAAACTATCCAATAGTTTCAGGGAAGGATTCAAACCTCTGACATGATTTATTGATTTTGTTTGGCTCCTTTTAGCTCCCTTTTACCATCTTACATACGAGATTCCCAGGATATGATTGTCTTTTTAGAACAGCTACCTTTGGACACCACTGATTTATTTTTGGTCACACTTGAGGTAAAAGTGCTCTATATAAGCATACCACGTTGTGAAGCTATTGCAGTGGCCACTGATTTTGTTGAACAGCCTCCACATCCACATAGGATACCTATGGATTTCTGAACAAGTCTTCTTGAGATTATTCTAACAAAAACATTTTGGCCTTTGATTCTGATTTTTACCATCAGGTCTGTGGAACTGCTATGGAGGCCATGATGTCTCCTGATCTGGCTAATCTTTATATGGGTGCCTTTGAGGCACAGTGGCTTGCTATCTGTTTCAACCTCAAGTGTTTATATGGAAGCGCTTCATTGACGGTGTTTCTGTTATGGAGGAAGTCTTGGTCCTCCTTTGGCATTTTTCTGGAGTGACTGAATTCCCTTAATTATCCTTTGAAATTATCAAATATCATTTCTGGATATATTGATACAAAAGACTGACATGGGCTTCTTCACTTCTTTTTATTGAAAACCTGTGAGCTCTATCATTCTGCTTCATTTCACCAGTGTACACCCACGGGCTCTAAAAGAAAGCTTACCAATCAATCAATTTTTCCATCTTTGAAGATTATGTTCATCCATTACAGATTACCAATTTCAAGCTAAATTGATGATGGACATGTTTCTTGCTGGGGATACTCTAAGTCCTGTGTTCACAAGGCTTATTTGAGAGCTAAGTACAGTCATTGAAACTGATTTTTCTTCCCCAGCAACTTGACGATTCACAGTGTATTACCTATGTTCTCCCTTTTTCTCCATAGATTTGAGAAGTCAGAGCTTTGATCATGAACAACAAGTGGATTTTAGAAATATTCCAAAAATTGACAGGTAAGTGAAAGCACAAAACAGAAAGTCAAAATTGCAATGAACTTTCACAAAATCTTTTTAACAAAATTTTTTCAAAAATTAACCAACGTTAATTAAAGAATAATTCACATAAGGAGGAAAAAGACCTCAGAACCATATATGCAAAGTTCACTATGGAACACATAAGCATATTAATAGGTAAATCAGTCATAGGTCTCCATTTTTTAATTCTTTTATTACAATTCAAAAAACATCAAAAATATTCTTTTTTCTTTTTTTCCTTTTTTTTCACTATTGCTAAAAAGTTTTTGCATATAAAATGACTTGTGTGTATTCCCAATTTAACTTATAAAACTGACTTATATAGCTTGCTACCCCAATGTGGTAAAGGCTAAATGTTGAATATTCAAATAGAGATATAAAATACCAAAGAAGACTTATCTTATTATCACGGTGTATCAACTCAAATATGCAACCGCTTGGATACATTCCCAGAAGTTGTAAGGCTAAAAGCCCTGGGGTTGAAGCTGTCAGGCTGGATGCCCCGATGCCTGATGCTGATGTTAGCTAACATTTTGCCCACAGGCTGTTTCAAGGCACTTTCTGCTTAAGGTTATTGCAGTATTCAACACTTCTTCACCGCGGAAAAACCGCTGCTGCCATCTTTGACAAAAATACACAACATTTTCAAAGAACCCCCTATTTCTCATACATACAAGGAAGTAATTTTTTAAAAAATATTTTATGATATATATTCAAGAAAGTTCTTGAAAGTGGTAAATTACAATGACATTATCAATAAGAAATATTTAACACTTTAAGGAAACAAAAAAAACAATGGAAAATAATAATAATAATAATGCCAAAGTTCCAAGTCCTCAACACTGGAGAGACACACACACCATGAAGACTATTAATTTTAAGGAAAAACTAAGCAGGAAATACTAGCTAATATGGAATAACTGGATGTTAAAGAAAGAAAAATCCCTGCCATATGAGGTTATACAGCATCAGATAAAGATATATCAGTTGAGGAAGAAATTCTATCAGAAAGAAATTTAGAAAGTTGAGACAGGTGAAAAAAAAATATACGTAGCTTAATGATATTTAATGAGACATTTACATAGGAACTATAAGAGATATAAAGCACCCATCTGTAATACTCTTGGTCTCATTATAAGAAACTGTTGCCTCCTCTTTTGAGTATTTTTTGCCAAATCTGGAAACATTTGAACTTTCAACTGAAGAAATAACTCCATACGATGCCTAAAATACATTCTCAAGATCCAGTCTCTGTGCGAATCAAGTAGGAATGATACAATTAAAGTTGCTGGTTGGGCCGAATCAGTATCAGATGTTTCTAAAATCTCAGAAACATTCAAAGGTGACAAAACTTGAGTATTTTGACCCTCTGTAGATTTTTTTCTTGAATGGTGGTAAATAGTACATTTTTGTAACTGGAGGCAATGTTTGTGCTGGCAACTTTAAGATCTCCAAAGCATATCTAGTCCACACTCCACATATCTTTCGCCGATAGAAGAGGGACTTTAGGGAAATTTATTAACCTTAAATTTCTTTCACGAATTTGGTTATCCAGATTTTCAATCTTATTTAAGAGGAATTGATTTAATTCCTTAGATTTTGTTTTACTGAATCAAGGTCCGAACATTTTCTTCTTGCAATAACCTTACTTGAGTCTCAATCTCACTAACTTTTTTAACCACAGGGTTAAGCTGGAGTGTTACATTGGCATTTAAAGTAACAATAGCATCCCAAATTGTTTCTAAGGAAAAGACTTCAGGTCTTACCATAGCTAGGACCTTTACTTGGGGAATTCGATCAGAAGCTGCTACACCTTGTGTTAAATCTTCATGATGCTGTAAAGATCCTCTGGAAGGGATCTCCCCTGAGACGCCATTGGTGTCCATCGGTCCGATTAGGGGGCCAGCTGGGGAGGCTTCCCAGACTGTCTTCTCCCAGGCCCTCCATTTTCAGCTAGAATGTGGCATGAGTCTCCTCTAAGCAGGGTAAGGAAAGAGATGCTCAGCATGCAGCAGCTAGTGTGCCATCTTGGATCTGACAAGGAAGTAATTTAATAGACTCGTTGGTACATTCTGACTTCACAGTGAAACCATTTTGGCATTCTGACACCTCCACTGGGGCCCATCAACTATGCAGTAGCTGCATTATTTGTCATGCTTCCATGCAGATGCCATCTATTTTTGTTGTTTCAGTGAATTTGACAGTCTCACTAAAGCATGTTTCCACCTGTTTATCTACTGGAGTCATCTATCTCATTCAGTACCCATGCAAAAAGATTTATGTTGATAAAATGAAATAGATGATAAAGACTAGAATGATAGAGCATCATTGCAGTCTAGCTCTGCATTGCCTAAATGTGCCTTTGGTTTCTCACTGTGATGCATTTGCCCACTGCTTTGATGACTTTCAGTTTTGCGAGATTGACCAGCTTTTTCCTGATTAGCGGGGGGGGGGGGGGGGGGGGGGGGGGGGGTGATGGTGATTTGGATTTGAGATTACTGCATTTAGAACAATGTTGGATTTATAAATGAAAAGGTTTCACCAAGTAGTCTAAATGCTGAACTTGATTTAAGTATTTGTTTAGGTTGGCAACTAATGTCACCATGGTGATGTGTGTAATCAGCTGCTTGGTATTGCTGCAAACAGCCCTGTCATAATGTATTGATGTGATTATGATCTTGCTCGGCATTAAAAGAGTACGTCTTTTCCCTGAGTTCTCCATTTTGAATTTCTGAGACTTTTCGACCTGAAGAATAATGGTATCATTTGGCCACAGATAATTACTGTTATATGTTTCTTATTCAATATCATATGAACTCTTGGCTTTTATTTTACTTTCACAGACAACAGTCTCTCTACTCCTGAATGTCACAATGATCATATGTTTATAGCTCCTGAAGAAGCATTATATGCAAAACATTGCCAGTGTTGGGCTTGTTTTTGATCAAATACAGGGTAAGACTGGTTGCACATACAATTTTAATGTGCATTTTCAAAGTGGATGAGGGAATTGACCAGGTGGCCCATGAATTGCAGGGCACCCTGGCTGGCTTGCAGACACCTTGTGGATTTCTGTAGGTCCACTTTTGTGATAGTGGTTTTTGTTTCCCTCTTGTTATATGATTTTATATTTGGGATTTATTGGCTCTTTTTTTGTTACTGAAAGTATGTACATCCCATCATCTGTCCCAAAGAGGGGAGTGAGGCAATTATCTCCAAGACAGAAGGTAGTATAAAAAAGGGAAAAGGCCTCCAGGACAGGGTTTAGAAAAAAGAACTACAATTCCCAAAACTGAATGGAGAGAGTGGAATCATGGTGCCCTGGGCATGGAGTATCTGAAAGTTGAGTGGGCAGTAAGGTGACCAACTGCCCGGTTTTGCAGTCTCTGGTACAGGTTGCAGTTACAAATAGTAAATGGACACTGTAAAACTCAGTTAAGCAAAGAGTGAAGATGTTTGCGACTGAGAGAAGGCACCAGTGGGCCGAGAATGGAGCCCATCCCGTTTGCGGCTGAAGACGAACATTGGTGCCAAGTGCACTGTGAACAGAGCTCATCCCTATTTGGCTGAAGATGGATGAGGCCCTAGTGGTCCATGAACTGCACCCATCCTGTTTGTGGTTGAAGACAGAGGAGGTTCCAGTGGGCCACGAATGGAGCCCATCCCGTTTGTGGCTGAAGACAAGGGAGGTGCCAGGTGACCCACAAACGGAGCCCATCCCGATCGTGGCTGAAGATGGAGGAGGCCCCAGTGGGCCACGAATGGTGCCGATTTTGTTCATGGCTGAAGATGGAGGAGGCCCCAGTGGGCCACGAATGGAGCACATCCCATCCACGGATGAAGACAAGGAAGGCTCTAGTGGGCCACAAATGGAGCCCATCCTATTCACAGCCGTGAAGTGGAAGGAGGCCCAGTGGGCCATGAGTGGAGCCTATCCCACTGATGGAGGATGAGGAGGAAGGCCAGGTGGGCCGCAGCTGAGGAGCAGTAAGCACCTAGTCACCTTGATGTGGCCTGTGAGTGTGTGCACCAAATTACAGGCACAATGACAGGAGTGTGTGTGTGATTTAGAACCTTTGTGCCTGAGTGAGGGTGTGTGAGCAAGGGATTTTAGGAGGGTGTGTGTTAGTGTGTGAGAGGGAATCCTTGTGGAGGGGTGTATATGAGTGAGAGAGCCTATGTGCAGGGGTGTATGAGTGAGCAAAAGATAGAAAGAGCCTGTGTGTATGTTTGCCAGAAAGAGATGGAGCCTATCTGAGGGTGCATGTGTGTGTGTGTGTGAGAGAGAGAGAGAGCCTGTATAAGGTTGTGTGTTTGAAAGAAGGACAGAGGGAGCCTGTGTGGGGTAGGGTGACCGACTGTGATAGAGCAAGCCTGTGTGTCAATGCATCCATTGAGAGAAAGGGAGTATGTGTATGAGAGAATAAATGTGTGTGTATATGAGAGAAGAAAATTTGTGCATCCCCCTCACCTCCCTCCATTCCCCAGTAAATCCATGACAATCCAGAATGATTGAAAATCAAAAGTTCCCAGTATAGAGAGTTGGAGGTTTTAAAATCCTTAACTATTGGGTGTTATCTGATTAATTTGCTGTTTTTAAATATTTTATTGAGGGATGGGAAATTTTATAAAGTTTTTAAGTTAAAATGAGCTTTTAAATATTGAGGTTCTGTTTATCAGATGTTTTGAATTATTTACTCTATTTATTAACATGGTTTTACTATTATATTTCTTGATTTATTAATTATATTATGAGAAATTGTGATGTTTCTGTTTTTCCATTATTGCACTGCATGTAGAGTTGCATTCCCAGTTCAGTTCTTGTAATATGTTTGTACTTATACTATGATCCCTTTATTCTGTTTTTGGCAAGTGTCTTACTCTGCATGTGTGACTGAGGTGAGGTAGCTAGCATGCTAGCATGTAACTTCTGTGTAGGAATCTATTGCAGCTTGTTTGTTCTTTTTCCATAATAGAAAGTTTATTGGTGTTTTAGGGCCGGGTGAAATATTTGCCCCGTTGCCTTTTTATGAGTAAGGTTGTTACTGTTTGAGTGCTGGCAGTTCATCCTGTTTTTGTCTGGGAAGTTTACCATTTTGTAATAGTAATTTAATGTATTCATGGCTTTCTGAAGGCCAAGCCCACAAACAATGCATTTTACAATAGGCCTGATACCCTGAGATCAAGGTGGATGATCTGAAATGTATGCAGATTAATGCAAATGAGGGGGAAAAAATACGCCTCCTTGTGATTCCTCTCCCTCCCCATCCCCCACCCCCCAGAGTACTCAAGTGTCCAGTTGTGGTCTGTGGAGAAGTTGGCAACCCTGATAGGCAGAGACTCCATCTTCACTTGGAGAAGCACAAATGAGACAATTAAAGGATGTGCAGAGGCTTTTAGAGACAGCCCCAGCAAACTGGAGACACCTGGGCTAGGTCTGACTGATGAAGATTGGGAGAAGGGAGGAGTAGGGCCATACAGAAACCATCTGGCAAAGCATCGGGTTTGAACTGCAGCTTTTTGTTGTTTGAACTGTGATTGCTGAGCACAACGTTTCTCCTCAGTACTAAGCTAGAGAGGAAAGAGAGAAACTGCACTTACTTTTGAACTGTGATGGTTGAACATTTTTAACCCTGCAATACTTAGCCAGGGGGTAAGGGAGAAACTTCAGTTGTTTTTGAACTGTGACTTTGGGGAAGCTGCAGCAGCATTATATTTATTTATTTATTTATTTGCTTTTCTATACTGATGTTCATTGTACATATCATACAGGTTTACAAAGTAAAAGAGGGGTCTATCGATGTAGACTTCCTGATATACATTGGAGCTTTGCGAGCTTATTGAACTTTGTGACATTATGTGTCATTATACATTGCACAATGAACCTAGTAGCTTCTTACAATGAGATTAGTAACTTTTTACAATAACATTAGTAACTTTTTACAATGAGTTTTGTTGAGTTTTGTAACATTATGTATCATTATATATTGTATAGTGGGTTTTTATGAAACTGTGACTTCGAAATTCTGTCCCACAGAGCCAATGTGACTGGAAAAGCTACATCAGTGTTGTTGTGAATGACTAGTGTCCCACAACCAGCACACTAAAGCTTTTAACAAGTAAAGATTTTTCAGTTTCTTTTGTTTATATAGTTTGTTCAACAGTGTACTTTTATTTTAAAACCTGAAATACTTGAGGTTCAGCTGAGTTCAAATGCAAGCAGTAAAATTCTATAGCCTGCCGATTTCAGGCAATCAGCAGGGTTCCTTCACAGCAAGCAAAGCAGCCAGTAAACAAGAGCAAGTTCTAATACAAAGGAATATACTTTAACTCTACATCAAAATCAACGGGGGGCAGAGAACAGTAAATCAAATAAAACATTAGGAAAGGAAAAGAGCATGTCACATCTGAAGGTGGGACCAATGTGGTCTCAAAAACACATGTACAACATCTTTCTATTATCTTCAGGCGGAGCTACTAAAAGGTATCATAACCTGCAAAGAATCTGGAAAAAGATGAGACAACATTTAAACCAGAGAGCTGCACAAAATATAAAAGAATATAAACCAGGGCTTCCCAAACCTGGCCTGGGGACCCCAATGAATATGCATGAGATAAATTAGCATACACTGAGTCTTCATGATATGTAAATGTATCTCATGCATATTCATTGTGGATATCCTGAAAACCCGACTGGCTGTGGAGTCCCCAGAACAGGTTTGGGAGGCTCAGGACTAAAGTAAATAGTAATAACAGAAAAGAAATTTAAAAAAAATATATATATATAGATATATATATTTATTTATTTAAAATGTTTTATTATCCACTTTCTACAAGGATCGGAGTAAGGTACAAACTAATATTCATAAAATAAACACAAATTTACACAATAAAAACATAAAAGAGAACATATACAAATGACCATATAAACCTGCTGTTGAATGCAACATTTTATTTTATTGTATATTCAACAAATAGAGCATTAGGTACCTGTGTCTGAACCAACATTGTCCTGGCTCCAACTTCAAGGAATTTAATTGTTGCAAACAACTACAAAATAATTAATTGTATCTGCAACTACAAATAATGGAAAACACAAAAAGACAATCCCCCCTGCCCCCAGGTATGAGAAGGGGTGGAATAAAAATAACACCAGAAAATAAAAATTGCCATACTGGATCAGACCGAGGTTCAGGGCTGGTGCTAGCTTTTTTGCTGCCCTTCGCAAACAATTATTGTGCTTCCCCCCCACCCACTTCATTCAGTCTCTGTCTCAGGCCTGCCAAAAAAAGCCCAGCTCCTTCCAGCAACCTAAACTTTAAAAACTGTCACCCCTCTACCCTTCAGGTCTTCACCCCTCCCCCAGAGCCCATTGCTGGTGTCCCAGGCAAATCTTATACCCTTGCACCCTCACATCCTGCTCTCTCCAAGTACTCAGTTAAAATGATGCATTTATATTAACAGATTTTACATGAAAAAGAATATTCAAAGAACATTCTTCTGAGATAAAAAAAAATATCACAGGTATTTGCATAAACTTTTTGATGCCAACCAGAAAACCCTACAAAAAAGGGCACTTGGAACCCATTTGGCATTAGGGCTACTCTAATGCGTGATAGGTGGGGGCTTAACCCTTAGAAAACCATGAGTAAATTACAATTAAAATATAATAAACCTCCCACACCAAAACTACACTAATTGCAGCACTTAAAAATGTAACAACCCTATTTATGAAAAGGCAACACTGTAAATATTACACCAGGTCCTAAAACACCAATACACCTCATATTAGGAAAACAGATCAAACCAAGCTGCTATAGATTTCTAAATGCTACCAGAATATCTCTCCTTGGTCATATATGCAGAACAAAGGCAGACTATCACCAAATACAGGAAAAAGAAACCATAAAATATCAATAGAAACGTAGGAAAAACTGAATGGGGAAACTGCAACAATCAGACTCTGTATGCAGAGCAACAATGGAAAAACTGAACCATCACCAATCCTCAGACATTAAACAATACAATCAAAAAATATAATAAATACATTAATCTTATTAGATTAAACATACTAATAAAAATATTTCAAAACAGCTGATGAATGGAAGATCCAATAATTAAAAACTCATAAACAATTTGTTTTAAATTTCTCAAACACCAATAAAATATTTCAAAACAACAGACACATCAAACAGCATCCAAAAATTGAAACTAATAAGGATAAAATAATTCAAGCTCTGCGTACCTGGAAACTTTGATTTCCAGTCACTCTATGATTGTTGTGGATTAGTAAGAGAGGGATGCATAAACTTTCTCGTCTCTCTCTCATAGATATATATATATATATATCTATACATACACATACATACATATATGCTCTCCCTCATACATGTTGTACCTGCTCCCTTTTATATACACATACTCACATGCACATGCTCCCTGTCTCTCACACACATTCTCAGACTCGCACACATGCTCACTCATACATACACTTGTTCACACATTCCCTCTTACATGGTGAGACCGCACCTTGAATACTATGTACAATTCTGGTCGCCGCATCTCAAGAAAGATATAGTTGCAATGGAGAAGGTACAGAGAAGGGCAACTAAAATGATAAAGGGGATGGAACAGCACCCCTATGAGCAAAGACTAAAGAGGTTAGGGCTGTTCAGCTTGGAGAAGAGACAAATGAGGGGGGATATGATAGAGGTGTTTAAAATCATGAGAGGTCTAGAATGGATAAATATGAATCGGTTATTTACTATTTCGGATAATAGAAGGACTAGGGGGGCCCTCCATTAAGATAGAATGTAGCACATTTAAAACTAATCGGAGAAAATTCTTTTTCACTCAACACACAATTAAACTCTTGAATTTGCTGCCAGGGGATGTGGTTAGGGCAGTTAGTGTAGTTGGGTTTAAAAAAGGCTAGGATAAGTTCTTGGAGAAGAAGTCCATTATCTAATATCTATCATTAATCAAGTTGACTTAGAAACATTATGCTATTACTAGCATCAGTAGCGTGGGATAGACTTAGGGGCAGATTTTCAAAAGGTTACGCATGCCGGGCCTATTTTCAAAAGGCCTGGCAACGCACGTAAAGCCCCGGGACCCGTGTAAGTCCCAGGGCTTGCAAAAAGGGGAGGGGGTGGGGTGGAGTGATCCGGGGTCAGGATCAGAGGCTCCAGGCACAGTGGCCTTTTGCTGCTGTGCCAGGGACTGCGTGCTAGCAGTTGGCTGGCGCGCACAACTTACCTTAGCCCCAGGGCTGAAGTAAGTTTTAAAACAAAATAAAAAAGAAGAAGAAGGTAGGGGGGGGGGAAAGGGCGGGGGAGGGTAGGGGAAGGGAAGGGAAGGTGGGGTGGGGGGTAGGGAATGGGGGAAGGCAGCGCGGCTTGGCGCGGGCTCGGCATGCGCAAGGCGCACAATTGTGCACCCCCTTGCACGCTCCGACCCCCGATTTTATAACATGCGCATGCCTGCACGCGCATGTTATAGAATCACGTGTCCATGTGTGCACGCCAGGTAGTGCATCACATGGTCGCGCTCATGCAAGTTTTAAAATCTACCCATTAGTTTTTGGAAATTTGCCAGGTTCCTGTGGCCTGGTTTGGCCTCTGTTGGAAACAGGATGTTGGGCTTAATAGACCCTTGGCAATTTTTACGTTCTTATGTTCTTAGACTTGATCGCTCTCCTCACATATACATGCTCACGCACACACACACACACACACACAAACACGCATACATGCTCAGACTCACACACATGCTCAGACACATGCACAAAGAGAACACCCTTTGCTTCGATAACTCAACCTTTCCTGATCTAAACTGAAGAATTTATTGCTCAAAAAGAACTTACTACTTTTTAGTAGACATGTGAATCGTTTTTGAACGATTAAAATTATCGTCAGATAATTTTAAAATCGTCCAAAATCGTTAGAGTGCAGAATACAATACACATGCCCCCAATTTATCGTCAGGGGCATTTGTATTGTATCGTTAAATAGGGTGCGGGAAAACCGGCACACCAAAAAAACCCTAAAACCCACCCCGAACCTTTAGAACAAATCCCCCACCCTCCCGAACCCCCCAAAATGTTTTAAATTACCTGGGGTCCAGTGAGGGGGTCCCGACGCGATCTCCCTCTCTCTGGCCACGACTGCGTTGAGAGAAATGGCGCCGGTGGCCCTTTGCCTTTATCATGTGACAGGGCAAAGGTAGCACCGGCGCCATTTTGGTTCTTGGTTCCCGACGTCACGCGTGCAGGAGATCGCTCCCGGACCCCCACTGGACCCCCAGGGACTTTTGGCCAGCTTGGGGGGGGGCCTCCTGACCCCCACAAGACTTGCCAAAAGTCCAGCGGGGGTCCGGGAGCGACCTCCTGCGCGCGGGCCATATTGCCAATCTTCAAAATGGCGCCGGCGCTACCTTTGCCCTCACTATGTCATACAGGCAACGGTCGCCCATATGACATAGTGAGGGCAAAGGTAGCCAATCTTCAAAATGGCGCCGGCGCTACCTTTGCCCTGTCACATGATAAGGGCAAAGGGCCACCGGCGCCATTTCTCTCAAAGCAGTCATGGCCAGAGAGAGGGAGATCACGTCGGGACCCTCCCACTGGACCCCAGGTAATTAAAAACATTTTGGGGGGGTTCGGGAGGGTGGGGGATTTGTTCTAAAAGTTCAGGGTGGGTTTTAGGGTTTTTTTGGTGTGCCGGTTTTCCCGCGCTCCCCCGATTTACGATTTTTAACGATTTAATTAAAAAAAAACAAAAAACACGACAATAAGATTTCCCTGCCCCCCAGCCAAAATCGATCGTTAAGACGATCGATCACACGATTCACACCCCTACTTTTTAGCCCTCTTATTCTATCATCCTAGAGTTTGCATCTGTCTCAGTGTTCCCTCTCACAAACATACACACTTCCTCTTACTTGCACTTTCCCCAACACCACAAATGCTCCACTTCTGCTCAGACACACACACACATGCTCTGCTTCTGCTCAGACACACATAGACACACACACACACACACACACACACACACACACACACACACACATGCTTAGACACATACACAGGTTCCCTCCTGCTCATACATACACCAAGGCCTCTCCCAGCAGCCCGACCCTCCACTTCTGCCATGGGGCAGGTTTGAAGCTGCGTTGTCTGTTTTTTTTCCCTTCTGGCCGCCTATCAGGTTGGGAACCAGGTGGTCCTGCAGCTCCTCCTCATCTTTGCTGCATAACAGTTTGGGAACCACTATACAGCCCTGCAACTCCCTCATTTTTGTCACGCGGCCCTGAAGCTCTTCCTCTTCTCTGCTGTAAAGCTGGTTGGGAAATGCTGCACGGCCCTATGGCTCATCCTCTTGTTTACCCCATAGCAGGTTGGGAAAGGCTGTGCGGGGGGTGCCAGCAGCTCACTCATCTCAGTTGCAGCCTCAGGCTACCGCCTCCTCCAGGCCACCACCCTGTACAAGTGCACGGCTTGCACAGTGGATTGCGCTGGCCCTGCTGAGGGTCCATCAAGCCCAGTATCCTTTTTCCAGCAGTGGCCAGTCCAGGTTACAAGTACCTGACAAGGTCCTAAATAGATCCCATGCTGCTATTGCATAGTGGATTATAACTTTAAAACATACACCAACACATCCATAAATACAGCTATATGGAATCACCCCCACAAGCAGATGCATTTTATATCATGCACACAAATGCACGTACACTATATAAAATACACATAAGACCACTCACTAACATGTTAGCGTATGAAAACGCATATGTCTCAGAGCATAAACACTTGTGCTACAATCCCCTGTTTTAATCAGGCCAAGAGAGAAAGGGTCAATTGGCATAAAGGATTTCACCCCCAGCACAAGGGACACAGAGACCCTAACCAACCCTCCTAACACACACACACACACACACACACACACATCATTGCCTATGATTCCATAGCCTAAGGATCTAAAGTGAGATTGAAACGGTCAAGGAAAAGCAAACGTTATAGATAATAAAAGCTATTATAACTGCCTGATCAATAATGAACAAATGTAAATGCAGACCTGCAGTGATGGAGAATTGGATTGATGATATTATTACACTTGTATTGTTAGGAAGAGGGGCTTATAAATAAAGAAATAAGATAGATTTATTTCAAGCTATATGAACAGATTTCTGAATAATTGTGCTTAATGGCAAAGAAATACATTTATAGAATTACAATAATTTGTTTGCATACAGAGGTGTCTTTTCTTGTTTGCTACTTTCATTTTAGACTTATGATACAGAATTAAATGCTAAAACACGAAACATATAAGAATATAAGAATTGTCATATTGGATCAGACTGAGGGTTCATCTAATTCAGTACCCTGTATCTATCAGTGACCAATCCAGGTCACAAGTACCTGGCAAGATCCCAAACAGTAATTAGTAGGGATGTGAATCGTTTTTTGACGATTTAAAATATCGTCCGATATATTTTAAATCGTCAAAAATCATTAGAGGCGATATTTAATAGGAATTCCCCCAATTTATCGTCAAAAATCGTAAATCGGGGGAAGGGGGAGGGGAAGAGGGAGGGCGAGAAAACCGGCACACTAAAACATCCCTAAAACCCACCCCGACCCTTTAAAATAAATCCCCCACCCTCCCGAACCCCCCCAAAATGTCTTAAATTACCTGGGGTCCAGTGGGGGGTTCCGTTGTGATCTTCCACTCTCGGGCCACGGGTGCGAAGATGGAAATGGTTCCGGCGCTACCTTTGCCCTGTCATATGACAGGGCAAAGGTAGCGCCATTTTGGTTCCTGTCCCCCGATGTCACGAGCATAGGAGATCGCTCCCGGACCCCCGCTGGACCCCCAGGGACTTTTGGCCAGCTTGGGGGGGCCATTTTTCATTACGGCAACACGATTCGAGTGCAGGAGGTCGTTCCTGGACCCCCGCTGGACTTTTGGCAAGTCTTGTGGGGGTCAGGAGGCCCCCCCAAGCTGGCCAAAAGTCCCTGGGGGTCCAGCGGGGGTCCGGGAGCGATCTCCTACGCTCGTGATGTCGGGGGACAGGAACCAAAATGGCGCCGGTGCTACCTTTGCCCTGTCATATGACAGGGCAAAGGTAGCGCCGGCGCCATTTCCATCAACGCACCCATGGCCCGAGAGTGGAAGATCATAACGGGACCCCCCTCTGGACCCCAGGTAATTTAAGACATTTTGGGGGGGTTCGGGAGGGTGGGGGATTTATTTTAAAGGGTCGGTGTGGGTTTTAGGGATGTTTTAGTGTGCCGGTTTTCCCGCCCTCCCCCGATTTACGATTTACACGATATTTAAAAAACAACCGTGACCATCCGATTCCCTCCCCCCCCCAGCCGAAATCGATCGTTAAGACGATCGATGACACGATTCACATCTCTAGTAATTAGATCCCATGCTGCTATCACACAGTAATAAGCAGTGGCTATTCCCCAAGTCTACTTGGTTAATAACAATTTATAAACTTTTCCTCCAGGAACGTGTCCAAATCTTTATTAAACCCAGCTATGCTAACTGCCTTAACTACATCCTCCAGCAATGAATTCCAGAGCTTTTCTGGGTGTTGAGTGAAAAATAATTTTCTCTGATTTGTTTTAAATGTGCTACTTACTAACTTCATGGAGTGTCTCCTAGTCTTTGTATTTTTTGAATGAGTAAGCAATCAATTTACATTTACCTGTTCTATTCTACTCATGATTTTATAGACCTCTATCATATCCTCCCCTCAGCCATTTCTTCTCCAAGCTGAACAGCCCTAACCTCTTTAGCCTTTCCTCATAATGGAGCCATTCCATCCCCTTTATCACTTTGGCCACCCTTCTATGTACCTTTTTCAATGCAACTATATCTTTTTGATATAACATGACCAGAACTGTACACAGTTATGTGTGTGTATATACCATGAAGAGATACAGTATATATTAGGGGTGTGCATTCGTTTTGAACATAAATGTAAAACGCTACTTTTTTTTTTTTTTTAACTTAAAAAAGTGATGAGACATAAACGATCGGATTTCCAACTTATTCAACATAGCTATGTTGAATAAGTTGGAAATCGCGATTGTTGATCCAAAATAAAAATTTAAACCCCTCACCTTCCTTAATCCCCCCCAAAGACTTACCACAACTCCCTGGTGATCCAGCGAGGAGTGAGGACGCCATTTCTGAAATCCTTTGCGAGGAGCACGTGACGTCGGCGCCACGTCGGAGTGACGCGGCGTCACGTGATTCCCCGCGAGTTCCCTCCGGCACCCTCGTTCGGCCCAAAAGGAACTTTTGGCCAGCTTGGGGGGGCCTCCTGACCCCCCCAAGCTGGCCAAAAGTTCCTTTTGGGCCGAACGAGCGTTCCGGCGTGAACCCGCGGGGAATCACGTGACGCTGCGTCACTCCAACGTGGCACTGACGTCACGTGATTCCCCGCGGGGGTCGCTTCCGGGATCCTCGTTCGGCCCAAAAGGAACTTTTGGCCAGCTTGGGGGTGTCAGGAGGCCCCCTCAAGCTGGCCAAAAGTTCCTTTTGGGCCGAACGAGGGTGCCGGAGGGAACTCGCGGGGAATCACGTGACGCCGCATCACTCCGACGTGGCGCCGACGTCACGTGATTCCCCGCGGGGTCGCTTCCGGGATCCTCGTTCGGCCCAAAAGGAACTTTTGACCAGCTTGGGGGTGAGGCTTGGGGGGTGAGGCCCCCCCAAGCTGGCCAAAAGTTCCTTTTGGGCCGAACGAGGATCCCAGAAGCGACCCCGCGGGGAATCACGTGACGCCGCGTCACTCCGACGTGACGCCGACGTCACATGCTCCTTGCAAAGTTGGTCAGAAATGGCGTCCTGACCCGCTGGACCACCAGGGAGTTGTGGTAAGTCTTGGGGGGGGGGGGGGGATTAAGGAGGGTGAGGGGTTTAAATTTTTATTTGCACATATGGACATATACTCAACTCATTGAATTCTGTTTATGTCCATATTGACCGCAAATGGGACCCCCTTTGGACATATGGACATATGAACTTAAACTTTTGCTCTGCACATCCCTAGTATATATACACACACACAGTTCTCATTTCCATGCTGCATGTGCCTTAAACCAATATAGGGGGTCATTTATCAAAATGCGCTAAGGCATTTTTGCATACGTTAAGGGCTTATCACATGCAAAAAGCCCCATTAACGCATGCAATAAGCCCTTAATGCATGTGATAAGCCCTTAATGCATGAGAAAACGCCTTTAACACATACAATAGCACCATATCGTATGATGCGATGCAAATCCGAAAAAGAGGAGGAGTTAGGAGCGGAAGTGGGCTGGGCTTACCATTTTGCGAAGCCCTATCGCATGGCTTTAATGCTGGTTTTAGCTATACCTTTTTCAGTAGCGTTAAGCTGTGCGATAGCTTGCGTTAAGACTTGATCACATTGTGCGATGTGCTCTGCAATGCCTGCATTAGTACTTTTGAGGCTCCCTGAGCATCAGCTAGGCTCCGTCCGCGAGAGAGAGACAAAAATGACAAATGAAACTTTTCTTTTCCAAAAAAATGGCAAATTCATGTCTAAGATGGAGAAACTTATTCCCACTATAACTTTATTGAACATTGGCTTTCAATGTTTAATATGTTGCGGTCCTAGCCGCAAGCATTGTGGCCAGGCCCTTACCTCTTGATTCCCAGACCTGCTCGCGCCTCTGGAGTTCTGGCTTGCAGCCTGTTTGGCGGCGTCCCCACTGGGGCAGCGCTGCCATGAAGGTGCCTGTGGACACCCTGCTCCTAGGCGCGCGCGCCTCTTGGGCGCCTTTGTAGCCCGTTTCCCACCAGTGCCGACTCCGCCCAATACCTGACGTCAGACGCCGCGGCCTTGATAAGCCGGCCACGGCCATCCAGGCTTTGCCTTGCAATGGGTTAGCATTCTGGTTTCCTGTTGCGTTGCGCCCCAGAGTGACCCGCATGGCTACATTGCTCCGTTCCTGCTACAGTACCTGCTTGGTTTCTGCCTGGTTCCAGTACCCGAGTCTTGCTACAGTTCCTGCCTGGTTCCAGTACTCGAGTCTTGCTACAGTTCCTGTCTGGTTCCTATACCCGAGCCTTGCTACAGTTCCTGCCTGGTTCCAGTACCCGAGTCCTGCTACAGTTCCTGCCTTGTTCCAGAACCCGTACCCAGTTACAGTATCACTACTGTCCTAGTCTGGTTCCAGTTACCTGTCCTGAACCACAACCCGCCTAAGTCCCAGCGGCTGGGCCCCTACGGGCTCCTCCCGGGGTGGCTTCGGCTTCCAAGGGTGAAGCCACCTAAGTCCCAGCGGTTGGGCTCCTACGGGGTCTTCCCGGGGAGCACCAGCTTCCAGGGTGAAGAGCAATCTACGTCCCACCTGAACATCTGCCTCCCGGCCTGCTGTTTTCAGAGACAATTGTCCATCTCTTCCTAGTCTCCAGCAGGTTGGCCCAAGGGTCCACTAAACTGAGACTCCCACAACAGATTGCAAGGCCATGGACCTTGGCGGATGCACCCGCTCCCTCGGATCTGTCGGGATGGCCCGGCAGATGCTACAGAACCAGAGCTGCATTGATATTTGGCAGCCATGGTGGAATGGCTATCCTCGCGCCTGGAGTCCTTGCCTTCCGCTGGCAGGGCCCCGAGGGTCTCGGCTCCTCTGTGACTCAGTTACCAGCACCCTCCCGCTACGCTGGGTGATTTAAGGACCTGCCGCAACTTCCTGAACCAATGTTTTGTACGGTTTTCCTTGTTTGCCTCGGCAGTTTCCCTTGGAGGCGGTAAAAGGTGGCATACATCCTGTCCTTGCTTGATGGGAAAGCCTTGTTATGGGCTTCTCCCTTGGGGAAAAACAATGATTCTTCACTAACGGGATTTTACAATTGTTCATCATGAACTTTCACCAGACCTTGATGTAGCCCGCCCGAGCAGCCATGGCTACATCTGATCTGCTGCAACTGCGTCAGGGGGCTCACTCCTTGGCAGACTATGCAATGGAGTTTCGGACTTTAGCCCAAGGAAGTTGCTTGGCAGGATGGTAGTCTTAAAGCCATCTTCCTGGAAGGCCTCTCCGGATGCATTAAGGATGAGATTGAGCTCGAGATTTTCCCGGAGGACACTCAACGCCTGATCGAGATGGCTGCTCGCATAGACCACTGCCTACAGCAACGGGCCAAAGAGCAGCGCTCTTCTCGCCATAGTCCGGCTCGTGGGCCAAGACCTGCACCCTCTCCTAAGAGCTCTCGTCCAGACGTCCCCACCAGCGAACCCATGAAGTTGGGATGGGCCCTGCTTTCTCTTGAAGAAAGACAACATCGCCGTTCGTTGAAGTTGTTGGCACGCTGCCAGGAGCGTGCGGAAAATGCCAAAGCCTAGGAGGTTGGGAGGAGCTCCTTCTAGGCTGTGCTACAGCTCCTCAATGCACTGTTCCTGTTGCCTGGAATACCCCATAGGTTCCTTGAGACGATGGCGTTCCTGGACTCTGGAGCCGGAGGTATATTTCATCCTGCACGACCTAGTCTCACAAGTGCGAATCCCTTGCATAGACGGGGAGGTCCCGTTGCTATTTACCCTCGATTCAGGGGGGGACACTCCTTCCTGGGTTCCATCCATCTGTCCCACAGCACCCATTACAGTCCGCACCGGGGTGATCCATTTGGAGGAGATAGCCTTCTTGGTACTGATAAGGCTGTCCACCCTGTGGTGCTAGGGTTGCTGTGGTTACAGAAACACTCGCCTGCGATTCAGTGGGACATGCTACAGATTGTTTTAAATGGAGTCCCTTCTGCCCAGCTAATTGTATAAAAAGGTGCCTAGGACCCTCTCACTTCTGTTGATGCACTCTGCTGTGTGGTTCCCCTGCACCTTATGAGGACTTTACCGATGTATTCTCCAAAACCAAGGCGGAGAGTTTCTTCCACAGCATCGCTCGTATGACTGTGCTATTGACTTGCTACCTGGTACCATATCCTCACGAGGAACGGTTTATTCCCTTATCCATACTGAGACCCGGGCCATGTCCGAGTACATTGCGGAGAATCTGGCCAAGTGGTTATCCGCCCGTCCAAGTCACCTGCAGGGGCGGGGGTTTCTTTTTTGTCAGCAAGAAAGACGGCTTCCACTGAGGCCGTGTGTATAGACTATTGAGGCCTAAATTCGATTACCAAGCAAGACCGCTCCCCCGCTCCCCGTTAATCCCAGAGCTCCTTGATCAGCTTCAAGAAGCAAAGGATTTTCACAAAGGATGGACTTATGAGGAGCCTATAATTTGGTCAGGGTCCGTCCTGGGGATGAGTGGAAACCGCGTTTAATACCCGAGACGGGCATTACGAGTACCTCGTGATGCCTTTCGGCTTATGTAATGCCCCAGTGGTTTTCCAGAACCTGATGAATGAGGTGTTTGGCGGGACCTTCTGAAACACCTGTGTAATTATTTACTTACCTCGATAACGTGTTAGTCTACTCCCAGAACCTGCCATCACACACCGTCAACATTGTCCGCCAAGTGCTCCAGATACTTAGGGAGCATGGTCTATACGCAAAACTGGAAAAGTGCAGTTTTGAGAAGACCTCCGTGCCGTTCCTAGGTTACATAGTCTCTGCAGCAGGCATTCTAATGGATCCTGAGAAAGTGGCGGCTATTAAGAATTGGCCCCGGCCCAGGGGTCTTAAAGCATTGCAACGCTTCCTGGGTTTTTCTAATTTCTACCGTCACTTTATCCCCAACTACTCCCGTATTGTGGCTCCGTTAACTGCCCTCACCCGAAAGGGTGCTAACGCGGTGGATTGGCCTCCTTCTGCCTGTCAAGCTTTTGAGGCCCTCAAGGAAACCTTCTTACTAGACACTTGCCTTTGTCATCCAGATCCCAGCCGGCCCTTCGTGGTGGAGGTTAATGCCTCCAATGTGGCCGTGGGGGCCATACTGAGCCAGTACTCTGATTCTGGACAGCTATTGCCCTGTTCATATTTCTCAAAGAAATTCTCCCCGGCTGAGAGCAACTACTGTGTAGGTGACAAAGAGTTACTAGCTGTGAAACTTGCCCTGGAAGAATGGAGACATTGGTTGGAGGGAGCCAACCACCCAGTCACGATTTACACCGATCACAAAAACCTGGCATTCTTGAAGCAAGCCCAATGCCTGAATCCAAGACAAGCCCGTTGGTCGCTGTTTTTTTGATCGGTTTGACTTTACCTTACCGCTAACCCGACCCCGGCTCTAAGAATGTTCGAGCTGACGCGCTCTCACGCTCTTCTGAGGTCGAAGAGACCCCTGATACACCTCAGTATATCTTGGACCCTGAAAAAGTAAGTCTTGCTGCAACCTGGGTGTCCTCTCAAGAGACGACCGTTGTCCCTCGTCGCTCCATGAGAGCAGTCCTCGCTTGGGCCCATGACTCCCTCACAGGGGGCCATGCTGGCTGGAAAGGGACATTAGAATTGTTAAACCGTTTCTACTGGTGGCCAACGGTGTGAGACAAGACATCCAAGCTCTTTGTGGACTCATGCCCTACTTGTGCGGTTCTAAAAGCCGCTCCTCAGAAAGCCGAGGGCTTTGTTGCAACCATTGTCCATCCCGGTGGATCCTTGGGACACATATCTCCACTGATTTTGTCGTGGATCTTCCTGTCTCAGGAGGTAATCTCGGTCATCTGGGTAACTGTGGACTGATTTTCCAAGATGGCGCACTTGTTCCCTTGCTACTGCTTCCTTCTGCCCCTGACCTAGCTGGCCTGTTCGCCCAGCACATCTTTAGACTTTCACGGTCTTCCGCAAGGATATCGTCTCCGATCGAGGACCACAGTTACAGCCCGCTATTGGAAGGCTCTATGTAAGCGCTTTAATGTGCAACTTAGTCTTTCGTCTGCATTCCATCCACAGAGCAATAGGCAAACGGAATGAAGCAATCGAACCCTTGAAGACGTTTTTCTCCATGCCTTTGTGAACGATCGACAAGATAATTGGGCCAAGCTACTCCCTTGAGCAGAGTTCTCATATAATAATCACACGCATGCTGCTACGGGAAGCTCCTCGTTCCTCATTGTTTATGGGAAGCAATTTTGACCGCCCCTGACTTCACCTGAACCAAGTGCACTCCTGGCAGTGCAACTCTCTGCTCGCCAGCTCCATGCCTTGTGGAGCTCTACCCAGGAAAAGATCCGTAAAGCCGCCCTGTCCACCAGGAAATGGGCGGATAGGCATCGTCAGCCAGAACCTACCTTCCTCCCAGGAGACCGTGTCTGGCTTAGCACCAAAATCTACGTTACGTATTCCCTCTCAAAGACTAGCTCCGAAATTCTGTGGACCATTCCGAGTTGCCGAACAAGTGGGAGTGGTCTCATACCGCCTACGCCTACCCTCCTCCATGCGCATACGTGATGTGTTCCACGTGTCATTGTTGAAGCCTCTTGTGTTGACCAGATACCACTCCAGGGCTCCTGAACCCTCAGACCCTTTAGTACTGGACGAGGTTACATATAAAGTACGTGACGTTTTGGATGTCCGGTTCCATCAACGCTGATGGGAATACTTGCTTGCCTGGGAGGATTGCGGACCAGAGGACAACTCGTGGGAACCGGCCCGTAATATCCTCGACAAGGACTTATTTTGGCAGTTTCATTTGGATCACCCTAGTAAACCCAGACCAGCTAAGAGGGGGTGTAAGAGGGAAGGTACTGTTGCGGTCCTGGCCGCGAGCACCGCGGCCAGGCTCTTACCTCTTGATTCCCAGACCTGCTCACGCCTCCAGAGTTCTGGCTTGCATCATGTTTGGTGGCATCCCCGCTGGGGCAGCGCCGCCATGAAGGTGCCGGTGGATGCCCTGCTCCTAGGCACGCGCACCACTTGAGCGCCTTTGTAGCTCGTTTCCCACCAGTGCCAACTCCACCCAATACCTAACATCAGACGCCGCGGCCTTGATAAGCTGGCCGCGGCCATCCAGCCTTTGCCTTGCAACGGGTTAGCATTCTGGTTTCCTGTTGCGTTGCGCCCCGGAGTGACCCGCTTGGCTACATCGCTCCGTTCCTGCTACAGTACCTGCTTGGTTCCTGCCTGCTTGCTACAGTACCTGCTTGGTTCCTGCCTGGTTCCAGTACCCAAGTCTTGCTACAGTTCCTGCCTGGTTCCAGTACTCGAGTCTTGCTACAGTTCCTGCCTGGTTCCTGTACCCGAGCCTTGCTACAGTTCCTGCCTGGTTCCAGTACCCGAGTCCTGCTACAGTTCCTGCCTGGTTCCAGAACCCGTACCCAGCTACAGTATCACTACTGTCCTAGTCTGGTTCCAGTTACCTGTCCTGAACCACAACCCGCCTAAGTCCCAGCGGCCGGGTCTCTACGGGATCCTCCTGGGGCGGCTTCGGCTTCCAAGGGTGAAGCCACCTAAGTCCCAGCAGTTGGGCTCCTACGGGTTCCTCCCAGGGGAGCACCAGCTTCCAGGGTGAAGAGCATCTACGTCCCGCCTGAACATCTGCCTCCCGGCCTGCTGTTCTTCAGAGACATTGTTCATCTCTTCCTAGTCTCCAGCAGGTCGGCCCAAGGGTCCACTAAACTGAGACTCCCACAACATAATATTCACACTACATCTTTGCTTCAGTTTTATGCTCACTATATACACATTTTCAGCTGTTCAGGTTTGTGACTATCTAAATGGCATATAGGCAGGACCTAGCTGCCACTGTACTTCTAGCCCCACCTTTTATGCTAATTGCTTTTATGATGATTTACACAAAGTCTGACTCATCAGTCTTGAAAACAAAGGTATTATTTTAAAGATTTTTAAGTAATAAAGTACATTATTCAATAATTACTAGTTAACATAAGTGAAAAGTAATTGAAATGTGCCTTCCTTGCTGCTTTTGTATATTTCCCTTCATTTTTAATCCAGCAAAAAGCTGCAAAGGTGATCTCATATCAAATATTTTTCATTATAATTTTTAATGAATAGTTTTCAAAATATATAAGATCGAGATTGTAGAATAATTTGCAAATTAATATTTTACTTTTTTTCATATCTTTATCAAGACAGGTAGGTCTATTTGACTTTATCAAGAAAACTAGCAAACATTTGTTGTAGGTTTTGCCATCAATTCAAAAAATAAAACTCTTTCTTGGTCGTAAACAGAGCAAAAATATCTGCTATTAAAATCACATTATCCTATTACTCAACAATAGCGCCATCTGCTGGTAGCAATGTTACAGAATGGCAGCAAAATTATGTCACTACTAACAAATATTTCCATCATACCCAGCATATATAAGAATCATCTCAAATCTGCCGAAATGTTGGGCTGTAGTCAGGATTCCTGCTGTCTTCTCATTTAGGAATTTAGGGTCACATTTATTCTGCTCTCTGCTTTGTCACATTTTTCAGTTGTTTGAGAGCTTGAAAACATAGAGATGGCAGTCCTTAGCATTTTTATATTTGTTGATTCTTGACTTTAGTCTGCAAAGATGTATTCTCTGTGCACATTTTTTTACACATCTCAATTTTTCTAGCTAAAGGCCTCTGTGTAGCAATTTCAATTTTTTACATTGACGGATTACAGCTAGTTTCATTCCTTTTCAGGTTAGTATCTACCATTTTCTGAAGTGCCAAACCATTAATGAAATATTTCTAGATTAAAAGTAAATAGATGTGGCCGCCGGGTAGGACGCCAAGAAGTGAGCTCCACGGCGTTTTTCCTGTTCGATCTGAATTCCGAAAAAATATGCCCCATACGAAACGCAAGGGGAAGGTTCGGGGGATCGTAACAAGTTCCCCGAGCATAGACCCCTCCCAGCCGCGGATTGAAGGCTTCTTGGCGGGAGCAAGCGGGACGCCAAGCGGGCTGGTCGCTGGTGTAGAGCCTGCGGAACGAGCAGACTCACCCCTGACCCCGGATGTGACGCTAAGCCCTGGCGAGCCAGTGAGGCCGGAGCGCCCGAGGAGCACAGCCGATTCTGTGCCTGAAGAGCCCCAGGGTGTTTGGAACCTAGCGCTTTGGGAACCTACTTCGGGGGACCTGGGAGAGGAAGGTGCAAGTATGCACACCCCCCAGAGAGAACCGGCGAGTGAGATATCGGAGAGAGGGGCCAGAGGAGAGGAGAGGCCCCGAACTGCGGTTGGAACCTCGGAGAATATCAGACCGGCACTGCTGCAAGAGAGGGGTGAGTCAGCTAAAGAAATCCCCAAATTGGAAATAAATGTTGGAAAACCAGAGGATGTGACTCTTGGGAAAGTGTGGTATGCTCTAAAAGCAATAGACACTGCTTTAAAGTCAATTGCCCATTCGATGTCTGACATAAAAATGAAAACCCAAGGAAATGCCACTAGGATTGGGACTATGGAAGAACAAATAAAGCATCAGGAAGAAAACGTTAAGAATATGGACTATTTGCAAAAGAATTTGGTGAAATCAGAAAGCGCCATGGGAAAAAGATTGGAAAAACTGGAAAATAGTTCTAGAATGTTAAATCTGAGAGTAATAAATTTCCCTGTGGTGAGATTAATTTCCCCAATAGATTTATTTAAAACATACATGAAAGAAATTCTAAAGATTCCTGAGACTGCATTTCCAGTATGCACTAGAGCATATTATATGTCTCAAAGAGTCCCTCAGGAAGAGCAAAATATACCACCTCTGGATAGGGATGTGAATCGTTTTAGGACGATTAAAATTATCGTCCGATAATTTTAATATCGTCTTAAACCGTTATGGAACACAATACAATAGAGATTCTAACGATTTATCGTTATAAATCGTTAGAATCGTGAGCCGGCACACTAAAACCCCCTAAAACCCACCCCCGACCCTTTAAATTAAATCCCCCACCCTCCCGAACCCCCCCCAAATGAGTTAAATAACCTGCGGGTCCAGCGGCGGTCCGGAACGGCAGCGGTCCGGAACGGGCTCCTGCTCCTGAATCTTGTTGTCTTCAGCCGGCGCCATTTTCCAAAATGGCGCCGAAAAATGGCGGCGGCCATAGACGAACACGATTGGACGGCAGGAGGTCCTTCCGGACCCCCGCTGGACTTTTGGCAAGTCTCGTGGGGGTCAGGAGGCCCCCCACAAGCTGGCCAAAAGTTCCTGGAGGTCCAGCGGGGGTCAGGGAGCGATTTCCCGCCGCGAATCGTTTTCGTACGGAAAATGGCGCCGGCAGGAGATCGACTGCAGGAGGTCGTTCAGCGAGGCGCCGGAACCCTCGCTGAACGACCTCCTGCAGTCGATCTCCTGCCGGCGCCATTTTCCGTACGAAAACGATTCGCGGCGGGAAATCGCTCCCTGACCCCCGCTGGACCTCCAGGAACTTTTGGCCAGCTTGGGGGGGGCCTCCTGACCCCCACGAGACTTGCCAAAAGTCCAGCGGGGGTCCGGAAGGACCTCCTGCCGTCCAATCGTGTTCGTCTATGGCCGCCGCCATTTTTCGGCGCCATTTTGGAAAATGGCGCCGGCTGAAGACAACAAGATTCAGGAGCAGGAGCCCGTTCCGGACCGCTGCCGTTCCGGACCGCCGCTGGACCCACAGGTTATTTAACTCATTTGGGGGGAGGTTCGGGAGGGTGGGGGATTTAATTTAAAGGGTCGGGGGTGGGTTTTAGGGGGTTTTAATGTGCCGGTTTTGCGATTTTTAGATTTTTAGATTTTTCACGATTTTTCACGATTTTTCACGATTTTTTCACGATATTTTACCCCCCCCAAACGGCAACAATACGATTCCCTCCCCCTCCCAGCCGAAATCGATCGTTAAGACGATCGAGGACACGATTCACATCCCTACCTCTGGATATTTCAGACATACTGGAATTATCCGTAGAGACAGAGGTCAAAGAAAGGAAAGTAATGTTAATATCATTTGCCTTTTTATCAGATCGTAACTTTATAATGAAAAGGTTCTTTAGGAATAGAACTGCTCTGTTTTACGGAGCAAAACTATGGATTTACCCCGATATAGTTAAATGTACTCAACAACGAAGGAAGGAATTCCTAGTTATGAAACAAAGGGTACTTAATTTAGGTGCCCGGTTTATATTAAAATTTCCCTGTAAGTGCTGTATAAGTTACAAAGGGAATAACTATGTTTTCTTTGACCCTATCCAATTGAGGGATTTCTTGGTAGGACACCCTGTAGAAAATCTTGCAGAGTAACTGACTAAATTTAAGTGCTTTGCTCCCCTACCTAATTCCTATTTACGTGTATTAAATTACGTCTACTTTCGTTCATTTTTCTTACTTGCCCCGAATTCTTATATTTAGGAATGTATATGGAAGGTAATTTGATTCTTAAACAGATTCATGTGTTATATTATATTATGCTGTATTCCAGAATATGTACCGTATTTCATTAATGAATAATTTCATGATGTAATTTTGTGAAAATTTTGAAAACAGAAAATAAAAAAAAAAAAAAAAAAGTAAATAGATGTCCTATTTGCACTTGTATTCTAACTTCCAAAAAAATCTATAAAACATAGAAGCATAATAGCAGAAAAAGACCATACACCCTGTCTAATCTGCCCATTCCTACAATACTTACCAATCCTTTAGTGATACCTTGTGCTTGCTCCATGCTTTCATGAAGTCAGATAATGTCTTTGTCGCCACTGAAATATCTGTTCCATTCATCCTCCACTGTCTCTGTAAAGAAGATTACTCCTGTATACCCCCATTTACCCTCATCCCATGACCCCTCCTTCCAGTGCCTTCTTTTCATTGAAAGAAGCCCATCTCCTATACATTTATACCTTGGAAGTATTTGTCTCTATTCTATATCCTGCTTTTCCTCTATGATATACACATTTAGATCTTTAAGTCTGTCACCATTAGCTTTACAACAAATACCACTGACCTTTTTAGTAGCCACCCTCTGAACTAACTCCAATCATTTATATTCTTTTGAAGGTGCGGTGTCCAGAATTGTACACAGTATTTCAAATGAGGTCTCTCCAGGGCAATATTTTATGGTCATGTGCTGAAAAAAAAGGAGGTGATATTGCCCCTGTCTAAAACTCTCTCCCTAATCACCCAAGCATCTTTCTGGATTTTGCCATTGACTTATCCACCTGTTTGGCCATCTTGAGATCATCAGATATGATCAACCCAGATCCTACTCTTGATTCATGCATAGAAGAATTTCACTCCCTTTTCTGTACTGCTCCTTCAGGATTTTGCAATCCAAATGCATGAACCTGCACTTTTTTAGCATTAAATCTTAGTTGCTGGACTCTAGATCATTCCTCAAGCTTTGCTAAATACCTCAAGCTTTGCTAAATACCGCCTCATGTTTTCCACATCTTCCACAAAAAAAAGAGAAACCTTTCCCAACAGTCCTTCAGCAATACCACTTTCAAAAAAGTTGAAAAGAATTCCTCTAAGAACCAATCTCTGTGGCATACCACTAGTAATATCTCTCTCCTTGGAGTGAACTCATTAATTAATAACCTTTATTGCCTCCCACTCAACCTTGACAAAAAAAAAAGTCTATGAAGAAAGCAAACAATTTCCAAAAATGTTAATTTGGGGAGCTACGGTATTTGACTTTTGGAAAACGTTTCTACATTCAGATGCAAGATTTTCTTTAACCTGCCCTGAAACAGTGACGGATTAGGGTTTTGACGCCCCTAGGCACTATTGGTGCTTACGCCCCTTGCCTGCCCCTTAGCAAAGTACAATAGAGCAGAAGGTATAAGGATTTTTTTGCTCTGCTCTATCTGCTTCAGGCTTACCTCCTCCCCTCAGGTCCCCAAAAGGCAAGGAATGGGGGCAGGATTAGGCAGCAGAGTGGCTTTTCTTTCCTACCTGCTGTCTACTCTTCCCTTACCCTTCTTTTCCTGTTCCCTGTAGAGACCAGGAGGGGAGGGGATGGAATAGGAAATAGTGCAGGTTGCCTTTGCTCAGTCCCTTCCAGCCTTACCCCCTCCCCTTCAGTTCTCTGCACTGGGAGGGGAGAAGGGGCTACAGCAGGAAGCAGAAGACTGCTCTCCGGTGAGTGAGACTCAGCATAGCTGGGATGCAGCAAATCTTAGGTGGCTCTGCTGCCCCCCCAACATTTTTGCCACCCTCAGCACAGGCCTAGTGCGCCTTTTGGGAAATCCAGGCCTGCCCTGAAATAGATTAGTTAATTAGTTATGTGTGTACGGATTCAAAAAATTGTAATGAATACATTTCCATTTACTAAATGCAGTAGCTCGCAGATGACCAACTTCTTGTAAATTATTGCAGTTATAATAATTATTAAGACTAATCCATTTGTCCCTGATGCGAAAGACTTCTATTACAAGTCTGAAGGGATTGTGCTAAAATATTGAACTGTAGTACTAATGCATGTTTGCATTTCTTTTGCAGCATATTTTAGCATTTGATGCAGTCTATAGCATGCATCTGTTAGTAGTACCGCTACTACTTTGCTAATAAAATACTGAAAGTGCCCCTCTTGTAAACTTCTTTACAGAAAAACTTACAATCATCTTTTATTTATTTAAACACTTTCTGAACCAAACTCAGTTACCATTTTTTGTGGAGCTTTATAAAAGAAACAACAAATATATGTAGACAATATATACAGCTATAAAGTAAAATGGAATATAATGGAACATTCCTTTCTAAATAAAGCAGGATCCTGAAAGATAAATAGCTTTTAATGCAGAGTACTTAAATCAATATTAATGCAAACGGAAAAAAAATACACTTTAATAATTAACAAGCTGTGATGTTTTTAATACCTTAATGCACAATACAAGTTTATTTTGAAGTTAAAGTAGCTCTTTGAGACCAAAATTGTTATGCAGTTCAAAACGCTTATGCACATGTAGGCTGCTCGTCTTTGTAGGTTTCTCCAGCATACAATGGCAACGAAATAATGGATTGTGTGATGCATTGGCAGGTGACTATGCTCAAGCTATGTTTGTTTTATGCAGCTACAAAACAATACTGACAACATGATGGTATCTGTCAGTCAGCACTAGTTTTAAATATCTTTTTAAATACATTTTCCAGCTAATTCAATGTACATGGAAGGTGCCAAATTGGCAGGACTGGAAACCAAAGTCTTCCATTTATCTATAGAAAAGATGCAGCACAGGCAATGGCATGGCTTCCTCATAGTGTCTCACCAATTGGGTTTTGAGGGTGGAGAGATCACATCTATTCGTCTAATTAAACCCCTGTGCCCATTTCTACTGAAACTGCTACATGGGTACAAATTAGAACCAATGCTAATAGTGTTGCTTAGTGATGTAGACACTTGTCTTGGGGAAACTGAATTAAAGTCTGCAGTATGTATTATGTAGGCTTTTAAATAATAATTACTTGTTCTTATTCCTAATGAGTTACATTTGAAGAGTTGACCTATAGATGAAAAGTTCTGTATCCTGCTGCCAATCATTATGCCATACAGCCTACCAGTCTCAGTGGTTTTTTTTCACCTAATGCACTATAGATAAAATGTAACTTTCTCTCAGATGAGGCTAAAATTAATCCCCATTTCAGTTTCAAAGGCATTTGAGGTGAACTGAACAGAGCAAAAATGTGTTTCTGCTTCACTGCACAGTTCACCTCAAATGTCACTATAACTTAAAAGAGGATTCTTTGTAGGTTGTGGAACTTTATATCAGGCTATGATAAGAACACTCTGAAGATGCTAGAGTGCATAAAATTTTAAGACAACATGTGGTCTAGGACCACCCTGTACTATATCATCTTTTCAGAGTATTTTTACATTGGTCCAATAAGCGTTGTGAACGATGACCTTTCTTCAGGACCAATATGACTACAAAACTGTGCACTACCAAATGATACTCCAAAAAAAAAAAAGGCATTTCAAATTCATCTGAGTGAAAAGTTGAAATGAGAAATATACTGTAAATGATTCCATGGCAATACTCCAGCTACAGCACTCTGTTCCTAGTATATGCAAAGGGAACATTGATATTATCTGTGCATAAAATTCCAAGTTAACTTTATAATACAAATTGCAATTATATTGTAACATGATACAGAGAAGATTCATACCAAAAGATGAGCTATCCTGCTGCCACAAGCACTACTTCTATGCTCGGCAAACAGGTTGATCATGAAAAATGACTGTAGACCTGATTTACAATGATTGGGGTTTTTTTTAATATATATATATACAATTACACTAGGTCTCATGGAATTTATTATTCCATGGCAGTCATTTTCAATCAGATACAATTTTATGCCAATGACAGCCATGAAACATGAATATCGTTTTGACATATTCACTGCCAACTGACCAGGAATCTAAAGCTATTAGAAGGTTAAACTCAGCTTTGCATCAGGTTATGCAATGAGAAGCCTATAGTAATCACCTGTATAAAATTGAAGTGTCATTCTAAATATCTGAAAGATCTTTATAAGTGTCTATCGGGCCTATCCATGAAAACTTTTGATAAAAAATGTTTTGTGCATGCATCGTTTAAAATGTAGTGTGCAAGCTAAAACCACTTAACGTGGGATGAGCTAATCTTTTCTGCACCTGCTAAAAAGTTGCCTTTACCCCTCACCATATCAATTCTCACCTTCCTCTCTCCTGCTGATCTTCACCCAACTCTCCCTCCTGCTGATTTTCACATTCTTCTTTCCCCCCCCCCCCCCCAACTGCTGATTATTACTCTCTCACTCTCCTCCCCTTCCAGTTTCCCCTCTGCCACACTATTCAGCCAGCAGTAGGAGGTGGAAAGCAGCAGTGCTATGGGCCATATCCTCCTCCCCTGTCACGTGGGACCTGACTTGGGAGTTTGAAACGTACAGTGCATTGTAGTTCATTGTAGATCCCAAATGGCCGAAGAGGAGGGCATAGCCCCAAGGTACCACCACTCTCCTCGTCCTACTAACAGTTGATCCGTCCAGGGGAAGAAGGGGGAGGAATGGGGAATATAAGGTGCACAGCTGTGCATGCCTGAACTTTGCTAATGAAAGTACGCTTCGCTTCACTCGCGCCGTGACTTTTGATTTGAATATCTCCGAGCAAAGCAGGAACTGTCTGATCACCTTAGCTTGAGCGTGCCTTCGCTCGCACCGTGACTGGAGAGGGCACAGAACAGTGGGCTCTCACCCGACTTGACAATTTGATGAGGGCCGAGCTAGGAGAACCGGGACCTGCGCGGGGGGGGGGGGGGGACGGGACACTGCGAGCCGCTTTCACCGCCGGCTGCCTCCTCCGGAGGACAGCAGAGAAGGGAAGGAGCTGAAAGCAACAAAAAGTAAGAAAACAACAGAAAGTAATGTCGAGTCGCTTCGGGAGGAGGGGATTTTAGGTTTTTAGAGGTTTCCTTTTGGGGGAAAGTTTGCCGTCTACCCTTACCCCTGCCTCTAACCCAGGGGTAAGGGTAGGTGGTAAGTTAGCAGGTTAAACGCGGCAAAACAGCAGGGTAAAATAGCGATAGTCGGGGCGCTCGTTACTGTATGGGAGGGAATAGCTAATTCGATCATTTACATCTAATATACATGCCGCGTGCGGAAGGGGCTACCCAGGGATTTAAAGAGGCGGTAAGGATGAGTTAAAGGAGATAGTGTATCGCAGGAAGGGCTAACGCGGCCAGAAAGTGAGTAGAAAGCGGGTTAGGAGCGGGGTAACCGCGGCCCCACTTTACTGTATCGAGCCGTTAGCTAACTGACCAAACCATCCCCTCCCCCACCCCAGATTTGCCCTGGTATCCCAAGTTTCCATGGAGCACTGCACAATTTTGCGACAAGGGTTGAATTTTATGACTCTTGCCATGAATGGAGAATTGTGAGAGAACAGGGGCTCTCAATGTAGCTCAGCGGTATGCAACACCTGCCCTTGAGTGCTACAAACAGGTTTGGTTTTGCATTGGCTCCATTGTATGCGAATATGTCTCATTCATACTTATTATGGATATTCAGAAAACCACACCTGTCTGTGGTGCTCAGTAATTGGAGTTGTCTGCAACTGCAGAAATAGAAAAATAGAATGCTGCATTCTGCAGAAACTGCAGGAAAAGAGTTCTCATAATAGGGTTGCCAAGAAGCTGGTTGTCATAAGAGACAAGCTGGGCCAGTCCTGGTTAATGCATCTATGGATTCATAATTCTACAAGTCTGTAGATGCAAAGGGACAAAAACAGATGTGGCTCAACCTTGTCCATTATAATGCTATGCTTGTTGGCAACTCTATATCATATTCAGCTTAGTATTACCATCATTCACCTGTAACATTAGTTCTCATTTCCAGTCTTTTAGAATGTAAAATATGTTACATATTAGCCTAGTAGCTATTAATAATCATTCACACTGCCCAAGGTGAGCCTGACTTCAGTGCCGGAAAAATCATAGAAACTGTTATAAAGAATAAAATCACAAAACATTTAGATAGACATGGTTGAATGGGACACAGCCAGCATGGATTTACCCAAGGGAAGTCTTGCCTCACAAATCTCCTACAGTTTTTTGAAGGGGTGAATAAACATGTGGACAAAGGTGAACTGATAGATTTGGTGTGTTTGGATTTTCAGAAGGCGTTTGAGAAAGTCCCTCATGAGAGGTTTCTAAGACAACTAAAAAGCCATGGGATAGGAGGCGATGTCCTTTTATGGATTGCAAACTGGTTAAAAGATAGGAAAAAGAGAACAGGATTAAATGGTCTGTTTTCACAGTGGAAAAAAGTAAACAGTGGAGTGCCTCAGGGATCTGTACTTGGACTGATGCTTTTAAATATATTTATAAACTAGCGGTACCCGGCCACGTGTTGCAGTGGCAGAGTCGGGTTCTTTACCCTCCCTCCCCCTTTCCCTTGCTCATTTAACTCAGTCACTCATCCTCCTCCCCCTTTGTCACTCACCCCCCCCCTTCCCTCCCCTGTCCCCACTCCAACTCTCTCCCCTCACACTCACCTTTCCCCTCATTCTCCCTTCCCTGACATTCACCTCCTTCCTCATTCTCCCTCCCCTCACTGTCACCTCCCCCCGCCTACTGCCTACCCTTCAGATCAGAAAACCTTTGTCTTTCTATTTCTGTGGGAACCCCCTCACCCCCCCAAAAAAAAACCCCAATCCCAACCCTTTAAATCAAATAATAACCCCCCACCTTCCTGTCCCCTCCCAAGACCTGGGAAATTAAAATTGTTGGTGCTACATGTGGTCCGTCCCTGGGCATCTGTGCACGTTATGTAGCCAAATAGGGGCGTGCCTAACCAAATTTGCACTTCCAAATTTGTTTTGTGGTCTGGGGAGGGCTATTTTGGTGCGTTCCTGAGATTGTGCAAGTTTAGTGTATGTATATATGTACGCATTTATTTATTTATTTATAACTTTTCTATACCGATGCTCCTGTACAGGAGACATATCGCACCGGTTTACATGGAACTGAAAACTGTCACCGGAAGGCGTATACAATGAAACACAGGAACCAAGAACGTGCCAATATGCGTATACAATGAAACATAGGAACCAACAACGTGCGGGGAAAATAAAACAGATATGTGAAAAACGTTAGCAACATAAGAGAATACACTATCATATAATGTGGTAGATATAACATAATATTAAAAAAGAGTAACTTTAATAATAATAAGAATGAGATTTTTCCAACCTGTATCTCTGCGTTGCTCGCACAAAACTGCCCATATATGAGCCATATGCAAGAAATGCGGATTTTAAGAATCCACGATTTGCACCCAAATATACCTGTGTGTGTGCCAAAAATAAGGGGGCAGAAAAGGGGAGGGGGCATGAGTGCTCTAGGGCGGAACCAACACTTACATGATTAATTCCGTATTTTAAAATCAGAGGCTGCAGCTTTTTGGCCGAGTAATTTTACTGCTGCTCCTGATGAGGAGCACATCTGTAGGTCTCACATTTTAGGGCTTACAGGACAAGATGAGAGGTCCAGGTGAACTGGTGGGGGGTGGGGGGTGTGCCGGATGAAGAACCATAGGGGTCTGGAAGACCTCAGTATTGACTGGACTAACTGGTGACTAGTTGGAAAAACTAGGAATGTCCCTTGCATGAACATGTTTTAAAATTCACTTACATACATGTGTTAAAGCTGGCAAAGTCCTTGGAAAATTCACAAAGTAGGTTTGCTTGAGTAACTTCTTAAAATTAGGAGCATACTTACACGTGGTTCTCATATTCTAAATCATACGCATGCAAATGCACGCACGATTTAAAATTTTAGTGCGTCTCTGCTTGCGTGCCAATATGCGCATGTATAGGCACACGCACGCTTGTTTTTAAATTGACGCAGTGCAATGTGACCAGAAGAACTAAGTTATATCCTCCAGATTCACAGTTTGGTTATCTAATCAATATGCTGCATTGCTCACCCTCAATATATATATTTAATTGAAATAATATTTAGCAACTTTTTTTCCCCAGAGACAAAGAAAGTGAGATCATCCTTGGTGAAGCAGGCTCTAGACATAGTTCTTATATTTATTTTTACTCAGAATATTTTGCAGCTGAACAATAAATTTATCAAAATGAAATCCCTGTGTATCGCCTGCTAACCCTACTCTTCCTCCATGTCTTTGCCGTAAAAGTAAAAAACACGTGAGCTGGTTCATAGTATGGTTTTCAGCTGCTGATTTTGCCCAAGTAACTGTTTAGTTATCCGGGTGAAATTAATTTCAAGCTTGTTCTCTCACATTTCTTTTTACTTTTGAATCTTGGGTGGATAACATTGGAAAGTGGCAGAGAATAAGACGCTAACCGCCCTCAGCCTAAACCTCCACTGGAAAAGCGAAAGCTTTCCCTTTGCATTCCAAAATGCAAATACCGTGTTGGATTCCAGTTTCTCTCCAAAGGTAAGTTAGTACGAAAGCTGCCAGACAAATAGTTGCAGTTTTCCTTTGTCTAATCCTGGCAGACTACCAAACCATTAAGAAACGCTGGCGTTCAAAACAAACCATGAAGGGAAAAAGGGAATGATATATTCTATAACATTGCACAATCTCTTCAATGACTGAAGGAAGTCTCCTTTTTCACTGGATATTCCTTTGTTTCGCCAGTTTCTGGGACTGCGGGCTCATCACGAGTGATGGAAGCTTTCTAAAAGCAGGTCTTCTTTGGCCAAACGCAGTCGACTAAAGACGGAGCTAATATTCTTGGTCTTTTTTTTTTTTTTATTGAGATGTTTTATAAATCAAATTAATACCTACAGTACTTTAAAATCAACATCTTATGATTGAGGTAATACATCCCAAAGGAATTTACTCTGTACAAATGCGAACAAAATGTTCCCTGATATTTAGAGATCAGATCTGACAATCATGTGATAGTAACTAATTTGCTATATGCAGTGAAGCCGAGAGACAATAAAAGACTTGCCTGCATTTCAAGATCTCATATGCAATTGCAAAGTGAACACATGCCATATTTATTCATTTGTTCATTCAATTATTCAACCAGAAATACCTAGAAGGAAGACATACTATATATAGAATCTGCTTAGATACAGACTGTAGAACCTCCTGCAAATTAGCAGTCATATGGTTTTCAAACTAACAATAGTAATATAACTGATATGTGGTTTTCAAGTCATTTTCTGCTGAAATTAGAAGATTATTAAACTTAATGTAGATGAAAGGGGGCAATTCCATTAAGCAACCCTGTTCTTTTCTAACCTGAGCAGATAAGCTTTAAGTATATGTGCATGCAAAAATGTAATATGATTTATTTTCACTTTTGTAAGACTATATAGCTTTAGGTCACAGGGCAGCATGACTGCAGCATAAATAACACTCCAGAGACTGGGGTGCTGATGATGGCAGTAATTATTGGTTCATCCTGGGTTAAGCTGCAAAGCCAGTTCTGTCCTGGAAAGGACATTAAGGTAAGGCTTTTTCATTGTACATTGTGCTCAAAACTAAAGCAATACCACTTTAGTACTGCCTGAGGTTCTCATACTCCTAACACTTGTGCAATGCCAATTGAAAAATGTCACATCAATCAAAGAGAAAAAAAAAAATCTCATCCCCTACACAGAGCGCCTTTGCTTTTCAGGCAGAGCTTTCATAAAGATGAGCAACCCAGGCTGACTAAAAAAAAAGTCCTTCTGATATGAAAGAAGCCGACATGCAGGTACTTTGCAGGTTTCTGGGCAGAATCATTCTACATACCACAGAATATATATTTGTGATTCCTATAAACTGAGCATGGTATGGACTAAAAAACACTGTTGATTTTATCAGTCTGATTGAAAGCATTACTGGTCTGTAAAAGTGGGGAACTTTATTGTAGTCACGCACTGCACTCAAATCGTCAGGCTAAAGGTCATAAATCTTTTGGTGTGCATTTTATTTTTCAATTCACTCTGAAAAGTGAAATGTGTCTTTTTTGCCAACTTTGTTTTCATTTTTCAAATTTAACCAATAATAGTGAAAATGAGATCTCCAAATAACAGAATAAATGTTCCCCACATGACACATGACATGACAACCTTAACAATGATGATTATGTATTTCCATATTATACAGGATTTCTATTAGAGATGTGAATCGTGTGATCGATCGTCTTAACGATTGATTTCGGCTGGGAGGGGGAGGGAATCGGATCGTCGCCGTTTGGGTTTTTTAAATATCATGAAAATCGTGAAAATCGTGTAAATCGAAAACCGGCACACTAAAACATCCCTAAAACCCACCCCGACCCTTTAAAATAAATCCCCCACCCTCCCGAACCCCCCCCCAAATGCCTTAAATTACCTGGGGTCCAGTGGGGGGGAGGGCAGGAAAACCGGCACACTAAAACAACCCTAAAACCCACCCCGACCCTTTAAAATAAATCCCCCACCCTCCCGAACCCCCCCCCCCCCAAATGCCTTAAATTACCTGGGGTCCAGAGGAAGGGTCCCGGTGTGATCTTTTACTCTCTGACCTCCGGTGCTTGTAGAAATGGCGCCAGCGCTACCTTTGCCTTGCATTTGACAGGTCAAAGGTAGCGCCGGCGCCATTTTGTTTTTTGTTACCCGAGGTCAGGAGCGTAGGAGATCACTCCCGGACCCCCGCTGGACCCCCAGGGACTTTTGGCCAGCTTGGGGGGGCCTCCTGACCCCCACAAGACTTGCCAAAAGTCCAGCGGAGGTCCGGAACGACCTCCTGCAGTCGAATCGTGTTGTCTACGGCCGGCGCCATTTTGCGCCGCCATTTTGCGCAAAATGGCGCCGGCCGTAGACAACACGATTCGACTGCAGGAGGTCGTTCCGGACCCCCGTTGGACTTTTGGCAAGTCATGTGGGGGTCAGGAGGCCCCCCCAAGCTGCCCAGAAGTCCCTGGGGGTCCAGTGGGGGTTTAGGAGCAATCTCCTGCTGCGAATCGTTTTTCCGTACGGAAAAACCAAAGGTAGCGCCGGCGCCATTTCTACAAGCACCGGAGGTCCGAGAGTAAAAGATCACACTGGGACCCTTCCTCTGAACCCCAGGTAATTTAAGGCATTTTGGGAGGGTTCGGGAGGGTGGGGGATTTATTTTAAAGGGTCAGGGTGGGTTTTAGGGTTGTTTTAGTGTGCCGGTTTTCCCGCCCTCCCCCTTCCCCTCCCCCTTCCCCCGATTTACGATTTTTTGACGATAAATCGGGGGAATTGTTATTGTATCGCGGCTCTAACAATTTTTGACGATTTAAAATATATCGGACGATATTTTAAATCGTCAAAAAACGATTCACATCCCTAATTTCTATACATGTAGCTAAATGAACTTAGAACCATAAGAGATACAATCATCTTTGAAATGCTCTAGGCTGCATTAACCAAAACACTGCAAGGTTTAGGATTTAATGCTTGAATGTATTCCTGCCAAATATCCAAAAATAAATCATATTTCCTTGACATACAATTCATAACTTAAATGCTCGTTGACTATCAATCTGGCCATCCGCAACTTCCAGTGTATAATTGTAGGTCTTTCTGATGTTATCCACTTTCTAACATTGACATTTAAGCAATTAGGAATACTTTCCTTAAAAATAAAAATTGCCCATTCTGGATCTTGAGTCTAATTTCCTCTGTTAGGTGAAAGAGACACAGCCTGGCCGAAAGTGGCATTGAGTGATGTAAGAGATTACCTAGATAATCCAATAATTCTTTCCAAAATAATTTTATATGAGAACAATCCCAGAAACAGTGAAAGAAGGAGCCTTTGACCTTTCCACATTTTGGGCCAGATTTTAAAAAAGTACAGGCGCGCCTGCTTTTGTTCGCGCAACCCGCGCAAACAAAAGTACGCCAGATTTAAAAAGATACGCGCCGAGCCGCGCAGCCTGCCTCCGTTCCCTCCGAGGCCGCTCTGAAATCGGAGCGGCCTCGGAGGGAACTTTCCTTCCACCTCCCCCTACCTTCCCCTCCCTTCCCCTATCTAACCCACTCCCCAGCCCTACCTAAATCCCCCCCCCCTACCTTTGTTGTACAAGTTACGCCTGCGGAACTTGCGCGCGCCGGCTCGCCATCCCCCGGCACAGGCCGCAGTGCCGGAGGACACGGGACCGCCTCCCCAGCCCGCCCCCGAACCGTCGCCAGAACTTTGGCACATCAAATGCATCAGTTTTCTTCTGTGAAGTTTCATTGGAGTTTTTCACTTTTAACCAAAAGACCTACCTATATCCTTTCTTCCCTATTCAAAGATCTGACATTCATATTTTCTTGGGTATTTTCTCCAAAATCAACTTAGCCAAATGCATTCTCCTCTTAAAGTCTGCCCCACTTCAAACTGTCTACATAAAACTCAAATTGATTGCAAGTATTAAAAAAAAGTTCACAGAGATCAACATATTTTTTCAGTCTCATCTTTTCGAAGGATCTTATCTTACTGACACTTAGAAATGACTAACCAAAGCTAATTCCTGTTTCTCCTTTTAATGTATCCAGCTTCACTCAAGAAAGCAGTAAGTAAGCACAAAGGATACGTGTGAAATTTAAGAGATACTTGGTCTGGCAGGCTACGAACAGAAATGCCAGTTCTATCTGGCAGGCTACACGCTCGTCAAGTTGACTGAATGCATGCAGTGAGTTGGGTAGTGGCAGGGCACCTCCTGGTAGGGCCACCTGGACTTAGGAGGCCAGATGTCTGGATAACAGATGCATTGGTGTTTGCTGCTATTTTGATTATTGTAGAATGCTGTGGTTGGAAGGAGAGGGGAGGGGTGAGGCTGTGAACTGAAAAGAGTATCTTGCATACTCAGCTATCCAGAAGGATGGAGTACAATGAATTCAAGTGTGCACAATTGCATATGCAAGCATGCACAAGTTCGTACAAGCATGCACACAAGCTTGTGCAAGTGTGCAGAAATGCACACATGCTTATAGAAGCAGATACAAGCTCGCAAAAATGATCACAGGTTCCCACATGCACACACACAGGCTCACACATACATATGTGCATTCATACACACACACACACACAGGCATAACCACCTACATACAGGCAGAACCTACACATACACACAGGTTCCCCCCCACACACACACACACACAGGCTCCCTCAAACACACCCACACCCACACACACAGGCACAGGCACCCACACAGATAGGCAGAGGCATCCACACATACACACAGGCATAGATACACACACACACACACACACAGACACAGGCACAGGCCTTCCTATACATAGACACAGGTAAATACACACACAAAGGCACACACATAGACAGACATACACACAAGCTGTTATAGACCAGAATACCCAAGCAACAAAGGGCACTTTTTGCTAATAATAATATTAATAATAATAATAATGATAATAATAAAAACATCAAATATTATTTATCACCTTCCAATTCAAAATACAAGAATAACATTACATAAAATGACATAAAACCCAATATTAATCACTTGACCTAACTTTCCTAACAAATCAGTTAAAGTAACTGGGAAATCAAAGTCCAACACAACTCCCTCTGCACTTCATCAATTACCAAATGCTTGGAAAAATATTCATGCTTTCAATAAATTGCAAAAAAAAAACCTCCAAATCCTCAACAGTCCTCAGTTCTTTAAGCTGTAAGATTTGCCTTCCAACGCAGGGCAATTTGTTCCCAGAGCTGTCATGAGCAGTGCTGAAATATATGGGGACAAATCCCATTGAAAATTATCCTGATATTATATAAAACATTGGTTTTGCAAAGCTTAAGTCAAATTACTGCATCGTCATAGAACTTTACTGTATGTTAATAGCACGGTAAGGATGTTCTCCCTCAGGGACAAGTGCATTTCTCAAAGTGAATGATACATGAGACGGTCACTTCAGATGAGACTGCCATAGTCTGCTTTTTCTTTTTCATTTTTTTTTTAAGGATCAACATGTCAACTGTAGACCAAATACTTTTTCACGCTTCTATTTGTATGTATCAGTTTTGATATCTCATGGCTGGTTAGGTTTTTCACAAGGGCACATTTCTTATAGACTGGAGAAGCTGACTAAATCTAGACTTCAAATTCTATCACTGGCTACAGTATTTCAAATTAGTTGTGATAGAGTGTGCTGGCCATAAAGTGTGACTCTTTGCTGTGAATCCTAAAATTCTTCCAGGAAATCCCATCTACTGACAATAGTTGTTGCAAATACACACATTAAGTTGCTGTCATTACCTAAAGACTGATGCTGCCTGTTTTTCTGCCCTGTACAAATGATGGCTGTGCTGTGCCTCCCTTCTCTTCCTCCCTCACCCATGGATAACCACAATCTCTCCTCCTTCAGCTCCTTCTCAACTCCTAGTACTCGACTCCACTCACTGGAAATGGCTGACCAACCAAAAGAGGTTGGTGATTTTGGCAGTGGTAGCAGTAAAGGTAGTGATAGACATGAAGCATGGGGCCTGTGATACATTTACCCACATACATTGGTGGTCTGAAAATTGCCCTAACTCAGTTCAGCTAAAAGTGTGTTTGGGATTCCAATCCATAGCATGAGTACTTTTAGTACTGAAAACAAGCCTTCCTGGGGGTTGTGTTTAGGGAAGAGTTGGAAATCAGCCATGTAGATTGGGTTTTCAAAATCTGTGTGCATGCTTTTCTTACATAACTTATCCTATAGGAACAGCTGATGCTAGATCCATAGATCCCTTGAACCATGTACAGTTTGAAAGGGAATGTACACATGGACTCTGCCTCTAGGTGGGCTGTTTTGAAAATTATCCCCTTTGTGTCTATGGAAAAATGCTTAGTACATAAGGCCCTAGATTAGTACACGTGCACACAATAAACCAATTACAATTTCAGTGAGCAGTAACAAGGGTTAGAAAAGCAGATAATTCTGAGTTCAAATTCTTCTTTTTGCACTGACCGTCCTTATTGTGGGTTTCGGCCATTAATTCACAGAAGAGACTGGAGATGGTTTAGTAAAACAGGAACTTTGATCATTAACAGCAGTTTTCAACAGCAACCTGTCTCTGCTAACTTCTCCTAGTAATCTCCTTTACTTCTAGGTTCATTCCCGCCACACAGTCTGGTGCTGATCCTCTGTTTAGCACAGTATTGACTTACAAATTAACTTGGATAAGTCACAAGACCCTCCACTGCCTCAAGTATAAACAGATTGTAAACTCTCTGGGGCAGTGGCCAATTCTGGTTCTCGAGAGCCACAAACAGGCCGGATTTTCAGGATATCCACAATGAATATGCTTGAGATAGATTTGCATACAATGGAGGCAGTGCATGAAAATCTATCTCATGCATATTCATTGTGGATATCCTGAAAACCTGGCCTGTTTGTGGCTCTCAAGGACCAGATTTGGCCACCCCTGTAACAGTGTAATTTTCAATATCATTCTTCATATTTTATTATGACTCAATGCCATCATTTTCAGTAGGGAAATACATAACAAAACTTGGAACTGAGTGGTGTACATAATGTTAGCCTTTGATTTACCAAAAATAGTAGTAGTAATTCTTTTTTTTTTTAATTTTTTCTTTATTAAATTTTCATTTTTCACAAGTAGAACTTGTTCCAGAAAATTAATACAAAACAAACTTGTATTATTACAAACCAAGAAATATTCAAGAGGTAATCTCCCCCAATATTTGTCTTACAATAATAACAGGCAATTTAGGGGAAAACAGAGTTACAACAGAGCGATTGTTCAGGAAATATTAATTATTTAAGAAATAATCTGATTCTATACCCCATACAAAAATATATACCGAACCAGGCCTAGGGACTATTAGGAATGAGAGTCCAGGAATTCCCATAGCTGAGAAGGTTCAAAAAACAGGTACTTAGAGATTTGATAACTAAGCAAACATTTGCAAGGGAATCTCAAGTCAAATTTTGCACCTTTATTTAAAACTTCCATTTTCATATTGAGAAATTTCCTCCTCTGTTTTGCATTACTCTAGTAATGTCTGGAAAAACCCAAACTTTTTGACCATGAAACAGCAAATGACGATTTTGAAGAAAAATCCTTAACACCGAATTTCTTTCAGATATAAATGCGAAAGTAATTAATAAAGTTGCTCTGTTCTGAATAATCATCTCTTGGGACATCTCCAATAACTCAGAAATATTTGTAGGTGAAATAGATTCTGGATTCTTTGGTATATCTCCTTCTGATTTAAATGGAAAGGTAGCTTTAGTTATCATTAGCACAGCTTCAGGTGGAAATTTAAGGATCTGTGTTAGATAACTCTTGAATATTTTCTTAGGAGGTAGCATTTTAATATAAGGAAAGTTTAAAATCCTTAAGTTAAAGCTTCATCGAGAATTTTCCAAATTTTCCATTTTCTTTGCCGTCACAATATCTGATTGTACTAGCTTTTGTTGAATTATTTCATCTTTAGTATTTTTTTTTCCATTTTCACAACTTTAATATCCAGCTGTTCAACTTGGTTTTCTATTACTTGCACTCGATGATTATTTTCCATAATTACAACGGTTAAGGATGACATAGCTTTTTCAATTGCAATTAATACTGCCCATACATTCTCTAAGGTGATCTCTTTAGATTTCTCAAATAAAGAAATTGGCATTGGACATACCTGGGATTTCTATTCTCCTTCTCCCGTAGTACTGCCTCCACTTCTGACATTTTCAGGCAATTTTATTGCATGAGATAGGTTCTTGGAATCTGTCATGGGCAGATTCTCCAAAGGTTAAACCACAAAAGTTTCTCTTCTTGGGGCTATAGTTGTAAAAACTCTACTCACATCCATATTCTCCGATATTGAGGCCGCAGGGAGTGGAGATATGTTCGGTCCACTGGGGCTTAATGATATTGCCTCAGCCAGTGTAGATGGTGAACGCTCAACTGCACAGCGGCTCTCCCCTCCAGTGTTGATATTAGGGGTGCTGCAAAGAAGGTTTCAATCTCTGGTTGCAAACGCTCAGGCATGGGGGAAAAGCTTGATATTTCACTCAGCCGAGCTTTCCTCTTTGAATGTGGCATTATTCCAGGAAAAACAAGTAGCAAAAAAAAGGACAGAGAACTCTCCTTCAGTGTGTGGATCAGTTAGCAGCCATCTTGTTTTCCCCCAGTAGTAGTAATTATGATCAGAAAGTTAATAGATGTCTAAGATTAGACTGTCATAGAATTTTAAATAAACAAATATATTGGTTTGTGTCCTTTGTAAGTTACAGAATCAGTGATGATCCCATTAGTCTGATTATCAAATTTTGAAGTTAATTATAATTACTGACATACAGTGCTGTATAAAATCTACAGTACTACATGATCACTAATTGGCAAACAATGGTCAACAAGATGCATTAGCTCACTCACAATGGACTTATTAATACATAAAACTGAATAAAAAATTGGAATTTTAGCAGCTTTTTAAAGTCTTATTCTTTGTTGAAATTATGTATATGTTACTGTTGTAATGTATTTATGATTCTGTATGATATTTAGAATTTTAAATGTACACCATTTTGATGTCATTATGAATTTCTGTATATTAAATAATAAATTACAATTACAATTGGTTTATAATTGTGTTTCATGGTTTCATTATAAATCCAAAGCGGAAAATAACTACCTCACCTAAAAAAAATCACACAAATCATTAAAGATGCTGTAATTTGTTTATATGACTTTCATACTAGGCATCATCATAAGTGCGAAACACTAATTAAACTCCACCTTATTTATAATCTTTGGTCATTTTTTGGAAAGTCTTTGTGGCAAAATAACACAAAAGGTGCATATGATATTTTTTAGTTTTTATAAGCAGGTGAACACAAATTCTCCCAGATTTTTCTCTTTCTTATGATCAGAATTTTTTTTTTAAATAAGAAACTACTTAGTTTGTCATTACCACAATTAAATAGCTGAATTACAGTATTGTACATATCTTCTTAGTTGTACAAGGATGCCGTAATTATCTGAGGATGCCGCCAATCTTAAAGCCTGACATGGTCCGTGTTTCGGAGAATGATCCTTCTTCATGGGGCAGAAAGAAGGGTTTCAATGTATCAGCATTCTTGGGATAACAGCATTGGTTTGCTGCTAGATAGATAGTACATCAAGCTAGGTAGAGAGAACATGGTACAAATCTACTCTTGTTTCACCTTTTATCCCTCCAAATCACATTAAATCTTCACTGATAGTAACTGTGCAATTCGTATGCATGACTGTGCATATAAAATTGCCCCCTAGAACCCACCCCCACAACCCCTTTTTTTTTTTTTATCGTTGGTGCTATGTATAGCAAAATGATGAATCTAGGCCTTGGCTGGATTAATATCTGTTTTTTAGAATTATCCTGCTAAGAGGCAGCAAAGCTGCTACTTAGCCAGAGAAGTCAAAATGTATCCAGATATGTGGCACAAATCTGCTATAATGCACATATTTGTGCTCCTAATTTTAATCATTTATAGGAGAAGACTGCATTCATTTATTTTTCTTAGCAGTTGTCAGCTTTCATGCATGTAAATCCTCAAATTTTGTAATATGCAGCTATAAGGAAATGATCAGTTTTACCAATTAGTGCACTAGTTTGCACAGTCTATCTGCAACTAATGCAGACCCTCCTGGCTCTTCAGCCCAAAGTCCACTCCATGTCATTTTATGCATTTTCGAGATGTTTATGATCATTCACCCACATGCCAGAAGCCTTGGGGTATAGCTAGATATCAAATTATCGTTTCACCATCACATTGCAATGGTTAAAACAAATGGTTTTTACAAGCTTTGGATCCTTTGTGGACTTAAAAATCTATTGGAAACTGATGACTTCTATGGCCTAGATTCATCATTCTGTGTGCTTCAAGGGGGGGGGGGGGGGGAAGCAGGGGGCAGTCGGGCGATAGCCTGCAGTTGGCCGCACCATGGTGGTGTGGTTTCACCTGCTGCGGTGTGGCCGGCCGCAGGCTATCGCGGGCCGGCCGCAGGCTATCGCGGGCATAGCGCCACTGTAAAAGGTGGTGCTATTCCCCGTGCTACTGCCGACGATAATGTTCGAAGCATTATCGCCGGCAGCGGTGCCACTGCCAATTAACATATTTTCCTCCCTAACTCGCTCAGACTATCGTGGCTTGGAAAATAACCCCCTAAGTATGTTACCTACAATAGACTAAGAACATAAGAACATAAGAACATAAGAAAATGCCATACTGGGTCAGACCAAGGGTCCATCAAGCCCAGCATCCTGTTTCCAACAGTGGCCAATCCAGGCCATAAGAACCTGGCAAGTACCCAAAAACTAAGTCTATTCCATGTAACCATTGCTATAGCAATGTTGTATCTAGGACTGCCAGTCTCCCTCTACATTTAAGACCATTACAGCTGTTATTGAACTCTGCAGCCTATCTAATCAGTGGATAGAAACATTTTGATCACATCCTTCGGACTTTGTTCCAGCTTCATTGCCTGCCTGTCCAGTTTTGGATACAATTCAAAGTTTTACTTATAACTCATAAACTACTCAGTGCAAGCTCTTTTCCATGGTTAAATTATTTTATTACAAAATGTACCTACAAGAAACACAAATTCTTTGAAGCCAGCAGAGAGACCTCCTTGAGGCACACTCAGTGAGAGCAGCACTATTGTCTGTGACAAGAGACTATGCATTTTCTGTAGTTGCACCCTTTTATAGACTACAATTCCTGAAGCTTTAAGACTTGCTGACTGCACTAAGACTTTTAAATAGGGGTGTGCATTCGTTTTGAACTTAAATGTAAAACGCTACTTTTTTTTTTTTTTAACTTAAAAAAGTGATGAGGCGAAAACGATCGGATTTCCAACTTATTCAACATAGCTATGTTGAATACGTTGGAAATCGCGATTGTTGATCCAAAATAAAAATTTAAACCCCTCACCTTCCTTAATCCCCTCCCAAAGACTTACCACAACTCCCTGGTGGTCCAGCGAGGAGTCAGGATGCCATTTCTGCCATTTCTGAACTCCTTTGCGAGGAGCACGTGACGTCGGCGACACGTCGGAGTGACGTGGTGTCACGTGATTCCCCGCGGGTTCGCTCCGGGACCCTCGTTCGACCCAAAAGGAACTTTTGGCCAGCTTGGGGGTGTCAGGAGGCCCCCCCAAGCTGGCCAAAAGTTCCTTTTGGGTTGAACGAGGGTCCCAGAGCGAACCCGCGGGGAATCACGTGATGCCGCATCACTCCGACATGGCGCCGACGTCACGTGATTCCCCGCGGGTTCGCTCCGGGACCCTCGTTCGACCCAAAAGGAACTTTTGGCCAGCTTGGGGGTGTCAGGAGGCCCCCCCAAGCTGGCCAAAAGTTCCTTTTGGGTCGAACGAGGGTCCCGGAGCGAACCCGCGGGGAATCACGTGACGCCGCGTCACTCCGATGTGACGCCGACGTCACGTGCTCCTTGCAAAGGAGGTCAGAAATGGCGTCCTGACCCCGCTGGACCACCAGGGAGTTTTGGTAAGTCTTGGGGGGGGGGGGGATTAAGGAGGGTGAGGGGTTTAAATTTTTATTTGCACATATGGACATAGACTCAACTTATGGAATTCTCCATATGTCCATATTGACCGCACATGGGACCCCCTTTCGACTTATGGACTTATGAACATAAACTTTTGCTCTGCACATCCCTACTTTTAAAGCACTCCTGAAATCCTTCTTGTGAGGACTGATTTTTGCCTGATCTAGGGTATTTACTACATTTCCAAGCTTGCAATCATTACATTATAATTTTGACATTAGATATTTCCATCTTAGATTATAATTTCTTATTCCTATATTCAAATGTAAGTATGTATATTTGTACTAATTATGTATCTCATTATGCACATCACTTAGAGCTTTGGTACAAGTGATGAATAAATTTTAATAAATACAAATACAAATATTGAGCATAAGTAAATATAAGTAAATAAAAGACATATACGTGTCACTTTGGCAACTTTTAAAATATCAACTTTTGTGTGCATATGTTGGCTCCTCCCTTTAATACCCCTGGCTTGCCCCTTTATTACACAACACCAATGTGCATACAGTCCCTGTTTTACACACATAGGCCTGGAGTTTCCTATGGCGCAGAGCTCTTTGAATCACGCGGTAATGGGGGGCTGGGGGCAAAGCAGGGGGCGGGCCTGTGAAAGCTGGCAGCCATCGCACCACTGTGGTGTTATCGCTGCCGGCTTTCGCACCCAGTAGCACCATCGTAAAAGGTGGTGCTATTGGGCGCGCTACTGGCAGCGATAAGGGTTCTTACCTTTTTGCCGCCAGCGATGTTTCCACTGCATCTGCCCCGGTGCCACCCCAACTCCTCCTCTTCCGTTGCTGATTGCACCCTGACTCTGCCCCAATTTAGCTATCGCACGCAAAAAGGGACTTTTTGCGTGCGATAGGGTTAGAAAATAACCCCCATAGGTAGCAGTTATAAAATAGCACATACTCACACATGCTATTTTACTTGTGCATGTGCTATTTTTTACACCATGCATTGTTTGAAAATTCACCTTTAAAAGTTTTCTCCCAATCCATATCTATGGGAAAAGACGAAATTAATTATTTGACAAAAACTCTCATAAGTAGACATTTTCCCTAATTCACATTTTGCAAAGGTGAAAAGCTGAGTTTTTGACGCTCTGCTTTTGCTGTGAATTTGATTGCAAATTGTTAATCTTTAATTCGATATTTATTATTTAATCCAAAACAGAGTCTAAAACCAAATACAATTTTCTGTAATTGGTTCAAACAAGTATTAAAATGACAAATAAACCCTGGATTCTTACCCATGAGAAAATGGCTCCATCTGAGAAGCATGTTGGGTTTATTTCAGCATTGCCAATCTATACAGGGTAATCTGCATGGAATGGCAAATTGTGATTACAATCCTAAACAATAGTAACATGATTCAATCAGGGTATTGGTTTTGTGAGAAAAAAACAAGATGGCAGGACCTGAAATGGCCTACCAGCAGAAGAGATGGAGGCCATCATTTGGCAGATTTTGGACATGCTTGGGTCAGTGGTGTGAAGAGGGTTGAGGGGACAGGTAAGAGATATGAGGGGAGAGGGAATTGTTGTGCTGCATAGAGGAATTTGGGTGTGTAGATAGATATCTAAATTGATTGAATCTCTACTGGAAGACTGGGTGGATCATTTTGGTTTTATTCTTCTATCATCTATTGTATTACTATGGCCCACTTCTAACAGAATATGGGATAAACATGTTTGAATACACAGTCCTGGTCTTCAAGCATGCTTTTTTGTGTTTGGTTGGTTGCATTTTTTATGAAGTACATAATTGGACTCATCTGTACAATGTGCACATCTGCATACTATGGTATGTACATATCTGGTACTAACCAGAGAGATAACACCATTTCTGGTAAATGTTGCCAATACACAGCCTTGTCAATAGTATGAGCCATTCCAATGTATTCTCAAATAAACATGAGGCATTATTGTATTTAGTGTTTCTGTTTTTTCTTTATAAAATTGGACAGCAAGGTCAGTCAAGCATTTTCTTAGCTTTTTTGTTTTCAGGAGCAATGAGGAAATGAAGATATTAAAAGCAGTTGGGAAAAGAAAAAAAACAGATGTGTTTCTTCTAAGGAATTGTATACAAGTTGCATAAAATGTCCAGTTTAACAAATACTCCACAAGACAATTCTGCATTAGCCCACGGGTAACAATTTCCTAAGTCTTCAATGTCAGAGAGTCTCACAAAGGAGCAAACAGATTTATGCATGAGTGAAAAAGCACTTTACTGCTTTTAGCAGCTTGCAACAATAAACTCTCCCATGCAGCTTGACTGGAAAAGTAATTACTAACATAGCACCACAGTGTAAGAAGCAAAAATTATAGGATGCAATCTTTTATTTCTATAATACATTTCCACATGCCCTGAACCTCTGAAATGCTTGTGACTTGAATCCTTCTTCACGAATTATCACATTTACTTTTTCATGTCATGGAGAATAACATTCTCTAGTTGCATAGCCATGTAATTTGTAATTTGACTACAAGTTACCAGGGTTTATTCACCCTGCACAGCTTTGCCCTCCAGGAGGTGAACAGCAGCTGGATATGTTTTCCTGGATATCTCATAAAATGGGTTGTGCTATTCAGTGGGTTTTCCATCCACAAAGTGATTCACCTACCCAAGTATACTGTACTTTTTTATTTGTTATTTTTGCCGGCTCAGAACAGGACTAAGTCCAGTCAACCCCTGTAACTCTCATTATTTCCTATGAGAAGAAACATGTATTTTTCCTTGGCAAAATACCCAGCCCATGCCACACTATTTCCTTTTGCTCTGATTCTATTAAAATGGAATATGAAAAAAAGACTCAAGAAAAAAGTGCACAAAATTCTTGTTGGAGCTGTTTCTCATTGCTTTCAAGACTGCAATGGCTACAGCTGTTCAAAAGTGACACTAACAGTAATTACCTACATATCTCTTTCTCAAATCACATATGTTGCATATATTTCATTTTATTTATTAAATCTAGATATTTTGCTGATCCTTCACATATCTTAGTGTATTACACTTAAAAGCAATATAATAAATAAGCAAGCATAACAAGCATAATAAGCAAGCATAACAAACAAGCCAAAACAACAAAGATAGACATGCAAGAATGATACCCACATACGAATTAGACATATGTAACCCCGGGACAGGGTGCTTTATTTAATGAGGGGAGGACTAAATCCTCCAGGGCCCAAGATGGCAGGGGCAACTCTCATTTAGTTGCCATGGGGGGTAACCGGCCTCTATCAGTGTTAAAGCATGTGAGTGCAACAAAAGACTAGAAGCTCAGACTGAGTGTCCAAAATCATATTTTTACTGTCAGAGTTCTTAAATACAGTATTAAAAATGGCATTTTTACAACAGTTGTTGCCGTGATAGGATGAAATGTACAGTTCTCCAATTTATCTGTGCAAGCATCTCTCAATATCAAGCAGGGAAACTCTCACTCTCTAAAGTTTAGACAAGCAAGGTTTCCAGTCGGGCAGGGCATCTTTTGATGGGAAGGAAAAGCTCTTCCAAAAATACTGATTGGCAAAAAAGTGACAGTCTTTGCACAGTCTCCCCTAAGTATCTCTCTCCTAGGGTGAAAACTCTGTTGGGTGTCCTCAGAATAGAAATGTAGGTCTCATTCACAGTTCTCTTCTTCAGTTGTCTCAATAGGACTTTTCTTAGGAAAAGTCTAATAGCAGGGAACAAAGCATCTCTGTATAGATGTTCCCTCTTCAAGCAGGAAGGGTGGCCAAAAATTTCCTCCTCTGAACTCAGAAAAAATCTTCACAAAATGGCAAAAGCTAGAACTCCTCTGCAGCAGGTCACCATTTGAAATCTTTTCTACCTCCTGATCTAACCTAACTGGCAGAAACCCCAAATTCCTCCAGCTAGGGATACCAGGGCTCTCACTGAACGAATTCTCAAAAAGTATAAAAACATCAAAAGTTTCAATCAAAATGTAGAACCGGCACTACACAGTAGAGATGTGAATCGTTTTCCATATCGTCTTAACGATAGAAATCGTGTGGCAGTAGAAGAAAATCGTGTTTGGCACGATTATTTTGTTGAAAAATCGTTAAAAATCGTTTTTTCCGATTAGTGCGCACTAACTCGAGTTAGTGCGCACTAACTCCAAATGATACAAATAGACACTTTCCAGGTCACTGAAGGTCAGTTAGGAATGAATATGTGTTCCTATTGGCTGGCAGCCCTCTTATCTATTGATGTTACCAAGGTTACCACTGAGGTAACCTTTTAAGTGGTGTACCGCAAGGATCGGTATTGGGACCGGTCCTGTTCAATATCTTTGTGAGCGACATTGCGGACGGGATAGAAGGTAAGGTTTGTCTTTTTGCGGATGACACTAAGATCTGCAACAGAGTGGACACACCGGAAGGAGTGGAGAGAATGAGACGGGATCTAAGGAAACTGGAAGAGTGGTCGAAGATATGGCAGCTGAGATTCAATGCCAAGAAGTGCAAAGTCATGCATATGGGGAGTGGAAATCCGAATGAACTGTATTCGATGGGGGGAGAAAGGCTGACGTGCACGGAGCAGGAGAGGGACCTTGGGGTGATAGTGTCTAATGATATGAAGTCTGCGAAACAATGCGACAAGGCGATAGCAAAAGCCAGAAGAATGCTGGGCTGCATAGAGAGAGGAATATCGAGTAAGAAAAGGGAAGTGATTATTCCCTTGTACAGGTCCTTGGTGAGGCCTCACCTGGAGTACTGTGTTCAGTTCTGGAGACCGTATCTACAAAAAGACAAAGACAAGATGGAAGCGGTACAGAGAAGGGCGACCAGGAAGGTGGAGGATCTTCATCGGATGACGTACGAGGAGAGATTGAAGAATCTAAATATGTACACCCTGGAGGAAAGGAGGAGCAGAGGAGATATGATACAGACTTTCAGATACTTGAAAGGTTTTAATGATCCAAAGGCAACGACAAACCTTTACCATAAGAAAAAAATCAGCAGAACCAGGGGTCACGATTTGAAGCTCCAGGGAGGAAGATTCAGAACCAATGTCAGGAAGTATTTCTTCACGGAGAGGGTGGTGGATGCCTGGAATGCCCTTCCGGAGGAAGTGGTGAAGACCAGAACTGTGAAGGACTTCAAAGGTGCGTGGGATAAACACTGTGGATCCATAAAGTCAAGAGGCCGCCAATAAAGAGTGGGTGACTCGCCAGAATGATGGCTACTGCCTGGACACAATACCCTTATTCAATAAACATACATATGGTTACTGTGACTCCAACATCACTCTAAGCTTCAACAGCAAGAGGAAATGTGGAAAAAAGGATTTGCACTCACAAAGCTGGGAGTAGCTGGCTTGTTACGGCGGTTACTACCCCAAACCAAATGTGCCTGATACTTCACTTTCGATGCACATCCAGCATAGCTCTCTGCTCCAACGGCAGGGGAAAAGAAAAACTGATACTTCACGCATACCCAGCATAGCTTCAACGGCAGGGGAGAAGAAAAAAGGATTCACACTCACAAAGCGGAGAGTAGCTGGCTTGTTACGGCGGTTACTACCCCAAACCAAATGTGCCTGATACTTCACTTTAGATGCATATCCAGCATAGCTCTCTGCTTCAACGGCAGGGGAGAAGAAAAACAACCAATAAGGGCTGTATAACATAGTCTGGGTTAAAACAAATAAGCATGGGTGTAGCTTGCTTATTGCGGCGGTTACTACCCCTACTACCCCCTAACTAATCAAGCTTGATATTTCACTTGGATGCAGCTCCATCACTGCTCTCTATATTAATGGTGGGGGAGGAAGGGAAATAGAACCAAGAGCTAAAAGAAACAGATAAGTATGAGAGAAAAAATGTGTGAAGCTTGCTGGGCAGACTGGATGGGCCGTTTGGTCTTCTTCTGCCGTCATTTCTATGTTTCTATGTTTCTATGAGGTGATGGTTGGGGGGATGGGAAATGGAACTGGAAACTCATGAACACCAGCAGAAAATGAAACAAAGTGTTCACACTTCCCAGGTCAGTAAAGGCTGTGCTCTTATCTATTGATGTTACCAAGGTTACCACTGAGGTAATGGTTGGGGGGATGTGAAATGGAAACAGTTGGAAGCTTGACATGTGATGATCAGCACTCACGTGACTAGAACTTCTTTGTTTATTATTTTTGTTAGCAGACACGTGCATGTTGAATTTGCCAATCACTGTGCATTTTAGAAAGGTGGTCCTGGCTGGAACTGTACACAGTTCAAATATATGTAATTGATTGTTGGTAAGTGTATTTTTTAAGTAGCCACACTGGCACAAGTATGTTTACTTTTCCTCCTACTTAACTCACTAGCTCAGCTTTGTAAGATGGGCTTCTCTGCTTGAGTGAGGGTCAGGCAGCTCCCCCCTGTCTGTGAAGCCAGCCTCTCACTAGTAATGCAGGGAGGGAGCTGTCTCAGACTTCACCATCCTCCCCCCCCCCCTCACCCACACACCATTCACTAGCTGGGACATGGGGGAAGTCAGGAGTGAGGGTCAGGCAGCTCCCCCCTGTCTGTGAAGCCAGCCTCTCACTAGTAATGCAGGGAGGGAGCTGTCTCAGACTTCACCATCCTCCCCCCCCCCTCACCCACACACCATTCACTAGCTGGGACATGGGGGAAGTCAGGGGTGAGGGTCAGGCAGCTCCCCCCTGTCTGTGAAGCCAGCCTCTCACTAGTAATGCAGGGAGGGAGCTGTCTCAGACTTCACCATCCTCCTCCCCCCCCCCCCTCACTCACACACCATTCACTAGCTGGGACATGGGGGAAGTCAGGAGTGAGGGTCAGGCAGCTCCCCCCTGTCTGTGAAGCCAGCCTCTCACTAGTAATGCAGGGAGGGAGCTGTCTCAGACTTCACCATCCTCCCCCCCCCTCACCCACACACCATTCACTAGCTGGGACATGGGGGAAGTCAGGAGTGAAGGTCAGGCAGCTCCCCCCTGTCTGTGAAGCCAGCCTCTCACTAGTAATGCAGGGAGGGAGCTGTCTCAGACTTCACCATCCTTCCCCCCCCCTCACCCACACACCATTCACTAGCTGGGACATGGGGGAAGTCAGGAGTGAGGGTCAGGCAGCTCCCCCCTGTCTGTGAAGCCAGCCTCTCACAAGTAATGCAGGGAGGGAGCTGTCTCAGACTTCACCATCCTGCCCCCCCCCCCCCTCACCCACACACCATTCACTAGCTGGGACATGGGGGAAGTCAGGAGTGAGGGTCAGGCAGCTCCCCCCTGTCTGTGAAGCCAGCCTCTCACTAGTAATGCAGGGAGGGAGCTGTCTCAGACTTCACCATCCTCCTCCCCCCCCCCCTCACCCACACACCATTCACTAGCTGGGACATGGGGGAAGTCAGGAGTGAGGGTCAGGCAGCTCCCCCCTGTCTGTGAAGCCAGCTTCTCACTAGTAATGCAGGGAGGGAGCTGTCTCAGACTGGTATCAGGGTTAGGGCACTGTGTGCAGGAAGATCACAACACTCCTGGTATTAATAGGGATAGGGCACTGTAAGAGATGACTGTAGTAGATTGAATAAAGATCTGATGTTTCTGCTCTCCTCACACCAAACAAAAACAACACACAAGCAGAGAAGCCCTTCTTACAAAGCTGAGCTAGTGAGTTAAGTAGGAGGAAAAGTAAACATACTTGTGCCAGTGTGGCTACTTAAAAAATACACTTACCAACAATCAATTACATATATTTGAACTGTGTACAGTTCCAGCCAGGACCACCTTTCTAAAATGCACAGTGATTGGCAAATTCAACATGCACTAGCATTTCAGGTGCCTGCTAACAAAAATAATAAACAAACAAGTTCTAGTCACGTGAGTGCTGATCATTACATTACTTTTTTTGTCAAGCTTCCAACTGTTTCCATTTCACATCCCCCCAACCATTACCTCAGTGTTAGCCTTGGTAACATCAATAGATAAGAGCACAGCCAGCCAATAGGAATACATACATACATATTCATTCCTAAGTGACCTTTACTGACCTGGGAAGTGTGAACACTTTGTTTCATTTTCTGTTGGTGTTCGTTAGTTTCCAGTTCCATTTCCCATCCCCCCAACCATCACCTCAGTGGTAACCTTGGTAACATCAATAGATAAGAGGGCAGCCAGCCAATAGGAACACATATTCATTCCTAACTGACCTTCAGTGACCTGGAAAGTGTTTATTTGTATCATTTTCAGTTAGTGCGCACTAAATCGAGTTAGTGCGCACTAACAGGGAGTTAGTGCGCACTAACTCCCGTTAGTGCGCACTAACACGATTAACGATTTTTAACGATAAATCGTTAGAATTTCTATTGTATCGTGTTCTATAATGATTTAAGACGATATTAACATTATCGGACGATAATTTTAATCGTTGAAAAACGATTCACATCCCTACAGGCTCTGATCCCTTTCCCGCTAGGGTATTGGCCCAGGCTGTATAACCCACTACCCAAGCAGAGGAACAGCTCAAGGAAAACAATCCTTCTCTATCTAAATTGTAACTAAAATACACAACCAAAATTGCTGCAGCCTGCTTTTATAAGCAGCAGGGGGCTGCCCATTCCAGCAACCTCAGTGAAGGATCTGTTCAGAAATAGATCCCCCCTCCCTCCACTACCGTTCCCATCCTAGATCACAGGGTTCAAGTCTAGAGTCTTATCGTGATGATTCCAAAGGGTCGTCACACATATATTTCAGACAATATACCAAATGCATAAACCAGTTAGCAAAGTAATGCTTCTCAAACGATCCTATATTGTCAATGCCAGACACTTCTCACAATAGACCAGTGACAGAAGGCATGGGGATAATCTGCAAGGAGTAGCAGCTACTATCCCCAACAGTAGGCATGAGGTTAAACTACATAGAGTGACATTTACTGCCCTTAACATAGAACATAGAAACGTGACGGTAGAGAAAGATCATCTGGCCTGATTTAGTTTGCTCATCTGTCCAATTTATCTAGCCTTACTAATCCCATCACTCTCAGTGTGCTGTGGCGATTGAAAAAGGAAACAGAATGTTAGGAATTATTGGGACAGGAATGGCAAATACAATGGAGGATGTCAAATGCCTCTGTATCACTCCAAGGTGAGACCACACCTTGAATACTGTGTGCAATTCTGGTTACTGCATCTCAAAAAGGATACAGCTGCACTGGAGAAAGTGCAGGGAAGGGCAACCAAAATGATAAGGGGTATGGAACGGCTGCCCTATGAGGAAAGGCTAAAGAGGTTAGGGCTGTTCAGTTTGGAGAAGAGATGACTGAGAGGGGATATGATAGAAGTCTACAAAATCATGAAAGGACTTGAACAAGTTAATGTAAATTGGTTATTTACTCTCTCAGATAATAGGACCAGGGGGCACTCAATGAAGTTAGCAAGGAGCTCATTTAAAACAAACTGAAGAAAAATTATTTTTCACTCAGTGCATAGTTAAGCTCTGGAATTCATTGCCAGAAGATGTTGTTACAGCAGTTAATGTAAGTGGGTTTACAAAAGGTTTGGATAAGTTCCTAGAGGAAAAATCCATAAACTGCTATTATGGTAATTAATAAGCAATAGAGATGTGCATTCGTTTTTTACAATTTAGAAAATGTCAACGACACTGTCTAATTCGTCATTGTTCGGCAAGCCCAAAAAAAGAATCAAATTTCAACGAATTTTCGGGTTAAAGTCATTTTTGAATTACTGCGCACTAACAGAAGTTAGTGCGCATTTAATATCCGATAGTGCACAGTAACGGGACTTAGTGTGCAGTAAATGCCGAGAGACTATACTGCACAATAACTCTGTGTCAGTGCGCACTAAGGGGCGGATTTTAAAAGGGTTACACACGTAAGTTACGCACGTAAACCTTAAAAAAAAACCCTGCTTGCGCCAAGCCTATTTTGCATAGGCTCAGCGGCGCGCACAAGCCCCGGGATGTAAAAAAAATTGGCACCAGCCTGGGTTTTGCTGGTGGCAGAAAACTTTTAAAATGCAATGAATGAAAACAAATGAAATTTCATTTTTTTTCTTTAGTTTTATCAAAATGGAATGGAAATCGCAATACAACTTTTTTTTGTTTTTGTTTCAAATGAATGTGCATCCCTAAAAACGCCGTTTCTTTCTCAGGTACCCTGTGCCGCACCCTACAGCTTTTCAACCTGATGGCCTGTCAACCCAGATCAGGTCTCTGAAATTGAGCCCAACATCCCCTTTGCAGAGTATTATCCTCGGGACATTACTGCAACCTTGACTCTTCTTCCCATCACACCCTGCAGATGGTTGCACATTTCAATCCCGGCCCCTGCATTCCTGTCTACCGGCCCATCTTCCTCCAGCTTGCTTCCCCCTGGGTTGCAGTATCATGCATGAACTCTCTCTCCTCCTCTGCACCATCCTGAACAAGAATGAAAATTGACTCTAAGCATAAACTGTTTCTACCAGGTCTCACTGAGTTTGCTACCATTCAAGGATTTTATCATAGTTAAAAAAAAAAATCCAATCTTCTGCTTCTGCATCTTTATACATTAACTATGCTTATGGGATCTCTGTGAACAAAGACAGATTTTTTTCACTCTTTGGATGTCCTGTACTTGTCCATGCGGTATTGCTGTCTCCCTCTGTCCTCTTCTCCAAAGTCAGGGGTTACCTTCAGTCCCTGTAGAAACCACAGCCTCCCCAAGTGTGGATCATCATCACCCCTCTTCTGTGTCCCAAGGGAGCTCACTCCAGCAGGGAAGGAGAACAAAGTATAAGACCACTTTTATTTCTCTTTAAAAATCATTACCAAACAGCAAGTAACTATATCGCCATTGGGGCCATCTCCCTCTGTTACATATTGATGGGTCTTTTTCTAGATCTGATTGCCAAAATGCAGCAAAAACTGTCATATCAGCACATCTTCCCGCTTGTCTGCATGGGACGCTTCTGCTAGATTTTATGTAACTTCTCAGGTGTTTCTGTTCTGGTCCAATCAGTTACTTCAGTTTCTGGCATCTGCTCTGGTCGTCTGAGAAAATCCCCCCAATGCCATTAGACGTGACAGGCTGCTGCTTGCATCCTGCCCTGGACTGTTGTCAGAAAACACCAAAAAGCCGACTAGCCAGACAATTTATTTATTTATTTTAAAACATTTCTATACCATCTTTCAAAAGCGAGATCGCTCACCAAAACGGTTTACAAAAATTAACAAATATTTAAAGTAAAAGAGTAAATTTATTTATTTATTTATTTAAAGAATTTTTATATACCGGGGCACGTAGCAAAACATCACCTCGGTTCACAGTGTAACATAACATAGCAAATAGCTTTACAATGAATATAAATAACGGTTCACAATATAAAATGATATAGTAGCAGGCTTTACAATAGATTATTATCTGCTTGTAAACTATATACAAGAGACTGAAAATTAACTATATACAAGGGAGGAGGCAGTCAAAGTTGACTGATAACATGGGCAACAGTAAAGGTTTGGGGAGGAGGGGGGTGGCGGAGAGGTAGGGTGAGCTGAAGGGAATATGGAATGTTAACATGGGAAATAGTAAAGGTTAGGGGAGGTGGGGGTGGCGGAGAGGTAGTGTGAGCAGAAGGGAATATGGAAGTGGGAGGAGGAGGGAGAATAGAAGGTGGGTAAATAAAAATAAAATAAAATAAAATAGTGAATAAAACAAATAATAATGACTGAATTAAGTAAATAAAGTAAATAAACTAAAATAAATAAACTAAACTAAACTTGTATTAACCATCTTGTATTAACCATATTTTTTATTTCTTTTCCACAGACTGACAGGTCACAGGCAACCATTCAGTTCAGTTCCAGCTTTGTAACAGGCCTCTCATACCCATATATCAGACATCATACTACTCAGTCTTGTACAAATTGTTAAGCAAATTACTTTAAACTCCCTTTAGAGCTATATGGTGACCTCCCAAGTCCCACAGGTTCCCTAGTATTTAAAGAGCATATTTTCATCTGGAGTAGTGGCTTTAAGCTTTCCATGGTCCTTATTGCCTGCCTCCTGCTTTTCCGGCTGTTCTGCCTTTTCTCTAGCAGATTTATCTCTCTCCCAGGCCCTGCTGTCTCTCTCCATATTTCTCTCTCTGCAGTTAGTTTTAAGTTAATTTCTACTTGACACACCCTCATTAGCTTCCACCTGGCTCCTGGGGTGTTAGTCCTGCAAGACTACATTACTCACCTAAGAGCCCTTTGCCATGCCTATTTTTGTTCAAAATAGGAAGGCTACATTCTTTACAATACCTGTCTGCAAGACCATACACTACTTTATACTTACTTGGATCTTATTTCCCTTCAGAAACTCTTCCTTTTGCTCTGGAGTGATGTGTAGTGTGTGCCTCTACCTCCTTCTGAAACTACATCATCCTGTTTTATTTCCCTTTTCTACTTTTCTTCCCTGCAGAACTTAGTCTTATTCTGACAGGCTGTTCACTTGGCCTTGAAGATTGAGTTCTGCATGTGCAGAATACCTGTGCTATCACAACTACCCAGCACAGAATAATATAAAACAGCTAATTTAGCTGGAGCATTATTTAACTTTAGTCGGTCTGATCATCTTAACCATTGCTGCAAGCATCTTTTCAATCTATACAGTGGGTGATCATAGTCTTGTTGATCTTAACCATGTCTACTATTGTAACCCCTTTTTGGAGGATTGTTGCTAGACACACAACTAATTTATATCTTCAGAGGTGCTCCGGCTAACCATTCCTGATAACCACGCTGATTCTTAATCCCGAGGGGCGGGGGGGGGGGGGCTCTTTTTATGGGGGGAAGCTCTTGATTATGGCTCAGACAATGAGAAAAGGCTGCCAGTGTATGTGTGGTCATTTGGTACTTCCTATGAGGTGAGAGGCTGTAATAATTCAGACAGGACCAGGTCTGGGTGTTAAATAAAATAGTTTACTGATTAGTACTCATAAATTAAGTCTATTGTCCAGAAGTGTGAATTTACATCCGACTAATGGTACAGGTATAATTCTAGTGAGGCAGGTGTGCTTTTACCAAACCTCAAGGCAGAGCCCATGGTGATTTTAATTGTACAACCTCTCCCGGCAGCTGTGCGGGAATCCTAGTGGAGGGGTCCCCAACTTTACTGCAAAAATCCTACCTTTCAATATCTTCTTCTCAGACACTCAGCCCATCCAGGTCCTGTGATGGTAAAAATCTGGATAGGGTCTCCTACTCTTTTTCTTCCTTCTTTAAAAATGATTTCATCCTTATATTCTGATCTTTCTGGGGAACTTCTCTTGGGGAAACGTTAGTGGGATCAGGCACATTCTCCGCTTTGCAATCCCAGTGGGTAAGGGGGATCTACAAAGCTCCCCATTCTTCATAAGTCTAAAAAATACCTTAAAGCTTAAACTGGATCTCTCTTCTGCCTTCACTGACTCTCGCAGCCGGATCCATCACTGGCGCTTGCCCACCTAGGGTTTGGAGTGGGCTCACAGGTCTTTGGTCTCCTGGTGAGAGCCCTTTTGCCCCTAAAGGGTATCAGGCTTACAAATCTCTCCCTCTGTAAAAGAGAAGAAGGACCCTCAGGCAGGGAGTGCACTGGGTGTTATCACTTCTAAAATAAATTCCTTTGGGAAAAGCTGGGAGGCCCCACCAGAGTGTGGAAAATATACATCTTTATTCCTTAAACTGAACCCCATGGTGTATTAACATGGCTGGGCTAAATAGTCTTTAGGCATCCAATCCAGACTCTCCAGGTGGGAGGGACTGAGGGGTATGGATGGATCCTTACTAATACGGGGACAGTGACATCTGATGGCCAGACCGGGAGGGTCTGCCAACACTATAATAAATTAATTTCCTGTGTAACCCCCTCTTCGGGTACCTCCCAGAATGCAGGGGCACTCTTGTCCCCAAGGCCACTTTCTCCCTGATCTTCCTCTTCTCACACCAGCACAGTCCACGTGCCCAGGGGTGCTTGGGTTCTTTCCGGAGGGGAGGAAGATTCAACCTCTGGGACACTAGGCTCACAGGGATGGGGACCAACACAGTCTCTCAATCTCTCTGCTGTTTTTCTCCCAACTTTACTCACGCTTGGGAGTGTTCCTTGCTTTCGGGCACCCAGTATTCTTAAAGAAGACACTGGACATTCTGTTGAGGTATTCCAAAATAAATTTACTGCACTAAAAGGCTTCAAATCTAATTAGAAACAAAAATTCTCCAGTCGATCTTCTCACAAAAAAATTAAATGGTCTAAAAGAGTTTGGGAGCATTTTATATCCCTCCCAAAAACACAGGAACAAAACTAAAAGCTCACAAATTGATTCTTGCTCTCTTCATCTCGGTCAGGTGACTTCTATCACTCTTTAGCTGGGTGAAAGGAATCACAGCCCCTTATCCTGTTCTTCCACAGCCAGGGGTGAAAATCCTCCTGGGTAGGATCAGGATCCTGAAAGGATACTTGTCAAAACCAAACAGCTCTTCAACAAAAAATCTTCTTGTCCACTCTTTCAAAACCCTTCCTTCCAGATTAGTCTCTTCTTCAGATCAGGCTGTGGGTCCTAAAAATGGGGTCCACTGCAAATGATTCCCTTCTCTCAAAACTTCCAACTCAAAAACCACACTGCTTCTCATGCTCCACCTGCTTTTAAGGAGCTGCTGATCAATCTGGGCATCCTCCCAGGAGATGTCTGCAAGGGATGGACTGTAAACTTCTGAATTTTAGCCTAGAGCTTAAACTAGGGACAATTTAATTAGTAAGGGACTTAGAAGGTCCCTTACATCTGAAACCCATGTGTCTTGTCAGTTTGTCTTGACCATAGTGCAGGCATTGTCTCTTGTATGTATCTGTGTAGCACTGCGTAATTTAGTATCACTATAATGATAACAAGTAGTAGCAATAGTAATTGTAATATTGGAGGTGGAAACATTGGAAAATCTAACTGTATTATGCTGCCAGAAGATTGTATTCTACTCTAAGATTAGTATTACTTCTCCCCGTGAATCGAGCACAATGATTTGTTAATGCTTCAAATGCAAATATAATTTCATAATACTGCTCTTTACTGACTCCATAAATTGACTGTTAATTCAATGCATCTGATTATAATTGATGTATTACTCAATGCCTTGATAGAAAGATCTCAACAGTTTGTAGGTGAAAGATTGACTGTTCCTTGTTGTATTACCAATTTCCCTTAGCAAGGGCCAAGTAAAACTGTTCATTTTTTATTGGCCTTATGGTCTTTTGTTATTATCCAGGATGCGGCCTTCAGAGGTCCTTCACTTTGAGAAAACTAAAATTAATTATTCCATTAAGAGCTGGCCAGCCTGATTGTTCAGTGGCAGTGCCATTTACTGCCATGCAGGGAATTTGGCACTAATTCCAAAGCCATCCTCTGTTCCTTGGCCCAGCCAGGGCTGCAGATGCTTTTGAGACATTATTCTGTCCTCACTGCACGTCACACTACATGACTACACAGATAGCTAAACTCTTGATGATAGGCCAAGTCAAACTTCAAAACATTTATTGAGGAAAAAGAATGAACATATATCTTATTGGAGGATTAAATAGAGGCAAGAATAACTGGATCAAAGTGTCTGAAGAGTGCTGCTGCTGGATTAAAGCCTTCTTTGAATACTCAGTTGAATCCGATGAAAAGGAAATGCTTCCTATGGAATATGAGAGAAAGGATAGTAGGAGCTGCAGACTTAGCTGAGAACTGCTTTTTGTGGGGTCTTAGAGACAGGCAACAGAACCTGCAGGTTTAGCTGAAAAATTATGTGTAAAAGTAGACAGTTGTCTCACCATAAAAACCAAATCTTCCTGCACTAAACTTCACCAATCAAAGTAAGGGTTACAAAACTATTTTGGCAGATATATAAAGTGTAATATTTTTAATACAACTCTAGGTGGCAATATAACATAGAAACATAACATAGATACATAGAAACATAGAAAAGATGGCAGAAAAGGAGCTAATGGACCATCCACTATAACCAGCAAGCTTATGGTAGTATCTGTTGTGCCATACAAGTATCTGCTGCGCCATACAAGTCACCCCTATACTTATCAGTTTCCCATACAAAGTCAGGGCCCTTGTTGGTTGCTGTTTGTGTCCAATTCTCCATCACCTCTTGCCGTTGAAGCAGAGAGCAATGTTGGAGTTGCATCAAAAGTATCAGGCTTATTGGTTAAGGGTAGTAACAGACGCATCAGCAAATCACCCCCATTCTTATTTGTTTTACCAGGCTTTAAAATTCAATGTCCTTGTTGGTTGCGGTCTAAATCTAATTTTGCTTTTCCCCTTTTCTCACTGCCGTTGAAGCAGAGAGCAATGATGGAGTTGCATCAACAGTATGAAGGCTTATTGGTTGAGAGTAGTAACCACCACACCAGCAAGGTACCACCATGCACTCTTTTCCTCATTTCGATCCTCTAGCCTTTAGCAATCCACAGTGTTTATCCCATGCTCCTTTGAAATATTTTGAAAGTTGCATTGAATCCTATGGAAAGCTTCACAACTTCACCACAGTTTGTGATGTGCTGCAGCTGGAGAAGCATATCGCAGCTGGAAGGCCTTCAATCTCTGGTCCCCCTGATGTGATCAGACTATGAAAAGTTAGCGCAATGTGCAGTCTAGTATTTCAGCATCTTCCCCCAGTAATTTGGCACCCCTCCCCTTTCCATCTACTTTTTATCCCCAGAAAGAGGGCAGCAGCACTGCTTTCTTTTACCCCTTCTATCTCCTCTCTGCCCCTGTTACCTCCTCGCAGGCCAACTCCAGGGAGATGGAGGATAGCTCTACAGGCCCAGTCCATTGCCACTGCCATCATCACTACCACTATCCCTCCCCCTCCCTCAAAAACAGGGGGGATCGTCCGGGTTCACACACTCTCCTCTCTTCTGTCACAGGCCGCTGTGACCTGACATATGAGCATTCATTTCACCCCTCTGACACTTCTTCAGGTGCCCTATTGGCTGGTGCCATGGGCACGTTCTCAGGTGGCCTGCCTTTTAACCGGGCCCTGGTCGGCTCTCAGAAGCTACTCTCCATCTCACAGCCCTATTGAGCCTTTATCCCCTGCCACTTGTCTTCGGTGTCCGTGCCCTCCGAAGGCATTATAAGTAATCACCTGACACCGTTATGGGGAAGGGAGGGAAGCACCAGTCTGCGCTATCCAAGGCACTGAAGCCACCTCCCCCCCCCCCCTCCCAAAGCAAAAGGGAAGATGGACCTGGAAGGAATAATTTCTTATTTTCTATGCACATTGTGTTGTAAATAAATGCACCTTCACCATTGAAAATTTCTTTGAATCAAAGTGTTCCTTTCTTCTACAGCCTGCTGGTGAGTCTGCCAATGTAGTTCTTGCAATTCCTCAGCACTCAGGTCATATGCCTCTTTCTCCTCCTCTTCCTCCTCATGATGATCATCTAATCTCTCTGGAAGAGGCAGGCCTTGGTTTTGGCAAGGTTATGAAGCATGCAGCAGGTTAGAAAGATCTTACAGATCTTGGTAGCATTGTAGAGAAGACCATCCCCCAGATCTGTCCAGGCAGTGGAAAAGAATTGTGAATAAGTCAAAGTTCTCTAAATGACTGCCCTGGTATGCTGGTAGGCCCTGTTGTAGCATACATCTGCTACAGTCTGTGGGCATGCCAGTGGAATCATGAGTCAGGTTTTGAGAGAATATCCTTTGTCACCTGTAAAGGAGAAGGCTGAATGAGATATCCATGGTGGCAGATTGCAGGACTGTTCCTAGATACAGGCTGGAATGGGTCTCCTAGGCCTAATCAATAAATCCACTTGAATATCAGAGCGAGAAAAGAAGCAGAAGTTAATAGCTGTGTGATTGTAACTTACTTAGAAGCCACCCCCTAGTGACGTGACCTTCCTGTAAGAGGTCGTGAATTGCTGACTGTGAGAAGATGTAGGCATTGTAACAGGATCCTGGAAACTTGGGCACAGTGTCCATGATGATTCCCTTGGCATCACAAATCAGCTGCATATTGAGGGAGTGGAAACCTTTGCAGTTACAATAATTGGCCTTGTTGGCCACTGGAGCTCTTATAGGGATGAGAGTGCAATCAGTAGCCCCCAAAGCCAAGGGGAAGCATGCAGTTTGATACAAATAATTTGTAGTTGTTGCTGTCTTCTCCAAGTAAAGGATATAAAGTAGTATTTTCCTAAGAAAAGCAGCCAGAAACTGATCAATGCATATGGAGATGGATGACTGGCTAATTCCAGCCATGACCTCTAAAGGTGTCTGGAAAGTGCCAGTGACCAAAAAGGCCAGAGCCATAGAAATCTTGAAGTGTACTGTCAAGATGTGACCGCTCCAGGTGGAAGGGTGCAGGTCCTGATCTAACTACTGGCATATGTATAGTAAGGTTTCTTTATTGAAACTGAACCTGTGCATGACTTGCTCCTCAGACAGATCCAAAAACTGTGCCCTTATATGCTCTCTGTAAGGGTTACCTTCTCCTTCTCCTCTATTTTCTCTCCCTCCTCCATCATTGTGCCATGAGAATCTAGAACTTAATTATTATCATTTTGAAGTGTCTTTCTCCTGCCACTGCTAATATGCCTCAGTCACACTCATTGCCCCAGTCATACTCACTCACCCCCCAGTATGCCCCAGTCACCATACCCCCCCCCCACACACACACACACACAAACCCTGTCTGAAATGTTGTGCTTTTTACCAACAGGTTCCTCCAAAGACAACAGCAAACCTTGTATCTGGCTGAGAGCAAATCAGACAACATTAATGATTACAGGCAAGAACTTCTGGACAAGGACAATGATTTCCCCTAAGTTGCCTCCCCATCGCCTCTGCCTCTCCTCCTAGCCTGCAGCAGCATTCACCCACTAGATGACACACAACAAAACACTAAGTTGAAAAAAAAGGAATGCAAGTTTGAATTTGGCACATAAATGAGATGTAGTGAAAGCATTTCCGCAACTTGATGACATTTTTTAGAAAGCAGCAAAGTATGCGCAAAAAATGCTAACCATGCCCCAAACATACCTACCTTGTTCACGTGTACTTTTGCTCATGAAAGCAAGTATATGCACGCAGGTTGCCCTTTTTAAAAATCAGGTGTGTGCATATCTGCTTCACATATGTGAGTATACACTAGTTTTTTGGTTCATAACTCCTTTGAAAATGACCTCCTTAGTGAGAACTGTCATGCTTTTTTCTCTCTAGCAATAGTCTTTATTAACTCCCCCACAAAACTAGCTGACAAAATACTTGCTTGTTTCAATGTGGGAAAACCAATGCAGAAAATAAAATTATGGGATTGATTCGTAGGCTAATATTTGTTTCATTCTGACAAAATAGAATACTTTAAAAGCTTTTCATAGTAACTCAGGATTAAATATAAACCTGCCAGCCCACGCCACATACCCCATAAAGCAGGAATTCAAGTGGTAGGAAACATGACATTGACAAATATGCTTGGCTAATCTAATTTTTTTACAATGTAGAAGTACAATAAATACAGAAGAACACATACTGAACCTATTAAGCTACTGAAAGTAAGAAGCAAAACAACTGCAAATTTAGAAAATTCAAGTGTCTAAAAAATTGTTTGCAAGATTAAATCTCCATGAAATTGAATAGAATCAGAAACAATCCCTATTTTATTTTATTTTTTTGGTGGCAGGGAGGGTGGAATTTGCTGACTGATAGAACTATATTGTGGCTTTATATCATGTATTCAGCACTTAACACAACTCACAAACTTTGCCAACATTTTTTTTGGACTGAGAATAAATGTTTGGCACCACACTACCTACATGGATGCCAGTAGTAACTGGGATGCTAGTGCCATTCTGTCCCACCCAGCTAATCACCAGGGGAGGGGCTGGGAGATGACATCATTGGATTGGCAAGGGAGACCTATTGCTGGCTCCAGCTTCTTCCTCCTGCCCTTTGCACTGGTACTCCTGCAAATTTTTCACCCAGCCACCCACCCCTATTACATATAGAAACAGAGAAACATAGAAATGACGGCAGAAGACCAAACGGTCCATCCAGTCTGCCCAGCAAGCTTTCACACTTATTTTTCTCATTTATTACTCTGACTGCTGAGTTCAGGGCCCTTATTGGTAACATTTTGGTTCTAATTTCCTTCCACCCCTGCCATTGATGTAGAGAGCAGTGCTGGAGCTATATCAAAGTGAAGTATCAAGTTTTATTGGTTAGGGGTAGAAACGCCACAATAAGCAAGCTACTCCCAAGCTTGTTTATCCAGCCTGTGCAATTTAGTCCTTGTTGGTTGCTGTCTGAATATAAATCATCTTTTCTTCATCCCCCCTCTGCCGTTGAAGCAGTGAGCTGTGCTGTATATGTATTCAAAGTGAAGTATCAGGCTTAATTGGTTCGGGGTAGTAACCGCCGTAACAAGCAAGCTACTCCCACACTTATTTGTTTACCCAGTCTATGCAATTCAGTCCTTGTTGGTAGATGTCTGAATGTAAATCTTCTTATCTTCATTCCCCCTGCCATTGAAGCAGAGAGCTATGCTGGATATGCATTGAAAGTGAAGTATCAGGCTTATTTGGTTTGGGGTAGTAACTGCTGGAACAAGCAAGCTAATCCCATGCTTATTTGTGAATGCAAATCCTTTTTCCCACACTTCCTCTTGCCGCTGAAGCATAGAGCAATGTTGGAGTCACATTAACCATGTGTATGTTTATTGAATAAGGGTATTAATTAATCACTCCGGTTTACATTGCAACCATAAAACAGTGACAAAGTTGTCTTACATAAAACAGGGGGAGAGAAAAACTTGGATACAGTTTAAGCATGGGGAGTAACATGTCAAAACTGGTAAGAACTGATAAGAGTTGGCTTTTTGGGGTAACAAGGTATTCCGAGGGAGGGGGTAGGAATGAGGGATTGGAAGGGGGTTGGAAGGGAGTTGGAAGGTGGGGGGGAGGGTAGCGGAGGGTTACTATAGATTTAATGAAACTAATATACATATATTAAATAGCTTAGGCAGCGGAAGAAATGATAAAATAAATGGGGCAACCATGACTTATCTAAGCCTTTGCAATTAGCCAGCACACAGCACACAATGAATACACCAACACAAATGATTTAATTGGAGCTTTATTGAACCTCTGACAAGGATATCTAACCTATGTACTTGAGCAATACTAGCTTACAAGTACCTGGGATAAGGGTCTCTTTGGACTTACCAGCCCACCCAAAGCAACCACGACCATGGCCCTAGTGGGGGAGAAACTTGATCTGAGACTTAGCAGACAGCCCTCCTCATTCAAGCAGGACTACCAGCCCTTAAAGAGCCATGGCACAGCTGCACCAAGAGTTCCCAGCCTGCCACCATACCAGAGCCTAGGAACCCAGGCTGCAGATTAACCCCAGCTGTGCTAATGGTAATGTTAACAACAGCTGACATTGCTCAACTCTAGGAAACACTTCCCTGAGGCTCAGGTACCCCACCAACTACAACAATTGCCATCTAGCAAGGCAAGGCTATAAGAAAATACAAGCATGTTTAAACAAATTATTTGGAAAATAATTAGCCTAGCAACCCATGTAATCTAATTAATACAATTAATCAACTATCTGTACTCTAGGGGGTGAAGGGCTGATGTGCACGGAGCAGTAGAGAGACCTTGGGGTGATAGTGTCTAATGAACTGAAGACGGCGAAACAATGTGACAAGGTGATAGCTAAAGCCAGAAGAATGCTGGGCTGCATAGAGAGAGAGGAATATCGAGTAAAAAAAAGGGAAGTGATTATCCCCTTGTATAGGTCCATGGCGAGGCCTCACCTGGAGTACTGTGCTCGGTTCTGGAGACCGTATCTCCGAAGGGACAGAGACAGGATGGAGGCGGTCCAGAGAAGGGCGACAAAAAGGTGGCTGGTCTTCTCAAATGACTTATGAGGAGAGTTTGAAGAATCTAAATATGTATACCCTGGAGGAAAGGAGGAGCAGGGGTGATATGAAACAGACTTTCAGATACTTGAAAGGTTTTAATGATCCAAAGTCAACGACAAACCTTTTGTGTTGGAAAAAAATCAGCAGAACCAGGGGTCATGATTTAAAACTCCAGGGAGGAAGACTCAGAACCAATGTCAGGAAGTACTTCTTCATGGTAAGGGTGGTGGATGCCTGGAACGCCCTTCCAGAGGAAGTGGTGAAGACCAAAACTGTGAAGGATTTCAAAGGAGCGTGGGATAAACACTGTGGGTCCTTAAAAAGTCTAGAGGATGTGAATGAAGAGAAGAGGCATAGGGGTGGCTTGTGGGAATGATGGCTACTACCTGGTAGTAGCCATCATTCCCACAAGCCATCATTCCTACAATATAAACAGGAGTGATAATTAACTCTTATTTGAACTTCGGTATAGAAAAGTTATAAATAAATAAATAAATCATTAGACTTCCAAACTCCACCATATTTGCTATCAAATGTTGACTAGATCTATCTTACCTGAAACATACTGTCAGCACCATTTCTTTTTGTATAATTTTTTATTTATGCATTATCTCAATTACATATCAAGAATAAATTTGATTTAAGAATATATTCAGAGATTCTAAATAATATTACAAAACCATTACATATATCAAGGTAAATCATACTCTGAAACTTTAAGTCCACAAAATAGGAGGAACCAATACCACAACTGTAATATTAAACTATAAGTACAAAAGGAAATATTTTGTCTGCAACTCTTCAGGAGGATTCAATAATAATGAAAGATCTCTTAACCAGTTTACATAGAGATTAATTAATTAACAGCATTATCTTGAATGGAGACATTTACTACTTTATCACTCAAAAACTGTACCAATTGAGATGGTATAAAGACGAGATATGAGGCTTCTCTATATTTTATATAACATTTGCAGGGGGAATTTTATTTATTTATTTATTATTTTTGCTATACCGGCTTTCATGACAGGAATCACATCAAACCGGTTTACATTTAACAAAGTGTGTAAGGTAGAGAGAACTTAAACCAACAGTAACAAGAGCATGGTTAGGAGAGTGACACAGTTACAATAAAACAGGGAAGTAAATAACTGGGATCTAGAAAAGAGAGGGGGGGGGAGATAACTTACAGCAAAATGTTTACAGGGTAGCAAAATATTTACAGGGTAGCAAAATAGATTCCAATATAATACATTTGTATAGCAATTGGTATTGAAAAACACGGTGATGGAGATGACGGAGAAGTGAATGGTTTCTTATTTAAATCCATTTTTTGATAAAGTGTTTGAGATGTTGGGTGAAGATCTCAATCGAGGACTGGAAAGGCTTTTTTAAAAAGCCAAGTTTTCAGCCTTTTCCTGAACGTTAGCTGGGATGGAGTTCCATAAGGGTGGACCAGCTGTTGAGAGCGCTCTGACACTGAGAGATTTGTGTTGGTAGGTTTTGGCATGTGGTACCTGAAGCGATTCTTTGTACGATTCCCTGATGGGTCTGGCGAACGTGTGTTTTTTGAAGAGAATTTGTAAATTAAGCTGTGCATGTTGATGGATGACTTTGTAGATGGTGGTGATAGATTTGTAAATGATTCTGTAGTGGATCGGTAACCAGTGAAGGTCTTTGAGGATTGGGGAGATGTGGTCGATTGTCCTGGAGTTCGTAAGGATTCTGGCTGCTGTAATCTGCACCATTTGTAGAAGTTTGGTATGCGAAGCTGGGAGGCCCAGTAGTAGTGAATTATAATAATCTAGCTTGGAATAATCTAGCTTGGAGAAGATTATTGCTAATTTTAATAAGAAAAAGGCCCCTATTTGCTAGACCTTAGATCTAAGAAGTAAGAATTTCTTCCTCTTCTTCTGTGTTATCTTAGATACATCAGGAAATATCCTAACCTGCAAGTTCAAAAACAATTCTAATCTATGTCTATAGAATAATTTCAACACCCAGTCCTGGTCAGGTTCCAGTGCAAATGTCACTATTAATGTCATTGGAATAGCTTGCATCGTATCCGATGTCTACATAAGCTGGTAGAACAAACTCCTCTACATGCACAGTTTGATTTTCCTTAATAGACTCCATCTTGTTTTGTCCCGAGTTATCTTTAAGAGACGGCAGATAAAACGCTCGCGTCAAAGGTGGGGCAGCGTTTTCAGGAATTTTCTATAACATATCTTTTAAACATATCCTTTGGTGCTGTAAATGGTATTTTTGGAAAGTTCGCTAAATGGAGATTTTTACCCTTTACCACTTTCTACAAATTTTCAATTTTCTTAATAATAATGTATTGTGTTTTACTAACGACTCCTTCAACAATTTTCCAGATAGCAATTTTGTATTAACCTCATTAATCTGCTGAGTGTTTAATTTTACAGATTTTCCCATAAATTGTATATGTGTTTCATGATCCTTATTTCCATCAACCAAGGAGTTTAATTAACTTGATAACAGATTCCCCAGGCCTTCTATAGCTTCCCACAAAGAGTCTAATGTTACCAACTGAGATTTAGTCAAGAGGAATCACAGTCTCGGCTGGGCTGGAATAGAAAAACTTCCTATATTACTCTTGTAATCCTCTTTCCTGGCTAAATTACTGACAAACTCATCAGGCATTCCTGCTCTGACATCCACGCCATCCCCTCCCGGCTCAGGGCTCCCTGCCCGGTAATTTCTGACACCTCCAACATCAGTAGGCGTCATCACCATATTCCCTTCCAGGTTTCGGCAAGTGGCAGGATTCACCGGTACTTCTCTCCAGATCGGGGACAGAGATGTTTCTGAGTCAGGTAGGGAAACCTGCATCTCCTCAGTGGCTCTCGACCATTGGAACTCCTCTCCCGATCTCAAGCCCCCTCAAACCACATGGCTATCCATTGGGCCAGTTACCGGCACATCCGGGGGAAGCCCAGGGTAAGCTTTCTCACTTGCTTGTCTTTTCCTGGCCGAATGAAACATCTAAGGCAATAATTTTGCAGGAAACTCAAAGAAAAGTAGAGCCATGGCATTCAGTTCGAGTTTGCAGGTGCCATCTTGGATTCCTCAGCGTCACCCCTATCAACACTATTTCATTAGGTCTTTTTTGAAAATGTAATACTCAGGCACAGAAAAGTAGATTTTTCATGGATGATTGTCAAGTATAAAATATATTCATTTTAGAATAGGTCAGATGTGCATGTGCAATACCAGTCTTGTATGCAGGGAGAAAAGTGGTGTTACAGAGGAGTTTGCATGTGACTGGGAAGGTATCATATGCTTATTTAACTTCATGTATCTAATTAGGGCCTGATTCACTCAGGCATTTCTCCCATTCTATGTTTATGGGACAATGCCTTGATGAATGAGGCCCTTAGCAACATTTCTGTAATGGGAGCAAAAGGTATTCATTCTATTGTCTATTTTCTAAATTGTAAAACATGCATTGAGAAAAGTGCACAGCATAGCTGTCCTTAAATATGTAAGGTATGAGTAGAGCTATCAAAGCTTTTATGTATGCTCTAAAGCAGAAATGTTCTCTATTTTTTGCAGTATGTGTGTGTCTGTGTATATGTGTGGTGCTGGCGGGGGTGGGCGGGGGGCAGCGTATAATTCAACATTTAAAAAAGACACAATGTAAACTTTTTAAAATTGATGCCTTAATTCACCCATTTGTAACTTGCTTAATTTTGGATTGATATAGGCTACTGTTGCTCTCCAGCAGATGCTTCCAAATATGTGCCAGATGGTCTCATGTATATGCAACAATTACAATTTTACAACTGGACACTTCTGCAACCATTTAAGATCACAGAAGTTTCCTGTAATCTTTATTCTTAAGAAATAACCTTTGTCAAAATAATGGCTTGCTTGGGTTTTTCATCATTATCCTAATCAAAAGCCATGAAGAATGTTTTGTCCCCTCCTGATTCAGATTAAAGCTCAGATTAGATGTCTGTGCCTATCTTTGCACAGAGGTATCTTTCCCAATCCCCTATAAATGTCAATAATTACCCATCATTTTCATGACAGATATAGGTTTAGTTATCTTTTCTTATTTAAGATATTTGTTTTTATTCTCCAATGTAAATATGATATTGAAATAAAAATGATAGATGAATGTTGTTCTAAATGGAATGTATATATATATATTTTTTTTTCTTTTTTATTTTATTTAGCGTGTTTTATATACCGTCATTCGGAATCATCAAAATAATGCATCATAACGGCGTATCTATCTATCTATCTATCTATATATATTCACTTCTTTCTGCATACACAGACCCCACTCTTGGGGACCAGTTTACATGTGGCCAGTGTGTTGGCTGTGACAATGTTTGTGTTATCAAAACATTTGTATTATCAAAACATTTCAATATCCTTTTTTGCCTGTTTGTTACATTTTGCGAGGACATTATACATGCAGTTCAGCTCAGGTGATTTATGTAATAATTTGTCCATGCCAAAAATTATATATCTGTCATACAGAATTGCCCATTAAACCCTCGTTATCCAACATAAAAGTTATATATGAAAGGCCAAAATGGATGCTCCCTTTGTGTAACACTGGATCAAGAATAACCACTTGATCCATCAGTTATAATTTTTTGTCGTGCAACAGCTGACCAGGTACCGTGGAGAGAACATTTCTCTTTATTTATTACATAAGAAGCAGCTTTTCATTTACAAATGGCAATCAGTTTCATCCCTGGGTCTCAATAAAGCTGTAGAGTGCAAAGCATTCTTTTGAAGTTTCAATAAAATTGTTTCTTGATTTGCGGACCTGCAGACATATATAAAGACCTACTTTCGGTAAGGTTTTTTGATTTGCTCCTGCATTAAGACCTGGGAATTGCTGCATCTGGTTGCTCTACCCAGTTCCTGTGGCATTTGCCATTTGCCTTGCTCAGATAGAGTTTTATGTTAAAAATGGTTATTCTGTATTTCAGTCATTATAAGTTGTTCATTGAATTAACTTGGGGTTTTCATTTTGCTTTTTATTTTTTTAGAGGCGATGTGCTTTTTAATTCATGAGGAGATGGTTGTTTCCATTATGCTTGTCTAGTGTTGTGTCCATCGCTGTTCGACGCCCTCACTCCACCCTCTTTACCTCTGTGGCGACTCCCTCCGGGCCTGAAGGACGGTTAGCTGCCGCGGTGTCTTCTTGCCGTCTCTCTCCGGCATCCCCGGACCGGCTCGACACTGCGGATCCGCCATGTTGCCTGATGACGTAGGGCGCACGCTCCGATTGATGTACCAGCAAGGGTGCGAACCTCGGGGGCGTCCACCTGAGATGATGTCATCCGCTTCCAATATAAAAGGTCTCAGTATTCGCTAACAAATTGAGTTAGTAAGGGGATTGCTTCGGCTTTACTCCCAAGCTACTCTGCTTCCTCGGACTTACCAGGGGTACTCACTCCTCGGGGGCCTTGCTCTCTTTTTTTTATTTCAGATTGCAGATAAGAACCGGTACTTGCTCCTCGAGGGCCCATGTTCCTGAACACTCTGAAGATTCTCTACTGCCTGGAAGCTATCGTAGATATAGACTTTTGTGAGTTACCATCGCTCTCTCAGAGCTTTCCCTGGAACCAGGTACTCGCTCCTCGAGGGCCTAACCCTTTCCAGCTACTGAGCTTCCTTAAGACCTTATGTGAGAATTGTCATCTAGTTCTGGCTATGAACACTGCATACCCTGCCTACTAACTATCTATAGTTTCTCTACAGCTCAGCAACCCTGGGATCGCTGTTCCAGTACCTGAGGGACTTCAGCCCTGCCGGGCATATCAGCTCACTACTGCCACCTCTGGTGGTTCTACTAACCTGTCTAATAAAAGAATTATCTGTGTCTGTCTCCATACCCAAGCCTAGCCGGTGGTCCCTCTCAGGATATCCTCCTGGGGGCGCAGTTATCTGTCATCGGCCTAAGGATCCACCTATCTACATTCCTCTACAGCTGAGTGCCCTCTCCAAGCACTCCGCTGGTAACAGATTGCTACTCCTTCCCCATCAGAAGTCTTCAGCAACAGATTCATTACAGATTGCTACTCCGTAGTCTAAAACCCTAACAGACTGTTTACTACTCCCTCTATAGGAGCTGATCATAACAGATTGTTAACTCCGCCCTTCTTGAGGAGTAGAGTACAACAGATTGCTAACTCCTCCCTCCACAGGAGCCGATTCATAACAGATTGCTAACTCCTCCCTCCACAGGAGCCAATTTATAACAGATTGCTAACTCCAGTGGATCCGGCTTTAAATTGGAGAAGCAGTACTCCTGGGAATTCAGCTTAAGGTATGGGATGTCAGTAACTCCATGGACCCGGCACACCTCTCCACCTTACAGGCTATACCAGGCCTGGCTCAACACATCTCAGAACAGCAAGAAACCTTGGAGAAACTTACTGCAGCATTCCATCAGCTTCAAACACAGAAGACACAAGGCACAGCTTCTATCCAAGAAGGTCAGTTACAGGAGGTAACTTTAAAGACTGCTGTTCCACTGGCTGCTCCTATTCGCTTCTCCGGAGAACTCCAGAAGACTCGGGGCTTTTTGAACCAGTGCAGCATGCATTTCACCTTACAGCCTTCATTGTTTCCCACGGGCCTCTCTAAGACCACTTACATCCTGTCATACTTGGATGGGAGAGCCTTGTTGTGGGCATCTACCTTGTGGGAACGCAAGGACCCTATTTTGCAGGACATAGAAGGATTTTTGGACTTGTTTAAATCCATTTTTGATGATCCTGCTCGCATGTCTGTTGCCGGGTTTGTTTTAGTGGACTTGAAGCAAGGCAACAGATCATTGGCTGAATTTGCCATAGAATTCAAGACTCTTGCAGTGGAACTTCGCTGGGACCCCAGATGTCTCAAGACTCTGTTCTGCAGAAGCCTGGATAGCCACTTGAAAGACGAGCTGGCCGCTCGCCAGGCACCTGACTCACTGGAAGAATTGATAGCCTTGGCTACTCAGATTGATTGTCAGCTCCGAGACAAGGTGAAGGAATTCCAGCCTAAGGTGTTAACTGGGTTGAAACAGGCCAGTACCACTGCACCTCGGATGGTTCCAGTAACTGCTGCTGCCAATAAAGATGAACTGATGCAACTTGGTCGTGGATACTTGACCTCCAAGGAGAGAAGATTTCGGAAGAAGCGTGGCCTATGCATGTACAGCGGTCAGCCCGGCCATGATGTCTCTACATGCTCCATTTTGTCCGATAAACGGACGGGCCTAAGTCCTGCAGGAGGACTGTTCTTAGGCCTTACTGAGCTTTCTCGTATGCTCTCTCTCCCAGTCTCCTTGACCTATGGACTCCTGGTGGACTCAGGAGCAGGAGGCAACTTCATTCTCAGACGACTAGTGGAATATTTGAGGATCCCCCTCATCAAGTTGAAAGATCCACTAAGGTTATCCTCCATTCATGGAGAGCCCTTACCGGGAGACGTGACTTGCCAAACTGAATTAGTTACTCTCCGCAACGGAGTTCTCCATACAGAGTCACTCTCCTTCTTTGTACTGGAAAAGGCTGTGCACCCTATCATCCTGGGGTTACCTTGGTTGCAAGTACACCAACCCCAATTCGACTGGGCATCTCTGGATCTCTCCCACTGGGGCTCAGAATGTCATGGGAGATGCCTTAAGGAGATATTGCCTGTTATAGGCACGCCTGCGACCCCAGCAGTACCAGGGTTGCCGCTCCAGTACTCCCCCTTCGGGGATATATTTTCCAAAGAAGTAGTTGATGTTCTTCCTCCACTGGAGCCCTATGACTGTGCCATAAGACTGAAGCCCAACACTGAGCCATCAAAGGGTAGGATAATCCCTCTCTCAGCTTTTGAGAATAAAGCAACGTCGGAAAAAATGGAAGAAAATCTCCAGAAGGGATTTTCCTTACCATCAGGGTCGTCAGCTGGTGCAGACTTTTGCTTTGGGGGAAGAGAAGATGATACAATACTTAGTGAATGCTCTTCAATATCTCCAGACGAAGACGATACTATACCTAGTGAATGTTCTTCAATATCTCTAGACTGGAAGAAGATACCCTTGGCAACCAGCCAGTTTGCATCTGATGGCGATGCCATCAACTCTCATCCAGCAACATCTACTGGAGCGTCATCTTTAGAAGTGGATTTTGGACATTCTTCAACATCACCACTTCCACTGAATTCCTCAGTGATGTGCACAGCAGCTCTACCCATTGCTGCTATCATCAATAACTGAAAGATTCTTCCAAATCTCAAGATCCATCTGTCACCTTTGCAGAAGATGAATTAGAAATCAAGATCAAAGAGATTCTGGATGTTCGCAACAGAGGCAAGACGTTTGAATACCTTCTGATTTGGGAAGGCTTTGGCCCCAATTTGATCACTTGGGAGCCTCAGACCAATATCTTGGATAAAGAGATGCTTCATCAGTTTCACCTCGTGCATTCTTTGAAACCTAAGCCTGGTACCCGAAGAAGAGATCGCCCTTTGAAGGGGGGTGCTGTTGCGTCTGTCGATGCTCGATGCCCTCACTCTGCCCTCTTTACCTCTGTGGCGACTCCCTCCGGCCCTGATGGACGGTTAGCTGCCGCGGCGTCTTCTTGCCGTCTCCCTCCGGTGTCCCCAGACTGGCTCAACGCTGCAGATCCGCCATGTTGCCTGATGATGTAGGGCGCGCACGCGTGCTCAGATTGATGACCCAGCAAGGTCGCAAACCTCGGGGGCATCCCCCTGAGATGACGTCATCCGCTTCCAATATAAAAGGTCTCAGTATTCGCTAACGAATTGAGTTAGCAAGGGGATTGCTTCGGCTTTTCTCCCAAGCTACTCTGCCTCCTCAGACTTACCAGGGGTACCCGCTCCTCGGGGGCCTTGCTCTCTTTTCTTTATTTCAGATTGCAGATAGGAACTGGTACTTGCTCCTTGAGGGCCCGTGTTCCTGATCGCTCTGAAGATTCTCAATTGCCTGGAAGCTAACACAGTTACAGACTTTTGTGAGTTGCCATCGCTCTCGCAGAGCTTTCCCTGGAACCAGGAACTCGCTCCTCGAGGGCCTAACCCTTTCCAGCTACTGAGCTTCCTTAAGACCTTATGTGAGTGTTGTCATCCAGTTCTGGCTATGAACACAGCATACCCTGTCTACTCACTATCTATAGTTTCTCTACAGCTCAGCAACCCTGGGATCGCTGTTCCAGTAGCTGAGGGACTTCAGTCCTCCCGGGCATATCAGCTCACTACTGCCACCTCTGGTGGTTCTACTAACCTGTCTAATAAAAGAATTATCTGTGTCTGTCTCTATACCCAAGCCTAGCCAGTGGTCCCTCTCAGAATATCCTCCTGGGGGCGCAGTCATCTGTCATCGGCCCAAGGATCCACCTATCTACATTCCTCTACAGCTGAGTGCCCTCTCCAAGCACTCCGCTGGTAACAGATTGCTACTCCTTCTCCATCAGGAGTCTTCAGCAACAGATTCATTACAGATTGCTACTCCGTAGTCTAAAACTGTTTACTACTCCCTCTACAGGAGCTGATCATAACAGATTGCTAACTCCTCCCTCCACAGGAGCCGATTCATAACATCTAGATTTGATGATGGTATATTCTCTGCTACAGCTATTTAAAGTTTTGATGTGTTGTGCGCTGCATTTCACACTTATTATATATTATTTGAGAACCACATATTTCTCTGATAAAGGTGGTCATACGGCGAAATGAAGGCCTTTGCTGGGAGCATGTAATACTGCAGTAGATCTTCATATTTCAGATACCAAAGGAGTATTCAGCATTGCAGAACAGTTTCTGATTTTATATATCAAGACTATACAACTGTTTCTGTCTTTCTACCAATTACGTACAGCAGCAGCAGTTTTTTTGAACTAATGTCTGTATTGTTGGATTTCCAGAATTGTGTTTAATATTGCCATTTGTACAATTAATTAATGCTTTCGGGTGAATTTTAAAAGCCCTATGTGTGCCAAAGCTAGCAGATAATTGAGTATATCGGCCCAGTGCGTGCCGTGCAGATTGGCGTTCCAGGAAATATTAATGAAACCAGTGCATAAGTATTTACACACACTAGCGCGTGCCGTGGTCCCTTTCTGCTTAACTTTACTTCTGCTATGGATAGAATGTAAGTCATGAAACAAAAGAAACTAGGCTGATCAGTGGGGTTTTGAAGCATTGGGGCTAATAGGGTAAAAAAGAGGCAAGTTAGTTAAGAGGTTTAGGAAGACCTCTCCTTTACTGGGGCAAACTGGGAACAAACTGGGGAAACAGGTAATTTTGTTGGCTCATGTAGCTACTAAAAACCTCCCACTTATGTGATCGAGGCGGGATTTACACATAGATGCATGCATCAATGTAAAATTGTGAGCACATGTACATGCATATGGCTGATTTTATACCATGCGCGCATATACATGTGTATGTTATTAAATCACTGCGTCTATGTGGGTGAGCTGGCAAATGCATGTACATGTGTTCCCTCGTGCGGGTCCTAAAATCTAACTTTATTTTTTTTTTGCATTGAGTATTTGTCTTTAGTTTTTATTTGGACACTTACACGCTTTTCTGGATATTTTAGCGGTTAGTGTGTGAGTGTAAGTGGGATGTTTTAACTTAGTATCACTGAATGTGTATTTTTTCAAAATGTTTGTAATAAATATTTTTAGTAATGCTTTTGCATTATATAATTAAAATTGTTGGACATATAAAAATTATATAAATGTATTTTAAAATGTTGGGGTAATGAACTGGATTTTTTGTATTTTGTTGGGGTGATCAACCTTTTTTTGGTTTATTTCTCTTTCTCACTTTCTCTCTCTCTCTCTATATATATATGTATACTATTTGATTTTTTTTAATCCAGTTCATCTATCTGAATGTCTAGCCTAGAAAATAAATTTAAAGAAGATATGGTAGTGCAAAATTGATTTAACCAATAAGAAAATAACATTTGATGCTCTAAAAGCTCATCTATATTTAAATATGTTAATTTAATGTAGTCATATACTCTGAGTCTAGATTAGAATTTTAGCTATTTTAGAAACATCGACCTCTACAGTCAAATGTGATAGCATATAAACAAAATATGCAGTTATTTCTTTCCAGCTCAACTGTCTTTATCAAAGTAACATTTTATCAGCATGCTATTGAATGACTGAGAATCTGGGTCAAACTCATTCCAGGAGACCAGTGCGCTCAAAGTCTTATCTTTGCAAAAATATATAAAGTACAGTTAACTCACCACTCAATATGCAGCAAAAGTTAAAACACAGTGGGGCCAATGCAATAAAGTGCGCCCAGCCTAGTACACAGGTTTACATGCAATTGGGCACACATTTTGGATTCACTAGACTAGCACCTAATGCAATAAGGAGATTAGCGCATCCAAAACAAGTGCCGAAACAAATGTGTAGCTGATAGCGCCCTTCATATGTGAATTCCATGTAGATGAGACTATTAGCTATTACCACCCAATGCCGAAAATCACTGGGTGCCCAATGCACCATTTTTAACATGGAAAATTTATCTCCACCTCCAGAGGAGGTGTAAAGTCAAGCCGCGAGTCAAGGACTCATGAGAAATTTAAAATTACAGTCCTCTGTGTTTCCTCCTACTTAGTATCATTGTGACACTTAAATTTACTGCTTGCGGTGTTGAAAAATATATGGATATTTGCTTGATTTAAAAAAAAAATAAAAATTCTTCTGGATGTACAATTTAGTCTCCCAAAGTAAGGGGAGCTTAGCTATAGTTTCTTCAGCAATCGCAGCAAAATCGGGCAGAAGCAGCAGGATAAAAACAGCTGTTTGTACTGAGCACCCATTGCAATTGTGGGTGCCCAATGCATTTAGGCACTAGGGAGGCACAATTATCCCCTAGTGTTACCTTATTTACACAGCCTATTATTTAAATACTGCATTGGGTTCCCAGGGAATGTGGCTGATAGAGCATTAGGGAAACGGATGCCCAATACGAGCTCCCATTTTCAACGTACGTCTTATTGCATCAGCCCCAGTGTATAATCCAGTGGGTCAGTGGAATATAGTAAGTAGGAAAGATATGGATGATAGACTCAAGTCAAAAGATTGATTACTTTCCAACATAGTTTTCTCACAAAATTCAGTAGAACAGATAAAATTGCATGTGTTAATGTAAAATTATGATGTGATATAATAATGTGACAGATTTAATAAATTCAGTCATTTGTTCATTGATATTATTTTCTTCGTCTTCCAGTGGTATTGGCGAAGAATGAAAGCATTTTTAATTTAGGACAGAAAATCTAATACTGCACTTCTTCCAGTTTAAGTCCCAATGTCCTATGTGGGTATTTTTGCTTCAGATCTATCATCCAGGGAAAGTGTACACATACTACATAAATTGTACATTTAAGGGTATATCTTATTGGCTTTCTTCCCAAACTTTTATCTCTGAAGTTCTTAATGATATTATCTTAATACAGCTGGGTTAAGTTGATGCCATACTTCTTGTTGTTGGCTATTTAGGAGGACCAAGATGCAGAAAGTTTCAACTCCTTGACCTATTAATTTTTTATATTGAATCCAAATATTGTAATTGTTGAGCTGGAGGTGGACCCTTGGCCTGGTACAGGATTGGTACGGCCCTCTGGTCGGACCCGGAGAGCGCCTGCCACCAGGAGGCGGAGCGCAGGAGGAGACAGAGGCTAGCTGGAGCTTCACCAATAGCAACCAGGGGTTCCCTCAGGTTGAGCCCTTGGTTACCCGGGGCACCTGGTCTTAGGTGGACCTCGCAGGATATCCTAGAGAGAAAGTGCAGAGGAGTGCCCACCACGAACAAGGGTGCGCAGTCAATGTCCAAACAAGAATGTCCAGAGATCACAGGAGGCCAGAAAAGAGAGTCCGAGTGGATAGCGAGGATCACGGCCAGAGTAACTGTTCAGCATGGTCAGCTGAAGCAGGGGTCAGTACCTGTAGTCAATCTGGAAGTAGTCATGTCAGGCAGAGGTCACATTCCAGGCAGCGATCAGGAGTAGTCAGAGAACAGGCAGAGGTCAGGTCCAAGCAGCAATCAAGAGTAGGCAGGAGCAAGCAATGGTCAGTACCGTGAGATCAGTCTGAAGGGTACTACCAGGGATGGAAAGATGAAGGAACAGGAGACACTGGAACAGGAGACTCAGGAGGCGCTGGAACTGGAGACACAGGAGACACTGGAACAGGAGACACTGAAGGAGGAGATACTGGAGCAGGAGAAGCTGGAACAGGAGACACTGGAAGGCAAACTGGAGACACCGGAGTGTACGACCCGATTGCCAAGGCGAGGAAGTGGTGTCAGACCATTTCCTTTAATACAGCCATCAATCAGGGAGTGCCACGGAGGTGGGATACGCCCCTGGCTCTTTAAGAGGCCGGGCAGTCCGCTCGCATGCCTAGGGGCAGGGCCGATGCCACAGAGGACGCCGAGCCCTGCCATGAGGCCTGGCCAGGAGCCTGAGCGCGGGGGAGCCGGGGATGCTGCAAACTGGCTGCGGCTGCGGCGTGTGAGAGCCGGAGCTCGTGGATGGACGAGAAAGGTCAGCAAGCCCGGCCACTGAGCGAACGTGGCCAGGAAGCGCAACAGTAATTTAACTTTAGCTATTAATTTAATAAGATTTCATTTCACTTTTCTCATCAAAGCATGTTACAAGATAAAATAAAATCACCCTCCCCATGCCCTTCAAAACCTCCGCCACCACCATCACCATCCACCCATAAAAAAGTCACATCAGTTCCAAAATACAAAGTAAAAAACTAAAATTACAACATCATTTTCACAGAATAAAAGTCCACCTGAGCAAATCTCAACTCCAACCCTCTCATTCACTCTCCAAGGACTGCACCTAAATATCAATAATAACAAAATTGATTCTTAGCCTTCAAGATCACCTAATAAACTCGATGAGGGACCATGATTTAACCAGTTTCCTGAACTTTAAGAAGTTAAGTTCAAACCTCACATCTATTGGTAAATCATTCCATAGCTTAGGCCATAATACCTAGAAGCTTGATTTCATCCAGACCAGGAAGCAATAGCAATCCCTTTCTGAGAAGAGGACAAAGCTGTAGCCTGTTCATAATACTTCATCAAACCAGCTAAATACTTAAGAATAACTTTTCTGAATGCATTTGAACACTAGAAATAAAATGTTAGAATTGATATGAGCTTCCACTGGTAATCAATTAAGATCCAGTAAAATGGACAAAATGTAATCAAACATTTTGGGCTATAACCAAATGAACGGCTGTGTTTTGAATCAATTTCAACTGCCACAGGCTAGCACCTGACAATTCTTGTAAATTGCATTTCAGTAGTCTACTCAAAAATATAATTTACAGTGGATTATCAGGAGCAACATCATCTTAAACCAAAAAGATAAACTGATACCTAATAGGATATGTGTGCTCATGGGCAGATTTTAAAAGCCCTGCACACGTAAATCCAGCCAGATTTATGCGTGCAGGGGACTTACGTGCCGGCTGCCTATGTTGCATAGGCAGCCGGCGTGCTCAAAGCCCTGGGACATGTGTAATTCCCGGGGCTTTGCTTGGGGGGTGTGTCGGGGACGTGTCAGGGGCAGTGCGGCATTCGGGGGCGTTCCGGGGGCGGGGCAGTGGGCGTGGTGCTGGCTTCTAGGTATATTCCCGGGGGCATTCTGGGGGCATCACCGAAGCCTCTGAACCAGCCCCCAGGCCGGGGAATGGCGCACCGGCAGCTGGCGAGCACGCGCAAGTTACGCCTGCTTCAGGCAGGCGTAACTTTCTGAACAAAGGTGGGAGGGATTTAGTTAGGGCTGGGGGGTGGGTTAGGGAGGGGAAGTTGGGAGGGGCTGGAAAAAAGTTCCCTCCGAGGCAGGCTGCTCGGCTCAGCGCACGCAGGTTGCACAATTGTGCACCCCCCTGCCCACGCCGACCCTGGATTTCATAACATGCAGGCGGCAGCGCGCACATGTTATAAAATCTATGCCCGCACATCACTTTAAAAATCTACCCCTGGCCCTTACTGTGTTTTGGAGGTAGGGGAGAGTATTTACTGAAACTGAATGCCTATGCTACTTTGAGAAATATCAGGTGCCATACACAAGCAATATTATTACAAGAATGTATGTTCATCGTAGCGCCTCACTTATAAAAGGTTTCAGTTTTCTTTTTTCCTTCCCTCTGATTTTCTTCAAGTTGCTGTTTTACATTGGTTAATAATATATTATTATCTACAACACCTCTGGAATGTGTTGTTCCTCAGGAACATTCATTGTTATTGGCAAATAAACTCCTAAGGTGTCAGTGCTGGAGGGAGCCCAGAACTCAGCCCCCACCCCCCATGCCTTGTACTTTTGCACAATCCATTTGTTTCAATACTTTAGAGTTTGAATTGTTTTTACTAAATATTTGTATGCCTTGCTCACCCTCCACTGCTTTGTAGTTGTCAGATTGAGCATGAATGGGAAAATGGGATGTAGAATATATAATTATAATACCTTGTAGCTGCCAGATTGAGGTGACAATCACCACAGAATTGAATGTTTTACAGAAAAAAATATAATTTCACTGATTCAGTGTTGGCTATGCAGCACGATTCAGCCGCAATCTATTATGATTCATTTTTGTATGCTATCTTCAAAGAATAAATTACTTTAAGATGGAAAGAAATGTGGCACAAGCCTATCAGTACCAAGAGTGTCAGCCACTTAATATCAGCCACTAGACTCAATGAGGGTATATTATATATTTTATTCTTACATCCACACCAAACTTTGCTGTCAGACACCGTTATAGTCTTTATTGTGGCCACTCCTCATCTCTACAAATTAACCTAAAGCTCTGTAGAATACAGAATTCTGACGGGATTTCTATTTCTTGCACTCAGATCTATTCATGATTTTCCTTGCACTTTACATCTACTTCCTGATCACCAGAAATGTTTTCTCGCACTGTCTGTGATCTACAGCATGCACAACCCAAACCAAAACCAATCCTTGAACTCCGCAGACTGCCTTTCATTATTTTATTTTTTAGTTGTTTAAAATTAATTCTTGCCCACACCCTCCAAAATTCAGGGTGCGGTACATCTTCACATCCAAAAAGTACAAGCAACAAAATAAAACAATATGGGCCTGATTTTAGTACCTACACACGGGCGTAGATTTGTGCGCGCAACCCGGCGCACACAAATCTATGCCCGATTTTATAACATGCGCGCGCACCCGCGCGCATGTTATAAAATCCAGGGTCTGCGCGCACAAGGGGGTGCACACTTGTGCACCTTGTGCGCGCCGAGCCCTAGGGGAGCCCCGTTGGCTTTCCCTGTTCCCTCCAAGGCCTCTCTGAAATCGGAGCGGCCTTGGAGGGAACTTTTCTTCCGCCCCCAAACTTTCCCCTCCTTTCACCTCCCTTCCCCTTCCTAACCCGCCCCCCCCAGCCCTGCCTAAAACCCCTCCCTGACCTTTATTTTTCAAGTTCCGCCTGCCTCTGGCCATGCCCCGCCCTACCCCGTACCGTCCACGCCCCACCCCTTTTTTCAAGCCGCGGGACATACGAGCATCCCAGGGCTTGCGCGCGGCGCCGGGTCTATGTAAAATAGGCTCGGCACGCGTAGGGCTTTTAAAATCTGCCCCTATATAAAGAATGTGACAAACTCTTCAGAGCACAAGAACCTAAATCCCAATATAGTTTGCATCACCATAGCTCACTTTCATACCCACAGTGATGAGTATGAAAGTCCAGCAAGCCAAATGCCTCTTTCAGCAGGAAAATTATTAAACCTTCTCTCTATTAACCCCATATCAGTGAAAATATCTGCATCCTGCAATTGAGAATGCCTTATCCTTGCCACCTTTTCTTTCTTTTCAAAAAATCTATGTCTGTTTAAAGAAGCTTAGAGGTAGATTTTCAAAGATGTGCCGATTTTATAACATGCCTGCGTCACTTCGCGCTTGTTATAAATTATGATATATGCATGCACATGCGCGCCCGATTTTATATCTGCACAAGCATGTGCGGGTGGGTTGTAACTCGCACGCACAAGAGGTGGGGGGGAGATTTTCTTTAAAAATGTGCAGCGACACGATCAGGCCATTCCCAGTTCCCTCCCAGTCCGCTTCATTTAAGGAGTGGACTGGGAAGGAACTTTCCTATCCCTCCACCTACTCGTTCTCCCTTTTCCCCCTGTCCTCCCTGACCCCTTACCCCCCTAACTATTCGAATTTTTTTGTTTTAAAACTTACTTCCCCTTCAGAGATCAAGTAAGTTCCATGCACCAGCCGGCTGCCGGTGCGCGCTTCCCTTGCGTAGGGCCTAAAGGCTACTGTCCCAGCTGGCCCCCGCCCTGCCCCACCGCTTTCACAGACCCTGGCACTTCCATGCATACTGGGAGATAAGTGCATGACCAGGCCGTTACGAAAATTTACCATATAATGTTTAAAGTTGCACATAATCTTTTCCAGCCATTTATTAAGTCACTCCCTATGATCTTCATGATCTATGTAGCATTGATTGTCATATAATATTTTCATGGCTTCTGACAGTAGGGACCAAAATATAAATCCTAAAGTAAATAGATACAATTAATCAGAATTTAGTGGGCCTTCCCCTTCCTGTCTAGCTCCAAAGGTTGGTAGATGTTAAATGCAATTGACTGTAACATTTTTTTCAAGTGGAAACCCTGACAGAATGGAAGGATGTTCAGTTCTGCTTAAACATTTGAGTTTCTTTATGTCACTCTTTGCATAACTTGCTTCCAGACTAGAACATCTGTTTTTCTATGACTCAGTCCCGAGGAGCATCTTCAAAATCTGAAGGACAAAACTGAACAGAACATGCAGTACAGTCCTAAGCACACATTTTGTTCTCCAAGCACTTCTTTTAGAGTTATTTCAGTTTTAACTATACTGCACCTGTACTTCAGCATATATTATGAGTGGTTTTCTGTAATCTGCATTGATCGGGTGTGTGGAATTGGCAGAGTGTAAATCTGTTAAATAATAAAACTAAGGAGTTATTTTCCAACGCGTGAAAAGCCGTTATCGCACAACGTGCTAACAAAGCATATCGTGTTGTGCGAATGTAAATTTTAAATTAAGTATTCAAGGGGATGGAGTTGGGGCGGGACAAATGTAAAGTAGGAAGGTCTTATCGCAATCCGCGAAAAGCCTGCGCTCTTTTCGCGGCTCATAACGTGCCCATTAACTACACCTTTTCCCGTTGCGTTAGGCGGTATGGCTGCATGTATCGCACCCTGCGGTATTATCACAGCGTGTATTGCACTTGAAAAAAATGGCAAGCAATCACCACACACCTACTAAGCTATTCTGGAGCAATAAAATGGACTGTTCTTAGAAGGTCAATGTTCCCTACAACATCAGCAAAGTACCAAGTGCTCTTGGCAAGCCCACTTCATGGCTGAGCAGGCCCACCACAGACCCCAGGATGTGGGTCAAGGTCAACCACGACCTGGGCCAAGGCCCCTTGCAAGACATGTGAGGGAAGTAGCAGCACTGCTGGTACAAGGTTTGCCGCAGGTACAGGGAGCGGATCTTTCTTCCATGAACTTCATTGCTGGGTATGCCAGAGTACATTGTGATAACTAGTAACGTTGCATAAGCCACTCCATCCTGCGTCCCCCGTCTGCTACTAACCTCCCCGCCTTCTACCCCCGTTCTTCAGATTCCCCGAATTAATAACTCAAACTGATACCGTCTTTGGAATATAAATGGCCGCAGCTTTTATTTCAACATAGTACAAGATAACTCTCCCGGATACCCGAGCCGGTGGCTTGCATGTCTATCGCTGCCCGCCTCCGTAACCTAGCAAGGCAGCCTGTCTCTGTCAGCCCCCCGCCATGCTCCTAGCAAGGGGGCAATCCCTTTTCACGCCACCTGGCGTTGCAGGCTACGTGCCATTATGTGATGACACCAGCATCACTTCCAATTCTTGCCCAACCGGCCCGGGTGCCCGCCTCCCGACTGCTGCGACAAACATGACAACTTTGTTCAACAATCCTAAACTTTCTAACATCAACATCTAACTGTCCTTCTACAAGATATTTTTCTCTGTTGCCCCCCCTTCTTTTTTTTTTTTTTTTTGATGTGCTTGCTGGGTGGGTGGGTGGGTCTTGCGCGCGAGCGATCCGAAAAGGGCCGCTATCTTCATGTCGGGCCCTTTTGTAGGGTTGGGCTGACGTCACCGGATGGCACCGACGTCGCCCTGCTGACGTCACCCCCTACCTGTGCGCGAGCAGTTGGCCTGCGAGTTCCACGGGCGCAGGTAAGGAGTGGGCGTGTCGGGGAAAGCCGTGCTCTGGGCGAGACCCATCTTCCTCCCCTTCCCCTCAACCTCCCCCCCCGTTGCGGTGTCCTCCGTTGGTGGGGCTAGCGTCCGTTAAGGGTGGGCTCCGCTCATCGGATACTGGGCCCCCCGATGTATCATCTTCACTCTTGTGCTACTGGAATTATATGAAGACATACGAGGTGGTCTTGACCCTCTAACCAGAAGGTCCCGTGCTGTCCCCAGCTTCACCAAACTCTAGGCCGCCCTGCATTTTACCACAAGCACCTCCTTCCAATCCATAGTAGCTGTTGTGGGTGGGATGTCCTAAAGCATATTTTCACAATGTCTGGACCAAGTCATAGAAACTGTAATAGACCGCATGCCTCAATACATATACTTTCCTCGCAACAGGCAGGACTTGATGGACTTGAAGCGAGGTTTCTATGCTTTTGCTCACTTTCCTAATGTCATTGGAGCTATTGACTGCACTCATGTGGCCATCATTCCACCACGTGAAAGGGAGGAGGTGTACTGCAACAGAAAGCTCTTCTATTCCCTCATTGTGCAAGTGGTCTATGATGCTGGAATGCGGATCCTTGATGTGATGGCGAGGTTCCCGGGAGCAGTGCATGATTCCTTTATACTGACTGAGGCAATCTATTCTCTTTCAAAATTTTGAGGTCGGCATGTACGGTGAAGGTTGGCTTGTAGGTAAGAGACACTTTTCTAAATATATACCATCTTAGTCTATGTGTATGTGTGTCATTCCACCCAAATGGGATACTTAGGCCTGTCAGGTTAGTCACAAATGCTGCCATCACACCAGGCCTGTATGCTTCATAATGCAACTTACTGTGTCCAAATGGGTCGTTCTTCCAACATGTTGCTCTGGCCTGCCAGTGCTGTTTCTCCCAAACCACTGAATGGACAAAATGAAGCGGCCTATATGTTGTATGCATTTCTTACTTGATTTCACTAGTTGGCCTCCTCCACTTATCTACTGTTGCAAGGGTTCATGACATTGTCAATGGTGAATGGTGCCCATAGCTGGCACTGTGATGTTAGCTCTGCTCTGTTACTGAGGTCTCTCTGAGATCCTGAGGTTTAGGATCCTTGTCAGAGCCTTGTCCCTCGATCATTCAGCTGTGCATGTCGCTGCCTGCCTCGTTACCTATGTATGTATTTTGTAAAGGTAAGCTACATAGAACTTAATGAAGAGCACATATGTCCCTGAGCCATGACAGCAATTTAGAGATGTGCTTCGTTTTTTTCTACCGGTTCGTTTTTTGATTCGGCTCCTTCGTGGTACAATTCGGGTTTTCTTGTTTCGTTTTTCAAAAAACAAAACGAGGAAACCCGAAACCGGGCCAAAAAACGAAGTGGGAAACGAAGCTAGAAAAAAAACCCACCCCAAGCATTTAAAAGCATTTTCGTACATATATACAACCCCCCCACCATCCCGATCCCTCCCCAAGACTTACGAACATCCCTGGTGGTCCAGCGGGGTCCCGGGTGCCAATTGATCCTTCATGCCCATGTGCGCTATTGCCAGGCTTGCTCAAAATGGTGCCGAATAGCCTCTGAACTACCATGTCACAGGGGCTACCGGCGCCATTGGTCAGCCCGTGTCACATGGCCATCGGCACCATCTTGTGCTCCTGTCATGTGACTGGAGCTGACCAATGGCGCCGAAAGCCTCTGTGACATAGTATGGGCAAAGGCTATCGGCGCCATTTTGATTACTGGCAGCCGACAACGAAATCGCTCCTGGACCCCCGCTGGACCCCCAGGGATTATTGGCAAGCCTTGGGGGGGGGGTCAAGAGCCCCCTCCTGACCCCCCCCAAGGCTTGCCAATAATCCCTGGGGTCCAGCGGGGGTCCAGGAGCGATTTCATTGTTGGCTGCCAGTAATCAAAATGGCGCCGATAGCCTTTGCCCATACTATGTCACAGAGGCTTTCGGCGCCATTGGTCAGCTCCAGTCACATGACAGGAGCACAAGATGGCGCCGATGGCCATGTGACAGGGGCTGACCAATGGCGCCGGTAGCCCCTGTGACATGGTAGTTCAGGCTATTTGGCACCATTTTGAGCAAGCCTGGCAATAGCGCATAACATGGGCACGAAGGATCAAATGGCACCCGGGACCCCGCTGGACCACCAGGGATGTTCGTAAGTCTTGGGGAGGGATCGAGATCGGGGGGGGGGGGTGTTGTATTATAGTTTATTTAAATGTTTGGGGTGGTTTGGGGTGGTTTTTAATTTAAAAAAAAAAAAGTGCCCCTCTCCCCATGCAAACCCGAAAAACGAAATTTCCCCGAAATTCGGGGAAAATTCTTTTCGGGTTTCGGAGCCTCCGAAACCACAACAAATTAGGAAATTTCATGTAATTTCCTAATTCGTGCGATAAACGAACCACATCTCTAGACAGCATTAGGTCACGCCTAACCTCTTAACACAGGTATCAAAGCATGAATGATAGTCAGGAAGGTGAGCATGCAGATACACACCAGTAACATTAGTGTGGGTATGAGGGCCAGTCATGCTATACCTCCAAATAGTACCACACCTGCAGTAGCCAACAGCAAACATGTAGTAGCCAGCATCTGGTGTAAAAACTCAAAAAAGGGACAGCTGATGTTGTATAGTGCTATAGGCTGTAGTGGTGACATAGTAACATCTGACACAAAGATGGTGAGGTGTAATGGCTTACATCTGTCATTGCTACAGAAGACTTAAGGTATGATTGCAGGCTGTGGCTTATGACCCCCATACTCCAGTCTCACACACTGCAACAGATGAGATACAATGATGCTTTATCTGCCACATGCTCAGTCATAGAACATATCTTCGGCCTTCTGAAAAGCTGCTTTTGATGTTTGGACAAGATGGGGGAAGCTTTAATGTATGCTCCCCCCAAAGCTGCAGGGATTATTTTGCTGTGCTGTGTTTTCCATAATGTGGCTGTTCGCCATAGAATACCTATGCCTATACATCCTGATATCAGACCTGATCCCCCATTTTTGTGTGCACGATTCCAGGAGAACACAGTCAGTGGCAGCCAGCTTCGCCAGCACCTTATACAGACACACTTTTAGCGAAGGCATGGGACTCTCCTTTCCCCCAGCAGTGGAAGTATGGCGGACTATAGGTAGGAGCCCCTGTACTGGGAACACCTTATCTGTGTAATGCTACTTGCATGACTTACTGAGTGTGTTCAGTCAAAACATTCTTGTGGCCGCTCCTCTAAATGTTAGCTGATGGCCCATAACAGCATACATCTAATAAATGGTAGACTCTGTATGTGAACATGTGTACATGTGAGTGACAATCATTATAGTCCCTTTCCCTTGGTAAAATAGGCATGTCTGTTATGGCTGTGTATGATCATATGCCGTGAATGGCATCATGGCTGCATCTCTCACATACACACACAATGAGATGTCCCACTGTAATCACATTACAGGGTCACATGCTTCCGGTGAAAGCACTGTAGGTTAATTACTGCCCCGGTGGTTCGGTACTTCACTATGGACAGAGCACTGGTTTCAGGAACCGCATACAGACTTGTCAACAGAATGGAGGTTGGTAGAGTGGGGCAAGACCTTACATGTCATTCAAATTGCAGCATAGACTTTCTAGCCATTCAACACACCTGCCCACAATACAGCACACAGGAGACATGTAATCTTTTATTTATTCCCTTACCGCTTTGGTGATCATTATAGTGATTGGTATGTTAGTTACAGCACTGTGTATTGAGTTTCCCTTTCCCTTTCCGAAACCATGCAACCCTAAAGGGCAACCAGGGATACAATGAGTGCATCCAAATGTCTCACTATTGATCTGCATAACAGCAGGCTACTGCCACTGATGATGTGCTCTATGTGTGGTAAGCATTAACTGCAATGTGAGTAAGCACTTGCTAGATAGTGAAATAACCGCAGTGGGCAAAGAGTGTACACAGTTTACTTCATCAGTCATAGCACAATGACACAGCTCTCATCTCTTTCAGCAGAAAGGAAAGGATCATACATGTGTACATTTTAGGGCCATTACCTCTGTCTCTCACCAATGACATCACTGTCATATGCATATGGCTGGATCATATAAGGTCATTGTGGCTAATGAAGCATACTGACTCACGTGCACCTTCACTAGGCCGAGATAAATGAAGCCTCAATATCATCGTCTTCTGTGGCTTGCAACTACAATGACAACCTTTCACTGTACAGGTGGTATGTGTGAGGGCCTGGCCAGCACATACTCAGTACATAGCAATGTCAACCAGGGAACACATTGGAGGCCTAACACATCATGATGCCTCCTTAATGGCCGAGACAATAATCAGCTTCTGCTGCTCCATTATCTTGTGTGAAGGTCAGTGGTTTTCAGAACATCCTAAATCTGGCCACATGTTCTGTAATTGCCCGTACGTATTCTATGGTGTGGCATGCACATGGCTGTTTCCTGCAAGCTACTATACAGAATCATTGTGCATGAACGAGTATCATTGACCCATTTGCAGTAAAGGCTTGGTGGCCAGAGCGAGTCTGCACAATCTAGCAAAAAGTGCATTCACATGGGCCATAATAAGGAGTATCAGCTTGGATACAGACATGTACTCCATACTGGAAATATATGTGACTGTTCTTACTGTGAAATGTAGTACTATGGCTGCCTTGATCACTCACTGTGTGCATTTCACTCACATTCTTCACCGCCCTTTGTCACACAGCATTTGCATAGATATGTAGTCTGGGTTGTATAGCTAATGGCTAGGCACAATACGATAGGGGTGTGCATTCGTTTTCGACGTATTATGAATCCACAATGTATATGTCATATTCATTGTATTCGTGGGGGTTCCGAAACGTATGGCGAACCCCCACGAATACAACAGATCACCAACGAATAGGCCCCCCCACCTTCCTGACCCCCCCAAACTTGCTAAAAGTACCTGGTTGTCCAGTGGGGTTCCTGGAGTGATCTCCTGCACTCGGGCTGTCGGCTGCCGGTATTCAAAATGGCGCCGATAGCCCCTGTGACATAGTAAGGGCAAAGGCTATCGGCGCCATTTTGAATACCAACAGCCGACGACCCGTGTGCAGGAGATTGCTCCAGGACCCTCGCTGGACCACCAGGGACTTTTGGCAAGTCTTGGGGGGTCAAGAGGGTAGGGGGGGCTTGTTCGTTGGTGATCCATTGTATTTGTGGGGGTTAGCCCCAAGGCTTGCCAAAAGTCCCTGGTGGTCCAGCAGGGGTCCTGTAGCGATCTCCTGCACTTGGGTCATCGGCTGCCGGTATTCAAAATGGTGCCGATAGCCTTTGCCCTTACTATGTCACAGGGGCTATTGGCGCCATTTTGAATACCAGCAGCCGACATCCCGAGTGCAGGAGATCGCTCCAGGAGCCCCGCTGGACCACCAGGTACTTTTGGCAAGTCTTGGGGGGGTCAGGAGGGTGGGGGGTTGTAGATAAATAACTTTAAAGGGTTGGGATGGGGTTTTTTGGGGGGAACAAATTTATTTTTGACATATGAATGGATCGGGGGGCCCCCGAGAACGGATTGCAATGGATTTGGGCCCCTATGAATCCAAATCCCGAATGGGACGAATCCGTCCCTGCTGTACATCCCTACAATACGATATTGAAGCTCATTTAATGGAGTGATATCTGTCTGTAAATGTTGCACCAGTGATGTGGAAGTAAATGGATATGGCTAGAACTTGCCTTTTGGTTTGGCAAGCCTTACATTCACCATTTCTGTGTTGACTTTTTTCAAGGGCTGAGGTGCTTAGGTGCTCTGGTTCACATATATGCATATGCTAACAGAATATAAGTACAGTATGTTAATCATTAGGCCTCATGTCTTCAGTAACAGTACAATGTCAGATGTGAAAGTAGTAGTATTCTGGGTACTTCACCACTGGTCAGGTTTGGGATAACCTGCATACCTTGATGATGGCCTTAACATTAACAGCAGTGTTGAGGGACAGATAGTCCAATAGCAACACATGATTGCATGTAGTGCTGAATGGAGAGGTTTTGTTCATGACCTGAAAGCGTTGACCTCTAACAGGTGTTCTACATGCTAATCAGGGTTGTGATCACAGATGGGAGACATAATCTGATGGAGTCTGTCAGGGAACCTTGTTTTTTTCTGTATATAGATCTACTTTTCTTCATTCCCCCTGCCGTTGAAGCAGACAGTTATGCTGAATATGCATTGAAAGTTAACTATGAGACTTTCTCCCCGTTGAAGCAGAGAGCTATGCTGGGTATGCGTGATTTATCAGTCTTTCTCCCATGCCGTTGAAGCAGAGAGCTATGCTGGATATTAGGGATGTGAATCGTTTTATGACGATTTAAAATATCGTCCGATATATTTTAAAATGTCAAAAATCGTTAGGGCCACGATACAATACCAATTCCCCCAATTTATCGTCAAAAAATCATAAATCGGGGGAAGGGGGAGGGCAGGAAAACCGGCACACTAAAACCCCCTAAAACCCACCCCGACCCTTTAAATTAAATCCCCCACCCTCCCGAACCCCCCCAAATGCCTTAAATTACCTGGGGGTCCAGCGGCGGTCCAGAATGGCCTCCTGCAATTGAATCGTGTTGTCTTCAGCCGGCGCCATTCTGCGCCGCCATTTTGCAAAGTGGCAGCGCAAAATGGCGGCGGCCATAGACCAACACGATTCGACTGCAGGAGGTCGTTCTGGACCCCCGCTGGACTTTTGGCAAGTCTTGTGGGGGTCAGGAGGCCCCCCCAAGCTGTCCAAAAGTCCCTGGGGGTCCAGCGGGGGTCCGGGAGCGATCTCCTGCCGCGAATCGTTTTCCGTACGGAAAATGGCGCCGGCAGGAGATCGACTGCAGGAGGTCGTTCAGCCGGGGTCCGGACAACACGATTCAATTGCAGGAGACCGTTCTGGACCGCCGCTGGACCCCCAGGTAATTTAAGGCATTTGGGGGGGGGGGTTCAGGGGGGTGGGGGATTTAATTTAAAGGGTCGGGGGTGGGTTTTAGGGTGTTTTAGTGTGCCGGTTTTCCTGCCCTCCCCCTTCCCCCGATTTAGCTACGGACCGCCGCTGGACCCCCAGGTAATTTAAGGCATTGGGGGGGGGGTTCGGGAGGGTGGGGGATTTAATTTAAAGGGTCGGGGGTGGGTTTTAGGGTGTTTTAGTGTGCTGGTTTTCCTGCCCTCCCCCTTCCTCCGATTTAGCTACGGACCGCCGCTGGACCCCCAGGTAATTTAAGGCATTGGGGGGGGGGGGTTCGGGAGGGTGGGGGATTTAATTTAAAGGGTCGGGGGTGGGTTTTAGAGGGTTTTAGTGTGCCGGTTCACGATTTTAACGATTTTCACGATACTCTAAACACCCAAACGGCGACAATACGATTCCCTCCCCCTCCCAGCCGAAATCGATCGTTAAGACGATCGAGGACACGATTCACATCTCTACTGGATATGCATTGAACGTGAAGTATCAGGCTTATTTGGTTTGGGGTAGTAACCGCCGTAACAAGCAAGCTACTCCCCGCTTTTTTTGTGAATGCAAATCTTTTTCCACATTTCCTCTTGCCGTTGAAGCTTAGAGCAATGTTGGAGTCGCATTAACCGTGTGTAAGTTTATTGAATAAGGGTATTATCTCCAGGCAGTAGCCATCATTCCCGCGAGACACCCACTCTTCATTCACGTCCTCTAGACTTTATGGATCCACAGTGTTTATCCCACGCCCCTTTGAAGTCCTTCACAGATCTGGTCTTCACCACTTCTTCCGGAAGGGCATTCCAGGCATCCACCACCCTCTCCGTGAAGAAATACTTCCTTACATTGGTTCTGAGTCTTCCTCCCTGGAGCTTCAAATCGTGACCCCTGGTTCTGCTGATTATTTTCCGACAGAAAAGGTTTGTCGCTGTCTTTGGATCATTAAAACCTTTTAAGTATTTGAAAGTCTGTATCATGTCACCTCTGCTCCTCCTTTCCTCCAGGGTGTACACCTCTGCTCCTCCTTTCCTCCAGGGTGTACATTAGAGATGTGAATCGTGTCCTCGATCGTCTTAACGATCGATTTCGGCTGGGAGGGGGAGGTAATCGTATTGTTGCCGTTTGGGTGTTTAAAGTATCGTGAAAATCATTAAAATCGTGAGCCGGCACACTAAAACACCCTAAAACCCACCCCCGACCCTTTAAATTAAATCCCCCACCCTCCCAAACCCCCCCCAAGATGCCTTAAATTACCTGGGGGTCCAGCGGGGGTCCGGAACGGCCTCCTGAAATCGAATCGTGTTGTCTTCAGCCGGCGCCATTTTGCGCCGCCATTTTGCAAAATGGAGGCGCAAAATGCCTTAAATTACCTGGGGGTCCAGCGGGGTTCCGGAACGACCTCCTGCAGTCGAATCGTGTTGGTCTATGGCCGGCGTCATTTTGCGCCGCCATTTTGCAAAATGGCGGCGCAAAATGGCGCCGGCTGAAGACAACACGATTCGATTTCAGGAGGCCGTTCCGGACCCCCGCTGGACCCCCAGGTAATTTAAGGCATTTTGGGGGGGTTCGGGAGGGTGGGGGATTTAATTTAAAGGGTCGGGGGTGGGTTTTAGGGTGTTTTAGTGTGCCGGTTTTCCCGCCCTCCCCCTTCCCTTCCCCCTTCCCCCGATTTACAATTTTTTGACGATAAATCGGGGGAATTGTTATTGTATCGTGGCCCTAACGATTTTTGACGATTTAAAATATATCGGACGATATTTTAAATCGTCAAAAAACGATTACATCTCTAGTGTACATCATGGGTCAGATGGAGCAAGGAAGACCAGAACAGCGTAGGCGATGACAATGCAAGGGACAGAGTCAGAATCAGGAGAAGTAGTCAATCAGGCAGAGGTCAGAATACGAGGGTCAGTCCGAGGAGTGGTCAACAATGCAGGGGTCAGGTTCTGGAGGTCAGATGAGGTAACAAGGCAGGCAGAGGTCAGAAGTCAGGCAGCAGGCAGAGTGGTCAAGGAACAGGCTGAGGTCAGTATCAGAGAGACAGTCCGAGGGTACTACCTGGGGAGACGGACAGACGGACACTGGAACAGAAGGACCCTGGAACAAGGCTGGACATAACTGGAATGAGACTGGAACGAGACTGGAACAAGGCTTAGAACGCGGTGACAATCTAGCACACAATACAATGCCGACCCGATTGACAAGGCAAGGAAGTGCAGGCAACGACTTCCTTAAGTAGTTCCTTCAAATGGGCGTGCCGCGGAGCTAGGACCCACCCCTGGCCCTACAAGAGGCCAGGCAGTCCATGCGCGTGTGCGTAGGGGTGTGGCCAACGCCACAGGAGACGCCGAACTCTGGCATGAGGCCTGGTGCGCAGTAGAAGGCCTGGCGACCGCTGCCGCGGGATGCCAAGGTCTGGAGAGCTTGCAGCTGCTGCTGGGGAGGACGACCAGGGACCTGAAGAGGAGCCAGAGAGGTGAGCAGGCCCATGCATAGGCCGGGCGTGGACGGGGCACGCAACAGAATAGATTCTAGGAGGCAGCGGAATATAAGTATTTTAAATAAATAAATAAAAATGCTTGCCCACATGTCGGTCACTCCATTGGCTCATTTAAATATACTCAAAAACACACAAGCCAATGTTATAGGAATCATGAAAGAACACAGATATATAGAAATGTATTTCTTTTGCAAAAAATACATATATAATAAATAAATAATGCTGTACTGCCATCAAAGAAGTATTTTATAAGTGTTGAAGTCAGAAAAAATAAGCAAAAAAGGCTGTGACAGAAAATCTGCACTGTGGTGCATAACAAAAGATTTTCAGGAGGCCAAATATGCACTTAACTTCCCTGGTAGATCAATGATCACTATTTTAGCAATCTTCTAAACAGCTGGGTGCAGGAACAAATTGATAGTCAGGGCAAAATGGGATAGTCATTAACATCTGCAAACACACAAAAAGGACAGATCACTTACAGCACTCACGTCACACTTCACTCATACCATAACTACCCAGCAATGATGAATTATGCAGTTAAAAGCATATTCATATATATGTATAAATATATCTTTATTTTAACGACACCATATACAATAATCATAAACAGTGGAGCATACAATCACATAAGTAAATTTATACAGCGATAAAGCAAATGCTCAAAATAAGATATAGCAAGATAGAAAACCTCTTCAACCCAGCTATAGACAAAAATGTCTCCATTGCCAATACACCTCCCATATCACTTCATAACTCTCCAATTTATCCTTAAAGGCAAATGCCATCTTTCCACTGCCACCACTGTCTCCCAATGAGTAAATACTTGGTGGATTTCCAATAAGATGCTATATTGATATGATAAAACATCAACAGGGATCCAGACTATACTATACCGAAAATCCGCAGATAGAAATAATTTTCTCAGATTCGAGAGTCACCATCCCCGACCGTTTAAAGAAGGTCTTCCCGTTGGACAATTTTTTTCGGATTCGCAGAATATGCTCAGAGAAACAGGAGTTTTTGGATCAGGCAAATGCATTAGGACACAGGTTCCGTGAAAGGGGTTATCCTGATTACACCATCAAGCGAGCCTTTAAAGGAGCCAAATTCTCCGACCGTGACCAGTTGTTAGAATATAGATATAGGTCACAAGCCTCCAATTTGATATGTGTCTTACCACATACTGAATTAACCCAGCAAATCAAGCAAATTATTCAAAGAAATTGGCATGTTTTAAGCCCATACTCCATGTTCGCTTACTCCAGGGGTATTAATATTAAGCAACAGGTGGTCAGGGCAGCTCTCCAGTCCAAACCAACAGTCAGTACAATAGGACAAACCCAATGTGGGAAATGCATTTTTTGTGCACAAGCACTTATAGGCATAGAATAGATTGACCCTAGAAGTGGTATTAAAATACATAGAAAGCAAGATGTTGACTGCAACATGAGCTTCATAGTTTATGGCCTACATTGTCCTGTCTTTCGACATATGTCGGTTGTACAAAACATAGAATCCAGACACGATTAACTAAACATAAAAGTCGCATCAAAAACAAGGACCTCAAAGCACCCATCGTACAACATTGCATTTCTGCCAATCACTCCTTTGAAGATTTCAAGTGATTAATTTTTGAGCATGTCCCCCATTCATGGCGTGGAGGGGACAATCGATTCTCTGATTTAACAACGTTATAAAGTCTATTTCTCTTTTTTTCAATATGGCTTCCATTTAAGGAGAACTAGGCTTTCCCAGTTTTTTCAAAATGGCCGCAGTATGACGTATATGACCTTCTTTGAATATACTCACGTCACATCCGCCTGTCAATCTTCTAAACCGGCGGGATTTTTTCTCTTAAATGTCAGCGTTTTACAGCGGGTGACTGTCAATGACGGACTCATTGGATGCAGCAGGTAGATCAGTTTTCACCGCGCACGTAAGTTTTTATGTTGAAGTCCTCTACATATAGGGATAGATTTTCAAAGAGTTGCGAAACCCCAAAAAACCTACCCCTGCCACCCCCCCTGCGTGTGCCGAGCCTATCTTGCATAGGCTCGGTGGCACGTGCAAGCCCCGGGTCGCACGTAAGTCCCGGGGCTTGAAAAAATGTGCGTTCCGGGGGCAGGGCCGTGGGTGGGGTGCTGGCCCGGGGGCGTTCCGGGGGCGGGACCGAGGCCTCCGGAACAGCCACCAGGCTGGGGGATGGAGAGATGGGGGGTTTAGTTAGGGCTGGGGGGCGGGTTAGATAGGGGAAGGGAGGGGAAGGTGCGGGGGGGGGGGGGCAGAAGGAAAGTTCCCTTCGAGGCCACTCTGATTTTGGAGCGGCCTTGGAGGGAACGGAGGCAGGCTGCTTGGCTCAGCACGCACAGGTTGCACAATTGTGCACCCCCCTGCGCGCGCTGACCCTGGATTTTATAACATGCGCATGGCAGCACGCGCATGTTATAAAATCGGGCGTAGATTTATTTGCGCCGGGTTGCACAAACAAATCTACGCCCGTGCGCATGTTATAAAATCTGGCCCATATTGAATTATGCAAAAAATGTAAATTTTGATCGGTTGGCTCGTTTCTTTCAGCATTTATGAAGTCTCAGTCTCAACAATACATTGACCAATCTATATAGACCAAGTAGGTGTCCTTTCAAATCTCGTTTCGCCTCCACTTTTAGATGTTACACATAATTGAAAGGGTTCTCTGTTGCACATTCTTTTAGGTTATCCACCAGTCACAATTTGCTGGCATCAAGCATCCCCTGTTTCCCTGAAGAAAGAGCTTCTTCCGAAACAATTCAGTGTCGGACATCACAAGGACAGCATAAGACATTCTATGAATGAATCCCGGCACGACCTTATTGTGAACTGCAAACTAGAAACATAAAGATTTATTATCTTTTCAACTTGAAGGTGGACTTTTACCTAAACATATGATAGCTTCTAATGAAGAATCATCACTCTGGGTAACCAATGATTAAAAAAGCCCTAGTGCCATCTAGAGCCTTATTTATAAGCTTGTAGCCCCTAATGGTACTATATGAGGTTACTCCAGAGCTTAAAAACATTTACCCTCTTTCTTTTGAGCTGGAATTAATACATTTTGATATTGATATGTGCTGCATGAAGCAAATGTGAAACAAGAATCTTTGATTGTTAAAATTCTGATCACCCTGTGTCCAAATTGCCGAAGAACACTAGAGCTGTGTAAACTGGGAAATTGGGTGTCTTAGTAGAGTTGGGGTATGAATATGTGGCAGTATGTAAGGATGGGTGAGTGAGTGGGTATGTAAGTTTAGCAGGGACCTGTCTGCTACAGGACACTTCCAATTCCCTTCCCACTTCACCTCAGGTTCCCAGAGGCAGGCAGAGCTCCGGAGTCTCAATGTGTGAATGAGATGATGATAGTGCAAGGAAGAGGGATTCAATTTTGTAAGGAACTGGGGAACCTTTTGGGGAAGGGAAAGTCGTCCGAAGGCAGAGAACCAGGGTGGAACCAAACTGTTAGTGATAACCTTTAAAAAGGAGATAGAGAAGCTTTTAAACTAGAACAAAGGGAAAGCCAATAGTCACTCAGCAGCGCATGGTTCAGAGAGAGGTATCTTCAAAGGATACTAATGATGCATTAGAAATAGGGCATCCCGAAAGTGAGGTTCCAATAATAAGAAACGTAGTCCAAGTGCCTGTAAATAAAAACTCACCTGAGCTAAAAAATTCTAACTTATCCCTATCAATTAAAACAATTTCTTTACTTCAGTGTTTACTGAAGAGGATGTTGGGGAGAAGGTTTCATGGTAATAATTCAGATGGATTGAACAAAATCAGTGTGAACCTAGAAGATGTGGTAGGCCTGATTGACAAATTGAAGAGTATAGATCACCTGGACCAGATGGTATAAACCCCAGGGTTCTGAAGGAACTCAAAATTGAAATTTCAGATCTATTAGTAAAAATTTGTAACCTATCATTAAAATCATCCATTGTACCTGAAGACTGGAGGGTGGCTAATGTAACCCCAATATTTAAAAAGTGCTCCCGGGGCGATCCTGGAAACTACAGACCAGTTAGCCTGACTTCAGTGCCAGGAAAAATAGTGGAAAGTATTCTAAAGATCAAAATCACACAACATATAGAAAGACATGGTTTAATGGAACTAAGCCAGCATGGCTTTACCCAAGGCAAGACTTACCTCATAAATCTGCTTCACTTTTTTGAAATGGTTAATAAACATGTAGATAAAGGTAAACTGGTAGATGTAGTATATTTGGATTTTCAGAAGGTATTTGACAATGTTCTCATGAGAAACTTCTAGGTTTTGTGTTCCGCGCCCATGGCCGTCCACGGGTGGGGTCCCCTACCTCGGATTTCAACCACGGCGGGGCCGACTACCCCGCGCCGGGTGTGGCACCTCCGCGCGGCAGCGCGAGACCCCGGGCTGACTGTCGGGATCGGAGCCACTCCTGCTCCTCCCTCGCAGTCGCCACTGCTCTCCTCTGTGGCCCGGATCCAAGATGGCCACCGCCATATTTAGACGCAAGGCCGCGCCTCTTCATTTGCTTTAAAGGGACCTTGTCCCTTTAAGTGGATGCAGCTAAGTCTTATCTCCAGAGTAAGAGGAAGTATAAAGGGAGACTTCCTCTGACCATTCCTTGACTTGGCAACGTCTCCTGTGAACCTTGTCCAGTCTGCTTGCTTCGGTGAGTTCCTTGAGCTTGGCTTCTGATTCCTGCTTCGTCTTCGTGTTTCTGGTTCCTGACTTCGGATTGGCTTACGGTGATTCTCTGGTTCCTGACTTCGGATTGGCAAGTGGTGATTCTCTGGTGTACGACTTCGGACTGGTGAGCGACGATCCTCTGGCACTCAACCTAGGACTTCTTCAAGACTACCGTCTCCAAGGGCCCGCCTAAGTCCCAGCGGCCCGGGTCCCTACGGGCTCCTCCCGGGGGGACCACGGGCTTCCAGGGTGAAGCTTCAGTCGGCCCTTGCACCGTCACCTGACCTCTCAAAGGTCTGCCTAAGTCCCAGCGGCCCGGATCCCTACGGGCTCCTCCCGGGGGGGCCACGGGCTTCCAGGGTGAAGCTCCAGTCGGCCCTTGCACCGTCGCCTGACCTCTCAAAGGTCCACATAAGTCCCAGCGGTCTGGGTTCCTACGGGCTCCTCCTGGGGGAACCGCAGACTTCCAGGGGTGAAGACACCGCTCCTCTTCTCGACTCTTCCTCCGCTTCCACTGTCACCGCAGTCTCCAGTGCCAAGGGTCCACCGGTCACGTCTTCGGTTCCTGCCTCGCCACCCGACGAGAGAACCTTCGGGTCTTCCCCAAGGTATTTCATCCTCCCGTCGGCTCAAGGGTCCACAAACCCGAGCATAACAGATTGCCAAGTCCATGGACCCGGCGGAGGTATCTGCCCGCCAGGCCATTCCTGGGATGGCCCAGCGTCTGAAAGACCAACAACAGACCCTCGACGCCCTGGTCTCTGCGGTACAGGGCCTGACCCAATGCCTGGAAGTGCTAGGGCATATGAATCCTGCGCTTCCATCTCTGCCTGGGGCGCAAGGAGGTCGCCCTACTCAACCCCACTCCGTCCAGGCCTCCGGAGGCGACCAGGGGCAAGTTACTCCCACACAACTCCTGGCACCCTCTCGATAAGCCGGAGATGCAAAGTTGTGTCGAGGATTCCTCAGCCAGTGCTGGGTTCGCTTTTCCTTACTGCCGGCGCAGTTTCCCAGCGACCTGGTTAAGACCAGCTACATCATGTCCCTGCTCGACGGGAAGCCCCTGATCTGGGCCTCTCACCTTTGGGAAAGAAGTGATCCGATCTTTAGAGACTTGACCCAGTTCTTGTCTGCGTTTCGGCAGATGTTTGACGAACCCGTCCGGAAGTCCACTGTGGTCTCCGAACTGCTCCGGTTGCGGCAGGGCACCCATACTGTGGCCGAGTATGCCACAGAATTCCGCACCCTGGCCACGGAGCTGAATTGGAGAGAGGATTGCCTGCCTGGTATCTTCCTGGAGGGCCTAGCCTCGCGCCTTCAAAACGAGTTGGCGGCGAAGGAACTCCCCGGCGATCTCGACGGCATGATTGAGTTGGCGAATCGTGTAGACCGTCGCATGAGGTTTCGCATCCTGGTGACTAAAGCAGCAAGGAGGCCCTCTCCTCCATCCAAGAGTGCCCCTGATGTCCCTCGGGCACCCGCCGATGAAGCCATGGAGTTGGGTCGCGGGAAAGTATCTCCGCAGGAACGGCACGAAAGAGGGACTCTGCTTTTATTGCAGCACGGCGGGCCACCGAGTAGCCGCCTGTCCAGAACAACCGGGAAACTCTCGGGCCTAGGACCTGGAGGAGGTCTCTTCCTGGGCCGTACCACACCTGCACCTCCACTAACATTGCCAGTGTCAATAACCACGATAGAAGGAGACTTCCACACTTTGGCTCTAGTGGACTCCGGCGCCGGCGGCAATTTTATAACGAAAGGCCTGGTGGAACACTTAAAGATCCCACAAGTCCGCTTTCCTGTTCCCATGGTCATCTCTTCGATCCAGGGGAAGCCCCTCCCAGAACAGGTGACACACACTACGATTCCCGTCCAGTTCAGAGCTGGGGCCCTGCACCAGGAACAAATCTCGTTCTACATCCTGGAATATTCCATCCATCCGATTGTCCTAGGACTTCCATGGCTCCAGGATCATGAGCCCCAGTTTGATTGGAAGACACTGCAGCTGGCTCATTGGGGACCGAATTGCCATGGCAATTGTCTCCACTCCGTGGTGCCAGCATCCTGTTCCATAACCTCCACCAGTCTCCCAGGTCTACCCACTCCTTATGCCGCATACACGGACGTTTTCTCTAACAAAAGGCCGAAATACTGCCACCGCATCGATCCTTCGATTGCACCATCAATATTCTCCCAGGGACAGAGCCTCCTCGAGGATGCACCTATGCCCCTTCTCCGGCCGAGACGCAGGCCATGTGGGAATATATTGAGGAAAATCTGGAGAGAGGATTTATCCGGAAATCCCAGTTCCCCGCAGGAGCTGGGTTCTTCTTCGTCGCCAAGAAGGATGGGAGTCTGCGTCCATGCATTGATTATAGGGGCCTGAATGCTATAACGGTCAAGGACCGATATCCGCTACCCCTCATCTTGGAACTCTTCGACCGCTTGCAAGGAGCACAGATCTTCTCCAAGCTTGACCTCCGGGGAGCTTACAACTTGATCCGCATCAAAGAGGGCGATGAGTGGAAGACGGCCTTCAATACCCGAGACGGACACTATGAATATTTGGTAATGCCGTTCGGGCTCTGCAATGCCCCCGCAGTGTTTCAGAACACTATGAAATACTACGCGACCTCTTGTACCTTTGTGTGGTAATATACCTGGATGACATACTGATATTTTAAGATACCCTGTCCGCTCACTGCCAGCACGTCATTCAAGTACTACAGCGTCTTAGAGAACACAAATTGTACGCGAAGCTGGAAAAGTGCCTTTTCGAACAAGAATCCCTTCCCTTCCTGGGATATATAGTCTCCAAAGAAGGATTTCGCATTGACCCACAGAAACTGAAGGCCATTCGGGAATGGCCGCAGCCGTCAGGACTCAAGGCTCTCCAGAGGTTTCTGGGTTTTGCTATTACCGATCTTTTATCCCGCATTATGCAACCATCGTTGCCCCAATGACTGCCCTGACCCGGAAAGGCGCGGACCCCAAAAAATGGCCTCCTGCGGCAGAAGCCGCCTTTCGTCGCCTCAAGGAGGCATTCTTCTTACAGCCGTGCCTTCGACATCTGGATCCGCAGCGGCCGTTTGTCATCGAGGTGGACGCATCTTCAGAAGGCGCCGTTCTGAGCCAGACCTCTGAAAGGCACAAACTACGCCCATGTGCCTTCCTCTCCCGCCAATTCTCCCCGGCCGAACGGAACTACACCATAGGAGATAAGGAACTCTTGGCGATAAAGGTAGCCTTGGAAGAATGGCGGCCATGGCTAGAGGGGGCACAGCACCAATTTACGGTCTATATGGATCACAAAAACTTAGAGTACTGCAGCGGGCTCAACGACTTAATCCACGGCAGGCTCGTTGGGCTCTATTCTTCACAAGGTTCAACTTCGTCCTTCACTATAGACCCGCTGGGAAGAATGTCAAGGCCGATGCCCTATCATGCGTCTTCGAATCTACAGAAGGTACGGAGGAACCGAGCTTCATCATTGAACCATCTCGGGTCCTCCTGTCTGCCACCACGACCATCCCTCCAGGGAAGACCTTGATCCCTCAGCACCTGCGCAAACACATCCTCGCTTGGGCCCATGACTCCCATTGCTCGGGCCACCCTGGACAAACCTGGACTTTACAAAACCTGCGCCGATACTATTGGTGGCCAAGAAGATCCATGGCGCGACCCCAGGTCTACTCCAGCCACTACCAGCGCCCGCAGAGCCATGGACTCATGTGGCCACCGACTTCGTGGTCGACCTACCATTGTCCAGCGGCAATACAGTCATATGGGTGGTAGTGGACCGTTTTAGTAAGATGGCACATTTCGTGCGCCTCCCAGGGCTGCCGACTGCCCCTCAGCTGGCCCAACTCTTCGTGCAGCATATCTTTCGCTTGCATGGTCTGCATAAAAGTATCCTGTCCGATAGGGGACCTCAGTTCACTGCCCGCTTTTGGAGGGCCCTTTGCCAAAAGTTCGACGTTACCTTGGATTATACCTCGGCATACCACCCTCAGTCTAATGGTCTGGCGGAGCGGACAAACCAGATGCTAAAACAATTTCTTCGACTCTACGTCAACGATAAACAAGATGATTGGTCCAGCCTGCTACCTTGGGCAGAGTTCGCGCTCAACTCGCACCTTTCATCTGCGACCAGCTCTTCGCCCTTTCAGGTTGTATATGGGAAGCAGCCACGCCCACCGCTGCCAGTTCCCATTCAGGTTACGTCCCCGGTAGCTCAACTGTCAGCAGATGAGCTACATCGCTCATGGGTCACCACGCAGCGTGCATTGGTCCAAGCCAGCCAAGCCGCCAAGAAATATGCAGATCGGTGAAGGCCTTACCCCCCGTTCAAGCCAGGTCAGAAGGTATGGCTGAGTACCCAGTTCATCCTTTTGAAGCTGCCATCAATGCGATTGGCCCCGCGTTTTATTGGACTGTTCTCTATCATTCGCCAGGTTGGAACAGTCTCATACCAGCTTCGTCTGCCACCTTCTCTTAAAATATACAACACGTTCCACGTATCGCTTTTGAAGCCACTGGTGCTATCTTGGCACCCAGTGCGCCCCCGACTCCCCAACCTATTGCCTCCGAGGATGACCTCACCTTTCAAGTCCGCGAGGTCTTGGACATAAGGAAGCATGGGAAGAAATGGGAGTATCTCCTTGCATGGGAGGGGTTTGGCCCTGAGGAGAACACCTGGGAACCCCTGGCCAACATTCTGGACTGCGGATTGCTCGACCCATTTCATCAAGATCATCCAGACAAACCCAGGCCTCCAGGGAGGCACCCTAAAGAGGGGGGTACTGTTGTGTTCCACGCCCATGGCCATCCACGGGCGTGGTCCCCTACCTCGTCTTCCAACCACGGCGGGGCCGACAGCCCTGCGCTGGGCCTGGCACCTCAGCGCGGCAGCACGAGTCCCCGGGCTAACCGCCAGGATTGGAGCCGCTCCTGCTCCTCCCTCGCAATCGCCACTGCTCTCCTCTGCGGCCCGGATCCAAGATGGCTGCCGCCATCCTTGGACACGAGGCTGCGCCTCTTCATTTGATTTAAAGGGACCTCATCCCTTTAAGTGGATGCAGCTGAGTCTTATCTCCAGAGTCAGAGGAAGTATAAAGGGAGACTTCCTTGACTTGGCAACGTCTCCTGTGAGCCTTGTCCATTCTGCTTGCTTCGGTGAGTTCCTCGAGCTTGGCTTCTGATTCCTGCTTCGTCTTCGTGTTCCTGGTTCCTGACTTCGGATTGGCTTACGGTGATTCTCTGGTTCCTGACTTCGGATTGGCTTACGGTGATTCTCTGGTTCTTGACTTTGGATTGGCAAGTGGTGAATCTCTGGCGTACGACTTCGGACTGGTGAGCGACGACCCTCTGGCACTCGAACTAGGACTTCTTCAAGACTACTGTCTCCAAGGGCCCGCCTAAGTCCCAGCGGCCCAGGTCCCTACGGGCTTCCAGGGTGAAGTTCCTGTTGGCCCTTGCACAATCACCTGACCTCTCAAAGGTCTGCCTAAGTCCCAGCGGCCCGGGTCCCTACGGGCTCCTCCCGGGGGGACCACGGGCTTCCAGGGTGAAGCTCCAGTTGGCCCTTGCACCATCGCTTGACCTCTCAAAGGTCCACCTAAGTCCCAGCAGTCTGGGTTCCTACGGGCTCCTCCTGGGGGAACCGCAGACTTCCAGGGGTGAAGACACTGCTCCTCTTTTCGACTCTTCCTCCGCTTCCACTGTCACCGCAGTCTCCAGTGCCAAGGGTCCACCGGTCACGTCTTCGGTTCCTGCCTCGCCACCCGACGAGAGAACCTTCGGGTCTTCCCCAAGGTATTCCATCCTCCCGTCGGCCCAAGGGTCCACAAACCCGAGCATAACACTAGGAAAGTAAAACATCATGGGATAGGTGGTGATGTCCTTTTGTGGATTACAAACTGGCTAAAAGACAGGAAACAGAGAATAGGATTAAATGGACAATTTTCTCAGTAGAAGGGAATGGGTAGTGGAGTGCCTCAAGGATCTGTACTGGGAACCCTGCTTTTGATTATATTTATAAATGATCTGGAAAGGAATATGATAAGTGAGGTAATCAAGTTTGCAGATGATACAAAATTATTCAGAGTAGTTAATTCACAAGTGGATTGTGATAAATTGCAGGAATATTTTGTAAGACTAGAAAACTGGGCATCCAAATGGCAGATGAAATTTAATGTGGATAAGTGCAAGGTGATGCATATAGGGAAAAATAACCCATGCTATAGTTACACAATGTTAGGTTCCATATTAGGAGCTACCACCCAAGAAAGAGAGTTTAACACATTAAAATCATTGGTTCAGTGTGCTGCGGCAGTCAAAAAAAGCAAACAGAATGTTGGGAATTATTAGAAAAGGAATGGTGAATAAAACGGAAAATGTCATAATGCCTCTGTATCGCTCCATGGTGAGACCGCACCTTGAATACTGTGTACAATTCTGGTTGCTGCATCTCAAAAAAGATATAGTTGCGAAGGAGAAGGTACAGAGAAGGGCGACCAAAATGATAAAGGGGATGGAACAGCTCCCCTATGAGGAAAGACTAAAGAGGTTAGGACTGTTCAGCTTGGATAAGAGACAGCTGAGAGGGGATATGATAGAGGAGTTTAAAATCATGAGAGGTCTAGAACGGGTAAATGTGAATCGGTTATTTACTCTTTCGGATAATAGAAGGACTAGGGGACACTCCATGAAGTTAGTATGTGGCACATTTAAAACCAATCGGAGAAAGTTCTTTTTCACTCAATGCACAATTAAACTCTGGAATTTGTTGCCAGGGGATGTGGTTAGTGCAGTTAGTGTAGCTGGATTTAAAAAAAGGATTAGATAAGTTCTTGGAGGAGAAGTCCATTACCTGCTATTAATTAATTTGACTTAGAAAATAGCCACTGCTATTACTAGCATCAGTAGCATGGGATAGACTTAGTTTTTGGGATCTTGCCATGTTCTTATGGCCTGAATTGGCCACTATTGGAAACAGGATACTGGGCTTGATGGACCCTTGGTCTGACCCAGTATGCATGTTCTTATGTTCTTAAAACCTTTGTTATTATTTTCATATTTGCATTGATTAAAGAAATTAGTCTATATGAATTAGATCTGGGGATTTTCTTAACTGCCTTATGAATCAAGGTAATAAGAATTTCCAATAGATTCCCAAATTGGGAATTGGGATTGCTTAAACAATTAGACCACTCCGATGGAAGAGGAGCAAAATCCTCTTTATTTATTTATTTATTTTTCTATACCGATGTTCAACTAGTGTTATCACACCAGTTTACATGGTAACAAAGGAATCAATTAACATAAATTTCTTCTTTACAATGAGACTTTGTAACATGAGTAACTATGTAACATGAGTAACTTTGTAGCAAGGGTAACTTTGGCATTGTCTATTATAGAAGAAGATGTGAAGCCATTATAACATGTATCCTGAAGCCTGTCATGGGAAATTATGTAATGTGATAAACTTAATAATTAGTGTATCTTTGGTATTATATATTATGATAGAAGAAGTGCAGACCTTATAGGTTTTGTAGCGTATGTAATAATATAATTAAGAAAAGGGCATTATAAATTGTGGTAGAGGTGTTGAAAAAATTGTAAATTATAACAGGACTGTTGAAGAACATTGTAGCATAGTAACCTGTGAAACAAAAGAACTTGATTCTAGCGGGTTGACCATTATGTGTGATTATGCGGTGAGGTGGGAGGGGGAGTGCTGTGTGTCTTTTTTTGGGGGGGTGGGCTCGTCTTCGTATGGATGGTAGTGGTGTGTGTGTGGTTGTAGGATATGCTTTTTTGAAGAGCCAAGTTTTGATGTTCTTTTTGAATGAGTGTGTTGTAGGGTCAAGCCTGAGTTGTGGCTGTAGACTATTCCAGAGTGTTGTACCTGTGACTGTTATGGCTTGCTCCCTTGTTGAGGTTAGGTGGGCCATTTTTAGTGAGGGAATTTATTTATTTATTTATTTATAGGGTTTATATACCGGAGGTTCCTGTATAAAATACATATCACCCCGGTTTACAAGAAACAAGAACTATCGCTTCATTTAGCGGTTTACATTGAACATTGAACATATTAATTAACATTGAACATTAAACATAAACATTGAACATTGAGCATATTAATTAATTAAATTAATGAATTAGTATTCGTTGCTGACAGTTAATAAATAACAAACGAGTTAATAAAAAAGTAGCGTGTTTAGAAGGTTCTAAACATGATTGAATATAATATATATGATTATCTAGGGATAAAATAAATAAATATATATATAAATAATATATATAAATATATTAGAATTGTAGAGTCCAGTGTTGGTGGAGCGGAGTGTTCTCTGGGCAGGTTGAAAGTTCATGGTAGGGCTCATCCAGTCGAATTTATCGGTTTATAGTGCTTTAAATTTATAATAGTAGTCTGGGGCAAACCATTGGGTCATGAATGTTTTTTTTCTGCAAAGTCAAGGATTTAATAGCCCAAATTAATTCAAAATTGGTATAAGGAGCTATCAAGGATTTTCTGGCTGATTTAGGAATCTTATTTAATGGGACAGAGTTTAAAAACTATGTAATTTCATCCTCTGTTGCATTAGTGGTTCTCTCTATAACTGCACAATGTAAGCCACTTATTCCAGATCTGATTCATTAGACTGGAGGAGATCACAAAAGGGCTCCTTAACTGAGTTAATAGTAAAGGAGGAGCTTTTAGTTTTGATCAGATGTACCAACAGAATGCCTGGTTTATTTCCCTGCTCATAGTATTTTTGATATTAAAGTGAAAGGTTTTTTCCTGTGCGTAAGTTGTGCTTATCCCTCGCAAGTTGCAAAGCCCTGTACATTTGGGAATCAATTAACCTTATGTTGTTTTTCAAGACTTTCAATAAATTGAAGCTGCTCATTTTGTTTAACCAAAGTTTCCCTCGTAATCTGAGGTCATATTCAGCAGGTGGATGAAAGACGATGGATGAAAGATCTTAAAATCCTGCATAACCTTTTTTAATAACTTCTGAGAAGCCTTTATTCTGAAGGAGAGAAATATTTAATTGCCATTTATTCCTGGATACTCTGTCATCCAGCAAATCTAGTGTAAGTGTAATGGGATGATGATCCGACAGCTGGTAGGACAAAATATCACAAACAGTAACTTTCCGTAAAACCACTTGGCTACAAAGAAAGTAGTCTATCCTGCTATACAAACAATGACTTGGAGAATATTAAGTATAATCTTGACTACTGGGGAACTTTTTATTTTAACTGCATACATTTTTTAAATGTCAACATCTATGCTCCTAGTAGCTGTATGCCAGGGTGCATATGAAATCACCAGTTCACTGATACATTCACCAGTTCATCCAGTACTTCTCCAGGTCACCTAGGCCCTCTAGCACCTTAAGCTGAACTGCTACCAGTTCATTTAGATTTCCCACCCAAAACCTGCAGACAACAGAGAAGTCTAATTTAACTTGCATGAGTGAATTAGCAGGTGTAAAAGTGCACAGACAATTTTGGTTGCATATACAGATATATCTCCTACAAAATAGCAACTACTGTACATATTTCGTTCCTAGACATTATTCTACCTCTTATAACTCAACAGTTTTGAAACTTTGAGATGTTTGAAATTTGAGATGTAATTTCTTACCTGATGTTATTTATTTGTTCCTATTTTAGTTCTCTGTAAACCGATGTGATGTGCAAACGAACGTCGGTATAGAAAAGCAATAAATAAATAAATATTTCTGAACCTCACTCTGGAATGCCCTTAGACTGCCCCTTTTTTCTTCAGTAAAATAAAAAATACGTTATACTCTCAGCATTTATAAAATAGCATATATATGCATACATGGTACTTACACATGTGCCTGCTATTTTTGTACAAAGAACCCTTTTAAAAATTAGTTTCTAAGATGATAACTTTGATACCGAAGTGCGGGCACACATGTATGCACATATGCTGGCTCGCACCAAATGACATGGCCATTTTATAACATGCGCACGTATATGTACACATGGCAGAAAATAAGCTGTACGCACACATATGTGCGCACAGTTTTATATGGACATGTGCATGTGCGTGCAAATGCTCCTCTACCACATAAGTGGATTTAAGTAGATATGCACGCAGATGCAATTACCAGTTTCCCCAGTTCAGCCAGGTAAGGGATAGGACTTCCTACCCCTCCCTCGTTAGCCCCAACCCTTAAAACCTGCTGACTAGCCTAGATTTTTTAATTGTCTTACTTTCATGCCCTCTATAGCAGTAGTAAAGTTACGCAGCAGGGCACCCCGGCACACACTTGTGCACGTAAATATTTACGCACACATTTCATGTTAAAGTCCCGGAATGCCCATGTCCAGCCCATGCTCTGCCCAGACCACACCCACTCCCCACCCGCCTTTTGCAACTTCTTAGTTGTGCGTACATCAAGAGATACGTGCGTACATGGGGGGCTTCTAAAATCTGATCAGTGCACGCTGGCCGGACATACCTGCGTATCTCCCTGGTTTGGTGCTCACTGGGCTTTTAAAATTCACCCGTAATGAATCTCAGAAAAAAAGCCCAAAATGAAAAAATAAAACCCCTGAAATGAAAAGTCTTATCGCTAATGAGTCAAAAATGAAATTTTGCACCTCTAATGATCACTCGTAGAAACTATGAAGTGAATTTTCAAAGGAGCTATGTGCATAAAAGTAGCATATATGCACATAAGTAATTTGTACTCATATACATACTATTTTATAAACATAAAAAATGCACGCATATTTCTGGTTTTGCACATACATTTACTTAATTCGAAAAAGGAATGGCCTAGGGACATTCCATGGTGGGGCCAAGAGTAATGTGCTTAATTTTCTATTTTAAAAGAGATTTATGTGAATACATTAGGCAACTTATTTGTGCAATTTTACATCTATTTATAGCGTAATTGATATCAGATTTGTCTGTTGTCTGCTAGTATTAGATGGGAAGTCTGGGTGAACTGGGGGGATTCAGGGTGATATACTAGGAGGGGTGCCAATAAACTGGAGATGAATTGGGCAAAATGGTGGAAGTATCAACAAACTGGTCATTTCAGTTGAGTGTGCATGTTTTAAAATATACTCACCTGTTTTATGCGAGCAAGTTATATATTTTTTCACATGTTAAATATACATGCATATATTTATAAAATAGGTAGGAAAGGTATGCACTTTCAATGCATCACAGGTATTCATGCATATCCATGAATACCTGTAATGCAGGTATTTTGGGGGGTAGACATACGTGCATTTTACAATCTGCGTGTACCTGATACTGTACATGCAGGCTATAAAATACTGTAGTAAATCACGCATGGCCATATGCTCACATAGACGGGGTCATGTAGAGTTTTTCAAAAGTTATCCTTCTATGTTTTCAGCTTCTTTTTAAGGGAGATCAAGAATGTTCCATAAATCATCTGAAGTAAATTCCACATTTTTAGACCAGCAGTCGATAGGGTCCTTTCACATATTATGTCTAAGTGAAAAAGTCTGGCTAAGGGTTACCTATGAGATTGCAGCCCGACAATCTGAGAGCTCAAGAGGGTTGATAGATTTTAAGCAGCTTACTAATACATGAAGGAGCATCCTGACTCAACACTTCATGGATCAGTGTTAATTCCTTAAATTAAATTTTGAATGCTAAATAGGGAAATGCAGGTTTAGGGTAACCCAAAGAGCTTTTCAGAAGGCAAACTGTGTTGCTATGGTGATTCCTATGTGCTCCATGTATCTGTTTTTATCAGGCCAAAAAAAGAACAGAAACAATTTCCACAAACACAAAAATGGTAACCAAAAGGGAAATGTTATATGAAAAATCTTATATTGAATGCCAATCTCTTAACCATTATTTATTAAGTCTATGACCGCATCATCAAGCCTGATGGCGTGTTCTCTGTAGTTTCAAACGAGAGCCGCCCGGACCTCTAATCATCTGCGGCAGTCATTTTTTCATTTTTTGTAATTCTATTTTGCAATTTTTCTATTTATATTTTTCTATTTTCTATTATAGAAACATAGAAACATAGAAATGACGGCAGAAGAAGACCAAACGGCCCATCCAGTCTGCCCAGCAAGCTTCACACATTTGTTTCTCATACTTATCTGTTTCTCTTAGCTCTTTGGTTCTATTTCCCTTCCTTCGGTTCAATGGTAATTCTTTCAAAGGTTTTTTGCATTTAAAAAAAGCTCAACATTCGGCCAAAGTTTCGCAGCACCAGCTGCTTCATCAGGAGCTATAGTGCAATAACTGTAATCTTTTCAATAATATTCAATCTTTCTCTTTCAGATGGATTCCTATATCAAGGAAAAAAGATTTAATAAAACAAAATCTTATATATATATATATTTTTCACTTATCTGAAGTCGGCAAACAATCAAACCTCATAACTGGACGAACGCCGTCTCATAATATCTTTAAACAAGAGGAACAGAGACCATCTTTGTATGGACGTGAACTTATAACCAAGTTTCATCCAGTCCAGACCTCACACGTCATTACCAAGTGTGACGTAAGCATCAAGTTTTCTTTCACAGAAATACATTTAGTTCTAATTCAGCATTCAACCCTCTAAGAGAAAGGGTGTCCAAAAAATGTATCCATCTTTGTTCAGCTCTCAAAGGTTTTTTGTTAATGTCGCCTCCATGCCAGTGAGGCTCAATCTGCTCCAATACACATACCCGCAATTCTTCAAAAGTATGTCCTTTTTCAAGGCAGTGGGACACTATCAGTGCATTCAAACGCTGTGTAGCCAGACTTGAACGATATTCAATAATTCTAGTCCGAAGTTGCCGTGTGGTCTTGCCCACATATGTCATCTTGCATGGGCATTGAATAATGTATACAACACCCACAGATTTACATGTCGTATGTTGCCTCAATTGAACTGTAATTGATAAATTATCAAACTGAATATAGGTGGTCACAAGCATATTCATACATACAGAGCATTTTCCACAGGCTGTATGTGAACCAACACCCTGTTTGGGTACAAAAATCGTCGAATCAGAATGTACAAGTTGATCTTTTAAATTGGAGCCTCTTGTGTATGTAAATCTAGGTCTTAGTTCAAATTCGCCATAGAACTGCAACAGATGCCAATTTTGGTGAACAAGTTGTTTGAATGTAGATGCCATAGGGGAAAAAGGCACCACACAAGTAATCAAATCTTCTTTTGTTTTTTCTTTCAGTAAAAACAACCAATCTCTGTTAGTATGTTTGGCTTGGAGAAAAGCTTGTCTCACACATCGCCTAGGATAACCTCTCTTTAAAAAACGGTCACTTAAGATTTTAGCTTGATTCCTAAAATCATCCTGAGAGGAACAGAGACGTCGGATTCTGAAAAATTGCCCTGTGGGTAAATTTTCTTTTAAACTCCAGGGGTGAGCACTGCTAAAGTGCAGAAAGGTGTTACTACTTACTGGTTTACGAAAAACTGAGGTTTTAAATCCCATCTGTGTCTTTGTAATGGTGATATCTAGAAAAGTGGTCACATTTGTCTGAAAGGAAGCTGTAAAATGAAGACTAGTATTACACAAGTTTAACCAGATCAAAAAATCATTAAATTCTTGTTGGGTCCCTCGCCATAAAATCACGATGTCATCTATATATCTTCTCCATAGAAAAATATTTTGAAAAAAAGGTTGATTGTCAGTAATCCATTTCTGCTCGAAAGCACCCATATAGAGATTCACCAAATCTGGAGCCATGGTGGCATCCATTGAGGTGCCACAGACCTGCTGAAAAATTTTTTTTTCATATGCAAAATAGTTTTTTGTCAATGCAATATGTAATAAAGATTTTAAAATTTTGAAGGTATGCATTGTGGAAGGGTTCTGGATTCAAAATATGTCATAGCAATCTCCATCATTTCATTTTGTGGAATCGATGTGTATAGGGACTCAACATCTAAGGTAACTAGATGTAAATCACTAGTATCACAAAGGATATTCTCTAGGAAACAAATCATTTGTTGTGAGTCTTTGATGAATGAAGGTAATTCTGATACAAAAGGAGCTAGAAATGCATCAACAAATTTCGATAAAGGTTCCAATAGAGAGTCTCTACTGGAAACAATAGGTCTCCCAGATGGATTATTAAGGTCTTTATGAACCTTTGGCAAATGACTTGGTAATGACGTGTGAGGTCTGGACTGGATGAAACTTGGTTATAAGTTCACGTCCGATACAAAGATGGTCTCTGTTCCTCTTGTTTAAAGATGTTATGAGACGGCGTTCGTCCAGTTACGAGGTTTGATTGTTTGCCGACTTCAGATAAGTGAAAAAAATATATATATAAGATTTTGTTTTATTAAATCTTTTTTCCTTGATATAGGAATCCATCTGACAGAGAAAGATTGAATATTATTGAAAAGATTACAGTTATTGCACTATAGCTCCTGATGAAGCAGCTGGTGCTGCGAAACTTCGGCCGTATGTTGAGCTTTTTTTAAATGCAAAAAACCTTTGAAAGAATTACCATTGAACCGATGATATAATAGAAAATAGAAAAATAGAAATAGAAAAATTGCAAAATAGAATTACAAAAAAGAAAAAATGACTGCCGCAGATGATTAGAGGTCCGGGCGGCTCTCGTCTGAAACTACAGAGAACACGCCGTCAGGCTTGATGATGCGGTCATAGACTTAATAAATAATGGTTAAGAGATTGGCATTCAATATAAGTTTTTTCATATAACATTTCCTTTTTGGTTACCATTTCTGTTTTTATCAGTCCATGACATTATTTTTACTCAGTATTTCTCAAATATTTTCTTTTATGAAAATTGCTATTTATTTATTTTTCTCATATATCAACTTACAGAATTCAGAAATAAAGTACAGTAAAATTAAGTACTATTAATTAAATGGATTTACTTACTTTCTGTTAATTAAGATTTCAATATCCTGCCTAACAATTTAGCAGTTTGTAACATATGTGCGGCTTCCTTCAGAATAGCCTGGCAGTAAATTCTTGCTACTTGAACTGTAAGACAATTCTTTTTTAACCTACCAGTTTCCTCCCTTGTAATTTTAGCTCAGTCAGAACCAGAGCTGGGATCTGGCATTATAAACTTTCACTCATAACTACACAGGGATTTATACCCTGTTTACATCTTCCTCTCATCTTGTTTTAGTCCCGTCATTATAGCAATAGTCCTTGGCTAGGGACATGCAAAGGGGCTTCTTCTGGTGTCACTAGTGCATGATAACTATAACTCATTCCCCATTAGAAATTGTGAATACTGGCTCCCCAACCCTGGAAGTGGAAGACCTAAGCTGGGAATCAAACACTTTGAAAGGCCTCACCTTGCCAGTAAACTTTAAGGTCTCTAAGACTCTGGCTTTTTTTTGCCACTGGCACCTTCCAGACACCTCTAAGGATCATGGCTAGAATAAGCCAGTAAGCCACTTCGATATGTATAGATTGGATTCCAGCTGTATTTCTCAGGAAAACACATCAGTAAACAGCTTTCACTCAGTGTAAAAAGCAACAATAAATTAATACTGATTTCCAACTAATTGCATGTTCCCCTCTCTTCTGAGGGTTATTGATTGCACTCACATCCCAATAAGGCCACTTACAGACAACAAGGCCACAATTGCAAGGGCTTCTACTCCCTCAACATTCAGGCAGCCTGCAATGCCAAGGGGATCATCATGGACTTGGTGCGCAGGTTTCTAGGATCCTCGCACGATGCCTGCATTCTCTCAAAGTCAGGTGGTCTTACCGCTTTGACTCACAAGAGCCACTCCATCATCTACCAGGAGACAGCTTGGAATATCTCACTCTTCTCTTTTGCTGCCTTCTCCCTTACAGACAGGGGTGGCTCAAGGAAATCTACTGGCTGAAGTGAGGAAAGAAAAATGCCCCCCCCCCCCCCCAACAAGGCACGGCACAAGCAAAATCACCAAGAGAATTGGGGGGGGGGGCAATTTCCCCTTGGAGTCTAGCCCTTTCGCTGATTTGAAATGCTGGGAAAGGGAGGAGGTGGGAGACAGGGGTCCCAGAGGAGTTGCAGAGTGCTATCAATATTTCCCAGGAAGTTGGTAACCTTGTCACATTCCCAGAAACTCTACCATCTTCCTCCCACTCTTCCCCAAGATTTGAATCCTGGGGAAGTGGAAAGGGTGAATGGTTTGTGTGTGTGTGTGAAGCATTCTCTCCAGGCCAGTACAAAAGGTATTGGGCACCTAGGCAAATTTTACAGCCTTACACCAACCCCTTCATTTCTTCTCCACTTCCTGGCTCTCCCACACACAATTACTAATTATGCATTGATAATAACAGATTTTACATGAAAAATTACAGTCTTTTGAGGTAAAAAAAAACATCACTTCCTCTGCACTCAGGCAGGTCAATCCACACTGATGGGTTATGTACTCCTACCAGCAGATGGAGGCAGAGTAAAACTGACCCACTGACATCACTGACATATAGCTTTGCCTCGACATCAGCCTGCCAGTATTCTCTATCTCCAGCAGATGGTGAACATATATCACCCTTGTGGAAAGTGCTCATGTTGAAAAAAAAACAGGAGATAAAAGATAAGGAGAATTAGACACAGAGCTTGAGTTCCTGAGGTGACGCCTGATTGGTCCCTTCCTCAGATGAGAAGTTTAAGTCTCAAAGCTTGGCCAGGCATAGACTTATAAAGGACAAAAGAAAGCTCAGTGTTGAAGGCTTGTGCCCTCTCCTCCCTTAGCCAGTGACCCAATCGTGCTCTTAGCCAGGGAAGGGCTGAGCTCAGATAAAAAAGAGTTAGGAGGGAAGTGTTAGGCTCCTTTTTTTCCTTACAGGGTCATTCTCTCTCTTGACATTTCCTGCTTTTCCCCCTCTCACTCTCTGGAAACTTAGTGGAGAGTGGAGGCAGTCTGGGTTGGCAAGTTGAGCAGATTTCACTATTCCCCATATCTCAGGCTTGCTCAGTCAGCCATGTGGTAGGTTGCAATGGGTGTTTTTTTTCTCGCACGCTCAGATGTATGCTCACAGTGCAACAATGCCTTATACATGCCTTATACACATGCATGGCACTGGTGCACATAAAGCTGCGGCCTCGATTTGAGCGCATAATTGCATGGATACACCTGGATGTCATTTGTGTGCTCTCAGAAGCCTGCGTGGAAAGAAGCATGATGGCACCAGGGACAAAAAAGTCTAAGCTCCTTGCTTTTTGTGCAGCTTTCCATATAAAGGCAATCCAGCCACCACTCTCTTTTCACTTGTTTCATTGCTGTTTGGATGCTCATGGTGATCTGCTTACTATGGATTTTCCCAATGTTGGCACATCTCCTCGGCTTATGGTGGACATAGAGGGAAGAGGCACAGAAGGTGATATGGAAGACAACACCCCTCTCCCCTTGCTCCCGATGGGAGAGACATTCCCAGGGGAGGGATCGGAGAGTGCCATGTTGACCTATAGGACCTGATTTGGCTTCATCCTTCTTCTTCTGGGCAGAACCTTTCCAGGGCTTACAGGCCTTTCTGAAAGGGTGTCCGGTGGAGGTGAAGTAGCCCGGTATGAAGGGGTCACATTATCGGGCATCCTGTTTTTGTTTTCTGTTCACTTTGGGCAAGCACTGAAGGGAGGCTGCCCCTGGAGATTTTGAGGAGGATGGGGATCATGACCTGTTCGATGGTTACTGTGGGGACTCGGATTTCACACCTCTGGAAGAGGAAGAAATTTCACCTGACTTGGAACCACATAGGACTCCATTTTTTTCACAAGGATGAGTTGTCAAGTCTATTGACTCAGACCCTGAAAATGCTTGGAGTCGACAAGGTGACACTATGGGATTACAAAAGAAAGATCCCATGTATTCATTTTGCGCAAGGCATCCTGTTTCTTTCCCCTTCTGATACCAATCCAGTGTTTATTGTACTTGAATGGAATGCTCTGGAAGCGAGTTTTAAAGGGGGGCACTCAGAAAGTTTATAACCCTTGGATCCAAAGGCAAGGGAGAAGTTGCAATTTCCAAAGGTTGATAACTTGGTGTGCGCTGTTATGAAATGAACCACGATTCCATTGGAGTGAGTGGCAGCTCTGAAGGATACTCAGGATAGGAGGATTGAGTCCATCCTTAAACAGGCCTTAGAAGCCATGGCAATGAACTTGAAAATTGCTTCTTGCTGCTGCCTGACACTTGGGGAGGTTTGTGACTCTCTCAGGAGACTCAAGGAGTGGGGTCTGATAGCAGGCTAAGCTTCTGGAATAGCTGCCTACATTCAATTAACACGCTCCTATCCAGTTTCAATCTAGTACTCAACACCAATAAGACGGAAATCCTCATAATCTCCCAAGACGACAACAATCCTCTTCTCAATGCTCCAATACCATCGCCTCCCTCTAACCTTAATCACTCGCCACACGTAAGAGATCTTGGCGTTCTTTTGGATAACCAACTTAACCTCAAAAAATTTGTCAACAACACCACCAAGGAATGCTTTTTCAAATTGCAAGTCCTAAAAAAACTGAAACCCCTTTTACATTTTCACGACTTCCGCCTGGTACTACAATCTATACTCTTCTCAAAAATCGACTACTGCAACTCTCTGCTCCTCGGCCTTCCTGCAAATACTATCAAACCTCTACAGATGTTGCAGAATTCAGCCGCCAGGATTCTGACGAACACAAAAAAATAGAGATCACATCTCCCACATCCTTTATAACCTCCACTGGCTTCCGATCAAATATAGAATTCTCTATAAGGTCCTGTCTATAATCCACAAAGCCTTACACAGCCTCTCACCTATCGAGCTTACCATCCAGCCACGTTTTCATAACTCCATTAGACCAATTAGAGGAGCTTATCAAGGCATTTTATCTGTTCACCCAGCAAAAACCTCCTTCAGGAAAAGAGCTCTTTCCATAGCAGGCCCTTCTCAATGGAATGCACTCCCTCCTGACCTCCAACAAGATCCATGTCTTCTATCATTTAAGAAAAAACTCAAAACGTGGCTCTTCAAACTTGCATTCCCAGAATAAGGACTCCTGCCCATTTTCCCAGAATCGATGACTTCAGCTCATACCTTGACCATTCTGACCAACGCATGGCACCAGGTCTTTATAGTTGTCCCTCATTTTCAAGGTCCTTTGATTCAATTCCAATGCTCGAACTTTTATCTCCTATAGATCATGATGCACCCCTGTAGCTAGACTCCATAGGCAAGACTCCATACCCTGTCTAATTCTGCCTTAAGATGCATACCTTGCTATCTAATATCTTGTTAATTCTGAAAATTGTTAATTTCAGATTTATTAAGTATTTATCACTTCCCGTTCGAAAGGACTATTTATATATTTAACTATGTTGAATATTGCCTTTTTGTTATTGTTTGCACCGGGAAAGTTCTTAGCCTTGGTTCCTTAAGCAGTTTCTTGTCTCTCACATTGTTCCATGTAACGCTCTTACGCAAAGTTTTGTTCTCTGTAAACCGGTGTGATTTGTAATTTTGTACAGGAATATCGGTATATAAAAGTAAAAAATAAATAAATAAATATTCTGTTGGACATCCAGAAACATAACAAAAATCAACATCTGTATCATCGGTGTCATGTAAATAAAAGCAAGAGAAGGGAAGGGGCTGTGAGTTGTGAAGGGAGGGCTTCCAGAATCCTATAAATTATTCTTTATGCTTTCAGAATTATATATGCTTTTAAGCAGTACTGTGTCTTTGTTATGTTTTTTGGCAGAATATTCAGTACTTTCCAAGCAAGCTATATAATGACCTTGTACTATAATAATGGAGTATTAGTTGCTCTTTCTCTCTAACATCCTTTTTTACCATTTTACAACATACTTTACCATTTTGCCAGTTATACCTTCACACAGAAAATGGGGCCTATCTATCCTTATCATGTACATCTAACTGCAAAGGGAAGACTGCCTAACACAAGTAAGTTTTATAGTGAATTCTAGCAAGCACAAAGCTACATCTTATCACTATAACAGTATTTGTCTTATAAGGAGCTAAATGAACCCTTCATGTGAGTCATCGAAGTGACTTCTGCAAGACTGTCCCTTATGACTAATACAATGGGATCCAGAGTGACATTATAAATTTCATGTGACATCATTGGTTGTATCCAAATGGGAGGTCTGGTGGTTGTATATTTTTCCAATTCAGATTCCATCTCTTTGAGGCTCCTCACCCTCAGTTTGTATTTTATATGATCATGAGAAGGGTTGGTTGTCTCCCTTCTTTTTGTTTCCAGTTTTGGATATTTTATCTTTACACCAGATTTTCCAAGAGCAATCAACCATAGCCTTTACTACGGGTTTATACATAAGAAATCAAGTTGTATATGCTGCCATGCCTGAATTTACTGAAGAGCAACATCAAGACATATCAAGACACTTGCCATGTCAACATTGTGATTTTTGTGCAATGATTATGACGGAATCAGTTTGGATGAACCCATTGACAGAATACAGGATTACTTGGAGAACACACAACATTTGTAACTCAGATCATGTATCTTATACTATCATCTGCCCATGTCTAAAAGTATATATAGATTGCACTAAATGATCCATAAGGATCGCAGTTGTATTGAAACTCAAAAACTTAAAAAGATGAACCCAGCACTCCATTCACAAGACAAGAGTCCAATAAAAACTCTTCAGGCTATTCCAGATATAGTTGCCCGCCCTTTAGCTGACATTGTCAATAGCTCCTTGGAAGAAGGTATATTCCCAGATTCTTTAAAATGTGCGGTTATTAAACCATTATTTAAAAAACCCGCAGTTAAACCCAGAGGATATTGCAAATTTTCAGCACATATCAACTCTCCCTTTTTTAGCAAAATTGATAAAGTGGTAAATATACAATTAATGGAGTATTTAGAATCCAATCAGTTACTCTTCCCCTCCCAATTTGGTTTTGGAAACTTCATAACACAGAAACTCTCCTCATATCTTTGCTAGACACCATGTTAAGAGGGCTTGATCACGGTAATTCCTATCTTTTAATTTTACTAGATATTACCTCCGCATTTGATACTATCAATTACGAGTCAATGATAGACAGACTTCAAGAAATTGACCTTAAGGATACTACTTTAGCCTGGTTCAAAACTTTTTTCGCAAAAAGATTTTTTAAAGTCAAATTAGGGTCTGCAGAATCATTTAAAGTTCCACTCAACTCTGGTGTCCCTCAGGGTTCATCCCTTTCCCCAACCCTGTTCAATATTTACATGGCACCACTTTGTAAACTATTGACAGGTTTGGGATTATTCCATTATATATACGCAGATGATGTCCAGATCCTCTTACCAATAAAAGATTCAATACAGAATACCCTGAAACTTTGGGAAATTTATTTCAGTTCTATTAAGCAACTCTTGACCCAAATGTCTTTGGCCCTTAATGACTCTAAAACTGAAATTCTGATCATAAGCAACAAAATCACAGAAAAAATTACATTCACGATGTCTTTATGCCTTCCTTCTTGTCAAATCAATTATGAAGCCAGAGACCTAGGCTGTATTTTAGACAGCGAGCTTAATCTTAGAGCTTTTATAAGAGCCACAGTCAAAGATGGCTTCTATAAACTACAAATATTGAAGAAATTGAAACCCCTACTCCACATGAATGATTTTCGGATGGTACTGCAGGCCTTAATATTGTCAAAACTTAACTATTGTAATGCGCACCTTCTAGGATTGCCATCAATAGCCATCCATCCATTGCAACTTCTGAAAAATGCTGTGGCACACCTTCTTACCAACTTAAGGAAATTCAACCATATTACCCCTGTACTGGCGGAGTTACATTGGTTACCAATCCATGCCCGAATTCATTATAAGTGTCTATCATTAATTTAAAAAACTGTTCACGGAGAAAACACAGATTGGTTAAACACATCCTTACGAATACATACACCTGCTCATAAATTAAGATCCTTAGGCAAGGCACTTCTTTCCATACCCTCTCCAAAATCCGCTCATCTGAACTCAGTTAGACAAAGAGCTCTTTCACTGGCTGGACCAAAATTCTGGAACTCACTTCCTCTAGATATCCGACAAGAAACAAACATACATTCCTTCAAAAAAATTTTAAAACATGGTTATTTGAGCAGTCCTACTTTCCAACTGGCTAATCCTCTGATCTGCTGACTCTCCCATTATTGATTTGGTTTTTTTATATATAGTTTGACAAGAAAATTACTATTTTTAGTTACCGGCCTTATGCAGGTTTTATAAAAATGTTTGTATTTTATTATTTTCTAATCCCATTTAATCAGTTAATTTTATATTTAATTTAGGATTTTTACTGGGCTTCCCATTCTATTCTATTTTATTTTATTTTCTTAAGTACTTTTTATACCTTATAAGATTTATTTATAATGTTAGTTTTATTTTAATTTTATATAGTCAAGTTTTATCTGTTGTATTGGACTAGGATTAAGAACTGGCCCCATCATATTGTGAACCAACATGAAGTGATAAACAAATGTTCGGTATATAAAAATGTTAAATAAATAAATAAGAGATTGCGCCTATAGTAAAACACTGCATTGAAAAGTCACATATTTTTGAGCAATTATTATGGACAGTGATCGAGCAAGAAGGATCTAATGCCCTGGCAGGAGATAAAGAATCTCATCTTAATTTCTGGGAATATTGGATTTTTCAGATTGAGGACAATATCTCCTGCTGGTCTCAACAAGGGATTAGATTGGAATTCATCGATAATAAATGCCAGGTTGTTTTGGATGTTTTTTCATGCATCTTTTTTTTTTTTTTGCCTCATATTATTTTTAATTAACCAGATAATTTGTGGGTCCTTTCATTTATAAGTACTGTGTTTATACTGATGTTTGTTCAATATTTTTTGCATTTTAGGATTTTTAATGATTGACCAACTTGTGGGTTCTTGAACCTATAAGAACTGAAGTTGTTACATACCATCTCATGACTGTTAACATCTAGTATGGAAAGGAACAATGGCTAGGATGGTTTGGCAACTCTAAAAGCTTGTTTCTCCTGAAGAAGATTTATTTTAAAAAGTTGACCATGTTGAACATTATGATACATTTTATGAGATGGACTGATATACTACAACTGAAGATAATTTGCATTACAAAATAAAAAAGCAAAATTGAAGAGTTGAGATGAAGATATAAAGCTACCAACAGGGTTATGTTGGGAAAAATCAATGAGTGAATTCCCCTCATGTATTATAAATTATTTGTAAGTACAGGTTGCACGACTGAGTGAATGATTTTTTAGTTGTTCATTGTGGTTTATGTGGGTGGTCTTTTGATAGTAATATTCTTCCCTTTTATATTTATTATTATTATTATTATTATTATTATATCTAGTTGTATAACAATAAAATTATTTTTGAAATTTTCACATTCCCATTCATGCCAGCTCATCCTTGACCCACTCTAACTGTGGCTCCATACTGCCCTTTCCATCATCAATGTATGTTGTAAGACCTCTGGCCTCCTCCCCCAAGTCTTGTCATAGGAAATGACACTTTAATGCTAAGAGCTATAGTCTTGTCTGCCTGATCCCAACACTACTAGCCCTGGAGTTTTGCTAGTGCCATAAGTGCTCTGGTGCTGTCCTTTGAAGTTCCTTTTAGGGCATTGCTGTTCCAACAGCTCTGGTAATATGGCTGCACACTGCTACAGTGTATTCATGTTTGAGGAAACTCCTCAACATGTGCAACATTTTTCCTGGCTTCTATGCAAACCTGCATGCAGAGTGCAAGATAATGCACCTAGATCATGCATTTTTACACATGCACTACTATTGCCCTCATTTTTTTAACCCCGAGTTCCCTCAAAGGCACTTACCTCCTGAGGGTAGGAGGCTCTGTGATTAAACTGCTGGTGGAGGCCCTGCCAGGCTTGGTCCAGGCATTGTGGCAGATCCCCCTGGTGGGGAACAGCAGGTGCTCATTTGCCATCACCAGGGAGGCCACCAGCCTGGCAATGTTTCTGGCAGTGAAGTTTTGCTTCCTTGCTGGGAGTCTACTTTGGAAGGAGCCCAGCAAAATTAGAAGTATGTGCACATACATATGTTGGAGGGTGAAGATATGTGCATATTAAAATCTGTATTCAACAAATACCTATTGATCCAAAACAATTATCAAAACTACTAGAAAAAGAGGGTCAAAACAATAACTTTATGAAACCTGATGGTATCATAAACAGTGTGGACAGCCAATGAGCTTAGGCATAGAGACACTAATGGCTCAGTCATGTACCAGACTGTGCCCCACTCATTTGTTTTTCTTTTTTTTTTTTACATTTTTGGTTGCAATTAAAATTCTGGTAACACTTATCTTCTGTAACCGATATGACTTCCAATATAGCAGTATGTTTGCTTATATTGAACAAATGTCCATCAACAACTTTCTGGTTCAAAACTATTCATACTACAGGCTTTGTGCCTTCTCATGGCAGTCATGTGGGTGAACACCTTGAAACTGTGATACTACCTAATTATTCCCTGAAGCAGACAATTTTATTGTTGAAACACTGCAGTTTCGGGCTTTTTACCACCCCGCTGTTGTTATGGCAGTGAGTTCAACGCTCAGCTCGGCAACCTCCTTGAGTCTCAAAAGTTAAGCTTGACCTTATTATTTATAAAACAACAAGATCGAGTGTGATATAAAGCAGTAAGTCTGTGAGCGATATAAAAGATACTGGGGGAGAGAATCCTGTAGATTGAATATGTGACGGAGTGTACCGACAACTCCCTCATTCTACCCTAAGGAGACCGGTTCAGGTTTTTAACTCAGGTCTCCTTAAGGAGTTGTCCCCAACACCCATGCCCCCAACACCCATGAGTTGCCTCTATAAGGTGATAATGGGGATAATCTCAACCCAGGACTGCTTGTTATGGAATGTCGGAGAGGACAGCTGCTTCTAACAGGACTAGTCTTGTGGCGGGGCAATACAGCTGGAGGGGGAGGCACTTGAGACACAGCTGGAGTGTGCCCTGGGCATGTCTGGATGCTCGACTGGACTTTGCCGAGCTGAGGGGGAGGAGTGTACTGAAAACTCCCTTAAGGAGCCTGGTTCAGGCTTTTAACCCAGGCCTGGTTCAGGCTTTTAATCCAGGTCTCCTTAAGGGAGTTTTCAGTGCACTCCGTCACATACCCTCCCCCTCAGCTCGGCAATGTCTGGTCGAGCATCCAGACATGCCCAGGGCACACTCCAGCTGTGTCTCAAGTGGCTCTCCTCCAGCTGTATTGTCCCCAGCTCCCCTGAGTTGCCTCCATAAGGTTGCAAAATGGGGATAATCTCAACCCAGGACTACTTGTTATGGAATGTCGGAGAGGACAGCTGCTTCTAACAGGGCTAGTCTTGTACCGCCCTTCACCCTACCATAAGATCCCAGGCCTAGAGAGCTTGAGGAGGCCCAGGGAGCTGGTAGGAACTCACGATATAATCACAGTTGACATTTACCTGTTAGCTGTGCCTGATGCAAGGTGAGGTACTGTTTTGATTCTTGTATCTTTGAAGCACTGTAAATAAATACCTGCACAATAACTAAGTTGGTCCAGTCTTAATGTATTCCTGAACTATTCCTGTGGCCACAGCAGGCCTGAATAGTAACAGAATACTTTTGAACCAAAGAGCTGTTGATGGACATTTGTTTAGTATAAGCATAAGCAAACATACTACTATATTGGTAGTCATACCAGTTACAGAAGATAATTTATTACCGGGATTTTAATTGGAACAAAAAATTTTTTAAACAAGTTAGTGGGAAACAGTATGTTACATCATTGAACTATTGGTGTCTATGCCTAAGCTTGTTGGTATCAACTATGCTGATTATGATACCAGCAACTTACATAAAGTTATTGTTTTGACCCTCTTTTTTCTAGTATATTAAAATCTGCCCGACTGCTCTATACAGGTTCCAAAATACTTTATCAAATCTGCACAGACCCATTTACACAACACATATACAGGGGGGCCATGCAGATATGTTTGAAATTTAGATTCTTTGAGCACATCAATATTAGAACACCAATTTATGCACATAAAACCATATTTTATGCATATAAATAGCTTTGAAAATCATCCCCTATAAATGGAAGCAACTCAATATTTTACATTGACAGTCCTATTCCACAACATTTTGACTGTAAATGTTTTAAAAAATACCTTATCTGGCCATAAGCTAAATAGCTTTTTCAATGTGAAACATAAGAATTTAACCAATATTTATTCTTTTAAAGTATATTAGTTAAATCAATTATATGAACATGCAGACATGCCTGCCTCTCTCTTTTAATTAGTGAACTAATTATATCATAATTAATTGAATTTAGGCATACTTCCAGCAGTTTTCTATGATGCATACCTCATGGAATGGGCTGTACAGTTTAGATCAAATGTGGAGTCCTGTGGCATTTATTTGACATTTCTTATACAGTACATGAATGAAATGAATAAATTTGACTATTTAAAAAACATTGACTAGTGTCAGTATCTTGCATATCTTAACTAGAGGCCTTATTTCTAAACATTTTTTTTCGATAGACACAAAATTGGAGAAAGCTTTAGGTAATAACCTACTAAGGGACTTATCCATAGTAGGGGGAATGAGAAAGGGTCCTTTTTGAATGAGGCCCTATGAGTTTAGTCATGCTTATCATTCATGACAATTACTAAATGGAATTGGGAAGAGGAATGTGTGCCAAAATTCATAAACTTCACAATAAAACAGACTTAAAATGGCAAAATTATTAGTGACTGAAAATCTGTCTTTACTATACAAATGCCTTAAGAACCATATTTAGGGTGCTGCTACCATACCATCGTAAAAGAATAGCAACACACCAAAAACAAATTTAAATGTGTATAATTTATTGTATGCAAACCTCCCATAAATGGTAATTGATCATCATAAAGGAAATATATTTATATTTAAGGGTTTGAATTTCAAAGCCATTTACCTGCATAAAACACGGTGTTATGAGCTGCTAATAAATAGCCTGTGGCTTAGTGAGTATAAAAGCATGTGCAGAACCCTATTACATGTGTACGTTTATGCTTACTGAGGAAAGGTGTTTCGAGGGGCGGGGGAGCGGACTTATGTGCATACTTTTGTATTTTGAAATGGTATTTGCACAGTTTAACCCTCACAAGTTACGCCTTCGATAGAGCAGGAATAACTTTCTGTGGATGGCCTTGTGTGAATTCCAGGCCACTTATGTGGGAATTTTTAAAGCCAAAAAATGTGTACAAGTTCGCTTTGAAGTAAAGTCTGTGCACAGACTTAGCCACATCACTCACAGATATAAAATTAGCTCCCTGTGAAATTACCTCCCTGTGAACACTAACATCCATGGCCAGATTCAGACTAACTCATTGTAATACCTTGTTACATGTGTGTGTGTCACTATGTGTGACATGCTCAAAAAGCATATTTGTATCCATTTTGGGGACGTGTAGTGACTGATTTTGATTGCTTCAACTTTCCTTTCAGTATCCCACCACAAATTGTTACTCAGAAAGGTTAATTCATAATGAAATCCACTTAAAATTGATTTGGTCATTATTTGCATTTTCCACAGGTCCATGGGATGTTATGGAAAATTTGGTAACAGTATGGTCACTGTTATGGTCTCAGACAAACTGGGTGAAAGTACACATATTATGACAGAGAAACAAATAAGATTTCATACACTGTCATGACGAAATGAGGTAAAAGTACATGTACAAATCATAATCCCCATCTCAGACCCCATCTCTACTCTAAATTTCTGGAACAACTGCTTACACGCCATCAACCTTCTGCTCTCGAGTCTCAATTTGGTCCTAAATACTTCCAAAACGGAACTACTGGTTATCTCCCCTTGTGACAACAACCCCCTTGCAAATAATGCTAGCATCCCATTAGCAAACCAGGTCAGAGATCTTGGGGCCACCCTTGACTCTAGAATGAATTTCAAAAAATTCATTAACGCCACAACCAAAGAATGCTTCTTCAAGCTACAGGTCCTGAAGCAACTTAGACCGCTCTTACACTTCAAGGATTTCCGTTCGGTGCTTCAAACCATACTGTTTTCAAAGATCGACTATTGTAATGCTCTATTACTTGGTCTGCCCGCTTCGTCCACCAAACCTCTTCAGATGCTGCAAAACGCAGCGGCCAGGATCCTTACAAACACTCGTCGCAAGGACCATATCACACCAATACTAAAAATTCTACACTGGCTGCCCATCCAATATAGAATACTTTTCAAGGCTCTCACCATCATCCACAAATCAGTCTACCAGCAATCCACTCTCCAACTCACCTTCCCACTTGAATTACATACTTCCGCAAGACCGATCAGAACCGCCTACAAAGGTTCGCTCAAGGCCCCCCCCAACAAATCATCGGTCCACAACACTATTCACAAGCGAGCTCTTTCAACAGCAGGTCCACTACATTGGAATTCACTTCCACAAGACTTACGCCAAGAACAATGCCATTCAACTTTCAGAAAGAAATTGAAAACCTGGCTTTTCGCAGAAGCCTACCGCTGAAGGATCTCCTCAACCATCACTGACTCTCACTCCCCCACCCCTCCCCAATCCCTTCCCCCCACCCAACCTCACCCTTTCCTTCTCCCTCTGGACATACCAGGCTAATAACTGCCTAGGATAAACCTATGTTTTTGTATCTTACAGTTTTTGTTGATTTATATATTTTTCTCTCTCTAATTGTTTCTTAGTTTAAACTCTGTACTGTCTTCCATTGCCCAGGTTTTATGCTCCCTGTTTAATGTAACTTTACTTTCTACCTTGATGTTAATTGGTTTCCCCTCAGTTACATTGTAAACCGGTACGATAAGACCTAGTCTTGAGCATCGGTATAGGAAAATAAATTAAATAAATAAATAAATAAATGTACTTTGAATGGCAGATCAACTGGGTGAACATATGCATTCTGTAATAGAGAAATGGGATAAATGTATGCATGCTGTGCTATGTATTCTGTATTTGATGGAGAAAGGGATTGAAAGTATGGGGTAGATTTTATAACTGTATGCGCGGGCGTACTGTTACGCTTGGGCTCCGGTCAGGAGTCGTGAACACCACCCAGCAGGGTGGCTCCAGGTGGAGAGAGACAGGAAGCTAGAAACAGTGTCAGGTTCCAGGCTGGGTCAGGGCAGGCAGCAAGTATCAGAGTCTGGGTTCAGGCTGGGTCAGGGCAGGCGGCAAGAAGCAGTGTCTAAGTACAGGCTGGGTCAGGGCAGGCGGCAGTCAGCAGTGTCTGGGTCCAGGCTGGGTCAGGGCACAGTAAGCAGGGCAAGGCAGGTCAGAAGGCCCGTAGGCCACACACACACACACAGAAGGCCCGTAGGCCACACACCAATAGCAGGGCAAGGCAGGTCAGAAGGCCCGTAGGCCACACACACACAGAAGGCCCGTAGGCCACACACCATAAGCGGGGCAAGGCAGGTCAGAAGGCCCGTAGGCCACACACATACACACAGAAGGCCCGTAGGCCACACACCATAAGTGGGGCAAGGCAGGTCAGAAGGCCTGTAGGCCACACACATAAACACAGAAGGCCCATAGGCCACACACCATAAGCGGGGCAAGGCAGGTCAGAAGGCCCGTAGGCCACACACACACAGACAGAAGGCCCGTAGGCCACACACCGTAAGCAGAGCAGGCAGGTCAGAAGGCCCGTAGGCCACACATACACAGAAGGCCCGTAGGCCACACACCGTAGTCAGGGCAAGCAGGTCAGAAGGCCCGAAGGCCACACATACACAGAAGGCTCGTAGGCCACACACCGTAAGCAGAGCAGGCAGGTCAGAAGGCCCGTAGGCCAGGTAAGAAAAGCGAGGAAGAAGGCCGCGCAAGGCAAGGAAAGGCCCGAAGGCCGCGCAAGGAAAGGCCCGAAGGCCGCGCAGGGCTAGAGCAGGGAGCCCAGGTGAGCTCGATGCCGAAGCACCGAGGGAACTGTCAGGCAGGGTTATAAGGGCCAACCCAGAACATAGAGTGGACAGGGGAGATGGCCTGGGCCTGTCAGGAGAGCCAGCACTAGAGGGACCCCTGTTGGTGAGGCGGTTGCACTGCAGCCAAAACTGTAACACGTACTTTTGTTCATGTACCAGGCACGAACAAAAGTACGCTGGATATTATAAGATACGCGCGTAGCCGCGCGTATCTTATAAAATCCGGGGTCGGCGCGCGCAAGGGAGTGCACATTTGTGCAACCTGCACGCGCCGAGCCCAGTGCGCGCTGCCTGTTCCCTCCGAGGTCGCTCCAAAATCGGAGCGGCCTCGGAGGGAACTTTCCTTCCGCCTCCCCTCATCTTCCCCTCCCTTCCCCTACCTAACCCACCCCCCTGGCCCTATCTAAACCCCCCCTACCTTTGTTGGCAGATTTACGCCTGCGGAAAGCAGGCGTAAATCTGCGCACGCTAGCGGGCTACTGGCGCACCATCAGCCGACCCAGGGGCTGGTCCGGAGGCCTCGACCATGCCCCCGGGCCGGCGCCATGCCCCCGGGCCCACCCCTGAAACGCCGCGTCACTCGCGGCCCGCCCCCGAAATGCCACGTCCCGCCCCCGACACGCCCCCGACACGCCCCCGACACATCCCTTCATGTAAGCCCCGGGACTTACGCGCGTCCCGGGGCTTGTGCGTGCCGCCGAGCCTATGCAAAATAGGCTCAGCGCGCGCAGGGGGGGTTTGGGGTAGGTTTTCGGGGGGTATGTGCGTATTGTACGCGCATACCCCTTTGAAAATCTACCCCTATGTGTGTTATCTCTGTCTAGTTAGGTGACTGAGGCTGCACATGAAGAAGCCATTTTCCCTTATCATTGTTGATGAGTGTTTTTACTGATAATGCTGAAAAAGGCATTGAATAAGTCAAGGCCTTAAACTGAGAATAAATCTGTGTGTATAGAAACCTATCTGGATTCTTTGAAAGTTGTGAAAAGTTATTGGAACAACATAAGAAATATCCAATGTCTGATGATGTGGAAGACAATTTGAGACCTGTGTGGTCTCCATAGATCAACAATAGCATCATTTTTGGATATTTTTTATGTTTGTGCCATAAATTATATTATAAACTATGAAGAATCCATTTTTTTTCAGGGCCACCTTGGTTACTTACTAGAACTTTGATTGGGGGGGTGGGGGTGGGGGGATGGGGAATTGGATACAGACATGGGCCCTGACTTTTACATTCTGGGGTACTGACATGCAGACATAAGGGAAAAAGTACAGGATAACTTCTATGGCCAAGTCCCAAAGCAAAGAACATCAAGCAGCCTGAATTATCAAGAAGACATAAGAGAAAAAAACACAGGACTCCTTCTACAGCCAAGTCCTACAGTAAAGAATGACAAGCAGCATTGTCTGAATTATCAAAAATCCTCCCCACCCAGTAAAATTGTTGCTAGCTATAATTTATGGGTTTGACAGTTGCTTGATTTGATTGATTGTAAATATTACTACTCATCATAAGGCTTGGAGGTAACTACAGTTACTACCCTTGAGAGAAACATGGAGGTTTCTTTCATGGAATGGAAGATACTACCATAAAAAGCTTTCTGGGTAGACTGGATAGGCGAACTAGTCCTTTTCTGCCTTCATTACTATGTTACTATATTTTCTAAGCTATTTTATATGTGTCCTTTTCAATCTGGTAATTCAAACCTGTGACTATCATTAAAGCAGAAGAGCATCCTACCCATGGAAAATTAGCTTCATACTTATTATCTCTCTTTCCCTTGCCTATATGGCAAACATTAGAAAGTCCCAAATCAGAAGATCTTCTGATACACTTTCAGATACTTGAAAGGTTTTAATGATCCAAAGACAATGACAAACCTTTTCCGTTGGAAAAAAAATCAGCAGAAGCAGGGGTCACGATTTGAAGCTCCAGGGAGGAAGACTCAGAACCAATGTCAGGAAGTATTTCTTCACGGAGAGGATGGTGGATGCCTGGAACGCCCTTCCGGAGGAAGTGGTGAAGACCAAAACTGTGAAGGATTTCAAAGGGGCATGGGATAAACACTGTGGATCCATAAAGTCTAGAGGATGTGAATGAAGAGAAGAGGCATGGGGGTGGCTTGCGGGAATGACAGCTACTACTTGGAGATTAATACTCTTATTCAATAAACATACATACGGTCAATACGACTCCAACATTCAACAGCAAAAGGAAATGTGGAAAAAAGGATTTGCATTCACAAAAAAGCAGGGGAATAGCTGCATTCACAAAATAGAAGGGGAGTAGCTTGCTTGTTGTGGCAGTTACTACCCCAAACCAAATAAGCCTGATACTTCACTTTCAATGCATATCCAGCATAGCTCTTTGCTTCAACGGCAGGGGGGAATGAAGAAAAGAGGATTTATATTCAGACAACAACCAACAAGGACTGAATTACATACAGGTCAATACAGTAAAGTGTGGCCGCGGTTACCCCGCTCCTAACCCGCTTTCTACTCACTTTCCGGCAGCGTTAGCACTTCCTGCGATACACAATCCCCTTTAACCGATTCTTACTGCCTCTTTTTTATTTTATTTATTTATTTAAAATCTTTTCTATACCGTCGTTAAGGTGGGTACCGTCACAACGGTTTATAGTAAGGCACATAAAGTAATGCAATTAAAATCTTTCAGTTTACATAGGTGCCATAAGGTTCGGTAACATAGTTTTTAATAAATGTAAATTGATAAATGTAAAAAACATCATGTCCAGGTCAATTCTAGAGCAGTTTTGAGTACAAGACTCGTTTTATAATTGTAACTTATCCTTTGGTGATGCGCTCTCTATTAAAACAAAAAACAAAAAAAAAAACTACACACTTGGTGATTACTGTTGTGTGTATGGGTTTTCCTTGCGCTTCCCTGGTTTCTATTCTCCCTTCTCTTTTTGAAAAGCTTGTTTAAACAGCCAGGTTTTTTGATTTTTCCTAAATGTTTTGTTTTCTCTTTGTAACCTTAACTCCAGGGGCATGGAGTTCCATAGTATGGGTCCCACTAGGGATAATACTCTCTCTCTTACCTGGGTTAGTCATGCTGTTTTGACTGATGGAATAGTTAGGAGTGCTTTGTTGGCTGATCTTAAGTTTCTGTTGGGGATGTGTACACGAAGGGCCATGTTTAGCCAGTCTGCGTTTTCGTTGTGTATTAATTTGTGTATGGTGCATAGCGTTTTGTACTGTATTCTTTGTTCAATGGGAAGCCAGTGTAATTCACCAGTGTTTCAGTGATGTGGTCTCTTTTACTCTTGCCAGTTAGGACTCTTGCAGCTGTGTTTTGCAAGATTTGCAGTGGTCTTAGTGAGGTGTATGGTAAACCCAGTAGAAGGGCATTACCATAATCAGTGCTTGCGAATATCAATGCCTGTAGTACTGATCGAAAGTTGGCTGTTAGAAGTGGTTTAAGTCTTTTGAGGATCATGAGTTTGGCGTATCCTTCCTTCACTTTTAGGGATCTATGCTGTTTTAAGCTTAGTTCTATGTTGATTATTAATCCTAGATTATGTACTTTCTCTGCTAGTATTATTTGTTTGTTGTTATTGAGTGTGATAGGGCTCTGTGAGATCTCCATATTTTTTTTCCGTTCTAAATGTAGGAATTCTGTCTTCTCTATATTAATCATTAGCTCCATTTGGTTTAATAGCTGCTTGATAATATCTAGATACATGTTTGCTATGTTTAATGTCTTATCAATTGTATCGTCAATGGGTAATATTAATTGAATATCATCCACGTATATATAGTAGAGATGTGAATCGTGTGCCTGATCGTCTTAACGATCAGGTTCGGCTGGAGGGAGAAAAAAATCTGATCGCTGGAGATGTGAATCGGAATCGGCTCCGATTCACATCGTTAATTTTTTTTTTAGTGAGGCCTGACCCTTTAAAATTGACCCCTTACCTTCCCCGATGGCGGCCGCCATCGTAAAGATGGCGGCCACCATCTTTAAAAATGGCGCCGGCCATCCAGTGCTCCTACCATGTGACAGGGGCCGGCCAATGGCACGGATACCCTGTCACATGGTAAGGGCAAAGGGACATCGGTGCCATCTTTATGAATGGCAGCCGACAGCCCGAGAACGGGAGATCACTCCCGGGACCACCACTAGACCACCAGGTAATTTTAAAATGTTTTGGGGGGATCGGGAGGGTGGGAGAAGCTAAGGGGTCATCTTTAAAGGGTCGGGTGGGTTTTTTTTTAATCGGGCCATCAGCACCATTTTTGAGTGGCAGTCAAAATGGCGCAGATGGCCCGAGAGCGGGAGATCGGTCCCCGCGCCCCCACAGGACCACCAGGTACTCGTAAAAAGTTTTGGGGGGGTTCGGGGGGTTGGGGGAAGGTAAGGGATTCGTTTTATAGGGTCGGGGTGGGTTTAGGGGTTGTTTTGGTGTGCCGGTTTTCCCGCCCTCCCCCCAAATAACTCCCTTTAGTGGACACTAATGGGAAAATGATTTTTCACAATAAATTGTAAAATTTCTATTGTATTGCGCACTGTACCGATTTTTGACAATTTAAAAAATATCGGACGATTTTTTTAAATTGTCAAAAAACGATTCACATCCCTAATATATAGTGTGTGATTCCCAGACCAGCTAACAGGTGGCATAATGGTAGCAGGTATATGTTGAAAAGTGTAGCAGATAGGGCGGATCCCTGTGGTACTCCTGTTTGGAGGTCTATTTTGTCTGAGATAGAATCTTTGATTTGCACTTGAAAATATCTGTTGCTTAGATATGATCTAAACCAACTGATTGTTTTGTTGTTTAATCCTATTTCTTCTAGTCTATTTAAAAGTATGTTGTGATTTACCGTATCAAACGCTGCTGAGAGGTCTAGCATCATTAGAATGTAACGTTTACCATTATCAAATCCCCTCATGATGTTATCTGTTAGCGCAAGTAGGAGTGTCTCTGAGCTATAGTGTTTTCGAAAGCCATGTTGTGAGGGATATAAGATGTTATTGCTATCTAGGTGTTCTGATTTAAAGACCGGGTAACCAGAAGGGGTTACCTGGTCTTTAAATCACCAGGAAACCCCTTCCGCCCGCGGCATGTATATTAGATGTAAACGATCGAATTAGCTATTCCCTCCCATACAGTAACGCGCGCCCCGACTATCGCTTTTTTATCCTGCCGTTTTGCCGCACGTTTAACCTGCTAACTTACCGCCTACCCTTACCCCTGCATTAGAGGCAGGGGTAAGGGTAGGCAGCAAACTTACCCCCAGTCCCCGCTCACCTGCCCTGGCCACGTCAATGGGTGCTGGTCTCCGGGGCAGCCCCAGACCTCTCCCCCCTCCTCCCGAAGCAACGAAAGCGGAAAAAATAAAAAAAAATCGAAAAAGCCAAACAAAAAAAAAGTAGCAACGAAGTGGATGGTTCTCCTACGCTCGGGATTGCCACTCCTCTCTCCCCTCCTCCCGAAGCAAGGCGCGTAAAGCAGCCTTGCTTCGGGAGGAGGGGAGAGAAGACTGGCAGTGTAAAGCAACGACTTACTTTTTTCGCAGCCCTCCTCCGGAGACGGACATCGGCAGAGACGGACATCGGCGGAGATGGATCGCGGCTCCCCTGCCTCCCGGAGGCGAAGATGGATGCCTGCATGGGCGAAAGCGGCCCCTGTGCGTGCAATTGGGCCGCTCAAGGCGTGACGTCATGACGTTTGGCGTCACGACATGTGACGTCACATCTTGAGTGGCCCAATTGCACGCACAGGGGCTGCTTTCGCCCGTGCAGGCAACCATCTTCGCTGGGAGGCAGGGGAGCCGCGATCCATCTCCGCCGATGTCCGTCACCGCCGATGTCCGTCTCCGGAGGAGGGCTGCGAAAAAAGTAAGTCATTGCTTTACACTGCCAGTCCTCTCTCCCCTCCTCCCAAAGCAAGGCTGCTTTACGCGCCTTGCTTCGGGAAGAGGGGAGAGAGGACTCGCAATCCCGAGCGTAGGAGAACCGTCCACTTCGTTGCTACCTTTTTTTTTTTTTTGGCTTTTTCGATTTACACTGCCAGTCCTCTCTCCCCTCCTCCTGAAGCAAGGCTGCTTTTTGCGCCTTGCTTCGGGAGGAGGGGAGAGAGGACTGGCAATCTCGAGCGTAGGAGAACCGTCCACTTCCTGGTACCTGTCATTTCAAATGTCATTTGAAATGACATTTGAAATGACAGATACCAGCATGTCCGTGAAGCATTAGGCCAGCGCACCCAGGACACTATATAGTGCTCTATACAGTAAAATGGGTTGCGCAGGCCTAACGCTTCACGGACGCTTCTTGGACGTGGCTTGCATTTGCAAGCAATTTAAATACAGTATTGAGCGGTAGATGAGCCGGACTGTGCGTGCAGCAACCGCGGGTGCGCCCGGCACTAACGCAGCTCTTCCTACCGCTCCTTACTGTATCGGCCTGATAGTCTGGTGTTGCGTTCGGGCCTGCTCTTCGCCCTCGCTCCACCCTCTCTACCTCTGTGGCGACTCCCTCTGGGCCTGATGGATGGCTTGCTGCCACGGCGTCTCCATGCCACTTCTTCCCGGCGTCCCTGGACTGGCTCGGCGCTGCGGATCCGCCATGTTCCTGATGACATAGGGCGCTCATGCGCACGCGCTCTGAAGTATGTACCAGCAAGGGCGCGAACCTCAGGGGCGTCCCCCTATATTGACGTCATCCGCTTCAAACATAAAGGTCTTCACCTGCGCTTACTATTCGAGTTAGCAAGGACTACGGACTAGGGACTAGGGACTATGAATCATACTCGGTCTTGGAATACGGATTCGTCCAAGCTACTCTGCCTCCTTGGACTTACCAGGGGTACCCGCTCCTCGGGGGCCTTGTTCTCTTTTCTCTATTTCAGATTGCAGATAGGAACTGGAACTCGCTCCTCGAGGGCCCATGTTCCTGAAGACTCTGAAAATTCTCTACTGCCTAGAAACTATTACAGATACAGACAATCGTGAGTTGCCACCGCTCTCTCAGAGCTATCCCTGGGACCAGGTACTCGCTCCTCGAGGGCCTAACTCTTTCCAGCTACTGAGCCTCCTTAAGATTCTATGTGAGATTATCATGTACTACTGGCTATGTATACAGCATACCCTGTCTATTCACTATCTATAGTCTCTCTACAGCTCAGCAACCCTGGGATCGCAGTTCCAGTATCTGAGGGACTTCAGCCTTGCCGGGCATACCAGCTCACTACTGCCACCTCTGGTGGTTCTACCAACCTGTCTAATAAAATAACTATCTGTGTCTGTCTCCATACTCAAGCCTAGCCAGTGGTCCCTCTCAGGATATCCTCTTGGGGGCGCTGTCATCTGCTATATGCCCAAGGATTCACCTATTTACTACAGTGTGCTCACTCCTCCCACTTCAGGAGCTGAGCATAAGAGAGTGCTAGCTCTCATCTATGTCTCCGCCCATCAGATATCAGAACCATAACAGATTGCAACTCAGCATGGAGATTATAACAGAGTGCCAACTCCTTCCCTCTGGAGGAGCAAACCTCTAACAGATAGCTAACTCCTCCCTCCTGGGGAGCTCACTCATAAAAGATTGCTAACTCCTCCCCTCGGAGGGAGCAAACCCTAACATCTGGGTAAACAAATAAGCATGGGTGTAGCTTGCTTGTTACAGCGCTTACTACCCCGAATCAATTAAGCCTGATACTTCACTTGGAATACATATCCAGCGCAGCTCACTGCTTCAACGGCAGGGGGGATGCAAAAAGAGGATTTATATTCAGACAACAACCAACAAGGAGTGAATTGTACAGGCTGGGTAAACAAATAAGCATATGAGTAGCTTGCTTATTGCAGCAGTTACTACCCCTAACCAATTAAGCTAGATACTTCACTTAGATGCAGCTCCAGCAGTACTCTCTACATTAATGGCGGGGGTGGAAGGAAAATAGAACCAAAAAGTTACTAATAAAGGCCAAGAATATCAGATAAGTATGAGAAAAAAATAAGTGTGAAAGCTTGCTGGCCAGACTGAATGGGCCGTTTGGTCTTCTTCTGTCATCATTTCTATGTTTCTATGTTTCCCATGGAGAACTCATGATTTTTATTCTCCTCCTGTGAGACTGAACTCTTTTCCTCAAGTGATCTTCTTTCCAATGGGTAGATGTTTCTTTCCCCAGAGTTGAGTTGGGAGACAGCTCTCATGGAGGAAGAAACCAGTGGATAGGTTCTATTCATGAATTTATTTTTTAAAATTCAAGCCAGGATGAAAACCAGTTCCAAGAGCAGTAGAAGGATGAGTTAAGGACCAGTTTCTGGAGAAGTAATAGTGCAGTGGGAGTGAGGATTTTCTTTCTCTAGTTGGAAAAGTACAGTTTAATCAGCACCAGTGTTGCCGGAGTTGACCCTTGGAAGAGGTGGAGTTGATACAACCCTTAGAGAGGAGCCCTGTAGATCCCCACCATTGGCAGGCAGAGCTGGATGGAGCAGAGACCCAACAGGAACTTCACCAATACCATCCTGTTATGGTTAATGGTGTTTGGGTGGATCCTTGGACACTGTGGCATTGACCACGCCCACGGGGGGTAGTCCTGTGAGGGACCACAGTGTCAGGCTAAACTCCGGACAGACAAAAACACATTTGAATCTTTTATTAAACAGTTTATGGAAACACCAGAGGTGGCAATAGTGAGTAGTGGTTGTAGAGCCCGGCTGGGCGCATCTCTCACAGAACGCTGGAACAGCGGATCCTCTGTAGAGCAGTACTGTAGTGGAAAGAGACTGAGAGTTATCAGCACACAGTAAGATTAGCATTCAGAGTCCCAAATAGAAATAGGAGAGCTCCAAGACAGGGAGAGCAGGCCCTCGAGGAGCGAGTACCTGATCCCTTAGAGCAGAAAGACTCAGTGATGTTGTACTCACTAGTAGTAGCAGAGATTCCACTAGACGAGAGGTCTGGCACCAGAGCAGAGAGCAGGCCCTCGAGGAGCGAGTACCTGATTCCGGTGAAGCAGTACTGTGGAGAGAGATGTTTTCTGTACTCACTGATGGTGACTGTAAGTTAGTTCTTCCAAGTACAAGGGTAGAGGTTGCAGACAGCGACACAGGGAACATGGGCCCTCGAGGAGCGAGTACCGGTTTCCTGATAGCACCTGAAAGAAGTAGAGAGGCCTCCGAGGAGCGGGTACCCTGTTAGTGACCCCGAAGGGTAGTAAGAGCTCCAGATAGAGCTGGAGTGGCAGAGTAGCTTAGGAACGGAGAGCGAATCCCATCCATATAAATCCTGTTGCTAACTCAACGAGCTAGCAAATATTGTAGGCAGATATACCCTGGAGTCGTGACGTCAGAGCAGGGGGACACCCCTGAGGTTCGTGCCAATGTGAAGTTAAAGATGAGGGTGGTGTGTGCGCGTGCTCTAGAGGTACTTTGAAGGAGAATGGCGGGAGGCAGCATCAAAGCCGGTCCAGGGACGCCGGAAAGAATGGCAAGCAGATGCCACGGTGGCCATCAGTCCAAGGTGAGCAGGAGGAGCCACAAGAAGAGAGAGGTAGGTGGGGCGAAGCCATCGAAGACCGATGGACGCAACACAGCCCTTGTTCCCCTTAGGTTGAGCCCTCAGGTGCCAGTGCCGGCTGGATTTAGTGTGGGCCTCTGAGGAGATGTTGATCCATCATGTAGGGTGTTACAGGCCAGCACAGAGAGAAGCAAAGTTATTACGGGCAGTGGTCAGGTCAGGTGGCAGGCAGCAGAGACTGGTGCAGAGTGTGGTCGGAAGCAGGCAGAGTTTGTTCAGTGTCATGGTTCAAGTAGAGGTCTGGGCAGGTAGAGTTCAAGCAAATCGATGAGCAGGCAGAGGTCAAGCAGCGTCAAGGTACAATTCGAAGTCCAAGCCAGGGGTCCAATCCAAATGGGTGAGGAGAGGAAGAACAGCAGGACAGACAAGATACTGAAGACAGATGTCAGGAGGCAGACCACAAAGACGAGAACTCAGGAGAAGACCAGACTTGTGAGGGAACCAGGAATAGTACACAGGAACTCAACAGGATGCAAAGAGGAACAGGAACCAGGAGGCAAGGTTCAGGAACCAGGAACCAGGAATGCAGAGGCAAATTGCTACTCCAATGGAGTCGACCTATTGCCAAGGCTTAGGAGGTGTGTCCAGGCAGGCTTTATATGCATGAGGCCCCATGATGTCACAAGAGTGCACCATGATGGATTTCCCACCACGGGCCCTTTAAATCCCAGCAAGCCGGGTGCGCATGTGCACCTAGGGAGGCACTGCAGTAGGACCTGCCGCAGCGTCAGCATTGCACAACTGCGTTGTGGTGAGCGGCTGCATCTCAGCTGGAAGGATATTCCACACTGAGAGGAAGGTGACAAAATATGACTGGGACAGAGGTAAGCGCTATGGGCTGCAGGACAGACTTGTGGTCCACCAAGCACAATAACTGTGTTTTACCAATACTAACAAAAGATAGTTTGAAGAAAGAGATAGGGTTGGCAGGTGGCTGCAGACTACCTTGCTATATCAGAAGTAATTTGCAAAAATCATATATGCTTTTGCTTTCTTATGAAGGCACTCAGGGTGCTGTATATATTACTAGGTTCATTTCACCTATCTCATCTTTAACTCTTAAATCTCACTGTGCATTAGGTTCATAACTTCTTTCTCAAATAACAGACCCATTCCCACAGGCCCACTTATTTTCCTACTTACCTTTTACTTCTGTAGACAACAAACCTTTCTTTCTTAGAAAATGTTTTTCTCTCATTCTAGTTCCTTTCTATTCTCAAGCGCTATATAATTCATACATTTGCTTTTTCTAAAGATGATGACCATCAACAATCTATTACAGTAAAATGTAATGTGTTAAGGGTGTGAGAAGAATAAGATACTGTTCTATCACACAAACATGTCATATATCAGATATATTGTTGGTAAGAAAAATCTCATCATTAATAAACATACAGAAATGAATAAAAATGTTCTAGCAACCCATAGTCTTTTGTGCTGTATATAGAAATATAATGGGTATTTTTTGCTTGAGAGGCCAGTTTTGACCTGCAGGAAGAGATTATCATAATTAGGTTCATTAATGCAGCAGTAGAGTACATTATATTCTCAATCAAGGTCTACCTGCTGAGAAATCTAATGCTCTCTGTTTGTGGGAAATGGAATTGCTGTGTACCTCTTATGACAAATGTATTTCATATTATGGTACATACCATGTAAATCTTCTCAGGCACAACAAATAAACTGTACAAATGGATAACAGTACAACATTTTCCTTTGCTGGGTAATAGGTATTGCTCGCATTAAAGTATAAAAAGAGCACTAGAAAAAAATCCAGTTTTGGTAGGTTTCTGTTACAGTATATGATGGGGACAATTTTGAAACTGCTCGGCAAGCTTTAAGGTCCATGGGTACAAAGTACCCATGGACCTACAAGCTAATTTTCAAAGTTTCCCTTTGAAAATTCAGAGCTGGCAGGGACTGAGGGAAGAAAAATAAATACAGACATCGCATTTGAAGGTGCAAAGTATGCACGGAAAATACCCATGGGGAATTCAAAATGTAATTCCCCTGTGCATGCTTCCTTCACCACCCTAACACTGCCTTGGCCTCCTCAATTTTTCCTGCTTTTAAAAGTGTGTGCACGCCATGAAACAGTTGCACATACTTCTGGCTGTTAAACGGGGGTAGGTTTCAGCATGCAAAATTTTCCCCAGTAACTTCTTAGTTACCCAGGCAAATTCCTTTGAAATTTGTTTTCTCAGGACCTGGGGATTTAAGTTAGTTAACTTTTATTCATCTTCATAATTAATTTTTATGAGATGTATACAGTCTAGTCTAAAAGGCTAATGTTTAGGGATGTGAATCGTTTTCCATATCGTCTTAACGATAGAAATCGTGTGGAAGGGCAAGAAAATCGTCTTAGGCACGATTTTTTAGTTAAAAAATCGTTAAAAAATCGTTTTTTCCGATTAGTGCGCACTAACTCAAGTTAGTGCGCACTAACGGGAGTTAGTGCGCACTAACTGGGAGTTAGTGCGCACTAACTGAAAATGATACAATTTGACACTTTTCAGGTCAGTTAAGGTCAGTTTAGGAATGAATATGTATTCCTATTGGCTGCCCTCTTATTTATTCATGTTACCAAGTTTCCTACTGACAGTATATGGGGGATGGGAAATGGAAACAGTTGGTAGCTTGACAAAACAAGTAATGTGATCAGTCAATGTGACTAGAAACTTGTGCCCTAACCCTGATACCAGGGGTATTGTGATCTTCCTGCACACAGTGCCCTATCCCTATTAATACCAGGAGTGTTGTGATCTTCCTGCACACAGTGCCCTATCCCTAATACCAGGGGTGTTGTGATCTTCCTGCACACAGTGCCCTATTCCTGATACTGGGGGTGTTGTGATCTTCCTGCACACAGTGCCCTATTCCTGATACCGGGGGTGTTGTGATCTTCTTGCACACATCCCGGTATCAGGGATAGGGCACTGCATGCAGGAAGATCACAACACTCCTGGTATTAATAGGGATAGGGCACTGCATGCAGGAAGATCACAACACTGCTGGTATTAATAGGGATAGGGCACTGCATGCAGGAAGATCACAACACCCCTGGTATCAGGGATAGGGCACTGTGTGCAGGAAGATCACAATACCCCGGAGGAGTGAGGGTCAGGCAGCTCCCCCCTGTCTGTGAAGCCAGCCTCTCACTAGTAATGCAGGGAGGGAGCTGTCTCAGACTTCACCATCCTCCCCCCCCCCCCTCACCCACACACCATTCACTAGCTGGGACATGGGGGAAGTCAGGAGTGAGGGTCAGGCAGCTCCCCCCTGTCTGTGAAGCCAGCCTCTCACTAGTAATGCAGGGAGGGAGCTGTCTCAGACTTCACCATCCTCCCCCCCCCCCTCACCCACACACCATTCACTAGCTGGGACATGGGGGAAGTCAGGAGTGAGGGTCAGGCAGCTCCCCCCTGTCTGTGAAGCCAGCCTCTCACTAGTAATGCAGGGAGGGAGCTGTCTCAGACTTCACCATCCTCCCCCCCCCCTCACCCACACACCATTCACTAGCTGGGACATGGGGGAAGTCAGGAGTGAGGGTCAGGCAGCTCCCCCCTGTCTGTGAAGCCAGCCTCTCACTAGTAATGCAGGGAGGGAGCTGTCTCAGACTTCACCATCCTCCCCCCCCCCTCACCCACACACCATTCACTAGCTGGGACATGGGGGAAGTCAGGAGTGAGGGTCAGGCAGCTCCCCCCTGTCTGTGAAGCCAGCCTCTCACTAGTAATGCAGGGAGGGAGCTGTCTCAGACTTCACCATCCTCCCCCCCCCCCTCACCCACACACCATTCACTAGCTGGGACATGGGGGAAGTCAGGAGTGAGGGTCAGGCAGCTCCCCCCTGTCTGTGAAGCCAGCCTCTCACTAGTAATGCAGGGAGGGAGCTGTCTCAGACTTCACCATCCTCCCCCCCCCTCACCCACACACCATTCACTAGCTGGGACATGGGGGAAGTCAGGAGTGAGGGTCAGGCAGCTCCCCCCTGTCTGTGAAGCCAGCCTCTCACTAGTAATGCAGGGAGGGAGCTGTCTCAGACTTCACCATCCTCCCCCCCCCCCCTCACCCACACACCATTCACTAGCTGGGACATGGGGGAAGTCAGGAGTGAGGGTCAGGCAGCTCCCCCCTGTCTGTGAAGCCAGCCTCTCACTAGTAATGCAGGGAGGGAGCTGTCTCAGACTTCACCATCCTCCCCCCCCCCCCTCACCCACACACCATTCACTAGCTGGGACATGGGGGAAGTCAGGAGTGAGGGTCAGGCAGCTCCCCCCTGTCTGTGAAGCCAGCCTCTCACTAGTAATGCAGGGAGGGAGCTGTCTCAGACTTCACCATCCTCCCCCCCCCCCCCTCACCCACACACCATTCACTAGCTGGGACATGGGGGAAGTCAGGAGTGAGGGTCAGGCAGCTCCCCCGTCTGTGAAGCCAGCCTCTCACTAGTAATGCAGGGAGGGAGCTGTCTCAGACTTCACCATCCTCCCCCCCCCCCTCACCCACACACCATTCACTAGCTGGGACATGGGGGAAGTCAGGAGTGAGGGTCAGGCAGCTCCCCCCTGTCTGTGAAGCCAGCCTCTCACTAGTAATGCAGGGAGGGAGCTGTCTCAGACTTCACCATCCTCCCCCCCCCCCTCACCCACACACCATTCACTAGCTGGGACATGGGGGAAGTCAGGAGTGAGGGTCAGGCAGCTCCCCCCTGTCTGTGAAGCCAGCCTCTCACTAGTAATGCAGGGAGGGAGCTGTCTCAGACTTCACCATCCACCCCCCCCCCCCTCACCCACACACCATTCACTAGCTGGGACATGGGGGAAGTCAGGAGTGAGGGTCAGGCAACTCCCCCCTGTCTGTGAAGCCAGCCTCTCACTAGTAATGCAGGGAGGGAGCTGTCTCAGACTTCACCATCCTCCCCCCCCCCCCTCACCCACACACCATTCACTAGCTGGGACATGGGGGAAGTCAGGAGTGAGGGTCAGGCAGCTCCCCCCTGTCTGTGAAGCCAGCCTCTCACTAGTAATGCAGGGAGGGAGCTGTCTCAGACTTCACCATCCTCCCCCCCCCCCTCACCCACACACCATTCACTAGCTGGGACATGGGGGAAGTCAGGAGTGAGGGTCAGGCAGCTCCCCCCCTGTCTGTGAAGCCAGCCTCTCACTAGTAATGCAGGGAGGGAGCTGTCTCAGACTTCACCATCCTCCCCCCCCCCTCACCCACACACCATTCACTAGCTGGGACATGGGGGAAGTCAGGAGTGAGGGTCAGGCAGCTCCCCCCTGTCTGTGAAGCCAGCCTCTCACTAGTAATGCAGGGAGGGAGCTGTCTCAGACTTCACCATCCTCCCCCCCCCCCCCCTCACCCACACACCATTCACTAGCTGGGACATGGGGGAAGTCAGGAGTGAGGGTCAGGCAGCTCCCCCCTGTCTGTGAAGCCAGCCTCTCACTAGTAACGCAGGGAGGGAGCTGTCTCAGACTTCACCATCCTCCCCCCCCCTCCTCACCCACACACCATTCACTAGCTGGGACATGGGGGAAGTCAGGAGTGAGGGTCAGGCAGCTCCCCCCCTGTCTGTGAAGCCAGCCTCTCACTAGTAATGCAGGGAGGGAGCTGTCTCAGACTTCACCATCCTCCCCCCCCCCCTCACCCACACACCATTCACTAGCTGGGACATGGGGGAAGTCAGGAGTGAGGGTCAGGCAGCTCCCCCCTGTCTGTGAAGCCAGCCTCTCACTAGTAATGCAGGGAGGGAGCTGTCTCAGACTGGTATCAGGGTTAGGGCACTGTGTGCAGGAAGATCACAACACTCCTGGTATTAATAGGGATAGGGCACTGTAAGAGATAACTGTAGTAGATTGAATAAAGATCTGATGTTTCTGCTCTCCTCACACCAAACAAAAACAACACACAAGCAGAGAAGCCCTTCTTACAAAGCTGAGCTAGTGAGTTAAGTAGGAGGAAAAGTAAACATACTGGTGCCAGTGTGGCTACTTAAAAAATACACTTACCAACAATCAATTACATATATTTGAACTGTGTACAGTTCCAGCCAGGACCACCTTTCTAAAATGCACAATGATTGGCAAATTCAACATGCACTAGCATTTCAGGTGCCTGCTAACAAAAATAATAAACAAACAAGTTCTAGTCAGGTGAGTGCTGATCATTACATTACTTTTTTTGTCAAGCTTCCAACTGTTTCCATTTCACATCCCCCCAACCATATTGGTAACATCAATAGATAAGAGCACAGCCAGCCAATAGGAATACATACATACATATTCATTCCTAAGTGACCTTTACTGACCTGGGAAGTGTGAACACTTTGTTTCATTTTCTGTTGGTGTTCGTTAGTTTCCAGTTCCATTTCCCATCCCCCCAACCATCACCTCATTGGTAACCTTGGTAACATCAATAGATAAGAGGGCAGCCAGCCAATAGGAACACATATTCATTCCTAACTGACCTTCAGTGACCTGGAAAGTGTTTATTTGTATCATTTTCAGTTAGTGCGCACTAAATCGAGTTAGTGCGCACTAACGGGGAGTTAGTGCGCACTAACTCGAGTTAGTGCGCACTAACACGATTTAACGATTTTTAACGATAAATCGTTAGAATTTCTATTGTATCGTGTTCTATAACGATTTAAGACGATATAAACATTATCGGACGATAATTTTAATCGTTGAAAAACGATTCACATCCCTACTAATGTTATGTAATAGGCTAAAGAGTTCTTTCTAACAGTATTTAATCATCTCTCCATAGGCCTATAGATTAGGAGAAATTAAGAAAGGGTTTTTAATGTCCAGGGCAACATTTTCTAACCTTTATTCAAACTTGCTATCGGGCCGATACAGTAAGGTGCGGTAGAAAGGGGTGCGTTAGTGCCGGGAGCACCCGCATTTGCCACATACACAGTTTGAAACTCATACCGCTCGATACTGTATTTAAATGGCATGCAAATGCAAGCCGCGTCCAAAGCGTGTCCAACGCGTCCAGGAAGCACAATCCATTTTACAGTATAGGCGCTTTACAGCGCCTATACCGTATCCTGGGTGCGCTGGTACCTGTCATTTCAAATGACATTTGAAATGACAGGTACCAGGAAGTGGATACAGGAGAAGGGCTGACTGACCCCCTTACTGACTCCCTAACTCCCCCCAAACTTTCCGCCAGCCCCCGCTCACCTGCCCTGGCCGCGTCCATCTCCCGCGCTGACAGCTCCGGAGCAGCCCCAGCCAGCCCCACTTCACTGCCTGACCCCCTAACTCCCCAGGACAAGTCCGAAGTGAATCGGGCAAAGATTCCGCCAGCCCCCCCTCACCTGCCCTGGCCGCGTCCATCTCCCACGCTGACAGCTCCGGAGCAGCCCCAGTCCTCTCTCCCCTCCTCCCGGGGACAGCCGGCGGAGAGAGCGGCTTCAGCAGCCCGGGGCGGATCGGGCGCTCCCCATGGCTCCCTATTCTCTAAAACGTAATGAGTGCACACCATGACCTCGGACGTCCAGCCGGGCGCTTAGGTCACGGCGTGCGACCTCCGAGGTCACGGCATGCACTCATTACGTTTTAGAGAATAGGGAGCCATGGGGAGCGCCTGATCCGCCCTGGGCTGCTGAAGCCGCTTTCGCCGCCGGCTGTCCCCGGGAGGAGGGGAGAGAGGACTGGGGCTGCTCCGGAGCTGTCAGTGCGGGAGATGGACGCGGCCAGGGCAGGTGAGCGGGGGCTGGCAGAAAGTTTGCCCGATTCACTTCGGTCTTGTCCCGGGGAGTTAGGGGGTCAGGCAGTGAAGCGGGTCTGGCTGGGGCTGCTCCGGAGCTGTCAGCGTGGGAGAATGACGCAGCCAGGGCAGGTGAGCGGGGGCTGGCGGAAAGCTTGCCCGATTCACTTCGGTCTTGTCCCGGGGAGTTAGGGGGTCAGGCAGTGAAGCGGGGCTGGCTGGGGCTGCTCCGGAGCTGTCAGCGCGGGAGATGGACACGGCCAGGGCAGGTGAGCGGGGGGCTGGCGGAAAGTTTGCCCGATTCACTTCGGTCTTGTCCCGGGGAGTTAGGGGGTCAGGCAGTGAAGCGGGTCTGGCTGGGGCTGCTCCGGAGCTGTCAGCGTGGGAGAAGGACGCAGCCATGGCAGGTGAGCGGGGGCTGGCAGAAAGCTTGCCCGATTCACTTCGGTCTTGTCCTGGGGAGTTAGGGGGTCAGGCAGTGAAGCGGGGCTGGCTGGGGCTGCTCCGTGGCCTGTGAAATTCCGTCTCAGCTTGCCTGACGCTCCACACTAATGCAGGGGTAGGGGTAGGCGGTAAATTAGCAGGTTAAACGCGCGGCAAAACTGCAGGTTTAAAAAGCGATAATCGGGGCGCGCGTTACTGTATGGGAGGGAATAGCTAATCCGATCGTTTACATCTCATATACATGCCGCGGACAGAAAGGGTTACCCGTTGATTTAAAGAGGCGGTAAGGATGGGTTAAAAGGGATAGTGAATCGCAGGTAGGACTAACGCAGCCAAATTGTGAGTAGAAAGCGGGTTAGAAGCAGGGTAACCACGGCCACACTTTACTGTAACGGCCTGTATATTAGCAAAATGTACAGTTTATGAAAATGTGATGATTTTTACTTAATTTGCATGCATTATACTTACTGTTTTCCTTTAAACCATGGGAAAATGACAGTCATTGCTTTTTTTGCTTTTGCATCCTTTCTTTGTTTCTGTTTAATATCATATTCCTTGTGTCACAAAATTTAGAGGAAACCAATACTGTGCCATAACATTTTTTTCTTTTAATATTGGCAAACATACAATATTTATGTAGCAAAGAGACTATTGATTGTCTCTCTTATTAACAAAGGCAATCAAGTGGTTTTAAGTCTAATAAGAATATAAGTTGCACTGAACAGAATAGGAATGAATGTAAATGGATTATAGGAAATAAGTCTACAGCTGTGTATTGTAACATAAGCGTAGATGCCACAGAATGTGCAAAAAGCTTTCATGGATTAGTATATAAACACTAAGCTATGGCCTGTAGAGCCTGCCAAGAAACAAAAAAATTATTGCTAAGGAAATAGCTTTCATACTATGACATCTGAATCCTGTAGAAAGGAAAGAAGGAGCTTTTATTTTAGTTTTAAATACATAAGATGAAATTTATATACTAGGATAACCAACTCAGATACTTAAGCAGAAAACAATTAAGGCATCCCAACCAGTGTATATAATATCTAATTGTTCTGTAAGGTAATTTGGTTTGCACACTTGGGAGCTTTGCTCTACTGTAATATATTGGGCTCTAGTATAAAACAGTTTTCTTCCATACTGGGCCTGGGGAAAATCTAGTTTAAAATTAAGATTTATGTAGAATGGGTAAATGTGATCAGTTGTTTACTCTGTCAAAAAAAATAAAAGATTGGGGGCACTCTATAAGGTTACTAAGCAGCACATATAAAACAAATAAGAGAAAATGTTCTCACTCAATGCACAATTAAGCTCTTGAATTCATTGCCAGAGGTTATGGCAATTAGCATAGCTGGGTTTAAAAAAGGTTTAGACACGTTTCTGGAGGAAAAGTCCATAAAATATTATTAACCAGGTAGACTGGGTGTTAGCATCATGGGTCCTATCCACTGTTAGGGATCCTGCTAGGTACTTGTGACCTAGATTGGCCACTGTTGGAAAAAGGATATTGGGCTTTGACCTAATATGGCAGTTCTCATGCTCTAATGTAGATTAGGGTTTATATTTTAACACAATATACAATAGTACATGTGACATTTCTTATTTTTGGTATCTAGTAGGGATGTGAATCGTTTTTTGACGATTTAAAAAAATCGTCTGATATTTTTTCAATCGTCAAAAATCGTTAGAGTCGCGATACAATAGAAATTCCCCCGATTTATCGTGAAAAATCATAAATCGGGGGAGGGCGGGAAACCAGCCCACCAAAACAACCCCTAAACCCACCCCGACCATTTAAAACGAATCCCCCACCCTCCCGAACCCCCCCAAAATGTTTTAAATTACCTGGGGGTCCAATGGGGGGGGTCCCGGCACGATCTCCCGCTCTTGGGACATCGGCGCCATTTTGGCTGCCACTAATATAAATGGCGCCGATGGCTCGATAAAAAAAAAACCCACCCGACCCTTTAAAATGTCCCCCTTAGCCTCCCCCACTCTCCTGACCCCCCCCAAAACCTTTTAAAATTACCTGGTGGTCCAGTGGGGGCACAGGGAGCGATCTCCCACTCTCGGGCCATCAGCTGCCCCTAATAAAAATGGCGCCGATGGCCCTTTGCCCTTACCATGTGACAGGGTATCCGTGCATTTGGCCGGCCCCTGTCACATGGTAGGAGCACTGGATAGCTGGCGCCATCTGGTGCCATCTGGCACTGGCCATCCAGTGCTCCTACCATGTGACAGGGGCCGGCCAATGGCAAAGGGCCAAGGGCCAAGGGCAAAGGGCCATCGGCGCCATTTTTATTAACGCAGCCGATGGCCCGAGAGTGGGAGATCGCTCCCCGCGCCGCCACTGGACCACCAGGTATTTTTAAAACCTTTTTTGGGGGTTCGGGAGGGTGGGGGAAGGTTTTTTGATTATCAGATCGGGCGCAGCCGATAATCAAAAATCAAATTGGGCCGGGCGATAAGAATTTTAAGATTTGGATCGGAACCAGAACCGATCAGATTCCGGTTCCGATTCACATCTCTAGTATCTAGTAGTAGATCTTTACTTTCAGTAAATACCTCTACTGTTTCAATGGAAAAATCATCATCACAGGCCATAGCTAAAACAGCTGGCAAGAGAGACCCTCAGCCCTCTCCAGCAAATATCTATCTCGCAGAACTCATTGAGGACATGGACACAGATGCATTGACATGTTAGGCACACAATTTCACAGTCTGGTCAGGCCTAGCCAAGGTGGCTCAGCATTATATTTCCTACCCATAAACCAGCATGCCCAGTGTACATGTCTTCTCAATGGAGAGGACATTATGAGTTGACATTGCTGAAGGCTGGAAAATCAATTTGCCTTTACAGGAGTTGCCATATGAGTGGCAAGACAACTGAAAGCACCTTAGACGTCTTGCTACCATTCTGCCTGCCATTTATTTATTTATTTACTTATTTAAAATACTTATATACCACTTAGCTAATTTCTAAGTGGGTCACAATGTAAAGAAATTAAAATGAAATTGCATCATTAAAACAAAGAAATAATACAAAGCACATGGGTCAGTAAAACAAAAGCAATACCAAACAATACAAAACATCAAATATTATTTGCTGCTTCAGTGCCTAATATATTCATTTCCTCACATCCTAAAACATCTACCTGCACAATAGTAATCATTTTGTAAATATCATACAGGGCTTGCTTGCATAAAAAAATAGGCAATTTTTCATAAATAGCACACTTCACTACTGCAATTATTAAAAAACAGTTACTCTTATTTTTAAAAGAAGAAAAAAAAATAAAGATAAGCAATACCTGACTTCTTGCTATTAAAAACATCTAAAAAATTAAATATTATCATATGCCTGATTAAACAAATATTTTAAGTAATTTTCTAAAGCTGAGAAGTCTCTTTCTTAAGCTCCAAAGGTAAAGAGTTCCAAAAGAAAGGCCCTTGGACCATGAACAGGTGTTCACTAGATTTGTTTGGCTTTATCAATCCAACTGATGGAACCTCTAATAGTAATGGGATGCTGATCGAAGGGGTCTTGTGAGTTGGCATAACTTTAGATCAGCACTCTAAGGCCTGGATTCACTATTCTACTACAGAATGGTGAATCCAGCGAAAACAGGCGGGGGCGGGCCTGCGAAAGCTGGCAGCCATCACTCCACCGTTATTGTTGCCAGTAGCATGCCCAATAGCACCATCGTGAAAGGTGGTGCTATTGGACATGCTACTGGCAACGATAAAGTTTCTTACCTTATCACTGCCAACAAAGACATCACGAAGTCCGCCCCGATGCCGCCCTGACTCCTCCCCTCACCCCCCGACTCCGCCCTAGCAAGCTATCACATGCAAAAAGGGATTTTTCACATGCGATTAGCTTTAGAAAATGACCCCCTAAATTTGACTAGCCAAGTAATGGGAAGCCAGTGAAGTTGTTTCATGGTTGGAGAAATATGTTGACGTATAGGAATTCCAGATATAATTGTCACTGCCAAATTTTGAACATATTGTAAAACTTTAGTGTTACTTGTGGTAAGCCTAAAACTACAATATTATGGTAGTCAAGTGGAGTCATAATCAGAGAAAGCACAACTATTTTTAGGTCATTTTCTTCCATATGCAGGTGAATCCTTTAAATCAAATGTAATTTATAATATGCATTATGAACAAGTTGGCCTGTATGTGGACATAAAGATAAAGAGGGGTCCATAATAACACCCAAATTTTGTACTTGGTTTAATATGGGAACAGCAATTCTATTAATGGACAAATTGGAAGGGAGATTTACCTCTGGATTCCATGGAAGATACAAGATTTCTGTCTTTTTCATGTTCACAGTCAAAGTATTCATCATTAGCCACAGATTGAGAGTAATAATAATAATGGACTTAATTTTTGTCTATTGTATCATTCACTGACTCATCAATTTGTAGATAAAATTGAGTATCATCAACGAATATATGGAATTTAACATTAAGGCTTGAAAATACTTTGCAAATTGGTGCTAGGTACACATTGAACAGGGAAGCGGACAAAGCCAAATCCTGTGGGATCCCAGTTTTAAGATCAAATAATGAAGATTCAACAATTTTAAAGACCATTTTCTGGTAAAATGCCCCTGTAGGAAGGATGAAATCCATGTTTTAACAATACTAGCCATGCTGATTTCACTGAGTTACGATAAGAGGAGATCATGCTTGATCGTATCAAATGCTGCAGTGAGATCAAGTAGGACCAAGAAGAATTTTTTTCCATTGTCAAAATCCCTTCAAAACACATTGAAAAGAGAAAGTAATAAAATGTTTCTGTACTGTGACCTGCATTAAACCCATAATATGAAGGTCTAAAATACAATGATCATCTAAGAAAAGTTGAAATTGTTTTAAAACCACCTTTTCCAGACTGAAATAGTTAATTAGACCCTAGCCAAGAAAATATTCAGCCACTAGAGATAAAACCTCTTAGCGCATACATAGAAATGTTTTTCTTTTACTCTGTGTTGATTTGCATAAGTCAGAAAAATTACATTCTTTCCATGATAGAAGTTTCAAAATCCAGTGCTTGTTTGACTTAAAAGCAAATAATACCAGCAGGGAGGGCCTACTTCCTCTTCCATTGATCTCTATAGGATTTCAGTTAGGGTTCAGGCCATCTAAGAAGAGTTGTCCCACCATTACATCTTCCCCTTACTCCCCACCGTGCTTCCCTCTGGGTAAACCTTTGCAGTCTGGGTGGAGAAAAGAGCATCTGCAATTGCTATCTCTGGGCGTGAATAACAGAAATTAGATCTACTTATGGGATCTTCCAGGTATTTGTGACCTGGGTTAGCCAGAGACAGGATGCTGGGCTGACCCAGCACAATTCTTATGTTCGTCTGCTTTTATATTCAAAACTTCTGTGAGGTACTTTTTAAACATTTCCACCACAGTACTTAAGATGACTTAGGAAAATTCAAACACTTGGCTTGCCCCCTTATATACCTCCTTGGGGGTCTTTCTGCCATATGCCTACATGCCGTGCCCCAGATATACCTTCTTAAGGAATGTACTGCCGCTATGCCTACCTGCCATGCCTCTGATATATATATATTTAGGATGTTGTTACCACTCTGTCTACTTGCCATGCCCAAGATACACCAACTTAGGGGTCTTGATACTTCTCTGCATACCTGTCATGCCCCAAATATACATGCTTAGGGTATATACTGCTAATCTGTCTACCTGGCATACCCCTTATATACCACTTTAGGGACCTTGCTACCACGTGCTTACCTGCCATGCTTCTGATTTACAGTACCTCATTAGGGGCCTTACTACTGCTCTGCCTACCTACCATGCCTCAGATAATCCACATTAAAGGTCTTACTGCTACTCTACCTACCTGCCCTGCCCCTGATATATCTTACTACTACTCTCTACCTGCCATGCCTCTGATATACCACCTTAGGGGTCTTGCTGCAACATGCCCACCCGACATGCCCCTTATATATCATGTTGGATGTCTTGCTACTTCTCTGCCTATCTGCCATGCCTCAGATATATCACTTTGAAGATCATGCTGTTATTATGTCAACCTGCCATGCCTATGATAGAACAGCATGGGAGTTTTGGTGCCCTTTGTTGTTTGCTGTTTGGCTCTCAGCCTAGTTCTCTCACTCTCCTTCTTTGTTGGTGGTGACATAAGATATGCTATACTGGGTCAGACCAAAGGGTCATCAAGCCCAGTATCCTGTGTCCAACAGTGGCCAATCAAGTCACAAGTACATACGCACGTGCATCCATGTGCGCACTGTTCTTGGCAAGCATGCATGGATGTGCTGATTTTATAATATGCGCGTGCCGGCGCGCATATGTTATAAAATCAGGTGGCCATGCATGCGTGCCAGGCACAAAGGGGGGGGGGGGCTTTTGCAATTTCTGGGTGGCGACACAATCGGGTCTTCTTCTCTTCCTTCCCAGTCTGCTCCTTACTTCCCTACCCCACTACCTAATAGGGATGTGAATCGTTTTTTGACGATTTAAAATATCGTCCGATATATTTTAAATCGTCAAAAATCGTTAGGGCCACGATACAATACCAATTCCCCCGATTTATCGTTAAAAAATCGTAAATCGGGGGAAGGGGGAGGGCAGGAACTTACTTACTTGCCCTAAACCAATGGCAGGAAAACCGGCACACTAAAACCCCCTAAAACCCACCCCGACCCTTTAAATTAAATCCCCCACCTTCCCGAACCCCCCTCAAATGCCTTAAATTACCTGGGGGTCCAGCGGCGGTCCGGAACAGGCTCCTGCAATTGAATTGTGTTGTCTTCAGCTGGCACCATTTTGCAAAATGGTGGCCGCAAAATGGCGGCGGCCATAGACCAACACGATTCGACTGCAGGAGGTCGTTCCGGACCCCTGCTGGACTTTTGGCAAGTCTTGTGGGGGTCAGGAGGCCCCCCCAAGCTGGCCAAAAGTCCCTGGGGGTCCAGTGGGGGTCCGGGAGCGATCTCCTGCCGCGAATCGTTTTCCGTACGGAAAATGGCGCCGGCAGGAGATCGAATGCAGGAGGGTCGTTCAGCGGCGGTCCGGAACCCCCGCTGAACGACCTCCTGCAGTCGATCTCCTGCCGGTGCCATTTTCCGTACGGAAAACGATTCGCGGCAGGAGATCGCTCCCGGACCCCTGCTGGACCCCCAGGGACTTTTGGCCAGCTTGGGGGGACCTCCTGACCCCCACAAGACTTGCCAAAAGTCCAGCGGGGGTCCGGAACGACCTCCTGCAGTCGAATCGTGTTGGTCTATGGCCGCCGCCATTTTGCGGCCGCCATTTTGCAAAATGGCGCCAGCTGAAGACAACACAATTCAATTGCAGGAGCCCGTTCTGGACCGCCGCTGGACCCCCAGGTAATTTAAGGCATTGGGGGGGGGGTTCGGGAGGGTGGGGGATTTAATTTAAAGGGTCGGGGGTGGGTTTTAGGGGGTTTTAGTGTGCCGGTTTTCCTGCCATTGGTTTAGGGCAAGTAAGTACTTCCCTCCCAAAGTTGAAGTATTAAGGCATTTGGGGTGGGGGATTTAATTTAAAGTGTCGGGGGTGGGTTTTAGGGGGTTTTAGTGTGCCGGCTCACGATTTTAACAATTTTCACGATATTTTAAACACCCAAACGGCAACAATACGATTCCCTCCCCCTCCCAGCCGAAATCGATCGTTAAGACGATCGAGGACACGATTCACATCTCTACTACCTAAACTCCATCCCTCTTCCCATCTCCTCCCAACCCCCTAAACCCTACATATATATCCTTGTTTTTTTTGTTTTAGCCTGATCTGAAGTACGCTGTGTGCACCGGCTGGCTGCTGGCGTGCAAGTGTTCGGGACAGCATTCAATGGCGCTGTTCCGGCCTGCCCTCCGCCATGCTGCGCCCCACCCAGTCCCCTCCACCCAACCCGCCCCTTTGAAGAGGCCCAGCACTTGTGCGCGTACAGGGGTTTACGAGCATGGCCTGGCCTCTTTGAAAATTTGGGCGGCACATGCAAGGCCCGGCCATGCGCATAAACCCCAGATTTTACGCGCAGGCCTTTTAAAATCCGGGCGTAAATGAATAGATCCCAAGCTACTAATCCTTATTGATTATAGCAGTTTATGGATTTCTCCTCTGGGAACTTATCCAAACCTTTTTTAAATCCAGTTAGTTACACAAAGTCCCGTAACCACATCCTCTGGCAATGAATTCCAGAGCTTAATTATGCATTGAGTGAAAAAGAATTTTCTATGATTTGTTTTAAATGAGTTACTTGCTAACTTGCAGCAGCTAACATGTAATGAAATTGCAGTCTCCGTGAAGTTAGTAATGAGAGATGAAACATATTATACAGATTTGGAAGAGGATTTGTGGTAATTATTTCGTTCTTCCTAATTCAGTCATTGTGATGATATGGATAGATTATAGTGGTTTGTCTATTATATCTATGGTGGGTTATCTATCCCCCTGAAGAAGCCAGATAGGGCGAAACGAGGGTCCCTTGTAGGGGAAGACGTTTGTTGATGTGGGAGATGGTAAGACTAACTGTTGACCTGAAATGCTTTATTTTGAGATATTTGGGGATGATTGTTGATGCAAGAGGCATCGTTTTGAGATAGTTGATAAGGATTGTTTTCATTACATGAGAGACATTGTGACTCCTGCAATATATGTATTATTAAAGGCATTTTCATGAATGAGGGGAAAAGGCATAATTTGAGATACATATTTGTATTAGATTAAAAGCACACACACACACACACACACATACATATATATATATATATATATATATATATATGTATTAGATTAAAGGCATTTTCATGAATGAGGGTAAATGTATAATTTGAGATACTTTTTATAATTTTGATTGCTATTGTTTATTTCTGCAAGGTGAAGTCTATATATCAAAGCACAGCTTTTTTGTTGTTTCTATTTTTAATGAATGAATGAAGTATGAGTGAGATAGTGTAATTTTTATATGTTTTAGCTGCTGTGTTAATAAAATTTGTATATTGTTTTGTAAAAAGCATTTTAGTATTCTTATAGATATTTCCCATTAGCCAATGGTTTATTTACATTTAACTTGCCAATGCATATGCTACTCGTAGGATCAAATACATTTTTTATAGTGAGACAGAGATGCCCCACGCTCTGTCTTCAAGGTTCTTTTCAAATGCCATTCCCCTACAGTACTTACCAACTTTTGATCTTTTCTTGGCTATCCATTGCTTTATATGCTTGCTGCTCCATGCCACAGGTTTTTGCTGCCATTCTTCCTTCTCTTGCCTCAGTCCTTGAGGTACACCTTGGGGGATTTTTCCCTAGTCCTCTAACCACATTCTTCCACTCCTTCCATTTCAGTTTTTAATACTCATCAGCATCACTGCTGCTGCCGTCGCTGCCCCAAGCCAGTCTTTTTACCTTAGGGTACTTCCTCCACTGTTGCAGGTGGTTTCTTGGTGTTTCCAAATCCCCTTCCCCACAATACTTGCTGGCTTTTGGTCTTGCCCTAGCCATCCAGTACTTTACACACTTGCTGTACCACTCCTTGTGCCCTTCATGCCACTCCAGGTGCTGCTTTGCCCCTCCTGGTTCCTTTGGCTTTCGATGTCATTTTTCTTCCTCCACCTCAAGGAACACCTTGGGGGATTTTGGGCTACTTCTCTTATATTGCATTGAGCTGCTTCTAACATTTCAGTTTTTAATAATCACCAGTGTGATTGCAGCTGCTACTACTCCTATCAAACTTAGGGATGGATTTATCAAAATGCAGTAAGTACTGCATGCGATAGCAAAAGGGGCATGTTTTATGCTAATATAGCATTTATCACTAATTACCTGTGCAAAGAGCTAAGTTAGCAATACCATTTTCTGTGATAAGTGCCAGACTTCTTGTATTTCCTTCATTCAACCACCAGGGGACCATTGTTAATGGTCCTAGATATGAGAGAGAGAGAGAGAGATATGAGAGAGAGAGTGAGAGAGAAGAAAGAGAGAGAGAGAGAGAAACTGGCCATGATATCATGGCCCATAGGTAGGTATTTGTATCCCTATGGTAGGCCCACCTAGTAACTCGAGGTGGGGTTTAGGTAAGAGTGTAGGGGGTTAGGGGCCACTTTGACATTCTACGTGACACCTACGAACAGAACAGTGGTCTCTTGTGAAGATTTGCTGGCCTTCGGAGTGAGGAAACTCACTCCAAGATGAGATTTGGGCAATGTTCTCTCAACCTAGCTTAATGGAACATCAAGCTAGGTTGACATTATGGCCAGTCTCTCTCTCTCTCTCTCTCTCTCTCTCTCCCCAAGGCTCTGGACCCATCAATTCACCTGAAATAGGACTTACAGGAGACATCACAAATGGTGATGAAACCTTACTGCATGATCACACAGCCTAACACAATCCAAAGAGGTGTAGTTAAAATCAGCATTATGGCTGTGCAATAGCTCTTCACAGACTGGCTAACCCAACCCACTCTCTGCCCCTAACTCCTCCCATTTTCTGAATTTGCATCACACCATACGATATGGTGTGATCGCATGCGTTAAACATGTTTTTGCATGCATTAAGGGCCTATTGCATGCATTAACGGGGCTTTTCGCATGCGATAAGCCCTTAACGCATGCAAAAACGCCTTATCGCATTTTGATAAATGACCCCCTAAATACCTTATGGTGCTTTTTCTGCTGCTCCAGTTGACTTCTTGTTGCTTTCAAAATGAACATCCCCTTCCCCATGATACTTGCCATCCCTTGCCCTGACCATCTGTTAAGAACATAAGAACATAAGAAATTGCCATGCTAGGTCAGACCAAGGGTCCATCAAGCCCAGCATCCTGTTTCCAACAGAGGCCAAACCAGGCCACAAGAACCTTGCAATTACCCTAACACCAAGAACATCCCATGCTACTGATGCAATTAATAGCAGTGGCTATTCCCTAAGTAAACTTGATTAATAGCAGTTAATGGACTCTCCTCCACCAAACTTTTTTGAACCCAGCTACACTAATTGCACTAACCACATCCTCTGGCAACAAATTCTAGAGCTTAATTGTGCATTGAGTGAAAAATAATTTTCTCCGATTAGTCTTAAATGTGCTACTTGCTAACTTCATGGAATGCCCCCTAGTTCTTCTATTATTCGAAAGTGTAAATAACTGATTCACATCTACTTGTTCAAGACCTCTCATGATCTTAAAGGCCTCTATCATATCTCCCCTCAGCTATCTCTTCTCCAAGCTGAACAGCCCTAACCTCTTCAGCCTTTCCTCACAGGGGAGCTGTTCCATCCCCTTTATCATTTTGGTTGCCCTTCTCTATACCTTCTCCATTGCAATTATATATTTTTTGAGATGTGGCGACCAGAATTGTACACAGTATTCAAGGTATGGTCTCACCATGGAGTGATACAGAGGCATTATGACATTTTCCATTTTATTCATCAGATGATACAAAATTGTTCAGAGTAGTTAAATCACAAGCAGATTTTGATAAATTGCAGGAAGACCTTGTGAGACTGGAAAATTGGGCATCAAAATGGCAGATGAAATTTAATGTGGATAAGTGCAAGGTGATGCATATAGGGAAAACTAACCCATGCTATAGTTACACAATGTTAGGTTCCATATTAGGTGCTACAACCCAAGAAAGAGATCTAGGCGTCATAGTGGATAACACTTTGAAATCGTCAGTTCAGTGTGCTGTGACAGTCAAAAAAGCAAACAGAATGTTGGGAATTATTAGATAGGGAATGGTGAATAAAACGAAAAATGTCATAATGCCTTTGTATCGCTGCATGGTGAGACTGCACCTTGAATACTGTGTACAATTCTGGTCGCCGCATCTCAAGAAATATATAATTGTGATGGAGAAGGTACAGAGAAGGGCTACCAAAATAATAAGGGGAATGGAACAGCTCCCCTATGAGGAAAGACTAAAGAGGTTAGGACTTTTCAGCTTGGAGAAGAGACGGCTGAGGGGGGATATCATAGAGGTGTTTAAAATCATGAGAGGTCTAGAATGGGTAGATGTGAATCAGTTATTTACTCTTTCGGATAATAGAAAGACTAGGGGGCACTCCATGAAGTTAGCATGTGGCACATTTAAAACTAATCGGAGAAAGTTCTTTTTTACTCAACGCACAATTAACTCTGGAATTTGTTGCCAGAGGATGTGGTTAGTGCAGTTAGTATAGTTGTGTTTAAAAAATGATTAGATAAGTTCTTGGAGGAGAAGTCCATTACCTGCTATTAATTAGTTGACTTAGAAAATAGCCACTGCTATTACTAGCAACGGTAACATGGAATAGACTTAGTTTTTGGGTACTTGCCACGTTCTTATGGCCTGGATTGGCCACTGTTGGAAACAGGATGCTGGGCTTGATGGACCTTTGGTCTGACCCTGTATGGCATGTTCTTATGTTCTTATGTTCCCTTCCTAATAATTCCTAACATTCTGCTTTTTTGATTGCTGCAGCACACTGAGCTGATGATTTTAAAATATTATCCACTATGATGCCTAGATCTTTTTCCTGGGTGGTAGTTCCTAATATGGAACCTAACATATTGAAACTTCAGCAAGGGTTATTTTTTTCCCTATATGCAACACCTCACACTTGTCCACATTAAATTTCATCTGCTATTTGGATGCCCAATCTTCCAGTCTTGCAAGGCCCTCCTATAATGTATCACAATCCACTTGTGATTTAACTACTCTGAATAATTTTGTTTTATCCACAAATTTGATAACCTCACTTGTCGTTTTCCTTTCCAGATCATATATATATATATATTGAACAGCTCCGGTCCAAGTACAGATCCCTGAGGCACTCCACTGTTTACCCTTTTCCACTGAGAAAATTGACAATTTAATCCTACTCTCTGTTTCCTGTCTTTTAACCAGTTTGTAATCCACGAAAGGACATCGCCTCCTATCCCATGAATTTTTAGTTTTCTTAGAAGCCTCTCATGAGGGACTTTGTCAAATGTCTTCTGAAAATCCAAATACACTACATCTACTGGGTCACCTTTATCCACATGTTTATTAACCCCTTCAAAAAATGAAGGGTTTGTTTGAATAGATTTGTTTAATGTCCTCCTTGCAATTATTAAATCAGATTGATCACATTATGATCACTGTTGTAAAGTTTCCCCTTTTGCACCAAACTCTGTGTTCCACTAAAAATGAGCTATGTATCATATCCCAGGCATCTGAAGCAGTGAGATATTAGTAAGGTGACTAGTGAGTTAATATGGTCATGATTTTATTAACATCATTATTTATGAACATTTTATATTTTATAAACATATTTTATCTGTGAGGAGCTTTGTTTCTTAAAAACATCAAGCTTAGCCAATCAATTACTAACAAACATTTTCATTTATTGCCAGAACATGATGTGGATGAGATGTTTATTACTTCCTTAAATGAAAATATGGAGAAAATATAGAATGCACATAGGAAATACAGAGTTGCAATCTGCTGCCTTGTTTTGTCTTTTTTTTTTGTATGTTGTTTATATTGTAATTTTATTTCTGCTATACCTCACTTAGAGCACTTTTTAGTACATTGGCAGTAAATAAGAGTTAACATTGCCAAGCCATTATAATGACCAACTGCTCAAAGCTCATCCTTTAGATATGTCACCTATAACATTTAACAAAACAATAGAGTGGGTCTGCTCACTATTATACAGGGTCATAAGAGCATAAGAACATGCCATACTGGGTCAGACCAAGGGTCCATCAAGCCCAGCATCCTGTTTCCAACAGTGGCCAATCCAAGGGCCTCATTTACCAATATCGCATTGGTAACGCATTAAGGGGCGTTTCCCATGCAAATGAGGCTTTTTTCGTGCAGCAGGAAAACTTCGCATGCCACGATGTGTTCGCCATTCACGAAGTGTCCCCGGTGCGCGATAAAACACCCAAAGAATCATCGCAGGTCACAATGTTTCCCAGACAGCCTGTTTTAGAGAGAGAGAGAGAGAGAGAGAGAGAGAGAGAGAGAGAGAGAGAGAGAGAGAGAGAGAGAGAGAGAGAGAGAGAGAGAGTTGCTATAGATCCTACTCCCTAGACAGGTATTTGTATCCCTATGAGAGGCCCACCTAGTAACTCGAGGTGGGGACTAGGTATTAGTGTAGGGGGTTGGGGACCACTTTCACATTCAACGTGAGACGTACGAACAGAACAGTGGTCTCTTGTGAAGATTTGATGGCCTTCGGAGTGGGGAAACTCACTCCAAGATGAGATTTGGACAATGTTCTCCCAACCTAGCTTGTTGTTGCCCACAAGGAAGACAATTATGAAAAATGTAATTGCATTGATACAAAAGAAAATTTCTATCATATCAGAATACATAATTTGAAAATCTGAATGGTTGGTAATATCAACAGAATAATAATTGAGTGTTTCAGAAAACAATTAACAGGATGCATAGTTAAATATTACCTACAGTATTATACATTTTCTTAATAATAACCACCATTATTGCATTTTCCATAACCTGGGTGTATGAGAAGTGTGTTCATCAATTATAGGAAGAAAGTATGATTTCTAGAACAATAGTGGGATGGGGGATGAAACATTTATATCTTTTATCTCCACAGTAAAAGATATCATTTGTTCTGAGAAAACACTGAAATCATTGTAATCAATAGGGGAGAGATTTGGGAATCAAGTCTAATGAAAAGGGAGTGGGCATTCCAACTGTCTTAATTTGCAGCATGAGACAAGTGGCCCAAAATGATTCTAAAGAAGAGTTACCTAGGCACAATGGTCAAAGAAGAATGTGAATTATTAGTATACTGTTATATGCCCAGGAGATATTCTTTTGGGTCAATTGATCAAACTTAAATTCACAAAACAAATAAATCTTGATACTTTTGATTCAACTGTAACATCGCTCTATGCTTCGAAGGAGGGGGTAGGGGTGAAATGAAAAGGAATTTGGATTCTGAGTCAACCAACACGAGCCATGAATTTTTACGGTCTGGGTAACTGATGCACAGACATTAAGGAAAAAACACAGGACTGCTTCTATGGCCTAGTCCATAAGCAAAGCACATCAAGAAAAACTGACTGCTACATGGGGGTAACCTGCCGGTGATTTTAAAGATATTCTCATTTTTTTTCTTTGTACAGATTAGTGAAAGCCTCCCGCTCGCTAAAATCACCGGCAGTAGCACTAAAACGGCAGTCCCTCACATTTTTCTATCGCCAATGTCAAGCCCTTGAAGAAGGAGTGTTTCCAATCCGAAACATCGTGATGTCAGCTTTAATGTTTTCTGCAATAAGTGCGATAGCGTGAGTTAAGTCAAAGGCATTAATTATAAAAAAATTTTCATCGGACTCCAATAAGAGTGATCTTATCACACTCTGGACATGTGTAAATAACAAGTTACCTAATGATTTAGAAGTCTTTTTAGACTCATCGCCACGATAACCATTATATGCATCATATGAAGGTAACTTGTACTAACAATGAGTTTTCCCATATAGCAGGTCCAAACATATCATGTGATTTTTCTACATACTATGCATTTGGGTTTATTAAGCAGTATTTAATGTGTGTTGAGCATCAAATTCAGCACTTAACATATCTGAACACATTAATGGTCCTTAGTAAATAAGCTTCTAAATGCATAGTAGTTTTTAATGTGCTTTAATAATTAGACCCCTTAAATTGACATTGAACATATGATCAACTTTAGATAGCAGAAGTTTATATAAAGACAGATGGGGTTCTAATATTACTACTACCATAGAATAGCAATTTATTTTAAGATCTCATTTCTGATTATACGCTGTTCTTTAATGCTTTTAACTTCAATTATTTAGAGTTACTGATGAAATTTAAGGGAGTGCATTGTTTGCTACAACTGCTTAGAATTAGTAAGAAACAATGTGTGATAGGGGACTCTGCTGAGTGCTGATGGCGACAGAGACATTTTTGTGAAGCTCCCTCTGCCCTGCTCTGGTGAGACCCCTCTACCCTCTGATGTAGCACTTTTTGAAGAATATTTGGACTTCAGCATTTGTAAATTTGGAGGATTGATCTCTCAGAGCAAATATCAGAATCATGATAATCCCAGAAAAGATAGATGGTAACAACATTCTGGCATTTTTTTAAAAAATGCTGAAAGATTTGTTTAGCCTGAAAAACAGTGACGCAAAGTTGATAATAGACAGAGGTCATAGGATCCCTGGGGAGAGCGGGACAACAATTCTAACTCCCCATCTTCCCTGGTCAAATTGTATAATTTATCAAGCTAAAAAAATGGGTGCTATGTAAGGTGAGAGAACTGGGATCTCTCTCATATCAGGGCCGGTGGGTGGCCATTTACCCAGAGTTTAGCCTTGAGATACAAAAGAAAAGAGCAACATTTGCAGGAGTGAAGCGAAAACTGCACATACAAAATCTGTGATTCTACTTGGTGTATCCGGCTAAGCTGGTTATATCTATAGAAACATAGAAACATAGAAATGATGGCAGAAGAAGACCAAACGGCCCATCCAGTCTGCCCAGCAAGCTTCACACATTTTTTCTCTCATACTTATCTGTTTCTCTTAGCTCTTGGTTCTATTTACCTTCCACCCCCACCATTGAAATATCTAGCTTGATTAGTTAGGGGTAGTAGGGGTAGTAACCGCCGCAATAAGCAAGCTACACCCATGCTTGTTTGTTTTACCCAGACTATGTTATACAGTCCTTATTGGTTGTTTTTCTTCTCCCCTGCTGTTGAAGCAGGGAGCTATGCTGGAAATGCGTGATGTATCAGTCTTCTCCCATGCCGTTGAAGCAGAGAGCCATGCTGGATAGGCATCGAAAGTGAAGTATCAGACACATTTGGTTTGGGGTAGTAACCGCCGTAACAAGCCAGCTACTCCCCGCTTTGTGAGTGCGAACCCTTTTTTCTTCTCCCCTGTCGTTGAAGCAGAGAACTATGCTGTATATGCATTGAAGGTGAAGTATCAGGCTTATTTGGTTTGGGGTAGTAACCACCGTAACAAGCCAGCTACTCCCCTCTTTGTGAGTGTAAATCCATTTTTCCACATTTCCTCTTGCTATTGAAGCTTAGAGCGATGTTGGAGTCACAGTAATGTTTATTGAATAAGGGTATTGTCTCCAGGCAGTAGCTGTCATTCTGGTGAGTCACCCACTCTTCATTAGCGGCCTCTTGACTTCATGGATCCACAGTGTTTATCCCACGCCCCTTTGAAGTCCTTCACAGATCTGGTCTTCACCACATCCTCCGGAAGGTGGCGTCCACCACCCTCTCCGTGAAGAAATACTCCCTGACATTGGTTCTGAATCTTCCTCCCTGGAGCTTCAAATCGTGACCCCTGGTTCTGCTGATTTTTTTCCTACGGAACAGGTTTGTCGTTGTCTTTGGATCATTAAAACCTTTCAAGTATCTGAAAGTCTGTATGATATCACCTCTGCTCCTCCTTTCCTCCAGGGTGTACATATTTAGATTCTTCAATCTCTCCTCGTACGTCATGCGATGAAGATCCTCCACCTTCCTGGTCGCCCTTCTCTGTACCGCTTCCATCTTGTCTTTGTCTTTTTGTAGATACGGTCTCCAGAACTGAACACAGTACTCCAGGTGAGGCCTCACCAAGGACCTGTACAAGGGAATAATCACTTCCCTTTTCTTACTCGATATTCCTCTCTCTATGCAGCCCAGCATTCTTCTGGCTTTTGCTATCGCCTTGTCGCATTGTTTCACAGACTTCATATCATTAGACACTATCACCCCAAGGTCCCTCTCCTGCTCCGTGCACATCAGCTTTTCCCCCCCCATCGAATACAGTTCATTCGGGTTTCCACTCCCCATATGCATGACTTTGCACTTCTTGGCATTGAATCTGAGCTGCCATATCTTCGACCACTCTTCCAGTTTCCTTAGATCCCGTCTCATTCTCTCCACTCCTTCCGGCGTGTCCACTCTGTTGCTGATCTTCGTGTCATCCGCAAAAAGACAAACCTTACCTTCTATCCCGTCCGCAATGTCGCTCACAAAGATATTGAACAGGACCGGTCCCAACACCGATCCTTGCGGTACACCACTTAAAACCGCTCTCTCTTCAGAGAAGGTTCCATTTACCATCACACATTGTCTTCTGTCTGTCAGCCAATTTGCAATCCAGGTCACCACCTCGGCCCTCACTCCTAAGCTTCTCGTTTTATTCACCAGTCTCCTGTGCGGAACCGTATCAAAAGCTTTGCTGAAATCCAAGTATATGATATCAAGCGCTCTTCCTCGATCCAATTCCTTGGTTACCCAGTCAAAAAAGTTAATCAGATTTGTCTGACAGGATCTTCCCCTGGTGAATCCATGTTGCCTCTGGTCCATCAATTCTCCGGACTGTAGATAGTTCACTATTCTCTCTTTCAGCAGTGACTCCATTACTTTTCCCACCACCGAAGTGAGGCTAACCGGTCTGTAGTTGCCAGCCTCCTCCCTGTTCCCACTCTTGTGAAGTGGGACCACCACCACTCTTCTCCAATCACTTGGCACCACTCCCGTTTCTAGGGATCTATTGAACAGATCACACAGCGGAGCTGCCAGAACATCTCTGAGCTCCCTCAATATCCTTGGATGAATCCCATCAGGCCCCATGGCTTTGTCCACTTTCAGGTTCTTTAGCTCATCCCACACATTTTCTACTGTAAAAGGATTTATATCCATTCCACTTCCCTCCAGTTTCTTGTTGTGTAGAGATGGTCCTTCTCCAGGGTCTTCTTTAGTGAACACAGAGCTGAAGTATTCATTTAATATTTCTGCCATTTCTTCATCTCTCTCCACACATTGATCATTACCACCTTTCAATTTCACTATACCACTTTGGACCTTTCTCTTTTCGCTGATGTATCTGAAAAATGTTTTGTCACCATTTTTTATCTCCTTGGCAATCCTCTCTTCTGCTTGCATATGGAAAATTTGTTCCTCTTCAGAGGAGGACTCAGCTTTTTTAGCACTCTGGGATAAGGCTTGTACCTGCTGCTCTCCATGGGAATCACAACATGTCAGATCAGTGCCGGTGGCTCATAAGATGGTTCTGGTATAGGCCGGCATAGAGATGGAATTGCTCTGCAGGAATGATTGCTTGGCACTACCATGGAGGATACAGATTGGCCAGCATTGTCTGGCCAGATTCCCTGTTGGCACATCTATGGGCTGAGAATACCATGGGATTTCTTGGTAGTCTTGGCCAAGATGACAGGGAAGCAATGATAATGCAGTGGACCAAAGCTTCCTGACATGAATGGGACGGATTTGAGGCTGAGGACTCTCTCTATTGCCAAACTGTGGGCTGAATCTGAATGTATATGCTGATTGATGTGGCTTTGTCATTCCATTTTACTATGCCTGTTTCATTGTTTTTTTGCTATTATATCTGTGTACTCATTACTGTATTAGAACTACATGAGGGGAGGGTGGAGGTGGTATCTCTAGTGGGGCAAAGGCAAGCCAGCTAGGGGTGCTAAGTGTCTGGGGGGGAAGAGAATATAGGATGGGGGGAAGGGGTGGAAGAAGAGAGAGAGGGGGAAGGAGGGTGGGAGTTGCGGGAAGGGTAAGTTGGGAAAAGGGTTAGTGGGGCAAACCTCACAAGCTTTGGGTTTTATGCCTTGTTATTTGGAGGGTTTCTTCTGTTAATTTATGCCAATATCTGTAACTATGCACCAGGATCACCATGGATTTGTTGATTATGTTTGTGCCTAGGACAGCAAACATTTAGGGGCAGAAGTTGGCCAAGATTTGTCACCTTCCAGCTCTGCTAAAGCTCATTCAGCAGAGAACAGCCCTCTACTACCCTGAAATAGATCCTTACAGAAGATGGGGGAGTGAAAACACCAAAAGCACCTAGAAGTGGCAAAATCCTAAATTCATCCCTGAATTAGGATTGGTTTTCTTTCCTCCTAGTGATCACGATAAAAGTTTGCTCATGGAAAGTTAAGGGGTTCAATAACCCTACCAAAATTTGAAAGATATTGCAACTACGTTCCAAAAAGATACCAAATCTTATTTTTCTGCAAGAGACACATCTCTTCTCATAGTTTAAGCATAAGCTGCTCCTTAGCAGGTAGATTTAAAAGCGTTGCTCAGCGCAAAAACAGCCCCATACACACCTATGTGATTAGCACATGAATTTTAAGAAGCTGTGAAGTACGCACGTACATACCTGTGTGCGCATCAAGGACAAGGGGTAGAAAAGGGGCAGAGAATGGGCGTTCTGGGGCAGGGCCAAGAGTTAAAGCGCGTAATTCCAAATTTTAGAAAAGCAGACCATGGTGCACGTCAGTGTGTTATCCATGTAACTTTACTGCTAGTCCTGATGAGGAGCAATTAACTACCCATATATACTGGGGGGGGGGGGGGGGGGGAGAGAGAGAGAGTATGGACTGTAGGAGAGATAATATGACACTATATATATTTACCATTGCAAGAGGGGTACTTTAGCACAAGGTGGGTTTGAATCATAAGAATATTACCCAAACATGTTTTAAACCCAGTTTCACTAACTGCCATAACCACATCCTCTGGCAATGAATTCCAGAGCTTAATTATGCATTGAGTAAAAGATAACTTTCTCTGATTTGTTTTAAATGAGCTACTTGCTAACTTCATGGAGTGCCCCCTAGTCCTTGTATTATCCAAAAGAGTAAATAACTGATTTACATTTGCCTTTTCAAGTTCTTCATTCCCTCTCCCATGGCCAGGGTGCAAGGGTCTCTAGTGCATCAATGCAACACCACCACCCCCAAACCTACCCTGAGTTGAAAGTGTCCCTCTTCCAAAGGTAGATATATCTATAGTGTCATATTGTCTTTCACAATTGTCTCCCTCTCCCCCCCCCCCCCACCCCCGTAAGGACATGAAAAATCTGGTTTTCCCCTTGTGTAAGTTTATGTGTGTAAAAGCCGCAAAGCCCTGGTAATATGTGTGGGATATTTACTTGAGCCACCTCTTGTTTATATACATGGCAGGGTATTTTGTATGTGCGTACACAATATAAAATTGCAGTGTATCTCTGCTCACGTGCTGATACACATGTTCTTTTTAAATATTAGTCTGATGGGGAAGAGGAGATCCAAGATGGCGCGCTAAGGAGTAGTTGTGTCGCGCATCTCTCTTCTCATTTACCTTAACATTTTCAATGCCTTACTCGGGGCGAAAACGGAGGGCCCGCGAAAGGCTGAATTCGGAAGCCTTGGCGTCGGGTCAGTTGCGAGGGCCGATGGACGCGCACATTATGAGGAGGAATGGAGAGCCGGGTGAAGAATCGCAGGAGGGACGCCGAGGAGACGCGTTAACAGCCGGCGCCCTTCATGATTCAATAACATCTCTATCACCTGCAGAAAGGACAGCCCCCGAAAACCCAGCGGCGAGTAGAACAGCTACCCTGATCCGGATGGAATTGTTCCCGGATGACGCCAGGGAGGGTGTCCCGCGAAGGTCGGAGAAGGAGCCGGCCAGAGTGTTGCAACCAGGAGCCCATGGGCTTGAAGGTGGAGAAATACACAAAGGATAATTGCAGTCTCTGGAGGAGCTGGTTCCATGGCACAGCGGAGGAGAATTAGAGGAAGGTGACTTGTATGAACATGAACCAGTTGTAACACCTTTGGTAAGACCTGAAACTTTTACGTTGGAGGCAATCTGGCTAGCTATTGAAGCTTTGAATAAAAATATGACTGTACAGATCAGTCCTATAGTAAGGAAAGTGGGACAGTTACAAAAGCAAATAAATATATTTAAAGAGAAGCAAATGGAAGTAAAACAGGAAATAGATACTCTGAAGCTGGAGACGGGAGAAATGAAAAAATCTTGTCAGAGTCTGATAAAAGACAATGTATATTTTCTTAGAAAATTGGAAAATATGGAAAATAACCAGCGAAGTAAAAACTTAAGAGTAATTAATTTTCCCAAGAAATTAACGGTTTCACTGAATGAGATGTGGTTAAAGTATGCTTTAGAGGTTTTAAAAATACCACAAGCTGCATTGCCTCCACTATTGAAAATCTACTATCTCCCTTCTAAGAAAAAAATTCCCACAGATGGTGGAGAAATACAACAGTTATCACCATTGAATATCTCTGAGATATTAGAAACATCTTCCGAAGAGGTGGCTCAACCTGCAACACTTATAATTTCTTTCTTGTTGGATTCAGATCGTGATTGGGTTCTTAGAATGTATTTTAGAAATTCGCGGCAATTATTTCTTGGTATGAAAGTGCAAATATTTCCGGACTTGGCCAAAGAAACTCAATCGAGGAGGAAGAAATTTCTTGAATTAAAACCTAGAGTTTTACAGATTGGAGCGTTATTCTTCCTCAAGTTTCCCTGCAAATGAGTCATTAAATTTAAAGAGCTGACTTATACTTTTTTCCAACCTGATCAGTTATATAAATTTCTTAGTGATAAACCATCTATTGAAATGGAAGCCAGTCCCAGCCTAGAGGCTGTAACCTAAATACGTGAATTTCTGTCCTTTAGAAATGTAACCATCCCCTCTATGGCGCTTTCATAAATAGAGTATATCTGTTTTTTTTTTCTTGTTTATTTATATCAAGCCATCTCTTGAGTAGGATCTCCCACTGTATTTGGGGGCTTTGGATATTTGACATATAATATTACTGTCTATGAATTCTTGATTATTACTTTGCCAAATTGTTTTCCTTTCAAATGTATACGTTTTGTATCTTTGAAAATGTTTAATAAATAGAAAATTATAAAAATATTAGTCTGATGGGTCGGTGACTGCTATATATCGAGCTTGGGGGAGTTGAGAGGATATCAAGGGGTGTAGCAATTTTGATTGGCCAACATACAAACTTTAGTTGTATGAAGAAAATGCTTGATCAACAAGGGCAATTTGTGCTCTTACATGGGACCTTGAAAAGTGAAGAGACCACATTATTAAATGTGTATGAGCCTAATGAATCCTCTAAAAATATTTTCCAGGATATTTTGGTTCATCTTTGTAGCAAGGGGACAGACATCCTCTTAGTGGAGGGAGATTTTAATATTATTTTAGACCATGAACTAGATCGGAAAGGGCTATTCCCCACAACATATTAGAGAAAGGGATTAACCCGATTTATTAAGGGATGTACACAAGACCTGGGTTTGATTGATATTTGAAGAGGCTGAACCCTGGTGCAAAGGATTTTACCTTTTGCTCCAGGCCACATAACTCCTATATGTGATGGATATGATCTGAGGACTCTTGGCAATGAGAACCTGCGATTTTGGCTCTATAAACCACTCAGATCATTCTCCAGTTATTGATTACATTTTGGTGTGGCCCGGGACACAGTGGCTGGGGTAGGTGGGTTTTGAATGAGTCCTTTTAAAGGACAAGGAGATCTGTGCTGGGGTTAAAAAGGTATGGAGGGACTACCTAGCTTTTAATGATACATGTGAAGTTCTTGACGGGAATGTAATGGAAAGACCTATCTATTTAATATCCATTGCAACTAGTAAAAAGCATAGATGGGAACTGGCAATTAGTACACTCTGAAAGGAGATGAGGTCCTTGGAAATGTAGCATAAGAGATTGGGAAAGAGATGATCTGTTTAAAGACCTGTGTAGGGTGCGAGGCTAACTAAATATCTAACTAAATATAAATCGCCTCCACCGCGATCGGCGGCCGTGACCCATCGGGGTCCCTGGAGGCCCATGTCGACCTGCCGTCCCTGACCGTGATCGCCGCGTGGATGACCCCGAGGCCCGCCCCGAGGACCACCCAGTGCCGACGACATCACCAGAGCGCCGGTAGGCCCTTTAAAACAGACCTACCTAGGCGCCGCGCAACTAAGGGGCTGGCCCCTTAGTGCGCCCCTTTGTGCCACCCCTTTGAGCCGCCCCTCCCTCCCTATCTGTTCCCCCCAAATTCACAAGGACAGCAGCCCCCCCAGGCAACCTTCCACCCGAACTCCCTCTCTCAATATCCACCCCACACCTCACTCCATACTTGCCCACATAACTCGCCCCCACTCCTCACAGATATTTGCTACGCCATGCACCCCCTCCTCATCCCACCACCCCCCTCTGCACTTGCCTCCCCTGCAATAAACCCCACCTCCCCTCACACACCAGACACCTCACCCCCATCCCTACCAATCACAAAATCCATCCCACCTCCCTCTCTATATTAACCCTACTGCTCGTCAATGCACAGTCCATCTCCAAAACAATTCCCATTATCCATGACCTCATAACTGACAATCACCCAGACATCCTTTGCATCACCGAAACATGGCTCAAATCCACTGACTCCACCCTAATCAATCAACTTCCTCACTCTACCTACAACATTTTCCCACTCCACAGACCCAAGAATAAAGGAGGTGGCCTCCTCCTCGTTGCACGAAAAGATTTCAACCTCACATACATCCCCCCCCCCTCGAAATAGGGCTTTTTAAATCCAAAAACCTCCAAATCCTTCTCCTATATGCCCCCCCCCCAACTGCCTCGGTCAAGACCTCTCCACCCTCATCGAAACCATCTCATCGCAAATCGACCTTGACCTCCCAGCAATAATTCTCGGAGACTTCAACCTCCACTTCGAAGCCTCCCCGATGCAACCACAATGCAAACTCCTCCTAGATACCATGAATGCCATGGACTTCAAGCAAATAATTCACTCTCCAACACAAAAATCAGGACATACCCTTGATCTGATTTTCATCAACAGCAAATTCATCACTTCCAATTGTCCCACAACCACCACCGCCATCCCCTGGTCCGACCACAGACTCATCCAGACCACACTTCACCTCACAAACCACCACCGCTCTCCAAGCAACTCCAAAAAATACATCAGCTTCCAGAAGCCATACCCCAGCGACATCCTTGCCGAAGACCTCTCTATTGCTCTAACTACACTGGAACTCAGAGACCCTGACATGGCCATCAACTCCTGGATTGACATCAACTCCAAACTCGCCAAATCAAAATGCCCAACCATCACCAAAGCAATTCCCAGCAGCAACTCCCACAACACCCCATGGTACACCTCCGATCTCAAAAACACCAAGAGACTTCTACGTCACGCCGAAAAATCCTGGAGAAAACAACCCACCCCCTCACACCTTGATAGATACAGGACGCTCCTCTACATCTACAGAACCGACACCGACAATGCCAAACGTGAATTCTTCGGAAAAAAAATACAACAACATCAACACAACCCAAGAACCCTCTTCAACTTCGTCTCCAAACTGACGCAACCCCCCCCCCCCCTCGTTCCCTCCACAGTCGACAACACAAAGTCCTGTGAAGATCTAGCCCAATTCTTCTTTGATAACGTCAACAATCTCATAAATCCAAACCTGCACACATCAGACGGAACACCTTCTCCAAACCACGAAGCACCATCTACCTGGTCCAACTTTGATCTCATCGCTTCCACTGAAGTAAAAAAGATCATCCAGAAAATCAACCCAGCCCTTCACCCCATGGACTCCATCCCAGTCAAGTCTCTCAAACTCATCCCTGACACCATCGCCAAACCCATTGCTGACATAATAAATACTTCACTCGAGCAAGGCATATTCCCAGATGCTCTTAAATGCGCCATCATCAAACCCATCCTCAAAAAACCCCATCTCGACCCCGCCGATCTCTCCAACTACAGACCTATCTCAAATCTCTCGTTCATATCCAAGATCATAGAGAAACAAGTCAATCTCCAACTCTCCGAACACCTCGAAACGCATGACATCCTATACCCCACCCAACACGGCTTCAGAAAATCCTTCAGCACTGAAACACTGCTCCTATCACTCACCGACACAATTTTAAGAGGCTTTGATACCGGTCAATCCTTCCTACTCATCTTACTTGACATCTCTGCTGCCTTCGATACCGTAAATCACAACATACTCACCACTCGCCTGAAAGAGATTGGCCTCACCGAAACAACCCTCAACTGGTTCCGATCTTACTTATCTAACAGATCCTTCAAAGTCCACTTCAAAAACAGCGAATCTGAACAATTCCCCCTCCCCCACGGAGTACCTCAAGGTTCCTCCCTCTCATCCACCCTATTCAACATATACATGCTCCCCCTTTGTAAACTCCTCACCAGTCTGGACCTCACCTATTTCATCTACGCTGACGATGTCCAGATTCTCCTCCCCATCAAAGAAAACATAACCAACACCATCTCCCTCTGGACCTCGCTCTCCCTCCAAATATCAAACCTCCTCACACAGATATCACTCACTCTCAACCACAAAAAACCCGAAATCCTCTACTTAAAAAACAAAAACACTCCCATCTCTAGCATAAACTGCCCCCCCAACCAGCCACCCTCCACCCTTTCCAGCGAAGTCAGAGACCTAGGCTTCCACATCGACTCAACCCTCAACATGAAGAAACACATCAACCTGACAATCAAAGAAGGCTTCTACAAACTTAAAGTCCTCAAGAAACTCAAACCTCTTCTTTTCCACCACGACTACCGCACAGTACTCCAATCCCTCATACTATTGAAGCTTGACTACTGTAATTCACTCTTCCTCGGTCTACCCTCCTCCACCACCAAACCACTTCAGCTACTCCAAAACGCCACAGCCAGATCCCTCACAAACATCAACCGAACATCACACATCACCCCCACTCTAAAAGCCCTACACTGGCTCCCCATCTCTCACAGATCTCAATACAAAACCCTCACCATATTACACAAAACCATCAACAACCAAAAAACCAAATGGACAAAAAACCCTCCCCAACTACATCTTAGTAAAAAATGCCTACGTTCCCAAAACACAGGTCTCCTGGTCATCCCACACACAAAACTTGCTCACCTCACTTCCACCAGGCAGCGCTCCTTCTCAGTAGCCGGCCCAACCCTCTGGAACCAACTACCCTCTCACCTCAGACTGGAATCCTCTCTCCCAACTTTCAAAAAACATCTGAAAACATGGCTGTTCCAGAAAGCCTACTAACCAGCGACCTAACTCCTTATAGGTTGCGATGTAGACAACTAAGCCATAATACTCCCCTTTATATAAAACTCCCCTCAATTGATTTTTATCTGTTTCTATTTATAATCTATGCCTCTTTGCCTCACTATGCCTCGCTGTTAAACTGATCCTACACATGTATTATAGTTACTTTCCCCTAATGTTCTAAGGATACTATGTATTATACCTGTTCTAATGTTACTTTGTATTATCCGCATTATACGCATGTATTATAGTTACCATCCCCTAATGTTCTAATGTTACTATGTTCCTAACGTTACAATGTAAAAACAGCCTGACCCTGTCATGCTTTTAACCCGTTATTATGTAAACCGATGTGATGTACCCCAACGAATGTCGGTATAAAAAAGCAAATAAATAAATAAATAAATAAATATCTTGTTTAATTGAGAGAGCATCTGGCCTGATAAAATGAACCGTGTCTATACTTTGAAAAAGGGAGCAAGCCAGATCATATATTAGCATGGCATTTGGGAAGCCGGAGGGTGAGAAATCAAATTAAGGAAATTAGATTGGGGGCACTGTGGAAGATTCACCATTAAGGATTTCTGCCTTGTTTAAGCAGTTCTATAAGGAATTGTATATTTCACAGGGATGCCTGGATAAGGATAAGCTGGCAGCTTTCTGGACTATTGTTTACCTATCTTGCCTGGAACAATTGCACTGAATGAGATTGGATGCTCCTGTCATTCAGTTGGACATCCTAGAGGCAATTATGAACCTTCATCCTGGGAAAGCGAGTGGCATAAATGGGTTTAGAATGGGTTTTTATAAGACTTTTGTCCTATAGCTGGCTCCAACATTGACACAGGTGCATCAAGGTATGTAGGAGACTGGGACAATTCCTGAGACTATGTATGAGGCATCTATTACTGTGATATTGAAAGAGAATAGACCTAAAGATGACTATGCTTCTTATCACCTCAATAAACAGTGGATTTTAAGACCTTTATCTCTTTTGAAGAAAATGGTGTTTTTGAGGGGTCCTGCTAAGGGATGGGTAAGATGGCTGTATAAAGCCATTTTCTGGATGTAGGAGGTTCAATGGTTGCTTAGAATTCTGATTCGCGAAAAGAGAAATAGGGCAATCTTGGGAGGAGGAGGATTGGGATTTAATTATGATGGGGGGTTGGAACTGTTCTATTTCTACAAATAGTGTGGAATAGCAATATCAGAGTCTGATGAGGGCTTACCTAGCTCCGGCTAGGTTATATGCCATTGATAAGAGAAATTATGGGTTGTGCTGGAGGGGATGTGGGCAGATTAGGAATTTCACTTCTATATTCTATAGTTGTCCTAAGCTGGTGACATATTGGATCAAGGTCAAAGGGGTTGTTGAATCCATTTTGAAAATTGTGGTTCCTGATGACCCCCAGATTTACATCTTTCTGTTTTTTTCCGCTGGGACTGACTACTAAAAGAATGTCTGGATTGATTCTTAAACTACTTTTGGTGGGTAAAGGACAATTTTGAGCAGCTGGAGGTGTCTGGCGCCCCCAGCGATTCTAGACAGTTTAAGAGGGGTGGAACTAATAATGAAAATGGAAACTTTAACCTACAAGGCGAGAGGAAATCCAAAGAGAGAAGAGAAGTTATGGGAGCCTGTACTGGATTTTCTTCACATGTCAAAGAAGAACTAACAAGGTACATGTACTGATTGAGTATGACTGGGAGTCATTTAAAGTTTACTAGTTCTCAAAGGCTGGAGGGAAGAGTTGGGGGTGGTTAGAGGGAAGGGTTGAGGTACTTGTATTGACATGTTTGTTGTCTCTTTACCTATTGATGAAGTACTCCTTGTTTTGCATTGTTGAAAACGTAATAAAATCTTAATACACAAATAAAAAAGAAACAATGTGTGATAAAAGGCCTAAAATAAAGTGAAAAAAGGGCCGTGTAAGGAAGAAGAAAAACCAAGATAGTAATATCCCTATGCCGTTAAGTCCACTTTTTACTTGCAGGCTCTTTATCAATTCACAAAAGAGACAACACATGTATACTTTCCCTTTGGAAATTGCTCTAAGAAAAAGTATTCGCAGAGATTTTCACCTGTTTTTGTACAGGTAATTTTTCATAGAAAATGACATGTTTTTAAGTGAATATTCAAAGGAGTAATGCTTGCAAAAGTAGAATATATCAAGGCAATTTTCAAAAGTCCATTTACATGCGTAAAACCTTTTGAAATTTCAGTGCTGTGGTCCATTTATGTGTGTAAACCCCAGTTTTACATGCATAAATCCTTTAAAAAAAATACCTCCATAGGTTTGAAAATAGAACCCATGAGAATTACTTTCCTCCTCCAATCTAAACACTTCTCCAGAAACACGTCCTCGTTGTGTAGGTGAAATTATGCATGTTGTTTCACAGTTTTTTGGCACATCCCTTTTACTCTGGTAAATCAGAATTTAGTTAAATTAGTATTTACCCAGGCATATAGCTTTTGAAAATTGTCCTCCCCTGATATATTCCTGCGATTATAAACAGTCTAGAGGCAGGGGTTAATATTTTAGAATTTCATAATGAAAGAACTCTTTCTCCAGGTTGCCTTCATGAAAATAAAACATATTTAGCCAAAACCAGAAATTATGCAAAGTATAGCCCAAGGACATCCCACAATAAATGGCCACCATATCTTAAATACTACTATGGAGTCAAGGTCAGATGAAAAGAAGACAAAAAGCAGAATGAAAAGGAAAGATATAAAAGAAAGGATTCGAATGAACATGGAATATCCTTTAAAAATTTACAGGGCTCTTTGTTGGCTGTGATACCTTTTATTGAATCCACATAAGAATAATTCAAAGAAGTTGTAGTACATGAGATAGGAAACCACATAGCTCCTTTCTTCCTAAAACAGAGATTCTAGTGTACTAATTTTTCTAGAACATGCTGCTTATTCATTAGGAATATTTATGCAGAAATAGAGGTATACATTATATATTGTGGTACCATAATTAACTGCACTATCAATTTTATTCCAAATCTATATTTAAAATCTGCTGTGGAGTTATCTGTAATATTTCATGTGACATCAGCAATGCTAATATGCTGGCAGAGTTGGTAACCTATAACACCATCGTTTCTTATTCCAATGTATTCTTTAAAAAGATGACATCAGATCTGGATTACAACATAATAGGGATGTACATTTGTATTAAATGAAAAAGGAACCTAAACTGAAAAAGCATTTTTATGTTTGGTCCATTTCAAATGAAATGAATCCTTGGCGGTGCTGAAAAACCTGAAACATTTCTGTTTTTCATTTTCTCAGATAAAGGCGGATTTTAAAAGCCCTGCACGCGCCGGCGCGCCTATTTTGCATAGGCTGCCGGCGTACGTAAAGCCCCGGGATGCGTGTAACTCCTGGGGCTTTCGAAAAGGGGCGGGAGGGGGCGTGTCCGGGGGCGTTCCCGAAATGATGCGGCGTTTCAGGGGCGGGCCCGGGGGCGTGGTGCCGGCCCAGGGGCGTGGTCGAGGCCTCCAGACCAGCCCCCGGGACCGGAGGACGGAGCGGGGCTGTGGGCCGGTGCGCGCAAAGTTACGCCTGCTTTCAGCAGGCGTAAGTTTGCCGACAAAGGTAGGGGGGGGGGTAGATAGGGCCCGGGGGGGGGGTTGGTTAGGTAGGGGAAGGGAGGGGAAGGATACGCACCTGTCTTATAAAATCCAGCGTACTTTTGTTCGCGCCTGGTGTGCGAACAAAAGTACGCAATCGCGTATTTTTTAAAGATCTACCCCATAGTGCACACCATTGAGAAATAGTGAGTACTGTTTCCCAAAATGAATACCCCATCCCCCTAAAAAAAAAACAACAAAAAAAGCCTACTGCAATTAATTGCAATTTTAGCCTGAACCTCCCTTATGAAATGAAATGAACTGACTTAAAAATGTGTGGTCTGCACACCCCTAGTAATAATATCGTGAATGTTTCAACATCTGCTCAGCATCCTCCCTCATTTGATTTCTGCTCTTACAGACACAGAAGAGTGTGCTTTCTCCAGATTTACTTCTAGCTTTGGGCCTGATTTACAAAGTCTTTTCTCCCATTCTTTGTCTATGGGAAAAATGTTTAGTACATCAGGCCCCTTGAAAAAGAATAGTGACAATAAATAATTTTATTTAATTTTGACAACATTTGGGAAATACACCATAAAATACTTAGTCACAATTCAGTCACCGGAGACTCCTTGGCTAGTTTTCAGTACTTTTATGCAAAGAAAGTATTCACTGATTAATATATTTTTAATGTGAATACACACATTATTTTTTTTCAGTCATTGAGGACTGGTTGCTCTGGGAATTAAATCCAAAAAATCATTATAAAATATGAAAAACATAAAAAAATATAGATGTTATAAAATGAAAGCTCAAAATTCGAATTGTTCATGTAATGTTTTAGCGTCTCACTTCTGACCACTCTCAGTTAATTCCGCTCATCATTTTAGAGTAGCTTTTAGTCAGAAGATTAAGCTGAGCAGCTCTCTGTATGTTGGAAGGAGGAAGAAAGAGAAAAAAAGACTGAAGAACAAAAAGGTCTGCAAGAGAACATTTAAACAAAATTCTGAAAAAAGAGAAAGGAGCTAGAAGGAGGATATCAAAGCCAGTCTCACATTTATTATGGCTGGTTCCATCCATCCATCAGAAAGTGAACCATTCTCAGACCAGCTTAGTTAATAATTGTATCTTATTATTTCAACTTGTTTCCTGCTAAGGTCCTAGAGATGCTGTCTGGCATTGTGCATACAGGTGCAGGAGAAGAAAGCAAGCATTAGCAGTTAATTGCTATGGGGCAGATTTTTAAAAAATACGCGAGCACGTACTTTTGTTCGTGCACCAGGCGCAAACAAAAGTACGCTGGATTTTATAAGATACGCGCGTAGCCGCGCGTATCTTATAAAATCCAGGGTCGGCGTGCGCAAGGGGGTGCACATTTGTGCAACCTGCACGCGCTGAGCCCAGCGCGAGCTGCATGTTCCCTCCGAGGCCGCTCCCTGTGACAAGGTAAGGGCAAAGGTGATCGGCGCCATTTTGAAACCTCCAGCACCGGCACCGGCACGATTGAAGGGATGGCTCCTGGACCCCCTGCTAGACCACCAGGTACATCTAAAAGGTTTTTGGGGGGGTCGGGAGGGTGGGAGAAGCAAAGGGGTAATTTGAAAAGGGTCGGGGTGGGTTTTTTTTTTGGGCCATCGACGCCTTTTTATCAGTGGTAGCCAAAATGGCGCCGATGGCCCGAGAGCGGGAGATCGCGCCGGGGACCCCCCCCCCCCCCACTGGACCACCAGGTAATTTAACATTTTGGGGGGGTTCGGGAGGGTGGGGGAGTGTAAGGAATTTGTTTTAAAAGGTCGGGGTGGGTTTAGAGGTTGTGTTGGTGTGCCGGTTTTCCCACCCTCCCCCAAATAATTCCCGTGCCCTATTTAACAATACAATATAAATGCTCCTGACGATAAATCGTGGGCATTTGTATTGTATCGTGTACTCTAATGGTTTAGAACGATTTTAAAATTATCGGACGATAATTTTAATCGTTCAAAAACGATTCACATCCCTACTACTTTCTTTGATGCAAAAAGTCCATCAATTGTATTCTCACAGCAATCCAGTCCTTAGAGGGAACATTGGTAGCAGCATGCACACAAACATTCTCACATATACACACTCTAACACATTTGCATATGCACTCTCATTCTCTTTTCCACACATACATGCTCATTCTCACAAATACACATCACTCTCATTCATTTCATTCATGTCCCAGACTCTCACACACATGCACACTCACTCATTTCTCCTCCTCTACCACATACACACACTCACCTCAGTAACAGCAAACCAAACACCCTCCACAACCAGTTTGTGAAGTAACACAAACCCCTGTAAAAAAAAAAAAAGACACCTAGATCCTTGCCAGACCATACTATGCCAGCACTAAATTGTAGGACTCAAACAGCAACAACCTTATCTATGACAAGGCAGTAATACAAATATTATCCCAGAACATAGAACACTAATACATCACCTACCGGGGAAAAAGAACAATCTGTATTGCTCCAACTCCCTACAGAGAAATTATATGCTAACATAAATACTACACATCAATCACACATGCAGAACACAAATTGTGACCCTTACCTAATACAGAATAAGGGACTACAAATGAAAAAGAAAAAACATGCAGCCAAAACTGAAATGATATAAAAGAATCCAGACTCTGAACAATGGAATACTGAAGAAAGAGCAAAATACAAATATGTAATGCATATTCCCAAAGATAACATATGCCAATCACTAAAAATTTTAAAAAAATGCTTTAACCTTTGTTTGATATTATTTGTCTAATAAGTTGGTCTCATACCTTTTTTTCTATATTCCCTTTCTCTATCTTTTCCCAATTCCTTTTACAGTGTCTGGTTTTTTTTTCTGTTTCTTCTCTCTCCACCTGTGTTATGATCCAGGAAGTGGACCCTTAGTTCGAGGAAGGGTTAGTGCTGCCTAGGAGAGAGTGAATCCTCATAGGTCCCTACCTTCGGAAGGCAAGGTAAGGTGCAGCAGATGCTTCGCCACTGGAAGTCCTTGATTTCCCCAGGAGCAGCCCGTAGGAACCCGGACCGCTTGGAATTAGGTGAATCGATGAAGATTGAAGAGAGGTCTGGATGCAGGCACCTCCTGCAGGTCATGGTTTCCAGACCGCTGGTGCCTCCAGCAGGTCGTAAGTCATTCCCGTAGTGGAAGCCAAAGAATGGTCAGAAGCCAGTCCAAGGTCCAAGCCAAGAGAAGGGTTGGAAGCCGGTCTAGGAACAAGCCAGGAGAATGATCGGAAGCCTGTCCAGAAATCAATCCAAAAGAATCAGTCCAACGAGGAAGGAGAGCAGAAGCAGGATAAAGAACAGGAACCAGGACCACAGAGCTCAGGATCCAGCCAAACGAGAAGCCTCAATACCAAGGCAAGGTCTGAAGAGCAGACCTTGCCTTAAATACAGGAACTTCAAGAAGGAGTCCCCAGGAGGAGCCATGACCACTACCTATCATGACTCCTTTAATTCTCCTCTTCAGCCGCGCATGCGGCCCTATGCCACTCTGGAGGGGGAGGAGTCAGCCCGGCCGGAGGAGACCAAGCTTCCACGCCTCAGCAGCATCAACGACCGCAAGGGGGTGTGCTGCAGGAGGCAGTCTGCTCCCGCAGGAGCCCCAGAGGAGACCCGACACCGTGGGAGAGCAGTCGGCCCCAGTTGCGAACTGCTGCGGTCATGACAGTAGGATCCCCGGGGGTAGTCCAATGCCGCGGACAGGAGGGTGGCCCCAGACGCAACCTGCCATGGCCGGCGGCCATAACAGTACCCCCTCCTTTAGGCCTCCCCCTAGAAGGCTTGGGCTTTTCTGGATGATCAGTGTGAAATTTCTGGAGGAGAGACTTATCCAGGATGTTCTTAGCAGGCTCCCAGGAATTCTCCTCTGGCCCGAATCCTTCCCAAGCCAGCAGGTATTCCCATGTGCGACCTCGTTTTCGGACATCAAGTACCTCACGCACCTGATAAATAGTCTCCTCCTCTGCCCTAGGCTGTGGGGCTTCCAGAACCTTGCGAGAAGGCCAAGTGAGGACCAAAGGCTTCAACAGTGACATGTGGAAGGAGTTATGGATTCGTAATTTCGTTGGCAAACGAAGTTGATAAGTCACATGACCTAGTTGTCGAAGCACCGAAAAGGGTCCAATATAACGAGGGGCTAATCGCATGGAAGGAACTCTCAGACGGATGTGCCTGGTGCTTAGCCATACTTTTTTTCCCGGACGGAACCGGGGAGCCGGTCGTCACTGCTTGTCGGCAAATTTCTTGGTGGTGAGAGCCACTTTACATAGCATCTTTTGAGTATGGATCCAGAGCCATTTTAATTGTGCAGCAGTGAGCTGGGCTGCTGGGGATGGAACCGGCAAAGGCAAGGGTGGCCTGGGTTGTCGTCTAAATACGATCTGAAAAGGTGAGGCCCCCGTTGATGTACAGGCGTGAGAATTATGGGAGAATTCAGCCCAAGAGAGAAGAGTCGCCCAGTTGTCTTGATGAGAGTTGACATATATTCGTAGAAATTGTTTTAAAGTACGATTCTTACGTTCAGCCTGACCACTGGCTTGTGGGTGAAACGCAGTGTTAAAGTCTAATGAAATGTGAAATTTCTTACATAGATTAAGCCAGTAACATGCCATGAATTGAGGGCCAAGGTCAGAAATGATATGCTGCAGTAGGCCGTGAACAGTTGAGCTAAATGAGGAGCAGATGGGAGGGAGGGTAGTGGGGTAAACTGGGCCATTTTTGACAACCGGTCCACTACTACCCATATTACTGTGTTGCCCTCTGAAGGCAGAAGATCCACAATGAAGTCTGTAGAGATGTGTGTCCGAGGCTTCTAGGGTGCCGGCAATGGCTGTAAAAGTCTTTGAGTTTTTCCAGTAGGAATTTTATATTGAGCACAGGTTGGGCATGAATCCACATATGCTCGTATGTCTTTGCACATTTCAGGCCACCAATAATACTGTTGGAGAACTGTCTGAGTCCAGGCTCTTCCCAGGTGCCTGGCTAGTTGAGAATCATGACCCCAGGCCAGCACTTTGTTACGTAGTGTTTTAGGCACCACCGTTTTACCAGGAGGAACAGTGAAAGTTGCAGCGAGAGTGATGCAAGCCGTATCTATAATATGTTGAATGGGTTCCTCTATGTCTTCCATGGAAAATGATTAGGATAAAGCATCTGCCTTAACATTCTTGTTAGCTGGGCCATATCGAAGTTCAAAGTTAAAACGTGTAAAAAAGAGCACCCAATGAGCTTGGTGTGGATTCAAACGTTGAGCTTGTTGGAGATACACCAAATTCTTATGGTCCGTATATACTGTTATATGGTGTTGGGCTCCTTCCAGCCACTGCCGCCACTCCTCAAAGGCAAGCTTTATGGCAAGAAGCTCTTTGTCCCCAATGGAGTAATTACGTTCCACCGATGAAAATTTTTTTGAAAAATAGGAGCAAGGATGAGAGGTCCCAGATGTGTCAATCTGGCTTAAAATAGCTCCTACTCCCTCAGCGGAAGCATCCACCTCCACTACAAATGGCTGTTGGGGATCAGGGTGCCGAAGGCAAGGTTGTTGGAGAAAAGGATTACATTTATAATGAAGGTGAACCCCACCCTGTACAAACAGTATCATAGTCACATGCAGGTACAGCTGGCTAAGGCAGAGGGAAGTAGCATGCATTACACCAGTGATATCTGGACGAGCATGAATGCTATACAATCATACCTCCAGGGCTGGAGGAACCACTAGGCGAGCTAGGCCTGTAACGAGGCACATCAGGAAAATGATAGCCCTTCATCACCAGCCCCTGCAGATAATGGAGAATGTGAGCGTTAAGCATCTACTGCATGTGTTAGCCCCTAATTACAAAGTCTCTAGGATTACCCAATCCTAGAGCACCCAATCCCCTTGCATTGGCCTTGCATACCTCTCCCTGAGAGCTCAGTAGTGAGACCTGGCTAAGACAGGGGCTGGCACCAGCTCTAATGGGGATGGAATATTAGGGTGCATAAGGGCTTTGCTGAACATCAAGTTGATCCATACCCTCATACCTGGTACTATATTCTATCAGCAAAGAGAAAGATTCTGGAGGGTTGGCAGCTAGACCCGAGAGACAGGAGTTTTCAGGAATATTTCTTTGTGACAGACTGTGGTGCAAATACAGTAAAAGCAACAGAACATAAGAAGTTGCCAAATTGGGTCATACCAAGGGTCCATCTAGCCCAGTATCCTATTTCCATGAGCGGCCAATCCAGGATACAAGTACCTGGCTCGTACCCAAACATTTAATAAATCCCATGCTACTAATGCTGGTAATAAGCAGTTGTGATTCCCTAAGTCAACTTGATTATTAGCAGTTTATGGAGTTCTCCCCAGGAACTTGTCCAAACCTTTTTTAAACCCAGCTAAACTAACTGCCTTAACTATATCATCTGGTAATGAATTCTAGAGCTTAATTGTATGTTGAGTGAAAACATTATTTTCTCTGATTTGTTTTAAATGTTTTACTTAATCGAGTGCCCCTTAGTCCTTGTATTATCTGAAAGAGTAAATAACCAAGTCACATTTACCCGTTTTAATCTTTTCATGTTTTTATAGACCTCTAACATATCCCTCCTCAGCCATCTCTTCTCCAAGCTGAACAGCCCTAACCTTGTTAGTCTTTCCTCATAAGGGAGCTGATCCATCCCCTTTATCATTTTGGTTGCCCTTCTCTATATCTTTTTTAGTGCAACTATTTCTTTTTTGAGTTGCGGAGACCAGAACTGCACACAGTACTCAAGGTGCATTTTCACCATGGAGGGATGAAGAGGTGAACATTCTCCGTTTTGTTCACCATTCCTTTCTTAATAGTTTCTAATATTCTGTTTGCTTTTTTGACTGCTGCAGCACACTTAGCTGATGATTTTAATGTATTGTCCTCTATGATGCTCAGATCTTTTTCCTGGGTAGTAACTCCTAATATGTGGGCATTCATGGTATCCATTGCTTTTCACATTTGCTGCATATGGCAGTAAGGGATTCTGTGGGGCTGAAATCAATTCCTGAAGAATCTGATACAGAGGTGCAGAAAAATAGCAGGGCATTTCCATAGAAGCATGAAGGCTGGGCAGTTTCTCTGTGAGAAGCAGGAAGAATTTTAGATACCTCACAAGCATCTGATTCATGATGTTGCCAGCCACTGAAATTCCACCCATATGGTGCTACAGAATTTAATAGAGCAGCAGACACCCCTTCATGATCTGTTTCTAAAAACAGAGATAGGTGTGAATTGCCATTGTTCCTTGGGACATCATGATTGGGTAGCGATGAGGCAACTGGTACAAATCCTGAAGCCTTTCAAGGATGCCACATATGATCTGAGTTCCAGAAGTGCCATCCTGGGTTGAGTCATATCTATGTTAAATATTCTTGAGGAAAAGTTAGATGACTTCCATGAGCAAGAGGGAATAGAATCCGAAGTATTGCAGTTTCTGGATTCCTTGCAATAGCAAGTGCAAGGGAGAATGAAAGCTCTCACATGGAGCAATACATATATGCTTACTATACTTTGTAATTCACAGGTGAAAAGGATTCTCTCTTCCAGTCCCAGAATCTCACATTCATGACTGAGATGCTGGTAGCTAAGATGTGTGAACAGGAGTGCCAGAGTCTCAGGCACTATAGAAGTATAGCACAGAAAAGAATGGCCACCTCAGGGAGTAGTGCAAGCAAGAGAAGCAACCTATGAAGTACCAACTTCTTCTGCACTTCAAAACTCTAAAGCCATTTTGCCCACAAAAAAAACCCCCAAACAAACCACCTCTCCTGATATAGACCATAGCTAAAACAGCTGGCAAGACTGACCCTCGGCCCATCCCAGCACAAATGTTTGTGAAACACTATCTTGCAGAGCCCATCGATAGCATGGACAGAGATATGCTGGTATATTGGGCACACATCTGCAGTCTGGCCAGAGCTAGCCAAGGTGAATCAGCATTAACTTTTCTACTCACCAATCAGTGCTCCCACTGCACATGTCTTCTCATTGACAGGGAACATTGTGAGCTCTCATCGCTCAAGGCTGGTCTCGAGGGTTGGTGGAATAGTTAGTCTTTTAAAAAATCAGTCTGCCTTTGCTTGAGCTTCCAGAATGTCCATGTGGAAATATCAGGAGCAGTATCAGGTTTAAGTAGGGAATATAATAAAAGCATATGATCACAAATATGATCCTGATGACAGATCATTCTCTTGTATTAAATCTGGCAAGTGTCAAGTGCTTTAACAGGAAGACAAACATCTCCTGTGCCACTCTGCCTTGCTGCTATATAATAGGGATGTGAATCGTTTTTCGACGATTAAAATTATCGTCCGATAATTTTAATATCGTCTTAAACCATTATGGAACACAATACAATAGAGATTCTAACGATTTATCGTTATAAATCGTTAGAATCGTGAGCCGGCACACTAAAACCCCCTAAAACCCACCCTCGACCCTTTAAATTAAATCCCCCACCCTCCCGAACCCCCCCAAATGACTTAAATAACCTGGGTGTCCAGCGGCGGTCCGGAACGGCAGCGGTCCAGAACGGGCTCCTGCTATTGAATCTTGTTGTCTTCAGCCGGCGCCATTTTCCAAAATGGCGCCGAAAAATGGCGGCGGCCATAGACCAACACGATTCCACGGCAGGAGGTCCTTCCGGACCCCCGCTGGACTTTTGGCAAGTCTTGTGGGGGTCAGGAGGCCCCCCCCCAAGCTGGCCAAAAGTTCCTGGAGGTCCAGCGGGGGTCAGGGAGCGATTTCCCGCCGCGAATCGTTTTCCGTACGGAAAATGGCGCCGGCAGGAGATCGACTGCAGGAGGTCGTTCAGCGAGGGTTCCGGCGCTTCGCTGAACGACCTCCTGCAGTCGATCTCCTGCCGGCGCCATTTTCTGTACGGAAAATGGCGCCGGCCATACGCGTATGGCCGGCACCATTTTCCATACGGAAAACGATTCGCGGCGGGAAATCGCTCCCTGACCCCCGCTGGACCTCCAGGAACTTTTGGCCAGCTTGGGGGGGGCCTCCTGACCCCCACAAGACTTGCCAAAAGTCCAGCGGGGGTCCGGAAGGACCTCCTGCTGTGGAATCGTGTTGGTCTATGGCCGCCGCCATTTTTCGGCGCCATTTTGGAAAATGGCGCCGGCTGAAGACAACAAGATTCAATAGCAGGAGCCCGTTCCGGACCGCTGCCGTTCCGGACCGCCGCTGGACACCCAGGTTATTTAAGTCATTTGGGGGGGGTTCGGGAGGGTGGGAGATTTAATTTAAAGGGTCGGGGGTGGGTTTTAGGGGGTTTTAATGTGCCGGCTCACGATTTTACGATTTTTCATGATATTTTACCCCCCCAAACGGCAACAATACGATTCCCTCCCCCTCCCAGCCGAAATCGATCGTTAAGACGATCGAGGACACGATTCACATCTCTACTATATAACACTTTGTGGTTCTTTCTGCCACTCAGCCTTGTTGCCAATGCCATACCATAATTTATACCTTGCTCTTTTTTCTGCCACTCTACATTGCTGCAATAACCCAGACTCTACACCTTGGGATTTTCTTTACCCTGTTGGGGGCTGCTTTGTACCCTTGATGGTGCCTTTGTATGTTGAGGCCACTTTTTCTACTTCTTTGTCCCTTTGTTGGTGCCTTGGGGTTTTCCTGCCACTTTTTCTGCTTTGTTCCCCTTTCATGGTGCTTTGGGATGTTGATACCACTCTTGGTGGCACTTTGCCTCTTATGTTGCCTTTGAGGGTTCATGCCACTGTTGTTGGAACCCTCTTTTGCGGCCTTGGTATATTCTTCCCTCTCTAGCTGCTGCTTTGGTCCTCTCATGGTGCTTTGGAGAGCTCCTGTCACTGCTAGTACCCCTTTGTCTTTCTACAATGTCTTAGGCTATTCATGCCACTTTTGGTGCCACATGACATAGTCTTGATGTGTTGCCATACCTTCACCCTTCTGATAATTTCGACATACCAGTTTTGTTAGAATTTTTGAGAATACCCCAAATTTTGGAGCTCAAATAGACTGCAGCACTTCTCCCATTGACTTTTATGGTAAATGAATAAATTAATAAAATGAATAAACACATTTTTTTTGTTTTAAACTAATGAACCAAATGGAGGTGCCCTAAGAAATAAATGAACAAACTAAAAGCAAAATGTTTCCTTTGCACACCTCTAATAACCAATGTGACACTGTGATACGAGGGTAAAATTATATTTATGTGATATGGTGGATGAAATTGGTAGAGGGGTGGCACTATATGTAAAATATGACATAGTCAAATGATAAAAATCCTGAGGAAACAAAATGCAGTATGGAATACTTATGGATGGATAGAATTTCCATGTGTGACAGATACAGAATGTAGCAATGAGTGTATACTACCTGGCCAAATGAAGAATCAGACAAATGCTAGCAGAAAATAAAAATATATTTGGCAACACAATAATAATGGGAGATTGCAATTACCCTGGTGTTGACCAGGTCAATGTCTTATCAGGACATGCTAGAAAGGTTAAGTTTCTAGATGCAATAAATGACTACTTCATGGAGCAACTGGTCCTGGAACTGATAAGAGGTGAAGCTACTTTAGATCTAATCCTTAGTGGACTGCACAAGCTGGTATAAGGGGTTACTATGGTGGGCCTGCTAAGCAATAGCAATTATAATACAATCACATTTGAAATAATCACTGAAGGGTGAACATTAAATAAAACTACAACAATAATATGTGACTTTAAAAAGAGAGACTATGACAGAATGAGGAAATTAATTAGAAAAAATTGAGAGGAGCAAAAGTTTGCAGGAGTCATGGACATTGTTTAAAAATAAACCAGATAAAATATATTCCATACATTAAAAAAAGTTGAAGGAAGACAAAATGACTGCCAGTGTGGTTTAATGGTGAAGTAAAAGAGACAGTTAAAGCTAAAAGGGCATCACTCAGAATTGGAAAGCAGACCCACATGATGAAAATAGGCAAGGGCATAAGCACTGGCAAGTTAGATGTAGAACAGTATTTCTGCAGGCTAAGAGAAACTTTGAAAAAAGCTTGCCAGTGCAGCAAAAAACTAATATAAAATAAACTTTTTCAAATACTTTCAAAGCAAAAAGTCTTTGACTGAATAAGTTGGACTGCTAGATGACTGAGGGCAATAGGGGTGCTCAGGAAGAATAAGGAAACAGTAGGCAAACTGAATTAATTCTTTGCTTCTTTCTTTATTGAGAAGGATGTTGGGAACATACCCATACCTTTAACATTCTTTAATGTTGGAGATTCTGAGCAACTAAAAGAAATTTATGTGACCATGGAGAAATTAACAGATCAAATCACTGTGACCAGATGGTATCTACACCAGAGCTCTAAAAGTACTAAAACATGAACTTGCTAACTTGTTACTAGTACTTTATAACATTTCATTCAAAACAGCCACTAATCTTTATTTATTTATTTATTTCAGATTTTTATATACCGGCATTCGAGACTGCAGTCACATCATGCTGGTTCACATAAAACAGGGGTGCATAGTAAAACATTAACTATAACAATGGTGCGGAAAAAGGCAGTTACATTTAACAGGGTGACTAGAACTTGGCGAAGAAGGAAGAGAAAGGACAGGTTATTAATTCAAAAAAGGCTAACGATAGTAGATGGAGTTGAGGGATGACGTTGAGGTGTTAAATCATTTGGAGTCCGGGAATGCTTGTAAGAATATCCAGGTCTTTAGTCTTTTTTTGAAGGTTGAGATGCATGGTTCCAGTCTGAGATTAGGGGGGATGGAGTTCCATAACGTTGGACTGGCTGTAGAGAACGCCCGATCTCTTAGCGTGCTGTGTCTGGTAGATTTGGACGGCGGTACCTGTAGCGATCCCTTGTATGCATCTCTTGTCAGTCTTGACGATTTATGTAGTCGGAGAGGGATCTGTAGGTCAATGGGAGCCAGTAGGTGGATGTTTTTGTATGTGGTAAGAATGGCCTTGTATATTATTGTAAAGTGGATAGGTAACCAGTGGAGGCTCTTTAGGATGGGGGTTATGTGATCCCTTCTCCTGGTATTTGTCAGTATTCGAGCAGCTGCATTTTGCACCATCTGAAGCGGTTTGGTGTAAGAAGCGGGAAGGCCAAGTAGGATGGTGTTACAATAGTCTAATTTTGAGAATATGATTGCTTGCAGAATGGTTCTGAAGTCTTGGGCGTGGAAAAGAGGTCTAGTTCTTTTCAGCACTTGTAGTTGGTAGAAACAGTCTTTGGTGGTTTTGTTGATAGTGGCTTTGAAATTCAGGCGATTATCAATTAGGACTCCTAGGTCTCTCACTTGTGTGATTGTTGGCGTGGCTTGCTGTGTAGAGGTGATGGTGCTGTTCTCTGGGGCGATGAGCAGGAGTTCTGTTTTGCAAGAATTTAGTACCAGGTTTAGGCTGGTGAGAAGGAGTTTAATTTTTTGGAGGCATGTATCCCAGTAAGCCAGAGTTTTAGCGAAGGAATCCTTGATGGGGATCAGGACCTGGATATCATCCGCGTAGAGGAAATGTTTGAGGTTGAGGTCGGTGAGAAGTTGGCATAACGGTAGAAGGTATAAGTTAAATTAAGTAGGCGACAGGGAGGACCCCTGTGGGACTCCAACTGATGAGGGGTGTTGTGAGGATTCTTTGTTCTGTATCTTGACCTTGTATCCTCTATTGCTGAGAAAGGATATGAACCAAGAGAGTGCTGTGCCTGATATACCTATGGAGGCTAACTGGTTAATGAGAAGGGAATGATTAACGGTGTCAAAGGCTGACGAAAGGTCCAGTAGGATCAGTAGGAAGGCTTGTCCTTTATCAAGACCCAGGATGAGGTAATCTGTCATGGAAATGAGGAGGGACTCCGTGCTTCGTGTTTTGCGGAATCCGTATTGTGATGGGAATAGGAGATTATTTTCTTTAATGTAGTTTGAGAGTCGGGTGTTCACCAATTTCTCCATGATCTTGGCTATGAAGGGGAGGTTGGTGATCGGTCGGTAGTTATTTGGGTCATTAGGATCCAGATTTGGTTTCTTGAGTAGTGGTTTGAGAGAGGCCAGTTTGAGGTCATCTGGGTAAGATCCTTGTGTTATTGAGCAATTTATGATGTCTGACAGGGATTTGGAGATGGAGTCAGGAATTGATAGAAGCAGTTTCGTGGGGATGTGATCCGATGGGTGAGAGGATGGTTTCATTTTCCGAAGAATACCTTGGATCTCGATGGAGATGTTGATACCACTCTTGGTGGCACTTTGCCTCTTATGTTGCCTTTGAGGGTTCATGCCACTGTTGTTGGAACCCTCTTTTGCGGCCTTGGTATATTCTTCCCTCTCTAGCTGCTGCTTTGGTCCTCTCATGGTGCTTTGGAGAGCTCCTGTCACTGCTAGTACCCCTTTGTCTTTCTACAATGTCTTAGGCTATTCATGCCACTTTTGGTGCCACATGACATATAATCTTGAAGATTAAATGGTGATCAATATGACACAGATTTTTATAAAGGGCTCCATGGTGATCCTAGAAACTATAGACTGGTAAGCTTGACGTTGGTGCCAGGCAAAATGGTATAATCCATTCTTAAAAACAAAATATTTGGCCATATAGATAGACATGGTTTAATGGGAAGAGTCAACATAGTTAAGGGGAAGTCTTGTCTTATCAGTCTTTTAAAATTATTTGAAAGTGTAAATAAACATGTAAAGGTGCATTGATTCCTATAGTGAATTTACACTTTCAGAAGGCATTTGACAAAGTCTTTCATGGGATTGAAAGAAACTTTTATACCTACAGCCAGAAGAGAAAAATCTTTTTATTCAGAAAAGTAAATAAGATATCTTATGGAGAGGCACTACACGTTACCATGCAAATGAAACAGGAGCAAATCTCTCAAAGATCATTTACTGATATAATAGGTTAAAAAAGTCACTACCTCTAATTTATACACCAATGATCTAGCTACTTAGCAAAACATTTCTTTAAGTGGTTAAACAATTCATTATTTTAATATGCAAATAATTTCAGTGTCTAAGATAAGCGACAGCTAAGTGGTACACTTCTATATATCTAAGTGCTTTTTCCCAGGGAATTCACAGCACTAGTCTCTTCCAGAACAATATTTTTCTCATACTGCCTTTGTCTTGCAAATAATATAGTCAATACTAAGCAAAAATGTGATCTAATAAATAAGAGTAATGAGTTATACTGTGGTTTGCCTTAATCCTGTTTCTCTATCTCTTTACCACTCAGAGGTATATATTTACAGGTGCATTTTTCATCAGAACTTTACAGAGCACCCTCACAATTCCTCCCTTTGTCATATTTAGTATGACACAATAAATGAGAAAGGCCCTCAGTAAACCAACTCAAACTGGCGGAAAAAACTTCAGATGCCTGATCTCGGCAATAAATTGCTTGTGATCAGGTGACTAAGGCACCATCATTAGTTTAAAAAAAACCTCCAAATAATTTGTAATACTTTTGTTTTTTCGATAATTTTAAACTCAAAAACTTATAGGTAAAATTCCACAGTGACACACTTCATACTGCAAAACATAACTAGGACCTCCAGTTTGTACGGGCTGCCTCTAGCCCTTTCCCCTCCACCTCCTCCTCGTCCCTTTATCTGGACCTGGCACTTCGGCACATAATAGGGGTTACGTGTGTGGTCGGGCCCCTTTGAAGATGCGCGCGCAAGGCTCGGCCACGCGCGTAACCCCAGTTTTTTCGCACGCGGGAAAATAAACATTTGTCCGTATGTGGGCACATTGGAGGCAAACATTGAAAATTCAGCTTCTGCAGACAGGTTAGGTGCTGTGACAGAGGAAAAATTGGTGGAGGAGTTCAGGTTGGGCATAATTGCAGAGCCATTTACTAGACCCCCCCCCCCCTTTTGTCAGTATGATTATTTCTCTTTTATCAGTAGTGCCAAAGACAAATTTCATTTGATTCATAATTTGTCTTTTCCAGAGAGTAGTTAAGGATTTCATCCCCAGGGAATTTTGTAAGGTGCATTTGATTTAGCAGTGCAATTGGTGTAATGATGTGGCAGGGGTGCGTTAATGGTGCAGATGGATATTGAATCAAGTTTTTACCTGTTACCGGTACATTCTGATAGGTTTTCAGTTTAGGGGGAAATATTACATTGATAAATGCACGCCCGTGGCATCTCTTGTGCATATTTTGAAATGTTTAGTAGGGATGTGCATTTGTTTGATATTTCCTCTTTCATTTCATTTCATTATTTAAAAAAAAAGACTATAGAAAACCCACTAAATTTCATGTTTTTTTCCTACAAAGAAGAAATATTAAAAACAAAAATGTTCACAGGACCCACCCCCAACCTTTTTACCTTGATTAAAATATTCACCACTGACCAGCTACCCCTTCCTAGTCCACCCTCCCAAGCCCCCCAGTATAGTTTATGCTTCCAGCACTGCCTATCAGAAGAAGCGCTGGAGCTGCCAGGAGTGGGTGAGTGATAACCTTCGCTCCCAGCAGAGATGGGTTTTTGCCATTGCGGGGTGGGGGTGTTATGGGGGTGTTATGGGGCGCCATCTTTAAAAATTGTGCCGGCCGTCCAGTGCTCCTACCATGTGACAGGGGCCAGCCAATTGCACGGTTACCCTGTCACATGATAAGGGCAAAGGGCCATCAGCGCCATTTTTATGAGTGGCAGTCAACGGCGCGAGAGCGGGAGATCGCTCCCGGGGTCCACTGGACCACCAGGTAATTTTAAAACATTTGGGGGCGGGGCAGGAGGGTAGTGGAGGCTAAGGGAGTGGTTTTAAAGGGTCGGGGTAGGTTTTTAGGTTGTGTCCTAACTCCCGTTAGTGTGCACTAACCCGAGTAACGATTTTTTCATGATAAATCGGTGGAATTTCTATTGTATCGCACTCTTTAACGATTAAGGACGATTTAAAAAATATCGGATGATATTTTAAATCGTCAAAAAACGATTCACATCCCTACCGGTAGCCCCTGTCACAAAGTAAGGGCAAAGCACCACTAGCGCCATTTTGATTAGTGGCAGCCGACGGCCCGAGAGGGAGAGATCGTTCCCAGGACCCCGCTGGACCAACAGGGCTTTTAGTAAGTCTTGTGGGGGATCGGGATGGTGGTGGTGGTGGTGGTGGTGGTGGGGTGTTGTAACAAAGTAAATTTGAAGGGTTGGGGTGGGTTGTTTTTTTGTTTTTGGTCCGTTTCCGAAAATGAAACGAAAAAAGTTTCCGAGTTTGGGGAGTGGACCAAAATGGTCCATCCTGAACCCGAAAACAAAAACGAACCGAATAAAAAAATTGTGCACATCCCTAAGTAATTTATTTTATTTATTTAGGCATTTTGTATACCGTCGTTCCAAAAGAAGATCACAACAGTTTATAGTGTTAGCATTCATATTCATGGTCAACGGTCATATACTTTGTGTTAATGTTCATTCTTTGAATTCAGCGCCATAGAGAATACATATGATGCTACACCTTGGGGGTCTTGTTGCTAGTCTGCCTAGCTGACCTGCTTCTTATGCTATAACTTGGGAGTCTGTGATATGTTCTCTGACAGATCCCATGGTTGACATGGCCACAGATCCACATTATGGATCTCATAGTAAATCATAATGGATATCATAGTAGTTCCTATCTAATTTAGTTCATGTTATTTCATCCTATGTCTACATAACAGAGAAAGTAGATTCTAATCATACTAGTAATTCCTTAATATCATTTATTATATATTGAGTGATCAATTATCGTTATCTCTTGTACTGTCAATGCAGTGTGTACAAAAATGTCTCTCACACACTGTGTATGTGTGCTGATACCTTATGCAAACGCAAAAACGGAAACAGAGAAGAAATAGACAAGGCTCAGGTAGAGAAGAATTAAACAAGGATTACTGCAATCTATCTGTGAGGTTAAAAGTAGGTGCAGATTAGAAGATAAGACCGCAGTGTACGGAATGAGACAGAAAGACAAAGTATCATCAAAACCCCCAAGGCATAGAGTGTGGGGGCATCACAAACTGCACAGAGGCATTGAAACTCCCAAGTTGCAGAATGCAAAGAATCACAAAAGGCATGAATAGCCCAAGACAGTGACAATAATAAAAGAGTTACAAAGGCAGCAGCAACACTGGTATGAATATACCCAAAGGAAATGCAAAGCAGCAAAACAGTATCTTTAGTGGCAGGTGTACTCCAGGAGCAGACAGAAAGGCATAGAAACAGAAAAGAGTTGGGGTGGAATGAGAAACTTGTATTTTTCCTTTTTTTTTTTTTTTCCTTTTTATTTTGGGGACAAAGTACCCCAGTATAACCAAGAAAGAAGCAAGATGGGAGAATTAGGCAGGCTCCTAGAGAGGTACCACAAATCAATAAGGTGGAGAATTATAAAAGAGGTGGGGTGGGAGGAGAAGCTTCTATTTTATTCTCTTTTCATATTTTTTTATTGGGGACAAAACACCCCAATATTACCAAGAAAGAATTAGGGTGGGAGAACTTTGCTGAGATCCAAGTAGAAAACAACATAAAGACATCAAAAATCCCAACTAGGCAAAATGGCAGCAAGACCCTTAAGATGAACCATCAGCTAGATTGAATGATGGCAAGATCCCAAGGTGTAGCATCAGGGGCAGGGTAGCAAGGCAGATCAACAGCAAAATTCCCAAGTTATAGCATCAGAAGCAGGTCAGCTAGGCAGAATAGCAACAAGACCCCCAAGATCTAGCAGAGCGGGAGCAAGATCAACGTTCTGTAGCATCAAGAACACAGTTAAGCAGCAAGTCCCTCAAGTGTCAGAGCTTGTAGCAGATAGAGTGGCAGCAAGACCCCCAAGATGCTTTCAAGTCATCCTGACATTCACATGGAAATTCTTAGAAACCCAGCAAAGGCAGATTGATTTTCAGGAAGCCCAAATATGGTGCTAGCCTTAAATGATGAGGGCTCAATGTCCTCTGTCATTGAGAAGACACGTTCACTGGGCATGTTAGCTGGTGAGCAGGAAAGACAATACTGAGCCACCTTGGCCAATTCTGGCCATATCATGGACTTCTGTGCCCAATATGCCAGTGGATCTGTGGCCATGTCAACCATGGGATCTGTCAGAGAACATGTCACAGAAATTTCTACTGGGTTTCTCCTTTGCTGGGAGTGGTGCGAGGATCTAGGTTGCCAGCAGCTTTAGCTATGGACCTTGTAAGGAAAGATAGTTCTGTGGAGGCAATGTGTTTGTGCTATAAGGAGGAGGGGAGGAAGTGGTAGCTGACACAGTGCTGCTTATGCTCACACTATTCTCTGGCGTGGCCACTCTTTCCTGTGCTACAACCTCACTGTGCTTGTGCTTTTGGTGCTCCTGTTCACACAAATCTAGATACCAGTATCTCCTTTATGTAAGTAAGATGTTGGGACAGGGTAAGACTCCCTTTCATCCATGGGTCATAGACCATGGTAAGCATGTAATTATTTCTCACAGAGAAGCTGCTCACACGTTACACTATTATGTAAATGCCTCACTATTTTCCTGCACTTCTATCAGGTCCTTTAGGACTGGAATCCTGTATTCCTCTGGCCCCAGCCCCAGGGCATCCCTCACTGCTAGTGTGCAAAACAATGGATCCACCCTTGATATTGTATTTCTCCCAGTACCTATCTAAAAAAAAACAAAACCTTGTATAAACACTCCTTTCTCTTTGGTCTAGCTGCCAGCCCTATAGCATCTTTTTTTTAATGGCTATTAGGTTATTGCATGAGGTGTGGGTAGTATCCATAACTTGGGTGTGTGGCAGAGCCTACATGCACCCTGATGTTTGGTCTCCACTAGAGCTGTTGCCTGCCTTTGCCTCAGCCAGCTCCCACCAGTGTGCCATCAGGAGAGGGAAGCTTGTGTAGCATTCATGCTGGTCCAAATGTCACTGGTGAAATGCATATTACTTTCATCTGTCTTGGCAAGATGTGCCTGAATGCAACTACAGTACTGATTGCACAGGATAGGAATAACCTGATTTTTGAAAGTAGTCCTGAAGGGAACTTTGAACTTGGGAGCTAAGAGGTGCAGTAGATGCTTAAAGCCCAGGTTCTCCATTATCTGCAGGGGCTGGTCATCCAAGGAAATCATTTCTTTGAAGTATGTGCTGCCTGCCTCTTCCCAGGGACAGTGAAACAGAATACCACCCCATTTCCTCTATGTTGGTTTTCCATTGAGACACTTGACAGGGGGGCTGCTGGACTGCCACCTGACTGGTGGAAGGGAGCTATTGTGTCAGTTTGGGGAAACATCTTCCTCTTTTCAACCTTTTTGCTACAGCTTTTGCTTTGTGTAGAGGGGATTCGGCAGCTAGAGTTGCTGCCCTCCCCTGATGACAATGCTAGTGGGTCATATTTCTGTATGTGATGCTGCATACCAGCATTTTTCAGATGCCCCAGTACCTTCCCTCAACTGATTAAGATTGAAGGTGGACCATGATGAAAAAGAGCAGGGGCATCACTCATGCTTTTCACTTGCACTGTCTGCTCTTCCTGGTTATTACTTTCAACACTGTCAATATCATCAAGCTCCACCATCTTATCACTGGAGGCTAAGATACTACTGAAAAATTCTCTTTTGCTACTAGTTCTTCTGATTCAGGTAATCCCAGACATAATTTTTCCTCAGAATCAGTTTTTGAAAATATTGCTTCCATTACCTCCAAAGCAGTAATTATGGAGAAGCATGCTGGCTCACCTATAGTTATCAACCAAAAATAAACTGTGTACTAGTTAGAGAGCTAACATAACACCCAAAAACGCCAAACCGATTGTAAACCAACCTATAGTTGGTTTACAATCGCCAAACCGATTGTAAACTAACCTATAGTTATGACACTGGACTGTACAAGTCTTTTGACTGACAAGCCAAGTGAGAAACAGTTGAATTAAGGAGGCTTTGAATAGCACAGTGAGATTTATGAAGTTTTACCAATTCCTTTCTAGAAGGATTGGTAATTTGGATAGTCTCAAAGAGTAGAACTGCAAGTGAGAAATGATCATATGCAGATCCTTTACAGAAACAGTACAGCAGCCAAGCTCTGCTTTAAAGTGAAGAGTAAATGAATAATAAAGGGAGATTCTGGAGATTCCTAGCAGTGCTCTAAAGATTAGCTCACAGCTGGATAATTAAGCACTGGTACACAGAAGATATAATTACTGACATATGTCGTGGAGTTGTGCATGATAGTAAGAAAGTTTTTTAGATGCAACTAATACAGCTTAGCAATGCTGCTGTGAGAAATGAGCTAGTGGTAGACAAATTGCACTACAGATGTGAAGAATTATTAGATCTATGAGGTTTCATTTTTGTCCTAGTGAAAGTGTCAGAATGAAAAGGTTTGAAGTGTAAACCAAACTAAAAGTGGTCCAGTGAAAGGGAATGTAGGACCTTTGAATTATTTGTACTGCTGTTCTTGCACTGTTAATGATGCAAGACTGATATTCAGCTAGAAAATTCCAATAATTGTGAACTGTGGTATAGCACCTGTAAGGTGCTGGTGCTAGCAAAAATCCTGGTATTCCTTCATGAAGCTGGATCTTATCCCTGGGTCTGCTTCGCTCAGGCTATTTTCTCTCATACTTTTTCACATATTTGTGAAACAAACATGCAGCTTTATTATGGCTATCCCCATGTTTCAGATATCACTGGGTGTGGGGTCCCTGAACGCACTGTTTAGCAATCCATAGTAATGGTGAGCAGATAATGATCTCTTTCACTCCTCAGTCTGTCCGGTTGCTGAATTAAATGATTTAAATGTTTTAAATATGTCTCTTGATGTGTACGTTAGTTTGTACTCTGCTATGAACTGAAGAATATGTGGAATATAAGAGGTTTTTAAAATAAATAAATAAATAAACATGTAATGGAAATTAAAGAGCAGCGGCCTTTTTCTTGTAAATGCAGAACTCTGTGTCTAAATCCTAAGAAGTGAGATTAAGTGTGTTTAAATCAGTATACCTGTTGCTACTAGTGTGATTAAGCTAAGATAATCAGGCTCAAGGAGTCTTAAATGTTGGTATTGGTTCCTGCCAATATTTTATATTACAAGAAATGTGCACCCTTAACCTGGGTCTAAGTGGGACTAGCTTGATAATTGCTGTGATGTATTTTTGGTTTTAGAGTATAGCCTTCTGTGGAAGATTGGTTAAAAGCTGGAAAGAAGTTATGTGCCACTCTTGTTTTGGTTACTGCATAAAGTATTAGATGAATAAAATGTTAAGAAGCTGTATGATTGTGAGTCTCATGTTTCAAGCCTTATATATGGGAAGTAATTTGACTGCCAGGATCTGAGATGTTAGTGGGAAGGAGTCTTTATTAGAAATCCTACTTAGTATTAAGGAGGGGAAAGATAGCCCAGCTCATGACTGTCTGACTTTCCCCTTGCCATTGGCCATCCCAAAGCCACACTAGCTATTCAGTGAAAGTCTCCCACACAGAAACAAAAATGCCAAAATTCTTCTCCTTTTTTAAAAGCTTTTCTTCGACTCTAAGAAATCTTCTGAAAAGAAAAGCTTGCCCTGCAAAATCCAACAGAGAAAATAGAGATTCTTTGCATATGCTCATACTTTTCAATCGAAGGACATCAATTTCAATTGATCCAGATGTCAGATATATGCTCATTTTAAAAAGTCTTCACTTTGATTTGTCCTCCATCCTTTCTACTTGCCTAATATTTCTGCCTCGGCTCTGACAATGGTTGGTTGCTATAATTACCAGTCTCACTGCAGTACTTTTCAATGTGTCATAAACGTCAATGGAAACATAAACAAATGAATATATTTTTTTAAATATTTGGGCACCCTCCATTTATTTTGGGGGTCCACTAATGAAACAAAAATGGTCATATTCATTGCATTCTAACCATTTGTTTCAAATGAATGCACATCCCTGTTACTACTTCTGCAGATTTTTGTTTCTTTTTGTAACAGTGTATTAATACAGTACATGTTCTCCAAGTTTTTTTTCTAGAGATATGCTGTGACATAAAGTATATGCTAATTAGAGTCAGACTCGCTGTACTGTGAATAGTGAACCAGCATTAATCATCATAAAAATATGATTTGTAATTCATAAATGTGAAGAAAGTTCATTTACCCTTCACAGTTTTTCTCAGTGTCGTTCAAGAAAGACTGATATGCAATTTTTTTAAATGAGTATCATCTGTATTTTCTAGATAACTGTAACTAAAAATAGCATAATATTCCTCTGGATACACACATATGTATATGTACAGCAATAGCTGTTTTTCTCCCTTGATTGTAAATAAGTATTTTTGCCAACAGGATAATCAAGCAATAATTTTCATTAAGCTGACTAGTGACATGAATGCAGGTATTTTTCCACCCACCTATAGTGAATTTTTAAAATGCACTAACTCTTACACAGGTACAAAAGTACCCAAGTACTTTGTCCCTGTTTTATCTGTGGGAGGGATAATATGGGAAATAAATCACATGCTTAATTAAAACTTCAATTTACATGAATAATTTTCTCCCCTGACCCAAGGCTGCCTTCCAAAATGCCCATGTGTTTTTTTAATTGGGTAAATATAGCACATTATGAAACTGGACTACATTTTACAACTAGCTGTCCTCATAATCCTTGACATGAAGAGCATGTCAGACTGAGTAGCCAAGTCTCCTAATATTAAAAGATTAATTTCCTCTATGTGGCTTTATCATATATAAGGCTAGATATTCACCGGCCTGAAATTATGTTGGCTTGTTTGTTCACATTTTGTTCCTCTTGAATTTTCTAAGGATACTGGATAAAATATTGCATCTTATGTTAGAAGTATTGCAACACTTCACTTATATGGTAGACTAAAATGAAATGTTGCATTGCTTAGAGCAGAAAACAAGACAATAACACTAATAAGCACTGTGGGAGTGGGAAGCATGAAGTATTTCAAAAACTATCAAAAGGAGCAATGGCAAAAGCTCTGGGAAAAAATATTTCTCTTCATTATCAAGGTAATTGTGGCAATTAGAGAGCTAATAAGAAAGCATTTTTCAACAATTGACCATAGACAGGAGCCAGAAGGAGCTATTGATTTTTTTTTCTTTGAAACAAAGTCAGAAAATATTCTTTCATAAGCTTTCACTCTTATTTGCAGGTGGTCTTCTAATCTACTATTAGAAATAATATGTTTTCCTTGTCCTTCCTCGAACATGTTTTGAAAGTGGTGGATGCTTAGATTATTGGTATATTTTCCTCTTGGCACACTGAAGTTTCAATTGCTCTTCCCACTCCCTCCGTCCCAGGGCAGTTTAGCCATGACCAGCTACCTGTCCGTACAACTTAGACAAGCCTCTGAAGTTTTATTTTCACTTTGCCAGAATATTGTTTACTGATTGGAATATGTTAGCTATGTGAATAGGAATGTTCTCTATCTTTGTTTATTGCTCAGTAGAGATGTACATTCATTTTAAGCAAATGGAACATCTGAACCAGAAAAGGTAAATTTTAGTTCATTTCAAATGGAACAAACCAAACATGGCCTTCCATGAAAATACCTGAAAGCTTTGGGGTAGTTTGCAGGTGAGTCCCTGCAGGACCTTATACTGATTCTCAGGGGATTCCTCCCCCCCCCCCCTCCCCCACCAAAGAAAGCTGCAGAATTCAGGCCTACACTACTGGGCTGAGCTGATCCCAGCCAGGGTCTCCCTAGGACCCTCTGATACCCCCTTTCACCCTCTGGCCTCCCCCTTTGAAAAGTTTTCCAGGGCCTGGGATACCCAGGATAGCTCTCTGCTGCACTCCATAATCACCCTACTTTCCTCAGCACACATTCCATTATCCAACACCCTCTGTTTATCACGCCACCATTTTGGGACCCGCCCCCAGGGTGCTCAGATTATTTATGAGCTTCCTGTGTGGGACAGTTGTCAAAAGCTTTGCAGAAATCAAAGTAAATCACATGCTTACGAAAGATGCACACATGCTCAGTAGCTAAGGTTGAAGCCTTGACAATTGGTGCCACTGTGCACAAGTTTCAACTTCTATGAATTTTAATCCTTTGTTCGTACAATATATTATCCTATATTCAAACATCCACTTGTATTTTTCTGTGTAAGTATAGTTAGGGTGAGTGAGAAACAAGACAGGCACCATTCTGTTCTCACAACTGGGAGGTGCCGGAGAGATGAACTCTCACTGGTCCTCAGATTGGCTTGCTGGGCCAACTGGCAGAATTGGGGGTGCTATAGGCTGTGTATGCCCTTAGTCACCAACCTCAAAATGGTGTGGTGAAGAAAAAATAACCAATTTTCATGCTAAATGTTTTACTGATAGCATTTTTTTTTGGTTTACTGTGTGTATTGTACAATGCTTAATATCACAAAACGTGATCAATAGCAGAAAAATAACTATTTTCATCACATATGTGAACGCATTAATCATACTGCTATAACACATCAACATTTGTATAATGCTTTAGTACATAGGGTAATACATTGTGCTAAATCTCTCATTTTAGCATTGCAATTTTTATTGCATTTATGCATAGGCCCCTATGTGATATAAGGAAAAAAATATATTCTTTCTGTCCTGACTACTGTCCTTAGTATAACTGTTAATGTAACTGGAAGCCTTGCTTTACCTGTTACTATTACTGTCTGCATCCCCAGTTTGCTGAAGAATGTTACTGATAACTTTAATGATTGTTTTGTCTTCTATGCTAAAGACTGTACTTTACTATCTATATAACATTATCTAACATTGGGGTACTAATGTAAACTCTTACTGAGCATATTTAAACCCAGGAGAAAGGAACATCTTATTTATTTAGTTGAAATTGTTGGATTTTTTCAAATATCATACATTTAATATTTGAAGGCAAGGATACAATAAGGTGACAAAGCAAAATAGATTCTTTGGGATTTTGAAAAGAACTGGAATCTTGTTTCAGGATGGATGTCTTTGGGAGAGGGAGCCTAACTTTCAAAATTATCCTCGGTAAAGTATTTACGCACGTATGTGGATCCACGGAGATTAATACTAGTATTTTATAAACTGTGTGGGGGGTCCTTTATAGTTTCTAAAATACCAAGTATTTCTGCTCCAAAAATATGTGTATCTTTCAGCACACATGAATATTTCCACTGCAAGGAAATGCATACTTTCTCCACCTATTTTATAAACATACATGAGTAAAATTTAGGCGCATACAAAATATAACATGTATATGTAATAACCCCGATTTATAAGTGGAGGCAGCTTTTTTTATAAAGTATATGCATAATACTGATTTGAAAACACTTGCACGCATACTTTAAATCATCAGTTCACTGATACCTCCACCAGTCCATCTCCAGTTAATCTAGACTTTCTAGCACTTCACCATATAATCCCACCCCATTCTTCTAGACCTCTGACTGAAAACCTGCAGACAACAGACAAATCTGATTTCATATGCATGAGTCGATTATTAGGTGTAAAAGTGGATGAATACATTTGGTAATGTGTACGTGTAAATCTATTACTGCACATACTTCTGAACTCCCCCTCCCCCCAGGAATACACCTAACCTGCCCTTTTTATCCACCAGTAAAATGTATGCACAAAATGGAAAACATGTACATATTCTTGACATTTATAAAATAGAATATTCACTTACGAATGAACTAGGGGTCACGAAATGAAACTCCAAGGAGGACAACTCAGAACCATCGTCAGGAAATATTTCTTCACGGAGAGGGTGGTGGATGCTTGGAATGCCCTTCCGAAGGAGGTAGTGAAGACAAAAATGATAAAAGAATTCAAAGGGGCATGGAAATGAGGAAACGAGTGAATGTGGGTAACTTGCTGGTGTGGTGGTTACAACCCTTAACCAATAAGCCTTCATACTGTTGATGCAACTCCATTATTGCTCTCTGCTTTAACAGCAGGAGGAAAAGGGGAATTAGTTTCAGACAATAACCAACAAGAACATTGAATTTTACGGTCTGGGTAAACAAATAAGCACGGGGGTAACTTGCTGATACGGCTGTTACTAGAGATATGATTTGGCCGAACCTTTTGGTTTTGCCTTTGTTATCGGCCCACCAAGGGAAATTTCATTTTCCCGCAGTTCGGACCGATTTTTTTCGGCCACCCCGAAAAATGATTTTTCTCAAAATTTCGGGAAAATATGTTTCGCACATCCCTTTAATCCTCCCACCCTCCCAACCCCCCCAAGACTTACTGAAAGTCCCTGTGGTCCAGCAGGGGTCCTGGGAGAGATCTCCCCCTCTCAGGCCATCGGCTGCCAGTAATCAAAATGGCACAGGTGGCCCTTTGCCCTTACCATGTGACAGGGGCTACCAGGCCATCCATTGCTCCTACAGTGACAGGGACCGACCAATGGCACCCCCTGTCACATGGTAAGGGCAAAGGGCCACCAGTGCCATTTTGATTACTGGCAGCTAATGGCCCGAGAGGGAGGAGATCACTCCCGGGACCTCCACTGGACCATCAGGGACTTTCGGTCTTGTGGGGGTCGGGAGGATAAGGGTTTGTAATTAATTCATTTGAAGGGTTGCCGTGGGTTTGAGTTATTTTTTTTTAAATGTGCCCTTTCTCCCCCCCCCCCAAAAAAAAACGATAGGAAAACCACAAGAAATTTCATGGGTTTTCCTTTCGTTTCGTCAGGCCCCCAAAATGCAATGAAATAGAAAATATCGTCTTTATTTCCTATTTCGTTGCAAATGAATGCACATCCCTAGCTGTTACTACCCTTAACCAATAAGCCTTAAACTTGTGATGTAACTCCAACAGTGCTCTCTGCTTCAATGGCAAGAGGTAATGGGGAATTGGATTTAGACAGTTGTTACGGAACTGATAGTGAATCCCTTAGTAGAACAACAATCTTACCTTAGGCCGAAGTGGACAAGCTTAGAGATGATACTAGACTGGAACCAGGGCTGGTAACCGGCAATAGGGTCCAATCCAAGCCAATACAAAGGCAGACAGAGGAGGATGAGATCCAGGTACAGTCCAGAGTCAGGCAGCAGGCAAGAGAAGAACCAAATCCAATCCGAGTCAAGGGCAGGTAGCAAGAAGGCAATATCCAGGCACAGTCCAGAGTCAGGGCAGGCAGCAGACAAGAGAAGAATCAAATCCAATCCGAGTCAAGGGCAGGTATCAAGAAGGCAATATCCAGGCATAGTCCAGAGACAGGAATGCAGAAATCACAGGAATCCAAAGAGAGCATCAGCACAAGCAAGCCGGTAGCCGAGGCAGTGCTGTGCTGGAACCGGGGCTTTAAATATCAGAATTTCCTGCGTAAAAGCGGGGATGTCCGGGAGGGGTGATAACGTGCCGCAGAGGGCGGAGCCAGGACGCGGCTAATGCCTGGCCGTGCTACAGCCGGGAACGCCGCTGAGCGGCGGTGTTACAGGGAGCCTTTAGTGTTCATGATCGTCGAGTGGTAACAGTACCTCCTCCGCAAAGCCCCTCCCTCCGCTTTTTAGAGTGAGGTTTGAGAGGGAAATACTGGTGAAATTCCTGGAGTAGACGAGGTGCCTGTATATTACAAGCTGGTTCCTATGAATTCTCTTCTGGCCCATAATTTTTCCAAGAGATTAAATATTGTAAAGCCCCCTCATGATCTTCTGATATCCAAGATTTCTTCGACCTCATATTGTGTGTCATCCTGCACAATCGAGGAGGTGGTTTGTCTAGTCTTCCTAGAGGGCCAAGACAGGATTGCTGGTTTGTGCAATGAAATGTGGAATACTTCATGGATGAGCAGTTTGGGGGGGGGGGGGCAGATGAAGTTTGAAAGTGACCTCACTGATTTGTTTCTCAATAGGAAAGGGTCCAACAAATCTGGGCGTGAATTTTAAAGATGGTGTACATAGTCTGAGGTTCCAAGTGCTCAGCCACACCAAGTCCCTGGGTCAAAGTTGGGGCCCCAGTCTCCTCCTCCTATCGGCCTGTCTCTTAACTTTAGAGGAGGATTGATGCAATAGACGTTGGGTCTCCTCCCATTAGTCTGTCATGGATCGGATAGTTTGGTGTACGGCCAGACAAGAGGAGGGCATACTGATGGGGAGCGGAATCTAAGGGTGTCTTCCAAAGACAAGAAAAAAAGGTGATAATCCTGAGGCTTGGGCCATGTGATTATTATGACAGATTTCAGCCCAAGGCAAATGGGATGCCCAGTTGTCCTGTTGTCGATTCACATAAGAACGCAAGAAGGTCTTGAGGGATTGATTAGTTCGCTCGGTTAAACCGTTGAATTGGGGGTGATAAGCTGAGAAAAAATGTAGTTCTATTTTGAGTTTTTTGCAGAGGTCCTTCCAGTATCGAGCAGTAAATCGGACTCCTCTATCAAAAACGATATTCGAAGCAGACCATGAATCCGGAAAATGTGTTGCAGAAATAGTCGAGCTAGTTCTGGAGCAGTGGATGGTCCAGGGTGTGGAATGAAATGGGTCATTCTGGAAAATCGGTCTACAACAACCCAAATGACCATATTACCATCAGAGGGAGGAAGGTCTGTAATACAATCTGTGGCTATGTGAGTCTTTTTTCGGAATAGGAAGTGGTTGTAATAATCCACAGAGTTACTGTCGTGGAGTTTTTTTGGGCCACACAGGTGGGACAAGACTCAACATATCTCTTGGTATCCAATCTCCATTGCGGCCACCAGTAGTGACAGGAGATGAGATTTCTTATTCTGAATATTCTGGGATGTTCAGCAAGGTGGGATCATGGGCCCATTGGAGAACCCTTTGCCTCAGATGCTTGGATACCACTGTTTTTCCCAAGGGACCTGTGAAGGTGGCAGAGAGCATAATTTGAGCCGGATCAATAATATAGTGAGGTGGATCAGGAGTGCCATCAGGTAGAAAACTTCAGGAGAGCACATCTGCATGTAGATTCTTCTCTGAAGGTCAAAAATGTAATTTAAAATTGAATCTACTGAAGAAAAGTGCCCAACGGGCTTGTCTTGGTTTCAAACATTGAGACTGTGATAAATAGGCGAGGATTTTATGATCGATATAAATGATAATGGTATGCTTGTTGCTTGGCCCCCTCCAGAAGGTGCCGCCATTCCTCAAGTGCGGCTTTTATTGCTAAGAGCTCCTGTTCCCCTATGGCATAGTTCCTCTCAGCTGGAGAGAATTTTTTAGAAAAGTAGGCGCAAGTAATTTCCCCAAATCAGAGGGTTATAGAAGAATTGCACCAGCTCCTAAGGCTGAGGCATCCACCTCCAGGATAAATGGTTTAGTCGAATCAGGGCGTTGCAAACATGGGTTTCTCACAAATTCTCCCTTTAAACTTTGAAAGGCATGGATGGCCTCGGGAGGCCAGTTGCAAGTTTGGGCTCCCTTTTTGGTCAAGGTAGAATATCCTGAAATAAATTGGTGATAATGATTGGAGAAACCCAAAAATTGCTGTAAGGCCTTGAGACCCACTGGTTGGGGCCACTCCAATATAGCCTTGAGTTTCTCAGAGTCCATGCGTAGACCGTTTCGAGACATAATATATCCCAGACAAGGTAGTTCGTCTTGGTGAAAAAGACATTTTTCTAGTTTAATGTACAATCTGTTGTCTAAGAGGCGTTGAAGGACTTGCCTTACATGGATCTGACGTTGGTGCTCTTTTTTGGAAAAAATTAAGATGTCATCAAGATAGACAAGAACATGAGAGTAAAGGAGATCTTGAAAAAATGTCATTAATCATGGCTTGGAAAACCGCTGGGGCATTACAAAGTCCAAATGGCAGTACCAGATATTCATAATGTCCATCGTCAGTGTTGAAGGCAGTTTTCCACTTGTCCCCCTCCCATATTCAGATTAAATTGTAGGCCCCACGGAGATAGAGTTTCGTGAAAATCTGTGCTCCTCTCAATCGATCGAAAAGTTCAGAAATAAATGAAATGGGATACTGATTCTTTTTTGTAATGGCATTAAATCCTCTGTAGTCAATACATGCCCGAAGAGACCTGTATTTTTTCTTGACGAAAAAGAATCCGGCCCCTGCAGGAGAAGAGGAAGGTCTGATGAATCCCCGGGCCAAGTTCTCATGGATGTATTGGTTCATGGCTTCTGACTGGCTCAGAAAAGGCTTAAACCCTTCCCCTGGGGGGGGGGGAGGGGGGGTGTTACCAGGAAGTAATTCTATTTCACAGTCTTAGGAGTAGTGTGGGGGTAACATCTCAGCTTGTTGATTGCTGAAGACATCAGGAAATCTGGCATATTGGTGAGGTAAGCCAAATGAAATAATCGCTGAGCAAGAGATAGTAGACACGGGTGGTCGAACTCGCAGCAAGCAATTCTGATGGCAGTAAACCCTCCAACTGGCCAACTGCAAGGACCTCCAGTCCACCTGTGGTTGATATAGTCTTAGCCAGGGTAGCCCTAGGATCACCTGGTTAACGGAAGAGGGAAGCACATATAGTTGAATGGTCTCCTGGTGGAGTATTCCTCTAGTCATTTTGATGGGTTTGGTAATGAGGGAGATTTTATTCCCCAGTGGTTGTCCAGAAACAGAGGACACTGTGAGAGGAGTTTTCAGAGGTTCTGTAGGGATGTGATGTTGGCGAACTAGATCTTCTTCTATGAAGTTGCCGGCCTCCCTGGAGTACAGGAAGGCCTGAAGATGAATAGTGCCTTCAAGGATAGAAAATGTTACTGGAATCAGGATTTGTGGAGAAGGGATAGTATGACCCAGGGAGGCCTCTCCCACCAGTCCTAGGCCCGGAAGTTTCCTGACTTATTTGGGCATTTATTGACAAAATAGCCTGTTCCGGCACAGTAGAGACAGAGGTTATCTAATCTTCTATGCTGTCGTTTCTCGGGTGATATCAGACATCAGTCAGTCTGCATCGGCTTCTCACTGTTAGGCTGAAGCTCAGAAGCTTTGGGGGCAACGAAAGGTTGCTGAAAGTCAGGTGCCAGCCGAATAGGTCATCTCAGAGCTGCCCGTTCATGAACCCTTTCCTGGAAACAAAGGTCCAGTCGAACTGCCAGACAAATCAGTTCCTCTAGAGACTCTGGAGGTTCCCGGGCAGCCAGTTCATCCTTGATGGCCTTTGAAAGGCCCTCATGGAATATGGCTGTAAGACTGTCATCACCCCAGCAAAGTTCAGCTGCAAGGGTGCAGAATTGAATCACATACTCCCCGACAGATCGGGAACCATGTCAGATCTGAAGCAAATCTGCAGCAGCTGAAGTTGTACACCCAGGCTCATCAAAGATCGAACAAAAGTCTTTCAGGAATTGATCCAAATTGGTCAATAAGGGATCATCTCATTCCCAGAGGGGGGAAGCCCTTGCTAAGGCTGGTCCTTCCAATAGGGATAAGATAAAAGTGACCTTGGTCTTATCCATGGGGAACAAAGAGGACTGGAGCGAGAAGTGCATGCGACACTGATTTATGATCCCCCAGCACTGCTGAGGATCTCCATTGAAGAGAGGACGAGGTGGAAGTCATAGAACAGCGGGTGGTGGTGAAAAGGAAGCCAGAGTTACTGGCAAAGCGACTGTTACGCTTGGGCTCCGGTCAGGAGTCGTGAACACCACCCAGCAGGGTGGCTCCAGGTGGAGAGAGACAGGAATGGCTAGAAACAGTGTCTGGTTCCAGGCTGGGTCAGGGCAGGCAGCAAGTAGCAGTGTCTGGGTCCAGGCTGGGTCAGGGCAGGGCGGCAAGTAGCAGTGTCTGGGTTCAGGCTGGGTCAGGGCAGGCGGCAAGTAGCAGTGTCTGGGTCTAGGCTGGGTCAGGGCAGGCGGCAAGTAGCAGTGTCTGGGTTCAGGCTGGGTCAGGGCAAGGCAGGTCAGAAGGCCCGTAGGCCACACACACACAGAAGGCCCGTAGGCCACACACAGTAAGCAGGGCAAGGCAGGTCAGAAGGCCCGTAGGCCACACACACACAGAAGGCCCGTAGGCCACACACCGTAAGCAGGGCAAGGCAGAGAAGGCCCGTAGGCCACACACACACACAGAAGGCCTGTAGGCCACACACCGTAAGCAAGGCAAGGCAGAGAAGGCCCGTAGGCCACACACACACAGAAGGCCCGTAGGCCACACACCGTAAGCAGGGCAAGGCAGGTCAGAAGGCCCGTAGGCCACACACACACAGAAGGCCCGTAGGCCACACACCGTAAGCAGGGCAAGGCAGGTCAGAAGGCCCGTAGGCCACACACACACAGAAGGCCCGTAGGCCACACACAGTAAGCAGGGCAAGGCAGGTCAGAAGGCCCGTAGGCCACACACACACAGAAGGCCCGTAGGCCACACAAGGCAAGGCAAGGAATAAGGCCTGAAGGCCGCGCAAGGCAAGGCAAGGCAAGGCAAGGAATAAGGCCCGAAGGCCGCGCAAGGCAAGGCAAGGCAAGGAATAAGGCCCGAAGGCCGAGCAAGGCAAGGCAAGGCAAGGAATAAGGCCCGAAGGCCGCGCAAGGCAAGGGAAGGTCCAGGGACCAAATGCACAGCAAGCAAGGAAGGCTAGAGCAGGGAGCCCAGGCGAGCTCGATGCCGAAGCCCTGAGGGAACTGTCAGGCAGGGTTATAAGGAACAGCCCAGAACATAGAGAGGAGAAGGGAGATGGACTGGGCCTGTCAGGAGATCCAGCACTAGAGGGACCCCTGGTGGTGAGGCGGTTGCACAGCAGCCATAGCCGTAACAGTACCCCCCCCCCCTCAAGGCCTCCCCCTCCTCCTGGATCCCATCTGTGCAGGAGGTAATCAGTAATAACGTGAGACCACTCCGGGGGTGATGTGGCAGGTTCAATTCCTTCCCGAGGCAGTAAGGCAGTCAATACCCCCACCTGGGGTGATAAGGCGGCAGGGTTAGACCCCTCCTGGGGTAGCAGAGGCGGTGCAGATTTCCATAACCCCTCCTGGGGTGACAAGGGGAACACAAACCCCACCTGGGGCAGAGAAATAGTCCATAACCCGTCTTGAGGCGACAGTAGGGCCGGTCCAGACCCTTCCAAGGTCGGCATCAGGACCGGTACAGACCCCTCCAAGGGCGGCAGCTGGACCAGTACAGCAGGCTCAGATAGTTGAGTAACAAAGTCAGTTGGCAGGCCCAGTTCGGACCCCTCCGGGGGCAGCAGCAGGACCGGTACGGACCCCTCCAGGGGCAGCAGCAGGACCGGTACGGACTCCTCTCGGGGAGGCAGCTGGACCGGTACGGACCCCTCCAGGGGCGGCAGCTGGACCGGTACAGCAGGCTCAGATAGTTGAGTAACAAAGTCAGTTGGCAGGCCCGGTTCGGACCCCTCCGGGGGCAGCAGCAAGACCGGTTCGGACCCCTCCGGGGGCGGCAGCAGGGCCGGTATGGACCCCTCCGGGGGCGGCAGCAGGACCGGTTCAGCAGACTCAGATGGCTGAGTCAGAAAGTCTGTCAGCAGGATCGGTGCGGACCCCTCCGAGGACGGCAGCAGGGCCGGTTCGGACCCCTCCGAGGACAACAGCAGGGCCGGTTCAGCAGGCTCAGATGGCTGAGTCAGAAAGTCTGTCAGTAGGACCGGTTCGGACCCCTCCAGGGGCGGCAGCAGGACCGGTTCGAGCCTCTAAAGGGGCGGCAGCAGGACCGGATCAGCAGGCTCAGATGGCTGAGTCAGAAAGTCTGTCAGCAGGACCGGTGCGGACCCCTCCGAGGACGGCAGCAGGGCCGGTTCGGACCCCTCCGAGGACGGCAGCAGGGCCGGTTCGAGCCCTTCCAGGGGCGACAGCAGGGCCGGTTCGGACCCCTCCGGGGATGACACAGCAGACTCAGACTCTTCTTGGGGTTGTGCCGCAGGTTCAGATGGCAGAGTAGCAAGGTTAGAAGTAGTGTGCATGGAAGACACAGATTGTACTGCCGTGGGCTTGATACCTCGAGCCAAAGTCTGACGCTCCTGATTTTGTTTCTGGAGGAACAGTTTAGAGAAGGCACAGGCAGTTCTAGGACGTCTAGGGAAGGTGCTCGTTAGTGTCCACTTGGCAGCTGTGGGAAGCAGAGCCCTGCTAGAGTTAATTACTTCCCTCTGCTTCTGTTTCTGGTGTTCTAGCGTGGAAGTTATCGAAGGCTTCTTAACCCGGTGAGTTCTGAGATTTTCAGAGCAAGTTTTTTCCAAAGTGTCCAGAGATGAAGTGCTAGAATGCTTAATCCATAAACTGTTACATGAAATAATGTTGTTAACTGGGCCAGAAGCTGAACGCACGGTAGTAGAGCTGACTGTTCTCCCTAATGAAGCAGCTGGTCCTGTAGCTGAACAACAGGGGCACGGTTTGCCTGGTGGTAATAGGCTGGGAATACATGAACATTTCCACCATCCTGGCTTTGGAGTAGAACAGTTTAAACACTCTTGGTAGACAGAGACATTTCTCTTATTGCAGTTACTGCATGTCCAGTGTTCCTGAGCAGCAAGTTGACAGGCTAGGCAGTTCTGATAGCTTGGGTAATTCAAGGTCTGACAGGAATTGCAGGTATAAAACTTTGAAGAAGGAGGCATCTTGTAATAGTGAAAAAGTTGACTCACCGGTTTAGCACACAGACCTATCTCTTCCCCTGGAAACTGGTGGCTTCGGCATACTGTTACGCTTGGGCTCCGGTCAGGAGTCGTGAACACCACCCAGCAGGGTGGCTCCAGGTGGAGAGAGACAGGAATGGCTAGAAACAGTGTCTGGTTCCAGGCTGGGTCAGGGCAGGCAGCAAGTAGCAGTGTCTGGGTCCAGGCTGGGTCAGGGCAGGCGGCAAGTAGCAGTGTCTGGGTTCAGGCTGGGTCAGGGCAGGTGGCAAGTAGCAGTGTCTGGGTCTAGGCTGGGTCAGGGCAGGCGGCAAGTAGCAGTGTCTGGGTTCAGGCTGGGTCAGGGCAAGGCAGGTCAGAAGGCCCGTAGGCCCACACACACACAGAAGGCCCGTAGGCCACACACAGTAAGCAGGGCAAGGCAGGTCAGAAGGCCCGTAGGCCACACACACACAGAAGGCCCGTAGGCCACACACACCGTAAGCAGGGCAAGGCAGAGAAGGCCCGTAGGCCACACACACACACAGAAGGCCCGTAGGCCACACACCGTAAGCAAGGCAAGGCAGAGAAGGCCCGTAGGCCACACACACACAGAAGGCCCGTAGGCCACACACTGTAAGCAGGGCAAGGCAGGTCAGAAGGCCCGTAGGCCACACACACACACAGAAGGCCCGTAGGCCACACACCGTAAGCAGGGCAAGGCAGGTCAGAAGGCCCGTAGGCCACACACACACAGAAGGCCCGTAGGCCACACACAGTAAGCAGGGCAAGGCAGGTCAGAAGGCCCGTAGGCCACACACACACAGAAGGCCCGTAGGCCACACAAGGCAAGGCAAGGCAAGGCAAGGAATAAGGCCCGAAGGCCGCACAAGGCAAGGCAAGGCAAGGAATAAGGCCCGAAGGCCACGCAAGGCAAGGCAAGGAATAAGGCCCGAAGGCCGCGCAAGGCAAGGCAAGGCAAGGAATAAGGCCCGAAGGCCGCGCAAGGCAAGGCAAGGCAAGGAATAAGGCCCGAAGGCCGCGCAAGGCAAGGCAAGGAATAAGGCCCGAAGGCCGCGCAAGGCAAGGGAAGGTCCAGGGACCAAATGCACAGCAAGCAAGGAAGGCTAGAGCAGGGAGCCCAGGCGAGCTCGATGCCGAAGCCCTGAGGGAACTGTCAGGCAGGGTTATAAGGAACAGCCCAGAACATAGAGAGGAGAAGGGAGATGGACTGAGCCTGTCAGGAGATCCAGCACTAGAGGGACCCCTGGTGGTGAGGCGGTTGCACAGCAGCCATAGCCGTAACAGCGACAGCCAGAGCATCCATATGGGCAGCCAACCTCTCCAAAACTCCTTTTACTTGATCCAGCAGTACTTGCTGTTGCTGGACATGTGGAACTAGTCCGAGAATGACCTTTAGGGCTGTCAAATCTAGGGGATCCTTGGCCTCGGCTAACTGTTACAGAACTGATAGTGATAGTGAATCCCTTAGTAGAACAACAGACTTACCTTAGGCTGAAGTGGATCAGCTTAGAGACAATACCAGACTGGTCCCAGGGCTGGTAACCGGTGATAGGGTCCAATCCAAACCAATCCAAAGACAGGCAGAGAAGGTTGAGATCCAGGTACAGTCCAGAGTCAGGGCAGGCAGCAGGCAAGAGAAGAACCAAATCCAATCCAAGTCAAGAGCAGGTAGCAGGAAGGCAATATCCAGGCACAATCCAGAGTCAGGGCAGGCAGCAGGCAAGAGAAGAACCAAATCTAATCTGAGTCAAGGGCAGATAGCAAGAAGGCAATATCCAGGCACAGTCCAGTCAGGAATGCAGAAATCACGGGAATCCAACAAGAGCACCAGCACAAGCAAGCCTGTAGCCGAGGCAGTGCTCTGCTGGAACCAGGACTTTAAATATCAGAATTTCCCACGTAAACGCAGGGACTTCCAGGAGCGGTGATGATGCACCATGGAGGGTGGAGCCAGGATGCGGCTCACGCCAGGCCGAGCTACAGCCAGGAAACGCCGCTGTGTGGCGGAGTTACAGGAAGCCTTTAGCGTTGAGGATCGTCGAGTGGTAATATTATACTACTGTTCTCAAAAATTCACTTTATTTCATATATATATTAGGCACTGCTTATATTTATATTTATTGCTATGTTAAATAGTTATACTTCTTATATAAAATATTATATTTCTTTATTTATTACCAGTTAAAATATTATTACTTTATTTAGCACTATGTTAAATTGTCAACCAGTTATACTGTTCCATATGTTATACGGTTCCATGTAAAGCTCCGCTCTTTGTTGAGCAGTTCTTCGTTGTATGTAAACCGGAGTGATTTGTAGTCCCTACAAGAACTTCAGTATATAAAAATTAAAAATAAATAAATAAAATAAATACTGTAAAAGGGGCAACTGGTGGCCTAGGTTTTGGGGGGAGTAGTTTTACATGCACAGTCAAAGGTACAAACAGCACAGTAGACCACAATGAAGATTTGAAGTGATTTGCTGTGATGACAGGTACACAGAGAAGAAATTTGTACATTGTTCTCGACCTAGCTTGATAGCAGCTAGGAAGAGAGTGCATCAAACAAGGTTGAGCGTACATAATACAAATCTCACCTTTTAACCTTTCATCACTCCAAATCACATCAAATCTTCACTGTGTTCTACTGTACTTTTCGTACCTCTGACTGTGCATTAAAACTGGCCCTCAAAACCTAGGCTACCATCAAACCTCACCCAGAGTTCAGAATGGCCCCTCTTACAGTGGTATAAAAAGTTGACTAATATGTGTACTTCTCTAGAGACTTTCTCTTGCTCGCTTGCTTTCTCTCTCTCTCTCTCTCTCTCTCCTCCTTTTCTCTCCCCACTCCCTGCCCAAAACAGGATTTTCAATTTTTATCACAAATCCTGTTTCGGGTATAATATACAGTATAACGCAAGGAAAAAAGCTGTAGTTATTTCTGGCATTAAATCATGTAATAGCATGCATTATGCTGTCACACACAATGTTAAGCATCCCTCATTTTCCACCCAAACTCCTCCCTTTTGACTATATTTTTTACATTTCCATGTACATCTCGCAATGCATTATTTATCGCATGCGTTATGGCGTTATTAATAAGGCCCTAATGCGATTTGATAAATGACCTTGTAAGTATGGGGGTGACTTGTATCCCCTTTCATCATCATATTGTGTTCTTTTGTACTGGAGCATCCATTTCTCCCAAAATATATAAAGGTCAAATTTCAGCATTGCAGGCAGCAGCAAGTAAGCCAGGTAATTCACTGAAATTTAACAAGCTTTCCGCTGAAAAGCTCCTCTCCGTTCCAACTAGATTTATCTGGCTAAGTTTAGCCAGGTAGTGCAGAATATCAGTGCTGCTCTTCTGTATCTGGGAAAGTTTTAGTCTGGTAATGACTTACCCAACTAAAATGTATCTGTTGTGATGGATGGGAAATTGAAACCTTGAAGTTTATCCAGCTAAGTACTGAACTCAGACAAACAAAGGGGTAGATTTTCAAACCGCGCGATTTGGCGCACTTTTGCTGGCGCATCAGGCGCAAGCAAAAGTACGCGGGATTTTAGTAGATACGTGCGTAACCGCGCGTATCCGCTAAAATCCTGGATCGGCACGCGCAAGGCTATCAATTCCGTATAGCCAGCGTGCGCCGAGCCGCGCAGCCTACCCCCGTTCCCTCCCCTCACCTTCCCCTCCCTTCCCCTACCTAACCCACCCGCCCGGCCCTGTCTAACCCCCCCCCTTACCTTTGTCGGGGGATTTACGCCTCCCGGAGGGAGACGTAAATCCCCGCGCGCCAGCGGGCCGCTAGCGCGCAGGGACGCGACCTGGGGGCGGGTCCGGAGGGCACGGCCACGCCCCCGGACCGCCCTGGGCCGTAGCCACGCCCCAGGCCCGCCCCCGGAACAATCCCGACACGCCCCGAAAACGCCGCGCGGTTCGGGCCCGCCCCCGACACGCCCCCCTCAGAAAACCCCGGGACTTACGCGAGTCCCGGGGCTCTGCGCGCGCCGGTAGGCCTATGTAAAATAGGCTCACCGGCGCGCAGGGCCCTGCTCGCCTAAATCCGCCCGGATTTGGGCAGATTTAGGCGAGCAGGGCTCTTAAAATCCGCCCCAAACCCTCTCTATATCAACCTCATAAAGTTTTAATTTTACCTATGGTTATATCACAGTAATGTATCTGCTACTTATACACAATAATCATTCTCATAACTCATACAATATCTAACTTTCACCACTATTCAGAAAGGTTTATTACACATTAATATGAGAAAATATGTGTGCTTAATGAATAGGCCCCATTAGAAATTAAGGGTACTGCAGTAAATAACTTCTGCTTTGCACATTAAGATTCACCTTTCTGAATAGTATGTATATAACATGGGCATCCAGGACTTCAGCTTCTCCCTTCATCCGCCCTTTTACAGTAACCTTCACAACATACAATAAAACACAAGACCAACTGCTTGGAAATCAACAGACTACAACTTTATTATAAACATATCAAACAAGAACATGCTCGAACCAGACCTGATAAAAATACCAATCCCTGGTGGTCATCTCTCACACCCCAGAAAGATGAATGCATCCCCAGGTTATTTGGTCTGCAGGATCATAGCAGCTTCATGCTGCCTGGTGCACAGTCCCCACCACCACCAAGCAAGAAGCAGTCCTTGGCGCAACTGACCCCAAACGCTCCAATCAATGAATGAATCCAGTGCTGACCATATAATGAGACCAGCTAACCGGTCACCACAACACTGAAGCCTAAATCAGGCTCAGACAACCCTTCCCAAGCAACTGTGATAGCAATAACCCCCATTACATAAGAAAATTCCAAAACCAATAAGAGCAAGTGTGAGGTACGCAGCTCAAACCCAAAAGACAAGGAAAAACCCCTAGCCCCTTTGTCTTTTCACACCTGACTCCACCCCTATTCTCCTGGGTCCCTGCAAGCCCTGCCCAATCAGATGCCCAGAAATGCATTTGTCATATTCAAGAAACTTCCCCCACTTAACAATATCAAGTGTTCCCTGAAGGACCCTGCCAATGGATTTTCTCCATCTCCCTCCCCACCCCCACCTGTTCAAGCAACTCAAGGCCTAGCCTGGCAACTATACTATCCTGGGCAGCCAGGTACTTCACCCACCTTCCCTGCCCAAAAGAATCAACTAGGCTGGATTTGTAATTTCCTCTGCTTAACAGACTGTAAGATCCTGAACGATCCATACTGAATTAGGGTCTTCACTGTACCCATGATTATATTAATGTAACCTTCAAGTCTTTGGCTTTACCCTAAAAGCAAATAAAACATTTAGAGGTGAATTTTAAAAGCCCAATGCATGCATTAATTAGGAGAAGCTGAAAGAAGTTGGGCTCGCCCGCGCCAAATGGATTTTTGAAAGCTGCTGAAAAATGTGTGTATCTCCCGCAGAGGGCACATCCTGAAAGTTTTCAAAAGGAATGGGCGTGGGCATTGTCTGGGTGGGGCATGGATCTTTTGGGGCATGAACTAGACGTACACATTAATACTGACATGACCTGGCACGCGCCAAGGTGCCCCACTGCGTAATTTTACTTCTGCTTTGGATGATGTATAAGTTAAAAAAATAAAGAAAACTAGGCAGATCTGCGGGGTTTTTTTAGGTCGGGACTAACTGGGGGGAGTGAAGTCTCTTAAACTAGGGGGGGTTTGGAGGACCTGATGATGAACTGGTAAAACTGGGAATAATATCGGCATGTACCCCTTTTAAAATCCCACGATTTACGATGTAGAAGCAGCATTACTGCTCAGTACTGCTATGTTTTTCTGTTAAGACATCTTTTGTTTATGTTAATCACGTTTTACAAAACAAAATTCCTGTTTTCAATATGGTACAGCATTTTTCCAGCAAGGGATTATCAGCAATAGCAGAAAGTGATAACTTCTGACATTAGCAAACCAAATTCATTTCAGCCAGAGTTATTAATAAAACTTTCATGTCAAACATAATATGTGATGCAGAGCATCAGGTCAGAAAGCATAACCTCATTGGGATGAATCTATTTAAAATGCAGCTACGGATTTGTCACAACAAAAAAAGATTTAAAGTTTCTGGTGTTCAAAGAGAATTAGCATGAGTGTATCCACTACAGCTTACTGTCAGCTCCTACCATTCCAGCATCTTCCTTGGACATTCTCCTGTATTAATTTTGGCATATTTCACCCTAAATATTTTAAATTTTCCATGATAAAATAGGCACTCAAATAATCAGATTTTCTGGCATAGTCCCAGCTGTAGGCACAGTCCTATGCCTACAGATTAACATTCCATTCAGGGTGGGTATTCCATTGCTTAAATATTCTCCCAGCAATATAAAAATATACATTTCATGTTTTATTTCTAATAATAAAGCACATGCGCAAGTGTTGAGCCAGGTGGTGCACTTAAGGCTGGATTTTAAAAGGCCCGCGCATGTAAATCCCGGGGGTTATGCACGTGGCCGGGCCCCTTTGAAAATTCGCGCAGTGCACGCAAGGCCCAGCCACACGCGTAAACCCCGGGATTTCTGCGCGCAGGCCTTTTAAAATCCAGCCTTTATTTTGTGTAGCAAGAACAATTTTATTAGCTGTGTACCCATACAAAAACATGGGTTGGCATCTTAGGAAATCCGTTTGACATTCAGTGGTCATTCACTGTATCCTTGTGTGATGTCCACATTTTACAGTTGATGCTATAAATGTTTGTACTTTAATACAGCATATAGCAAATACAGGTGCAAGATGTGTGCTCATTTGTTTTCAATTTAAACGACATCATTCCTTATGATGAAATATTTCATATTTCATATTTATTAAAATTTATATCACGCACGTACCATACCTTCACCACATACACACCTCAGGATGAAACTACTGCATATCAGCCTTGCTCCAGAGTCTGTGCTTTGATCATAATGTGTATGCTTTGCTTTGTAGGGGCAGCTTTTAGTCTAATAGCAAGCAGAACAAAATAAGCATGAGGAAATGTCATAATTTATCTAGTGTACTGGTATATGCAGCAGGGAAGAACTGAATCTTCTGAACCAAGATGATCCTTGTAAAGCAGCTCAAATGAGAACTAAGAGAAACATTGTCAGAACCAACAGAATGAATGGATTAAGAAATAGCATACAAATCAAGCATGGTAGAAGTGATACCAAGAAAACATCTTATGTTAGCACCAAATCACAGAGGGATTTTCTGGCTTAAAATTCATATGAGACAATCATTCAGTATAGGAAACATTAGGAAAAAAATAAAGCATCAAAACACTATTTTAATGTGTGCATTAATGCTGGTATTAATGCAGTAGTCACAAAGTTATTATATGCAAAACCTGCTGAACCATGCTAAATAGCATGAATATTAATGGTAGTGTTAACACAAAAAATTTACTGCACCTCGATGTGTATTTACATTTTTGGTGTTAATGCATTGGCATTAAAATTGGCGCTATTTAATATGCGTGTAATTTACCCATAGTAATGAGGTAATTCACATTGGGGTAGATTTTATAATTTTACGCGAGCGCGTACTTTTGTTCGCGCACCAGGCGCGAACAAAAGTACGCTGGATTTTATAAGATACGCGCGTAGCCGCGTGTATCTTATAAAATCCGGGGTCGGCGCGCGCAAGGGTGTGCACATTTGTGCAACCTGCGTGCGCCGAGCCCAGCGCGCGCTGCCTGTTCCCTCCGAGGCCGCTCCGATTTCAGAGCGGCCTCGGAGGGAACTTTCCTTCGCCCTCCCCCCACCTTCCCCTCCCTTCCCCTACCTAACCCACCCCCCCGGCCCTACTAACCCCCCCCCCCCCTTATCTTTGTTGTCAGATTTACGCCTGCTTTCAGCAGGCGTAAATCTGCACGCGCCAGCGGGCTGCTGGCGCGCCATCACCCAACCCGGGGGCTGGTCCGGAGGCCTCGACCATGCCCCCGGGCCGACACCACGCCCCCGGGCCTGCCCCCCCGACACACCCCTTTTACGAAGCCCCGGGACTTACGCTCGTCCCGGGATCTGCGCGCGCCGGTGGCCTATGCAAAATAGGCGCGCCGGTGCACGAGGGCCCTGCGCGTGTAAATCCAGCCGGATTTACGTGCGCAGGGCATTTAAAATCCTGCCCACAGTTTTGCATCTTATTGCTTCATTATCATAAAATGTTGTGTTTAGATCAATGCAGAAGTCTTAATGCTGTTAGTACATGTTAGCGCTAGCATACTATAATAAATAGACCCCACTGTTCATCTGAAATACATATTCTGATTTATGATAACTTTTAAATAAAAGTAGTCAGAATATTCCATATAAACAGAAAAATAAATTGACAGCAGATAGACTGCCAGACTTATCCAGTCCACCTGTTTTATACAGTATATCAAGAGCATTACTGCAGCGTGCAGACCCTATGCAATCTTCAACTTTACTTTCCAGTGTTAATGTAAGGATTCCCTCTTTCTCTTCTCACATTCTCAGGGTTGCTCTGTGACTTGAAATACAACACCAGTGTTGCTTCTGCACGCACACACACATAATCTACAAGGGCGCTGTTTCATGAATCCAAAGGGATGTGTTTTCATTTGAAATGACATACATTCATTGTCAATGATATTGTCTATATCACTTCGTGCAATTTTTTTAAAAAGAAAAAATAGAAAGAAATATGACATTTAATTTTTCTTTCATCTTTAATGTGCACTATTTCTGAGTAGCATACACTGATGCAAATAATGCCTGCTATCCAGAAATAAGATGCACTACCTGCGCAAACAAAACAAAAAAACCAATGAAAGAGAATTTGGATGAGAACCTTCCTCCAACAAAATGAAATGACATTTGTTTGGCCTGCATACCACTAGAATTCAATACCCTTTCTTTGAAGAAATATTACCTTAGGTTATTTTCAAGAACTACCTCTTCTAGCTTCACATCATGACCTCTTGCTCTAGAATTTCTTTTCCTTGAAAAAGTTTACCATTTGTATATTTTTATATAAAGGGTCCTATGGTCTCATACTAGTTCTATGCATCTCACAGCGGAGAACTGTTTTGGACTAAATCATTTGCTATGGCACTTCCTTCTAGGAGTGGCCACAGTGGTGCAGTCATGCATTAGATTAGAGCAGCCTATTCTGTTCAGAAGGATAGGATCTGAGACAGAGAGAGAGAGAAAAAGTATTCCAGTCCCCCATCTCTCTGTAGTAGTGTGGAGCTTGGAAAGGGGTAAAACCTGCCTTTGTCCCTCTTAATCCATAGTCCATATTAAATGTAGAGGACCAAACAGATTGTTCCCTGTAGTAGTGTTTCTGATACTTTACTAAAAATAATTGCTCCTGTTGGTTCCATCAGTGGAGTGAAAAGTATCCCCACTCTACAGGAGTAAACCTCTCACCTTGGATTCATCCTTTTGTGAAGGAAGGAGGGCCATGATTGGAGCACAAGGTGAATGAACATCTATACAGAAACAGTAAAAGGTGCCTAGACATGTGAAAAGAACAGAGAAGAGGAGAGAGCTGTCCATCTCATGCTGTAAATTCAGTGTTCCAGGAGGGATAAGGAGAAGTATGTGTAGTAGAGATTTAAGCATTGGAGTAATAGGTGCCCCAAAAGTTCTCTGGGTTCACGGAGCCCATCATCCTTCCAAGTGAGCCTAAACATAGAAACATAGAAATGACAGCAGAAAAGGACCAAATGGACCATCCAGTCTTCCCAACAAGCTTATGGTAGTATCTGCTACACCGTGCAGGTTACCCCCATGCTTATTAGTTATCCAGACTGTAAAAATCAGGGCCTTCGTTGGTTGCTGTCTGAATCCAATTCCCTGTTACCCCTGCCATTGAAACAGAGAGCAATGTTTGAGTTACATCATCAAAGTATCAGGCTTATTGGTTAAGGATAGTAATGTTGGAGTTGCGTCAAAGCATCAGGCTTATTGGTTAAGGGTAGTAACTGCTGCATAAGCAAGTTATCCCCATTCGTGTTTGTTTCCCCATATCATAAAAGTTGGGGCCTTCATTGATTGATGTTTGAATCAAATTCCCCTTTTCTCCCTGCCATTGAAGCAGAGAGCCATAATGGAGTTGCATCAAGAGCATAAAGGCTTATTTGTTAGGAGTAGTAATCACCGCACAACAAGTTACCCTCAAGCATTCTTTTCTTCATTTCCATCTTCTAGCCTTTAGAGATCTACAGTTTTTATTCTATGCCCCTTTGAATTCTGTCACTGTTTTCATCTTTACCACCTCCTCTGGAAGGGCATTCTAGGCATCCACCACCCTCTCCATGAATTTCCTGATGTTGGTTCTGAGTCGTCCTCCCTGGAGTTTCATTTTGTAAAACCTTTCAGGTATCTGAAGGTCTGTATCAAATCTCCCTTGCACCTCCTTTCTTCCAGGGTATACATATTCATATTCTTCAGCCTCTTAAGGTCTTCTCACTCCACACCATTTTGGTCACTTTTCTCTGTACTGCCTCCACCCTGTCTTTGTTCCTTTTGAGATAATGGACTTCAGAACTGAACAAAGTACTCCAAGTGAAACCTCAGCAAGGACCTGTACTTTTTCTTACTGGTAATTCCTCTCTCTATGCATCCCAGCATTCTTCTGGCTTTAGCAATCATCTTGTCACAATGCTTCACCATCTTCAGATCTCCAGACACTATTACCTCAAGATCCCACTCCTGATCTGTGCACATCAGTCTTTCACCACCCCCCACCCCTCCCCACCCAATTACATGCAGCTCTTTTGGATTACTGGACTCCAGATGCATGACTCTGCACTTCTTGGCATTGAATCCCAGCTGCGAAACCTAAGAACAGAAGGGGATCCCAGGAAGGCGTTATAGCAAGGATCAATAATCCCACTTTTTACATCACAGTAACTGCTCATGGATTCTACATGCTAAAAGACTGAACTACTTGCTATTATTTTATTTGAATTGTTTATAAAGACATTTTAAAATTAAGACACTATGGGCCTCATTTTCTAAAGTATCGCAGGCCTGCGATACCTTAGAAAACTGTGCTAATGGGGGGCGGGGGTCAAAACGTGGGGGGGGGGGGGGGGGCGGTCCTGCGCTAGCCGGCAGTGATCACAATGCTGCGGTGCGATCGCTGCCAGTTTCACACCCAACAGCGCCACCATAGAAGGTGTAGCTATTGGGCGCGAAGTAGGACGCGAAAAGGCCCTTACCTTTTCGTCGTCTGTGGCGTCTTCGTGGAGTCTGCCTCGGTGACGCCCCGACTCCTCCTCTTCCAGGGCCGACTCTGCCCCGATTTAGGTAGCGCAGGCGTGCGCTACCTTTGCAGGCTATTGCAGGCTTGCGCTAACAGCACAAGCCTGCGATAGCCTTGGTAAATAAGGCCCTATGTGCCAGATTTTTAAACTTATGCGCGGGCATAGATTTGTTCGCGCAACCTGGCGCGAACAAATCTATGCCCGGTTTTATAACATGCGTGCGCAGCCGCGTGCATGTTATAAAATCTAGGGTCGGAAGGCACAAAGAGGTGCACACTTGTGCACCTTGCGCGTGCCGAGCCCAAGGGTAGCCCCGATGGCTTTCTCCGTTCTCTCCAAGGCCTTCTCCAAAATCGGAGAGGCCTTGGAGGGAACTTTTTTTTGGATCCCCCCAACCTTTCCCTCCCTTCCCCTATCTAACCCACCCCCCCGGCCCTACCTAAATCCCCCCTACCTTATTCCATGGAGTTATGCCTGCCTCTGGCAGGCGTAACTTGCGCATGCCGGCGTGCGAACCTCTGGCACGGCCGATGTGCCGGAGGACTTGGGAACGCCCCCGGCCCCACCCCCGGACTGCCTCCACGCTCGGCCAAGGCCCCTGGACCACCCCGTGCCACCGCCACTGCCATGCCCCGGCCCCGCTCCCGATCCGCCCATTTTCGAAAGCCCCCGGACATACGCGCGTCCCGAGGCTTGCTTGCACCGCCGATCCTATGTAAAATAGGCTCGGCACACACAGGGGTAGGTTTTCGAGAGTTACGCGCGTAACCCTTTGAAAATCTACCCCTATAACTTCTGTCAAGTGTCTGCTTGGGTAACACCATCTAAACAGTTTAAGACCTGGAGGTTAATCCTTACTATCCTTTCTAAGAAACCACATTAGGCTTGCAGGAGTGAGTGTTTCTCCCAGCTAACCTTTCTACTGGGAAGGAGGTTGCATATACCTTTTAATATAAGATGACTTTTAATTGTAAAATTATTAATTATACAAGGGAAATTGTAGATATCAAATTTTAAGTATGTAAATCAGTTATATTGAAAAAGAAATTTAACTTTAAAGGTTTCATAGTTCATTGTTCTTAATTGGATGCTAATGCTAATCAGGAGATTTATGTATAATTCAGTGAGTACCAAGATGTATATGTGCATGTAAATATTTTTCACTTTATATGTGTGTATGTAAATATTTTTCACTTTATTTTCTTAGTCCTCTCTTTCATGGCAAAGGGGCAAAAGTTTCTACTGATTTATTTATTTGTTAGCTGTTTATTTGTTAGCTGGATTTAATTCTCACCTTTTTGAATATGAGATTCACTCAAAACATGTTACAGCATATTAGAGAATAAGCTTACAAACAAGTCATTTGTAGCTTCACATTACAAAGTGTAAACAGTTCTAAGTAGCAGCAATATCACAATATATTTTAATAAAATTAAGGTGGGCCTCAAGTCTAACTAATTATATCAACAATCATACAGCAGGCTGGCACATTTTGGACATTGCAGTGCTGGACTCAGAGCCCTAGAGGTTGTCTGGGCCCAAATAGATCACTAGGGATTTGCAGGTAGTTTAAAGTGGGGAGTCAGGGGTGAGGAGGGAGGTGTGGCAACCTATGAGGGTTATTTTGTGCAACTTGGTGTAGAAGTATTGGGAGGAGGTAAAACTAGAGCATGGTATATCATTTTAAAAAATGGTTTCGCAGCTGAGGTAAGATGGCGCCCTGATCGGGTATCTGGATCAGAGCTGCTCCGTTCCTCGTTAAAGTTTATTTCGAAAATGCCGCCGAAACAAGAAGGTGTATGTGATATTGTGCATTGACTTTCTAAAGTACCTCAACTCTGCTGTATTCAAGATTGCTAGTTTTACTTTAAGACTACTGAGGACCCTGTGTACATGCTGGAATCCAGCCAGCCTACGTGCTGGAATGCAGCCAGCCAACACCCCAGACCCATTAGCTGATTGGCCTGATACATTCTCAAATGAAATGGACTATAGTTATGTAGAAACAACATTCTGAATGTACTTTGATTGGTCAGTTAAGGAATATATAAAGTGTGGACATACTGCTGGACGACTGAGTACCAAGGTATTCACACGATTGCTGTAAACCTGATACTCCGAGGAACAAAATAATTTGTTCCTCCCCTTCTCTTGTTTTTGTTTCTGTCTTTCTTTAAATAAAAGTCTCAAGTTACTACCTGTTGCTGTGCTTCTTTAGAATCAACAAAGGGAAGGTGAGAGTTTTCCCCTCAATACCTACCCAATTGTCGGAGCAGTCTCTCATTATGATCTTTCTCGTCCAGGGAGCTGTACAAAGTGAGGAGGTGAATCCCGTTGTGAAAACGCCTGGAGGAAAGGTGATTTCACCAGGGACCGAGGTTTTTCTCAGCCCCCCCGATTTACATCCACCGGCAGCCAGAGGAATTACGACCCCGGACGCTCAGCAGACGGCACAGACCGATGAGGTCACACATGCAGGCTTGCTGGGAGAAGCGACGGTGAGTCGGGAGGAACCAGGAAGTGGAGAGGATCTAGCATGGGGAGAAGAGTTAACCCACGCTGAACCTACAGTTTCAACATTTACCCACAAATCGAGTCCCCTGGCATTGGGAGTTAGACCTGAAGCTCTGGTAAGGCCAGCGGTCATTACCCTTGAAACATTATGGCAGTTGTCTGCGGGGTTAACCCTTGCAGTTCGGGACTGTAACACCAAGTTGGACTCTTTTGCCTCACAAGTGAACAGTAAAATTTTGATTCAAGAAAATACTCTTGCTCAGCTCCAAACAAATGTTGGAAAGGTAGAAACAGACATATCACAATTAAAAGAATTTAATGTGGCTACAATATAAGATAGAGCTGCTCTTTCCAGAAGGCTTGAATTGTTGGAGAACTAGAACCGTCGTCTTAATTTAAGATTCATCAATTTTCCAAGAATAATGGGGGAAATGCCAATTACAACGTTTAAAAGATACCTTGCTGAAGTTCTTTTATTACCTGAATCTCATTTTCCTTTAATAAATAAGGCTTATTTTCTTCCAGTGCAAAGTCAATCAAATGAACAGGCGAATCCCCCTATTGATCTGCAAAACCTGACTAATTTTCTTGAATCCTCTGCCATAGAGATTATTGATTTTTTCCACACTTTTAGTTTCATTGATAACTGAACAGGATATCAGTAGATTAATGATATTGTATTTCAAGAATCTAAATACATTGTTCCATGGCAGTAAGGTTCGAATGTTTCCGGATATCTCAAAAATAAGTCTGGAAAGACGAAAGGGATTCCTCAATATGAGGCAAGAGGTGATATCTCTATGGGCCATCTTCCTACTTCGATACCCCTGCAATTGTATTATTAAGAAAGAAGCGGATACATTTATATTGTTTTCCCCAGAGCAGCTAAGGCTTTATTTGGATTCCAATGTTCCTTAGGATATCCTGTAACTTCAGGGGAATTAATGAGTAAACAGTGTCCCTTTTCAGGTTAAGCCATATAAATAAACATGATTTTGTTTTTTCCTACAATGTCCTCGAAAGTTTGCCTTCCAGTCTATATTTTTGAGAATTGGTTAATACATTAGAAGTTTATTTTTTTAAATAGTTAAAGTGAAGTAACTTTGTTTCTTTAATGTATGCAACATGTTTCCTTTTTACTTTATGATACTCTGTATTAGAAAAGTGATAAATAAAGAATTTAAAAAAAAAATGGTTTCACTTAGTCCACCTCAAGGAGCAGTGTTGGGTAGGACAGGGTACCTTTTGAGACCCCCAGGGATCTTTCTGAGAATTTGAGGGGGGTCACAGTGAGAGCCTCTTTAAAAATGGCAGCTCCAGAAGCATTGGGATTGTTGCATTTCCTAGCCGCGTTGGCTCCACGACTGGGCCCGCTTACCTGGCACGACCCTCGAGTTCCTGCTCTGTCTGACCGCTTCCTCCATGGGCATCCCTGGCTCCCTCATGGCCTCCGGCATTGCAGCTCTCCTTGTGCCGGGGCTCGGCGTCCTCCTCGGCAGCATCCCCGCCCCCCTAGTGCACACACGGAGCTCAATTTAATTTAAAGACTCAATCGGGCAGCGCCTGATTCTGACGTCACTCATTTATACCTCAGCCCAGCCCCTAGCTCAGGGCCTTGGCAATTGAGTTGTACACTCCAGTGTCTCTAGTTTGCCTTCTTGCGTTCCACTGTCTTGCTTCTGTGTCTCCTGTTCCAGTCTCTCTGTTCCAGCGTCTCCTGTGTCTCCTGTTCCAGTGTTTCCTGTTCCTCCTGTTCCAGCGTCTCCTGTTCCAGCGTCTCGTGTGTCTCCTGTTCCAGCAATTCCTGTTCCTTCGTCTCTCCATTCCTGTAGTACCCTTTGGAATGATCTCACGGTACTGACCTTTGCCTGTTCTCTGACTACTCTTGCTCACTGCCTGACCTGACCTCTGCATGGAACTCCGACTACTCTTGATTGCTGCCTGATCTGACCTCTGCCTGGCACTCCGACTACTCTTGGCTGCCACTTGGAACTTGACCGTCTGCTTGACCTGACTACACCCGGATTGACCTCTGTTATCGACCCTGCTTTGGCTGACCATTCTGGACTGATACTCTGGTCTTGATCCTCGTCATATACTCAAACACTCTCTTCTGGCCTCCTGCGACCTCTGGCCTTGCCTGTTCGGACACCGACCATGCACCCTTGTTCATGGTGGGCACTCCCTTAAACTTTCTCTCTAGGAGACCCTGTGAGGCCCACCTAAGACCAGGCGGCTTGGGTCAGCAAGGGCTCAACCTGAGGGAAACCCGGGTTTCTATTGGCAAAGCTCCAGCTAGCCTCTGTCTCATCCTGTGCTCTGCCTCCTGGTGGCAGGCACTCTCCGGGTCTGACCGGAGGGCCATACCAATCCTACACCAGGCCAAGGGTCCACTCCCAGTGCAACAGGGATGTGCCTTAATGTCCCAATATTCCCAAGGAGATAGTTACAAATCAACAATTGTAGCTAACTTTGAATCAAATAATACAGTTTGTGGTTTTTGAGGCAAGCCAAATTATTTAATTTCCATGTTTTATGTTAGTAATGAGCTGATACACATGCATTTGCTACAACATTTATTGAGAAAATGAGGAATATACATTTTTTAAAATAAAATAAATATCTAAATATAATTACTATACTTGTTTTATTTATAAAATTTCTATAAAACCTATCAACATTACTAGGTGGTTTTCAATATTACAGTCATTAAATTATAAAATACTAAATAACACAATTATTAAATAACATTAATATACAATTAAAAAATAAAAACTAAGAAAATAAAATACACTAAAACATAAAAAGATAGAACAAAAATAACAATGTCTAATCAATACTGCAATACATCATATCAAATATCTAAACCTTACTCAGAATGGCATTACATATTAAAATCCTATATTATAAAATATAAACCTCAATCTGTTCCTTGGTTCTTAATGCTTCATGTTTGATCGTGGCTTTTTACATGCACTTATGTTGAGAGTGGGTAATATAACAGCATGCTCTTACTTCATTTATTACTATTTATTTATTTATTGCTCCTTACTGTGCTTCCTCAATTTTAGTACGATGTTTATAGTTTATTATTTTTAATATTTTAGTTTAATTTTAACAGCTATAATTTGATTCTTCTTCTACTTTGTATTTTAGCTGTTATGATCTTTTAATTCTATCTATTATATTTTCTTGTTTTAATCATTTGTACACCTTTGTGAAGGTTTTTTACTGATGTGATGGTCTAAAAAATCAAATAAAACCATAAAACCATAAACCATACTTTCTACAAACCTCATTAATATGTGAATTTTAAAAGCCCAGCATGCACCAAAACCAGGAGATATGTGGTGCGAGCAGAGCAGATTTTTATAAACTGTCCATCTATATACATATCTCCTGCTGCTTGCACAAAAATAAATAAATAAATAAAAGGTTTAGATAAAGAAGCAGGGAAAGAATGTGGTCTTGGTGGGCCATGCGCATTCTGGGATTGAACCATTGAAATTTGCATGTACGTACGTGCTGGTGTATGCTGGGGTCCCCTGCCGCATAACTTTACTTCTGCTATGGATGACGTGTAAATGTTAAAACAAAAAAAATCTAAGTAAGTTAGTGGGGTTTTAGAGGGAGGACTAACAGCTGGGGGGGGGGGGGGGGGGGGAGGGAAGCTATTAATCTAGGGGGGTTTGGAAATCCTATCCCTTAACTGGGTGAACTGGCACCAAACTGGGAAAAGCAGCAATGGTGTCAGTTCGCGTCCCTTGTAAAATGTACCCACTTATGCGGTAGAAGCGGCATTTGCACACAGATGTGTGCTTCCATTTAAAATTGAGTGCACATGTATGCACATCCAGGTTATTTTATAACATGTGCGCATATACGCGTGAATGTTATAAAATGACCCTGTCCCTGGGGTTGGCTGACGAATGCGAGCACATGTGCTCCCACACTCTACTTTGAAAGTGACTATTCCTGGTTATATGCCTAGTTAAAAAGAAAAGATTTTATCATTTTCCTGAACTTCTGAATAGACTTCCATCTTGACTTCCAGAGGCAGTGCATTCCAGAGTAGGGTCTCCTGTACACAGAACAAATGCTCATGGGATTTGTCTAACCTAAATACCTAAAGGATATTTAAAATCTTTAAAATATTTCTAGGTCACACCATCCTATATTCTGGGTGACTTACAAAATGTACATACATAAAATAATTTCTAAAAAAATAATCAACAGAACTGACAATATAAAATAATGCAGAGTCTGCATAATCTTTAAATAGAGGTGTTTCAAGCAGTGCATGCTATTTAAACCGTGCACTAGAAAATCTAAAAACTGCAGACCTGGATTTAAATTACTATTTGTAAACCAAAATCAGTCAAATGCTAGTTTAAACAAATGGGTCTTCAGGTCTTTTTTAAAAGTCTTATAGCATGCTTGCATTTGGAGAGAGGCTGATAATTGGTTCCAGAGCAATGCTCCTGCTATCGATAGCTTATGCTCTCTGGACTCAGCGAAGCAGGTACTCTTGTGATTGGGTATATCCAACAGGCATAGTCCTTCTGATCTTAAATTTCTCAAGGATCTATGAAATTTAAGCAACAGATTAATGACATATGGAAGATATTTATTGAGAGCATTATGTATAATGGTCAATGTTTTATAGTCAATACAGAACTGAACAGGCAATCAATGAGGGGCTTTAAGTAGTACAGGGGTAATATGCTTACATCAAGAAGTTCCTGTAATTAATCTTGCAGCAGAATTCTGAATGGCCTGGATAGCTTTAATAATGTAAAGGGGTAAACCAAGGAAGAGTGAATTATAATAATCTGTGCTAGAGATGATTAGACTGGGAGCAGAATAGTGAGCAGTATTTCAAATACCATGCTCTATCATTACATGTGGTAAATGGCCTAAAGCAGCTTAGTATATACTGTCATACGTTTGTACCTACTGATCTAAACACTGACCTACACCTCCACTTCAGATGATAAAATGATTCTCCTTGAACTGCCAGACTACAGTGTTCTATATGGTCTGAGGCCTATGGATAAACTTGCCAGGCAGACCAAAATATAGAGCACTACAATAATCAATCTGCAAGATAACAAATGCATACTTACCTGATTTAAGAGCCTTCAGATTTAAAAACAGCCACAGCTACCTAAGGCCTAGATTTATCAAAATGCTATAAATATAGTGGAAATAAAGCCTGCGATAAAAAAAAGGGCATGGTTAGGCAAATTTCCCTGCTCCCGCAAGAAATTTCCGCATTGCGAACAAAGTGATTGCGTTGCGAGAAAAGTTATCACATCGCACACAATGTTATCATGTTGCTCGCTATGTCAGCGCATTCTGTGATGCATCAGCACACAGCGCGGTATTAGACATGGTGTACGCTGTTAGGCACGTCTTGCATTGTTTTATGCATGTTGTGCAATTTTGGGGTTTTATATATATATATATATATATACCCACTTCCTGCAACTGTCTCTTTGAGGGTATGTTGGGAGTAATAGAGAGGAGCTGAGGAATTGAAGTTGTTGGAGATAGTTGGAGCTTTTTGTACGATTACTGAGTGAGTTGTCCTGTTTTGTGTTATAATCTGTTTCCCTTTCCCTTGGTCTCATTTGTCATTTTTTGTGTGTGAAAGTTTTTGTTTGCTTGTCACGTTTGTCTGTTGGTCTTTTTCTGTGGAGAAGTGGTGGTGTGGAGGAGTGAGGAGGCATGTGAAGGAGGATTGGAGGAGTGATGAGGTATGTGTGAAGGAGGAGTGGAGTAGTGTGGAATAGTGCGGAGGAGTGGTGGTTGTGGAGAGGATGGAGTATGAAAGGCTTGGGGAGAGAGGAGAGGAGAGGCATGAGGAGAGGCGAGGAGGAGGGAAGGGAAGAGGAGGGAGGATGAGGGCAGGAGTGGTAGGGGAAGGAGGAGTAGGAGTAGGGACAGGACCAGGAGTAGAGATAGGTAGGAGGGAAGAGATAGGAGGAGGTGGGAGGGTGAAGGGGAAGGAGATAGGGAAACGAGGATGAAGGAAGGAGGATGGCAGGCTAGGGATAGAGCGAGAGGGCAGAGGGGAAGGAAGGGATAGGAAGGGGAAATGGGAGTAGAAGTGAGAGTGCGGAAAAGCAGGACACCTCTCCAGAAGAGGAAGTGGAACCTCATACTGGCAGCCAGGCAGCAGGACACACTTGGCTGAGGGCTCTCAAGTTCAGCATCAAGGACAATGAGTTGATTATTGGTGGAGCCCTCAATCATTACTCCTTCTTTCTTGGAAACCATGCATCCAGGACCTCGAAGGCATTGAAGGGCCAGATCTGGTGCACCGTTGCACAGGCAATATCCAGGCAGAGCAGTCTCCAGTGTACTACTGAGCAAGTAGCCCATGGGTACAGGGACATAAAGGCACAAATAAAGATGAAGTTCAGTTGCCGCAACAAGTACTTCTGGCAGAGCGGCGGAGGAGCCCCATGCCCAATTGTTCTCACACCCATGGAGGAACGTCTCATCCAGTGACTGGAACGTGTTTGAGGCATTGACTGAGCAGCTAGATTCCACGTGAGCAAGAGCCGGGAGGTTCACCTCAGATGTTAAGACAAGGCTGCTACAGTTGAGCACATCGTTCGGCATAATGTGCTCACAATGTTTGAGGTACAAAATGTGTATGTCTTGCCAAATGTTCCATGTATGTACCTCTTAGCTTTGGTACTTATATCTTCTTCTTTGTTTCCATAGCTCTCGCTCAGGATTCTGCTGGTCCAAGCCGTCAAGCTCCAAGGACCAGTGGCAGAGCTGGAATGTCAACTGCACCCTTGCTTATGGACGCAGAGACTCAGTTCAGTGAGGAGGAAGAGGAACAGCAGCAGCAGCCTGTGATAGGTATGCTAAATTTTTATGGTCATTGTAAATAGTAATAGTATATCTGGCTCCTTCTAAAAGGTGTCGCCATTCTTCAAGCGCAGGTTTTATCGCCAGGAGTTCATGATCTCCAATAGTGTAATTCTTTTCCGCTGGAGAAAACCTTTTGTAAAAGAATGCACAAGTCAGTAATTTTCCAGAATCTGATGGTTGTAGAAGAATGGCTCCTACTCCCAAAGCTGAAGCATCAACTTCCAAGATGAAAGGTTTGGTCAAGTCAGGGCGTCACAACCAGGGGTCTTTTACAAATTCCTCCTTTAAGCGTTGGAACACATGGATGGCCTCATCCGGCCAATTATGAATAGGAGCTCCTTTCTTGGTCAGGGCGGTAAGTGGAGCCACCAGGATAGAAAATGCTGGAATAAATTGTTGATTATAATTAGAGAAGCCTAAAAATAGTTGTAAGGCTTTGAGTCCCACTGGTTGAGGCCATTCCAGGATAGCTTTGAGTTTCTCTGGGTCCATGGATAAGCCTTTTCTGGAGACAATGTAACCTAAGAATGGTAACTGTTCTTTATGAAATAAGCATTTCTATAATTTGGCATATAATTTATTCTCTCGGAGACATTGGAGTACTTGCCTCAAATGATCCTGGTTTTGTTCCTCCAATCTTGAAAAAAATAGTATATCATCCAGATAAACAAGTACATGGGAATAAAGGAGATCTCGGAATATATTGTTAATCATGTCTTGAAATACGGCTGGAGTATTGTAAAGTCCGAATGGCATTACCATATACTCATAATATCCATCACGTGTGTTAAAAGCTGTTTTCCATTCGTCCCCCTCCCTTATTCGGATTAAGTTGTAGGCCCCTCTCAAATCAAGTTTAGTAAATATCTGAGCCCCTCTAATTCGATCAAATAGTTCAGAAATAAGTGGAATCGGGTATCAGTTCTTCTTGGTAATATTATTTAACCCTCTGTAATCAATGCATGGTCATAGAGACCCATCTTTTTTTTTGACAAAAAAGAACCCGGCTCCAGTTGGAGAGGAGGATGGTCTGATGAATCCCCGAGCCAAGTTCTCATGGATATACTGTGTCATGGCTTCAGACTCAGGCTCTGACAGGCTGTAAACTCTCCCTCTAGGAGAAGATTGACTGGGAAGAAGATTTATACCACAATCATAGGACCAGTGAGGTGGTAACGATTCTGCTTGCTGCTGGCTAAAAATGTCTGCGAACTCCATGTACTGAGTTGGTATACCTGAACACTTAGTCACAGAACTGATCTGGCAAGGTTTAACTTGTATTAAGCAATTTTGATGACAGTATGGGCTCCAGCTGGCTAACTGTAGGGATGCCCAATCCAGATGGGGTTGATGTAACTTTAGCCAAGGCAGGCCTAGGATCATTTGTTTAACAGAGGAAGGAAGTACATAGTGATGTAGGAGATTCAGATCCCCAAGGGTTGTCCAGAGACTGATGAAATGGAGAGTGGAGTCTTTAATGGTTCAGTAGGAATGTGATGAAGCTGGACCAGGTTTTCCTCAATGAAATTGCTGGCCGCCCCTAAATCTATGAAGGCCTGGAGATGAACAGGCTCTTCTCCCAGGGAGATAGTAACCAGAATTAATATTTGTGGAGAGGGAATGGTGAGGCCCAGGGAGCCTCTCCTACATGGCCTAGGTCCTAAAGCTTTCCAACTTGTTAGGGCATCTGTTCACAAAATGTCCTGTTCGGCACAGTATAGACAGAGATTATTTAATCTTCTACGTTGTTGTTCCTCAGGCGAGAGTCGACACCTGTCAACTTGCATAGGTTCCTCAAGTGTAGGTTGAGGTTCCACGGGCTTGGGTATCTCAAGTGGTCGTTGAAATGTCAGTGCTAGGCAAAAGGGTCATCAAGCAGTTCCGTGTTCTCACACCCTTTCCTGAAATCGTAGGTCCAGGTGAATTGCCAAACATATTAGTTCCTCCAATGATTCGGGAGGTTCCCAGGCTGCTAACTCGTCCGTTATGGGCTCATACAACCCCTGTCAAAAGATAGCAGATAGACTATCCTGTCCCCAACAAAGTTTGGCCACCAAAGTCCAAAATTGAATGGCATAATCCCCAACCAAATGGGACCCTTGCCGGATCTGAAGTAAGTCGGTGGCTGCCGAAGTCGAACGTCCTGGCTCATCAAAGATAAGGTGAAATTCTTTCAAAAATTAGTCCAGATTATTCAAAATGGGATCGTCTCTCTCTCATAATGATGATGCCCAGGCTAGGGCTGGACCCTCCAAGAAGGACATAATAAAGTTGATTTTAGTCTTGCTGAGGAAATAGTGAGGCTTGGAGTGAAAAGTGCATGTGGCACTGATTTATGAAGCCCCGGCACTGCAGAGGAGGTCCATTAAAGCAAGGTGGAGGTGGAAGCGTAAGACGGCAGATGGTGGTGTGGCGGCAGGTGGAGTCCCAGATGGAGCCAGTGCCAATGCGTCCATGCGAGCAGCTAGCCATTCTAGAACTCCTGTTACCTGATCAAGTACTCCCTGTTGTTGTTGGATTTGGTTGGATTTGGGAGACTAATCCAGGAATGGCTTGTAAGGCGGTCAGATCTACGGGCTCCATGACCTTGGCTAACTGTTATGGACTTGATAGTGGAACCAAGGTAGAGGACCGTCTTACCTTATTCTGTGAAATGATCAGGTTAGTCCGAGAGGTAATCCGGGTCAGGGCAAGCAGCAGACAAGAGTTCCAAGGCAAACGTTAATCCGAAAGGAAGGCAGCAAGGTAACAGGTCCAAAAGGCACTCCAGGTCAAGACAAGCAGCAGACAAGAATCAGGCAGGAATCCAAAGCTCCAGCACAAGCAAGCCTATAGCCGAGGCAATGCTCTGCTGGAGAGCTTCCTTTAAATACTAGTTTTTTCCCACGCTACCGCGGGAATGTCTAGCAGGGCTGCTGATGACAAAAGGAGGCGGAGTCAAGCTGTGAGTCACGCGGTGTTGGGCCAAGCCAAGCAATGCAGTTGAGCTGCACCACGGAACCTTCTGGAGCCTTGCTGAATGGTAACATGCTGGAGACAACACCTGTGCCTTCCCCAGCATCACAGGACTCAATACCATGCAGCAGTCCCCATTCCGAGAGACAACTGAGGAAGAGGCCCCCCCAATAATATGCCACCCACAAGTGGCAAGCCATGACATGGGAAAGGCACATGAAGCCCCCAAACACCTGGCCTCTAAGGCCAAAGAACAAGACTTATAGGGCAAGCCTGGACTGGCCTCTGTACAGAGATCCTGTGCCAGCTAGATGGAAGAAGCCTGCTGGGCCAGTCCTGACTTCAGAATTTCTGTGCTGACCAGATAGAAGAAGCCTGCTGGGCCAGTCCTGACTTCAGAGTTTCTGTGCTGACCAGATAAAAGAAGCCTGCTGGGCATGTCCTGACTTCAGAATTCCTGTTCCTACTTGATGATGATGATGATGATGATGGTCTAATGTCACTGTAGTCCTGTAGTCTACTTCTATTGCCCTCCTCTAGGCTTTACCCATACTTCAGCCTCCTTGAGGCCATCTCCAGTCATGGTTCAGCTGCTGTTGTATCTCATCATCTCTCATATGCTGCTCCTGATGCTGGTTTCTCATCTCATTTCAGCCTGCAGCCACCTCCATGCTGCAGTGTCTTCTCCTGGGGCTCATATCTTAATGCTGCTCTGTCTTCTCCTAGGCTTTCTGCCTCCATGCTGCTGTGTCTTCTCCTGGGCCTCCTGCCTCCATGTTGTGCTCTTTGGTCCTAGATGTCTGCCTACATGCTGTGTCCTTTGGTCCTGATCCTGCTGCCTTCATATGAACTCTGCTGCTTTGGCCCTTTGCTGTCCACTTGAGTGCACTCTTTCAACATGGACTGTCTGGGGTTTTCACTTGAACTCTGCTGCCTTGGCCCGTAGGCTGCCCCTTTTGAGTTCTCTCTTTCAACATGGACTGTCTGGGGCCTTTGGTTAGTTGTGCTGCTATTAACTGTAACATGAGAGCTGTACTGTAGTTATTGGGGTGCCACTTCCGCTTTCTTTGCTCTTTTCTGTAAATATGATTGTGCAAAATGGATAACCTGAAAAGCTTGTATATGTAATGATGATTTAGAAAGCCAGTAAAGAGAGATTAAACCTTTTTTATACCTGGCTCAACAGTCTAGATCCAAACCTTAGCTTCAGTCTCAACTTTGATTCGAGTAAGATATATTTTTAGATATACAGATCACTTTAGAACAAGGTACATTTATTGCTGACATTTACCATAAACCCACTGATACAAACAAATTACTGGAATATAATAGTTCTCATAATAGGTCACTAGTAGCTAATCTACCATATTCACAATTTCTAAGACTTTGCAGACTTTGTTCAAAAGCTGAATCTGATGCCAAACCAGCATGTGGAGAGAAAGGCAGGCCCTGGTGCTCTGGCATCTACACCTAACAGTTCAAGCTATTTGGCAGGTAATCAAGGCTATAACCTCCCCCATAGCCCCCCCCCCCCCACACACACACACACTTGTCACAGTGGGTTGATGGAAACACAGAGCCAAAAAGTAATTAGAAAAAGAAACATGTGTCTTACCTACAAGCCAACCATCACCATAGAGGCTGTCCTCAAAATCTTCAAAGAGACCCAATTGCCTAAGTATAAAAGAATCGTGCACAGATCCTGGGTACCTGGCCACGATATCATGTGTTACAGACCACTTGCATGTTGATGGAGTGGAATAGATTTCTGTTGCAGTAGATATCTTCCCTGATACATGGTGGGATTATGGCTACGTGAAAGCAGTCAATATCTCCTACAAGATTTGGAAATTGTGTTATGGTATAAAAGGCTCTCTTGATATCCAGACGAGGACTTGGAAGGTGCAGGTGGGCACTGTCCTTCAGGGCACCCTACACAGCCCACCATGGGCTGGTCACGGACCACTCTACTTGCATGCCCTACACAACCTAGGAAGGCTGGTCGCAGACCATGCAGGAACGAGACAAGCACCAGAAGGGGATCCAACCAAACAAGGATAATATGACCAGAAACAGTACCAGATCTATATGGATTTACACTTAGGGTGGCCATCTGGACTCAAAGAGCTTGCAGACTCGGAACTTGGAAGACTCAGAAGATCCAGAACTCGGAACACTTGGAACTTGGAACTTGGAAGACACGGAACTTGGAACACTTGGAATACAGGATCATCAGGACTTCAGAATGACAGGACATCTGGAACTAGGACAGCTGGAACATCAGGACAAGGCAACGAAGGAGCTCCGATGAGGAACGAGACCAGGAACATGAAGACACGGAACAAAGAACCATCTCAGACACATGAAGACCACAGAGGACCATGAAGACCACAGAGGACCATGAAGTCCGATCTGAAGGCCTCGAGGAACTGGAAGTGAGCCCTTAAATAGGGCTGAAGCAGGAAATGGAGTGAAGAGGACTTCCAGTGGGGCCGCGGGCTTTTCCCACCGCTGGCCCTTTAAATAGAGTGAAGAGGTGCGCGCCAGCGCCTAGAGGGCCTGAGAGCAGGAGGTGGAGCAGGACCACAGACAGCGGCGGCCTCCTCGTGAAAGAAGGAGCAGGCGCGCATAGGGAGCAGCCTCCAGGCAGCAAGATTGCATTGGCAGCGGAACAAGGTGTCCCGATGGCGGCATAGGCCGCGAAGATGAAAACAGCAGTAACAGTGGCCTCTGGCCACTTGAAGGGGTCCAAGCGGCGTCCTCCCTGCTACAGAGAAGAGTTGACAACGATGACTTCAGGGCCACATCAAAGATGAACGTCGGTGGCCTGCAGGCCGCGAGGAAGCAGAGTCCCGGCGGCGGCACCAAGCCACAGAGGAGAATCGGCCCAGCCTGCAGGAAAGGATGTGGCAGCATCAGGCCGGCCTGGGGTAAGTGGAGGACCTGTCCGCGGGATGGGGTCCGTGGCAGGTTCATAACAGGGCTAGTCACAGTGACCACCAATGTTAACCTTGGAACTCCCAAAAAATTTAGTTTTGGCTATACCCCTGAGATAGATATTACATACCACTGTAGCCACTTATGAATCAAGATTTAATGATGCATCAAGTTTAACTCCCAGAGTTTTTGCCTCAGTTGTTCAAGATTCATGCAATCCAGGAATGTCAATAGTATCTATGTGCATGATTGCAATCTTGTTGATTTTTTGATTGTAAGATGGTACTGAATAGCAAGATGAAATTTTGGACAAACAATTATTTAGTAAACTTATCATAACATCTGGGTCTTTACCCAGCTGAATATCATATATTTATTTATTTATTTATTTATTTATTTATTTAATTTATATGATGGATGAAGCCAAAGACTAGGATATAGCAGTTTAAGTGTTGGCAATTCATGTTCTTCTGATAAAACAGAAATGGTTGAACCTAATTTGTTATAAAACTCAGCCTTGCTGAACTGCATATTCTGGCACCTGATCATGTTAAATTAAATTAATTTTTATGTCTTTTTTTTGCAAAATATATTTCTAACTACTCATCTCATCATAAGGTTCTAAAATCCTTGATTGAAGCCCTACAAATGTTTTCCCAGCGCTAAGCATGAAAGAGTAATTCAGATCTCATAGCAGTTACATACCCTTTGTAGAGGAGATTTATGCTCTAAAGGATACTGAATCACTCAGATTGCCTTGTTCAATCCAGCCTGGCCTTTCAACACTGGTGATGCAAACAAACAGGAAAGTTTTGAACTGACACCAAAATAAATATTGCCAGTCATGGAGATCACAAATATAACTTTGAATAAATTGGTGGTTTCTTATTGGCAATGGCAATCTCTTTGATTATTAGTGTTGTGAAAATACCAGCTATTACATTATCTCAAGTGCTGCATACCGACTAGCATTGAAGGAGATATAGATGTAATATGCCTTGTACAGGAGGCCTTTTATTTTGCTGCTAGACATTTTACTGTGCACAAGAGGTTGAACAAAGGGAAATGAAATGAAAATAAAGATATTATCTCTGCATTTTTAATGCTGAATATGAATTTTCAGGACAATGAATGTACTGATTATTGTGCTTTAGGAGGATGGTACAACAGTATAATAAGAAAAGCCAGACTGTTAAAAAATTAAAAGCAACCTTTAAACCCAAACAGTACTGAAAATACATTTTTTAAAATAGGAAAAAGAGATAGACATACAGAAAGCAAAATGGATGGCTTCATGACATAGGGTTTGTTTATAGAATAATTATCATTTCCTTCTCAGATAAAAGTCTGTCCAGGGAGTTGCAAGGTACTTCAAAGATCTGGGGCACGGGCTCAGAGGTTCTTTCCTTCTTCCCCTTGTTCCCATGGGTTGTCAACTTTTCCACAGACTAGGACTAGACAATTCAGGACCAGAGGGAGGAGAGAGACACCTAAACCTCCCGTCATTTGCATAAATGTGCCACCATTGCCCCTGCACCTGTCTTTCCTCTCTCGCCCTTCTGTTTCTTCTATTCTAGCATTCACAGGACAATGGCAATGGACAATCAACCAATTAACAGAACCAATAGGGTTATCAATGGTGATTGATGCACTCATGAATCTATTTGAAACACCATAAAAATGACGGAAAAGAATCTGCATAGATGCATGCAATGTTGTGAACCTGCCCGCGAGGTTCCCTACCTTCGCGGCCAGTCGGGCCGTTGACTCGCCTCTTGGTTCCCCAGCTGTTTTCGGCATGGCAGTCCGCCGCCACCGCCATCCTCCAGGGCACAGAGGCCATGTTCCTTCTTGCCCTGCACAGCAGGCCCGAGTCGCCGGGAGCCTCCCATGTGGCTGGGACAGCCCTTGCTGCTTCTGCTCTCCTCTCTTCACGGCAGAGACCACTGCTGCCACTCCTGCCGCTTCCGGGGCCCTCGAACAGCAGGGGTCTTCAGCCAGCAGGGAAACCGTCCCTGCCCGTGCCTGCTGCTGCCCGTGTCCTCGCCTGCAGCCTTCCTGCTCCAGTCTTCACGGCATGGAGCCGCTCCTGCAACCTGCCATCTCTCCACCTTCATGGCAGGGCTGTCCCGCGGCCTGCCTTGCTTCTCCTCAGGCCTTCCACATGGCTGGGGATGCCACCAGCCTGTCCTTTCTTCTCCCGGATCTCCTTAGGCGCGGGTGCGCACCACTCTCCTGATCTTCAAGGGCCAGCCAGGTGTGGCCCTCTCCTAGCTCCTCCCTGGGCATTGGCCTCTTCAGCCCTACAAAAGGGCCCAACATTCAGTCCAGCGTTGCCTTCGCAAGGAGTTAGACACTCCTGGGATCTTTCTGTCCTTCGCTCCAGGAGTTGCCCCTGTTCCAGCACTTCTTCAAGGTCCTGTGTTTCCTGTTCTTCGTTGGAGCTCCATGTCTTGTCCAGATGTCCATAATCCAGTTCCTGTTGTCCATGTTCCAGTCCAGATGTCCACCTGCTGTTCCTGATGTTCGTGATCCAGTCCTGAGGTCTGTCTCCTGATCCTGTAATCCATGTTCCAGTCCAGATGTCTGTCTTCTGCTCCTGATGTCTGAGATCCTGTCCAGTTGTCCTGAACCCCTGGTTCCTCATTGCCATCCTTCTAGCGTGCCATGTCATGGTCCGTGACCAGCCCCACGAGCGGGCTGTGTAGGGCACTTCATGGTGCAGTGCCTCCTCCACTTCTGCAGCACAAGCCTCCGGGAGACTTCCGCTTCTGTCCTTATCCCTGGTCTATGGAGTCCTTGTGCTTGCTGTGTCCGTGCTAAAGACTCTGCCAAAACCTGTGCCGTCCCAGCATGGTCCATGACCAGCCACTGGCGGCTGTGTAGGGTGCGCCCTGGTGCAGGCCTCTACAACTTCTGAGACATGTTCCTTTCATTACTCCACATCTCTTCTAGAGGCTACTTCAAGTCCAGCATGGTCCGCGACCAGTCCCGTGGGTGGACTGTGTAGGGCGTGCTGCATCGCAGTCTCAACCCAGTACTTTGCTTGACTCTCCTGAATGCCTTTAACCTAGCTTGACTCTGCTGAATACCTTGAATCTTGCCTGAGTCTTCTGAATACCTGGAACCTTGCCTGAGTCTCGTCTGAGCATCCAAGTACCTTGTTCCTGAGTCTCATCTGAGCATCCAAGTATCTTGTTCCTGAGTCTCATCTGTGCATCCAAGTATCTTGTTCCTGTCTAAATCTCCATGTTCCAGTCTTCACTGCCCTGGCCTCCATCCAGCCTGCCGCTTCTTGCCGTACCCTGCGGCAGGTCCGAAAGGGCTTGGAATGGTCGGAGGACTGTTCATAAGACCACATTGCATTGCTGGTCTTCCAAAGCATGCAGGTCCAGAGAAGGGTCAGTATCTTCAGTCATCTTCAGTCATCTGTCTTCAGTCCAGCCTCACTCCTGTCCAGCCCATGCCTGGGCATGCCTCGCCTGCCGCAGTACTTCTTCGGAGTTCCTCTGGGGTCGAGCTGTGGTCCAAGAACACACATCCCCTGGTAAGCAGAACTGCTCTCCTAGCGCTTCCTAACATGCAATCCATCAATTGTATATGCACATGTGCATTATGGGTGCATTACTCATGTTTCCCAATGTTACGAAAAGATGAGGGCATCAATCATCCACAGACTTCACTGATCTCTTCTTAAGGTGCACTCACAGCAGGCTGAGGGAGCAAGATACAGCACAGTAGGGGTGTGCAAAGGAAAATGTTTCATTTTGTTTGGTTCATTCATTTTGGTTCATTAATTTAAAATGAAAAAAAAAAATATTTGTTTTATCAGTTCATTTACTTACCATTAAAGTCTATAGAGGAAGCATTGCAGCCTATTTTGGGTTCCAAAACTGTTTTTTTTATATCAATTCTAATAAAAATGGTGGCTAGACATCATCAGAAGGGTGAAGGCATGCTAATGCAACAAGACTGTGTGAACATGGCACCAAAACTGGCATGAATACCTTAAGACACAGTAAAGGGGCAAAGGAGTACCAGAAGTGGCAGGAGTTCTTCAAGGCATCATCAGAGGAGCAAAGCAACAGCAAGAGGAGTAAGAGAATCCCGAAGCTGATGGACATATGCCAAACTGTGATGAATTTGCAGATTTTTTTGAAGAAAAAATCTTGAATCTTCAAAGGCAAATAGACCAGAGAAACATCAGGCCTACAAATACATTTCCCTCCATACAGCAGGATGGATGGACACTGACAATTCTAAAGGAGATTACTACAATAATCACCAGTTTAAAATCAGCTCACTCAGTCCTTGATCTTTGTCCATTTATAATTGTAAAAACATGAAAGAAACATTTTTTGAGATTATAAATACATTAATTAATAGGTTGCTTACTGAGGGTTGCAATGGAAAAATGCAACTGTGATACCTGTTCAGAAAGACACTAGTTTATCAAAGACTGAGCTAGTCATTTACTGGCCCATTTCTAATCTACTTAATGTGGCCAAAATACTTGAAAAAGTAGTTTTGATAAAGTTAGAAAACATTTTAAGTGATCATGGTATTCTTGACGCTAATCAGTATGGATTTAGGAATGAGCACAATACTGAACGTCTACTATCTTTGATGGATACCTTATTATGTAGCTTAGAGCATGGTAAAACCCAGTATCTTGGTGCAGCTTAATCTGTTTGCAGCTTTTAACACTGTGTTCTATGATACCCTTTTAACTCATTTACAGAATTTCAGGGATTTGGGGACAGTATTATGCTGACCTTTCTCTCTTTTGTTGAACAGGCAGTGCATTCAGATTGGTGATCAGTGCTCTTTGTGGCATGGGACCTGGCCATCAGACACCCAACGAATACATTTTTCTGGGGTCTTGGCTGAGGCTCTGGCATGAGCCCAAGTCTAGGATGAGACCCCTGCATCATGCTCGGTCCTAGGCCACAGCCCCTGCTTTGGGCTTCAGCCTATGCCCTAGGTGAGGATCCTGCTTTGGGCTTAGGCCCTGGCCGAGGCCCTGGCATCAGTCTGAGGCATTGTCCATGGCCCCTGCTTTGAGTCTCAGCTTATGCCCTAGGCGAGGCCCTGGCCTTTGGTCATGGCATAGGCCTGATGCATTCATTTAAAATGAACGCAATGAATATGGTTCATTTCATTCCAGAGGCCCCAAATGAAATGATTTGGCCTTTTTGTCATGTTTTGCACATTCATTTTAAACCGAAAAGGCAACACATTCATTTTAAACAGAAAAGGCAACACTGCAAATATTACACTAGGCCCTAAAACACCAGAACACCACCTATCAGGAAAATAGAGCAAGCCAAACTGCAATGTAGCAGAATACCTTAGCTTGGTCACATATGCAAACCACAAACAAACTCTCACCAAACAAAGACTAAAGAGACCATAAAATATAAATAGAAAAACAAGCAAACTCAACTTGAAATTGCAACAAACCAGATTCTGTATGCAGTGTAACAATGGAAAAACAGAAACATAATCATGCCACAAAAAATATGAAACTATAAAATCAAGAAATATAAAACATTATAGTAGTAGAACTATACATATAGCAAGAATAAATATTTCAAAACAGGTGACAAAAAGAATATGCAATAATTAAAAACTCATAACATTGTTTTTTAATTTCCTAAACCCCAATTAAATATTTCAAAACAGTAGACAAAACAGCACCCAATAATAAAAACAAATAAGTGTTTTAAAAATTCTCCCCAAAATTCCCCAAACTTTTCATTTCCAGGCACCTTGAGATTGTCATGGATTAGTGAAAATCTCTTTCTTCTCTCTCTTTCTCATTCACAAGCATACACTCTCCAATACACACACATGCTTGCTCACACAAATGCTCTCTCTCTCTCTCATATGTGCTCTCGAGTACAGACTCACATGCTCTCTCTTTTCCATATGCTTTCTCAAATACACACACTCATTTATGTTTCTTCACATGCTCTCTCACATATATTGTACATATACACACACATTCTTTCTGTCTCTTTCACATACACATTCTCTCTCTCTCTCTCTCTCTACCCAGAACATACATGATACAGGCAGCTTCAGCATTCCTTCAGACACATGACCCCGCTAATGCAGAAGTCTCTACCTTGGAACACAGGGTCCCAATCAGGACATCATCAGTATCCTCCTTTCTTGATGCAGACCTGGCAGAAAGTGACATAGCTGCCTCCTCCTTTTGCTGTGCAGGCCCGGTTGACATAGCTGCAGCCTCCTTGGACCATGCAGGCTTCACTGGCACAACAGTCTCCTTTGTCTGTGTAGGCCCAGGCAATGAATGCAGCAGCCTTCTCTTTTCTGTTGGCAGTGAACAGTTACCCACAGACAGGAGCACATGCAGCTTTGACTCCCTTGGACTGTCCCTGATCTCAAAGCAGAGCAGAATGGCACAGCAGCAATGAGCTGTGCAGTTGCCTGCAGGGAGGATAAGTCAGGACTGAAAAATAATTTAGCAGTAACCACACCTGAGACTCAGGACACTGATGTTTGGACTCAGGACACGGTCCCTTGTGCCCAGTGCTAACAACTTGCATGGATAAAATCACAGTCTAATACAGTAGCACTTGATGAATTTCAGTGGATGTAACATGTTGGCCAGCTGCACTGAATTCCTACTCCTCACTCTGCTGACGTGGCCGAAACACCATCCTCCATGTCCCCAGGGCCTCCTTAGGCATGCACACACACAGGGGTAGATTTTTAAATAAAGCGCAATCGCGTACTTTTGTTCGCGCAGCAGGCACAAACAAAAGTACGCTGGATTTTATAAGATACGCGCATAGCCGCGTGTATCTTATAAAATCCTGGATCGGCGCGCGCAAGGCTGCCGATTTTGGGCAGCCTGTGCGCGCCGAGCCACGCAGCCTGCCTCCGTTCCCTCCGAGGCCGCTCCGAAATCGGAGCGGCCCCGGAGGGAACTTTCTTTCGCCCTCCCCTCACCTTCCCCACCCCCCGGCCCTATCTACCCCCCCCCCCTTACCTTTGTCCTTCGATTTACGCCTGCTAGAAGCAGGTGTAAATCTACGTGCGCCAGCGGACTGCTGGCGTGCCGTCATCCGACCTGGGGGCGTGGTCCGGAGGCCTGGACCACGCCCCCGGTCCGGTGCCACGCCCCCGGTCCCACCCCCGAAACGCCGCGTCCCGCCCCCGAAATGCCGCGTCATTCGGCCCCCGTCCCCGACACGCCCTGACATGCCCCCTTAAAAAAACCCCGAGACTTACGCGCGTCCCAGGGCTCTGCTCGCGCCGGCGGCCTATGCAAAATAGGCGCGCTGGCGCGCGAGGGCCCTGCTCACGTAAATCCGGGCGGATTTACGCGAGCAGGGCTTTTAAAATCCGCCCGACAATGTGGTGTCTCTTAAAGGCACCCTGGTGGGAAAGCCGGCATTCACTGATGTCATAAACCCTGTTATTTAAACCCCAATGCTACAACAAGTAGATGCCTCAGCAACAGGTCCTCCTGCCTTGCAGTGCATGTTGCTTCTTGACTCTGTGCATTACCTTGCCTTGTCTTGCTTCGTTATTACCTTGCCTGGTCATGCTTTACCTTGCCTTACCCTGCTAGTAGTTTGGTCCCCAGTACCTCGTCTTTATCCTGTCTGTCTTTCTCTGCCTGACTCCTGGTTGTGACCCTTGCTATGAACATTGACTACTCTTCTGGACCACTGCCTGCCCTGGCCCCAGCTTAGACCTTGATCCTCCTGCCTGCTGCCTGTTCTGGCCTGGATCCAGATATCGTTTGCTCGCTGCCTGCCCTGACATTGGCCCGAGACTCGCCTATGTTTTACCGCTCCTTACAGGACTCTCGCCTAAGCCCTCCCAGCCCCTGGAACCCCTCAGGGAATGGGGCTGGTATGGGTGAAGCCCTTGATTCAGTCCTTGTAAGAGCGAGTCCATCAGCTGTCGGTGTGGGCCTAGTAGGTTCCCCTGCTAGACTGCATCATCCACACCACAGCCCAAGGGCTCACAATCCATGACAGTGCAACAACTTCTAACACTTGAGCAATCCATTTTCATTGATTCATTCCATTCCCTTTATAGTTCTATCCAGTTTCCTTCATATGGACTCAAAGCAGTTTACAACACTAAAAACAATTGCAATAAATAATTTTACAGTAAATGACATGTTCTTTAATTATTTTAAACACTGCTATACTTGTTTTAATAAAATGTGTTACAGATTAATTTTGAAGCCTAGGCTTACATGATCCTTAGGTTGCAGCTAAAACTGAGCCCAGAATAGCTGGCTAAAACATAGCTGACTATCTTAGGCATTTGCCTCCATGCTGAATTTTATTGGCCCCATACAATACCAAAAATGTGCATATGTTTATACTGTAAAGTAGTTTTAAAAAAGGAGAAGCTTTCATTGCTTTCCATTATCTGTTTTAAAACTGTCTTCATAATTAACCTACTGTACACTTATGGGATGTGAGCCTATGAGGAAAAATCCAACTACATTGTGTAAAATGCAGGTCAGCTGGGAGCTTAGATCATGATTATAGCTGAAAGACAAACGGTTCAAGCTTAAAGGAAGTAATAATGTTTAATTACTTCACTCTCATCTTTGAAGACAGAGCTATATAAGTAAACCCAGCTGCCTATGTTTCCATTCATAAAGTAATTCAACCCTCGTCTCAAGGTTAAATCCTGGAATAAAAGCATAGAACCATGGCTTAAAGGCTAAAGTATTATGATTCTGGAACTAAAAGGGAAATAATATTGATGTGATAAAGTAATGTCTGGTAGCAAAGCTAATTTTAAAAAGAAAGATGTGAAATCATTCCCTTTCCATTACAGAACTTTTAGTTCCACTGATGGAATGCCAAATAGAACTGTAGTATGTGCAATCTGCTTTGCTTTTGCTTAATTCCTATTATTCTTATTTATTTGATTTATAATCTGCTTTCTCAGACACTTCAAAGCGCAAGTGGAAGGTCTTTAAAGTGTCCCTCTGGAGATAAATCACTCCAGGTGCTGCAAAAAATAGTTTTTTGCATGCTTATTAAAATTGCCCTTAGCAGCCTAAGCACCAGGCTAAGATGATTACATGTTGAGCATGCACACGTTTAAAGAACCATGCTAAAGGGAGCATGACCCTTTTTAATGTCTGCATTCTGAGATCATATACTAACCATCCCAAAATGCAAGAGCCTGTTAATATGTGGAATCCTTTCCTCCCATCCCATCTGAAACCCAAGACATTGGCCCTCTGCCCCCTGCCTTCCCATTTCCTAATCCTAATCCCACCTCCTCTAAGACATCCAAGACTCTCTAAGCACCACTATGCCTAAGAAAATGTCCTCTGGGGCCCACATATCTCCCCTGACCCGACACCAAAATAAAATGCCCTCTAAGCCTCCTTCGTCACTCCCATCCCACTGATGCCAAAAGAAAATACCCTGCGCTCCCCACCCTCATACTAGAAAAATAGACCGGTGAGGTCGCCCCCATCCCTTCCATCTCTCCAGAAAGATATCCCTCCAGAGGAGCTGCAACCTTCACTGGCAACCGAGTTGTAGACCTCTCCCTCTGGTAGCACCGCTGCTCTGCCAGTCCACATCAGTCTGACCACTGTGAGGCCCCTTTCTGAGAGCAATTGCAGTATCAGCAGGAGAGCTTTATTCTCCCTCCTGCCGGTGAAGGCCGGGGCAACCTTGGATCTGGCAAATTACCATTCTGGAGGGTTGGGAGGTGAATGAGAGGGGTGGAGGGGTGTCAATGGCCTAGTCTATTTACATAAAGGGTAAAAGGGAAGGGGAGTTCTGGGAAAGCATTTTCTTTAGGTGTTTGGGGGGATGCCTTGGGAAGTATAGGAGAGTATGGAGGAGCCCCAGAGGTAAAATGTTTTGTATCCATGGACCTACAAGATACATTTAAAAGGGACAAAATAGGGAGATAATTCTGAAAATGTTTTATTATTTTGTTATTTTCAAAACAAGATGAGAGAAAACATTTCTTTTTGTGTTTGGGTTTTTTTTCCTTCCATTTTTGTGCATGCTAAAATTATTAAGTGCCCAAAAACCATTTCACATGCATTGTTTTTATTTATTTAAAAACTTATAAATACCTTCCCTGGTTCTAACTAAACATTCCATGTAAATGCATTATTAAATACTAAAGTGTAACATTTTTATAAATTATTTTCTGAGCTAGCTCTTTTTCTGAGTGCTATTATTTCAGGAGATCACTCCAGATTTGTCTTCTTTGACACCTGCTGTAACTATCTGAAATTTAATGGCAAAATGAAAAATCTACATTTGTATTTCAGGTTGAACTCTGCTTTTTCTCTGTCTTTTTCTCATTCATTTTCAATGTTTGTGGAACTATGGTTTAGACTGGAAAATTTACTGGTATTGAAACAGATCTCCTCCATTGTTGTGAACTTGTATTTGTGGAATGAATGGATTGTACTGGATACAGCTTCTAAATAAGAGGTGGTATCATCTAGCTGAATTCACTCCTATGACATATGCACTTTTGATATGTATCTGCCGGGAAATATGAGAACCCTAGAGCAGCAGTCTTCATTATTTTTCAAATGGGCTTCACTTTGATAATAGAGCTTCGATAAGAGAGAGAGAGCCATTTCTAGCCAAAGTGACCAGTAGAGATGTGTATCGTGTGATCGATCGTCTTAACGATCGATTTCGGCTGGGGGGGGGGGAGGGAATCGAATCGTCGCGGTTTTGTTTTTGTAAATATCGTGTAAATCATAAATCGGGGAGGGCGGGAAAACCGGCACACTAAAACATCCCTAAAACCCACCCCGACCCTTTAAAATAAATCCCCCACCCTCCCGAACTCCCCCCAAATGTCTTAAATTACCTGGGGTCCAGTGGGGGGGGTCCCATTGTGATCTTCCACTCTCGGGCTATGGGTGCGTTGATAGAAAATGGCGCCGGCGCTACCTTTGCCCTGTCATATGACAGGGCAAAGTTAGCGCTGGCGCCATTTTGGTTCCTATCCCCCGACGTCACGAGCATAGGAGATCGCTCCCCGACCCCCGCTGGACCCCCAGGGACTTTTGGCCAGCTTGGGGGGGCCTCCTGACCCCCACAAGACTTGCCAAAAGTCCAGCGGGGGTCCGGGAACGACCTCCTGCACTCGAATCGTGTTGCCGTACGGCCGGCGCCATTTTGCAAAATGGCGCCGGCGTCGGGGGACAGGAAGCAAAATGGCGCCGGCGCTACCTTTGCCCTGTCATATGACAGGGCAAAGGTAGCGCTGGCGCCATTTCTATCAACGCACCCGTGGCCCGAGAGTGGAAGATCACAATGGGGCCCCCCCCACTGGACCCCAGGTAATTTAAGACATTTTAGGGGGGTTCGGGAGGGTGGGGGATTTATTTTAAAGGGTCGGGGTGGGTTTTAGGGATGTTTTAGTGTGCCGGTTTTCCTGCCCTCCCCCTTCCCCTCCCCCTTCCCCTGATTTACGATTTTTGACGATAAATCAGGGGAATTCCTATTAAATATCGCCTCTAACGATTTTTGACAATTTAAAATATATCGGACGGTATTTTAAATCGTCAAAAAACGATTCACATCCCTAGTGACCAGTGCCCTGGGGATCCTCCTCCAATAACACAGCCAGTGGGATGAGGATGTTCCCCTTTTATGTGGCCAACCCTGTTTCTCTGACACACTCTCTCTCTCTCCCCCTTAGCCCATCACATTCCCATGCACACACTCTTTTCCTCTCTACCAAGTTGCCTTCCCTAATCCCATCCCAACCAGTCTCAATCCTATCCTAGTTTAATTCCCCCTCACTTTCTCTGTACACTTGCTACTTGTACCACCTCTGGATCAGTTGTTCTATTTTCTTCCAGCACCACATGGTTCTCAGTGGGTTTGAGTTTTTTGGAGCCTGAACTCCTGCACGGTGCCAGAAAAAAAAGAGAACTATTCCAGAACTGCACGGACAGCAAGCCTCCAAATAAGATAGGGCAGAGTGTACACTGGGGGAAGGGAGTCTCAGGCCTTACAAAGAAGAACACTGCATTAGAGTCAAGCAGAGTTTGCCTCTAGGCTAAGGAGGAGTATGGTGCTCCCTACAGGAGTTTACCTTTCAAATGGAAAGGAGTAAGGAGAGTAGCCCCCTTTGTCAGGACACACCCTGAAACAGGCAAGGGACTATCTTTGAATACTGCAGTTTTGTTTTGGTTTTTTTGCAAAATACTTTTTATTGGGTCAAGAGCAGTGAGCAGTCTAGAAAGATAGACGTCGCCCAACACACCACTAAGGCACAAATACAGAGTACAAGATAAGGGTGTAAAACAGTTCAACAATGACCATGTCTTCCAGAAATCTGAAACCATACAAACAAACTGTTGCCCACTGACCCCAGACCCTCTTTTTCAATGTTTCCCCACTCCACGAACTTCAGCCAAAACTTTATCCCTCCACCCTACCCTATCAAACAGCCCGCCGCCAAGAGTGTGGAACTTCTTCCTGTACGCCCCCCCCCCCCAGGCACCCCCCACCAACCCACCCGCATTCATACTCACTCACACCCCTGCCCCCCCTCCCCCCCGATCCCCTTCTCTGAGTCCAAGGAATTGAATTAAGTCTGATTCGAGTGCAGGAGGTCGCTCCCAGACCCCCGCTGGACTTTTGGCAAGTCTTGTGGGGGTCAGGAGGCCCCCCCAAGCTGGCCAAAAGTCCCTGGGGGTCCAGCGGGGGTCCGGGAGTGATCTCCTGCGCTCGTGACGTCGGGGGACAGGAACCAAAATGGCGCCGGCGCTACCTTTGCCCTGTCATATGACAGGGCAAAGGTAGCGCTGGCGCCATTTCTATTAACGCACCCATGGCCCGAGAGTGGAAGATCACACCGGGACCCCCCCCACTGGACCCCAGGTAATTTAAGACATTTTGGGGGGGTTTGGGAGGGTGGGGGATTTATTTTAAAGGGTCGGGGTGGGTTTTAGGGTTGTTTTAGTGTGCCAGTTTTCCCGCCCTCCCCCGATTTACGATTTACACAATTTAAAAAAAAAACAAAACCGCGACGATCCGATTCCCTCCCCCCCCCAGCCAAAATCGATCGTTAAGACGATCGATCACACGATTCACATCTCTAGTGCGCACTAATCGGAAAATCCAATTTTTTAACTAAAAAATCGTGCCAAACACAATTTTCTTCTCCTGCCAGATGATTTCGATCGTTAAGATGATTGGGCACACGATTCACATCCCTACTAATAATGGTGTATGTAAATGTTGTACTCACTGTTCTCTAATACTTATGAAATTTAATGTCATGAAACGTGGTGAACTAGTGATTTCCACTTGGAACGATGGCATACAAGACCTCCAATAAATAAATAAATAAATAAATAAATAAATAAATAAATGTATTAATTAATTGAAGGTCTGAGCATAAGCTTGTTTTAAAAGAAGCTCTCTTAGAGTCAAAGATTCTTGAAAAGAAGGAGAGAGAGAGTAATTTTGGCATTGTCAAAAGCCATTTTGGTATCTACACTGCTGCAGTCACAGTGCATTGCTCTCACTGTGAGTGAGTGCATTTTGTCTGTTCACTGAAGCAGGACAAAGGCAGTGCCAGTGAAAAAATAAACAGCAGTGGTAGTGATTTTTGTCTCTGGCTGTACAGTCTGCACTGCTTGACTGGCAGAGAAAGAACATACATGCTTCTTTGCCAGTATCTTTTATTTATTTATTTATTTATTTATTTATTTGTTGAACCAGACAGAGACTGAGTAAGCTGTCATCTCTGTTTGGCAAGTTGGCACTATGCTTGCTGAGCACTAAAGTGCTGGCATATGCTTGCTGAGCACTAAAGTGCTCAGCAAGCATAGTGCCAGCAGCAATATGCAGCTTTTGCAAGCAATCAGTATCAGAGACAGAGAGTCACTATTGTCCACCTTGTTTTATCTTCTAAGATGCAGGATGACTCAAGGTCAAGAGAGAGAGGACTGTAAGTAATGAAGATTCTGCCTTTCAGAGTCTCATCAGGGTTATGGCAAAGGTAGGCCAGGTGGAGACTGAAGTTTTTCATCTGCCCTGTAGGTAACATGTTCCTGCCCATATCCATTACACCAACATGCATCAATATCTTGAAACTTCAATGATGCTCACAATATGGTATCAACAATTTCCTAGTTTTTAATTCATGACCATCATAATAGGCTTCATCGTTATAGCTGTCGCTTTAGGACTCGACCTTATATTTTATCATAGGTCACTTAAGATGAATCTATGTAGAATTTTTAAAAAGACTTTTTATAATAAGCCGCAATTAAAATGTTCATTCATGAACTACTTAGCTTTCTTGAAGTGCACCGATATATCAATTGAACAATTGCCGATGGTCAGTTAGCTTCAAACATTTACTTTCGTGTTCATTCAAACCCGTTGCTTCCGTGTCTATTCACCACTGACACTCTGGTAACCCGACACGGGACCATGTTTCGGATATGCTTGTCCTTTTTCAAGGGTAATTCATTGTATTGGCAGACATGGCGGTATGGCATTCTCTTCCTTTTGATTCTCAAATACAATGAATTACCCTTGAAATAGGACAAGCATGTCCGAAACATGGTCCCATGTCGGGTGACCAGAGTGTCAGTAATGACTCAGATTGGAGGAGACTCTGTGACAAGTTTCTTTAAGTGCAGGCATGACAGGCAGCAGAGAAAAAAACAAAACAGCATTGTGTTATCAGTTCTGGCAGAAACAGAGAAACTCTGGGGACCTTAGAAGCCTCAGGGAAGGAAAGTAATCAACTATGAAAGTTTGTTTTTTTCTGTCTTACACTCCCCATCCAGTTACAAGGGGTGAACGGGACTGACGTAGAGTGAGCAGAGAAGGAGGAGCAGGGCGGCAGATTTTGATAGTCATTTTGCTATGTCAATCCTGTTAAAGCTAAGGCTGATGTGAATTCCATGCTTAAGCATAGGCAAATTACCAGCCCCCTTTATCTGATGACAGCATGAGGAGAGAGAGACTGGATACAGAGGACAGCAGATTTATGCTGACTTTGCTCCTTTAATAGGGCCTGTGTTTGTGTTCAATTTTGTCAAATACAGAGGGAATTGAGGCAAACTTGTTTATGCCTGCATGTTTAAGAGTGAATGAAGTTGTTTTGAGAGTATTTAATCCTAGGAACTCCAGGTAAGGTGCAGGACAGACAGATACTTGTAAATGCAACTGGGCTGTGTGTTTTTTTCCCAGTTTAATTGAGATAGAACTGTTGAAAGAAGATATTGTGTGAAAGAAAAATAATTTTAAAATCATACTGTGATTTAATTGTGTACCCTTTATGACTTATTTGCCATGAACATTCTGAGCTTATTCAGGCAGTTGTTTAAGCGCCTGCTTAACCCTGAGCTTCAGACAGAGGGCCAAGAAAACTGAGAAAGAGGAGGAAATTGCTGCCAGGTGGCTGGTGTTAATATTCATGTTATCAGAGTGGTTACTTTAAATGAAAACATAACTCTGCATGGAAGGAAGTTGCTAGAGGAGATCCTGTGTCTAACTTCAAGGAAACCTGCCTAAATTGTGAAAATACCTGAGGAAATGTCAGTGAATTACCTAGGACAGTTTGAGAAACAGGCATCAAGGACATTTGTTCTGGAGAGAGACATTAACTGATATCCCTTTATTCCTAGCCAGGAGAGCTACTATTAAGAATAATTAAAACTGTGTCAGCCCTGACAATTTGAATAGCAGAGACAACAACAGAAAGGTGTGAGAAAAGAAAGGAAGGACAGTGGGATATTCTCTGAATAAAATATATCTGTCCTGGAACTCACTTCCATTCTGAACCACAGAAATAAAGTGCAAAAGGAGTGTGAAAGGAGAAGAGTGTAAGAGAGTATGCAAGAAAGCACAAGAGTGAATAAGACACTGCTCATTCCCTCTGTTAGCCAGAACAGGGTCCCTTGCTTATCTTTTTATTTCTTCACTAAGCTAGAACAAGTTCAATTAAACAGCAAAGACACCACATACAGCAACACCAGTAGCACATCTTCAGAAGAGGGGGATGCGATCGAGTATTTAGGGAACACATGTTTTATGTTATTTAAAGATAATCAGGAAACCTGCGACGGACAAGGAGGCGGTTGAGAAAACCGAACTACAGACAGTGCATTCATAGATCTAGAGGTCAGAGCAAAGATTCATCAAGGCTCTTCAACATGAGGAGACTAACACTGTACTTCATTTGAAGAGCTAAGTGTATGCATTCAACACAAACATTAAGTGTCTAGCTAGACTGAACAGGAAAGCAAGAGATACAGAGATTCAGACAGTGAAAGCAAAAGAGAAGGAGAGAAAGGACAAAGGAACAGTGTTAAAAAAACTCAGACAGACTTAAGAAATGCTGAGAAAGAAAGGAACATATACAAAAGACATACTAACCTTTATCCACTGCAAGGAAATACACCAGATCACTGTGAAGTGGAATATAAGAAAAGAATCATATGCTCTTAAATAAACATCTGCTTTACATACACATTACTTCAAGCAGAACAAACTTTACTACTCAGAGATAAAGACATATTTACGTATACTTATCTGATAAGAGTTTTATATTATGAAAAAGAAAAACTGGTATAAAATGTGGTAAAGTGAATATAGCAAAAAGGGGAAAACCACACAACCACCTGAATGCCAAATTTTTATAAATTTTAAATTTTTAAGTGTGAACCCTCATAAAATGAGCAGGGCATAAGCTGGAAAGGCTTTTTATAAACTGTTCACTTATAGAGATGCAACTTTTTAATTCTTGCCAAGTATAACAGGAATGCTCGCTCAACGTGTTTAATCACGGGGTTAGAACACTTTGGGGCAGATTTTCAAAGGGGTACATGTGTAAGATACGCGCGCAACCCCCGAAAAGCTGCCCCTTCCACCCCCTGCGCAGCCTTGCACACGCCGACCCCAGATTTTAAAAGATCCGCACGGCTACGCGCGGATCTTTTAAAATCTGGCGTACTTTTGTTTGCGCCGGTTGCGTAAACAAAGGTACACGCGCGCGTACTTTTTTAAAATCTGCCCCTTTAGTTGTAAAAGCCACTTAATTTTTAAACATTTTATAGCTGTGACCCCATAATATATATTAAAGCGACACTTATCCTTTAAGGAACCGCAAGAGCCTCAGATGTATCAGCTCTGCTAATGCCTGACACAGCACCGTGTTTCGAGGACTTCATCAGGGTCTGTTCTTTTAACTAAAAAAGAACATATATAAAGCATGAATGGTAGCTTATTGCACTTCTTATACATTTTCTATTTGAACAATACATACATGTCTGTAATGAGAGGTTTTTTTTCCGCTATTGCAATGTGTCTACGGCGTCTCAGTAAGGGATTCGCCATTTTGAAACTGACGTTTTTAAAGAGCACTGCTGACTTTTGTGCTGACCAATCAGGGAAGTGAAAAAACCGGAGGAGGTGTTTTAAATCAATGACATCCACTCGATGTTGTCATTCATGCCTTGAGGAGCTTCCATGGCTAATTCAAAAATCCATTTCTGTTCTTTGTAATTAAGAAGACTCAGAGGGTCTCCCCCACGGGTAGGAACCATATCTAATATGGTCCAACGCAATTGTGTAAAATCGTGGTGCTCTAATAGACAGTGTTTAACAATGGGTGCTTCCAGGTTTTTTGTGGGCAAACGACTATGATGTTCTCTCAACCGCATTCGTATTGATCTAGAAGTACGTCCCATATAAAGAAGGGGACAGTTACATTGAATAACATAAACAACATTCACTGAGTTACAATCAGAGTCGAACTTATAGAAACATAGAAACATAGAAATGACGGCAGAAGAAGACCGAATGGCCCATCCAGTCTGCCCAGCAAGCCTCACACATTTTTTCTCTCATTCTTATCTGTTTCTCTTAGCTCCTTGTTCTATTCCCCTTCCACCCCCACCATTAATGTAGAGAGCAGTGATGGAGTTGCATCCAAGTGAAATATCTAGCTTGATTAGTTAGGGGTAGTAGGGGCAGTAACCGCCGCAATAAGCAAGCTACACCCATGCTTATTTGTTTTACCTAGACTATGTTGTACAGCCCTTGTTGGTTTTTTTTTTTTTTTCTCCCCTGCCGTTGAAGCAGAGAGCCATGCTGGATATGCATTGAAAGTGAAGTATCAGGCACATTTGGTTTGGGGTAGTAACCGCCGTAACAAGCCAGCTACTCCTCGCTTTGTGATTGCGAATCCTTTTTTTTTTTCTTCACCCCTGTCGTTGAAGCTATGCAGGATATGCGTGAAGCATCAGTTTTTTTGTTTTTGTTTTTGGTTGTTTTGGTTTTTTTTCCCCTGCCGTTGAAGCAGAGAGCTATGCTGGAAATGCGTGATGTATCAGTCTTTCTCCCATGCCGATGAAGCAGAGAACCATGCTGGATATGCATGGAAAGTGAAGTATCAGGCACATTTGGTTTGGGGTAGTATCCGCCGTAACAAGCCAGCTACTCTCCGCTTTTTGAGTGCGAACCCTTTTTCTTCTCCCTTGCCGTTGTAGCAGAGAGCTCTGCTGGATGTGTGAAGTATCAGTTATTCTTCTCCCCTGTCATTGAAGCAGAGAGCTATTAGGGGTGTGCATTCGGATTGACCGCATTAGTAAAACGCAACTCATATTTTTTTTTTACTTAAAAAATTGATTCGACATAAACGATCGGATTTCCCACATATCGAACATAGATATGTTCGATATGTGGGAAATCGCGATTGTTGAGCCAAAATAAAATATAAACCCCCTCACCCTCCTTAATCCCCCCCCGACTTACCACAACTCCCTGGTGATGGAGCGAGGAGTGAGGACGCCATTTCTGCAATCCTTGGCGAGAAGCATGTGACATCGGCGGCACGTCGAGTGACGCCGGCGTCACGTGATTCCCGGCTCGTTCGCGCCGGACGGCTCGTTCGGCCCAAAAAGAACTTTTGGCCAGCTTGGGGGGGCCTCCTGACCCCCCCAAGCTGGCCAAAAGTTCTTTTTGGGCCGAACGAGCCGTCCGGCGCGAACGAGCCGGGAATCACGTGGCGCCGCGTCACTCAGACGCGACGTCACGTGATTCCCGGCAAGTTCGCGCCGGACGGCTCGTTCGGCCCAAAAAGAACTTTTGGCCAGCTTGAGGGGTTTTTTGGGCCGAACGAGCCGTCCAGCGCGAACTTGCCGGGAATCACGTGACGTCGGCGTCACGTGATTCCCGGCTCGTTCGCGCCGGACGGCTCGTTCGGCCCAAAAAGAACTTTTGGCCAGCTTGGGGGGGTCAGGAGGCCCCCCCAAGCTGGCCAAAAGTTCTTTTTGGGCCGAACGAGCCGTCCGGCGCGAACGAGCCGGGAATCACGTGACGCCGCGTCACTCGACGTGCCACCGACGTCACATGCTTCTCGCCAAGGATTGCAGAAATGACGTCCTCACTCCTCGCTCGATCACCAGGGAGTTGTGGTAAGTCTGGGGGGGGGATTAAGGAGGGTGAGGGGGTTTAAATTTTTTTTTTGCACATATGTACATATACCCAACTCATTGGATTTTTTTTATGTCCATATTGGCCGCAAGTGGGACCCCCTTTCGGACATAAAAAATATGAACATAAAATTTTGCTCTGCACATCCCTAAGAGCTATGCTGTATATGCATTGAAAGTGAAGTATCAGGCATATTTGGTTTGGGGTAGTAACCGCCGTAAGAAGCCAGCTACTCCCCTCTTTGTGAGTGCAAATCCTTTTTTCCATTACCTCTTGCTGTTGAAGCTTAGAGCGATGTAGGAGTCACAGTAAGCATGTGTATGTTTATTTAATAAGGGTATTGTGTCAATAGCCATCATTCTGGCGAGTCACCCACTCTTCATTGGCGGCCTCTTGACTTTATGGATCCACAGTGTTTATCCCACGCCCCTTTGAAGTCTTTCACAGTTCTGGTCTTCACCACTTCCTCCGGAAGGGCATTCCAGGCATCCACCACCCTCTCCGTGAAGAAATGCTTCCTGACATTGGTTCTGAATCTTCCTCCCTGGAGCCTCAAATCGTGACCCCTGGTTCTGCTGATTATTTTCCTACGGAAGAGGTTTGTCGTTGTTTTTGGATCATTAAAACCTTTCAAGTATCTGAAAGTCTGTATCATATCACCTCTGCTCCTCCTTTCCTCCAGGGTGTACATATTTAGATTCTTCAATCTCTCCTCGTACGTCATCCGATGAAGATCCTCCACCTTCCTGGTCGCCCTTCTCTGTACCGCTTCCATCTTGTCTTTGTCTTTTTGTAGATACGGTCTCCAGAACTGAACACAGTACTCCAGGTGAGGCCTCACCAAGGACCTGTACAAGGGAATAATCACTTCCCTTTTCTTACTCGATATTCCTCTCTCTATGCAGCCCAGCATTCTTCTGGCTTTTGCTATCGCCTTGTCGCATTGTTTCGCTGTCTTCACATCATTAGACACTATCACCCCAAGGTCCCTCTCCTGCTCCGTGCACATCAGCCTTTCCCCCCCCCCATCGAGTACAGTTCATTCGGATTTCCACTCCCCATATGCATGACTTTGCACTTCTTGGCATTGAATCTCAGCTGCCATATCGTCGACCACTCTTCCAGTTTCCTTAGATCCCGTCTCATTCTCTCCACTCCTTCCGGCGTGTCCACTCTGTTGCAGATCTTAGTGTCATCCGCAAAAAGACAAACCTTACCTTCTATCCCGTCCGCAATGTCGCTCACAAAGATATTGAACAGGACCGGTCCCAACACCGATCCTTGCGGTACACCACTTAAAACCGCTCTCTCTTCAGAGAAGGCTCCATTTACCATCACACATTGTCTTCTGTCCGTCAACCAATTTGCAATCCAGGTCACCACCTCGGCACTCACTCCCAAGCTTCTCGTTTTATTCACCAGTCTCCTGTGCGGAACCGTATCAAAAGCTTTGCTGAAATCCAAGTAGATGACATCTAGTGCTCTTCCTTGATCCAATTCCTTGGTTACCCAGTCAAAAAAGTCAATCAAATTTGTCTGACAGGATCTTCCCCTGGTGAATCCATGCTGCCTCTGGTCCATCAATTCTCCAGACTGTAGATAGTTCACTATTCTCTCTTTCAGCAGTGACTCCATTACTTTTCCCACCACCGAAGTGAGGCTAACCGGTCTGTATTGCCTGCCTCTTCCCTGTTCCCACTCTTGTGAAGCGGGACCACCACCGCTCTTCTCCAATCACTCGGCACCACTCCTGTTTCTAGGGATCTATTGAACAGGTCACACAGCGGACCCGCCAGAACATCTCTGAGCTCCCTCAATATCCTTGGATGAATCCCATCAGGCCCCATGGCTTTGTCCACTTTCAGGTTCTTTAGTTCTTCCCACACATTTTCTACTGTAAAAGGATTTTCATCTATTCCCCTTCCCTCCAGTTTCTTGTTGTTTAGAGATGGTCCTTCTCCTGGGTCTTCTTTAGTGAACACAGAGCTGAAGTATTTGTTTAATATTTCTGCCATTTCTTCGTCTCTCTCCACACATTGATCATTACCACCTTTCAATTTCACTATACCACTTTGGACCTTTCTCTTTTCGCTGATGTATCTGAAAAATGTTTTGTCACCATTTTTTATCTCCTTGGCAATCCTCTCTTCTGCTTGACTCTTTGCCAACTTGATTAATTTCTTTGTCTCCCTCAGTTGATACAAATATTCTTCTTTGTGCTCCTCCCTTTGGGATCCTTTATATTTCTTGAATGCTGTTCTTTTAGCTTTAATTTTGTCAGCCACCTCCTTTGAGAACCAGATAGGTTTCAGTTTTCTTTTGCTTTTCTTTACATTTCTAACATATAGAGCAGTTGCCTTGGTGATTGCTCTTTTTAGATTGGTCCACTGCTGATCCACATCTCTCTCGTTCTCCCATCCTTTAAGTTCTTCCTCCAGGTAGTTCCCCATTTCCTCAAAGTCTGTGTTTTTGAACTGTAAAACTCGGGTCTTTGTGGCTCTTTTCCCTATTCTTTTAGTGATATTAAACCATACCGTTTGATGATCACTGCTGCTGAGGTGGGCGCCCACCTGGACATCTGAGACATTATCTGCATTAGTGAGCACTAAGTCGAGTATAGCTCCTTCTCTCGTGGGTTCCAACACCATTTGTTTGAACAAAGATACTTGCATGGCATCCACTATCGCTCTACTATTTTTAGTTTCTGCAGATGGGATTTTCCAGTCTACATCTGGCATATTAAAGTCACCCACGATCACCACTTCTCCCTTCTTACCTATCTTATGAATGTCTTCAACCAGATCTCTGTCCAGCTCTTCCTTTTGGTTTGGAGGCCTGTAAACCACTCCAATATAAATGGACGCTCCGTCATCTTTTTTTAGGTCGACCCAAAGAGCTTCTTCAATACCCCAACTTCCTTGTAGCTCAGTTGCTTGGATGTTGTTTCTGACATAAAGAGCCACACCTCCCCCTTTTCTATCCTCTCTGTCCTTTCTTAACAAGTTGTAGCCTGGTATTGTTGTATCCCATTCATGAGATTCTGTGAACCATGTTTCTGTGATAGCAACAATGTCCAATTCTGCGTCAGCCATTAGGGCCTGCAGATCTGGGATTTTATTTCCCAAACTATGAGCATTTGTGGTCATAGCCTTCCAGGTACTCTCTTTACGGTTATTGCATTTCTTGGACTCCTTGTGAGATATTTGTTGAGATTTGTTATTCACTTCACTATTTCTTTTTGCGGTAGTGCCACTGTTGACAGAGTTATCCATCTCAATTAGATTTTTCTTTTGCTTATGGATCTTGAAATACTGCATGCATTGTGTTTTCTCTCTCTTTTCTGGTAATACTGCAATGCTTTTCTCAAGAACTTCTTCAGTTTTTATTTTAGAGAAGGCTTGTTGTTCTTTTTGCATTTGGTACATTGTGTGTCTCCTCATCACAGGTCTAATTCTACCAGAGCCAACTGTATTCCTGGTTTTTAAAGAATTTCCTAATGACCTGTTTGAGTGGGGGGGTATACCTGTTGGCTGCTCTTCTGTCAAGAATGGGTGACTGTGGGTCCTACCTGAGCCTAATGGATCTCCTTTTCTTGACTCCTGGTTTGTTTGTGGTATTGGGGAATTATTTTCTGAGTAATGCAATGTGGGTGTAATTCTTTTAATTGAAGCTAATTGATCTTTAATCACAGTCAGCTTCTTCTTGTAATTAATGCCAGTAGTCAGATGTTGCCAACTTTCCCCTGTTAAAGTAATGGGGCACATGTCACATTGTCCACATGCTTTGTGGGTGAAATCACCTGTGCGGCAGACAGTGGGAGTAAGTGCTGCCCTCATAATGTGATTTTTTATATTTGATCCTCTTTGAAAGGAGATAAGTGGTGGTTTAGTGAAGATGGAATGGAGTTGCACTACATGCCAATGTTGGTGAATACTATGGATTATATCTGATGATCGATCAGTTTGCTGCAAAACATATACTTCTTGTAAAGATGATTTCCTAGTTTGATATTTTAATAACGATTCTTTTGGAGAGTAAAGAGCTTGTTTATATGCATTGTAGACTACTGATAGGGGATAACCTCGGTCGAAGAATATTTTTGCCAGAATGTATACTTGTTGTTTAAAATCTCCCGGGAATGAACATATATGTCGGATGGAAAAATACTGGCTAGCAGGAAGTCCATTCTTGAAAACCTTTGGATGGAAGCTTTGATATCTCAAAAAATTATTTCTCTCAATCGGTTTGCGGTATAATGTTGTTTTAACCTGTGTGCCATCTTTAATTATCGTAATGTCCAAAAATGGTATTTGATTGAAATCAAATTGAGATGTGAACTTCAAGTCGATGATTATGGTGTTTAACCATTGCAAAAATTGTTATAATCAATGGACTTCAGATTTCCAAAAAAATAAAAGATCATCAATGTATCTTACCCAAAAAATGACATCATAGATAGAAGGACTTTTGTAGATATAAAGCATTTCAAGTCGGTTCATGACCAAATTTGTGACCGATGGGGCCACTGAGGACCCCATCTCTATACCATGTATCTGAAGGTAAAAGCGATTGTTGAAAGAAAAATAGTTTTGTCGAAGAACTAGTTGTGCTATGGATATTAAAAAGTTAGTCGGTATCCAATGATTTAAGGATGAAAGAACTTGTGTAACCACTTCAATGGCTACTGTGTGGAAAATGTTTGTATAGAGAGATACCACATCCATAGATACAAATATAATTTGTTCCATAGGTAACTTCACATCTTGGAGTTTTCTCAACCCATGGGTTGTGTCTTGCATATAAGAGTGTGTGGATTTGACGTGTGGCTGAAGAAATTTATACAGAAAAATTTATACAGAAAAATGGTTTCGGCCAGGGGCGGTCCGGAGGCGTGGCCGCGCCCTCCGGAACCGCCCCCGGGTCGCGTCTAGGCGCGCCAGTGGCCCGCTGGCACGCGGGGATTCACTTCTCCCTCCGGGAGGCGTAAATCCCCTAACAAAGGTGTGTGGGGGGGTTAGACAGGGCCGGGGGGGTGGGTTAGGTAGAGGAAGGGAGGGGAAGGTGAGGGGAGGGCGATAGCGAATTCCCTCCGAGGCCGCTCCGATTTCGGAGCGGCCTCGGAGGGAACGGAGGTAGGCTGCGCGGCTCGGCACGCGCCGGCTACACGAAATCGGTAGCCTTGCACGCGCGAATCCAGGATTTTAGCAGATACGCGCGGCTACGCGCGTATCTACTAAAATCCAGCGTACTTTTGTTGGCGCCTGATGCGCCAACAAAAGTACGCGAAGGCGCGCTTTTTGAAAATCTACCCCTCAGGTTTTAAGAATGTTAATCCCAATGAGATTGATTTTTTTTTTTTTGGGGGGGGGTTAAGGAGGAAGAGGGAATGATAGTTATTGCAGTGTATCTACATTGTTCATGCACAATCTCATTTTGTTAAACAACATGAAAAAGTATTTATATGTAAATAATTGCTGCTAAGTTCAAATTGATTCTTTTCCAAATTAGTCCACGGTAAATAGGAGCCTGGAACATTTTTAAAAGACAGTAGTTGCAGGTTTATAAAATAGCAAAAGCCAGAAAGATGCTAGGCTGCATAGGGAGAGGAATAGTCAGCAGCAAAAGGGAAGTGATATTGCCACTGTATAGATCACTGTTGAGACCTCATTTGGATTACTGTGTACAGTTCTGGAGACCGCACCTTCAAAAGGATATGCACCGGTCAGATTCAGTCCAGAGGGTGGCTACTAAAATGATCAGTGTTCTTCGTTCTAAAGCATATGGAACAGACTTAAGCATCTAAGCATGTACACCCTAGGGCAGGGGTGGGCACTTCCGGTCCTCAAGGGCCACAAACCAGTCTGGTTTTCAGGATATCCCTAATGAATATGCATGAGAGAGATTTGCATGCACTCTGCCTCAGTTGTATGCAAATCTATGTCATGCATATTCATTAGGGATATCCTAAAACCTCGACAGGTTTGTGGCCCTCGAGGACTGGAATTGCCCACCCCTGCCCTAGGGGAAAGGTGAGATGGGGAGATATGACAGAAACATTTAAATATCTCAAAGTTTTCCTTTCACAGGATACAGCCTCTTTCAGTGGAAAGGAGGCTCTAGAATAAGGGGTCATAGGATAAGGGTAAAAGGGGTTAGACTCAGGAGTAATCTTAGGAAATATTTCTTTACAGAGAGGGTAAAGATGCATGGAACGGCCTCCCCTTGGAAGAGGTGGAGATAAAAAAATGGTTTCTGAATTCAAGAAAACATGGGACAAATACAGGGGATCTCTGAGGGAATGATAGGAACTGTAAAGCTAAATTAGTTGGGCGAATGGGCAGACTAGATAGGCTATATGGCCTTTTTCTGCCATCATGTTTCTATGTTCCTTGGTTTGAAGCAGAGATACAGAATGGACACACATAATTGACCACCTGGTAATACAGCTATTCATTGTTGCCTACATGTATTCACAAACAACATAATTGGGGGTATATCATCCCACCAGGTGCTGATATCATTACTGGAACTAACATCTGATGATAAAACCATAGTCATGCTTGATCAGAATTACGAGTATTTCCAGCTGAAATGTATTTGCATATTAATAGGTAGCCACTGCCAAAGAGAAAATGAATTTAATCAGAGCCAAGAGAACTGCTTTATTATGAAAATCTCACATGCAGACATAGGATCCTCACAGTTATTGAATGGTTGATGTTCTTGTTTGTCTTGTACTGTATGTTTTGTCATAAGACATAGCTGATATGGGATTGAAGCTAAGGCAGTAGCATCATCAAGTGGTGGGATAGGTATGTCTGGCTACAGTTTCATTGAGCACTTGCCAGTCTTTGAATTGAAGCAAAACCAAATAAAAAAAAAAAAGAGAGATTTTTTTCCTGTACAAAGAGGGATTCATTTTCAAAGTCAATACACATTAAATAAATATGGTTATATGACCATAAATGCCCTTTTAAAAATTACCTGGGGTGGGGTTGTGCGCATGAATCTATGTGCAAAATATTACATGCAGTACAAAGACCCATTCCAAACAGCTGGGGCAGGGACATAGTTTATGTGCATAATGCATACTTTCATAAGAGGGAGGATAACTGTCAAAACTGCTCATCTGCATCTATATATGTATATATATAGGCACATGGAAATTTACTACTCTATAACCTGCATGCACATGATATGCGCAAGTTATAAAATAAGAGTACATATGCGCGCAAACATGCTCCCACATGTAAAAACCTCAAGCTAACATGCTCCCACATGTAAAAACCTCAAGCTGTGCAAGTCCAGAAAAGCAGCAGCATATATCTGAATAATTCTGATACATACGGCTAAGTAGTGGCACAGCCAAATAACTCTGAAAAACGCTACTTGTCCATCTAAGTAGCATTTTTCAGACTTATCTGGGTATGTGACTTAGTCAGAAAATGTTTTTTTAAAACGTTATTTATCCAGATAAGTTCGCATTTGTACAAGTAGCAGTAAAAGTGCTACTTTTTAATTTTTTTAAATATTTCTAGCCCATTCATAATAAAACTTTGTGCTGGGCAGATATTTAGCCAGTTAAGTTGGAATTTAGCCAGATAAGTGTTTGTAAATGATATGCACATGTTTTGTAATTCTTATTTTAAAAGGATATGTAGCATATTTGGGCCTGCTGCAGCCGCAGGAATAGTTTATGAATACAATAAGACTGGACCAACATAGTTATGGTGCATGTATTTATTTATAGTGCTTCAAAGATACAAGAATCAAAATAGCAAATCACCTTGCATCAGGGACAACTAACTGGTAAACGTCCACTGTCTGATTGTATTGTGAGGTCCTACCAGTTCCCTGGGGCCCCTCAAGTTCTATAGGCCTGGGCTCTAATGGCAGGATGAAGGGAACCTTCCTTCACCCAGAATCCCTTGCGGCTTCTGCTTTAAGGAAACCTGGGTGAAAAGCCTGAACCAGGCTCCTTAAGGTAGAATGAAGGAGTTGTTGGTACACTCCATCACATACCCTCCCCCTCACCTCAGCCATGTCCGATCGAGCCTCCAGACATGTCCGTGATACAGCCTGGCCCTATCTCAAGTGCCTCCACCCTATAGCTGTATTGTGCCCAACACCCAGGAGTTGTCTTCATAAGGTTGCAAAATGGGGATAATCTCGACCCAGGATTTCTGGATATAGAAGCTTGGAGAGTACAGTCGCTTCTAACATGGCTTGTCCTGTGGCAATTGTCAAGAGGACATGGGAAGTTGAACACTTTTGTTCGTCCCCATGTATACATATTACTGTTTCTATTTTCTTATCATTAATATGTCCTTGAAATAGTAAGTCCTGGCAATTGAGCCTTTTGCTGCAACTGGAATCTACCACGGCCTGGGTAGAGGCACCCTCCAGTTCCACCTGGATTATAAAGTCCTTAAGTCGTGCATGTGGAACACCCACAAAATTGCAGCTTTGGAGTTTTGACAACTTGTGATCCCAAGCATTTTTCTACATGTCATTAACAGCCTGGGGCTCTGTCAACATTCTTTGCTCCTTCTCACGTTGTTCTACTACCTTGCGTTTGAATTCCAGGTCCTCAAGCCAAGGACATTTTTCCTTTGAATGACCTTCTCTTTCTGCCTACCTGGTTCATTTAAAGACTCTTCATTTTCTTGCATGCATATATGGACAATATTCTTCTCATGCCAGTTCTCTGCACAAAAGACACAAAAATAGAAGGTCTGCAATGCCCAGTTTCTAGGTTGTTCCTGCCTCTCTGGATTCACCTTTTTCTTCCAGGTTGTGGGTCATTGTTGCTTCAGAGCGTTATTTTTGATTATATATACTTCTTCCTCGGGTGTTGGCTGGGTCACTAGGCTAACGTCCATAAATTTGCACCGGCCATACCAAAAGTCCCTTGCAAAATATCCTTTCTGTCCACAGTTAAAACATGCGGATGAGATTGGTGTCTGGATCCTGGATACGGAGTCTGAGCCCGAGCCCCCTATCTCAGAGGTTCATTGTTGAGGTCCTCTACCTTCTGTACCATGCCAGGGCACTGTTATGGGTTGTCTCTCCAAGCTCTTATGCCAGCAGCCATTGACTGTGTCTGGTAGAAGGCTTCCTCTACTTCCAGAGCTCTTTCCTGGGTGAGCCCGGTGTGTCAGGAGTCCCAATTCCACATGGATCAGTCCAGACCATCTAGGAACTACTCCAGGAGTATTTGATGAGCTACTTTCAGTCCCAACCTTGCCTCCAGCTGGAGCCACTTCCACCCAGCATCTTTCAAATGATGAAAGAGGTTTCTGGGGCTCTCCCTGGGCTGTAGGGCCACCTGTCAGAACTGCTGCTGATAGTATTCTGGGAAGTACCCCATTCTCTCTAGTATAGCGGCCTTGACATCCTCATAGGAAGCCTTCCCATCTGGATTAGTGGCATGGAACACTGCTTGACTTTTGCTGGAAGCAAATTAGCCAAATAAGTTGTTAGCTGGTCTCTGGCCAGGTGAAGAGGTGGGCTGTCCATTCAAAGTTCTTTAGAAAGACCTCTGGATCCTTTCTTCCCTTCATCTTAAACAGAATATGCAAAACTGAAGGGCCCTGAGGTATTCTGGACATAGCCAATTGCAGGGCTCAGCTAACTGAGTTAAGATTGTGCCTTGTTGCTTTAATTGGTCTTTGTCTGCACTTTTCTATTTATGCTTTGTGGTCTCTATTCTGTATTTGGTGAGGATCTGTCTGTGTTCTGTGTGATAAAGGTAAGGTATTCTGGCTTGTAGCTTCTGTGTATGGATCATTAGCAGCTTGGCTTGTTTTGTTTTCCTAATAGGAGGTGTATTGGAGTTTCAGGGTCTGGAGTAATATTTGCAGTGCTGCCTTTTCATAGGTAGGGTTGTTACTGTTTGAGAGCTGTCAGTTAGTGATGTTTGGGTATGAGAGGTTTACTATATTGTAATTGTAGTTCACTTTACTCATGGCTTTCTGAGACCAAGCTCACATCCAAAATATGTTACAATAAGCCTAAAACACAAATTAAGAAAGTCATTGGACTCTCAAGATAGTCTGTGGTAAAATAGTTTGAAGTAACTAATATTTTTTCTTGAATTGACTTTTGGATTTGTGTATTAAAAGTGATATCTAGTTTGGGGATATAATTGACTTTTTGGATTTGTGTATTAAAAGTGATATCTAGTTTGGGGATATATCTCACCTCTGCAGCCCCCTGCTGTAAATACCTCCCCCTGTAAATACCTCCACCTCAATTATGGTTACTCCACTCTACTTTCTTAGCTGCTATCCCTTCCTCCTCTTTCTATCTCCCCACTCCCGCCCCTTTTTTCTCACCTGCTCCCTCACCCGCTCCCTGTTTTTTGTAATTTTCCTCCTTTCTCAAGTTTTATTGTAAACCGGCGTGATGTGCCCGCACGAACACCGGTATATCAAAAGCTGTTAAATAAAATAAATAAATAAAATTGGTGTGGTAGTATACAATAGACCTAATACCATGTGAGTTCCAGTTGTCTTTTTTACAGGGTTTTCTGGTTGGTACCAGAGTGCTTCATGTACATATAATATACATGTTGTTATAAGTGATATTTTCACTTCAAAATGTCCTTTGCATATAAAATCTGTTACTAAAAGTGCACAAATTTTAATCGTGTGTGAAGATGTAGGGGTGGGGGGCACCAGGCTGTAAGGTTCACCTATGGTGCCTAATATCCTTTACCAGCCCTGAATTCAGGGAATATAAACCATCAGAACAACCATCATAAAACAAACACAAATAAGACTAGAAGTGAGGTAAATCTCAATCAGTTTTCAGAAAAGTGTGTTTGAGAGAAGCTACCTAACCTTAAAATAGATAAGGTGATGGGACTGGATGGAATACATCCTAGGGTACTAAAGAAATATAGACAAGTTTTGGCAGCTTCGTTGGCTGACCTTTTCAATGCTTCTTTAGAGTCAGGAGTAATTCTGGAAGATTGGAGAGGGCAGATGTGATTCCAATTCATAAAAGTGGAAATAGGGAGGAGGCTGTAACTACAGACCTGCTAGTCTGATCTCTGAGGTGAGTAAATTAATGGAATTGCAGCTAAAATGCAGGTTAGTGCAGTTTCTGGAATCCAATGGACTGCAAGATCCGAAGCAGCATGGTTTTACGAGAGGTAGATCTTGTCAGAGGAATCTGATCAATTTCTTTGATTAGGTGATCAGAGAACTTGATCAAAGGAGAGTGCTAGATGCAGTGTACTTGGATTTCAGAAAGGCCCTTGGAACAGTTCAGCATAGGTGACTTACAAATATATTGAGCATCCTTGGTATGGGTGATTGGGTTAGAAACTGATTGGGTAGGTGGCAATTATGTTTGTCTTTTTGCCAACAATACCAAAATCTGTAACAGAATAGACAGCCAGGAAGTTGTGGAAAATATGAATAGGGATCCAGAAAAGTAAGAGGAATGGTCTAGAGTCTGGCAGCTAAGATTTAATGGTAAAAAATACAGTTATGCATTTAGGAGCAAAAACCCAAGGGATAGATGCAGTATTGGGGGGTGAATTTCTTCTAAGCATGAAAGAAGAGCAGGATCTGGGATTGATTCTATCCGATGGCCAAATAGTTGGATAAAGTAATGGCAAAAGCCAGAAAAATGCTTGGGTGCAGAAAAGAGAGGTGATATTTCCCTTATATAATATCCTGGTGAAACCTAATTTGGAATACTATGTATAATTCCGGAATATGTACTTTCAAAAGATATAAACTGGTTAGTATCATTCTTAAGGCTGGATACTAAAATGGTCAATGATCTTCATTCTAAAGTATATGGGACAGACTTAAAGATCTAAACATGTATACCCTAGAGGAAAGGCATAATGAGGAGATATGATAGAGACATTTAAATAGATCCTAGGTTTCCAAGCACAGGAGAGCCTCTTTCAATGGAGATCTAGAACAAGGGATCTGGGATGAGGTTGAAAGGAGGTAGACTCTGGAGTAATCTTAGGAAATAGTTCTTTTCAGAGAGGGTAGTGGATGCATGGGATGGTCTCCCAGTGAAGGTGGTGGATACAAAACCAGTTTCTGAATTCAAGAAAGCATGGGATAAGCACAGAATATATCTGAGGGAGTGATGGGAATTATAAAGCTAAATCAGTTAGGTGAATGGGCAGACTAGATAGGCTTATGTTCTTTTTCTGCCATCACATTTCTATGCCTTCTGTTATCCCTCACCACCTTATCTAACCTTCAAACCTCTCCTGAATCTGATCCCACCCTTCATACTGCCTATCCTTCAAACATCAGCCTGGCTAGGGTCAGAAGCAACAATTTATTTTGGGCTCCAGGGTAAAAGTGGGAAGCCTAGGCAGGATGATGACATTTTTCTCTTCGGTAGTGTTCAGTGGTGGGTGAGCGGAGAGGAGTAGTGGCAATCTCTATTGGCTCATGCACACTTAGCCCAACCCTTTGCTCATAGCTGCTCCCATACCTGAAGGTGTTCTACAAGCAACAACAGCATTAATAATGAAAACATGGGCATGTGAGCTAGTGCAAACTCACAGGCTCTACATTGGCTATGATCCTTCCTCGTACTGACCTTCCTCTTACCAAAGAAACTCATCAAGGGCAGTGTCACTGCAGGGCCTCTGAATGTGTGTGAATTCATAGGCCCCACACTGATTTCCTTCCTCTACTAATGCTGCTACTAGTACCTGAAGAGCACAGCTGTTTGAGGCACTTGTGACCTCAGCTGAAGATTTTGTGATTTTGTGACCCCCATCTGGGATCCCGACCCACAATTTGGGAAGCCCTATTGTAGACTGTTAGTACCATCTGAGACGAGGCAGGACATAGAAGACATGAAATTTAACATTAAGTGCAATCATGACATTCAATTAGAAATTGAGGGATGGGCATTTATTTGCATTAATACACCGTGCAGTATTTCTGTGAAGTTTTACATTTATTTTGGCAGCTTGAGAATGCTTGATCTGGAAAGGAAAGGGTAGTAAATAAGATTCCAGCAGTTACACTGTACATATAGAATATTGCTTCATGCCTTAATAAGTGATTTGCTTGCTTTGATTTTGTTTAATGAGTCTCTTGAAACCAGGTGACTTAATAGAAGACAGATAAGATCATTATCATTCATTGAACTATCAATCCAATATTCATAATATGCCAGTCAATTGAAAAACATCAGGAATCCTAGATACAATTTCACTGACGACTCTAAAATGGCAGTCAAGCAAATAGACTGTGGCAAATGATGCATGCATAAGGTCTACCTAGTATGCTAAAAGAATACTAAAATTCTGTACTATGAGAACTACAGTATGGTTTATCACAACAGTCAACAATCTCCTTGGTTCCTGATGCATTTGCTATTGGAAAAGGTTTGACTTGCTATTGCAAAAGTTTTGTTTTTTTTCAGATGATATCAAGATCTGTAACAGAATAGATACCCTGGAAGGTATAGGTCTGGAAAACATGAGGAGAGATTTAGTGAAGCTTGAGGAATTTTTTAGAGTCTGGAAGCATTGATTTAATGCTAAAAATGCAGGTTCATATGCTTGGCATTCAAAAACCCATCAGGTAAATTTTCAAAGGAGTTACACGTGTAAATGTAACATACTATTGTAGCAATTTTCAAAAGCCATTTAGTCACGTAAAATGCACTTACGCGAGTATAACCCATGCACAATTTAATGAGATATATTATAGCAATTTTCAAAAGCCTACTTACTTGAATAAAGTGCATTTACTTGAGTAAATCCCAGTCTTTCGCATGTAAATGCTTTTTAAAATCAGGCCCCAAGGAGTGGTATAGTATAGGGAATGAATTTCTGTGCACAAAACAAGAGCAGGACCTGGTGGTGATCATATATGATAATGTTAAGGAGGACAAACAAATAGATAAAGCAATGAAAAAAGCCAGAAAAATACTTGAGTGCATAGGGAGAGGAATAGACTGCAGGAAAGGGGAGGTGATATTGTCTCTGTATAAGTCTCTGGTGGGACATCATTTGGAGTAGTGTGCAAAATTCTGGAGATTGCACCTTTAAAAGGATATAAACCAGATGGAGATTAATAGTTATTAATAACTATTAAGATGGTCAGTGGTTTTCATTATAAAGTATATGGGGACAGAATTAAAGATCAAAACTTGCATAACATGGAGGAAAGGAGAGAAAGAAGAGACATGATAGATACATTTAAATTCTTCCTAGGAGGTAGGCTTCTTTCAACAGAAAGAAGGCTCTAGAACCAAAGGTCAGGGGAAAAGTGTGAAAGGGGGTAGATGCATACATAATCTAAAGAAATAGTTCTTTAAGGAAAGGATGGTGGATGCAATATGGACCAGGCTCTCTATGAAGGTGATAGAGACAATGACAGTATCAGAATTCAAGAAAACATGGAAGAAGCACAGAGAATCTCTGAAGGAGAAGAAAGGGCTATAAATATGAGCAGATGTGGATGGTTAGACTGGATGGGCCATAATTATGAGGCTGATATTCAGAAGTCATTTAGACAAGTAACTGAAAAGTTATCCATCTAAATGGCAAAGCAGTGATATTTGAAGCCATATGCTGCTAAATGCTAGCCGCATAATTCAGGGATGATCCAGGGGTGGGCAGGAGGCATTTCAGGACAGGCCAGAGTTAGCCGCATAAGTTATGTGGCGAACCCCAATATTTGGAGTTAGCTGCTTAACCTATGCGGCTAACTCTGGTCATGCCATAGGGCTGTCCTAAAGTTAGCTGGATATACTTACCGGCTAACTTTAAGATATCTGAATATCCCAGTTAAGTTAGTAGGATAGTTATATCTGGCTAAATTAACTAGCGGCTCTGCGACTGAATATGGACCCCTATATTTCTCTGCTCCTAGGAAATGAAGTTTATCGATCAAGTGGGTTAACACGGCAATCACCATTTTACTTTATCCATGATATATTTGCTAAATTTGAAAGGTGAACTGTTGCTTTAGATTTAGTGAAACTCACTATCAATTTATATTGTTATAAGTGGTTCAGTGTGTTCCAGCTTTCTCCCATTGGTGAAGAGCAATAGGGATGTTTAAAATGAAAGCGCAAAATTTGTATTTTTATTTATTTATTTATTTATTTACTTTTATTATACCGGTGTTCGATTTTACATATCACATCGGTTTACATTTAAACAAAATTTGCAGGAACTTATGCGTTACCTTTGTCAAATACATTAAACATTTAAATATGGGGATTGTTAACAAGGGATATAAAAGAACATGGGGAATGGCTAACACTACGGGATGCACAAAGGGGAGTGCCCCTTCAGCGCGTGACACCTGGTGTTCTGGCGCCGTTTAACGTCCGTCACAGTCCTCAGTGACATCAGAGGGGGCGGGTCTCCCAATCAAGGATCACACACTGCCCCTCCCCTCTCAGTTCCAGATGGATTCTTTCACCTTTTTTTCTTTCTTTCTGTCTTTCTCATCACTGTTAGTTATTTCAGGGAGCCCGGTGGTGATGGTGTGTGGCATCCCTGTGCGCAGGCACCCGGTGTTCTGGCGCCGTTTAATGTCCGTCACAGTCCTCAGTGACATCAGAGGGGGGGCGGGTCTCCCAATCAAGGATCACACACCGCCCCTCCCCTCTCAGTTCCAGATGGATTCTTTTCACCTTTTTTTTTTTTCTTTCTTTCTGTCTTTATCATCACTGTTAGTTATTTCAGGGAGCCCGCTGGTGATGGTGTGTGGCATCCCTGTGCGCAGGCACCCGGTGTTCTGAGTGAGGCCTGATGGATTAATTTAAAATGAATGCAACAAATAAGGCTGATTCACTCAATTTAGGGGGCCCCGAAATTTGTTGCATTCATTTTAAATTAATCCATCAGGCCTCAGCCTAGGTCAGAGCCAATGCCAGGGCCTCGGCTGAGCCCCTGCCACCAAACAAACTTACCTGAACCTTCGGATATCCATGGAAATGGCCAGGCTGGGTCCTGATATCTGGCCCTGGATCTAGGCCAGAGCTCAGGCCCAGGCCCAATGCTGCGGCCCAGCCCACAGGCCAGGTCCTGATGCCAGGGCCTCTACCTGCACCCAGGCCTGACACCTTAAATATTGTTCCACTGACAAGGCACACCTGAAGGGATGTGGATAGTAACCTCTGAAACCACAATAGGTTGTTGCATTCAATGGGTTTCCAATGAAGTGAACTAGTATGGATGAGTCCTGTTTGTGAATGTTAATGTCCAAATTTGAGATGAATTCACAATGTTAATTAAATGTGAAATGCAAATTACTATCCCTGGAGTTGAGCCACTGATGAAAATGTATCAATGCTTCTTCTGTGACATGCCATATGAAAAATATGTCATCATGGCTGGTTTGATAATATCATCTTGATTCTTGGCTAGAGATCACAAAGCTGTTCTCTCACTGCAGGTGAAATTAAAATATGTTGTATTGCAATTAAGTTCTAAAGCTTGCAAATCCCTTAAAACCTATTCTTTGAAGGTCAATAAAAAAGTATTGATTGATTCAGGGGAAACCCAGATTGTACATGGTTTTACTAACGGCATGTTCATCACTGGGGTGACATCATAGGAGAAGAAGAGTCTAATTTACAATGCTCAAGAAAAACCTACATAATGTCACCCGACAGTCAAAAGGGTCCTGTAGATTAGTAGGAATTAAGGCTAAACCTAAGTCCAAAACAAGTATCTGCTCAGATGTAAGAACTACCTTAGAGTAATTGATCACTGCTATGTGAGCATAGTCTGGGACCTTGTTACTGTCTTGTGCCACTGTTCCTCCTCTGGTTGTCTCCATGTGTGAATAATGCGGGATGGTCAACTGGAGTCTCATGGGTGGTATTATCTTCTTAAAAAAAGGATATTAACCCTTTCCCTCAGTGAGCATCATTAGAGTCCTCTGATCCATCTGACAAGTCATTCAAGGAATCAAAAGAGATATTCTTCACAGATGGATTAATTTTATCACTAGAATCTTTATTTAAGCAGGGATGTGCATATTTTAGTGCGTATGATTTTAAAATATGCGTACCATGCACAAGTATGCTCCTAATTTTAAGCAGTTACTTGAGCAAATGTACTTCTCGTATTTTCCTTAGGACATTGTTGACTTTGATGCTCATAGGTAAGCGCATTTTAAAACATGGTCTCATGAAGGGCATTCACAGTTTTTAAAATTAGTCCACCAGTTAGCCCAGTCAATCTTGAGGATATCCAGACGACTCTATTTCTTCATCCTGCACTCCACCCAGTTGACCCGGACCCCTCACCCTGTCATGTTAGGCCCTCAAATGTGATTTCTGCAAATTTCACCTCATCAGGAACAGCAGTAAATATACGTGGCTAGCAAGCCTCTGCTGCAAGCTGCGGCCTCCAGTTTTAAAATACAGATTTATGCTCATAACTATTGGCCCACCCTGGAAAGCCCATGCCCTGTCCCTTTTCTGCCTTCAATTTTTAGCTCACGCACACGCATATACACACATTTAAATAGCGGCTTTTAAAATCCGCATTGCTCACATGTGGCCCACATACACGAGTATATGGGCCTTTTAGTATGATCAACGCTTTAAAAATTCAGCCCAGAGTGTTCAACTGTGCTTTTTCTGGTTTAATACTAGAAACTTTTATTTTATTTTTTATTTATTTAAAACACTAGCTGTACCCGGCCACTCGTTGCTGTGGTTCAGTCTGGTTAAATGGAAAAGAAAGAAAAGAGAAGGCGCACGTTTTGAATATGTTTAATTTCACAATGCTTCTGGGTATACAATATTTTTTGTTGTTTCATTGTCTGTGCAGATATAGAGATTGTCCGGTTTGCCGACTCTAGAACATGCAACATATAATTGTCCATGTGAGAAGCAATACGTGTCTAGATGTAAACCGCATAATTCTAGAAATGAAAAATAATGAAAAAAGAAAAACATAAACTATACTCACTCAATGAACGGTATGGTAAATGACACAGCTCAATTCCAATGCAATGTCACACGAAATAATTAAATCAAAATGAAAATAAATCGAAATCTATGAAAATTCAATTTAACAATGCAATCGGAAACATTTAAATGGAATTGTAAAATATGTAGTCCAAGCCGTTAAGCCCGTTAAAATGGGCGAGATTTTTGTCCCCTCTCCTCCTATGTCTTTGCTCTGCTCCGTTCCTCCTCCCCCCCCCCCCCCAGTACTACAAAGAGCCAGAGGCGGTGGCGGTGGTAGGAGCTGCAGCGGTGGCCGAGGTGGATCTCGTGAGGCGTAATGGTCCTGCCATCCCAACTCCTTTCCCCCTTCCCTGGTGGCAGAGGGATAGGCTCAGACTCCTTTCACTCTATCCTTACAGGCCCCAACTCCTTTGCTCTCCCATTCCCCCTCTACACTGAACCCCTTCCACTGTAACCTATAAATGGAGAGCTGGGGGGGTAGAGAATCTCTCTCTCATACAGCCCCCTACATAGGCTTCCTCTCTCTCTCTCTCTTGCACATACACTCTGCCTCTGTCCCTCACACATGCACGCCCAATCCCTCTCACACACATACACAATCCCTCACGTAGTCTCCCTCTCTCTCTGGCACTCACACTCGCCTTCAGCGCACATTACCACACTTCTCTCTCACACAGTTAAAACGGGCGGGATTTTTGTCCCCTCCCCACCTAAGTATTTGCTCTGCACTCGCAAGAGCTTGCAAAGTTCCCACGCCAGTTGTGTCTGGGAGAGTGAGGAAAACACTCCATTCCCCCCCCCCCCTTGGAAAGGGCAGGCGGCAGGCACTGCAACAGATTTGGGACACGTTGTCTAGCTTACTTTGCTCTTTCTGGGAGACCTATGCCTTTAAGAAATCCGATCGGGGGCTTGAGAGGGAGGAGGGAGCAGGGCTCTGGCTTTCACTTTTGTCACGGTGCTTTGCTGGGAGTGGGGGTGGAGCGATACCCATGTAAACTCTTCCCATGGTGGCTGAGACCCACGGGCGGGTTGACAGCACTGCCTTCCCCCCCCCCCCCCCCCCACAGTTGCAGGATATTTACTTGGCTTCTCCTTATCTGCGGGACTCAGGGGGCAGGGGAGGAGGGCGAGCTGTTCTCTGTTCAGCACTTTGCGCTTTGGCTGCTGCAGGCTGCAGCTGCTTGTGATCTCTTCACAGCTGCTTTCTACTGCATTTGCTCTGCTCCGGCCATCCCAACTCCCTCCCTCCCTTCCCCGGCAGTGGACGGACTGGCTCTGTGACTCTTCTACCCTTTCCTCCTCCTGTGTGTAACTGTCTGGCAGTCCCTACTCCCTCCCCCCTTCCCCAGCGGGGGAGGAACTGGCTGAGCTATTTATCGGAGCAGCGACTCGTCTGCCCTTTCCTCCTCCCCTCTGTGACACCCAGCACGTAGCGCAGAGCTCAATGGTCCGCACATGTGCGGTAGAGCTGCTCTCTACCGCGCATTTGCGGGCTGTCGGTCAGAGCCCATTTATATTGTAGATAGCGTGTGTTGCTTGTACATCCAACAGATGGCACTGTTTTTCCAAAAAGCATATTTTTATCTGTCACAGGTGTGACATCTATGTAATGTTGTGTCAAAATTTCAAAGCAATTGGTGAAGAACTTTCGGAGAGTTAAGATTTTGAACAAACAAACATTTACATTTTTATTTATATAGATTTCTTTTCTTTTTTTAATTTATACTTTATTAAGATTTTTAAACATGAATACAATGCAAAAAATCAAAGAACAAATTTTGCATGTCAGGTAATAACACCATCATACCTTTAAACAAATAACAATTACATTAAAATCTTTAGTCCACGTCACGGGAGGAAAAAATAGGTAAACAATACAGGAAAAACTGTAATTATAACTTACATTTTGCTGGATTTACATATTTTTCTCAGCTTTACTTCAACCTATTTCTTTGTCTACCAGAAAAGATTCCAGGTGGGTGGGATCTTGGAAGATAAACTTATTCTTTTGATAAATTACTAAACATTTACAGGGAAATCTAAGGAAATGTGTTGCCCCAAGAGTCAACACTCTAGGCTTCAAATTCAAAAATTGTCTTCTCCTAAGCTGCGTAGCACGTAAGACGTCTGGAAATAATTGGACTCTCTGTCCGCAAAACAAAAATTCCTTATTTTTAAAGTACTTCTGTAAAATCAAACTCTTATCTCTTTCTCTACAGAAAGTTACTAAAAGTGTTGCTCTTTGTGATATATCGTCTACTGACGATTCCAAAAAGGATGTTAAATTAGGAGATTCCTGTTGGACTAAGCCAATTTCTTCCTCACCCTCCTGTCTTCTTATTCTGGTATTTAGTACATAATAAATACTAGAGATGTGAATCGTGTGCCAGATCGTCTTAACGATCAGATTTGGCTGGGGGGGGGGGGGAAGAATCTGATCGTTAAGATATGTGAATTGGAATTGTTTCCGATTCCAATTCACATCGCTAATTTTTTTTTAAGTGAGGCCCGCGCCGCTAAAAAAAACAAACCCCTCCTGACCCTTTAAATCGCCCCCCTCCCGACCCCCCCAAAACCTTTTAAAATTACCTGGTGGGTAGGGCTGATGATTAAAGTGGGTAGGGCTGATGATTAAAGCCAGTGCTCCTACCATGTGACAGGGGCCGGCCAATGGCACAGATACCCTGTCACATGGTAAGGGCAAAGGTGCATCGGCGCCATTTTATTTTTAGAACAGCTGATGCCTGGGAATGGGAAATCTCTTCCCTAGGCCCCCCTGGATCTCTCCTCTCCCCGAGGCCCCCCCGAGGCCCCCCCTGGATCACCAGGTAATTTTAAAAGCTTTTGGGGGGGTCGATTTAAAGGGTCGGGTGGGGTTTGTTTTTTTTTAGCGGCGCGGGCCTCACTTTACAAAAAAGGGTCGGGAGGGTGGGGGGTCAATTTAAAGGGTCGGGTGGGGTTTTTTTTTATCGGGCCATCGGCGCCATTTTAATTAGTGGCAGCCAAAATGGCGCTGATGGCCTGAGAGCGGGAGATCACACCGGGACCCCCCCCCCCCCCACTGAACCACCAGGTAACTTAACATTTTGGGGGGGTTCGGGAGGGTGGGGGAGGGTAAGGAATTGGTTTTAAAGGGTTGGGGTGGGTTTAGGGGTTGTTTTGGTGTGCCGGTTTTCCCGCCTTCTCCCAAATAATTCCCGTGCCCTATTTAACGATACAATACAAATGCCCCTGATGATAAATCAAGGGCATTTGTATTGTATCGTGCACTCTAATGATTTTGGACGATTTTAAAATTATCTGACGATAATTTTAATCGTTCAAAAACGATTCACATCCCTAATAAATACACATTTTTACTCGAGATTTCATTTCAAGCTGAGAGTCTTGCAAAAAGGCAGTTAGATCTATATCTTCTGTAGCATTAACTTCTTTAGGGTTACTACTGCCAACATTTTTAATTCTTTCAGGAATATAATATTCTTTAGAGAAAGCTGACAATAATTCCTCTGGTATTTTAAGTGCTTCCAGAAAAAAATTGTTTTAATAAATCATAGGGAGATAGCAAATCTATTTGGGGAAAATTGAGAAGTCTCAAGTTTGGTCTCCTTGAATTATTTTCCAAAACTTCAGTTTGAAGACTTACCCTTTATTTATCCTTAATCACAAATTCTGACATTGTTGAAGTTCCTTACACTGAGAAGTCAATAAACTAATTTTCTCATCTATATCTTTATAATTATGATTAGAGATGTGAATCGTGTCCTCGATCGTCTTAACGATCGATTTCGGCTGGGAGGGGGAGGGAATCGTATTGTTGCCATTTGGGTGTGTAAACTATCGTGAAAAATCGTTAAAATCGTGAGCCGGCACACTAAACCCCCCTAAAACCCACCCCAACCCTTTAAATTAAATCCCCCACCCTCCCGAACCCCCCCCCCCAAATGCTTTAAATTACCTGGGGATCCGGCGGTGGTCCAGAACGGCGGCGGTCCGGAACGGCCCCCTCAATAGAATCGTGTTGTCTTCAGACGGCGCCATTTTTCAAAATGGCCACCGCAATATGGCGGCGGCCATAGACAAAAACGATTCGACGCAGGAGGTCGTTCCGGACCCCCGCTGGACTTTTGGCAAGTCTTGTGGGGGTCAGGAGGCCCCCCCAAGCTGGCCAAAATTTTCCTGGGAGTCCAGCGGGGTTCCGGGAGCGATTTCTTGCCGCGAATCGTTTTCGTACGGAAAATGGTGCCGGCAGGAGATCGACTGCAGGAGGTCGTTCAGCGGGGGTTCCGGACCGCCGCTGAACGACCTCCTGCAGTCGATCTCCTGCCGGCGCCATTTTCCGTATGAAAACGATTCGCGGCAAGAAATCGCTCCCGGAACCCCGCTGGACTCCCAGGAAAATTTTGGCCAGCTTGGGGGGGCCTCCTGACCCCCACAAGACTTGCCAAAAGTCCAGCGGGGGTCCGGAACGACCTCCTGCGTCGAATCGTTTTTGTCTATGGCCGCCGCCATATTGCGGCGGCCATTTTGAAAAATGGCGCCGGCTGAAGACAACACGATTCTATTGAGGGGGCCGTTCCGGACCGCCGCCGTTCTGGACCACCGCCGGATCCCCAGGTAATTTAAAGCATTGGGGGGGGGGTTCGGGATGGTGGGGGATTTAATTTAAAGGGTCGGGGGTGGGTTTTAGGGGGTTTTAGTGTGCCGGTTTTCCTGCCCTCCCCCTTCCCCCGATTTACGATTTTTTAACAATAAATCAGGGGAATTGGTATTGTATCGTGGCCCTAACGATTTTTTGACGATTTAAAATATATCGGACGATATTTTAAATCGTCAAAAAACGATTCACATCCCTAATTATGATCACATTAGTCAACTTGCTTTTGCAGATTTTCATAATTTGTTTACACCAAGGCAATCTTCCCTGATAGCGAACTGCCAAGTCTCATGGTAGCAGTCCATAAAGAGTCCATGGTTATTACATCAGGCTTGATTAAATTAAAGTCAGATATCAAAGATCATGAGATGACAACAGGAGTAGAAGTAGTATTAATGATAATGTCACTGTAATTAATCTGACTAGGACCCAGGTTTCTCCCATCGTGTGGAGCAGAGTCATAGACCTCATTGGACAATTGACTTGAATCTAGTACCCTGTAAGCCCGGGAGAAAATGGAACACTGGGCTTAGGAAGATAATGTCCCCCCCATCAGTGGCACCCGAGGGGCCAAACTGAGATGACATGGTTTGTTGATGGATATCCATGGACATCATAAAGTCAGTGATGACAAACAGGGAATTATAAGAGTAGGAGCAGTAGAGCCAGACGGGAGAGGCCTTAAAGACTGTTTCCTCTTCTTCCCCATATTAGCCACCACAAAGAAATAAAAGTGAGAGAGAGAAACATACTTAAATTGGGAGCAGCACAACGCCAAACATTTTACCTAGGGATGTGCCCCTTTGGCATGTGGCTTTGGCAACGTGCCGGTGGCTGGAAGCCGGCACCTCTCAATGACATCACTCTGGGCGCTCCTCCTCAGTGCAGACTGCCCCCGAAAGTGGCATAAGGTGAATTCTCTGCTCTTTCTCTCACCACTTGATCATTTATTTGATACTGGCATTCAAGCTCAATCATTAAGCTGATTCAAATCTTTTTTAATGTCTAGATCTTACTCTGTTTCCTGGAATTCTTTGTCATCTGCAACTAGTTTTACCACAAGGGTCTATTCTCTCTCTTACTCCTTTTAATATTTTCCTTGCATCCTTAGCCACTTTGAATCAAAGTATGAGATTTTCTAGTTATTTTTATGCAGATTACTTACAAATCTTGGCTTATTATGATCACAATTCATCTTTTTCTCTTGCTACAATCAATGACTGACAGAAGTGAGCAATTGACTAAAGCTAATCCTGATAAATCTGAGGCAATCTTGTTCTCCAGAAGACAGGATGTTACTCAGCTCCTTCCTCCTATTATGGCTGGCAAACCAATTCATATTAAAACATCATCACTCCCTTTGGTGTTCATATTGATTCAGCTCTATCTTTTACACATCACATTTGACATTTGTTAAAAAGATCATATTTCTTTTTGTGATTCATTCGTCATCTGAAAACTTTTGTCGAATCTTCTGATCTCAAGATTTTAACACTTCATTTTATGTTATTATGATTGGATTATTGCAATGCCCTGTTTCATGGATTAACATCTGTACAACTAAAAAGATTACAAACTGTTCAAAACACTGCTGCTAAACTTATCTTTGGAAAGAAAAATATGACCATGTCACGACCTTACTGTATGAACAACACTGGCTTACAATATCCTTGAGAATACAATTCAAAATAGGGTGTTTGACTTTTAAATAAGTGCGTTAAGGTACGCCAACATATTTTCAAGTCTGTTTGTCATTGTCCTGATCGTTTATTGCACTCTTCTCAATAAGAATTGCTAATGCTACCATCTCCTAAAGAAATCAGATTAGAAACCACCAGGCAAATCTGTTTTTCTTATCTTGTGCCATCTCTTTGGAATTCTTTTCCCTTAGATTTACATCTAGAAAAGGATTATTTTAAATTCAGGAAGGCTTTAAAGACTTTTTTTTTTTAATGAAATCCTTTCCCTCCTGTTAAATTGATCTCTTTTTATGTTATTTTTTTTAATTCTTTTTTTTAAGTAATGTATTTGATATATTTAGAGTTTTGGATTGAAAACTAGTTTATGCTCTGAGATTGATTTTTGGTTTTTATTAGGGATGTGAATCATTTTTGAACGATTAAAATTATCATCAGATAATTTTAAAATCGTCCTAAATCGTTAGAGTGTACGATACAATACAAATGCCCCCGATTTATGGTCAGGGGCATTTGTATTGTATCGTTACATAGGGCACGGGAATTATTTGGGGGAGGGCGGGAAAACCAGCACACCAAAACAACCCCTAAACCCACCCCGACCCTTTAAAACCAATTCCGAACCCCCCCAAAATGTTAAATTACCTGGTGGTCCAGTGGGGGGGGGGGGTCCCGGCGCGATATCCCGCTCTCGGGCCATCGGCGCCATTTTGGCTGCCACTAATTAAAATGGCGCCGATGGCCCGATAAAAAAAAAAACCCACCCGACCCTTTAAATTGACCCCCCTTAGCCTCCCCCACCCTCCCGACCCTTTTTTTTTTAGGGAGGCCCGCGCCGCTAAAAAAAAACAACCCACCCGACCCTTTAAATCGACCCCACCCTCCCGACTCCCCTCAAAACCTTTTAAAATTACCTGGTGGTCCAGGGGGGCCTTGGGGGGTCTCAGGGAGAGTTCTCAAGTTTAAATGTAGTTCTATCATCATGCTCACATATCTTGCCCATTTCAAAATTGTATTAGAAAGGTTCAGGATGATTAATAATTTCAAATAAACTTTGCAGTTCCTAAGACTGCTGCATTTTCTGCCTGCAGAGGTGTTTTCAAAATGCTATATGAAACTGACTCCACTACGCCTTTGGGGTGTTACGGTTACCCTTCTTGCTGTGTTGCTCTGCTCTTGAAATTCCAATTTTTTTAAATTAACAGCATCACTGCTGCCACCACCGCTCCAAGCCAATCTTACCTAATTACTGCATCTGCTCCACTGCTGTATGCATAGATTTAACTTATCCGGCTAAGTAGCAATTTGCAGACAAACACTCAGCAGCATAGCCATGCTGCTGAATATCCCATTTAAGTTAGCTGGATAAGTCTTATCCGGCTAACTTAAATAAATATTTAGTTTTGAATATTGGACCCAATGATTTTATATTATCCCTTTTCAGAATCTAGTCCTCATTTTCTTTCTTGCTGGGTCTTGTCTCAGAGACTCATCTGGTTCCCTGCCAGCTGTCTATTCAACATGACCTCCTTCATCATGAGGGTGGTCTGATGCTCCAATGTTTATTCTGCTTGCTTGCCTTTTTGGGCACCTCATCAATTACTATTTATACTGATTCCAGACTTTGTTTTTAGTTGTTCATGTGTTTGGGTCTTCAATCAAAGCCCAGGTTTCCTTACTCCTTGACTCTGATTAAAATATTTGTTTTTAAGCTTCCCCTATTACAAGCTCTTTTTTCTTCCCCACAGGTTGCTGATGTTAAATGATTGGGTCAGTCCACAGAGGATTCCTTTGAAGCTAATGCTACCAAGCAGACAGCTGCCTTATCCAATTTATGTCCCCTTGTCCAATTTAGTTTTAATGTGGATATTAATGATTTTATTATGTCTCTTCAGATTTCTTCCCAGATTTATTTTCTAGATCTCCAAGAACAGCAGAAAAATTCTTCACAATTTATGGTTGGGCCTGAAAGATCTCCCTTTTGCTCCTGCATTGCACCTACCCTATCTTGCTTGCCTAGTCCATGGCATTGACTTTTGTGTTCCGCGACCGTGAAAGGCCACGACTGCAGTCCCCTACCTCGTCCGCAGCGGCGACCCGCCGCCGCGGCAGCTTCGGGGGAAACCCCTAACGAGGTGCCTGTTGCCCCGGCGCGGGTCCCCGGCCTGACCACCGGGTGGAGAGCCGTCCCTGCTCTGCCCCCGCACCGTCCCTGCAGACTTTCCTCTGTGGAGGAAATCCAAGATGGCCGCCGCCATCTTTAGGCGCAAGGCCATGCCTCCTCATTAGATTTAAAGGGACTTGATCCCTTTAATCCCCTACAGCTGTTCCTTATGAGCCAGAGCAGAGGAAGTATAAAAGGAGGCTTCCTCTGCTCATTCCTCGACTTGGCAACATCTCCTGTGAGTGTTGTTTGAGTCTGCTTGCTTCGGCGAGTTCCAGCGTCTTGATTCCTTGTCCAGTTTCGTCTTGGTATTCCTGGTTCCTGACTTCGGATCGGCTAGTGGTGATTCCTGGTATTGACTTCAGATCGGCTAGCGGTGATTCCTGGTATTGACTTCGGACTGGCAAGCGGTGATTCTCTGGTGTGTGACTTTGGACTGGCAAGTGGTGATCCCTCGGTGTGTGACCTTGGACTGGTAAGCAGCGACCCTCTGGCACTTGACCTTGGACTTCTCCCTGACCATCGTCGCCAAGGGCCCACCTAAGTCCCAGCAGCCCGGGTCCCTACAGGCTCCTCCCGGGGGGACCGCAGGCTTCCAGGGGTGAAGCTCCAGACAGCCCTTGCACCGTATGTCTGTTCCTTGACCTCTCAAAGGTCCACCTAAATCCCAGCGGTCCGGGTCCCTACGGGCTACTCCTGAGGGGACCACAGACTTCCAGTGGCAAAGACACACCTCCGTTCCTTGACGTCACGACTCTTCTTCCGCCTTCACAGTCGCACCTGTCTACTGTGCTGAGGGTCAGCTGGTCACGACTTCTGTTCCTGCCTCGCCACCCGACGGGAGAACCTACAGATCTTCCTCCAAAGTATACTATCCTCCCATCGGCCCATGGGTTCACAAGCCTGAGCATAACAGATTGCTAAGTTCATGGACCCGGCGGAGGTATCTTCCCACCAGGCCATTTCCGGAATGGCCCAGCGCCTGAAGGATCAGCAACAGACCCTCGATGCCCTGGTCTCTGCGGTACAGGGCCTGACCCAACACCTCGAGGCATTAGGGCCCACAAACCCTATGCTGCCATCTCCGCCTGGGGCTCAAGGAGCTCGCCCTACTCAGCCACACACCATCCAGGCCTCCAGGGGCGACCTGGGGCAAGTAAAGCCCACTCAACTCTCGGTGCCCTCTCGATACACCGGAGATGCGAAGTTGTGTCGAGGATTCCTCAGCCAGTGCCAGGTCCATTTTTCCTTGCTGCCTGCGTGGTTTCCCAGCGACCTGGTCAAAACCAGCAACATTATGTCCCTGCTCGACGGGAAGCCTCTGATCTGGGGCTCTCATCTGTGGGAGAGAAGGGACCCTCTCTTCAAAAGCTTGAGTCAGTTTCTGTCTGCCTTCCGGCAGATTTTGATGAACCCGTCCGCAAGCCCACTGCGGTCTCAGAATTGCTCCGATTGTGACAGGGTACTCGGACAGTGGCCAAGTACGCGACGGAATTCCGCACCCTAGCCACAGAGCTGAATTGGAGAGAAGATTGCCTGCACGGAATCTTCTTGGAAGGGCTAGCCTCGTGCCTTCAGAATGAGCTAGCGGCGAAAGAACTCCCAGACGACCTCAATGGCATGATAGAATTGGCCAGTCGAGTGGATCGTCGGATGAGGTTTCGCCTTCCGGTAGTCAGGGCAGTGAGAAGGCCCTCACCTCCTTTCAGCCCTTTGGGCACCTGCCGAGGAGCCCATGGATTTGGGTCGCGGGAGAGTGGCTCCTCAAGAGCGTCGACAGTGCACGAAGGAAGGACTTTGCTTTTATTGCGGCGCGGCAGGCCATCGAATAGCCGCCTGCCCAGCACGACCGTAAAACTCTCAGGCCTAGGACCTGAAGGAGGTCTCTTCCTGGGCCATACTGCACCCGCACCTTCACTAACGTTGCTAGTGGCGTTATCCTCGACAGATGGGGAGTTCCACACGCTAGCTCTAGTGGACTCCGGCGCCAGTGGCAATTTTATAATGAAAGGCCTGGTGGAACACCTAAAGATTTCACAAGTTTGTCTCCCTGTTCCTATGGTCATCTCCTCGATCCAAGGAAAGCCTCTTCCAGAACAGGTGACACACACCACAATTCCCGTCCAGCTGCGGGCTGGGGCCCTGCAACAAGAACAGATGTCATTCTATGTCCTGAAGTACTCCATCCATCCGATTGTCCTAGGTCTCCCTTGGCTCCAGGAACACGAGCCCCAGTTCGATTGGAAGACTTTGCAGCTGGCTCGTTTGGGGCCAAGCTGCCATGGCAACTGCCTCCACTCTGTGGTTCCAGCATCCTGTCCCATAGCTTCCACCAGCCTTCCAGGCCTGCCAGCCCCATATGCCGCATACGCGGACGTCTTCTCAAAGCAAAGGGCGGAGATCCTTCCACCGCATCGAACATTCGATTGTGCCATCCAGCTCCTTCCTGGCTCTGAACCTCCTCGGGGTCGCACCTATGCCCTCTCGCCTGCAGAGACACAGGCTTTGAGCGAGTATATCAAAGAGAACCTGGAGAGGGGCTTCATTTGGAAGTCTAGATCCCCGGCCGGGGCTGGCTTCTTCTTTGTCGCGAAGAAGGACGGGAGTCTTTGCCCCTGTATTGACTACTGGGGCTTAAATGCTATTACGGTCAAGGATCATTACCCCTTACCCCTCATCTCGGAGCTCTTTGACCGGCTACAAGGTGCGAGGATCTTTTCCAAATTAGACCTCTGAGGGGCCTAAACCTCATCCGAATTAAGGAAGGTGATGAGTGGAAGATGGCCTTCAATACCCAAGACGGCCACTATGAGTATTTAGTGATGCTGTTCGGGCTCTATAATGCTCCCGCGGTGTTCCAGAACACCATGAATGAGATATTCCGTGATCTCCTGTACAAGTGCATAGTGGTGTATCTGGATGACATTTTAGTATTCTCGGATTCCCTGACTGCGCACCGTCAACACGTCATCCAGGTATTGCAACGTCTCCGAGAACACCAGTTATACGCAAAATTGGAAAAGTGCCACTTTGAGAAGGAGTCCTTCCCTTCCTGGGATACATCATCTCCAGCGAAGGTTTCCGTATGGACCCTCAGAAGCTGAAAGCTATTCAGGAATGGCCCCAGCCGTCCGGACTGAAGGCACTCCAACAATTCTTGGGGTTCGCAAATTATTATCGATCGTTCATTCCACACTATGCGTCCATAGTGGCCCCGAAGACGGCCCTGACCCGGAAAGGCGTGGATCCCAAGAAGTGGCCTCCGGGAGCGGAGACCGCCTTTCATCGCCTCAAGGAGGTGTTCCTGCATCAACCGTGCCTTCGGCATCTGGACCCGCAACGGCCCTTCATCATTGAAGTAGATGCCTCATTGGAAGGCATAGGCGCCGTCTTGAGTCAGACGTCTGATAATCACAAACTTCATCCATGTGCCTTCCTCTCGTGCCGGTTCTCCCCAGCGGAGAGAAATATTGCCATAGGCTATAAGGAGCTGTTAGCGATCAAGGTCATCCTTGAAGAATGGCGCCCCTGGCTGGAGGGGGCACAGCATCAATTCACGGTCTACACAGACCACATGAATCTCGAATACCTGCACTGGGCACAATGGCTCAACCCCCGGCAAGCACATTGGGCTGTGTTTTTTACCCGGTTTAATTTTGTGCTCCGCTACAGACCGGCAGAGAAGAATGCCAAGGCCGATGCCCTATCACGGGTATTTGAATCAACGGAAGGTTCTGAGGAACCGCGATACATCATCGAGCTGTCCTGTATCCTCTTGTCTGCTACCACGACCATCCCCCCTGGGAAGACTTTGGTTCCACCGAGCTTGCGGAAACAAGCCTTGGCATGGGCCCACGACTCCCGCTGTTCTGGTCACCCAGGGCAATCCCGGACACTACAGACCCTGCACCGCTATTACTGGTGGCCAAAGGTCAACAAGGATGTCCAGGCGTACGTGGAATCCTGTCAGTCCTGCGCCTGCCACAAGAGAATCTTCGGTTCAACCCCAGGCCTACTTCAGCCACTACCTGCACCTTCTGAACCATGGACTCATGTGGCAACCGACTTCGTGGTAGACCTGCCACTATCCAGCGGCAACACGGCAATTTGGGTAGTTGTCGACCGCTTTAGTAAAATGGCGCACTTCGTGCCATTGCCAGGGTTGCCGTCCGCTCCACAGTTGGCTCAGCTGTTTGTCCAACACGTCTTCAGGCTACATGGCCCCCCTAAAAGCATCCTCTCGGATCGAGGGCCGTAATTCACTGCCAAGTTCTGGAGGGCCCTTTGCCTGAAGTTCGACGTCGATTTAGACTGTACGTCCGGTTACCATCCTCAGACCAATGGCCTTGCAGAGAGAACAAACCAGATGTTGAAACAATTCCTCCGCCTGTACATCAATGAAAAACAAGATGACTGGGCTAGCCTGCTACCCTGGGCCGAATTCGCGCTAAATTCCCATATCTCCGCGGTTACGGGATCCTCCCCGTTTCAGATAGTTTATGGGAGACAGCCACGACCACCACTGCCTGTCCCCACCACAGTAGCATCTCCAGTAGCTCAGCTTTCTGCTGAAGAGCTGCACTGCCTATGGATATCCATACAGCGCGCCCTGATCAAGGCCAGCCAGGCAGCTAAAAGGTATGCTGACCAGCGCAGAAGACCATACCCGCCTCTTCGACCAGGCCAAAAGGTTTGGGTAAGTGCGCAATTTATCCTCTTGAAGCTGTTATCATTGCAACTGGCTCCGCGATTCATCGGGCCATTCCCTATCATCCAGCAGGTGGGTGCAGTCTCATATCAGCTTCGCCTCCCTCCGTCTCTTAAAATACACAATATATTTCACGTCTCCCTCCTGAAGCCTCTGGTATTGTCATGGCCCTCCAGCATGCCTCCAACTCCCCAACCTGTCGCCTCTGAAGATGACCTCACCTATCAGGTCCGGGAGGTCCTAGATGTGAGAAAACATCGCAAGAAGTGGGAATATCTGTTCGCATGGGAGGGCTTCGGCCCTGAAGAAAAATCCTGGGAGCCATTGGCTAACATCCTGGACTGGAATCTGTTGGACCAGTTCCACAGAGACCACCCGGCTAAACCCAGGCCTCCAGGGAGGCGCCCTAAAGAGGGGGGTACTGTTGTGTTCCGCAGCCGTGGGAGGCCATGACCGCTGTCCCCTACCTCGTCCGCGGCGGCGACCCGTCGCGGCAGCTTCAGGGGAAACCCCTGACCGGGTGCCCGGCCTGACCGCCAGGTAGAAAGCCGTCCCTGCTCTGCCCCCGCACCATCCCTGCAGCCTTTCCTCTGCGGAGGAAATCCAAGATGGCCACCGCCATCTTTAGGCGCGAGGCCGTGCCTCCTCATTAGAATTAAAGGGACCTGATCCCTTTAATACCCTACAGCTATTCCTTATGAGCCAGAGCAGAGGAAGTATAAAAGAAGGCTTCCTCTGCTCATTCCTGTACTTGGCAACGTCTCCTGTGAGTGTTGTTTGAGTCTGCTTGCTTCGGTGAGTTCCAGCGTCTTGATTCCTTGTTCCAGTTTCATCTTGGTATTCCTGGTTCCTGACTTCGGATCGGCTAGTGGTGATTCCTGGTATTGACTTCGGATCGGCTAGCGATGATTCCTGGTATTGACTTCGGACTGGCAAGCGGTGATTCTCTGGTGTGTGACTTTGGACTGGCAAGTGGTGATCCCTCGGTGTGTGACCTCGGACTGGTAAGCGATGACCCTCTGGCACTTGACCTTGGAATTCTTCCTGACCATCGTATCCAAGGGCCTACCTAAGTCCCAGCGGCCCGGGTCCCTACGGGCTCCTCCTGGGGAGACCGCGGACTTCCAGTGGCGAAGACACACCTCCGTTCCTTGACGTCACGACTCTTCGTCCGCCTTCATAGTCACACCTGTCTACTGTGCCAAGGGTCAGCTGGTCACATCTTCTGTTCCTGCCTCACCACCCAACGGGAGAACCTACGGATCTTCCTCCAAGGTATACTATCCTCCCGTTGGCCCAAGGGTTCACAAGCCTGAGCATAACAATTGACCATAAGAGCAAATGAGGGATAGTTCATGAAATACAATGTCAATGTGATTCAGAGTTGTAGTGTATAATGTTGGGGAAGGTTTATGGGTGGCACGCTTACATTTGTGAGGCTGCAGATGGATTTCATTCAGTTACCAAAGGTGCACAGTACCAGTATGTATTGGTGGGTGGACAAAGGTCTTCCCTACAACCAAGGATGATGTTATCATAGTAGCAAAGCAACTGCTTAAGGAAATCATTCCAAAATATATTGAAAGTGATAAAGGTACACATTTTTACAGGTGAAGTGGTACAATATATGAGGAAAGCTCTACATATAAGCAACTGCAATGTCACTACACTCAAAGGCTCCAAGTCTCTGTATTTGTGGAAAGATGAAATGATATTATTAAAAATAAGATTGCTAAGATTTGTGTCGATACCTCGCTTCAGTGACCAGATGCAATACCCTTGGTCCTAATGAGTTTGAACTGTTAATGGAGAGGCCTATACACTATGGGGCGGATTTTAAGAGCCCTGCTCGCCTAAATCCGCCCAAAACCGGGCGGATTTAGGCGAGCAGGGCCCTGCACGCCGGGAAGCCTATTTTACATAGGCCTACCGGCGCGCGCAGAGCCCCGGGACTCGCGTAAGACCTGGGGTTCTCCGAGGGGGGCGTGTTGGGGGCGTGTCGGGGGCGGGCCCGGTCGTTGTGGCATTTCGGGGGCGTGTCGGCAGCGTTTTGGGGGCGGGTACGGGGGCGTGGCTACAGCCCGGGGCGGTCTGGGGGCGTGGCCGCGCCCTCCGTACCCGCCCCCAGGTCGCTGCCCGGCACGCAGGAGGCCCGCTCGCGCGCGGGGATTTACTCCTCCCTCCGGGAGGCGTAAATCCCCGGAGAAAGGTAAGGGGGAGGTGTAGACAGGGCCGGGCGGGTGGGTTAGGTAGAGGAAGGGAGGGGAAGGTGAGGGGAGGGCGTTAGAGGATTCCCTCCAAGGCCGCTCCGATTTCGGAGCGGCCTTGGAGGGAACGGGGGTAGGCTGCGCAGCTCGGCGCACGCCGGCTATACAAAATCCATATCCTTGCGCGCGCCGATCCAGGTTTTTAGCAGATACGCGCGGCTCCGCGCGTATCTACTAAAATCCAGGCGAATAGCCTACTTTTGTTTGCGCCTGGAGCGCAAACAAAAGTAGGCTTTGCTCAGGCTTTGCTCAGGATGAACTGAGCAAAGGCAAACAAAAGTTTGCCTTTGCTCAGTTCATCCTGTGCAAAGGCAATATCTGTAGACAGATATTGCCTTTGCTCAGGATCAACTGCTCTTGTATTTTGTTTCTCAGTTATACCAACAAGTACCATGAACACTGACAGCTCCACCGAATTCATGTATACCAAATGTCCAACCAAGTGACTTGGTGCTCCTAAAGGATTTCAGCAAAAGAACTGCTTTAGTCCCAGGTGAAAGGGTCTTTACCAAGTAGTGTTTGAAAGTCATTCTGCTTTGAAACTCCAAGGGATTCATTCACTAGGGTGCATGCCAGTCATTGCAAAAAAAAACCCCAAAACAAAACACTTGAATCACAAAAGTCTTTACCATTACAATCGGTTTCAGCTTCCCTTACTGATAGTGCCAAACTCAGAAATGCCACCTCAATTGTTTTGACAATTACATCAGAGCCCAATCCAAGAACGCCACCTGAGGTGTTCAGGTTAGAGGTACTGTCCGTTTTCTACTATTATATCTCTTCCAATTCTGGACCAGAACCAACTGGAATGAGAAAAAGAAGTAAATTTTCACTTGAAGAACAACTGACTAAAGCAGGGAGTGACACTAAAAGAAGGACCCTGGGTTTGTATTCAGGCATAATAATTCCCCTCCTCTACCAAATAGCCAAGAGTGGTTTAGAGCCCTACTGGTATCTCTGCTTGTTGTTCTACTTACTTGTGGATCATTTCTAACTAACACCTATGCAATTCTTGCCAAGTCTTGGGATAATTCTTTCAATCTAACTAGCTGCTGGGTGTGTATGCAGTATGACAAAAAACTGGATATTTTCTTTCTATACTTACATCAAAAGACAAATTTGATGTTGCAGTTACTAATATTATTCAGTGCCAGTATTTTTCTTTGTAATTTCCACTTTCTATATATGTGAATGCAATGAAGTCCTGGGAGTACTAGCCCTAGTGGACTCAAGTATAATGAGACTGTTATATTACATGAATGACTAAGAACTGGAACTACTCAGATTGCAAAGGTAAGAGTTATTTACCAATGTTTATTTTTTTTTTTAATCAAACTCATTATTTTCATCTTACCAACCAGTCCTATCCTAAAAGATACAATCAGACCGATACAGTACAGTGCGCTCCGGTGGAGCACACTGTTAACCTGCATTTGGACGCGCGTTTTCGACGCGCTAGCTTTACCCCTTATTCAGTAAGGGGTAAAGTTTTTGACACGCTAGCTTTACCCCTTATTCAGTAAGGGGTAATAGCGGGTTGAAAACGCGCGTCCAACCCCCCTGAAACTAATAGCGCCCACAACATGCAAATGCATGTTAATGGCCCTATTAGTTTTTCCCGCGCGATTCAGTAAGTAAAATGTGCAGCCAAGCCACACATTTTACTTTCAGAAGTTAGCGCCTACCCAAAGGCGATATTAAGTCGGAGGTCCCAAAAGTTACAAATAATTAAAAAATACAAAAATACAAAATTTAAATCGGCCCGCGGCTCGCGGGTTGAAAACCAGACGCTCAATTTTGGGTTTGAGAACCGATGCCGGCAGAATTGAGCGTCGGCTGTCAAACTCGCTGACAGCCGCTTTTCCTGTCAAAAAAGAGGCGCTAGGGACGCGCTAGTGTCCCTAGCGCCTCTTTTCACCGCCGGCCCTAATTTGAATAATTTTTTTTACTGAATCGCGCGCACAGGAGAGTGGCCTGTGCGCGCGATGGGAGAGCGGGCGCTCGCCCGCTCTCCCGCGATTTTTACTGTATCAGCCTGTATATAAATGGCAAAGTGGAATTGCAGATTTTCTCCCTTACTTTACAAGGGTGGCCTAAAGTCACAGACAGAGAAACTAAACAAACTTCTGTGGGCCTTCGAATCACGTCCCTGGTGTATACTTCATTGATAAGGGATGGGACAATAAATGTATGGGCCACACAGGAAATGCATTCTTAGGATTAATAAACTCACAATGTTGTGGATAAGCTGTTTCAGTGGACCCTTGGGCCGGCCTGCAGGAGACTGGAGAGAGATGGACTATAGTCTCTGCTAGAGGGCAGGCCGGGAGGCCGATACCAGGCAGGCGATGGATGGTGAACTTCACCCAGGAAGCTTCTGCTCCCCTGCAGCCACTTGGGACTTAGGGGATTCACCCTGGAAGCCGGAGCTCCCCCGGGAGGAACCCGTAGGAGCCCGGCCACTGGGACTTAGGAGATCACGGAAGCTGGAGCTGAAGCGGACGGGCAGGGATCCGGAATCAGGCAGGAACTGAAGCAGGACAGGTACTGGATCCAACTGGAACTGAAGCAGGACGGGTTACTAGAACCAAGCTGGAACTGAGGCAGGACAGGTTACTGGAACCAAACTGGAACTGAAGCAGGACAGGTACTGGAACCAAGCTGGAACTGAAGCAGGACAAGTTACTGGAACCAAGCTGGAACTGAAGCAGGACAGGTACTGGAACCAAGCAGGAACTGAGGCAGGACAGGTACTGGAACCAAGCTGGAACTGAAGCAGGACAAGTTACTGGAACCAAGCTGGAACTGAAGCAGGACAGGTACTGGAACCAAGCTGGAACTGAGGCAGGACAGGTACTGGAACCAAACTGGAACTAAAGCAGGACAGGTACTGGAACCAAGCTGGAACTGAAGCAGGACAAGTTACTGGAACCAAGCTGGAACTGAAGCAGGACAGGTACTGGAACCAAACTGGAACTGAAGCAGGACAAGTTACTGGAACCAAGCTGGAACTGAAGCAGGACAGGTACTGGAACCAAGCTGGAACTGAAGCAGGACAGGTTACTGGAACCAAGCTGGAACTGAGGCAGGACAGGTTACTGGAACCAAGCTGGAACTGAGGCAGGACAGGTTACTGGAACCAGACAAGCACTGAAGCAGGACAGGTACTGAAACCAAGCAAAGCAAAGGCAGGACTTGGACACAAAAGCATAGCAAGTCTTAGGCAGGAACGGAGCTGCTAACGCAATAGCACGCTCCGGGGCTCGGAGCAACTGGGAACCGCAAGGAACCCCGTTGCAAGGCAAAGTCCTGGGCTCCGCGGCGGCCTTACATAGGCCGCAGGGTCTGACGTCAGGGGTAAGGCGGAGCTTTCAGTGGCGGGAAAAGGTCTTCATAAGCGTGGCTCCTGCGCGCATGCGCACCTAAGGAGATGGCGTCCAGGAAGGTTTTCTCGGCAGCGTCCCCCCTGTGGGGACCCTGCGAAACAGGCCGCAGGCTCTCGGAGACGGAACGGGACCAAGGAGAGAAGGGCCGGGTCACGACTATCGCGACCGGGACAGTAACACACAATTTCTTTATTTTCTGGTATATAATATATTTTTCTTTCACACAGATATTCATCCATATATATACAAGCATCATGTCACCAATCCAATTACTGATAGGCCTACTGAATTTCAAAACTTTGTTATACACCCAGCATGGAGTAGCCAAACTGGAAGGAGCCATACGTAATGCCTCTGCCATGATGGAAACCCTAGCTAATGATATTGAAAAAAGGCCCTATGAGATTTACAAATTGAAATAAAATCACTGGCAAAAATGGTCATGCAAAACTGACAAGCACTGGATATATTATTGCAGAGAAAGAAGTTAGCCAATTAATTAATGCTTCTTGCTACACATTCATAGATAAATCTGGTGAATTGCAAAAGGTTTCTATTTCACTGCACAATATTTCTGCACAAGCTCACATCCCTCCCCATAGTTGGGACTGGGTTATTTTGGGTAATGGGTCCTAGTTTTATAGCTTAACAAGAACATTAATGTACTTTGTGGTTATGATAGCTGTTTGTTTAGTATTTTGCATTGCTTTATATTTAAGTTGCAAATATATGATTTCCTTATGCAGACAAACTAAGGGCCTTATTTTCCAAACGTATCGCACGCGGTAAGGGACATTTCACACACGAAATGTCCCTTTTCGCGTGCAATACCAAAATGGGGGCGGAGTCGGCCCCGGAAGAGGAGGAGTCGGGGCGTCACCGGGGCCGACTCCGCGACAACGGCGCGCACAGCGAAAAGGTAAGTGCCTTTTCGCTGCCTATTTCGCTCCCAATAGCTACACCTCCTATGGTGGCGCTATTGGGTGCGAAACCGGCAGCGATCGCACCGCGACGTTGCGATCGCTACCGGCTAGCGCAGGCCTGCCTCCCGTTTCGGCCCCCCACCCCTCATCTTCTAAAGTATCGCAGGCCTGCAATACTTTAGAAAATGAGGCCCTAAAACTAAGACTACTGTAATGGCTGTATTTCCTTCTCCAGATCCAGCTTAGTTAGCTCTAGAGAAAGTTTCCCCAGAGGAGGAAGAATACAGATGGGTTTGCATTAATAATTCTATTTTGTCAGTCTGACTCAAAAAAAGAGGCTTTTGATGGAAGGTATGGATTATGTAATAAGGGTTTGATGTTAATTATTTACAATAGCTTCTCTAGATTTTAATCTGAATTGTACAGAGAATACAAAAATGGGGGATTAATGGGACTGATAAACCATTTAACCTATGGTTGTAGCCCTCTGTCCAATTCAGCTTACATTAGCAAATCAATACTTTCTGAAGTCACATATTACCAGACTGTTTGATAAATATGTTTATGAAAATGGAAACTAACAGGCTATCAGGAGGAACCCAAGACAAGGGTTTCAGATTAGTAATGAATTTCTTATTTATAACAAGATCGTCTATGCTAGCTTGCAGAAATAACTGAAACTTAATGCTTGAAGCATTTTTACGAAACCAAATCCTCGCATAGTGCTTCCTTTGCTTAGAAATAGTATTTAAGATTCACTGAATGTAATGAATTTCAGAATGTGACAGGACGTGTTACTAGTTGCCTTCTCCTTGTGATATCATTTAATCAGTAAAGTAGCATTATTCTAGAATGGAGTCCTGTCTATCTTTGTCAGTGAACCAAGAGGGAATAATATCAGCCCCCATAATAGAATACTAGTCAAATTCCTTCCCTTACATATACCATGCAGTTCTCAAGCCTTGCATTACAATCATGGCCTCAGAATCTCACAATTGTCTGTGCTCCCACCACCACCACTGAGGTCTGGACTATGAATTACCCCTATGTTTGGGCTGGGGAGTACAACATTTTATTTATTTTTTATTTATTTATTTTAGATTTTTATTCCACTTTTCACATTTTTTCAGCACTTCAAAGTGGATTACATTCAGGCACTGTAGGTATTCGTAACCTAAGTGGGGGATGAGACAGGGTCCCAGTTATCCTGATATCACAATTCTGTGCCCTTCCCACTCACTTGTGGCACCACAGACCAGATAAAATCATCACACCAGAATAAAACAGTAATTAAACTAGCATTGTGTAAGTAGACAGTAAATCCAACTAGAACATTACATGGAAAAGTACAGAGGAGGAGATTGGGAGCCCGAGAAGGAGAGCGTTGCAGTAATCTGTTTTGGAGAAGAGCATGGTTTGGAGCACAGTCCTGACATCCTGGAAATGGAGGAGGGGTTTGAGCCTTTTCATAACTTGTAGTTTATAAAAACAGTCCTTGGTAGTGTTGTTGATGGATTTCTTTAGATTCAGATGGTTATCGAGGATTACTCCTAGGTCCCTTACTTGTGTGATCTGGGTGTTGGGAGTTGTCGGGTGGATTAGGGCCGAGTGTTCGGAGGAGATGAGAAGGAGTTCTGTCTTGTTTGCATTAAGAACTAGGTTCAAACTGGTGAGTAGGTGGTTAATAGCTTGGAGGCAGTTTTCCCAGTAGGTGAGAGTTTTAGGGAGGGATTCTGTTATGGGGATCAGAATCTGCATGTCGTCTGCATAGAGGTAGTGTAATAATTTTAGGTTTGTAAGCAACTGACAGAGGGGCAGGAGGTATATATTGAATAGGGTGGGGGACAGAGATGAGCCTTGTGGTACACCGAATGTTGATTTGAAGTCTGGAGATTCTTTATTATTAATTTTTACTTTAAAGCTTCTGTTGCTGAGGAAGGAATTGAACCATCTGTGGGCAGATCCTGATAATCTGATTTCTGAAAGTCGATTTAGTAGGATGGCGTGGTTCACAGTGTCAAAGGCTGCCGAGATATCTAGAAGGACTAGGATGAAAGAGAGCCCTTTGTCAAGGCCCATGAGGATGTGGTCAGAAAGGGAGATAAGGAGGATTTCCGTACTTAATGATTTACGAAAACCGCATTGGGATGGGTAGAGGATATTGTGTTCTTCCAGATAATCTGAGAGTTGTGTATTTACCAATTTCTCCATGATTTTAGCCAGAAAAGGGAGATTAGATATGGGGCGGAAATTGGCGGGTTCTCTCGTGTCCAGGTTGGGTTTCTTCAGAAGGGGTTTGAGGGAGGCAGTTTTTAACCTGTCAGGGTAGATTCCTTGAGAAAGTGAGCAGTTTATGATGTTAGCCAAAGGTCTGGAGATAGCATTCGGGATGAGAAGCAGAAGTTTAGTCGGAATGTGGTCTGATGAGTGGTTAGATGGTTTCAGCTTCCTAAGTATGGATTTGATCTCCAGTGGGGTTGTAGGTTCAAAGGAGTTGAGTATGGCTCCAGCGTGAGGTGTGGAATTGGAGATAAGGAAGGGGGGGGGGGGTTGCGTTGGTGGGGAGGCGCACTAGTGTGTCTGCAGTTTTTTTTTCACTTAACACTGTGAGTGCTGAATGCCGACTCTTGCAGAACATTTGTCATTCAAAGGAGAGCACAGAGGGATTTTGACTTATTTTTGTATTTCTTAACCTAGGCAGTGGTGCCTTGCAGTCTCTGCAGGGTTGAAAATCTCTTTTGAGCAGCCAAAACACATCACACAGGTCCAGATGCAGCTCGGTCCACATTGTATGGCTCCAACACATGATAAACTTGTGGGAACAGGAACTTGGTTTATAGTAGTTTGCCCTCCAAAAAGGAAATGTCTGCTGAAATATCATTCAAATATAAATGCCACTCACCAAAAATATTAAATTTTTAAGTGTGTAGCCGTATCATCAAGCCTGACAGCGTGCTCCCTGTGTGTTCGAAGCGGGGGCCGCCCGGTCTTCTAATCATCTGTGGTCACAGTTTTTTCTATTTTTCTCTTTTTTAGTTTTCATTCAAAACAGTTCTTGTATATATTCTTGTATATATTCTTGCATGTCTTCAATTCTTGATTTCACTCATTTCTTATATATATATATAGTTGCTGTTTATACAGCTCTATATAGTTACTGTTTACAATTCTCAAATCAGCTTGACAACCGGCCGATGTTTCGCAGAAAAGACTGCTTCATCAGGAGCTGCAGTTGGTGAAAATCTCTGAATAATAGCACATTCCATGTTGCCCTGATGCAAGTATTGCTAGGACCTGGCAAAGAGACACATTTGGCTTGTGTGCACATGATTCTGTGCACTCTGGCTAAAGAGTCAGGTAGAACCCCAATAATGATGTCACACATTCAAGACTTTTTAGCCTGCCTGGATCTGGACTCCTTGCCTTGGTAACTGGTCCTTTGGCTTGTTCCTGGTTCTGCATGCTGCTCCTACCTGTTTGCTGCCAGTCTTGACCTTGGACTGTTCTGGACTCTGCTGTTTGCTGCATGTCTTGACTTTGGACTGCTCTGGAGTCTGCTTGCCCACTGCCTGCTTTGACTCTGGACCAGTTACTGGATTATGCTTGCCTGCTGCCTGCCTTTACCCTGGACTGGGTACTAGATTCTGCTTGGCCGCTGCCTGCCTTGACCCTGGAGCAGTTACTGGATTCTGTTTGCCTGCTGCCTGCCTTGATCTCGGACCGGTTACTGGACTCTGCTTGCATGCTATCAGCCTTGACCCTGGACTGCCTCCTGGCATCTGATTGTGTCTTGGGATCCACCTAAATCCTACTGGCCATCCGCACCAAGAGCTCAACCTGATGGAACAACAGTTAGTATAGGTGAAGCCTCCCCAGGTCCCTCTTTGGCACTTCCCCCTGTGGTCTGGCTCATCAGTGGTGCTTTTTACTGCCTCACTACATCACTGCCTCACCACATCACTGCCTGTAGTCCAAAAGGTCTTACGAAGTAGCTGGAGGGCAAACACCTGCACCAGCAAGGGCTGCCTTCCTAACAACACCTCTCCAAACCTCCTACTGCTGGAAAGTTCCCAATAATAAAGTATAGTGCTACATAGTGCTCTGGTGGTGGTTGATGGAAAACTCTCAATCCTACTCCAATTACAGACACAGGAAGCCTGAATCCCTCTTTCTCATCCATGTTCTGAGAAAGGTCAAATTCTAATAAAGGATTTATTAGTAAAAAGCATTTTGGGGTTGACATTTGGTGACCTTTGTGGTGTAGAAGGATGATTCTATATGTACAGGATAGATCCCATTAGTGTATACTTGCAAATGGCTGTGAGAAATGTGAACGAATGGGCACATCATAGAGGGGACATGTGTGGATAGATTATGTTGAGATGCTTGTCAAGTAGGTAGGGACTGCCAAAGCTGCTTTTCAACAGACAAGAGGCACAGTGTACTGTGGCTAGCAAACAACCAAATATCTCCAAACTGGCCTTTTATGCATTTTTTTTCCAGAGAATTTTTTTTCCAGTTCTATTCCAATGCTAATAATGTGGCATTCACTAGCTCCCATGATTTTCAATGGAAGGAAAATAATTTAAAACTTAAATTTTCTTCCCTAATAAAATAATGGAAGATATGCAGGCAAAATGGAGGCCAGTCAGACTTACTCCTGCTCTGATATAGAGTAAATCTATTAGGGCTAGAGGCCTTGAAAGCAAATACAATTAACATATCTTTGTGGGTGAATAACCCTTCAGCAACAACAGCTAAGGCAAGGACTGATATTAATGTAAGCTCCAACTAAAATTCAGATACTTTTCAGTATCAGAGATCACTGCATAATTTCAGCTAGGATATGAATGAATTATTCAGTGTGCTTGTATGGCTTGCTAGAATTTATAAACATAAAGAACACAGCAAATCTGGCATAAAGCTGAAAAATATTAAAGACATTTAATTAATGTTCTTTGAAAGTCAATTAACAACAAGCATATTAGAGGGATATTTTCCCAAAAATGATATGGGCAGATGTCTCTAGTCAACTAATTGATATCTAGAGAAGGGATAATAGAGGAAGGGTAGAAAATATAGATGAGAAAGATAATAAGGAGTAAAATAGATGATGTAGGCAAGTAAGCTTCTATTATATGTGCTTTCCAATGCTTGGGAACAGCAAGAGTAGAGTGATGCAGAGAAGGCCTACCAAAATGGTACAGGGACTGAACTGAAAGCTCTCTGAGATCCATATTCACTGTCCGGATAACAAGGTTAGCCAGATAAATTTCCTTCTCAAAATGCCCCCAAATTATCTGGCAAAGGTTTAGTGGGATAATAAAATATCCAGCTAAAATTTAGCTGGATAGGTGGCCAAATATTTATTTAATCAGATAATGTTTGAGTTATCCTGCTAAATGCCTCTGAAAATGGACCTCCATGTGATTGGATTAAGGTTCTAAATATTTAAACTCTACAGGAGAGGAGAGAGAGTAGAGTCACACAGATGATTCAGTGGTTTAGATATTGCGCAAGAATTTGAGTAGAAAGGAAAAACAAGAGCTCATGGTTTAGATTCTAACTCAGAAGAAACATCAGAAAATAATACTTCATAGGAAGCTTGAAGGATGAATGAAACAGCCTTCTGGTGAAGGTGGTAGAAACAAAAACAGTAACAGAATTCAAAAAAACTTGGGATAAGCACAGAGGATCCCTAGCTGCAGTGAAGTGAAAGAAAAGACAGAGATAATTTCAGATGCACCAGGTAGTAAATTGAGCAGATTAAATTAGCCTTATGGGCCTTGATGCCATCAATGTTTCATATTCCATGTAAGCTACAGGAGACAGTTAGCTTTGCTGTTAGGCACAATGGGGAAGATTTTATAAAAGTACGCGTGCGCGTACTTTTGTTCACGAACCAGGCGCAAACAAAAGTAAGCCGGATTTCAATAGATACGCGCGTAGCCGCGCGTATCTGTTGAAATCCAGGGTCGGCGCACGCAAGGCTGCCCAAAATTGGCAGCCTGCGCGCGCCGAGCCGCGCAGCCTGCCTCCGTTCCCTCTGAGGCTGCTCCAAAATCGGAGCGGCCTCAGAGGGAACTTTCCTTCCACCCCCCCCGCACCTTCTCCTCCCTTCCCCTCCCTAACCCACCCCCCCCAGCCCTATCTAAACCCCCCTACCTTTAATACAAAAGTTACGCCTGCCCAAGGCAGGTGTGACTTGCATGCGCCAGGCCGGCTGCCGGCACGCCATGTTCTGGTCCGGGGGCTGGACTGGAGGCTGCGGCCACGCCCCCAGGCTGGAACCACACCCTGCGGCCCCACCCCCGGAACGCCCCCGATGACGTGCCGGCCATGACATGCCCCCAGTCACGCCCCCGACGATGCACCAGCCATGATATGCCCCCCCCGACGTGCCCCCCCAGGAAAGCCCCAGGACTTAAGCGCGTCCCGAGGCTTTGCGCGCGCCGGCAGCCTATGCAAGATAGGCTCGGTTCGTGCAGGGGGGGTTTGGGGTAGGTTTTCGGGGGTTACGTGCGTAACCTACGCACATAACCCTTTGAAAATCTACCCCAATGTGAAGGGGCTGGCAGCATTAGAAAGGAAATCTTTGTTCAGTAGGGTTGCATAATGAGATTGGGTTTTGCAACTTGTCCAAATCATTTACTTTTCATCATAATGCCAGTTTAAAATATGAAATGTTCAGGAAATAAGGTCTATATTAAAACAAAACAAAACAACTGCAATTTCTTAGTTACACAGCTGAATGAGGATAAGGTAGTGGTTTCACCACAGAAAGGGGCTTTTAGAAACACACACCCCGCCCCCATGTGCTAGTAAACATATGAGTATAGTGCCACTACATTTGTAACTTTGCTTGCATTCCTGGGGGAGAGACTGGAGAGAGATTTGCACTTACATGAATACTTTTACATTTTCAGAAAGTATGCACCAGAGTGGAACCAGGCTGCTAGCGCTAACTTTCAAAAAGGAGATAGAGCAACTTTTAAACTAGAACAAGGGGGAAAGCTAACAGTCACTCAGCAGTGCATGGTTCAGAGGAATGTATCTTTGAAGGATACTAATGAAAGGAGAGTTTCCAATAAAAGCAAAAGTAGTCTATGTGCCTATAAGTAAAGAATCGCCTGAGCAAAAGAATTCCAAATTATCCCTGTCAACTGAAAAGCAGGTTGTTAATACAAACAAAAACACACTTTGAAATGTCTGTATGCCCATGCCAGAACTCTAAAAAGTAAGATGGGAGAGTTAGAATGCATAGCAGTGAATGATGAGATAGACATAATTGGATTCTCAGAGACCTGATGGAAGGTGGATAATCAATGGGACATTGCTATATCAGAGTACAAATTATATCACAATGATAGGAAGAATTAACTTGGTGGGGGTGTAGCACTTTATGTCCAGGAGGGTATAGAATCCAACAGGATAAAGATCATACAAGAGACCCAATGCTCAGTAGAATCTATATGGGTAAAAATCCCAAGTGTGTTGGGTACGAGTATAGTGATAGGAGTATACTACCATCCACCTGGCCAAAATGATCAGACAGATGATGTAATGCTAAGAGAAATCAGGGAAGCAAACCAATTTGCCAGTACAGTAATAGTGTGAGATTTCAATTACTCCAATATTGACTAGGTAAATGTAAAATTAGGACACACTAGAGATATAAAATTCCTGGATGGAATAAACAAATGCTTCATAGAACAATTGGTTCAGGAACCAATGAGAGAGGGTTGGTGAGAGAGGTAACAGTGCTGGGGCCATGTGGCAAAAGTGATCATAACATTATCAAATTTGAACTAATAACTGGAAAGGGGACAATATGTAAATCTACAGCTCTAACACTAAATTTTCAAAAGGGAAACTTTGATAAAATGAGGAAAATGGTTAGAAAAAACTGAAAGATGCAGCTGCAAAGGTTAAAAATGTACAACAGAAGTGAACATTGTTTAAAAATACAATCTTAGAAGCACAGTCCATTAAGAAATGTAGGAGGAAGGCAAAACAATTACCGGAATGGTTAAAAGGTAAGGTGAAAGAGGCTATTTTAGCCAAAAAAAAATCTTTCAATAATTGAAAGAAGGATCCATCTGAAGAAAGGAAAAAGCATAAGCACTGTCAAGTTAAGTATAAAACATTGATAAGGCAGGCTAAGAGAGAATTTGAAATGAAGTTGGCCATACAGGCAAAAACTCATAACAAAAACTTTTTTAATATATATCTTAAGCAAGAAACCTGTGAGAGAGTCAGTTGGTCTGTTAGATGACCGAGGGGTTAAAGGGGCTTCTAGGGAACATAAGCCCATTGCAGAAAGACTAAATTAATTCTTTGCTCCTGTGTTTACTAATGAGGATACTGGAGAGATACCAGTTCCGAAGATGGTTTTTAAGGGTGATGAGTCAGATGAACTGAACCAAATCACTGTGAACCTGAAGATGTAGTAGGCCAGATTGACAAACTAAAGAATAGCAAATCACCTGGACTGGATGGTATGCACCCCAGGGTTCTGAAGGAACTTAAAAATGAAATTTCAGATCTATTAGTTAAAGTTTGTAACCTTTCATTAAAATCATCCATTGTTCCTGAAGACTGGAGGCTGGTCAATGTAACCCCAATATTTAAAAAGGGCTCCAGGGGTGATCCAGAAAATTATAGACCAGTGAGCCTGATTTCAGTGTTGGGAAAATTGTGGAAACTATTCTAAAGAACAAAAGCACAGAGCCTACAGAAAGACATGGTTTAATGGAACACAGACAGCATATATTTACCCATGGCAAGTCTTGCCTCAAAAATCTGCTTCATTTATTTGAAGGGATTAATAAACATTCGGATAAAGGTGAACCAGTAGATATAGAGTTTATGTGGATTATCAGAAGGCATTAGACAAAGTCCCTCATGAGAGGCTTCTAAGCAAACTAAAAAGTCATGGGATAGGAGGCGGTGTCCTTTCGTGGATTACAAACTGGTTAAAAGACAGGAAACAGAGAGTAAGATTAAATGGTCAATTTTCTCAGTGGAAAAGGTAAACAGTGAAGTGCCTCAAGATCTGTACTTGGACTATTGCTTTTCAATATATTTATAAATGATCTGGAAAGGAATACGACGAATGAGGTAATCAAATTTTCAGAAGATACAAAATTATTCAGAGTAGTTAAATCACAAGCAGATTGTGATAAATTGCAGGAGGACCTTGCGAGACTGGAAGATTGGGCATCCAAATAAAGATGAAATTTAATGTGGACAAGTGCAAGGTGATGCATATAGGGAAAAATAATCCATGCTGTAGTTACACGATTTTAGGTTCCATATTAGGAGCTACCATCCAGGAAAAAGATCTAGGCGTCACAGTGGATAATACATTGAAATCATCGGCTCAGTGTGCTGTGGAAGTAAAAAAAAAAAACAATCAGAATGTTAGGAATTATTAGGAAGGGAATGGTGAATAAAACGGAAAATGTTATAATGTTTCTGTATGCTCCATGGTGAGACCGCACCTTGCATTCTGTGAACAATTCTGGTCGCCACATCTGATAAAAGATATAATTGCGATGGAGAAGGTACAGAGAAGGGCTACCAAAATGACAAAGGGTCTGTAACAGCTCCCCATTAGAAATGGGTAAAGAGATTAGGGCTGTTCATCTTGGAGAAGAGATGGCTGAGGGGGGATATGATAGAGGTGTTTAAAATCATGAGAGGTCTAGAATGGGTAGATGTGAATCAGTTATTTACTCTTTTGGATAACAGAAGGACTAGGGGGCACTCCATGAAGTTAGCAAGTAGCACATTTAAACTAATTGGAGAAAATTCTTTTTTACTCAATACACAGTTAAGTTCTGGAGCAGACTGGAAGAGAACTGGGGAAGGCTGGGGAAGGCCCAATTGCATTGCCGCATGTATTTTGCAAAAGTTCCCCCTTCTGAGCTCGCTACCCACACATGCGTGCGCAGATTTTAAAATTTGGCACGCAAGTGCCATGGTCATCGGATATTCTAACATGCGCGTGCAGGCATGCGCATGTTATAAAATCAGTGTGTCCATGTGCAAGCGCTGAGAACCATGCACGCTGCTTTTAAAATCGACCCCTTAGTGCAGGGGTGGGCAATTCTGGTCCTCGAGGGCTGCAAACCAGTCGGGTTTTCAGGATACCCCTAATGAATATGCATGAAATAGATTTGCATTCAACTGAGGCAGTGTGTATGCAGGTCTCTCTCATGCATATTCATTAAGGATATCCTGAAAACCCGACTGGTTTGCAGCCCTCGAGGACCAGAATTGCCCACCCCTGCCTTAGAGAATAGCCACTGCTATTACTGGCATCAGTAGCATGGGATCTGCTTAGTGTTTGGGTAATTGCCAGGTACTTGTAGCCTGGTTTGGCCTCTGTTAGAAACAGAATGCTGGGCTTGATGGATCCTTGGTCTGACCCAGTATGGCAATTTCTTATATTCTTATTAGGGATGTGAATCGTGTCCTCGATCGTCTTAACGATCGATTTCGGCTGGGAGGGGGAGGGAATCGTATTGTTGCCGTTTGGGGGGGTAAAATATTGTGAAAAATTGTGAAAAATCTTTAAAAAATCGAAAAATCGAAAAACCGGCACATTAAAACCCCCTAAAACCCACCCCCGACCCTTTAAATTAAATCCCCCACCCCCAAATAACTTAAATAACCTGCGGGTCCAGCGGCGGTCCGGAACGGCAGCGGTCCGGAACGGGCTCCTGCTCCTGCATCTTGTCGTCTTCGGCCGGCGCCATTTTCCAAAATGGCGCCGAAAAATGGCGGCGGCCATAGACGAAAAAGATTGGACGGCAGGAGGTCCTTCCGGACCCCCGCTGGACTTTTGGCAAGTCTCGTGGGGGTCAGGAGGCCCCCCACAAGCTGGCCAAAAGTTCCTGGAGGTCCAGCGGGGGTCAGGGAGCGATTTCCCGCCGCGAATCGTTTTCGTACGGAAAATGGCGCCGGCAGGAGATCGACTGCAGGAGGTCGTTCAGCGAGGCGCCGGAACCCTCGCTGAACGACCTCCTGCAGTCGATCTCCTGCCGGCGCCATTTTCCGTACGAAAACGATTCGCGGCGGGAAATCGCTCCCTGACCCCCGCTGGACCTCCAGGAACTTTTGGCCAGCTTGTGGGGGGCCTCCTGACCCCCACGAGACTTGCCAAAAGTCCAGCGGGGGTCCGGAAGGACCTCCTGCCGTCCAATCTTTTTCGTCTATGGCCGCCGCCATTTTTTCGGCGCCATTTTGGAAAATGGCGCCGGCCGAAGACGACAAGATGCAGGAGCAGGAGCCCGTTCCGGACCGCTGCCGTTCCGGACCGCCGCTGGACCCGCAGGTTATTTAAGTTATTTGGGGGGGGTTCGGGAGGGTGGGGGATTTAATTTAAAGGGTCGGGGGTGGGTTTTAGGTGGTTTTAGTGTGCCGGCTCACGATTCTAACGATTTATAACGATAAATCGTTAGAATCTGTATTGTATTGTGTTCCATAACGGTTTAAGACGATATTAAAATTATCGGACGATAATTTTAATCGTCCTAAAACGATTCACATCCCTAATTCTTATGTTCAGCTAAGTTTTCTCAGGAAAACTACCTGTACAGCTTAGAAGGTATACTGTACATGTGTGTGGGTTGTTTTTCTGGAATAATTTCCAAAGTGAAAAAATGTGCATGTTTTCATTTTGAAAACTGGTGCAAAATTACCTCCTAAAAAGGTATACCTCTGCTTAATTAAAACATGTTTTTTCTCTATCAAGAGTTTCTATGAAAATGCAGAGTTTATAGCATTCCCAGAAATATGATACCAAAACAGTGAAGATAAAATGAAATATATTATTTACTGAGATTTTACTGGAAAGCAAACCAAGAACAAAATCCTGCCTAAGAAAGGAAAATAGAAAATGCTATAGATCATACCCAGAACACTCACATTAATGTGAAACTATCAAAAAACATTTTCCCTCAAGTACTAGCCAACTGAGAAGACCTTTGTAGCGCGTACATTGTATTTGAAGGAAGTAATAGCATCTGAATGTAGGTATTCATACTAGTATGTATTTGAGGTGATGCTAAATTTAATTTTTGGTCCTTTTTGTTTTAAATAAACACATTTCCACCTTATCAGATGATTCTATTTAACTGTGCACTCTAGATTTCCATAAATTGCTTAGCTCTCAGCACTAGATGGAGCCAAAACAGGCTAAAAGTGTCAATGCAAATTTGTCAGTTTACTCCTATAAATCAAATTGCTTATCCTGCTACAGCTAGTCTTGGGGATTCTTTTGAACTTGGATATTTACACAGTTTCATTCCATATTATATATGTATACAAATTTATATCTTCAAACTCACTTGACAAGTAATGGCACATTAACTAGAAAAAGAAATAATATAACTGCAAAACACACAAGTGAAGTCCCTGATCTTACTAGGAAGATCTATTGTGAAAATATACTTTTAAGATATGGATAATGATGATGAAGCATACAAATTATTACACAATAATGATAATGGTCTTAGCATCCACACTAGTTAAGAGAAACCCTATAAAAAATAGAGGCCAGTATTTCTATTTGTGATTATGTATGAAGTGCTATCAGCAGCTATGGCCTTGTACAAGATACTTAACACTTTTACTAAAAAGCTTGTTAATTAAGGATTTGATATTAAGAGCTTTATCTATGCCTATGAGCAAAAATAAAAACATTGATGAAAACAGATCCTTAGTTTAAGCAGAGGGAGGATATGACTTACTCATTGTCATATCGAGAGATGGCTAAGAAAATTCAGAATGGCGTATCCAAAATTCACAGCTTTGAACTTCAGCTGCCTCATTATCCAGGTAAAACTGGATTCTTTCATCTTACACCACATATCTTAATGGCTATATTTTTGTGTGTAGGTTCCACAGTTTTTTGTTTTTTTGTTTTGTTTTATATAAAACAGTTGAAAAATTCAATAAGTGTCATTTAACAGATGGTGTCATGTAAACATGTATTGAAATCTTGTACTATACAATCCATAAAATGTGAGGAACCAACCAATAACAGAGAAACTTTAACTATGCTTGATGGCATCACATTGTGCTCTAGATTCACTGAGATTTCATTTGTTTAAGAGCAACACATGTGAGCCATCCTGATCCTTGTGGCTCAGGCTACAGTCTCGTGCTGCAGTATGGGGATCCGGGTACAGATTTCTCATCCATATTGGAAATGCTCCTGGGCCAGAGGAGGGAGGAAAGAGTTGACTGCTACAGTGCTGGCCCATACCAGCCCAGGAACAGTGCTGAGGGTATGCTCCTCCAGTCCTTTCACTACAAGGATTATCTTGCAGTCTGGAGAGAAGAGAACTGAAGGAGAAAAGGACAAAAATATGCCCCAAACATCCTGGCCTCATGTTGCACCACAGTGTGGGACATCTCTAAGCTCACCTAGTCATATATAATTGCTTATGCAATCCATAGTAGCACATACTGTAGTCTTACTATAACTTGAAATATTATTTTGAACCATAATAGAGTCATTTGCCTTTATACATCATGTTTTCATTAATTCAATCTTGTATAGATGAACAGTGTTAAAGACCTCACAAGTTTCACACTGTGCATTAATTTCTTTTCAAATAACTGTACTTATATTCCAACAAATAGACAAGAAGTACATTATTCTAAAATGAGTGCTAATGGATTTCAGCAGTTTTAGACAATTAATCATACATTAACTTCACAGTTATGAGGGCCCACAAAGACTTCCATCTTTACATTTGCATTCTATACATAAAATTTAAAGTCATGATTATTCTGCATATTTTTGTAATATTTGCAATGTGTACATCAATTATTTTATTTTAGTAAAATGTATTAATTGTTCTGAATGATATGCCTGGGATTGTCAGGATCAGTCACTCGTGAGACGTGAAATGTGGGGGACCTTACTTGGGATTCAAGGAAACAGATCTTAACCACACAACTACGCAGCAAATCCAGAATCCCAGCAAACAAAAACTGAAGAAAATTCTTTTTCATTCACGCACAGTAAAACTCTGGAATTTGTTGCCAGAGGATGTGGTTAGTGCAGTTAGTGTAGCTGGGTTTAAAAAAGGATTGGATAGGTTCTTGGAGGAGAAGTCCATTAATGGCTATTAATCAAGTTTACTTAGGGCCAGAATTTAAATGCCCTGCGCTCGTAAATCCGGCCAGATTTACGCGTGCAGGGCCCTCGCGCGCCGGCGCGCCTATTTTGCATAGGCCGCTGACGCGCGCACAGCCCCGGGATGCACGTAAGTCCCGGGGCCTCAGAGGGAACTTTCTTTCCCCCCCCCCCCCCCCCCGCACCTTCCCCTCCCTTCCCCTACCTAACCCATCCCCCTGGCCCTATCTAAACCCCCCCCCCCCACCTTTTGTTGGTAGATTTACGCCTGATGAAAGCAGATGTAAATCTGCGCGCGCTAGCGGGCTGCTGGCACACCATCACCCGACCCGGGGGCTGGTCCGGAGGCCTCAACCACGCTCCCGGGCTGGCACCACGCCCCCGGTCCCGCCACGAACCGCCCCCTGACCCCGGACATGCCCCCGGATATGCCCCCTCCCCGCCCCTTTTACGAAGCCCCGGGACTTACGTGCGTCCCGGGGCTGTGCGCGCGTCAGCGGCCTATGCAAAATAGGCGTGCCGGCGCGCGAGGGCCCTGCACGCGTAAATCTGGCCGGATTTACGAGCGCAGGGCATTTAAATTCTGGCCCTAAGTAAACTTGATTAATAGCCATTAATGGACTTCTCCTCCAAGAACCTATCCAATCCTTTTTTAAACCCAGGTACACTAACTGCACTAACCACATCCTCTGGCAACAAATTCCAGAGTTTTACTGTGCGTGAATGAAAAAGAATTTTCTTCAGTTTTTGTTTGCTGGGATTCTGGATTTGCTGCGTAGTTGTAGAAGGGAGGGGAAGGTGCGGGGGGGGGGTGTGGAAAGAAAGTTCCCTCCGAGGCTGCTCCGATTTCGGAGGGGCCTCAGAGGGAACAGGCAGCGCGTGCCGGGCTCGGCGAGCGCAGGTTGCACAAATGTGCACCCCCTTGTGCACGCCGACCCTGGATTTTATAAGATATGCGCGGCTACGCACTTACCTTATAAAATCCAGCGTACTTTTGTTCACGCCTAGTGCGTGAACAAAAGTACGTGCTCACGCAAATTTATAAAATCTGCCTCTTAGGGAATAGCCACTGCTATTAATTGCATCAGTAGCATGGGATCTTCTTAGTGTTTGGGTAATTGCCAGGTTCTTGTGGCTTAGTTTGGCCTTTGTTGGAAACATGATGCTGGGCTTGATGGACCCTTGATCTGACCCAGCATGGCAATTTCTTATGTTCTTATGTTCTTATGATTACCTGAAGCAAGGAACTATGCCAATGAGAGTGTAGCGTGGTCCAATAATCAGTTACAGGCACAGGCTGCCAAGCAGGAATTGTTCCCACATGACGATCACTGCATAGCTGTTCTGCCATGGAACTTCACTTCTCCTACTGGCCATAATAGCTGTGCCTTAACGCTGAAACCCCAGAAACTCTACCTCCAGTGCATGACTTGGGGACTTCTATCACTGCCTGTGCCCATCACAGACAAATACCATGGATTCCTGACTCCTGTGCAGCTCAGATTAAGAGATTATCTTGTTGTGTGTGTCTAAGATTCCAGCCTATTCCTCACTCTGAAGGAATAACTCCAACTAAAGAATGCAATGGGTGCAGATTAAATTTCTGATACACCCTAGAAGGTGGTTTAAAAGACAGATGGGGGAGATCAATTTTTGGATTGTTTTACCCACTTTAATTGTCTGAAAATGTCCCTTCTCCAATATGGCCAAAGTTTTGCACATGTGCATTTATAGCCACATTGAGAAGAGAGGATCCTAGGAACATGTTTAGGTTAGGAAAGGAAAAATATGTATATAGTTGGCATTTTCAAATCTTCACAAACATTTTTCCAACAAAATTCTACCCACATAAAAAGCAGGTGCAAGTAGCTACATGCATTTTATATACATGGAAGTTTCACAGCAAAAGTATGTGCATTCTTTTGCTTTGAAAATTGATGCAAAACTCAAGCGTAAAAAATATATACCACTTTTGTCCCAATATAGTTTGAAAACTATATTGGGACAAAAATTATATTTAAAAACTCATGCACTTCAGAACATTCAGAATTTAATAAATTAAAGCACACTAGGATATCTATCCTCTCTCCCACTACCAATTAGTTATTTTGAGAAAGTGTTATTTTTCTCCTATAGTGTTTGTTGAGCATTGTAGTTGTATATAATGTCATATCTCTTTTTTACAGTTATAATTGCTGATATGTTAGGGATTTTCAAATATATCATTAATATTATTACCATGATTTGTGTAGTACACACCAGATGTATGCCATACGGTACAGAGACATATAATGGACAGACTGTATTCCTTAGAGCCTATAATCTTAATCTAGTCAAGACACTCAGACAAGATGTATAGACAAGAAACAAATAAGAGGCTTGGAGTTAAAAGAGTGAACCCATGACTGGGAAGAACTCGTGCAGGTGGTTTATAGTAAGTTAAATAGGGTAAGGAGTTGGTTTTTTGTTTTTTTTTGCTTGGCACAGCTAGACAAGCAAGAAGAAAAGTTTGTAAAAAGGGCAACAGCTTGCCATCCAGCTTCTTCCAGTTAATATACCTTCAACTGAAGCCATCAAAAAAACACGCTAGGTCGAAAGCATACTTTGGATTTTATTCAGTATCTTTGTGAGTGACATAGCAGAAGGGTTAGAAAAAAGGTTTGTTTTTGTGAATGACACTAAAATCCGCAGCAAAGCAGCTACACCTAAATGAGTGGAGAGAATGAAAAGAGATTTAAGAAAGTTTGAGGAACCCTATGTGATGGGAGGCAAGAAGAGCCTGATATGCATGGACTGGGAATGAGGCCTCGGGGTGATAGTGTCGGATGATCTGAAAGTGGCAAAGCGATGTGACAAGGTGGTGGCTAAGGCCAGAAGAATGCTGGGCTGCATCAAAAAGAGGCATAACCAGCCGGAAAAAGGAGGACCATTGGTTAGGGCTCATCTGGAGTTTTGTGCCCATTTCTAGAGACCGTTTCTTAACAAGGATAGAGACAAGTTCAAAACAGTACAAAGAAAGACAACCAAAATGGTGTGGGGTCTTCCTCAAAAACCATATGAGATGAGGCTGAAGAAACTAAATATGCATACCCTAGAGAAAAGAAGGTACTGGGGGAATATGTTACAGACATTTAAATACTTGAAAAGGGATGTGCAGGGGAAAAAAAATGTGTTTTTGTTTTTCATTTCATTTTTGGAAGGTTTTTTTTTTTCCCATGAATTTCAGTTCATAGATTGATTGATTTGCTTCATTCCTGTGAAAAAAATGAATCAATCAATTAAGAACCCCCCCAAACAATGGGCAGACTGGCTGTACCACTTGGGCCTTTTTCTGCCGTCATTAACTATGTTACTATATTAGATTAAAGTTCTTAACACAATAATAATGTTGAGATTTATGATCCTTAATTAATCCAGAAGCAGATGTCTGCTGATCACTTCTCAGCCTTTTAGCTAAGAACAGATCTAAGTGATGTGCATTCATCTGAAATGAAAAGGCAAATTTTGAATGGAATCTCACATTTGGTTTCAATTCATTTTTAAAACAAAACAAAAATGAATACAATTTCATTTGTTTCTATTCACTTAAAATAAAAATAAGGTCACCAGAATCACAAAAATAAAAAAAGTAAACATTAAAAAAAGTTCACTCTCAGTCCTCCCCAGATCCCTCCAGACATTTTTGTCCTTCCTCTTTTGAAATATCTTCATAGGGTAGAAGCGATCGCCAGTTGCTCCTGCTTTGCAGATGAGTCAATTGCATATGGTGCCAGAAAAACGAGTCCAGCACCATTTTGAACTATAGAAGTAAATAATGGCACTGACCTTGGTCTCACTGGCAACATTTGCAATTGACTCACTGGCAAGGCAGGAGCGACTGGTGATTGCTCTGCTCTGTGCAGAAAATCTGAAGCAACAAAAAAGATAAGAGGGATCAGAGGGTTGGGGGAGAGCAAAGAGTGTTTTTATTTATTTATTTATTTTTACTTTTAGGTAGTGGTGGAGACCTAAGATTTTTTAAATTGTATTTCTTTTTTTTTTTTCATTTTAAATAAATGAAACAAGACAAATCAAACAAGAAACAAAATGAATTACAATGTCTGAACTCATACCTATCCAATATAAGGTTTGAGTCATGAGCTGAAGATAGTTCCTTCTTGGCTTATTGACTGAGATTGAAAACCTTTAAGGTATGGGGCTGGGCTGGCGAAAGGCTGTGGGGTTAATGCCCTGCCACTTAACCCCACTGGGAATAACACTGTTTGGATCCTGACAAAACTGGAGGGAATGATCCTCCTGTAAATAAATACATTCAATACTAAAAACACAAAATATGGCACCAAGTGGGATGCCTTAGAAGTTTTCTTTCATTAAATACTGTAAAAGGGGTGTTACAGGTCCATAAAGTATTTCTGACCCAGCTTTTTAAAATAGATCACACCATGGGGTTTATCCACTAAACATATTAAATTGCAGTCACACAGTATCCACTACACTGAGATGCAGATTACATCTATAATGACCCTCTAGGGATTCATTACAAAACATGACCCTAATTCTTACCCTGTTTTGAGCTAGAATAGAAGTACAGTAGGGAAAGGGAGGCACCATTCTGAGCAACTCCTTCCTTGAAGTTGCTGGAATGATTAACTCCTGGGATTATAAAAGCATCTTGTAGTAATGCAAGAGTGGACAGTGTAACTTTGGTTTTGAAGTTAAATGAAGCAGGATATTTTGGCCTTAGTTGGATTTTTGGGAGTCTCTTGGGGTTCAGAATAGTCAGTGTTCTTAGTCTTAATCCGTGAGATTGAGGTGAATGGGAATTTCTTTCCCAATCACTCCCTATCTGGCTGGGTGACCCCCCAAAGCATTTGTTATGATTTTTGATCAATTTTTTGGAGTTTTTGAGAGACCTCTGGTTTTGGGCCTGGGAGAAGATTATGGAGAAGTCTTCTTCCTGGGTGGACCACAATAGGTAAGACTCTGCTTTCTTCAAGAGTATTGGCCTGGTGGTGACCTGCTGCAATATATTTCTAGAGTTTTTTGAACTTCTGAGTGCAGAGTTTGGTTTTGAGAAGATCTGGAAGGAAGATGTTTGCTGCCACCCTTCCTTCTGAAAAATCATGTCAAGAAAACTGAGTGTAAGACTTCTTGACACATTCTGAGGAACCACCTTGGGAAACAGAGAGGTTGTGGGGAGACTGTGCAAAGACTGAGTTTACCATTTTTCTTACCAATTTGGAAAATAATTTTCCACCCAACCAAGGATAGCTTGCCCTCTTGGGGACCTCCCTTGTCTTTTCTATTGCCCTGGTATTAAGAGACTCTTGTACAGATAGAGGAAAGAATGACATTCCTGTAAATTCCTTCTTTATGCCAAGAGCTGATGTGAACAGAGGCAACTTTCCTTTCAAGAACAATTATAGTAAAGATTTAATTTTGGAAACTCAATCTAAGCATCCAGAGTCATTTGTTTTGGCACCCACATTCCCTAAACATGAAAGAGAACTTCTATCTCTCCCAAGTTAGAGCATACAGTGTCACCTCTGCCACCTTGGGCCTCAGAGGAGAGAGTCCTCCAACCACCCCCTCCCAGAAAATAACCCTGCCCTGAGGTCCAGGAGATCTATGTGAAAGTAGTGAAGTGTGGCATAGATGCAGTGGCAAGTAATGTTCTTGGGGCCAAGAACATTACTTGCTGCTGCGTCTATGCAAACCGCAAGTAAGGGTTACATGAACATGGCCATTTCTTTTCGAATATTCATTTTGATTGTATATAAATGAACATCAAACATAGAACATAACATAAAATACAGACTAGGCAGTATTCTTATAACATATTTGATCTCAATACCCAAGGTCTGTGTTGTCCGACACAGCCAGTGCTAACTTGCCCATAGACATGCGCTCAGTTGGCATGGGCAGCAAAGGACATATCAGAGGGGTATGCACTAATGCGAAGACTCTCTGTCCTTCCCTGCCTATAGTCCTCCATGCTACTGTCCTCACCACTCTGAGTTAAGCTCCCTTCCCTTCTGAGTCTCCCATGATCTCTCCTCTGAAGCCATGAAGCCCTACCCAGTGACCCTCTCTTCAGGACAGGGAAGCAGCAGGAGGAGGAGAAGATTAAACTACTTTGTTCTGGCTCCTTTGCCAAACTTTGACTAAATAGCAGCTTGGCCACCTCATACTGAATGCTGAATGCATGTGCAGGTGAAATTAGGAGACAACAAAGCCACCATTCAGTCAAGAACTGGGTGGGGAAGATCTAGAATAGCTAGCATGGTGGAGAAGATCAGAAATGATTTTGGGTGGCAGTGATTAACCTGGAGATGATGTGATCATCTGAAGTGACTTGGGGAGGTGGGTGTTTGGTGTTCCAGGATACTGTCTTTCCCTACATGTTAACTTCTTGAGTGCCAACCCAGCTAGCTTGCTGGTAGTAAATGAAGCCTCCACAAAACTAAATGTAATACATCTGAGCAAACATGGCTAATGAGTAATGAGCTCTTACCACTGTATTTGCATATTTAAATTTGTGGACTTGTTAAAATGTAACACAATTGTGTTATTTTTAATGTGCCTGAATAAGGCTACTAATGCCATGACAGTGGTATTAGTATATACATGTTATAGAATACACACTTTAAATGCTTAATGCATGCATTAGCTGTAACACAAACTAGTAGATAGACCCCAGGCCTTCCTACAGCATTCCTGCAAGTGCTAGCAACTGATAATTTTTCTGAAACATAATTTTTAAAAAATGTGCAAACATGAAGGATTCAAAAAAGATAAACATTAATTTTCTCACTTGTGCTATTATCAATCTCTTGTGCCTCTCTTGAACACAGAATGACAATTATGCAAAATTGTTGGAAGATACTATAGTATAAACAATATCCAAACTGGGTTTGAATTGAGGTAAAAAGTAAAAAAAAAAAAAACCTCCCCATACTTGTGACCTAATTAACAAACTCATTGCATTTCTGAACAAAACCAGATTTAAACGAGAATCCCCGGTGTATCAAATGGCACACATTGAGGGAACAAAGTTATTAGAGCTGCTCATTTAAGAGCTCCCAAGATAGCATATGTACTGCAAGCACGTATCATCTCATGAATGAACACATTTTCTGGCTGGAACTAGCCTCATAAATGTATTCTTAAATTCAGCTGTTGTTTCCAAGGAAGAAATATCTTTGGCAGAGGTTGTCTCAGGACATCAATAGGTTAAAACAGTTTCATGTCTACAGGGAGAGGATGAGTCAATCTTGCTTTTACTCATGATGGAGGTAATTTGCAAAACCTTACATGGGGGTTGCATGCATACAATTAGCATATACTTATGTAAGTAGCATGTATGTGAGTATATACTATTTATAAGCCTCGTGGGTACACGTATTTGCAGGATCTTGCATAGCAGTAAGCGCTTATTAAATTGACATTGTTGGGGCACATTAGGGCATGGCTTGAGAGTACACACATACTTCTGTATTTTATAAACAAAGTGCATATGTGCATCATCAGCTATGCACGGACACTTTATACCCTGCTATTTAATGTGCCAAATTCAAACTTTGCTTGTCTTTTGGGACATGGGGCTTGATATGTTGGCAACTGGTTGGAGTTCTTGGTCAGTGTATGTAGTGCTGCGTGTGTAGTATTTATTTTTGTCATTTTTTTGCTGCTTCTTAGAAATATCCTTCATTTCTTCCATGTTTGATTTTTCTATTTGTCTCTCAATGTGTCTAAAGCTTTGGGGGTTTTTTTCTGTATTTGGCTGCCATTCAATGTGCATGGCTCTGTTTAGAAGCGTGTGTATGTGTGTGTGTGTCTGATGTGACTGGAGATGTGTCTGATGTTACTAGTTGATTGTCGTGTGTGACTGGAGGAGGTTGCGCTGTTGAGGAGTCTGGTATAGGTGATTGGTTGGTATACATGGTGGTAGTGGGAGTCTGGTGTAGATTGTGGGGGTGGTGGGTCTTGTATAACTGATGGTGATGAGAAGTGCATCAATGAGAGCTTTAAATGTGTGGATCCTGCAGAAGCAGCATATGTGAAGGTAGAGACGACAGAGACAAGGAAGGAGGAGGAGGTATCTCATGGAGAAGATTTGTAGGCCCTGAACACAGTTTTTAGACCTGTCTGAGGAGGAAGTCATGCGCAGGTTCATGTTCAGTAAGAAAACCATAGTATATCTCTGCTAGCAGTTGGAGAAGGATCTGCATCCTTCTATGCAGAGAGTCCATGCCTTGCCAGTATACCTCAAATTCACTATAGCCCTGGCCTCTCTCACCACTGGCATCTTCCAGACCACTCTCAGGGTCACATGCAGATAATCCGTGATGCCAGAGGTTTCATAAACAGAAGTCATGCAGATGTTTCCAGGCAATGGTCATGATATCTACATTTTAACCCTGTCAGGCATTCACGACTGCTTCTAGGCTGTCTGCATCACTGGGGGATGGCTTCCAGATATGTATGAAACTCATTCAACAACTATTCTACAGCTAGCCATTGCTCTTTTCTTCTGTTTCTAGCAGGTCTTGCATCTCTTCCCAAGGAGGCCATTACAGCCTACACAGCACTCCACCTTAACTTTTCTGTCTTCTTCCCCACATGTGAGAGAGACTATCCCCTAGGGATGTGAATCGGGCTTCGGACGATTGAAAATATCGTCGATATTTTCAAAATCGTCAGAAATCGGGGGCTCCCCCTAAACAATAGGAAAACCCAATGATATTGATCGTGGGGGTTCCCTTAACTTTTGGGGAGGGCGGGAAAAACAGCACACAAAAATAACCCTTAAACCCACCCCGACCCTTTAAAACTAACCCCTTAGCTTCCCCCACCCTCCTGACGCCCCCAAAAACTTTTTACAGGTACCTGGTGGTCCAGTGGGAGTCCCGGGAGCGATCTCCTGCTCTGGGCTGTCCTCCTGCTCCCGGGCCTTCGGCTGCCACTAATCAAAATGGCGCCGATGGCCCTTTGCCCTTACCATGTGACAGGGTATCCGTGCCATTGGCTGGACCCTGTCACATGGTAGGAGCACTGGAAGGCTGGCGCCATCTTGTGCTCCTACCATGTGACAGGGGCTGACCAATGGCACCGGTAGCCCCTGTGACATAGTAAGGGCAAAGGCTATCGGCGCCATTTTGATTACTGGCAGCCGATGGCCCGAGTGCAGGAGATCGCTCCCGGACCCACACTGGACCACCAGGGGCTTTTGGCAAGTCTTGGGGGACCCTCCTGACCCCCACAAGACTTGCCAAAAGTCCAGCGGGGGTCCGGGAGCGACCTCCTGCACTCGGACCGTCGGCTGCCAGTATTCAAAATGGCGCCGACAGCCTTTGCCCTTACTATGTCACAGGGGCTACCAGTGCCATTGGTCAGCCCCTGTCACATGGTAGGAGCACAAGATGGCGCTAGCCATCCAGTGCTCCTATCATGTGACAGGGTCCGGCCAATGGCACGGATACCCTGTCACATGGTAAGGGCAAAGGGCCATCGGCGCCATTTTGATTAGTGGCAGCCGACGGCCCGGGAGCAGGAGGACAGCCCGGAGCGGGAGATCACTCCCGGGACCCCCACTGGACCACCAGCTACCTGTAAAACATTTTCTGGGGGGGTCGGGAGGGTGGGGGAAGCTAAGGGGTTAGTTTTAAAGGGTTGGGTGGGTTTTTTGTTTATCGGCTCGGGCCCGATGCAAAAAAACCCACATGTGAATCGGAACCGGAATCCGAACCGATTCCGGTTCCGATTCACATCTCTACTATCCCCTCATAAATATGAGCCCATAGGCAGACCAGAGCAGTCTTTGAGAAGGCTTTAATCCTAATCTAAACGTGCTTTCAGTGTCTGAGCAAATCTGGGGGTTGTCCCACTATATATGTACTTATTTTTTAAATTCATCTTTTAATCTGCAGATTCCAGTTAGCAGAGTTAATTGTGGATTCCAATCAGACATTCATAAAAAATTCACAAATATATAAAATACCACAATAATATAAAACTTAATAATAGGCAAAGTATATAAAACTAAGTTCTGTGACATTCTAGCTTGCCAAATGAAGTAGGTGGAAACCCCAAATCACTGATGTACTTAAGTAATGATAATAGGGATTGGGAAAAATGTCAAGATCCTGAAAACTCAAATAGCTGTTCAAAATATTAAGGAGTATGTCAGCTCAGCCCTTTTATGATATATTGTGGGTGGGCAAGCTCCCACTCCTTTGGGCAACATTTTATGTGGGCATTTTCGATGTGGGAATTGTTCTCTCTGTGAAAATATGTTACAAGCCAATTTTTTCATTAATCTGTATGGTAAGCACATTAGCGCAAGCATGAATTGAGTTGATACACCAATTGTAATTCATCACATGTGGTTTATGCCATCCTGTGCCCATGTCCTCGCATTTATGTGGGCAAGACCAAAAAACCTTCAGAGTTAGATTTTTGGAACACAAGAGTTGCATTAATAACAAGAAACTTGAAGCACCTATGGTTTCACACTGTGTAGAGTATAAGCATGAATTTAATGAGTTGAAAGGGAACATCATTGATCAAATTGAATTGATATTCAGGGGCGGGAATCAGGATAGGAAATTATTACAACTTGAACAGCAGTGGATTTACAGATTATGTAGTGTGGCGCCCCATGGAATGAATATAGGGATTGACTGGTTCCCTTTTTTTTTAAAAAAAGATTTTTTTCAATTGGAAAGTCATAAGATAAAAAAAAAGGTCTACATCATATCCATTGAGACAGCTGTTCATGGCACTGTATATAAGAGCGCATGCGCTGGCAATTTTTGTTAAAGCGAGTGGAAGAGGGTTCACTCTGACAATGAGACTGTGAGTTTTTTAGAAAAAGGTATGTGAGTGTTTAAGATATAAGGGGATGAAATATATTTTACTAGCCGTTAAGCCCGTAACAACGGGCTACATTAAAAAAAAAAATTTCGGTCCATTTCCTTCCCCCTCATTCTCCCTCCCCCTCCCTCTCCCACCTCCCCCTCATTCTCCCTTCCAGTTCCCCCTCATTCTCCCTCCCACCTCCCCCTCGTTCTCCTCTCCCCCTCATTCTCCCTCCCACCTCCTCCTCATTCTCCCTCCCCCTCCTCTCCCTTCCACCTCCACCTCCCCCTCCCCCTCATTCTCCCTTTCCCCTTTCCCTCATTCTCTCTCCCTCCCCCTCCCTCTCCCACCTCCCCCTCATTCTCCCTTCCAGCTCCCCCTCATTCTCCCTCCCCCCTCCCCCTCCCCCTCGTTCTCCTCTCCCCCTCATTCATTCTCCCTCCCACCATCCTCCTCATTCTCTCCTCCCCCTCCTCTCCCTTCCACCTCCACCTCCCCCTCCCTCTCATTCTCCCTTCCACCTCCCCCTCCCCCCTCATTCTCCCTTCCACCTCTCCCTTCTACTTCCACCTCCCTTTCCCCATTCTCCCTGCCACCTCTATTCTCCCTCCCACTCCTTCTCACCTCACTCTCTCCTCCCTCCCCCTCCCCTCAGTCACTCCCCTCCTCTCCCAGCTCATTCACAACCCGTTCGGATGGCACGCACGCGCGCCACCTCCGCTACTGCTCCTCGCCGCCGCCGCTGCTGCTACTGGTCCTCACTGCCGCCGCTGCTACGGGTCTTCGCCGCCACTGCTACTGGTCCTCTCCGCCCCCGCCGCCGCTGCTACGGGTCCTCACCGCTGCTGCTACAGGTCCTTCCAGCGCCATTTTTGTCAACAGGCAAACTCTGGCCGACGTGCTCGCCCGCGCATGCGCGGTAGAGCTGCTCTCTACTGCGCATTTGGTCAGAGCCCATTTATAAGGTAGATTTTTAGGTTTTGACATTAACAAGGAAATCTTTTGTCTCGTTGAAACAGCCCTGAATGGCAGCGGCAACACTGCAGTTTAAAGATTAGGAAACTGTATTGTGCTCTGAAGCAGCCACGGGGCGAAATGCTGACAGTGTCGGCTATTTGGTTCTTGAATTTGATGGTGAAGGGGCACAAAGTTCTAAGACAAGTCTCTTATTTTTTATTACATATAAATAGACTCATAAAAATTGTGTTTAAAAAATGTTTTGAAGAATAAAAGAAAAGGGTTGGTTGGAGGATTTTAGACTGATGATTGGAACATCCAGCCACATGCTGTTAAGTTCAGCATGAGCCATGTGTGGGGGTTCTGAAGTCTTTTCCTCCTTTTTTTTAAAATAAGTGGACACTCACATTTTTGTATTGATTAGGCAATTTATTGTGGAAAGGTATAGGTGAGTCAGAGGTTAGGCAGAAAAGCAGGTGCCACATATACCTGCTGGAGGTCAGCAGGAGGACATACAGTGTAGACCTGATGGAGGCCAGCAGAAGGAGATACAGCAAACATCTGCTGGGTGCTAACAGGGAGAAGAACATTGTAGACCTGTTGGGGAGAAGCAGAGACAGGTGCAGCATAGAAATAGTGGGTGCCAGTGGGGGAGGTGCAATAAAGCCATACTGGTGGCCATCAGGGCCAGGAGACATTAAGGCCTGCAGGAAACCAACATAGTTAGATGAGAAAAAGCTGTTCTGGAGGCCAACAGATGTAGGTGACGTTGATGGCTTCTTGAGGTCAGCAGGAAGAGGTGCCACAAAGCCATGCATGTGGCCAGCAAAAGTGATGCCATTAAGCCATACTGGTGGCCAACATAGGCAGATGTAGTGGTGACCTGCAGCTGTGAGGCATCCATCCCATGTAGCATTTGCTGCAGCACATCTTTGATGCCATGTAGTTCCTCCTGCATGCCCTCAAGGAGGTTGGTCAGCAGGTCATTTTAAGCCATCATTCTTAGTTTGTGTAGTGTAAATGAAACCTCTGGCACAAGCGCTGGGAATTTTGCCTACTCTTCTCCATTCTATTGCATGGTAACTTCTTCATTCTCCTCAAGGAAGAGCACTGGTGTGGCTGAATCCTTACACAACTGGAAGCACTTATTCTCTGGTTCAACCTGTTCATTCTCCTCCTGTACCTACTCATCATCATCAATGTCTTCCATCCTGGCATGTGGTGCCTGATACTGAGCTGCTGCCTCTGTGTCTGCCCATGCATTCTAAATTTTTGACTGCTCCAAGGATGGCTGCCTTGGCCTGGACATATGATTGGGGCCTGGTACATCCAAGTCATTTTCAGCCTCTTCTCCTGCAAGTAGATAAACAAATATCCACGAGAGCTTACTTTAGAGGCTTCAGCTGCAAGCATGGCTCTAGCCTAGGACCTCAAGCACTGAGTCTGATTAGCAGATTCTAAAGCCCTTGTGTCTTTCTGCAAGTATATACATTTACATAACTAGCACAGAAAAACTCACATTTTTGCTCACCTGGGTACACAGATAAAGCTGGAATTACATGCATTTTTTTTTTAATTATTTATTTTTCATTTTCAAAAATATACAAATTCAGGAACTATTACTCCAAATCAATATCATACTTTACCATACATAAAGGAAATAATAGTTTCTCATTTTTACAAAGTATGAGATAAAGAAAGCAAAATTTTTAGGTATTACTAGTTCCCCTCATATACTATAGCATAAAGAAATTTGGAGATCCAATATTTACTTACAGGACATCTCATTCACATAATAACTATCAAGGAAAAAAAAGGGAGGCATAATGCTTCTACATATACATAACTAGAAATAGGTCTTCAGGCAGATTCTGTGCGACTGTCTAACAGCTGTTTCAATTGGGTTGGGTCAAAGAAAATATATTTATTTTCTCCTAATTTCAATAAACATTTACACGGGTAACGAATAATAATTTGACCCCCCAAGTTCCTAACTGCCTGACTCATATTTAGAAACTCTTTTCTACGTTTCTGTGTATCTTCTGTAAGGTCTGGATAAATCCAGACCTTCTGCCCTAGGTACAACTTCTCACGATTACGGAAGTACATTTTTAAAACATTATCTCTGTCTAAAGGAAACATGAATGTTACCAATAAAGTCCCAACAAAGTCCACTTGATCCTCCATTGATGTTTCTAGAAATATTGATAAATCATCTCCAGCTGGCTGATCTGATACAGTTTGAGCTTGTTGAATTATTTTCTAGGGATGTGAATCGTTTTTCAACGATTAAAATTATCGTCCGATAATGTTTATATCGTCTTAAATCGTTATAGAACACGATACAATAGAAATTCTAACGATTTATCGTTAAAAATCGTTAAATCGTGTTAGTGCGCACTAACTCGATTTAGTGCGCACTAACTGAAAATGATACAAATAAACACTTTCCAGGTCACTGAAGGTCAGTTAGGAATGAATATGTGTTCCTATTGGCTGGCTGCCCTCTTATCTATTGATATTACCAAGGTTACCACTGAGGTGATGGTTGGGGGGATGGGAAATGGAACTGGAAACTAACGAACACCAACAGAAAATGAAACAAAGTGTTCACACTTCCCAGGTCAGTAAAGGTCACTTAGGAATGAATATGTATGTATGTATTCCTATTGGCTGGCTGTGCTCTTATCTATTGATGTTACCAATATGGTTGGGGGGATGTGAAATGGAAACAGTTGGAAGCTTGACAAAAAAAGTAATGTAATGATCAGCACTCACGTGACTAGAACTTGTTTGTTTATTATTTTTGTTAGCAGGCACCTGAAATGCTAGTGCATGTTGAATTTGCCAATCACTGTGCATTTTAGAAAGGTGGTCCTGGCTGGGACTGTACACAGTTCAAATATATGTAATTGATTGTTGGTAAGTGTATTTTTTAAGTAGCCACACTGGCACCAGTATGTTTACTTTTCCTCCTACTTAACTCACTAGCTCAGCTTTGTAAGAAGGGCTTCTCTGCTTGTGTGTTGTTTTTGTTTGGTGTGAGGAGAGCAGAAACATCAGATCTTTATTCAATCTACTACAGTCATCTCTTACAGTGCCCTATCCCTATTAATACCAGGAGTGTTGTGATCTTCCTGCACACAGTGCCCTAACCCTGATACCAGTCTGAGACAGCTCCCTCCCTGCATTACTAGTGAGAGGCTGGCTTCACAGACAGGGGGGAGCTGCCTGACCCTCACTCCTGACTTCCCCCATGTCCCAGCTAGTGAATGGTGTGTGGGTGAGGGGGGGGGGGGGGAGGATGGTGAAGTCTGAGACAGCTCCCTCCCTGCATTACTAGTGAGAGGCTGGCTTCACAGACAGGGGGGAGCTGCCTGACCCTCACTCCTGACTTCCCCCATGTCCCAGCTAGTGAATGGTGTGTGGGTGAGGGGGGGGGGAGGATGGTGAAGTCTGAGACAGCTCCCTCCCTGCATTACTAGTGAGAGGCTGGCTTCGCAGACAGGGGGGGGGTGCCTGACCCTCACTCCTGGCTTCCCCCATGTCCCAGCTAGTGAATGGTGTGTGGGTGAGGGGGGGGGGGGGGAGGATGGTGAAGTCTGAGACAGCTCCCTCCCTGCATTACTAGTGAGAGGCTGGCTTCACAGACAGGGGGGGAGCTGCCTGACCCTCACTCCTGACTTCCCCCATGTCCCAGCTAGTGAATGGTGTGTGGGTGAGGGGGGGGGGAGGATGGTGAAGTCTGAGACAGCTCCCTCCCTGCATTACTAGTGAGAGGCTGGCTTCAAAGACAGGGGGGGAGCTGCCTGACCCTCACTCCTGACTTCCCCCATGTCCCAGCTAGTGAATGGTGTGTGGGTGAGGGGGGGGGGGGGGAGGATGGTGAAGTCTGAGACAGCCCCCTCCCTGCATTACTAGTGAGAGGCTGGCTTCACAGACAGGGGGGAGCTGCCTGACCCTCACTCCTGACTTCCCCCATGTCCCAGCTAGTGAATGGTGTGTGGGTGAGGGGGGGGGGAGGATGGTGAAGTCTGAGACAGCTCCCTCCCTGCATTACTAGTGAGAGGCTGGCTTCACAGACAGGGGGGAGCTGCCTGACCCTCACTCCTGACTTCCCCCATGTCCCAGCTAGTGAATGGTGTGTGGGTGAGGGGGGGGGGGGGAGGATGGTGCTGAGACAGCTCCCTCCCTGCATTACTAGTGAGAGGCTGGCTTCACAGACAGGGGGGAGCTGCCTGACCCTCACTCCTCCGGGGTATTGTGATCTTCCTGCACACAGTGCCCTATCCCTGATACCAGGGGTGTTGTGATCTTCCTGCATGCAGTGCCCTATCCCTATTAATACCAGGAGTGTTGTGATCTTCCTGCATGCAGTGCCCTATCCCTATTAATACCAGGAGTGTTGTGATCTTCCTGCATGCAGTGCCCTATCCCTGATATCGGGATGTGTGCAAGAAGATCACAACACCCCCGGTATCAGGAATAGGGCACTGTGTGCAGGAAGATCACAACACCCCCAGTATTAGGAATAGGGCACTGTGTGCAGGAAGATCACAACACCCCTGGTATTAGGGATAGGGCACTGTGTGCAGGAAGATCACAACACTCCTGGTATTAATAGGGATAGGGCACTGTGTGCAGGAAGATCACAATACCCCTGGTATCAGGGTTAGGGCACAAGTTCTAGTCACATTGACTGATCACATTACTTGTTTTGTCAAGCTACCAACTGTTTCCATTTCCCATCCCCCATATACTGTCAGTAGGAAACGTGGTAACATGAATAAATAAGAGGGCAGCCAATAGGAATACATATTCATACAATAGGAATACATATTCATTCCTAAACTATCATTTTCAGTTAGTGCGCACTAACTCCCAGTTAGTGCGCACTAACTCCCGTTAGTGCGCACTAACTCGAGTTAGTGCGCACTAATCGGAAAAAACGATTTTTAACGATTTTTTAACTAAAAAATCGTGCCTAAGACGATTTTCTTGCCCTGCCACACGATTTCTATCGTTAAGACGATATGGAAAACGATTCACATCCCTATTATTTTCCTTGGTGTTATAGCAAAATATATGTTTGAGATAGGTGGCAAAACTTCAATTGGAATTAATATCTCAGTCATATATCTTTTAAATTGTTCTTGAGGAGATAACATTTTAACACTTGGAAAGTTCAAAACTCTCAAGTTGAGATATCTTGATTTATTTTCCAAGTTTTCAATCTTCCTTGTGACTATGTCTTGCCAGGTTCTTGTGGCCTGGATTGGCCACTGTTGGAAACAGGATGCTGGGCTTGATGGACCCTTGGTCTGACCCAGTATGGCATTTTCTTATGTTCTTATGTTGTATCATTTTTGCCTGGATCTCTTTCACAGACAATACCTCCTTAGAGATTTCTTGTATCTTTTTCTCTTGATCTTTTTTTTGAGATTCAAGTTTCTTTATAATATTTTGTGAGGAATTCACAGCTACCACAAGAGTGGATATAGTTTTCTCAAGCATTACAATTGCAGTCCAAATAGAGTCAAGCGTAGTAACTTTAGGCCGGACAAGTTTCTGCACCGAAAGAGTCTGACTCACCAATCCTTGCTGGCAGACCTCTAAAATCCTGGTGGACTCGTCTGTCAGCGTCTCTCTGCTCCTCTGCATGCTGGTATTACTGCTAGGCCCCGGCGCGATGTCATCCGCCATACTCGGGGGATTTTCTCCTCCCTCCGCTCTAGCCTTAGCAGTCGCAGATATTAAAACCCCGGATTTCTCGCCCGGGTGATCCTCCATTACCGCCTTCCCTTCGGTATCAAGACCTTGTGGAGGCGAGTAATCAGACGGGCTCACTCCTTGGTTGGGAGGAGAGGGACTCTCTAATTGCCGCGGTGACAGTGATATTTCGTCCAGGGGAGCCAGAGCGTGTCCCTCGGTCGGGCTCCCAGCGGACTCTAACCCGGGGCTAGAAGCACAAGTCGGAGCAAAGAACCCCTCGATTCGTGGCTGAGATAGGGTCGGTGTAGAGGGTAAGGAGGATTCCGCTCTCACCTTCCCCTTTCTCTTTGTATGGGGCATTATTTCTGAAGCAAAAGGTTCAATCGCAGGAGCTCAATAAACGCCGACCTCTCCCTCGGCGGCCATATTGGATGCATTACATGCATTTATGCCAAGTGGCTATCTGCTTTCAGCAAAGAGAAGCTGCCAAGATATCTTTTTGCAAGAGGCAAGAATGTTTGGATATTTGTGGCTTAGGACTTTAGAGTTAATGTTGTCAGAAGTTTGAAAAGGTTGAGTGGGGACAGGTAAATGCAACCTTCACACCTTGGGTATACTCTATGGTAAGCAAATGCTGCACTGCAGCACACATCAAGAGTTTTACTTGTATGAGTGAAAGCATAATTGTATGGTTCATATGTCGAGCTCACTGCTGTAAATCTGTATATATCTATATATGAATATATTCCCAGCAAATATGTGGAGTAAACAGCACACACAAAAAGTTCAGTATCAAAGGCAAAGGAATGAATGGTGCAAAAAGTTAATCACTATTCAATACATTAATCCTTAATTTTATTTGATCGAAGGCAAGAAAAGGAACACTTAAAACACAAATACTTTCATTAATTCAGAGTAGCCCCGACTTGGCCATGTTTCACACCAAGGCTGCATCAGGGGGGCCGGTAGACATTCATTTGTCTACAAAAGAACAAATCACAAGTACTGAACAGTAGGCTAACAAGTAAGGCATGTGAACAAAATCAGAAATTTAATATAACAAGAAGACCATACTAAGCATGGGAAATCTAATGTACCAAAAACTAGAAAAGCACAGTAACTGCTGCATTATGACCATGGAATTCAGGATCTAGAATTAATGAAGATGGATGTACTGCAAATTACAGAGGAGAGGGGAGGGTCATGGGGGGGAAGGGGGTTGGGGTGGTGGAGAACAGGGGGGGGGGGGGGTATGGTAGGAGGGTGGCGATATTTCATTCAATTCACAATATTCAAAATACAAAAAGCCGAAAGAAGGAAATAGAGAAAAATTGAAGGGGAAAAGGGAAAAAGAACATGCTAAAAATCCTTGAGAGACCATTGTAGAATCTGAGCCAGTGGGGGGCAGAGGGAGGAGGGGGGAAGGGGGGAAGGGGGAAAAAGAGGAGATTGATAGAAATTATTAAGAACAAGGTAGAAAATTGAAAAAACATCAGAAAAAACATTGAAAGAATATTGAAAAAAACAAGCAGGGAAGAACAGGTAAATATATGAGGACCAACCTCAAGGGAGCTCAAAAACAGTGGTCTTCAAAAAGGTAAAATTCTCAAGAGGCCATAGTTCAAAAACCTTAAAGAAGGAAAAACAAACATAAAACTAAATAAATAGATAGGATACAAGGCAAAAAAAAAAGATGAAAAAGTATCACATTTTGATACTAATTGGAAGACTTACAGATCAAGCATTTCCTCAGGAGGAAGGCGACCCCAGCGGCAGATTGAGCAGTCCCCCAGGTGGAAGAAAAACCCAGCAGCAGATAGGGAGGTAACCCTGGGTTCCCGTTGAGCAAGGGTCCCCCCAGTCCCCCCAGTGGTAAATCAAGCAGTCTCCCAGGAGGAAGGACAACCCAGCATCTGATTGAGCAGTCTCCCAAGAGGAAGGGGACCACAGCAGCATATTGGGAGGTGACACTGGGTTCCCCTTGAGCAAGGGGACCCCATCAGCAGATCCAGCAGCCCCCTCAGGAGGGCATGGACCCCAGCAGCATCCCAGGGGATGGAGTCAGCTCCCCAGGAGGGTGTGTACCCCAGCAACAAACTGGCAGGAGGAGTTAGGTCATCAGGAGGGTATGGACCCCAGCACTGGCATGAACCTTTCAGTAGAGCAGAAACGGCACCGAGGAGATGGCAGCAGTTTCGATATAACAGCCCCCCCCCCCCTCAATGCCAACACTGCCCACCAGCCCAGTTTAATCTTTTTACATGGGTGAGACTTGAAAAAAAAGGGGAGGATAATAATAACAACACTTCATTAAGTGGGAATTCAAGAGGTCCCTTCTATTCTATATGGTGGTATACTGTGGGGGCCAACAATCCCAAATTGCCAAATATTAAATGTTCTTGCTACCCTGCAGAAATGTATATAATTGTGTGGCCTGAGACTATCAACCATGAGTAGATAAGTGTGCTGTTTGACATCGTATTAGTGATGTACATAGTCATGTAGAAATGCATATACTTATATAGTCTAATAAACCTGTATATATCGGTACATACTGCCAGCTTTTTTCACAGTTCCATTTGTTTTCATGGGGTGAAAGGAGGGAAATCCCATCCACTAATACCTTCTTCCCCAGGTGGCGGCACCAGACACCAAGGACATGAAGACCAAGGGAGTCTGCCCTAAGGGGGACTCCCACCAGGTTGATCCTGGATTTGGGAATGCTTCACAAGGAAAGTGGTCAAGGGGGTGCCACATAATAAATAAACACATAAATAAATAAATGCTGAAACTATCAGCACAGAGTGGATCAGCAACCAAAAAGGCCAACTGTATGTAAGGAATAATTTGGAAAAATGTTGAAGACAATTGCAAAGATATTATCATGACTCTGTATAGAGCTATCATGCAACCACACCTGGAATACTGTGCAAAGTCATCACTCCATCTCAAAAATGAAGTGGAGGGGCTTGAGAAGGTACAGAGAAGGGCAACCAAAATGGTGAGAGGATTGGAGCATCTCTCATAAAAATAAAGGCTAAAAAAAATTAGGGCTCTTTAGCTTGGAAAAAAGAAGATTGAGTGGCAAAGATGATTAAGATCTACAAGATCATTAATGGAAAAGAACAAATCATAAGCAAGAAATTGTTTATGCTGTCCAATAAAACTAGGACCAGGGGGCATCCAATGAAACATTTTGCTAGCAGTTTCAAGATAAACAGAAGAAAGTATTTATTTAGTCACTGAATAGTTAAACTGTGGGATCTGCAGCTAAAAATATATTCAGAGCAAGCAGTATAGCATAAATCAAGAGGAGCCTGGATACATTTCTGGAAGACAAGGACATAAATGGATATTAGAGACTGAGTGGAGGCCAAATGGCAATCCTTTTTTTTTTTTATAGATCTATAGAGAGCATTTAGATGAACTATAATTTTCATATGCTGACTGGGGCTAGATGGACCATTAGTCTGGATCAGCTTGACCATTCCTTATGTTCTTATAGAACAGCTGATCCTGAAGTCAATAAGAGGGGAGTTTGTAAGGGTAGTTGGAGGGCTACCTTAGATCTAATTTTCAGTAGAATTAAGGACCTAGTATATGGTATAATGATGGTGGAGATTTTTGGCAATAGTGATCATAAAATAATCAAATTTGACATAATCGCTGGAGGGAGAATGATAAAAACTACTACAATGTTATTTAAGTTTAAAAAGGGAAATTATGATAAAAATGGGAAACTAATTAGAAGGACACTAAAAAGAGTTAGAAGGATTAAAAGTCCGAATGAGGTATGGTGATTATTTAAAAACACTATCTTAGAAGCCCAGATAAAATGTATTCTATGAGTTAAAAAAGTCAAAAGAAAACAGACGTCTGCCACAAGGCTAAATTATGCTGTGAAAGAGGCTATTAATGCCCAAATGGTATCTTTGATAAAAATAGAAAGCAAAATCTAATAAGGAAAATACAAAACATATGTAATAGAAAATTAGATGAAAAACATTAATAAACCAGGCCAAGAAAGAATTTGAGGAGATACTTTCCAAAGAGGTGAAAACTAATAAAAACGTTTCAAGTTAATCAAAAACAAGAAAAGTATCCCTAGATTCATGAAATTGCTAAAAATATAGTTGAAATAACGCCCATGGTAAAAAAAAAATGTGTGTGGTTAGGCTAATTTCCTGTCTACTGCATTGATAAGCACACAATCAAAAGAGAAAGAGAGAGAGAGAGAGATCACTTTCAATGCAGGGTGGGGATTTACATAAACAGTCAGAGGAATTAACTGCAAAACTGCTGAATTTCTATCATTTGAATCAATGAAAGGTACCAACAAGAGGAGCTGATTTGTACAATGATAGAAATGTATCATTCATATCAAATTTGCAGTTAATTCCTCTGACTGTATATGTAAAATCAACCCCCAAACCCACCACATTCTCCCTCAAACCTTCCCTGAGTTGAAAGTGTCCTCTCTCTCTCTCCCCTTGTGCAATAAAACATTTTCCCTGGTAATACACAGAAAAAATGAAGGAGGGATTCTTTCTCTTTGATCTGAAAACATTTGACAGTACTTGAAACTATAAGCTCTTGTAAAGTCAGAGGAATATTTTCTGAATTTGAACTGGACACATTAGGCAATATAGAGTGGGAAGATAACTGCCAATGCTCAAGTCACCAGGAAAAGAGTTGGACTGAAGATTTTCTGATTATGTACTTGATGGTTCTGTTTGCATTTGTTTCCTTTGATTGAGTTTTCATGAGACTAAGGAGATCTAAGTCTGGTGTCTAGTCCTTGAAGGCAAATTACTGACAAAGGCCTGGATTTATCTAAATGCACTAAATATCGCATGCAATAGGAAAAGGGGTGTGTTTTATGGTAATAGGCTGTTTATTGTAAAGTGTGCTATCTCAGCACTTCGCAGAGGTATTACTGCAGACTGTGATAACTTTTTTGCACTTTGTGGTAAGTACCACAATTGTTGTAATTCCTACCTACAACCACTGGGGGGGAGGGGAAGAGAGAGAGAGAGAGAGAGAGAGAGAAAGCTACAAGGCCCTCATACTAGGTAGGTATTTATACCTCTATAGGAGGCCCACCTAGCTACTCGAGGTGAGGTTTACTTATTAGTGTAGGGGTTAGGGGCCACTTTGATATGCAGAATGCAACGTACGAATAGAACAGTGCACTCTTGGGAAGATTTGATGACCTTTGGAGTGAGGAAATTCACCCAAAGATTAGATTTGTGCAATGTTCTCTCAACCTAGCTTGATGGATCCAAAGATGAGATTTGTGCAATGTTCTCTCAACCTAGCTTGATGGACCCAAAGATGAGATTTGTGCAATATTCTCTCAACCTAGCTTGATGGACTACATTAAGCTAGGTTGAGAGAACATTGTAGAAATCTCATCTTTGTGTGAGTTTCCTCACTCCGAAGGTCATCAAATCTTCACAAGAGTGCACTGTTCTGTTCATACATCTCACTCTGTATGTCAAAGTGGCCCCTAAACGCCTACACTAATACCTAAACCTCACCTCGAGTAGCTAGGTGGGCCTCCTATAGAGGTATAAATACCTACCTAGTATGAGGGCCTTGTAGTGCACTCTCTCCCTCCCCCTCTCTCCCTCCCCCTCTCTCTCTCCAGCTTAAAATGCTATTTGTAAAAACATCACAAATTGTGAAGCCAGAACTCCTCCCCTTTTCCTAATTTTCATCACACCATGCGTTATGGCGTTTTTGCATGTGTTAAAGGTACTTTTCACATGCGAAAACGCCATATAGCACTTTGATAAATGACCCCAAAGTTAGCTTGGTCTATGAAACTTTGGAATGGACGGGAAGATGGTTATCATAGTGGAAAGAGACTGTACAGATAAATATGATGCGCCTTATAAAGATGAATGAGACCCTAGTAAAAGACATTTCTTATAAAAAAAATGTCCTCTTACCACTGCTATTTGCATTTTCAATTGAAACTCTTGCGATCCTCATTAGGAACAAATATAATATGTATGGAGTAGTCTCTGGTGTGATTTCAAGTTTAATTTCATTATATGCAGATAATGTGTTGTACTTGAGGGATACTGAAATGAATACTGATTAAGTCTTAAATGCTGTAACCTGGTTTGGATAAATAGGCTTATGTGTTAATTGGAAGAAATCATTCTGGTTTGCCTTGAATAAAGGCACTTCTGTCTGGTTTGGTTCAACTGTGAGACATTCTCCCAAATGCTTCCACGCACTTGGCATTTTATCATCCAGAAAATGGGAATCTTTACTTACAAGGAAAGCAGAAGTTTGGCCAATAAGCAGCTAATCACTATGACTTCCCTTAGATAAAGGAGTGTTTTGATTAAGCAGCAGAATTAATGGGGGAATTGAAGAGGATTCTATACAAGCAAACAAAACTTTACCAATGAGGGTAATGACTGAAATTGATAATGTGAGTGAATAGCCATACATAAACATAATATAACACAATTGTTGACAATTTTCAGTTAAGATACTGCAGCAGTGGAAATATGAAAAGCAAATGGTATCAAGATCAGGATAAGCCTGTAAGCCTCCTTTTTGCAAAGTACATGGAGATATTTAGCATGGTCATTTTTCCTATCACTGTAGAAAAGATGTTTAGGCTGACTTGTGGGTTACTGAGCTCTGCCTGAGGTGATTTACTCATGTGTGTAATTATTTTCTGCACTACTGATTTAAAAAAAAAAAAAAGATGCTATAGGGAGGTATACAAAAAGCCTTAAATGAGAGAGCCCTGTCCATTGTAATTAATGAAAGACACACAATTCTTTCTTCAGGTTTTTACATCTTCTGTGTTTGACACCAGTTTATCATTATGGAATGAGGAAAACTGAATTCTAATAACACAGCAATGTAAAGCAACTATAGGTTCTGTCTTGCATATGATTTGAGGTTGCTCCAATGTTTTCTGGATCTTAGTCCTCAGCAATTCTGCTGAACATCACAGAACTGGAGTTACAGGAATCAACTGAAAGCTTCGTCATGACTGGGTTTGAGAATTTTTCTAGAGCACAGAGAAAGCTATTAAATATGGCCATGGTGATGGAACAGTACATTGCTATTGCTGTTACCTGGGAAAATGAAATTGAACCCATTCCAATTAAATGACATGGACTTACAGCAATCATTCCTGGGTGGGGAAGGAGAGAAGTAGTATTTATTAAAGCAAAGTAAAAATAATTGCATTTTAGTATATATGGACCCATAGTTTGGAGGACTATATAGCTACTCCTATTTTATGACTTTGAATAAACTCCAAGTTTGATACTAGGGCGTACGCATTTACCATTTTTCCCATAGTGACAACATGAAAGAAAACTTTTCATACATTAGCTTCTATGAACAGACATGTTTGAAAATTATACTGTGTGACCACTGTGGTCTTTTGTATTGATATGAGGGACATTTTCAAACAGTGCATCTTGGGACAAAGTCTGTGGATACTTTTTATCCACAGCTTTTGCGCCAAGTTTCAGAGCAAAAGCACCCATGGGCTTTCACTATGAAACTTGCACCCATGGGAATTTACACCTGCCTTTTCTGTGGGTGGCTTTTTTCATTGAGAATAGCTCACATTATTTTCCATTCCAAAACATATAGACTCCTAGGAATATTTCCTCTTAATCCGGAAAAAAAGGGCACATTGTGGTACAGTAAACATACTTATTAGGGATGTGAATCGTTTTTTGATGATTTAAAAAAATTGTCAGATATTTTTTAAATCATCAAAAATCGTTAGAGTTGCTATACAATAGAAATTCCCCCGATTTATCGTGAAAAATCTTAAATCGGGGGAGGGAAAACCGGCACACCAAAACAACCCCTAAACCCACCCGACCCTTTAAAACAAATCCCCCACCCTCCCAAACCCCCCCAAAATGTTTTAAATTACCTGGTGGTCCAGTGGGGGGGGGGGGGGGGGTGTCCCGGCGCGATCTCCCGCTGTCGGGCCATCGGTGCAATTTTGGCTGCCACTAATATAAATGGCGCTGATGGCCCGATAAAAAAAACCCCCACCCGACCCTTTAAAATGACCCCCTTAGCCTCCCCCCCCCCAAACCTTTTTAAATTACCTGGTGGTCCAGCAGGAGCGCGGGGAGCGATCTCCCGCTCTCAGGCCATCGGCTGTGTTAATAAAAATGGCGTCGATGGCCCTTTGCCCTTACCATGTGACAGGGCAAAGGTAGTGCCGGCGCCATTTTGAATATTGGCAATACGGCCTGAGTGCAGGAGATCGCTCCCGGACCCCCGCTGGACCCCCAGGGACTTTTGGCCAGCATGTGGGGGCCTCCTGACCCCCACAAGACTTGCCAAACGTCCAGCGGGGGTCCGGGAGCAACCTCCTGCACTCGGGCCATATTGCCAGTATTCAAATTGGCGCCGGCGCTACCTTTGCCCTCAATATGTCACAGGGGCCGACGGTGAGGGCAAAGGTAGTGCCGGCGCCATTTTGAATACTGGCAATACAGCCCGAGTGCAGGAGGTCACTCCCAGACCTCCGCTGGACTTTTGGCAAGTCTTGTGGGGGTCAGGAGGCCCCCCAAGCTGGCCAAAGGTCCCTGGGGGTCCAGCGGGGGTCCGGGAATGATCTCCTGCACTCAGGCCGTATTGCCAATATTCAAAATGGCGCCGGCGCTCTTTGCCCTGTCACATGGTAAGGGCAAAGGGCCATCAGTGCCATTTTATTAACGCAGCCGATGGCCTGAGAGCGGGAGATTGCTCCCCGCGCTCCCGCTGGACCACCAGGTAATTTTAAAACCTTTTTTGGGAGTTCAGGAGGGTGGGGGAGAGTTTTTTGATTATTGGATTGGGCGCAGCCGATAATCAGAACTCAAATCGGGCTGGGCGATAAAAATTTTAAGATTTGGATCGGAACCGGAACCGATCAGATTCCGGTTCCGATTCACATCTCTAATACTTATAGTCTCATTGAGGGAGGGCAATTCTCAAACAACCAATTTAAGTGGGTAGATCTCTATTTCCCTGTGTTAATGGCTTTGAAAACTGCCCTTTAGAAAACATTCTGGAAATTGTATTTTGACTTATTCTTTGGTCTTTCTGGGATAAAGGTCAATAGCAGAGTGCCCCAGGGATCTGTACTGGGATAGGTGCTGGTAACATCCGTAATATGACTAGAATTACAGTGAGCCAATGTCACCGATATGGACTGACTGTTGGATCTGTGGGAGGGAACGCTCCTGATTCCGGTGAGATATGTGCCCTTGGATCATGACGTGACTGCAGAGAGGAGCTCTGGGGAAGCGCCGTGGCAGACAAAAAGTGTCCAAGCATGGGAGGAGCAGACTGACCACCTCCCAAACCTCTGCCAAACCTGCATGCTGGTCTCTGGGGTAGACCTCCGGCCACTCGATAACCCTTTCGGACCTGCCACTAGGGAGCGGCAGATGCGGTAGGATGGACAGAGGTCGAGGACAGGCGATGGTACTGGAACTAGGAACAAGACGGGACCTCAGATTTTAACTAGGCTTGAAGACTTGAATAAGACGAGGATACTTGGAACTTGGAACTCAGATGAAATGAGGATACTTGGAACTTTGAACTTGGAGCTCAGACAAGACAAGGAAGCTGGGAACTTGGAACTCAGATGAGAAAAGGACACTTGGAACTTGTAATTTGGACAAGACAAGAACACTGGGAACTTGGAACTTGGAATTCAGATGCTAGATGCTCAGAAGGAAATCAGACATAGACTGAGGAGAGGATTCTGGTTACTCAGACAAGGACTCTTGGAAGGACTCAGACGAAGACTTGGAACTTGGAAAGGCTCACAAGAAGACTTGGAACTTGGAAAGGCTCACATGAAGACATTGAAGGACTTCAGACAAGGACTTGGAACTCGGAACTCGGATAGGACGAGACAAGGATACTTGGAACTTGGAAGGAGCGAGGACAAGGACTCAGGATACTCGGAGACTTAGACAGGCACTACATCTCAAGGCGCCCTACACTGCTGATGTGGGCTGATCGCGGACCACCCTGTTGCATGGCGCGCTCTACACCTCAACCTGAAGAGGCTGGTCGTGGGCCATGCGGATAGCGGAACAAGCATGAGACTGAGGATCAGGATGAAGGAGGAATCCGGGCAGTGCTCGAAGACAAATCCTGCTGGAAACAGACACCGGATTGATACGGATTTACTCCCAGGAATGGTCAGCTGGACTCGAGGTCCAGGGTGAGTGAAGCTGAACCCGGAGCTAGGAAATGACCGTACTTCAGGATCAGGATTGGACAAAGAACATCAGGATCGAGACTTAGAACTTGGAACTCGGAACTTCAAGATCAGGACTTCGAATTCGGGACTTGAAACATCAGGACTGAAAGTAGGACATCGGATACAAAAGGACACTGGTACCTCGAGACATCAGGACATCTGGACATCTAAGGCATCTGGACATAAGGGACCTCTAGGGTAGAAGCCCACAGGAACATCTGGAACATGACAGATGAAGATATCAGAGGGCGGAGATGTATGGACATCCAAAGACAAGGGAACATCTGGACATCCGGAAGCAAGGAAATGTCTGGGCATGGAGACACGGAGACATCAGGACATCTGGAGACGTGGACATCAGGACAACTGGAGATGAGAGGATGGGATCCGTCAAGAGACCAGGACATGGAACGAAGATCAAGACGAAGGTTCAGGAACCATGGGCTCGATGAGGAATAGAGTGCCTTGAAGAAGTGAAGAGGGATCACGGAGGACTCCTGGAAGGAAGAGCTGGAACTGAAGTTCCAGGAGAGGTCCGACTCCATGCCAACTCCTTGCAAAGGCAAAGACTGACTGAAGGCTGAGCCCTTTTGAAGAGCTGAAGAGGACCACCCCCGATGACATCATTAGGAGGAGCCAGGAGTACTGGCACTTTAAATCTGAAGGAGAGACGTGGCCCCGCGACTAAGGAGGCAGGACCAGGGACAGCAGCCATGCTATGAAGACAGAGTTGAAGCAAGGAAGTAGGCCTGAAGTGTCGAGGGCGGCTCCTGCCACTGAAGAGGAACTGAAGACAGCTCCACTGCATGGAAAGAAGACTTGAAGATGGATACTCCCCACACAGGGGAGGACCCAGCCACAAGAAGATGAAACTAGAGGCAGCTCCTGCCGCAGGGAATAGTGTTATTTGGCAGCAGCCTCCAGGCTGCGAATAGGAACTGGGCCGCGAAGATGGCAGTAGCTCCCAGGCCACAGATAGGAAGGCGCTGGCGGTGGCCTCCAGGCTGTGGAAGGAAAGGAGGATGTCAGCAGCCTCCAGGCCACAAGAGAACGGCGTCTGCGGCCTCCTGGCCGCGAGGTCGAGGAGAGGCATCGGCAGCTCCTGCTGCGAAGGCAGGCTAACAGCATCGGGCAACTGGCTGGCAGCGGAGAGAGGTAAGAGACTGCTCGCGGCCTAATTGCGGGCAGGATCATAACAGCACCCCCTCCTCAAAGACCGCCTCCCTAAGCCTGCTTTCAAGGGACTTGGAGAGTTTCAGGCAAAGACTTGGAACTTCTTGATGGGGGATTGAGGTGATGTTGAATTCAAGGCTGGAAAACATGGAGCTGAAGACATGGAGAATCAGGATTTGAAAGAACGTAGACAAACACTGAAGGTGCAGATATAGCTGGACACGGACATTGCTGGACAGCAAGGCAGCATCTTAGATTCTAGCAGTTCAGGATAGTAGAATTGAAAACAAGGAGTCAGAGTTGAATGAGAAACACAGATTAGTGGTCACATCTTGGAGTATAGTTCGATACTTGATTCTTAATTGATCAAGATGGAATTAGAAAGCATACACGCTTCATTCTTTAGGTGGTGACAATGACGGAGACCAATTGAACGTCAAACTGGAATCTTGAATGCAAAAGGGATACCCCTGGAGAATGGGTAGATAAGCTTGTAAATTTCACATGCCCTTGGGTAGGCATGGATACGAGAAATGCCCAGTGGAACAAGGAATCCTACGAATATTGCCAAGGATGGAGAACTGATCGTGGAGGCATAGCTATTCCTTTGGAAAATAGGTGGTAATTGGCGGAGATAAACAAGTGGGAGAAATTTCAAGGTTATTGATTCCAGGCATTGGCAAGGCTGGATGGCAAGAGAAGTCCCCTTAACTTGGTCAAGATTATCTCTCAGGAGGGTCTGTATTTCGCATAGATGTCCAATGGTGGTAAGGCTGCTCTCGAGGGACTTGGTAATCAGGATGTCATGATGATACTTTATTCGGGGTATTGATTGGTTGTAAGATCTCCTAGGTAACAGCAGGGATGAAGGTTCCTCAGAGTAGAATCTGATGAACTGCTTGAAATGGTAGTTAGGCTCTGGAGACAAGGCTCAAGAGTAGCAGATGATTCTGGTAGATAATAAAGAGCACTCCTCCATGGAGATGGGTGATTAAGGATATAACCAAGGCATATTTCCTAATAGAGGCTACTCATTGATGAAAGACACAGAGAAGCTGGTGATTACTTTTAATTGCCTTATGAAGCCATCCAGAAGAATTTTGGGAATAATGGATCAGAAACAGTTCCCAGTGGTACAAACGGGTGAAAAAACTCTGGAGAAAATGTCTGTAAGCGCTCTCAGGAACTCAAGCACTGCAAAGTGGAATCTCGCTGGTGGCCTTCCAGGAAGACAAGGTCCTTCCAGGTGGATAAACTGCAAGGCTATACCAGCTCACCAATGTAGATGGAGAGAGATAACTGCAATCCTTACCTTGGCAGTTCGGGACGTTGAATGGAGGACTTTGAAGACTGATGGCAGCAAGTTCAGGATGTAAGACAACTCGCCAAGGTGAAGATGGAGGATCAACAATATGACATCTTAGGAACTCGGAATGATGGTAAAATTGAAATTCTGTATAAGCAAGATCTGGAGCGTAGCTGTAAATACGAGGTGACTCGCCATGTTGAAGTCACAGAACAGGATGGACAGCTAGATGAAGTCTCAGAAGACCTGGGATGGAATCCAGGTCTGGAATCACCACTTGCACAGACAATGACAAGGTCTTGACTAAAGATAGTCCCAGGCGGGAGCCGGAACAAGGCAAGCAGGAACTGAGTTGAAAATGTCGAGAGGGAGTCAGGTTTAGGGTGCAGGCACCTCCTGCAGGTCGTGGGAACCCAAATATCTGGAGTTGCTGTGGAGTACACTTGGATTGATGATATACTCCCAGAAGCTTGATGATACTTGACGATGAAGTTGGAAGTGGCAGTGGATGTGGAAACCTGGGTGCAGGCACCTCCTGCAGGTCATTTGGAACTCAGAAAGTAGAGCCAACATCACAGTGGGATGTCCAGGAAACTTGGGAACAGGCTGGTAACCAAAGCATAAAAAAATTTCAGGAGAATTGGAATAAAAAATTCTTGAGTAAATGTTCGGATGAAAAACAGATGCTAGTGCTTCCTGCAGCTGGTAAAAAAAATTTTTCTAGAAGGCTGGCACCTCCAGCGGGACAAGAGTACATAAAGTTCAAGACATGAAAAGTTCAAAAATACTTGAATCAGGAACTCTGGAACAAGGCGTGGGCCAAACACAGGAACACGCTCACCGGACACATGACCTTTGCAATCTTTTGGGATCTGTGGGAGGGAGTGCTAGGGAGCGCTCCCAATTCTGGGGAGATGTGTGCCCTTGGACCACGATGTGACTGCAGAGAGGAGCTCCGGGAAAGCGCCGCACCAGGCAAGATGTGTCCAAGCATGGGAGGAGCAGACTGACCACCACCCTAACTTCTGTGAACCTGCATGCACCAGTAGAAATCCAGCAACGCAATGCTGGTCTCTGGGGGTAGCCCTCCGGCCACTTGATAGTCCTTTTGGACCTGCCACTAGGGAGTGGCAGATGCGGCAGGATGGACAGAGGTCGAGGACAGGTGATGGTACTGGAACTAGGAACAAAATGGGACCTCGGACTTGTACTAGGCTTGAAGACTTGAACAAGGCGAGGATACTTAAAACTTGGAACTCAGACGAGACTTGGAACTTGGAACTCTGACGAAACGAGGACACTTGGAACTTGGACCTCAGACAGGACAAGGACACTGGGATCTTGGAACTCAGACGAGATGAGGACACTTGGAACTTGGAATTTGGACAAGACAAGAATTCTGGGAACTTGGAACTTGGAATTCAGACGCTAGATGCTCAGAAGGAAATCAGACGTAGACTGAGGAGAGGATTCCGGTTACACAGATAAGGACTCTTGGAAGGACTCGGACGAAGACTTGGAACTTGGAAAGGCTTACACGAAGACTTGGAACTTGGAAGGGCTCGCACGAAGACTTGGAACTTGGAAAGGCTCACACAAAAACTTGGAACTCGGACTGACTTCAGACAAGGACTTGGAACCTGGAACTCGGATGGAACGAGACAAGGATACTTGGAACTTGGAAGGAGCGAGGACAAGGACTAGGGATACTCGGAGACTTAGACAGGCACTGCCTCTCAGGGCACCCTACACAGCCGATGCGGGCTGGTCACGGACCACCCTGTCCCATGGCGCACCCTACACAACCTGAAGAGGTTGATTGTGGGCCACGCAGAGAGCGGAACAAGCACAAGACTCGGAACATCTAGATAAGGTCTTGGAACTCTGGACTTGGAACATCAGGACTGAACATAGGACATCAGACACAAAAGGACACCGGTACCTCGGGACATAAGGACATCTGGACTTCTAAGGCATCTGGACATCAGGGACCTCTAGGGAAGAGGACCGCAGGGACATCTGGAACATGACGGATGAAGACATCAGAGGGTGAAGATGTCTGGACATCCAAAGACAAGGGAATGTCTGGACATCCGGAATCAAGGAGATGTCTGGACATGGAGACTCGGAGACATCATAACATCTGGAGACGTGGACATCAGGACAACTGGAGATGGGATACGTCGAGAGACTAGGAAATGGAACGAAGGTTCAGGAACCATGGACGAAGATGACGAGGAACAGAGCGCATTGAAGAAGAAAAGAGGGATCACAGAGGACTCCTGGAAGGAAAAGCTGGAACTGAAGATCCAGGAGAGGTCCGACTCCATGACCAAATCCTTGCAAAGGTGAAGACTGACTGAAGGCTGATCCTTTTTGTAGGGCTGAAGAGGAACACCCCCAATGACATCATTAGGAGGAGCCAGGAGGACTGGCCCTTTAAATCTGAAGGAGAGGCGTGGCCCCGTGGCTAAGGAGGTAGGGCCATGGACAGCAGCCATACTGTGAAGATGGAGCCGAAGCAAGGAAGTAGGCCTGTGGCATCGGGGGTGGCTCCTGCCACTGAAGAGGAACTGAAGACAGCTCCACTGTGTGGAAAGAAGACTTGAAGATAGATAGTCCCCATGCAGGGGAGGAGACGGCGTCAGCGGCCTCCGGGCCACGAAGAGGAACCAGGGGCGAAGCTCGATGGTGGCCTCCGGGGCACAAATATGGCGGCAGCTCCCAGGCTGCAGGAAAGGATGGCACTGGTGGCAGCCTCCAGGCCGCGGAAGGAACGGAGGATGTCAGCGGCCTCTGGGCCGCAAGGGAAAGGCGTCTTCGGCCTCCTGGCCGCGATGTGGAGGAGAGGCGTCGTTGGTTCCTGCCGCGAAGGCAGGCTAACAGCGTCAGGGAACTGGCTGGCAGTGGAGGGAGGTAAGAGACTGCTTGTGGCCTAGTCGCCGGCAGGATCATAACACTGATGGGGCATTGTACTTGACCTCGAGATCCCCTTTCCCCAACCTAGAGACTGTGTACTCCAAAAAAAGAAATCTGAACTAGCCTTTTTTTTTTTCTTTTTAGAAGTTAGTACAACAGGAGCAAGATGCCTGGAGAAAAGCTAAGCCAGCCCTCAGCAGCCAGAATGGGTCCTTATGGAAAATGAGATGTTTTATTTTGGGCTGCATATGTGGCAGAGAGACAAGGCTCAGTGAGTTCAGGTATGAATAGCAGGGGAAAGAGTCCAGAGCCAGGGTGGCTTTCCTCTTTATTCCCCCTTTCTGCCACTCCACCATCACGGGCTTCGTAGCCATTAGGAGAAGGCCCTTTCTGGCCAGAGGGCATTCCTGCATGCAGCCAAGATGCCAGATCTGGCGTATCCTTCTTTCAGGACCCAGACAGAAATGTACGATTGTGCTGTTAGTTGCAGAGTTTGCAAACCTCTTCTTCCTCCTCCCTGCCGGAACCTAGAACTAAACAGCAGTGCAGTCTTTCCACATGACCTGGCACCTATGTGTGGGTACAGCTGGGCAGCCTCAAGGACCGTGTAGTTTGATGATGTCACCTGCTCACTCTCTTCCTCCCCCACTGGTGTCTTCATCGCACGTCAGATCAGTGGTGTGCCGGTTATTACTTGCTGTATCTGTGCAAGTAGCCTGGTACCATGGATTAATCACAGAAAAATTAGAACCAAATAAAATAAAAACATAAAAACAATATTGACCTCAGAATTCATCAGTAGATTTGGCATTTAGTTTACCTCTGACTATAGAATGAGCATAAGCTTCCATTTACAAGAAAATATATTGATCATTTGAGAAACAGGAAATTAGAAGACTACTTTTAAATACATAATATTCATTTCACAAAATTGTATAGACACATCTTCTGTAAGGATTTGCACACTAACAAGGCTAATATTCAATTTACCAAAAGTCATTTTCTACGAATGCTCAGCTTAAAAGAACACCTCATTATAATCCTTCCTGTGCCAGAACATTTTAGCACAATATAATTCTGAGTAGAAGCACATTTCATATTGCTCTACAGGAGTTCCTTTAAGAAGAATGTACTCTACTTTTCAATGGGATTTTATCCTTAAATAATTTCTTTCATTTTTCCTCTATATAAGAACATAAGAACATGCCATACTGGGTCAGACCAAGGGTCCATCAAGCCCAGCTTCTGTTTCCAACAGTGGCCAATCAAGGCCATAACAACCTGGCAAGTACCCAAAACTAAGTCTATTTCATGTTACTGTTGCTAGTAATAGCAGTGGCTATTTTCTAAGTCAACTTAATTAATGGCAGGTAATGGACTTCTCCTCCAAGAACTTATCCAATCCTTTTTTTAAACCCACCTACACTAACTGCACTAACCACAATCCTCTGGCAACAAATTCCAGAGTTTAATTGTGCGTTGAGTGAAGAAGAAATTTCTCTGATTACTATAGTTTTAATGTGCCACATGCTAACTTCATGGAGTGCCCCACTAGTCTTTCTGTTATACTGAAAGAGTAAATAATCGATTCACATCTACCTGTTCTAGACCTCTCATGATTTTAAACACCTCTATCATAAGCCCCCCTCAGCCGTCTCTTCTCCAAGCTGAAAGTCCTAACCTCTTTAGTCTTTCCTCATAGGGGAGCTGTTCCATTCCCCTTATCATTTTGGTCTTATGTCTGTCTGGTCTGTCTGGTGTGATTCTTTTTATTAGACCAACCATAAAGATGTTAGAGTACACAAGCTTTTTTTCGGTCCAGTAATAAGCATCATACCCCTATTAGCCCCAGATCTAATCTGGTTACTAGAGGTTCCGTAATTCAGAAACCCCTCCATTCAGTAAACAGAGCGCACGACCAGTGGAATTGGGGCTACAAATTAATCACAACTTATTAGAAGCATTGATATGGCATTACATATTGTAAACATAACTCCACAAGTTGAGAGATTTTCAAGGTCTTATTATTAATAGGACATTCTTGGCACTCTGTAGCCACATCATCATAGAAATAAATGACTATAGTCTACAACTTTGAGACCCATTTAAGATTATAGTAATATTTGCTTATTTTTATTTAAATGAATTCAAGTGCAGATCAGGGGAGATCTGAAGCAGCAGGAGATAATTTGTAGAACAGTTTGAAACTATTTTATTAACAGTTTTCTGTTTTACAATTTTAATGCTACTACAATCATATTTCATGCTCCCTTTGCAAAGTACCATAATAAACATTTTTTTTTCAGGAAAAATCTTTCCACTGTAAAGTACAAATCACCCTTTTTTTTATTTCGTCAAGTCAATAAGCATGAGCACTGTCTAATATAAAAGTAATTATGAATATTATACATGTTTATCAACTAGCGTCCATTAGCAGGCAGTTACCTGTATTTCAACTTATATCACCTTACTCACTTAGAATAGGCTCCTTTTCCAAAGAATTCATGAAAGAAGCCATGGTATCCATAAAAATTCATTTCTGTTGTGTACTGCTGACACTTTAAACCTTAATTATTAAAACAAGAGCTACAAATCTACCCAGCAACCATCATCATAACAGCTCTGAAAAAGGAACATTTACAGTATTTATGATAAATGACAACTGGAAACATGTTTGCTGAGAGCCCATCCGTGCTGCTACACTAGTGAAATTCAGAATTCACCATGATATAGTAAAGCACTTGGGTGTTAAACGACAATTCATTCCAATTACACTTATAACATTTCAACAATTAAATTGCCACAACCACCCCCAACTCCTTACACTTTCCAAGAGATAAATTCCTAAAATGATGTTTGCCTGGGGGTAAGTTTAATTTTTGAGATAGAATGGATCACATTTATTTTTGTAATAGTGCTTCCAATTCATATTTTATATTATATTCAAGTATGTAGCTTGCCAGTTAACAAATAGGATGCTTCTTAGTGTACTTGGATTTTCAGAAGGTGTTTGATAAAGTTCCTCATGAGAGGCTTCTGGGAAAGTAAAAAGTCATGGTATAGGTGGCAATGACCTTTCGTGGATTATAAACTGGCTAAAAGACAGGGAAACAGAGAGTAGGTTTAAATGGACAATTTTCTCAGTGGAAGGGAGTAGGCAGTGGCATGCTTCGGGGATCTGTATTGGGACCCTTACTTTTCAATTTATTTATAAATGATCTGGAAAGAAATAAGACGAGTGAGGTAATCAAATTTGCAGATGATACAAAATTGTTCAGAGTAGTTAAATCACAAGCAGATTGTGATAAATTGCAGGAAAACCTTGTGAGACTGGAAATTGGGCATCGAAATGGCAGATGAAATTTAATGTGGATAAGTGCAACGGTGATGCATATAGGGAAAAATAACCCATGCTATAGTTACATAATGTTAGGTTCCATATTAGGTGCTACCACCCAAGAAAGAGATCTAGGCGTCATAATGGATAACACATTGAAATCGTCGGTTCAGTGTGCTGCGGCAGTCAAAAAAGCAAACAGAATGTTGGGAATTATTAGGAAAGGAATGGTGAATAAAACAGAAAATGTCATAATTCCTCTGTATCGCTCCGTGGTGAGACCCCACCTTGAATACTGTGTACAATTCTGGTCGCCGCATCTCAAAAAAGATATAATTGCGATGGAGAAGGTACAGAGAAGGGCGACCAAAATGATAAGGGAAATGGAACAGCTTCCCAATTAGGAAAGACTAAAGAGGTTAGGAATTTTCAGCTTGGAGAAGAGATGGCTGAGGGGAATATGATAGAGGTGTTTAAAATTATGAGAGGTCTAGAACAGTAGATATGAATTGGTAATTTACTCTTTCAGATAATAGAAAGACTAGGGGGCATTCCATGAAGTTAGCATGTGGCACATTTAAAACTAATCGGAGAAAGTTATTCTTCACTCAGCGCACAATTAAACTCTGGAATTTGTTGCCAGAGGATGTGGTTAGCGCAGTTAGTATAGATGTGTTTAAAAAAGGATTGGATAAGTTCTTGGAGAAGTCCATTACCTGCTATTAATTAAGATGACTTAGAAATAGCCACTGCTATTACTAGCAACAGTAACACTGAATAGACTTAGGGGTAGATTTACAAAAATGCGTGTTCGCGTACTTTTGTTGGCGCACCAGTCGCAAACAAAAAGTACGCTGGATTTTAGCAGATACGCGCGTAGCCACACATATCTGCTAAATATCCAGGATCGGCGCACGCAAGGCTGCCGATTTTGTGCAGCCGGCGTGTGCCGAGCCGCGCAGCCTGCCTCCGTTCCCTCCGAGGGCCGTTCCGAAATCAGAGCGGCCCTGGAGGGAACTCGCTTTCGCCCTCCCCTTCACCTTCCCCTCCCTTCCCTCTATCTAACCCACCCCCCGGCCCTATCTAAACCCCCCCTCCTACCTTTCTCCGGGGATTTACGCCTCCCGGAGGGGAGAAGTAAATCCCCACGTGCCAGCGGGACCGCTAGCGCGCCGGACGCAACCAGCGGGGGCGGTTCCGGAGGGCGCGGCCACGCCCCCGGACCGCCCTGGGCCGAAACCATGCCCCCGGGCCTGCCCCTTGAAACGCAGCGCCCCGCCCCCAAAACGCCGCGTCGATCGGCCCCGCCCCGACACGCCCCCGACAAAAACCCCGGGACTTACGCGAGTCCCGGGGCTCTGCGCGCGCCGGCAGGCCTATGGAAAATAGGCGCGCCGCCGCGCAAGGCCCTGCTCGCGTAAATCCGGGCGGATTTACGCGAGCAGGGCTTTTAAAAACCCGCCCCCTTACTTTTTGGGTATTTACCAGGTTCTTATGGCCTGGATTGGCCACTGTTGGAAACAGGATGCTGGGCTTGATGGGACCTTGGTCTGACCCAGTATGCATGTTCTCATGTTCTTATGATGCAATTACCTGTTTTCCCCAGTTTATTCCAGTTCTCCCCAGTAAAGGAGAGGACTTCCGAAACCCCCTAGATAACTAGGCTCCCTTTCACCCCTATTAGCTCCCTACCTAAAACCCACTGACTAGCCTAGGTTTTTTTTTGGTTTACACACCATCCATAGCAGAAGTAAAGTTACATGGATTAGGAACCCTGGCGCGAGCTGCTGGTTTCATAGGTGTTAGGCTGGTTTCATACGTGTGGCCCACCTGGCCACAGCTCTGCCCCTCCCTTGTTATGAAAAAAATGTTTCTCCATACCGGGAGATATGTATGTACCCACGTGGTGCATGCTGGGCCGATATATGCACATATCTCCTGGCTTTGGCGTGGGTAGGGTTTTAAAATTCACCCGATAGCATCTGTCTAATTGTCTTTCTATGTGTTCATGTTTATAATATTTGGTCAACTCAACAGCTTCAAATCCTTGAACAATGTTTCAAGACTTTTATGAATGTAAAATAAAAAGACAATGGAAAATCATCGGAGAAGAATGACTTCTACTTCAATACTTAATGAAAGAGCCACCCGACATCGATCTTAGAGTTTCCATAGTGTCAAAAATCTGCATCAGTGGTATACAAAAATCATTCTATCAGCCATGAACACATAAAAAAGATGTTAGACACATGCTAAATATGCAGTTGGCTTTCTCTATATAATAATCAAATTATAAAAAAAGAAGTTTTTTGTTTTTTTTTTACATTAGCTAGAAATATATTTAGAATGAGAATATTTATTATTATACATACTTTGCTGACATAGTTAAACATATTTTGGAAACATTATGAGGGCTGATCAAAACTGATCCAGATTAAAAGAAAATAATTTTTAATAACCACCTTCCTGAAAAGTCATAATTTTCATGAATAATTGAGAAGGCCTAGTAGTTAACATAATAGAGCTAAGAACAAGAAAACTGTTGCGTCTGTCGGTCTCAGGCGGCTTCGACCCTTGTGCCTCACCTTTTTCTCTGCTCTCCCCGTTAGCCTTGGGAAGATGGCTACCGCCGCGTCTGCAAGCTGCATTCTCCAGCGTCCCCGGAACGGCTATGGCAAAGCCTTACGCCATGTTTCTCCTAAGGGCCTCCTAGGGTGCACGCGTGCATGCCACCCACGTCTTTATCCACGTCATGGCGGGAACCGGGGGCGTCCCCCTCGAGTGTCGTCACCCATCCGGGTATTTAGCCTATGCTTGTTTGCTAGCTCATTGAGTTAGCAAAGATTGGACTCGTCCGGTCTAAGCTATCTGCCGCTTCTGTGCTGCTGCTGGAGGCTCTCTCTCCTTCGGGGTATTCGTTAACCTTGGTACCCGCTCCTCTGGGGCCCTCTGCTTTCTTTCAGGTGCCTTACTGGGATCAGGTACTCGCTCCACAAGGGCCTCTTCCCTGCCTCAGTGCCTGTAACCATCTACTTCTGCCTGGTGGAATCATCAACCTTACAGCTACATCTAGTGAGTAATCTAATTCTCAGTCTGTCTCATCTACAGCTCTGCCATGCTGGGAAACTTACACCTGGATCTCCCTACACCATCTTGGTTGAGACGGGTTCCCTCTGCTGAGGGTACCTGGACTGCTACCTCTGGATCACCTCAACTACTTCCACCTCTGGTGGTATACATCAGCTGTACAATAAAAGACATAAACTCCTGTGTTTGGTGTCCTGAGTCTAGACCAGTACTGGTGTCTCCCCAGGGGCTTCTCCCCGTGGGCGTGGTCATCTGCCACAGTACCCAAGAAGCCACCCAAACACCTCAAAACCATGGAATCTCATCACTTAATCTCCCATTCTATCAGGTACCCAAATATATGAAGATAACATTCAAACAAGTTTGTGCAGCGACATATAATTGCATATGACTTGTGAGCAGATCTAAACCAGATCTACACTAATATTTTATAACCCATGCACATAAAATATGTATTTCTAAATAAATATGCATATCTTTACATTGTAACATATGCACGCATATAGTAGGGTTGCCAACTGGCTCCAGATTTTCAGGACAGGCTGATCCCATCCTAGCTTTACCCCATTACCTGAAGGGATTTGTAGCTTGCTTTTCTTAGGGAAATCAATAGGGATACCAGAACTACAAGTCCCTGCATGGAGTGGGGTTAAAACCAGGAGTGGATCAGCCTGTCCTGAGAAGCTGGAGCTAATGGCAACCCTGCTATTGTAGGCTTACACACGAATATATTGCAATGCATCAAGAGAGCATATATCTATGCATGAGAACACATACCGGTACTTTTTCTACCTATTAAAAAAAAAATATGTGCATATATTTTTACATATAAAATAAAATAGGACGAGTAAATTGGGGCCCTTACGGCATGTACGTCAGTGTATTTTAAAATGTGTGTGTCAAGAAAAATTATTAGTTTTACAAATTAATTTACCAGTTTGCCACGTCATTCTCTAGGTCATTGAGACCATCCTGGTTCTTCAGCTTGAACTTCGCCAGTTCACCCAGAAATCCCACCCAGTTAGTAATACAAATAAACATGTTTTATATCACTTATGTCAGATAATTAGAAGGTGTAAAATTACAATAAATTGGCAAATCTATTTGCGTATTTTTTAAAATAGCAACTTACACCTGTGAATGTCGGCCTTGCCCCATAATGACCCTAGACTGCCCCTTTTTATGTGAGTATGTGAGCGCACAAAAGTGAAAGTACTACATACATATTTTTTAACTTTCATTAAAATAAATAATATTGGGAGTAGGTAAAGGCTATTTATGCATGTGTCTGGAAATTTTTACAGGTGAAATGTTTTGAAAAGTCATCACATTTTATATTCTTTGGGGAAGGGACTCTGGCTAGGAGCGATACATAAAGGCAAGAATAAAGAATATGAAATGGAAAAGCATGGCGCCCAATATTGTGTCCAAATTAGAAAGGGACAACTTATTTCATCTTAAACCAAACCTCCCTGACTATGGAAAAATGTAGATTAAAATTGAGCCCTTTTCCTATTTCTATGTGTTTCTTTCTTTTTGATGTGACTTTGTGTCAAGGATTAATTCATGCTGTTAGACTAAAATCATGCTGACTTAAAAGTGAATGGACAAAATGCACTTTTAATGCTTTTCCAGATTTTACCAGGCAATGTATCTGAATCACTAAGGGTTTTTCCCATAGACACAAAATGGGAGAAAAATCTTAATGAATCTGGCCCAATGAGACTATCTCCATCTCCAGAGCTGCTCTGACTACATCCAGAAGCACATGACCAAAGCTCTTTTATCCTTAATGAGTCAGCCAATTACATTAATATTAAAATCACTGCTTTAAAAATTCATTCAAGGAGATTATTTTCCAAACATATAAACTTCTTTAATCATTATCACTAAGTCTTTCTTTATTGTCTGTTTATTAGGGATATGCAGAGGAAAATGTTTGTTTTGGTTCATTCATTTGTTTGTAGGGCACCTCCTTTAATTTTATTAGTTTTAAGCAAAACATTTTTTTCATTTATTCATTTTATTTGTTCATTTGTTTCCCATTATGGTCAATGGGAGATGAAACACAGTCTATTTTGGGCTCCCAAATTGGGATTTTTCTAATCATTTTCTACTGAAAATATTGAGTAGAGATGTGAATCGTGTCCTCGATCGTCTTAACGATCGATTTCGGCTGGGAGGGGGAGGGGAATCGTATTGTTGCCGTTTGGGGGGGTAAAATATCGTGAAAAATCGTGAAAAATCGTTATAAAATCGCAAAACCGGCACATTAAAACCCCCTAAAACCCACCACCGACCCTTTAAATTAAATCTCCCACCCTCCCGAACCCCCCCCCAAATGACTTAAATAACCTGGGGGTCCAGCGGCGGCCGGAACGGCAGCGGTCCGGAACGGGCTCCTGCCTACTGAATCTTGTTGTCTTCAGCCGGCGCCATTTTCCAAAATGGCGCCGAAAAATGGCGGCGGCCATAGACGAACACGATTGGACGGCAGGAGGTCCTTCCGGACCCCGCTGGACTTTTGGCAAGTCTTGTGGGGGTCAGGAGGCCCCCCCCAAGCTGGCCAAAAGTTCCTGGAGGTCCAGCGGGGGTCAGGGAGCGATTTCCCGCCGCAAATCGTTTTCCGTACGGAAAATGGCGCCGGCAGGAGATCGACTGCAGGAGGTCGTTCAGCGAGGCGCCGGAACCCTCGCTGAACGACCTCCTGCAGTCGATCTCCTGCCGGCACCATTTTCCGTACGGAAACGATTCGCGGCGGGGGAAATCGCTCCCTGACCCCCGCTGGACCTCCAGGAACTTTTGGCCAGCTTGGGGGGGGCCTCCTGACTCCCACAAGACTTGCCAAAAGTCCAGCGGGGGTCCGGAAGGACCTCCTGCCGTCCAATCGTGTTCGTCTATGGCCGCCGCCATTTTTCGGCGCCATTTTGGAAAATGGCGCCGGCTGAAGACAACAAGATTCAGTAGCAGGAGCCCGTTCCGGACCGCTGCCGTTCCGGACCGCCGCTGGACCCCCAGGTTATTTAAGTCATTTGGGGGGGGGTTCGGGAGGGTGGGAGATTTAATTTAAAGGGTCGGGGGTGGGTTTTAGGGGGTTTTAGTGTGCCGGCTCACGATTCTAACGATTTATAACGATAAATCGTTTAGAATCTCTATTGTATTGTGTTCCATAACGGTTTTAAGACTGATATTAAAATTATCGGACGATAATTTTAATCGTCCTAAAACGATTCACATCCCTAATATTGAGTAGACATTATCAGAAGGGTGAAGACAAGTCAGTGAATTAAGACTTTGACAACATGGCACCAAACATGGCATGAAAAGCACAAGACCTGCAATGAGGCAAACCAGTACCAGCAGTGCCAGGAGTTCTCCAAAGGCACTGTCAGAGGAGTAAAGATGAAGCAAAAAGGGGACGAATACCCTAAGGCTTCAAAAGAGTGCACCAGCACCAACCACAACAGCATGAGCCCTCAAAAGCAGCATGAGAGGCAAAATGTTACCAAGAGTGGCATCAACATCCTAAGGCACAATGTAGGGGAACAAAGCAGAAGAAAAGGTGAAGGGAAAATCCATAGGCTGTTGTGGTGGCTGGCTGCTGCGTTCTGCGGCCAGTCCTACCCACCCCCCGTCGAGGCCATGTACCTCGCCCTGCAGACATGGCCCAAGGAAGCTGCCATCGCTGCCCTCCTCCACAGCAACCCTGACGCCGATATCGGCGCGCCTTCCCCCACAGGATTCCTTAGGCGCGCATGCACAGCGCACTCAACCTTTAAAAGGGCCGCGGACAGGAAACTCACCCATGACCCCATCTGATGACATCAACAGGAGACCCTATATAAGGGCAGCTCTGTCCCTCCCAGAATCACCCTCAGCAACGGCTCAGCTCCGCATGGGTAGTGTGTTGCTCCTGCTCCAGATCCTGCTCCAGCTCCTGCTCCAGTTCCCCTTCTGCTCCCCGGACTGCTCTCCTGGCTTGACCTCGGCTTGTCTCCTGGATTTCTCTGCTTGCTGCCTGCCCTGACTTTGGCTTGTCTCCTGGATTCCTCTGCTCACTGCCTGCCCCGACTCTGGCCCATCTGACTCTGCCTTCATCTAATGTCTGTCTGGAACCTTCACACAGAGACCCACACCTAAGTCCAGCCTGCCCCAGCACCCAAGGGCTCAACCCATGGGGAACGAGGGCTGGTAGTAGTGAAGGTCTAGTAGGGTCTCCGCACCACCCCAGACCGCCTGCCAATGGCGGGGACCTACAGTGGAGTTCGCCCCCTATAGGTAGTGTCAATCCAAGGGTCCATCACAACAAAGGCAGTGATAAAGAAAGCAGAATAAAGAGGGGAATGGGTAAGTATATTATATTTAAGAAGATAATTAAGTTGGAAAAAGACTTCTCAGAAACTTTTATTCCCAAGATATCAAGAAACGTAGGGGACAATTTTCACTAAGCCATTTATATATTTTATTTACTTATTTATTTATGTATTTATTTATTTGGAATCATTTGTAACCCATGCCCTCCAAAATTCTAAATTACATACATAAAACAGCAAAAGTAAGACATGAACAAACAATGAGCATAGCTCTAGACAAATTACTACTTGTTACATTCTGTTTCTATCCGGAAGGCATGATATTCAAATAAACTTTAGATGGTAGGGATTTAGTCTTAAGAATAGGTGGCAACAGGATATTCAGGCTTTTCTTGAGAGGAGGTTGATTGTTGCTGACAGGAAAAGGAGAATGTGAATAAGTGAATTTTTAAAGATCTTTTAAAATCCTTGATATCAGTCATGTTATGAAGCAGCTGTGAGAGGGAGTTCCAGAGGGATGGACCAGTGAGGAAAAAGCACTTAGGAGCAAGTGCACGGGTAGTTTTGGACCCACTTAAGTAATAAACATTTTGGGGCAGATTTTTATAAATCTGCGCACACGAGTACTTTTGTTCGCACAACAGGCCGCGAACAAGAGTACGCAGGATTGCAATAGATACGCGCGTATCCATTAAAATCCGGGGTCGGCGCGCAGCCTGCCTCCGTTCCCTCCGAGGCCGTTCTGAAATTGGAGCGACCTCAGAGGGAACTTTCCTTCCACCACCACCCCCCCCCCCCGCCACCTTCTCTTCCCTTCCCCTACCTAACCCCCCCCCCCCCCCCCGGCCCTATCTAAACCCCCCCCTACCTTTGTCGGCCAAAGTACGCCTGCTGGAAGCAGGCGTAACTTTTGCACGTGCCGGGCCGGCTGCTGCGCTCCATGTTCTGGTCCGGGGGCTGGTCCAGAGGCCACGGCCACGCCCCCAGAACGCCCCCGGGCCGAAACCACACCTGCGGCACCGCCCCCTGAAATTGCCGCATCACTTGCGACACGCCCCCGAAACACCGCATCACAGCCGGCACGCCCCCGACACGCCCCCCCCGACACACCCCTCCATGCAAGCCCCGGGACTTACGTGCGTTCCGGTGTTTGTGCGCGCTGCCGAGCCTATGCAAAATAGGCTCGGCACGCGCAGGGGGGGTTTGGGGTAGGTTTTCGGGGGGTACGCGTGTATCTTACGCGCGTACCCCTTTGAACAATCTACCCCTTTTTTTTATTGAAAGAAACTAATTTCCATCCAATGCACCTCCCAGTTCCAGATTCCATTACTGGGTACAAAATGATGAGGAAACAAGAGTGGAGTCACATAAGGTTTATTGCTAAATAGGATTTTAAGACATCCTCTTTCCTATTGTAGGGACTGAGTTAGAAACTGGTTGAGTGGGAGGTGACAAAGGGTATTGTAAATGAAGTTCACTCTGAGGAGAGGGGCGTTGTTAGTGATATATCACAGGGACTGGTCCTTGGACTATCTTCTTTCAACATTTTCATAAGTGACTTTGTAGAGGATTGCCAGGAAAGGTTTATTTTGCAACAGATAGAGAGAGTAGTATGTTAGGCATCTTGATAAACTGTTGAGAAGAGCCAGGTCTTCAAGTCCTTTTTAAAAGTTTTGAGATCCATTTGCAATCTAAGATCAGAGGGGAGTGTGTTCCATAGTTTGGGGCTTGCGAGTGATATTGCGCACTCGCGCACTAGTAAGAGTTGAGCCGATTGGAGAGAGGGGATTGTCAGTAAACCTTTGTTCGCAGTGCGGAGATTTTGTTGAGGAATGTGGAGTTTAATTGCTGCATTCAGTCTGTCTGTTCTTCATAATAATTTTGTGTACTAAGGTAAGAATCTTGTATTCTATTCGTGATTTTATTGGGAGCCAATGCAGTCGTATTACAATATGTGTGATATGTTCATATTTTTTGGTGCTGGTTAGAATCCTTGCTACCGCATTCTGGAGTATTTGTGGAGGGTGGATGGTAGAAAGAGGTAGGCCGAGTAGGAGAGAATTACAATAATTAATGTTGGCAAATATGAGTAGTTGTAGAACGGTCCTGAAATTGGTTGAATTTAAGAAAGGGTTAAGTCGTCGGAGAGTTAATAATTTGTGAAATCTGTCTTTTATATTCATTGTAATGTGTGTTTTGAAGTTTAATTCACTGTCAGTATAATGATACCCAGGTCACGTGCATGTGTCATGGGGCAATTTATGATACTTGGTCTTCAAGTTTTAATGAGGGGAAGATCGTTAAGTTAGTTTTTCTCTGAAGTGGTATGATCACTGTTTAGAGTGTGGCAGCCAAGATTTAATGCTAAAATATGTTGAATCATGCATTTGGGATGCAAAAAGCCAAGGGTGCAGCCCAGTGTAGGAGGCTAAATTCTTCTAAGCATCTGGGGTGATCTTAAATGGATAAGGCAATGGCAAAAGCCAAAAGAATTTTAGGTGCATTATAAGAGGAATGGTCAACAGAAAAAGGAAAGTGATATTTCCCCTTTATAGGTCCATGGTGAGACCTTATTTGGAATACTGTGTACAATGCTGGAGACTGCACCTTCAAAGGATATAAACAGTTGTAGTCAGTCCAGAGGGGTAGCTACTAAAATGGTTAGTGGCCTTTGTTGTAAAGGTTATGGGGACATGCTTAAAGATCTATACCCCTGAGGAAAGGCAGGATAGGGAGATAAGATAGAAACATTCAAATACATGTCAGGTTTCCATTCAAAAGATATGGGTCTTTTTTTGAAAGGAGGATCTGGAATGAAGGGTCATGGGATAAGGATGAAAGAGAGTAGACTGAGGTGTAATCAAAGGAAATGTTTATTTTCAGAGAGGGTGGAAGATACATGAAACAGCCTACCTATGGAGATGGTAGACATAAGGATAGTACCTGAATTCTGGAAAGAATGGAATAATCACAGAGAATCTCTGAAGGAGTGGTAGGAATAATTGGTGTGGATGGGCATGCTGGATATGCTATATTATCTTTTTCTGCCCTAAATATTTAGTGAATGTAAGTTCTCTTGATTTCCACTGTACTTTACTTTCACGCACACATATAGATGCAAAAAAAATGGACAGTCTAGGGGTATAGTCCGAGGTGGGAGCAACAGTTATGCGCTTAAAGTAGATTTTCAAAGCCACATCCATGTGCAAGCGATTCCTGGAACATGCACAAGGACGCATCACCACTCGCATGTTATAAACTATGATATCTGCGCGTGCACGTGCGGGCGAACTGCGACTCGCGCGCACAGAGGGGGGAAATATTATAAAATATGTGTGCCGTCGTGAATAGGCCTTCCCAGTTCCCTCCCAGTCCACTCCAATTAAGGAGCGGACTGGGAGGGAAGTTCTCTAACCCTAACCCTACCCTTTCTACCTTTTCCCCTCTCCTCCCTGACCCCTAACCTAACCTTACCTATCCCCTAATTTTTTATTTTAATACTTACTGCTCCTCTGGAGTAGAAGTATCTTCCCTCGCACCAGCCAGCTGCTGGCACGCACTTCCCTGGGTCAGCAGCTAATGGCACTGTCCCGGCCCACCCCCCCACCCCATCCCTCCCCACCCAGACCACAACACCGGGCTGCCCCTTTCAGCAGGCCCTACACTTCAGTGCAGAACAGGGGTTATGTGCGTGGCAGGGCCTTTTGTAAAATGCATGTGACGCACACAAGGCTTGGCCATGTGTGTAACCCCTGGAATTTACTCACGCAGCTCTTTTAAAATTGGGCATATAAATTGCTATTTTAGAAGACATATACATTTGGCAAATTATATAATTTTACACCTGCTAATTATCTTGCATAATAGATATTAGACTTATTTTTTGTGAACTACTGGCTGGGTGGGAGGAAGAGGAAGGCGACTCAATACAGAAGAAATTGAAATTTGTAGAACATATTACACTGCTACCTGTTCCTCTCCCTCTTGTTTTGGAGCTGAGGGGAAAGATGGGAGAGTCATCCAAGATTGACTTTAATAGGGCAGAAGCACCGACAGGCAGAAAAAGTGAAAAAGCCAAAACCAGCTGCATACTCCTCTATATTCGTCACTACTTCTGAAACAATGGAGGCAGCATTTTCAACACCTGATTTTGAGGAAAAATCTTGTCTGAGATTCCTTGAATCAGAACTTGAGGGGCTAGTAGCTGAAGAAAACTTGGGATGATTAGTCAGTAGTGTCCTACCCTTGAGTTCAGTGATAGTTGATACTGACAATGATGAGAGCAACCCCCAGGAAGACTAGGCAGCACAGATGGAGAACATGAGCAATGCCCCTGGCATTTTTCCTCAGGATCCATCATCTACCTCAATTCCAGTGCTTGCATCAGCCTCCAGTGATGTACAGAAGGGATTGCACAACAAATCCCTGATCTACAGGCACTTTAAAGTGAGAAATGACTCATTTTTTTCAGTGTATTCAATGCAGAAAATATATCAGCTGAGGGAAGCAAGTGAAGCATCTGACAATCACTGGAATGCAGCATCACTTGCAGAAGAAGCATTTGCTAGCATTGGCATTTGGGGGATAGAGCAGCACTGGCCTGGGATGCCTTCTGCCAATCCAAGTAAAAACTAGAGGTTAAAAAGGGGAAGGTCTTTCCCCAAGCTGATCCCATGGCCCTTTCCAGCAGTCAGATGGCAAGCCAGAAGTCCCAAGCCAGGCAATTGAAGCAGTAACCCAATATAGAGGAAATGGGGTGGTAGTCTGTAGCACTATTTGAGGCCAAGAGGCAGGAAGCATCTAAAATAGTGATGAGGATAAACAGGGAAATGTTTGCACTTGATGACCAGCCCATGCAAGTAGTGAAGAATATGGGTTTTATGTATCTTCTGCATAAATTAGCCCCCAATTACAAAGTGCCCTCAAGGACTACATTTAGTAGGATGGTCATCTCCATCTTGCACAACCAGTGCCATAGTCTCACAAAGGTGCAGCTGGCTAAAGCAAAGGGGAGTAGCGTGCATTTCAAAGTGATATCTGGATCAGCTTGAATGCTATGCATGCTTACCTCTCCCTGATGGCACCCTGGTGGGACCTGGCTGATGGAGATGCTGGAAGCAGCTATAGCAGGGATAGAGCATCAGGTTGCAGGTGGGCTTTGCTGCACACCAAATCGATGCATACCTCATGCAATATTCTGATAGCTAGACTGGAGAGATAGAAGTATTCACACAGGTTTCTTTGAGGCAGATTGTGTCACAAATATGGCAAAGATATAGAAGATGGGGGTTTTCAGGGTATCCACTGCTTTGCGCACTTTCTGCACCTGGCAGTGAGGGATGCTATGGGGTATGGGAGAAAGGATGATGGAAATGAATTCCTAAATGATCTGATAGAGCAATGCAGAAAAATAGCAGGGCATTTCCATAGAAGTTTAAAGGTAGGGCAACTTCTCCATGAGAGGCAGTAAGAATTTGGGTTGCTTCACGGGCATCTAATTCAAGATTTTGGCAAGCACTGGAATTCCACCTATATGATACTGCAGATGTAATAGCAGATATCTGCAGACATCAAGTGCATTTATCCATTTAAAACTGAGAAGCTTTTTTTGAATAAAGTTATTAAGATTAAAGAAACTGTAAGGACTTTATTAACTTTACTACACTCAATTTATTTTGCAATTATACGCCGAGTGTGGATTTTTTCTCGGTTTCTCCTCCTGTAGCAGACATTCCTTCATGATCTGTCTCTGGAAACAAAGATAGGTTGTTAATAATTTACAGCATTATAAGCTGAGGTGATCTTGAGATCAGAGGGAACAAGACTATTGATGCTACCTGCAAGTCATGGATATCATTTGCAGATTACCAGGAAAAGGGCCTTCTCCTTTTTAGCCAAGTTAATGTAGAACTACTAGGGAGCTAACGAGAAGTAAATATTTTTAGAAAACAGTTGAAAACATTATTATGTCAGAGTGTTTTTAATGACTAATTTGCACTGCATTATTTTGTGTATTTTGTACTTTGTAACCTGCCTTGGACTACTGTATAGGAAGTGGTGGGATATAAAATATTTTAAATAAAACATGATTAGGTAGTGATGAAGCAGCTAGTATAAATCCTGAAGCCCTTCAAGAATGCCATGGAGTATCTGAGTTCAGAAGTGATACCCTTGATGGGGGTCATCCCTACAATAAATATTCTGCAGATAAAGTTAGAGGGTTTCTGTGAACAAGAGGGAATAAAAACAGAGCTGTTGTAGTTTCTGGACTCCTTGCAAAAGAGACTGAAACCTCTCACCCAAAACAATATATACATACGTCCTACACTTTGTGATCCACGAGTGAAATGAAGTCTCATCCTCCAGTCCAGAGTCTTATATTCATGGAGGAGATGCTGGAAATTAGAATGTGTGAAGGCATAGTGGGCCATAGAAAAGAGTGGCCATCTCAGAGAGTACTGCAAGCTGGAGCAGCACCCTTTCAGCTACCACTTCCTCCCCCACCTCAGTACACCAAAGCCATGATTCCCGCAAAGAACCATCTCTCCTGACAAAGGCCATAGCTAATTCTTCTGGCAAGAAAGACCCTTGATCCACCCCAGCATAGGAGATCCCAGCTCAAATTTCTGTGACATGCTATCTTACAGAGCCTATCAAGGACAAGGACACATATGTTCTGGCATATTAGGCACTCATTATTGATTATACCAATAAAAAAATTTGAACTGATAAAAAGAAAGTTGTTCACTCACAGTTGTCCGGTTTTTTAGACAGTACTTTGTTTTGCATCCTAAACAATTTGGTTATCAGAAAGGCCACTGCACTGAGGCTGCACTTACATCACTGATCAATGAAATCAGTTTATTTAAATTTATTTATTTAAAAATTTTCTATACCGTTGCTAAGTTAAATACCATCGCAACGGTTTACATGTAGGCACATATTTAATGAGGGTAAAAGTGTACTATAGTACATTCTAACAGGTGCCATTTCTTGATAAATGAAAATTAGTTCTGTTAGTATGTCTGGATATGAGCTCGGCATTCAAAACTGTTGATCATCAGCTATTACTCAATTGTCTGCATGAAATAAGAATTCATGATTGATCTTTAAGTTGGTTCAAATCATTCTTGGAGTCTAGGTCCAACTCCAATGCTTGGAGCTCCAGCAGATCTACTCCTATTTCTCTTCACTGTGGTGTCCCTCAAGGATCGATTCTTTCTCCAATACTATTTAACCTGTATCTTGTGCCATTAGCCACACTTATACAAAGACTTGGATTCACTAGTTATCTTTATGCAGATGATATCCAGATGATTGCCAGCTGTGATTCATTATCCCCATCTTTTTTATTTAAGTTCATTAATTGTCTCACTAAAGTAGCCAATTGACTAAAACTTTCAAACTTAAGGTAAATCCTATTAAGTCAGAGGTGATATGGTTTTCCAAGAAATGTATATCCACTCAACTTCCCAAACCTTTTATAGTTGGCATTTGCTTTCAAGTCAAAGATGACATAAATTCATTTGGTGTCAAAATTGATCCAGCACTGACTTTCTCCAATCATAACTCATATTTGTTGGAAAATTCATATTTCTTTTTGCGTTTTATTTGTCAGCTTAGACCTTTCTTGAACTCTGCTGATCTTAAATCTCTGACCTATGCTTTAGTCCTATCACGCCTTGAATTCTGTAATACTTTATTCCATAGACTTTCCTCTACTCAGATTAGAAGACAATAAACAATTCAAAACACAGCGGCTGAATTAATTTTTTGGAATGGAAAATTTGATTAACGTTCCCCTCATCTTCAAAACCTGTACTGGTCATCTATATCTTTGTGCATTCAATTTAAAATTGGGGCTTAATGTTTAAGGTCCTTTTTTAGGGTATCCCCTCTTATTTGTCTAGTATTATTTTTCCTTATCACCTGACTGTTTCGTTCTTTCCAACATGAATTATTAGTTCTACCTTCCCCAAGGGATATTAGGTTAGAAAGAACCAGGGCATTATGTTTCTCTTATTTGCAGCCAAGCCAATGGATCTCTTCCTTTGTCCTTGTGCATTGAAGCTCAGGAAGGCCTTGAAGACCTTCCTGTTTCTGCAGGCTTTTCAATCCAACTAGGATTTTTTTTTGTATTGTACATTGTATTGATTTACTAATGTAAGATTTATGATTAATCAAGTAATAAATAAGCTAAACTAAACTAAACTTAAGGGTCTCGCTCCTACATGCCTACCTGCCATGATCCTTATATATCACCTTAGGTATCTTACCACTACATCTGCTTATCTGCCATGCCCCATAATGCTCCACTTTAGGGTCTTACTGCTATCACTCTCTATACCAACCATGCCCCTGATATATACTATACCACCTTTCAGGGCTTGCTACTACCACTCTACCTACCTGTCATGCCCCAGGAATACCATTTTAGAGGACCTGCTGTTACTATGCCTTGATACCACTCAGCCTACTTGCTATACCCTTGGCGGTTATGCTGTTAATTTGTCTACCTACCGTGCCTATTATGTGCCAGCAAGAGAGCTTTGGTGCCTCCATGTTATTATGTGTTCAGATCTCAGTCTAGTTCTCCCATCCTGTATGTTTGGTTGTTTGGTTATACTGGGGTGCTTTGACCCCAGAAAAGAAATGTGAAAATTAAAAATACATGTTTCTTCTCTCACCTAATCTCTTATCTCTACATTACTGTTTCTTTATACATCTCTGGGCTCCTGGTCTAGTTCTCCCGCCATTTGTCTTACTTGGTTTTACTATGGTGTGTTGCCCCAAAAACCCTTTATCAGAAGAAATGCAGGGACAACAGAAATTATGAAAAGGAGAGACCTTTTATATGACCTGAATGTGGGAAAGTTTCAGTAGGAAGACAGAACTAACACCAGAAAATAAAAAAATGGAAACATCTGTGTTCAGATATAGAATATGGGTAAAGCTTTCTTAATAAAGCAAACCTCACAGATTACCAGCAAAACTACACTGAACCATTTGTGACAAACTGAACCACTTGTGAAAAACTACACTGAACTATTGTGACAAAAGTTTCAATTGGTAAGCAAATTTCACAAGAATCCCAAAATTCCACCCAACAGTAAAATCATTTTCAAGTAGGAAATGTAAAAAAAAAGCTTATGTCACAAAAGTGATACTCATAACATATCATTCTCTTGTACTAAATATGGTAAGTGGCAAGTGCTTCAACAGAAAGACAGACATCTCCCATACCACTCTGCCCTGCTGCTAAAGCTCTCATGCTACATCTTGCAAGTCTTTCTGCCATTCAGCCTTGCTGCCATACCCAGACTCTACCTTGCCACTGTGTGGGGCTTCTTTACACCTCTCATGATGGCTTGGTATGTTGATATCAACTCTTTGTGTTGCTTTGTCTCTTTACCAATGCTTTGGTTTTTTTCCCTGCCACCTTTTTTATTTTGTTCCCCCTTCATGGTGCCTTAGGATGTTGATACCATTCTTGGTGTCTCTTTGCCTCTCGTGCTGCCTTCAAGGGTTCGTGCCACTGTTGTTGGTGCTCTCTTTTGAAAGAGTGGGGTGTTCTTTCCCCTTTTGCTACTTCTTTGCTCCTCTGATGATTCCTTGCAGAACGTCTGCCACTGATGGAACCTCTTTGCTTCTTCATGGTGCCTTAGGCTATTCATGCCACTTTTGGTGCCACATTGACATCGTCTTGATGTGTTGCCATGCTTTCACCCTTCTGATGATGTCTATCAACCAGTTTCATTATAAATGATTAGAAAATCCCAATTGTAGAGCCCAAAATGGACTGCTGTGCTTCCCCATTGACTTTATTGGTAAACAAATGAATGAATGAATGAACGAATGAAACAAAAGATTTTGTTTTCATTTGAAACTAATGAATCAAATGGAGGTGTCCTATGAAGCAAATGAACAAAGCAAAACAAAAGTTTATCCTCATCATATCAATGCTGTAGCAGGTTGCTGTCGCAATGTACCATGATCTGGGCTGAATATTAACATTTTTAAGGTACCATGAGGATAGGAGGGTTAGGATGGGGTGAAAGATGGGAGGGAGGCTTTGGAGGGAATATTTGATCTTCACTAAGATGAACAAGGAATTTGCAGGGGGAGGTGGGATGCTGGTCCCAGACCCCTTCACCTTATGCAAATTAAATCCCATCAGAGGAGTGGGATAGGGTTAAAGGCTCAACCTGGAAGGGCAGGGGTGCAGTGATTGAGTCATTAGACCTGTAAGCTGCTGCTATTTTTAGCAGCCTCACCACTTAATTATCTATATTTTTTAAAATATAGCTGGTTAAGGCTAAAGTTATCTGGGAACATGAGACTGAATAAAGTTAAACCTAATCGGCAATATTGAAAAGAAAGCTGGTTAGGTTTAAAGTTATCCAGCTAAAGGGATATTCAGTGGGATGCCTTGGACAAGTTATCCATGCTATTTTTTGAATATTGGTCCAGAAGTGTCCTTGAGAAGACTAAAGCATTGAAAACTCATCAGAAACAAGTTTTGTAGCTTTGCTGTTTTTCCATTATTAGTCTTAATAAAATAACAGATTCAGAGCTGTTCCTGTAATCCATTTGGGAGGGAGATTTTTTTATATATATTTCACTTAGCTTATTCTGCATATTTATCAAAGCAAAACCAATTCACTCAATGTATCCTAAATTCTGTCTAAATGCTATTAACTGGTTTGTATTACTTATATAAATATCTGTGTCATAAATATCCAAAATGCAGAATATTTTCCAACCACATAGACTGGTCTTGTGCCAGGGAAATGTTAAGTCTGTGTACAGTGTAATATATCAGAAATCAATTCCACTGTGGAAGTGCAATCGATCATTCTTGTGTACATCAGTTCAGGTTGTTTAATGAATTGGAATGAACCTGGGATTCTGAGCAACACTGAACAAACAGCATCATTAGGCTGTTTAACAGATGATCAGTGAGTCTTTTTATGTTACTGAATTCACTGAATTAATATTAATAATGCAGATTAGATAAGCCTCTTCCTGAAGATACATTAGCAATATAACCTATAATTACAGTAAGACCACAAAAATTACAGCAGCAGTCTTTGACAATGTCTAACAGGAGCTGCAGGATAGGGATATGCATTTATTTAGAAAGAATGATTAATTTGAAGAGAAAAGCACCTTTTCTGGTTCATTTCATCTCAAACAAAATAAATAGACCAGAGATCCCAAACCAATGAATATGTTTATTTGAACTCATTTTTTGATCCATTAAAGTCTATGAGAAAAGCAAAACATCAGGGTTTTCTTTTATACTGAAGGCAAGTCAGGCAGGACTGAGCCAGGATAGGAAGGGTCAAGGAAAGAGGAGAATCAATCAAGGTCAAATATTTTTCAACCAGCCTAAACCAGCTTTCATCTGCACATTGATAATGACTTCCTCATTTTTTAAACCTGAAAATAAAAGAAACTTTAGCATAGTCACCATTTTGAATCATTTCTCCCTGGAGTTCAGTGAGAGAGATGATAGCATGTGTAGCTCTGAACAAGTTCCAGCACAAGCAGCAGATGTAATATTAATTATTCTACCAAAAAGTCCCCTAATCAGGATGAAGAAATGTTATTTTAGTAGGGGGAAAGCAGTTACAGAGGCAGGGTTAGGTAAAAATCTAGAAGAGTAGTTATTTGCTTCTATCTCCTCCTTCACTGTGGTGCAACAGAGGCAGAAGAAGGCAGAGTCACTAAATAGTGACATTGTTAGTGTGGGAGCCAGTGTCAATAGGAGTGGAAAAAATAAATACAGTAGAGCATTGCTCCTCATCTTGGTTTACTTTGAAGTATTCTCTGGAGAAGGTCTTTGGAGGGTGTATGAATCAGATGAATCATGTCTGGGATTTCCATAGTCAGAGGATATTGAACAGCTAGTAGCTGAGGAGGATTTGTGGAGTTTAGTTACCATTCTTCTATCCAGCCTTCAGCCACAACAGAATGCAAGTGAAATTGTCAGGTCAAAGAGAATACAACAGGATGAGCAGGTAATAAAGAGTGTGATTAGATGCCACTGACCTTATCCCTTCTGATCTACCCTAACACTAGTCTCCACAGCAAAATCCAATGATCCAGAGAGGGAGAGGGGATCCCACAAGACATCAGAAGTGTGGAGGCACTCTAGAGTTGGGAAGGGCTAGCATTTTTCAGAATGAATTCACTGTTATAAGGCCATAAGTAAAAGAGTGACATTTGGCTATCTTACAAATAGTGGCATGCAGCATCATTCGAAAAATGAACACTTGTTACTTTTGGTTTCAGGCGAGGTCACCAGTACTAGTCTGCCAAATCTGAGGACTCTGTCTTCCAACAGCAGCAGCAGGAACACTGAGAAAAGGGAAACTTTGTCTCCCAAGCTGAACACTTCCCCCCCCCCCCCCCCCCATTTGGCCCTTTCTCCCAATGAGATGACAGGCAAGCATCTACGCCCTTACATCAGCTGTGGACCACCATGGAGTAGATGGCATGTTTTACCATATCATTGTCCATAGTAAGAAGCAGGCAGCATCAATGGTGGCAATAAGCATGGTGCATTGGGGAAATGACCGGTCTGCATGACCAGCCCTGCAGATCATGGAGAATGTGGGATGTAAGCAGCTGCTGTACCTCTTATCCCCCAATTAAAAAGTGCCCTCCTGGAAAACATTCAGTATGCAGGTTATCCCTACTCTGTACACTCAGTGATATACTCACATGCAGATGTAACTAGACAAGGTGAAGGGGGCTAATATCCATTTCACCAGTGAAATCTGGACCAGCCAGAATGCTATACTTGCCTAACTCTCCCTGATGGCACACTAGTGACAGCTGGAACAGACAGGAACAGAGTGCAGCTATAATGGGGGCAGATCATCAAGGTACAGGTCTGATGTACTAAGCACTCAAATGATTGTCAAGAGCCTTACTTTGGTCAATATCTTAGCAGTAATAAGGAAGATGATGGAGGGCTGGCAGCTAAACCAGAGAAATAGGTTTGTTGTTCCTATTTTATTTTGTTACAGAAACTGGCACTAACATATAAAGAGCAGTGGAAGATGGGGCTTTGAAAGGATCTGTTGCTTTGCACACTTGCTACAGCTGGCAGTAAATAATTATTTGATGGCAAAGGAGGAATGCAGTAGCTTAGTCCTGAAGGAATTGGTAGAGAAGTGCAGGAAAATAGCAGGGCATTTTCTTCAAGTGTGAAAGGGAGGCTGCAGCTTCATGAGAATCAGGAAGCAGTGGAGAAACCTCTGCACCAGTTTATTCAGGATGTAGGCTCCAGGCAGAATTCCACCTATCTGAAGTTGTAGAGAATAGTAGAACAACAGATAGCACTTCATGACTTGTCTCTGGAAATTAAGAAGGAGATTTAATAAGCCACAATGTTTTTTTATGGGAGGGTTCCCACTATTGTGAGAGAGTGTGCCACCATAGTGGGCTCCTTCCCCAAAAACATATAGCAGCTTGATGGTGCATTATTTTGTCTCGCAGCAAAACACTGCAGGAGAAAACAACACAGCTAGAGGCCCTTTAGGCATGATGGCAGCCCCAACCTCAAGGGACTGCCATCACCTTAAAGGGTCAACCACTGAAAAAGTGGCCATAAAAATAAAGAGTTGAGCAGGGGTCAAGGCTGACTTCTGGCTCAACCTGGGGCTACCGATCAAGGTGGCCCCAATACACACAAGCATCAAACAGAGAATTAAGTTCATGCATAGCAATGGACCCCCCCCCCCGAACTCTGTAATCAATAAAGAATGGCCCTCCACCTCTGTCGTCAATAAAGAGTACCCTCATCTCCCCTTTTGAAAGACATGATGGCTGAGACTGTAATCCACCCCCATGCCAATAGTACTTCCAAATTGTTGGTATATAAGAAAATGCCATACTGGGTCAGACCAAGGGTCCATCAAGCCCAGCATCCTGTTTCCAACAGTGGCCAATCCAGGCCATAAGAACCTGGCAAGTACCCAAAAACTAAGTCTATTCCATGTTACCATTGCTAATGGCAGTGGCTATTCTCTAAGTGAACTTAATAGCAGGTAATGGACTTCTCCTCCAAGAACTTATCCAATCCTTTTTTAAACACAGTTATATTAACTGCACTAACCACATCCTCCGGCAACAAATTCCAGAGTCTAATTGTGTGTTGAGTAAAAAAGAACTTTCTCCGATTAGTTTTAAATGTGCCCCATGCTAACTTCATGGAGTACCCCCTAGTCTTTCTACTATCCAAAAGAGTAAATAACCGATTCACATCTACCAGTTCTAGATCTCTCATGATTTTAAACACCTCTATCATATCTCCCCTCAGTCGTCTCTTCTCCAAGCTGAAAAGTCCTAACCTCTTTAGTCTTTCCTCATAGGAGAGTTGTTCCATTCCCCTTATCATTTTGATAGCCCTTCTCTGTACCTTCTCTATCGCAATTATATCTTTTTTGAGATGCGGCGACCAGAATTGCCTCCCATCCCCCAATGTATTAAAAATGCATCAGAAGTTCATGGGAGGTCTCCCTCTCACACCCCCAAACCTTCAAAAATGTGTTTGCCCGGAGTGCCTCTCAGCCACAGTCCCAGTTGGTGCTATTTTTCAAAATGGCACCAGCCTGACCTTGCCCCAGTCACATGACTGGGACAAGGTAATTCACAGCTGTTTAAAGCACGGTAGAACTCTATCACAGCTTGATAAATCTCCCTCTAAAATAGATGTGGATCACTTCCTGGGCTTCATGACCGAGTACACATGATGCAGATCACACAAATCCTAAAGCTTCTTCCTTAGCAACTTTTATGCTGTTCCTGGGACAATCAAGCAGGAGAAGTAACTGAGTGTTAAAGTAAAAGTTTAATGAGTGTTTAAAGGTAAATCAAAGTCAAATTTATCCAATAGGTGAATGTATAGCTGTGATGTTTACAGTTGTCGTTCTTTTCTAGCTAGGTGTCCTTTATTTGTTACTCCTGGGGTTTTAGCTTACTACTTTTACTAAGTATATAAATTGTCCTAGCGCTTTAGGGAAATCCTACCGGGGGGGGGGGGAGCTTTATCATGCAAAACTCCTATCTTGGTTGCAGATGTTCATTCCTGGTCACTCAGCCTGTGTCCTAATCCCTTGGGGTGCAGATCCTATGGGGGTGGGGGTGGGGGGAGGTCATTATGATCTTGATCAGTCTCTTCCACATTCCAATAGTGGGAACATCTCAGAAGGAAAAGACAATAGAACAGGAAACCAGCTATACCAACATAGTTCTCTCATGAGGAGCGGTGGATGAAAATACCTCCACACAAACAAAACTGGAATAATTTCATTATTTCAAAAATCTCTCTGGGGCTGATGTTGTGCTGTCACTGGTGCTTGCCTCTTCTAGGATATAGAAAAAGACTCACAGGTCTCCAGCCCTTGTCCTTTGGGTTCAGGGGGTTTGTGTTGCGCTCGGGGGTGGACCCTTGTCCTGGGGCAGTGAAGAGACACCTCCTGATAGGGAACAGAAGGCAACTGCCCCCAGGGGGTGGAGCACTGGAGGAGACAGAGGCCTGGGAAGAACTTCACCACTGGAAGCCCGAGGTCCCCCCGGGAGGAGCCCGTAGGAACCAGGGCCGCATGGACTTAGGTAGGCCTCACAGGGTGTCCTGGGAGAGTAGAAGTCCGGCATGCCCACGGACACAGGGAGAGCGCAATCGGGTTTGAGACTGGGAGACCGATGGAACAAGGAGGATCAGAACCATGAAGCTCTGGTTTCCAGAGCTTGCTTTAAATACTCCCGAGGAAATGACATCATCAGAGGAGCCCGGCAGCCCTAGTGCGTCGCGGCCCATAAATCTTGAAGGAAGGCGCGCATGTGCCCTAGGGAAGGCCCCAGCCATAATGGGGCTCGGCGACGAGCAAACTGCGCAAGACCTGAAGGTGGGCGGCGATGGCGTTCCTGCCTTGCTGTGTCGCGGGAGAGAGTCTTCTGTGCAGCGGGAGAGAGGTGAGAAGAGCCAGCCATGGGCTATGTGGCCAGGCTTTGTAATAGTACCCCCTCCTCAAGGCCCCCCACTAAAAGGACTCGAGGAGTGGGGTGCCAAATTTCTTCAAGATTGTGGAGGCCCGTCGCTTGAGGTCCCCCAGAATATGGGAGAGGGACTGTTCTCGAATTACTCGGAATTCTGGTTATATCTGGAGCTGGGCAATGCTTCTTTTTCTCCTGTTGGAGAAGGGTATGGAGGTGTCAGACCTTGTCTTTCCTGAAAGATAAGAGAGGTAGAGGCTCCTCTATAGCTTGATTATGTCTCCTCGTAAGGTTTTCACATTCGGTTGTCTCCAGGGTCTTCTGAGTCTTCTGGGAAGAACAGGAGTTGGTAAAAGCAGTAGCTACCTTTAGAGAGCAAGGACCTTCAATTGGATCTAGGCAGGACTCGAGACATTGCGGACCCCACTGGATGAGTTTGGCTGTGACCCAGTCAAACTGGGGTTGATGTTTTTGTAGCCATGGAAGGCCCAAAATAACTGGATTAACTGCTGTGGGAAGGACATAGAAGGAGAGGAGTTCTGAGTGATCCTGGCCAATCCTTAATGTAAGTGGTAGAGTAGTCCGGGTCACTGCTCCGGGAAGAGAGTTGCTATAAACCGATGAGAAGGCCAGTGGTGATGTTAACCCTTTAGTGGGGATCTGGTACTAGTCTACTAAACTCTGTTGAATAAAGTTGGCCCTGGCTCCAAAATCCACTAGAGCCTGAGTATTAAAGCTGGTAGAAGAGCTCTCTACTGAGGTCAACAACAAAAGCAATGGGGAGGTCGTAGTGAGACTGAGGGGTATTGACCCTGTGATTCCCTGATGCGAGGGAGGTTCTCTTTTCGCAGGACAGTGAAGACACTGGTGGCCCTGGTCTCCGCAATAGAGGCACAGGCCCAGCTGGCGATGGTGGGACTTCTCTACCTCTGAAAGATGGGTGTGACTGATTTGCATTGGTTCTCCATTGTTTTCTGAAGTCAGGAACTGGTTTTCAACAGCAGAAAAAGATGTCCTTGAGCGGTTTTCAGATTAAATCGGTTCTCTCGGGCCCACTCTTGAAGTCGTCGATCCAATTTTCCCATGAGATCCATTAATTCTTCAAGGGACGTAGGAATCTGTCATGCAGCGAGTTCATCTTTCAGTCTGGGTGCCAATCCTTCCAAGAAGATGGCGTGTAGGCTATTCCCTTGCCAGTTGAGTTCCATGACCAATGTTCGGAACCTGATGACATAATCGGACAAGGAGCGATTTCCTTGTTTTAATTGCAATAAGTTGGAGCCCATCGTGGGAAGTCTGCCAGGCTCATCAAAGACTTGTTTGAAGGAGGACATGAATTGCGGGAGGCTGGCTAGAAGTGAATTGGAATGTTCCCAAAGCGGGGAGGCACAAGCCAGGGCCTTACCCTCCAGGAGAGACAAGATGAATGTGGTCTTGACCAGGTCATTGGGAAAAAGAGTACACTGTAGAGTGAAATGCATTTGGCATTGATTTAGGAACCCACGGCATTGTTTAGGGTCACCTGAGTAACGAGGCGGTGTGGATAAGGAAATGGGCATCCATCCAGGATCAAAAGTCAGTGCAGGAGTCGCCGAAGGATGTAATGGAACATTTAACCGGTTCAAGAAGTCCTGTCGATTGGCAAGGTGATTCACATCCACTACCACTTGATCCAGCGTTGCCTGGAGTTTCTGAATGACCCCTGGATAGGTATCCAGTCGGGTATGTAGATGTTCCAGAGAAGCGGACAAAGCTTCCAGACATCGTTGTTGTTCCTGGACTTTAGAGGCCAGGCCCAGAATGGCCTGTAAGGTAGGAGACTCCGCCGAGTCCATGGCCTTTGCAACCTGTTGCGCTCGGGGGTGGACCTTTGTCCTGGGGCAGTGAAGAGACACCTCCTGATAGGGAACAGAAGGCAACTGCCCCCAGGGGGTGGAGCACTGGAGGAGACAGAGGCCTGGGAAGAACTTCACCACTGGAAGCCCGAGGTCCCCCCGGGAGGAGCCCATAGGAACCAGGGCCACATGGACTTAGGTAGGCCCCACAGGGTCTCCTGGGAGAGTAGAAGTCCGGCATGCCCACGGACACAGGGAGAACGCAATTGGGTTTGAGACTGGGAGTCCAATGGAACAAGGAGGATCAGAACCGTGAAGATGACAAGACAAGGAGCAAGCCAGGATCTAGGGACAAGCCAGACTGGTAAAGGTCAGAGTTCAGAGGACAGTCCAAGGAATGGTCGACAAGGTCGAGGTCCGATACCGGAGGTCAGATGAAGTCACAGGCAAGCTGAGGTCAGAAGGCAGGCAGCAGGCAGATGAGTAGAGAAACAGGAGGAGGTCACAGGCAGGCAGCAGGCAGGCGAATCGAGGAACAGGCTGAGGTCACAGGCAGGCAGCAGGCAGAGCGGTGGGTCAAGAAGCAAGCCGAGGCCAGTACCAAGAGACAGTCCAAAGGTACTACCTGGGTGTGCGCAGGAACAGACAGGCGCTGAGACAAAAGGGCACTGGTACAGGACTAGAGGATGAGCGAGGTCAATCAGGCAAAGGTCGGGTTCCGGAGGTCAGACGAAGTCACAGACAAGCCGAGGTCAAATACCAGTAGAACAAGGAGTTACAAGAGGCTAAGACAAGTAACAAGAAGCCCAGACAACCTAAGGAGGAAGCAAGTTACAAAGGCAAGCTCTAGTTGCCAGACCTTGCCTTAAATACTCCCGAGGGAGTGACATCATCAGAGGGAGCCCGGCAGCCCTAGCACGTCGCGGCCCCTTTAAATCTTGAAAGAAGGCGTGCGCGCGCTAGGGAAGGCCCCGGCCGGAACGGGGCTCAGAGACAGCGATGGCGTTCCTGCCTTGCTGCGTCGTGGGAGAGAGTTTTCTCTGCCGCGGGAGAGAGGTGATAAGAGCCGGCCATGGACTCTGTGGCCGGGCTTCGTAACAGTTTGCCTTCTCCAAAAGGGTTCAAGGTTTAAACAACAGTCCCAATCTCAAATCAGGATAAGCTCTAGCCATCAAAAATCCCACACTGCGTGGTGCTGTCTCTGGTGCTTGCCTCCCCTAGGGTGTAACGGGATTGTTCTCAGGTGTTTTGCCCCTGTACCCAGGAGTGGGAGATCAAGGTTTTCCCCAGAATGAAAATCCAAAAAGGAATCCAGAAAAGATTTCTCTCTCTTCCAAATGTAGGCAGGACTTCTTAGTCAGGGATTATACTGAGGGGAACCTCCTGTGGGGAAAAACCTTCAATTGGGCAGCTTGCCCTATTTAAAAAGGGGAATCAAAGAGCCCTTGCCTCTCCACAGGCTAACTGAAAATGACCACACTGTTCTGATTACCTCACTAATTACCCTGAAATTCCCTCCCGATTGGGAAAAAATGAAAAGGAGTGGAAATCTCACTAGGCTGTGTTTCTTGATAAAGGATCTAGGACCATTTGGTGGCGGACCAGTGGTCTGACTTATTTTGATCATGCCACTGTTGGTGCTGCAATGCAGATCTTTTGGTGCCTTGAGCTGTCCATGCCACCGTTGTTGGTGCCCCTTGTCCCTACTATGGTACGTTGCAGTTTTCATGCCATTGTTTCTGCTGCTTTGATCCTGTGCCTTAGGAAGTTTCTGCCAATTTTGGTGCTATTTTCCTCCTCTCGTGATGCCTTGAACAGTTCATGCTATATTGTTGGTGCCTTTGCACCTCTTGATGCTTTGAAACGTTCTTTCCATTGTTGCTGCTGTTTTGACCCTCTCATGGTGCCTTGAGGTGTTGATGCTTCTGGACTGCTTTGCCCCATCATGGTGCCTTGGACTGTTTATGCCACTCTTGGTGGCACTTTGCTCATTGCTTCCCCCCCTCCCCCATCTACTTTAATGCAAAGTAAATGACTGAATAACATGAAAAAAAAATCAATACATTTTTGGGCCCCGAATGGAACAAAATGAATCACTGAACCAAGCAAAGCAAATGAAAAGCCTAAACTGAAAATTATTTCATGCATACCCCTACTGCAGGTAGAACAGTTTGCTCTAATTTCTGTTTTCACATTTTTTTAATATTCACCAGCTGATGTACTGTATTACCTCTCTTCATCATTTCCTAAACCTTTGAAGATGTGCAAATTATTTTCCTTCACTAGAAATTTTTCGCTTCCAAAATCCTGCATTCATGCCAGCTTTCCGCTGGGTCTTATTAAGCTGAGAATAAAAGGAGAAAAATGTCTGCTTTAAGCAGGGTTTGATTTACCTTTAAATGGGGAATCTCTTGATGTACTTGGACTATGCCAAATTGTAACTGTTCAGAAAAGGAACACTCTGGAGATGTTCAGGCTAGCATGGCAGCAGAGTTATTTAGCATGACTGAATCAAAAATAATTAGATCAACTTTCAAAAAACCCTAAACGGGATAACTTATATAGTAAACTGGCTATGAGGTCTATTTACTGAGCAGTGGTATTTTTACCAGAGGGTAAATTCAGTGGGATGCTCTCATCTGTGGTACTGAGTCCCACAGCTTAGAGAATCCCATGGTATTTTTCTTAGTGGATAAAGCATTGTGGGGAAAAATACCTCAGCTTAGATGTTTCACCTGTGAACAAGGCAATGGAGGCCCTTTGGCTGAGGCTGTCATCATTTTAAAGGGGCCAAGTAGCCCGAAGAACCCTACAAGTCTTCCAAAAACCATGAGGGTCTTGAGAGATCCCCTGTTCTACCCTCACCTCCTCTGCCCCCTGAGGCAGGCCAAAGTCTAAAAATAAATTATTAAACGTTTTGTGTTCCCGGTGCAGGCCCAACCCCATCCCTTTCAAATCCCTCTCCCTTTTGAAAAAACAACCCTGACTTCCATTCTCCCCCAACCCTCAGCCTACCCTGGTGGTCTAGTGGAGCGCAGAGCACTCCCTAGGCCTACAGGCCCAGCCCTGTCATTTTCAAGAGTCGCATAGTGACCTTTGCTCCATCATGTGATAGCAGCAAAAGTCACTAAGTGCTGACTGGCACTGTTTTGAAAATGGCAGTGCAGGTCTGGAGTTGGAGGGACCCTCTGTTCCCCACTAGACCAGCAGGACTATCTAAGTAAGAGCTGGGGATTGGAAGGAAGAGGCCTGGGGAAGGGGGAGGGATATAGGAGGTAGAGAATGGGGCCCGCGCAGGAGGCATGAATCTTTTAAAACTTTTTAAAACTATGGCCACCTCAAGGGGTGCCAGAAGGGTTTCTTGAGACCCCCAGGGTTTTTGGAAGACATGGGGAGGGATTTTTCGAGCTCTTCCTTTAAGACAACCTAGGAACAACATCGGGACGTGCACTGGCATCCCAATGCTCCTGGGGAAAGTTAGCTTAACCTCTGGAGGTGTAGCCAACTTACTTTCAAATAATACAACTTGTGAATTCCGAGGCAAACCGAGTTACTTGATTGGCATAGGATCTAGCAGTAATGAGCTGGTTAGTGTGTATTCATAAGCAAATAAGCTCATTGAAATACCTGCATTGCACTGGGTTAAGGGAGGTGAAAATAACACAAAATTTCAAAAACCATGATATCCCTGTATTGGGACATTTACTGTATGGAAAACACTGTTTACTGTGCAGTAAAGCTCTAACATAACTTAGTAAATCACATCCTATGTTTGAATCTCACCAGTTAGGTTACAAAATAATTTGGATATGTGTATCTGGAAAACTTTAATCTTAACTGGCTATATTTTAAAAAATTTTAAAAATTAGAGGGCCTACCAGCTTGATACCCCAACCCCCACCCCAGTGCAACAAAGGCTGACCCTACCAGGTGATCCCCCCTCTTCCCCCCAAACCCTTCAAAATATTTCTAAATTGTATGGGTCTATAAACATGAAAAGCCTCTCTCCCCTTCCCCCCCTGCAGTAGCCTATCCTTTCCCCTCCACCCAGCATTCGACCTTAGCCCTCATTCCCCACCTAGAACCCCCACACACCTTATCATGATTGGGAGCTTGAAACATTTGTTCCCTGCAGAGAAAACCCTTAGGCTCCATGATGACACAGCAGTTCCTAGATGTGCCGCCGTGTCCAGTCAGTATTTGAAAGAGGGTTACATATAAAACAGCCTGAACTTGGGATAAGAGATGTAACATCTTTTTTTGTAGGACAAAGCGAGAAGAAAGAAAAAATATTAAGGAACCCCCAATCTTTTCTATCCCACATTCATTCTCATGCAGTACACATGAAATAATTTAGCATTGCAGCTTAAATCTTTGCTAATACGATCACACTAAAGCAGAGTATAATATATTATATTATTCCTGGGAACTTCTCTAAAATCACTCAATGCACAATAAAGCTCTGGAATTTGTTGCAGGAGGATGTGATTAGTGCAGTTAGTGTAGCTGGGTTCAAAAAAGGTTTGGATAGGTTCTTGGAGGAGAAGTCCATTAATGGCTATTAATCAATTTTACTTTGGAAATAGCCACTGCTATTAATTGCATCAGTAGCATGGGTTCTTCTTAGTGTTTGGGTAATTGCCAGGTTCTTGTGGCCTGGTTTGGCCTCTGTTGGAAACAGGATGCTGGGCTTGATGGACCCTTGGTCTGGCCCAGCATGGCAATTTCTTATGTTCTTATGTTCCTTTTGGTTCACACATGCAACAACTTCCATCTGCCTCCTTCCTACCCCATTTATCTTCAATTCTTATAGTTAACTCTATTCCACTACCCCTCAGCTTAAAATGCCAGTCTTGGAAAAATAGAGCCATGGCTTTATTACAAATGATACTTATCAATTAATATCATAAGCATGTTTATGATCTTAATATCTTAAGATCAGATGCAAGTGATGTGAACTCTGATCTTAATCTTAAGATCAGAGTTCACATCACTTGCATTTTTAGCAGCTGAATCTCTGGGTCCATTGCATGGGACTTATGCTGCCATCAACTTAAGAACAATTAATTGTCCACTTATTGAGTAATGACTCTACTTTGTCTTCTTTAGTCAAACAACCTTACAGGGATCAGTCATCCATCTGACCTGACAAGTACAGTTGATTACCCCAAATTAGCCATGTTAGGCTCTGGCTGAACTTAAGCACTACCACCTCAACCATCCATGGTCCAAAGTTTTCTAAAAAGAAAAAAAACCCTTCCTTTCCCTACAATAAAAACAGTCTCTGGTTTCCATATATGTTACAACATATGCCATACATATGTAGAAAATTGCAGCAAGCTACAATACTACTTACTTTCATCTCACCATCATTATGCAAATGGTGAGCAAATTAATGGAATCGCTACTAAAACCTAGGAAAGTGCAATATACAGAATCCAATGGATTGCAAGATCCAAGACAAGATTTTTTTTTTTACCAGAGATAGTTCTTTTCAGATGAATCTTATCAATTTCTTTGACTGAGTGGCCAAAGTTGGATTGGGGAGAGAATTAGATGTAGTGTACTTAGATTTCAGTTAGGCCTTGGAAACAGTTCCGCATAGGCAACTTATAAATAAATTGAGTATCCTTGGTATGGGCCCTAAAGTAATTGACTGGGTTAGAAACTTGTTGAGTGGGAGGCCATAAAGAGTAGTGCAAAATGGAATTCACATCGAGGAGGCGGGCATTAATAGTGGTGTGCCATAGGGATCGGTCCTTGGACTGTTACAACATATTCATCAGCAACATTGTGGAAGAATTGTCAGGAAATATTTGCCTTTTTGCTGTTGATATCAAAATTTGCAACAAAATAGACATCCAGGAAGATGTTGAAAACATGAAGAAAGATCTAGCCTTTTCTTATTGTTTTTGTTGTTCATCCCCCTCTCCTAATTTATGTTACCCCCAGTTGAATCCATCAACTAAATTATCTAGTTTTCTGTTTGTTATATGTTGATTGTTCATTAGGGATGTGAATCGTTTTTTGACGATTTAAAATATCGTCCGATATATTTTAAATCGTCAAAAATCGTTAGGGCCACGATACAATACCAATCCCCCCGATTTATCGTCAAAAAATCATAAATTGGGGGAAGGGGGAGGGCAGGAAAACCGGCACACTAAAACACCCTAAAACCCACCCCGACCCTTTAAATTAAATCCCCCACCCTCCCGAACCCCCCCCCAAATGCCTTAAATTACCTGGGGGTCCAGCGGCACACTAAAACACCCTAAAACCCACCTCCGGCACACTAAAACCCCCTAAAACCCACCCCGACCCTTTAAATTAAATCCCCCACCCTCCCGAACCCCCCCAAATGCCTTAAATTACCTGGGGGTCCGTAGCGGCGGTCCGTAGCTTAAATTACCTCCATAGCCTTAAATTACCTGGGGGTCCATAGCGGCGGTCCGTAGCTAAATCGGGGGAAGGGGGAGAGCAGGAAAACCGGCACACTAAATCGTGTAGTCTTCAGCCGGCGCCATTTTGCAAAATGGCCGCCGCCATTTTGCAAAATGGCCGCCGCCATTTTGCGGCGGCCATAGACCAACACGATTCGACGCAGGACGTCGTTCCGGACCCCCGCTGGACTTTTGGCTAGTCTTGTGGGGGTCAGGAGGCCCCCCCAAGCTGGCCAAAAGTTCCTGGGGGTCCAGCGGGGGTCCGGGAGCGATCTCCTGCCGCAAATCGTTTTCCGTACGGAAAATGGCGCCGGCAGGAGATCGACTGCAGGAGGTCGTTCAGCGACCCACGCTGAACGACCCCCGCTGAACGACCTCCTGCAGTCGATCTCCTGCCGGCGCCATTTTCCGTACGGAAAATGATTCGCGGCAGGAGATCGCAGCAGGAGATCGCTCCTGGACCCCCGCTGGACCCCCTAAAACCCACCCCGACCCTTTAAATTAAATCCCCCACCCTCCCGAACCCCCCCAAATGCCTTAAATTACCTGGGGGTCCGTAGCGGCGGTCCGTAGCTTAAATTACCTCCGTAGCCTTAAATTACCTGGGGGTCCGTAGCGGCGGTCTGTAGCTAAATCGGGGGAAGGGGGAGAGCAGGAAAACCGGCACACTAAATCGTGTAGTCTTCAGCCGGCGCCATTTTGCAAAATGGCCGCCGCAAAATGGCAGCGGCCATAGACCAACACGATTCGACGCAGGTGGTCATTCCGGACCCCCGCTGGACTTTTGGCAAGTCTTGTGGGGGTCAGGAGGCCCCCCAAGCTGGCCAAAAGTTCCTGGGGGTCCAGCGGGGGTCCGGGAGCGATCTCCTGCCGCAAATCATTTTCCGTACGGAAAATGGTGCCGGCAGGAGATCGACTGCAGGAGGTCGTTCAGCGACCCCCGCTGAACGACCCCCGCTGAACGACCTCCTGCAGTCGATCTCCTGCCGGCGCCATTTTCCGTACGGAAAATGATTCGCGGCAGGAGATCGCTCCCGGACCTCCGCTGGACCCCCAGGAACTTTTGGCCAGCTTGGGGGGGCCTCCTGACCCCCACAAGACTTGCCAAAAGTCCAGCGGGGGTCCGTAACGACCTCCTGCGTCGAATCGTGTTGCAAAATGGCGCCGGCTGAAGACTACACGATTTAGTGTGCCGGTTTTCCTGCTCTCCCCCTTCCCCCGATTTAGCTACGGACCGCCGCTACGGACCCCCAGGTAATTTAAGGCTACGGAGGTAATTTAAGCTACGGACCGCCACTACGGACCCCCAGGTAATTTAAGGCATTTGGGGGGTTCGGGAGGGTGGGGGATTTAATTTAAAGGGTCGGGGTGGGTTTTAGGGGGTTTTAGTGTGCTGCTGGACCCCCAGGTAATTTAAGGCATTTGGGGGGGGGTTCGGGAGGGTGGGGGATTTAATTTAAAGGGTCGGGGGTGGGTTTTAGGGGGTTTTAGTGTGCCGGTTCACGATTTTAACGATTTTCACGATACTCTAAACACCCAAACGGCGACGATACGATTCCCTCCCCCTCCCAGCCGAAATCGATCGTTAAGACGATCGAGGACACGATTCACATCTCTATTGTTCATTGTTATTTGTAAAGGCCATGCCTATCTATACCTTGGTTCTAAGTTATCTGTAAACCGACACGATGTGCAAACGGTTGTCGGTATATAAAACCTTTTAAATAAATAGTGAAGCTTGAGGAATGATCTGGGGATCCTCAATTAAGATTTAATGCTAAAAATTGCAGAGTTAGGGCCTGATTTTAAAAAGCATTTAGTTGAGTAAGTGGGCTTTTGAAAATTGCTACAATATATGCCATTGAATTGTCCATAGGATTTACTCAAGTAAGTGAACTTTACTCAAGTAAATGGCTTTTGAATATTGCTAAAACAGTAGTTACATTTATGTGCATAACCCCTTTTGAAAATTACCCCTCAGGTACAAAAAACGAAGGGAGAGCTACAGTATAGGGGATAAAATTCGTTTAAGAACAAAAGAAGAATGGGATCTGGGGGTGATCATATCTGAGGATCTTAAAGTAGCCAAATAAGTGGATAAAGCAACCTCAAAAGCCAGAAAGATGCTTGGCTACATAGGGAGAGGAATGGTCAGCAGTAAAAGGGAGGTGATATTGCCCCATATAGGTCCCTTGTGAGACCCCATTTAGAATTTGTGTGCAATACTGGAGACTGCACTTCAAAAGGATTTAAATAGGATGGAGTCAGTCCAGAGGGTGGCTACTAAAATGGTCAGTGGTCTTCATTCTAAAGCACAGCTTAGTATGTATAGCTTAGTAGAAAGGTGAGATAGAGAATGAATGAGAGTTACATTTAAATACCTCTAAGGTTTCCTTTTTAAAAAATATATATATATTTTACAATTTCAAATTACATTCATCAAGATAAACTTGAGAAAGAAAATAACAATCTGATATAAGAAATAGAAACAAAAAAAGAAATATAACAAATAAATACAAACAAAATTAATAATCAGCAATAGATCAAGCCCATAATTCAAGGAATTGTAAGATCTCAATCCAACAGGAAACAATTATATAAAAAAAGAAAAACAAACAGTACAGCTATCTCCCAGGATCACGTAAGAATATAAGAACATAAGAAATTGCCATGCTGGGTCAGACCAAGGGTCCATCAAGCCCAGCATCCTGTTTCCAACAGAGGCCAAACCAGGCCACAAGAACCTGGCAATTTATCCAAACACTAAGAAGATCCCATGCTACTGATGCAATTAATAGCAGTGGCTATTCCCTAAGTAAACTTGATTAATAGCCGTTAATGGACTTCTCCTCCAAGAACTTATCCAAACCTTTTTTGAACCCAGCTGCACTAACTGCACTAACCACATCCTCTGGCAACAAATTCCAGAGCTTTATTGTGCGTTGAGTGAAAAAGAATTTTCTCCGATTAGTCTTAAATGTGCTACTTGCTAACTTCATGGAATGCCCCCTAGTCCTTCTAATATTCGAAAGTGTAAATAACCGAGTCACATCTACTCGTTCAAGACCTCTCATGATCTTACAGACCTCTATCATATCCCCCCTCAGCCGTCTCTTCTCCAAGCTGAACAGCCCTAACCTCTTCAGCCTTTCCTCATATAGGAGCTGCTCCATCCCCTTTATCATTTTGGTCACCCTTCTCTGTACCTTCTCCATCGCAACTATATCTTTTTTGAGATGCGGCGACCAGAATTGTACACAGTATTCAAGGTGTGGTCTCACCATGGAGCGATATAGAGGCATTATGACATTTTCCGTTTTATTAATCATTCCCTTCCTAATAATTCCTAACATTCTGTTTGCTTTTTTGACTGCTGCAGCACACTGAGCTGACGATTTTAAAGTATTATCCACTATGATGCCTAGATCTTTTTCCTGGGTGGTAGCTCCTAATATAGAACCTAAAATCGTGTAACTACAGCAAGGGTTATTTTTCCCTATATGCAACACCTTGCACTTGTCCACATTAAATTCCATCTGCCATTTGGATGCCCAATCTTCCAGTCTTGCAAGGTCCTCCTATAATGTATCACAGTCTGCTTGTGATTTAACTACTCTGAATAATTTTGTATCATCCGCAAATTTGATAACCTCACTCGTCGTATTCCTTTCCAGATCATTTATTTATATATTGAAAAGTACCGGTCCAAGTACATATCCCTGAGGCACTCCACTGTTTACCCTTTTCCAATGAGAAAATTGACCATTTAATCCTACTCTCTGTTTCCTGACTTTTAACCAGTTTGTAATCCACGAAAGGACATCGCCTCCTATCCCATGACTTTTTAGTTTTTGTAGAAGCCTCTCATGAGGGACTTTGTCAAATGCCTTCTGAAAATCCAAATATAGTATATCTACTGGTTCACCTTTATCCACAAGTTTATTAACCCCTTCAAAAAAATGAAGAGTTGTTAGGCAAGACTTCCCTTGGGTAAATCTGTGTTGACTGTGTTCCATTAAATCATGTCTTTCTATATGCTGTACGATTTTGATCTTGAGAATAGTTTCCACTATTTTTCCTGGCACTGAAGTTAGGCTCACTGGTCTATAGTTACCCGGAGCGCCCCTGGAGCCTTTTTTAAATATTGGGTTTACATTGGCCACCCTCCAGTCTTCAGGTACAATGGATGATTTTAATGATAGGTTACAAATTTTAACTAATAGATCAGAAATTTCATTTTTGAGTTCCTTCAGTACACTAGGATGCTTACCATCTGGTCCAGGTGATTTGCTACTCTTTAGTTTGTCTATCTGGCCTACTACATCTTCCAGGTTCACAGTGATTTCTTCCGTTCGTCTGACTCATCATCCCCAAAAACCATCTCCAGAACTGGTATCTCCCCAACATCCTCATTAGTAAACATTTAGTCTTTCTGCAATGGCCTTATCTTCCCTAAGAGCCCCTTTAACCCCTCAGTCATCTAATGGTCCAACTAACTCCCTCACAGGTTTCTTGCTTTGGATATATTTTTAAAAGTTTTTATTATGAGTTTTTGCCTCTATGGCCAACTTCATTTCAAATTCTCTCTTCGCCTGTCTTATCAATGTTTTACATTTAACTTGACAATGCTTATGTTTTATCCTATTTTCTTCAGATGGATCCTTCTTCCAATTTTTGAAGGATTTGTTTTGGCTAAAATAGCCTCTTTCACCTCACCTTTTAACCATGATGGTAATAGTTTTGCCTTCCTTCCACCTTTCTTAATGCGTGGAATACATATGGACTGCGCCTCTAGGATTGTATTTTTAAACAATGTCCAAGCCTGTTGAACACTTTTAACCTTTGCAGCTGCACCTTTCAGTTTTTTTCTATTTTCCTCATTTTATCAAAGTTTCCCTTTTGAAAGTTTAGTGTTAGAGCTGCAGATTTACTTATTGTCCCCCTTCCAGTTATTAGTTTAAATTTGATCATGTTATGATAACTGTTGCCAAGTGGCCCCACCACCGTTACATCCCTCACCAAATCCTGCGTTCCACTAAGAATTAAATCTAAAATAGCTCCCTCTATTGTTGGTTCCTGAACCAATTGCTCCATGAAGCAATCATTTATTACATCCAGGAACTTTATGTCTCTAGCAAGTCCTGATGTTACATTTACCCAGTCAATATTGGGGTAATTGAAATCTCCCATTATTATTGCACTGCCAAATTGGTTTGCTTCCCTGATTTCTCTTAGCATTTCATCATCTGTCTGACCATTTTGTCCAGGTGGACAGTAGTATACTCCTATCACTATACTCTTACCCAACACACATGGGATTTCTACCCATATAGATTCTACTGAGCATTTAGTCTCTTGTATGATCTTTATCCTGTTGGACTCTGTACCCTATCAATCACATATAACACCCACAAACACACAAGTGTATTCCACTAACCTTACTTGTGTACAACAAATAAAAAATTATGGTTAAACTGGTATCTATATACTAGCATATCAATTAGCCATCAAATTTTGTAGGTCCCTTACTCAAAGAGTCAGTGTTTCACAGCAGACTCTTATATGGTGTAGGGTCACGTTACTTTATTTAATTATCTTTTGTGCATTTTTTATATGTTTTTTCAAATTGATAAAATTAATCTCCAGAATGTGCTGATGGACTCCAGGCTATAACGCAACCTTGGCAACTAACATGCTATGTTCTGAAGCTGTAATAACAAGTCATAGTCACAAACAAACTCCCACAATAATACTCATCGCGTTTTATGTCCCATCCCGACACAATCGTGTTTCTGACCAAAAAAGGTCCTGCCTCAGGGACTGGACGTGATAGAAAACTTACTCTGGTCACGGAGCTTGTCCTAAGATGACCTGGTTGACAACAGAGGGGGCGTGTTTTCATTTTTTGTTTCTGAGTCTGACGTGGTTGAAGACTGCCTTGCAATCAAATAAGGGTTGAAGTCGACCTGTTTGGTGACTGAGGGGGGTGTCATAATTTCCAGTATAGGGGGTTTAAAGGACGTTCTTGAGTGTCGCCATGTTATCATTGAGCGAGTCTGAATGTAGACTGCGGGAAAGAAATGGATAAGGGAAAAGCCATTTGTGAAATATGCTGATGAAACGATGATGGACTTTGTTGAATATCACAGAGTAGCAGTTTGGAAGGAGTTATTCCCCTGAGGCAGGACATTTTTTGGTCCAAAACACGATCGTGTCGGGACTGGGACATAAAACGTGATGGTGATTCAACCAGCAATGAAGAGAGAAGTCTAGCTGGGTCGATTGGAGGTGTTCTTACCACCTAACTAAGAGATGCCATTGAGCCTGGGGAATATAGGATCAAACTTTCCCTCCCAGAGCTGCCCAGTGGCTCCTCTGTCAGTGATGCTGCACCCCAGGTAACATGGGTGACCATAGGTCCACGCAGAGTAGAGGCAAATGAAGCTGCAGGGAATGCTGTAAATTTGCTCTTTCTTTTCCATCTTAGATCAAAGCAAGTTAATCAATATTGCAGGGGTAGGAGCTCAGCTTCTTAACTGCCTGCTGCCATCTTGGATTTTCCGATTCTGCAACTCCAAAGTTTCCATGCACAGGAGATGAGACTCTTTCAATGGAAAAATGGCTCTAGAATGAGGGGTCATGGGATAAGGTAAAAAAGGATAGACCACAAAGAGGTCTGGTTTTCAGGACATGACAATGAATATGCATGATATATATTTTTAATTAATAGAGGAAGTGCATGCAAATATATCTCATGCATATTATCTTAAGAACTGGGTTTCTGCTGATTTTAGATTAGTGTTTATTATCATGTTTAACTTTATTTGTTTATGACACTTTTATTTTGAATATATAATGTTGAAATATGTCTATATTGCTTAGGATAATTTTTTAACTGTTAAACAATTAGCAAATGATTTTAAATAAATAAATAAAATGCATATTCATTGTGCAATGTAGTGGGTTTCTTGATCCAAAGCAACAAGGTTTTACCAGAGGAAGATAGAAACATGGAAACATAGAAACGTGTGGCAGAAAAAGACTATATGGCCCATCTAGTATGCCCATCAGCACAAAATTTAGTTTAAAATTCCCATCACTCCCTTACGGATACCTTGTATTTATCCCATGCTTTCTTGAATTCAGATAGTTTTTGTCTCTATCACCTCCAGTGGGAGGCTATTCCATGTATCCACCAAGCTCTCTGTAAAGAAATATTTCTTAAGATTACTCCTGAATCTTCCCTTTTTCACCGTCATCCCATAACCCTCGTTTTAGATCCTCCTTTCCATTTATCATGTCAGACAAATCTGATTGACTTTTTTGTTTGGGTGACTAGAGAACTGGATCACAGAAACGCACTTGATGTGATTTGTCTGGATTTCAGCAAAGCTTTTGATATGGTCTCACATATGAGGCTCATGAACAAAGTGAAAAGCCTTGGAATGGGTACCATGGTAATGGAATGGATCAAAAATTGTTTGACTGTCAGATGACAATGAGTAGTTAAAATGGAACCTTCTCTGAGAAAGAAGGAGTGATAATTGGAGTGCCTCAGGGATCAGTTCTGCTCAATATCTTTGTGAGTAATATTGCAGTAATATTGCAGAAGGCTTAGAAGAAAAAAGTTTGTCTTTTTGCAGATGACACTAAGATCTGCAACAGAGTAAATACACCTGAAGCAGTAGAGAAAATGAAAGCAATCTAAGAAAACTTGAGAAGTGGTCGAAGGTTTGGTAGCCAAGAAGTGCAGAGTCATGCATCTGGGATGGGGATGGGGAAGTCTGATGTGCTTGGACTGGAAGAGAGATCTCAATGTGATAGAGCCCGATGATCTGAAGATGGCAAATATGACAAGGTGGTGGCTAAGGCCAGAGGGATGCTGGGCTGCACAGAGAGAGTCATAACCAGCAGGAAAAAGGACGTGATAATGCTCTTGTATGGGCCATTATTGAGGCCTCATCTGGAGTACAGTGTTCAGTTCTGGAGGCCATATCATAAAAAGGACAGAGACAGAACTGAAGTGGTCCAGAGAAAGATGACCAAAATGGGACAGGGCCTGCGCCAAAAGAGTTATGAGATGAGATTGAAGGACTTAAATATGTATGCACTCGAGGAAAAGAGCAGTAGGAGTGATATGATACATACTTGTAAACACTTGAAAGGTATTAATAAGGCACAGGAATAAAACCTTTATCAATGGGAAAAAAAAAAACTGGGGTCATAATATGAAGCTCCACAGGGGTCAAGAAAGGACCAATGTCAGGAAGTATTTCTTCATGGGAAGGGTGATGGGTGCATGGAATGCCCTGCCAGTAGAGGCAGTGAGGACAAGGATCGTAATGGAATTCAAAAGGGCATGGGATAAGCACAAAAGATTCCTAGTCAGTAAACGATGGAGACGAAGAAAAGGGTAACCCATTTTGACTAGAGTAACCTGCACAAAGCAACAATAACTCTAAGAAGAAATAAAGAAGGAAAAAAAAGCATACTGGGCAGACTGGATGGACCATTTTGAATCTTTTTTTGCAGACATTTACTATGGTTCTATGTTTCTATGACTCAGGAGCAATCTAAGGAAATATTTCGTTTTATGGATAGTGAAGGAGATGTCTGGACCAGCCTCACTGTGGAGGTGGTGGAGACAAAAACAGTATCTGTAACATTATAATCCACCTAGAACAGTATCTTCTGTAATTGTGCAGAATATAAATATTTTAAATAAATATGAATTCAAAAAAGCATGGGAAAGATACAGAGGATCTCTTAGAAGTAATAGGAATTGTAAAGCTGAATTAGTTGGGTGGGTGGGCAGACTAGATAGGTCGTATGGTCTTTTTCTGCTGTTACTTTTCTGTTTCTAGCCCACATCCCATCACTTCCAAGCCTCCTGATACACCCCCCCCCCCCCCCCCCCCCCGGTCTTCCTTTCACTTGCTAACCAAACAAGAAACTTGGAGATGTGGAGGAAGAGTTTCAGTGCCTTGCTGTGTCCATGCTTAAATGGATGATTAAATTAATCTGACTTATAAGGTCAGACTTCAATTTAAAATTGTAGCAAGCATAAATCTCTAAATTTTGAGAAATGTTTCATAACAGCAGAACAAAATTTTTCAGTTTCCTGTACTAGATAATTATTTTACTACATACTATATAGGTAATACTCAACTTCTTATAATAGCTTATCAATATGTGGAGCTCTTATGACTTTACTGTATTTAAAGTTACTCTAACAGACTTTATTTAATAGCGATTACATACATACATGCACATTGGTAAAGTAGAGATATACTTTATCTGCCATTAAAAATGCATTAGTGGATAGACAGCTCAGCTCCTGATCTGCTGCAGACCAATCAGATATTCATGAATATACATGACAAAAATTTGCATTGCAATGGATCTGATGTAAGTTAAATTTGCATGGACTTCAGTTAACCTGAAATCCTGACGCAGATCAGGCAGTCAACAGAATAGTTTTGCATAGCCCGCAATAAAGAGTAAGAATTTTTCTCACAATGGGAAAAATCCTTATTATACTATATTCAGCACAATGTGAAATAGCTGTTAAATTTTTATGTGACATTTAAAATGATGAAAACTATGGGCTAGAATAGAGAAATATCTGGTTGTTGTCATTATCCACATTATCTACATCATTGTTTTTTGGCCTTTTTTTTTCTCTATGATCAAGGCACAGTCATGAGATGAGAATGGTCTCTTCCTGTTCTTTTTAGCTGAGATTGAAAACCTGTACAATAACCTGTCACCTGACATCACTCTGGCAAGAATCTGTTTGGACTCTGCCCAAACTGGGAAGCTTAAACTCTTCCCTCCCCCACACCCCAAAAGTTCAGTTAGCATCAACTTGGATCAATAAAGAAGGTACACTTTTTAACTGTCAGGAAATACCACTAGTCCTACTTTTATTCTTAATTTGAATTATACCCCATGTCTTAATGACCTTTGTGAAAATGAAAGAATATATCATGAAGAGACTATGCCTTTGCATGTAACCATCCTCAGCTGCATGTGACTGACCATCAGTCTGCATACTAAACAGCGAAGCAGACCAAACTGGTATGTGAGACAGAACTTCTTTGTACTCCATAAAAAGGATATGTTCTTCTAAATAGCACAGTAGGCTTTTTTAACATTTAAATTTCTTAATATAATTAGGAGTAAATAAAACTGAGCACCTTGGTGCAAACTCCACAGGTACTTTATCTGCAGGATTTGCAAAAATAATCAAAGCAAGACTACACTGGTAATTTTCCTTTGATTAATGACCAAAGAAAAGTTACCCACAGGGATTTGTACCTGCTTTCTCTGTGGGTAATTTTTTGCCACAAAAACGTTTGCATGTAGTCTTGAACAAGGCCTGGGCCATGATGTTGGACCCGGGCCTAGGAGATGGTGAATGCAAGGATTGTGGCAGACTTCAAGAAACCATGGGATAAACACAGAGGATCCCTGGTGGCAAGAGCATAATAATGAGAGAACTGCGTGACCTTCACTGAGCAACAGTTGCAGCCCAGGGCAGCAGTGATACGGCAGCATTGTGTTTGCTGGATTGCATGAAGAAACCTGCACAGAGCAGCAGTTGCAGTGGGATTGAGGGTTGGGTTCCATGTGGGAATTTGATCTGCTTTGGGAAAATGCACATAAAATCACTGCTAGGCAGACTGGTTGGGCCTTTTTTGTCTTTACCTGCTGTCATTTACTATTTTACCAAGGGCCTCATTTACTGACACGGAATAAGAGAAAAGCCTTAGTAAATTAGGCCCTAAGTTACTATCTAGTAAAGATAAGTAACGCTGGGAAAGAAAGTACAAATTAAGAAAAAATAGCAAATACGGTAACACAGGGGAACAAGACTTTATTTTAGATATGTTAGTGATAGGTGGAAGTGAACAAGTGTCATTGTGAGACTGAGAGGAGAAAAGGAGGAATATGTAGATGGCTATACAAATATTTCTGTTCAGTGTTCACTGAGAAAGAGCCAGAATTAGAACCACAGAAAACAGACACAAATAAGACTGAAAGTGAGGTAAACCTCAAACAATTTTCAGAATAGTGTGTTCTTAAGGAACTTGCTAAACTTAAACTAGATAAAGCAATGGGTTTTGTGGATTCTTTGTACACCTTTGAAAAAAGAAGGGGAAACTCACCAAAATAGTGGAAGAACAAGGAATAGACCCACTCTATCTATGTGGAAAGAGATTGGAAATATCAGAACTGAAAAACACTTCCAACTAGAAAGATCAGCACTAAGCCTCCCCGGAACGTCTCCAGAGTTGCTATCTTATAGATAAAAAAAAATCCACCTTCCAGTAAGATTGATTATGCAAATAACCTTTAAATAACCCTCACACTCTTTAAAAATACATCATTATTGGTAAGGACCTGGAGGCCCTCACATGTTTATCAGTGATGGATTTCAGCTTTTGCTGCCTCTGGCACTACCATGGACCTCCAATTTCAGCTTTCTTCCTTACACCTCAGATTTCCCTATCCATCCTCCCCCTACTGGACATCTCCAATTTGATTATTGCGCATTCATCCACCTCAGCACAGATTTACTATCCTTTTTTTCTTCCTGCTGTCCACCTTGCAGATCTCAGGGATCCAGCTCCATTGTCAGCTGAAGGCAATGAGTAAGTTAATTCACAGCCTCATGCTCAAATTTGCTGTTTCCATCATAGAAGCCTATAGGGGCAGGGGGCTATAGGGTGACTCAGTCCCATGCTCACTATCTTTTGATGACAGCAAAACCAGTGCCCTGAATTCTGCTGGGAAGTGGTTGTGGTGGGGGGGGGGGGGGAGATTAAAGGTATAGGGCAAGGTGGGGGTGTGGAAATCAAATTGACTTGGAGGACTGGGGTGGAAGGGGAGATGACAGCAATGGAGTAGTGGATAAGGGTGTGATTAAAGGTCTCAGAGGCAGTGGAGGGCTTGAGTTTTGCAATCCCTTGAATGTTGCTGTCCTAGGATCACACCTAGTAGAACTGTGTGGAACTAGATCAAATAATACATATTTTTTTATTTAAACTGTAAGTCCAAGCCTGCTGTCCATCCATCTGTACACTTAAGTATTGTGCTGCTACATGTGTTTGGACAAACCAATAAACAAAGGGAAGCTAAAAAAAAAAAAAAAGAAAGAAAGAAAAATCAGATCACAAATCTCTCTTATTCTATTATTCCATAAAGATAAGTTGCTGAAATAAAATGTGTCTAGTTGAATCTTTTACTAATGATTACTTATATTTGACCACATCAGTGCGTTCCCCTTTGACTGTAGGCTAATACAACACATTTGCATAAAGTCAGCATTGCACAGTGGGAAAATATTTCTGTATTTTTGACTCCACATAAACATTAGCCCTCGTCTTTGGCTCCAAGGTGTTTAGGACAGAGATATTAGATAAAGACTGCATCAGTATCAGTTATAGCTTTCTATATGCACTTCACTGTACATCATTACTTTTTCAGCGATACTATGGACATCAAAGGGCAGAATAGCAGGACAGTAAGTCTTTATTCCCATTAAGCCATCAGAAACTTAATAAATGAACAGTGCAGTCAAAATCTCCGCACTATTTCAAAAGGACAATTTATTCATTTATTCAGAGTAGTAGGAATAAATTCAACAGCATCACCGAACAGGGGGTAACAGATGTCCTCAGGTACAAAGCATCAGGTAGTTTTGCTAACAGACACTGCCCCTTCCTCTCAGAAATGCATTTATGTTCAAATGATTAGGGCTGAGAACAAACATCTTTTTTTCATTTCTTTTTTGTTTCATTATTTTTCCTTTGGTTTGTTAAACACAAACAACAAATTAAATTTAAATAAAAGAAACAGCAAACAAAAAAAAAATGTACCCTATCCCATCCCCCCCCAAAAAAAAAAATACACCCACTCTAGGGATATCCTCTCGAGATCTCCAACTTCCCAAACACTCTTATTCTATTGATATTCTTTCCAGGGTAGGAGTAATCCCCAGTCATTTCTGCCCTACCAGTTCTGTTATGAAAATTGGCACCAGCAGACCAAGGTTAGTGCCATTTTTTATTTTTTCCATATAAAATGGCTCTGGCCTAGGTTTGGGTTGGCTGGCATCATTTTGTACAGTAAAATTAACAATGGTGCTGGCTGTGTGCTGCCAGTGCTATTGTTAATTTTGCCATACATAATGGCACCAGCCAGGTCCAGGCCTTTGCTAGCACCATTTTGTATGGAACTCTAATGGTCCTGGCTGCTAGGCAGTACACCCACCAGCAGGATCCCTCACTGAGCTACGCTCACAACTACTCTAGCCACTTCCTCAAAGGGCAGCAAACCCTGCCCTATATAACCCTATCTCTCTCTGCATGTGAGGCTTCATTATCGAGTAACTTTGGCTCCTTGTTTTTGCCTCCCTGCCTAGTTACTCTTTGGCCCTTGTGGCTCTCTATCTTGCCTTCCCTTGTGGCCTTTGGGCCTTCTAGCTTTGCTTTCCCTCGCGTTGTAGCCCTCAGGCTTTCTAGATATTACCTTGCCTTTTGGCCTTCAGGCCTTCTCTCTTGCATTACCTTGTCTTGTAGCCTTCTCTCTTTGTCTTGACTGGTCTTGTAGCCTTTTGGCCTTTTATCCTTGCCTTTCCCTGTGGCCTTTGGGCCTTCTATCATTACCTTGCTTGTCCTGTGGACTTCAGACCTTTTATCTTTGCTTTTCATTACATTGGGGCCTGGATGGCCTTCTTATTTGTTGTCTGTATGTCTGCCTTGCCTTGCTCCAGTCTTGCTGTGCCTCCAGCTCCAGCCTCTGCCTCCAGCTTGTGCCTCCAGTTCCTGATTTGTCTCCAGTGCTTGACTCTGGCCCCAGCCTAAGTTCTGCTGGCCACCAAAACCTGCGAGTTCAACCCAATTTGGTCAGGTGAAAGACCTTGCCTTGCCCTGCCATGAAGTCGTGTACAGTCCTTGTTGGAGAAATCCTCATATCCAGTTGGTCCCCCAATCATGACAGGAAGAAATCAAAAAAGGTTCTGGTTTCAGTCCATCAGCACAACTTTTAAGTACAGTACTGGTAGAGCAGGAGCAACTGCAGATTGCTACTGCCCTATGAAGAATATCAATATAGTAAGAGGATTTATGGGTGGGGTAGGGTTTGAGGGCCTGAAAGTAGAGTATGTTTTGGAGGCATACTTGGTTTTTTTAAATAAAAGAAACAAAATCAAGCAAAATTCTGTTCATTTTTCTTCATTTTGTTTAAAAAAATTGAAAGGAAACAGTGATTCTCCTTAAAATGTATTTTGTTTCAAATGAATGCACATTCCTACACATGATATACTTTAAAAATTGCTATACTAAATGAACCATTCAAGGTAGAATCATACAATCACCTAAATAACATGTCCACCTATTAAATGACTCTAATTCAAAAAAAGAATTTTGGAGACCTTCATACATGGCTATCACATACCAGAGTGCCTTCATATAATCATATAATAGAAGGCCCCAAGTTGTGGAACTCCCTTCCTGAGTCAATACGCCAGATAACAGAAAGAATTTCAAACGTGAACTGAAAACATGGCTCTTTAGAAAAGCTTACAATTAATTTAACATAAAATACCAATATACTGATAACTTCAACGTCAGTACAAGAGATAATGGTAGCGAAATGAGCAATAATAATAAAAGATGTAAAGTGTATAGGTAGTAGAATTTTCTGTAATATGACTCTGAAAATGTACGGATATGAAATCTATAAATCTGCTGTCACGGTGACCAAGAATATGTATGATATGAACAAGAACATATAACTGCCGAGATACTGATCTAAATTAAAAATGATGACACAGAATGTGATTGTTAACCAAGAATATGAACGCTGATTTTGTAAACCGTTGTGATCTTATTCTGGAAAACAGTATATAAAACACCTAAATAAATAAATAAATAAATAAATAAATAGATCATTGCTTACCCTAAGTCTGTTCTTGTCCAATACATTTTTTATAAATAAATTTTTGTTTAAATGCAAATAAAATGTGCATTACTTATGGCTTGATGTATCTGCAGACCCATAAAGGTGGAAATGAATCCCTGAGGCAGATTATTTAAAAACTCAGATCTGCATCAGGAAAACCATGGACTTCATATGAATCGTGATTCAATTTTCTAGTGAAATATCTAAAGGAACTTCATTTCACATGACTGGCGCTTAATATGTATATGCTGTCAATCCTCCAATATAACTTGAAATGGCAGAGAAACCATTAATAATGCTTGCTGAAAGAGTGATTTAATAACTGCTGAAAATATACTGCTACACCTTGAATCCTGGGAGTAAATAACTATGGATATGCTGTGAAAAAATATTTGTTTTGTTTTTTTAATTTTGTTATTGGGGTGTTTTTTTCCATGAATTTCATTTAGTTTATTTTGTTTTCTTTAGTTTACAAAAACAAAATAAACATTAAAAAAAAAACAAATTAGAAAAGAATCTGGGCATCCTGAGGCCTCCTGTCCCCACAATCCAACCCTCCTATCTGGAAAAATGCCTGACTCCTCCTCCCCATCCCCAAATTACCCAGTTGCAGAATTTCGGCCTAGGCTATATGCAAAAGCCAGGCTTCAAGGCTTGATCTGATGCTTTGTCCTAGACCTAATGCCTAGGCACCAGCTCCAATGCTGGGGCCCAGCCTGGAAACCGGGTCCCAATGTCTGGGCATCAGCATAGGCCCAGGCCTCATAAGAACATAAGATATTGCCATGCTGGGTCAGACCAAGGGTCCATCAAGCTCAGCATCCTGTTTCTAACAGAGGCCAAACCAGGCCCAAGAACCTGGCAAATACCCAAACACCAAGAAGATCCCATCCATCGATGTCTTCTTCAAAATGATGGCATCCACTGTAGACACACCAGAGTCAATTAAATCTGCTAGCTTCCTCCTCAATGGAAGGTGCCATTTTGGTGTACAGCTGCTGAAACTTCCCAGCCCCCACTTACTTTTTCAATCGGGGATCTAATGCTGTGAACCAGGCCCTGGTCCAACAACAGGCTGGTCCTGATGCCTCAGACTAGGCCTTGGTCTGGGCCTAAGTCCAATGCTGGATCCCAGGCCTTCCTCCTCATCAATGAGTGCCATTTTGGTGTGTGGCTGCCATATGCCAAATTGGTACCCTCTACTGAGGTGGAATGCATCAGAGTTAGTTTACTGTGGTGCATCCCCTGCAGACGCCATTATTTTGAAGAAGAAAGAAAGAGGATGTCGATGTACGAAGTCTGGGCTCCAGCCTCCAGGCCTGAGCCTGGCCCTGTCGGATCATTGATAGAAAAAAATAGGTGGGGAAATTTCCCGGTCCTGGAAACATCTTTTCAGCCAGGACCTTTGCTCAGGTTTGGCCAAGGCCCTGGCATCAGGACAGGGCCTAGGTCGAGACCATGTTGTCACGTTTGGGCACAGGCCATGACTCCTGCATTGGGTCATAGCCTATGCCTAGGTGAAGCCCCAACTTTGGGCCTGGGCCCGATGGGTGACTTTTTTGTTTGTTTTCAAAACAAAACTTGAAAAACAATGACATTTCCTCGGATTTTCAATCGTTTCACTATCCAGCTAAATTAAATTTGTGCCAGAACACCCCTGATAAATTATCCAACTAACTTTTATCCAGTTAAACTGTTAATCCAGACAAGCTTGAGGGATTCAGAGTAGCAGGAATGTAATGTTTTGCTATCCGTGATTGTATCCAAGGCTGGCCTCACTCACCCCTGGGTCCCGCATGCACTGACATAGCCAGATGTCTCCATCTGCAAGCCAGCTTCTCTCTCTGTGGGGATGCATGCCTTGATACTCTATATAAACCCCATTGTAGGAACCTGGCCTTAGTGCCAGCCGATGATGCCAGCAAGACTTGGGTATTTTAACCTCACACTCCTGGATGCTGGTACCTCAGCAACAGGTCCACCTGCAGTACAATGGTAATTGCTAGACTCTTCCCTTGCTGTTCTGTTCCAGTCCTTGTCTTACTGCTCCAGTCCTTGTCTTTTGCCTTGCCAATTTCAGTCCCTGTCCTTGCCTTGTCCTTTCTGGTTTGTGGTTCTACCTCATCCTTTCCCCTGCCTTTCCTCTTCCCTTTCTTGCCCTTGTTTCCTTGGATTGATCTCTTGTTGTTTGACCTCAGCCCAGATACCAATTCTGCCTATTCACTACCTGCCCTGACCTCAGCCTGGATCCTGACTCTGTCGGATTGCCACTTGTCTTGACCGCCACTTGTATCTTCTGCTGAGAATTTTCCTAAGTCCTCAGAACCCAAGGCTCAACCTGCAGGGGAAGAGGCTGGTATAGATGAGGCCTTCATCTCAGTCCCAGCCTGAGCGGGCCTGCCTGTTGTCAGTGTAGGTCCCTGCTATTCCATATGCTGGGCAGTAACAACAATGCCATAATCCAAAGACTCGCATTCCGTGTCAAGGAAATGTAAAAACTGAGTTTTTGTCGGCTAAGTGCCAAACTTAGCCAGACAAACCATCTGGATATTGATCCTAGAGAATATAAATAGTACTCTTGAGAAAAGGATAATTTATAACAAAAATTAGATAAAGGTAATCTCCAGATGACTGCACATATATCTCACTGATAGGAGTAAAAAATGTATGACATTCATCCACCATCTTTCATAAATGCATATCATGGGAATCACATACACCTGGCAAATAATCTTATTCCCTGATTGAATCATCCAGGCCACACTTTACACCCTCATTTGTTATAAATCATTGAAGTTGACTTTAAAGCAGCAGGAGAAAACCAAGGCCCCATATTCATCTAAAGAGAGTTCATTCTGCAGGGACCTCTTCCAATCTGATCAGGGACATCACTTTGAATAGCTAGAACTTCAGCCAGCCTTCTGCCTCCTGTCACACTTCAGCATCAGAAATATATCTGGCTAATGAGAAACAATGCTCCAACTACAAAAAGGAAAGCAAACCCTGCAAAGTGAACGTCAATCCTAAAGCGATGATGGAGTCCTTACTCCATGATGTTACTTCATACTTTTCACAACTCTGCTATAAGACCCTGAAAGTAATTTTGTTAGGATGCAGCAGATATAGACTTAGACGTAGAATGCTGTTAATAACATTAGGGTGGCAGAGAGGGAAGTAAAATAATTAAATTACTACTGAAGAGATATGAAGCCACAAGGTTAGTTAGAATAAAACAGCATACCATAAGCACCAGAGATAGTGACTGCCTCCGGGAAATGATCACTGACAACCCTATTTTGGAAAACATTCTCCACTGGTGAATCAGTCCCAGAGAGGCATATTCTTGGGTGGACCTGAAGAATTTAGTGTAATGTCTATGGTGGTCTCTCTTCCTACATGGCACAAATTTCTTGTTTCAAGCCATCGCTAATATGTTTTTTGAAAGGAGGAAGGGGGGGGGGGGGGTAACGAATAACTGCTTTTATGACAGCTGATATTTAACAAAAGCCAAATATCTTTCATTAATTATTCATGAAAATTAAAAACATCTTGGGAGAACTGATTGCTAAATGGCAATCAGAATCTAAAAAAACAAATTTTGTGATCCACAGACCTCCAAACTTGAGATCCACAATTCATGTTGTTTCTTTTGACACCCCCCCCCCCCCCCCCCCATCCAATGATTTGTGGATGATGGTGTGATACAGTATATGGCAGAGAACCTCGGACTGCCTGTGATAGAGTATATGACAGAGAGCCTCAGACTACCTTAACGGACTAGCTCCAGCTATCTGGCCCGGTCCACCTTAAGACAGACAGGAAAGGGATCCTCAGGTGGGGGCATTTCTTTGAGGTAAGGGATACAAAGGCCCCAGGGAGAAGAAAGAAGCTGTAATGGCGTGCTGTGCTCTTGATGAAAACTGTTCTTGCATTGTCAGTCTGCTGAGGTAAGCAGCCATTTTGATTTTGTCTTGCTGAACTTTTTGTAATTAAACTGTTGAAAAGCAGAACAGACTCCAGCCTGGTCTGTTCTCCGACCTTCTCCTGCCTTAGACCGCTCCAAGGGTATCACAATTGGATTGTGATGGACAGCTTTGTTACTGGGGAGTGATTAGTAGGTCTCTAGGCCATGATTAATAGGGAATTATTTGGCCCATCTCTAATATACAATTGACAAACTTTCAAAGAAACAATAATATTTTCCTTTGGAAGCTTTTGTGATATTGATCTGATAATACAAGATTTCTCACCCATGATACAGTTTAAATCCAAAATTGTTACAGCCAAGGCCCAAATTTTGAAAGAAAACAAATTAAGTCAGCAGTGTAGTTAATTTAAACAAACTGGAAAATAATGAAAATAATTATCTTTAAAACAGTCTGAAATTTTGTCTCATTGGTATACTATGTTATAGCTGGTGTCAGGGCAGAAAAGGGTTTTGGAACAGTTCTCATTATTCAGGAAGCTGTGAATTAAGACAGAATTCCCTGTAGCAACTAAGAAAATGATTTCTCATACAATTTGGTATATATGAACTTGACTGTAAACTTTTATGGAAATTAAGCAGGGGCTTCTTTTTTCCCAGAGCTTAATGTTCAGAATTTTAATCTGCCATTTCAGCCAGCTCTAATTAGACTATATCAGCTTTCTGCATAGATCTACCTGTATGATATTGCTCTGGGGAGATATCTAGGCGTGATTAATCTGCTTGAATACCTGCTGCTACCTCCTTTTCAGATATTTTCAGGGGGCAGAAATTTAGATTCAGTGCAGTAAAGCAGTCCCACAGCTTGCTTTACCAAAGCATTTAATGGCTTAGAATAAAAGATTCTGGAATAAGGCAGGACTTCCATTTTTCAAATACTCAGCTCTAGTCAAATATGATCACAAGGCAGCGATAAGACTACACAAAAATATTACTGACTACAGCATCAATACTTGCACTTATGCTGTATTGACAAAGGTTATCAATCAATAGAATAAAACACAACCAATAATGCATGTCTGCTTTTTTATGTAAATACAAACCCGTTGCTAAATTAATCTTGATTTTTTTCCTCTTATTTTTTTCACACAGTTAAATGCAGCAGTAGTATCTATTCTGACAGTTACAAAAAATCTACTGCTAAGGCAAAAAAAATCCCAAAAACATTATAAATTTACAGGAACAATGAGTGCTTTTTTTGAGGTACAGGAGAGTATCATAATACACTGACTGGGTAAGAGACTAGACTAGAAAGTAAAACTTAGCAAATTCTGTCTGCATGAACCAATGATGAGAAAACATCCCTAATAGTAGGGGGAGGCCTATAAAAACCTCTTCAGGTAACTGATTTTACATTTGCAGATGCTCTGTAAACCTTTTAGAAAAACATTAGAGAGAGATCCATGTTCAGTAAGCTGGGGAGCGGACAAGTTAACCTGGCTAAAGTTAGCCAGATAATTTATCACCGATGCTCAAAGGGAAAAAGCTTTTGTTGAATATATTCAGGGACATTTATCCAGATACTATACCCAGATAACTTTGGTGCTAAATATATCTGGTTAAATTATCAGGGTAGGTTTACTTGGATAACTTAAAATGGAACTGGCTATATTATGTCTATTGACAGTTAAGCCAAACCTCCTGCACCCCCCCCCCCCCCCCCTTGGCTAGCAGGCTTAAATAAAAAAAATGAAAGTGCATAGTATCTTATCCCACACTCCCTCCCACTATCTTCCCTCTCTTCCCACCTCGCCCGTTGGCCAAAGCATTGTTTTCTTTCTTTATCAGCTATATATTTAATATAACTGGTTAAGTTTTTAAATTAGCCAGGTAAACCTGGCTTTGCTGGCTTGGGGGCCCGAATGGACGTCACGGCGGAAGGGCGGAGAAGCTGCGGAGGAGAGGCCGCGCTTTGGTAAGGAAGCCGCCAGGGAGCGATCGTGGGAGAGGGCCCGTGCAGGCATCCGTCTTCGCCGGCTGCCCCCAGGAGGCAGGGGGCAGCCCCAGGGAGGCAGGGGGCCAAGGTCCGTCTCCGGGGGAGAGCTGCGGGAAAAGTAAGTTTAACTTTGCGTGTCGGGTCGTGAGGGGATTGCCGCCGGCTGCCCCTGGGAGGCAGGGGGGCAGCCCCTGGGAGGCAGGGGGGCCGCAGTCCGTCTCCGGGGGAGAGCTGCGGGAAAAGTAAGTTTAACTTTGCGTGTCGGGTCGCGAGGGGATCGCCGCCGGCTGCTTGAGCGCCCAAATTTCGCTTTTTTCGCTTCTCGTTGCTTCGGGAGGAGGATAGAGAGGACTGGGCTGCCCCGGAGACTGGCACCCATGGACGCGGCCAGGGCAGGTGAGCGAGGGCTGGGGGAAAGTTTGCCGCCTACCCTTACCCCTGCCTCCTACGCAGGGGTAGGGGTAGGTGGTAAATTAGCAGGTTAAATGCGCGGCTAAACTGCAGGTTAAAAAGGCGATAGTCAGGGCGCGCGTTACTGAATGGGGGGGAATAGCTAATCTGATCATTTACATCTCATATACATGCCGCGGGCGGAAGGGGTTACTCGTTGATTTAAAGAGGCGGTAAGAATGGGTTAAAGGGGATAGTGAATCGCGGGTTGGACTAATGCGGCCAAATTGTGAGTAGAAGGTGGGTTAGAAGCAGGGACCGTGGCCGCACTTTACTGTATTGGCCTGAATATATGTACAGGTCTACACACAATGTGCTTTTCACTTCATTTACAATGTCTTGTGCTATTTACTTTTTTGCCCTTGCAGAATGTGATTACCAAAGATGTTGACTTGCTTTGAATCTGTTGACTAGATTTATTCAGTAATAAACTGATCACAGGTTAGAATATACACTTCTGGTTGTGTCACGTCATTGTGTGTTTTTTGTCTTAAGGGTTGAGATGGTCAAAGGTGTGGCCTCACCTTTCATGCTAGTGTGCCCTTGCACATTCCAACTAGTAGGCACTTATCTGGCAGGCAAGACCATATGGCCATACAACTGAAAGCTCAGGTACAGAAGCTATGTCTTCACTTTGTGGGGGCCCAATTGGTGGTGTGGCTATGTGCCCATCATAGTACAGCTACAACAAACCATTGTCCTCTTCCATTGTGAAGATATATTACCTCTGACCTAACAATGGGCCTTCTCTCTGGCTCTGGGCCTGAATACTCTCGTGACATCACTCTTTTCTCAGAGGCCTACCTGAACAGTTACTAAAGTCCAAGGTTTTGTTCATGTGCAGCTGCAGGGGCCAGGGCCAGGGCGAGATAGTACATTTTGAACATGTCAAGCTTGTGTGGTGATAAGTGGAAGTTTCAGTCATCGCCACAAAAAGCCTTACCTTGAGCCCCCTTACTTGTGTTCTTAGTACAGTTGCTATGTGTATGCAACCCTTTATATGGTTCACACTATACCAAATAGGTAATCAACGAACAGGCTGCTGGAACATGGTGTCATCTGCCATGTGAAAACTGAGGAGGAGTGAGAGAGTTGTGGCATGTAGAGAATGGCCACAGGCCAAGAGCAGACGATCTAGAGGGCTGCTGCTACTGCTGTTTGGGACCAGGCAGACTGGCATAGACTGGCTGCCACTCCTGTACTGGCCTTCTTGTGTATCTGTCTCATCCCTGTAATCTCATCCTTAGCTAACAGGTATTAGATAGATCCATAGGCATGTCCAGTACAGGGGTGGCAGCCAGTCTGTGCCAGTCTGCCTGGTCCTAAACAGCCGCAGCAGTAGCCCTCTAGACTACCTGCTCTTGGCCTGTGGCCATTCTCTATATGCCACAACTCTCTCACTCCTCCTCAGTTTTCACATGGCAGATGACACCATGTTCCAGCTGCCTGCAACAAAACAGCACTGCATAATGTCAAGGCTGGTTATTGGCCAAGTTAAATGCCAAAGATTTAAAGGCAAACCTGTCCCCTAGATTGGACAGCAGATAGATGCCACCACTTCCATGTCTGCACAGTAAAAATATTGAGCTACATATACCTGATTTCAGGTAGGCATACCCTGCCAGCATATACAGATGGTAAGTGTCAAATGATGTGGCCTGCTGTGGCACCCTCTAGGTCGACTATACATATTATGATCTACAGAGAGGAGGCTAAAGAGGCCACTGTCCGGAAAAAGGGACCCTCAAATCTGAGCTCTTGCAGGCCTCAGGCACCTGCAAACCCCCCACCCCCCCCCCCCCCCCCCACCACACACACACACACACATACATCCTCCACAGGTCTCAGCAACATGCTACCACTGTGCCCCCTCCATCAACTCATTTCTCCAGATAAGCCTAACATTACTTGCATGAGGGAGCCATTGTGACTATGTGTTCCAGCCATCCTTGCATCTCAATATTCAAAGGACATCTCCTTAATAACCACACCTCTCCCAAACCTGCTAGGCCTCCTTGTCAGCAGAACGTCTGAGAACCCTGCACATCCCCATTTTACAGGACTATAAGGACCACTCCCAATACTAAGCGGAAGAGCCACCGGGGGTTGGGGTGGGGGAGGTGTGCACTACAGGTAGATATCAAGTCATACCAAACTGTCAAACTGCATATCAGAGTTGTGATGCAGCCAATTGTCACGCCCCTCCCCACCCCCTCCCCTTCTCAACACAAGGTCTTACCAGTGATAGGTCTAGGGCAGACCTGGGCAAGGGGCGGCCCGCGGGCTGAATCCGGCCCGCCTACGGTCTGTGACCGGCCCGCCCACTGCTGAGAGCAGACGGAGAATGAGGCACGCTGCCTTCCATCAAGGGAAGGCAGCGTGCCTCATTCTCCGCTCCCTCACTCCCCGATTGGCCGGCCAATCAGGGAGCGAGGGAGCGGAGAATGAACTGTTTTTTTACAGCGTTCGGTGGGGGGGGAGGGAGTGACTCGAGCGAAGACACGCTGCCCCGATTGGCCGGTGCTGGGCAAGCCTTGCCCAGCACCGGCCAATCGGGCAGCGTGTCTTCGCTCGAGTTTCTTTCCTACCTACCTACCAGTTCCGCCTTTCGTGGTCTTTTTCAGGGGTCCCCAACCACCGGTCCACGGGAGTTTTTTTGCCGGTCCGCGGCGCGCGCTCCCGGTCTCTCCCGCTGCCGTTGCCGCTGGGCTGTCAGCACGTTCAAGCCCAGTGGGAACGGCAGCAGTGGTAGAAGCTGTGGTTCCCGCGGCTGGCCTTTTCTTCTTCCCGCGCCTGCACCCCCCTCCCGTGACCCGGAACAGGAAGTGATACACGGAGCGGTGCGCGGGAAGGAGAAAGGCTGTGCCGTGTGGAAAAGTAGCAGCGCGACAGTAACATCGGCCCCCAAGCAATCAAAGCAGACGGTAATCGACAAAGGAGTCAGCAGCATGAGCCTCCCGCGGCCGATGGGATTCTTCTTTCTTGGCCTTCGGGGGCTGCTGCAGCTCCCATTTGTGCTCCGGTGGGGGGGAGAGGAAGTGAGAAAGAGAGAGAAGCAGCCAGCCAGCCTGTGTGTGTGATTGACTGGTCAGAGAGCTGATGTGTGTGTGTATGTGAGAGACAATGAAAGTGATTGCTCAGGGAGATGACTGATGTGTATGTGAGAGTGTGAGACATTAGTCAGGGAGGTGACTGATGTGTGTGTGTGTGAGAGAGAAAAAGCATGGAAGTGAGAAGTCTGGGTATGTGGGAAAGCATGAGCGTAAGAAGCCTGGTGTTGTGGGAGTGAGAAACCTGGGTGAGTGTGCATGCATGAGAGAGAGAGACTGCTTGGTAAGGTGACGGTGTGTGTGAGAGAAAAAGACTGGTATGTGTGAATGTGAGAGAATGTGATTCAGGGAATGAGAAGCCTGTGCATGTGAAGAGAGTGAGCATGAGAGTGAGAAACCTGGGTGTGTGTGAGACAGCATGGGAGTGGGAAGCCTGTGTGTGCATGCATGAGAGCGAGAGACTGGTTGGTAAGGTGACTGTGTGTGTGAGAGAAAGAGACTGGTGTGTGTGAATGTGAGAGAAAGAATGTGATTCAGAGAATGAGAAGCCTGTGCAGTGGAGAGCGAGCATGGAAATGAGAGAGAGACTGGTGTGTGTGTAACAGAGAGAAAGTGATTATGGGAATGAGAAGCCTGTGCATGTGAAGAGAGTGAGGGATGAGAGTGAGAAACCTGGGTGTGTGTGAGACAGCATGGGAGGGAGAAAGCCTGTATATCTGAAAGAGAACTTGGGAGTGGGAAGCCTGTGTGTGTGTGTATGCATGAGTGAGATCAGGTGACTGGTGTGTGTGTGTGTGTGTGTGTGAGAGAGAGAGAAATAAAGTGATTATGGGAATGAGAAGCCTGTGCATGTGAAGAGTGAGCATGGGAGTGAGAAACCTGGGTGTGTGTGAGACACATCATGGGAGGGAGAAGCCTGTATATCTGAAAGAGAACATGGGAGTGAGAGACTGGTGAGTGTGTGTGTGAGAGAGAGAAAGAAAGTGATTATGGGAATGAGAAGCCTGTGCATGTGGAGAGAACAAGCATGGGAGTGAGAGACTGGTGAGTGAGTGTGTGGGTGTGTGTGTGTGTGTGAGAGAGAGAGAGAGACAGAGAAAGTGATTATGAGAGTGAGAAGCCCATATATGTAAGAAGAACACGGGAGTGGGAAGCCTGTGTGTGTGTGTGTATGGCATCAGAGAAACTGTTCAGGAAGGTGACTGGTATGTGTGCCAAAGACTGTTTGGGAGATGATTGGTGTGTGAGAGACAGAAACTGGTCATGGGGGCATGACTGGTATGGTGTGTGTGTGAGAGACATGGGCACTAAGGAAGAGGACCATAAGTATAGAGCTTAGCTTCTACTGCTGCTTCTGGTGTGTACTACAGCCTGCATGGAAGAGGAGTAAGAGAGCTGCTGGAGGGGGTAAGTAAAGATGGCTTTAAGTTTATTTTTCTTGACTGCCATCTTAATTGTGTGATGTCTGCTTTTTTGAAATATTTTATTGGTGTTTGGAGAATGTTTAATAGTTTTTATGAGTTTTTAATTGTTGGATGTTATTCTGTTCATAGCTGTTTTGAAACATTTATTCTGCTTATTAGTATAGTTTTACAATTATTTCTGTGTGGGGATCTATAGTTGCTTGCTATTCTGTTTTCCTAATAAGAGGTGTATTGGTTTTTTAGGACCTGATTTAATATTTGTGGTGTTGCCTTTTCATAGATAGGGGTTGCTCCTGTTTTGTATTCCATAATACAGGTGTAACTGTGTGTGGATTAGTTTATGTGCATTACTGCAGATCCTGGGAGTATGTTAGGTCGGTTCTGTGTCTGTTACCGAGATGAGATATTTTGCTAGCATGTAAGCGTTTGTATCGGTCTTATTTGTTGTGTTTTCTCAGAAGACATGCATTGGTGGTAAACTGCTGTCTTTTCATAAGTAGGGCTATTGAGAACTGAGTTAATTATATTAGTCCGGCCCTCTAAAACCATCCCAATTTCTCATGCGGCCCCATGGGAAAATTAATTGCCCACCCCTGGTCTAGGGGGAAGGTCAGAGTACTATGCATAAGTCCATTCTGACAACAGCCCATAGTATTAGATCTATGAGGAAACCCTTGTCACAAGTGGAAGCACTGAATTACGAGGACGGCCTCTGCTGCTGGCCAAGGACGGTGTGTCTAAAATGAATGCATGCACACACACACTGCCTGTTGTGAGGTATGCATTCTGAGGTGAGGGAAACCTACATCACCTCCACACATAGATACTGACAGAGGTTAACACCACATGTCACTTACCCACACACACATTGACACACATATCTGCGGTGTGTTGACTACTAGCACAACTTCATGCACCCACACTTGGGCAATGTGCATGTTCTTGGACCCTTTGTAATCAAGCATTTGTGATGTCTTTTGTGGCCTGGTCCCTAACTCCTAATGAGGTAGTCAGAGTCATTACTCAACTTAGACCCTGATCTACACTGGCACGCCAGAAACAAATCTGTCCGAGGCATATATGGTACATACTTTATCTCAGGTACTGACATAGGCTTCTCAAGGCTTCAGGTGGTAGGGATGTGCAGACCAAAAGTTTCAGTTCATAAGTCCATAAGTCGAAAGGGGGGGTCATTTGCGGTCAATATGGACATATGGAGAATTCCATAAGTTGAGTCTATGTCCATATGTGCAAATAAAAATTTAAACCCCTCACCCGCCTTAATCCCCCGCCCCCCAAGACTTACCAAAACTCCCTGGTGGTCCAGCGGGGTCAGGACGCCATTTCTGAACTCCTTTGCAAGGAGCACGTGAGGTCGGCGTCACGTCGGAGTGACGCGGCGTCACGTGATTCCCCGCGGGTCCGCTCCCGGACCCCTCGTTGGGCCCAAAAGGCACTTTTGGCCAGCTTGGGGGGGCCTCCTGAACCCCCCAAGCTGGCCAAAAGTGCCTTTTGGGCCCAACGAGGGTCCGGGAGCGGACCCGAGGGGAATCACGTGACGTCGGCGCCACGTCGGAGTGACGCGGCGTCACGTGATTCCCCTCGGGTCCGCTCCCGGACCCCTCGTTGGGCCCCAAAAGGCACTTTTGGCCAGCTTGGGGGGGGGGGGTCAGGAGGCCCCCCCCCAAGCTGGCCAAAATGCAGCTGAAAGTAAACATATACATTAAACAAGATAAGGCATTCATCTTTATAACAGCAATCCTACCAGCTCAGGACAGAAATTGGTCATTCTACTCCCCAAAGTCCCGTTGTATTTTGCCTACCACAGGAGCCTTTACAAGCTTTTCTAAAACCTTGAAAACAGCAAGGTATATTGCTGGTTGTAACCATCCCAATAGGAAACACTTCAGATTTCTGAAAGTTAACCAAATAGCCTGACATCCTGTCATATTTTGCTAAAAGCCTCCAAAGTTTAGGTCTAGAGGTCCCAGGATACAAGAGAAATAAAAGCACGTCATTAGTATACAGTGAAATAACATGCACGAAATCCTGTAATGGTAGGACATGTTCAAATCTTTTGCACCAAAATTTCAATAGCTAGGTCAAATAAAAAAAGGAGGCAATGGACACTCCTACCTAGTACCGTTGCAAATAAGAAAAGGCTTAGAGCTATTCCCATTAAAAATCACCCACACCTTGGGATGATAATACAAGGCCCTCACCCAAGCACTCAGTTGGTGGGGAATGCCAAATCTGTCCCGTAGAAAGAATAAGAAAGGCCAGCTGATCCAATTGAAAGCCTTTCTGGTATCCAGGGCCACCACCATGCCTGCCACCTTTTCCTACTTGGCCAGAGCCAAAATATTAAACAGCTGCCGGGTATTAACTGTAAATTGACTGCCCTTAACAAAACCCGTTTTGTCCCATGATTACTCTAGCAACTAGAAGACATTGGCCAATATTGTAACATCTGCATTCAGCAGCAAGATGGGTCTATAAGAACCCAGACCCAGTTTATCCTTCCCCTTTTTATGGATAAGCACCATATTAGCTTCAAACAATATACTCAGTCTTGGGGGACTCATGTAGCTGGGCAAACATATTTAACATAGTAGGAGTTAAATCTGATGCAAATCTTTTATAAAAGTCCCAGGGAAACCCATGGGGTCCTGGGCGCTTCCCATTTGGCAAAGCTTTAAAGTGTTCTGCCGAAGAAATGGGATCCGCCAGCCTATCCAATGGCTGCTCAGATAATTCAGGGATGTTAATCTTGCCCAGATAGGTACTAATCTCTTCCAAACTGCAAGTGTCTTTAGCAGTATACAGTCCCTCATAAAATCCTCCAAAAATATAATTAGTCTTGGAAAACCGAGAGGTTACCATCCCCCACCCATCCCTGATACTGCCAATGTATGCCTTCAATGAGTTTTAAATTTTAAAAAGATTTGTTATAAAAGCTTGTTTATATTTTCTAATCTGTATGTGTTTCTTTAACTTGATGCATACTAAGGTCCAGGTCCACCCCGAATTAAGCCCCCCTCCCAACCATAGGAAATGGACTTTCTGGTTCATGAGGTCATGAAGGTCCAGAATATCCTGTATGGGAAGGAGTCCAAAAAAGTAGGCTTATATAGAAAGAGCAGACATTGGAGAAGATCCATCACAGGCTCAATGTGGTCTTCCATATCAATGGGAGTGTGCAAGACCTGAGCCACAAGTGGCACAACCTCCGATGACAGGTGAAGCAAAAGCAGGCCAGGATGAGGGCAGAGAAATCTGCAGGCCAGATCACCTTCTCCTCAGCAGAACAGATGGTACCCAGCAACATTTTGGAGGCAGCTGTGAGTGGTATGGGAGAACTGGACACCTCACTTCCTGAAGGCCATCAAGATGAGCAGTTTATACAGGAAAGGTATATAGAGTGCTTGTATATAATCAATATAATAATGTCCACTACCACACTGAATTATTAGTAACCCTTATCCAGTTCAGGTACATGGGGAACACAGGGAGGACTACAGACCACGCAAGGCACCATGATCTCCCAGGGTTCCTGCAAAGGGGGAAAAACTGAGTTGTTTTTTTAAAGGTCATAAGGGTTTTGTACTCACAGGGGCTTTTTCTACTCAGTGGTCAAGTTCTTCAAAAAGGCACTCTCCACACCTGTGTTGTTGAAAAAAATGCTTTAATGACTGAAGGCAGGGAAATGAATGTACAAACATGAAAGACTTCTAAATAGTGTTCCACCATTACCTCATTCCATATTGAAACCAAAAGGATACTGATTTTTTTTTTCACCAACTGACCCCCAAAACATATCAGATCTTCAGGACAAATACCATTTCCATAGTGGGCTCCCCAACCCCAGGTATCCTCCTCAGTCATTATCTCTCTCTTCTTAGAGTATCGAGCTGCTTGCAGTTGAGTTGATTCAGACTCTGACTCTGGTGCACTTTCACTGGCAGGATGCCTTTCCTCTTACAACTTCCGCACACTGTTCCCCAACTCTTAGAACCCTCTTTCTCTCTTCACTCTTCAGGACTTAACTGGAACTCCTCTCCTAGAACTCTTCTCCTCTGAGCCTTTTCTGTGGTGACACCTGCCTTATGCTGCCACTCAGAAAAGTCCTAGCTCCTACCTCAAGTAGGACTCCAGATATTAGATTCCTCTCTTTGCTTTTGCCCCACACCCATCACTGCTATGGGTTAGATACTTTCCTTAACCCCTCCCAATGGAGAGTGCTACTTCTCCCTAGCACAAATATAAGGTACCGTACTCTACTGTATCCAATTTGTTCACAGAACTAAAAACTCTAACTGCAAACTTCTGGCAGCAAGTCAATAATCTTAGACATTTTAAAAATTCTAAGATAACAGTGTTTTACTTTTGTTATTTTAACCTACTTAAAATCTGCTTTGTATTAATTATTTTTTGATTTTTTTTAATCATTTTCCAGCTGACATGTCTTGTTATGGCATGTCATGTCAGCTTGGGTCAAACACGTCTCAGCACATTCATAGAACCTGAGGTGATTAATTAAACCCAGTGGGATGCATCTCAATATGAAGAGGTGGGAGCTTCAGAAGTTAGGAAATTAGTCTGAGAAAAGCATAGTTACTGTCAAGAAAAATATGCTTATCCATTTTTAGACGCCCACCACAATCTTGACTAGTTTACTCTGCTTTAGAGCAGCAGGTATTTTATGAAGTGGTATCCTTTTGTGTGAGGGTCCAATGTTGACAACAAAAATAAGCTGATTTAACAAATCATTATTATTATATGGTTCCATCATGTGCATGTATTATATGTTAAAGCAGCAGTCTTATAAGAATATGAACTAACCTATATTTTAGCTTGCATTCTTTCTGCCTGTCTTCATTTGTTTGTATATTTATGCACACTTCTATTTTGCCTAGCCAAAGAAAAATGAATGCTCAGAGCAGAGAACAATAAATAAAGAATAGAAAATCAACTAAAGTTGCAAAATCAGAACTACCTATCTTTGGAATAAAGTTCATGAGTCAGTGCATCATGCTCCCTTTCTGGCTATATTCAAATCCAGTCTAAAAACTCACCCACTGAGATTCCAAAATGGCTGACCTAGCAGGACATGCCTGAAGTTGCTCCACAGGCTTTGTACATTTTTTCCTGTTATGCCTCATTCAGTAAGGAAGAGAAGGGCTAGGAAGTGAAAGCAACTCTCTGATCCCTCCACCAATACTATGCTCGGCCTGATGGACGCTCATGTTCGTCGGGGAGGCTTCATATTAGGGCTGTGCTTGCTGGAGGAAGGTCAGGAAGAGGAATGACTTCTCCCTGCCAATCTGGCAGAAACCCAAGCGTCGGCCCCATCTCAGAGTGGGACGCTGGCTATGGAGGCTGGGGTCACCATGTTCCCTAGTGGGATGCTGGATCCAATGCATCTGGCTCCCATGCCGATTGAAGAACTGAGAAGTGCAGGGGGCATCAAGGACGGCATTGCTGCTGGACAAGTTGAAGCAGAGCGTGACCGGTTGCCTTAGGTTCAGACCCTTGAGCTGGTAAGACCAGTTGAATTCACTCTGGAATCTAATTGGGAAGTGATTCAAACGTTGAACATTAATATTTCTAACCAGATTAAGCTAGATCTTGGCTATATGGCTGACTTAGATGGCCAAATGAAAGCAATAGGAGGAACCTGCGCTTCATTAATTTGCCCAAAGATCCATTTGTGGCACCTAAAGAAATGTGGGAAAAAATATTTGATTAAAATTTTGAAAATCCTGGAGCAGACATTTCCATTAATATCTAATGTTTATTATAAACCTCATTTCAAGAAGGGTATTGTAGGTATAGATGGGATGCAGGCTCTCTCTCCTGTTGAGAAATCATCATTAGATTTAACAGCAGCACTGGAAATGTCTCAGAAGGATTTGGTTAAACCATCTACTCTGATTGTTTCTTTTCTACTTGATTCTGATAGAGAATGGATTTTAAGGTTTTTTCGTCATCGTGCAGAATTTTCCTGAATTTGAAAGTTTATGCTTATCCAGACCTCGCATGGCAAACATAGAAGAGAAGACAGCAATTCTTATTATTAAGGCCTAAAGTTCTGGAGATAGGGGCGTTATTTATTTTAAAGTTCCCTTGCAAGTGAATTATTAAGTATTCAAATGTTTCCTATATTGTTTTTCAACCTTCACAACTGACATCCTTCTTAAGTAATACATTTCCTTCTGCTACTGGCTCTTCTCCTATGCCTAGCTAGGATGCATAAGCCTAAGATTGTCATTCAATTTGTTATTAGCTTTTCCTGCTAGTTTACTTTCTTTTTTCTTTCCCTGGTTGGGAAAATTAGCTGAAGAAGTGATATTGGAATCCCTATATAGAGGACTGGGATATGTGGAACTTTAATTTTTCCTATATTTTAATATTTTTTATAGTTCAATGTTTATTTCTGTGTTTCACATGGTTGCAACTTCATGTGTTTTCTTGAAATGTATGTGGAAAAAAATGCAAAATTAAAAATTAAAAAAAAACAAACCAAACCTCACCCACTTTTAAATCTTAACCTCTTCTCTACAATAGATATATTTCCTATAGACGCATTTGCCATATATGTCTTTTTTTTTTTTTTTTTTTTGCCAAAAATGATTTTTATTAACAGTTTCCATGTGCCGCAACCTGCGGTGCAGCACCAATTTAACCAAACCTTAATACAGGAAAGACATCAACATAGACATATATAACCATCTGTACAAAACAGACGCACAGGTATATGCTCAGTCATCCATCCATCCACAGACATCCTAATCATCCCACTATCAATCGCATTCAACACCCTCCCCTTAACCCCCCCCCCCCCCGAGTCCAAAGGAGGCCAGTAAAGTGAGGTGTCGAGTACCCAGCTCGACACAGAAGGTTAAGTTTAATACCATGTTGCCTTGTAACTGGTAGAGCATATATTCCTTTGCCATATCTATAGGCAAAAGGTCAAAAAACACAGTCCAGCAATTACAGTAAATTTTATCAAGCTTTCACTGTCCCACAGTATAATCTAGCCACTCAAGCTGCATAGTCCGCTTCATCCGTTAATACCAGGCTTGGACAGAAGGTTGGGACATAGGTTCCACCCAAACAGCCAGTAGAGTTTGGCAGGTCAACAACACAGCACATCACCCAGATCGGTCCAGGGAAGATCGCTGCAGGTGAGGGCCACGCAGTAGAACCTCCGCTGTTTTGGCCACTGGAGCTCCGGTGCATTTACCGATATTTTCCATCACCGTCGTCCAGAACCCGGCCAGGGTGTCACAAAACAGTAGCCGATGGGATAAAGTACTCTCTTCCGCACTTAATACAGTTCAGAGAGGGTAAGCAGTTCATTTGGAAACAATGTACATCGTCTCAAAAAGCATGGTGAAGTATTCGAAATTGTAGTTCCTTCAATCCCTGATCTGGAATATTGTGATGTAGTGCTTTGAAACAGCCAGTAAGAGCAGCAGGGGTCCATGTACCCCCCCCCCCCCCCCATCATGGCATTCCAATATGAGGATAATGCATCCAAGTGAGGGTAATGATGAAAATTCTTGCCCAGGATGTTCCAGCTGGTAATAGAGTTTTTCACACAGGTGGTGTCAAAAACAAGCGTGGCAAACGCATTTTCAGCAGCAAAAGCCTCAGCCATCCATTGCAACTCCTGTAAGTAGTGTAGGGCCTGGAGATAAGCAAAAAATGTTTGTGGGGGATCCAAAAAGTATTTGACACTGATGTAAAAGTCCGTATTATAGGTGTCTCCCCTTCATACATATGGAATATGAAAGCAATGCTGTGCCTCTTCCATTGTTGGAAAGTATAGCTGCAGTCACGCCCTGGGAGAAAGTCCACATTTCCCGTAAAGGGGAGTAAGAGAGAGGGCATGCCCATCAGTCCCCGGGCAGCATGGATCCATCGCTAGGCTCGTATGCAGGGATAAAGGAGGAGTCGAGGAAACTCCAGCGTTCGTAACAAAGCTGGACGAGCGTGTAGAAGAAACAATGGGGACCAGAGAGTAGACATTGCCTTCAATAAATTTGGATCACAATACACATATGAATTTGTGAGCCATTCTCCGACAAATCTTAGCTGGCAGGCGACATTATATAGTAGGGATGTGAATCGTTTTTTGACGATTTAAAATATCGTCCGATATATTTTAAATCGTCAAAAATCGTTAGAGCCGCGATACAATAACAATTCCCCTGATTTATCGTCAAAAAATCGTAAATCGGGGGAAGGGGGAGGGCGGGAAAACCGGCACACTAAAACAACCCTAAAACCCACCCGACCCTTTAAAATAAATCCCCCACCCTCCCGAACCCCCCCCCAAATGCCTTAAATTACCTGGGGTCCAGAGGAAGGGTCCCGGTGTGATCTTTTACTCTCAGACCTCCAGTGCGTTGTAGAAATGGCGCCGGCGCTACCTTTGCCTTGTCATATGACAGGTCAAAGGGTAGCGCCGGCGCCATTTTGTTTTTTGTCCCCCGACGTCAGGAGCGTAGGAGATCGCTCCCGGACCCCCGCTGGACCCCCAGGGACTTTTGGCCAGCTTGGGGGGCCTCCTGACCCCCACAAGACTTGCCAAAAGTCCAGCGGGGGTCCGGGAGCGATCTCCTACTGCGAATCGTTTTTCCGTACGGAAAATGGCGCCGGCCATACGCTGTATGGCCGGTGCCATTTTCAGTACGGAAAAACGATTCGATTGCAGGAAGTCGTTCCCGGACCCCCGCTGGACTTTTGGCAAGTCTTGTGGGGATCAGGAGGCCCCCCCAAGCTGGCCAAAAGTCCCTGGGGTCCAGCGGGGGTCCGGGAGCGATCTCCTACCGTGAATCGTTTTTTCCGTACAGAAAAATGATTCGATTGCAGGAAGTCGTTCCCGGACCCCCCGCTGGACTTTTGGCAAGTCTTGTGGGGGTCAGGAGGCCCCCCCAAGCTGGCCAAAAGTCCCTGGGGGTCCAGCGGGGGTCCGGGAGCGATCTCCTACGCTCCTGACGTCGGGGGACAAAAAACAAAATGGCGCCGGAGCTACCTTTGACCTGTCATATGACAAGGCAAAGGTAGCGCCGGCGCCATTTCTACAACGCACTGGAGGTCAGAGAGTAAAAGATCACACCGGGATCCTTCCTCTGGACCCCAGGTAATTTAAGGCATTTTGGGGGGGTTCGGGAGGGTGGGGGATTTATTTTAAAGGGTCGGGGTGGGTTTTAGGGTTGTTTTAGTGTGCCGGTTTTCCCGCCCTCCCCCTTACCCTCCCCCCCACTGCACCCCAGGTAATTTAAGGCATTTCGGGAGGGTGGGGGATTTATTTTAAAGGGTCGGGGTGGGTTTTAGGGATGTTTTAGTGTGCCGGTTTTCGATTTACACAATTTACACGATATTTAAAAAACCCAAACTGCGACGATCTGATTCCCTCCCCCTCCCAGCCAAAATCGATCGTTAAGACGATCGATCACACGATTCACATCTCTATTATATAGGCGAAAATCTGGTAAGCACAGGCCCCCATGCTCCATGGAACTGGCCAATGTAGTGTACTTTATCCATGCCCGTCTACTAGCCCAAATGAATCAGGTAATAGCTGACTAGAAGGCTTTCAGATCTTGAGCCATAAGCCAGCAGGGTAGCATATGTAATTTATAAAGAATTTTGGGAACGATTACCATTTTCACAAAGCACAGCTGCCAAAGAGAGAAAATGGGAGGGTCTGCCAGGCTGGCATATGAGATTGTAGAGAGGCCAACACTTCCCTAATATTTAAAGCATATAACCATTTTAGTTCCCTGGGGATCCAAACCCCCAGGTATTTGAGTTTGTCTGAGGCCCATGTAAACGGGAAAGTGTCTCCCCAAGTGTGCTGCAGGTGCGGGTCAAGGTCCAATGCTTCCGACTTGGTAAAGTTTATCTTGAGGCCTGCTATGTCTTTAAAATGATTAAACAGTCAAATAATTATAGGGACACTCACACGAGGGTGATCCACAAAAAGTAAGATACGATTATAAACTGTATATAGCAGGGACTGGCTCTTATGTGTATCTGTGCAAAGCTGTGCATATCTAGTAGCGCTTTAGAAATGATAAATAGTAGCAATAGTAGTAAATACAAAACAGTGAATTTCAAAATAAAAACAGCTAACCATTAAAAGATTCTGCAAGACTCAAAAAACCCAATAATATTTATTTTATTTTTATTTATTTTTAAAGAATTTGTAGACTACTGTTCAAAACCATGTGTGTGCGCCGGGTAATCCATGAAAGGACATCATCATCTATCCCATGACTTTTTACTTTTCCTAGAAGCCTCTTATGAGGATCTTTGTCATATGCCTTCTGAAAATCCAAATACACTGCATCTACTGGTTCATCTTTATCTACATGTTTGTTAACCCCTTCAAAAATGTGAAGCAGATTTGAGAGGCAAGACTTGCCTTGTGTAAAGCCAATATGTTCTGTGATTTTGGTTCTTTAGAACACTTTCCACTATTTTTCCTGGACTGAAGTCAGGCTAACTGGTCTGTAGTTTCCCGGATTGGCCAGGAGCCCTTTTTAAATATTGGGGTTACATTAGCCACCCTCCAGTCTTCAGGTACAATGGATGATTTTAATGATAGGTTACAAATTTTTACTAATAGACCTGAAATTTCATTTTTGAGTTCCTTCAGAACCCTGGGGTCTATACCATCTAGTCCAGGTGATTTACTACTCTTCAGTTTGTCAATCAGGCCTGCCACATCTTCTAGGTTTACCATAATTTGGTTTAGTCCATCTGAATCATTACCCATGAAAACCTTCTCCAGAACGAATATCTCCCCAATATCCACTGAAGCAAAGAAATTGTTTAATCTTTCCAAGATGGCTTTATCATCTCTAAATGCCCCTTTAACCCCTTGATCATCTAACGGTCCAACTGACCCCCTCACAGGCTTTCTGCTTCGGATATATTTTTAAAAGTTTTTACTGTGAGTTTTTGTCCCTACGACCAACTTCTTTTCAAATTCTCTCTTAGCCTATCTTATCAATGTCTTACATTTAGCTTGCCAACACTTATGCTTTGCCCTATTTTCTTCTGTTGGATCCTTCTTCCAAATTTTGAATGAAGATCTTTTGGCTAAAATAGCCTCTTTCACCTCACCTTTTAACCCTGCGGGTAATCGTTTTGCCTTCCTTCCATCTTTCTTAATGTGTGGTTCTTTCAAGTCCAGATAAAAAAACACATTATCAGAAAAATTTAAACTTGAAACAGGAGTACCTCAGGGTTCAGCGCTGTCTGCTACCCTCTTTAACATATATATGTTACCCTTATGTCATCTGCCGGCAGGCCTAGGGATAATACATTACATTTACGCAGACGACATTCAATTAATTCTACCAATAGATGACACAATTGAAAAAACATTAAGTCTAGCTAACATGTACCTAGACATAATTAAACAACTACTAAACCAGATGGAACTGGTTATCAACATTGACAAAACTGAATTCCTTCACCTTGAGAGAAAACATACTAAAATCATTCAAACACCGATAACCCTAAGAAATAACCAAAAAATTGAGCTAGCCAAAAAAGTAAGGAATCTGGGAGTAATAATGGACCCAGAAATCAACCTGAAGCAACACATATCTATAAAAGTAAGAGAAGGCTACGCAAAACTTATGGTCCTCAGAAAATTGAAACCATTACTCACACCTGCCCACTTCAGAACACTATTGCAAACACTTATCTTTTCTAGCACTGACTACTGCAAAGCACTCTTACTAGGACTCCCAAACACATCGATGACCACTCCAGATACTTCAAAATACTGCAGCCAGAATACTAACGGGAAAAAAGAGGAGGGACCATATAACCGAAACTCTAGCAGACTTACATTGGTTACCCATCGAATACAGGATAAAATACAAAGCCTTATGCACCATACACAAACTAATATATGATAAAGAAGCAGATTGGCTAAACACAGCCTTACGAGTACACGTTCCACAAAGAAACCTCCGCTCAGCAAACAAAGCACTACTAACAATCCCTTCAGTAAAGTCAGCATAATTAACCCAAGTGAGAGAAAGGGCTTTATCATTGGCTGGGCCCATACTATGGAACACGATGCCACCCGAACTCAGATTACAGAATAATCTCAAAACTTTTAAGAAAAATCTAAAAACATGGCTCTTTAAAAAAGCCTTCACTAAAGAGTGTGGAGGGTAGAGAATGAAAGTACAAGGTAATGCAGATGAGAATGAATTTAATCAATCCTACTTTTAAGAAGTAATATTTCAAAGCGATAGTAACTCAATAATATACCTGGACTTGACCAACATTACTCAAATAATGATTTTATTTATGAAATTATAACCGAACTTTATTGACACTTGTTAGAATGTAAGATATCCTACATTTACTTACCTTAGTCTATGTGCCTAATTGTAAACCGTTGTGATGGTATATAACTTAGCGACGGTATAGAAAAGTTTTTAAATAAAAATAAATAAATAAATAAATATCTGGGCTGTGCTTCTAGGTTGGTATTTTTTAACAATGTCCACGCCTCTTGCACACGTTTTACCTTTGTAGATGCTCCTTTCAGTTTTTTTCTATTTTTCTCATTTTATCAAAGTTCCCTTTTGAAAGTTTAGCACTAGAGCTGTGGATTTGCTTTCTGTCTCCCTTCCAGTCATTAATTCAAATTTGATTATATTATGATCAATATTGCCAAGCGGCCCCACTACCGTTACCTCTCTCACCAAATCCTGTGCTTCACTGAGAATAAGATCTAAAATTGCTCCCTCTCTCATTGGTTCCTGAACCAATTGCTCCATAAAACTGTCCTTTATTCCATCCAGGAACTTTATTGTTATGCCCGGTCGTAGACGGCTGTGACTACTAATGCTCACCTCTTTTGGTGCTACATTACCATCCTCGCCTGCATCCCTGGGACGGCGTGGGCACTGCCGACCGCCAGCTTGGTCCAGGAATCACTTAGGTGCGCGTGCATTGGCCACTCTTGTACACATCAAGGCGGGAACTTCGGGGGCATCCCTTCTGGATGACGTCACCCACCTCCGGTACATAAGCTAGTTCGCCCTTCACTTCTACGAGTTAGCAAGGAGTTCCCTCTTGCTGAATTCCGCTCCTTGGACTTCCGGTTCCAGTTTCTATGTTGGCGTGAGACACTCTGGGTACCCGCTCCACGGGGGCCCTATCCTCTGGTTATCCGCTCCTCGGAGGACCCTCTGCCTTGAACTACTATTGATTCTGCTTCCCGGAAACTTTTCTGGTAACTATCTCCTCTGAGTACCTAATTCTATGGACTTCTACTGTCTAAGCCTCATGCTTTGGGCCACTACCGCTTCTTCCCTGAAGGAACCACTCCGGTATAGACTGCCTACAGGTTATTGCTGCACCTCAGATAAGAACATAAGAATATAAGAAATTGCTATGCTGGGTCAGACCAAGGGTCCATCAAGCCCAGCATCCTGTTTCCAACAGAGGTCAAACCAGGCCACAAGAACCTGGCAATTATCCAAACACCAAGAAGATCCCATGCTACTGATGCAATTAATAGCAGTGGATATTCCCTAAGTAAATTTGATTAATAGCAGTTAATGGACTTCTCCTCCAAGAACTTATCCAAACCTTTTTTGAACCCAGCTACACTAACTACACTAACCACATCCTCTGGCAACAAATTCCAGAGCTTAATTGTGCATTGAGTGAAAAAGAATATTCTCTAATTAGACCTTCTATTATCCGAAAGTGTAAATAACCGATTCACATCTACTCATTCAAGACCTCTCATGATCTTAAAGACCTCTATCATATCCCCCCTCAGCCGTCTCTTTTCCAAGCTGAACAGCCCTAACCTCTTCAGCCTTTCCTAATAGGGGAGCTGTTTCATCCCCTTTATCATTTTGGTTGCCCTTCTCTGTACCTTCTCCATTGCAACTATATCTTTTTTGAGATGTGGCGACTAGAATTGTACACAGTATTCAAGGTACGGTCTCACCATGGAGCAATACAGAGGCATTATGACATTTTCCATTTTTTTAACCATTCCCTTCCTAATAATTCCTAACATTCTGTTTGCTTTTTTGACTGCTGCAGTACACTGAGCTGACAATTTTAAAGTATTATCTACTATGATGCCTAGATCTTTTTCCTGGGAGGTAGTTCCTAATATGGAACCTAACATCGTGTAACTACAGCAAGGGTTATTTTTCCCTATGTGCAACACCTTGCACTTGTCCACATTAAATTTCATCTGTCATTTGGATGCCTAATCTTCCAGTCTTGCAAGGTCCTCCTGTAATGTATCACAATCCGCTTGTGATTTAACTACTCTGAATAATTTTGTATAGCCCGCAAATTTGATAACCTCACTTGTCGTATTCCTTTCCAGATCATTTATATTTATATTGAAAAGTACTGGTCCAAGTACAGATCCCTGAGGCACTCCACTGTTTACCCTTTTCAACTGAGAAAATTGACCATTTAATCCTACTCTCTGTTTCCTGTCTTTTAACCAGTTTGTAATCCACGAAAAGACATCGCCTCCTATCCCATGACTTTTTAGTTTTCTTAGAAGCCTCTCATGAGGGGCTTTGTCAAACGCCTTCTGAAAATCCAAATATACTACATCTACCAGTTCACCTTTAGTGCAGATAAAGGGAATTTGACCACATTCTTGAAGGACTCTACTTCTGAATTCTATGAATGTGCTACACTTATGATTTCATTTATTACAGAAAGGGATGTTAGTGAAATAATGAAAAGATATTTCAGGAATATGGAATTGCCCTTCAGGGCATACAGATTCGTATATATCCCAATTTTGTTCCTGTCATGCAGGACAGGAGACGAGATTTCTTAGCACTAAGTGTTCAAGAGTTGCCTTGGGATTCTCTTTTGTTTTAAAGTATCCCTGCAATTGCGTTGTTAAATCTCCAACAGAATGCTTTTTTTTTTTTTATCCTGAGCAATTAAAATCTTTCCTTAATGCCAGGAGGGTTGTTATTATCTCCGCTAAGTAACCCTAGTGTTTGAGGATCATTAAATGTATATGACTTCCTTACTAGTCACGTTATTGCCTTATACATGCAATGTTGTTATTTTTCTTCTAAAATCTCCTTTAATTTTCGCCCCTCCAGTATAAGTTTCTTTAATGGAAATTGCATAGTTCTGCAAGTATGTTAGTTTGAAAGAATTTTTTTTTTTTTATTGATGAATTGAACTGCTTTTCTGTTTTCTTTAAGTGAGATTAATCTTGCTGTATTTGCTAAAATGATAAAAATAAAAATTTAAAAAACCCTCTATTCCACAGCTGTATTTGATGTCACTGAGACCACGCCTTCCTATGATGAGGCTCACAGGGCTCCTCCCTGTGGCGGAGACATCTCTCACCTTGGCCCAGGGGTTCACACTAGTACCAAACTTAACATTTATCTCTTTATCATGTCCCGATGTTACATTTACCCAGTCAATATTGGGGTAATTCAAATCTTCCATTATTACTGCACTACCAATTTGGTTAGCTTCCCTAATTTCTGTTAGCATTTCACTGTCTGTCTCACCATCTTGGCCACGTGCATCATAGTATACTCCTATCACTATACTCTTCCCCAAAACACAAGGGAAGTCTACCCATAAAGATTATATTGTGCATTTAGTCTCTGTTGCGTTCGTGCCGCTTCTTGCCCCTCGCTCCACCCTCTCTACCTGGGATGCGACTCCCTTCGGCTCTGATGGACAGATGCATCCATGGCTTCTCTCCTCCTCTTGGTCCTGGTTCCCCCGGGCTGGCCTGACGCTACGGATCCGCCATGTTCCTGATGATGTAAGGGCACGCGCACACGCTCCAGACTTTGTACCAGCAAGGGCACGAACCTCGGGGGCGTCCCCCCGTAGTGACGTCATCCATTTGTACTTTAAAAGGTCTTTGTTTGCTAACCTCTAATGAGTTAGCAAGGAACTCCAACAGGACTTGCTTCGGCAGTCCACGATACTTGCAACAACGATCCGAGTCAGCGAGAGGAATCCTTCTCCACTGCTCGGCCTTTTCAAATTTACCAGGAGTACCCACTCCACGGGGGCTCCGCTCTCTCTTCTTGATTTCAGATTGCCAGAACACTCGGAAGACTCCTCATTGCCTGGAATCGATCGCTGACATGAACACAGTGAGTTCTATTACATAGGAATCGGTACTCGCTCCACGAGGGCCTACATTCCTATTGCTCTGAAGACTCCCTTCTGTCCAAGACATTATCGCAGGTACAGAGATCTAGAGTTACATTGGCAAGATTGCAGATAGGAACCAGTACTCGCTCCACGAGGGCCCATGTTCCCAGAATCTTTTACAGACTCTCTTCTACTCTAGAAGCCATTTCATATACAGCAATTGTGAGTTCATATTACAGACTGTTTGTGGGAATCAGTGCTCGCCTACGGCTCCTGTTCCTGAATGTACTGAAGACTCTCTGTGGCATAGAGACCATTGCAGACATCTACTATTGTGAGTGTACCATCTTGTATCCAGTATACCTTGTCTACTCACTACTTCTAGTCTCTCTCTACAGCTCAGCGATCCAGAGATTATATTCCAGTATTAGAAGGACTTCAGCCTTGCCGAACACATTGACTCACTACTGCCACCCCTGGTGGTCCAGCTTCCAGTCTAATAAAGAACTATTGTGTTTATCTCATATTCTAGCCTAGCCAGTGGTTCCTTTCAGGATCTCCTCCTGGGGGCGCTGTCATCTGCCATTGACCCAGGGATTCACCATTTCCTCCAAGTGGTCATTCCTTTCACTATTGTCACCCTGTGAGAGCCAACCACTACAGACCACTAACTCCGCTCACGAAAGTATTATATAGACAGCTACTCCTCTTAATTGAGATTTGCCAGCAGCTTATATATACAGATTGCTACTCCGTAGCGGAGGCATGATAGATTGCTATCTCAGTAGCGAAGTACAATATACCTATTGTTAGCTCCTCTCCTCAGAAGAGTATCATTATACAAGATTGCCAAGAGTTGATCCATAACATATTGCTACTCCTTAGCAGATTGGTATCAGATTGCTACCTCCTTTCTTTACAGAAGCATCTAACAGCAGTTCGCTAACAGATCTACAGATAGCTAACTCCTCCCCTCTAGAGGAGCAGGTCATGTCATATCGCTACTCCTTCCCCTTTCAGGAGAACAGCAGAACAGCTTGCTAACTCCACCCTCCTGGCGGAGTGAGCGACAGCAGATTGCTAACTCCTCCCCTCTGGAGGAGGAAAGCGTAACTGATTGCTAACTCCTCCCCTCTGGAGGAGGAGAGCGTAACAGTCTCATGCAGGATCTTTATCCTGTTGGACTCTATCCCATCCTGTACATAAAGCACCACCCCACCTCCCAGATGCTCCTCTCTGTCATTGCGATATAACTTGTACCCTGGTATAGCACTGTCCAGTTGGTAATCCTCCATCCACCATATCTCTGAGATGCCAATTAAGTCTATGTCATCATTCACTGCTAAAATTCCGTGCTCTCACCCACCAAAAAATGTTCTAAATGAACTGTCTTATTTTTATTACCGATCAATTTTAATAAAATATATTGAAGAAAGAGGTAAGTTTCATATTACTGGTGCATGCCTCCACGGCCTTGCGCCCTTCTTGTAGTATAATCATTAACTTGCCTCCTTCCTCCTTTTGTAATTTTTCTGTGTTTTATAAATAATTTTAATGTGATATTTATATCAAAAAGATTATTTTAAAAATCAATTGTAATCTCCACTTTGCATAATCGGGATAAAACAACTTATATTTTTTCTTTTGCTTTCGATGTCATTTTAACTTTCATTGAATAGCTAAAATTCATATATCCCTATGCTCATGGGCGATTATATTTCAATCTCCATTCAATCTATACGCCATCTATTTTAAATGCCCCTAATAGGGTTTTATGAACGCCGAGTTCCTGTATGTTAAACTGCCACTATCCAAATGAAACTGTTAGAGACTTATCTCCCGACACAGCTGCGTTTCGGTCTTTCTTCGTCAGGGGAGAATGTCCATTCCTATTGTCTTTAATTCGTGAAGGAGCAAGGTAGACTAACCTGTATTATTCCTCAAAGTACAGCAACGGCATCCATTACAGCTTCCATAAGAAGACATTGGCCCATTTTATCTGTGCATGAAGCATTTGGAGAACTTCCATTAATAGCAACAACGAGAGGTTCCAATATAAAAGATATGGTGGTACATGCGGACATCGTTAGAGAAACGGAAGAGAAATCTCGAGGTGGCAATCATAAGGCATGTCAACATTGTGACATGTGTAAAACCACCATTGAGGGCAATGAATGGAAGGATCCCGTTACAGGATACTGTATAAAGAGGAGTAGAGACACGGATTGTACATCAAAAAATGTGATCTATTTGATTCAGTGTCCTTGTCCTAAGAATTATGTGGGCAGGACATAAAGAGTCATAAGAACTCGGTTGATCGAGCATAGATCGAAACTAAATACAAAAACTGTGGAAGCACCTATGGTGCAGCATTGCATAGAACACGATCATGTTTTCGATCAACTCAGATGGACGGTCATAGACAAGGTCGAAAGTAATAACATCGGTGGAGATGAAAAGAAGAAATTGAATTACATTGAACAGCAATGGATTTTTAGGCTGAACACAGTGGCTCCACATGGACTAAACGAAGAAATAGAGTGGGCGAGTTTAATCTGAAATAGAATGAGAATTGACGTATGTTTACGTGGGATAAGCGGCCTTTTAATTTTGAGACCACCAACCAGCTTTTGCTGGTGAATATGACGTAGCACGTAACACGTATCCAACACCATTGGTCGAGTAGTGATCTGCTGACTAGCTTTTAAAGCATAGAGAAAGCGCTAAGAACAACGCCGCCACTCGGAGCTTGTAAGCCGGAGAGAGAGAACGGTTAGCCTGAAAAAACGCCATGAATTTTGGATCAATCACGAATTAAAGACAACAGGAATGGACATTCTCCCCTGACGAAGAAAGACCGAAACGCAGCTGTGTCGGGAGATAAGTCTCTAACAGTTTCATTTGGATAGTGGCAGTTTAACATACAGGAACTCGGCGTTCATAAAACCCTATTAGGGGCATTTAAAATAGATGGCGTATAGATTGAATGGAGATTGAAATATAATCGCCCATGAGCATAGGGATATATGAATTTTAGCTAGTCAATGAAAGTTAAAATGACATCGAAAGCAAAAGAAAAAATATAAGTTGTTTTATCCCGATTATGCAAAGTGGAGATTACAATTGATTTTTAAAATAATCTTTTTGATATAAATATCACATTAAAATTATTTATAAAACACAGAAAAATCACAAAAGGAGGAAGGAGGCAAGTTAATGATTATACTACAAGAAGGGCGCAAGGCCGTGGAGGCATGCACCAGTAATATGAAACTTACCTCTTTCTTCAATATATTTTATTAAAATTGATCGGTAATAAAAATAAGACAGTTCATTTAGAACATTTTTTGGTGGGTGAGAGCACGGAATTTTGGGAGGACATTTATTTGGATTTCTCATCACAAGCGGAGAGAGATATTGATCATTCACTGCTATACATTCTAATTCTCCTATCTTACTTCTTAGACTTCTGGCATTAGCAAAAAAACATTTCTAAGTGTGTTTTTTGTTTGTATTTTCATTCTGCTTTTTAATTAATAGGGATAAACTGGAATCTTTTAGCTCAGGTAAGTTTTTAATTACAGGCACTTGGACTAATTTTCATATTATTGGAACCTCACTGTTGGGATGTCCTAATTCTAATGCATCATTAGTATCCTTTGAAGATATCTCCCTCCGAACCATGCGCTGCTGAGCGATTGCCGGCTTTCCCCTTTGTTCTAGTTTAAAACCAGCAGCCTGGTTCCACCTTGGTTAAGGTGGAGCCCATCCCTTTGGAAAAGACACCCCCCCTTCCCCAAAAGGTTCCCTGCCTATAAATTAAAGGATGAGCTAGGGGTGGGTGGGAGAGGGTATTTACATGTACTTGTAATGAAAGGTGTGCATGGTTTGATCTGACCATATCTGTAAACTCTCCAAAAAAAACAAAACAAAACAAAAATACCCTCCTTCACCCCTTTGTTTGCTATGCATGGGGCAGTCATATGCTAGATAGTTTAGAGTGACTCTGGTAGACACTCAGTTTTATTTATATCAATAATGAGAAAAGTGACTAAAAAGGATTGGCTTTAAAAAGTCTTCCAATACTCATTCTCAGCAACGAGATAGTGTGACAAAAAAGAAATGTTAATGGTTTCATTTGCTTTCAGATCTGAAGGAATTCTTAAAATATATTAGTTCTGCTGTTTGAAAGAGTGAGAGATTTGAATGTTCAGCAGGAGGGTGATTTCTTCATAATTTCTGTCTGGACTATAAATATATATGTATGTTCCAAATCTTAGAAGTGCATTGAAGACAATATCTCTGGTAAGGATGCATGGAGCAAAAGGTTAGCAAATACAAATTAAAAAACAAAAAAATATTTAAAATAATACCTGTTTATCATGTCACTCTTGCCTTCAAGTTTCTATTCAACTAATATTTTTCTTGACTTACTTTTGAGAGCTAATACTCTCAGATCAGAATAGTTCTGATCTGAGAAAGAATTCTCAAAAGCTAGTCAAGAAATGTATTACATTAGTCCAGTAAAATATAATATATGTAACCCCCAGCAAGGGTACATAAAATAAAAAAATAGGTACCAAGTAGTGGCATAGCCATGGGTGTGCTTTGAGGGTCTGTGCTGCCTTACCCCTAGCAGCATGGTCAAATCCCATCTGAGTCAGCTCCTTAAAGATGCAATAGTTAGAGGGCCTGGAGGTATTGGAATGACTGAGAGTCCATGATCCCCTCCACCTTTAAGAAGGCTAACTAGAAAAGGGAAACACCACTGCCCTTGAGCTAGACAAAGAAAACTTTGATGCCATCAAAGTCTTTCTGTTTACTTTTGGTGGGTAATTATTTATCCCCCTTCTCTCAGCCCCTGAAAAGTTCAGGAATGCCTGGGTTGCATTGTAGCATATTTACATAATTACCCTTCAGCAGTCTAACACATTAACCCTTGTAAAGTAACTATCTTAAGCACAGAAGGAGAGTGATAAATAGCAGGCATGGCAGTGAGAGATTGAAGAGACAGAAGTTATAGACAGGCCAATGCAATACCGACGTGCTAAAAGTGTATGTCCAAATTGAATGCGCTTTTTTTTAATCCGCACACAATCAACTTTCCTGGGTGCTCGATGCAATAAGCAAATGAACCGATCCACTGAAAAGGACGTGTTAGGGATAAATTGTGCATCCCTAATGCATCCATGGTAACAGGCTCCCAGGAGAAGTGGCTGTGCGCAGGTTAGGAAAACGGATACTCAATTTTACTAGCATCCATTTTCCTAACCTATGCACAGCCACCGGTTAGGAAAATGGACATTCGTAAATTGAGCGTACATTTTCCTAATCTGACCTCCAGCAAGACATTTTTTTTATTATTTTTACGTTACTCCTTTTTTTTTCAGTTCCTCCGACTTAATATCATCATGTTAACTTTTGGGGCTCCTCAAGACTTAACGTCAGCTCCGGGACTGGTGTTAATTTTTGAGAGTAAAAAAGTGCACAATGGAGACACATTTATTTTTTCATACGGGGGTAATAGCTAATAGCCTCATCAACATAACATTTACATATGATGAGTGCTATTAGCTACGTTCTGGTTTGGACGCGTGTATTTGATACGCTAAACCCCTTATTGCATAAGGGTTTAAGGATGCACGCCCAAAACGTACATCCAACTGCGGGTTAACCTGTGCATTAGCCTAAGCGCATGGTATTGCATTGGCCTGAGAGTGTTGCCGGAAATTAAAGGGTTTTGTATTTACTGCTGTAAAGACCCACCTAGGAAAGGCTGAGGAGAGGAGAGGAGGGGTGGAATGGGGTGGGATGGATGGCTGGCCATAATATCTACTCATGTTAACTTTGGGCCATCCAAAAAATTCAGTTCTGGCTATGCCCCTGATACACTGGTGGTGAGTGGGTTCTTAAAATGGCTGAGGTGATATAGTGGAGAGGCTTAGAGAGGTATTCTTCCTTACTGGACATGGAAACAACTCCCGTCTGTGGATGAAAAGACAACCTCCTCATTTACTTTGCTTCTTCAGACTTGGAGCAGCCCATTGGCATGACCACCTCATGCAAACCAAACCCTGGAAGAAAGAGAGACTTCAGTTAGTTAAGAACACAGCGGCTAAGGTGATTGCTAGGGATGTGAATCGTTTTTCAACGATTAAAATTATCGTCCGATAATGTTTATATCGTCTTAAATCGTTATAGAACACGATACAATAGAAATTCTAACGATTTATCGTTAAAAATCGTTAAATCGTGTTAGTGCGCACTAACTCGAGTTAGTGCGCACTAACTCCCCGTTAGTGCGCACTAACTCGATTTAGTGCGCACTAACTGAAAATGATACAAATAAACACTTTCCAGGTCACTGAAGGTCAGTTAGGAATGAATATGTGTTCCTATTGGCTGGCTGCCCTCTTATCTATTGATATTACCAAGGTTACCACTGAGGTGATGGTTGGGGGGATGGGAAATGGAACTGGAAACTAACGAACACCAACAGAAAATGAAACAAAGTGTTCACACTTCCCAGGTCAGTAAAGGTCACTTAGGAATGAATATGTATGTATGTATTCCTATTGGCTGGCTGTGCTCTTATCTATTGATGTTACCAATATGGTTGGGGGGATGTGAAATGGAAACAGTTGGAAGCTTGACAAAAAAAGTAATGTAATGATCAGCACTCACGTGACTAGAACTTGTTTGTTTATTATTTTTGTTAGCAGGCACCTGAAATGCTAGTGCATGTTGAATTTGCCAATCACTGTGCATTTTAGAAAGGTGGTCCTGGCTGGAACTGTACACAGTTCAAATATATGTAATTGATTGTTGGTAAGTGTATTTTTTAAGTAGCCACACTGGCACCAGTATGTTTACTTTTCCTCCTACTTAACTCACTAGCTCAGCTTTGTAAGAAGGGCTTCTCTGCTTGTGTATTGTTTTTGTTTGGTGTGAGGAGAGCAGAAACATCAGATCTTTATTCAATCTACTACAGTCATCTCTTACAGTGCCCTATCCCTATTAATACCAGGAGTGTTGTGATCTTCCTGCACACAGTGCCATAACCCTGATACCAGTCTGAGACAGCTCCCTCCCTGCATTACTAGTGAGAGGCTGGCTTCACAGACAGGGGGGAGCTGCCTGACCCTCACTCCTGACTTCCCCCATGTCCCAGCTAGTGAATGGTGTGTGGGTGAGGGGGGGGGGAGGATGGTGAAGTCTGAGACAGCTCCCTCCCTGCATTACTAGTGAGAGGCTGGCTTCACAGACAGGGGGGAGCTGCCTGACCCTCACTCCTGACTTCCCCCATGTCCCAGCTAGTGAATGGTGTGTGGGTGAGGGGGGGGGGGAGGATGGTGAAGTCTGAGACAGCTCCCTCCCTGCATTACTAGTGAGAGGCTGGCTTCGCAGACAGGGGGGAGCTGCCTGACCCTCACTCCTGACTTCCCCCATGTCCCAGCTAGTGAATGGTGTGTGGGTGAGGGGGGGGGGGGGAGGATGGTGAAGTCTGAGACAGCTCCCTCCCTGCATTACTAGTGAGAGGCTGGCTTCACAGACAGGGGGGAGCTGCCTGACCCTCACTCCTGACTTCCCCCATGTCCCAGCTAGTGAATGGTGTGTGGGTGAGGGGGGGGGGAGGATGGTGAAGTCTGAGACAGCTCCCTCCCTGCATTACTAGTGAGAGGCTGGCTTCACAGACAGGGGGGAGCTGCCTGACCCTCACTCCTGACTTCCCCCATGTCCCAGCTAGTGAATGGTGTGTGGGTGAGGGGGGGGGAGGATGGTGAAGTCTGAGACAGCTCCCTCCCTGCATTACTAGTGAGAGGCTGGCTTCGCAGACAGGGGGGAGCTGCCTGACCCTCACTCCTGACTTCCCCCATGTCCCAGCTAGTGAATGGTGTGTGGGTGAGGGGGGGGGGGGAGGATGGTGAAGTCTGAGACAGCTCCCTCCCTGCATTACTAGTGAGAGGCTGGCTTCACAGACAGGGGGGAGCTGCCTGACCCTCACTCCTGACTTCCCCCATGTCCCAGCTAGTGAATGGTGTGTGGGTGAGGGGGGGGGGAGGATGGTGAAGTCTGAGACAGCTCCCTCCCTGCATTACTAGTGAGAGGCTGGCTTCACAGACAGGGGGGAGCTGCCTGACCCTCACTCCTGACTTCCCCCATGTCCCAGCTAGTGAATGGTGTGTGGGTGAGGGGGGGGGGGAGGATGGTGAAGTCTGAGACAGCTCCCTCCCTGCATTACTAGTGAGAGGCTGGCTTCGCAGACAGGGGGGAGCTGCCTGACCCTCACTCCTGACTTCCCCCATGTCCCAGCTAGTGAATGGTGTGTGGGTGAGGGGGGGGGGGGAGGATGGTGAAGTCTGAGACAGCTCCCTCCCTGCATTACTAGTGAGAGGCTGGCTTCACAGACAGGGGGGAGCTGCCTGACCCTCACTCCTGACTTCCCCCATGTCCCAGCTAGTGAATGGTGTGTGGGTGAGGGGGGGGGGGAGGATGGTGAAGTCTGAGACAGCTCCCTCCCTGCATTACTAGTGAGAGGCTGGCTTCACAGACAGGGGGGAGCTGCCTGACCCTCACTCCTGACTTCCCCCATGTCCCAGCTAGTGAATGGTGTGTGGGTGAGGGGGGGGGGGGAGGATGGTGAAGTCTGAGACAGCTCCCTCCCTGCATTACTAGTGAGAGGCTGGCTTCGCAGACAGGGGGGAGCTGCCTGACCCTCACTCCTGACTTCCCCCATGTCCCAGCTAGTGAATGGTGTGTGGGTGAGGGGGGGGGGAGGATGGTGAAGTCTGAGACAGCTCCCTCCCTGCATTACTAGTGAGAGGCTGGCTTCACAGACAGGGGGGAGCTGCCTGACCCTCACTCCTGACTTCCCCCATGTCCCAGCTAGTGAATGGTGTGTGGGTGAGGGGGGGGGGAGGATGGTGAAGTCTGAGACAGCTCCCTCCCTGCATTACTAGTGAGAGGCTGGCTTCACAGACAGGGGGGAGCTGCCTGTCCCTCACTCCTGACTTCCCCCATGACCCAGCTAGTGAATGGTGTGTGGGTGAGGGGGGGGGGTGGATGGTGAAGTCTAAGACAGCTCCCTCCCTGCATTACTAGTGAGAGGCTGGCTTCACAGACAGGGGGGAGCTGCCTGACCCTCACTCCTGACTTCCCCCATGTCCCAGCTAGTGAATGGTGTGTGGGTGAGGGGGGGAGGAGAGGATGGTGAAGTCTGAGACAGCTCCCTCCCTGCATTACTAGTGAGAGGCTGGCTTCACAGACAGGGGGGAGCTGCCTGACCCTCACTCCTCCGGGGTATTGTGATCTTCCTGCACACAGTGCCCTATCCCTGATACCAGGGGTGTTGTGATCTTCCTGCATGCAGTGCCCTATCCCTATTAATACCAGGAGTGTTGTGATCTTCCTGCATGCAGTGCCCTATCCCTATTAATACCAGGAGTGTTGTGATCTTCCTGCATGCAGTGCCCTATCCCTGATATCGGGATGTGTGCAAGAAGATCACAACACCCCCGGTATCAGGAATAGGGCACTGTGTGCAGGAAGATCACAACACCCCCAGTATCAGGAATAGGGCACTGTGTGCAGGAAGATCACAACACTCCTGGTATTAATAGGGATAGGGCACTGTGTGCAGGAAGATCACAATACCCCTGGTATCAGGGTTAGGGCACAAGTTCTAGTCACATTGACTGATCACATTACTTGTTTTGTCAAGCTACCAACTGTTTCCATTTCCCATCCCCCATATACTGTCAGTAGGAAACTTGGTAACATGAATAAATAAGAGGGCAGCCAATAGGAATACATATTCATTCCTAAACTGACCTTAACTGACCTGAAAAGTGTCAAATTGTATCATTTTCAGTTAGTGCGCACTAACTCCCGTTAGTGCGCACTAACTCGAGTTAGTGCGCACTAATCGGAAAAAAACGATTTTTAACGATTTTTTAACTAAAAAATCGTGCCTAAGACGATTTTCTTGCCCTGCCACACGATTTCTATCGTTAAGACGATATGGAAAACGATTCACATCCCTAGTGATTGCTGAACTAAAAAAAAAATCTGACCTTGTTACTGAAATACTGGAATAGCTTACTGGCTTCCAATTATCCAAATAATCTGTTGGAAGATCTTATGCTTAATTTTTAAATATGTAAGCAAAGATTATCAAAGCATTCCTGCATAGACTTCATACAAATGAAGTAACTTAATAAATAATTTGCAGGGCAAAAACTTTTATGTGCTGATACTGCAGCTTGTTTTCAGTGACTTATAGGGCAAAACCTTTTCTGTTTTATTTTGATACTGCAACTTAATTTCATAATTGTCATAATCCTATGAGTGATTCTTAAGCCCTTAAATTAGTGGGAAAAAAGCCAGTTCATACAACCATGAAGCTGCCTCATAGACTAGCTCAAAAGTTTTTTATGCAAGCTCAAAGCCCTAGCGAAGTTCCTGTTTCGCCATATAAACACTGGGTTCCTCAGGGGGTCTTGTCTATGTTGATTTAAAGCACTTATCTGAACTGCCTGTTCGTTGTTGATGCTACACAAAAGAATGAACTTCCAGCCATTCCTGAAATCAATGTGCTGCTAACTCTATAATAATCGACGTTTTGTCTTCCTAAATTCTATAATGAATGAATTCTTCAAATCGCACACTTCGTAGTTTCTACATCAGGAAGTGGCTCTTTCCAAGCTCATCTAATCTTTTTATTTTCCCAAATAGATAAATTCTTCCAATCACACATCATAGTTTCTAAAATATAGAAAAAAACTTGGTGTTGCTCCTGCCATAAATATGGGAACTTAAAACATCAAAAATGTACAAACATGCTGTGGTACCTGCAAACAGGACGTGTCTTGATTGAGGGAAAACGTTGATTGTGGCACACTTTTTTAAAATAAATGGGCTGCCCTTTTATCATGTGATCCATCCAAACCAAACCAAACCATTTAAATAAAATGCTCAAAAAAAACCGCTTCCTACTTACTGGGTTGGTTTAATTCTCTCGGAGCTAAACTATCTCAATAAGAAATGTATCGTTGTTTCCGCTACTTTAAAGCTATAGATATATTACCACTTTGACATAAAAACCATTATTTAATTAAAAAATTTAAATCCTCCATAGTATGCTGAGGCTCAATCCAATGGGACACCAAGGGAACTTCCATTTTAGACTGCCGAATGCAGGATTTGTGCTCAATAATATGAGTCTTGATTTTTCTTTTGGTTTGCCCAATGTACATTTTAATGGGCAAATTATGGCATATATTATCTGCATTGTATTACAGTCAAACTGCCCTCTCAAAGGGTGAGTAATGTTCTGTGAGAGTGTTGAAATATTTGTATCTCTATGCAGTTCTCACAGACTGAAGATTGTCTTATCATAACACTTCCAAAACTGTTTGCTTTCTTTGGTGGTGTCCCCATGATTCTTCCCAGAAAGTCTTCCAAAAGGAAGGTAAATCTTACAGCTAGAAGCAGAGTTTTAGGCATACTCATGCATGAAAAAATGAGTCCCTGTTACACGCCCCATCCGCGGTCATCCCACGCACGGGACCGCTCACCTTTGGGGTACTACAGCGGGTCCTGGTCCTGTCTCCCTCGCGGCTCTGGCAAGTCCAGCTAGGCCCCGGCATCCCGCAGCGGCAGTCGCCGGGCCTTCGGCTTCAGGCCAGGCCTCACGCCAGGCCTCGGTGTCACAACAGCTAGCCACGCCCCTAGGCACGTGTGTGCGTGGACCAGCCACCCTGATGTAGGTTCCAGGGCAGGGCCTAGTTCCATGGCGCATCCTGATTGAACTCATGTTAAAAGAAAGTTCCTGGCCTCACTTCCTTGCCTTGGCAATCGGGTCGGTTTGTCCTGAGATTGCCCCTGCTTGTGTTCCTGATTGCTTGTTCCTAGTCTCATTCCAGGATCCTTCTGTTCCAGTTCCATTCCTGCTTGTTCCTGCTTCCTAGCCCTGCTTGTTCCAGTGTTCGTTGTTCATCTCCCCAGTCTTACCTTGGACTGTCCTTCTGGTAAAGACCTCAGCTTGTTCCTGACCTGCCTGCCGCCTGCCCAAGACCTCAGCTTGTTCCTGACCTGCCTGCCGCCTGCCCAAAACCTCAGCTTGTTCCTGACCTGCCTGCCTGCCGCCTGCCTAAGACCTCAGCTTGCTCTTTGACCTTGCCTGACCTCTGGATCTTGACCCTTGCTTCGTTGACCATTCCTCAGACTGACTTCTGGACTCTGACCTTGCTTGATTCTGGCACTATCCCTAACCTTGTCATTGCCATCTCTATTCTGGGTTCGCTTTCCTCCAACCTGTTTCCAGTCTCGAACCTGATAGCGCTCCTCTAGCATCTCGTGGGCATGCCGGACTCTGACTCTCCCAGGAACCATGTGAGGCCCACCATAAGTCCCAGTGGCCCAAGTCCCTCTGGGCTCCTCCTGGAGGGACAACAGGCTTTCAGTGGTGAAGCTCTCTAAACTGCCTCTGTCTCCTTCCATGCTCCACCCCCTGTGGACAGTCCCTGTACTACCACAGGACAAGGGTCCACCCCCCGAGCGCAAACAGGTTGACAAGGCCATGGACTCGGCGAAGTCTCCCACCTCCAGGGCCCTGCCAGGACTGGCCACGACAGTAAAGCATCATCACCAAGCACTAGAGATGCTGGCTTCTTCAGTAGAGGAGCTATGATCCCAGCTACAAGAGACTGCTATGGCCAACCCTGTGGGCCTCCCGGCCACTATGCTTCCTAGAGTAACTTTGGCACTTCCTGCACCTCCTAGATACAATGGGGATCCACACTCCTGCCGTGGCTTCCTTAATCAGTGCTTTATGCAATTTGTTCTCCAACCCTCCTTGTTTTTGAAGGAGATCACTAAGGTCACCTTCATCCTGTCCTAGTTGGAATGGAAGGCTCTGGCATGGGCCTCTCCCTTATGGGAATGTTCTGATCCCAACCTCTCCAAGATGTTTGACTTCATTATTCTCTTCAAGCAGACCTTTGGAGATCCTGGTCAGATGGCTATCACCAGTCATAATCTACTCCATCTTTGTCAGGGGTCAAGGACCCTCTCTGAATACATGGTGGAGTTCCGAACCTTAGCCACAGAACTTGGGTGGCAAGAGGATTGCCGGCAAGCCATCTTCCTAGATGGACTCTTGTCTGCTCTAAAGGATGAGCTCTCCGTCCGTGAGACTCCCATGTCTCTAGAGGATCTGATCTCCCTTGTCGGAAGGATCGATCATCATCTCCGGCAAAGACGCCTTAAAGTAAAGACTCCACGCTTTTCTCCAGTATGCCCTGCAAGTGCACCCTGCACTCCTGCAAGTAACATAGCACCACCACCTTCCTCCACGGTTGAACCTATAGAGGTGAACCTGGGACGGTTGTCTCCCAAGGAACATCTCCGCTGTAGAAAAGAAGGGCTTTGCCTTTACTTTGGCACCTCTGGACATCGTCTGCAGTTCTGCCCGGTTCATCCGGCAAACTGCAATGCCTGAGCCCGGCGGGGGTCCCGAGCTTGGGCGCAACTGTTTCTGGCCCTCAACTTTTGCTTCCAGTATCCCTGGGCATCAAGGCCCACATGTTCAACAGCACTGCTCTCATCAATACCGGAGCGAGTGGCAGTTTCATTATGGACGATATCGTCAAACTCCTGGGAATACCCCTTCAACCGTTGGAGGTGAGTCTTCGTATTGCCGCCATTCAAGGAGAACATCTTCCCAGTCTAATTACCCATCAGACCATGGCTATTCACCTTTCAGTGGGTACCCTCCATAAAGAGGAAACATCCTTCTACGTGCTGAAACTCTCAGCGCATCCAGTAATTCTGGGGCTGCCTTGGCTCCAGACTCACGAACCCCATTTTGATTGGCAATCCCTGTAACTGGTACAGTAGGGTCCGAAATGCCAAGCTACTTGTCTCCGGCCAGTGTCTCCCGTGATACCGGTTTTGAAATCTACAACGCTTCCTGGTCTGCCTCCACAGTATACGGAATTCAATGATGTATTCTCAAAACAGAAAGCAGACACTTTGCCTCTGTTACGCAAGTTCAACTGTCCCATTGAACTTCTGCTAGGCACGATGTCTCCCAAAGGCAGAACCTATCTCTTGTCACAGCCTGAGACTCAGGCTATGTCAGAGTACATAAAAGAAAACTTGGAGAAGGGGTTTATTAGACCATCCGATTCGCCCACAGGAGCGGGGTTCCTCTTTGTGAAGAAAAAAAGATGGTGGACTTTGTCCTTGCATTGACTATCGGGGTCTCAATGCTATAACGCGCAAGGACCATTACCCACTACCCCTTATCAGTGAATTATTTGACAGCCTTGAAGGCGTCAGAGTATTTTCCAAGTTGGATATTAAGAGGTGCGTACATTTAGCACATATCCAACCTGATGACATCTGGAAGACAGCATTTAATACTAGGGATGGCCATTATGAATACGTAGTATTGCCCTTCGGCTTATGTAACACCCTAGCCGTCTTTTAGCGTCTCATGATTGATATCTTCAGGGACCTCCTGTACAAGTTTGTTGTCATCTAAATTGACGACATTCTGATATTCTCCAAGGACATCGAAAGCCACCGTAAACATGTTCATACTGTCCTCCAACGATTAAGAGAGAATCACCTGTACACTATATTAGAGAAATGTTTGTTTGAATGCACTCGTCTACCTTTCCTAGGATATATAATATCTGACCATGGCTTTTCCATGGACCCAGAGAAAGTCCAAGGAATCCATGACTGGCCCCAGCAAGTCGGGTTTTGAGCCTTGCAATGGTTTCTAGGCTTCACTAACTATTATCGAAGCTTCATTGCCAACTACTCCTCCATGGTCGCCCCACTTACAGCGATGACTAAGAAGGGGGCCAATACCCGAGTCTGGACACCTAGAGCCATCGCAGCCTTCCAGAGGCTCAAGGATATCTTCAGTTCTGGTCCGTGTCTCCATCACCCGGATCCCAAACATCCATTTGTAGTGGAGGTAGATGCCTCAGCAATCAGAGTCGGGGCTATCCTAAGTCAACACTCGCCCATGGGCAAGTTAATTCCTTGTTCCTTCTATTCACACAAGTTCACCCCCACAGAACAACGCTACACAGTTGGCGATTGTGAACTACTAGCAGTGAAGTTAGCTCTTCCGGAATGGTGCCCCTGGTTGAAGGGGGCGCAGTACAAATTCACTATATCACAGATCACAAGAACTTAGAACACCTCAAAGAGGCTCAACTTCTAAATCCCCGTTCAGGCCCACTGGGCCTTGTTTTTTGAGAGATTCGACTTTAATCTCTGTTTCCGTCCTGGTTTCAAGAAGCAGCAAGCTGACGCGCTGTCTCGATCCTTTGAGCCCGAGGATCTTCTGGAAGTTTCTAGTTATATCATCGATCCTGCCTGTATATCAATAGCAGCAACCACTACTGTTCCAGTTGGGAAGACTGTCATCCCTCGCCAACTACGAGAGCAAGTCTTAAGGTAGGCCCATGATTCAAAGCTGGCAGGATACCCTGGCCGTGCCAGAATGCTGGAGATGCTGCGCCGACACTATTGGTGGCCCACCATGGTACAGGACTCTCAGAATTATGTGGACTCCTTTCCCACTTGTGCACAACAAAAGCCACCAATAGGAAAGCCTTGGGGCTTGCTACAGCCACTCCTAGCGCCTACTGAACCTTGGTCCGGTATTTCAACAGATTTCATCACGGATCTTCCCCATTGCAAGGCAACACGGTGACTTGGATCGTAATCAACTGCTTCTCAAAGATGGGGCACTTCATCCCATTGCCGGGTCTTCCGTCAGCCCTGGAATTAGCAAAACTGTTCTTGAGAAACATCTTTCGTCTTCACGGACTCCCCAAGGAGATTGTCTCCGATCGGGGACCACAGTTTGCCACCAAGTACTGGTGCTTCCTATGTCAGAAATTCAGTATTATCTTCAATTACACATCTGCCTATCACCCTCAGGCCAATGGGCAGGCCGAGAGAACTAATAGGACCTTGAAAACATTCCTAAGTTCATACGTCAACGACCAACAGAATGATTGGTCAGACCTTCTCCCTTGGGCCGAGCTGTCACATAATACTCATCTCGCAGCAGCCACCAACGTGTCTTCTTTTTCAGTGGTATTCAGAAGGCAGCCCCATCTGCCTCTTCCTGTTTCTGTGATGGTTCCATCTCCTGCAGCACAATCCATGGCTCAAACAGTCCGCCAAGTATGGACTCGAGTAAGAGAATGCCTCTCGCAGGCTGCTGAGTGTGCTAAACACACCTCGGATCTCCATCGACAACCTGCTCCACTCTTCCGACCTGGCCAGAAGGTCTGGCTGAGTGCCCGACACATCTGTCTACGACTTCCGTCTCATCGGCTGGCTCTGAAGTATATCAGTCCATTTCCAGTACTCAGAAGAGTGGGAGTCGTTTCCTATCAGCTCCAGCTACCCTGGTCCATGGGCATCCATAACACGTTCCACGTGTCTTTGTTGAAGCCTCTTGTCTTGGCCCTCTCGTAATGACCCTCCAGCTCCACGCGTCTCAGCAGAACCTGATACTTCTCTGCAGATAAGAGAAATCCTAGATGTCCGACGTCGAGGCAAATGGGAGTATCTCCTAGCTTGGGAGGGCTATGGGACCGAGGAGAACTCGTGGGAACCCTTTCAGAATATCCTTGACAAGGATCTCTTGAAGACCTTCCATAGACAGAATCCTGAGAAACCCCAGTCGCATAGGGGGAGGCCTAGAAGGGGGATACTGTTACGTGCCCCACCCTCAGTCGTCCCGTGCATGGGACCACTTACCTTCGGGGTACTACAGCAGGTCCTGGTCCTGTCTCCCTCGTAGGCCTGGCAAGTCCAGCTAGGCCCCGGTGTCCTGCGGCGGCAGACACCGGGCCTTCGGCTGCACGCCAGGCCTCACGCCAGGCCTCGGCATTGCAGCAGCTAGCCACGCCTCTACGTGCGCGGACCAGCCGCCCTGATGTAGGTTCCAGGGTGGGGCCTAGTTCCGCAGTGCACCCTGATTGAACTCATGTTAAAAGGAAGTTCCTGGCATCACTTCCTTACCTTGGCAATCAGGTCGGTTTGTTCCTGAGATTGCCCCTGCTTGTGTTCCTGCTTGCTTGTTCCTAGTCTCGTTCCAGGATCCTTCTGTTCCAGTTCCATTCCTGCTTGTTCCTGCTTCCTAGCCCTGCTTGTTCCAGTGTTCGTTGTTCATCTCCCCGGTCTTACCTCGAACTGTCCTTCTGGTAAAGACCTCAGCTTGTTCCTGACCTGCCTGCCTACCTGCCGCCTGCCAAAGACCTCAGCTTGCTCTTCGACCTTGCCTGGCCTCTGGATCTTGATCCTTGCTTTGTTGACCATTCCTCGGACTGACTTCTGGACTCTGACCTTGGTTGCCTGACCTTCCTTGATTCAGGCGCTGTCCCTAGCCTTGTCATTGCCATCTCTATTCTGGTTCGCTCTCCTCCAACCTGTTTCCAGCCTCGAACCCGATAGCGCTACTCTAGCATCTGTGGGCATGCCGGACTTACACTCTCCCAGGAGACCCTGCGAGGCCCACCTAAGTCCAAGCGGCCTGGGTCCCTATGGGCTCCTCCTGGGGGGACCTTGAGCTTCCAGTGGTGAAGCTCTACACTGCCTCTGTCTCCTTCCATGCTCCACCCCTGTGGACAGTACCTGTACTACCACAGGACAAGGGTCCACCCCCGAGTGCAACAGTCCCCACTGGTCTTTGCCACAGGAAGCTCACACAACAGCAGACAAAAAGGCTGGAAACAAAAAGCTGGACACAGAGAAGTACCTCCTACAATTGCAAGTCTCACCCTATATAGCATTAGATGCCCTCTTGTGATATCAACAGAACTTAAAGACTCAGTCCGCTATTAAACTAGCAACTAGGGATGTGAATCATTTTTTGATGATTTAAAACAATCTTCAGATATATTTTAAATCATCAAAAAATCGTTAGAGCCGCGATACAATAACAATTCCCCGATTTATCGTCAAAAAATCATAAATCGGGGGAGGGCGGGAAAACCGGCACCCTAAAACCCACCCCGACCCTTTAAAATAAATCCCCCACCCTCCCGAAGCCCCCCAAAATGTTTTAAATTACCTGGGGTCCAGTGGGGGGTCCCGGCGCGATCTCCCGCTCTCGGGCCACGGCTGCTTTAAAAGAAATGGCGCCGGTGGCCCTTTGCCCTTATCATATGACAGGGCAAAGGTAGTGCCGGCGCCATTTTGTTTCCTGTCACCCGACGTCACGGGTGCAGGAGATCGCTCCCGGACCCCAGCTGGACCCCCAGGGACTTTTGGCCAGCTTGGGGGGGCCTCCTGACCACCACAAGACTTGCCAAAAGTCCAGCGGGGGTCCGGGAGCGACCTCCTGCACGCGGGCCGTATTGCCAATATTCAAAATGGCGCCAGCGCTACTTTTGCCCTCACTATGTTGACATTCACACAGACACACATACCCATCACAGGCAGTCTCCCATTCACACACCCACTCATTTTAGGCAGCCTCCCATTCACATACACACCCATACCCATTATAGGCAGTCTCCTATTCACACACCCATTCATTCCAGGCAGACACACGCACACACACTCATCACAAGCATCCTCCCATTTACTCTCACACACATGTAGACCAGGAAGTCAGGGTCCATGGGTCATTCCTCCTCCGCTGCTGCTGCTACTGCAAGCCTGTTCCTTCTGTGTGGAGAGCAGCAGTTCTGCAGCTCCTCTTCCTGATCTGGCCCTGAGGTAATTCAATACTCACAATGCTAGCATTTCCTGTATTCTCATCTCACGAGAATACAAGAAGTTCTAGGATCCAGAGTGTTTAATACCACAGGGCCAGCACTGGAGGAAGAGCTGCCAAACAGGCTTCCTCTGCTTCTGCTTCCGGTAAGATCTTGTCCACCAGCAGCACCATGGGCCTCCTCTTCTTCTGCCACCAGTGGGATCGAGTCTACCAGCGGCAATTATGGACTTCCTGCCACTGGAGGGATCGTGTCCACCGGCAGCACCATGGACCTCCTCTTCTGCCACTGGTGGGATTGGGTCCACCAGCAGCACCACAGGCCTCCTCTTCTGCCGCTAGTGGGACCGGGTACACTGGCGGCAGCACGGGCTTCTCCCTGCTCCCGATGCTGCCCCACCAGGTGTGTCGTCCTAAGCCACACTGAAGAGAGACCATTGTCATGTTTTGATTGTGACAAAAGTTTCAACTGAAAAGCAGATTTCACAAGAAACCGAAAATTCCATCAATTCAGTCAATTTCAAATAGCTAATGTAATTAAAGCTTATGTCACAAAAATAATACTGATGACAAATCATTCTCTTATTCTAAATCTGATAAGTGACAAATGACTCACCAGGTAAACAGACATCTCCTTTGCCACCTTGCCTTGTTGCTATACCCCTTATCTTTCATCTTAGAGATTTTTCTTTCACTCATTACTGCTGCTGGACTTAGCACCTTGAGGTCTTGATGCCATTCAGTCTTGCTGTCATATCCCAGACTCAACACCTTTGGGGTCTTTTTGTCACTCACAGCCTTGTTGTCATACCTCAGACTTTACATTTTGGGAATCTTGCTGCCATTCTGCCTTGCTGCCATACCACATATTTTGGAGTGTTCTTGCCTTTTTGGGTGGCTGCTTTGCACCTTTCATAGTATCTTTGAGTCTTCATGCTATTTTTGTGCTTCTTTTTCCCTCTATTAGTTCCTGGGTTTTTTCCTGCCACCTTTGCTGCTTTGTTGCCCCTTCATAGTGCCTTAGATGTTCCTGCCACTTTTGGTGCCACTTTGCCACTCTCATGCTTTCTTTGGGGGTTCATACCACCATTATCAGTGCCCTCATTTTAAGCCTTGACGTTCTTGACATGCTGCTTTGCTTTTCTGAACTTCCACCACTGCTAGCATCCTTTTGCCCTTTTCTGATGTCATACACTATTCATTCCCAAGGGCACATTCTTACAAACACCACTTAGCCTGAATGGCAGTTTCCCAAAAGACCTGCTCACTCAAGGGTACAAGAGCTTGTGGGCTAGTGGCATTTAGAATCATTGCTTACCTACCCTTGCAACTTTAGGGAGAGAGGTATGTTGATATGCTGTTGCTGAGGTTAAGTGCAAATTGTGAGAAAGTGTCACTGGGATAGAGGCAGTACCCTTTTCAGTATAACACATGATCAAAGGAACAGCCCCCCTCCCCCACCACCTGTTCCTACATCCTTTTGACCCCCCATCTCCCCAATTTTGGAGGAAAATCAACCTGTTGCATTTCTGCACCTAGAAGCAGGGCCGGCGGAAGCACTAGGCGAACTAGGCGGTCGCCTAGGGCGCCAGCTTCCCGGGGGCGGCACTGCCCCGGTAAAATTAAGAGAGCCGCGCTCAGCCGCTGCCCCGGTAAAATGAAAAGAGCTGCATTAAGCCGCCGCCCCCCCCCCCCCCGATAAAAATAAAAGAGCCGCTGCCGGCAGCCCACCCCAAAAGACCCATCTGACCTTCCCCAGCGGTTCGCGTGCTCCCGGTCTCTCCCGCTGCTCTTTCTTCCCTGCTGCCGTTGCCGCCGGGCTATCAGCACGTTCAAGCCCAGCGGGAACGGCAGCAGTGCAAAAAAAAAAAGCTGTGGCATCCGCGGCTGCCCTTTTCTTCCTCCCGCCCCCCCCTGACCCGGAACAGGAAGTGATGCGCGGGAAGGAGAAAGAGCGGTGCCGCATGAAAAAAATAGCGGCGTCAGCAGCATCGGCCCCCGAGCGATTGAAGCAGCCGGTAATCGGGAAAGGAGTCAGCGGCATGAGCCTCCCGCGGCCGATGGGATTCTTCCTTTTTGGCCTGCGGGGGCTGGAGGAGGAGGCTGCTGCAGCTACCATTTGTGCGGGGGGGGGAGGAAGTGAGTGAGAGAAAGAGTGAGAAGCAGCCAGCCTGCCTGTGTGTGATTGAGAGAATGTGTGTGTGATTGAGAGCCTGTGTGTAAGTGAGAGAATGTATTTGATCGAGAGCATGTGTGTGTGATTGAGAGAAACTGGTCAGAGAGCTGATGTATGTGTATATGTGAGAGACAATGAAAGTGACTGCTCAAGGAGATGACTGATGTGTGAGAGTGTGAGACAGTCAGGGATGTGACTGATGTGTGTGTGTGTGTGAAAGAGAGAAAAAGCATGGAAGTGAGAACTCTGGGTATGTGAGAAAGCATGGGAGTAAGAAGCCTGGTGTTGTGGGGGTGTATGTGAAAGAAAGCATTGGAGTGAGAAGCCTGATTATGTGAGAGAGAGCATGGGAGTGGGAAGCCTGTGTGTGTGTGCATGTATGAGAGAGAGACTGGTTGGTAAGGTGACGGTGTGACTGGTGTGTATGTGAATGTGAGAGAGAGAGAATGTGATTCAGGGAATGAGAAGCCTGTGCACCTGGAGAGCGAGCATGGAAATGAGAGAGAGACTGGTGTGTGTGTGTGTGTGTGTGTGTGTGTAACAGAGAGAAAGTGATTATGGGAATGAGAAGTCTGTGCATGTGAAGAGAGTGAGCATGGGAGTGAGAACCTGGGTGTGTGTGAGACACAGCATGGGAGGGAGAAGTCTGTATATGTAAGACAGAACAGGTGACTGGTGTGTGTTTGTGTGTATGTGAGAGAGAGAAAGAAAGTGATTATGGGAATGAGAAGCCTGTGCATGTGAAGAGTGAGCATGGGAGTGAGAAAGCTGGGAGTGTGTGAGATACAGCATGGGAGTGAGAAGCCTGTATATCTGAAAGAGAACATGGGAGTGGGAAGCCTGTGTGTGTGTATGCATGAGAGAGATCAGGTGACTGGTGTGTGTGTTTGTGTATGTGTGTGAGAGAAAGAAAGTGATTATGGGAATGAGAAGCCTGTGCATGTGGAGAGAACAAGCATGAGAGTGAGAAACTGGTGAGTGTGTGTGAGAAAGAGAAAGTGATTATGAGAGTGAGAAGCCCATATATGTAAGTGGAACACGGGAGTGGGAAGCCTGTGTGTGTATGGCATGAGAGAAACTGTTCAGGAAGGTGACTGGTGTGTTTGTCAAAGACTGTTTGGGAGATGATTGGTGTGTGAGAGACAGAAACTGGTCATGGGGGCATGACTGATATGGTGTGTGTGTGAGAGACATGGGCCTTAAGGAAGAGGACCATGAGTATAGAGCTTAGCCACTACTGCTGCTTCTGGTGTGTACTACAGCCTGCATGGAAGAGGAGTAAGAGAGCTGCTGGAGGGGGTAAGTAAAGATGGCTTTTTAAGTTTATTTTTCTTGATTGACTGCCATTTTAATTATTTAATATTATGTGATGTGTCTGCTTTTTTTGTTTGAGCAACAAGTATAGCTTTGGTTTATGTTTATTTTATTTATTTTTATTTATTTATTTATAAAAGTTTCTATACCGTCGATAAGACAAATCATCTCAATGGTTTACATGGCATAAAAATGTCAAATAAGTGTTCTGTTATAAATACAGACTTCGTTATTTTCATTAATGCACAATGTAAGTTAATTGTGTGTGGAGGCGGGGGGGGGGGGGGGGGGCGGCAGAGCTGACGTTTCGCCTAGGGCGCCTAATACCCTTGCACCGGCCCTGCCTAGAAGGGACAAGTGAAAGATAAATCCGTTCCTGAATACAATAAGATCATATTAATCCAATGTAAATTTGCTGTTTTTTGTTAGAATATTAAATATACTGACATTGAACCATATTAATGTGCATCAATGAACCTAAAAATACTGATAATTGCTAATAAAAATACAAATGTTACATTTTTATTAAATAACATATTTTAAAAGTGGCACCAATGTGTTTGCCAAGCAACACTAATTTTAATATTTTACACAGAAACATAAAAACATAATGGCAGAAAAAGAACTTATGACCCATCCAGTCTGCCCATCTGTCCAATTAATTTAGCATTATAACTCATCATTTCCTTAGAGTGATGAGAATTCAGATACAGCCACCACTGGGAGGCTGTTCCACATATCCACCACTCTCTCTATAAAGAAATATTTCCTAAAATTACTCCTGAGTCTACTCCCTTTCAACCTCATCTCATGACCCCTTTGTTCTATAGCCTATTTTCCATTGAAAAAGGCTTACCTAATTGGGCATATAAACCTTTGAGATATTTGAATATCTCCATATCTCCCATTTCCTTTCCTCTAGGGTATACATGTTTAAATCTTTAAGTCTATCTCCATATGCTTTAGAATGAAGACCACAGACTCCATCCTGTTTATATCCTTTTGAAGGTGCGGTCTCCAGAATTGCAAACAGTACTCCAAGTGAGGTCTCACCAGAGACCTATACAGGGGCAATATCACCTCCCTATTTCTGCTGACCATTCCTTTCCCTATACAGCCAATCATCTTTCTGGCTTTTACTATTGCTTTATTCACTTGTTTGTCCATCTTAAGATCATCAGATACAATTACCCCCAGATCCTGCTTTTCCTTTGTGCTTAGAAGAATTTCAACTCCAATACTGTACCTTTTCCTTGGTGTTATGGTTTGTGGGTTTCATGGACCCTTGGCCCAAAGTGAGAGTTGTTACCACCTGTGGGGAGGAGCCCCACATGTCCACACCGTCTGGAGGCAAGGTCTTGGTACAGCAGGAGCTCTGGGAGAGAATCTGTGGGGAGGTCCCGAGGATTGGGGAAAGAATGGGAGTGGGAGAATCTGTGGGGAGGTCCCGAAGAGTGGGGAAAGAAAAACATTGAAGAGGGACCCCCACAGTAAGGTTAAGCTGCAGAGCAGTACCTGGGCAGAGACCTCCGAGAGGGTGGCTCTAGGCAGGCCCGAGGAGTGGGAGGCACGAGGCAGGGAACGCAGGAGATATACTGCAGAGGCAACCCCGAGGGGTGGAGCTGCATAGTGAGGAAGGTACTGATGCGATGACGTAGGCTAACCTGCGTAGCGGGGAAGCCCGAGTCAGGTCTCCAGGTAATGACGTAGACAACCCCGAGGAGTGGGGAAGTGCTGGCAATCGCTGGTGCTTGAATGTAGGTGCTGCCCTGAGGAGAGGGGAAGCACAGACAGTCTCTGGTATAGAATGTAGGTGCTGCCCCAAGGAGCGGGGAAGCACAGACAGTCTCTGGTGTAGAACGTAGGCACTGTCCCGAGGAGCAGGGGAGCATGTAGATAGATCTCCCAAGTGGTGAGAGCATTCCCAGAGGCAAGCCCGAGGAGCGGGAAGCCGGCAGGTAGGACTCCTGGAAGGTACAGGGCTAGCCTGAGGAGCAGGAGAAGCCAGGAGACCAGGTCTCCAAAGAGAGAGCACACAGTCCCCCAAGGAGCGGATACCTGAGCCAGGGTCCAGAGTCCAAGAAGGGTCTGAGACAGTCACTACAGGTTCCAGGAGACGGAAGTTAGTAGAGTAGTGATGGAATTCGTTGCCAAGTCAGCTAGCTGGGGGTGAAGGTGGAGCTTAAGAACCCAGATCCCTTGACATCATCAATGAGGGACGCCCCCAAGGTTCCCGCCATAGCAGCTTCAAAAGAGAGCCCAGTGGCGCGCGCGCGCCTAGGAAGGCCCAAAGTCGGCCGCGTACCCCCACGAGGAACCATGGGGTACGCGGCAGCAGAGGCTAGCCCCTGCGGCAAGCAAGCCCGGAGAGGGAAACAGGATGGTGCAGGATGTGTGTAGATGTGGTCGCAGCCGTCTGCAACTGATGGTCAAAACACTTGGAGGTAGATTTTAAAAACATACACACGCATGTACTTTTGTTCGCGCGTATCTTATAAAATCCAGGGTCGGCGCACGCAAGGGGGTGCACATTTGTGCAACTTGCGCGTGCAAAGCCCTGCGTGCGCTGCCCGTTCCCTCCGAGGCCACTCCGAAATCGGAGCGGCCTTGGAGGGAACTTTTTTCCTACCCCCCGCACCTTCCCTTCCCTTCCCCTACCTAACCCACCCCCCAGCCCTATCTAGAGCCCCCCCCCCCTACCTTTATCGGAGAAGTTACTACTGCCTCCGGGCAGTAGTAACTTATGCGCGCCGGCTCGGCAGGCCCCGACACAGGCCGCTGTGTCGGGGCCAGCTTTTCTATACCGATATTCATGGAGACATCATATCGGCTTACAGTGTAACTTAAAGGAAACACAAAAAACAGGGAGGGTAAAACTGGGGTGCAGGAGGAAGGAAGAGGAAGAGCACTTTGTGTAATTTTACTAAGGGGAAGGAGTACCTGATAGGAAAGAAGGAATTAACTTAAGATAGAGAAAAAGTGACAGAGATTATAACTAAAAAACAAGAAATGTGAACTTGTGACAGACATAAAAACTTATAAAACGTGAAACTGTGGAGGTGGGGAGTATGCAGAGGGCAGAACCTATGTGGGGGTGTCCTATTCAGAGTATGCCTGTTTAAATGTATTAATAAGTCTTCTGTTTTGCACTAAATATTTTAGAAATTTTTACTAGGCATAGTAACCCATGCTTCTTATGAGGTAAAATCTTACAGTTACAGTAATGAAAATAATTAAAGAAAATTCTTGTAACCTAAACCCAACTTCCAATGACATGCTGTATGAACTTGATGAAGTCATTTTTCCTCCTTGTGCTTCAGTTTACCCATCAATAGGTGAGAATTACCTTTTCCTTCTTGGCTCTATGTGTTGCAGTTGATGCTGCTGGAGAAGATAGTGGACCCTTGGGCTGGCCTACCTAGGGAGACAGAGTAGGCTGGGGGGCGGAGCCACAAGCAGGAAGGGTTCACCCAGGAACCAGGGACCCCCGGGGTCCCTGGTTCCTGGGTGAACCCTTCGGGACTGGGAGCTGTCTACAGAATGTCCAGAGGTTGAGATGGGCGCAGGCCGGGACCAGAGCAAGCAGAATGAATATGAAGTCCAAGGTACCCGGAAGGCAGGGGACCGGCTGCACAGGGCCGAGGGCCGGCTGAAGGCAGGGTAGCGGGCGGCTGCGGAGTCTGTAGCAACCGGAGACAGAGGCAGGCAGTGGGTGAAGTGGGGTCAGAAGCAAACCGGAGTCTGAAGCAGGCTGTAGGCTGAAGCGGAGTCGGAAACAGACCGGAGTCAGAGGCTGGCTGCAGGCTGAAGCAGAGTCAGAAGCTAACCGGAGTCAGAGGCTGGCTGCAGGCTGAAGCGGAGTCGGAAGCAGACCGGAGTCAGGGGCTGGCTGCAGGCTGAAGCGGAGTCAGAAGCAAACCGGCGTCAGAGGCAGGCAGCGAGCTGAAGCGGAGTCAGAAGCAAACCGGAGTCAGAAGCAGGCAATGTGGAGATCAACAGGAACGCAACTGAGAACAACTAAGGAGTTGTGAACCTCGTTGCAAGGCGTTGAGAGAGAGTCTGAACGCCGGTTATAACGGGACTTGTGCGTGACGTCAGCAGCGCGGGCGGGGCCGGGCTTCCGGGAGCTGGACGCTCAATAGGGACGTCCTCGCATGCGCGCGAGACCACAGGGAAGCAGGCCCGTAATGGCGGCCGCCACATGGAGTGAGAGAAGCCCCCGGGGTCCGGAGCGGGTGCAATGCGGTGATCACTGAAACGAAGGGAGGCGGGCCTGAGCCCTGACAGAAGGGAAGCAGTCGGGACCGCAACACTATGTTTTTAACACTGTAATACAGAGCAAACACTAAAATTTGTAGCCCCATGGTGTCCACATGCATGCTGCTGAAGAATTAACTTGGAAAACACAGATTCAAGAAGGCTTAGAAAGAAGAAACTTTCCTAATGAGTAAAGTGCACAAGTAGGGGTATAAGGAGAGATAAGAGAGGAGAGGTAGTGAAGAGATGCAGAATGAAGACTCCTGAGTAAAAGCACCTTGAACTGAAAGCAGGAATGTATAGGGAGTCAATGTAGTGACTTCAGAAGAGGAATTACATGGGTGTAGCTACTTTGATATAAGATAAGTCACACACTGAATTTTGGATAGATTGTAGTCTAAGCGGGATGGGATGAGAGAGTGGGTAAGGGTTCTGATATTGTGTTCAGAAAAGAAGGGATAGATTTTGGTGATATTAAAGAGAAAGAAACTGCATATTTTAGCAGTGTTTTGTATATGAGTAGAGAAGGAGAGAGAGGCGTCAAAGATGACTCGAAGGTTATGGGATGAGGGGACTGAGAGGATTACAGTGATATCCATAGAAACAAAGAAAGGAGAATGAGGGAAAGTGGGCTTGGGGGGGAAAGCTAAGAAGTTCTGTCTTGGCCATGTTGAATTTAATGCAGTGGTGGGATATTCTGGCAGCAATGTCAGACAAGCAGGCTAAACTCTGGGTCTGGATTCCTGATGAAATTTCTGGTGTAGAGAGATAGGAATCATTAGCATAAAGATGGTATTGAAAGCCATTGGAGGAAAATCGGAGCACCAAGGGAATTATTATACAGAGAGAACAGGGCCCAATACAGAACCCCGAGACACACCATTTGATAGTGGGATGGCAACAGAGGAGGATTCACCATAGGAAATCCTAAAAGTGTGGTGGGAAAGGTAAGAAGACAACCAAGGCAGGGCAGAGTCCCAAAATCCAACTGAGGACAGAGTATCAAGGAGTTCATGGTGATCAACAGTGTGAAAAGGTCAAGGATGATAAAGAGAACCTGTGTCTACTGTTAATTCTGCAAACTGTAGCCAAAATATAATTGTATTTCTATTAAAGTGCATAATGAAATAAAGCCCACCTTGGATGTCTGAATAGTAAACTACTTAAAAATACTTTGTAGAATATATTTAAATAATCTACAAACATTGCCAATAAATTGTAGCCACATGTTTATATGATATACAGATTTTTATTACTCTCTTCCATCCATTAGTTTTAAATATTGGCTTATAAAATACTATTTGTATGTTATACTACTGATTCATTCATATTTTACAGTAATAAACATGTCATACATGCTTTTTCTAAATTATTTATATAACAATAAATATTTTGAATAGTTTTACCTCTTTTATTATTATTTTCTTGTATATACTTGTACTACTATGATTACATGACTCATTCTTTATATTTGTGTTTGCTTTAGTATTCTATTGGGAATACACCAGTGTTGAAAATTCTAGTTCATCTATACCTGCAATTACTTCCTCCCATGGATGCGATAGGGCTCTTCTTAAGTAAATATGCTTTTGAAAATAAATTTTCAAAGGCTTAGGAGACTTTTTGTGAGGATAAAAATAGCCTATCTAAATCAACCTTATCTGGTAAATGGATTTTTAGCTCACAGAAAGTATGTGTGTCCTTACATAATGCATGTACTTTTGCCACCTAGAAAATAGGCATTTTCTGAGACATATTGGAAGCATGTTTTAAAATATATGCAAAACTAAACATAACAAAAAGACCCGTTATTTCTCGATGCTGTGTCAACTATACAAATTCTTTAAATTGAAGGATGCTGCATCAGCAAGGCAGACAACGGCAGTGGTAAAACTTGCCGTCCGGACTACTCGTCACTTGCAGCGTATTATATCGATTTTTATATAATGTGTTTTTTTTTTAAGTCCCATTGAAAAATGATGATTGTAACAGTCACAAAACTTTAGGAACACACATCTGTGTTTTAAACCGTAGTTGAGAAGCCCCGACAATGGCCAGTGTTTCGCGATGGCTAAATCGCTTCTTCAGGAGTAATGTTAAGCTTCAATCTCAGGACAGATGCTAATGATGTAAAAAATTACAAACAAAGTGATTTCCAGAAAAAACTATAAATAAATAAATACTTAGCTCAAGATGTACACAGCACAAACCTTCTTCCCGGACGCGAACGTCTCCAAAACTTTTTTTCCCGATATGTGGGACCAAGTGTTTGTAATTTTTTACATCATTAGCATCTGTCCTGAGATTGAAGCTTAACATTACTCCTGAAGAAGCGATTTAGCCATCGCGAAACACCGGCCATTGTCGGGGCTTCTCAACTACGGTTTAAGACACAGATGTGTGTTCCTAAAGTTTTGTGACTGTTACAATCATCATTTTTCAATGGGACTTAAAAAAAAAAAACACATTATATAAAAATCGATATAATACGCTGCAAGTGATGAGTAGTCCAGATGGCAAGTTTTACCACTGCCGTTGTCTGGCTTGCTGATGCAGCATCCTTCAATTTAAAGAATTTGTATAGTTGACACAGCATCGAGAAATAACGGGTCTTTTTGTTATGTTTAGTCTTGATGAATAAGACTTTATTTGTTCTTTTGGTTTGGATTTTTTAAAATATATGCATACATTTCAATTTTAATAATGTAAGCATCCAGTATGCATGCTGCTAATATTCATACTTTATGCTATTGTTTAATCCCAAGTAAGTATACACGCTGAGGTAGATCTTAATTATGTACGCGCGCGCATACTTTTGTTCGCGCAACCGGCGCGAACAAAAGTACGCCAGATTTTATAAGATATGCGCGTAGCCATGCATATCTTATAAAATCCGGGGTCGGCGCGTGGAAGGCGCCGAGCCGTGCAGCCTGCCTCCATTCCCTCCAAGGCTGCTCCGAAATCAGAGCAGCCCAAGAGGGAACTTTCCTTCAGCGTCCCCCCACCTTCCCCTCCCTTCCCCTATCTACCCCACCCCCCAGCCCTACCTAAATCCCCCCTTACCTTTTGTTGTCCAAGTTACGCCTGCTTGAAGCAGGTGTAACCTGTGCGCGCTGCCTCGGCATCCCCCGGCACAGGCCGCAGTGCCAGGGGACTCGGGACCCTTCTCCCGGCCCGCCTCCGAACCATCGCCATGCCCCAGACCCACCCCAGACCGCCCCCTGACCCCCAGACACGCCCCCAGGACATGCCCCCTCCCGCCCCTTTTACGAAGCCACGGGACTTACGCTCATCCCGGGGCTTTGCGCGTGCCGGTGACCTATGCAAAATAGGTGCGCCGGCACGTGAGTACCCTGCGCGCGTAAATCCGGCAGGATTTACGTGCGCAGGGCTTTTAAAATCTAGCCCACAGACTTTAGCCACACAACAGGCTGATCTGCAAACACAATAGACAATGGCACTTTGTATTCAACAGTCGACTGGTTTTGTGTGGTCTGAACATTAAACACAAGTTAGGTAATTTATTGAATAATGTACTCTTTGATGTGTAGAGATGGCCATTTTGTTGCATGCATTCCAGTAGATTGTTTCATCTCCTTCAAGAAAATGCAGCTTGTATCTAAAGCAAGAAAGAATTCTGCCCATAACCTTGGGGTCATCTTCAATTCTTCTCTCTCCTTCTCTATACTATCAAAAACACTGCTAAAATGTGTCATTTTCTCCTCTACAACATCACCAAAATCCATCTATTCCTTTCTGAACAAATACCAGAATGCTTATTTACTCTCATCACCTCCTGCTTAGAATACTGCAACCTGCTCCTCATAGGTCTCCTAGTGAACCATCTCTCTCCTCTTCAATGTATCCACAACTGAGGTGAGCAACTTATCTATCACAAAAGTTGCTACGCTCATATAACCCTTCTTCTCACATCACTACATTGACTCCTGTTAAGCGCCATGCCATTTTTTATGACGCTTATGGCCAGGGAGACAAGAACACTTGTTTCCATATATAATTGAAGCTCCACTTGATTGCCAATAAAAGCCTTCATTGTAGCTCCTCACTAGCTCCCTTCTCATCTCTATCTATAACCCTCCTCATTCACTCCACTCATCAGGCAAGTCAGTCCTATCTATGCTCTTCTCCTCTACCGCCAATACCCGACTCTGTGCTTCCTATCTGGCTGCACCGTACGCTTGGAATAGACTTCCTGAATTGGTGCTCTTTCTCGTGCCTTATTTAAATCCAGTTTAAAACCTCACCTATTTAAGGCTGCTTTTAAATCTTAACCCCTGATTGTCACCTTTACAGCCTTATTAATTTTTAAATATTTTTTTAATAAAAGAAATTTCCAATGTATCTTTTGCCCTGTATGTTTGTCTTGATAGGATTGTAAGCTCTATTAATCAGGGACTGTCTCTTTTTATGTTTTTGTACAGTTCTGTGAACCTAGAGTAGCTATAGAAGTGATAGTAGTAGTAGTAGTAGTAGTAGTAGTAGTAGTAAACTTACATTAAATATGAGATACACTGAACAATTTTCTTGTAAACTAAGATTCCATAATAATGTTCAGTTCAAAAGTGGTTATGGGTAAGGAATATACTATATCCTATATATGCCACTACATGTAATTTCAGAAAATATAACTTGTAGCAAGTATAGCATTGCTGTATGTAGTCAGGTCTCTTTCTCTCTTGTCCTCTATTCTAGATGCAATCCCTTGGAGGTATTGTACCAAGAGTGGGATCTTGGAGTGATAGTTTCTGGTGATCTGAAGATGGTGATGCAATGTGACAAGGCGATAGCCAAAGCCAAAAGAATGCTGGGCTGCATAGAGAGAGGAATAATCAGTAAGAAAATGGAGGTGATGATGCCCTTGTACAGTTCCTTGATGAAGCCTCACCTGGAGTATTGTGTTCAGTTCTGGAGACCGTATCTCAAAAAGGATAGAGGCAGGATGGAGGTGGTCCAGAGTAGGGCTACCAAAATGGTGTGGGGTCAGTATCAGAAAACCCATGAGGATAGGCTGAAGGATATGAATATGTATACTCTAGAAGAGAAGATACGAAGGACTGATATGATGCAGACTATCAGATACCTAAAACGTTTTAATGATGTGCAAACATAAAACCTTTTCCGCTGGAAAGAATTCAGTAGAAGTAGATGTCACGAAATGAAACTCCAAGAATGACGCCTCAGAACCAATGTCGGAAAATATTTCTTCACAGAGAGGGTAGTGGATGCCTAGAATGCCCTTCAAGAGGAGGTGGTGAAAACCAAAACAGTGAAAGAATTCAGCAGGGCATGGGATAAATACTGTGGAACTCTAAAGGCTAAAGGATGGAAATGAAGAAAAGAGTGCATGGAGTACTTGATGGTGCGGCGGTTATTACCCTTAACCAATAATCTTTGATACCGTTAATGCAACTCCATCATTGCTCTCTGCTTCAACAGCAGGGGGAAAAGGGGAATTTGATTCATTCAGCAACAAAGGGCCATGATGTTCACGGTCTGGGGAAACAAGAATAGGAGTAACTTGCTGATACGGCGGTTAATACCCTTAACCAATAAGACTGATACTTTGATGCAACTTAAACATTGCTCTCTGCTTCAACAGCAAGGCTAACAGGGAACTGTATTCAACAGCAATCAATGAGGGCTAGTATGGGAAACATAAGCATGGGGGGTAACAGGGACCTGGATTCAAACAGCAACCAACGAGGGCCTTGACTTTTATGGTCTGGGAAACATATAAGCATGGGGTAACCCTCACGGCACAACACAAACTACCATAAGCTTAGAGGGCAGACTGAATGGACCATTTGGTCCTTTTCTGCCATCATTTCTATGTTTCTATGTATTAAAAATCTTCTTTCCTTTTAAGTTAGACCTTCTGCCAACTCATCACGGCAATCCATGTGTCTTTTGAAATCAAATCACAAACAACGTCCCAAACACAACTGCAGTTTCGATACATGATTCCTGCAGCTGCTTCTGAACTTTATTGCAGTTTATCAGGCCCATTATCTGTTAACCACTTTTCCATTATCATTTCAATTTAACGTAAATTCACTGCATTTGATTTCCAGCTTGCTGCAGTTGTGTCCAAAACATTGTGGTAGTTCACAAAATACTGACTCTGTAGCCATCTTTCACACACTGCTGCAATTTTAAAACACAGTCCCTACAGTTGCTTAGAAATGCCATTGCAATTCACAAAACACAGATAGCCTAAGGCTTTTAAGTTCAGCTGAAAGGTGCCTAACAGGGCCTGATTCACTAACCTGTTTTCTCAGAGGCACAGAATGGGAAAAAAGCCTTAGTGAATCAGGCCCTTAGGATATCGGCCTCTATAATTTTAAAATTTGGAAAATAATGTATACAGGAATATATGACATAGCTTTCCCATACAAAGTGTTACCCATAAACCTCCATATTAGAACATCATCAGGGATTATACTAAATAATAGTACCTCTGTTATTATTTGTGAATAATTTAATTCTTTTTTGAATTCCTAGAGTGGTGTTATAATGGCATTCAATGTAATTAATGAGAATAAACTTAAATACATCTAACCAATTATACAAAAAGTCTTAGGTGAAACTAAAAGTAAAGTATCATAGTTGCCATATTTGTCCACTTGAACATGCAGAAATAAGGTCAACAAATGGATATATTAAGTTAGTCCAATGAACAGTTTACAACTTGGGAGAAGCTACTGTAAGAGAAATGGTAAAGTAACTAACTAGATTATTGAGTTCATATCAAGGACAAAGGGTTCTAAATATCAGCTCTGCAGGTACATCTTGCATAACTCTTCTTCAGTTATTTTGTATGGAAATTAATTTGCATATACTAAAGAATAAAAATGATAAATAGAACCCCTAAGGTCAATCTAGATTGAAGTCAGATGTGTGAGTTGAGAAGAGCAATGTAAGATGTCTTTTTAATTTCTTTCACCAGATGGCTAAATCAATTAGCACTTAAAATTTGCTTTAATGTTATTACATTAAATAGGTTATTTGATTATCCATATAACATGTGCACAAGTATTTTTTTTTACTTTTAGATTACGTTTGTTTTAATTGTTTGCTCTTGCAAATTACAGTGTGCCAATTCTATTGCAACTGTGACATAAAAGCCTACTGTATACATTAAAGTGGTGGAGTGACTTTAACATGCATTAAAAGGATTTAGTGCACAATAAACCTGGAGGTAAATTTTCAAAAGGACTTAGCTGGCTAGATTAGAACTTTTGTGAGCCTGGCCTGTTTTTCTCTCAAAAAATGGGTCACGAAATAGATATTTTTCCAGCATAGGGCAGTGGTGGGAAGTATTTGCATGTTTATCATTCTCCCTTAGCTTTGACCACACCTTTTTTGTGGGAGGTTTCAGTGGCTTATAAATCACCCTGGAGCATGCTTAAACTTCAGAGGGATGGAGAGAGAGACAAAGGGCGAGAAGGTATGGAGCTGGTGCTTTGATGTCTTACTAGGCCCCCTCTGGCCTGCAGATAGAAGGAAGAAAAGAGGCAAAGAGGAATGATTGGAGAGGAAGAAGTTGGAGTGGGTTATTTGCTGCTGGTCATAGACCAGGAAGAGAAGGAGTTTGCTGTGAATTGCTACAGAGTTTTGTGGATTTTGACCAGTCTGGAAGGAAGGGCGTCACCCCGGTATCCAGAAAGGCTGGGAAAGAGATCTTTTGCCCAAGTAATCAGTTACAGCAAGGGTGAAGAGAAGTTAACAGGATTAAAGAACCTTTGAGAGTTTGGAATTACAAGTTTGAGATTTTTGTCTTGTTGGAATTTTGGGAATTGGGGGGGGGGGGCGGGGAGAGGCAGGGATTTTTCCTTCTTCTGCCCAGTTTATCTGAAGTTGCAGTCCAGTTAGCCTGCCCTTCAATGGATGTTACAGCAGGGAGGAGACACCAGGAGAAACTAAATGGACAAGGAGAATGTGAGTTTCTTAGCAATGATATTTTTTATGTTATTTCTTATCATCACTATTCTTTCTTTTATCTTTATTTTTCAACTACAGAAACATTTTTGTTGAACACCAGTTGGACTCCTGCTATTTCCTTTTTTCTCCTTGCGACCAGTAGTGAATGGATCATAAGTGAAGTGGCTACTGGATGCTGGCACCTGGGATTTTGTGTTTATTTTTACTGTTTTTTGTGGTCTCCCCTGCATTTTATTGGCATCCCAGAGATCCCTGGCTTAGGGATGTGGAGTTTTCCTCAAATATGCCTAGGACTCTGTAAGTATATGTCCCCCCCCCCCCCCCACCGGACGTACCCTGGCAAACATAGCTCCCTGGATGAAGTTAACTCAGACGGGGTGTAGCATTACACAAAGTGATGCCCAACATGAAGCCCAGAGGCAGAGAGGAAGTGGGAAAATGTTAGCAGAAGATTTTTGTACTTTTGGGGACATAATAACCCATTTTGGAAAAATTTGGAGATGATCGGAAAAAATTACCCATAGACTACAATGAACCTAAGATAGCCACTAGCTCGGCTGGTCGAGGAGGGGGGAAGAAGAAGAGAAACTCTCCTGCCATTAGCCTGGAGGTGGTGCCCTTGGAGTCCAGCGAGGAGGAGCTGAAGTCAGTCCCTGAAGAAGTGGGGGAAATCAGCCTGCCTGAGTGGGGAAGGTGCTGGCAGGAAACCCGGAAAATGACAAGGGCTAAGATTGATAAGATGGACTGCCCTCCCATGGGGCGGACCCCTTTGCCATTATGGAAGATGGAAGAGTGGTGGGCCCTGTGCCTGGAGCCCCCACCTGGAAACAACAATTGAGGAGCAGTTGGGTTTGGTATAGCTCAAAGAGTTACAGGGGCCTGCTGAAATGTCAGGTGAAAAGGCAGCTGGAATGGACCAGGAGGCTGCTCCCTATGTTAACAACCTGTCCCACAGCTTTCGAGCTATGCTGCTTTTGGCTCACTGCCGGGCCCATCTCCTCTTCCAGTTAAATTGTAAAGGCTGCAGAATTCCCTGATGCTACAGTGGAAGAAAGGAAGCCGCAGCTCATAAAAAAGGCTCCAGCTGGGGAGAAAATCTTGCTACCACCCCTGCCAGTTATTATTGCACCTTCCACCGGGGCCGGGAAACAAGAGAGGCGGTTGGGAAGGAAGATGTGGCAAAATATCATGCCTGAGGCTGAGGGCCCGGGTCGGGCTCAGCACAGTGGCAGCAGCACAGGTGTAAAAAAATGGCAGGAAAGGAGCCGGAGCATCACAATCTCATGGAGGGAGGGAAGTGCTGGTGTGGCAGCAGTCTCGGAGGAGCATCAGGGAATTCTGCAGCCTTTACAATTTAACTGGAAGAGGAGATGGGCCCGGCAGTGAGCCGAAAGCAGCATAGCTCGAAAGAATGGTTCAATGCTGGAAGAGAGAGTGAGGCCGACCCGAGGGGCATTGGCGTTTCTCAAAGGCTGCCCCCCCTGCTGCATGGAAACTGCCGAAGAAAAAGCCATGGTGGGTCTGCGGACTGAGAGAAAGTCCAAAATTGCTGCTACCTGCCAGGCTGGTGGTTCTTCCCACCATGGCAGAACTGCCTATGCCAATGGGAGAGTAGTGAAGCTGACCAAAGAAGTACCATGGGATCGGAGCAGTGAGAGAGGGGAGGGAAAGAGGAGGCTTGGCACTGAAGTGCCAACTAGATGTGGGAGAACGAAAATTCAGCCCATTAGTGAGGAAGTACAGCAGAGGAACGGGAGCCGGTGCAGAACTGGAGGAGGATGGCATTTACCCTTACCCCAGAGCAGCCGCAGCGATTACGGGGAAAGAATAAGACAGAGGCTCCCCGTGACAGACTGTAAGAAGCCTGCAGCATTGAGAGCCAGGGCCCTGAAGAAGAGAGGAGCCTCTCTTAATGGGGCTATGCCCTCTTTACACATACATCCCCTAAAAGATCTAAACCTCACTCTTTACCAAGCTCTTGCTAATCCGAGAACTACTGTGGTGAGTGCCTGCCAGAACTGGAGCCGGCCTATGCTCATCTTACTGATGGGCATCAGGTAAAAAAAAAAAAAAAGGGTCAAAGTCTGTGCACAGTATTTGTTACTGCTGTATTTTTTGCTAATGTTTGTTTGAAAAACAAAATCATGGCTTCCAATATTGTGGGATACTACCTCTTGCAGGAGAGTGTGTTGTTTTTGTTTTGTTCTCTGTTTCAGATTCACATTGGATACAGCCTCTTCAAGCAACTGGCACCTGGCTATCAAGTGCCATCATCCATGCTAAGGAGTGACCAGGACTAAGGCTGCTGTTTCAAGGGACTGTAATTTAAAAATGTTTAATCCCATGTTTTAAGGGTGGGAATGTTGCAATTTAAATAATATAAAAGGTTTTAGAGAAGAACATTTTTCAACAAAAATATGATTCCCCCCCTCCCCTCCCCTCCCCTCCCCCCACACACGAAACATGTAAACAATTTATGGTATTCAGTATATTATATTGCTTTCTGGTCTCTGTTTTTTGGGTTTTCTGATATTTAATTGAAGTTATTTTTCTGCACTGTCTAATTTTGGGTCTGGCTTCTTCACGTCTCCAACATCTAAAACGTTCTTGTTCCCTAAGTACATACTGTTATAGAGGTGGTTAAGTGAATACATTTCCTTTTGAGGTGTACCACTTATAGTATTTAAGGGATGGTTCACACTTGTAAAGAAAATTGTTGAGGTTACCCACCTCCATGTGCTGTGAATTTTGATGATGAATAAAGATTTTTTTAATGGTCCCCTCAATGGAACATAAGCTAGAGGCATAAATTGAAGTATTGTTGATGTTTCCCTGCTATTACTTAATGTGGATGCACTCTTAGCAGGACAAACCCTCCTTACCAGTGGGTGTTTCTTGGTAACTTGCCTGCCTAGTGCGAAGGTGGTGGACCTCACGTGTCACCTAGATATGATCTTAGACAGTGCTGATGAGAAACCAGCTATCATGGTACAAGTAGGCACCAATGACATAGGAAGGTGTGGGGGGGAGATTCTGATAGCTGAAAATCTTCAGTTCTGGTATTAAAAGTTCAAAAGAGAAACTTTGATAAATGAGAAAAATAGAAAGAAACTGAAAGGTGCAGTTAGAAAGGTTAAGAGTTCAAACAGGAATGGACATTGTTTAAAATACCACTTTAGAAGCAAAGTCTAGATGTATTCCACAATTTAAGAAAGGTGTAAGAAAAGCCAAACAACTGCCAGCTTTGTGAAAAGACTAAGGATTTGCACATTAACTGACAGGTTAGTGCGCAGTAACCCGAAAAAAAAATCCCGAACCCCAGGAAAAACGAAATTCCAACGGGGGGCCCAAAATGAAGCCCGACACAATATGAAAACCCAAGGCACATCTCTAGAAAAGACAAAACAAAAGAGGCTATTTTAACCAAAAATACTTCCTTCAAAAATTGGAAGAAGGATCCATCTGAAGAAAATAGGAAAAAGCATAAGCATTGGTAAGTTAAATGTAAAACATTGATAAGACAGGCTAAGAGAGAACTTGAAAAGAAGCTAGCCTTAGAGGTAAAAACTCATAATAATAAAAACTGTTTTAAATATATCCAAAGCAGGAAGCCTATGAGGGAGCCAGACGGACTATTAGATGGTCAAGGGTTTAAAGGGGCACTTAGGGAAGCTAAGGCATTTCCGGAAAGTCTAAATTCATTTTTTGCTTTGATATTCACAAATGAAGATTTTGGGGAAATACCCATTCCAGAGACAGTTTTCAAGGATGATGATTCAGATGAACTGAACCAAATCACGGTGAACCTATAAGATGTGGTAGGCCAGATTGATAAACTAAAGAATAGCAAATTACCCAGACCTGATGGTATATACTCCAGGGTTCTGAAAAAACTCAAAAATGAAATTTCAAATCTATTACTAGTAATTTTTAACCTTTCATTAAAATCATCCATTCTACCTGAAGACTGGAAGGAGCCAATGTAACCTCAATATTTAAATAGAGTTTATAGTTAAATATAGTTTTCCAGATCCCAGGGGTGATTGAGAAAACTACAGACTGGAGAGCCTGACTTCAGTGCCAGGAAAAATCAGAAAAACTATTCTAAAGAACAAAATCACAGAACATATAGAAAGATATAGTTTAATGGGACACAGCCAGTATGGATTTAGCAAAGGGAAGTCTTGCTTCACAAATCAGTAGGGATGTGAATCGTGTGCCCGATCGTCTTCACGATCGAAATCGTCTGGCACGATTTTTAGTTAAAAAATCAGTTTTTCCGATTAGTGTGCACTAACGGGAGTTAGTTGTTGCTAACAGGAAGTTAGCGCGCACTAACCATTGTTAGTGCGTGCTAACTGAAAATGATACAATTTGACACTTTTCAGGTCAGTTAAGGTCAGTTTAGGAATAAATATGTATTCCTATTGGCTGCCCTCTTATTTATTCATGTTACCAAGGTTCCCACTGACAATATATGGGGGATGGAAAATGGAAACAGTTGGTAACTTGACAAAAAAAGTAATGTGATCAGTCAATGTGACTAGAACTTGTGCCCTATCCCTGATACCGGGAGTGTTGTGATCTTCCTGCATGCAGTGCGTATCCCTGATACCAGGGGTGTTGTGATCTTCCTGCACGCAGTGCCCTATTCCTGATACCAGGGGTGTTGTGATCTTCCTGCACACAGTGCCCTATCCCTGATACCAGGGGTGTTGTGATATTCCTGCATGCAGTGCCCTATCCCTGATACCAGGAGTGTTGTGATCTTCCTGCACACAGTGCCCTAACCCTGATACCAGGGGTGTTGTGATCTTCCTGCATGCAGTGCCCTATCCCTAATACCAGGAGTGTTGTGATCTTCCTGCACACAGTGCCCTAACCCTGATACCGGGAGTGTTGTGATCTTCCTGCACGCAGTGCCCTATCCCTGATACCAGGGGTGTTGTGATCTTCCTGCACTCAGTGCCATATCCCTGATACTGGGAGTGTTGTGATCTTCCTGCACACAGTGCCCTAACCCTGATACCAGTGGTGTTATGATCTTCCTGCACACAGTGCCCTAACCCTGATACCGGGAGTGTTGTGATCTTCCTGCACGCAGTGCCCTATCCCTGATACCAGGGGTGTTGTGATCTTCCTGCACTCAGTGCCATATCCCTGATACTGGGAGTGTTGTGATCTTCCTGCACACAGTGCCCTAACCCTGATACCAGGGGTGTTGTGATCTTCCTGCACACAGTGCCCTATCCCTGATACCAGGGGTGTTGTGATCTTCCTGCACTCAGTGCCATATCCCTGATACCGGGAGTGTTGTGATCTTCCTGCACTCAGTGCCATATCCCTGATACTGGGAGTGTTGTGATCTTCCTGCACACAGTGCCCTAACCCTGATACCAGTGGTGTTATGATCTTCCTGCACACAGTGCCCTAACCCTGATACCGGGAGTGTTGTGATCTTCCTGCACGCAGTGCCCTATCCCTGATACCAGGGGTGTTGTGATCTTCCTGCACTCAGTGCCATATCCCTGATACCGGGAGTGTTGTGATCTTCCTGCACGCAGTGCCCTAACCCTGATACCAGGGGTGTTGTGATGTTCCTGCACACAGTGCCCTATCCCTGATACCGGGAGTGTTATGATCTTCCTGCACACAGTGCCCTAACCCTGATACCGGGAGTGTTGTGATCTTCCTGCATGCAGTGCCCTATGCCTGATACCAGGGGTGTTGTGATCTTCCTGCACTCAGTGCCCTAACGCTGATACCGGGAGTGTTGTGATCTTCCTGCATGCAGTGCCCTATCCCTGATACCGGTGGTGTTGTGATCTTCCTGCACTCAGTGCCCTATCCCTGATACCGGGAGTGTTGTGATCTTCCTGCACTCAGTGCCCTAACCCTGATACCGGGAGTGTTGTGATCTTCCTGCACGCAGTGCCGTATCCCTGCTCAGTGCAGGAAGATCACAACTGACTGATCAGATTACTTTTTTTGTCAAGCTACCAACAGTTTCCATTTCCCATCCCCCCAACCATCACCTCAGTGGGAACCTTGGTAACATCAATAAATAAGAGGGCAGCCAGCCAATAGGAATACATATTCATTCCTAACTGACCTGAAAAGTGTCAATTTGAATCATTTTCTGTTAGTGTGCACTAACTCCCGGTTAGTGCGCACTAACCCGATTAACGATTTTTTAACGATAAATCATTAGAATTCCTATTGTATCGTGTTCTTTAATGATTTAAGACGATTTTAAAATTATCAGACGATAATTTTAATCGTTGAAAAATGATTCACATACCTACAAATCAGCTATATTTTTTTGAAGAGGTTACTACACATGTGGATAAAGGTGAGCTAGTAGTTGTAATGTGGATTTTCAGAGGACATTTTACAAGCCTCGCATGAGAGGCTTCTAAGAAAATTAGAAAGTCATGGGATAGGAGGCAATGTACTTTTTTGGATTGCAAACTGGTTGAAAAACAGGAAACAGAGAGTAGGATTAAATGCTCAGTTTACTCAATAAACAATGGAATGCCTAAAGGATCTGTACTGGGACCAGTGCTTTTTAATATACAGTATATAAATAAACTGAAAAGGGGAATGACGAATGAGGTAATCAAATTTTCACATGGTATAAAATTATTCATAGTAGTTAAACAACAAACGGATAGTAATAAATTGCAGAAAAACCTTGCAAGACTAGAAGACTGGGCATCCAAATGGCACATGAAATTAAATGTGGTCAAGTGCAAGGTGATGCATATAAGATCTAGTTACACGATGTTAGGTTTCATGTTAACAGTTAAAACCCAGGAGAAAGATCTAGGCATCACAGTGGATAATACATTAAAATCATGTGCTCAGCGTGTTGCAGCTTTCAAAAAAGCAAACAGAATGTTAGGAATTATTAGGAAGGTAATGGTGAATAAAACGAAGAATGTCATAATGCCTCTGTATTGCTCCATGTGAGACCACACCTTGAATAGTGGGTTCAGTTCAAGTCACTGCATCTCAAAAAAGATATAGATGCACTGGAGAAGGTACATAGAAGAGTGATCAAAATAATAAAGGGGGTGGAATGGCTCCCCTATGAGGAAAGGCTAAAGAGGTTAGGGCTATTCAGCTTGGCGACGAGAAGGCCGAGGGAGGATATGACTGAGTTATACAAAATCATGAATGGGTAAATATAAATCAGTTATTTGATTTGTTCAAGTTAAAGGAAAGAAAACTCCAAGGGCTCTGGAGTATATCTCCCCCCACCCCTCCATGCACAAAAACAAATCTGCAACAGATTCTTCCAGCCCACCAAAACCCCTGATCACTGCGGACACAGGAGGAAGAACATAAGAACATAAGAACTTGCCATGCTGGGTCAGACCAAGAGTCCATCAAGCCCAGCATCCTGTTTCCAACAGAGGCCAAACCAGGCCACAAGAACCTGGCAAGTACCCAAACACTAAGAAGATCCCATGCTACTGATGCAATTAATAGCAGTGGCTATTCCCTAAGTAAACTTGATTAATAGCTGTTAATGGACTTCTCCTCCAAGAACTTATCCAAACCTTTTTTGAACCCAGCTACACTAACTGCACTAACCACATCCTCTGGCAACAAATTCCAGAGCTTAATTGTGTGTTGAGGGAAAAATAATTTTCTCCTATTAGTCTTAAATGTGCTACTTGCTACCAATCTATATGACATCACAGGCTTTAATGACATCTGAGAACATGATTCTTTCAGCCTACTATTTTATGAGTTCATAAGAATACCTTGACCCATTTCAACATCCTTATTACCTGTCTGTATATTGTATACCCTTATCTTATAAAGTGAACAAAGTGCTTTGATATTAGACAGATTAATATTTTATCCACAGGCAAATTAAAAAAAAAAAAAGGGGGTGATTTTCAATGGGATTCTCCATGGATAAACTCATGTTTACCCACGGAGAAGATCTTTTTGAAATTATTCACCTTCTTCTGTGCAAGTGTGCTCTCAACAGCGAGTGTACTTTCACCGCAGGAGAAAGGGATGATGATGGAGGAGGGCCCGGGGTGGGCTGGCTCAGGTACGTGCAGTGATTTCATACTAAAGTCCTTGCGTGTTTCCTAATCCGTATAATGTACATCTGCAAAGTATTCTGATTAATAAAAATCCCCACAGCGCTGTAGCCCAATGAGTTTCCCTTTGAAAATTAACTTGCTGACCCATGAGTGCAAAGTACCCCCAAGCCTGTCAGTGCTGTGAGCTCTCTGGAAATTACTCTCGCCATCTCTGTCTAGCTCTTATAGTTCTTTTTTTTTTTTTAAACGAGTTGTAGCTGTATCTGTGTCCCTATGTCACATTTCATCCCACCCCGTCTGAAAAATGATTTAAGAGCTTAATATTGATCAGATTTGTTATACTATACTGTACATGAGATGGTTTGGTTTTTTTTTACCAAATTTGTCTTGGCTGTTTGACTGTGTGCAAATCCTAAAGACCTCAGCAGAAACTATTCAAGGTATTTTGCTAGCAAAAATCTAATTTGGCCATTATTAAAATGTGCTCCTACACCATCCCAGCTTCCTTTTATTTATACATACATTTTTGTATGTATTTTCTAGATGTACTTTTGTGTGTGGATCTTTACATATTGCTCCTTCTTTGCGTGTTTTATTATAATTCATATTGTCATTGTGGAAATATCAAAATTGCCATATATACCCCACCATTTTATATTACAAACAATATGTCACTTGTGGAGTCTGACTCTATCATAACCTTGATTCAGGCAGAGACGCCAATATATGACCACATCAGGTTTTTCAAGGTCTTATATTATTTATTATTATTTTCTGAAATTATTTTATGTACACACGAGTGTTTATTATATGATCTGTTTATAAATGTGTCTACTGTATAAATTGTTTAAATCTTTTTATTGAGATTATCAGAAACAAATTCAATTTCAGAATGTCTAGTGATGAGTTGCTGCTTCACACCGCCACATTATACATGGAGAACAAACTGTGAACTGGTAACAAGCAACAATTATATCTTTTGAACTTATAGTGACCCCCAAACAACTCACCACCTCAGCCTTTCCCATCCCATTCCCATGACTGCACCCAGCCCCTCCTTCAAAAAGGAGAAAAATAAGCAGCGAGGTCAGTGCGCACAATGCCATCAGACTGTCGTCACCTAAGCAGCTTCATTTAATATCAAACTTCTCAATCTATGCGGGATAAACTGTAAATAGGAGTCCCACATTCTTAGGAATATGGTCTGTTTCCTGCTTACATCCAGCTTCTCTACATACCTTTCCAGGAAACAGGTATGAGGGAAAGCATTCCCCAGCTGCAGGAGAGTGGGAGGTGCCGTGTCCAGCGGTTTCCGCAGACTAGCTTTTCTCGCTAATAGTGGGACTTTCTACACCCAAAGCTTTGTATACCCTTCGTACAGAGGTTTAAATAGGTATCTTTTAAAATATTTTTTTCACTATATTTATATTCCTATATGCTTATTTTTTTATTTTATATACATCTGCTACCTATCTGAAACCTTAAAGTTGACACCACTATGCATAAATGTATATATTAATGTATTTTAATCTTTATAAGAACATTTCAACTTGGCCCACTTTAAAAGCTGCAGCTGTTGAAGTAATTACTTGTATATGTTGAATGGTAAACCTCTGATAGTGTCCATTCTGGTATGATTCAGTTAACTTCTTGTCCTGGGATAATCAATTGTCCAGCTTTGTGGGGATAATGGCATGCTCCAGTGGGCAATAATGAGTCAGCCCTTGTGCAACAAGTTAGAAGGCAGAAGCTGCTATTGGTTTTGCATCAGCCTGGCGTTATAAAGTAAGTATGAAGATCCAGTTCACTCATCATGTAGTTTAAAACTCCAGAGGAAAATGCAAAATATTCTTCTTCAGTTTCCATCACTCTACAATTTTCCTCACAGTAACTTGAGACTGAGTGCTGTGCGGCACCTCTAATGAGGCAATGAATGGCAGAGTTTGCACTTAAGATTTCAGAGAAGGAGTTAAGTGCTGTTAAGTGCTTGGAAGTTAAGTGCCATCCATTTTGTGTATACAACAGTTCAAGAGTGACATCTGTTGTAAGACAGGAATTGAATGCTCTGTACTGTCCTATAGACTCAGATGTCTTGTCGATGTAGCTGAAATAAAGCGAGACAGACTTGGAATCTTAATGAAAATGTATAGCATTATAATTGGGAAGGACACAATATTCAAAAGCCATTCACCTGGATAAATATCAATTTACACAGGTAAAAAGGCTGTCTAAAAATTGCCCTTAACCTGGCTAAAAGTTGGCACCAGGTTCCACAACAATGCATACTTTTAGTCGCATTAGGAGGAGGCGTGCCTATGGGAGATGTTTAGACTGGCCGGGGGAGGGGAATGTTGTGCACAGATTGTATTTTCAAATCAGCACAGGTTATTTTCCATAGAAAACATACTTGCAGAAAAAGCACATGCAAAGGTTTGCAGTCACGGGCATACTTTCACACTTGAAAATTGGTGCACAAAAACTACCGGTGGACTTTGAAGCACTGCAGGCGGTTTGAAAATTGCTCCCTAAATTCTTTGCAAGCTTAGACAATCACAGCAGTAAAGGGGAGGAGGGCCCTGTACTGAAAGCCAAACACCTGTGCTCCAGTGCACTTCCAGATCTGGAATAACTGATTGATTAAAGAACCCAGAGCTGAGCTAGGACCCGAAAGCAGGAGCCATAAGAGCTTAGTACTGAAATATTGTAGCACACGCTCTCAGAAGGTTAAAACTCATTTCCAAAATGTAAAGCCTGACCGACATATGCCATGAGAACAATCCGTCCATTTGGGAGGGTAGAGCAACTTTCTGCTGAGGTTATTAGGGAGTCGTGCTCCCATAGCAGCTTCTTTCCAGATCTACTGTTCCAGTGAAGCTGGGAACCCAGCACCTACAATGGAAGACCTAGCATCGAGCATAAAGTCCTTTTCAATGTAAAAGTTATTTTCTCAGCTTAAAGGTATTTAGTACTATATTAGATTAGAGGTTTTAGGGTTTTTGTTTCCATTTTGTTTAGCAAGAGGTTTAATGCTCCTGCTTTAGCATAGTAACATAGTAAATGATATGCAGTATGGCCAGCAAGCTTTTTTTTAGGATAGTACCTGCCCCTCCGTGCAAGTTACCCCATGCAGAAATGTTACACCTAAAAGTTAACACTGGTTACGCCTTTTCTTCATTTCTATTTTTTAGCTGCTAGGGATCCTCCGTGTTTATCCCATGCTCTTTTGAATTCTATTACCATTCTTGTCTTCACCATCTCTTCTAGGAGGGTATTCCATGCAACTTCCACCCTTTCTGGGAAGAAATATTTCTTAACGTTCTTCCTGAGTCTACCTATTTGAAGTTTTATATCATGATCCCTGGTTCATCAACTTTCTCTCCATTGAAAAAGATTTGAGTGCTGTGTATCATTAATACCTTTCAGGTATTTAAAATCTCAATCATATCTCCCGTTTCTCCTTTGCTCCAGGGTATACATACTGGGGCAGATTTTAAAAGGAATATGCGCGTAATATACACGTGTAACCCTTTAAAACCTCTTCTGCGCATGCCGATCCTATTTTGTATAGGCTCGGCGACACGCGTATGTCCCGGGGCTTGCAAAAAGGGGCAGGGAATGGACGGTCCAGGGTGGCCCGGGGGGGCGGGGCGGGACATGGCCAGAGCCTCAAGGCACAGAAGCCATTTGCTGCTGTGTCTGGGATCGTGGGCCGGCCGTTGGCCGGCGCACGTAAGCTACGCCTGCCAGTAGGTAGGCGCAACTTACCCAACAAAGGTAAGAGGGGGGTTCTAGGTAGGGCTGGGGGGCAGGTGGAAGGAAAGTTCCCTCCAAGGCCGCTCCGATTTCGGAGCGGCCTTGGAGGGAATGGAGGAAGGCTGTGTGGCTCGGCGCACACAAGTTGCACAGTTGTGCACCCCTTTGTGTGCGCCGACCCTGGATTTTATAACATGCGCGCGGCAGCACGTGCATGTTATAAAATTGGGCGTAGATTTGTTCGTGCCGGGTTGCGCGAACAAATTTACGCCCGCACACACCTTTTAAAATTTGGCTCACTGTATTTAGATCCTTCAGTCTCATCTTATATGTCTTTTGGTACAGACACAATTTTATAGGGATGTGCATTCGTTTTTTTCATATTGGTTTTTAATGCGCACTAACTCGATTTAGTGCACACTAAAATGGAAAAAAAAAAAGCTAATATAAAAAATGAAATAAACCAAAGAAAACCCCAAAATTTTCCAGCTGTACATCCCTACAATTTTGGGTTCTTTTCTCTGAACTGCTTCCATCCTGTCTCTATCCTTTTTGAGATATGTCTTCCAGAACTGAACTCAGTACTCTAGGTAAGACCTCACCAACAACCTGCTGCTTATGCCTCTCCGTATGCATCCTGGCATCTCTCTGCCTTGTCACATTGTTTTGCTGCTTTTAGATTGTCAGAAACTATCAGTCCGAGTTCTTGCTCCCAGTCCCGAAGTCTTTTGTCCCCGCTCCCACTCCATTACATACAGCTCATTTGTATTTCTGCACTCCAAATGCATGACAGATCATGTCGCATTCTCTCTGTTCCTTCAGGTGTCTTCACTTTGACAATAGTTGTTATATCATCATGTCATCAAAGGGATTGACATACAGGTTCTTAACCTCAATCTAAAGGTGAAGAACGAGCCATTCTTATCAAAATGCTGAGAAGCAAAGGTAATTGAACAAAAACTTTTGGAGCTCCACTTTATATAGTGTGAAATTCGGGTAGCTTGTATAGGTCCTGGAGAAATTCAGGTTCTTTGCAAGTTATGACACTGTTCATTCAACCTCTGTAAACATAATCAAAAGATGTAGTAGTACATGAATTTTTGAGGCCATGCAAATCCCTTTCTATATGCAAGGACTTTTTAAACTCCATCAGGCACATGTTCGAGCAAAAGTGTACACTAAAGGCTGAATTTTAAAATGGCCTCGCGCGGAAAAATCGGCACTTATGCTTGTGGTCGGGCCCTGCGCGCACCGAGTGCATTTTCAAAAGGGCCTGGCCACGCGCATAAGTGCAAATAATTGCCCAAGTGCCAGGCCCTGGAAAGGGGGCGGGCTGGGGGGCGTGGTCTGGGTGGAGAGGGACGGAGGCCAGCCAGGACTGCGGCCATTAGCACTGGGAATCACACGCCAGCAGCCGGCCAGCATGCGCAAACTACTTCTGCTCCAGGGGAGCAGTAAGTAGTAAAATAAAAAAACGTAAGTTGATAGCAAGGGTGAGGAGGAGAGAGGAAGAGGGAGGGAGTTTAGGTACGGGGGTAGGGAAGTTCCTTCCCAGTCCGCTCATTAATTGGAGCGGACTGGGAAGGAACTGGGGGAGGCTCGATTGCGTCGCCACCCATAGTTAGCAAAAATGTGCCCCCCCTGGGCGCGCATCTACGGTAGCCATCTGATTTTATAACATGTGTGAACCGGCACGTGTATGTTATAAAATCGGCGCGTCCATGTGCATGCGCTGGGTACCGCGTGCACATGGTCGCGTGCGCACTCCTTTTAAAATCTACCCCTTAGTAAAGACATAAGCACTCAGAGAGCATATGGATACATGCACAAGTTAGGCAATAGTTTGTGCACTTTTTGTTTAGTTTTGAATATAGAGCCCCCTAGGATTTTCCAGCCTGGTCAATCCCTCAGGCATATGAACAAATAATGTAAACTTCTTTTGTTGTGTGCAGATTTTAAATAATGTTCAATCCATAGCTGCTATCTGATGGAATTCGATTCATTTATTTTAGTAATCTAAGTGCAAATCAGGACTTTCAAAGATGAGCTTTTTTTCTGTTTGTGCATGCATATAACAGTTCTCAGATGCTGAAGACAATTGACTCTTGGTTTTAAGGAAAAACAAAACATCTAGTGTATGTATATTTTCTTGCCTTCTGTCATGTAATTACTTCCCAAACGACATACTGTGGCAGGCCAGCTGGGTAAACAATGGGGCCAATGCAATAAATTTTGGGGAAATTTATTGCATTCAGTGCCCGCTTTCTTAGCGCCCGCATGGCGCCCGCAAGGGGGGTGCCATGCAATATGCACGACCTTAGCGCCTCCTTGCTAACGCGACCCCATGGCGGCTGCCGGTTATGAAGTCCGACACCGGTAAACTCGACATCAGTTTTCATAACCGTCCATCTGCCAGTAATGAAAACGGATGCTGAGTTTACCGGGGTCGGTCTTCATAACTCGGTGGTCTGAAGAAGTACCGAAAAGCAGTTTTTTCTGCTTCTCTATACTTCTTCTACGTGCACTCAGCTATTAATGCCTGCTCCAGGCAGGCGTTAATATCTGAGCAATAAATGTGCGTCTGAGACGCACATTTATTTTTTTGAATGCGGAATGAGTAATAGCCTCATTCACATGCATTTGCATATGATGAGCGCTAACTCATTCACTCTGCGTTGGACGCGGGTTAAATAGGCGCTAATCCCCCTATTGCATTAGGAGGTAGATTAGCCCCTATTTAACCCGCGTCCGACAGCAGGTTAAACAGTGTGCTCGTGTGAGCGCACTGTATTGCATCGGCCCCAATAGCAGTGAAGACTGCTCACTGTCCACTCTGGTATGATCTAGTTAACCCCTTGTCCTGAGATAATCAATTGTCCAGCCTTATGGGATTATAGACATGCACCAGGGGGCAATAATGAGTTAGACCTTGTGGAGTGTGTTGGAAGGCAGAAGCTGACTATTGGTTTTGCATCAGCTTGGCATCATAAAGTAAGTATGAAAATCCAGCTCACTTGTCTTGTAGTTTAAAGCTCCACAGGAAAATGCAAAGTACCCTACTTCAGTTTCCATCGTTGTACAATGTTTCCCACAGTAACTTGAGAGTGAGTGCTTTCTGGCACCTCATATTGAAAATACAAACTGTGCAACGTTAGGGCCTCTGGCCATTTAAGTGAGTTTCAGTCCTCCTTAAAAGAGTTTTAAAACATTAATACAACAGTTTCCAACCCCTGCTTCAGTGAGTTGTGAGCTGAACAATAAACCAATACATTTCTCACTCTCTAGAGCAAGGTTGTGGTCTCCTAACCAATCTGTTTTTCCTCTGTAGCAGGGAAACCTTGGAATTGCTCTTCACACAATTTTGCTTGCACAGATTTTTTTCCATGGACATAGTTTTCCCTTCCAGGTGTTACAGAAAATGAAAGCAATAGCCAAAGGAGGAGCAATTTCAGAACTGTGCTAGAAAACTCATTTTCAGGTTTTATGCAATTTGATTTGCTCTACTATTAACCAAGATTTAAAATTATTGTCCTTACGCTATGAATCTGAATTTGTGTTAAAGGATAGACATTCACATATTGCAAGATTCAGTTAATTTAACTTTATACATTAGATTAAAAATAGAACACAATGTCAGATAACAACTGCAAGACCAAAACTCATCTGTTCATTCTCCCTGCTGCAAAACCACAGACACTATTTGAATGTTTCCGTATTATCTCTTTCACTATGGTGCTCCTTGTATCATTTAAATTATTAAAAGTTAATTTCTAATGTTCAAACCAGTTTAGCTATTTGCACAATTCCTGGCATTATGCCGTTGATAATTTTCCCTCTCTGCCCTCTATTTCTTGCATTATTTGTACGATTCATGGTATATTGCCATTATTAATTTTCACTCTTCCATTTTTTTTTTTTACAAGATATGAACATTTCCGAGAGATTTATTATTTCTAGGATGTGAAGCAGAAAAGGTATATTCTATATAAAACATTTTGAGGTAGATCTTAAAAAAGTACGCGCGCGCGAACAAAAGTACGCCGGATTTCATAAGATACCCGCGTAGCCGCGGGTATCTTATAAAATCCGGGGTCGGCGAGCGCAAGGCTGCGCAAAATCGGCAGCCTGCACGCACCGAGCCGCGCAGCCTGCCTCCGTTCCCTCCGTTCCCTCCGCATCCCCCCACCTTCCCCTCCCTTCCCCTATCTACTCCACCCCCAGCCCTACCTAAATCCCCCCCTACCTTTTGTTGTGCAAGTTACGCCTGCTTGAAGCAGGCGTAACTTGCCCGCGCTGCCTCAGCATCCCCCGGCACAGGCCGCAGTGCCGGGGGACCCGGGTCCGCCCTCCCGGCCCACCCCCGAACCATCGCCACGCCCCGGACCCACCGGGGATCGCCCCTTGACACGCCCCAGGACACACCCCCAGACTGCCGACAGGCCCCGGACACGCCCCCTCCCACCCCTTTACGAAGCCCCGGGACTTACGCATGTCCCGGGGCTTTGAGTGCGCCAGCGGCCTATGCAAAATAGGCACGCCGGTGCACGAGTGCCTTATGCGTGTAAATCCGGCAGGATTTATGAGTGCAGGGCTTTTAACATCTAGCCCTCTATCCTTTATTCTTTCAATTACTGCAAAAAAAAAAAAGGACAGTTTTCTAAAAGTTCAGGTTTTTAAGGTTATTAAGATGTTTTAATTCTTCTTTCAATGATTATTTCACTCTCCATATGAAATAGGCCAATCCAAATTTTGGGGTGCACTTTCTAGAATTCACAGCCTAAGATTTGTGATTCAGGGTTGTCGTAGTTTTGGGTTGGTTTTCATTTTTTTTTTTTTTTTTATCAGATCCTCTGACGATATCCCAACCAAAGGATCATGAATCACAACTCAAATTGGGGAAGTTAGACTTTTTTAATACTATATAAGACTTAACACCTCTTGCCCTTTAATAGGTAAAGGAATCTAAATCAAGCCTATTAAACCTCCCATTGGGAAAATCATTAATGCGGGGCTTCCCAAACTGTAGTTTGAGACCCCAAATGGGGAGCCACAGAACCTTTATTTGGGTGACAAGTGCCTCAGTTGGCAGTGTTCTTCGGGTGCAAAAAGCAGCAGAATCAATAGTAGAAGGCAGCATGGGGCCTATGAGCTAGTATGCACTCACAGGCTGAGTGGCTCCACCTTCACATGTGCTTCTGTGGTAACAGGAAGCCCTGCATGAGGAGGGAGTAGGGAAGGGGGGGTTGCTGCAGGGCCTGTGAGATTGCAGTGGCTCACAGACTTAGTGCTGAGTTTTATTGCTAATGCTCCTGTTGCTTGCAGATCACTGTTGGGCTTGGGAGAAGCCATAATGGGAGGGGAGGGCGGAGTGTTCATTGGTTGGTCAAGATTGCCACTGCTCCTCCATCCTCACCCACCATGAAAGCTGCCCACTAGTAAAATGCCACCCCTCTCATCAGCCCTCTGTTCTCAATAGCTATCATCTACTTTGGACCCGAGGCCCAAAGGAAAATGTGCCATTAACATTGGCCAGGAGGATTTTTGGAGAAAAGAACAGATAAAGGAGGGATTTGAGGATTGGATCAGCCGGAAGGGGGTTGGCTGTAGAGGATGAGTGTGAAGGAATGAAAGATGATCAACTGGAGAAAATAAGGGGAGCTATGGGGGATGTGAGAAGGATTGGCAGGGAAGATGGGAGGAGAGAGAGAAGGGACAGGGATGAGAGTAAGGGAGTGTCAGATTATTTGGGAGTTATAAAAATGGCTTAGGGAGAAAGAGGATCAGCTGGGAGATGTGAGAAGGGTTGGAGAGGAGGAGGTGAGGCAGGGAGATGAAAGGGAAGGCATGACAGAGGATCAGTTAGGGATTATAAAAAGGGTTGGGGATGAGAGAGTAGCAGCTGAGGAGATGCAGAAAAAGGATGAAGGGGGTGATAGAGATGGTATGGGCTGGGGAGGTAAAAGTTGCTGGGAGATACAAGAGATGCTTAACTGGAGGTTTGGAGGTTGAGAGAGGAGGTCTGCTGGATTGAAAGGAGGTTAGGAGGTCCTCTGGAAGGGGTGGAGGTTGAGAGAAAAGATTGTCTAGAGAGGGTGAAGTCTGAGTAAGTGGATCACCTGAAGTTTGGGGAGTGTGAGAGTGGAGTGATTTTTGGAGGTGGACTGAATTCCTGCTAATTTGCTTTGGGGTCATGTGAATTTTAGGAAGTGAATTTATTTATTTATTTATTTATTTTTAATTTTTATATACCTATGTTCCTGTATACAATACATATTGCACCGGTTTACATGGAAACTGAACTGTTGCCTCAGGGGCGTAATACATTGTAACATGTTGACAAGGAACTTTTAGTGAAACTTTCATAAACAAGATTAACTGAAACAGGGTACAAAATCAGAGAGGTATGTACAGTGGAATGGATAACGTTTATCGCTTCATCATGTTTTAGCTCTCAGGGAAGGCTTGGGTGAATAGCCACGACTTTAGCTTCTTTTTGAAAGTTGCTAGGCAAGGTTCTTGGCGGAGGTCCGGTGGAAGCCGGTTCCAAAGGGGGGGACCTGCAGTGGACAAAGCTCGATTCCTCAGTGAAGTTTTTGCTGGGTGTGTGTGAAGCATGTTCTGGTATGCACTTCTGATCGGCCTCTCTGAGGTGTGCTGCTGTAGTTGAAAAGATAGGTTGAGGGAGGAGATGTTGTGTAAAGCCTTGTGAATCATCATGAGTGCTTTAAAGTGTATCCTGAATTTTATAGGCAGCCAGTGCAGGTTCTGGAGGATCGGGGTGATGTGTTCCCTTTTTTTGGTGTTAGTGAGGATTCTAGCCGTCGCATTCTGGACCATCTGAAGTGGTTTGATGGTGCTAGCGGGCAGGCCCAGGAGGAGAGAGTTGCAATAATCCAGTTTTGGGAGGATGATAGCTTGTAGTACCAGGCGGAAATCTCGGAAGTGTAGGAGTGGTTTTAATTTTTTTAGTACCTGCAATTTGAAGAAGCATTCTCTGGTGGTATTGTTTACGAACTTGTTGAAATTGAGTTGGTTGTCTAGAAGCACACCAAGGTCTCTAACTTGCGCAGTATGGTCGATTGGTGTGAGGGAGAGTTGGGAAGAAATAGGTGGGTTGAGCAGGGTGCAATTATCTGGAGCTATTATGAGGATTTCGGTTTTGCTGGTGTTTAGTACTAGGTTGAGGTTACAGAGCAAGTTGTTGATTGCTGTGAGGCAACTGTTCCAGTAAGACCACGTTTTGTGGAGAGATTCAGCTATCGGTATGAGGATCTGAATGTCGTCCACGTATAGGAAGTGAGTTAGCTTGAGGCTGGATAGTAGATTGCAGAGTGGGAGGAGATAAATATTGAATAGTGTAGTGGAAAGGGATGATCCTTGTGGTACCCCCTGCTTCGATCTGATAGAGTGTGACTCTTAGTTGTTAATCCTAACCTTATAGTGCCTGTTTTCAAGGAAAGATTTGAACCAGTTGAGCGCCACTCCTGTTATGCCGATGTCTGCAAGAAGCTAGAGGAGGCACGAATGGTTCATGGTGTCGAACGCTGAGGATAGATCCAGTAGTGCAAGAAGGAAAGGTTGCCCTTTTTCCTGATTAATGAGAATGGAGTCAGAGAGCGAGGCTAATAGTGATTCGGTGTTCAATGATTTTCGGAATCCGAATTGGTTCGAGGTGAGAATGTTGTTTTCTTCCAAGAATTCAGATAGTTGTCTGTTTACAACCTTCTCCATGATTTTAGCGATCATTGGAAGGTTAGCAATGGGTCTGAAGTTGGCTGGGTCAGTGGGTGGTAGGTTAGGTTTTTTAAGGAGAGGTTTGAGTATTGCCAGCTTGAATTTGTCAGGGACTTGGCCTTGTGACAGCGAGCAGTTTATGATGTCTGCAATGGGTTTGGCTATGATGTTAGGAATGGAGAACAGCAGATTGGATGGGATGTAGTCTGATGGGTGGGACGAGGGCTTCATCTTCTTGAGGATGTTTTCTATTTCTAGAGCAGACGTCGACTCGAGGGAGACAAGCGACGCTGGGCTTGTGTTACTTGCGGGGATTGGGAGTAAGCGTTGGGGGCCTGTGGTGGATGAGTGGTTTGGTTGAGGTGAGGGCCCCTTGAGTGGTGCGATGAGGGTGTCAATTTTTTTCTCAAAGTAGATCGCCAATTCGTTGGCTTTGTTAGAAGCTTGTGCGTCTGGTATGAGGGATGTGATTGGTTTTGTAAGGGCTGATATTTAAGAGAATAGGGCTCTAGAGTCGAAGATAAAGTGATGGATCTTTTTAGAGAAGAATTCTTTCTTAGTTCTATTGATGCTGTTTCTATATGAATTTAGGCCTGATTTATAAGACAGGATGGTTGCTGTGGAAGGGTTTTTACGCCACCTGTGTTCCTTACATCTGAGATCTTGTTTGAGCGACTTCAACTCGGGGGTGAACCAGGGTTTCCTGTTGGTGAATAATGTGAATAAAATGGTGAATAAAAAATATTTTATTCACCATTCCTGTGAATGGTGAATAAAATATCATAATGCCTCTGTATCGCTCCATGGTGAAACCGCACCTTGAATACTGTATACAATTCTGATTGCCACATCTCAAAAAAGATATAGTTGTGATGGAGAAGGTACAGAGAAGGGCAAAATGATAAAGGGGATGGAACAGCTCCCCTATGAGGAAAGACTGAAGAGGTTAGGGCTGTTCAGCTTGGAGAAGAGACGGCTGAGGGGGGATATGATAGAGGTGTTTAAAATCATGAGAGGTCTAGAATGGGTAGATGTGAATCGGTTATTTACTCTTTCGGATAACAGAAGAACTGTTTCAGAAAGAAATATCAAATGAGCTACTTTATCTGGCTAGCTCATGCAAGATGGCCTTAAATTCATTGCCAAACCAGTAGTGGTTAGGTGGTTTTCAGAAGTGGTAAATAGATAATATCTAGGATCTTTTTATTAGAATGCCAGCACTTGGTTTGCTTGGTGTGTTTTTGAATATTTTATTAACCACTTACATATAGTTTCCCTTTTTAAGTGTTTATAAATTCTAAATGTAGGTATTTATTTTCCAGCTAATTAGGAATTCTTTGAGAGTCCAAAAATTCAGAATTTATAGGTATTTTCAAGGCACAGGTACTACTGTCAGTGCCTTTTGTTGTTGAATTAAGTACATACATTTGTCCAGCTCAGGAGTCATCAGCATTGAAAAGACACAAAATCAGGGTGAAAGACCAAGACAGGCAAAGGGAAGACTGAGAATATACTTGGGGACATGGTATTTTTTTTTGGTGTTTATCCAATAAACACCTATTTCATTTTTTTTTTTTTTTGTATTTGGGTATTTTTCCATGTTTATCTGTTAAACATTAAAACGAGAAGCCCTTGTAATAGAGTATTATGACAACTGCAGCTTTCAGATCGCAAATGTTTCACCTTGGTTTGCCGTTCCTAATGCTTGAAAGCATTTTCATGTGGGCATTTTCAAATACAGCATACTGAGAATTTAGATTATACTGCACTCACTCTAATGTTGTATCTGATGAATTTTTTAAAGATTACAATATAAAATCTTCAACTATGATTAAGAATGTATTAGATTGCCACTTTGCCAGTAATAATTTCTGATTTGGGGATGATAAATAATGAAAATTGTCAGTAAAGCTAAGATAGCAAGTGATGTGTTTATATTTGGCATAGATGATTGTTTTTGTTTAAGCAATATAAAAATGACATCAATCTGCAGCTGTATTTTGCCTTCTTATTTAAATTTATGATGCTGTTTAGATTATTTGTAGGTGTGGAATATATGATTGGCATTTTTAGGTGGTGTACATTTTGAAGGATACAATCATTTTTATAGTTGCTACTACCCTAAAAAACTTGCTGAGCAGACTGGATGGACCATTTTGGTCTCTATCTACTGCCATTCACTATGTTAATATGTATAGTTATCTGCAGTGTACTTAGGGTTTCTTTTATATTTGCAAGTGAAGCATAATATGATTTTGGGAGAAGGTAATTACAGTGGACCCTCGAGTTACAACCGGCTAGACTTACAAACAACTTGGGTTACAACCAAAATTTTAGTTTTGAGTTACAACCAAAGTCTTGAGTTACAACCTGAATGCCGGCCAAGGCTATGTGTATCCGCTCGTGCGTGTGGTTGTTTCTAATTGGGCGTTTTTTCCTGTCAATCGCAGTTTTTTGGGCTTGATGGGTGGGTGGGTGGGTGGGACTTCTGCTCTGCTGTTGCAGTGATTGGCTGCTGCCGATGAGGCCTGGCCATCTCAGGTGCACCCAGAGCTGCAAATGTTCACAGGAGCATAAAGGCAGACCCGGCACAGCATCATCACTGGTGACCAAGGAAGCTTCTGTGCAGCAGCAAAAAGGGAGTGTAGCACTCAGCTGGCTACAGCAAGGTATCAGGACGGGAGGAATGAGTAGGCTGGGAGGGGGAAATGAGTGTTTGGGGGCCAGATATGTGCTCTTAGGGGGTGGGGAGGGCAGAATCCTCCCCCTCCTCCCTTCCTGCAAGCCAAAAATGTCAACTTGAATGGTGAGTACAGTATGAAATTGTTGTTTCTGGTAGGCTAGGCACATTTTATAACATTTTGGTGAGTACACTAGGAAAATTATAGGTGTTTCTGGTAATTACGCACATTATACAACCCTTTTTTATTATGAAAATGTTAGGTAAGGGGTGCTTTGGGAGGTCTGGAATGCATTATGTTTATTTTAAGAACATAAGAACATGCCATACTGGGTCAGACCATGGGTCCATCAAGCCCAGCATCCTGTTTCCAACAGTGGCCAAACCAGGCCATAAGAACCTGGCAAGTACCCAAAAACTAAGTCTATTCCATGTTACCATTGCTAATGGCAGTGACTATTCTCTAAGTGAACTTAATAGCAGGTAATGGATTTCTCCTCAAAGAACTTATCCAATCCTTTTTTAAACACAGCTATACTAACTGCACTAACCACATCCTCTGGCAACAAATTCCAGAGTTTAATTGTGCATTGACGGGTAGATTTTCAAAGGGGTACGCGCGTAGGATACACGCATACCCCCCGAAAACCTACCCCAAACCCATCCTGCGCGCGCCGAGCCTATTTTGCATAGGCTCGACGGCGCGCACAAGCCCCGGGACGCGCGTAAATCCCAGGGCTTGCATGTAGGGGCGTGTCGGGGGGCGTGTCGGGGGCGTGCCGGCAGTGATGCGGCATTTTGGGGGCGTGTTGCTCGTGACGCAGCGTTTCGGGGGCGGCGCCGCGGGCGTGGTTTCAGCCCGGGGGCGTTCCGGGGGCGTGGCTGCGGCCTCCAGACTATCCCCGGGACCGGAACTCGGAGCGGGGCAGCCAGCCGGTGCGCGCAAAGTTACGCCTGCTTCCAGCAGGCGTAACTTTGCCAACAAAGGTAGAGGGGGGATTAGATAGGGCCGGGGGGGGGGGTGGGTTAGGTAGGGGAAGGGAAGGGAAGGGAAGGTGTGGGGGGGGTGGAAGGAAAGTTCCCTCCGAGGCCGCTCCGATTTCGGAGCGGCCTCGGGGGGAACGGAGGCAGGCTGCGCGGCTCGGTGCGCGCAGGCTGCCGATTTTGGGCAGCCTTGCACGCGCCAACCCCGGATTTTAATGGATACGTGTGACTAGGTGCGTATCCGTTAAAATCCCGCGTACTCTTGTTCGCGCCTGGTGCACAACAAAAGTACGCAATCACGCTAATTTATAAAATCCAGCCCTGAGTGAAAAAGAACTCTCTACAATTAGTTTTAAATGTGCCACACGCTAACTTCATGGAATGCCCCCTAGTCTTTCTATTATCCAAAAGAGTAAATAACCGAGTCACATCTACCCGTTTTAGACCTCTCATGATTTTAAACACCTCTATCATATCCCCCCTCAGCCGTCTCTTCTCCAATCTGAAAAGTCCTAACCTCTTTAGTCTTTCCTCATAGGGGAGCTGTTCCATTCCACTTATCATTTTGGTAGCCCTTCTCTGCACCTTCTCCATCGCAATTATTTATTTATTTATTTATTTATTTATTTAAGGGTTTTTATATACCGCAGTACGTAAAGAAATACATCACCGCGGTTTACATTTAACAATAACTTAGCAACAGGCTTTACATTGACATTATTAATAGGTATTAAATAAACTAAATTCCATATAACAGTTTTGACGGAAAACAGGCTGAACAGACTGTAGACCATCCAATAAAGTATAACATACAATTAAAATATTGATGTAACTATTAAACCTTAACAAACCAACACAAAAACTAAATAGTATCTAAAACAATACCGGTTCTGAGTGTGGATACAATTTCTATATTGCACCGAAGACATTTCTGTTATTTAAAGCTACTTAATATCATGATGGGTAAGGGTGGGCAGGTAAGGTGAAGAAGGAGATTGAGGAGGGAATGAGGTTAGGGTGGGAAACGGAGCAAGGGAGAGAGGGAAGAAAATAGAATGGCATTTCAGTTAAATGAATATCATTGTGTGAATGCTAGTTCAAATAACCACGTTTTGAGTCCTTGTTTGAATTTCTTATGGCAGGGCTCCAGACGTAGGTCAGTGGGCATCTTGTTCCATAAGTTGATTGATGCTATGGAGATAGAACGGTCTCTTGTGGTCACGTGTTTGATGTTTTTTGTTGGGGGGGCTGCCAATTTAGCTTGATGGATGTGTCTTATGGGTCTCTTGGAGGTATGGAACACAAACTGCTCCGAGAACCATTGCATCTCTTGGTTATAGATCGACTTATGTATGAGGGAGAGAACTTTAAAGGTAATTCTAGAAGCTACTGGGAGCCAATGCAAGAACATGAGAGCAGGTGTTATGTGATCATGGAGATGGGTATTGGTGATTAATCGAGCTGCTGCATTCTGTAACATCTGTAAAGGTTGAATTGAGCTTTTAGAGAGACCCAAGAGTATTGCGTTACAGTAGTCAATTTTTGGTAGTATGGTAGCTTGCAATACCGTCCGGAAATCTTGTGGATGTAGAAGAGGTTTAATTCTTTTTAGTGTGTGAAGTTTGAAAAATCCATTTTTTATTGTAGCTGAGATGAATTTCTTTAACGTGAAATGGTTGTCAATAATGACGCCAAGACTGCGGACTTGCTGTAGTAGGGGAAGAACTGAAGTAGAGTGGTGGGATGTGTTGGAGGGGATGTTATTGTGTGGTATGATGATGATGAGTTCAGTTTTGGTAGTGTTTATAGCTAAGAAGTTTTCTTAGCTATAAAGCTATAAATTATATCTTTTTTGAGATGCGGCTCCCTGTGACATAGTGAGGGCAAAGGCAATCGGCGCCATTTTGAAACCAGTCCAGCAGCACCGGCACCGAGAGTATGATTGAAGGGATGGCTCCCAGACCCCCTGCTAGACCACCAGGTACATGTAAAAGGTTTTTGGGGGGGTCGGGAGGGTGGGAGAAGCAAAGGGGTAATTTGTAAAGGGTCGGGGTGGGTTGTTTTTTTTATCGGGCCATCGGCGCCATTTTTATCAGTGGTAGCCAAAATGGCGCCGATGGCCCGAGAGCGGGAGATCGCGCCGGGCCCCCCCCCCCCCCCCCACTGGACCACCAGGTAATTTAACATTTTGGGGGGGGTTCGGGAGGGTGGGAGAGCAAAGGGGTCATTTGTAAAGGGTCGGGTGGGGTTTTTTTAATCTGCTCAGGCCTCACTAAAAAATTAACAATGTGAATTGGAATCGGAACCGATTCCAATTCACATCTCTAACGATCCGATTTTTTTCTCCCTCCATCCGAACCTGATCGTTAAAACGATCGGGCACACGATTCACATCTCTATTAAAAGTTACTATCTTAGTGCAGAGACTATATGCTAGTGGTTAATATAGTATAGATACCCTATATTTTTTTGGTTAGCATGTATATTAATGGTGTGTATGCACTTTTGAGGCTAATGTTTAGTTGGGCACTAAAATATTTAGAGGCCAGTAGTTGAAGGCATTTAGCTGCATAACTAATCCCTGGCATTTTTCAGGCTAACCTCTAGCCATATAATAAATCACTATCCATCTTTAAATTAGCTGAATGTATAATATGCATAACAGTGGTAAACCAGGGAAGGGGGGTGAAGGAGATCAAATTAGCTGAATAATTTATTCAACTAACTCCAATAATAACAACACAAGAATTGGCGGCCGGGATTGAGGTAGCAGCATTCCGAGATCCCCACTGGAGATTGCCATTTGAAAATGAACCGGGAGGGTTAGGGTTGTGGTGAGAGTTTGGCAGAGAGTTTGGAGCACAGGAGGGCTTTCTGAATACATTGACCCTAAATCAGGGAGCTGGTAGGTGTAGGGGGAAGGCCAGTAATGACCCTTCAAGATTTGCTATGTATTGAATAGTTTGAGAGGTTTGGACGGTGGAAGCTTATCCTGGCAGCCCACTTTTGTTTTCATTGAATGGAGAGAGGGGTGGGAATAGGGCTGCCAAGCCCACAATACACTATTTTTTTTATTATTTATTGCTCATTGACACTTAATCAGCTATATTCTTTAAATAGCACCAGTTAAGTCTAAACTTATCTGGCCACCTGAGGCTGCATAACTTTAAACCTAATCAGTGATATTCAAAAGTTGGCCATTTAGGTTTAAAATTGTCCAGCTAAAGGTAACCGGATAACTTTGATCAGGAATATTCAATGAGACGTTTATCCCAATGAATATATGGAATAACTTATCCAGTTAACTTTAGTCAAGTAAGTTATCTTTGGGAGGCTTTTTAAAATATTGGCCTCTTAGTACATTACATGTCGAGTGACATTTTAGCATGCAAGTCAATATTTTTACTGAGTGCATGCTAAAACATTTTTAGCAAACATTTTAGTGCAGAGGCCCCTGTATGTTCGTTATTATTCAATTTGCTGCTTTTTGGTCTTCCACTCAATTTTGTTCAACTGGTCACTAGTGCGGTTTTTATTTACCAGACTTCGCTAAAAGCTGTTTGCCATTTTTTTTTTCAATGAGAGAATAAATCTAAAGCTCCATCTCTAAATGTGTACTTTCATGTTCTCCTATATACAGTAAATATTTAAAAATGGAGTGACAGAATAGCTAAAAGACTATTCGTATAGTTTTGCTATGTTTGTTGATTGTATCTGTGATAACTTAACCTTTAGGACTTCATATTTTAAATGGTTATCTTTGAAAAGATCAGGGGACATAGTAATAGACCAATAGGTTAAGTATTCAAGTTACCAAATTATTACAAATGTGATTCCCTGGAGTCCATAGTGGACTTGAAAAGTCCTAAAGACTACATAATGAACCAGCAAACGTATTCTCCATAGAATCACTAACAGGTATGCTGTCATTGCTTCAGCTCTACAGGGAACTCTAATTGCAGCACTTGCAGTACTTCCCTTCAATTTACTGACAGAATGCCAATTTCAAGAAAGAACTAATTTATCAATGGCTGGAGTTGCTAAATAGAATATATTTGCTGTCATGTTCCAGACTGCAACTGTAGTGTTTCTAAAGTAGCTCTGCTGGTTCCCATGACCTAATATGTGTTAGAGGAGTACTTTTGTAATAAGCATAAAGGTCCTTTCGGCTTCCAGTCTTATTAGATAATAGATGTTCCTCATTAGTCTATTTTAATGAAGTGTCTGAACTTTATCCTCTATAGACTAATTTGTTAAATAAATATTGCATACTGTCTTATACCTATATTACAAGTAATATCAATAACTCATGTATGACTATGTGATACTGGTTCAAAATTGTTTGTGCTTAATCTTACTTAAGCTCTACTTATTGAAAAAACAATATACTTTACTGGTTTCAAAGTAGTGTATATCTTGGATTTGTGCCTTTAAGCCTTGATGATGTCACCAGTGATATCTAGTGCTACAAAAGGCAAGACTTGTAGTAAGTGCATGCCTTTTTTGTAGCCATTTTTGTCTGTGTGTTTTCCTTAGTAATGAATTTGAGCAACTGCTTTCTTGTGTTCTCTGCTGCAGAAAACAGGGGAGACATTTTTTTCATTGAGAGAATTTATTTATTTATTATTTAAAAACTCTTCTATACCGTCGTTTGGTTAGATAACCATCACAACGGTTTACAGTAAGGCATGATAATAAAAAATGGGTGGTATAGATTACAATTTAATCATGTGCCATCATAGTACGATAACAATTTAATATAATAAACTATATGTGTAAGTTAATCTTGAATATTAGGAACATATTAAGCGGATTGTATTTAACATTAATATGCATTTGTATGTTATAAGTAACAACTTCAAGTCTGGTGCGTTCTTATCAATCAGCTGTTTTTCTCGTTCTCTTTATCTTTATAAAAACTTGTTTAAAGAGCCAGGTTTTCAGATTTGTTTTGAAATTTTTCAAATTCCTCTGCAGTCTTAAATCGAGAGGCATGGAGTTCCATAGCACAGGTCCAGCCAGTGATAGTGCTCTTTCCCTTACTTGCGTGAGGCGTGCTGATTTGACAGAGGGGACAGTTAGTAGAGCCTTATTAGCAGATCTCAGGTTTCTTTGCGGGACATGTACGTGCAGTGCAGTGTTAAGCCAGTCAGCTTTTTCGTTGTGGATTAGTTTATGAATTATACATAAAGCCTTATATTGTATTCTTTGTTCGATTGGAAGCCAGTGTAGTTCTGCGAGCTAAAGCTTGGTTTCTAGAATTAATGCCTACCTTCTTTTTGAAAGAGAGAACAACCTGTTCCTTGGAAATCTCATAATTTATCTCAGCTACAAAGAACTGAAAAGTGACTGATTTTACTACTGATGAACTGTGCTCACTTTTTTCCAGGAATCAGTTCCCTGGGCTAAGACAATTGGTGTGCTGCTAAAGATATTTTGGTTTTGGTACTAACTGTATGTTTATTGTTAAAGAAAGTTAAGAAACCCTGTTTTTGTTTTTAATAAATTTTGTCATTATTGAGATTACTAATCCCAGACATGGTTTGAAATGTTTTTCCAGGTTTTGGGTTCACCTGAGGTAGAGATAGCTAGTGAACTGATGAAAGCCTGAAGAAGCCAATTACTTGGGCAGCTGTCTGTTCATCCACAGAGGGCAAAGGTTTCCATGATACATCAGATCCTGTAACCCAGTAACCAATGAAATGCTTGGGCTCCCCAGTAATCCAATTTACTCTAGTAGGGGTAACAAATGTTTATACAATAAGGGGTCGATTTTCAAAGCAGCGTGTGGCTGTCCATGTGCATACGGTTCCCAGCATGAGCACATGGACATGCCGATTTTATAACATGCGTGCACTTGTTATAAATTCTAATGGCCACGTGTATATGTGCACTGGATTTTAAAATCCGCGCTAGGGGGCCGAATTTACATTAATATGCGCGATAATGCAATTGGGCCTCCTCCATTTCACTCCCAGTCTGCTCCAGTTAAAAAGCAGACAGGGAGGGAACTTCCCTACACCCCTGTCTAACCTTCCTTCCCTTTCCCCTTTCCCCTCCTCACCTCAACCCCTAATCCCTACCTATCTACCCACATTTTTTTATTTTTCTACTTACTGCTCCTCCGGAGAATTGTTTTCTGAGTGCCGGCCAGCTGCCGGCACGCGCTTCCCCAGGACAGCCAGCTGGCCTCCATCTTGGCCCGCCCCCTTGGAGAGGCCCAGCACCTCTGTGCATCATGGGGATTAAGCGCGTGGGCGGGCCTGTTCTAAAATGCGCGCGTAACCTGTGGTTTTTACGCGCATGGGCCTTTGAATATTTGGTCTTTAGTGCCATACACCTACCTTTATCAAGCTGGCAGAAATACTATAGAACAAAGTAACCAGGTTTCATATGTAACTCCCCCTTGGGAAGGGAGGGCCACACTTCCTAATCCTAGCACTGCTGAGTACAGACACACTCAGTACAGGGATTGGGGGGAACTTAAATCCTGTAAAAGGGGGACAGGATAAACCTGTAGGGCCTTAAGAGGATCATACTCAAGCAAATAACAGTCCACAGTCAGTGTTGTGTTCCAAAATAAAATTAAATTGTATTTGGAATTCAAAATCAGCAGGTAAGAAAATGAATGCACAGCCCCAGAGCAAAAATCCAAACAAAATACAGTTTTTCAAGTTACCAAAAATTACTATTGCAGACACAGTTCTTTTCTTGCTTAAGTCACTTCACACTTGGACCTTTTGGTCTTCAGACTTCCCAAGAATGCTGGAGAATCCTCCTCAGCTTTCCACAGTTGCCCACTGATGACTGAGTTGACCAGAACAGAATCCTGTTCTTTTTCCTTAGGGGAGAATCTCTTTGCCAAATTCCAAGCCACTTGCAGGAAAGAGTCACCCCCTCCCATGGATTACTTGGGAAGCCTTAGCCTGCGTGTAGCCCCTTTACTGTCTCGTAACTCCTCATCCGCGATGACTCCTTTTTCCTCTGTTCTCCATTCTTCTCTCTTTTTGGATAACTGTAAGTCATCCTTCCTTACAGATTCCAATGATCCTAGGTTCCTTCCCAGTGAAGGAACCCATCCTTTCGGTTTTAAACCCAAAATAACACCGGGCCCCTAGAGTAGGGAAAAACTCAGCAAAACACAACAGGATACAAAATGGGAATCAAAACAATCGAGACAGGAAGGGTGGAAAAAACTCTTCCTTCTCAGAAAAGGAAAAAGTTCTATAAAGAGAGTCCTTAATTAAAGGAAAGCTTTTTGACTCCTCATCTGAAACAGGATGAGGAATCAGAGAAGCTTTTTTCCCTGTAAGGGTAACACAAATTCTCCACAAAGTAAAATAGTGGCAAGTGAGTGCCAAGATAGTGACGTGGATTACAAACTGGTTGACGGATAGAAGACAGCGTTTGATAGTAAATGGAACCTACTCTGAAGAGAGAAAAGTGTTAAGCAGAGTGCGACAAGGATTGGTGCTCAGTATCGTTGAGAGAGAAATTGCAGAAGGGATAGAAGGTAATGTTTGTCTATTTGTGGATGATACTAAGATCTGCAACAGAATGGACACACTGGAAGAAGTAGAGAGAATGAGACATGATTTAAGAGCTTGAACAGTGGTCGTAGATATGGCAGTTGGAATTCAATGTTAAAAAGTGCAGAGTCATGCATCTGGGGGTGCAGTAATCCAAAAGAACTGTATGTGATGGAAGGTGAAGGGTTTTTTTGTACGGAGCAAGAGAGGGACATTGGGGTGATAGTATCTAGCGATCTGAAGACGGCGAAGCAATGTGACAAGGTGATAGCTAAAGCCAGAAGAATGCTTGGCTGCTAAGAGAGAGGAATAACCAGTAAGAAAAGGGAGGTGATAATCCTCTTGTGAGGCCTCACCTGGAGAATTGTGTTCAGTGGTTAAGAACGTATCTCAAAAGGGATAGAGACAAGATGGAGGCAGTCCAGAGAAAGGCGACCAAAATGGTGGGGCGGGTCTCTATCTAAATGACTTATGAGGAGAGGTTGATGGACCTGAATATGTATACCCTGGAGGAAAGGAGGTGCAGGGGAGATATGATACAGACCTTCAGATACATGAAAAGTTTTAATGATACACAATCGACAAATATTTTCCATTGGAAAGAAATCAGTAGAACTAGGGGTCACAAAATGAAACGCCAGGGAAGATGACTCAGAACCAACATCAGGAATATTTCTTCACGGAGAGGGTGGTGGATGCCTGGAATGCCTTTCCAGAGGAAATGGTGAAGACAAAAACAGTGAAAGATTTCAAAGGGGCATGGGATAAACACTGTGGATCCCTAAAGGCTAGAAGATGGATATGAAGAAAAGAGTGCATGAAGGTAACTTGCTGGTGTAGTGGTTCCTACCCTTAACCAATAAGCCTGTTGATGCAACTCCATTATTGTTCACTGCTTCAACAGCAGGGGAAAAAGAGGAAAAGGGGATTAGGTTCAGATAGTAGGGGTGTGCATCCGTTTTTGACGTATTGGCGATCCACAACGTATTTTGTCCTATCCTTAAATACGTGGGGAGGCAAAACGCATCATGTTTAATTCGGTGAGCCCAGTGGCGCGTGCTTTTCTTCGCCCCCATTAGCTACTTACTATCTACAATTTGCACAAAATGGCAGCGCCCCTGCGGTAACCATGCCAACCTGTCTGACCCTTTCCTGTGAGTCACAGTGACACACAGGAAAGGGTCGGACAGGTCGGCATGGATACCGGAATGCAGCGTATCCGCGCTGACATTTTCTGAGCTGCACTGAATGCAGCCAATAGCGCTGTCATTCAGTGCTCTCTGTCCATTTTACTGATGAGCCAGCACTATATAAACATCAGCACGAGGAGCCACGCACTTATTTCCAGCAATGCTGTGGGGAGGTGGGCTGGGTGGAAGAGAGAGGAGGCTGAACTAAGAGAGATAGGCTACTAGTAAAGGAAAGAAAATTATTCTTTGTTTTGCTGCAGTGCCAGGGTCAGCTACAGCTAGTCCTGTTTCTTTCAAGCTGTTTATTTTGGTCCTCTCTGACTGAGAAGAGAAGCTGTGCTAGGTCAGCTAGCACTGACCACCATTTAGGGTGTTGGGCTGGCTTGGAGAGAAATATTATTTTCAATTTCATCCATTTTGAATACTGGCAGCAGATCGCCTTTGCCTTCACTATGTCACAGGGGCCGACCGTCGGTACCTGTGACATAGTGAGGGCAAAGGCGATCGGCGCCATTTTGAGTACTGGCATTAGACAGGCGGCGTGCAGGAGGTCGCTCCCGCACCCCCACTGGACTTTTGGCAATTCTTGTGGGGGTCAGGAGGCCCCCCCCCCAAGCTGGCCAAAAGTCCCTGGGGATCCAACGGGGGTCCCGGAGCGATCTTCTGCACTGCGGCCGTCCGATGCCAGTACTCAAAATGGCGCCAATAGCCTTTGCCCATATTATGTCACAGGGGCTACCGGTGCCATTGGTCAGCCCCTGTCACATGGTAGGAGCACAAGATGGCGGCCATGTGACAGGGGCTGACCAATGGCACTGGTAGCCCCTGTGACAAAGGCTATTGGCGCCATGATGAAACCGGCACCGAGGGTGTGAGTGTAGGGAATGGCTCCCGGACACCCCGCTGGACCACCAGGGAGTTTTGGTAAGTCTTGGGGGGGGGGGGTTTCAGAAGGGTGGGGGGTTTGTTTAAATTTTTATTTAGGTGGCCGTATAATTCGGCGAAGATTCGTGTATTCATGGGGAATCGCAATACGTTTCGCTTCCCCACGAATACTACGAATCATGCAATATACGTTGCGGATCGCCAATATGGCGAAAACGAATGCACACTCCTAGTGGTCAGACTGTTTAATAATATGTGCACATATGCACACTTAGGGCCTGATTTTTAAAAGCATTTAAGCAAGTAAAAGTGGGTTTTACTCAAGTAAATGCATGTTAATCGAATAAGTGGGCTTTTGAAAATTGCTACAATATATGCCATTGAATTGTCCATAGGATTTACTCACATAAATGCACTTTTCTCAAGTAAATGGCTTTTGAAAACTGCTACAATAGTAGTTACATTTATGCGAGTAACTTCTTTTGAAAATTACCCCTTAGGGGTAGAATTCATAAATGAACAAGATTATCATGTTAAAGGGAGGCCAGACTACTGTTTGAAGTCCAGTTGTTGAATACTTTACTCAAGTTGTATCAGCTAGGGGTGTGCATTCGGATTGACCGCATTAGTAAAACGCAAGTCATATTTTTTTTTTACTTAAAAAATTGATTCGACATAAACGATCGGATTTCCCACATATCGAACATAGATATGTTCGATATGTGGGAAATCGCGATTGTTGAGCCAAAATAAAAATTTAAACCCCCTCACCCTCCTTAATCCCCCCCCCCAGACTTACCACAACTCCCTGGTGATCGAGCGAGGAGTGAGGACGCCATTTCTGCAATCCTTGGCGAGAAGCATGTGACGTCGGCGGCACGTCGAGTGACGCCGGCGTCACGTGATTCCCGGCTCGTTCGCGCCGGACGGCTCGTTCGGCCCAAAAAGAACTTTTGGCCAGCTTGGGGGGGTCAGGAGGCCCCCCCAAGCTGGCCAAAAGTTCTTTTTGGGCCGAACGAGCCGTCCGGCGCGAACTCGCCGGGAATCACGTGACGCCGCGTCACTCGACGTGCCACCGACATCACATGCTTCTCGCCAAGGATTGCAGAAATGACGTCCTCACTCCTTGCTCGATCACCAGGGAGTTGTGGTAAGTCTGGGGGGGGGGATTAAGGAGGGTGAGGGGGTTTAAATTTTTTTTTTGCACATATGTACATATACCCAACTCATTGGATTTTTTTTATGTCCATATTGGCCGCAAGTGGGACCCCCTTTCGGACATAAAAAATATGAACATAAAATTTTGCTCTGCACATCCCTAGTATCAGCCCTCATGGCAGCTAAGATCCTCCCAAAGAGGTCTGTTTGATGTTCTATCTTTAAAATGTGATCTTCTCTTTGTGACAAGGGAGTCTGCCTTCTCAGTTGCAGTTCCAATTTTATGGAACTCCTTTCCTATTGAATTACGACTCTGTGTCTGCATAAAAACATTCAGAGGTCTTTTGAAAACCTATTTTAAAAAGGCTTAATATTAATTACAGCAGGTTAAATATTATAACCTTGAAGTTGCCTTTCTAATTCCAGGTGTAATGACAAGCTGCAACACATGTTTTGTTATTGTTTAGATTGTGTTTTGATTTGTATATTATTTGGATTTTATGAATGTTTTATTTTGTATGTTGCTTAGGCCTTTTTTGCATTGAGTAATACATTTTAATAATTGTAAAATGTAAATGTATGTATATATAGAGCGAATGACTAGAGCGAGCCATTCTAATATATGATGCAGTTCTAGTGGTAAGAATTTTGGCTTTATTCTATTGATTCCACTGATATAGAGTAATGGAGATATTAATCATGTTGCAAAGCCGGAATAGAATGAGTACTAAAATGATTGTGGGTGGCTTTCACAATATCTGCTTCACTTCTATCCTGTATTTTTTTAAAGATAGAATCTCCCTCTGAGGACATCTTAAAACATAGAAACAAAATTTGATTTGCATTTTACATGGATTTTTCAGATAAAACAACAATAATGTTTTATTTCCAATACAATGTTATGATTGTTTGTACTATGCTTGCTTTCCACAGTCTAATTATATTGTTCCCCAGAAACTTACCTCAGTAACCTTAATAAATTAAACCTGATAATAAAACACTGTATTCAAAACAAACAGATGAGAACACATTTTAGAAAAATCTTGCTGTATATCAGAAAAATAACTAGACCTATGCTTAATCATCCTGACAATGACAAAACACAAATGATATCTCTTAATAATATTAATAATGTCCCTGCTCAGTATATCTCAGAATACATGCATTCTTATTAAGAAAGCAATTAACCATAAACTAGATAAGATAGTTCTCTTGACAAAGCAAAAAAATGCAATAGTAAGATGCAGTAGCTGGTAGGGATGTGAATCATTTTTTGACGATTTAAAATATCGTCTGATATATTTTAAATCGTCAAAAAATCGTTAGGGCCACGATACAATACCAATTCCCCCGATTTATCGTCAAAAAATCGTAAATCGGGGGAAGGGGGAGGGCAGGAAAACCGGCACACTAAAACCCCCTAAAACCCACCCCCGACCCTTTAAATTAAATCCCCCACCCTCCCGAACCCCCCCCCCCAAATGCCTTAAATTACCTGGGGGTCCAGCGGCACACTAAAACACCCTAAAACCCACCCCCGGCACACTAAAACCCCCTAAAACCCACCCCGACCCTTTAAATTAAATCCCCCACCCCAAATGCCTTAAATTACCTGGGGGTCCGTAGCGGCGGTCCGTAGCTTAAATTACCCCCGGGTCCGTAGCTAAATCGGGGGAAGGGGGAGAGCAGGAAATCCAGCACACTAAATCGTGGTGTCTTCAGCCGGCGCCATTTTGCAAAATGGCCGCCGCAAAATGGCGGCGGCCATAGACCAATACGATTCGACGCAGGAGGTCGTTCCAGACCCCCGCTGGACTTTTGGCAAGTCTTGTGGGGGTCAGGAGGCCCCCCCCCCAAGCTGGCCAAAAGTTCCTGGGGGTCCAGCGGGGGCCCTGGAGCGATCTCCTGCCGCGAATCGTTTCTGTACGGAAAATGGCGCCGGCAGGAGATCGACTGCAGGAGGTCGTCCCAGGTAATTTAAGGCATTTGGGGTGGGGGATTTAATTTAAAGGGTCGGGGTGGGTTTTAGTGTGCCGGGGGTGGGTTTTAGGGGGTTTTAGTGTGCCGCTGGACCCCAGGTAATTTAAGGCATTTGGGGAGGGTGGGGGATTTAATTTAAAAGGTCGGGGGTGGGTTTTAGGGGGTTTTAGTGTGCCGGTTCACGATTTTAACGATTTTAACGATACTCTAAACACCCAAACGGCGATGATACGATTCCCTCCCCCTCCCAGCCGAAATCGATCATTAAGACGATCGAGGACACAATTCACATCTCTAGTAGCTGGCATGGCCTTTCCGGGCTGGCTTCAGGATCTGGCTAAAATAATGTTAAATTTTACATGTTATCTTCATAGAAATTATGTCAAGAAAGGATAACAGTTTAAAGCAACAGCAAAACCTATATAATTTATACAAAATGCCAAGTTTGAATAATCTATTAGCCACAAATTTAGGAGCTCACATGCCCAATTGAAATCTTTTTAGGAAAATGTTTAAGCATTTTATATAGAATGTTTTCTTAGTGTTTTACCCATGTAAACTCCCCTTAGTGGTCTCTGTAGCATTCCAACATCCCCCTTCCCACCCATAGCAATATATCTTGGAGGGTTAGGGATCCTTTCAGTCCTAGAAAAAATGGGTTTCAGCACTAACACTATCCCTAGAAAAATATATACTTGTATTTGGTATGGCTTAATATAAACTTAGTCTAGGTCAGCAGTAAAACCAAGGTATTTTCTATTTTATTATTATTTTGTATTTTATTGTCTTATTTGTTTTTATTGTAATGTATTAATTTGTTGTACATTGCAAAGAAAGACTTTAGTGTAAGATCTATATAGTAATTCCTAAATTTATTAAATAAATAAATATTCCAGTGAAAACCAAGTCATGACATCTGGCACATCTGGAACAGGGATATACATGGAAATTTTCCATTTTTCCATGTATATCCCTGTTCATTTAATTTATTTATTTGTTTATTTAATTTATTTAGCTAGGTGATTCATTTTGTTTAGTTCGAGCCCAAAATATGTTTCTTCATCTCATGCAGGCTATTCATTTCTTATTAAATCAATTAGGAAAGCAATATATAATATTTTGGGCTTAAAAATTAGGGGTTAATCCATATTTAATGAAACTTGCAAGCAGGCATCAGCAGGAGAGAGAATAGTACTCTAAAATACCAAGAGTGGAACCCAGTGGCAGTAAGAGTAACATGAATAGCATAAGGCATTGTGACGGGACAAGCAGCTCACACAGAACATGCACATCCCAAAGCTCTAAATAAGGGGCAAAGAGCACCAAATAAGTTATCAGCAACATCTCAAGGCACCAAAAGAGAGGAAAAACAGTATCAAGAAGTAGAATAAATACTCTAAGGGACTATGAAAGGTACAGCAAGTGTGTAAAGCATTGGATTGGCATGGCAAGACCAATAGTCAGTAAGTACTTTAAGGGATTTTGAAAAGAACTTTGAAGGCAACAGAAGCAGTGGCAAAAGTGGCAGAGTGACGCAGAGGAAAAGTGGCATAAACATTCCAAGGCGCTGTGAGGGGGCAAAGCAGCCCAAACAGAGGCATGAACAGCCCAAGGCACCAAAAGAGGAGCAAAGGGGCACCAATAGTAGCATAAAGCTTAAGATCCCACAACAGCAAAAGAGGAGCAACTGGCACCAGCAAAAGTGACATAAACCCCCAAGGCATCTAAAGAGGGGCAAAGAGAACTAACAACAGTGCCAATTATATGGCACGCAAAGACAGTGATGGGGACAAAGTAGCCCAAATACAGGCTTAAATGCTTCAAGGCATGTGTGAGGGGCAAAGTAGTATCAATAATGGAATGAATATCCCAGCAGCTTAGAATGAGAGCTATGGCAGCAAGCTAGGGGATTTTAGCATCACGTGGACTATTACGAACACATGCAAAAGTCACTTTTGTTAGAAGAAAAAGTACTCAGTGGCATCAACACCCATAGAAATTGAGCGAGAGCAAAAGCGGGAAGCAGGGTACTCAGTCCCCCAAGGTACAGAATGAGGGTTAAAGTAGGAAGAAGAGTGGCATCAACACCCCATGGCATAGCAGTACACAAGCACAGTGGCATAAACACCGATAGACACAGAGAGAGGGGTAAGGCAGAGAGCATGGTGGCCTCAAAACCCCAAAGCATGAAGTGCAGAGTCGGGTAACAATCACATTGGCATAAACACTGCAAGACACAGATAGGCCAATCCAATACCAACGCACTAAAAACGTGCATCCAAACTGGACACACTTTTTTTTAATGCACGCACAATCATCTCTCCTAGGTGCTCAACGCAATAGGCAAATGAGCCGCCTCACTAAAAAGGATGCACTAGAGATAAATTGTGTGTGTCTCTAGTGCATCCATGGCATCGGGCGCTCAGGAGAAGTGGCTGTCATGGGTAAGGAAAATGGACACATAAAATGAGCCTCCAGTTTCCCAACCTGACCACCGACAAGACATTTAAAACATTTTTTTTTCACATTGCTGCTTTCTGTGGTTCCTCTGACTTAATACAGCCATGATATAACGTCAAAGGAACCATAGACAAGCAGTATTTTTATGCTTTTCTGTTAACTTTTGGGGTTCTTCAAGACATCACTAGCTCTGGGGCAAACGTTAATTTTTGAGAGTAAAACTGTGAGTGTTGGGTGCACATTTATTTTTTACATAAAGGGGTACTAGCTTAATAGCCTCATCATCATGGCATTTACATGTGATGAGCACTATTATCTACGTGCTGATTTGGACACGGGTTTTGGACACACTAGTCCTCTTATTGCACAAGGGGTTATGGATGTCTCCAAAATTTGCATCCAACCACGCTAGCCTGAGCACACAGTTTTGCATCAGCCTGAGACTGAAGGATGAGGCATCAAGAAAAGTGGTATAAACATACTGAAACAAAAAATGAGGGGTTAGGCTGAGAGCGCAATGGCATGAAAACTCCAAGGCATAGAATGAAAGTTAAGGCAGCATTCACAGTGGTCTCACAACCACAAAGCACTGTTATGGTTTTGAGGTGTTGGAGTGGATTCTTCATTACCGTGGTGATGGCCACGCCCATGGGGAGGAGCCCCGTGAGGAATCACAGTACTAGGCTAGACTCGATACACACAAATACAGAGATTTGTCTTTTATTATACACCTTGAGTGTTGTCCCCAGAGGTGGCAGTAGTGAGGTGACCAAGCGGTAGCAGTCCAGGGGCCCCGGGGCAGAGGAGTCCCGTCTCACAAGGATAGTATAGGGAGTTCTGGATTCAGGTTCCCAATGCAGAGCTGTAGATGAGACAGACTGACAAAGTTAGATTACACACTAAGATGTTATCTGTATAGGTGGAAATTCCAACAGGGAGAAGTAGTTGGATACAGGCACCAAGGCAGGGAGAGCAGGCCCTTGAGGAGCGAGTACCTGATCCCCGATAGGCACCTGAAAGAAAGCAAAGGGCCCCCGAGGAGCGGGTACCCACGTTAGAGAAATACCCCAAAGGGCAGAGAGAGCTTCCAGCGGCAGCATGGAAGTAGCAGAGTAGCTCAGACCAGAGGCTTTCCAATCCATTCACGATCCTTGCTAACTCGATTTGTTAGCAAAGGGCATGCTAAATACCCGGATGGCATGACATCACTTGAGGGGGAGACACCCGAGGTTCCTGCCATGACGTGGATAAAGATGTGGGTGGCGTGCACGCGCGCACCCTAGGAGGCCCTCAGGAGAAACATGGTGGATTGTCTTGCCATTGACGTTCTGGGGACGCTGGAGAGAGCGGCATGCAGACATGGCGGTAGCCATCTTCCCAAGGCTAGCGGGGAGAGCAGATAGAAAGGTGAGGCACAGAGGTCAAAGCTGTCTGAGACCGACGGACGCAACAAGCACAGAGTGCAGAACAGTTAGCATGAACCGTGGCGTCAAAACCCCAAGGCATAGAGTGAGGGATAAGGCAGTGAGCAGAAAACAGACTGCATTGGGACAAAGTCCAAGGATATTTTTACCTGTGGTCTTTGCAAAAAAGTTTCACAGAGAAAATACTCACATACTTTTTCTTTGAAAGTAGCTACAGTTACATTTACACCTTCTTTTTGATGGTAGTTTCCTCAGAAAATAACATGCATTAGAGATGTGAATTGTGTGATCGATCGTCTTAACGATCGATTTTGGCTGGGGGGGGAGGGAATCGGATCGTCGTGGTTTTGTTTTTTTAAATTGTGTAAATCGTAAATCAGGGGAGGGCGGGAAAACTGGCACACTAAAACAACCCTACAACCCACCCCAACCCTTTAAAATAAATCCCCCACCCTCCCGAACCCCCCCAAAATGTCTTAAATTACCTGGGGTCCAGTGGGGGGGGTCCCAGTGTCATCTTCCACTCTCGGGCCACGGGTGCGTTGATAGAAATGGCGCCGGTGCTACCTTTGCCCTGTCATATGACAGGGCAAAGGTAGCGCCGGCGCCATTTTGGTTTCTGTCCCCCGACGTCACGAGCATAGGAGATCGCTCTCGGACCCCCGCTGGACCCCCAGGGACTTTTGGCCAGATTGGGGGAGCCTCCTGACCCCCACAAGACTTGCCAAAAGTCCAGCGGGTGTCCGGGAACGACCTCCTGCACTCGAATCGTGTTGCAGTATTGCAAAATGGCCATACGGCCGGCGCCATTTTGCAATACGGCCCAAGTATTGCAAAATGGCGCCGGCCGTATGGCCATATTGCCGTATTGCAAAATGGAGCCAGCCGTATGGCCGTACGGCCGGCGCCATTTTGCAATACGGCAACACGATTCGAGTGCAGGAGGTCGTTCCCGGACCCCCGCTGGACTTTTGGCAAGTCTTGTGGGGGTCAGGAGGCCCCCCAAGCTGGCCAAAAGTCCCTGGGGGTCCAGCGGGGGTCCGGGAGCGATCTCCTATGCTCGTGACGTCGGGGGACAGGAACCAAATTGGTGCCGCGCTACCTTTGCCCTGTCATATGACAGGGCAAAGGTAGCGCCGGTGCCATTTCTATCAACACACCCGTGGCCCAAAAGTGGAAGATCACACCGGAACCCCCCCACTGGACCCCAGGTAATTTAAGACATTTTGGGGGGGTTCGGGAGGGTGGGGAATTTATTTTAAAGGGTCAGGGTGGGTTTTAGGGTTGTTTTAGTGTGCCGGTTTTCCTGCCCTCCCCTTCCCCTCCCCCTTCCCCCAATTTACGATTTTTGACGATAAATCGGGGGAATTCCTATTATATATCACCTCTAACGATTTTTGACGATTTAAAATATATCGGACGATATTTTAAATCGTCAAAAAACGATTCACATCCCTAACATGCATAGACTTGAAAATACAATCAAAGCATGTTATTTTTACATCCCATCCAAAATATTCCTCCCCTAAAAGTTTCATCCAGGTCTTTTGCATTAGAATCCTTTGACAAAAATGTTTATGGAGTCAAATATTTTTCAGAAATTTTCCCACAATGGTTGTCATAAATTTATTTTTATTTATTTATTTAGCACTTTTATATACCGATATTCAAGTAACAGAGTTACCAATCAAGTCGGTTTACATTCCAACAATAACCATGACATAAGAATGTCTTACAATAAACAGGATGATCGAACTTGGATACAAAGAACTGGATTTAACAACGTATATAAGATAGGTAAGGAGACCGGCGAGCCTAATGCTAGCTGGTGTAAAGTTCTGAGATTAAGAGTAGGGCAAAAGGTATTAAGATTGACTACATAGGGATAATTAGGGTGAGCGTTCTCTTAAGGAGTTATCAAAGACTGAGATCACTAGTGGGAGATCTAATAAGATATTGAGTTAGGAGAAGGCTTGGTTGAACAACCAGGTCTTGAGTCTTTTTTAAAAGGTGATTGGGCATTGTACTAGCCTGAGGTCTGAGGGAAGAGAGTTCCAATGCTTTGGGCCGGCAGTGGAGAGAGCTCTTTTACTTAATGATGATCGGTGGGGCCTGTAGATTGTCTCTATATGCTTGTCTCACCAGTCTGGAGGAGGTGCGAGGCTGAAGTGGGATCCTGAGCTCCAGGGGGGTGATGTTATGTATCGCTTTGTGGATTGATGATAGAACTTTGAACAAAATTCTGAATTTGATTGGGAGCCAGTGCAGGTTCTTTTGAATGGGTGTTATATGGTCTCTTTTGGGTAGAAGACTGTATGGGGAGAAGGGGAGAGGCTTGCCTGATTATTAGTCTATTTTTAAACCAAGATCTTGAGAGAGGACATTTGTATCTTGGATGCAATTAAATATATGCCAATGCAGATGACTTATTCTGCAGAAGGAAACATATATTTTTCAAACTCATAACAATTTATAAATTATAATTTTGCATTTTAAAATAGCCTGAAAATAATCCATAGTTCATGACCAAAGTGTAATTTATTTTCTATATTATGGATTCCAATTTGTTTCTCACTAGCAACACACTATCAGAAATAAAGAAGCTTTCATATTTAAAGTCAATGGACTAATACTTGACATACACTCAGACATTTGCTTTGCACTTGTTCCCTCCTTGTACTTGGAAGTTGCTCCCTCTTCAGAAAATGAGTGCTTTGATCACTGTTTGCTTATAGCCACTAAGGATCATTAAGAACTTTCAATTGACTTCATGAGGATTCTTCTATAGAGATTCTTGAATGTTTATTCATCATATTGATGAAAGAGCATAACCCCAGTGGACTTCATACCTTCCTGTTTTCAATTTTATGGCTGTATGCTTTTTGCTTTTTTAAGGGGCCTATTTAACAAAATGCCCTAATGTTTTAACATTATTATTATAAATAGGCCACTATAATCTCAATATTTATTTATGTATTTATTTACAATCTTTTATACCACAATATCACAAAATATCAATGTGATTTACAAGCTTAAAAAGCACATACATAAAAATTTTAAAATAAAAAATAACAACCCAACATCATGAGATATGCTACATTATTTAGCAAAATACACTCTGGAACTTATGATTCTGTGATTCAATCTTTCTAGGGTGTCTGTGATATTGTACTTCCAAAATGCCTGTGGAACTGTTACGGTCCCGACCGCCTCCCCCATGTTCGGGGTCGGGTCCGCTTACCTTCGTTCCGGTCCACGGAGGACCGCGCCAGGCCTCCGGTTCAGTAGACTGCCAGGCCACTGTCTCGCCACGTGGAGAACGCCGTCCAGGCCTCCAGAAGCTCCGCCCCTCTCGTTTTGCCTCGCGCACGAGGAAGGGCCTTATGTGCGCCCAGCACCCGGAAGTTCGGGACGGCCCCTTTTGCTGACGTCACGCCCCGGACCGCATTTAACCGGCGTCCAGTCTCCTACTAGTCGCCTTGCAACGAGGTTCTCTGAATACTAGTTGCCTCCCGTTCCTGTACTTGCTTCAGTGACGTTCTCATTTGACTTCCTGATTCTCGACTCCGGTTTGCTTCAGTACACTGTCTGCCTGTCTGCTGCCCGCCTCGACTCCGGTTTGCTTCAGTACGCTGTCTGCCTGTCTGCTGCCCACCTGACTCCGGTTTGCTTCAGTACCCTGCCTGCCTGTCTGCCGCCTGTCTCGACCCCGGTTTGCTTCAGTACTCTGCCTACCTGTCTGCCGCCTGCCTTGACCCCGGTCTGCTTCAGTACACTGCCTGCCTGTTTGCCGCCTGCCTCGACTCCGGCCTGCTTCAGCACTCAGCCTGCTTGTTCGCTACCCGCCTCGATCCCGGTTTACTTCAGAACTTCGCCTGCCTGCCTGCTGCCAGTCCAGACTCCGCCTTGCTACAGAACTCCTTCCATTCGTCTGCTGCCCTGACCTTGTCCACGGAGCGTTGGCCCAGCCTCGGATTGTTGCGGTCTCCGCCGCTTCCCCTCCGCTAGGACTGAACGGTGCCTACCTCCGCTGCTGGAAACGCCGCATTCCGCGTGGCTGGGACCCAGGCGGCGCTGCCTGCTCCAAGTGGCGGCCGCCATTGCTTGCTCGTCTCTCCGCTGCCTCGCGTGCGTGCGCGAGGACGCCCACTTTGTGCGCACAGCTCCCGGAAGTCTGGCCCCGCCTGCGCTGATGACGTCACGCCCTAAGGCCTATATAACCGGCGCCCAGACTCCTTCTCTTTGCCTTGCAACGAGGTTCACTACTGCCTAGTAGTTCTGAGTTGCGCATCGTCTGTTCATTGTTCCTGCCTTTGACCCTTGGACTGCTTTTGACTCGCTTCAGCCTGCCGCCTGCCTCTGACCTTGGTTCGTTCCCGACTTCGCTTCTGTCTGCTGCCTGCCTCCAACCCCGGCTTGTTCCCAACCTTGTTCCAGCCTACAGCCTGCTACAGACTCCGTTCCAGTCTACAGCCTGCTTCAGTTCCAGCTTACTACAAACTCTGCCTCAGTATCCGATTAGCTACAGACTCCGCTGCTGCCTGCTGTCCTGCCATCAGCTGGTCCTCGGCCTGTACAGCCGATTCTCGGACTACCAAATACCTTTGGACTTCCTTTACTACAGCTCTGGCCTAAGGCCATCCCTGCCACTGGACATTCAGCCTATTTCCCAAGTCCCAATGTTCCAGGACCCTACGGGCTCCTCCTGGGGGGTTCCTGGTTCCCGGGTGAACACCGCCAGCCTGTGGCTCCATCTCCCGGCCTACCCTGTCATCCTAGGTGGGCCGGCCCAAGGGTCCACTACCTCGCCTGCAGTGTCAGACTGCAACACGGATCGCTTCTGGACTCTGTTGCTCTTTCCCCGCCTTGATCCGATCCGGGCCCTACTCCCTTCTGGCTACCTGACTGACTTCCTCTGATCTAGCTTCTGAACTTCCCCTGCACAGCCTAAGTCCCAAGGGCCTTGGTCCCTACGGCCTCCTCCCGGGGGGATTCTGGGTTCCGGGTGAAGTCCTCCCAGGCATCTGACTCCGCATCCCGGTCTGCCAATCAGTCATCCCTGGCAGCCCGGCCCAAGGGTCCACTATCTGACTACCACTATCCTTGAACGATAACAGGAACGATCATGTTTTTAAAAGTTTCTCTAAAGTGGAAGTGATTGTTTCAATTCTCAGCTTTTCTGCCATGTTGTTCCATAATATATGCCCATCCACTAAAAGGGTACAATCTCCAATTTCCCCCAAATGTGTTGCCTTAACAAATGGAATTTCAAGCAACCCCCTTATCATGTAGGGACTGTGAAGGGATATATACTGTTAAGGCAGCACCTAACCATGGAGTACTGACATAATTAATCAATTTTTGAATGAGCATAAGAATCTTAAATTCAATTCTTAAAGAGGTGGTAAGCCAATGTAACTTTGCCAAAGTTGGTGTAATATGATCAGACCTCTTGTATCCTGTCAATAAACAAGCTGCCAAGTGTTGTAATAACTGCAATTGGACAAGAACTGAATTAGGAAGACCCAGCAAGAGGGAGTTGCTGTAATCAAAATTCAGCAGAAGTATCATCTTAAAAAAACAAATCTAAAGTCTGAAGGCTTCAACAGAGGCTAAAGCTTCTTTAAGAAGCAGATCTTATAAAAACCTGATTGAATGAGAAGTTTAATGTGAGTGCACACTGACAAATAAGAGTCCAACAGAACTCCGAGGTCTCTAACAGATGAGGAGATTTATAACATGTGGCCCTTAAAACTAACCTCAACATTCTTGGGAGCATTTTTAGTTCTAGAGAGAAACGGAATTTCTGATTTAGAGAGATTCAAAACGAAACAATTGTGAGACATCAATTTTTTAATTGCCTCAAGGTAGATTTTCAGATATCCAATCAAGGAAGCAATGCAATCCTTTATCAGTATAAGAAATTGGATGTCATCAGAATAAATAAAGAAGGATATCCCCAAACCAGCCAACAGTTTATATGATGGAATTCGATAGATATTAAACAGAATCACAGATAGCGCAGAGCCCTGCGGCATCCCAGTAGAGATCTTAGTCCAGTTAGAGAAATTCTTACTAACAGAAATCTGGAGATCTGTCACTAAGATATGATGTAAACCATTTTAAAGGTTTATCACTAATTCTTTAGATGATGAATCAAAATTCTATGGTTTATCGTTTCAAAAGCAGCTGATACATCCAACAGAATTAATAATTAGTCCTAGCCAAGATCAAAACCTCGCAGAACAATGTCACAAATAGATAACAATAGAGTTTCAGTACTGTTATGTTTCCTGAAACCGAATTGGTTCAGAAACAGGGAATTGTCCTCTAAAAAGTCAGATAACTGAGCGAGGACTAGATTTTCTATCAGCTTTGTGACAAATAAAAGAGAAGAAATTGACCAATAATTGCCTAGAGAACAAGGATCAAGATTACCATTCTTCAATAATGGTCTAACAGTGGCTCTTTTAAAAGCACTAGGCAGGTAACCTTCTGTCAAAGAAAGATTAACCATAGAGGACAGAAAAGGTGCAATAACTTCCCTAACTGCCTTTAACATGCCAACAGAAATGGCTCATTCAGGGAAGGATTTAATTTTCCAATAGTCTGTTGGACTTTCAAAATGGAAAAAGTATCAAATTCTTCCCATCATGATGATGCCAGAGAACAAGGCTCCTCCATATGACTTTTAGTAGGGATGTGCATTCATTTTGAACAAATGCGCAATCCGCAACTAATAGGTCTCTATTCGTTGCATTCGTGGGTCCGCGAAATGCATGGCGAACCCCCATGAATGCAACATATCATTAGTTTTATTCTTTTGGTTCGCGCCATTTGAAATAGAAGGCCATGTGAGAGTAGGGGCGGATTGGCCTATCGGGGGATCGGGCTTCCCCCAGTGGGCTAGACTAGTGGATCAAGTGGTTTCCTCTGCTCTGGGCCATTAAGGGTGCTGGGCCGTAGAAAAGAAGATGGCCACTGCCAGCCGCCGCCGCCGGAGAAATGAAGATGGCCACTGCCAGCCGCCACCGCCAGAGAAATGAAGATGGCCACTGTCAGCCGCCACCGGAGAAATGAAGACCAGCGCAGTCAGCAGCTGACAGAGAGCAGGCTAGTGGGGCCAAAGAAAACAAGATTGGCGCAACCAGCCACCGCCCGAGACCAGGCCGAAGAAAAGAAGATGGCTGCTGCCAGCCGCCGACAGAGACAAGCTGTTCAGCTGGGGGCCGTTGTGTGTATATGTATTTGAGATTGGAAGGGTGCTTCTGTGTATGTGTATGTGAAAAAGGAATGGTGCTTCTGTGTTTGTGTGTGTATATGGTGTGAATGTGAGAAAGGAATGGTGCTTCTGTGTGTGAGACAGGGAAGGTGCTTCATGTATGTGAGATAGGGAGGGTGCTTCTGTATGTGTGTGGTGTATAAGTAAGTCAGGGAGGGTGGTAGTGTGTGTCAATGTGTGTGCGAGAGAGAGATGGAGCATGTTTTTGGCTGGCTTGTGGCTGTGAGAGAGGGCATGTGTGTGAATGAGCCTGTTTATAAGTGAGATAGAACATGTGTGTGATTGAGAACTTGTGTGTAAGTGAAATAGAGAGAGCATGTGTGTGATTGAAAGCCTGTGTGTAAGTAAGAGAGAGGCAGACTTGGGGAAATCCACTACTATCCCGGGGATAAGCAATATGGAATCTATCAACCTTTTTGGATCCTGCTAAATTCTTGTGACCTGGATTGGCCACTGTTGGAAACAGAATAGTGTACTTGATGAACTTTTGGTCTGACCCAGTATGACAAATCTTATTTTCTTATGTTTTAAATATAGTGAATTCTGCCCATAAATCGGTTTTGCTGAGGCAAATCCTACCTTTTTATATATGTGCATATATTTTTTTCAATTGGTAGGAAAAGTCAATGTGTTCAATTAATTTAAATATAAGGTTTAAGTGCATTGAATATATTCACGCATAAGCATACATATGCATATTTTATAAAATGTGCATATCTGATACGCACGGGTTATAAATACTATTGTAGATCATCATGTGGCCATATACGTATGTATATGCAGCCACACAGAGTTGTTTGAAAGTTATCCTCAATGAATATAATGGCAGACAGAAATTGCAAATCCCATCTAATGTGACCATTTTCTCTGTCTACTGCAAAATGACAAAACATTCTTGACTTCTGTGATCCCAAGGTTTCATAAATTCCTATTTTTTGTACTCTCTACCCCCTTCTAAACTATTCCCATCATTTTGTACTCTACCTTATCCCCCTACCATTTTTATTGGGAGGATAAAAATGGTAGGGGGATCCAGTAATTGAAGAAATGTTTCATCAAAGTAACATAAATAATGGAAGATAAAGACTAAAATAGTCCGTCTAGCCTGCCCAGCAAAGTGTTTAGGATTATAACTGCTGTTTCATGAAGATTACCCCCTTGCCTTCTTTTTAGGGATGTAACTGTACCTCTATGTAAGTTACTCCCTTTCCTTTTCTTTAGGGTTGTAATTGCTGCTCTGTGAAGGTTACCTCCTTGCAGAAAAGTTATCACAGGTTATCTCACTGCTTCATCTTCCTGCAACTAAGAATCCTCCATGTTTATTCCATGCCTCCTCTCATGGAAAGGCATACACCACACGTTCCATAAAAAAAATATTTCCTGACCTTGTTTCTGAGTCTTCCTTCCAGAGCTTCATATCATAACTCTAAGTTCTACAGCTTCCTTTCCAATGAAAAGGGTTTGTTTATGTTTCGTCCGTCAATCTTCAACGGCTTCACCCCGCCTACCTCTCTCTACTCTCGGCTCCTCCCACTCACCTTGGACTGATGGCCACCACGGCATCTTCTTGCCGTCCTCTCTGGCGTCCCTGGACCGGCTTTGGTGCTGCCCCCACCATTCTCCTTCAAGGTACCTCTAGGGCGCGCGCGCGCACGCCGCCCTCATCTTTAACTCTACGCTGGCGCAAACCTCAAGGGTGTCCCCCTGTTCTGACGTCATGTCTTCCAGGTATATCTGCCTGCAGTATTTGCTAGCTCGTTGAGTTAGCAACATGATTCATACGGATGGGATTCTTTCTCCGTTCCTAAGCTACTCTGCCACTCCAGCGTTATCTGGAACTCTTACTGCCCTTAGGGGTCTCTAACGGGGTACCCGCTCCTCAGGGGCCTCTTTCCTTCTTTCAGGTGCTATCAGGAAACCGGTACTCGCTCCTCGAGGGCCCATGTTCCCTGTGTCGCTGCTTGCAACCTAGACTCTTCTACGTGGAAGAACTAACTTACAGTTACAATCAGTGTGTACAGAAACCATCTCTCTCCACAGTACCGCTTCACTGGTATCAGGTACTCGCTCCTTGAGGGCCTGCTCTCTGCTCCGGTGCCAGACCTCTTGTTTAGTGGAATCTCTGTTACTGCTAAGTGAGTACAACGCTACCGAGTCTCTCTGCTCTAAGGGATCAGGTACTCGCTCCTCGAGGGCCTGCTCTCCCTGTCTCGGAGCTTCTCCTATTTCTACATTGGGACTCTGAATGTTAATCTTATTGTGTGCTCATAACTCTCAGTCACTTTCCACTACAGCACTGTCTCGCAGAGGATCCGCTGTTCCAGTGTTCTGTGTGAGACTCGCCCATCCGGGCTCTACAACCACTACTCACTACTGCCACCTCTGGTGGCCATTCACACTGTTTAATAAAAGATTCAAATCTGTGTTTGTCCGGAGTCTAGCCTGACACCGTGGTCCCTCATGGGACTGCCCCCCGTGGACATGGTCAGCTGCCACAGTGTCTAAGGATCCACCCAAACACCATTAACCATAACAGTTTATTGTGTATTTTTTATACTTTTTAGGTAGTTAAAAATATGCATCATATCCCCTTTTTTCTCTTCTTTTCTATGGTAAACAGTTTCAAAAGACCTGCGCATATAAAAAATCAGCACGTACACGCATAAGTAGGGGAGGCGCGTGCACACATGAAATTTTGTGTGCATCCGGGAACAGATACCACACTTATGTGTGTATGACGTATTTTATAAGGGTCATGTGCTAATGAGCGGCGCGTTCAGCCAAACTCAAGCGCGTATATTTGCTTCTGCATTTGGCCATGAGCAAGTGCAAACTTTCCATTTTGATCGGGTCTTTTCTGTTGGTTGGCCTCCTCGCTCTGGATCGCTGGATATAGGAGCAGGGCAGAAGGGGTGAGGGAGTGTTTTTGAGATTTCCTGGTGGAAACTGGGAACTGTAAGCTAATTACACATGCCTAGCAGGTTTTACAAATGTAGGTTTGAAAGGGCTAGGGCAGGGACAAGATGCTCATGTTTACACTGTTGCTTTAAATATAACATAGGCACGAGACAGGAACAGGAGGTGAGAAATCTGGGTCGTTCCAACACCTATTGACAAGGATATTCATAAGTGGTGTGTCTTTTCATCACATGATTATTATAGCAGTATAGGTACTCAGATCTATATGGCTTAGAAGAGAAAGAGAGAGGAGAGAAAGTACCCCCATACACAGAGATTACAGGACTCGGACACAGTTTATGGATCCGTCCGAGGAGGAAGTATTGTGCAGGTTCAGATTTAATAAGGAAACCATACACTACCTCTGCCAACTGTTAGAGCCTGAACTGCATGGCCAGGCCACTCATCATCACACAGCTTGGCTCAATTGTTAATGATATCCATTGTGAAATAGCTGAGTAGGCTAAAGCAATCAAGGGGAGCATTGTGAAGGTTAAGCTTAATCATTGTGGAGAGCGTTAACACCTGACTGGGATGAAGTCAGCTGTGCATGCATGTCTGTCTTATGCACAGTAAATGTGGCTACCATCAAAAGCTGACTATCTAGGTGCAAGCCTGATGGTACAATGTATTGATGGACATAACAGCAGGACAGCATTGCATATGCCATGAGAAAGTAACTACCATCTCTTCCTTACAGCATTTACAATACTAGTAGCAGTAAAGCTTCAACCATTCCATGTAAATGTGGCCTACTATCTTGATTACTTATTATTACTTCATTGTAGTGATCATCATGCATTACAATAATTCTAGATGTTAACAGAACCATATACATCCATAACCATTCTTCATGCCCCCCCCCCCCCCCACCCCATACCTCCACCATATGCAGTAGCATAGAGAACTGTAAACACATTAATCTTACACCATGGCACTGGGAGGCACAGGCATTGAAATGGTGCTGCAGTCTACACCAGGACTTCCTTAGGACCTGGCAATTGGTCCTTCTGCCTTGGATTGGGAAAAGATGGACTTCGTCTGCCACCACCACGGACGCCAGAAGAGTGTCCCTGGTGATAAAGTTTGGCAGTCTCCCCCCTCGCACCTGTTTTTCTAGCAGGTAGTGAAGAACAGGAAGTCACACCCTCGTGTTTCCATGCACACTAGTGCGAATATTTTAAAATCTACCTTTCTGTGTTTCTCACTCATTTTCCTCCCCCCGGACCTATCTTGACCTTCACACTCCCACAGTGCCCCCATCTGCAGTAGCCTACATAACTGTAAACACATTGGACTTACTTCACGGTGGTGGGAAGCTCTCTGATTGAAGCGGGCTTGCCCCTCTCTCCAGGCCCTCCTCATTCTGGGAAAATTACTTCTCCTGCCTCTGATGGGAAATAAATATCTTTCTTTTTCCACCACCAGGGACGCAAGCAGAGCAACATCCTTGGTGGTGAAGTTAAGCTGCCTGTCCCTGCTGGCCATTTTGCACGCACTGAAGAGGAGCAGGAAATCCCACCCTCGCATTGGCGTGCGGACGGCCGTGCGCAAATGCAAGGTGCGCTTGAATATATGCACACAAATAGATGTGCACTAATACGCAAGGGGGTAGATTTTATAAATGTACGCGAAGGCGTACTTTTGTTCGTGCACCAGGTGCGAACAAAAGTACGCTGGATTTTATAAGATACGCGCGTAGCCGCGCGTGTCTTATAAAATCCGGGGTCGGTGCGCGCAAGGGGGTGCTCATTTGTGCAACCTGCGCGCGCCGAGCCCAGCGCGCGCTGCCTGTTCCCTCCGAGGCCGCTCCGAAATCGGAGCGGCCTCGGAGGGAACTTTCCTTCTGCCTCCCCTCACCTTCCCCTCCATTCCCCTACCTAACCCACCCCCCCGGCCCTATCTAAACCCCCCCCTACATTTGTTGGCAGATTTACACCTGCGGAAAGCAGGCGTAAATCTGCGCGCGCTAGCGGGCTGCTGGCGCGCCATCACCCAACCCGGGGGCTGGTCTGGAGGCCTCGACCATGCCCCCAGGCCGGTGCCACGCCCCGGGACCACCCCCGAAACGCCGCATCACTCGCGGCCTGCCCCCGAAACGCCACGTCACTCGTGGCACGCCCCCACAACACGCCCCCAACGCCCCTCCATGCAAGCCCCGGGACTTATGCGTGTCCCGGGGCTTGCGCACGCCGCCGAGCCTTTGCAAAATAGGCTCGGCGCGCGCAGGGGGGGGGGTTTGGGGTAGGTTTTCAGGGGGTACGCGCTTATCGTATGTGCGTACCCCTTTGAAAATCTACCCCAAGTTGCGCACAGCAGATGTGTGCAATTCGCGGGTGAAACATGCGCATATTTTGCAAGGTTTGCGCGCATATGCACGAACTGCAAAATACATGCCGCCTGCGATACATCCAGCCCTATGTGCGTTTATGACCGCACATGCGTGTCTTTAAAAATCTACCCTTATATATTTAGGTCTTCAAGTCTTATTTCATATGTCTTGATGCAGATCCCATATCATTTTGATTGCCTTTCTCTTGGAATGCTTCTATCCTATTTCTGTCATTTTAGATACAGCTTCCAGAACAGAATGCAGCACTCCAGATAAGACCTCACTAATGACCCTTATAGTGGCATTATCACTTCCTTTTTCCTGTTGCTTGTGCCTCTCTCTATGCAGTCCAACATCCCTCTGGTCTTAGTCACCTCTTTGTAGGGATGTGCAGGTTAAAATTGTCCTTTCAGTTCTCATTTTAGGGCAGTTTGTTTTTTGGTTGGTTTAATGGGGTTTTTCAGTTTATTTATTGAAAAAATGTATAGACTGATCTAGCCCAAGTTCAAGGCAGTTATAAAAAAGAATTACAATAAAACAAACATATTAGTAAGCCTTATTGAATTCTACTGCAGGGTTGTTCCCTTTCCTGCAAACATATTTTTTGTAGTGACTGCCAGTCATGCCTAGAGTTTTCTGGCCTGAAAGCTAAAAATTTGTATTGCTTATCAATTACTGTTCAACCATCTCAAATGTCAGCCAAAAGAGGTAACCTTTTAGCAAGTACCTGAAACTGTTAGCACATACTATCAAGCACAATTAGTTCTAGACGTCTATACCAGCAAATTGAGCTCATGATGGAAAATGTCCTTTCTCGTGTTTCCAAAGGATATGCAACTTTTAAGGAAGGAAATGTCCAACAAGCTAGATTGTGAAGATCTTAAAACATACAGAGGATTATAGATTTGAAGCACAGAGCAGATGTAGGGTGATTCAGTTTTTCCCTAACAATATATGAATTAGCATAACCTTCTTATATTTAATCCTCCGCTCAACAGAAAGCCAGTAGAGCTTACTAATCATCAGTAATGTGTTCTCTGATATCTGAACCTGTTGGAATGTGAACTTCTGCATCTGAATGATTTGAAGTGCTATGTGTATCCATGGGGATCCCAAGACATGAAAATTTGCAATAATCCAGACCTGTAAATAATAGTGCCCGGAACACAGTACAAAATCCCTAATCTTTCAAAAAAAACAAAACAACCCATTAAGAAGCCAAGAAACCCTCCAAAACAAACAAAACCCCCCCAAATTGGACATCCAATCCCCTTTCCACCCCATAAAATCAAGGCTGGGGCCTTGGTAGCTTGTCTACACCATGCCCAGTCAGGGCCTCGCTAAGGGGTCGATTTTAAAACCCACACGCGCGTCCATGTGTGCGCAGTTCCCGATTTTATAACAACATGTGGCGATGCGAGTAGGGCTTCCCCAGCTCACTCCCAGTCCACTAACAGACCACTCCACGGACATAAACCCTGAAATGTATGTGCTTAGCCCTTTTAAAATATGGGCTTAGATCTTTCTGACCTCCCCCTCCCCCCCCACTCTCCCCACTGCCCAGTAAAAATCAAAGTCTGGTGCTCAGGCCTATCTGTCTGGGCCTCCTTGGGTCCCTATGACTGCCACTCTCATCTTGTCAAACATTTTGGGGGCCTGGATCCTTCCTAGCCTTCTTTTACTCTATCTGTAGTACCACAAAGTCCAAAAGGTAGGTGCATTACCCACTGAATCCTTCTCTCAGCAATGTGGTTTAAAAATGGTGCCCGTAGCTGTCAAGATGACTTCAATGTTACATCACTTTGGTGCCTATCTCAGGGACTACTTGTATAATTTTGTTGTATGTTCATCTATTCACTATGCAACAACTGATAACTTATAGACTGAAAAATTCTGATGTTCAAAAGGTAGAAATTGCAAATATTAAGCAAAGTTTAGATCTAGTGGAAGCCAAGGCTTAAAAGAAAAAGGCCAGGAAAAAGGTTTTTAATCAAAGACTCAGTGGTGACTCATAATAAATTGGAGACTTTTGAATATGCTTTGAGGAAGTGCAGCTTGAGAATTTTTAACTTTCCTAGAATTTCTTCTGTTTCAGCTCTAGAAAGTTTGAGAAATATGCTACCTTACTGTTAAAAGTACCACCTGAGGAATCACGTGATGTGAGCATGAGGTCGTGTTCACCTCAGCTCCATGACCCCATTCCCTAAATTGAGCAACATCATGGCTCTTACAAATGATCTATTGATCTATTAAAGATATAGGCAAGAGATGGGAAAGAGAGAGATCATCTGTGCAGCTAATTTTGTAGTTTTGTGAAGTGAATGGCAGTGAAATTAGTATGAAAAGAAAAGAGCAAGCCAGCACCACTTAAAATGATTGATGGATCGAGTAATCCCCTGTCACCTAAAGCTAACAGAGGGAAGCATGGTGAATTCACAGTCACGATTATTATCATGATGGATGACAAATTAGATAAGATACACATGCAATTTGATCAGCTACAAGCATTGCTTACTGATAACATGAAGAATATCTAGACGTGGAAACATCTCATGGGGGTAGACAAATGTGTGCAAACACTTGAACAATAGATGGCAGAAATTAAGGCTGCAGCAATGAGTAAAGAGCAGAAGTTGAAGGATTTAGAGAACCATTCTTGGAGATTTATAGGACTACTGGAGAGCATAGTAGAATGAGACCTGTGTGCGATTGTAGAGTCATGGCTGTCAAAGGCTTTGGGGTTAACAGATGAGATCGGGGTTCCATCAACTGAGTGAAACCATCGACTAAGGGTGAGAAACTAGGGGGAGGGAGAGGGAAGAGGGGAGGAAGATAGAGGGAAGCAGAAAGTGTTGAAACCTGAGGGAGGGAGGGTTTTTAGGGGGCAAGACTGCATGGTAAGCGAGATGCATGATAACCAATTCACTCCTGCGGAGCTTGAGAGAACATTGTACAAATCTCATTGTTGTGTGAGTTTCCTCACTCCAAAGGACATCAAATCTTCACAAGAGTGTACTTTTCTGTTCATACGTCTCACTCTGGGGTAGATTTTCAAAGGGGTACGCGCGTACCCCCCGAAAACCTATCCCAAAACCCCCTGCGCGCACCAAGCCTATTTTGCATAGGCTCGGCGGCGCGCGCAAGCCCCGGGACGCGCATAAGTCCCGGGGCTTGCATGGAGAGGCGTGCCGGGGGGCGTGTCGGGGGGGCGCGGCGGTCGTGACGTGATGTTTCGGGGGTGGCGCCGCGAGCGTGGTTTCGGCCCGGGGGCGTGGCCGCGCCCTCCAGAACAGCCCCCAGGTCGGGTGATGGCACGCCAGCAGCCCGCTGGCACGCACAGATTTATGTCTGCCTCCGGCAGGCGTAAATCCGTCGATAAAGGTAGGGATGGGTTTAGATAGGGCCGGGAGGGGGGTGGGTTAGGTAGGGGAAGGGAGGGGAAGGTGAGGGGAGGGTGAAAGAAAGTTCCCTCCGAGGCCGCTCCGATTTCGGAGCGGCCTTGGAGGGAACGGAGGCAGGCTGCTCAGCTCAGCGCGCTCAGGCTGCCCAAAATCGGCAGCCTTGCGCGTGCTGATCCCGGATTTTAATGGATACGTGCGTATCTATTGAAATCCCGCGTACTCTTGTTCGTGCCTGGTGCGCGAACAAAAGTACACGCTCGCACAAAATTATATAATCTACCCCCCTGCATGTCAAAGTGGCCCCTAACCCTACACTAATACCTAAACCTCACCTCGAGTTACTAGGTGGGCCTCTTATAGAGATATAAATAGCTAACTACTACAAGTAACGTATAGATAGGTGTTCTCTCTTCCCTCCCCCCCCAGTGGTTGCAGGTAGGAAATGCAATAATTGTGGTATTACTGCAAAGTGTGAAAAGTTAAAACACTGTGCAATAATACCTATGCAAAGCACACATTGTGATAAATCGGCTATTACCATAAAACATGGCCCTCTTCCTATCACATGCAATAGTTTGATGAATCTAGCCCTTAGTCATCTCTTTTCCAAGCTAAACAGCCCTAATTTATTTAGCCTCTCTCACTAAAGGAGTTTTCCAACCACTTTTTCTTTTCCGACACCCTTCTCTGTAATTTTTCTATGCCTGCTATATTTTTTTGAGATGGGATGACCAGAACTGCACCCAGTTTTCAAGGTATGGTCACACTATGGAACTCTGAATGGTCATCTAATTGAAGTTTAAAGTTTTAGACTTTGTTTTCATATGAGAGGTTTGAACAGCATCATTATTTTAGTTTTAATTGATCATGATATTATTGGTTCTTTTTCTGGCTTAAATTTTCTTGTATGGTGAGATTTGTATTGCCCCCCTACTGTGGACTTGTGGAATGCTTGCAATTTTTTGTTTTTTACTTTACTGCTTTTCTTTTTTTTCCATTAATGTATAAATATTCCTTTGACTTCATTTTGCTTTATAAGGGCCGGATTTTAAATGCCCTGCTCGCGTAAATCCAGCTGAATTTACGCACACCTATTTTGCATAGGCCGCTGGCGCGCACACAGCCCCGGGACGCGCGTAAGTCCCGGGGCTTCGTAAAAGGGGCGGGGAGGGGGCAGGGAGGGGCGGGACTGGGGGTGTGGTGCCGGCCCGGGGGCATGGTCGAGGCCTCCGGACCAGCCCCCGGGTCAGGTGATGGTGCGCTAGCAGCCCACTGGCACGCGCAGATTTACGCCTGCTGAAAGCAGGCGTAAATCTGGCAACAAAGGTAGGGGGGGTTTAGATAGGGCCGGGGGGGGGGGGGTTAGGGAGGGGAAGGGAGGGGAAGATGGGGGGAGGGCGAAGGAAAGTTCCCTCCGAGGCCGCTCCGATTTCGGAGCGGCCTCGGAGGGAACAGGCAACGCGCGCTGGGCTCGGCGCACGCAGGTTGCCCAAATGTGCACCCCCTTGCATGCGCTGACCCTGGATTTTATAAGATACGCGCAGCTACTCGCGTATCTTATAAAATCCAGCGTACTTTTGTTCACACCTAGTGCGAGAACAAAAGTACGCCCTCGCACAAATTTAGAAAATCTACCCCTAAGTTTGTAACTTGCAATTTTTATTAATACAAAAAATAAAAAGTTTCAAAAAGTAGAAATCTAAGTAAGTTTCATCCAGAACATGCCCTACATCTAATTCTCTAGTCTCTCAATTTAAAAAGTTGATCAGATTCATTTGACATGATATTCCTCTGGGAAGGCCATATTGCCTTCAATCCTGCAACTCAGTGGATTGTAGATAATTTAATATCCTTTCCTTCCACAGGATCTCCATTATTTTTCCCCACCACCAAGGTAAGGCTAATTGGCCTGCAGTTTCCAACCTCCTCTCTGTTACCACTTTAGTAAAGAGGTCTTACTCTTCTTCAACCTTATATAATTACTATATTTGAGGATTATATCATGAAAAATACATAACTGAATCTACTTTGCTTTTCAGGTCTCATTTAGTTTTCTCTTGAAGCTATCTGAAACTAGTTGGAAACCTACTAAGAAGGTATTTGAAGATGGCTGAAGACTTCATTTTCCAGTTTTAAACTTGTTTAAAACTTGCTTCTGTAGGGATGTGTTAAAATGAACTGTCATCAACCCATTCTGGAACATAGTTTCTAGCTAAAAAATTGGCTTCAAATGCATGGAGAAAGTAATTACATTTTTTTAAATTTAACAACTAATATATCTTCATAATCCAAAGATATTATAACTTCCCAGCTTTCTGACATGATACTTTCGGTATGATAATCAATAAACTGAATGGGAAAAACCCTTGATAAGTGAAGCCCTTTATGTGTACTTTAACTAAATCCATATCAACCTTCACTGAAAATAAAATGTGTTATAAGAAATCCAAGACTATTGAAAAGAGGAGATAGCTTATCTAAGCTAATGTATATTTTAAGATGCAAATGTAGGGACTATTAAAGGCTTAAGGAAGAGACTTTAGAAGTAATAAGAACTTTTATCTTAAAAAAAGATATTTTTTAGTTTCGACAAGGAATTACTTTCTCTCAGCTGTTTCATTAGTTTTCTTTTAAATAAATTGTATCCATGATGCTCATATACTCGTGGCAAGAAAGTATAGGGGTAGATTTTAAAAGAAGTGTGCGCAGCCTACATGTGCGCGCGCTACCCGAGGCGCGCGCATATTATAAAATCCTGGGTCGGCAAGTGCAAGAGGGTGCACAATTATGCACCTTGCATGCGCCGAGCCATGCTGCCTTCCCCCGTTGCCTCCCCCCTAGCCTGACCTTCCCACCCCTTCCCCTAACCTTTCCCTCCTAGCCCTACTCTAACACCCCCTGACCTTTATTTTACCTTTTGTGCCTGCCAGCCGACTGCCAGCACACGATTCCCAGCACAGCGGCAAATATGGCCGCTGTGCCGGGAGCCTGGCCCCACCCCTTTAGTAAAGCCTCGGGACTTACACACGTCCTTTGGCTTTATGCGTGTCGCCAGGCCTTTTGAAAATAGGCCCGGCTTGCGTAACCTTTTTAAAATCCGGCCCATATTGTATCACTGCCAGTTTTACTTCTAATTAATTTAACTCATTGTGTTGACTCCCTGTGACAGAGTCCCTATAGAAACCCTCAGTACATTTTAATAGACTGGTCCCAGCAGTCTGGGCCCGTCCATCTTAACACATGGCATTCTGGGAGAAGGATGTCTCCTCTGATCAGGAATAAAGTGTAGATTAAGAGGAGAGCAAGACAGAAGGAAAACAACATAACTGAACTACTGAAGTTGTTTTGCTGAAGCACTGCAAGGTAAACAGTTTTAATTATGTTTGTTGTGTGAAGAATAAAGTTGTGCAAGAGGAAAACTGGAGTCCAGGCTATTATTCTGTCCTCCAGCCAGCCATAGTCTGCTTGTGCTCTGTGACGTGTGGTGTCAGTACGGGATTTTCTGCACTAAGCGACTGCATATGCAGTAGTCCAAGCCTCCTATTTAGTGTCTGAAAAGAGAGGAGTTTATAGAAAGTGTTTGCACTGACTGGAACTCTGCTTCACTGAAGAAAGAGAGAAATTTATTTTGGTGCAAGTGTTTGCTCTAAGCACTGCACAGAGAAATACTAGTGCAAAAGCACACTGAAGGAAGAGAACATTTTTGAGAAAGTGTTTGCTCTAAGCAGCGCACAAAAAAACACTAGTGTAAAGTACACGGAAGAAAAAAATACCATGTAGAGGTTTTTTTCTTTCCTGGGGCCTACCACTCACTCATACACACCCAGAGTTAGCAACAAGCAAGAGAGCTATTCCCACCTGTATAGTCAGGGGTCAAGCAGTGATTAAGAGCTGGAGAGGCCAACAGGTTTTTTTGTTTTCCTATCCCTAGAGATACGTGCAGGGGTTTATTTCCTGGGGAGGAGAAGGTGGAGGAGACAGAGGACTTTAGAGACGAGCACAGCAATGGAGTATGATGTCCTAGAAGTTCTCCAGGCTAAGAGGCAGTGATGAGGGAGAGCGTGAAACCACTCCTAGATGCTATAGCCAGAGAGAGGAATGGCTAGCCGTAGAGACACAGAGCCAGGAATGGCTATAGGCGGTAGCTGAAATAAGGGCATAGTCCACAGAGATGGATCAAGGAGCATGATTGCCATTAGAGACACTGTTGGGATCCAAGAAGCAGTTGATATGGGAAGGTCAAAGGAAGTGGCTGAGGAAACCCCTGAGAGAGATGACACAGACATCCCTGGAGAGGGCAAAACATCCTGCCCAGAAGGAATCAGTATTGATAGGCCTGAGGAATGCAGCAGGGAAAAGATTAAGCTGGGTACTCTAGTGAGGCCTGAGGTTAGTGCTACTGGAGGTCCCAAGAAAGGCTCTGTAGAGTGCCCAAACACCGAAAAGAGCCCGAGAGAGGGCAACACAGACTGCCAGAAGGGGGAAGTTCCAAGTGGCCAGTGAGAGGTAGTTTCAAGGAACCTGAGAGAGGTGCTAGCAAGGAATCAGAGAGCCCAGAAACTGTTTTGCTGGAACAGATAGAGCAAAAGCCAGAAGGAAAGGAGGCTTAAACACTGTTGTGAACAGGAGAGCAGCACCCTTCTAGTATGCCTATCCCACTCACAGAGGGTGGTGCGATCCAGGAAACCGAGGGTATAAGCCAGAACAAGAGGTCAATACTGAGATTGTGGTAGAGGTCTGGATCCCAGAGGCCTAGAGTCGAAGGAGATGCCTCTCTCATGTTCATTGGACTCCTGCACCTTACAAGGAGCTGTGGCATGTGAAAAGTATTTTATAACCTACACACATAGGTTAAAAATAGCATGTATTTTTGTGCACAGCAAGATATGCGCATTTATGGGTACACGCGCAGCCCTTTTAAAATATGCCTGTAAGCGTATAAGCAAAGCTAAACATGTCACACTATAAGTGTATAAGCAAAAATTCAGAAAAATAGGTATAAATACAATGTGAATTATGAGCTCGTGATTGCTCTTATCTCTGCTGCATCAAGGGATAGCAGTACAGGACCTGGTATTAACCTGTATAGGTAAGCTAACCATTTAATTTTTTTCTTCTGTATCAATTTTAGAAAAGACTTGATCAATTCACTTATATATAATAAATAAGCATACTCTTTTACTGAATATTGTCTTGTCTGATGATTGAGCTCTGTCCTTATAAAATAATTGCCTCACTAATACATTAACTCTTAGGAGCAATGATGTATTACACTTATATGACATGAGATCCTAGAGAGAAAGAAAGTGACCAATAAGGGTAATCCTTGTTAATGATTTCCTCCTCCAGTACTACCTGACAGAGTATGTACCTGAGACAAAACAAAACATCCGCAAGCAAGTAAATCTTGTACTCCACTTGCCCAATTTTGATCCCTTGGACATCCCTATTCCATCTAACCATTTCTGCCAGTGGTTCCATCACTAATACAAAAAAGAAAGGAGACAATGGGCATCCCTGCCATGTGTCCCTATCTAAGATGAAGTTGTCAGAAAGCGCACCATTAACTTTGATACATGCTTGAAGGGAATCATATAGTTTCCAGACCCACATGTAAAACTGGCCACCCATCATGCTCTTCTCCAACACTTTATACATAAAGTTCCAGTGCACTTTATAGACTGCCTGCTCAGCATCAATGGCTATTTATTTATTATTTTTATATACCGACATTCATCTCAATTGAGATATCACACCAGTTTACATTCAGGTACTGTAGGTATTTCTCTATCCCCAGAAAGCTTACAATCTAAGTTTTTGTACCTGAGGCAATGTAGGGTGAAGTGACTTGCCCAAGGTCACAAGGAGTGACAGTGGGACTTGAACCTTGGTCTTCTGGTTCATAGTCCACTGCTCTAACCACTAGGCTATTCTTCCTCCCCTAGGCTAGGTGAAGAGTGTCTTGGTATAATTCACCTGATGCCCAGACAAGGTTGAGTACCTGTCTAATGTTATCTGATGTACTTCTCCCCATTATAAAGCCTGATTGGTGTTAGGATCATGGACCCTTGGGCCGGCTGAGACTGCAGGTGTCGTGCTGTGGATACTCACAGTGGGTGACGCAGCTGGAAGGCGGCACTGAGGAGAGACTTCGAAGACGGCTTCACCACTGGAAGCCAGGTCACCCCAGGAGGAGTCCGTAGGGACCCGGGCCTCTTGGTCTTAGGTGGATCCTATGCGACCAAGGATCAGAAGAGCAGCCTGCCGAGGTAATCCAACACTGAGATGGTGCCCAGGAGGTCAGGAGAGACTTGACCCTTGGAAGCCCGCAGCCCCCTGGGAGGGGCCGATGAGGACCCGAGCCACTGGGGCTTAGAGAAACCTCCGGGCGGGTGATAAACAAGTACCTGCGGCAGTAGGAAGAGACGAAACCGAAGTCCAGGAACAGGCCAAGGTCGGGAGCCAGAAGTCAGATGTCGGATACCAAAACCAGGGACGGAAGCAGAAGCCGAAGTCAAAGAATGAAGCAAGGTCAGGAGCCAGGAATCAGATGTCGGATGCGGAAACCAGGGACAGAAGCAGAAGCCGGAGTCGAAGAATGAAGCAAGGTCAGGAACCAGGAATCAGATGTCAGGAACAAACAGGAACCAGGAAGCAGGAAGCACAACTAGCTACTCCGAAGAGCCAACCTCATTGCAAGGCACTGGCTAGCTGTGACTGCCAGGTTTAAATAACCCAGCAGCGTCTGACAGCAGGGAGGCATCCTCTGTTTTCCCATGCTGGTCCCTTTAAATCAGGAGCCCCTGCACGCGCGCGCGCCTGCGCCTAGGGGGCAGGGCCAGCAGCGGATAGCCGGCGGCATCTCCCTCGCAGGGAGAATGCCGCAGTAGGCCGCGTCTCAGGCCTGGATGGCCTCGTCTCGGGTCCGGCAGGCCGGAGGGGAACTCCCGCAGACAGAGTGAACCGGGTGGTGAGTGGAGATCCTGGGGCACGGCCCGGGATTGCAACAGTACCCCCCTCCTATGCCCCCTTACCGGAGGCCAGGGTTTACCTGGGTGATCCACATGAAACTGGCGGAGAAGGCCTTTGTCCAAGATGTTGGCGGATGGTTCCCAGGAATTCTCTTTGGGACCCTAGCCCTCCCAGGAGAGGAGATACTCCCACCGACGATGGTGGAATCGGACATCCAGGACGTCTTTCACGGTATATGTATCACCCTTTTCGGCGGTAGAGGTAGTCGGTTCCGGAGACTTGGTCTGAAATGGGGAGAGGACCACCAGCTTGAGCAGGGACACATGGAACACATTATGGATCCTCAGGGTGGACGGCAAACATAGCTGGTAGGACACTGCCCCAATACATTTTGCCACAGTGAAGGGACCGATATAGTCGGGCGCCAACCGCATGGAGGGGATGCATAGCTGAATATTCTTGGTACTTAACCATACCTTACTCCCCGGTTGGAAGACCGGTGCCGGTCATTGGGACCTGTCAGCATACTCTTTAGATTTGGCAGCTGTCAGACGAAGCTTCTCCTGGGTGGAGCGCCAGAGGTAGCGAGGTTGTTCAGCCATAAGTTGTAGTGCAGGAGACGGCACCATCAGAGGCAATGGTAATGGAGGTCTGGGAGTCTTCCCGTAGACCAATTGAAAAGGGGACCGGTTGGTTGCAGAGTGTTTATGGCGGTTATAAGAAAACTCTGCCCAGGGTAACAAGGTGACCCAATCATTTTGGAGATCCCCGATGAAGGCCCGAGGAAGGCTTTTAGAGTTCGGTTGGTACACTCGGCTTGGCCGTTGCCCTGGGGGTGAAAAGTGGTAGTCAGATCCAATTGCACTCCGAACTTCTTGCAAAGTGCCTTCCAATATTTCGCTGTAAACTGAGGACCACGGTCTGAAGCGATGTGTGAAGGAAGTCCGTGCAGTCAGAAGATATGCTGTGTAAAGAGATTGGCCAACTCGGGTGCTGTAGGTAGTTTAGTGAGAGGCATGAAGTGAGCCGTCTTTGAGAATCGGTCGACTGTGACCCAGATCAAGGTCTTCCCGTCAGAGGGTGGCAATTCCATGATAAAGTCCATGGACAGGTGGGTCCAGGGCTCAGAAGGCATGGGTAGCGGTTGAAGGAGACCCCAGGGACGACCCTGCAAGGGTTTCTGCTGGGCGCAGGTAGGACATGACTGGACATCTCTCTTGACCTGCGGCCACCAGTAGAACTCAGTCAGAGGTTCTAGTGTCCGGGCAGTCCCTGGGTGCTCTGTGGTCAGGGAATTGTGGGTCCATGCTAACACCTTTCTCTGTGAACGAGCGGGCACCGCTGTCTTACCCGCAGGGATCACCTCGGATGCGGCTAAAAGAACCTTGGCTGGGTCCAGGATGAATTGAGGAGGGTCGATGGTATCATCAGTCTCCGTCATGCGGGAAAGGGCATCTGCTTGGACATTCTTAGCTGCCGGTCTGTAGTGGAGGGAAAAATTCAATCGGCTGAAAAAGAGGGACCAGTGTGCCCGCCGTGGATTATGGCGCTGGGCGCGGCACGGGTACTCTTAAGTTTTTATGGTCGGTGTAATCGACCACTGGGTGCTGGGCTTCTTCCAACCACTGGCGCCATTCCTGGAATGCTAGCTTGATGGCCAGTAGTTCTTTGTCCCCTATGCCGTAGTTTCTCTCTGCGAGGGAGAACTTTTGCAAGAAATAGGAGCATGGCAGGGATTTACCACTATTGGACAACTGGCTTAAGATGGCTCTGACTGCCATGTCAGAGGCATCAACCTCCACGATGAATTGGCGTTGAGGGTCCAGGTGCCAGAGGCAGGTGTCTTGGAGGAAGGCATTCTTCAGATCCTAAAAGGCTCGTACGGCTATGGCCGACCAATTCTTAGCGTCGGCCCCCCTTCCTCATAAGAGCTGTCAGCGGGGCCACCATGCTGGAATAGTGGGGGATAAATTGCCGGTAGAAGTTGGCAAAGCTGAGGAACCGCTGCAGCGCCTTGACTTCCACAGGTTGAGGCCAATTCTTGATGGCAGCGACCTTCTCTGGGTCCATATGGAACCCTGTGGAGGATACAATGTACCCCAGAAAGGGTAATGATTCCAGTTCAAATTGGTATCTCTCCAATTTGGCATACAGCCGATTCTCTCGCAGTTTCTGAATTACTTGACGGACATCTTGGCGATGCGCCTCCAAGTCTTTGGAGTATATTAAATCATCATCAAGGTAAACAATCACTGAGGTGTGCAGCATTTCCCTGAGTACCTCGTTCATGAGGTTCTGAATCACAGCCGGGGCATTTCAGAGGCCAATGGGCATGACGAGATATTCGTAATGTCCGTCTCTTGTGTTGAATGTGGTCTTCCACTCGTCACCGGGCTGAATTCTCACCAGATTATATGCCCCCCGGAGATCCAATTTCATGAAGACCTTGCTTCCTTGTAGCCGATCCAAAAGTTCTGGGATCAAGGGTAAAGGGTAGCGGTCATGCCGCATAATGCTATTCAGACCACGGTAATCAATACAGGGTTGGAGGGACCCATCCTTCTTACCTACAAAGAAGAATCTGGCTCCAGCTGGGGAGTTGGATGGTCTGATGAACCTTCGGTCCAAGTTTTCTTTGATATAGGCAGACATGGCCTGGGTCTCTGGGAGTGATAGTGGGTAGACCCTTGCTCGAGATGGTATGGTGCCGGGGATCAAGTTGATCGTACAATCGAAGGGCCGATGCTCAGGGAGTAGCTCGGCTTTCTCTTTTGAGAATACATCTCGGAAGGTGTGGTACTGGGGTGGTAGCGCTAGTGGTGTTGTCAAGAGTGGTATCAGCGGTCGAGGATGGGCAGACAGACATTCCTTAAAGCAGATCGGCCTCCAGGACATAATCTGGAGGGAGTTCCAACTGATCACGGGAGAGTGCTTCTGAAGCCATGGCAGACCTAACACAACTGGATGTATGGATTTCTCCAGGATGAGGAATGAGATCTCCTCGAGGTATAGGAGACCAGTGCAGAGTACGAGTGGAAATGGTTCCCAGAAGTGGGGTCCCCTGAATCAAAGACACATGTATGGCAGCTTTCTGAGGTTGGACCTCAAGCTGGAGTTGCTCTACCAGGTCCCGGAGGATAAAGTTCCCCCGGCTCCAGAGTCCACCAGAGCTAGGGTGTCGAAGTTCCCATCCGGGAGAATCAAGGTTACTGGAACAGTACATAGGGAGGCAGAGGTGGTGTTACCTAGAGTTAACTCCCCGACTAACACTAGGTCCGAGCATTTCCCAGACGCTCTTGACATCGGGCAAGGAAATGCCCCTTGCCCCCGCAATAAAAATACAGGCCTGGGACCGGCGCCTTCTCCTATCGGGAAATCGGACCCTGGCCCAACTGCATGGGTTCTGCATCGTGTAGCCCCGGGGAGGCAAGAGGAGAATGCTTGGTTCGGGGAGGCATAGTTCCGGAGCCACCAAGTTCGAGTGGGTCTCCTTTCCCGGAACTGGCGTTGGATGCAGCAGTCTACGTGGCCAGCCAGGTCGACAAGATCATTCAAGTCATCTGGGAGATCTCTGGCCGCCAACTCATCCTGAAGTCGAGGAGAGAGCCCCTCCAGGAATATGCTGTGCAGGCTATCGCTTCTCCAGTTCAGTTCAGCAGCAAGGGTCTGAAACTCTACGGCGTACTCCGCCAAGGGACGGTTACCCTGCCATAGCTGGAGTAATTCAGATGCGGCCATGGATCTGCGGGAGGGCTCATCAAAGATTTGCTGGAAAGAAGTGACGAACTGAACTCAGTTGGCTAAGTGAGGATCCTGGCGCTCCCATAGGGAGGAGGCCCAAGCCAATGGCCTCCCATCCAAGAGGGATATAATGTAGCTCATTTTGATCTGGTCAGTGGGAAACTGCTCTGGTAATAGATTGAAGCAGATATAACATTGGTTCAAGAATCTGTAACACATTTTCGCGTCCCCTGAGTATTGTGAAGGTGCTGGCATCTGTATGGGTGCAGATGGCCCTGCTTTAGGGATGGCTGCCAGTACAGGGGAACCGGAAGCGGTGGCTCCTTCCACCCAGTCCGCTAACCTCTGCACAGTTGCCACCAGTGAGTCGAGGCAAGTCTGCTGCTGTTGCAACCTTTGTGCAATTCCCGGTATGGCTTTCAAGACTGAGAGGTCCGCCGAGTCCATGGCCTTGCAAACTGTTAGAATCGTGGACCCTTGAGCTGGCTGAGACTGCAGGTGTCGTGCTGTGGATACCCACAGTGGGTGTCACAGCCGGGAGGCAGCACTGAGGAGAGACTTCAAAGATGGCTTCACCACAGGAAGCCCAAGGTCCCCCCAGGAGGAGCCTGTAGGGACCCGGGCCTCTTGGTCTTAGGTGGATCCTATGCGACCAATGATCAGAAGAGAAGCCTGCCGAGGTAATCTAATGCTGAGATGGCGCTCCGGAGGTCAGGAGAGACTTCACCCTTGGAAGCCCGTGGTCCCCCCGGGAGGAGCCCGTGAGAACCCGAGCCGCTGGGGCTTAGGAGAAACCTCCGGGCAGGTGATGAACAAGTACCTGCGGCAGTGGGAAGAGATGAAACCGATAGCAATAGCCCAATCGCAGTCTCGCGGCTTTTCCATCTCTCTCGAGAGATGACTCTCACTGGCTCCTCCGGTTTTCCTGCTGCAGTCCCTCCGGATTTATCAGGCATTCCAGGCCCCAAAGATGACATCACTGGGGTCACGTAGCTTGCAGGGATGTTCCCACGACCTCCTGGGCATGGCAATAGCCCCATCGCAGTCCCGCGGCTTTTCCCTCTCTCTCGAGAGGTGACTCTCACTGGCTCCTCCCCATCCTGGCCATTTCTGAATGCTGTCTGCCACTGACCAATGGCTGCCTCCTGGACAGTGGGGTACTAAGGGGGGTGAAGGGGGCAGTATGCCCTGGGGAGAACAGGGAGAGGGGTGCCATGACTACCAGTATATAGGACGGTCCTCTGGCAGCACAGAGAAGTAACTTGCTGGTGTGGTTTCCACACCCTGGCAGCAAAAGCAAGGTTCTGCAGTGGAAGAAGAGGCTCCTAGGGATGTGAAGCAGGGACGGATTTGTCCCATTCGGTATTCGTATTCATGGGGAGCCAAATCTGTTGCATCCGTTCTCGGGGGACCCCGATCCGTTCATTAGTTATGTATGTATTCGTTTGCCAAAAAGAAACCCATCCCAACCCTTTCAATTTAATTACCTACAATCCCCCACCCTCCTGACCTCCCACCCCCCCCCAAGACTTACCAAAAGTCCCTGGTGGTCCAGAGGGGGTCCTGGCATGATCTCCTGCACTCGGGCTGTCAGCTGCCGGTATTCAAAATGGCGCCGAAAGCCTTTGCCCTCACTATGTCACAGGGGCTACCGGTGCCATTTGTCAGCCCCTGTCACATGGAAGGAGCAATGGACGGCCAGCGCCATCTTGTGCAAAATGCAAAATGCCGCCAGCCGTATGGCCATATTGCCGTATTGCAAAATGGCGCTGGCCATATGGCCGAATGGCCGGCGCCATTTTGCAATACGGCAAATACGATTCGAGTGCAGGAGGTCGCTTCCGGACCCCCACTGGACTTTTTGCAAGTCTTGTGGGGGTCAGGAGGCCCCCCCAAGCTGGCCAAAAGTCCCTGGGGGTCCAGCGGGGGTCCGGGAGCGATCTCCTGTGCTCGTGACGTCGGGGGACAGGAACCAAAATGGCGCCGGCGCTACCTTTGCCCTGTCATATGACAGGGCAAAGGTAGCGCCGGCGCCATTTTGGCCCGAGAGTGGAAGATCACAGCGGGACCCCCCCACTGGACCCCAGGTAATTTAAGACATTTTGGGGGGGGTCAGGAGGGTGGGGGATTTATTTTAAAGGGTCGGGGTGGGTTTTAGGGTTGTTTTAGTGTGCCAGTTTTCCCGCCCTCCCCCTTCCCCTCCCCCTTCCCCTGATTTACGATTTTTGACGATAAATCGGGGGAATTCCTAGTGTATATCGCCTCTAACGATTTTTGCCGATTTAAAAAATATCGTACGATATTTTAAATCGTCAAAAAACGATTCACATCCCTAACGATCACTGTTGCCAAGTGGCCCCACCACCGTTACTTCTCTCACCAAATCTTGCGTTCCACTAAGAATTAAATCTAAAATAGATTCCTCTCTTGTTGGTTCCTGAACCAATTGCTCCATGAAGCAATCATTTATTACATCCAGGAACTTTATGTCTCTAGCAAGTCCTGATGTACATTTACCCAGTCAATATTGGGGTAATTGAAATCTGATAATCCACAGAAGCAAACCTTGCACATAAGCAAGTACTCAGAATCACTGGTGCAGGTAAAGAAGTAAGATTCCATTCAAAAAATAAAGTTATTTTATTCTTGAAGATCACAGCTTATTCAATACGGCAACTCCATTCATGGTGACAGTAAGTGATTTAAAGTCCCCTGACACGGTCCCGTGTTTCGCGGTGGCTGCATCGGGAGGGACCAGATCATATTATAATCTGCAATATAATAGTATCTATAAGTAATGGAACATAAAGGCTGCGAGACAGAGTATAACATTGCAGTTACATACCTTTAAAGATAACCTCAGGAGCGCAAGCGCCCTCAGACATTGACAGCCATTTAAAGAACAAAAAGGCGTGAAAGAGAAGCTCTCGCGAGATGCTGTTACTGACAGGACAACACATGTGAAATTGATAACATATTAACAGCGTATCTAGTAAAAAAGATGCCATTCTATGTCTTTATTACTTATAGATACTATTATATTGCAGATTATAATATGATCTGGTCCCTCCCGATGCAGCCACCGCGAAACACGGCACCGTGTCGGGGGACTTTAAATCACTTACTGTCACCATGAATGGAGTTGCCGTATTGAATAAGCTGTGATCTTCAAGAATAAAATAACTTTATTTTTTGAATGGAATCTTACTTCTTTACCTGCACCAGTGATTCTGGGTAATTGAAATCTCCCATTATTATTGCACTGCCAAATTGGTTTGCTTCCCTGATTTCTCTTTGCATTTCATCATCTGTCTGACCATTTTGTCCAGGTGGACGGTAGTATAAGTGCCTTAGGCTATTCATGCCACTTTTGGTGCCATTTTGCCACAGTCTATGTGCTTTACAGTTCTTTCACCCTTCTGATGATGACTTTCCACAAGTGTCTTTAGAATTGATGAAAAACCCATATTCTGGAGCCCAAAATAGGCTGCAGTGCTTCCCCTATTGATTTTAATGACAAACGAATGAATGACTAAAACAAATAAATATTTCTTTTTGTTTTGAAACCAATGCAACAAATTTAGGTGGCACTAAATTAATAAATGAACCAAAACTAATTTTTTTCTTTTACTCATCTACTTTTTTTCTAAGCAGAACTATTGTAAACTGCCATAATCTTCAAACATGTATCTTAAATAATCCACTACTGTTTTTTTCTATTTATTATACTGGTTTGTATATTTATTCATTACTTGATCAAAATATTGTTCTGGATTTAATGAAAAACTTTGTAACTATATATCCCCCAAATATGATACTTACTGAACTAAGAGCAAAGATTCATAAACCCTCAATTTCCCCTAACGGCAAATTATAAGCTACAGGTATATTTTACACTGTCTGAATTTTGCTCTACTCATAATTCATTTCCTTTTTTATTCATTCATGCTAAATGCTTTAGCTTTCAAGTAATCTGATTTCATCTGTGTGACTTAAAATACTATAGCTTTTAAATATCTGCTGTGCATGGTTTAATTCTTTATCAAATGATGTTCTGACATGCTCCAAGATAGCATTTAATGTTATTTGATGAAGCACATCGATCAGATTAATCTTGCTAAAGGTTTTTCCATTATATTTATATGGAAATGGCCCTAAACAATTTGATGATTTTTCTTTAAAGAGAAATCTACTACAAATGTTTATATTTATATATTGTATATTATATATATATATTATATTATATTTGGATAATATATTGGATAATATATAATATATTATATATATTATATTATATTATATATATTATATATATTATGTATATTATATATTTATATATTGTATATTATATATAATATATATTTATATATTGTATATATTTATATATTGACAAAATGCTGCTGTTTGACTTTGGTCAGCTTTTAAGTGCATTGATGATTCAGTTTCAGGTGCAGCTCCTGGTATATTGGTTGTTTTTTGATACTTTTGGCGATATACTAGAGAGAGAATGGATTGCATGTCTAGATTTTTAAACAATGAGTCCCAATAAGATTGGAAAGTTTTCCATATGTAACAAATCTTAAAGATTTTGGGCCAGATTTTCAAAAGGTTACGCGCGTAAATCCAGAGGATTTACGTGTGTAACCAGTCATACCCGCGCCAGGCCTATTTTCAAAAGGCCCAGTGACACGTGTAAAGCCCCGGGACCCGTATAAGCCCCAGGGCTTGCAAAAAGGGGCGGGCTGGGGGCTGGCCCAGAGGCTCCTGGCACAGCGGCCATTTGCTGCTGTGCGGAAGTTCCCTCCGAGGCCGCTCCTGCGTGCGCATGTTTTAAAATCTACCCCATTATCTTTATCATCTCCTGCTATATATAAACATTGTCTTTCATCCTTTATGTAATCTTACTTTTTCATGACTGGAATAGAAATGCTAATAATCCGTAAACTAGGGAAGACAAGGTAGATACTGTTTTTACTAGTCACTTTGCTTATTCTCTTCTATAAGCTCAGGTGTTGTATGGTGCCAGTTTTCCTCAGGAAGATAAATGTTTGCAAAAGCTCTTAACCCTTTCCTTTATTCTTTTTCTATATATAAATAAATTAACAAATCAACCTAAAAGACAAATATAAACACAGGAAGTATACTTCGATTATCTAGAATGATAAAAAATAAAAAGTATCTTCCAAATTGCCTTCTACTGAGAGTTCCCCCCCCCCCCCCTCAGTTTTCCCCTAGATAAGGATTCTCAACCCATTTGAACCTAGCTTCTGCTATCTCAACCACTAGACACTTTTCTCTTCTCATTGACTCATTCCATTAATGTACACTCTGGCATGAATTCATGATTCATGGACCAAACCATTATTATCCCTTATATATAGACTGTAATAAGTGTTCATTACCCAAGAAGATGCCCTTGGGCAGTGACACAAAAGGTTAATAGCAGAAGTCGACTTTATGGGCAGGATTTTAAAAGCTCTATACACGTAAATCGTCTTACGCGTGCCGGGCCTATTTTATAAAGGCCCAGCAATGCATGTAAAGCCCCGGGACACGTCTAAGTCCCGGGCCTTTACTAAAGGGATGGTCCAGGGGTGGGGTGAGGTGTCGGGTGGCAGGGCAGGGGTGAGGCCAGAGGCCTCCGACACAGCAGCCATTTGCGGCTGTGTTGGAGGATCGCGTGCCGGCAGTCTGCTGGTGCATGCAACCTGCGCCTGCCTCCAGGCAGGTGCAAAAGGTGAGATAAGAAATTGTGGGGGGGTTAGATTAGGGCTGGGGGTGGGAAGGTTAAGGGAAGGGGTGGGAAGGTTAGTTAAGGGTGAAGGGAACGGGGGAAGGCAGCGCGGCTCGGCACGGGCAAGCTGCACAATTGTGCACCCCCTTGCACCAACCCCTGATTTTATAACATGCACACACCTGCGCGCGCATGTTATAAAATCAGGTGTACATGTGCGTGCGCTGGGTAGCGCGCAAACATGTACACCCGCACACAGGTCTTAAAATCTACCCCTATATGTTTCCTGGTGTAACCCCATGATAAGGTACATAAAATGATGGGGGAGAATTCCCTGTTGCCTAAGAGTCATCCCTTCCATTTTTTGTATGGGTTCTTCTTAGATGGTCATACAGATGATGAAGTTGACTTGATGAGGACAGCATGCTTTTACCACCTCTCTCTTTTGCTTACTACTTTATAGTGAGGAAGGAATGCTCCTCACTCCCTCCATGATCTCCAACTCCATCGATAAAACCAGGCTGGCTCAATAATGATCACTGAAACCTTGTATCAATTCCAAAACCCAAATAGCAATTAAGTTTTCTGGTATATTCAGCCAGCAAGACTATTTACATGGATGAGATGGAGTTTCAAAACGTACTGAACAAATCAGAAAATCATGGACTTCCATATAAGTTTCAGATAACTATTACAGGAGGCCATACGGGTCGAGCAGATGTCTTATCCACTATCATTACTCTCCTTCAGCCCTATAGGGGGCTGGTTCTTTTTTCTTCAGATATACCCACATACCAAAATTCTCATCCAATGGGCACACAAATACATAAGCACCATAATTCCATGACAGCGCAGTAAAGCATCACATTTCCCAGGGCACTCTTCACACCCCACAATGGTCATGGCCCTCTTAGTACCAAATCTCTCCATTACCATCCTTCCATTCTAGTTTCCCCAGACAGAGCAGCACTACGAAGGACTTTTTGAGACAATACCTCAGTATGATTTCCCATCTTTTGCACACAGTTCTCCTCTTGGAGCATTTGGCCTGCACGTTTTGGGTAAGTCCTCGGGAGGAGGACAACACAAGTCCACTCTCCGGCCACTGGCCTCTCAGCTTCTCCGCCATAAGAACATAAGAACATAAGAACATGCCATACTGGGTCAGACCAAGGGTCCATCAAGTCCAGCATCCTGTTTCCAACAGTGGCCAATCCAAGTCACAAGTACCTGGCAAGTACCCAGACATTAGATAAATCACAAGCTACTATTGCTTATTAATTACTGTAGTAGCAGTTTATGGATTTTTCCTCTATGAACTTATCCAAACCTTTTCTAACCCCAGTTACACTAACTGCTGTATCCACATCCTCTGGCATTGAATTCCAGAGCTTAACTATGCACTGAGTGAAAAAGAATTTTCATTGATTTGTTTTAAATGAGCTACTTGCTAACTTCATGAAATGCCCCCTGGTCCTTCTATTATCTGATAGAGTAAATAACCAATTTACATTAACTTGTTCAAGTCATTCCATGGTAAACTCCACTGGGGAGGAGGAAACCTATCCTTTTCATCTGTGTAGGTTGCCTGGATCCACACTCTGCGGGTAAACTTATGTACATACAGTACAGGCTATGGGCCTGATTTAAAAAATCATTTACACACATAAATGTGCATACGTTTACCCATTTATTCGGCAGTTCTTGAGGTGAAGGCAAGTTCTTGAGGTGAAGAACTCTTTATCCTGTGGAAATGCCTTTGAAAATTTCCCCCTAAAGAGGTAATTTTATAACTGTCTACTTAAATTACACTGCAAATATGCTTATAAGTTCTACCAATTTTCAAAGTGGACTTATATGCATAAGTCCCTTTGAAAATTATTTCACCAAACTTACCCACACACAGTTCCACAAGCTATTAAATGTACAGAACATTTTCAGAAAAATTTACACACATATTTTTGAAAATCCAAAAGAATACTTGTAAGTTCAAACTCCACCCTAGAAAAGCCTCTGCTCAGTTCAGGTAAACTTGCACACAATCATGCAGTACTTGCATGTTTACCTGCATATTGGGAGGGCAATTTTGCAAAAGAACATTTCTGCAGAATAAAAAACACTGTTTTACCCACAGATATAGCTTAGAAAATTATGCTCTAAAATTCTAGGATACAATGAGATTTTTTACATGTTGGTATAATTTCTATGGATGATGGCATTCCAAATTCCCACTCAAACAGTGACACTGCTTTCTCAGCCGAAAATAGTCCTTGAGAATCTCAAACTCATCTTTGAGTAAGCTAAATGTACAAGGCATCATACTGGGTCAGGCCAGGCCAATGATCCATCAAGGCCAATGTCCTGTCTCTGACCTAGATTCATCATTTTGCATGCATAGCCCCAGAAAGGCATTTTCATGGTTTGGGCTGGAGAGAGAGAGAGAGAGGTCTAGGGTTTTGGGGGCAGTTGTACATGCATAATCAGAGGTACAAACAGCACAGATCACATCAGTGAAGATTTGATGTGATTTGGAATGAGGAAATGTACACAAAGGTGAGATTTGTACATTGTACTCTCACTCTAGCTTGATAGCAGCTAGGTAGAGAGTTCATCAAACTAGGTTGAGAGTTCAATGTACAAATCTCATCTTTGTGACCCATTCCTCACTCCAAATCACATCAAATCTTCTCCATTTCGGAGAGAGAGAGCCTCTGGGGAGGCCCTCACAGTATGCACCTATTTATATGCCTATAGGAGGGGCAGCTAATAGCTCAAGGTAAGGTGTTGGTGGTTTAGGGGCCAGTTTTTCATGCAGAGTGAGAAGTATGAACAGCACAGTATACCTTGGTGAAGATTTGATGTCATTTGGAGTGAGAAAAGTCTCAAAAAGATGAAATTTTGTACTATGTTATCTCACCCTTGTTTGATGGTACCCTGTTATAGAGTCCATCAAGCCGGGGCGAGAGAGCCAAGAGATGTGCACATAAATATTTAATGTACGTGCCTGGGCACAGTGCCGCCTAAGTTTACTTCTGCTATGGAAAAAGTGTAACATTAAAAAAAACCCAGCCATTTAAGATGGGTTTAAAGGGTCTGTGATAACTGGGGGGAGTGCAGGCAATTAAACCAGGGAAGTTTTGAAGACCTAATTCTATACTGGGTGAACTGGTGGACGAACTGGTAAAATTGGTCATGGTGTGCACATGTGTCGGTTATAAAATATTCTGCTTATGTGGTAGAAACCTGATTTACATAGTTAGTCATATGCACACAAAATTATGCTTACATGTGAGTGCATGTTATAAAATGGCCGTGTCCCTGGCTGCGCTGACGTGTGCGTATGTGCACCTGCTCACCGATTTGAAAGTTATCATCCCTGTATGCACTAAGGGCCCAATTCAAACATGGCAACCTTGTGTCTGTATTTTATTCCCTGGAAAAGTTTAATTTGATGACTCGTCTGAGTAAGGGCTCTCTAGCCCAGTCCTTGGAACACACCCTGATTTGCATACAATTGAAGCAGTGCATGCAAATCTATTTCATGCATATTCATTGTTTATATCCTGAAAACCTGACTGACTTGACTGTGTCTCAAGGACTGGGTTGAGAACCAGTGATCTAAGATGCCATGAATTTCATTCTCAGCTACCCAAAGTTTTCCCCCATTTTATTCTTTCCCCTCCTCTGTCATACAATCCAGTTAGCACAACAACAATCTTCAGCTGAAAGGCACACACTGCAGCTTCACCTAGAATCCAGGAATTTCAGTCAGTAAGTATTGCTTTTGTACTAAGATTGGGACTCCTTCCTTCTCAGGACCTATGAATGCTACCTTAGCAGCATTCACAATCCCAACCTCTACTAGAGGAGAAGAGGCCAGGTCTTAATTAATTTCAATTTCATATCAAATTGATCATTTCTGTCCACTGTTTTAATAAGAAATAAGAAGTCCCTCTTCTGCAGAAGATATTCCCTACACCAGAGAAACACTTCCACTAAAAATAAAAAAAATTACAGTCCAGGCAATCTTCCTATGAAACCAATTGGAATTCACTATCTGTGCCTCTGATTGAAATAAAAGTGTTGTACTTTTTAAAGTTAGATGGAAGAGAACTCTAGGTGGAGATTTCTTTGTAAAATATTTTATTTTGACAGCTTTATTAAGCACTGCACAATGAACTTGAATTTTATGCTGAATTTAGCATATTCATGGATTTTAGATAAGTACTAAACTTCCTGACGATAATTCAAATAGGCAGAGGCAGTAGCTGCAAGTTTCAAAATACTGAAATAACCATTCCTTTCATTTCAGTGTACTTTATTGGTTCAGTTGTTTAATAACGAAATACAATATTATCTAGTAAAGAGTAATTTTGATATCTTTCTTTGTACTTCCTTAAACTATATGCATAGTATGAAATTTCTTCCTCTGGCAGACAATGGTTTCAGAAGTACCCTGTTTTTGCTGAACTTTAAAAATACAATATTTCTTTAATATAAGAATAATATAACTAATATACAACGATAAGGCAGAAATCTAAAATATCTAATACACTATCCATTTCATATACATCATTAATTTGCTCCATGACCCATAAATTTAATAACCATAAATGTGAACGGGGGCTTTCATATTTGGCTACTTGGCAGTGTAGTGCACAACCAGCATGAGCCCTGACTTTTATGGTCTGCGGTACTGATGCACAGACATAAGGGAAAAAGCACAGGACTGCTTCTGCGGCCAAATGCCAAAGCAAAGGACGTCAAGCTATAAAATGTAAAAATGTTGCAAGTGGTAATTTGTTATGGGTTTGACAGTTGCTTGGTTTTAATTGTAAATATTACTACCCTTATCATAAGGCTTGGGGGTAACTACATGGAGCGGCAGTTATTAGCCTTAAGAGAAACACGGGGGTATCTTGCATGGAGTGGCAGAAGCTACCAAAACAAGCCTGCTGGGCAGACCGGATGAGCCATCTGCTCCTTTTCTGCCGTCATGACTATACTAATTCTGGTGCCTGCATTATAATCACTGGTCACCCTTAATCCATTATTATTTAAAAAATGTTTTCTATATGCAATAAAAATGGTTATAGTCCTTATCAACAAGTTGAAATATCTTTCATATGAATACCAATATTCTTGCCGCAGGCAATTACTAACTTGACCACATTGTTTCAAAAGTTATGCAACACCTGTAAAACATGGATAAATAACCTAATCAAAGACTGCTATTTTAAATTACATGTTTTAAAAAAACTTAAAATTACTTCTTTACACTCAGGATTTTAGAATAGTTCTTCAAGCCCTTCTGTTTTCAAAATGAGATTATTGCAATGCTTTACTCCTCGGACTGCCTGCCTCCACCACAAGACCCCTTCAACTGCTTCAAAACCCGGCTGCCAGAATTCTTTCAAACACCCCAAAAGATCGGAACATATTACCCCAATTCTAAAAGACCTACACTGGCTTCCAATTATAACATTCTCAGTATAAAACACTTTCATTAATCCACAAAACATTATAGAATGAGAAAATGGAATGGCTTATGGCAGCACTGAATTTTCACATCCCTCAGAGAATTACTTGTTCTGCAAATAATGGGACACTACCCATCCCTTCCCACAAAACAGCGCACCTGAATGCAGGGAGACAAAGAGCCATATCAATATCAATAGCAGGCTCTCAGCTATGGAACCAGTTACCTCAAGAATTAAGACTAGAATCTAACAGCAAAATGTTTTAAAAAGCCATTAAGACCTGGCTTCTCATAACACAGGAAACATAACTTTTACTCATTTTATTCATGATACAGCTATTTATTTATTTTTAACATGAACAACTAGAAACATTAACAGCACTTGATTGTATTTTAGATATTTTATCCATATTCTAATAACTCAAATTTTATTGTATTTTATGATATTTAATAGTATTTAATGATGTTTAACGGTATTTTTAATATTTTATGTTTTTTGTATATTGTCATCCTATATAATTGAATTCTATGTTTTATAAACCAATGTGATGTACCATCGAACGTCGGTATACAAAAATAAATAAATGTGTGCATAGGGTATAAAATAGCTGCGTATCTGGCCACATGCGCCTGCTCGCCCATTGGAAAGTTGCTATCCCTTTGAGGGCAATGTTGGGAAGGAGGCCCAGTGAGTTCTTTATGTCTAATTTTGGGACTCATAGCTTAGGGCACAAGAACACTGCAATTCAGCAAGAGGTTTTAAAATTTAGTTTATTTTGGCTTTTTCAAAAGACATGCAAAGACAAGTGTTCTTGTGAGATGCAATCTGCCCTCTATCTGTAATAAGTAGCATCTCAATGAATTTCTGCCCTGCTCTGACTTATATAATTAAAATCCAACATTCTCGAAGCTTCCAGAAAAGTGTAACCGCCCACAAACACATGATACTGTTTGTCATGACATTCTATCCTGTATAGGAAATGCTTGTGAGGACCTCCCTCAACTAAGAATTCTTCTAACCCTGTTCCTCCTCCCAATGTAAACAAGTTCCTGTATCATACTGGCTTTGATACAAGTATTCTCTTCTTGTCTTCTGTTGTTCTTCTTTGTTTATTGTAAACACCTCCCAGTCTGGGTCTTGAATAGAGCTTGGCACCAGGATTCATTCAAATTGGTTTCAGGTCATTGAAACCAATATCTGCAAGATAAAGGCTTGCATCCTGTTTTCCTGCAGAACGAGTATCCCTGCATTGTGAAGTAAATGTGGCCATTAAAATAGGCCTCTCTCCTTTTGTTGCCAGCAAATCTGTCTCAGAGATTCTCTGCAAGTCATTGATGCCTTCCTGGCCTGTAATTATAAGCTTTGCAGGATTTACCAGTTTCCCAACTCTTCTGCATCCTTTGAATCTGTGATAGTCAGAAAGTCTCTCAAAGTTCATTCACCTCTGACAGGCCAGTAAAGCAGAGGAGTCTGGGTATTCTTGGTTATCTTACTCAGACATATTCTTCATTTCCCTCTATGGGACACCTTAAAATGGATAGGTGTCACATCAATCAGTCTTCGATGAAAAGCCATGACAGAGGAACTTAAAAATGTAGCCTAACCACTAACCTTGGTATTTATCAGGTGTAGTGCATAGGTGTGTGTCCCTCTAGATTCTTAATTAATATGAAGGATGCTCCCACAAGCATTCACTAGTTAATCAAAAAATAACATCAAAACTAATTTTCACTAGGTAACTATTAGCTCTATAATGGAGCTATACAGATACCTGCATTATAAAAAGGACCTACTTCATAATAACATGATCACATATGTTATCTTTCAGAATCAAGTAAGTACATAATAGTGGTATAACATGTAAAAATAAGTACACAGAGAGACCAGTATGAAAATACTGTGTTTTTCATATAATACTAGGTATTCTGGGCAAATCTTTTCAATGAATACTGTTGTTATGAACAACTACCCAGGATAATATTCATTAAAATGGCAACTAGGGATATAATCAATGCACCTTACCAGAAAAGTAAAGAAACCAATAACATAGAAGAAAACCAAGAATCTATAGAAAAACTCATACTGTGTTGTGCATACATGATGTAAAAGTGTTGCAAAGCATAAGACATATTCTAGTCATATGCTGTAGTGATGGAAGATCAAATACAAAAGCATATGCATGATAGGCAAAGGCATAGCAAAAGTCTGAAACATCATACTAATTCTGTAGGGTATGTATAGTACTATCCAGTATTAGGACAACAACCTGTAGCATTGAAAGCACTCACTGTATGGACAGTCCTCATTCACTTGTGACAGTCATATGTCTAAGAGATAATACAACTGTGTAGGGCAAGTATTAATTTTTAAGGTAGATGATGGCTAGTAATACTGCTTCGTCTTCAGATACTTCTAGGGGAAATGGGGCTCATACCCTTCTCAAATGATGGTAAGTCTAAATATATTGGGGATAATCATAACAATAAATGAAAGCTAACTCTGTGAGAAAGTCTTTAACATATTATGTAATCTAAAACAAACTAATGTACTTTGCAAAATTGATAAACCATCAGTGTAAGATTATACACAGGGAAGGAAGGAATGTCATATAAATAAAAGACAGAAATAAGGAAAATTATATCTTCCCCTTTGGAATCCTAAATAGAAACCCACTAGCTTATAAGTCACAGATAGAGTTTATAATGAAAGGACCAAAATAAAAAGAAAAGAACAATGAGCAATTAATATGCCAAAAGATATAGTAATAGAATGTTGCAAATCCCTATAGCAGAGCTCCTCATGTGTAAGGTATGTATTTGTTTCAAGGAGAACAGAAATCTTTGTGAAAGAGAGTGAAACAGTCATTAGGTAAAATCTAGTAAATAGTGTCATAAGAAAAGATATTCAAAAAAAGGTTCAGCAAAAACATTAGAATAAGAGATAGAATATTGAGATATTAAAGATCAACAAAGTGATTATCCTAAGTGCAAGCTGCAAAACCAAAGAATAGAAATAGCTTATAACTTAGGCTGGTGTGAAAGAGAAATATAAAGAGATCTCCCTCTTGAACCCTGAATTATCATATTTGAATCACAATGCAACACATCACCCTCTATGTGATCAAAGCAGCTTCCATAGATAAAGATAGGAAAACCTAGTACATATGCATTTAACTGAGTCTGCATATAAGTATTATAAAGTCTAAGACTGGAAAATATTACTTAACTTGGAACATACAAACTAATAAAAACAGCATCACTTCAAATAATATTATTAACTTGAACACCTAAGTGCTGACAGAGAATGAAAAAACCTAAATTCTGCATAAAGTCATTCCCACAAAACATAGAAAAAAGCAAATATCAGGTATAAATTGTAAGCCTTGCAGTCCATATAATATGTAAGAAAGTCTGTGACCATAATTTCTGCATTCAGGGCGTATATAGTTCTTTTAGTAGGAGTCAGTGATGATGTCAAGGCAGAATCTCTTAGCTCCTTAGGTTAGATGCATGTGTATGAATTCAAACCTAAATAAAAGTGCAACAAATCCGATTAAGTAGTAAGAAAATACTTTTATGTCACGTACTCCCTATATTTAATTCGCCAAATAATCCCCACATTAGTTCAAAACATCATGCAATGGTCCAAACCACAAACATAAATACGCAAACTGTACATTAAAACATATATGTCACAGCACTGACCACATAATACATTCATTCATTCATTCCTCAGTTTCCACATGTAACATAGAACAGACAACATGTCAAACGTTTGAGCTCAAAAAAGAAAAACGTATTTTAAAAAATATAAAAGAATTGGATCGATCCACAAAAGAAAACAAAAACTCAGAATGAAAATTAAAATAGATCTATTCAAAAAATTGAAAAGGAATCAAACTGGAAAAAACTGATCTTCATCTCCCATAGCATAGAGACAGATGCGCTTTGTGCTTTGGTACCCTGGAAAGAAATCTAATATATGACAGTTAATATAATGTTTAAAATGAAAATTAAAAATGACATTACAGGTTCTTTAAAAGTCAAACTACTGTTATACCTTAATTCAGCAAAAAAACAGTCATAAAGCTACTTTCCTTTCTCTGATGGTCCACCCCTAGGAGGCGCTGTCCCCTGTGATAAGAGCTACTTCCTTTTACAAATCTAAAATCTCTTTTTGTTTTCCTATGCTTGTAAACTCCTAACTCGCCTAAAGAAAAACTTAAAACAAACAACTTTACACTTAATTAGAAGTCATTCTATTTCCATCCAATATACATATGTTCCACAAAGTTCTTACTACCAAATCCTGCAAATACCCTAAATAGAAATACGAATCATTTCCAAAAGCACAGACATATCAGCTAGGAGTCCAGAAGTCTGCAAAATAAAAGGATGGCACAGACTAATATGCATTAACCAAAAGTTTTTCTTACTGGCATATAAATAGATAATAGGCATTGCTGCTTAACTCTCTGCTGTTCACCGTCTCACAATCTTTCTCCTTTACATATCATCTAACCAGTCCACAATACAAACATGTAATACCTGAACTCCCATCAAAATAAACCACCTAATTCATTCCCTTACGTCTAAAAGTTAGCAGCTAGTGAGATATAATCAAAACTAAGAACTAACGTACTTAACACATATTGCCGCAGAAAGGTCATGCATATTAGTGCCGTCCGTTTATTTCTGACCTGTGTTTAATTTAAATTAAATCATACCTTCACACAATTTTAATGCAACCTACTTATATCTTTTCTCTCCTTTTACCCAAAACAGTCTAAATTTCTCAGCATACAGCCTTCTGCATATTCCTTAATCTCTTCCCTCTTTAACATTACGTCATCTCTCATCCCTAATATTCACTTTCCCCATACTTTCAACACAAATTTCTGTTTTCACATTAAACAGATCAATTCATTAGTCCCTCTTCTATCACCTTTGCACTTTGTCCTATAACATACTTAAACCTCAAACCTCTCAGCAGAACTGTAAAATCCATTTTAAAAGTGACTCACTCCCAGGTGTTTTTTTTCCTTTCTTCTCAACCACATTCCTAAGGGGGGGGGGTTCACCTCCTTTCCCGCCAAACAACTGTTACCCTCAATGCATAGGTTTGTTAAGTGATAAAACCCTTAAACAAATCATTTCATTAAAATAAAGTTGCTCTCTTGTAGTATATCTATAGATTGTTTTCCTTTCTATCTCTCTGCCTATACCCCTGACCAAAGAACAAAACCATACATCCCTCTCCAATGATAAATCAAATCTAATTATGAATGACTTTAAATAAACACAAGTTCATGCTTTCGTTCTTACCAAATGAAATGAAACACAATGCACAATAAACTCTCGGTAATCACACAATTCTAAAAACTTAGATGCAAATATGAGCATCTCTGCATTAATGGTAGGAAATAAAACCAAAAACTAAAAAGCTTACTGGGCTGGTTATTCTTTTTCTACGTTTACAGTGAACATAAGAGTCCTTGTGGCCAGCCATGGCTACATCAGTCAGCCCTGTACCTTGAGGGGGAGAGGGGAGAAGCAAAACACCAAAAAACTGAAAAACTTCATTTCTCTGGTTAATGATACCCTAACAGCAATCACGCATTAACTCCAAAGCAAACTTAAATATGAACTGATAACAATAAATCTCATAGACTAAAATAAACTGGAGACATTTATGTACCTCTAATCACAGACAGCTATAAACTATAATATCCAGCCATGCAGTTTCTAGTTTTAAAAGCACCGCATTTGTTTTTGTTTAACAACTAAACTTTGGTAAAAATCCACTAAACGAAAAACACCTTATCATACTAATTATAAAACTTTCAACGTACCAATTGTATCTTATTCCCTCTTTCTCCTTCTGAATCTACACACTTACAACAGCCGCTCCCCCGATGTAAAGTAAAAGTGAAAGTGAAACTGCTTGAGCGCAAGCCATGCGGTCTAAGAACAAAAGACCCCAGACTGACTAGTGCTGGCTACCCCTCTGTTTTTCAACTGTTCAATCTGAAAATACCAGAACTTAAGTTAGATTTTAATCAAATCATCAACTCATGTCCTGTCTCCCTAACATATATTAAAGAACATTGTGCAAAAAGTATTCTAAACCTGATATAACACACAAGCTATATACACTGTACAACAAATAAAATAAAAACATTGCTACTTACAGATTTTTCCTTTTTTTTTTTTTTTTTCTTGTTACATACTCACAAAATAGATCCAACTTCATTCCACATCTGCTCTGAACTCATAATTCTCCGGGATAAGCCTCCAGTGTACCTGGGTAACTCAATCTTTGAACGGCAAGCCAAATTTTACCCTTCAAGAACCTAGTGATAGGTTGTCCACCAACCATAACACTACAGCTTATTAATAATTAATAATTATAATAACAACAGCTATTAGAGTCCCACCTGGGGTGCCAAAATGTCTAATTTTGGGACTCATAGCTTAGGGCACAAGAACACTGCAATTCAGCAAGAGGTTTTAAAATTTAGTTTATTTTGGCTTTTTCAAAAGACATGCAAAGACAAGTGTTCTTGTGAGATGCAATCTGCCCTCTATCTGTAATAAGTAGCATCTCAATGAATTTCTGCCCTGCTCTGACTTATATAATTAAAATCCAACATTCTCGAAGCTTCCAGAAAAGTGTAACCGCCCACAAACACATGATACTGTTTGTCATGACATTCTATCCTGTATAGGAAATGCTTGTGAGGACCTCCCTCAACTAAGAATTCTTCTAACCCTGTTCCTCCTCCCAATGTAAACAAGTTCCTGTATCATACTGGCTTTGATACAAGTATTCTCTTCTTGTCTTCTGTTGTTCTTCTTTGTTTATTGTAAACACCTCCCAGTCTGGGTCTTGAATAGAGCTTGGCACCAGGATTCATTCAAATTGGTTTCAGGTCATTGAAACCAATATCTGCAAGATAAAGGCTTGCATCCTGTTTTCCTGCAGAACGAGTATCCCTGCATTGTGAAGTAAATGTGGCCATTAAAATAGGCCTCTCTCCTTTTGTTGCCAGCAAATCTGTCTCAGAGATTCTCTGCAAGTCATTGATGCCTTCCTGGCCTGTAATTATAAGCTTTGCAGGATTTACCAGTTTCCCAACTCTTCTGCATCCTTTGAATCTGTGATAGTCAGAAAGTCTCTCAAAGTTCATTCACCTCTGACAGGCCAGTAAAGCAGAGGAGTCTGGGTATTCTTGGTTATCTTACTCAGACATATTCTTCATTTAGCAGGAAGGAGATTTGTTACTGTGTAGGACAGAAGTTGAGGCTTTTTGGCTTTTTAAATGTCACCATCTTTCCTATGTCTCTAATCCCTACTTCTTTTCTCTTTCTTCTTTATCTCCCCTTCAAAATCTTTAACTTTTATCCCTATCTTTATTTATTTATTTAAAATATTTAGAACCCACCTATAGTTACTTTGTTCTGCTAAGTGGATTACAGCAAAACATAAAACATTGATATAAAACATAGAACAACTCATAGATAAACTCATCAAAAGTAATACCCCATTAGCAAACAGACTATTCTACCAAATGTTGAAATGCTTCATTAAAAAGACAGTTTTTAATGCCTTCCAAAATAGTTTTTAATTAATCAAAAAGCCAAATCTCTTCTGTTAAACTATTCCAGAGTATAGCCCTAGCAATAGATAATGACCACAACCTTGTTTCCTGAAGGTGTGCATCTCTTACTGGTGACAATTCAAGATAATGGTTGCCAGCAGAATGCAATGTTCTTTTTGAAACATAATCATTAAAGAGATTGGACAAAAAGATAGGGGCAGTACTTTGTAAAGATTTGTGGACTATAGTTAAGACCCTCAATTTAATCCTTTGCTCTTCTAGCAGCCAATGAAGGGGGTCATTTTTCAAAGCGATCGCACGCGATCACTAAAAAGGGGCGGCAACAAGACCAAAACAGGAGGAGTCGGGGCGGCACTGGGGCGGATGCTCCGAAGACAGCATGGACGTCAAAAATATACAGGCTACTTTATACTTTTCGCTTCCAATTTCGCACCCAATAGCACCACTTTTACGATGGCGCTATTGGGTGTGAAAGCCGGCAGTGCGGTGTGATCGCTGCCAGCTATTGCAGGCCCGCCCCCCGCTTTGCCCCCCCCACCCCCTTGTACCACGCGATTCACGACGCCGAGGTAGGTTTGAAAATCTAGGCCGAAGGCAGTAGAGCATTAGAGTATCATGCTCATGACAGGACGCCTTCAAAGCCAGCCATGCAGCTGGAATTTTTTAACAACTGCAGCACTCTCAACTGTGTCTTTAGAATTCCCAAATAAACAGAGTTCATTATAATCTAGGATAGTTATGATAAATGCTTGTACAATTGTCCAAAAATATGATTGCTCTAACAATGGTCCTCAATTTCAAAGTTGCTTCAGTTTAAAATAACCACTTGACAAGACTTATTTTAGCTGTTTTATAAGGTAACACATGATCAAAGCAAAAAAGAATCCAAGATTTTGGACCCATTCCCTGAATTATATATTTACCCATTTATTGGGATATATAAGATGTCCTTGGGCCTTAATTTTCTAGAGATGCATAATGCTTTGGTCTTCAATACGTTAAGAATCAAGGCACTGCTGGCTAACCAGGAACTTACTGCTGAGAACAAGACAAGATCAAATCTAAAGTAGCCTGTATATTTTCTGTTACCTAGAAATAAGATGAAGATCATCAGCATACCCTTTGGGTTTTTCATTGCAGGCCACAATACTTCCAGAGAGAGAGAGAGAGAGAGAGAGAGAGAGAGAGAGAGAGAGAGAGAGAGAGAGAGAGAGAGAGAGAGAGAGAGAGAGAGAGAGAGAGAGAGAGAGAGAGACTTACTATAGTGCCTATGCCCTAGACAGGTATTTTAATCCCTATGGGAGGGCCACCTACTAACTCGGGGTGGGGATTAGGTATGAGCGTCGGGGGTTGGGGGCCACTTTCGCATTCCACATGAGACCTACGGAAAGAACAGTGGTCTCTAGTGAAGATTTGCTGGCCGTCGGAGTGAGAAAACTCACTCCAAGAAGAGATTTGGGCTACATTCTCTCCACCTAGCTTGTTGTTGCCCAGGTAGAGTGTCCAGCAAGCTAGGTGGAGAGAACGTTGCCCAAATCTCCTCTTGGAGTGAGTTTCCTCACTCCGACGGCCAGCAAATCTTCACTAGAGACCACTGTTCTTTCCGTAGGTCTCATGTGGAATGCGAAAGTGGCCCCCAACCCCCGACGCTCATACCTAATCCCCACCCTGAGTTAGTAGGTGGCCCTCCCATAGGGATTAAAATACCTGTCTAGGGCACAGGCACTATAGTAAGTCTCTCTCTCTCTCTCTCTCTCTCTCTCTCTCTCTCTCTCTCTCTCTCTCTCTCTCTCTCTCTCTCTCTCTCTCTCTCTCGTTTCATGTGAAACAGAACAGTGAGTTACTCTAGCAATTGTGATGGCTGAAAATTGATCATGGCCAAACTTAGCTCCTACAACAAGGAAATCACCTTGCATGAGGCTCTCTTACAGACTCTTGGCCTGAATCATACAGGATCCATTCTTTTCTCAACACTGCTGCCACCACCACCATAACCTTGGAAAAGGTTCTGGGCACTGTGGACAAACCAAAAGGTAATGCTCAAAACTGATAATTATGTGCCCAAACCATAAAATGCAGAAATCATTGATGCTCTAGTTGGATGGAAATATCCAAGTATGCCTTGGACAGATCCAGAGATGTCAGGAAATTTCCTGACTGTACTGCTGTTATCACTGAACGCAAGGTTTCCGTGCAAAAATGAGACACACGCAAATGATGGTTGACTCCTTGAGATCCAGGAAGGTATGAAAAGAGTCCTCCTTCTTGGGCACAATATATGTGTGAACAATAATCACATTCTATGTGTACATGTAAAACCCTGATTTATACCTGAATGCATGTATGTTTTAAAATTGCCAGTTTAACAATACTTCCACCAGTTTACCCAGTCCATCACCAGTTCACCAAGATCCTCCTAGTACTTCATCCTGAACTGCCCTCAAGTTCATCCAGACCTCCCACCCAAAATTAGTAGACAACAGAGGAGTCTGACATCAACTGCACTAGATAATTAGTAGGTTTAAAATTGCATGGTTAAGTTGCCTAATGTATTTGTATAAATCTCTTATATAATAGCAACCTCTGTGCATATCTCTTGGTCCTGCCCCGAGTGCCCTTAGACTGCCCCTGTTAGTGCAGGTAATCGTGTGAATGAAATTGAAAATACACGCATACTTTCGATGTTTCTAAAATAGCATATACATGAATACAGGCTACTTACATGCGCTAATGCTATTTTTACACTCACAACCCCTTTGAAAATGTACTTTTATGTGTGCAGATGGACAGTATGTTGCGGTCTGTGCCTCTTCCCCTCTTTTTCCGGTGAATGGCGCCTACCTTCAGCTCAACAAACGCCGTGGGTTCCACCTTCCAGCCTCCGGGTCCGCGCATAGGCCCATGTGGCCTCTGCCATTTCCACGCTCTGATTCCTGCGGCCTCGCGCGCCCGCGAGTGCGGACGTCTTGTGCGCCCAGACCCTGGAAGCCCGGCTCCGCTCGCACTGATGACATCACCCGCCATCCCAATATAACCGGCGCTCAGAGTGTTCCTCTTCACCTTGCAACGAGGTTCACTACAGTCTTGTAGCTCTGAGTTGCGTTCCTTGCTTGCCTGCTTCCTGCTTGACTCCGGTTGCCTGACTACGCTTTGCCTGCTGCCTGCCTTGACCTCGGATTGCCTGACCACGCTTTGCCTGCCGCCTGCCTTGACCTCGGATTGCCTGACCACGCTTTGCCTGCCGCCTGCATTGACCTCGGACTGCCAGACCACGCTTTGCCTGCCGCCTGCCTTGACCTCGGATTGCCAGACCACGCTTGCCTGCCGCCTGCCTTGACCTCGGATTGCCTGACCACGCCTTGCCTGCCGCCTGCCTTGACCTCGGACTATCAGACCCCGCTTCCTTGGCTACCTGCCTTGACTCCGATTCTCCGGAGGGTGCCCAGCCTGCTTCTGGTCCTGCGTCCAGGTTGGCCTCCCGAGTGCCTGCTTCGCCTTGCCTTGCCATTACTCCAGACCCTACACCAGGTATCCTGTACCCCTTCTGAGAGATAGAGTGCTCGCTGTTCTCCTAAGTCCCAAGGCATCGGAACCCTACGGGCTCCTCCTGGGGGGTTCCAGGCGTCCGGGTGAAGCTCTTGGTTTACACTCTAGTCTCCTGAACTGTCTAGTCTTGGACTGCTGGCTTTCCTCTCTAGCACCCAAGTCCCAAGGCGCCAGAACCCTACGGGCTCCTCCTGGGGGGTTGCTAGGTGCCCGGGTGAAGAGCTTGTGCTAGTACTCCCAGGGGTACCTGCCTCATTGTTACTGGATTCTCGCTTCTCTGGGGCCCAAGTCCCAAAGTACCAGAACCCTACGGGCTCCTCCTGGGGGTTCTCGGGTGCCCGGGTGAAGAGCTTGTGCCTGTCCCTGTCATCTGTGGATTATCTAGTTCTCTGTTGCTGGACTCTCTCACTGAGGCCCAAGTCCCAAGGTGCCAGAACCCTACGGGCTCCTCCTGGGGGGTTCTGTGTACCCGGGTGAAGACCTTATTCAGACTCCTGCCGCTACACCTCGCCCTCTGAGTCTTGGCTCCGCCTCCCAACCTGCTCCGCCCCTCGGGGTGGGTTGGCCCAAGGGTCCACTATTCAGCCGCAGAACCCGGCCGCAACACAGTAGCTCATATATAACACTCCTCAAATTTGAACAATCTTGAAAACTACAAAACAAAATGTTTTATGGACAATCAAATACAAGCCTTGCTTAAACTGATAATAACAAAGGCTGTTAGATTCCTGTCATTAGTGCAAATATACTGAGTTCACTGAATAGTACATATAAAGTTTCTCAATAATTTTTCAATAATTTTTTTTGCATATAAAAAAAAACTTATCTTGAAAGCTCGAGCCAAGACATCCTGACACTGGCTGTGTTTCAATGTTACCATATCAGGGGAGACTCCTCTGGCATGCACATTAACTGAGATAGGTAGCCATCTTCATTTTCTAATTCAACTGTTTCCTGCAAAGTAGGAGGGGACAATCACAATCCCGGTGTCATAATTACACATTTAAATAGTAGAATGCCACTCTGTTTCTTCATTAAGACCTAAGGGCTGAATAGTCTGCAAATTAAAAATCCAAAGTTGTTCCTGATAGTTTAAATCATGAGAGTGAATTACCATAAAATCTGAAGGAAGAATATGATTAATGATAGTCCATCGAAGTTCACTAAAAATATGCCCCTGCTTTACACTATGCATGACAATAGGTGCTTGCAATCATTGAGTATCTAAACTGTTTTGATCTGATGTTTCATTCATCCTATATACATTGGGAATACATGGACAAATGATAACATAAATTACCCAGCTTGACAGAAACATAGTAGATGTCCTCCGCCTAAATATTTCCTTGGTAATTGGATGTATTTACTCAAAGCCTTCCAGTATTTTTGATGGCAAAAAGACCAGTTACTACAGGCAAGATGAGATTGCCCACATTCACAAAGTCCAAACCTGAGGAAAGCATAGTTAAATTAGAAAGTGAAAATAACTGCCTAACTCAGTTAACATACATCCCTGCGAAGTCTCCCCTGTTGCAGTAACATCAAAACATGGACAATGTCAAGAGGTTTTGGCTCAAGCTTTCAAGATATGCAGAACCAAAAAATTATTGAAAAATGTATTGAGAAACTTAATATATACTGTACTGTTCACACCAATGACTGAATTCTATCAGCCCTTGTTATCATCAATTTTAGCAAGGCCTTGGTAAATAAATGAACCGAATAATAGAGAGAACTTTTTTTTTATTTTAAATTAAATGGAAGTGCCTACAAGACAAATGAATGAACCAAAACAAAATATTTTCCTCTGAATACCCCTATTTACTATTTACCAAGCAAATGTGAAACCATTGTTTTTTATGACAGGGTTGACCAAGTCCAGTTCACTAGAACCACAAACAGGCCAGATTTTCAGGATATCCACAATGAATATTCACAAGACAGATTTGCAAACAATGGAGGCAGTGCATGCAAATCTATCTCATGTATATTCCTTGTGGATATCCTGAAACCAGGCCTGTTTGTGGCTCTCAAGGATCAAAAGTTGGCTACCCCTGGTCTATGACATTCTTTCATTTGTATATACAGACTTGAAAATTATTTTGTGTTCATATTGACATCTTTCTGGACCCCTTTAATGTACACAGTGAGGCCTTCCTGCAGAGCATGGAATTTTTGGTATACACATAAGGGGCTTGCCACGCATACCAACTTTTATTGCATAGACCCTATAGTGTTTCTAAATAATCACAGCTGAGCTCAGTGTCTCTAGCCACATCCCATTTATTAATCTTTTCAGGATTCTACAATATGCTTAAGACAAAATACCTAACTACTTTCTTTAATTTCTTTCATGTTAGTGCAGTCTTCACTTTGATATGCTGATGCATTTCTACATCTGAGAGAGACAGACCTTGGAAAGATTCCATTCAAAGGTTTGATCAATGGGATTCTGACAAACTGTTCCATATTTGATAACATTGTATTGTCAGCCAAGAACTGTGCTGTGAAAAGCCCAAACTCAGTTGATGAATTTAGTAAAAAAAAAAAAAATTGCTTTTAGTGGAAAATAGTAGCAGAATTTGACCATAGCAGACCTTTTTTTCAGAGTTGATTTTGTTGTTCATAGTTCATCTGTGGGAGGTAATTTCTCCTACCTCTTAGTTTGGCAAACAAATATAAATTTCATTGTAACTTAACTACTTGATTTGGCTCCAGAATTACTGAATGAAATTACTAGTTGGTGTTTGTAAATCTCTGTTAGGGCCAGATGTACTGAAATATTTTCTCCATAGGGAAGGCGATAAGTAGAAGCTAAAGCAGTAGGCAAGGAGGCAAAAGCAGCACCCAAAAGCAGCAAAAGAGAGGCAAAGCAGAAGGAGCACTGGTGTTTGAACTCCAGTCCACACCATAGACGCAGAGCATCATAAACACCTGAAGACATCAAAAGTGGTATAAACGCCCCAAGGATGGAAGAAAGTGCTAAGCCTCAACACCAGTGTGCAAGGCAAAGAACTGATTTAAGGACATCCACAGATACAATTTGATAATGATGGTGCAGAAGAGAAGAGAACCAGTCCAAGATGACAGAAGAAATGCCCATGGCGTGTAGGTCCTGAAGCAGGATAGAGTGAATTAAAGTGTCAAAAGCTGAATATATGTCAAGTAGAACCAGAAAGAACTTGGTGCCTGAATTGAATCTACAACAGAAAACACTGAAGCTGGAAAGAAGGAGTGTTTCAGTGTTATGGGCAGTATGAAATCCAAACTGGAAGTCATCGAGGAAGCTATTCCTGGTTTTAATTAAGGGACTGTGGCTGGTTGGTGTGCATGCTAAAAAGTCTAAGGCAGGTGTTAATTTTATCAGGTATATGGAAAACAGTGGTAGTAGACAAGCATACCATGCTATTTATCATGTACCTGCTCAAGTTGAATTTGCATACAATATTCCCTTTTTTATATGCAGGTGCCTGCTAGTTTAGCACACACCTGCTAAACATCCTCTGACCCTAGTTTGAGGTGTATGCTAGCACAATATTTTTTCTGCATACTATATGGCCTTAGCCTGCATGCTAACTTTTATTGCACAGACCTCTTAATGTAACAAAGATAGGCTTAACAAGAAATACTGAATCAAAATACTGTAAACATGAGTTGTGAAAAGCATAAGAATCAACTAATTTGCAGAAATTTAACACCTAGATTTTCAAAAGAAGCATGAACTTTTCTTGAAAGAATTTAAGTATGTAAAACTGAAAGCACATTTGTTATGTATTCAAAGTTTTTATATAGAGATTGAGAGAAACTGCATTATAGAACAAATGTGTCTTCACTTACTAACCAATAGATCCTAAGCATTTATGGTCCTTCTTGGCCATGGATCCTGTAAATAGAAACTTTCTATCTGAAAATAAGAAATTTCATTTACAATGTAATTATTTATCCCCAAGATGTGCTGATATCTAAAAGTAGCCTGTCAGGCCACATACACCATGATTCACACGAGATTCCTTCATATCTTTAAATTTACTAATTGATTATTATCTGTGTCATTGCTATCTTGTCCAAGTAGTATACAGCCCTTTTGTCACTAGTTTAATAATAGAGTATAAAATTTAACTGATTGGGTAAGATATTCATTTACATTGCTGGTGTCTATGCCTAATGGATATTACTGTGTTTTAGAGTCATTTGCAGTACAACTGCCCAGAACGAATAAGTTGTGCCTGTGGATAATGGTGGGTACTGAAGCATATCTTCAATCCTAACCATTTTTTCTAAACCAATGATGCCAATAAATAAATGCTTGCTGGCAATAAATGCATACAATTTAAAGAATGTAAAAAAATATAGGTGAAAAAGAATTACTTTAAATATATTGCTTTTTGTACTCTTTAATTAGTAATTGTGGAGAAACATAGTAACGCTTTTGTACAGAGAGACAGTTTTCGGACACTGTATTTGAGCTGTTTCTGTATTTCATGTCATAACCTTAATATAATTCAAACAAAAGCAAATACTACCATAGAGGGTTGTATAAATAAGGTTCTACTTAATTTAGGATTTTTTAAAATTTGCAGATCCTGCAATATTAGACCTCTACTGTAATTTCTATCTTTCTGATTGCTTTCTACCTGGGTAACATGGACTCTCTACCTGGGTAACATCAAGCTAGGTTGAGAGAACATTGCACAAATCTCACTCCGAAGGTCATCAAATCTTCACAAGAGAGCACTGTTCTGTTCGTATGTCTCACTTTGAATGTCAAAGTGGCCCCTAACCGCTACACTAATACCTAAACCTCACCTCGAGTTACTAGGTGGGCCTCCCATAGAGATATAAATACCTATCTAGTGGGCAAGCATTATGGCTAGGTTCTCTCTCTCTCTCCCCCTCTCCCTCTCCCCCCCCCCCCCAGTGGCCCTGATAGCTAGGCTGGCTCTCCAGGACCTTAAAGCTACTAAACATGGTCCCCCCAGTGGTTGTATGTAGGAAATACAACAATTCTGGCACTTATCTCAAAGTGCAAAAAAGTTATCATAACTTCATGCTTCACATGAAGTCACTTGATTGCCAGTGTATTTGTATCACATAGGTATTAGAATAAACTGCCTATTACCATAAAACACACCCCTTCTTCTATCACATGCAATATTTAGTGCATTTTGATAAATCCAGGCCTAACATTTATACTTCTAAAAACTAACCTAGATAAGTCAGAGGTGGTGAGCATGACAGGACTTTTAAATCCTGCTGTTTGTCCAGCTAACTTTCGAACTGCAAAACTATGTGCATTCTGTGTATAAAAGTACATGCATAATTGAGTAGCCTAGCCATTAGAGCAGTGAGCTATGAACCCAGAGCTGGTGGAAGCACTAGGCAAACTAGGTGTGGGCCTAGGGTGCTAGTGCCCCAGGGGCAGCAGCCTGGCAGCAAGAGAGAAGAGACAGCTGCTGCCACGGCGGCGGTAGTGGAAGCTCAACAGCTGCAGGCAAGATATTTCACCAATGACCAAAGACCAACCCGTCCATCCGTCGCACCGCCCCCTACCGGCTCAAGTCAATTTGCCATTACCGCTGCCGTGGCAGTGGCTGTCTCTTCTGTCTTGCTGCTGACCAATGAGAGACCCATCCATCCTCACTCGACCTGTCTATCCTCACCCGAGCCATCCATCCTCACCCAAGCCTATAGGGTATGGCACGATGGGGGGGAGGGGGGGCACCTAATACACTTGCACTGGCCCTATATAAACCAGAGTTCAAATCCAACTACTGCTGCTCCTTGTGAGCTTGGGCAAGTCACTTTACCCTCCATTGCCTGAGGTTGTAAGTCCCTCAGGAGGTAGGGAAATAACCAGATCACCTGAATGTAATCTGCTTTGAAGTGCTGAAAAGCAGAATAAAGAAATCTCCATGAGTATTTTTACCCTTGTGCAGGGTAGACAGTTTTCAGTCAGCCTATTACTAGGGATGTAAATTTGGATTATCTGAATGTGAAATTTGATCTGAATGAGTCACTTTTCTGTCCAGTTTCAGTCATGCAAACTGAATGGGCCCAGTTCCCCATCCCCCCATCCCCCCCCCCCCCAATCTGAATCCTTTCTGGCTCATTCAGTTTGGTCCCATTAAAGTCTATAGGATAAGCAAAGCCAGACAGAGTGAAGCAAAATGGGGATGGGATAAGGAAGGACCTGGATGAATCATGTTTCAGAACTTTTTCAGTCAAACTATCTCAATTGGCAGCTGCATGGGTTTACCTCATCATGTTTTTTAGGTGAAATGAAACTAAAAGCACTTTGAGTAGCCAGAGACCATTTTGTTCTCAGACTTTCCTCTGTTTATTTATTTATTTATTTATTTATTTATTTATTTTGAAGCTTTTATCACCCAGCACTCTAAAGAATGAGGCTAGTTGCAATATTAAAATACACATAATAGTATGAAAAATACAAAAATGTGCAATTAAATCACAACATTAACATAACAGACAGTTACATTAGGCAGTTTAGTATGTCCATATGTACTGCTTGTGTTACCGACGCTCTCATAAAATATTCAGTGTCATAAAGTTAATCTGAAAATGCCTGCTTAAAAAGCCAAGTTTTTAAGTTACTTTCAATTTCCTTGGTGACAGTTGTGAGCTAGAGCTGTTCAGGTAAAGTGTTCCATATCATAGAACCAGCTGCTGAGATTGCATAATCACATACTTCACCCAGGTGAGCCTGGTGTAATGTTGGAAGGGAGAGTAAGTCTTTACTTGCTGATCTGAATGTCCTTTGAAGGGTATAAACATGAAGCGCTATTCCTAACCACAGGGTGTCCTTGCTGCTAAAGATAATTTTGTGAATAATTTTCAGTACTTTATATTGAATTGTTGGATCTCAGAGAAATAAGGCAGAGATTTTGAAACTCCTTGCCTCAAAGTTCCAGTGTTAAAGAAAAGATTAGGAAACTTTAAATTTAAAGTAGAAAGAAAGGCAAACTCTTACAGTCACTGTCACTGTACTCTAGCTGTTCTGCTAGCAGCAGGATTAACTAAAATCTCTCTGTCAAAGGGTTCTGGTTAACTGTATATCAACAGGGTAAGACTGCACTTCTCTTCTATATCAGGCAGTCAGTGTTTGTCAGTGTCTGTAAGAAATATACAGAGAGAGAGAGAGATTGATTTTCTCTTGCAAAGTGTGCAAAGTCGCCAGTAATGGACTGTGATGAAGTAACTTGTTTCACTATGTAAAGAGTCAGTGACACTTTGACATGTGTTTGACTGTTGCATTCCTTGGGATGCTGAGGCCACTGTGCTTGTTATCATATCCTTCACTCTATGCCTTGGAGGTATTGATGAACTTGTGCTTGCTGCTATACCCTTAATTCTAACTTTTGGGGTGTTCACTGGGCCGGTGGAAGCACTAGGCGAACTAGGCCTGGGCCTAGTGCACTGAGTATTAGGGGGCACCGAGCAGTGGTATACCGAGGAGAGGTCAGGGGGAGCCATTGCGGCCGCTGGTGGACCTCATCCCACTGGTGGCTGAGCAGTGAACTACCGTTGTGCTGTGTGCCATGCACATGCAGCAGGAAGATCGGCAGGGCCGTGGTGGAGCTCATGTCACCACGGCCCAAAGAAAAAAGTCACGTACAAACCTGCAGGTGCTCCTCCTCCTTCCTGCCCATGTGGTCCCGGAAGAAAACGTTGCCAGAGCCGCGCGGGAAGGAAGGAGGTGGAGCATCAGCCGCGTGCAGAAGAGGAGCAGCGTTTATAGTCATCCACGAATCTCAAGTCGCAGCGGGCTGAGAAGAGGAGGAGGTCGGTAGCAGGGCTGCCGCCGCGGATCCCACATTGTAGGCGGCCAGAGAAGATCAGGGCTGCTGCAGAGTCCATCCTGCAGTGACCCGTGAAGAGAAGGCCCAGAGGCAAGAGAGAGGCTGAGGGCCTGTAGAGTGTGTGTGTGTGTGTGTGTGTATGAGATGAATTGAGAGATTGTGTATGTGTACGAGATGAGTTGAGAGATTGTGTGTGTGTGTGAGAGTGAGTTGAGAGACTGTGTGTGGGAGTGAGGACCTGAATTTTTGCAGAGACAGCATGTGAGAGCCTCTGTGTGTGCGAGAGAGACAGCATGTGACAGTGAGAGCCTGTGCTTGAGCAAGACAGCATGTGGAAGTGAGAGAGAGCCTGTGTGTGTGAGAGTCAGATAGCATGTGCAAGGGAGAGACTGTGTGTATGAATGATTGTATGAGAGACAGCATGTGAGAGTGAGAGCCTGTGTATGTGTGAGAGAGAGAGCGAGAAAGCATGTGAGAATGAGAACCTGACTGTGTTTGAGGGAAGAAGATAGATGGAGAGAAAAGAAATAAAAAAAGACAATATAAAAGGAATTGCCAAAAAAAATAAGAAAGGGAAGGTGGAACAAAAAAGCCTTTGACCAACCGATTAGAAAACTAAGATCAGACAGCAAAGGTAAAAAAAAAAAATTACTTTTTACTGATTGGCACATGTAATCTTTGGTAATGTGCAAGAGTAGCACTTTCTCTATGCGGATCTCACAATGTACGAGATCAGCATGGAGGAACTGGAAACCCACGGGGCCTGCACAGAGGAGGCAGAAGAATGGGCTTCAGTGCCAGTAGCAGCAATCAGCACCTCCCCAATAGCCATGTGGCAGCAGTGACAGTGGCAGCAGAGAAATGAGAGAGGCTCCGAGATTGCTGGCAAAAGAAAGAGAGGGGGCTCTGCCTTTAGTGTGTGCATGTGTATGAGTGGGACTCTGCCTGGGGGTGTATGTGTGTGAATGCATGGGTGTCTGCCTGAGGGTGTGTCTGTGTATGAGAATGAATGGGTGTCTTCCTGGGGTTTGTATGTGTGAGAATAGGTGCCTGTCTGTGTGTGGTGTATGTGTGTGTGAGAATGAATTGGTGCCTGCCTGGGGGTCTGTGTGGGGTCATTGTGTGTGTGTGTGTGTGTGTGTGTGTGTGTGTGTGAGAGAGAGAGAGAATGACTGGGAGCTTGCCTGGGTGTGTGTGTTTGTGTGAGAATGATTGGGAGCTTGCCTGGGTTTGTGTGTTTGTGTGTATGTGAGGGAGCCAGTGAGAGTGAGAGCATGAGTGTGTATGAGAAAATCCAGGGGAGCAAGTTTGTGTGTGTGTGGTGGGGGGGGGAGGGTGAGAGAGTGTCTTAGAGCCTGAGAGTGTGTCAGTGTCTGTGAGAGCAAGAAGTTATGGTGGATATAAGAGCATGAATGTGTATGTATGTGACAGCATATGTGTGAGAGAGAATGGACATGTGAGTATGTGTGTGAGAGAGAGGATAACTTCCTAATCCTCAACAATATTAGGGTGACTGGAAATAAAGAGCTCCCGGGTATGGACAGCAGGGGCTTTTTAAAATCCTTACTAGTTTTAATTATTGGGTGTTATTTGATATATGTGCTGTTTCGAAATATTTTATTGGTGTTTGGGAAATTGTAAAAAATGTATATGATTTTAATTAATAGAAATTCTATTTATCAGTAGTTTTAAAATATTCTTTTATTAGTATGGTTTTACTATTATAACTGATGCTTGTTTCTTGATTTTATTTGTTTTATGAGGAACTGTTTTTCCATTGTTAATACACAGAGTCTGGCTTCTTGGGGTTTCCATTTCAGTTTTTGTCTAATTTGTGCTCCTTTACTTTGTTTTCTGTATTTGGTGAGGGTCTGTCTCTGCTCTGTGTGTGTGATCATGATGAGAGATTCTGCTAGCATATAGTGTCTGTATAGGGATCTATAGCAATTGGGCTTGTTTTGTTTCCTCAGTGGGTGGTGTATTGGTATTCTAGGACCCAGTGTATTATTTACCTGTGCTTTTTCACAGGTAGGGTTATTGTTGTTTGAGTCCTTGGTGTTATTATTGTTATGTTACGATGGGATTGCAGTATAGATTTTGAGTGTCTTTTTTTGCGGGGTTTTGTGTTAGTCGCAATGTGCCTGGCAGTGGAAGCTGTTTGTGCTGCTGTTACTGTGAGGTGACACCAGAATTTGAAAATATCTTTCAGTATGATGAGCTGTAAGGGAAACATCCAAGCTCCATTGTTTGGGGGAATTTCAGTGGATGCACAGATTTGTATTGACATTCTGTCCCTTCCTATATATTCCAGACTTCACTCTCATAGCCATATAGAATTAGTTGAATGAGGCTAAAATAATTTTATAGTGTGAAACTGGCCAGCTTTTTAAAATTACGCAGAAGACCCTTTGGACTATTTTATTAACACTTATTTTTTATAACCAGTTTTAAAGCAGGATCCATGCTATAGAGGTGGGTGTGATGAAGAAATGTCATTTTGGCTGCCCCCCAAAAAAATCCTTCTGTCTAGAGACACCATTGATTTTCTGTGACCTTAAGCATTAGTACAAGAAGGATTAAGGGGGGGATGCTGGAGAGGCACAAAAATGCATTGGCCCTCGGGTGCCGGAGACCCTTGGTACGCCACTGAGTGCGAGCCATATGGGGCTGCAAGTGGTGACAAAGAGGAGTGGAGATTTGGTGGCACGCGAGCAGTGCCCAACCTGCTCATGACCCAGAAAACCACACAGTCGGTGGGTGTGATCGAGAATGAGGTAGGAGTTGGGGCTGAGACCGCAGGGTGGTGGCGCAACCCAGCGGGGGGGGGGAGGGGGTTCAAGGGAGAAGGCTCGCCTAGGGCGGCAAATCCCCTTGCACTGGCCCTGGGTGTTCATGTCATTGTTGGTGCAGTTTTGCTCCTCTTCATGTGCATTGTGGTGTTCAGGAAACTGTTTGTGCTGCTTTGCCCTTTCACACTGTATTATTTATGCTTCTGTTGGTGACCTTTGCCCTCTTTTGGTGCTGAAGAGTTTTCATGACACTCTAATTGTCTTGGAATGCTGGTGCCTCTGCTACTGATGCCTGCCAGCAAGTATTATAAAACTTGGATTGAAAATATCAACATAGAGTCCAAAATTAATGGAAATAAACTGAATGACCCAAATGAGCTTCTGATATAAACCAAATGAATCAAAAGAAATGAGGAACCTAACCAAAAATGTTCTCTGTACATATACCCTACCATTTACCCAGCTTTATGACTTTGGAAAATTGCCCTCCCCTTTCATAACTAGGTCTGTACAAAAGTGTTATGAATGAGGCTCTCCAAATACAAGTAAATTATAGGTTTCATTACAGTGATGTATTGGTAGTAGTTATTTTCAAAGAAGTAAAGAGGTTTAAATAAAATAATTTGGGGTATGGAGATGTGTTTATGACATGATGGGAAAACAATTACGACCACATCACTGTTGATCTGATGAAAGGAGCATAGATTTTTCAAAATAAGTCATAAATATATTAAGTTAGACCAATAAAAGGTATCATCTACAACTTGTTTATTGACTCTTGTTTCTATATATTACTAAATATAAAATCCCTGTCTTTGAAGTGTTACGTCAGCCGGCCACAGGTTACATGACTGGCCTTCTTCACCTTCCGCCCCCGCGACGTGAAGGGAACGATCTCTTCTTCTCCCCGGGTTTCCCCAGGCGCGCGCATGCGCTCCTCCTTTCAATTTAAAGGGCCCACGGCACGCTAAGGCTGCTGGCCCTCCAGGAAGACATCACACCTGGCCTATGTAAGCCAAGCTCTGACAATCAGAGCTTTCCTTTGCAACAGGTTCCTTCACTCCCTGTTGCCTCCAGGCAATTCTGCAAATTCCTGTGTCCTTTTGTCTTTGGATTGCTTTCTTGAATTTCGACCTCTGCATTGCCTGACCATGCCATTGACCCTGTCCAAACTTCGACCTCTGCTTTGCCTGACCACGCTGTTGACCCTCTCTGAACTTCGACCTCAGCTTTGCCTGATTAAGCTATTGACTATCTCCGTGATCAGACCTCATCCTTGCTTGCCATTGTCCCTGGATCGCCGCCAACCCTGACCCAAGACTGCCATTGAACGCCTCTTCTGCCTACTCCCTGGACATGGATTCATCAGGCTTCGGCCTACCTTTGCTAGAGCGCCCTCTGTCTGCCTTCGTTCCGTTGGCACCCGGGTTTCCAGGACATTATCCAATCCAGAGTAGGACTGTACCATCTCTTGCCTGCTGCCTCTGGGCTGAACCAACTTCTTCTGCAACCATATACAGAGGCCCATCTAAGTCCTGCCGGCCCCGGCACCCAAAAGCTCAACCTGCGGGGAACGAGGGCTGGTATAGGTTAAGCTCCGGTGGCCTCTGTCTATCAGCCCACTCTGCCTGCCGACGGTGGGGACCCATAGGTCCCTACCTACGGCAGGGCGTCAACCCCACCTCGGCCCAAGGGTCCACCTCCAACGCAACATGAAGGTAGTGAAATCTATTACCAATACATGCGTGCACACACACACACACACACACACACACAAACACTTAATTTTAGAGGATTTATCTTTGATTTTCTTATAGCTGCTTAAGTAAACAGATTTGAGAGGCTTAATTTATAGGCTGATATAATACAGTGTGCTAAATTAAGCACAGTGTTTTACCATGGGTTTAGTGCACTGTAATTACTTCCTATGTAATAAGGATTTTAGTGGACAAAAAATGGGGGCGATGTAACAAAACCCAAAGTAAAATTCAAGGTCAGTTTCAGCATGCAAGAAACCGGCAGTACTAAAGGATGCAGTAGGCTAATGGCATCAAATGTCCCATAAGCAAAAACAATCTCACTACACAGAAAACGTGCACATTTTTTATATTGAGGCCATTTTCATGCCATTTAAAATGCAATCCATGCTACAAATCAGGAGGAAAACAGGTTATCCCCCACCTTATTCTCAGATCAGTGGTTCGGGTAGGGATTTGCCCAGGGCAGGGCTCTGAGCCACAGAGAGGGAGAGGGTGGCAAACGTTTGGGGGCAGCAGGCTGGCTGAAAACGTCCTGCCTTCCTGCTGTGCTGAATGTCACTCAGCAAGAAACAGCTCTTTGCTTCTTTATGCACTTACAGGAAAGAGGAGGAAAGGAGGTGAGACTGCAGCAGAATAGAGGATCATTTTGGGGTGGTTAGGAGGTGATTAGTGGGGAAACATTAGGGAATGAGGAGAGGGAATAGGAGCTGGGGCTGTTCTGTAATGAGGCAGGGTGAGGTAGATGCTTCAGGTGGCAAACTTTGGAAGCAGCAAAAACTACCCTCCCCCCCCCCCCCCCGAACTCCTTTAGTGGCTGCCTCACCCTGCTGCCAAAACAACAAAAGACCCATGCAGAATCCCCCCCCCCCCCCTGTGCAGCCGGGGTCTTCTTCATCTTTGTCATTTTCTGCACAGAATTCTGCACAGAAACTGGCAAAGGTGGAGGAGACCCTAGCGTGCCGCGAGTACAGCAAACTTTGCTAGCGGCAAAGGTGAAGGTCCTCGGCGTGCCGTAGGTGGAGCATGTCCTGCTTGCAGCGAAGTGTGTGTAGAGGGGTTTGTGTATGTGTGTGTGTGTGAGAGAGAGATCGCAAGCCTGGGGGGGGGGGTGAGAGAGCATGTGTGAGGGTGCTTGGGGGGGAGAGAGAGCATGTGTGAGGATGCTTGAGTGTGGATGCCAGAGAGAGGAGCCTATGGGGGAGCAGAGGGGCAGGGGGCAGAGGGGAGAGGGGGGTAGGGGCAGGGGGAAGAAGGGGGAGGGGCAGAGGGAGGTCGCCATCTCATCCCTCGCCTCAGGCAGCAGATTTTTGAGCTGCCCCTGAATGGGAGATAAGAGAAGATTGGCTGGGATGCATGTGTCTATGTGTGAGAGAAAGAGGGGAGCAAGGAAAGAGGAAGTACTTGTGTGTGTGTATGTGTGAAAGAGAGAAAGAAATAAGGAACTGGTGCCAGGTATATGTGTATTTATATATATATATATATATATATATATATATATATATAAGCTTTGGCCCTTTGTAGTGACGCCTTGCTTATTTACCAGTTTGAAGTGGGATGCCGGCAGCTGCAGCTGATATAAGAAATGTTTAGAAGGATATATTTCTACCAACTGAGTTCAGAGTATATGTTCTTGAATATATTGGATTTAAATTGACCCCCTGAAGTAGCCTCATGTTTGAGGCGAAACTTGGGTCCAAGTCAGGATTCTGATTGTAAATTATTTTGCAGGATTATAAGAGGAAGAGACCTTGGTACTCTAACTGGAAATCATACTGGTGGGTTGTAAGAAGAAGGGATTTTGATCGGCAATTATATCGTTGGACTGCAAGAGGAAGTTCAAGTTCTAATAGATACTATTCTTTCCATAAAGAATGCCCACACATTGTAAATTCAATTAGGAAATTATGTTCTCTTGAATCTCAGTTAGGTGATTTGTGTTTTTATAGGTGACTGCATGCGTGAATGGGTGAGTACTCTGGTATGCATGTTTTGGGTTTCATTTGTGTGTGATAAAGCTTTGTTGTAACATCTATGATATATGAGTTTGCATTGAGAATTTCTATATATTATTGAACTAGATATGTAAGACATATGGAAACCAATTTGTATTAACATTGATAGAAAGTGTAATAAAAATATTTCAAAGTTATTGTTTTAGGACTCTATTGAAACTGATTATATGCTTACCCTTCTGGTTGTGGTAGCTGGGTTCTTAACCCCAGCCACGCTACAGTAGTCACCTCAGCAACAGATCCTCCTGATCAGTTCATGTTGCTATCTTATGTCTGCCTTGCTTTGTTTGTCTCCTTGCCTAGCATTGCTGTCTCTTGCCATGCCTATGTGTGTTGGAACCTTGATGTGGGATGTGGACCCCTGGCCTGAGTTGGGATTGACTTAACCTGGGAGGATGACCTACTGCAGGTTCCCAATGTCAGGAGGTGAGGCTGGCGGTAGATAGGGGGCCAGCTGGAACATCAACACTACCAACCCCATTCCCCGAAGGTTGAGCCCTTGGGTGCTGGGGCCAGCTGGCATTAGTTGGGCCCTGTGTCAAAGCTCCGATGAGGTATCAGGAGCGAGATCCAAGAAGCGGCTGTGGCCAGATGGGAGGAGGTCTGATCCGAAGTCCTGGGCAGGAGGCAAGCAAACAGCGTGACGTCTGATCTGAAATCCAAAGCCAGGGAGGTCCGTCCGAGGGGAGAAGGAACAGGAAGCTGAAACAGGACTGGAAAGCAGGAGCGGGTGCTGGAAGGCAGGAGCAGGAACTGGAAGGCAGAATAATGCAGGATCCCAATAAGGAAACATAGCATGAAGGGAACTCATTGCCAAGTCATGGAGGTGCTGAGGGACAAGGCCTAAATAGGCCAGGGCTGATGATGTCACGTGGCGGGACCCACGGGAGTTCTTGCTGCTGGCCCTTTAAGTCGTGGCCACTGCCGCGCACGCACGCATAGGGGAAGGGCCAGGCCGGTTGGGAAGCTGGCGGCGTCATGTGCGCCGGGGGAGGCCCAGTGCAGGAGAAAAGGAGGGCCGAGTAGCTGCGGCGCGTCAGGGATGACCCGGGAACCGGCAGGCCAGCGGAGCGACGTCAGGGGACGCAAGGAGCTGGTCGGTGCGCGCAACACTGTGTTCCTTTCCTTTCCCTGCCTTGCCTTATTGTTTACCGTGTCTTGGTCCCCTAGCCTATCTGTATGTCCTTCTTTGCCTGATTCCTGGTTTTGACCCTGCTTTGGACCTAGACTATGCCCTGGACTGCTGCCTGCCCTGTCCTTAGCCTGGACCTCAACACTGTCTGATCTCCACCTGCTTGACCTCAGTCTGATCCTTAATACTGTTTTCTCACTGTCTGCCCTGACCTCAGCCCTCTACTCAACTTTGTATGACTGCTCCATACAGGAGGACCCTCAGCTAGGTCTTACTGGCCCATGGAAACCAAGGGCTCAACCTGCAGGTAACGGGACCGGTATAGGTGAAGCCCTAGATTTAGTCCTTGTAAGAGCAAATCCACCTGCAGTTAGCATGGGCCTAGTGAGTTCACCTGCTAGGTTGTGTCAACCATGCCACAGCCCAAAGTCTGTGATAAAAATAAGGGAGAAGAAAAATATTTTTCTTTGTACAGAGAAATCTGTCTTAGCATTTCTTTTTGGGAAGAACAACTTTACCATCAATTCCTGCCCACCAGAGGAGGGAGAGTTTTTGGGACTGAGAATTTTTTTTTTTTTAGGTTTCTGACACCAGAGTGTAAACCACTGCCCCTGTGGGGGTGAAGACTCCTGTCATGGCTGAAGTTGATGTTAAGAGTATAGTCATGATGGCCAGGGCAGCAAGCTCTCAGAACTTGCCCACAAGGATGCAGTCCAATGTCCTCCTTCCTACAAGGTCTCCCAGAAGGATAGAGGTCCACAACCCACCCAGCAAAATCTTTTGTGGTTAAGAGGGGAGGCAAATATAAATGAAATAAGGAATGGACTTATCCTGGGGTAGATTTTTAAAAACTGCGCGATCGCGTACTTTTGTTTGCACAGCAGGCGCAAACAAAAGTACGCTGGATTTTATAAGATACGCGCATAGCCGCGCGTATCCTCTAAAATCCTGGATCGGCGCGCGCAAGGCTGCCGATTTTGGGCAGCCGGCGCGCGCTGAGCCGCGCAGCCTGCCTCCGTTCCCTCCGAGGCCGCTCCGAAATCGGAGCAGCCTCGGAGGGAACTCTCTTTCGCCCTCCCCTCACCTTCCCCTCCCTTCCTCTACCTAACCCACCCCCCCGGCCCTATCTAAACCCCCCCCCTACCTTTATCCATGGATTTATGCCTCCCGGGGTCAGGAGGGTTCCCCAAGACTTGCTAAAGTCCCTGGTGGTCCAGCAGGGGTCCGGGAGCGACATCCTGCACGCGGACCGTCAGCTGCCAGTAATCAAAATGCCGCCGATAGCCTTTGCCCTTATTATGTCACAGGGGCTACCGGTGCCATTGGTCAGCCCCTGTCACATGGTAGGAGCACAAGATGGTGCTGATGGCCATGTGACTGGGGCTGACCAATGGCACCGGTAGCTCCTGTGACATAGTAAGTCAAAGGCTATCAGTGCCATTTTGATCGAGGCAGGCCAGACAGCCCGACGGCATGGAGGGAGAAATCCCTCGCGGGACCCCACTGAACCACCAGGGATGTTAGTAAGTCTTGGGGAGGGATCAGGTTGGTGGGGGGGGGGGGGGTTGTATTTCATGTATTAAAGTGAATTTTAATGCTTGGGGTGGGTTTTTTTGAGCTTCGTTTTCCCGCGTTGTTTTTTAGGTCAGTTTTGTTTTTCCCCATTTAGGTTTTGTTCGTTTTTCCAAAAAACTAACCGAGGAAAAACGAACTATACCCCGAAGCGTCCGACTCAAAAAACAACCCGGTAGAAAAAAACGAAGTTCATCTCTATTACATATTTCTGGCATTAGTTACATCAGATTTATTTACTGTTTGGGTACTTGCTAGGTTCTTGTAACCTGGATTGGCCACTGTTGAAAATAGGATGCTGTGCTTGATGGAACCTTGGTCTGACCTAGTATGGAAATGTATTATGTTCTTTTGTTTACTGACGTCAGACTCACCACGCTATAATTTTCCTGATCACCCCTGGAGCCCTTTTTAAAGATTGTGGTTAAACTGGCCAGTCTCCAGGCACAACAGATGATCACAATGATAGGGTACAAATTACCAGTAGTAGATATGCAAGTTCATTTTTTAGTTCTTTCGGAGCTCAGGGGTGTATACTATCTGGTCCAGGTGAGATGCTACTCTTTAATTTGTCAGTCTGCCTTATTACATCTTTCAGCTTTACAGAGATTTCTACCAGTTCTTCTGAATCATCACCATTGAATACAGTTTCCGGCACACGTATCTCCCCAACATCCTCTTCAGTAAACACTGAAGCAAAGAATTCATTCAGTCTTTGATGGCTTTATTTTCCTTAAGTGCCTCTTTTACCCCTCAATTATCTAATGGTCCAATCAACTTCCTTACAGGCTTCCTGCTTCAGATATATTTTTAAAAAGTTTTTATTATGAGTTTTTGCCTCTAAGACTTGCCTTAACAATGTTTTACATCTAATTTGCCAATGCTTATGCTTTATCATACTTTTCTCAGATGGATCCTTTCTTCAATTTTTGAAAGAATTTCCTATGGCTAAAATAGGCTCTTTCACCTTACCTTTTAAACATGCGGGCAGTCATCTGGCTTTCCTTCCACTTTTTTTAACGCATGCTTCCAAAGAGATTCCACATTTATTTAAACAAGAAAATGTATTTTCAAACCAACAGCGTACTTTGGTCTCGCTAACATTACATCATGAACATGTTCCATGGGCTTCCTCCACCCTATTCCAGATGCTGCCTACATCAGCAAAGTTTCCATATCCAAAAAAGAGATAATGGGTCTCATGCATGTTGTAATGAAGCTGACAAAGAAGAAGGGTTGCCAATTGGCTCCGTATTTTCAGAACTGGTTGATCTAGCCCTGGTTTTACTCCATTGTATGCTGGGACTTATCCTGATTTGCCTATTGCATTCTCTCAGAAAATCAAGATTATAAGTACCTGCGTGCAGGGGAGTAAAACCAGAACTGGATCAACCTGTCCTGAAAATCTGGAGCCAGTTGGCAACCCTACAAGGCAGTAGCACTGGAGAATGGGGTCTGGCCTAAGATCCTCAAAAACAGGGAGGGGGGGGGTATGTACAGGCCTATGAGCAGCCTTTTTCAAACATAGGAGATAAATGTTTTCATTTATGTATGCAGCAAATACCATGTGATTAGCAATGATTCTACATCACAAATGGAGGTGACTCAAGCCCATAGTGCTTGCCATATTTTCCTGTTTGACTTTGACAAGAAAACTAAATGCAGAATGGAAGAAATTAAAATGTTTTATAGATGGCATCTAGTGGATTTGTATAATTTTTACAGTACATAAAACACAATTGCAAACTCTTTATATGAAAAAGTGAATAACATCCTCAAAGACATCTTTGAAGCAATGGATAACTAATGCAAATATAATTACATTTGCTTCAGGCACTTGAAACAATTTATTGTAGAGCCAATTACAAAAATCTTCACTAATAAAAGTAAATACAATTTGACAATCCTTTCTTGATAAATATGTGTCAGGGTCCAGTGGTTTGCACTGCTGTACAGAGGGACATGGGTTCAATTCCCAGTTCATATCTTCCATTTCCTGGGTTGACTAGAGTGATCATATTCCCTATTGAGAGTCATAATTATCACCAAATATCGATACCTAATAGCTAGATTTTGGGCCCATGATTGCAAAGTTCTGGAAGGAGCCAAGTGAATTGCTCCAGGCTGAGGACTTTCACTGTAATAACTGGACTAAGCATGTTGGATGAAAACATAAAATAAGGAAAAAATCCTTAGGTAATTGGGAATGAAGGCTTTATAGCACCAGATCCCAGCCCTGGTTCTGAATGAGCTGAAAACCCAAAGAAGAAGCCTTTGGAGAAAGTTACCAAGTCAAAAAAAAAAAAAAAGAAAGAAAAGAATGTGTGACATCATATGATTATTATATGGCATCTGCATTTTGTTTTAAATCAGTATTCAAAACTGCATCACCTAGATAACTTTTCAATAAATACAGATTTTTATTGTTGGTTTATTATTAGCAGAAGCATAATATTAGTAGTCAGCCAGCTAACCCAGTGCTATGTACATTAAAATTGTTGTGAAATTGAAGACTGAGAGTCGGCTGAGAAGATAGAGGAAGGACAGCTGCCTCAGATGGGCAAGTCCAGACGATAGCTTTCTTCTTACCCTTAGCCAGTCCAGAAGCCTTACAGCAAAAACATGAGCAGAAAGTCCAAACAATTTTACTCAATGGCAAGGTACTTTTGCAGGACCCATTGAGCTATGATGTTCTTCCTCTGCTCCTTGAGTCCTGATGACCGAGTTCCTCAAGTGGGCTCTGAGGCTTATGAAGGATCTGAGAGCGAGATTTTGTTGGGAAATTCCCTTACCAATCTCTCCCTCCATGATAGGGAGATACTGCCACTGGGGAATGTATGTTATATAGTTCTATAGCTTCAGGACTGACTACCCATCCTCCACTTATGAAGTCAACAGTTGTTACTCTTAAAACATATCATTGGATTCGAAAAATAAGTCTTTACTAGAATTGACAAAATGTCATTAGGAGATTTGACTACTGAAATGAATGTTTATTCATAATAAATTAAGGAACAGGAAGGGGAAATAGCAGAAATTGTAATATGATATACAAGTCTGCATATTTATGATGTAGCTTTAATTAAAGATCATCAAATGTTATATCCAAAAATGGAGAATATAGAAAACTACTCTAGGAGATTGAATCTATGATTTCTCAATTTCTGTAAATATTCCTTAATATATCTTTTAGATATCCAGAGGAAATTTTATGTAGATTTCCTGAAATTCCCTAAAAAGTCCATTCCTCCAATTTCTAAGCTTTATAATTTACCTACTCATGGAAATTGTTGAATTTCTGGGCCCTTAGGCAGAGATGGAGTTGACCCAACTTGTGGGGAGGAGCCCTGCAGGTCCCCACCATTGGCAGGTGAATCTGGAAGAGGCAGAGGCCCAGCAGGAGCTTTGCCTTTACCAGACCATGTTCCCCTCAGGTGCCAGGGCAGACAGGTCTTAAGTCGGGGGACCTCTGCTGATGGCCAGGAGATCCATCAAGGATGCTGGGTCAGAGTAATGTAGTACAGGTGAGTTTGGAAGCTGGCTGGGGTCAGTGGTAGGCGGTGTTCAGGGATATCAAGGAGGCAGGCAGTGGATAGTGGCAGACAGCATTCAAGAATGTCCAGGAGGCAGGCAGTGGTCACTGGTAGGTGGCAATCAAGAATTCAGAAGGCAGACCAAGGTCAATACTGGGTATCCATCTGAAAGGAAAGGAGGGACAGATAGGCAGGGCAGGAGGGCAAGGAGTAGGACAAGTGGGCAGACAAGGATATGTAGATGAACAGAAGAGCTGAGACAAGGACCACAGGAACTGAAAAAACAAAGAAAAGGACCATAGGAGCTGAAGAACAGAGACAGGATCAAAGGAGCTAAAGATGCTGAAGCAACTTACACTATTAATCATAGGGAGACTTGTTGCCAAGGCAAAGAAGGATTGAGTAGGACGGTCTTATAAAGGTCTAAACCTGTGAGTTATCAGTGGGTGCTGCGGGGGATTTCCCGCTGCAGGCCATTTAAATAATGTAACATCAGGTGCATGCGCACCTAGAGAAGGCCTGTTGGCGATGTCCTGCTTCGTTTGAGCACAACATCTTGCCACACAGATGAGCAAGAGAGCTTGGTAGAATGTAGGGAAAATGACCTGGACCTGGGGGTGAGTGTGGCAGTTCACGGGAGGGGCCCGCAGACCACCAAGCATAACAAATGTTGTGGGTTTTGGGGCTATGTCTCTGAAACAAGATCTGTCTTCAGACAGTCTGGATCTTACTGATTTTTTAGAACAACCATAATTGGAATTTATAGATAGAGCAACTCCTTTGGTTACATTCACGATAGAGCCAAATGCACATTGGCTATTTGTTTTTTCTTTTAAAGAATATTCTCTTTATTAGGGATGTGCATTCATTCTGTTGCACTGGAGGTGGACCCTTGGCCTGGCGGATTGGTACGGCCCTCTGAGGGATCCCAGAGGGCATCTGCCATCAGGAGGAGTAGCACACAAGGAGACAGAGGCAAGCTGGAGCTTCACCAATAACGGCCCGGGGGCTCAATGAGTTGAGCCCGTGGATTTGCATGCTGCCTGGGTTTAGGTGGGCCTCTGGGGGTCTCCCTGAGAGATGGTGGAGAGGTGTGACCACAAAGAGTAGAGGTGCGCGGCTGACTGTGAACAGACAAGCTAGACTGGAACAGAGATTACCAGCGACCAAGGGTACAAGGCAGGAACTGAAGGTCCTCTGGACAGGGTAGGCAGCGCCTAGTGGTCTAGCTCGAGGAAGGCCACAGACAGCATCAATGCAGGTAGGCCTGGTGGTCTCAGGAGAAGCAAAGAGAGCTCAAGGGTCAAAGCCAGGGTATCCGTCTGAGGATGGTCAGCCAAAGCAAGGGTCAGTTCCAGGAATCAGTCCGAGCATGGTCAGGGGCAAGCAGAGGTCAGTTCCAGGTATCAGTCCAAGCATGGTCAGAGGCAAACAGAGGTCAGTTCCAGGTATCGGTCCAAGCGTGGTCAGAATCAAGCAAAGATCAGTACTAGGTATCAGTCCAAGCATAGTCAGAGGCAAGCAGAGTTCAGTACCAGGTATCAGTCCGAGAAGGTACAACCTGGGTTGCAAAATGTGGAACAAACTCAGGAATGAAGGAACACAGGAACTGGCACTGGAACAAAGGAAGGACCACGGGAACACAGGAGCAAATGCAGGAGCACTGGAACGAGAACAGGAACACAACAGACGCAGGAACACTGGAACAAGCACAGGAACTCAGGAACATTGGAACAAGCACAGGAACACGGGAACAATGGAACAAGCACAGGAAAGCAGGAACGAGGACGGCAACTAGCTCACACAAGTGTGATGACCCATTTGCCAAGGCAAGGAATGAAGGGCAGAGCCCTGCCTTTTATGCAGGGCCCAGGTGATGTCATCGCTGGGTGCTGCAGAGCGGTTTCCCACCGCAGCACATTTAAAGGTCTGCCCTGTGTGCGCGCCTAGGGGCCGACTGCAGGAAGGCATGGCATGGGCCTCTCCGTGCCGTGAGGGATGCGGCGCACCAGAGCAGGAGGGAACCGGGTCCGGAGTTGAGGAGGCCGAGGAGCTAGGAGCCTGAGGGCGCAGACAGCTAGCTTCGACTGCGGGAGAGACCGGGGAAGCAGTCGAGGTTGGGTCTGGAAGGTGAGCAGGGCCAGTTGCAGCCCTAGCACGGCTGGAGCATGCAACAAGTTCAGGACGAATTAGGCCTAATTCGTCCTGGTTCGGGAACCCCGAAACCCAAACTAATTTTTCCCAAAATTTCAGGAAAAATTTGGTTTCAGGTTAGTGCGCACTAACATTAAAAGTAACGGGGAGTTAGCATGCACTAACCCCGTTTAGTGCACACTAACCCGAAATTCAGGTCCCCCCGAATTTCAAAGGCCCGAACCGTGGAAAATGCGATATTTCCTGCAACATCTCTACTCTTTATGGGCTAGAAAATTGCTGTTTTTCCTGATGTTGCTACAGAAATACAGCAAAAAAGAAAATCGTTTCTTTAAAAAAAAATTCAGGGAATGCTTGCTCTCTGTGCTATTTTCCTATTAAAGTTTCCCTATAAGCTGAAGCTACAGTATATCTTCTGAGTTTAGATGTCAGAACTCCTGCTATGCAGGGAAGGGGGGTAAATTGTATAACCTATATATACAAAGTGAAAGTATAAAAATCCTTTTCCATGTACATGTTATGGTGATGGTTGCACCTATCATAAATATCTAGTACGATTTTTGTTACAAATTGTTTGCAAATGTAATCATTTGTGTTACTGTATGTTTCACTGTACCATCACTTATATTCAATAAACAAACTTTAACTAAAGTTTCCCTGTAAATGTTTTGTGAAATTGGTGAGTGTAAAATATATTTTATTTGATCCAGAACAGTTAGAAGGATTTTTGCACACTAGGATCCTGCCCAGAAATGCCATCTAAGTATTTCTGCATCTCGGTTCTAAGGGATTAACCTTGAATAATGTGTAAATTGTTCCTTTATATATCTTTTTATTTTCTCCCCCTAATTGTGGTCTAGTTAATAGTGATTATAACTCTGTATTTTCTTCTCTCTGTTTTCCTATTCACATGTATTGCATCATTTACCATGTTTTTCGAATGTCAAAATCTTCTTGATTCGTCATTTATTTTGAAAATCAAAAATAAAGAAATTAATAATAATATTTTACATTGTTGGTAACATATTGAGCATAAAATGATAAATGTTGCAAATGTATTCTTAAAGCATATATATAGGATGTTCTATATTTGCAAAGGGAAAAGATTATAATCATACTTTCCACTATCTATGTGAAGCCTGTATTAAACGCTCTAGGTTAGAAGCTTGTGCCAACGCCTCTCATGGGTGATGTATTTGATGTACCAATTGATCTTTTCAGAACTGTTCTTGTACTGCAGCAGAAAATAGGATATAATTTTATTTACAACCACATAGCCTAATTCTAAGATAAAAGCCTTGTTGTTCAATAGAACAAAAAACTTGTTCAGAGAACACATAGCATTTTAGAGAGGGTCTACAATAGGTGGTTCCAGGGCACAGGGCAAAATCAGGCCAATAACTGTTTTTTATCTTGGAGTATAAAGGAAACCTTTAAAGGCTTTCTGCAAAAGGTATCAAACAAGCAGTAATGTTCTGTGCCTCTCTGAAGGGGGTTCTTGACTATGCAATTTGAATTAAAATAGTACTGCATATTTTTTGTGTATAGTCAGCTACTTTTATAATGAATATAAACATGAGTTTCAAATGAATATGAGTTTCAAACTTTGATGAAAATATAACAACTGTTGAGATAATTAAAAAACTAGCTATAATTTAACCACTAATGACGTTTTTTTCTTTTTGATGATTAAGCAGTTTGTTAATTGGTACCTGTATAAAATTTTGTAGAAGAGGTTGGTGAAACTATCATTGTTTCAGTATATGGGTGGTAAAATTCTGAATGACAAAGTAAGTTTTGAATGGCAAAATAGTTATTTTCATGTTCAAAACACACATTGAAGACTTTGTAATTAGCTATAATGCCTGCCAAGAACTATAAATTCCATAGTAAGCATCCTAATAAATCTGTGGAGATACATAGACAGAAACTGTTCTTCTGTCAAAGCACTCAGGAACAGATCCACAAAGATCAAGAAAACCTGATCTTGATCATTTTGGAAGAAAAAAGTCTTACTATTCTACAGAGCTCTAAAACTAAAAAAAATAACAAATACCAAAAGCCTGGGTTTGCACTAAAAATATCTCCTGACTGGTTCAATCAATAAAATAGTGCATTAGGTATTGTGCTCTGCATATAAAAAGACATGGGCGGCCCTGCAGTGCAGATGTGTAGGTGCTGCCAATACAGGCACCCAAGGTAGCTTGCTGGACACAGCCTCTCCTATCCTTTGGCCCAAGTCTCACCTTATGAAGGGTGGGAGGAGGGGTGGGCTTTATGGGCAGGATGAGAGTTGGATTATGGTTGGTGGCATGGGCGGTGACATCATCCTTCTGGTCATGGCTGATGACACGTCGCCCCCAGGTTGGCTTGCATTGGGTGTGATGACATCATCTATACATGTCCCTGTGCTGGGCCACTGGATTGCAATTTGTTGACATGCAGAGGAATAGCTGGCTGGTTGGAGATTTAAAGTCCTGGTTGGCACTAACAGCTCTCCCTTTTTCTGCTTAGCCTTGGAACATGATGCTTCCCCTCCCAAACCCCCCCCCCCCCATTTTTACTTGGATAACTAGGTGGAGTTATGTTAGATAAGCATTCAACTATTATGTTTGTTATTCTTGTCACAGTGGGGTAACTGAGTCCAAAATTGAAGCCAAAGAGATGAAGGAAAGTTTCGCAGCTGGGAAAGTGTCAATAACCAAAGGTGGTGACTAGAGGAGCCAGCCATCAGAATGTGAGATATCAGGTCTGGGGATGGGGCCTGGGTGGCACACACCCATGGAGATGAACTGTGGAGGGTTTCCAGTAGGCCTGAGGCATGGCAGCTTACCCAGGGAGCCCTTGGACAGTGACACTTATCAAGGCTTGTGGAAGCAAGGCTATGGGAGTGACTCATAAGGGTGGTTGCAAAGGCTCATGATTTGAATTGATACTGGGGGAGGGGCAGAGATGTAGGAACATAGGGGATTTGGCACTTAATTAGATTTCCTTGTTAGAGTATCTAATAAATGGCTGTGGCCATTACATCCAAATTAGGAATGTGGTTATTTCAGTGTTGAGAGATCATTGGTGGACAGGAGAATGAGGGGGTGGGTCCCAATTGCCCCAGTTATGATATTCTTTTCTCTTCTCCAATCTGAGACAAATAAGAATGGCCAAAGAACAGCGGTAATGAAGACTTCTTTCTAATTGGTTACCAGAATATAAATTGGTTTCTAATTGGTCACTGACTCCATTTGGAGTACAGCTGAAAGCATGAGAAAATGTTATTTTTCAGATTGTATACCTGATAATTTGGGTGGAGCAGGGGGCTGCTAGAAAAAAGTGAATAGACTCACTCCTTAGCACTATTAGAAATATGCAGAGACAAAATTTTGTTTTTGGTTCATTTATTCGTTTAGTAGGCCACCTTTATTTGTTTGGTTTGTTTTAAACAAATTAAAAAATATATTTATTCATTCCATTCATTTTTTTATTTTCATTAAATTATATTACAATGATAGGCAGGATCAAATTGGTTGTGGTGTGGCACTTTATGTCTGGGAGGGATGTCCCATTCTTATTGAAACAGCGTCTGAGACGTTCAAGTCCACCATGAAGCTATCTTCTTGACATTTCATGCATAAAGACTCCTGAAGAAGCGATAGATACATCGCGAAACACCGGCCGTTGTCGGGGGATTAATTCTTCAAGTTGACTCGCAGGGAACAGCTGTATCGTTAAGTTTCATACGAATGAACTATATAAAACTATAAAACAAAAAACTCACCGCAAATGACGAGTGGTCCGTATGGCAAGTGTTTTTCACTGCCGTTGTCTGGCTTGCTGATGCGGTGTCATTAATTTTGTATAACAGTGTATCACAGCATTGAAATTTCTTGGTCTTTTTTGTGTGTTTGATTTTTGATCAACAAGACTAGTGCTGGGGTTCTTTGATTTTTTGGCAGGGCATAGAGTCCAACAGGATACAGCTCATACAAAAGACTAAATGCTCAGTAGAATCTATATGGGTAGAAATCCCATGTGTATTGGGTAAGAGTATAGTGATAGGAGTATACTGCTGTCTACCTGACCAAAATTATCAGACAGATGATGAGATCCTAACAGAAACCAGGGAAGCTAACCAATTTGGCAGTGCAGTAATAATGGGAGATTTAAATTATCATGGGTTAGAGTTGAAGGCGTATAAAGACTTTTAATGAAAAGATAAAAAGATGATAAAAAAACATTTTTTGGAATTTAATAAAAAGTTTTTGAAAGTGATGGTGAATGATTAAAAGACCAGTTGGGTTCTTTTTTAGAAATCACAATGACAGGCTTGCTGACACCGTCACTTAGGATATTTCTTATATATTTATTTGGTTTCCCTCATTGTTTCCAGTTTATCGTTTGGGTTACTGTACTGACTCTCCTTGATAATAAGATTTAAATTATCCCAATATTGATTGGGTAAATATAACATCAGGACATGCTAGAGATGTAAAGTTCCTGGATGGAATAAATGAGCTAATACTTTGTGGAATGCAGAATTTGGTGAGAGAGGTAATGGTGGTGGGGCTACTTGGCAATAGTGATCATAATATGATCAAATTTGAACTAATGACTGAAAGGGGGACAATATGTAAATCTACAGCTCTAACACTAAATTTTCAAAAGGGAAACTTTGATAAAATGAAGAAAATAGAAGAAAACTGAAAGGTGCAGTTGCAAAGGTTAAAAATGCGTGGACATTGTTTAAAAATATAAACTTGGAAGCATAGTCCAGATGTATTCCACACATTAAGAAAGGTGGAAGGAAGGCCAAATGATCATCGGCATGGTTAAAAGGTGAGGTGAAAGAGGCTATTTTAGCCAAAAAAAACATCCTTCAAATATTGGAAGAAGGACCCACCTGAAGAAAATTTGGAAAAGCATAAACATTGTCAAGTTAAGTGTTAAACATTAATAAGACAGGCTAAGAGAGAATTTGAAATGAAGTTAGCCGTAGAGGCAAAAACTCATAATAAAAACTTTTAAAAATATATCTAAAGCAGGAAACCTGTGAGGAAATTGGTTGGACCATTAGATAACTGAGACATTAAAAGGGGCTTTTAGGGACGATAAGGCTATCGCAGAAAGACTAAATTAATTATTTTCTTCTGTGTTTCCTAATGAGGATGTTGTGGAGATACCAGTTCCAGAGATAGTTTTCAAGGGTGATGAGTCAGATGAACTGAACCAAATCACTGTGAACCTGGAAGATGTAGTAAACTATATTGACAAACTAAAGAGTAGCAGACCTGGACTAGATAGTATGCACCCCAGAGTTCTGAAGAAACTAAAAAATGAAATTTCACATCTATTAATTAAAATTTGCAACCTATCATTAAAATCATCCACTGTACCTGAAGACTGGAGGGAGGCCAATGTAACCCCAATATTTAAAAATGGCTCCAGGAGTGATCAGGGAAACTATAGACCAATGAGTCTGACTTCAGTGTCAGGAAAAATAGTGAAAACTATTTTAAAGATCAAAATCACAGAGCATATAGAAAGACATGGATTAATGGAACACAGTCAGCATGGAATGGAAGTCTTGCCTCAGAAATCTGCTTCATTCTTCTGAAGGGGTTAATAAACATGTGGTTAAAGGTGAATCAGTAGATGTAGTGTATTTGGATTTTCAGAAGGCGTTTGACAAAATCCCTCATGAGAGACTTCTAAGAAAACTAAAATGTAATGGGATAGAAGGCGATGTCCTTTCGTGGATTACAAACTGGTTAAAAGACAGGAAACAGAGACTAGGATTAAATGGTCAATTGTCTCAGTTGAAAAGGGCAAACAGTGGAGTGTTTTAGGGATCTGTTCTTGGACCTGTACTTTTCAATATATTTATAAATGATCTGGAAAGGAATACAATGAGTGAGGTAATCAAATTTGCAGATGAAACAAAATTATTCAGAGTAGTTAAATCACAAGCGGATTGTGATAAATTGCAGGAGGATCTTGCAAGACTGGAAGATTGGGCATCCAAATGGCAGATGAAATTTAATATGGACAAGTGCAAGGTGATGCATATAGGGAAAAATAACCCATGCTGTAGTTACATGATGTTAGGTTCCATATTAGGAGCTACCACCTAGGAAAAAGATCTAGGCATCATAGTGGATAATACATTGAAATCATCAGCTCAGTGTGCTGCGGCAGTCAAAAAAGCAAACAGAATGTTAGGAATTATTAGGAAGGGAATGGCAAATAAAACGGAAAATGTCATAATGCTTCTGTATTACTCCATAGTGAAACCACACTGGCGAAGGTACAGAGAAGGGCAACCAAAATGATAAAGGGGATGGAATATCTCCCCTATGAGGAACGGCTAAAGATGTTAGGGCTGTTCAGCTTGGAAAAAAAAATGCTGAGAGAGAATATGATAGAGGTATTTAAAATCATGAAAGGTCTAGAATGGGTAAATGTGAATTGGTTATTTACCCTTTCAGATAATAGAAGGACTAGGGGGCATTCCATGAAGTTAGCAAGTAGCACATTTTAAACTAATCAGAGAAAATTATTTTTCACTCAATGCACAATTAGGCTCTGGAATTTGTTGCCAGAGGATGTGGTTAGTGCAGTTAGTGTAGCTGGATTTAAAAAAGGTTTGGATAAATTCTTGGAGAAGTTTATTAACTGCTATTAATCAAGTTGACTTAGGGATTAGCCTCTGTTATTACTGGCATCAGTAGCGTGGGATCTACTTAATGTTTGGGTTCTTGCCAGGTATAGCCTGGTTTGTCCTCTGTTGGGAACAGGATGCTGGGCTTGATGGATCCTTGGTCTGACCCATCATGGCAATTTCTTATGTTCTTATGTTCTTAAGGGCTTTCAAAACTGCATAAATTCCTTCTTTAAATATCACACCCAAAGAAAGAGCCTATATGATTTCAAAAGCTATATACTAAATATCTTTGGATTATTCTTATAATGAATGATCTTGTAAAAGGTACAACAACCCATAAAGAATGCAGTTCTCTGCAGGATGAATAAAGCTCCTGGAACTTTACACTAAATTGCTTTAATGCCTAGAATTTCACAGTTTGACGAGGGGATAAAGATTGGTCAAATTATGTTGTTGGCCTGTAAACCATCCTATCCATTAAAGAATTATGTTAAATACCCATTGAACTTTAGAATCTTATTCTTCACTTTCATAAAAATAATGGGTTGAGCCAGTTTGTAATCTTATCTTTGAGACACGGTTAAAGGTGAATTTTAAAAGCCCGGCACGCGCCAAAATCGGAAGATACACACTTAAGTCGGGCCAGTGCATTCCAAGCGGAATTTAAAAGGCACCCACATATGTGCATCTCTTTTTTCTCAAAAGAAGGGGTGGGCATGGGTGTGGTCCGGGCAGGGTTTGGGCATTCCTGGATTTCACATTGAAACCAGCGCACAAATATTTGCATGCACAAGTGCGCACCGGGGTCCCCTGCCGCGCAACTTTACTTCTGCTATGGATGGCGTGTAAGTCACAAAACAAAAACAAACAGGTCGGCATGCTTTTAAAGTTCGAGGCTAACAGGGGTAAAGGGAGGCTATTAAACTAGTGGGGGTTGAAAGACCTATCCCTTGCCTGGGGGAACTGGGAATGAACAGGGAAAACTGGTAATTGTATTGGCGTGTGTGTCTATTAAAACGCCCACACTTTTTCACTAGAAGCGGCACTAGGTGCACATCCACCTAAAATTGTATAGAAGTGTGCGTGCGTTCAGCCTGTTTTCTAACATGCACACATATACGAGCGCATGTTATAAAATAACCACATCCTTAAGCGGGAGCCAGCAAATGTGTGCACATGTACTCTCGTATGCCTGTTAAAAGTTACCATTCTAATGTACAGCATTTCTTTCTGACTCATTCAGGGGCCGATGCAATACAGTGTAAAAAAAAAAAGAGAAAAAACAGAAAAAAAAAATCTCTGCCGGCTGCTTTGAAGACCGACACCGATGTGCTCAGCGTCGGTTTTCATAACCGGTCGGCTGCAGTAATGAAAACCGAATCCGATAAACTCGGCACCGGTTTTCATAACCGGCTGACTGCAGTTTTGAAAACCGACGAGTTTGTCGGCATTGGTGTTCATAACCAGCAGACTGCCGGTAACCATGGGGTTGCTAGCACGACACCCTAATTTGCATATTGTGTGGCGCCCCCCCCCCCCTTGCGGGCGCCATACGTGCGTTAAGAAAGCGGGAGCAGAAAAGTCAGCACCCGCTTTCCGCGAATAATATTGCATCGGCCCCTCAGTGATTCATCTCACCAAGGACAAAGGTACTGAGCTGGTGACTTTACATTAATAGATAGAGAAACATTACTAAAGTTATAATTCACTAAAGCTTTTCTTCCATAGATAAAGACTGAGGGAAAAGTCATAGAGAATGAGGCCAATTGGTTGCTTTTCTGTTTGCCTTTATTACATATCTACAGTTCGTATAATTTGGAGTTAATTACATATAAGTTAATGGAAAAGCTGCAAAAAGTATTTTTCTTTAGATCTAATGAATAGCACTTTATGAGGCCAATGTACTAAAGTGTACTAACATCAGCTAATATGCATTAGTGAGCTTTACATTAAAATTTCTTAGCATCAAAGTTAGCATAAAACCTTCACTATACTTCCCTAAGGGGTAGGGCTATTTTTTAAAATGGATCTGTTAACCTTTGTGAGTTTTAATGCACATTTATTTTTTCTGTGTAATCTCCATTTCCAAGGTATTAATCATACATTTGCATCCTTCATTTATTATTCCGGAACTGCTCTGTTTTACTTCAGCAATGACACATTTGCTATCTTTTCACATGGTAAACTTCATATTCTCTATCAAGCCTGGGTGTATTTTATTAATTTCAAGTCAGTTTATAATCCAAGAATATAGGATGCCAAATCAGAATGCAATGGGGTAAAACCAGGACTAGATCCAGCCATCCTGAAAATCTGGTGCCAGTTGGCAACCCTTATCTACCTCTTAGGGTAGGGCAGTTTCCACCTGTGGGTATTTACCTGGATAACTACTTAAGCTATCTGGACAAATTCCTTTGAAAATCGCCCTCCCCATTCTCAATAAAGATATCAAGGAATACAGTAAGAAAAAGTGAAATCTTTTAGGTGAGCACGCCGAAGCCGGGAGATAGGCATGTGTCTTGGGCCAGAGCGCGCTGCACGGATTTTAAGAAAACCCGAAGTACGAGTGGTATCTCCCGGTACACACACAAATCGAAAAGGCAAAAAAGGAGCGTGGGATGGGCAGGGGTCTGGGTGGAACATAGGCGGTCTGAGTCTGTAACATGAAGTCTGCGCATAAGTATTTATGCACTCAAGCGTGTGCCGGGGTCCCCTACTGCATAACTTTACTTCTGCTATGGATGGCGCATACATTTTAAAATAAAATCAGGGCTAGTCAGCAGGGTTTGAAGGGTCAGGGCTAATGGTAAAAATGAGACTGTCTAGCTAGGGAGTTAGGAAGTCCTATTCTTTACCAGGGTGAACTAGGAATGAAATGGGGAAATGGGAATTTGCGTCAGCACGCAATCCTAGCAAAATCCCTCACTTGGGCGATAGAAGCACATGCTGCGTCCATATAAAATTGCATGCACATGTATGCATGTACTGACGATTTTATTCCATACGCGTATATATACGCGCGTATGGTATAAAATGGCCACGTTCATTGGCGCGAGCCAGCATACACGTGTATGTGAGCCCACGTAGCTATTTAAAAGTTTCTGTCTCTGTATAGCAAGGATTCATTATAAAAAAAAAAAAGTATTTCATACCTATTCTATTCCCTAAGAAAAGCAAGACTAAAATATCTACATGCAGCGGAGTAAAACCAGGAATGGATCAACATGTCCTGAAAATCTGGAGTCAATTGGCAACCCTAGTAGACGTGCACATGCATAGGCATGGTATCGATTGGTAATATTTGGAAGAAGAAATGTTCTTCCTGTTAGTAGCCATTGTTGTGTTAGTTCTTGTTGTTTGATAACTGATTTCTGCCATTTACAGGATTTTGATCCTGTAAGTCTTGAGTAGAATAAGATGTCTATTTTTTCTTTATTATAGTTATCTTTATTTATGTTCTTATTGTAAACTCATAGATATGCTTATTTATTGTGTATCCACAGCAGCCTGAATTTTCAAAGTAGACTCATGTGCCCAGTACACACACTGACATATACACATGATGTTACTCCTGTTCCAGAGCAGATGTAACTGTGTGCACGTAGATTTTAGGGATGTGTAGCCCCAACAAGTTTGTTTTGGTTTGTTATTTAATTTTGGTTTTTCTTTAAATTCAGTTTATTTGTTTTTTTTCCAGTTCAGTTCATCTATCAACCTGAAAACAACATTAAACAAACAAAAACAAAATTCATTTTAACAAATGGGCCTCTGGCAGCCCTGGTTGGGCCTTCCTGAACCAAAACTACCCAGACAGGTGCCAAGGACTAGCCCCAGGACCGGGGCCTAGGCTTAGACTGGGATTTTTATGGGAGCCTATTTTTGGTTTGTTCCATTCAGAACAAACTGACAATGGCCTTATTCATTGCATTTTTAACATTCATTAGAAACAAATATCCATCTTTAGTAGATTTACATCCTTACATTTAAAATCAAAAGAATGTATGTAAATCTTTCCCCCACTCTCTATCTGATCCCTCCAGAAAGCCTTTTGTAAGTGCATTTAAAAATATGCATGTAATTGAACTACATGTATACTTTTATACATACTGGCCCCTGGTTAATGTTCAAAAGGTGATTTACATGTATAAACAGGGTTTGATGTGCATAAATCCTTTTGAAAATTAATCCCAATTAACTCATTTCAAATTGTTTCATAGATGAAAACATGTATCTGCATAATATTGCAAGATCTGCTTGAAACTACAAAGGAAAAGTAATTAAATAAGAGGGGTCTACAGACCCTTGTGCCCTAGACAGACCAATGTAACTCCGCCCCCCCCCCAAACCCACCCTAAGTTGGACGTGCCCCTCTTACAGTGGGAGATATACAGAGTGTCAGATTTTTCTCTCTTTCTCTCTCTCTCTATCTCTGTCTCCTGTGTTCAGTATCTCTCTGGCCCAAAATCTCCAGACTTGCACCTTATCAGGACCAGTAGTAAAGTTATGCAGGTACAATGGCACATGTTGCCATGTTCGGCCTTGTAAAATTCAGGGGTTACACATGTAAATCTTGGCTCCACCCCGGAACACCCATGCCCCGCCCCTTTTTTGCCTCCTTATTCTTCATGCATGCACAGGTATGTACGCGCTTACTTCCCAATTTCTTAAAATTTGCGCTTGGCCCACATACGCATGTATGGGGCCATTTTTGCGTGAGCAACGCTTTTAAAATCTACCTGATATGTTTTAGAATGGATGTGTCTCTGGATATGAGTGACAAACATGTGCACGTGTGTGCCTGCGCACCAGCATTAAAGTTTCTGTCTAACCTTTTTTCCCATAGACTCAATGGGGAAAAAAAGCTTTAGAAAATCAGGCCCTGAGAAATCATTGACTGTATCGGTCACATCACAATTCCGAGAGCCTTGATGGTTTAAAATTTTTGAAGTCCACCCCCTGTTATTTATTTATTTATTTATTTATGTATTTAAAAGTTTTTTATATACCGCCGCTCATCAAAGATATCACGTCGGTGTACAATGAACAGGAACTTACGCCGGAGCGTTATACATTTAACAGGGTTAAATAAACATTATACATATAACAAAAGTAAGAATATATATATTTAAACATAAAACAAGTAGAATCTTTTAAAACCGAACTATCATTTAGGTTTAACTGAGCTGAGTTGAACAGGACTGGAAAGTAAAGGGATATTAGGAAATTAGGTATGAGAGTAGGGACAGGTTAGGAGGGGTTGGATTTATAAATTAGGGGTGATAAGAGAGGGAAGAAAGCGCTTCAGGTGCATTTAAGAGCAAATGTATGGAATGGTATTTACAGTAAGGGCATAAAAAGGGGAACTTAGATATAGTGTAGAGAAAGGGGGTGTTGGGTAAATAAGGCAGGGCATATAAAGGGAAGAACGACATATATATTTCAGGTATAGGCATGTGTAAATAACCATGTCTTGAGTTTTTGCTTGAAGGTTTTGGGAGATGGCTCAAGGCGCAGTTCAGTGGGCAAAGTATTCCATAACAATGGGCCAGAAAAGGAAAGCGCTCGTGCTTTGGTGGAGGCATGGTTATATAGTTTGGGTGAGGGGGTCTGTAATGTGGCGAGGTATTGATTTCTAGTTGGTTTAATAGAAGTTTGAAATTGCAGTGAATTATTAAACCATTTCATTTCAGGATTGTGGAGGGCTTTATGGATCAGTGTTAGGGGCGGATTTTCAGCGCCCTGCTCGCCTAAATCCGCCCAAAACCGGGCGGATTTAGGCGAGCAGGGCCCTGCGCGCCGGTAAGCCTATTTTACATAGGCCTACCGGCGCGCGCAGACCCCGGGACTCGCGTACGTCCTGGGGTTTTCGGAGGGGGGCGTGTCGGGGGCGTGTCGGGGGGGCGGGCCCGGTCGACGCGGCGTTTCGGGGGCGTGTCGACCGCGTTTTGGGGGCGGGTACGGGGCGTGGCTACGGCCCGGGGGCGTGGCCGCGCCCTCCGTACTCGCCCCCAGGTCGCGGCCCGGCGCGCAGCAGGCCCGCTGGCGCGCGGGGATTTACGTCTCCCTCCGGGAGGCGTAAATCCCCCGACAACGGTAAGGGGGGGGTGTAGACAGGGCCGGGTGGGTTGGGTTAGGTAGGGGAAGGGAGGGTAAGGTGAGGGGAGGGCAAAGGAAAGTTCCCTCCGAGGCCGCTCCGATTTCGGAGCGGCCTTGGAGGGAACGGGGGGAGGCAGCGCGGCTCGGCGCGCGCAGGCTATACAAAATCGATAGCCTTGCGCGCGCCGATCCAGGATTTTAGTATATACGCGCGGCTCCGCGCGTATCTACTAAAATCCAGCGTACTTTTGCTTGAGTCTGATGCGCAAGCAAAAGTAGGCTGTTCGCGCGCCTCTTAAAATCTACCCCTTAATGTCTTGTACTGTATGCGAGATTGAATGGGGAGCCAGTGTAGGTCCTTCAAAACTGGCGTAATATGTTCCTTTGAATTTGTGTTGGTAAGGATACGGGCTGCAGTGTTTTGCAGAATTTGTAAGGGGCGGGTGGCATTTTTAGGTAGGCCTAGGAGGAGTGAATTACAATAATCTGTTTTGGAAAACAACATGGCTTGTAAAACTGTCCGGAAATCAGATGCGTGAAGCAAGGGTTTCAATTTTTTGAGTGTATGTAATTTGAAAAAACATTCTTTAAGGATTGCACTGATAAATTTTTTGAGGGTCATTTGGTCATCAATAATGACTCCTAAGTCTCGGACTTGGTGAGAGAATTGTATGTGCGTAGGTGTTATAGGTGAGGTAGGCGACGTATGTAATGGGGTGGGAGGAGATATGATCATGAGTTCTGTTTTTGTGGAGTTGAGGGCAAGTTGTAAGGAAGTTAATAAATTGTTGATGGCAGTGAGAGTAGTGTCCCAGATTTCAAGAGCTTTGGATATGGATTCTGTTACTGGAATAAGAATTTGTACATCGTCAGCGTACAAAAAGTGTGGAAGTTTAAGGTTGGCGAGGAGATGGCAAAGTGGAAGAAGATAAATGTTAAAAAGGGTAGATGAAAGTGATGAGCCTTGCGGGACTCCTTGCTTCAGGGGGATTTCCTTTGATAGGTGGTTGCCAATTTTGACTTTATAATTACGGTTGGACAGGTAGGAAGTAAACCAGTTATGCGCGGTACCAATTATTCCAATCTTGTGTTATGATTAAGGTTGTTTGCCAACTCACCTCTGTCATCATGAGAGGCTGTAAAAGCCCTTTTTTTTTCTTTTTACCACACATCCCAGTACAATCCATTCTTCTTCATGCATCGGAATTTGTTGTGGTGGGAGATTGGGATTGAAATTAAAGGTCATGATACTTGGAGTCAGTTTAGAAAAATAATCCTTTCAGCTTTTGGGGGTTTATTTTTTTATCCTTAACTATTTATTTTTTTAAAACATTTTTATTACTAACAAATTGCCTCAGAACACCATAAAAAACACCAAGAGACAGGAAGTATGACCCAAATGCTTTATCAAGTCACAATAAAGCATGAGAAATCCAAACTAAACAAAAAGTATTCATCTCTGAAAGACATCATTCAAGGGAAATATGCCTAGGGAGAAGAACATTTATGGTTGATCCTGCTATTGCTATGACCTTATATAAATTTTGGGATATTGTGTACTATCTCTGCCCATCAATTATGCTATGTTGAGCTATTCTGTTCAGACTTTATTGTGCAAAATGTATAGGTTTGTAAAAAATTATGCATAGGAGCAAATCTCCATGGAATGAGACAGATATCATCTAAGCTAGCCTGAATATATCTTTGTGGCAGCAGGAGGAAAAATGATGCCAGTTGAATAGCTGTTGGAATTCATCCATTTACTCAGCTCATAAGCTTTTTCTAGAATGGAGGCTTTTTTTATGTTAAATTCACATCATGTTCTCTGCATTTATTCTGACTTTACTTAGATGCCCAGATCCTATATTATTTCAAAAAATAATTTCTAATTGACTTAGTCATTACTATTTGGTACACTTAACTTGACCTATCCCTAGAACTATACTGATAAAATAGCATTCATAGAGGACAATCTAAATTGTAAAACAAAAAAAATTCATAACAGGTTTTTATGCGATAAAATTACACAATAGGCAAAAATGCTGGAGTGGGTGTTTTGCATGGAAGTTTCCTCAAAAATCCCTTTTGTAAAAAATATTTGCAAAAGTGGAGTTTGTGGTCGTAATTTTTGTGCATAGTCTGCTGCATTCAAAAGTTTATTGAAATTGCCCAGAAATGGGCTCCTACAGTGTAAAATCATACAAAGCAGCTTATTACTGAGCAATTTTGTGAAGGAGATTGGGATCAGAGATATAGGGGCAGATTTTAAAAGGTACGTGTGCGGCCTACATTTGTGCACGCTACCCGGTCCGCACAAATGTATGCCCGATTTTATAACATGCGCGCACAGCCGCACGCATGTTATAAAATCAGGGGTCGGCGCGCACAAAGGGGTGCACACTAGTGCACCTTGCGCGCGCCGAGCCCTCGGGGAGACCAGCTGGCTTTCCCCGTTCCCCCCCCCCCCCCCCATCTTCCCCTCCTTTCCCCTACCTGTCCCACCCCCCAGCCCGAAAAAAACCCCGTACCTTTATTTCCCAAGTTACACCTGCCAGAGACAGGTGTAACTTGCACGCACCGGCATGGAGATGCCTCTGGCCATGCCCCCACCCCGCCCCCAGACCGCCCATTTATTCAAGCCCTGGGACTTTCACGCGTCCCGGGGCTTTATGCGCACCGCCAGGCCTTTTGAAAATAGGCCCAGCGCACGTAGGGCTTTGAAAATCTGCCCCATAGTTTTGAAATAGTTGGAATCATTTCTACCAGGGAAAGAATTGTGATTAATGGAGAGAAACTGTCAATATTTGAATTGCCAACAGGGGTTCCCCAGGGATCAGCATTGACCGCTTCCCTTTTTAATATATATAATTGTACCTGGCTATAGTGTATTAGTTGAACTGGATATTGGATATCATATATACACAGATAATATCCAGTTTTTTATTGCCATTAAAGGATCAAGAATGGAGGCACTGAGTAAGCTTACGAATTGCTTGATTAGCCTGAAAGAAATGTTGTTTGAAAATAAATTAATGCTGAACATGAGTAAAACAGAGATTTTCTACTTGGCAAGATGTCCTTCTGATGAGATGCCAAGTAGCATAATAATAGATTGTGTTCAAATTTCAGTTTCAAATCAAGTATGTAACCTAGGTGTTATAATGGATACCAAGCTTTCTCTCCAACCACAGATAAATCAAGTTGTATAGAATACCTTTTTTAAGTTAGATACACTGCTTAGGCTATGACCTTACTTGACTGAAAAAGATTTAATGACTATGGTACATTCACTTGTGATTTCATCAGTAGATTATTGCAACTCACTGTACCTTGGCCCTCCTAATAACATAATAAAGTCTTACAGTATGTACAACATTCAGCAGCACCAATTGTGTCTGGGGTCCCTCTATGCCCATATTGATCAAATACCATTGACTGCCAGTAATATGGGGGCTAAGTTTAAAATCATAATGCTGGTATACAAAGGAATAAATGGCTTGGCTCCTAACTAGGCCTTTAAGATCATCAACACAGATTTTATTGAATGTTCCATCTTTTAAAAATGTCAGGCTTGATAAATCAAGAGAACACTTGTTTCATGTTCAGGATCTTTCAGTCTGGAATGCACTGCCATTGCAGTTAAAAGGGGAGACAGTTATTGCAAAATTTAAGAAAAAATCTAAAAGCCATACTATTCCAACAAGCATTTAATTTACAGTGATTTTGTGATTGATGCAATAATGCTGACCTGGATGCAGAACGCAGAAGGTATCTTTTAAGTGGCTAAGATTCTATAAGTAACTACTGGTATGTTTACTGTTTTACATATTTTATCATTTGTTTTTTATGATTATTCTTTTATGTGTTAATTGCGTGTTTTTATAGTGTTTTATGTCTGCTGTATTTTTATGTACATCTTTTGTATTTTATCATATGTTCTGTGTTGTTTTTATGTTTTTACTATGAGTGCTGTTAAGGAAACCACCTAGAAATATTGATAGGTCATATATAAATTCTTTATAAATAAATAAAATGAGTTGCACAGAGCTTCTCCAAGGGAGTAGCAGGGAATGCAGAGCAGAGAAGATAGACCATGTAATCTTTTTCTGACATCATGTTTCTATGTAACTTTTCAGATCAAGATGACATATTATGGGCCAGCTTCACTAAGGCTTTTCTCTTATTTTGCGTCTATGGGAAAAACCCTTAGTGAATCCGGTACTTAGTCTGATAAAATCTTCCAAAGTGACTTTTACTTGTGGAAAATTAACAAAATCCAAACACATTTCTTTGGCTATAGGGCTTTATATATATATAAAATAATTTGAACAGGAAGGAATGTATAAATATCTAAGAGTAGATGAAAGTACAACAATCCAACATAAAACACTGAGAAAAGATCAGCAGAGTGCAGGAGACTGAAAATAATATTGAAAAGTGCTTTAACAACATAGAATAAGATAAAAGTCAACAATTAACTTGTAATTTCTGCTCTTTAATACAGCTTTGAAATTATAGATTTGCTTTTGACCTCAGGAAGACTGCAACTAGTTGGTTGTAAGAACAAAAAAACTCTTCCATGGTCTCTAGTTAATTTATAAGAACCAGTATACATCAAGACTAGAATACATGCATGAAACTACTATAGTAGGCCTAGAAACATACTTAATAGTACCAGCAGGCCCAAATGTTCAGAAGGTACTGAAGTATGAAAGTAAATGGTTGCAATTTACATCAAACTTACGCAAACATTCTGAAAAATTGAAGGAATGAGTTGGAACCTGCTAGCACACATAAGGAAAGAGCAACCAAATTTGTAAAGCAACAGTAAAGGGTTGAACTAGCAAACAAGTAAACACAAGTGGCAAAAGCACAAATATAGTGGGACATTTAAAGAGTCGCCTCATCAACCACATGTAAATAAAAGTTTGATACATGAATAACTAAATAGAATTGAATATAAACCTAAAGATGAGAGACTGATATTTGCAGCATACAAGAGTGAACTACCCTGAAGATGGCCTAAAACAAGCATAGGAAAAAACTGGAAAAAAACAGACAAAAATTATGTAGTACAGAACTGGAGACAATTTCCCATTTCATGGCTGAGTGCAATGTGCTGATGTCAGAAGCCTGCTTTATTAAAAAAAAAAAAAAAAGAAGCTATGTAAACACTAGCTTAGCACTTAGCAGTAACAGAAAAACATTGGGATCATGACCCTAATAGAATTGCTGAGAATAAACAAGTTGTGATCACATGGGATAATTTTATGCCAACAGATAAAAACCTTGGTGCCAGAACACTAGCCAAATAGTGGTAAAGAAGAAAAATACAAGAACAGCATTGCTAACAGAAGTGTCAGTATTAAGCGGCTATTTTGTAATATGTAAGGAAAGACAGAAGATCATTAAGTACAAAGAGGTATAATCAGAGACCAGGAAAATGTGACATATGCAGAGACAGAAGATCATTAAGTACAAAGAGATACAATTGGAAACCAGGAAAATGTGGCAGTAAGAAATAGAAATAGTCCGAATATCTTAAGTGGGATTGGCTTGATTAAAAAGAACTTCCTAGCACACCTCGCTTTGTTGCATCCACGGAGCTGGTGGTGTCTGTGAGCACATAAAGAGGTGGGAGTTAAGTGATCACACAGTATGGAAGGCAGCATGAGCAACAGGTAGGTGGAAGTAGTGAGATTTTCCCGAAAGTGGGGAGAAGGGGTGGAAGCTAGTCACCAGAGCACCCACCACCCTTTCCATAAACATAGTTAGTAGTAAGGTAGTAAATACTGGCCTAAAAAGTCCATCTTGCCCATACAGTCTGACCAATTATACTGGTCCCATTGATAAGTATACCTTCTATCTGCCAGCCACATTTGTTTGACCACCTGCTAGATTTCTGGATAGCCTTTTTTACCTTCCTCCTTCGTAATCTGCCATCTTAAATGGAAGAGCATACAAGTTCCTCCCCTCCCCCCTTCAATCCAACTACACTCACCTTTCCTATGCCTACACATAGTTGCTCATGAGTCTACCTCCTTGAAGGCTTTTACCTATTGGTAGTAGGAAGCCCTGAAGTTCCCTGTGGTTTGAGGAGGTTCAGCCAGGCATGGGACATCCTTTCCTGACTCCTTCTAATGCCAGGGGTAGGGGGAAGTGGCCTTCATCTGACACAATCAGATGGGTCCAGCATGATTGCTCAGCTTGTTCACCCGCAGTGCCCTTTTTCTGATGTCCTTGCACATTCCTAAAAGCGGAAATCATATGCATGTAAAGTATGCACATAACTTTAATATACATAAAATGCGTGCAACTGTGAAGATATGCGCATAATTTAGGAGGCAGAAATATGCATATTTATAATCTGCGTGGCTCCTTGCCCAAAGTTTACATAATATAGATGTAACTTTAGGTGCTCCAGTTTATGCATGTATGTGACCACTACTGAAAATCACCCTCAGAAAGTACAAGTAAAACATTGTGGGGTCAATATTCAATTGCATTAGTTACCTAACTTTGGCTTAGATTCATCAAATTGCTATACATATAGCAGAAATAGCACAAGCGAAAACAAAAATGGGCATAGGCTTATATCCTATGTACTGCATCACATAGGCAATTTTTATGTCGTGCAAGACATTATCATAATGTGCATTGCATCAGCATGTTGCACCTAGGGTCAGTGCATCATGTTGTTTTATGCAGTGCATGTTGATTTATGTGTGGCACATTATTTTTTTGTTTATATATACCGGTTTCCTGCAGCTGCCTCTTTGAGGGTATGTCAGGCATTAAAGAGAGGAGAGAAGAGTTGGTGAGTGGATTACAGGGAGTACAAGCTTAAAGATTTTGATTTCTGAGTAGGGATGTGAATCGTTTTTTGACGATTTAAAATATCGTCCGATATATTTTAAATCGTTAAAAATCGTTAGAGGCGCGATACAATAGGAATTCCCCCGATTTATCGTCAAAAATCGTAAATCGGGGGGAGGGGGGAGGGGAAGGGGGAGGGCGGGAAAACCGGCACACTAAAACAACCCTAAAACCCACCCTGACCCTTTAAAATAAATCCCCCACCCTCCCGAACCCTCCCAAAATGTTTTAAGTTACCTGGGGTCCAGTGGGGGGGTCCCGGTGTGATCTTCCACTCTCGGGCCACAGCTGCGTTAATAGAAATGGCGCCGGCGCTACCTTTGCCCTGTCATATGACAGGGCAAAGGTAGCGCCGGCGCCATTTTGGTTCCTGTCCCCCAACGTCACAAGCGCAGGAGATCGCTCCCGGACCCCCGCTGGACCCCCAGGGACTTTTGGCCAGCTTGGGGGGGCCTCCTGACCCCCACAAGACTTGCCAAAAGACTTGCCGGCAGTATGGCCATATTGCCGTATTGCAAAATGGCGCCAGCCATACGGCGGGCGCCATTTTGCAATTCGGCCCCAGTGCAGTAGGTCGCTCCTGGACCCCCGCTGGACTTTTGGCAAGTCTTGTGGGGGTCAGGAGGCCCCCCCAAGCTGGCCAAAAGTCCCTGGGGGTCCAGCGGGGGTCCGGGAGCGATCTCCTGCGCTCGTGACGTCGGGGGACAGGAACCAAAATGGCGCCGGCGCTACCTTTGCCCTGTCAGGGCAAAGGTAGCACCGGCGCCATTTCTATTAACGCAGCCGTGGCCCGAGAGTGGAAGATCACACCGGGAAACCCCCCCCCACTGGACCCCAGGTAATTTAAAACATTTTGGGGGGGTTCGGGAGGGTGGGGGATTTATTTTAAAGGGTCGGGGTGGGTTTTAGGGTTGTTTTAGTGTGCCGGTTTTCCCGCCCTCCCCCAATTTATGATTTAAAGGATTTAAAAAAAAAAAAACAAAACCGCGATAATCAGATTCCCTCCCCCCCCCAGCCAAAATCGATCGTTAAGACGATCGATGACACGATTCACATCTCTATTTCTGAGTGCATTGTCTTGTCTTCTGTTGTCATCTGTTTCCCTTTATCTTGGTCTTTTGTCTTCTTTGTTGGAGTGAAAGTTTTTGTTAGTTTGTCCAGATTGTCTGTCTGTCCTTTTGTGCAGAGGAGTGAAGAGTGGTGGTGGTCATGTGGAGGAGGAGGACTAGTGGTGTTGGTGAGGCGTGTGATGGTGGTGGAGAAGAGTCGACTGAGGGGGGGGGGTCTGACCCAGTATGGCAATTTCTTATGTTCTTACTCTCTGGCCCTGGCACTTACAGCTGTACATGCATGTTCCCTAGAGATGAACCAGACCTAGGGCTTTATGTATTTATCAAGTAGGCCTCTGATTAAAGACTTATGTCTCAGTCGCTGGACATGATACTCCTCCAAAAGGACCTGTGGTCAGCACATAAAGGACTATTAACTGTCCCAACAATTAGATCAGCCCGATTAAGCCAAGTACATGAACGAGCAATTTCCATAGTTGGCACGAAACTGTGTAACACTCTCCTCATTGAAATAAGATTACAAGCAGATACTAAAAACTTTAAAGCAGACCTTAAGACCTGGCTATTTAAATGTGTATATGCAAAATCACAATGATAGAACAAGTAGAGCCTTAACCCAGCACTTAAGTCACTTTATCTATTTTTATTTGCTTTATTTCTAACATTTCTTTAGACTATTGACTTTAATTAAATTTTAATTATGTATTAATATGTATAATATTTGCTACGATGCTTTTATTATATTGTTTTGTTGTTATTGATTGTGTTTTTGATTGACTAAATATTGTACTTTCATGCTTTGAACATATTGTACACCGTTGTTGGTTTTACCGATATGACAGTATAAAAATTAATAAACCTTAATAACCTTAATGGGTCTGGGTAAGGCAAATGTCACTGTTATTTTAAATCACACTAACTATTTTAAACTAGATTAAGGTGATGATTACCATCAATCTTTATCATGTTTATTAGAGAACATGGACCCCATTTATCAAAGTTTTATCCTATGCTATACCTAAGAAGAAATCTCATCTAAACTGGGTCCTATATGTAAGGACCAAATGGATCCTTACTAAGCAACATATCCCTTTTAAATAGGACATGTCCTGGCAGTATAGGTAAGTGAACTGAATCATTTGCTAAAGTATGCCCATAGGAAGAGCTGCAATGGATTGCTCTGCCTTTTAAAATAGTGATCCCCTAGAATATTTCAGGAGCAAAAGCAGTTATTGTGAGCAGAAGAGAAGCAAGAAATACTAAGTGAGTTTGGAGATGGACATCAGAAAGGGAGTGATCTTTTTCTCTCTCTCTCGCTTTCTCTGCATAGAGTTGCACGAAGGACACTAATATAAGCTCTGTGGTGTGATTTTGTGAAAAGCAACTAGCCCAAATGAAGGGAATGGCAAGTTTGTTCTCTCCCTTTTGTTTCAGGCAACCATGCAATGGAAGAAGATATTACAACTTTCCAGTCTTTGATTTCGGGTCCCAGCCTGAAAACTAGGACTTGTAAGAAGTAAATTTTGCTTTTCATTGGGAGGTTCCTATTCAGAAGTATTACGCAGAAACGGGGAATTTTCAAAGGAGATACGTGTAAATGTAACATACTATCGAGCAATTTTCAAAGCCATTTATGTACATAAAGGGCCGGATTTGAAATGCCCTGCGCGCGTAAATCCGGCCGGCCGATTTTATAAGATACGCGCGGTTATGCGCGTATCTTATAAAATCCAGCGTACTTTTGTTCGCGCCTGGTGCACGAACAAAAGTACGCGCTCACGCAAAATTATAAAATCTACCCCACTGTGTACTTACTCAGGTAAATCCTACGGACAATTCAATGGCATGTATTGTAGCAATTTTTGAAAGCCCACTTACATGAATAAAGTGCATTTACACATGTAAAACCCATTTTTAAGCATGTAAATACTTTTGAAAATTAGGCCCAAAACTCAAAGGTTATCTGGCTAAATGAATATTTGGGTACTTAGTTGGCCCTATTTTAGTTGGCTATTAAGTTAGACAGCTTAGGCCTGGATTCTCTAACACCGCCGGGCTCTTTGAATCACGCGGTACAGGGGGGCGGGCCTGCGAAAGCCGGCAGCGATTGTACCTCTGCGGTTTGATCGCTGCCAGCTTTCATATCCAGTGGCTCCATCTTAAAAGGTGGTGCTATTGGGCGCAAAATTGGCAGCGATGTCTTCGCGGCGTCCACCTCAGTGCTGCCCCGACTCCTTCTGTTCCGGTCTTGACGCCGCCCCGACTCCACCCCCATTTAGTGATTGCAAGCAAAAAGGGACTTTGGAAAATGACTCCCTTAGTTAAGAATGCTTTTGGGGCATTACTGGGAGGAGGTGGCTAAGTCTGGTCAGGCCAAAGAGCTATCCTAAAGTTAGTCAGATAAAGTTATCCAGCAAACTTTAAGATACCTGGCTATATCAGTAGTGCGGATACACTTTTAAATATACCTCCAAAGTTAGCCAGATAAATTTATCCCACTAACTTTGCAATCCTGACAGTGACTGAATATGGATTCTTCATTTCATTTTTAAAATATGGCGGCCTCTGTCCAGACCCTCCCAACTGTTTACCCCATCTAAAAGTGACACCGGCCATCCCTGAAGCCAGCAGCATTTTGTTGTATGGAGGTACAGAAGTACCCCTGTACATCAAAATGGTGCCAACTTCAGGACCAGCTGGTGCCATTTTAAGACTGAGACCAAGTGAGGTAGGAATGATCGAGGATTGCTCCTCCTTTTGAGGATGGTTGGGAGAGTTCCAGGGGTGTCCAGGAACATCGCAGGGGGCTTTGGTGGCAGCAGCAGCAGAGGGAAAGGGGGTGGGACAGACACAATATTTTTTTCTTTTTGGTTTTCTTTCTTTCTTAAAATTTTGTTTCGTTTGTTGTTTGTTTCAATTTAAATGCACAAAATGAAATGGCACAAACAAATGAAAAAATTGAAAAAGAAAATAATGAAATATAAACGAAATGAAAAAAATGGCATTACACACAATCACATCCATATTGTTTGGTGTGTGTGAAGATCCAGTCCCTAAGTCAAGCTTCTCCTCTGTTTAAAATAAACCAAGGGGCTGCAATGAGTTGTATCCAGTATCAGGCATCTCTCAGTGAATCCCCTCTTAATGGTGAAGACATGGGAGCTGGGAGGTAGGCAACGTATAGAACCAATATTTCATGATTTCCTAGGTATTATCGAAGACTGCTTATTCAAGAATATACAGTTTACTATCTGGTCGGGAAACAAGCCACAGCAATTCCTGGGGTGAACCTTTTATAAAGGTCGCAGAAAGGACCAACAAATGACATGAATCCTTTGACTCCATTTGCTGCATCCGTTTATCAAAAATGCAGAGCATGTCAGCTAAATAGAAAAAGGAAAATCACTTTTCATATGGATATAATTTAATAATGTAATGTACCATGTGTTTGAAAAGCAGCCTTAACTAAAATGTATTTCAAATATTTGAAGGCTGATCTTCATTAAATAGAACCTGCTGCAGGAAAATTATGAATTGTTCATGCAGTGCCTGACTGTCAGCTGCCTTTTTAAGGAGAGCAGCATGGCTCCGGCACCAGAGATTTTTCATTCCTTCCTGACGCCAACAATTTATACCACACTTACCACCCACCACATGTATAATGCAACCTTTGGCTTTAAAATAGTATACATCTGATGCCAACCTAAAGATTGACGAGAAGTGAGAAAGAATTTCTCCTGTTTCACCAGTTCTTTTATTATATAGTTTTGACATAATAGCTCCAATAAAATGTATTATACAGACTGTAGAACCTGCCAGAGAAAGAACTGACCCACCAGATTTATGGAATTCAGTAGCCACTTCACTTTATAAATCGTGATAGAATATGATGTTAACTTTATAGCCCTTAATCTGTTCATTTTCCAGAACCCATTTTCCTAAAGCATGTTTTTCCACTCTAAATGAATCCTAAAAAGATATGTTTATTAAATTGCCATTTACTCTGGCCATAATCATCTACATTACAAAAGGCAATATCAACTCAACTGCACATAAATCTTTAAAATATTTTTCAGTTTTCAAGATCTTATGTAAAATTTTAACACTTAAGGGCCAATTCAATTAAAGTGTAGGTGAATAACAGGGCAGGCACATAAAGAGGACAATTATCAGTTCCTCAAGTTCCTCATTGCAGCCTTCAGCTCCATGGGTACTTTGTACCTACAGACTTCTACGCTCATTTGCATTGGGAAACTTCCCATGGAGTTTCCCTTTGAGAAAGCTCCAATGTGCATACCCTGGGTACAACAAGATTATGCATGATGATATAAAAAAGAAACCACTGACTATATCTTCCCTCTCTCAATCTAACCCCATCTCCTTTTCCCCCATGGAGAAAAGTACATACATTGTAAAACTGCATGCATGCTTTTACCCACTCTGAAATCAATTATTAAAAGCTTTTTGTTTTACATGGGTAAACACGGTAACTCTGATGACATCACTCAAAACATCTTTGAGGAAAAAGAAGTTGAACCTTTTTCAAATGCTCAGTTGGAGCTACAACAAACGAGGAAACCAGAAATAGAGAAGAAACTGGTGCCAGAGCAGCCAGCCCAGAAGCAGCAGTAGTCTCAGGCACCAGCTGGTAGGGGTGTGCATTCGTTTTGAACGCATATGTAAAACGCAACGTAATTTTTTTTTTAACTTAAAAAAGTGATGAGGCGAAAACGATCGGATTTCCAACGTATTCAACATAGCTATGTTGAATACGTTGGAAATCGCGATTGTTGATCCTAAATAAAAATTTAAACCCCTCACCCTCCTTAATCCCCCCCCCAAGACTTACCAAAACTCCCTGGTGGTCCAGCGGAGAGTCAGGACGCCATTTCTGTATTCCTTTGCGAGGAGCACGTGACGTCGGCGTCACGTCGGAGTGACGCGGACGTCAGGAGGCTCCCCCAAGCTGGCCAAAAGTTCCGGTTGTGTCCAACGAGGGTCCCAGAGCGAACGCGCGGGGAATCACATGACGTCCGCGTCACTCCGACGTGACGCCGACGTCACGTGCTCCTCGCAAAGGAATACAGAAATGGCGTCCTGACTCTCCGCTGGACCACCAGGGAGTTTTGGTAAGTCTTGGGGGGGGGATTAAGGAGGGTGAGGGGTTTAAATTTTTATTTAGGGAATCGGTGCACGTATGGACATAGACTCAACTTATGGAATTCTCCATATGTCCATATTGACCGAAATTGACCCCCCCCCCCCTTTCGACTTATGGACTTATGAACATAAACTTTTTGTCTGCACATCCCTACCATCTGGCAACATCAGTGGAAAGGTGCCCTCTACCCCAGTAAATGGTATGTATGCTTCTCCTATTGAGGCAAATGCAGCAAGAACACTTTCATCCACTGAATAAGCACCCAGCAATTCTCAAACAGCAAAGAATGGACAGTATAGTATGAGAAGGTCTCAAATACACAGGAAGATGCATTTCCTTCGCAAGGACATTCAAGAACTCAGACCAAAAGTCTGCCTTCATGAACAGAATGACCACTGCCAGCACTGATGTTAATGACAGCTTACAACAAGGAATCAAAGCTCTTAGGCCTATGCTTAAGAGCATCACCTCGCACTTGTCCACATTAAATTTCATCTGCCATTTGGATGCCCAATCTTCCAGTCTCACAAGATCTTCCTGCAATTTATCACAATTTTTCTTGTGATTTAACTACTCTGAATCTTCAATTATGATCGCCTTACACGTTGTATCCCTTTCCAGATGATTTATAAATACAATATCTTAAAAAGCACCAGCCAAGTACAGATCTCTGAAGCACTCCACCATTTACCATTATCCACTGAAAAAATTGACCATTTATCCCTACTTTGTTTCCTGTCTTTTAACCAGTTTGCAATCCACAAAAGGACATGGCCTCCTATCCCATGACATTTTAGATTTCTTAGAAGCCTCTCATGAGGAACTTTGTCACATATCTTTTGAAAATCCAAATACACTACATCTACCGGTTCACCTTTACCCACTTGCTTATTCACCCCTTCAAAAACTGTAGCATATTTGTGAGGCAAGACTTCCTTTGAGTAAATCCATACTGGCTGTATCCCATTAAACCATGTCTTTCTATATGTTCTGTGATTTTGTTCTTTAGAACTCTTTCCACTATTTTTCCTGCCACTGAAGTTGTTTACTGGTCTATAGTTTCCTGGATCATCCCTGGAGCCTTATTTAAATATTGGAGTTACATTGGCCACCCTCCAGTCCTCAGGTACAAGGACAATTATAATGATAGATTACAAATTAATAGTAATAGGTATGAAATTTCATTTTTAACTTCTTTCAGGACTCTGGGGTATATAAATGGAACCTGAAAGAATTAAAAAATGAGATGGAAAATCTAAATATGTATACCCTGAAGAACAGGAAAGACAGGGAAGATATGATACAGACTTTAAATACCTTAAGTATATAAATGATACACAAGAATCAAACCTTTTCAAATGGAAAGGAAGCTGTAGAACCAGGTATCATGATCTGAAACTCCAAGGGAGTAGACCCAAAAACAATGTCAATCTATTAGCTACAATGATCAGCTAACACCAGCCTCTTCTTTGAAATCTGGAGTCCCACAAGGCTCCGCGCTTTCAGCGATGCTTTTTAATGTGTATTTAGCACCTATTACCCAGCTGTTAGCTAGCATCACGGATGGGTTTAAAATCTATGCAGACGACATACAATTTTTCATTAAAATTCGGACTTCCTGGCAAGAAACACTTGAACATCTTCAACTTTGCTTGACAAGCATAAAAAGTGGTTACATCAAAATCAACTCGCTCTCAATACTAAAAAAAATATTTCTTCCTCATACATCATCCACATTCTGAGCCTCAAAAAGACATCATCATGTTTGACAATCTTCCATTTACACTTAACAAACCCATCAAAAGTCTTGGCGTATTGTTAGTCGCCACTTTATCTTTTAAACCCCAGATTAAAGCCCTGATCAAAACTGGGTTTTGATCAGGGCTTTCCGGACTATGTCATCTGTTGTTCAACTCTGACTTTCATACTATCACTCGAGCCATCATCTTTCCACACCTTGATTACTATAACAGTTTGTTTCTAAGCTTACCTAAATCTTCATTACAACCATTACAGTTACTACTTAATTCTGCTGCTTGGTTAGTTTCTAATTCAAAACGATATGAACACATTACACCTGTCTTGTCTCACTTAAAATGGCTATCAATTCCCGAGTGTGTTTGATATAAAATTGCAATGACGGTCTATAAACTTCTCAGTCCAGACTCTCCTCCTTGGACCAATGATCTGCTTCAAATTTATCAACCAACCCAGCAATTAAGATCTTCACAGCGAGACTTACTTGATATCCCTTCTGTTAGGCATGCCCATCAGTCTTCAACTCGAGAAACGGCTTTTTATGTAGCTACTCCTTCCATCTGGAATTCCTTACCCTTTGAGATCCGGATGCAAGAAAACTTAAAGAAATTCAGGTCTGCTTTAAAAAACTTCCTCCTACAATGTGCCTAAGGTGTTAGCTGAATATCTGATGATTGCAGTGATATGTTACGTTATGTTCTGATGATGATGTTTGTATTTTATATTTGTTTTTTAATTTGTTTTAATTTTGTGTATGTTCTACTGTAAATCAACTAGGCCAAAAACTTTGTGTTAGGCGATTAATAAATTTTAATAAATTAAAATTAAATGAAATCTAACATGGGTTGGAGGACAACCCAAGGTCATCTTCTCACCCTTGAGGCTTGTGTTGCTGAGAACAGGAAACTGGACAGCTGCTGTGACATGGCACAGGAATTGTCATATGAAGATTTTTTGCTTAGGTAGGCCTTGACTTTCTTGCATTAGATGCTGAAGCACTGTGGAAACGACTGTCATTATCTACCTACACTGCCAGGTGTTCCATTGAGGGAGAGATTTTTCTCTCTATCTCACTTAAAGACAATGGCAGGTTCTTGTTTGTGCTGTATAGCTGAATAGCTGACCTTGTTTTTGTTTTATTTGAATGCCCTCTTCCTGCCTATTGGAAGAAACATCTGAACCTGCTTGTTACTGAGTGGCTCCCTCCCCACCAAGGATTCATATGAAAGAGAAAAGAGATTAAAGGAAGATCTATTAACTGTAAGAGACATGTGAGATCATTGAGGAAACTAATCAGGAGTCGTCACTCCCGGAGACAGGGGGGGGGGGGGGGGGCGGCGGGGGAGAGTGAGAGAGATTTGGACTCTCTATGCAGACTGTGAGTTACATTTTTACCAGTTTTAAGGGGTGTCCTGCCCAACTAAAGGATTTGTTTATTTATTCATTTATTTGCTTGCTATTTATTTATTTATTTGTTTATTTGTTTAAGAGTCTTATATGCTGCTACTTACATATATTGTTCACAGTGCTTAACAAGACTGCATTCATAATTATCCATAATGCATAAAACATACAATTACTAAATACATATAAAAAAGCCAATACATAATAACTAAAATTAAAACTAAAATGACATGAAATAATAGAACATTCATTGTCTGTCTCCAAAATTTAATCCATAGTGTCCTGTATATAATAATGTTTCAAATTAAGATTAAAATGGTCAGGGGAAGTTATGAGAGAAAGGTCTGATTCAATAAATACGTTTTAAAGTTCTTTTTAAATTCTTTTAATTCATGCGCAATGACTCTGGCAGGATATTCCACAGTTTTGGTCCAGCAATAGAGAAAGTGTGATTTTGGGTAATATCAAGTCTTGCTATTTTTATCGGTGGATCCAAGTTGCCTAGTGGGCTTGTACATTTGTAAGGAAGAACAAAGTCATGCTGAGGATTCCTGTTTCAATAACTTAAAAAATCGTGGTTAAACTCTTAGGGGTAGATTTTTAAAAAATGCGCGTTCGCGTACTTTTGTTGGCGCACCAGTCGCAAACAAAAATACGCTGGATTTTAGTAGCTACGCGCGTAGCCGCGCGTATCTGCTAAAATCCAGGATCAGCGCGCGCAAGGCTGCGGATTTTGGGCAGCCGGCGCGCGCCGAGCCGCGCAGCCTGCCTCCATTCCCTCCGAGGCCGCTCCGAAATCGGAGCGGCCTCGGAGGGAACTCTCTTTCGCCCTCCCCTCACCTTCCCCTCCCTTCCTCTACCTAACCCACCCCCCCGGCCCTATCTAAACCCCCCCTACCTTTGTCCGGGGATTTACGCCTCCCGGAGGGAGAAGTAAATCCCTGCGCGCCAGTGGGCCGCTGGCGCGCCGAGACGTGACCCGGGGGCGGTTCCGGAGGGCGCGGCCACGCCCCTAGACCGCCCCGGGCCGAAACCACGCTCCTGGGCCTGCCCCCGAAACGCCGCGTCCCGCCCCCAAAACGCCGCGTCGATCAGCCCTGCCCCCGACACGCCCCTGACACGCCCCCGACACGCCCCCGGCAAAAAACCCCGGGACTTACGTGAGTCCCGGGGCTCTGCGCGCACCGGCAGGCCTATGGAAAATAGGCACGCCGGCGTGCAAGGCCCTGCTCGCGTAAATCCGGGCGGATTTACGCGAGCAGGGCTTTTAAAATCCGCCCCTTATAGTGTATAAGTTGTGGAATGGGTTAACCAATGTAATAAGATTAAAGCAGGTGAGATGTGTTTGTTTAAATGAGTGTTAGTGAGCAGACAGGCGGCCGAGTTTTGAATCAGTTGTAATGGATGAATGGCCCACTTCGGCACTCCACTTAGCCAAGCCCTGGAGGGTGGATGTAGCCCTTGCCCTGGTAACTGAGAAACGTGCACAGTTAGAGGGAAAGAGATTATGAACAAAGAGAAATTCGTGGTGCTGAGGATTAAGTTTATTGTGCCATACTTCATCAGAGTTTTCAACAGTAAAGACTTTAATTTTAGACTAACCCAGTGGCTCCAGTGTTTTATTTGACACACAAAGTGAAAGAAAAATACCCCTCTCCCACGGACAAAAGCAAAGGTACAAAGGGCTACCCCTAGCATTCTGGGCCTTGAAAATTAATGCACCATTTCCTCAAAGACGCGGCCAACCTCCCAGAACGCTGCCGCGCCGTGCCAGGGACTCCAGGAGACTGCCTGTTTAAGCACGCAAGCACGGCAGTCAGGCCTTTAAAGGGCCAGCAGTAGGAAAATCCAGCAGTGCCTCCAAATCTTGTCACAGAGCTGCTCCTACTTAGGGGCAACTCTGCCTCTCTCCAATCGCCTCAGTAACAGGTTCCTTGTGCCCTGTCCTGACGTGTGCTTCTGGTTCCGTCTCTGGTCTGACCTGGTTTGCCCTTTGCCTAGACTTCTTGCCTGCTGCCTGCCTTGACTCAGATTGCTCTCAGACCTCGCTTGCCTGCTGCCTGCCCTGGCTCAGATTGCTCTCAGACCTTGCTTGCCTGCTGCCTGCTCTGATTTGGATTGCTCTCAGACCTCGCTTGCTTGCTGCCTGCCCTGGCTCGGATTCTTCTCGGACCTCTCTTGCCTGCTGCCCTCCCTGACTCGGATTGTTCTTGGACCTCGCTTGCCTGCTGCCTGCCCTGGCTCGGATTGCTCTCAGACCTCGCGTTCCTGCTGCCCGCCCTGGCTCAGATTGCTCTCAGACCTCGCTTGCCTGCTGCCTGCCCTGGCTCAGATTGTTCTTGGACCTCACTTGCCTGCTGCCTGCCCTGACTCAGATTGCTCTCAGACCTCGCTTTCCTGCTGCCTGCCCTGGCTCAGATTGCTCTCAGACCTCTCTTGCCTGCTGCCTGTCCTGACTCGGATTGTGTTTCAGACTTCTCTTACTGGCTGTCTGTCAGGACCTTGGATCGTCTCATGTCTTGTTCCGCCTGCTGACAGGGATTCTTCTTCGGAGGTAGCATCTCAGTCTAAGGGTCCACGTGAGTAACACAGGCCCTAAGGAAAAGACAAACAAGTTAGAGCTATCCAGGAGTGGTTCCAGCCCCAAAGAGACAAACAATTCTTTTATGGCCCCATCGGATTGCAGCCTGCACCCGGGGATGGGGGGTTACACAGTTTTATATGTAATTTAATGTATTGCATTAAATGTAATCCTTATCATACATACAGTATGTAGACTGTACAATAACCCTGTACCTCACTTTGAATACCATGATAGGAGAGTGAGTAATAAATTCCTGTAGCAGCAAATAAATAAATATTTTTAAACCCTTGTATTTTTTGATGAATCTAATTAATCTAGTCAACCTGCAGAGAGACCTTACAAATATGTGATTGTTGACAAATTATGTTGTATCATGATAAAAGATCATAAAATCAGTGTTTTGTTTCCTTCTTTATTGTTGTACATTTAGCAAGCTATATAAAATTTAAAGGAAATAACATGAACAACACAAAGTAGAACTTTGTTAGCTTAATGAGTTTATACTGAACAGAGAGAAAAGGTATGCACACAATAGCTCTCACCATGTAAACTGAGTTGTATATTAAAGTGGTATAAAACATCTTAAATATGGAAAATTCTTTTGATTTGATTGCATAGCTATACGCCTTCCATGATGCATATAATTATAGCACAAGTTGACAGCAGTTCTCTTAATTGCTTTGCACAGAGGCTTTGGATCCATCATCATAATTTTGAACATACCAGACGGAATATTTTAATTATTTCTACAATTACTTGATTGGTATTTCAGTGTAAAAAGGTTCACATTCTAGAGAAATAAAATTATTTTTGCTATTATTGTTGTGGGAGTCTCAGTTTAGTGGACCCTTGGGCCGACCCGCTGGAGACTAGGGATCGATGGTAGAGATGTGAATCGTTTTCCATATCGTCTTAACGATAGAAATCGTGTGGCAGGGCAAGAAAATCGTGTTAGGCACGATTTTTTAGTTAAAAAATTGTTAAAAATCGTTTTTTCCGATTAGTGCGCACTAATCGGGAGTTAGTGCGCACTAACTGAAAATGATACAATTTGACACTTTTCAGGTCAGTTAAGGTCAGTTTAGGAATGAATATGTATTCCTATTGGCTGCCCTCTTATTTATTCATGTTACCAAGCTTCCCACTGACAGTATATGGGGGATGGGAAATGGAAACAGTTGGTAGCTTGACAAAACAAGTAATGTGATCAGTCAATGTGACTAGAACTTGTGCCCTAACCCTGATTCCAGGGGTATTGTGATCTTCCTGCACACAGTGCCCTATCCCTATTAATACCAGGAGTGTTGTGATCTTCCTGCACACAGTGCCCTAACCCTGGCACCAGGGGTGTTGTGATCTTCCTGCACACAGTGCCCTATCCCTATTAATACCAGGAGTGTTGTGATCTTCCTGCACACAGTGCCCTATCCCTATTAATACCAGGAGTGTTGTGATCTTCCTGCACACAGTGCCCTATCCCTATTAATACCAGGAGTGTTGTGATCTTCCTGCACACAGTGCCCTAACCCTGGCACCAGGGGTGTTGTGATCTTCCTGCACACAGTGCCCTATCCCTATTAATACCAGGAGTGTTGTGATCTTCCTGCACACAGTGCCCTATCCCTATTAATACCAGGAGTGTTGTGATCTTCCTGCACACAGTGCCCTAACCCTGGCACCAGGGTTGTTGTGATCTTCCTGCACACAGTGCCCTATCCCTATTAATACCAGGAGTGTTGTGATCTTCCTGCACACAGTGCCCTAACCCTGGCACCAGGGGTGTTGTGATCTTCCTGCACACAGTGCCCTATCCCTATTAATACCAGGAGTGTTGTGATCTTCCTGCACACAGTGCCCTAACCCTGGCACCAGGGGTGTTGTGATCTTCCTGCACACAGTGCCCTATCCCTATTAATACCAGGAGTGTTGTGATCTTCCTGCACACAGTGCCCTAACCCTGACACCAGGGGTGTTGTGATCTTCCTGCACACAGTGCCCTATCCCTGGCACCAGGGGTGTTGTGATCTTCATGTACACAGTGCCCTATCCCTATTAATACCAGGAGGGTTGTGATCTTCCTGCACACAGTGCCCTATCCCTAATACCAGGGGTGTTGTGATCTTCCTGCACACAGTGCCCTATTCCTGATACCGGGGGTGTTGGGATCTTCTTGCACACATCCCGGTATCAGGGATAGGGCACTGCATGCAGGAAGATCACAACACTCCTGGTATCAGGAATAGGGCACTGTGTGCAGGAAGATCACAACACCCCTGGTATTAGGGATAGGGCACTGCGTGCAGGAAGATCACAACACTCCTGGTATTAATAGGGATAGGGCACTGCATGCAGGAAGATCACAACACCCCTGGTATCAGGGATAGGGCACTGTGTGCAGGAAGATCACAATACCCCGGAGGAGTGAGTGTCAGGCAGCTCCCCCCTGTCTGTGAAGCCAGTCTCTCACTAGTAATGCAGGGAGGGAGCTGTCCCAGACTTCACCATCCTCCCCCCCCCCCCTCACCCACACACCATTCACTAGCTGGGACATGGGGGAAGTCAGGAGTGAGGGTCAGGCAGCTCCCCCCTGTCTGTGAAGCCAGCCTCTCACTAGTAATGCAGGGAGGGAGCTGTCTCAGACTTCACCATCCTCCCCCCCCCCCTCACCCACACACCATTCACTAGCTGGGACATGGGGGAAGTCAGGAGTGAGGGTCAGGCAGCTCCCCCCTGTCTGTGAAGCCAGCCTCTCACTAGTAATGCAGGGAGGGAGCTGTCTCAGACTGGTATCAGGGATAGGGCACTGAGTGCAGGAAGATCACAACACCCCTGGTATCAGGAATAGGGCACAGGTTCTAGTCATATTGACTGATCACATTACTTTTTTTGTCAACTACGAACAGTTTTCATTTCCCATCCCCCCAACCATCACCTCAGTTGGAACCTTGGTAACATCAATAGATAAGAGGGCAGCCAGCCAATAGGAATACATATTCATTCCTAACTGACCTTTACTGACCTGGATAGTGTCAATAATTTGTATCATTTTCTGTTAGTGTTCCTGAGTTTCCATTTCCATTTCCCATCCCCCCAACCATCACCTCAGTGGGAACCTGGTTAACATCAATAGATAAGAGGGCAGCCAGCCAATAGGAACACATATTCATTCCTAACTGACCTTTACTGACCTGGAAAGTGTCAATTTGTATCATTTTCAGTTAGTGCGCACTAACTCGAGTTAGTGCGCACTAACTCCCGTTAGTGCGCACTAACACGATTTAACGATTTTTAATGATAAATCGTTAGAATTTCTATTGTATCGTGTTCTATAACAATTTAAGACGATATTAAAATTATCGGACGATAATTTTAATCGTTAAAAAACGATTCACATCCCTAATCGATGGTCAATGTCTCTAATGAACAGCAGGCTGGGAGGCAGATGTTCAGGCGGGACGTAGATGCTCTTCACCCTGGAAGCTGGTGCTCCCCCATGGAGACAGCACTGGAGAAGGTAATCTGAGATTTCCCAGTGTTTAAAGACTGGCTGGGACTTTACAGGTTTAACTGTGCATGATGACATGTAACAGGGGGACTGTGGGTAATCCGGGAACCCCTAGCTGATTCCTTAGGAAGGGTGGAGGCGGGTAACTGTAGAGAAGTTATACAAGCCCCACCTGAAAGAAGTTCTCTTCAGCTGGACCGGAGGCATATATGGGTATTGGAGGGGAAGGTACACTTGGGCCTAGGGGGCTCTACACCGACCCCACCCTCCACGAGGAAAAGAAATAGTCATTCCCAGTTCAGGGTGGGAAAGTGAAATAGGAATGGTGATTATTTTCTCTGGAGTTTATCCAGGTAGCGACAGACACTCAACTTGACACGGTCATGTTCTTATGTTCTTTTAAGAAAGGTCTATCATAGAATCCTTTACATACCCTCCCCCTCAGCTTGACCTTGTCAAATTGAGTGTCTGTCACTACCTGGATAAACGTCCGAGAAAATAATCACGTAGCGACAGACACTCAATTGGACAAGGTCAAGCTGAGGGGGAGGGTATGTAAAGGATTCTATGACAGACTCTCCTTAAAAGTCCATAACTGGTTATTTAGACAGCCACAAGAAAATTCTGGTTGCAAGGCATTTCCCCTGGAGAAAGGGATAAGACGTCAAGGCCCAAAGGGAAAGGGAGGTCCCAAAGAAGAGAAGGGAGCCTATTATATATTAACAAGGTCTATGCTTGACTTGTGCTGTAACTTTTTCCTTTGCAAGACTGCTGAGTTAAGCAGGTGTTTTGCTGCTTGTTTTTGCCTGTAAATAAAATCTATAGTGGAATAGTCGGAGTCTGGTCTATTTTATTCTCCAGCAAGCCAAAAATCTGCTTATGCTCTGTTATAAGGTGAAACACCAGAAAGCATTACTATCAGAAAAAAAAATCTCTTTCTGACCTCTTTTTATCTTAATTCATTATGTGGTTTATAGTTTAGAAATGAGTGTTTGTTTTCCTTCATTTAGCACACCTCATGAAACTGTATCTGCTTCCACTGCCAAAGTACACTCTGCTCTTGGCTAAAAAGAAAAAAAGGCACAAGAATACATTGAGAAGTGTACTTAGTGAACACAGGATATTGAGTAACATCAGGAGCTCTCTAAAGACTGAGTTCACTTCTTGTGCTATAGTGAAACCAAAAGTATACACATGCTAATATTCAATTCATAAGTATAGTAGACTATTTCTGTTGTCCTACTTACTAAATTTGAAGACACATGGAGGGTTTGATTCTACCAAATTCAGCAGCATGTGAAAAATTACATAGCAGGACACTCAGATCATCCAGAATATAGAATATTTTGCATTAAAATATTTGTCCCATGGCACAGGTGATCTTTATCAGCACTTCTCTAAATGTCTTCCATTTTGGAATAAAAGCGTTTATGCTTTCATTACTAACCATGGATATTCAATGAATTTTGTTCACACCACCTCCCCGCTTTGTTTCCCCTGTTTTTGGCTTGGGAAGACGTTACTGATCTCATTTCACTTTCTCCTTCTCTCATCTTGTGTCCTCCAGTAATGGTAGAGGAACACCACATAGCATAATGCAGTTGCTGATATGATCACTGAGGAATGGCTGCTCCCACACTTGGAAAAAATCCCTTTCTTTTTCTGCCCATATTTCAGGTAGGTTAAATCTTAGCTGTAAACACAGCAGCCCTTTTGCATGAAAATGTACCTTCGCTGCCTCCACGCACTTTATAGAGGATTGCCAAGCGAACTAACTAACTGTAAGGGAAGCAACAAAGCCTTTCTTTTATGAGATATGTTATCTAATCTAATGAAGAGACAAGAGATACAAATAGGCTCAGAATCAATTTCCAAAAAGGTCTTATGGCCCAAACCAAAACTCCCCTAAGAGTCCTCTAACATACAGGGTTACATGTCTCTTTCCTGGAGATTATACCCTACCCGACTCTCAGAATTTCAGATCTTAAACATTCTTTCACACTTGTGTAATTTTTTTTTTTTTTTATTTATAGTTTATTGGATTTTTTACAAATTATACAAATTGCAAAAAACAAAGAACAAAATTTTGGTATAACATCTTATAAACCCATTATAATTTTTCAAATAAATCTTTCTATACCTCAATCTTATAGTCCACTACCTGGGAGGAATCATCTTAATCGAGCATAAAAACAAAAGAAAATGTATTTCTAACAGATTACATATAGCTGGGTTACTTTATTTGTTGCAGTTATTCCTAATTCAGCCTGTTTCTTTATCTACTAAAAATGTTTCTAAATGAGATGGGTCCTGAAAAATAAACTTATTCTTCTGATACACTATTACACATTTACAGGGGAATTTAAGAAAATATGTTGCCCCTATGGACAATACTCTAGATTTCAACATAAGAAATTGTTTCCTCCTGTACTGGGTAGAACGTGATACATCAGGAAATACCTGGACCTTATATCCACAGAACAAAGATTCTTTATTCCTGAAATATTTTTCAAGAATATTAACCTTGTCCTTCTCTCTGCAAAAAGTCACAAGAAGTGTGGCTCTTTGTGGTATATCATCCACTGATGACTCCAGGGAGGAGGTTAAATTAGGGGACTTTTGTTGAATACTGTCCATGCCTTCCTCTCCTTCCTGTCTCCTTATTCTAGAATTCAAAACATAATATATTTTTGAAATAGATTGATCATCTATATTTAATATAAACAAATTTTCTTTTAAGTATTTCTTTAACAACTCAGTGGCTGAAAGGAGTCTGGTCATTGGAAAATTTAAAAACCTTAGGTTTCTAACCCTGTTCTCATTTTCCAGTCTCTCAATTTTCCGCTGGGCTGTCAGAGAATCCTTAATAAAGGAATGGTTTGCAGTCTGCAGGGCTGCTATCTGCACTGTAGCCCCCCTGCCTGCCTCCTCTAATTGTTTTAAACGATTATCATGTAATTCTATATTAGTTTTTAACTCAAGATTTCCTTTATTAGTCTGGGCCATAAATCCTGTCATTACCTTTTGCAAATCGTTAATAGCTTTCCAAACATCCACCAGGGTTATATTCTGGGGGTCTATGGTTACTGGACTAGATGTTTGTAGTCCAAGTCCCTCATTAGATCCCAATTCCACCTCCTCCCCCATAACTATGGGGAGAGGTATATCACCGTAATATTTTCTTCCATCCTTAAACCTGGTTGGGGAAGTACAATTGAGTCCAGGTGAGGTTGAATTTGTAGCTGCTGGCTCGGGCTGTCTGAAGCTCCTGAGGAAAAAGATATTTCAGGAATTGTATTGCGGGCAGCTTGACTTACCTGCCTTACAACATGTTGGTCCATCGGCCCTCTAGCCTCCGTTGTCACTGGGGATGAAGTCCAAACTTTTGATTTCCTTTTCCTGCCCATGCGGTTAGGTAAAGTGATGAAAAATTTTCGCCCAGGGGCGCGCCCCTTTGGCGCGCGGCTTCGGCAGCGCTCCTGCGGCTGTGCGCCGCTGCTTCCCTGGATTTATCTCAGCGATTCCGGCCCCTCCCGATGACGTCACTTAGGGGGCGTGGCTACGGGCGGCACGATGAAACAGCTCGATAGATGGAAACGGAGCTTGTAGCCTGCCCTTCTCTGCCTACCTCTCGAAGAGAGGTTTCCCAGCTGAAAGTCCTCCAAAAGTCGCTGCTGCTTCCCTGGATTTATCTCAGCGATTCCGGCCCCTCCCGATGATGTCACTTAGGGGGCGTGGCTACGGGCAGCACGATGAAACAGCTCGATAGATGGAAACGGAGCTTGTAGCCTGCCCTTCTCTGCCTACCTCTCGAAGAGAGGTTTCCCAGCTGAAAGTCCTCCCCACATTTGTGTATTTTGACATATTTTCTCTTTGCCACTGGTTGCATAAAATAATTAGAAATTAAACAGGCATAAGCTTGCCTGTTTCAAATTTCCCATTTCTGTGAAGGAGTTTTGCTGCTTTAACTTTCTTTACTGCCTCTTCTGACTCAGCTGGGCTATTGGGGGTGGAAGCCTTGCCCCGGAGGGCTGGACATGCACCTCTGATGTCACCAGGGAGGAGTAGGAAGAGCGTTAAACCCGGCCCTTCCTGTGGCGCCCGCCAAAGGGGCGCGCGGCTTTGACTGAAAATAAAATTGAAGAATTTACTTTTGATCATGAAGATTTCTTCCTATGATTTGGATGAAGCAGAGGACTCTGTATACAAGGTACTGATTTCCTGAAATATATACCTCTATACTGAAAATTTTCCTTAGCCCCCATGAGCTATTAACTTGTAAAGTGAGAGTTAGAGGCAAAGATGCGTTCATACTCTATACCTTGAATAAATACCTATATCTTGAGGTGGGGGCTAATCTTATTGAGGTATGCCCCACACCAAAAGAAAGGCTAGGATCAGGGAAATATTAACATCTACTCCTGATCCAGTGCTTTTACAACCAAGAATATCTATGTTCTTTGCCCCAACACTGGGAATGAATCCGGAGGACAGGGCCGCAATGGTATCTGAGTTGGAGCGGGAACCAGTACTACAGGCTGAAACAATCTCACTTAGCCCCGGAGCTCCTAACACTCCCTCACCACCTGTGCAGTTAAACCAGGAACAGTGTGACTTTTTATTGGGGGCAGACAGCCCTGGAAAATCAATATTGCCGGTACTAGCTACAGGAATGAGTGGACAGCAATCTGTGTGTGTGTGTGGGTGGGGGCCCAAGCAGGACCTGAATATAATTCTACCATCAGAAATGCCAGAGATAACTATGGGGGTACTGTGGACAGCCATCAAGTCTCTTGAGAAAGCAATTGTGGATCTTACTCAAAATATTGGTAGAACACAGCAGAGTTTTTCTTGCTTAGAAATTTTAGTAACCCTGAATAAAACAAGTATAATAAAAACTGAAAAATGTTTAGAATAAGTGGAGGTATTTCAACAAAAATATGTTAGATCTGAGTTGATAAATGATAAAAAAAAATTGAATATCTGGAAAATTCAATTAAATACTTGAATTTCAGGGTTCTAAATTTTCCAATGATTAGGTTAACATCAGCTAAGGAAATGTTTAATAGATATCTAGTGAATGTTTTGAAGATGCAAGAAAAGAATTTACCAATAACTTTCAAGAATTTATTATTTACCTGTAAAACCTGTTCCTGGTAACTTAGAGGAACAAGGAGTAACTGATAACTCAACTGGTGTCTCTGAGATTTTAGAGATATCAACTGATAGGTAATAAAACAAGGGCCACTATGTTAGTATCCTTTGTTTTTATAACTGATAGGGACTCTGTCCTAAGATTATTTTTGAAACAGAGACACCAATTATTTTTAGGACAAAAGATTTGGATATACCCGGATCTGTCTAGGTCAACGCAGACCAGAAGGAAAAGTTTCTTGAACCTTAGATCTGAGGTAGAAGCAATTGCTGCTAAAATGATTGTAAAGTTTCCTTGTCAATGTGAGATCTTTTTTTCAAACCACAGATATGTTTTTTATGAAGTATCTCAGCTCCAAAAGTTCTTGAACTCCCACACCCCAGTTAGCACAGATTAGCGGTTAGAAGCATGTACTCAGTTAAGACTTGGTGTACTCTCCTTTCCTTTGGAATAACAGTTTAGTTTATATCTGATGGACCGCTTGATTTCTGCCATAAATAGGTTGTGGATTTCCTACAATAAGAACAGGCAATTTATTTCAGGGTAGTGGTTATTACAGAATTATGTAATTGCTTTAAATGCCTGTATTCAAATTTATAATGTAATGTTATAATATTCTAAAAGCTGAATAAAAATAAAATTTTAAAAAAAATAAATTAAACAAATACTTATTATAACCAAGAAATTAAACAAATACTTATTATAACCAAGAATGAATCAGAGTTGCACAAGAAAGCATGAACAGTATCATTATGGCAGGACATGATGTTATATACTTCTAAGAAAGTCCCTTGAAACCATTTGAGCTTTAGCTAAAGATGAATCAATGCAAGGTTTTAACCTACAATAATTGTCAATTTGCTATCTTCCTCTGGTACCAAATTCATCATGAAAAGCTCAAGAACTTAACTTCCCCTTTTCCGAGCTCAATCCTTCAGGAAGCACAAAACTGTCTTAAAGAATGTGTGAGTTTTAAATGACACCATTATAGCTGCAGAAGTATGTAACTGCTAGTTCATTTGGAAAGGTTGCTAACCTTGAAATATCCGCCTTTGTATTAACTATTATTGGATAATTAATTGTAGTTCTTTGTCAAAAAATACTGAATGGCTACTAAAAATTTCATTATCTACTACCATAATAAAATAGAAAGTTGCAAATGTAAGCAGTTAAGTTTAATTGCAGCTTCAGAAAACTATTATATTGTTGATAGTATTTGTATAGAACTAGAAAAAATTAGATCTTTTATAGATTTTAATAAATCATGAATGATACATTACCAATTTGACTTAACTGGCTACTCACTATAAGAGCTCAGAATTCCTGCAAGTCTCTTGCCTACTAACTATAAAGTTATTAATTAAAAAAAAATTCCTTAGATTTTGGATGAAGTACCATAACCACATTAACTTCTAAATTCATATGCTTTATGGTTTTTGTGTCTGTTGCTTCCCCAATTTCATCCTTTATCATTTGATTCTAAAGCTAAGCCTCAATTCCTGGGTTTGCTAAAAGTCATAAATATAGGGTAGATAATGGTCAGTCTGCTTAACTTTCATGCTCACTGTATTAAAGCATATTGGACAGCAGCATTTAAAACTAATTTGAAACTTAAATGAGAACTGTACTGTTATTCTTGATAAAATAAAGTACTCTTTCAGCATACTTTGTGTGTTCAAATGTCATTTGACTATAACATGAGATATATAGAGAGAGTAAGAGAGTGAGTGAGAGAGAGAGTAGTAAGAGAGGGACACACAAACATACATTTTATGAGGTAAATATCAAACTGACTATGTTGTTATAAACTCCATGGGTATTTTCTCCCAATGGGTTTTTTTTACCAATAACCAAAGCAAAACTAGGCACGTAGTTTTGGTTTGATAATAAGTACTCACGTTGTTAAAGAACACACATATTTTTACTCGCAGACAGATTGGACAACATTCAAAGTCCACATGTCCATAGGTAAAATGCTTTTTTACCTATGGAAATGGTTTTGAACATTGCTCTCCCCATATATATTATGGCAAGGCCTCTCAGATTTTCTTAATACTCTCTTAGCTCTAGGACGCTGTGGCAAAGACACTACAGAAAAGCGCTGGACATCATCGTAAAGAATTGAGGAGCTGAGCTGTGAAATTAGTCGCTAACATTGAACATGTGAGGAATAAGAAGTTTGCTGTTTCCCCTGAAGAAGGAGCATTCTCCGAAACACTGCAGTGTAGGGCGTTTAAGACAGCGTTTAAGAGAAAGGATGATGGAGAAGTACAGTAAACCAAATATGCATTCATCAACGGCATAAGCAAACAATGTTTAAACCAATGTGAAGCTAAGGACATTGGGATCCGCACAAAGCTTCAGCTGCAATTATCACATAAATGTATCTTGCTTCAAAGAACTCTTTAGCACAAAAGATAGTTGTGCCAAAAACAAAAAAGTTAAAAAACAAAAACAAAAAATCACCCAGTGTTTAAGCGACTGATGATAAGAACATAAGAAATTGCATGTTGGGTCAGACCAAGGGTCCATCAAGCCCTGCATCCTGTTTCCAACAGAGACCAAACCAGGCCACAAGAACCAAACACCCAGAAGATTCCATGCTACTGATGCATATCTGATTATACCTTCCAGCGCACAGAAGCTCTTGCTCATGGGTTACCAGATAAGATATACTGGACCTAGTGCTGTATGATGGTCGCTTAAACATATGTTTGAAAAGTCCACTCTAAATATTGTAAGTAAGAAATAATTTTGTATTTCTTCATGTATATGTAAGTAAACATATTGGCTTTGGGAACATAGTGAGTGAATCCATGTTCCCTTTCCTGGACCCCCTTATTTCTCTGCCCTCCATCCCTCTTCGCTCTTCATCCCCCTTTCCTGTGCTTCACCTCCCATTCCCTGTCAATTTATTCCTTATTCCTCTGCCCTTTTTTCCTAATATCCCTTTTTCATATCTGTCTTCTGAGATCTCTTCTTCTTCTCCTTGCCCTCTTCCCCAGAGACTCTGTTCTACCCCTATTCTTTATGCATCCTCTTCTTTGCTCCTATCTCTAAAATTACTTCCCCCATTAAAAAAAAAGAGCAAAAAGGATGGTGGCAGGGAGGTAGAGGGAGGGAGAGGAGAGGAGAGGAAGAGGGTTGGAGAAAGATGGCGGGATGGGGTCTGAGGTTGCTTGGTTGCTTGGTTGTCCTACCTCTCGCATCATGGATGAGCTTCCCAGGGCTTCTGTCCAGGAGAGAAGGATTAGGTCGGTCATCATAGTAGGTGATTTGATTATGAGGAATTTATATAGCTGGGTGGCTTGTGGACATGAGGATCTCCTGGTAACTTTCCTGACTGATGCAAAGGTCATGGACCTCACACGTCAAATAGATAAGATTTCGGACAGTGCTGGGGAGGAGCCGGCTTCCGTGGTACATGTGGGCACCAACGAAATAGGAAAATGTGAGAGGGAGGTTCTGGAAGCCAAAATTAAGATTTTAGGTAACAAGCTGAAATCCAGAAACTCCATGGTAGCATTCTCTGAAACGCTCTCTGTTCCACACGCAGGTCCCCAGAGGCAGACAGAGCTCCCGGATCTCACTGCATGGATGAGACAATGGTGCAGGGAAGAGGGATTTCGTTTTGTAAGGAACTGGGCAAACATTTGGGGAAAGGGGAGTATTTTCCAAAAGGACAGGCTCTACCTTAACCTGGATGGAAGCAGGCGGCTGGCATTAACCTTTATAAAGGAGATAGAGCAGCTTTTAAACTAGAACAAGGGGAAAAGCAGATAATCGCTCAGTAGTGCATGGTTCTGAGGGAGGTATCTTCGAAGGATACTAATGAAACAGGAGAGTAAGGGCATCCCAACAGAGAGGCTCCAATAAAAGCAAAAGTAGTCCGTGTGTCTTTAAATGGAGCACAGGATTTGGAGAGAGGTCATGGTGGTGGGGCCACTTGGCAATAGTGATCATGATATGATCAAATTTAAATTAATGACTGGAAGGGGACAGTAAGCAAATCCACGGCTCTAGTGCTAAACTTTCAAAAGGGAAACTTTTGATAAAATGAGAAAAATAGAAAAAACTAAAAGGAGCAGCTACAAAGGTAAAAAGTGTGCAAGAGGCATGGACATTGTTAAAAAAATACCATCCTAGAAGCACAGTCCAAATGTATTCCACACCTTAAGAAAGGTGGAAGGAAGGCAAAACAATTACCAGCATGGTTAAAAGGTGAGGTGAAAAAGGCTATTTCATCAAAAAAATCTTCATTCAAACATTGTAAGAAGGATCCAACAGAAGAAAATAGGATAAAGCATAAGCATTGGCAAGTTAAATGTAAGACATTGATAAGACAGGCTAAGAGAGAATTTGAAAAGAAGTTGGCAGTAAAAACTTTTTAATATATATCCGAAACAGAAATCCTGCAAGGGAGTCAGTTGGACCATTAGATCAGTGGTTCTCAACCTTTTTTCGGCCGGGACACACCAGACAGATTGTTCTCACATGCATGACACACTGAACAGGGCTAAATATAAACATACATTCTGCATCCTCAGGAAACCCCTTGACCCCCAAAAATGGGTGCACAGCAGAACTAGGGCATTACCTGTACAACTCACCATACAAAAAAGATATTCTGGTTCTGACAACATCTCAGTAAAAGCAAAGCAAACTCCCTTTACTGGCAGGTACAATACCTCTCCTTATGAAAAGACAATAATTTACCACTAATGCATGTCCTATTGAGAAGACACAACAAATAAGATTGATACAAATGCCTATATGCTAGTAAAATACCTCACCTCGGTCACACACACAGAACTGACCTTCACCAAGTACAGAAAGACCACAAATTATAAATATGGAATACCAAAAAAGCCACTCTGCATGCAATGCAAACCTGGAAAAATAGAAATAGAAATAAAGCACCTTACTTAGTCCCAGGATCTGCAATAATGCACACAAACTAATCTGCATAAAGTTACACCTGTATTATGGAACATACTCAAACAGTAACAACCCTATCTATGGAAAGTTAACACTGCAAATATTGAACCAGGCCCTAAACACTAGTACACCTCCTATTAGGAAAACAGAAGAAGCCAAGCTGCTATAGATTCTCACAGAAAAATAATTGAAAAACTATACTAACAAATGTTACAAAACAGCTGATGAACAGAATAAGATCCAACAATTAAAAATGCATAAAAATGATTAAAAATTGTCCAAATATCAATAAAATATTTCAAAACAGCAGACACATCACATAAGACCTAATAATTAAAATGGCAGTCAATCAAGAAAAATAAACTTAAAAAGCTGCCTTTACTTACCCTTTCCAGCATCTCACCCACTCCTTTCCCTTGCAGGCCAATAGCACATAATAGCAGTGGCTACTGAAACTCTGTCCTCACAATCCACTTCATTAGGGCCCACAACCAGTCACTCACGCACAGTCTCTGTCTCACAAACATCAGTAACATCTCAAACCAGTCTCTCTTCCTCACACACACACAACAGTCACATCCCTGACCAGTCTCTGTCTCTCGCACACACACTTGTCACCTCCTTGACCAGTCTCTCTCTCTCTTGCACACACACCAGTCATCTTCCTGACTAGTCTCTGTCTCTCACATAGAAACACATCACCTCCGACCAGTCTCTCTCTCATCACACATAAATGCTCTTGCTCCCATTCTACCACACACACACACAAAGCTGCCACTCTCACACCCAGGCACCCATTCTACCCCACACACACACAAAGCTGAAAATCACACACCCAGGCACTCATTCTACCACACACACACAAAGCTGCCACTTATGCACCCAGGCACCCATTCTACCACACACACACAAAGCTGACACTCAGGCACCCAGGCACCCATTCTACCACACACACAAGCTCTCACTCATGCAACCAGGCACCCATTCTACCACACACATACAAAGCTGCCACTTACGCACCCAGGCATCCATTCTACCATATGCAGTGTCTCTCCGCTCTTCAGCCACCGCCAGCCTGGCCTCCAGCGGTGGCACACAGCATTACTCTGATACTAACTGCATCTGCATCAGCCCAGTGGGGGATGATTGATCCCCTGATAGACCATTCCGCCCCTGGGGAGAAGGGAAGCACAACTGGGGCAAGGGGGCACCGGGAGCCGCAACACACCTGCCGGTGCTTGGCAACATACTGGTGTGTATCTTGACACACTGGTTGATAATCGTTGCGTTAGATAATCGAGGGATTAAAGGGGCACTTAGAGAAGATAAGGCCATCGCGGAAAAATTAAATGATTCCTTTGCTTCGGTGTTTACCAAAGAGGATGTTGGGGAGATACCTGTCCCAGAGAAGGTTTTCATGGGTAATGATTCAGATGGACTGAACCAAATCCACGGTAAACCTAGAAGATGTGGTAGGCCTGATTGACAAACTGAAGAGTAGTATACACCCTATGGTTCTGAAGGAACTCAAAAATGAATTTTCAACCCCCCTAGGACTCACCCAATATCAGTAGAGGTCTAACAGGGGGCCCGGGAGCGACCTCCTGCTCTTGGGTCACAGCTGCCATTAGTCAAATGGTCCTGGATGTCCATTGTCCCCTACCATGTGACACCAGTAGCCCATGTCACATGGTAAGGGCAAACGTCAGCCAATGCCATTTTGACTAAGGGTGGCCACCAATCTGGGAGTGAGGGGTCACTTCTGGCCCCTACTAGACCACCACAAATATTTGGTGAGTCCTGGGGAAGTTGGGAGGGTGGGTGGGGAATCTGCAGGTGGGAGATTTATATTTAAATAAATTGGAAAGCTTGCAGCAGATTTAAATTTTGTTTTCTTTTAAATGAAATGTAGAAAAAAAACCCACAACAATCCAAGGGTGGACCAAAATGACCTACTTCCAGACCAAATACGACTATGTACCAAAATTTTATGGGGTTATCATCCCTAGTAGATAATACATTGAAATCATTGCTCAATGTACTGTGGTAGTCAAAAAAGATAATAGAATTTTAGGAATTATTATGAAGATCACGGTGAATAAAACAGAGAATGTCATAATGCTTCTGTATCGCTTCATAGTGAGGTTCCAATAATAAGAAAAGTAGTCCATGTGAGTATAATGAAAAAGTCACCTGAGCTAAAAGATTCCAGTTTATCCCTGTCAACTGAAAAGCAGAATATAAATATAAACAAAAAACTCACTTTTAAATGTTTGTATGCTAATGCCATAAATCTAAGAAGTAAGATTTATTTATTTATTTAACGGATTTATATACCAGAAGTTCCTGTATAATATACATATCACCCCGGTTTACAAGGAACAGTAACTATCGCTTCAATTTAGCGGTTTACATTGAACAGATTAATCAAAGTAACAAATTAGTGTATATTACTAAAACAGTTAATAAGCCTATGAGTTAATAAATAGATAAAACATGGTAAAATAAATATAACATGGAATAAATAGATATAACATGGTAAAGATGTTTGTCAACATGAATATATGTATATATGATTATATATATAACGAATCCAAAACATGATTATACTATAGAGTACAATTCAATATTTGTCTCATCAGGAAGTTATATGCTAGGGGCTGGGGAAAGAGCGGATGGGATGAAAAATGCCATTTCTTCTTGCTCTAAGCTCTAAGGGAATGCTTGTTTGAACAACCAAGTCTTAAGTTTCTTTTTAAATGTGGCGTGGCGTGGCGTGGCATGATGGGAGGATTAGCGTGTTTAGCAGTTAATGATGACATAGACTTAATTGGCATCTCAGAGAAGAGAAATGGTGGAAAGAGGATAACTAATGGGATAGTGCTATACCAGGGTACAAATTATATAGCAATGACAAAGAGGAGCATCTTGGTGGTGGGGTGGCACTTTATGTCTGGGATGTCATAGAGTCCAATAGGATAAAGATCCTGCATGAGACTAAATGTACAATCAAATCTTTATGGGTAGAAATCTCTCATCTGTTGGGGAAGAGTATAGTGATAGGAGTATACTACCATCCACCTGGCCAAGATGATAAGATGGACAGTGAAATGCTAAGAGAAATTAGGAAAGCTAACCAAACTGGTAGTGCAGTAATAATGGGAGATATCAATTACCCCAACATTGACTGGGAAAGTGAAACATCAGGGCATGCTAGAGAGATAAAGTTCCTGGATGGAATAAATGACAGTTTTATGGAGCAATTGGTTCATGATCCAGCAAGAGAGGGAGCAATTTTAGGTCTAATTCTCGGTGGAGTGCAGGATTTGGTGAGAGAGGTAACAATGGTGGGGCCGCTTGGCAATAGTGATCATAATATGATCAAATTTGAATTAATGACTGGAAGGGGGACAGTATGTAAATCCATGGTTCTAGCACTAAACTTTAAAAAGGGAAAGTTTGACAAAATGAGAAAAATAGTTAGGAAAAAACTGAAAGGTGCAGCTACAAAGGTAAAAAGTGTGCAACAGGCATGGACATTGTTAAAAAAATACCATTCTAGAAGCACAAACCAGATATATTCCATGTATTAAGAAAGGTGGAAGGAAGGCAAAACAATTATTGGCATGTTTAAAAGGTGAGGTAAAAGAGATTATGTTAGCCAAAAGATCTTCATTCAAAAATTAGAAGAAGGATCCATCAGAAGAAAATAGGATAAAGCATAAGCATTGGCAAGTGAAATGTAAGACATTGATAAGACAGACTAAGAGAAAATTTGAAAAGAAGTTGGCCATAGAGGCAAAAACTCACATTGGATGATCAAGGGGTTAAAGGGGCACTTTATTTGCCACTTTATTTGCCATTTGCTGCTGTGCCTGGGATCACAGGCCGGCTGTTGGCTGGTGCACGCAACCTACGCCTGCCTGGAGGCAGGTGCAACTTATAAGTTAGATGTAAGGGGGTGGTTAGGTAGGGCTGGGGGGAGGGTTAGGAAGAGGAAGGGAGGGGAAGGTGGGGGGGCAGAAAAAAAGTTCCCTCCGAGGCTGCTCCGATTTCGGAGCAGCCTCGGAGTGAACGGAGGAAGGCTGCGTAGCTCGGCACACGCAAGTTGCACAATTGTGCACCCCCTTGCGTGCGCCGACCCTGGATTTTATAACATGAGTGCGACTGCGCGCGCATGTTATAAAATCAGGTGTAGATTTGTGCACACCGAGTTGCGCGCACAAATCTATGCCTGCGCGTAACTCTTAATATCCGGCCCTAAGTGTGTGCAATTTTTTTTTCATGTGAGCACATTTTTAAACCAAAATGTTTTGAGCACCAGTATTAGTATTGCATTTCTATATATAGCACAAAGAAAAATGTATGTGAGCAATCATGGAAAATCAGTAGGGATGTGAATCATTTTTTGACGATTTAAAATATCGTCCAATATTTTTTAAATAGTCAAAAATCGTTAAAGAGTGCGATACAATAGAAATTCCCCCGATTTATCGTGAAAAATTGTTAATCGGGTTTGTGTCCACTAACAGGAGTTATTTGGGGGGGGGGGGCGGGAAAGCCGGCACACCAAAACAACCCCTAAACCCACCTCGACCTTTTAAAACTAATCCCTTACCTTCACCCACCCTCCCAAACCCCCCCCAAAATGTTTTAAAATCACCTGGTGGTCCAGTGGAAGCCCCGGGACCGATCGCCCGCTCTCGGGTCATCGGCTGCCACTAATAAAAATGGCGCTGATGGCCCGATAAAAAAAAAACCCACCCCGACCCTTTAAAACTGACCCCTTAGCCTCCCCCACCCTCCCGACCCCCCCAAAATCTTTTAAAATTACCTGGTGGTCCAGTGGGGGCGCCGGGAGCGATCTCCCACTCTCGGGCCGTCGGCTGCCACTAATAAAAATGGCGCCAATGGCCCTTTGCTCTTACCATGTGACAGGGTATCCGTGCCATTGGCCGGCCCCTGTCACATGGTAGGAGCAGTGGATGGCCGGCGCTATCTTTAAAGATGGCGCCGGCCATGGCCCGCGCCATTTCCTGTGAGACTGAAAGGTTGACCGGACCTAGTGTCCGGTCGGCCACGGTAATATGGGTCCAGGCTCGAGATGGGAGCAAACCCAGGCCCGCGTCGGGTAGCGGAGAGGGGGGGGGGGTCCGGCCGGGGTCAGCAGGGGGTCACGAGTGGCATGAAGGCGAGGGGAGGGGGAAGAGGCAAGGTTGATATGCGCGCGGGCTGAGACAGCCCTGATTGGCTGGGGCAGGGAGTGGGAGGTGCTGGCTGGCTGGGATTGGTCAGCCAGCGTAAGTTCAGCCGCGGGTGGTGGGGGCGTGAGCAAAGCCTGCTGGCTCGGTCGCTCTTCAGCATCTGAGCAGCCAGTTGTTTTTTGCGGGGGTGAGGAGGCTTGGTAGGAGGGGAGCGCAGGCTTGAGCGGCGGAGGTGTGGCATTTGGCTGTGAGCGTTCGCGCGTTGACGCAGATGGAGTCGGAGGAAGCAGCGTGGGTTCCCGGGGATGCCAGTGAGGTGACTGGAGCGGAGCCAGCACTGTTGCGGGATGATTCAGGGCCTGGAGCTGAGAGGGTGAGTGTTATCTGGGCTGCTGAGGTTCGGGGAGGTCTGGGGAGGCCTAGGTCATTTGCGACATCTGCTTCAGCGCTGGGAGGGAGGGGAGGCCGTGAGGCGAGTTGTCCCAGCGTTTCCGGTGCTGGCAAGGGGCGCAGGGAGGGGGAGGGGGTCGCGGGCCTCTCGTTCCAGGTCCTGTGCTTGGGGAGGGGGAGGTAGGGGGTGATGCTACTCACCTGTCGGTGAGTCTAGTCAGTCATGGGGGCATGTTGTCAGGGGGCCGGTGGTGGGGGGGGGAGCGGTGTTTGGCCCTATGTGAGTAGCGCAGCAAGGTCCTCCAACCTCCCGGAGCTGGGCTCAGGAATCGGGACGGGCCCGGAGGTGATTTTCACAGCGGGGCCATCGTGGGGGGGGGGGGGGGTGTTTGCAGCTGGTGGGTCAGAGGGGCCGGTCAGGGAGCGTCCCTCCATGGGGCTTCGGCAGTGGGTCTCCTCCGATGGTTCCAGGGGGGTGGCACGCCCAGGATCTGGAGACTTCGACAGTAGGGCACAGGGAGTTAACGGGGGTGCGAAGGGGGAGAGGTTGGTTGGCCTCCTTTGGCCTTACCTGGAGTTAGCTCATGCTCCGCAGCACCTGGATAGTGTCCTTCAGTGGGTGGGGACGAGGACCTGCGTCAATACTCAGTCCAGTCGCGGGGGCAGGGCAGTCATGGGTGGGACGTAGAGGGTGCTTTTGTGGGCGATTGGGGGAGGTCTGGAAGGGGGGGCTGAGACTGGAGTTTCTCAGAAATCCCGGAGAGAGGAGTGGCTGGGGTGATGGGCTTTTCTCTGAGGGTGGTGCCTCCTCCTACGTCTGGTTTTGTCTCCCCGCAGGCGGAGTAGGCGGCGGGATCCTGGGAGGAGCCAGGCACATCGCGTCAGGAGGAGTGGAGGTCTGCAGCGGATATGGTGCAGCTGCGGGTGCCGTCGGCTCAAGTGGAGGTTCCTGGATTGGCGGCGGTGGTGAGGTCACAGCAGGGTAAGTTTGTCTTGTTTCCTAGGGCCGAGGACAGGGGGGAGTTGGGTGTTCTCGGCATTGGGATGGATGTGGGGGGAGAGGTCAGAGGCGATGTGCCAGACCGGGGTGTCAGGGAAGCAGGGGACATGGAGGCTGTGTATGCCAAGGTCAAGACAGCAGTACGCAAGAAGGGAAGTCGAAAAGGAAGCGTGCACGGTCCAGTTCATCGGAGTCTACCTCCTCATCGTCGTCGTCCTTCTCTTCGTCCTCATCTGACTCGGTGAGGTCGGTGGTTCCGGGTGCTTCGTGCAAGGAGGCTGAGAGGAATACACCAGCTTTGTTGCCTTAACTGAGCTATGGGAGGAAGTGCCGCACGCATGAAGAAAGAAAACCCGGATAGCTGCTTACTCACTGCTGCCTTTGAGCGACCTTCCTTCCTAGCATGCTCAAGAAAACGCAAAAGCGAAACGTCTGAAACTGGACCCCCCACCCACCCTGCTGAAGACAAGAATTCTACCACCTTGCTTGCCCTGCCCACGTAACAGGACCACGTGGAAGGGGCTAATGACGCCCGCAGCAGTTTCCAGGCTTCGGGGAACCAAACCTCCAGAGGAAAGATGGCACCGAAATTCCACGGGGTTCGGCGTCTGGGGCCAGCTCTCGGAACAAGTCCCACTTGAAATGAGAAAGAGAGTCGGCCACGAGCAGCGCTTAACTTTGGTTTCTTTACAGGTGCGGAGCATGCTGGGAAGTCCGTTTGGATCATTGGGCATTCATACATTCACTGGGCTCATAAACATGCGTGTGGACGACCTTACGGGCCTCATTTGGACTTGCAGCACAGGAGGGTGAGGGTGCATTGGCTGGGGCGGCGGGGAATGGTGTGGGATGATTTGATTGGCTGTGTGCAGCGGGGTTGCGTGCGGCTGGGGCAGCCGCAGGTGGTGGTGATCCACCTGGGGGGAAATGATTGGGGAACACTGTCAGGGAGACAGTTCATCAGCATGGTCCGGAAGGATTTGAGGTCGGTGTCTATCCTGTTGCCGTCCACGGTGCTTTTCTGGTCAGACATCATTTTAAGGCCTGCTAAATCGGAGAGGGTGATCTGGTGGCGGAGTAGGGCCAAGGCTAACCAGCAGATAGGTTCCTGGTTGGCACACTTGGGGGGCCGGCACATATGGTATGAGGGGTCTTAGGGCAAGGTCACGGGGCTGTTTGGCAAGGATGGGGTCCACCTGTCTTTTATTGGCATGGATCTTTTCCTCAATTCGATTCAGGAGGCCTTGGAGGATTTCTTTCTGCGGTAATCAGGACTGCATTTTTGGGGGCTCACGGGTTTAATTACCCGTGTCTATGGTGGATGGCCCAAGCCGCTACAGTTTACAATTGTTAATGGGCAGGATGGTTGCCTGATAAAATTTGTGATGGTTGACAACTGGGGCTGTTGTTGGGTGCGGGCTCCTTGCTAGGAGGAGGCCTGACTCCTTGCTGGCTAGTGGCAGGGGTCCACCGTGTTGGCTTCTTGCTGGGAGGAGGCAGGGGTCTGAACTCGGTGTAAGGGCTGGAGGGACGAGCCGGGTGGCTGGTGCCGACTGTCTTGCTGGAGAAGCGGCGGACGGTGAGGGGGTTTGTCATTTGAAATTTATGAATGTTATTTGTGAGGCTCGGGCCTCCATGGTGTTTAATAAAGCTGCGGCCCTGTTAACCCAAACTTTGGCATATGTGGTCTTGATTTGTGAAAGAGGGCGGATGTGAGTAAGTGAGATCCTGGATGCTCATATTATAACCGTGCTAAGAACTGGACTGGATGTCAAGATACTGAACAGATGAACTGTGGTGAGATCAAACCTAGAGGGATTGTTTAGGGTTTTGGAGCTGATCTCACTAGGACAATTAGCCAAAAGGGATGAAAGCTTTGTCAGTAAATCTTGGTGAATCCTTATTGTTTCCTTATTATTTCATATCTGGTAAAAGGTTCCAGGATTGTGAGGTGTCAACTTGGGGCTCATTTTAAACTGACATTTATACTGCTGTCATTTTTATAATATCACCTTCCAGATGTTAACACCCAATGAAATCAATGTACCTGCAAATACAATAGGACACAATTTGTCATTTTTGCAAAGCAAAGGCATTTTTAAACATTAAGCAAAATCACTAATAAGATGAAGAATTGTACAAACCAGGTCATTAGCAATTGTGCATAGTAAAATTAAGCACAGAAAATTGTGCAAATCAGCAATTTTTTTGCAAAACTTAATTATATAATAGGAGGTATAGCTAAGTTGTTTTTTTTTTAAATAAAGTCTGCACTTTTGCATGGACTTTACCACAAGGAAATTATTAATTTAAACTAATTTAAAAATGATGTAAATGGCTGAGTATTGTGAGAAAATCTTTTCATGTTCCTAGGCCATTTCTGCCGTCTTTGGAGCAGTTTAGTATATCAGCCCAAATATATAAAGGGGCAGATTTTAAAAGGCCCACGCGTGTAAAAATCCTTCCGGATTTACGCGCGCAGGGCCCTCGCGCGCCAGCGCGCCTATTTTGCATAGGCCGCTGGCGCGCATAAAGCCCCGGGATGCGCGTAAGTCCCGGGGCTTTCGAAAAGGGGAGGGAGGGGCGTATCCGGGGGCATTCCCGAAACGACATGGCGTTTCAGGGGCAGGCCCCGGCGTTTAGGGGGCGGGCCCGGGGGCGTGGTCGAGGCCTCTGGACCAGCCCCCGGGACCGGAGGACAGAGCGGGGCTGCTGGCGATGCGTGCAAAGTTACGCCTGCTGAAAGCAGGCGTAACTTTGCCGACAAAGGTAAGGGGGGGGTTAGATAGGGCAAGGGGGGTGGGTTAGGTAGGGGAAGGAAGGGGAAGGTGGGGGGAGGGCGAAGAAAAGTTCCCTCCGAGGCCGCTCCGAAATCGGAGCGGCCTCGGAGGGAACATGCAGCTCGCGCTGAGCTCGGCACGCGCAGGTTGCACAAATGTGCACCCCCTTGCGCGCGCCAACCCTGGATTTTATAAGATACGCGCGGCTACGTGCGTACCTTATAAAATCCAGCGTACTTTTGTTCGCACCTGGTGCGCGAACAAAAGTACGCGCTCGCGTATTTTTTAAAAATCTGCCCCCAAATGTATACGTTGAATGAGGCAGCATTACAATGGTTGTGTAAAAAACAGTATTGCTACACTCATGCAGACAATGCCCTGCATATTAGTTTCCCCCCATGGTAACTGACACAAAACAAAAGAGTCAGTTGGCTAAGGGAAACCTCCCCCACCACTACCCTCCCTCCAAAAAACAGTTGGTCCTTTCTTGTTTTTCACCCTCCTTCATCCTCTCCCAATGTCCTTCAGAACACAGTCAGTCCTCCCCATCCCAAAACAGGACTCAGCCTCTTTGCCTCCACCCCATCCTTTTTGGAACATGATCCAGCCTCCAGAAGACAGATTGAACTTCTGGGCCCACAAAATTAACCTCCTGCCCCAGACCTAACACTTACATGCAAATAGATCCCTTTCCCCAAATCTTTCCCAAAACAAGAAGCCATATGTCCTTCTGACAGTCATGACATCAAATCCAAAATGGCACCATAGTCTCTAATCTGAAAACCAAAGCATGAAGGCCTGATCCGGTTCTGGGCTGTGTAAGATTTATGAAGGCCTGATCTGATTCTTGATGGGTGGGCCCATTAAGACAGGATCCTGTTCTAGCAGGAGGATGAGCAATTCCTGGGGTAGCAAATATCCATTTGGAGTTCAAGGAGATAGGGGTTTTTCAGATGCAAGCTAATGCTACCTATTAAGGCCGCTCAACTTAACTATACTTCATTAATACCGAATGAGATAATTAAGATATTTTTGGGAGTGGGAAAATTTGCGTGTGTGCTAGTATAACTGCCAGGGAACCAACTGTAATGATAACAAATGTAAATGGGGGTCATTTACATACTTTGTACATGTGTGTTAGCTAATGCCCATGTAAATGCATTTAACATGGACATTAACACTAACACACCCACTAGTAGAATGGCCCCCTTGATGTTCACTGAAACTAGTATTTAATTCTGTGTGTGGAAAAAGTAAAAAGTATTCCTTAAGGATCATTCAACTATTTCATGTCAGTATATTCTTTAAAATATAAGATGACTGTAGTTAGACCAGCTGTTTACTAGAGATAACATTTCTATTTAGAAGCTCAATCACTTTTAGGAAGGATCTCTTAAACAACAGCAGATGCATTGCTATAGTACTATGCCGCAGAATGAGTCTGAGACTAGGTGCTGTACATTTTGACCACGGCACAGTGAACACACACAGTAAATGCACAAAAAGCCTTCAAAGAAATTACTATCCATTATCCAAATTAAAGTCATTTGGTTACAATTGCTTTAAGAGACCTTTGTTCCCTTTGTAATATTTGTTTGTGTAAATTATCCCCATTTTTATATATAGATTCTACACTTTGAAAGCTTTGTGTTCTTTTACTATGATCATTGTATCTATGATGCCAACTCTTTTATCTTCATAATTCACATGTCATAGAACTGTGAAGCTACATATATCTTCTACTGGAATCATTTATGTTTCTAGTAGGAGGGGAGGCGGGTTTCGGGCCTGCTTGTGATATGACCATGTGACTGTGAAGATGCTAAAAATGAGCTTGAGAGAATAAAAACAAAGATACTGAAATGAAAACAGCTTCCCAGCCTGTTCTTGTATCCCATTACAGCAAATACTTCCATCAGATTTTGACAGCATTAGAAACAGTGAAGCCATATTCTTCTCTCTGAAAGGCAGATCCCAAGAGGAAGGAAAAAAGCTATACCTGAACAATGGAACCTCCTGTTACCAGTGAAATTAATAGCCAGGAGATCTAGGTTGGTTCAGAATGATGAAGTCATTAGTCATTTATGTACAGGTTTTGGTGGATTTCATTCAGTGATTGCTCCCAGGACTGGTTTATTGGAATGGACAAGTACAGAAGAGAAATCAAAAGGATTCCTAGTGATAGAAGACTAGTTAAAAAAAAATCCAAATTTTAATAGAATTTCTTCTGGAATTTGAAGGTAACTTTTTTCTTTAATATATGTTCAATTTTCAATTACATTAATCAAATAGCAACTAGAAAACTGTGTAGTGATTGATGGGCAGATGATTTTCTAAGACACATCCCCATCCAATTCCAATTACCTTTGCTCCCCTTGCCTAAAATATTGTTGTTCCCCTGAGCTGAACCCTACACTTCCTTTCACTCACAATGTGGAAGTATATGCCTGTGCAATTTTAGTTTAGGTGAGCAGCTGTATAAATACCATACATTCCAGATGTGATGTGCTCTAAGTGAAGTACACTAAAAGATGTAGTAACAAACAATGAATAACTAAAACCCTGGTTTTTAGCCTCTCATTACAGGAGCATGCAATACAACATGATGCATTCTGCCATAAACAGACATCATGGTTTCATGTGGAAAAACATTTTCACTTCATTCATACTGACAGAAAAGTCTTACAAGATTTATCGTATCATATTTTAGGTTGATGTGCTGCTACTGCCTGATACTTCCTTGCTTGTATAAGGGTGATTTGTTATGATTTAGACAAATAATTTTAGAGTAGCCCGAGATAAGAATGTTTCAGTGGCCACTTTTGAAGATGGTATGCTGAAATGCATTCTGCATAGAAACTTGAAAGCTTTGCTAAATAATGCAGTCTCAAAAAGAAATAAAGAACCTTAAATAATCTGGTAAATGCATGCACCATTCTTACAAATAAACGATAAAATATGGGCCCAGTTCACACTTTCTGCAGTGAATAACGATATAGTATCCTTCCAGGCTACTAGATGATATCTGACTCCTCTGTATTCCCCAAAATATATTACAGGCACACATAAAATATATTCTTCTTCCATCAAGTCTTTCTTCAGTAGAAAGCTATTCCTTACCCTTTCAACTGCATAGAGCTGTCTTGGTTTCTGAATCTTACATTTCACTATACTAGAAGATCAATGACTCTCTATTCATGCCCTGATGCTATCCATGGCATGAACTGGAACTGTTACAACTCCTGGAACTGTTACTTCATATAATGAGCAAGTCAAATATCTCTATGGAAAATGTAGATAGGACTCAAATCGCTGCAACAAGTAAAAATCTTAAATACTGCCAAAAATAAAATAAAATAAAGCATGATTGCCATTTTATTGGAAGGAGCAATCACAATCTGTTTCTTCCCTCTGCACCTCAGAATGAATGCATCATCAGTTCCAAATGATGGCTGCATCTATATCTCTATCCCATGAATAAGAAGCCTTACTTTCCTTTCTTTTTTATCTTTTTAATTCACCAAGCCAAACTTGTTTCCCAGTCAAGCAACCAAAAGTAGCTTAACTCTGCATACCACCCAACTAGAAAATGGGCAGGTCTGGAAAAGAGAGAATCTGAGGCACCCTTGTATAAGTTTGCTAAGCCTTTTGTGGTTTTCTTATGATATTGTCCTTTGCTGTGCAGCCCTGTGAAGTCTCCCAGTTAGAGGAGCAAGAATCTAGTAATTCTTCCTTATAAAAAGAAGTAGCTCCAGGTACCTGTAATTTCATTACTTTACTAGTTAACAGAAACAAGACATTAACAATTTCCCTAATCCACAACAAAATATAGTTTAGGAAAAGCTTCATAATCTTAGCTGGACAAACATACAGAGAGCAAAAAGCAGGCCTAAGATCAGTACCCTCAGGTTCCAGTGATCAAGTGGCTATAGGAGAAACTGCATAAGGATGTGCAATCGTTTTTCCCGAGTTAGGCAATTTCAACAAAATTTCACAGGCGCGCGCAACTTATAAAATCAGGGGTCAGCGGGCGCAAGGGGGTGCACAATTGTGCACCTTGCACACACCGAGCTGAGCTGCCTTCCCCCATTCCCTTCCCCCTAACCTGACCTTCCCACCCCTTCCCCTAATCTTTCCCCCCCTAGCCCTACTCTAACCCTCTCAAAGATTTTGTTTTATCTTTTGCAACTGCCTCTGTTGCAACTGCCTCTGTTGCTGGCGCGAGATCCCCGGCACTGCAGCAAATATGGCCGCTGTACCGGGAGCCTGACCCCACCCCTTCCCCACCCCTTTTTGCAAGCCCCGGGACTTACATGCGTCCCGGAGCTTTACCCGCGTCGCCGGTCCTTTTTAAAATAGGCTCGGCACGCGCAAGGCTGATTACGCGTGTAACCTCTTTAAAATCCGGCCCTAGCCGTTAACAGGGGTGTCCAGCTCTGGTCCTTGAGAACCACAAACAGGCCTGGTTTTCAGGATATTCACAATGAATATGGATTAGATAGATTTGCATACAATGGAGGCAGTGCATGTAAATTTATCTCATGCATATTCATTGTGGATATCCTGAAAATCTGTTTGTGGTTCTTGAGGACCGGAGTTGGCCACCCCTGACCAATAAGAACAATTTTGTTTTGTTTTGTTTTAAGTTGATTTGAGGAGATATCTTGGATGCAACCTTCATTTATTTAGCTTCAGCTTTTAATTTTTGGTTTATTAATGATTTTATAATTGACTGTGGGATCTTAATCAGGGACATTTTAAGAGAATCTTTTTGGAATGCAGAGGATGCTTTCACTGAATGTGTGTGGATGCTGCTAAACTGAGCACTAAGGTTGGTCTTTCTGGGCTGAATCACAGCTACAGTAGCACAGCTCCTATTACTGCTTGAGTGATTTCCACAATCTGCAATCTTTTTATGGTTAGGAAATAATAATGTAAAGCACCCTCAGATTATTTTAGTCTTGAAGGGAAAAGAGTCGCATTAGAACAGGAATTGCCAACTCCATCACGAAATTAAACTCCAGGGAGGACGACTCAGAACCAATGTCAGTAAACTTTTATTCATAGAAAAGGTGGTGGATGCCTAAAATACCCTTCTGGAAGCAGTGGTGAAGACAAAAACAGTAAAAGATTTCAAAGGGGCATGGGATAAACACTGTGGATTTTATTTATTTATTTATTTTATTTATTTAAAATCTTTTCTATACCGTCATTAAGTTATTTACCATCATAACGGTTTACAGGCAGGCACAAATAGGCAAAATAAATGTTAGTACTTAACACTAGAGATGTGAATCGTGTCCTCGATCGTCTTAACGATCGATTTCGGCTGGGAGGGGGAGGGAATCGTATTGTTGCCGTTTGGGTTTTAAAAATATCGTGGAAAATCGTTAAAATCGTGAGCCAACCCCCTAAAACCCACCCCCGACCCTTTAAATTAAATCTCCCACCCTCCCGAACCCCCCCCCAAATGCTTTAAATTACCTGGGGATCCAGCGGTGGTCCAGAACGGCGGCGGTCCGGAACGGCCCCCTCAATTGAATTATTTTGTCTTCAGCCGGTGCCATTTTGCAAAATGGCCGCCACCATTTTGCGGCGGCCATAGACAAAAACAATTCGACGCAGGAGGTCGTTCCGGACCCCCGCTGGACTTTTGGCAAGTCTTGTGGGGGTCAGGAGGCCCCCCCCAAGCTGGCCAAAAGTTTCTGGGAGTCCAGCGGGGTTCAGGAAGCGATTTCTTGCCGCAAATCGTTTTCCGTACGGAAAATGGCGCCGGCAGGAGATCGACTGCAGGAGGTCGTTCAGCGGGGGTTCCAGACCGCCGCTGAACGACCTCCTGCAGTCGATCTCCTGCCGGCGCCATTTTCCGTATGGAAAATGATTCGCGGCAAGAAATCGCTTCCTGAACCCCGCTGGACTCCCAGAAACTTTTGGCCAGCTTGGGGGGGCCTCCTGACCCCCACAAGACTTGCCAAATGTCCAGCGGGGGTCCGGAACGACCTCCTGCGTCGAATCGTTTTTGTCTATGGCCGCCGCCATTTTGCGGCGGCCATTTTGCAAAATGGCGCCGGCTGAAGACAAAAGGATTCAATTGAGGGGGCCGTTCCGGACCGCCGCCGTTCTGGACCACCGCTGGATCCCCAGGTAATTTAAAGCATTTGGGGGGGGTTCGGGAGGGTGGGGGATTTAATTTAAAGGGTCGGGGGTGGGTTTTAGGGGGTTTTAGTGTGCCGGTTTTCCTGCCCTCCCCCTTCCCCCGATTTACGATTTTTTAACGATAAATCGGGGGAATTGGTATTGTATCGTGGCCCTAACGATTTTTGACGATTTAAAATATATCGGACGATATTTTAAATCGTTAAAAAACGATTCACATCCCTACTTAACACTGACCTGGGTTAGCCATGCTGTTTTCAACCGACAGGATGGTTAGGAGGGCTTTGTTTGCTGATCTGAGATTTCTATGTGGTACATGTACCCGTAGCGCTGTGTTGAGCCATTCTGCTTTTTCATCATGAATCAGTTTGTGTATTGTGCAGAGTGCTTTAAACTGGTCAAGATGGTGAGACAGTCAGTGAAATGCTAAGAGAAATTAGGGAAGCTAACCAAATTGGTAGTGCAGTAATAATGGGAGACTTCAATTACCCCAATATTGACTGGGTAAATGTATGATCGGGACACGCTAGAGAGATAACGTTCCTGGATGGAATAAATGATAGCTTTATGGAGCAATTGGTTCAGGAACCAACGAGAGAGGGAGCAATTTTAGATCTAATTCTCAGTGAAGCACAGGACTTGGTGAGAGAGGTAACGGTGGTGGGGTCGCTTGGCAATAGTGATCATAATATGATCAATTTTGATTTAATGACTGGAAGAGGTACAGTGTGCAAATCCAAGGCTCTCGTGCTAAACTTTCAAAAGAGAAACTTTGATAAAATAAGAAAAATGGTTACAAAAAAACTGAAAGGAGCAGCTACAAAAGTAAAAAATGTCCAAGAGGCATGGTCATTGTTAAAAAATACCATTCTAGAAGCACAGTCCAGATGTATTCCACACAATAAGAAAGGTGGAAAGAAGATAAAATGATTACTGGCATGGTTAAAAGGGGAGGTGAAAGAAGCTATTTTAGCCAAAAGATCTTCATTCAAAAACTGGAAGAAGGATCCAACAGAAGAAAATAGGATAAAGCATAAACGTTGGCAAGTTAAATGTAAGAAATTGATAAGACAGGCTAAAAGAGAATTTGAAAAGAAGTTGGCTGTAGAGGCAAAAAGTCACAGTAAAAACTTTTTAAAATATATCCGAAGCAGAAAGCCTGTGAGGGAGTCAGTTGGACCATTAGATGATCAAGGGGTTAAAGGGACACTTAGAGAAGATAAGGCCATCGCGGAAAGATTAAATGATTTCTTTGCTTCGGTGTTTACTGAAAAGGATGTTGGGGAGATACCCATAATGGAGAAGGTTTTCATGGGTAATGATTCAGATGGACTGAATCAAATCACGGTGAACCTAGAAGATGTGGTAGGCCTGATTGACAAACTGAAGAGTAGTAAATCACCTGGACCGGATGGTATACACCCCAGAGTTCTAAAGGAACTAAATAATGAAATTTCAGACCTATTAGTAAAAATTTGTAACCTATCATTAAAATCATCCATTGTACCTGAAGACTGGAGGATAGCAAATATAACCCCAATATTTAAAAAGGGCTCTGGGGCAATCCGAGAAACTACAGACCGGTTAGCCTGACTTCAGTGCCAGGAAAAATAGTGAAAAGTGTTCTAAACATCAAAATCACAGAACATATAGAAAGACATGGTTTAATGGAACAAAGTCAGCATGGCTTTACCCAGGGCAAGTCCTGCCTCACAAATCTGCTTCACTTTTTTGAAGGAGTTAATAAACATGTGGATAAAGGTGAACCGGTAGATGGAGTATACTTGGATTTTCAGAAGGCATTTGACAAAGTTCCTCATGAGAGGCTTCTAGGAAAAGTAAAATGTCATGGGATAGGTGGCGATGTCCTTTCGTGGATTGCAAACTGGCTAAAAGACAGGAAACAGAGAGTAGGATTAAATGGACAATTTTCTCAGTGGAAGGGAGTGAACAGTGGAGTGCCTCAGGGATCTGTATTGGGACCCTTACTTTTCAATATATTTATAAATGATCTGTAAAGAAATATGACGAGTGAGATAATCAAATTTGCAAATGACACAAAATTGTTCAGAGTACTTAAATCACAAGCAGATTGTGATAAATTGCAGGAAGACCTTGTGAGACTGGAAAATTGGGCATCTAAATGGCAGATGAAATTTAATGTGGATAAGTGCAAGGTGATACATATAGGGAAAAATAACCCATGCTATAATTACACAATGTTGGGTTCCATACTAGGTGCTACAACCCAAGAAAGAGATCTAGGTGTCATAGTGGATAACACATTGAAATCGTCGGTTCAGTGTGCTGCGGCAGTCAAAAAAGCAAACAGAATGTTGGGAATTATTAGAAAGGGAATGGTGAATAAAACAGAAAATGTCATAATGCCTCTGTATCGCTCCATGGTGAGACCACACCTTGAATACTGTGTACAATTCTGGTCGCCGCATCTCAAAAAAGATATAATTGTGATGGATAAGGTACAGAGAAGGGCTACCAAAATGATAAGGGGAATGGAACAGCTCCCCTATGAGGAAAGACTAAAGAGGTTAGGACTTTTCAGCTTGGAGAAGAGACGGCTGAGGGGGGATATGATAGAGATGTTTAAAATCATGAGAGGTCTAGAATGGGTAGATGTGAATCGGTTATTTACTCTTTCGGATAATAGAAAGACTAGGGGGCACTCCATGAAGTTAGCATGGGGCACATTTAAAACTATTTGGAGAAAGTTCTTTTTTACTCAACGCACAATTAAACTCTGGAATTTGTTGCCAGAGGATGTGGTTAGTGCATTTAGTATAGCTGTGTTTAAAAAAGGATTGGATAAGTTCTTGGAGGAGAAGTCCATTACCTGCTATTAAGTTCACTTAGAGAAAAGCCACTGCCATTAGCAATGGTAACATGGAATAGACTTAGTTTTTGGGTACTTGCCAGGTTCTTATGGCCTGGATTGGCCACTGTTGGAAACAGGATGCTGGGCTTGATGGACCCTTGGTCTGACCCAATATGGCATTTTCTTATGTTCTTATGTTCTATCGGAAACCAGTGTAGTTCAGCTAGTATGTCAGTGATGTGATCTTTTTTCCTTTTACCTGTGAGAATTCTTGCTGTGGAGTTCTGCAAAATTTGTAGTGGTCTTATTGTCGTATAGGGTAATCCAAGTAGCAGTGCATTGCAGTAATCCGTGCTTGCGAATATTAGTGTTTGTAGTACTGTGCAGAAGTTTGATGTTGTCAATAACGGTTTAATTTTCCTTAGGACCATTAGTTTGGCATATCCTTCTTTAACTTTCAGTGCTTTGTTGTGTTTAAAATTTAGTTCCATATCTATTAGTACGCCAAGATTAAGCACTTTTTCCTTTATTTCCACTTTTAGGTTGTTTTTATGTGTTATTGGTGATTGAATTATGTTTAGGTTTTTCCTTTCTAAGTGTAGGAATTCAGTTTTGTCGATATTTATCACCAGTTCCATTTGGTTTAGCAACTGTTTGATTATGTCAAGATAAATATTGGCTAAGTTTAATGTTTTTTCTATTGTGTCATCAATGGGTAATATTGAATGTTATCAGTGTAAATGTAGTGTATGATCCCAAGACCAGCGAGTAGATGGCACAGTGGCAACAGGTAAATAATAAAGAGTGTTGCAGACAGGGAAGACTCCTGCGGCACTCTGGTTTGTAGTTTTACTTTTTCTGATATTATGTTTTTTATCTGAACTTGAAAGAATCTATTACTTAGATAAGATCTGAACCATGTGATTGTTTTGCTCTGTAGTCCTATTTCTTCCAGTCTCTTAATTAGAGTTTCATGGTTCACTGTGTCGAAAGCTGATGAAAGATCTAATAATTCAAGAATGTAGTGTGTTCCACTATCAAAACCTCTTAGGATATTGTCTGTCAGTGAAAAGAGTAGTGTTTCTGTGCTGTAATGTTTACGAAAGCCGTGTTGAGATGGGTATAGAATGTTGTTGTTTTCTAGATGCTCTTCTAGTTGTTTTTGAACTGTTTTTTCTATTAGTTTTGCAATTAGTGGTAAATTGGAAACTGGTCTGTAAGGCTATAGGATGGGAATGAAGAAAAGAGTATATATGGAGGTAACTTGCTGGTGTGGTGGTTACTACCCTTAACCAATAAGCCTTTATGCTGTTGATGCAAATCCATCATTGCTCTCTGCTTCAATGGTAGGTGGAAAAGAGGAAAAGGGGAATTAGATTCAGACATCAACCAATAAGGACATTGAATTGCACAATCTGGGAAAACAAATAAGCATGGGAGTAACTTGCTGATATGCTGTTGATGCTGTTGATGCAACTCAACATTGCTTTCTGCTTCAATGGAAAGAGGTAATTGAACTCAAACAGCAACCAACTAGGGCCCTGACTTTGACAGTAAGGGAAACTGATATATATAATGGTGGTTTGTATGACCAGCAGTTACTACCATAAGCTTGCTGGTCAGACTGGATGGACCATTTGGTCCTTTTCTGCTCTCATTTCTATGTTTCTATGTTTCAAGAACCAAAATCAGGACTAGTTTGTAGGATATCCACAATGAATATGCATGAGATAAGAACATAAGAACATAAGAAATTGCCTTGCTGGGTCAGACCAAGGGTCCATCAAGCATAGCATCCTGTTTCCAACGATAGCCAAACCAGGCCACAAGAACCTGGCAAGTACCTAAACACCAAGAAAATCCCATGCTACTGATGCCAGTAATAGCAGTAGCAATGCCAATAATATTAATCAAGTCAACTTGATTAATAGCAGTTAATGGACTTCTCCTCCAGGAACTTATCCAAACCATTTTTAAACCCAGCTACACTAACTGTACTAACCACATCCTTTGACAAAAAATTCCAGAGCTTAATTGTGCGTTGTGAAAAAGAATTTTCTCTGATTAGTCTTAAATGTGCTACTTGTTAACTTCATGGAGTGCCCCCTAGTCCTTCTATTATCCAAAAGTGTAAATAACCAATTCACATCTACTCATTCAAGACCTCTCATGATTTTAAAGACCTCTATCATATCTCAAAACTAATTTCTCAAACATTGTAATAAATGGATCCTGTGGATCCAGGGGCATCCATCTTGAATGTTTTACAAAACTAGACTGAATAGTCACTTCCAAACTGTTAGAAAAATATTTAGCAATTTTCAATCTACAGAAGAACTTGTTCTAAATGGGTCATATATAGCAGTAGAGACAAAAGTAAGACCTTTATTCAAAACATTCAACTCCTGATTGGATAACAATTGTTTAGACAAGTTAAATACTAGGGATGTACATTCGTTTGCAACGAAATAGGAAATAAAGATGATATTTCCTGTTTCATTGCATTTCGGTGGGGGCTGCCAAAATAATAGGAAAACCCACAAAATTTTGTATGGTTTTCTTATCATTTTTTTGGGGGGGAGAAAGGGCACATTGGAAAAAAAAACCCCAAACCCACCCCAACTATTCAAATGTAATTAATTGCAACCCCCATCCTCCCGACCCCCCAAGACTTGCCTAAAATCCCTGGTGGTCCAGTGGGGTCCCGGCAGCAGTCTCCCCCTCTCAGGCCATCACTGCCACTAATCAAAATGGTGCCGGTGGCTCTTTGCCCTGACCATGTGACAGGGGCCGAACAATGGCACAATGGTCTCTTGTAAAGACTTGATGACCTTTGGAGTGAGGAAACTCACTCCAAGATGAGATTTGTGCAGTGTTCTCTCAACCTAGCTTCACAAGAGACCACTGTTCTGTTCGTATGTGTCACATAGAATGTCAAAGTGGCCCCTAACCTCCTACACTCATACCTAAACCCCACCTCGAGTTACTAAGTGGGCCTACCATAGGGATACAAATACCTACCTATGGGGATGGCATTATGGCCAGGTGCTCTCTCTCTCTCTCTCTCTCTCTCCGCTTACAGGAGACATTGCAAAAGGCAATGAAACCTTACCACACAGTCACAGCAGCTATCACACAGCCTAACACAATTCAAAGAGGTGTAGTTAAAATCAGCATTATGGGTGTGCAATAGCTCTTCGCAGACAGGCTAACCCATCCCACACTCCTCCTATTTTCTGAATTTGCATCGCACCATACGATATGGTGCGATGCATATCGATAAGCCCTTTACGCATGCAAAAACACCTTATCGTATTTTGATAAATGACCCCCTAAGATAGCCAGCTATATTCAATAGTGTGGCTGCACTGTTGAATATACCTCCAAAGTTAGTCGAATAGGTTTATCTGGCTACCTTTCCAATCCAGACTGTGTCTGAATACACGTAGATCTCCCGGTCTTTTTGGAAATCAATGTGCTTTTGCTTGGGATTCCAAAATTTCTATTTGAGTGACAAGATGACTGAAAGCATCTTGAAGATCTTTCTGCTGCTCTGCTTACCTGCCATGCCCCAGATTTACCACCTTAAGGGTTTTTCTGCAATATGCTTATCTACCATGACCTCATTATATGACCCCAATATATTACCCTAGGGGTCTTGCTGCCATATGTCTAACTGCCATGCTCCTTATGTACTAACTTAAGGATTTTGCTGCTACTGCTCTGCTACTTGCCATGCCCCTTATAACCAACCTTAGGGGTCTTATCGCTAGTGCTCTGTCTACCAGCTATGTCCACCACCAGCTATGTCTTATACCACCTTAGGGGTTTTACTACTACTATGTCTACCTGCCATGCCCTAGATGTACTACCGTAGGAGTCTTGCTGCCACATGCCTATCTGCTATGCCCCTTATATATCAACTTAGGGGTCTTGCTGTTACTGCTCTACATACCTGCCATGCCCTTATGTACCACCTTAGGAGTCTTGCTACTATTGCTCTGCATACCTGCCATGTCCCTTATATTCCTCCTTAGGGATCTTGCTACTACATTCCTACCTGCTGTGCCCTTTACATACCACCTGCGGCATCTTGCTGCTAATGCTCTACCTACCTGCCATGCTCCTTATGTGCCACATGTCTATTTATTTTATTTATTTATTTGCAGTCATTTTTACACTGCAATATCATAAAATATGAATGTGGTTTACAAAAGAAAAGCAACTTGAGATACATACCAAATTTCACCTGCATACAAAATTTAGTAAATCTATAATACACTCTTGTCTATGAGGTTATACTACCAAAATATCTCTTAAACAGCCAAGTTTTTAAAAGTTTCTTAATTGTGGAGGTAGTGGATTCAGTTCTCAGCAACTCTGGTATGTTGTTCCATACCACTGAGAATGTACGATCCACCTGCTATGCTCTTGATATACCACCTCAAGGGTCTTGCTACTGCCTCTCTGCCTACCTGCTATGTCCCTTACATACCACCAAGGGGTCTTCTTGCTACTGCTCTGCCTATCTGTCATATTCCCTTTAAACCAACTTAGGGGATTCATTGCCAAAGCCGGGTCCCATTGCTGAGGCCTAGAAGAACAAGCCCAAGCCAATGCCCAGCTGAAGTAGGGTCCCATCCTCAAAGCCTAGGCCCAGACCAAGGTCCAATGCTGGGACCCGGTCCAAGGCTTGGATGCATGGCACAGTCCCAGGCCTAATACTGAGGGCAGGTCCAAGGCAAGGTCCCATTGCCAAGGTTCAGACCTAGACCCAACATTGGGGGCCTGAACCAATGCCTGTTCCCATTGCAGAGGCTCAGGCCAGGTCCCAACCCTGAAGGCTGGCTCAAACCTAGGGACCAGCTGAGGCTGTGTTTCATCACTGAGGCTTTCACCCAGACCTAGGCCAGAGTCCAGGTCCCATTGCCTAGGCTGGGGCCTGGCTGATGGTGGGTTTTGTGCTCATGGCCAGGCAGTGGCCTGATGCCGAGGCCCAGTCCTAGGCCTGGTCCTATGGCCTATGTGCAAACATAGGGCCTAGGACCCAACCAAATAAGGTCTTCTGTCTGGCCTCCTTTTCAAAATGATGCTGTATATCAAAATGGCAGCATCCACTTGAGAGGAAGATGCCACTTTGACATCACCAGATGGTATCATTTTGAATAGGACATTGGATGGAAGAATACTTCATGAGGCCTGATCCTAGGCTCTGGCTTGGGCCATGGGACAAGGCTTCAGAGCAGTTCTTAGCATTGAACCTGGGCTTGGAACTTGGTGACAGGATCCAGTTTTGGCCAGGCTCTAGCATTGGGCTTGGGCTTGAACCTGGGCCTGGGTCTTGGCCTTGGCAATGGAATCCAACCTTGCTAGTTCTTGTCTTCAGGTCTGGGTAAAACCCAAGCCTCAGCAATAGGACAGGGTCTCAACCAGGCCCTGGCATGAAGATTGGGTCCAGGCCTAGATCTCAGAGATGGGACCGAACCTCAACCAGGTCCAGTGTTGGTCTAGGATCTTTGCCTGGGCCTAGACCCAAGGACGCAGCATTGATCATGTCCCAGCATCGGGTCTGGGGCTATGCCTAGGTCTTGATGATGGGATCTGGCCTCAGCCGAGCCCCAGCAATGGAAATAGGCCTAGCTGAGGCCTTAAGCCTAGGATTAGGCTTTGACAACAGGACCGAGCCTTGACCTGGTCTCAGCAATGAGACCTGACCTTGGACCAAGTCTCAAGGTCAAGGCATGGTCCCACTATAACCCCCCCTTTTTTTAAACAGACAAATATGAAAATACCCAAAAATTTGGGGGTATTTTTTTCTTAGGCTAATTTTTGATTCATTTCATTTGTATGAACCAAAAATGGCTCATTTGTCACATTTTATTCATTTTTTTGAAAGAAATGCACATCCCTATCACAAGTTATCCAGATAAATGCTGCTGAATGTAGACCTCTTGGTGACGAGAACTGCTTGGATTCATTTAGTCAAACTCACGCAAACTTGAATGAGCTGGCAATCATGCAAAATATACAGTGTCTGTTAAGTTGCCATGCTGTTTAAATCATTATAGATGGCTCATCAATCAATGCTACATTTTTCTGAATATATGCCTGATTCTGAATATTTCAAAGCTGTACTGTCTTGGAATTAACTTCATGTTGTAATAAATTGCCTGGAAAGAGGAACTTTAAACAGCAGGTGTATTACTCTGTAAAGATATCACTCTCACTGAGAAATGTTGATAAGAAAACTTATTCCATCCTCCAAGTTTCTGTAGAGGTAGTCAATATTTCTTTCCAAAGAAATAAAGCCAACTTAATTTATACTGTATTGGATGTAATTGTATAAGTATAAATTTACTGTAAATTATTACCCGATAAGTAAAGATACATCTCATAGACAAGGATGAGATGTATCTTTACCTATTGGGTAATAGTTTCTTCTGGTTGTGTCTAAATAAAAATAATGAGTACATATTGTAGGGCTCTTTTTCCCATAATCACAAAATGAGGGAAACCTTTAGTATATTGCCCCCTAAGACTTTTAAAGTTTTTCCTGTAAATGTTTAGAAATTAAGACATTTATGTATGAGTGTTTTAAGAGAGGCAGTCAATGCTTTCTCTGTGCACACACACACACACTGAGATACAGTACAGTAGGTGAAATTTGTGGAGAAAAAACTATGGTAACTTTACTTACTGGTCAAGCATTCTTAATGTCTTGGGTACTGTAAATCTACATTTCTTTCAGAACACTGGCAATATGCTGTTAAGATGTACTCTTTGCAATACGAAACTATAAGGTTCAAGAAGCAAACAACAAAAGGATTACATGATTCAATAGAAATGTAAATTCATTTCTAACATATACTGGGTCTTTTATCAATTTGCATTAAAGCGTTATCACACGTGATAAATAAGGCAACGCAAATGCAAAATTGAGTATTCCAGTGGGAGATGATTTGCACTGTAAAAATCAACTCCTCTAGTTATACTTTTCATCTATTTTAATGACTACAAATCTTTAGTGATGTCAGTTTTACTATGAATACATCAGAATGTTTCTGTAACATCACCCCCTAACCCCCCCCCCCCCCCACATTCTGAAACCTACCCCGATTCAGTGCCCCTCTACAGTAGTACATATATAAAGAGTGTCAGACTAATCCTATCCTTACTCTCTCTCTCCCTCTTCCTCTCACTCTCTCTCTCTCAAAATTTATCACAGCGTAATTAGCCTAACCATGCCTCTTTTTTTTTATTTTTTTTATCGGGGACGCTATTTATGCTATATTTATAGCATTTTGATAAATCTAGGCCATAGACAGAAACATAGCCATAATGGACTATTACCTATTATTTAAAATATTTTATAATGTAGAAAATGTTAAATAGAAATTACTACATTAAAAATGGCTAAAATTGTAAATAACAGAAATGTAGTGTAACTCAAAATTCTCCATAATAAATGCTAGGAAGAAGAATGACAAACTAGCTCCTTAAATAACAAATGAACAATGTTTTAGTCTGGACCCCATCAAATAAATAATCAAATAAGTTATCCTCCTGCATAGATAATCATAGGCATCGCCTAACCCTTTTATTCTTGTTACAGCAGTGCATATAAAGCCTTGATTTTTCCTTTCTTGATTTAATATGCCAAAATAACTTGTATAATGAGTACAGCCTAAAACCAAATGCATTGTACAAAAACAAAAAGATCAGTGTCCTCGATGGTTTGCGACTGCCAAACAAGCTCTCACTGAGCTGCCACTCAGAGCAAGAATTTTCAGTCTCTGGCCATCTCTTACATGTTGATTGAACACTAGAGATTGCTTTGTTTAAACAGCTTTTTCACTAAGAGAAACCTCTGTAGATGTTCAATATACATGCTGATTCCAAACATTGTACTTCCCTTGTATATTATCTATAGAGTTAAATCTATGCATAAGAATAAATAAGCATATGTTATATATTTTTGTGAAATTACATTATGGTGATTCTTTTCATATGAATTATCAAATAATAAAAATTCCCAAAATATGCAATTTTAACACACTTTCAGAAAAATGATTATATGCTAAATAATTTTTGCTTATAGTGGATTACAAAATAAAACATAAAGTAATGCAATTAAAAGAATGGACAATAAAACAGAACTGAGCAACACATATATTAAAAAAATATCAATAAATATAATAAAAATATCAATAATATCAACCTTAGGAATAGAGAAAGCACCTAAAAGCCAAATAAAACATATAAAATCATCAATTAACAATGAAAGCTTGATTAAAAAAGCAAGACTGATCTGTTTCCTGAAGCACAAATAATCTATGTCTAGTTATACTTCAAATGGCCATGCATTCCAAAAAGTAGGTGCCATAGGTGGGATTCAGTTAATCGCAGCTCTCTTACTGAAGGGATATAGCACCATACTTTGTGCCCTATTTACAAAGTATTTTTCTCATAGTTACAGAGAGATCAATATTGAAAACTGGCAATTTAAGCAAGTTAGCCATTTATAACTATCTGGCTAAGCTGCAAGGTATATTCAGCGGCACGGCTAAGCTGCTGAATATAAGCATATAAATCACATTTAGCCATATATGTTATAACTGACTAAGTTTAGACCTGCTCTATGGGACATCTAACTTAACTGCATAACATATGCAGCTAACTTGCTCCGCCCCAATCCATCCACTACACATCCACAAAAGCTAGCCCACACAGCTAACATTTTAGCAATGTAGCCGGGTCATTCATCAAAACATATTATGGCGTTAACACACATGATAACGCGTTAACGCTATAATGCATGCGATAAGAACAATAACACATGGTTCGAATGCAAATTTTTGGGAGGGGCAGAATCAGGGAGGAGTTTGAGCCAGATTTAGGAAAATGAGGGGCAATATTGCACCATGTGATAGCATAATGCATGCTATTGCATGATTTTAATGCCGGAAATAACTACACCTTTTTTCTTGGTGTTAGGTTGTGTGATATACATGAAGAGGCTATAATGCAATTTGTGATAAATTTTTAGAACTGCATTTTGGAAATTTCTAGGCTTGGGAAGGGAGAGGGGAGAAGGGGAGAGGTGAGAAGTGAGAAGTGGAGTGGAGTGGAATAGAGAGAGAGAACATCTGGGGAGGACCTCACAGTGTGCAACTATTTATATCTCTATAGGAGGGCCATCTACTAGGCTGAGGTGTGGTGTTGGTGGTGGTGCTTTAGGGTTTAGGGACCAGTTTCTCATGTAGAGTGAGATGTACGAACAGCACAGTACACCTTGGTGAAGATTTGACATCATTTGGAGTGAGGAAAGTCTCACAAAGATGACATTTTGTACTATGCTATCTCATCCTAGCTTGATGGTACCCTGTTATAGAGTCTATCAAGTTAGGGTGAGAGAACATAGTAGAAATGGCAGAGGCAGGCGCACATGCCTAGGGCGGCAGTACACCAGTTGCAGAATCATTTGTAATTTAAAGAAGGCCCTTCTTGCAACAGATATTATATAGGCTTTAATGGCAAATCCACTAAGACTCCTATATTTTTATCTCAGTCTGAAGGGGCCTGACCCTAGGCCAAGGCCTTGCATCATGTCCTAGCCTCCAGGCCAGACCCCGATATTGGACCTGGGTCTGGGCTGAGATCCAGCATCAGGATCCAGCCCCCGGGCTGGGCTGTGGCATCAAGCCTGGATCTGGGCCCTGGCTTTGGTACCTAACCTCCAGGCCATGCCCTGGCATCTGGTCTGGGTCCGGGTTGAGGCCGTAGTGGCAGGACCCACTTCAGGCTGGGTCGCAAAGTTGGGCCTGAATTATATTTTATCTGCAAAATCAAAATTTCAAAAAAATAATAGTAAGAGCAAAACCATAAGAACATAAGAACATGCCATACTGGATTATACATGATCTGAAGTACCACAAAGTTGGTTAAATCCTATGTTTAATCAATGTTACGAGGAGTCTTGCATTCCTAAGACTGAATGGCTTAACACTGTGGATAAGCTGGTAATTTAAAGATGTTGATAAAGTTTGTGGTGAATGCTGTTTCATAGACTAAATATGGGCCTCCATACTCAAAATATTTCTTATAGGCTAGAGATATTTATTCATTGAACAGTATGAGAGTTAATACAGAATCCTGTAACACCCTATATGATAAATGCCAAAAATCAGAGCAGCTTTCGCCAATCCTTACCTGTTGAACTCAAACCATTTTATGATGAATCCACTAAGCTGAATTTCCTTCAGACATGACAGCAAAATAAAATGGTCCAGGAATTCATAAGCCAAGGTTAGATCCAACAAGGCCACCAGTACTAATCCACCCTTGTCTAACACTCGGTGCAAACAGTCCACTACTGATACCAAGGTTGTCTTTGTGCTATGTCCTCAATGGAAACAAGACTAAAAAGGATCCAAAACCCCACAATCATCCCAAAATGCCTGAACTTGATCATTCATCATCTATTCTACCAATTTATTATGAAAAGAAAGATTGGAGACTGGTCTGTAATTCTTAGGAGAGGAGACATTTAAAGAAGACTTCTTCAAACTTGAATTTTCATCTCATGTTACAGTAGTTCATGTCACTGTGAAGAAAGTTGATGAATCTGAAAATAATACTTCTGGGATATAGGAGATATGAGCTGCTTTAAGGAAAGAGGAAGCTCTTTAGTATGGAATTGAGAATCTAGGAAACTGATCCAAGAAAATGAATTTAAGATTAATTTTCCTAAGCTGAACTCTTATTCCTTAGGATCTCTTTTGCCACTATCTTTTAGAAACAGTTGACTCTGCCAACTGCACAATTTCCTGCAGCCTAACCCACCTAATATCTATTCTGGCCATCTTCACCATCTTGCCCTTTCAACTTCCTTCAAGTTCCTTCATACCCAAGGATTTCAAAAAAGTATTACATTTTTATTTGGACACGCATGAACACAGCATAAAACAGAATTCCAAAATTAACTATGAAACAATATATTAATACAAAATCTAATACAAAAACATATCAATTAACAAACCTTTGCAATAAAGGCAGCAGCTTTACAAAAGAGTAGCTGGGACTGAGTCCTTTAAAGTAGGGATACAAGGCATTGACATTGTTGGGTTTACTACAAATCACATTGCATATGGAGTCACATCACTGAGAGGTACAATCCAGTATGCCAGAAAAGGCTGGGTTAGACATCTGTGACAGGTATTGTCAACTGCCTGATTAGCTCAGAAAGATATGTATTTAAAAAAGGATACATTTTTTATCACCACTCACATATTAATACTACTCAGAACCATAAATACCTGGAAATGGAATAGCGTCAGGGAACACTCATGCATGGTAAGGATGAGAAGACCAACACAATCAGAGAAGCAGCCAAGACTGCATGTGATTCCAGATCCTGATGGAAAATATCAGACTATACCTTTCACAAGTTATACAAAATACATGGGAGACTTATGAAATTGCAACAGGACTGAATGACAAAATAAGAAAAGAAGTGGATACCACACTGCTGGCTGTAATGCCAGGAAAAGTTCCTCCAAACATAAGAACATAAGAAATTGCCATGCTGGGTCAGACCAAGGGTCCATCAAGCCCAGCATCCTGTTTCCAACAGAGGCCAAACCAGGCCACAAGAACCTGGCAATTACCCAAACACCAAGAAGATCCCATGCTACTGATGTGATTAATAGCAGTGGCTATTCCCTAAGTAAACTTGATTAATAGCAGTTAATGGACTTCTCCTCCAAGAACTTATCTAAACCTTTTTTGAACCCAGGTACACTAACTGCACTGACCACATCCTCTGGCAACAAATTTCAGAGCTTAATTGTGCGTTGAGTGAAAAAGAATTTTCTCCAATTAGTCTTAAATGTGCCACCTGCTAACTTCATGGAATGTCCCCTAGTCCTCCTATTATCCGAAAGTGTAAATAATAGAGATGTGAATCGGAACCGGAATCGGTTCGGTTCCGGTTCCGATTCAAATCATGCATTTTTTTCGTCCGGCCCGATTGTTTGTTTCTTTTATCGGCTGCGCCCGATCCGATAAACAAAAAACCCACCCCGACCCTTTAAAACCGCTCCCTTAGCCTCCACCACCCTCCCGACCCCCCCCCAAAAACGTTTTAAAATTACCTGGTGGTCCATCGGGGGTCACGGGAGCATTCTCTCGCGCTCAGGATGTCGGTCGATAAACAAAAAACCCACCTGACCCTTTAAAACCGCTCTCTTAGCATCCACCACCCTCCCGACCCCCCCAAAAACATTTTAAAATTACCTGGTGGTCCAGTGGGCCCCGGGAGCGATATCCCGCTCTCGGGCCATCGGCTGCCACTAATAAAAATGGCGCCAATGGCCCTTTGCCCTTACCATGTGACAGGGTAACCGTGCCATTGGCCAGCCCCTGTCACATGGTAGGAGCACTGGACGGCCGGCGCCATCTTTAAAAATGGAGTGGGCCATCCTGGCCGGCGCCATCTTTAAAAATGGCGCCAGCCGTCCAGTGCTCCTATCATGTGACAGGGGCCGGCCAATAGCACGGTTACCCTGTCACATGGAAAGGGCAAAGGGCCATCGGCGCCATTTTTATTAGTGGCAGCCGACTGCTCGAGAGCGGGAGATCGCTCCCGAGGCCCACTGGACCACCAGGTAATTTTAAAATGTTTTTGGGGGGGGTCGGGAGGGTGGTGGAGGCTAAGGGAGCAGTTTTAAAGGGTCAGGGTGGGTTTTTAGGTTGTGTCCTAACTCCCATTAGTGTGCACTAACCCGATTAACGATTTTTTTCACGATAAATCGGTCGAATTTCTATTGTATCGCACTCTTTAACATTAATGACGATTTAAAAAATATTGGACGATATTTTAAATCGTCAAAAAACGATTCACATTCCTAGTAAATAACCAATTAACATCTACTCGTTCATGACCTCTCATGATCTTAAAGACCTCTATCATATCCCCCCTCAGCATCTCTTCTCCAAGCTGAACAGCCCTAACTTCTTCAGCCTTTCCTCATAGGGGAGTTGTTTATTCACTTTATCATTTTGGTTGCCCTTCTCTGTACCTTCTCCATCACAACTATATCTTTTTTGAGATGTGACGACCAGAATTATACACAGTATTCAAGGTACGGTCTCACCATGGAGCGATACAGAGGCATTATGACATTTTCCGTTTTATTAACCATTCCCTACCTAATAATTCCTAACATTCTGGTTGCTTTATTGACTGCTGCAGCACACTGAGCCGACGATTTTAAAGTATTATCCACTTTGATGCCTAGATCTTTTTCCTGGGTGGTAGCTCCTAATATGGAACCTAACATCGTGTAACTACAGCAAGGATTATTTTTCCCAATATGCAACACCTTCACTTGTCCACATTAAATTTCATCTGCCATTTGGATGTCCTGTAAAATATTTTTCACCTACCACAATTCGACACATGAATGCTTCCTTGTCCACAAATGTGAGTCAGCATACACAGAATAAGTAGACTGAAATGAACCCTGACCAGTTAGTGATAGGCATGAAAGAGAGAGAAGTTTAGAGATATAAATAAATGCTCAGAGCTCAGCAAAAGGCTGCTGATGCATAAAGCAAGAGACAAGCATTGGCAAAGATTCTATGGATGAGTGCAGCAAGAATCTGAAATGATGCATTATGATGGTAAATTTTAAGCAGGCACACAGGTGCGCACATTCGGTGACCCATGTCCAGAGACACATCCATTTTGAAGCATAGGGACATATATGCACGCATATTATAAAATATGCTGGACACACGTACATGTGCATGCAATTTTAAAGGGATATGCACATGTGCACGCAAATGCCACTTCTTACACATAAGTGGGGGAATTTTACAAAGGACACATGCTAATGCCATTCACCATTTTCCCAGTCCATTCCCAGTTCTCCCAGTTTAGGGATAGGCCTTGCAAAACCCCCTAATTTAATAGACATCCTTCCCCCTGTTAGCCCCAACCCTTAAAACCTCCTGCCTTGCCTATATTTATTTGTTTTACTACTTCCACACCATCCATAGCAGAGGAAACTTTATGCAGCAGGGGACCCTGGCATGCACAAGTACGCATAAGTATTAGGGGTGTGCATTCGTTTTGAACTTAAATGGAAAACGCAACTTTTTTTTTTTTTTAACTTAAAAAAAAGATGAGGCTTAAACGATCGGATTTCCAACGTATTCAACATAGCTATGTTGAATACGTTGGAAATCGCGATTGTTGATCTAAATAAAAATTTAAACCCCTCACCCTCCTTAATCCCCCCCCCCCCCCAAGACTTACCAAAGCTGGCCAAAAGTTCCGTGAGGGTCCGGGAGCGGACACGTGGGGAATCACGTGACGTTGGCGCCACGTCAGAGTGACGCGGCGTCACGTGATTCCCCTCGGGTTCGCTCCCGGACCCCTCGTTGGGCTCAAAAGGAACTTTTGGGGTCAGGAGGCCCCCCCAAGCTGGCCAAAAGTTCCTTTTGAGCCCAACGAGGGGTCCGGGAGCGAACCCGAGGGGAATCACGTGACGCCGCGTCACTCCGACGTGACGCCGACGTCATGTGCTCCTTGCAAAGGAGTTCAGGAATGGCGTCCTGACCCCGCTGGACCACCAGGGAGTTTTGGTAAGTCTTGGGCGGGGGGATTAAGGCGGGTGAGGGGTTTAAATTTTTATTTGCACATATGGACATAGACTCAACTTATGGAATTCTCCATATGTCCATATTGACCGCAAATGGGACCCCCTTTCGACTTATGGACTTATGAACTTAAACTTTTGGTCTGTACATCACTAATAAGTATTTATGTGCACATCTCTTGGCCAAGCCCCGCCCAGACCACGCCCGCACCCCACCCCCTTTTAGAAACTCCTGACTTGTGCATGCAGCGGGAGATTTACGCAGCCTCGGGTGGCTTTTAAAATCCTCTTGGTGTGCACCCGCCCAACTTATGTGCATATCCCCAGTTTTGGCATGCACAGGGTTTTAAAAATGTGAGCACAAACAATGGCAGATCTGCCAAATCGCAAATAGCAGCCAAGCATCGTACAGCGAGAATCAGCCCACTCTGCACTGAAAACTGAAGCTGCTGCAGCAGGGGTGAAATGAAACTAGCAAACGCCCAGCCTATGGCACAACAGATAGAAACCGTAGAAAGAAAGAATTGCTATGCCAATGCTTGCAGACAAATTAAAGTGACACATTACAGCAGATATAGTGAGCCATAAACTAAGCTGCCACCCTGCTAGAGAAACCCTGCCCATATATTAGGTACAAAATTTGAAAAGATTTGGAAATCTTGGGCTTGCACTTTGAAATTCATCAAGAAAATCACAGGCAAGCTCAGGAGACAGACTGCCCAATAGACAGTGGTCAATCTATGAATGTGATAGGTGTCAAAGATTCCTATCATTATGCAAACTGAAGTAGCAATGTTACTACCAAGCCAATCCAAACTGAAATTATAGGATGGCACAATCACTACACCACTGGTGCAGCAGGTGCTACAGACAGAACATCCAGGGAGAGTATATTAGCTGGAATCTCGAGCAGTACAGCCAGCACCACTGAACCCTGTAAAATTAAATCTTGTGGCAGCAATTTATACAATAAACTCTCACACTGCATACAAAACAAATGCAACAAAGGGGAACAGAACACGAATTGTAACCAACTACAAGGATAATTTTGAAGGATTGGGCCTGTGTAACTTTCTTCAACATGAGATCCTGGGAGCACTGAAACAGAAATAAATTGAAGGCTGTAAAACAAATGGAAAAGGACAGCACTATTACTCAATGACAACCCACCGAATGGATAAACAGCATGGAAGCCATAAATAAGCCAACAAAGGTCTGCAGTCACGTGGACCCAATTTGTTTAAATAGCACTATACTTAGGATTCCTTTACAGATGCCCACAAGAGAAGATCTACTAAACTTGACTAAAGCAAAGTATTTTCAATCATGGAGGCTAAAGATGGATACTATCAAGTTCAGTATATGTGGTTTCTTCCCAGAAAGTACCTCTGCCAGCATCAAGGGACTCAATTAGATGGTCTCCAGACTCTTCATACTGCTTAAACAGAGCCTGGCATTCTGTATTCCAGCAAGGAGTATACAGTGCATGATACCCCTGGGAAACAGCTAAACAAGCTGCTTTAAAGAATACTTCTTGAAATTGGTGCTATGCCTCCTCTATTGGAATACAGCATGAAGAGAGAGCAACCACAGTCCATTCTAGCATGCAATGATACTCCTTGGGGATAGCTAAACAAGTTGCTCTAAAGAATGCTTCTTGAAAATGGTGATATGCTTCCTCTTTTGGAATACAGCATGAAGAGATAGCAAGACCAGTTTATTTATCCCAGTCTGCATAACGAAAGTTCCAGTGGAGCTTTGTTGAATTTTTAATAACAGGTAATGTTGACTCTGAGGAAAGTCAACCAGCACAAGTTGGCTTGCAGTCAGTGGACAGCCTTTCAAGGGCCAAGGACCAAGGACCAGAACAAAATGTGCCTTCTTCTTTTATATTGTGGATCAATATGAGATTGCTATTAAATGCGCATTCCAGCAACTGTTCTTCATCATTTACTTCAGCATAATCCCAGGCAGTATGATGGCTACTGAAATTGTCAGAGTAGATTGCTAAATATTCAAGTGATGGGAGCACTTGGTGATCCCAAATAGCACCTGGTGGTTTATATACATGAGCAATCTTGAAATATTTGGCTTGGATTATATCACAAAAACTGGAGAAAGAAAGTTGCATTACTTCTAATAAGTTAGATCTGACATATATTGATTGCATGGCAATAATTAGCATCCAGAGTATTAAGTCATATTATATCATAATCACAGATGACATATCGCCCTGCATTGTTTGTTTTTTTTGCCACATGAGTGCCTGAAGACGGACTATGTACTACAAGTTAACTGATGATATTTTGCTTGGCAACCAACAGACTGAAAATTATGCCTAGCAATTGTTTTCTTGTGAACAATTTTTTACCAGTATGTCAGAGGACAAAATGCATGGATGTAGAGCTTGACCATAAATGAATTTGACTTTGTGTAGACTTGAAAAAACTCAGTGAAGAAACAGAAAGAGAAAGGTATGTCCTACCTTTATTAGATAATACCATTTCACAATTGTCAAGAGCTAAGGTGTTCTCACTGTTAGACATTGAAAGTGGGTTTTTAAAGTACTCCCTCACCCAGACAGTGATAAACTGAAAGCATTTACATTTCAAATACCCCAGAGAAGTCTTGCAAGAACTGGAAGGAATGTCCATATATATGGGCAATGTGTTCTATTGGAAATGAAAAGAAAAACATAAAAGTTGGCTGTAAGACAGTGATATATTAATACATTATCAAATAACACAACCACAATCATAATCATGTTTCAAAACAATGAACACTAATATGCTAGAGGTAATCTCACAATTTTGTATAATGAAAAACATATATAAGTTATAGAGGTACAAATAAATACATAAATATATGAAGATATAAACAGAGGAAGGAAAATAGACAGGTAATCAAGTAACCAGGCACACTAAGAACTATAAGGAGAAAAAAAGAAAAAAAAAAAAAAAAGGAAGAATATATATTTTACACATGCATTTATTATCTTACAATAATCACAGACTTTTATTGTGTATGGAAGATCAGCAAGACAAGTGTACGCCGATGGCTGCTGCACACAACTTATAATTTGTTCATGAGTACATCTTTGTCTTGCCTGGAAATGGGAGCAATTATGAATACTCAAAGCAAAGGCTATCGGCGCCATTTTGATTCCTGGCAGCCGATGGCCCGAGTGCAGGAGATCGCTCCCAGACCCCCACTGGACCACCAGGGGCTTTTGGCAAGTCTTGGGGGACCCTCCTGACCCCCACAAGACTTGCCAAAAGTCCAGCGGGGGTCCGGGAGCGACCTCCTGCACTCGGACCGTTGGCTGCCAGTATTCAAAATGGCACCAATAGCCTTTGCCCTTACTATGTCACAGGGGCTACCGGTGCCATTGGTCAGCCCCTGTCACATGGTAGGAGCACAAGATGGCACCGGCCAGCCAGCGCTCCTACCATGTGACAGGATCTGGCCAATGGCACGGATACCCTGTCACATGGTAAGGGCAAAGGGCCATCGGCACCATTTTGATTAGTGGCAGCCGACGGCCCGGGAGCGGGAGGACGGCCCGGAGTGGGAGATCGCGGGAGATCACGGGAGTTCGCTCCCGGGACCCCCACTGGACCACCAGGTACCTGTAAAAAATTTTTGGGGGGGTCGGGAGGGTGGGGGAAGCTAAGGGGTTACTTTTAAAGGGTCGGGGTGGGTTTTTTGTTTATCGGCTGGGGCGCAGCCGATAAACAAAATGCGATCAGGCCCGATGGAAAAAAACCCACATGTGAATCCGAACCGTAATCCGAACCGATTCCAGTTCCGATTCACATCTCTAATGTCCAGGTGGGCGATTGTCTCTAATTTCTTTCTGTGACAGTGCTAGAGGAACAAACATATCTTTTAGATTTCTTTCGCGCTTGTTGGCAATTATTGTTTATTTCCGAAACATTCGAGACTTTGCAATAATCTCCAATGTTTCTTTAGCACCTTGCATATGTTTGTAGACGTTATGTTAAAGGTCAGAGGACAGACTATGTTGTCAATATGTTCTCTTTTCAGTTGCATCTATTCTGTTCTGCTGCACGCTCGAAGCCATCATCAATTTATTGCTCTGGGTAATTTTTATTTAAAAAGCTTGTTTTCATTTCCATTGTTCTTTGTTTAAAAGTCCCATCTTTTGTACACAGTCTACATAGTCTCAAAAATTGTGAACATGGTAAATTCTTTTTAAACGCTCTACTATGACAGCTAGTATAATCTAATAATTTGTTAGCATCTATTGGTTTACGCTATATGTCAATATAGAGTCGTCCTTTGCTAATGCGAATGTCTAGAAAAGAGAGGGATTCCTTATCAAACATCATGCTAAATTTGAGATTTGTGTCTAAATTATTCAACTTTTTAAAAAAAGGTTTGCAATGGTCTGCATCACCTTGCCATATCAAAAAAGCATTGTCTATATATCTGTGCCATAGTTTGATATTCTCAGAATATTCGTTGTCTTGTAAAAATGGTTTTTCAAATTTTGACACAAAGGTTTGCCATAGATGGTGCCATAGCAGCCCCCATGGCCACACCTTTTGATTGCAAAAATTTGAAAAAATTCCGTGTCAACGCTATTTCAGCTAATTCCATGATTATATTATCTGTGATATAAAGATCTTCTAAAGTATTGGTTATGTCAGCAGAATCCCTTACGTAAGATGGGATCTTGGGCACAAACGTTCCGAGGAAATGGACAATAAAGATAGAAAGAGGTTCAAGGAGGGAGCCAATTGCTGAGATAATAGGCCTCCCTGGTGGAGATGTAAGTGATTTGTGGAGTTTTGGCAGTATATATATTGTTGGCATAATTGGGTAGCAAACAGTGAGAAGGTCTATTTCTTTTTCAGTTAAATAGCCTGCTGCTTTTGCTATTTTAAGAAGAGAATCTACTTCTTGTTTAATCTGATTTGTTGGATCTTTACTTAATTTTGTATAGAAGGTAGTAACTGAAAGTTGTTTTCTAATCTCAAATACATACTTCGTACGATCCATAATCACCGTGGTACCACCTTTATCAGCCAGTTTTATCACAATATCAATATCCTGGCATAATGTGTTGATTGCTACTCTTTATTCTTTGCTGATCTTATAGAAAAACCTCTATTCTTTGGGGTAGATCTTAAAAGCCCTGCGCGCCGGCGCACCTATTTTGCATAGGCCACCGGCGCGTGCAAAGCCCCAGGACGCATGTAAGTCCCGGGGCTTCGTAAAAGGGGCGGGAGGGGGCATGTCTGGGGGCGTGTCCAGGGTCAGGGGGCAGTCTGGGGTGCATTCAGGGGCGTGGCCGGGAGGGAGGTCCCGAGTCCACCGGCACTGCGGCCTGTGCCGGGGGATGCCAAGGGGGCACGCACAACTTACGCCTGCCTCAAGCAGGCGTAACTTGCACAACAAAGGTGGGAGGGGATTTAGTTAGGGCTGGGGTGGGTTAGATAGAGGAAGGGAGGGGAAGGTGGGAGGACACGGAAGGAAAGTTCCGATTTTGAGCAGCCTTGCACGCGCCGACCCCGGATTTTATAAGATGCGCGAACAAAAGTATGCGTGCACGTACTTTTTAAAGATCTACCTCTCTATGATCTAGTTTCCTTAAATCTTTTAACACCAGGGTCCCATAAGTATGTATAACTGAATTGGTGGTACCCATAGCTATCCAATTACTGGGTCTTTTAACTATATAATTTTCTAAATTCCCTTTACTTTTGTCTGAAAAAAAAACTCAATAATCTTAAGTTTCCAAAACAAATGTAAAACGCTCTACTCTAGTCTGAAATGCATTGGGGGTTACTCTAGTCTGAAAGGTATTGGGGGTTACGTGCACCAAGCCTATTTTGATTAGGCCCGGCAATGCACGCAAGCCCCGGGATGCGTGTAAGTCCCGGGGCTTGAAAAAATGGGCAGGGCGTGGGCGGGGCAGCGTGCACAACCTACGCCTGCCCAGAGGCAGGCGTAAATAACAAAACAAAGGTGGGGGGGGGGGATTTAGGTAGGGCTGGGGGGTGGGTTAGGTAGGGGAAGGGAGGGGAAGGTGGGGGGGGGGGTGGAAGGAAAGTTCCCTCCAAGGCCGCTCCAATTTCTGAGCGGCCTCAGAGGGACTGGAGGAAGGCTGTACAGCTCGGCGCATGCAAGTTGCACAATTGTGCACCCCCTTGCACGTGCCGACCCTGGAGTTTATAACATGCGCACAGCTGCATGTGCATGTTATAAAATCGGGCGTACCTCTTAAAATCCAGCCCATAATATCTTGGTGTTGGTACAAACGACAGTCCTTTATTCAAAACTGAGACCTCATCTTTACTCATTGTACGCTCTGAAATATTAATAATCCTTTTGTCTTCAATTTGGATTGTATGGGTAATATCCCCTCCCCTCCCTCTCCCTCTGCTTCTTCCTCTGCCTCTTCCTCTGTGCCTCGGGCTTTCCCATTTATTTTGATCTAACTTGTAATTCTTTGATTACTTCCTCCAAATTTTTTCTAACTGAAATACGTGTTGGTTCCTTTGATCAGTACTAGGGTAATAAGGTAAATTCGTTGCTACTGTTGTAAATAGTAGGGGTGTGAATCATGTGATCGATCGTCTTAACGATCAATTTTGGCTGGGGGGGGAGGGAAATCTTATCGCCGTGCTTTTTTTAAAAAAAAATCATTAAAAATCGTAAATCGAGGGAGGGCGGGAAAACCGGCACACCAAAAAAACCCTAAAACCCACCCCGAACCTTTAAAACAAATCCCCCATCCTCCCGAACCCCCCCAAAATGTTTTAAATTACCTGGGGTCCAGTGGGGGGGGTCCCGACGCGATCTCCAGCTCTCTGGCCACGGCTGCATTGAGAAATGGCGCGGGTGGCCCTTTGACCTTATCATGTGACAGGGCAAAGGTAGCGCTGGCGCCATTTTGGTTCCTGGCTCCCGACGTCACGCGTGCAGGAGATCGCCCCTGGACCCCTGCTGGACCCCCAGGGACTTTTGGCCAGCTTGGGGGAGGCCTCCTGACCCCCACAAGACTTGCCAAAAGTCCAGCGGGGGTCCGGGAGCGACCTCCTGCACGCGGGCCGTATTGCCAATCTTCAAAATGGCGCCAGCGCTACCTTTGCCCTCACTATGTCATACGGGCGACCGTGGCCAGAGAGCTGGAGATTGTTTTAAAGGTTTGGGGTGGGTTTTAGGGTTTTTTTGGTGTGCCGGTTTTCCCGCGCCCTATTTAACGATAAATCGGGGGCATTTGTATTGTATCGTGCACTCTAACGATTTTGGACAATTTTAAAATTATCTGACGATAATTTTAATCATTCAAAAACGATTCACATCCCTAGTAAATAGTGCTACCAAGAATCTAGATTTTTGAATGAAATACACATGCGTTTTATACTTCTTTCATAGGGCTGGACTAACATTAGATCTTTTCTCATGATCATTCTCATGATCATTCTGTAATGGGATTTTCTTTGGTCTTTTTGATCTTGAGTTATCTCTATTGTTCCTATTTGTAATTTTTGGTTAATGATGCCATGGGTATACATTATTATTTTTATAGTCCAATTCATCACATTTAAATTTTTCAAGTTTTGAAGATTTAAGTTCTTTAGTAAAATTTTCTACATTTTTTTAATAGTCTGTATATATAATGTCAAAACATAAATTGTTCTGCTTTAAACATTAAGGGGTAAATTTAAAAAAGGCACTACGTGCTCATCCATGTGCACATGCTAACCGGCATGCACACATGGACGAGCGATTTTATAACATGCGTACTCCAGTACGCGCATATTATAAAATCAGGGGTCAGCGCCTGCAAGGGGGTGCACATTAGTGCACCTTGCGTGCCCCGACGCCCGGAGCCTTTCCCAGTTCCCTCTCAGTCCACTCCAATTTAGGTGCAGCCTGGGAGGGAACTTCCCTACCTCCTGGCATGACCTTCCTACCCCTTCCACTAGCCTTCCCATCCCCTAGTCCTATCCTAACCCCCCCCCACACCCTTGTTCTACCTTTTGCGCCTGCCTCAGAGCAGGCTCAAGTAGCACACGCCAGCACCCTGCCGGCACGCAATCCCCCAGCACAGCAGCAAATGGCCGCTATGCCGGGGGCCTCTAGCCCTGCCCCTCCCCTCCCCACCCCTTTTCTTCTGCCCCAGGACTTACGCACATCCCTGGGATTTACGCGCATGACCGGACCTTTGAAAATTGGCCCGGTGCGCATAAGGCCCAGGTTTACATGCGTAAAGCTTTTAAAATCTTGGCCTAAATATCCTCATCTAGTTCTTCCTTAATTTTCCCTTCTCCCTTCTTTGATGTTTAAATAATTAAAATCATGAAGTCTAGGGAGCATTTGTTAAGAATGGCTTCCCAAGATTTCATGAAGTCAGTGTCCTCTTTAAACATACTTGGAGCTTTATTGAAACATGAATCCCTTGGGATGCGCTTAAAACAGCAATATTCCAAGAGGATAGAGGCATGTAGACTACTTCTGATGAATCTTTTACTACGACTTATGGTATCTGCCCATTTCTTCAAAAAGTCCTCAAACACCTCATTGACTTTAAAAAAAAGGTTCTGGAGGTAATAAACCATTGATATGTCCATCTTCAAAGCTTAGAATGTCCTTCCATGGTGAGAAAGGCATGATCCGAAAGAAGGTTGGTCCAAAGGTGCAAAGCGGATGATCTGGTAGAGCCAGAAGGCAATAATAGAAAGATGAGACCAATCGTCTTACAGCCCCTGATGCAGCCCTATATCAGGGCAAAACTCAGCATAAGTCGGGTATACTCTACTCACTTTGGTGATTTTAATTGTTGTAATTCAGTAAAGGATTCCCTTCATTTAAGACAACTGGTCTCATCTTTCTACTATTGCCTTCTGGCTCTACCAGACCATCTTCCACTTTGTTTGTTTCTTTGGATCTAATGAGATATGATACATTAAGTTGAACAGTTATCTTCCCTTACCTTTTTCCCACCAAATACTGAATAATTTATTTATTTATGTAACACATTTGCATGCCATATATCATTCATAGCTCGAGGTAGCACAAAATAAAACATTCAAAAATACAAACAAATAGCAGTAAAACAACAAAACCAAAGCCTTCATTTCCTCACTGCTTAGAATTGATAATGATTACACTTATATAATTGTTGCCTCCTAACAGAATACATAATTATAAAATAGCTGAGCCTGAGGCAAATGCAGGAAATGCTAAAGTAAGCAAATATGCTTTCAACTGTTTCTGAAAGGTCTTAGCACACGACATAAAACACAAATAAGCTGGAAATATTTTCCACAAAATAGGGGCTACAACCCAAAATGCCTTTTTCCTCATTTCTGCTAACCAAGCTGACTGAATTGCAGGAACAGCAAGAAGTCCAGTCTGTGAGGGCCACAATGTGTGCAAATGGGATTAATCCAGGGCAATAAATTGTTAGGCAAGAACTTACGAGCCAGCACTACAATCTTATGTTTATAAAAATGTAGCCTATAATAGTACTGATGTTATATGATCCCTCATCCTTTTACCTGTTAGAATACATGCAGCTGTTTTCTGAATGATTTGAAGAGCCCTCAGAGAGTTTGATGGCAACCCAATATAAATAGCATTACAATAATCAAGGATGGAAATCAACAAAGAATGGTGCAAAAATTGACCATATTTAACAATGGTTACAATCTTTGCAACAAATTCAGTTAAAAGAAAGATGCTCTAACCACTGATTTTATGTTGGCTCTCTGAGAGAGCATATACCCAGGGAAATCCAAGCACCTTAAGAATAGGCCCCATCTATCTGGCCCAGTCCACTTTAAGGCAGGGACTTCTGGGTCCAGACTGTCTTTTCTGGGCACTAAGACCAGAGCAAGGGAGGCCCCAGACTCTAGGAGAGAACAGCTTGTGGACTGACTGTGATTAAAAGAGAAAGCAGCTCCTTCAAGAGAGCTGACCTGTTTTGAGTTTGTATTACTAAGTTGGAATTGTGAATATGGAATAGTGTTGGTTTATTTGTATTATAAATAAATTGCTGAGAGAGAGAAGCCTTGACCATTCATTTCTGTGCCATACATGATGTTAAAAGTGGGATTTTCTGCACTAAATATTGCACAGCCAGAAATCCACGTCTCAAGAGAGAAATTCTGAAGTATACAGTAATGCAAGAGGAAAAAAAAATTATAAACAGCCTGAAGTCCAGGCCTTGGTAAAGGTTGTGTTACAAAAACACTGTGGAATATAGCAACTCAGAGCAGTGCTCAAAAGAAAAAAAATAAGTTTGGAGCCTCACAGTAGTGGCCTAGGAACTTTGTAACTTTGTACAGTGGGCTAAAGGGCTAGCCCTGCCTGGTGCAGTCAGGTGACCAGTGAGTGAGTTAGGACCAAACAGGCGGGAGTTTATTTTGTGTGTGAAACAGGAAGGGGTTTTTTTTCTCTTCCCTCCCCCACCATGGAGACATAAAATGGAAATTTTTGAAATGTGGAGTGCATGTCCCTCGTGGAGGGACAGGCACAGCTGCAAGCCACTATGCAGTCCCAAGGAGCTCAATATCACAGCCTTGTAGAGCAATTGAAAAGTTTGCAAGAAGAGATGGCTAAACAATGGAATCCCATGGTAGAAGCACTGAGAACAGGTTCCCATATTACCAAAGCTAGGTCCGGGAGAGGACCCAGAAATTTTTCTTGTAAACTTTGACTGGACGGCTAGACTACCTGAATGGCCAAAGGTTGTATGGGCTACTTATTTGGGAAAACTGATGACCGGCAATAGCCAACCAGCATATCAGGCTGCAAACCCAGATGGATGGGCTAGCTATGCCAATGTTAAGATGGCTATACTGGAGAGAGCTGGCTGTACTCTGAAGGCCTATCTACTATGGTTCTCTAAAGGGACCTTTTGCTCCAGTAAAAAACCCTGGAACCTTTTCCATTGACTCAAAGATCTTGAGTGGAAATGGCTACAGCCCACTGGACAGTCAGGTTAGGAAGTGACCAACATCATCCTGCTTGAACAATTTATAGAAGGCTTATACCCAGCCATGCAGTGATGACTACACCAACACACCAATCTTACCTTGGATTCCACCATAGAGATTAGAAAGACCTAGAAACTGTCTGCAGGGCAGGGAGGTCTGAGCCCAGGGTTCAGGGAACAGCCAACAAGCTCCTCAAATTGTTTCAGTTGTGGCAGGCGAGCAGGGCCGGTACAAGGGTGTTAGGCACCTAGGCAACCTTCTGCCTTGAGTACCCTTCCCCCCATCGCGCCGACCTCCCCAAGACTCACCCAAAGCCCCTGGTGGTCCAGCGGGGTGCCCAGGAGTGATCTCCCGCTCCTGGGCCATCGGCTACAAGTGATCAAAATGGTGCCAGCAGCCTTTGGCCCTTACAATGCGACAGGGGGGCTACTGGTGCCATTGGCCAGCCCCTATCATTTGGTAGGGGCCGGCCCCCCACTGGACCACAAGGGACTTTGGGCGAGTCTTGGGGGGGGGCAGCTTTATACTTAATTAAATTTGAACAGTTGGGGTGGGTTTTTTAAAGTGAAATTAAAAGGGAAAAAATTCGGATTCAGGGGTGTACCAAAATAGCACCCCCCCAATCCAAAAACGAAACAGGCGCAAAAAAAAATAAAAGCACTCTAATCCTCACCCAACCCAAGTTGAGCCAGTAGCTGGGTCAGGTGAGGATGGACGGGTCACTCGTTGGTTGGCAGCAAGAGTGATGAGGCAGTGGCTATCTCTTCTGTCTTGCTGCCGCTCCTGGAATCCTGGCACCCTAGGCCCCTGCCTAGTTCACCTGGTGCTTCCGCCGGCCCTGCAGGCAAGAAGCCATGGGTATACAGGCATAGAGTCCATGGAGGTTAGCCTGGTATTCCATCATAACTGAAAGAATATAGAGATCATACTAATAAGGGAAACCCCTTAAAGAAGCGGCAACTCCGAAACCGAGAAAAACAAAGGTTCAAGGAGGTACCTCTCCACCGTTTTCCTTTTGTACCCTCTGTGCAGGAAATGGACATGAAGAAGACTGTTGCCCCTATGATAAGGATAGAGAAGAAAAACCCAACAGAGTGGGAACACTGAGAGGAGAGGATCACCTTGCTGGTGGCTGAAAGGAATCAGTAAGTTTTTGCTTGGGACATTGTCTTTTTTAAAAGTATTGGGGCAAAGTTAACTATTTGGGAATATTATTTAGTGTGTGTGTGTGTTTGTGCTTTTAATAGTCAGTAAGACAGTGAATAAACAAGTTAGACTGTTTGTATTTTTAAATAGTCAGTCAATAAGGCAGCTAGAAAGCAGTAGGTAGTGTGTTTATTTTTAAAAGTCTGTAAGGCAGCTAGTAAGCAGAACTGAGTGTTTGTATTAAAAAAAAACAAAAACAAAAAAAAAAAACCATAAAATAAAGTAGCCAGGAGCAGTGTATACCTAAGTAAAAAGGTTGAAAAGTTCAGTCCAGTTACTCACCTTTGAAAGGTGTTGAGGTAGTGTGACTTGGTTTGAATAGGTACTAACATTTGTTAATCAAGAGAGCAGTGAGTCACTCTGGCTGACTAACTGAAGTTAGACTGTTTGTATTTCCCAACCCACTCACTCCTTGCCCACCCACCCCTAGCTCATCCTTTAATTTATAGGCAGGTGCCACTTTCATAAAAAAAAAAACCCCCAACAACAACAAAAACTTTATTGAGAATTCGATCAGACCCCGGTAGGCCACTACCAGACATATAGTGAATTCACTAATACATTTGAAGGACATTAATTAGACACATTCCTACTACCATAGCAACCTAAAACTTAACTAGGAACTGATTAAAATTGAGATGAAGGCAGCAGTTCAGCAGCATGAGGGGGGCTTCCCAGTCTTTTGCATCGAGTGTCACATGTATGAATTTTTACCCACCAGTGAGAAGTTGTACATGTGCATGCGATGCAAAGAGCTCCTGGCTCTCAGAGAACAAGTCCGATCTCTGGAGGCTAGAGTGGCAGACCTGGAGGAGCTGAGGCAGACAGAGAGGTATATAGATGAGACCTTCAGGGACATAGTAGCCAAGTCCCAACTTCAGACTGGCAGCCCTGGTGCTGCCTTGGAGGAAGAATGACATTTTAGACCTATTAGTAAAAAGTTGTAACCTATCGTTAAAATCATCCATTGTACCTGAAGACTGGAGGATAGCTAATGTAAACCCCATATTTAAAAAGGGCTCCAGGGGAGATCTGGGAAATTGCAGACCATTTAGCCTGACTTCAGTGCCAGGAAAAATAGTGGAAAGTGTTCTAAACATCAAAATCACAGAACATATAGAAAGACATGGTTTAATGGAACAAAATCAGCATGGCTTTACCCAAGGCAAGTCTTGCCTCACAAATCTGCTTCACTTTTTAATAAACATGTGGATAAAGGTGAACCGGTAGATGTAGTGTACTTGGATTTTCAGAAGGCGTTTGACAAAGTTCCTCATCAGAGGCTTCTAGGAAAAGTAAAAAGTATTGAGATAGGTGGTGATGTCCTTTTGTGGATTACAAACTGGCTAAAAGACAGGAAACAGAGAGTAGGATTAAATGGACAATTTTCTCAGTGGAAGGAAGTGGTCAGTGGAGTGCCTCAGGGATCTGTACTGGAACCCTTACTTTTCAATATATTTATAAATGATCTGGAAAGAAATACAACGAGTGAGGTAATCAAATTTGCAGATGATACAAAATTGTTCAGAGTAGTTAAATCAAAAGCAGATTGTGATAAATTGCAGGAAGACCTTGTGAGGCTGGAAAATTGGGCATCTAAATGGCAGATGAAATTTAATGTGGACAAGGGCAAGGTGATGCATATAGGGAAAAATAACCCATGCTATAGTTACACAATGTTAGGTTCCATATTAGTTGCTACTACCCAAGAAAGAGATCTAGGCGTCATAGTGGATAACACATTGAAATCGTCGGTTCAGTGTGCTGTGGCAGTCAAAAAAGCAAACAGAATGTTGGGAATTATTAGAAAGGGAATGGTGAATAAAACGGAAAATGTCACAATGCCTTTGTATCGCTCCATGGTGAGACCGAACCTTGAATATTGTGTACAATTTTAGTTGCCGCATCTCAAAAAAGATATAATTGTGATGGAGACGGTACAGAGAAGGGCTACCAAAATGATAAAGGGAATGGAACAGCTCCCCTATGAGGAAAAACTAAAGAGGTTAGGACTTTTCAGCTTGGAGAAGAGACGGCTGAGGGGGGATATGATAGAGGTGTTTAAAATCATGAGAGGTCTAGAACGGGTAGATATGAATCGGTTTTTTACTCTTTCAGATAATAGAAAGATTAGGGGGCACTCCATGAAGTTAGCATGTGGCACATTTAAAACTAATCGGAGAAAGTTCTTTTTCACTCAATGCACAATTAAACTCTGGAATTTGTTGCCAGAGAATGTGGTTAGTGCAGTTAGTATAGCTGTGTTTAAAAAAGGATTGGATAAGTTCTTGGACGAGAAGTCCATTACCTGCTATTAATTAACTTGACTTATATAATAACCATCGCTATTATTAGCAACGGTAACATGGAATAGACTTAGTTTTTGGGTACTTGCTAGGTTCTTATTGCCTGGATTGGCCACTGTTGGAATCAGGATGCTGGGCTTGATGGACCCTTGGTCTGACCCAGTATGGCATATTCTTATGTTCTTATGTTCTTATAAAGGAGGTCCATGAGGTGCCTATTGCAATACTACATATTATACAGATGCAAAATGCCTATGGCTAGAAGATCTGCACTGACTCATAGAACAGAGCAAAAATCAACTGCTGCCAAGGAAATGGAAAAATGAGTCCTTGATTGGAACGGTTGAGCTTAGAGCTAATAAGCAGGTGGACAAGGAGAACTCCCACCCTGAGAATGAAAAAGGGGAACAGAAGCGTCCCCATACTTTTCCTTTTTTTACAAAGTCAGAAACCTGCAACCTGGTGCATGGCCCATGTTTAAAGCTGGTGGATTTCATGATCCCAGTTGAGTTGAATGAAGTCCCCACTCAAGCTCCAATAGATTTTGGGTACAGCAAGACACTTGTGAGGAAAGACTTAAGTAGAAGACTAGGGGTTAGTCATAAGTGAAAGGCAACCCTTATATATGTCCATGGGGATCAACAACAGTACCCAAATGGTCAGGAGGTACTGACAACAACTGCAGGGCAGGCTCTTATGGAAGTCAGATTACTGTCTCAACTCCCATACCAAGTGGTAATAGGATGGGATTAACCACAATTTGAAGCACTTTGGGACCACTTCTGACTAGCCCAAACAGAACAGACTATAAAGTACATTGCAAGCAAAGTAGGGTGGTTAGACCACAAAAGGATCAAGAAAAGAAGAGCTGCAACCTAGTCTGGGGTTCAAGGATTATGGGGAATGGGTCTCCCAGGGAGAGGAGCATAGAGCCTCATTTGACTATATGCAGAGGGTCTGTAGAGGTTAAGTCCACCTCTAAACCCACAAGGAGGGAAAGAGGGCTTCATCTCCCCAGAGAGGTAAGCCTAGCAGAGGCAAGCACTCAACCCTGTAAGGTCGAGCTGAGGGTGAGGGTATGTGAGAGAGCATATAGCCAGGAATATTTGTTAAGCAATTTTGCCTTTTCCTCATAATTTTCTATATATTCCTCCCCATCATCTCTGAGTCTCACAATGCCACTTTTGCACTTCCTTTTGTCACTAACATATATATATATAAAAAAGGTCTTGACCCCTTGTTTTGCTGTATTTGTCTATGTTTTCCTCCATTTAAAGTTTTGCATTCCTGATTACTTTCCCAGCTTCTCTTAGCTTTTCCAGATATTGTTTCCTGTCTTCCTCTTTCTGTGATCTCTTGTAGTTTATGAACACTAACCTTTCCTCCTTTACCTTTTCAGCTACTTCTTTAGAAAAGCATACTGGCCTCTTTTTCCTCTTTCCTTTATTTAATTTCCTATCAAAAAGGTTAGTAGCCCTTATTATATCTCCTTTTAGTTTTGCCCACTGCTCTTCTACTTTCCCTAAATTCTCCTATCCAGCTATTGACTCCTTGAGGTACACCCCCATTTTAACAAAGTTAGTTTTCCTGACCTTTATCTCCTGCACTCTAATACTGAACCATACCATCGGATGATCACTGGATCCCAGATGATCATTCACTACAATATCAGAGATACTGTCCCATTTTGTATTTTCTTCTAGTGTACTGCACCCAGTTGCACAAAGGCTTGTTCCCCAGATGTGATTTCACAAGACTACATTCCCGTATGCCTCTCATGGTAGAAGTGAACCCCATGAAGACAAGAATACACTTGCAAGGAACATCTACATCTCATTGTATCCAAGACTCCCCTTCTAGATGAAATCACATAAAAAGCAACTCAGGACTCCCTCTTCTAGTTGTGACCATGCCAATCATAGTCAAAATTCTCTTCCAAGATCACTCTCAAAATGTGACTGCACCAAAATACAGCCCCTAGTCTTCCATTTCACAAGGCCACCCAGTATAAAAAAGCAAGTCACCATTTTACTGCACCAAATAACAGGAACCAAAAGAATACAACATATTCCTCCAAGTTTTCCAGATTTCTTCTTGTCAAAGACAGTTTGCACTGATGCTCCCTGCAAATCATCTCCAGGTGAAAGTCCAGCAATATCATTTGGCAGAGATAAACACCTGAGAGATGATATCTAAGTGGAGCCACCCAGTCAGCAATATGAAGCTGTTAACATCATAAAATGAACTCCCATCGTAATTCCAACACCAACACATATCTTACCAATTGCCATTTACCTGCCTGAGCTGCTCCAAGATTAACACCCAGGAATTATCATTTTTCCTGCAGCCTGTCCCCCATATTACCATACCTCTTACAAAAGGAAATACTCCACCAGGCAAAATTTCTATATAAACACTGCCATCCAGAAATGTGGCCATGAAATGGAGTTCTAAAGCAATTGGCAATTTTCCCTGAAACCCATTGCTCCAGCAGTTGTAACACCTACTTTAGAGCAGGTGTCAAATCTTTACTGTGGGCTATTGTGGGGGTGATGGATGGAGCTGATAGGAGAATTGGATGATACTTAGGTGGGCGGGGTTTGGGTTTACAGGCAGATTGTCATCGATAGGGGGTTCAGACAGAGAGGAAATCCTCAAGCTAACCAGCCCTTTCTCTTTGAATAGATTAGCACAAGGGATTGCCAGATGCAAGTAGCATGCACACTAAACTTTTTTGGGTTAACATGCACATTATGAGTGGAGGAGTAGCCCAGTGATTAGAGCAGCAGGCTACAAACCAGTGTTCAAATCCCTTTTGCTCTTTGTGACCTTGGGCAAGTCACTTTACCCTCTATTGCCTCAGCTAAATTTAGGGGGTGGGGGCGAAGGGGGGGCGGGCCTGCGAAAGGCCGCAGCCATTCGCACCACCGCAGTGCGATTTCACTGGCCGCAGTGGGGCCGGCTGCAACCTTTTGCAGCCGGCCCTTTTGCAGCCGGCCCTTTTGCAGCCTTTTGCAGCCGTAAAAGTTGTAGCTATTTGCCGTGCTACTGCCGGTGATAAATGTTCCTCACATTATTGCCGGCTGCGGTGCCGCGGCCGAATCCTCCCCTCCCCCTAATTTGCATTATATCGCATGCGAAAAGGCCTTTTTTGCATGCAATAAAGCCCTAACGCACATGATAATGCCTTGAAAAATAACCCCCTTATATTGTAAGCCCTATGGGGATAGGGAGATACCTATAGTACCTGAATGCAATCTACTTTGATGCTCACTTTGAAGTACCAAAAAGCAGAAAATAAAAAATAAAAAAATTATTGCAATAACCATTTGCTGAAAGCATGTACATCCTAAAACATCTTGCAAAACATAATAAGTACCATTTTTTGCATGCACCTCTGTGGATAAAGTAGTGCTTTTCCTGAAAATATGGCCCTTTAGAAATCTGCATACTTTTACATCAATTGAGGATATGCATTCCCTGGGGTGGAGTCTAGGTGGGATTGAGACATATGCACATACTTTTCTGATTTTAAAAAGCACATGTATTAAATTCTGTCAACAAAATTATGCACACCAATAGGAAGTGTAATTGTACAAATGCAGTTTTGCTAGGATAATTTCAAAGCAGAAATGCACAAAATCCACTTTGAAAATTGGTATAATTTATGTCTGGATTTGCTGGCTAATTTATAAGCAATGTTACAAATTCCCACCTAAATTTTTACTGAAGAGCACACAACATTTATTTTAGTTTTATTGCAGAGGCACCTTTATTTTTATTATTTTTTTAAATCTTTTTATTTAAGAAATTTCAATTATAACACCAGAACAAACTTGATTATAAATATATTTACAGATCAAAGAAACAAATTACATAGAAAATATAACATCAAAGAAAATAATAAATTAATCAATATGCTCTAAACAAACCACCATCTTTAGAGAAGACCCAAGCAGGTTCTGAGGAGAACAAAAGAAGAAATATAATCAAAAAAACTAATTAGGGTTAAGCAGAATTACTAATCTACAACAGACCCATTATTAAATCAGGATTCCAAGGGTTTCCTGGCATCAGAAATGCTCAAAGTTGTGCAGGCTCCAAAAGCCATACTTCACACCATTTAATTGTAAAATACATTTACACAAAAAGCGTATAATGAACACCGTACCAAGATCTATTGCCTCCTGGCGCAGTGCAAGAAACTTTTTCCTATGGACTTGAATGCTCATGGAAACTCCAGGAAAGAGCCACACCTTCTAAACATAAAGGGGCGGATTTTAAAAGCCCTGCTCGCGTAAATCCGGGGTTTTTTGCGTAAATCCGGGGTTTTTCGCGTAAATCCGGGGTTTTTTGTCGGGGGCGTGTCGGGGGCGGGGCCGATCAACGCGGCATTTTGGGGGCGGGCCCGGGGGCGTGGTTTCGGCCCAGAGCAGTCTGGGGGCGTGGCTGCGCCCTCCGGAACCGCCCCCGGGTCGCGTCTTGGCATGCTAGCGGCCCGCTGGCGCGCAGGGATTTACTTCTCCCTCCGGGAGGCGTAAATCCCCGGACAAAGGTAGGGGGGGGGTTAGATAGGGCCGGGGGGGTGGGTTAGATAGAGGAAGGGAGGGAAAGGTGAGGGAAGGGCGAAAGCGAGTTCCCTCCGAGGCCGCTCCGATTTCGGAGCGGCCTCGGAGGGAATGGAGGCAGGCTGCGCGGCTCGGCGCGCGCCAGCTGCACAAAATTGGCAGCCTTGCACACGCCGATCCTGGATTTTAGCAGATACGCGCGGCTACGTGCGTATCTACTAAAATCCAGCGTACTTTTGTTTGCGACTGGTGCGCCAACAAAAGTACGCGAACGCGCATTTTTTGTAAATCTACCCCTAAATGAAGTAGCTCGATTACAAAAGAAATTAGAGATGTGAATCGTGTCCTCGATCGTCTTAACGATCGATTTCGGCTGGGAGGGGGAGGGAATCGTATTGTTGCCGTTTGGGGGGGTAAAATATCGTGAAAAATCGTAAAAAATCGAAAAAACGTAAAATCGCAAAACCGGCACATTAAAACCCCCTAAAACCCACCCCCGACCCTTTAAATTAAATCCCCCACCCTCCCGAACCCCCCCCCCCAAATGACTTAAATAACCTGCGGGTCCAGCGGCGGTCCGGAATGGCAGCGGTCCGGAACGGGCTCCTGCTACTGAATCTTGTTGTCTTCGGCCGGCGCCATTTTCCAAAATGGCGCCGAAAAATGGCAGCGGCCATAGACGAACACGATTGGACGGCAGGAGGTCCTTCCGGACCCCCGCTGGACTTTTGGCAAGTCTTGTGGGGGTCAGGAGGCCCCCCCCAAGCTGGCCAAAAGTTCCTGGAGGTCCAGCGGGGGTCAGGGAGCGATTTCCCGCCGCGAATCGTTTTCGTACGGAAAATGGCGCCGGCAGGAGATCGACTGCAGGAGGTCATTCAGCGAGGCGCCGGAACCCTCGCTGAACGACCTCCTGCAGTCGATCTCCTGCCGGCGCCATTTTCCGTACGAAAACGATTCGCGGCGGGAAATCGCTCCCTGACCCCCGCTGGACCTCCAGGAACTTTTGGCCAGCTTGGGGGGGGCCTCCTGACCCCCACAAGACTTGCCAAAAGTCCAGCGGGGGTCCGGAAGGACCTCCTGCCGTCCAATCGTGTTCATCTATGGCCGCCGCCATTTTTCGGCGCCATTTTGGAAAATGGCGCCGGCCGAAGACAACAAGATTCAGTAGCAGGAGCCCGTTCCGGACCGCTGCCGTTCCGGACCGCCGCTGGACCCGCAGGTTATTTAAGTCATTTGGGGGGGGGGGGTTCGGGAGGGTGGGGGATTTAATTTAAAGGGTCGGGGGTGGGTTTTAGGGGGTTTTAGTGTGCCGGCTCACGATTCTAACGATTTATAACGATAAATCGTTAGAATCTCTATTGTATTGTGTTCCATAACGGTTTAAGACGATATTAAAATTATCGGACGATAATTTTAATCGTCCTAAAACGATTCACATCCCTACAAGAAATGTTTCATACAAAAAATCTTTGTTCTTGGGAAAAACAAAAGAAACCAGAAGTGTTTCCCTTTGCTTAACTTCAGTAGAACTAGAACTTTCTAAAATGTCAGTAAGATTCAAGTTATTGGTTGCAGGAGAGGCTTCATCTTGGGAAACTACTGTATTCAATTCCCCAGTTGGTCTTGCAGCTGAAAGAATGGAATATCCTTAGATGAAATACCCAATATACCATATGAGTTTGATATTCTTTAAAAGTCTCAATAGGAAATTGCATCAGGTAAACAAAAATGTGCATACCCTCCAAAACTTAAGAAGTACTATCATAAATAATTGGAGGTAATTCAATAAACATTATACCATGTCTGAATCCAATTAAATCTAATGCTTTATTGTGCAATTATAATGGATCGCATTGGAGAATATTCTAGAGAAACATTGGATTGGGTTTGGAAGACCTGTTTAAAATGATGAACAAACTGGACTTAAAATAAGGGAATGTCTGGTTGTAAAGTACACTGATTCATTGTATTTGTTTAGAGATATATATGGGAATAAGTGGATGTTATAAGGCAATGTAATTTTTGTTGAATTTTACAATGTAGAAGCCGTTAGTTTTATGGGCTATAGAGAGTGGGGCGGATTTTAAAAGGCCCGCGCGCGCCGGCGCACCTATTTTGCATAGGCCGCCGGCGCGCGTAAAGCCCCGGGACGCGCGTAAGTCCCGGGGCTTTCGAAAAGGGGCGGGAGGGGGCGTGTCCGGGGCGTTCCTGAAACTGTGCAGCGGTTCGGAGGCGTGCCGCGGTGTTTCGGGGCGGGCCTGGGGGCGTGGCACCGGCCCGGGGGCGTGGTCGAGGCCTCCAGACCAGCCCCCGGGACCGGAGGACGGAGCGGGGCTGCCGGCGACGTGCGCAAAGTTAGGGGGGGTTAGATAGGGCCTTGGGGGTGGGTTAGGTAGGGGAAGGTGGGGGGAGGGCGAAGGAAAGTTCCCTCCAAGGCCGCTCCGAAATCGGAGTGGCCTCGGAGGCAACAGGCACCGCGCGCTGGGCTCGACGCGCGCAGGTTGCATAAATGTGCACCCCCTTGCACGCGCCGACCCCGGATTTTATAAGATACGCGCGCTATGTGCGTATCTTATAAAATCCAGCGTACTTTTGTTCGCGCCTGGTGCGCGAACAAAAGTACGCGATCGCGCAAGTATTTAAAATCTACCCCAGTATGTTTTAATAGATGAATGAGAATGTGATGATGTTGGGGTAAAGCATAGAAGTGTGGTATGGATGTGAATGGTGTGAGAAGTAAAAGAGTATGTATGTATGTATGTATGGGATGATTTTTAATGAGCATGTTTTATATAGGTCCATTATAATTGCACAATAAAGCATTAGATTTAATTGGATTCAGACATGGTATAATGTTTATTGAATTACCTCCAATTATTTATGATAGTACTTCAATAGGAAATTGATCACACAAATGTTTAAATATCATGAATAATTTTCAAAGTTCTTAACCTTGTGTAAAATCAACAAATTATTGATTATTTATTTAGTTATTTATTTAGTTATTTAGTTAGAGTTTTTCTAAACCGGCACTCATGATACAATCACATCATGCTGGTTTACAAATAACAGGGGGTGTAGTAACAGAACATTGAACAAGTGCAAAGAAGCAATAAAGTTACAATAAAAAAAGACTGATCGAACTAGGGGAGGAAGAAAAGCTATAGTAACTAACAGTAATAGAAGTAATTATTTACATTATTCTAAAACGTCTCACTACAGTTGTTGCTGTAATTCAATTAGGATCTGGAAAGGCTTGTATTAGAAATAGGGGCAGATTTTAAAAGCCCTGCGCATGTAAATCTGGCTGGATTTACGCGCGCAGGGGGGTTACGTGCGCCGAACCTATTTTGCATAGGCCCAGCGATGCGCGCAAGCCCCGGGACGTGCGTATGTCCTGGGGCTTTGAAAAAAGGGTGGGAAGGGGGCAAGGGCATGGGCGGGGTGCCGGTCCGGGGGCGGGACCGAGCCCTCTGGCACAGCGGCCGTGCCGGGGGATCTTGCGCCGGCAGCCGGCTGGCGCACGCAAGTTACCAGGCAGGTGTAAAGAACAAAATAAAGGTAGGGGGGATTTAGGTAGGGCTGGGGGACATGTTAGATAGGGGAAGGGAGGGGATGGTGGGGGGGGAGCGGAGGGAACAGGGAAAGCCATCGGAGCTCCCCTAGGGCTCGGCGCGCACAAGGTGGACGTGTGCACCCCCTTGCACACGCCGACCCCCGGATTTTATAACATGCACGCGGCTGCGCGCGCATGTTATAAAATCGGGCGTAGCTTTTAATATCTGCCCCATAATGTCAGATTGTACATCAGAGACTTGATTGATACATTGGTCAAAATGTTCCACTTTCAATAGCTACTAGCTGGGTACTTTATGAAGACCCACTAAACTGAATTTTGGCATAAATATCCACTGTTACAGATAAAATGGAAGAAATTACATTTTCAAGGATGTCAGGTCAACCCACAAGGGTCCATTGTGATGGTATCAGGTTTCATCAGAGAAGATCTTACTAGCAAACTGGCCAGAGAGGGTGAGGCCAATGAAACTATCATGTTGCTGTTATTTTCCACGGCTTGAGGCAAACCCTCAGACTGGAAATTCTTTTGCATCTGGACCAGAGTCTCTCTTCTAGCCATCAGCACTTGTGATATACACTCCGCAGGAGTCGTTGACTCTCCAACAGGCTTGACTGATGTAATCATATCCACTGGCATCATTAGAGGAAGCCAAGTTCTGTACAGATCAAGGAGGGCTTTACACTATTGCTCACTGGGACTGAGAGATCTCAAGCAACTTCTGTGGGTTACCTTGAATCCCCACAGTCTAAGAGGAGCACACTAGCAAAGGCCCACTGTTCAAGGTAGACTGAGACACAGGGCGAATTCCAGAGGAGCTTGGGGGATCTCCTCTGAGTTTCTCTTGAGGTTTAATCATATTAAGGTATGGAAAATAGAAAAACAAAACAAAACTCTTCACAGCCACAGAGACCCAGTACAACCTCACTTCATGCCACCATGTTGGGTCTCTCAGTATAGGTGCCTTAATTTACAATGTACTCCTCTGCATGCTGATGCCTGTAAATTGACCTGTGAGTGGAACTCCTCTGATGTGGTGGCCCAAGGCAATTATAAGTGAAAGAAATAGGGACTCATGATGAAATCATAGAGGTCAACCTTGGAAGTCCTCTCTCCCACTGGGTTTAAAACATTTAGGTATGAGACCCACCCAGTCTAGTATCCCCATGATAGGGAGGGAAAGAAGGGATAAAGTAAGGAAAATCAAATGAAATAAGAAAATTTGGGAATTCTGTTTTCTTTTAAATTTATTTCTACTAACAAATTAACTGACAAAAGGTATTTGCCTTAAAGTAAACTTGAACTAAATACAACAGATATAAAATATTCATTGTTTTTGCAGAACCGGTTCTATAACCTAAAAAATTTATTTTTTTCAGATAAATATTTAATACTTTTACTTCAACAAAGTAACTAAACAAATTCAGCTAAACTAGTTTATTAAAAATAATGTGATTCTTTGACTTTCTCTTTTCTTTTCCAGATGTTTCAGATTTCTGCAGAATGGTATTTGTTAACGTTTAGATTTTTCATATTTTAGGCCTTCAATTCTCTTTATTTATTTATTCATTCATTAAATATATTATACCCATAACAGAAAAACTGTACTGGTATCTTGTGTATTCAGTGTTTATTTACCTAACTTTGGCCTGGATTCTCTAAGGTCGCAGACCTTAGAGAATCCAGCGGTAACGGTGGGGAGGGGGGGGGCAGTCCGGCGATAGCCGGTAGTGATTGCACCTCTGCAGCGACGATAAGGAATCTTACCTTTTGCCACCAGTGATGTGTCCGCAGCATCGGCCCCCGGTGCTGCCCCGACTCCTCCTCTTCCGGGGCCGACTCCGCCTCAACTCCGCCCCGAGCTAGCTATCGCGTGCGATAACGTTAGAGAATGACCCCCTTTATCTTAGTGTATATTCATTGGAGTACATAGCCTTTTCACTTTTTATGTGTCTACCATTTTTGAGTGTGCCATTTGTAGCTAGGGTGTATCGTCTCCTGAAGCTTGTGAATATTTCTTGATTGTGCTGTCACAGTCATCTTCTCTTTCTTCATTTCTTCTTTCTCACTGCTGCTGAAGTGCGTCATCTCAGAGCTCCTTCTCCTTCTTTTTCTTACACGGGAACCTCTTACCTTCTTTTTAACAAGCCAAAAAGGAGAGAATACCAACTCTGCACCCAAATACCTTCTGCCACTATTGTGTTGTCCTAAAGACTTCTTGAACTTTTTCACTAAGTTTCAAACAAAAAGATAATTATTTTTCTCACTATACTACAATTACCATTGAATGAACACCATATGTGAGACTGAGGGTATTTGTATTTATTTTTTTATTACTGAAACTAAATATGTAAGATATATAATTATTATACCAATAAAAACAATTAACCCAAAGATTAGTTCAATGTAATTTCTTTGGGGTTTTAGCCAATGAAACATGAAATCTTGCAACCTGAGTGTTTTGGCCCTCTTTAATTCAATTTTCAACAAGAACTAAAAATATAAATATGACCAGAGCATTTCCAGATTTTTTTTACTGCATGAATAGATACTCCCATGTAATACATTCCATTTCAGGAATTAGAACATTTATTCCATGATGATTTACTTCTCAGTTATGCTCAAAATAAATGACTTTGGGCTTTAGTTCACAGCCACCAAGTGTCCCTATGAATCAGAGAATGGTCATTAGTTGAATTCATCAATTTCACAGTCTTTCTTTCAAGCATTTCAGTATATAACTAAATAAAGCTTAGCTTTAACTGTATTTCAGCTTGGGATTACTATAACTCGTGTCTATTCTGTCTCTTTGCTGTTCACACAGCATAAAATTTCACTAATTAAATTTACTTCAAACCCACTCTCACATTTATTTTACTGTATATATTTATGTATTTATTTGTTTTTATATACCAAAATTCGATATGGCATATCACATGTATGTTCTTTCAATATTTTGTTACTTTAATTGAACATTGGACTGTAACAGAGAACAGCTCAAGTCATGCTGTATTGGTGAGGAAAACACTGACTGAATTACTTTTTTCCTGGAATGAAATATCTTCAAAAAATATACTCTCCAAAAGAAACTTCTCACATTTATAAACATATCCAGGGTATTTCTGAGGTGACAAAGGCTTGCACAGGATACCCTTTTTATGAACATTTTTCCCAAAAATCCAGTGATGCTACAGGCTAGGGATGTGAATCGTTTTTCAACGATTAAAATTATCGTCCGATAATGTTTATATCGTCTTAAATCGTTATAGAACACGATACAATAGAAATTCTAACGATTTATCGTTAAAAATCGTTAAATTGTGTTAGTGCGCACTAACTCCCCGTTAGTGCGCACTAACTCGATTTAGTGCGCACTAACTGAAAATGATACAAATAAACACTTTCCAGGTCACTGAAGGTCAGTTAAGAATGAATATGTGTTCCTATTGGCTGGCTGCCCTCTTATCTATTGATGTTACCAAGGTTACCACTGAGGTGATGGTTGGGGGGATGGGAAATGGAACTGGAAACTAACGAACACCAACAGAAAATGAAACAAAGTGTTCACACTTCCCAGGTCAGTAAAGGTCACTTAGGAATGAATATGTATGTATGTATTCCTATTGGCTGGCTGTGCTCTTATCTATTGATGTTACCAATATGGTTGGGGGGATGTGAAATGGAAACAGTTGGAAGCTTGACAAAAAAAGTAATGTAATGATCAGCACTCACGTGACTAGAACTTGTTTGTTTATTATTTTGTTAGCAGGCACCTGAAATGCTAGTGCATGTTGAATTTGCCAATCACTGTGCATTTTAGAAAGGTGGTCCTGGCTGGAACTGTACACAGTTCAAATATATGTAATTGATTGTTGGTAAGTGTATTTTTTAAGTAGCCACACTGGCACCAGTATGTTTACTTTTCCTCCTACTTAACTCACTAGCTCAGCTTTGTAAGAAGGGCTTCTCTGCTTGTGTGTTGTTTTGTTTGGTGTGAGGAGAGCAGAAACATCAGATCTTTATTCAATCTACTACAGTCATCTCTTACAGTGCCCTATCCCTATTAATACCAGGAGTGTTGTGATCTTCCTGCACACAGTGCCCTAACCCTGATACCAGTCTGAGACAGCTCCCTCCCTGCATTACTAGTGAGAGGCTGGCTTCACAGACAGGGGGGAGCTGCCTGACCCTCACTCCTGACTTCCCCCATGTCCCAGCTAGTGAATGGTGTGTGGGTGAGGGGGGGGGGGGGGGATGGTGAAGTCTGAGACAGCTCCCTCCCTGCATTACTAGTGAGAGGCTGGCTTCACAGACAGGGGGGAGCTGCCTGACCCTCACTCCTGACTTCCCCCATGTCCCAGCTAGTGAATGGTGTGTGGGTGAGGGGGGGGGGGGGGTAGGATGGTGAAGTCTGAGACAGCTCCCTCCCTGCATTACTAGTGAGAGGCTGGCTTCACAGACAGGGGGGAGCTGCCTGACCCTCACTCCTGACTTCCCCCATGTCCCAGCTAGTGAATGGTGTGTGGGTGAGGGGGGGGGCGGGGGAGGATGGTGAAGTCTGAGACAGCTCCCTCCCTGCATTACTAGTGAGAGGCTGGCTTCACAGACAGGGGGGAGCTGCCTGTCCCTCACTCCTGACTTCCCCCATGTCCCAGCTAGTGAATGGTGTGTGGGTGAGGGGGGGGGGTGGATGGTGAAGTCTGAGACAGCTCCCTCCCTGCATTACTAGTGAGAGGCTGGCTTCACAGACAGGGGGGAGCTGCCTGGCCCTCCCTCCTGACTTCCCCCATGTCCCAGCTAGTGAATGGTGTGTGGGTAAGGGGGGGGGGAGGATGGTGAAGTCTGAGACAGCTCCCTCCCTGCATTACTAGTGAGAGGCTGGCTTCACAGACAGGGGGGAGCTGCCTGACCCTCACTCCTCCGGGGGTATTGTGATCTTCCTGCACACAGTGCCCTATCCCTGATACCAGGGGTGTTGTGATCTTCCTGCATGCAGTGCCCTATCCCTATTAATACCAGGAGTGTTGTGATCTTCCTGCATGCAGTGCCCTATCCCTATTAATACCAGGAGTGTTGTGATCTTCCTGCATGCAGTGCCCTATCCCTGATATCGGGATGTGTGCAAGAAGATCACAACACCCCCGGTATCAGGAATAGGGCACTGTGTGCAGGAAGATCACAACACCCCCAGTATCAGGAATAGGGCACTGTGTGCAGGAAGATCACAACACCCCTGGTATTAGGGATAGGGCACTGTGTGCAGGAAGATCACAACACTCCTGGTATTAATAGGGATAGGGCACTGTGTGCAGGAAGATCACAATACCCCTGGTATCAGGGTTAGGGCACAAGTTCTAGTCACATTGACTGATCACATTACTTGTTTTGTCAAGCTACCAACTGTTTCCATTTCCCATCCCCCATATACTGTCAGTAGGAAACTTGGTAACATGAATAAATAAGAGGGCAGCCAATAGGAATACATATTCATTCCTAAACTGACCTTAACTGACCTGAAAAGTGTCAAATTGTATCATTTTCAGTTAGTGCGCACTAACTCCCAGTTAGTGCGCACTAACTCCCGTTAGTGCGCACTAATCGGAAAAAACGATTTTTAACGATTTTTTAACTAAAAAATCGTGCCTAAGACGATTTTCTTGCCCTGCCACACGATTTCTATCGTTAAGACGATATGGAAAACGATTCACATCCCTACTACAGGCAGTTATTCTGGCTTTCCCCTTACATTTCTTTGTCTGGAGACTCCTTACCTTTTTAAAGGATGCCCCTTACGTTTATTTATTTTATTTTATTTTTTTGCTTGTTTGAATTTATTTTTATTTTCTTTGAGCCAGTGCTGAGACCAAAAAAGTGACATCATCCCAATGTCTTCATCATACCCAGACTGCCCTTCCTGCCATCATCAGAGGCTTCCACACGGCCCCCGGAGGCTTCCACAAGCCTGCCTGAGATTAACCATGGTGATGGAAGCCTTCTCATGCCAACACTGTGGGGCGGATTTTAAGAGCCCTGCTCACTGGTGCGCCTATTTTACATAGGCCTACCGGCACGCGCAGAGCCCCGGGACTCGCGTAAGTCCCGGGGTTTTCCGAGGGGGCGTGTCGGGGGCGTGTCAGGGGCGGACCCGATCTGCGCGGCGTTTTCGGGGCGGGACGTAGCGTTTCGGGGGCGGGTCCGGGGGCGTGGTTATGGCCCAAGGCGGTCTGGGGCGTGGCCGTGCCCTCCGGACCCGCCCCCAGGTTGTGTCCCGGCGCGCTAGCGGCCCGCTGGCGCGCGGGGATTTACATCTCCCTCCAGGAGGCGTAAATCCCCCGACAAAGGTAAGGGGGGGGGTTTAGACAGGGCCGGGGGGGTGGGTTAGGTAGGGGAAGGGAGGGGAAGGTAAGGGGAGGGAACGGAGGTAGGCTGCGCGGCTTGGCGCATGCCGGCTATACGGAATCGGTAGCCTTGCGCGCGCCGATCCAGGATTTTAGCGGATACGCGCGGCTACGCACGTATCTACTAAAATCCAGCGTACTTTTGTTTGCGCCTGATGCGCCAACAAAAGTACGCCAAATCGCGCTTTTTGAAAATCTACCTGTGTATGTGGAAAGAAAAGAGCAGCAAAGGTGACAGAAACAACTATTTCTGCTCGCTTGATCATCCCCCTTCCGTAGTTTCCACTTAACATGGAGAGCTGCAGAAAGTATCTCATGGCAGCCTGATGCTGCCCAGTCATTGGCCCCTCTGATCTGTGCTGCGGAAGGCAGTCAGAAGTCCTCCCGTGGCTGCCAATGCTCTCTCACTTCCCCAGAGTGTTGCAGAAAGGAGTGAATACACTCCCACAGTTGCTAGTGCTCTTCCTTGGGAGCACAATGCTGCACTGACACTAGCTGCTTTCCCCAGACCTGAGCCCCAGATCAACCATAGAATCGGGTTAGCTAACACTGACCTAACACCACCAGACAATTCCCCAGCTGCTACCACAACAGTAAGTGAACTCTACCAGGGGAAAGATAAGTCAGAAGATGCCCCTGCCCTGCAAGAGGTAGTCTTTTAAATAATTATTTGTAGTCCCTGTATTACATGCCAACAGATAATCTCTTGTAAATCTTGCTGGCTGAAATATTCAATAGCATAGATATTTTAGTAAAATAGCCTTGAAAGATCACTTTTAAAATGAAACTTTAAAACAAGACTAGATGTGTTTCAATTGTGCCTGACTGGTCTGTAGGAATTACTTTCCAGTCATCAGTCCATCTCCTGGTAGGATGCACTGCTGGTGCTCCTAGAACTCAATAAAGGCAGAAGATAAGATTTTGAGTTGCTGAAAATAAAGATAGCATATTACATGACCAAGAAAAAGTGAGACAAATCTAATTTAAATCTATTGCATTGACATTTATGAATCAAAGTAAGATTGTGAATGCCAGCATATACAATATCATGTGAGGATTTACATATATGACTAATACTGTATTGTTCTGTTATTATCAAGCTCCATCAAGTAGTCTTAAAAGAAATATTTACATATTGTAATGTTTTGGGAGAACTGTTAGAGCTTCATTATTGAAGTACTTTTACTTATAATCTTTTGAAAGTCTGAAACTTAAATAAATATGACACAGTGTTCTACTACCAATATACGGACCCACTAGATTCTTACCATTGCATTGTGTCTCTGCTAGAGTGGACAATATTTATTTATTTATTTATTTTTAATTTTTATATACCGATATTCCTGTATAATATATATATCACACCGGTTTACAAGGAAATAAAACTGTCACCTCGTGGGCTGCTTACATTGAAAACAAATAACTAAAGAAGCTTAAAGGAACTTAAAGGAACTTACAGAGAACAATCATGTCTGATTAACTTGCAATAAAGAACTATTCAGAAACCTATGTACAGAAGGAGATAGGGGGTCAATGTCAATAAAGATATTGTATTCTTCCGGCTCTTAGTTCTCCAGGAATGCTTGGGCGAAAAACCAAGTCTTTAGCTTCTTTTTGAATGTAATATGGCAAGGTTCAAGGTGAAGGTCCGGAGGGAGCGAATTCCAGAGTGTAGGACCCGCCGTGGATAGTGCGCGTTTCCTCAGGTAGGTTTTTGCCGGTTGGGTGAGTAGCATGTTCTTGTATGCACTTCTAGTCGGTCTCTTGGTGATGTGCGGCTGGAGTTGAAAAGTTAGGTTGAGAGGCGAGATGTTGTGTAGGGCCTTGTGTATCATCATAAGGGTTTTAAATTGAATCCTGTATTTAATCGGTAGCCAATGAAGGTGCTGGAGGATGGGGGTGATATGATCCCTTTTGTTGGTGTTTGTGAGAATTCTGGCGGTAGCGTTCAGGACCATCTGAAGTGGTTTGATGGTGCTAGCTGGAAGGCCCAGAAGGAGTGAGTTGCAGTAATCCAATTTCAGCAGGATGATGGATTGTAGTACCAGGCGGAAGTCTCTGTAGAGTAGTAGTGGTTTTAATTTTTTTAATACTTGCAATTTAAAGAAGCATTCTTTTGTGGTGGTGTTTATGAACTTGCTGAGGCTGAGTCTGTTGTCTAGGAGTACACCCAGGTCTCTTACTTGTGGAGAAGTGAGGTCCATGGAGGTGATAGGACATTGGCTAGCAGTTGGAGGGGTGAGTGGGACGTGATTTTCTGGAGCTATAAGGAGGATTTCAGTTTTGTTAGTGTTTAGTACCAGGTTGAGGCTGGCGAGTAGGTTGTTGATTGCGGAGAGGCAGTTGTTCCAATACGACAAAGTTTTGTGGAGAGATTCCGCTATAAGGATGAGTATTTGTATGTCATCCGCGTATAGGAAGTGTATTAGCTTGAGGTTGGTTAGTAGGTGACAGAGTGGGAGAAGATAGATATTGAAAAGAGTGGGTGAAAGGGATGATCCTTGTGGTACCCCCATCTTAGATTTCATAGGGTGAGATTCTTTGTTATTTATCTTGACCTTGTAAAACCTGTTTTCAAGAAACGATTTGAACCAATCTATTCCTGTGATGCCAATGTCGGTTAGACGCTGGAGGAGGCACGAGTGGTTCACGGTGTTGAACGCTGAGGAGAGATCCAGAAGTGTGAGGAGGCATGGTTGACCTTTTTCCAGATTGAAGAGAATTGTGTCTGATAGTGAGGCTAATAACGATTCGGTGTTCTGGGTCTTACGGAAACCGAATTGGTTTGTGGTGAGGATGTTGTTTTCATCTAAGAATTCTGAAAGTTGTCTGTTTACAATTTTCTCCATGATTTTGGCAATCATTGGCAGGTTAGCTATGGGTCTGAAGTTGGCTGGGTCTGTGGTGGGAAGGTTGGGTTTTTTGAGGAGGGGCTTGAGCATTGCCAACTTGAGTTGGTTAGGGACTTGGGCTTGAGAGAGAGAGCAGTTTATGATATCTGCAACGGGTTTAGCGATGATATTAGGGATGGAGCTCAGCAGATTGGAAGGAATGTGATCTAAAGGATGGGATGATGGTTTTATCTTCTTAAGGATGTTCTCTATTTCTAAGGTGGACGTTGGCTCGAAGGTATCGAGTGCCACTGGGGTTGCGTTATGTTGTTGGGGGGTTGGGTGCGATGGTTGAGAACTGGAGGTGAACGAGTAATTTGGGTGTAGAGATTGCCCTTTGATGGGGGCGACGAGTGTGGTGATTTTTTTGTCAAAGAAGTCCGCCAGTTCGTTGGCTTTGTTGAAAGCTTGTTCGTCTGGTATGATGGGCGTGGATGGTTTAGTGAGGGCTGATACATAGGAGAACAAAGCTCTTGAGTCGAAGATGAAGTGGTGGTTCTTTTTGGAGAAGAATTCTTTCTTGGTTTTGTTGATGTCGTTTCTGTATGAATTTAAGCAGGATTTATAGGTTAGGAGGGTTGTTGTGGATGGGCTTTTCCGCCATTTGTGTTCCTCACCTCTGAGCTCCTGTTTGCGTGACTTCAGCTCATGGGTGAACCAAGGTTTCCTGTTGTCTTTGTCTGGATTAAGAGATTTTGTCATCAAGGGGCACACTTGATCTGCAACCTTGTTGGTGATGTTGATCCATGATGTCGTGGCAGTGTTGGCGTCCGAAAGGTCCAGATGAACCAGTTCCTTGGCAAGATGTGAGCTGAGTCGATCTCCAGAGCAGGGTTTCCTGACAGATATTGAGATTGAGTGTGTTGTTTGTGGAGGGTGCTCCTTGATCTCTAGCACAGAAGAGACGATTCGGTGGTCTGTCCATGGTACCGGAAGGCAGGTTGGGTTGGTGTGCGGCGATATTCCTTCGTTTATGAAGATAAGGTCTAACGTATGACCTGCTTTGTGGGTGGGCTCGTTAACAATTTGTCTAAAACCCATATGGCTGAGAGAGGAGAGTAGTGTTTCGCAGTTGGTAGAGCGAGGTTGAATATCCACGTGCAGGTTGAAGTCTCCCATCAGAATGGCTGGTTTTCCGGAATTGAGGTGTTTTGCTGCTAGTTCGATGATAGGGGATGGGTCTGCTTCCAGTATTCCAGGGGGAGCGTAAATTAATCCGATTGCCAGATGTTTTGAGTTGAATAGAGCAAATTCGATGTTGGCTAGGTTGTTGGTAACCTGCAGGTTTTTGGCTGCAAGGAGGAGCCCTCCTCCTCTTTTTTTGAGTCTGGGAATAGAGAAGAAGTCGTAGGCTTGAGTAGGAAGCTGATTTATTAGGACCGTGTTGGAGGCTTTTAACCAGGTTTCTGTGATGGCACAAATGTCTGGTTTAGAATCGGAAAGGAAATCGTTGAGTATATGAGTTTTCTTGGAGATGGATTTCGCGTTGAATAGAGTCAGAGAATAGAGCCAGTCCGAGTAGTTGGGTGACAGGTGTCAGCAGGATGGGCCTGAGCCTCTGTTGTCGGTTGTGAAAGAGGGTGTGGAGCTTAGGAGCTCTCCTCAGGTGGTTGTGGATAATAGGAATTGTGAGGGAGTGCATGGTGGCTAGAAGAGAGGGTGAAGAGAGACGGGTAAATAGGAAGGGAAGGCAGATAGGCCTTACCCTGGCGGGAAATAGCGCCGGGTGTGCAGGCCGGAAGAGGGTGGAAGATTTGTTATTGAGCTTGTGGCAGGGTACAGCAGATCCCTGTTGGAGGGAGGAGACTAGGGCTCTGAGGTTTAGTGGGAGGGAGTTGCAGTACTAGACCACCTCAGAATCAAATTTCAAGAGTGGGGGCTGCCCTGCAGGGCTGCACTAAGGGGCGCACAAAGGGGCAGGCCCCTTTGTCGTGCTCCTTCAGCGCGCGGCGACGTCCGGGTGCAGATTTAAAGGCCTCAGGGGCCGATTTTGATTGGCTGGCATTGCGGCTGTTCCTATGGGCTGGTCCCCGGAGGGACTGGCTGGAGGCGGGGTTACCGGCGGTGTGGACGGCGGCGGATGGCCTCGCGATCGGCCTGTGGACCTACCAAGGGTGAGTGTGCAATGTAGAGGCCTTACCCCGGTGGGTCTGCGGCGCTGATAGCGCAGGCCTGCCCTTGAGATAATCGCTGCGAGGAAGAGGAGGAAGCGCCGTCTGGGTGCAGATTTAAAGGCCTCAGGGGCCGATTTTGATTGGCTGGCGTTGCGGCTGTTCCTATGGGCTGGTCCCCGGAGGGACTGGCTGGAGGCGGGGTTACTGGCGGTGTGGACGGCGGCGGATGGCCTCGCGATCGGCCTCTATGTTGTAACCATGAGAGTTTTCCAGAACAATATCTAGAAACTGGCAAGGAGAGGAAGCAGTTTGTTCCCTTTTCCCTGTCAGGGTTTTGGTTTTTTTTTTTTTGCAGGAGTGTATTCATTAGGGATGTGCAGCAGGGATGGATTTGTCCCATTCGGGATTTGGATTCGTAGGGGCCCAAATCCATTGCATCCGTCTCAGGGGCCCCTGATCCGTTCATATGTCTAAAATACATTCATTCCCCCAGAAAACCCCATCCCAACCCTTTTAAGTTATTTATCTACAACCCCCACCCTCCTGACCCCCCCCCCCAAAGACTTACCAAAAGTCCCTGGTGGTTCAGCGAGGTTCCTGGAGCGATCTCCTGCACTCGGGCCGTCGGCTGCCGGTATTCAAAATGGTGCCGATAGCCCCTGTGACATAGTAAGTTCAAAGGCTATCAGCGCCATTTTGAATACTGGCAGCCAACGACCCGCATGCAGGAGATCGCGCCAGGACCCTCGCTGGACCACCAGGGACTTTTGGCAAGTCTTGGGGGTGACTGTCCCTGGGGTCCTGGAGCGATCTCCTGCACGTGGGTCGTTGGCTGCCAGTATTCAAAATGGCACCGATAGCCTTTGCCCTTACTATGTCACAGGGGCTATCAGCATCATTGGTCAGTTGCTCCTACCATGTGACAGGGGCCAACCAATGGCACCAGTAGCTCCTGTGACATAGTAAGGGCAAAGGCTATCAGCACCATTTTGAATACTGGCAGCCAACGACCCACGTGCAGGAGATCACTCCAGGACACCCGTTGGACCACCAGGGACTTTTGGAAAGTCTTGGGGGGGTCAGGAGGGTGGGGGGCCTATTCGTTGGTGGTCCGTTGTATTCATGGAGATTCGCCATACGTTTCAGAACCCCCACGAATACAACAAATATGGCATATACGTTGCGGATTCACAATACGTTGAAAACGAATGCACACCCCTATTATTCATTAGTGTTGGATCTGTGGGATTTCCTTGAACTGAAAAATCTACTAGCTCTAAGGAAGAGGCTGGAGAAATAACTCCATAAATCTTTGTTTTGCCAGAATTATACTCTTTCACCCTTGAACTGGATTCATAGTTTAAGATCTAAAATGTTGGTTAAGAAGTGAAGGTTTCCCAAGTCTGAGAAGAAAGTCTTTATCCTTAGGGCTTCTTGTCCATTGCAGAAAAGATTCCAGATTTTTTATTTTTGGGCAATGTTTTGCTATTGGGAGTTTGCCAGTGAGAGAACTGGGAACTTGAGGCTGCGCTCTGGGGTTAGCTCATCCAACAATTCCTCTGCCACCTAGGCAATCAGTTGCTTGTGACACTTCAGGTCGGTCCGTTGTGTGAAAGCGTTTTCGCTGCTTTGAAGGCTTTAATTATAAATTATATAAAGTAAGTTACGGTGAGATTTTGATTGAAAAATCGATTGAAAATGATATATACAGGTCATACCCTGTGATTTTGAAATATGTCCCTGAGGAAGCCCAATTCTTTGGGTGAAACAAGGATCCGTTGTTGGACCATTTATGCGGATGAATGAGAAAAATCATCAGTCTCTTATATGAATGAAGATTTAGAACATCAATAGCAGGAAAACTTTGTACCCGTATTAGAAACATTGGAAACCTTGTGAAGCAAAGTGATTTTATATTGGAAAAATATTTTTGAGGCATTTGTGCACTTTATTGTGAAATATTATACAGTGTCAATTGTATGTTGGTTTTATTGTGTGAATGGGAATGATTGTGCTTTGTGGATTTTAATGGTGTAATTGTTTACATGATTAATAATAAAATAGATTATACATTATTTATAAATGTTATATTTCTCTATGTGTATGTATAGAAGTAATTTTCAGAGAAATTAGTGTCAATTTGTCCCTAGGTGTTGTTTGCCATAGGTTACCCAATACAGCAAGCATTGAGTTACAGGTACCAGAATTGTCCCAGGAATTAGGGAAACCATATAGTATTTCACTAAGAGAACCTCAAAAACCCAACACTTTAAAGGACTCTACAGGATTGTGCTTGTGATTTTAACAGTTTATTATCATTGTTCTGTCCCCAGCAGTGGGTACATGTTTGTATCTGTACATATTGTAGTTTAACTGTGTTTAGTGCAGTCCTCTCTTCAGAGGATTCTTAATACTGAAACACTTTTTATAACCCATGATCAAAATGTCTGTGAGCCTTTGTCTTTAAGAGGAGCCTTTGCCCTTAAGAGAAGCTCCCTCCCCCCTCCACTTTCTCTCACTATCAGAAGAGCTTGAATGCCCCTCAATCTAACTTGAGTCTTCCTAGGTGCCTTATAGGCTCAAGGGACTGCCCTTCATGATCCCCCTGTGTCACATGGTTCTTAGGCTCGCTGCCATTGGACCTTGCTCCCCTGCCCCCAGCTTGTGGAAGCATTTCCTTTAGCAGCTCTCGACGAGAGCTCAGTCTTGCCCATGCTTGCTTCTGAGCCAGCAGCACTCTGTAAAACCCTGTGAAATGATCTGGTTTTTTACTTTCTTACTGCCTTCTTCTGAAGACTAAATCAGCCTCATATCCCTCATGCTTCCTACCTCTACCATAAACCAACTCCTGCAACACAAGAGACCTCCTTCTCCCTCCTGCTACCCTGTCTCCAGTAACCAAAGATATTTGCCTTGGGGCTTACGTTTGAGATGCAAAAATTGTAAGTAGAATTTACCTGTACAATAAATAATTTAAAACTTAAAGAATCTTTGTCTTGAGGACTGATTGGAAAGAAAGTTTAGCTGCCTGGATGGCAAACTCGGATGTCTGCCTGACCCAGAACAGTAAAAAATCCGTATCAAACAGGAAGATAGTAAAAGGTGAAATGTCAGTGAACTGAAAGCATTTTTAAAAGAACTGCATACAGTGCAATGAAACAGGAACTTCATCCCCAAAGCACAGTGTGACAGGGAAGTTTGCATTGAGTAGAACTCATTAAAGACCTGAATAAGCCTTCCACGCCTTCAGCTGTGGTGAGAGGCCAGGGAATCAAAGATAAAAATCCTAAGATTGTGAAGATTTATACTTTCGGAACTGACTTTGAGTCTGCAAAGCATTAAAGAAGCAAACGCAGATGTAAAATGAACCTATGCTGCAAGCAAGGTATACAAAGAGTTGCAAAGAAAGTATTTCAACTCCATGCAACTGGTGCCAGAATTCAAACTCTAGACAAAGGACTTAACGACAGACGTTAAGCCCGTTCAAGCTTTCCTCTTGCCAAGCAAGGAATTTCTCACCTGTAAGCAGCTAGCCCCTCCCTTTGCCACTTACAGAAGCAGAGAGCAATTAGTGGCCATAGATACCAGATCCCTGCTGACTCTACAGACAGGGCAGCAAGAAGACTGAAAGGACAGTGATTGTGAAAGCTGCTCTGCCTCTCCCCCATCCCTCTGTTACATATTTGCCGCCGAAGGTTGTCGTAGATACCAGATCTCTGATGACTCCAGGGACAGGGAACAGAAAGCCCAGAGGCAAACTTTCCGGAGGTGTTAGCTAGCTTTGCCCCCCCCCCCCCCCCCTGCTTCTAAAGCAATTCAAAGTTTATTCCCTTTAACTCAGTGGCTGAATGAAGTGCTTGCTGTTGAAATAGCTGAAGCAGCAATACAGGAAGACAAAGATATCTTGAAACAGCTAGCTGAAGCCATTGAATTAAGAGATGACACAGAGGAAAAAGGGAGAGATGCTGAAGGAGGGGATGAAAGCAATAATTTGAAGAGATTATCTAAGCCAACAGAAAAAGCTGCACAGGGATATGAGGCAAGAAGACAGAGGCATGAACACAGGATAGAGAGAGAGTGGCATAGCATGGTGCAGGAAAGGGAGAAGGTCTCAGAAAGCCCCACCAATCTTAAGTACTATATGGAACAGCTGCAGCTTCGTTCCCAAACCTATTGGCTCATCACAGAAGAGTATCTCGAGTTCTTAACATGAACTAACACTGCAAAAAGCCTTGAAGAAAAAGGCCGCCAACAGAATTTAGACCAAATACGCCAGAGAATGGTAATGGATACCATTAACAGTGCAGAAGTAAGCAATTCAATAAGCGAGGTTGACTCTCAGCACTCCTACATCTCTAAGTATATAACGAGGTCCGTAAGGTCACACGGGTCAAGATACTTGAACCATTCTCAACTCAGCTCAGTCATCCTCCAAAAGAAAGCAGAGTCTCAAGCAGCCATAACACGCATACAGTATGCTGAACAAGAAGCGGCCCTTAAAAGAGAAGGCCTCAGAATAGAAGAAGAAAAGAAGGTCACTGCCTTCAGAAAGGCTGAACTAGATATCACCTTGGACTTGTTGCGGCAGAAAAGAGAAGCAGCAGCCCTTGAAGCCGAAATTAAGGTATTTGATGTGGCACTGGAACAAGGCGATGGGGGGACCCACTCAGCTCCATGGCCCAGCAGGACATGGCCCAGTGGATGCTTGATTATGTCACAGCTCACCCTCCAACTCACACCAGCGCCAAAACATCGCCTTCCTCAGAGCAACCCTCGCATCATGGGAGAACAGACTCTCCCTCACAAATGGCTGGCTTGACCAAAGAAATCGGACCTGAAACGCAAAATGCCATGAATGTGGAATGCCATGGCAGTGATCCACCAGCTCTGAATTACACGATGGCAGTCAACTCACACGCCAAGCACATGCCCCAAGGAAAACACTTCCATGCAACCACGGATCCCAACGTACTGTGGGGATTGGGAATGAGAGAGCTAGGCAACTACACCCAAGAAGGGCTCCAATTGAGTACCCTGTGCCAAAACAGGAGATAATTGATCAACCAAAGCCTGAGCCAATGTACAACAAGTATGACGTGCACAGTCAACCGCAAGACACCCGCCCATCAAAACCTACTGCCTTTCAGAACGAGTCTTCAGAAAGAGAAGACCTAGCAACGTACATGACCCACCAGGAATTCATAACCGCAGGGCTTTATGAGTTCAACAACTGCCCTGAGAGTTACAGGGCATAGAAATCTGACTTCCAAGATGCCGTGAAGGATATGAGATTGACTCCGAAGGAAGAGATAAACTTGATGGTAAAATGGTTGGGACGTGAATCGGTCAAACACGTGAAAGGATTAAAAAACGTTTACCCATGTGACCCCTGTAAAGTGCTAAAAGAGGTATGGGAGAGACTTGAGCAATATTATGGGGACCCAGTTGCCACAGAAAATGCATTGTTCGAGAAAATGGAACACTTTCCAGAAATATCCAGTAGAGATAATTGAAAGTTGCAAGAATTGGGAGATCTCCTCCAAGAGGTGGAGACGGCTAAGGCTGAACTCATTTATCCGAGTCTCAACCTGGACACACCATGAGGCATGAACACCATCATAAACAAACTGCCACATGATATACAAGATAAATGGGCATCTCACGGCACATGGTACAAAGAAGACCACAAAGAGTACCCATCTTTCCAAGTCTTCACAAAGTTCATACAAGATTTAGCAAAGCATAGGAATGACCCTAGCTTCTCATTCAGTACACATGAAATACACAGAATTAGCCACCGAGTGAGCGAGAGGCCAACCAATAAGCACAGCGGCAGCAGGAAGCCCATCTCTGTGCACAAAACGGAAGTGTCACCCACAGCACCTACAGCGGATCAACTTCCTAGAGTGTATAGAGCAGAGGATCCAGACCGACAGTGTCCAATATACAAGAAACCTCACCCACTCAGAAAGTGTCGAGGATTCAAAGGGAAACCTTTGAAAGAGCGCAAAGAACTGTTGAAAAAGTACAGAATTTGTTACCGGACCCAGTGCTGTTCTTCATTTAACCACATGGCTAAAGACTGTAAAGTAGCCATTAAGTGTTCAGAGTACGGGAGTGACCAACATGATAGTGCCCTGCACCCTGACGGAGCAAAACTCCATCTTTCAGGAACCTCACATCCTAGTTCAAACCATGGCAGGGAGGAAAGGGCAGAACAAATGCCAGAACCTGAAGTGATCACCAAATGCACACAAGTGTGCAGGAGAAATAACAATGGGAAATCCTGCACAAAAATATGCTTGGCTAGAGTGTATCCCAAAGAGCAACCTGAGAAGGCAGTCAAAATATATGTCATCATAGATGAGCAGAGCAACAGATCCCTGGAAAGGCCAGAATTCTTTGACTTGTTTGATATCCATGACCACTACTCTCTGTACAACTTCAAAACCTGCTCAGGGTTAACTCGAATGACAGGGAGGAGAGCAAGGGGATATGTAATAGAGGTGATAGATGGCAGCAACAAGTCAAACTTGCCCACGCTCATTGAATGCGACCAGATGCCTGACAACAGAGATGAGATTCCTATACCAGAAGCCGCTCGGTACCATTCTCATTAAAAGTCCATAATGCATCAGCTCCCACCACTAGATCCAGAAGCAGAAATCCGGCTGTTATTGGGCAGAAACACACCAGCACTGATCAAGGTCCTGGAGATATGTGATGGGCCCCCCAACCGCTCCCTCTGTTTACCGACTCGCCTTGGGATGGGTGATAGTCAGCGATGTCTGCTTGAATCGAACAAGGAGACCAAGAATTCGTGCATACGTTACGAGTGTCTTAGAGAATGGACGTCCTACTCTATTTGAACCATGTCCTAACCATCTAAGCACCAAGGAGATCTTAAGCTGGGAGGAACTGAACCTCAATTCAGCTACCAGTCAGATCACCTCCCCATCAAATGTAGAAGAACATCTAGGGGACTCAGTGTTTCAAGTCACCAAGGATGACGACAAAACTACTCTCTCTGTAGAAGTCAGAGAATTCTTAAGAATTATGAATAAAGAGGTCTTTATAGATGAATCAAAATGCTGGGTAGCTCCTTTACCATTCTGGACACCCAGACCCCGACTCCCTAACAACAGAGAACAAGCACTCTCACGACTTATGTCACTGCGGCAAACTCTGGAAAGGAAACCGGAGATGAAACAACACTTCATTAACTTCATGAATGATATGTTGGACAATAGCCACACAGAGCTTGCTCCACCCTTAAGGGATAATGAAGAGTGTTGGTACTTGCTTACCTTTGGTGTGTACCATCAGCAGAAACAGGGCCAGATCCAGATCGTCTTTGATTCCAGTGCACAGTTTCGCGGAATCTCACTCAACAATGTGCTCCTCACAGGACCTGACATGATCAATAATTTGTTAGGAGTAGTGATCAGCTTCAGAAAAGAAGCAGTCGCTGTGATAGCTAACATCCAACAAATGTTCTACTGCTTTGTCATGCACCAAGACTACAGAAATTACCTAAGATTCCTGTGGTATCGCGACAACGACATCAATAAGGAGATTGTGGAATACCGGATGCGAGTGCATGTCTTCGGTAATAGTCCATCACTTGCAGTAGCCACATATGGGCTCAGAAGGACAGCCCAAGAAGGAGAAAAAGAGTATGGCACAGATGCCAGACACTTTGTGGAAAGGGACTTCTATGTAGATGATGGACTAAAGTCCTTACCTACTGCAGAGGGAGCAATCAATTTAATAAGGACGACACAAGCAATGCTGGCAGGCACCAATCTAAGGCTCCAATAGTCCTGAAGTAATGAAAGCATTTCCTTCAGATGATAATGCCAAAGACTTAAAGAACTTGGACCTGAGAGTAGACACACCTCCTCTCCAATGAAGCCTTGGATTAAATTGGGATCTAAAGAGAGACGTCTTCACATTCCAAGTCTCAACCCAAGATAAACTGTATACTCACTGAGGTGTCTTGTCCATAGTCAACAGCCTGTATGGTCCATAGTCAACAGCCTGTATGATCCAGTCACGATACAAGGAAGAGCCTTGTTAAGAGAGCTGTCATCAAGTACTACCGAGTGGGACACCCCATTACCTCAAGCAATGAACCCAGAATGGGAAAATTGGAAGAGCTCTCTAAAAGTGCTTGAGCAGCTCCATAAACCACACACTTAAGTCCCAATACCACTTAATGCAGCTAGCCGCAAAGAGATCTGCATTTTCTCTGACGCATAGCTGCGGCAGCCTTCTTGAAAGTGACAGATACAGAAGGAATAGTGCGTGTGGGCTTCATCTTCGGCAAAGCCAAGCTAGCACCACAGCCTAACCACACCATACCACGTCTAGAATTGTGTGGAGCAGTGCTAGCAGTGGAAATAGTGGAGTTAATAACAGCCGAAATGGACATGCAAATTGATGCTATCCATCTTTACATGGACAGCAAAGTAATACTGGGCTACATCTACAACCAGACGAGAAGGTTCCATGTTTATGCCACTCAGAACCGCTCCAACTGTGGAACCAACTTCGTAGGAACCTGTAAAGAGTTGAACATTGCATCTGTCAAGATTGACTATCCTAGCATTAAAAGGTACCTTTGTGATCAGAAATGCACGTGGATATTCAATCCACCCCATTCTTCACACATGGGAGGATTGTGGGAGCGAACGATCGGGATGGCACGCAGAATTCTTGATGCCATGCTAACAGAAACAAAGCTAACTCAACTCACCCATGAAGTCTTAACCACCTTTCTGGCAGAAGTGGTAGACATCATAAACGCAAGACCGCTATTTCCAGTGTCATCTGACCCTGAGTCGCCACTGATCCTAACTCCAGCCATGCTTTTAACGAAAAAGACTATTAACATTCCTGTGCCACATGGAGACTTTGACAGCAAAGAGCTCCACAAGCGACAATGGAAACAAGTGCAACAGCTTGCCAACTCCTTTTGGAGTAGTTGGAAGAAAGAGTACTTGCCAACTTTCCAGTATCGAAGCAAGTGGCAATCCAACAAGCCCAACATCCGAGAAGGTGACCTCGTCCTTCTCAAACACAGCCAATCCCAACGCAACAGCTGGCCTCTAGGATTCATCGTCAAGACTTATCCTGGAAACAATGGACGCATTCGCAAGATTGAAGTAAAGACTGTGAACCAAGGGACAGACAAGATCTTTTACAGGCCCATCAATGAGGTGGTGCTCCTCATGCCGCATGAAGAGACTTGAACTCTGTGGACCGTTGTCCACTTCAGAGATTCTTTCTCTCTTTGTGTTGTCTGTCTCTCGTTTCAGCTTGGTGAAACCCTTTGAAGAAGACATTGCCTGGATGACTGAGGGACCGAGATGATCGCAATCTTCCCTGAACATCGAAGGATCCAGTTATAGTGGACTTTGCACTGTTGCATAATGATATAAGACTGATATAGTGGTATCTTGCGATACCAAATGGGGAGTGTTCTGTCCCTAGCAGTGGGTACATGTTTGTATCTGTACATATTGTAGTTTAACAGTGTTTAGTGCAGTCGTCCCTTCTGAGGATTCTTAATACTGAAACACTTTTTATAACCCATGATAAAAGTCTGTGAGCCTTTGCCTTTAAGAGGAGTCTTTGCCCTTAAGAGAAGCTCCCTCCCTCCTCCACTTTCTCTCACTATCGGAAGAGCTTGAATGCCCCTCAATTTAACTTGAGTCTTCCTAGGTGCCTGATAGGCTCAAGGGACTGCCATTCATGCTCCCCCTGTGTCACATGGTTCTTAGGCTCGCTGCCATTGGACCTTGCCCCCCTGCCCCTCCAGCTTGTGGAGGCATTTCCTTTAGCAGCTCTCGATGAGAGCTCAGTCTTGCCCATGCTTGCTTCTGAGCCAGCAGTGTTCTGTAAAACCCTGTGAAACTATCGGGTTTTTTATCTTCTTTCTTACTGCCTTCTTCTGAAAACTAAATCAGCTTCATATCCCTCATGCTTCCTACCTCTACCATAAACCAACTCCTGCAACACAAGAGACCTCCTTCTCCCTCCTGCTATCCTGTCTCCAGTTACCAAAGATCTTTGCCTTGGGGCTTACATTTGAGATGCAGCAATTATAAGTAGAATTTACCTGTACAATAAATAATTTCAAACTTAAAGAATCTTTGTCTTGAGGACTGATTGGAAAGAAAGTTTAGCTGCCTGGATGGCAAACTCGGATGTCTGCCTGACCCAGAACAATCATCACCAAGAAAATCTGTAATGTCAGATCATTGCCACTGAAGACTTTTTCTTTAAGTAAAGATTTATTTGTTGAAGCACCATCTTCAGTTTGAAGAGGGATTTTTTTTTTTTTTTTTTTTTTTACAGGAGTAACCATGACATTATTAATGCCATGTTAGGTCAGACCAAGGATCCATGGAGCCTAGCAATTTGTCTCCTGTGGCAGCCAGTTCAGATCTTTAAGAAATATCCAGCAGATCCCAATTGCCCACTCCCAGGAATAAGCACTGGCTTTTCCCAAAGTTTTCATGGGTAATAATTGTTTATGGACTTGTCTTCTATAAACTTGCCCAAACACCTTTTAAACTCAGCTATGCTATTGCCTTGACCACATCCTCCAGCAACAAATTCCACAGGTTAATTGCATGTTGAGTGGAAAAAAAATTATTTCTCCAATTTGTTTTAAATCTGCTACTTGTTAGTTTCTTGGAATGTTCCCAGTCCTTGTAAGATTTGAAAGAATAAATAACTATTCCCTATTTGCCTGCTACACCCCATTCATGATTTTATAAACCTCTATCATATCCCCTCTCAGTCATCTCTTCTCCATGCTGAAGAGCCCTAGCCTGTTTAGGTTTTCTTCATAAGGGAGATATTCCATCCTCATTTATCAATTTTGTCACCCCTCTCTGTACCTTTTCTAGCTCTGTTGTTGCATTGGAGGTGGACCCTTAGCCTCGTGCAGGATTGGTACGACCCTCCGGTCGGACCCAGAGAGTGCCTGCCACCAGGAGGCAGAGCACAGGAGGAGATAGAGGCTAGCTGGAGCTTCGCCAATAGCAACCCGGGGATCCCTCAGGTTGAATCCTTGGTTACCCAGGCCGCCTGGTCTTAGGTGGACCACAGGGTCTCCTAGACAGGAAGCACAGGGGAGTGCCCACCATGAACGTGGGTGTGCAGTCGATCTCCAAGCAGAAATGTCCAGAGGTCACAAGAGGCCAGAAGAGAGTGTCCGAGTGGATAGCGTAACTTGTGCACGTATACTTACTGATCAGCCTATTCTAATTCAGTATAAATAGGCATAGGGAGGTCATGTTATATAACAACCCCCATGACAGTAAAGTTTGCAAATACATAGTGTATGCAGACTTAACCGAGTATTTTCAAAACAAATGTATATGCATACATTTGCTTTGAAAATCATTAGGTAATTAGCTTGAGTATGCGCAAACATTGCCTCTCATAAAGTTATACCTTCTCCAAGCATGATGGAATTTTTGTGGGATATCTTATGGGCATACATTTTAAAATCAAAACATATGCATGCAAAACACAACTCCATCCCAACTTCCCCCCACCACCACTCCACAATCCCCAGAATGCCTCTCTTCAGTGCATGCAAAAGTACATGTGAAACTAGGCTATGCATGTACATTTACAGCCAATTCTGTTCGTAAATTGCCTTGAAATTTACCCACATCCAGGAATGAGTGAACTCATAGTTTCCTGTGCATTGTGAAACTGATGTCACTGTCTTTTTGCCAAACACAGTTTTATGTTTGACTTCAAAGTCCAGTTATACTTTTGGCAACTGGAAAGTGTTTTGATGAAACCACTGAATGAAATGTTTTGAGCAGCTGCACTTTTATACTGCAAGCATAGAAGTTTGTTAGCCATGTATTAAGTATAATTATGGCTTCTGATCCTAGGTGCTTATAAGATGCAAATTTTGGTGTTTATTTTTTAGCTAATTAGGAAGCCTTTAAGAGTGCTAAAAATAGGTGTTTATCTCTGTTTTCCTGGTGCAGGCACTTTCATTGAGTATATTTTTTGGTTAATTCAAAATACTCTATTTACATGTGACATTTGTAAATATTCTAAAAATAAAAACAGACATCCATTTCTGTTAACACTTTGTAAATGTTTTATTTTATATGCAAAATTATTATAAAAGCACACGCTTATCATTGTAGTATTGCTTTGATTTCTGCAATTCAGCACTTCGTTCGCAGTCTCTCCAATCCAGTATCCATCCAGTACTCACAATTCCTAAACACAGGTCTGTCCCAAAACATAGGCACACAGCTTTCACAGTGCCCCAAATGAATCCCCAACGCAACTTTCACAATTCTCCAGCCTAGCAATTAAAATACTACGAACAGCTCCTCAAATCCCCACTGCTTCAGCCCAGTCCAGAACTCACAGTGCCTCAGCCCCTACTCACCAGTGCCTCCTTCCCCGCTGCAGCTCCTGCTCTAGAATGAGGCATTTCGATCCCCAAAATCAGCTACCTGGACATTGAGGACATTGCCTCCTTCTCTGACAGCAATACTCACTATCTGAGTCTGGATTCAGCTGAGAGGGATTGTGTATGGCTATAAATAAAACATTTTATAAACCGCACTTTGTTCCACTGTCAATACTTACTGTATTGTGTATCTCCATTGCGTGGGGTTTTTAAAACTTCCAGCATATTTTAGTTTTTTATTTCTCTCTTACTTTCACTATTCTTGGATCAATGTTTTAATCACCTTTAACAACCTGTCTGCATTTCAACCACACAACTATCTTTTGTTCCACAATATTACTCCATTCTGTATCCAGTTCAGCATTAGTTAATGAAATTGACTAACAGAGCACCACAAAAGGGAAACTACAGTATCCCACAGCTATCAAGAACTTCCTTCCCAGTATATTGCTACTGAAAAATTGATGACTGTAGGTGACCTGCAGCATCACACAGGAGGCTGTCTTGAGTGTTGCTGTGTTAGTCTATTTCAGTCAATTTTAATGAGATAGAGTCAAAATCCGTCTATCATAGAAATGATAGGGGGCAAGTTTAGGAAATGCCACAGTGATACTATACAAGAGACTCAATCAAGCAGGGCAGAGGCTCATCACCTGTGGCTGCACACCAGTACATCAATTTCTACGATAGTTATATTTTAGACCAACATTGTGCTATAGGGAATTATCATTCCAAGGCACTTTACAGATCATACTTAATGGTTTTCTTGCACAGTGTCACTAACTGCATGGTCATTGATGTTGTTATATAAAGTATATTTTTCTAGTACCTTAAGTGGTCTTTAAGTAGACCAACTGCTCATTTTTCATTAATATTTAAACATTACAATAAACATTGTGGGCTTCATTTATTTTCAAAATTGGTCAAACTGCATACATATGTTTTACCCAGTGTACAATTTTAAAAGTGCATGTGCCTTTATGAACTTGTGTAAATTCAGCACATATAAAAAAAACAATTCGGGAAATAACCTGACCAATTGTTTAAGTCTTTTTCAGGAATATGTTGAGAAGGAGAATGACAAAATACAGAGATATCATTAGAATAGAATGCTTGCCCTGAAGCAGTGATTTTGAAATATGGACCCTTGTTGGGACACAGAGAAGATTAAGTAGCTCATGCTATGTCTGGGAGTGTTTTGATGAAGATATATTTGGCTTTTAATTGCATTTACAAAATATCTAAAAAATGGAAAGTTCTACAGACCGATGATTAGAATGAATAAGCATATGATACATTATTAGAAAATTAGAGAAAGGGCTGCAAAAACCCAAGGGAGGGGAATAGTATTGGGGTGAAATTCTTCTAAATTTGAAAGAAGAGCAGAATCTGGGTGTGATCTTAAGGTAGCCAAATAGTATATAAAGTGATAGCAAAAACCAGAAAGATGCTTGGGTGCATAGGGAGAGGAATATTTTGCCGGAGGTCAGGGCTGGCAGAAAACTTGTAGTCAGGAATCAAATCAGGGGTCAGAAACCAGAAGGTCCGATGAAGGAAGGGCAAACAGGAGAGCAGGAGCAGGACAGGAGGATCGAGGACAGGAATGCAGCCCTGTCATGAAGGTGGAGAGATGGCAGGCTGCAGGAAGAGCAGGAAGCTGTAGGCACCGGCAGGGATGGCTTCCCTGCCGGCAAGGACCCGGGCAGCAGCAGTGACGGCCTCCCTGCCTGGAAAGGACCCCGGCATGGCAAGGACTGCTTCCTTGCCTGCGAGGACCCCAGGAGCAGCTCTAGCCATGTCAGGGAGCGCAGGAGTGGCAGCGGCAATCCCAGCCATGAGGGAGAGCTCCTGGCGGCTCGGCCCTGCCACGCAGGGCAGGAGGTAGCCGGGAAGGAGCCCAGCAACAGCGGCACATCTTCCGTGAAGAAAGCAACGCTAGCGGCCCGACTGGCCGCAGCAAGGTAGGGGGCCTGCCCATGCTCCTCGCGGGCAGGTTCACAACAGTAAACAAGCTACTCTCAGACACACATCCAAAGTAAAGATTCACACAAAAAATATTTTGCAAAAAGTACAGAAATTTTTACTGACTAATCTGTGACAGGTTTTGAGTACAGGAATGGATCTGATTGGATAAGAATTGATCCTGTTCTTGTCATGCGAATTGTAAACCTCTCCCCTATTATGGGAGGGGCCACAAAAATAACTCCACCTCTCAGCTTTGTGTTTAGAGACAGACACATGTAATGTGCCCACACAACTAAAGGGTCTCCCAGGGATGGGGAGGAGAGGCTGGAGCAGAGAATAGAACAATAAATGATAACATAAAACCCATCCTATGTAGGAATAGCAAGTATTGCAAATAAAACCAGCTCATGCAGTTACACAGCACATTAGGATTCTTATACTCTATAGTGAGAAAAATCAGGTTGCAAGATATACAAGAAAAATCACTTGCCCTACTCTGTATCTCAGTTCAGTTCACTTGCAAAATACTTCAAAACCACCTAAATTCTGGCCAGAATATTAACATTTCTCAGTTAAGTCTCATGTGAGTTCTGTTTTCCTTTTCTTTAGACAAGCTGCTCCACTGTGTGCTTGATGAAGCTAATGCAGATGCTTGTGATCCTGTGCTCAGTTCACCTGCAGGGTCCACTTGCTTCAGGAGATTGTAAGTCCCAGTTCTCACAAACAAATATATAAATTCCCTCTATATAAAATCATGACAAATCATCTGAATTTCCCTGCAGCTACATCAGCCTGATACTGAATGTTTGCAGGTCTTGCGAGCGCGTCCTCCGGCTGCTGTATGAACCGAGGGCTTGGAGGCCTTCAGATTCTATTGCGAGTGCGAGGAGCGCGGTCGCCTCTAAAGCAGGTGTAGTGAGCTCTTGGGCCCCGGCGAGACTCAGGGAGGAGCCCCAAGCCACACCGTGGGAGGTGAGCTGGTGCAAGCATGGAGAACCAGGCAAGGCATAGCTGAAGCAAGGACTAGAGAACAAGGCCTGACCCTTAACCGGACCTGCACGCCCAAGACAACCAACAACGCAATGTTGATTGATGAACGGTCCTCCGACTGTTCCAAGCCCTTTCGGACCTGCCGCAGGGTAATGGCATTGGGCAGCAGGCTGGACCGAGGACGAGGGCAGACAGAGTCCTTGGAACATAGAAGACATCACAGACGAGGGCTGAAGTGAGGACATTACAGACGAGGGCTGAAGCGAGGACATCAAAGGAGGGCTGGGAAGGAGGACATTGGCACTGTCTCTCAGGGCGCCCTACTCAGCCCACCTTCACGGGCAGACCCAATAAGCTGGTCGTGGACCACCCTGTCCCACTGCGTGCCCTACACAGCCCGAGGAGGCTGGTCACGGACCACGCTGAGAACGGGACAAGCGCAGGGAAGAAGCGGTTTACTGCACTCCTGGCAGTCTAAAGCGGGTTACTGCACTCCTGGCAGTCTGAAGCAAGTAGAAACATCAGGAACTGGATCAGGAGCAAACATCTAGGAACATCTGGAACCAACATCAAGGCAATAGGCAAGAGACACAGGAAAGGGAGCCGTCAAGACAAGAGAAGACCACGGAGGACCTGGATCGATAAAGAAGCACAGACAACTGTGAGACTCAATCCGAAGGCAAACAGGAACTGAAGTGAAGGTCCTTTTATACTGCTGTATGCAGGCAACTCCCTAGGAGGAGTTCACCTGGACCGCCCCTCACTGGCCCTATAACTGAGGAGGGGTGCCGCGGGCCGGCCCCTAGAGAGAGGGTGTTGCCTGAACCAGGAAGTCCAAGCAGAGTCAAGCAAGCCACAGGCAGGCCCCAAGAACATCGAGGCCTCCCAGACCCTGGAGCAAATCCTGGATAGTACGCAGGCAAGGCCCTGGCTTTGGAGCGGCATCCAGAGGAAAAGATAAGATGCCTCCTGTGGCGCAGCACAGGAGGGATTGCAATATGCAGGTACTATTCTAAATACTGTCCTTCTAGATATAAATGAAACAAAAGGTCAAGAAATACTTGAAACTCACACTCTTTTCTCTCACTAAAAAATAGCAAACCACTGCTTTCTCGACACTGCTATATAATTACTGTTCTACAGACTATGGCAATGAGGAATGCTCCTATCTATCTGTAACTGCTCTTTCCTTTGTGGTAGCAAACATGTGGCTGGGGTAGGAACTTCACATCATTGTTATGTCCTTCTGACTTTTCCTCACTCTGCCTATCTGACTGTACACAAAAGATTACCTTTCTTTTATACCTAATTTAAAAAATTCATTAGCAATCAATCCCCTGCTCATCATTGGCTCTGGTCTGGGATTATACCCCAAGTTCTGATTCCAAGAACTGCCATAGGTCCATTCAATTCAAAACTTTTCTTCTGTGGAAATATCCATTTAATCCTAGCAATTGTAGCCAGGTCCACATGGTGTCACTGTAGTTCAGGGGATAATCCTATTGGCTTCCTGCCATGGCAACCTCCCCCCCCCCCCTCCCCCTTGTAGTGGAGCCAGAGAGTAATTTAACATTTGCATAGGTGAAAAGGACTTCTGTAGGCTTCAAAGGAATGAATTTGCATTGGCCCCCCCTCTCTCTCGCCCAACAAAGGTACTGCCAAGTAATTCACATGTCACATGTCACATGCCTTTACTGTTTTTCCCTGGCATTTTTTTACTTCAGACAGAGAGTGAACAGGGGTTCTCCCCTTTGCAATTTAATTCACCTTTGCTAGTCAGAGCAAGAACAATATCTTAAGCTTCTGGCTTACACTAAGAATATGTCTCCAGGAGGGAAGTGTTAGGATGGCCATTGTAGTTGTTGATTCAATTATTAGGAATGTAGCTTGCTGGCTGGTGAACATGAGGATCGCTTGATAAGCTGCTTATCAGGTGTGAAGTGGTGGACCCCACACATCACATACAGGCCGATACAGTACAGTGCGCTCCGATGGAGCTCACTGCTAGCCTGCTCTTGGATGCGTGTTTTCCCTTACCCCTTATTCAGTAAGGGGAGGAAAATGCGCGTACAACCCGCAGCACCTAATAGCGCCCTCAACATGCAAACATGCCAAAGGTTGGCACTAATTTCTTCCGGCGCTGGGAAAGTGCACAGAAAAGCAGTAAAAACTGCTTTTCTGTGCACCCGCCGACTTAATATCATAGCGATATTAAGTCGGAGGTCCTGAAAAGTAAAAAAAGTAAAAAAAAAAAAAAAAATTTGAATTCGGCCCACGGCTGTCGGGCCGAAAACCGGACACTCAACTTTGCCGGCGTCCGGTTTCTGAGCCCGTGGCTGTCAGCGGGCTCGAGAGTCGAGAACCGACACCGGCAAAATTGAGCGTCGGCTGTCAAACCAGCTGACAGCCGCCGCTCCTGTCAAAAAGGAAGCGCTAGGGATGTGCTAGTGTCCCTAGCGCCTCCTTTTACCCGTTTTTACCGTGTTACCTAATTTAAATACAGAATTGCGTGCACCGGCCCTTTGCCGGTGCGCGCACCAGGAGAACGGGTGTTTGTCTGCTCTCCCGCGGACTTTACTGTATCGGCCCGATAGATAGGATTTTAGAAAGTTCTGGGGAGGAGCGGGTGTCATTGGTACATGTGAGTTCCAATGACATAAGAAAGATGGAGGTTCTGGAAGCTAAATTTAGGATTTTAGGTAGAAAATTGAAATCAAGAATCTCCAGGATAGCATTCTCAGAATGTGCAGGACCCCAGAGGCAGGCAGAGTTCCAGAGTCTCAATGCATGGATGAGGCAATGATGCAGAGAAAAGTGTTTTAGGTTTGTTAGGAACCAGGCATCATTTTGGGGAAGGGGCACTTTTTCCAAAAGGATGGGCTCCACCCTAACCAGAGTGGATCCAGGCTGCAGGCATTAACCTTTAAAAATTAGATAACATAGCTTTTGAACCAGATGATGGGGATAAGCCAATAGTGGCTCAGTAGCGCATGGTTCGGAATAATGCATCCTTGAAGAACACTAACAGAACAGGGAAATTAGGGCATCCCAGTAGAGAGGTTGCAATAAATGCTAAAGTGGGCCAAATGCCTTTATGTAAAGAGCAGACAGAACATAAATATTCCAAATTACCCTCTCAACAGATAAGGAGGTTGTACAAACAAAAAATATACTTTGAAATGTCTGATACAAATGCTAGAAGTCCAAAACATAAGATGGGAGAATTAGAGTGTATAGTACTAAATGAAGAGGTAGATATAATTGGCATCTCAGAGACCTTGTAGAAGAAGGATAACCAATGGGTCACTGTGATACTAGGGTACAAATTATATCAAAATGATAGGATGGATCAAATTGGCGAAGGGCTGTCACTCTATAATAAAGAGGACATTGAGTCAAACAGGATAAAAGTTCTGCAGGAAACAAAATGCAATGTTGAATTTTTATGAATAGAAATTCTAGGTGAAAAGGGGACTAAAATAGTAGTGGGAGTGTATTAACATCCACCTGGCAAGAACTAACAAGCAATGAAATGCAGGAAGAAATTCGAGAAGTTAACAAAATCAGCAGCACAGTAATAATGGGTGATATCAATTACCTCGTCTTGACTGGGTGAATGTCACATCAGTAAGTATGTGCATTCGCCTAGGACGAATTAGGCAATTTCATTGAAATTGCCTAATTCGTCCTGGTTAGGGGAGCCCAAAACCCCGAACAGTTTTCCCCGAAATTTCAGGAAAATTTCATTTTCGGGTTTAGTGCGCACTAACTCCCATTAGTGCACGCTAACATAAAAATGTTAGCGCGCACTAACGGGAGTGCGCACTAATCCAAAATCTGGGTCCCTCGAATTTAAAAGGCCCGAACAGCAGGAAATACGAAATTTTCTGTGGCGGGCCGAAAACGAAGCTATCTCTACACATCAGGATATGCTAGAGAGGTACAGTTCTTAGATTAAATAAAAGACTGCTTCATGGAGGAGCTGGTACAAGAACCAACAAGAGGGGAAATTATTTTAGCCCTAGTTCTTAGTGGAACACAGGATTCGGTGTGTGTAACAGTGTTGGAGCCACTTGACAATAATGATCACAACAATAATGATCACATTTGATTTAATAAGTAGAGGGAGGACACTAAAGAAATGTACTGCAACAACATTTAACTTTCAAAAGGGTGAGTATAATAAAATGAGTAAAATGGTTAGGGAAAAGCTGCAAAGGTTAAGAGTTTACGTCAGCCATGGACATTGTTTAAAACTATGTGGTGATTTGGTACAAGTTCCTGCATATAAAATGGACTGTGCCATTTATAAATGAAACAAAACAAAATGTGGAAGTTTTATTACATTTTTAAATTTCATTTAAAAACCAATACACATCCTTAGATCTCAACAGGATTTATGAATCCTGTGTTGTCCAGAACAGGAGAGCTGTTACAAATGCAGCCTCTTCAGGTTCCCATTTGTTAGTTAGGACAACAATTAAGTAAATGGCAGTTCATTAGAAAAAACATGATGCTGCCTCCAAATTGGCTCTCTCAAGTAAATTGTTTTTTATCAGTGTTCCTCCTGACACTGTTGTTAACATAAGTGATGTATTTCTCTGCTAATAAAACCAAACTTGGCACCCAGCTAAAACTGATCATGCTGATGCCTTTAAAGACAAATGTTACCCATGCAAATAGTCTCCTCTTGTTAACCGACAAACAGAAACATGAAATCCAGATTGGTATGGACTGAAATTTATTGCAAGCTAGCAGACATAATTTAATGTTTCTTAATCTTGCTGTTAATAAATATTTTATGTATTGCTGCAGGAGATTTAGCTGAATAAGTACAGCTCATGTTGGAGTTACCTGAATAAGTTAATCAGCCATTTGGAGTTACCTGAATAAGTTATTCAACTATCTCTCCAGACATGGATGACAGCATGTCTAAAGTTATCCAGTCTCAGAATATAGCCAGTTAAGAAGAGATGATGGCCTATTATAAAAAAAAAAAAAAAAAGAGAGATGATGCATGGCTCAAATCAATGCCCTCTACTAAAAGTGAATTTTCAAAAGTCAATTGCCTACGTTAAGTGCACTTAAGCCCAAATTTTAAAAGCCCGGTGCGTGCAAAAATTGGGGGATACGCGCATTGCAGTGCCAGGCGTGCGTGCCCGGAGCGCATTTTAAAAATGGCCCAGCCACGAGCGTATCTCCTGATATGCGCCGAAATTCTGGGCTCCTTGAAAGGGGCGGGTTGAGGGTGGGGCAGAGCAGGGCAGGGGCTGACCAGGACAGCAGCCATTAGGCCCTGTCCCGGGGAAGCATGCACCGGCAGCCGGCCGACCCACGGAACTTACTCCTGCTTGGCAGAGCAGGTAAGTTCTAAACAAAACAAATTAAGATACTTGGGGTAAATTTTGGGGTCAGGGAGGAGAGGGGGAAAGGGAGGAAGGCTAGGTAGGGGATAGGAAAGTTCCCTCCCAGTCCACTCCTTAATTGGAGTGGACTGGAGGAAACTGGTGTAGACCCGATCACGTCGCCGCACGTTATATTTTAAAATCCCCCCTTGCGTGTGCGAGATGCCACCCCGCTGTACATGCATGCCGATATTAAAATCAGGTGCGCTTGTGCATGCGGGAATCGTATTTTATAACATGCGCACGGCAATGCACACGTGTTATAAAATTGCCATGTCCACGGGCACATGCCAGGAACCGCAAGCACATGGACACATGCATGGACCTTTGAAAATCTACCCCTTAATGTGGGTAAAGCCTATTGGCAATTCAGTGGTATATATTGTAGCAATTTTCAAAAGCTAAAGTGCATTTACACATTTAAAACCCAGTTTTAAGGGGGTAAATGCTTTGGAAAATAAATCCCACAATTTTTAAAATAGTGGTCTGCTAGTCCATTCGACATCCCCTCCTGACCACCCAAACCCCTCCAGGTATTAATAAAAAATGAAAGTCTTGGGCTCTGTGCCAGATTCCCCTATACCTCTTTCCAAGTTAGGGATTGTGCAACATGAAGATCCCCTTTCTCCTCTCTATCCCCCCCACTAACCCTAACTATTCAAACCTGCAAATCAAAGATCTTCAGCCTGGATCACAGTATATTGTTATCGCGACCCAAGCTTGGCGTTGCTATGTGATCAAAACTGGAAGCATAAGCTACCATCATTTACTATGTGAAGGAGTGAATACATTAATATTAAGTGCCTACAACCTGCTAACATAATATTAATTTATTCACTTCTTCTCTGTTTGCCAATTGGTCCCTCCACTGGCAGCTGTCAGTGAAAGGACAGCCTTCTGAAAGGAGATTGATCCTTTCATTGACAGCTGACAGTAATGGGAACAATTGGCAGAGAAGGAGTGAATACATTAATATTATGTTAGCAGGCAGTAGATACTTAATATGTATTCACTCCTTGTCCTTCACTGTCTGCCGATAAAGGATCAATCCCCTTTCAGAAGGCTTTCCTTTCATTGACAGCAGCCAGTGAGAGATCAGCCCTGTCATAAGAGGTGAGCTCTTATATACATAGAGTTCCCTAAGGGTGGGGGTGGGTATTTGAAGGGATCTGGGCTGTATTTTTTTTTTTTAAGGCAGATTAATGGTTGGGAAGGGGTTCAGGAGGGTGGGAGTTCTGCCTCAGCCAGGCTAGTTTCTTTTTATGGTGAGTGGAAGGGGGGTTTGTTGCTCAGTGGCTCAAGTGAGAGGGAGGGGGTTCGACCTGTTGAAGGAGGGGGGGGCAGGGAGGGAGGGCAAACTCACCAACCCGACCCAGACACATCAGGCTCTCTGAAGGTAGAATGGTGGGAGTATCACTTGGCTGGCTAATTTATTTTTAAGCTAGATGGATGGGATGTCAAGGGCTGGGCTCATCTGTTTTGAACTTTTTTTAGTGCAAATTTTGTGGTAATGGCATGCAAAGTGGCAAGTGAGTCAAAAAAGCTTTATCGTGTGCTTTTTTTTTGTCTCTTGGTTTATTTTCATGTCATTAGTTTCCTGAATCCCATAGGGACCCCTGTTTTTAACACATGCGTTAAATAAAACCCACACTAAAATTTTATTCTGATTTTAGCATGGGTTTTAATACATTGGCCCCTAAAAGATGAATTTTAAAAGCCTGGCATGTGCATTAATTAGGAGATGCACAAATAAGTCGGGCTTGCACGTGCCAAGCGGATTTTAAAAGCCGCCCGTATATGCACGGATCTCCCGCAACACGCACATCTCCAAAGCTTTCAAAAAGGGGTGGGGCGTGGGCATGGTCTGGGCAGAGCATGGGTGTTTTGGGGGGTGTAAACCAGAGATATGTGCGTAAATACTTAACACATCTGGGTGCACGCCTGGAACCCCTGTCACATAAGTTTACTTCTGCTATGGAGAATGTGCAAGTTACAAAAGAAAGAAAACTAGGCAGATCTGTGGGATTTTAAGGGTAGGGGCTGACTGGGGGGAACAAAGGCTTTTAAACTAGGGGGTTTTAAGGACTTATCTTATGAACTGGTAAAATTGAGAATGGCGACGGAGCGCACCCCTTTAAAACAATCCCCCGACTTACCTACTAGAAGCGGGGATTTGCGCGTCCACTTAAGATTTGGCGCACACGTGCATGCCGCCAGGCTGTTTTATAACATGCACGCATATATGTGCACACGTTTTAAAATAGCCACGTCTCCGAGTGTGGGCCGAAGTAGACGCGCAAATGTGCACTTGCGCGCCGGTTTGAAAAATACCATCCCTGTGAATCACACTTAGGAAGGATAGCTTTCAAACAATTGCATGTGACAACATATACGCATGTATGTGGCCATGCACATATCTGCTACAGCGTTGTATAATGTGCGCACGATATGTTCACATTTTATAAAATACGTGTAATTCTATCACGCAACATGAAAGCATACATAGGCTTACACGCGAATACATGCAATGCATTGAATGCGCATACTTTACCCAACTATTTAAAAAATATACATGCTTATGTTTTACACGTGAGAGTAAACTGAGAGTTACTCACCTAAGTGATGATTTACAGATGTAAGTCGGCCAAATTTAAAGCATGTGGCCTTCAAGGAAATAAACTAGTCCATCAGTTCATCTAGTCCTTCTCCAAATCATCAAGACCCTTCTTGTGTTTCAACCTGAACTCCCCACTGTTCAACCAGACCTCCCACTCTGTCAATATTATATAATAAGCATGTTTAATATTACATACGCCAGATAATGAGCAGGCAAAAAAATACATGAGTTGGAAAATGTATGCTTGTAAGTGTCTTTTAAAATAGCAACTTATCTCTGCCCCAGAACATCCCTTTTTTATACACATATATGTGCACGTGAAAGTGAACATATGCATGCATTTTCAACATTTATAAAATGAGGAATATGCAAGAAGAGGCTACTTACATGCATATGTGCGATATTTTATGCACATAACATTTTGAAAATTCACCTTTAAATGTGCTGCAATAACATGCACTAAAAATATACATAAATGCGTGCGTTTAGTGCACGTTAGTAAGTAGACTCCTGTATTGGCTAAAATTGTTTCACCCTAATAAATGAGATCCTGCTATTTAAACATGTAAAAATGTCAAATCTCTAATAGGCCACATACTGTAGCTATAAAGTTAATATATACAGTTTACCCACAGACCTTGTAGTTCATTTTTGAAGGGAAGCCATGTGGATAGTTTCCCTTTAAAAACTGTTTACAAGATCTGAGGGTCAAATAACTACAGGCTTTGCGTCTTCTTTTTGTGCAGAAAACATTTTCATTTTCAGTCAAACTTAGGAGACTACTTTTAAACCTGCTATTTATTTGCCTAGATTTAGGATCCTAAGGGCCTAATGCATCAGGACATTTTCCCATAGACTCAGCATGGGAGAAATTTAGGTGCCTAGTGACACTAGGACCCTAAATTTAAGCACTCCATCCTAGGAAATTTTCAAAAAGGCTAATTTAGAATCTCAACTGTTAATTTTGTAAAGGGCTATTTTAGGGCCTGATTTACCAGGGCTTTTCTCCTAGTCTGTGTTTATGTGGGGAAAAACCTTAGTAAATCAGGCCCTGAGAAGGCTAAACTCTTTGAGAATCAGCCTCTTTAGGACAAAGCTTACCTGCTCATTTTTTGAAAGAAGTCCAGATGTCCTCCTCAAAATAGCAAGGAGAGAGAGGGCCACATCAGTATTTGTGACTATGTAGATTATTACAAAACCTTGTGATTAGGCCAGGGAAGGGAGTGGGTGCTGGGAATGAGATAAGTGAGAGAGGGGGTTTGTATGCTCATCTTTCCGAGATGGTAGAGTAGAAATGAGAGGCAACCCCCCCCCCCCCCCCAAAAAAAAATACCTGTCCAGGATACAAGAGAGGTTTTACAAGTGGCCATGCTCTACAGCTGGCAGCTGGGATATATCCTTGCAATGTGGGCAGGAATAATTGGGCAGAATGGATGGGACAATTGTTCTTTTCCTACCATCATGTATTGCACTTAATGCACTGGGTATTGCTATTTTTCCTTCCCGTTAATCATTTTGTTGTTAGATCATAATAGTGATTGCAACATCATTCTGACTTAAACAAATGAATTATGTGTGATTAGCCTGTCCTAATTTAATTGCTATTATATTCTCTTTTCTCTCTGCTCTTTGTACTTTCTATCATTCACATTTTCTTCTTCATACTTGATAACACTTTTCAGTTCAACTCAGATCGACCAAAACATTCAATCTGAAGACTCCAGGATCCTAATTAACTCTATAAAGCTTTTTAAAGTGCATTCGTTAATAACCTGATAAGATGCTTTCATGTTAAAAAAAAAACAACCCCAATAATTTCTAGACTTTCTTCTCTTCTTTTCCTATAATTTTAAAGCATAAAGGCAAGTGCTTACCTGACCGTGAAAGGCTTTCCAACTATGACAGTTTAGCTCAGTGTTGCCTTATAAACAAATCCTGTTTAAAGAAATATGAGACACCTTTCTTTTGCTTTAAACGACTTCGGAACCCTTTAAACCTTTTTTCTTTGCTTATCTTTTCAGCTTATTTTGTTTTGATTTAAGCTCCCTCTATAAAATAATAGGCACACACAGAGTACCTGAGCCTAGCCTGGCTTTGTGGACAGATCTGCTCTTCAAGATTTTCTCTCTTTTGATAGACTAGACTTCTCCCAGCAGTCTGTTCATGCACTTCCGTGAATGGCTCAGATAGGATCTCAATTTTCAGTATTCTCTGTAAGTCACCACATGCAAATGGGCCAGCTGAGATGATAAAATACCTCATATTTCTGCCCCCAAAGTATGTGTCTATGTTTCAGTATGCATGCAATACTGAAAAACACATACTTTCTCTGCTCATTTCATAATATTAAGCATATATATTTTTTTATGAGTAATAACCCTGAGTTACACACTGAGTCATGTATTTTGTAAAGAATGCACATATTCCATTTATGAATATACTTGTGCATATATTTACATTCACCAATTTCCTGATACTTCCACCAGTTCAACCAGATCCTTCAGCATATCACCTTCTCCCCCCTCCACCACTTAATCCAGACATCCCACCCAAAAAATGCAGACAAAAGACAAGTGCAATTTTACTTCCATGACAGGGGCTGTAACTTTTAAACTGGCAAGCGGGCATAAATGTGAAAAACTTGGTATAAGGTGGATAAGTCACTAGCAGCTGAAGCACACTAACTCTGTGGACCGAAGTGACAGCCAACAAAATATGACCTTCCAGGTCAGATTCTTCAGCTAAGATACATCAGTAGGCTTAAAAGGAGCTTTCATCAACTGGGTCAATGCCATGTTGAGGTCCCATAACACAGTGGGAGGCTTTAAGTGAAGAAAGCCCTGCACAAAATGAACTAAAAGCTGTATAGCGATAGGTTTACTTTCGACATGGTAGGGATAACCGCCTGCAGGAAGTCGTTCCCGGACCCCCGCTGGACTTTTGGCAAGTCTTGTGGGGGTCAGGAGGCCCCCCCAAGCTGGCCAAAAGTCCCTGGGGGTCCAGCGGGGGTCCGGGAGCGATCTCCTACGCTCCTGTCGTCGGGGGACAAAAAACAAAATGGCGCCGGCGCTACCTTTGACCTGTCATATGACAAGGCAAAGGTAGCGCCGGCAGCATTTCTACAACGCACCCGGAGGTCCGAGAGTAAAAGATCACACCGGGACCCTTCCTCTGGACCCCAGGTAATTTAAGGCATTTTGGGGGGGTTTGGGAGGATGGGGGATTTATTTTAAAGGGTCGGGGTGGGTTTTAGGGTTGTTTTAGTGTGCCGGTTTTCCCGCCCTCCCCCTTCCCCTCCCCCCCACTGGACCCCATGTAATTTAAGGCATTTTGGGGGGTTCGGGAGGGTGGGGGATTTATTTTAAAGGGTCGGGGTGGGTTTTAGGGATGTTTTAGTGTGCCGGTTTTCAATTTACACGATTTACACGATATTTAAAAAACCCAAACTGCGACGATCCGATTCCCTCCCCCTCCCAGCCGAAATCGATCGTTAGGACGATCGATCACACGATTCACATCTCTACTTGCCTTAAATACGGGAAGCTGAAGACGCCTTCCAGAGGGGTTACAGGAGGATTTCCTGCTGCGGGCCCTTTAAATTAGAAGCGGTGCTGCGCTTACGAGCCTAGGGGGGCACCCAACCAGAAGCAATAGCCATGGCAGTGTCGCGAGCGATGGGAAGCTGGGGAACCAATGGAGATGGCTGGGTGATGCGGCCAGAGATCCCGGCACTGCTTGGCCCATCCGGGATCGGGGTGAGGTCGGCCGACCGCAGGCTCCTGCAGTCGGCGATATAAACAACACCCCTCCTCTTTCACCCCCTCTCCCGGGGGTGTTTGGTTTCTTAGGGTGAGAGGCGTGGAATCGCTTAATTGGAGAAAGTTCTTTTTCACTCAAAGCACAATTAAACTCTAGAATTTGTTGCCAGGGGATGTGGTTAGTGCAGTTAGTGAAGCTGGGTTTAAAACAGGTTTGATAAGTTCTTGGAGGAGAAGTCCATTACCTGCTATTAATCAAGTTGACTTAGAAAATAGCCACTGCTATTACTAGCATCAGTAGCATGGGATAGACTTAGTTTTTGGGTACTTGCCAGGTACTTATAGCTTGGATTGGCCACTGTTGGAAACAGGATGCTGGGCTTGATGGACCCTTGGTCTGACTCAGTGGGAGTTGTGTGAAAACTCGGCCCAAGGAAGGAGATGGGACCAATTATTTTGCTGCTCATTAGTGTAGGCATGAAGGAAAGTCTTCAAGGACTCGTTCATCTGTTCAGCTTGCCCATTAGCTTGAGGGTGGTAGGCAGTTGTTAGGTCTAGAGTTATGTTGAACTTTTTGCAGAGTTCCCTCCAGTATTGAGCGGTGAATTGTGGCCCCCTGTCGGAGATGATGTGTTTAGGGAGCCCGTAGAGGCGGAACACATGGAGCACAAAAACCTAGTAATTCAAGAGCTGAAGAAAGCCTTGACAATGGGATGAAGTGGGCCATTTTGAAGAATCTGTCGATGATTACTCATATCACCATATTTCCATCAGAGTTAGGAAGGTCCACCATGAAGTCAGTGGAAATGTGTGTCCATGGCTCCCTGGGAGCTGGCAAGGGCTGTAACAAGCGCAAAATGGCGCCGGCCGTAGACAACACGATTCGACTGCAGGAGGTCGTTCTGGACCCCCGCTGGACTTTTGGCAAGTCTTGTGGGGGTCAGGAGGCCCCCCCAAGCTGGCCAAAAGTCCCTGGGGGTCCAGCAGGGGTCCGGGAGCAATCTCCTGCCGTGAATCGTTTTTCCGTACGGAAAAACCAAAGGTAGCGCCGGCGCCATTTCTACAAGCACCGGAGGTCCGAGAGTAAAAGATCACACCGGGACCCTTCCTCTGGACCCCAGGTAATTTAAGGCATTTTGGGGGGGTTCTGGAGGGTGGGGGATTTATTTTAAAGGGTCGGGGTGGGTTTTAGGGTTGTTTTAGTGTGCCGGTTTTCCCGCCCTCCCCCTTCCCCCGATTTACGATTTTTTGACGATAAATCGGGGGAATTGTTATTGTATCGCAACTCTAATGATTTTTGACGATTTAAAATATATCGGACGATATTTTAAATCGTCAAAAAACGATTCACATCCCTAGAACTTACAGTGTGTGTGCAAAACCACCCTACTGTGAAAAACTTGGTATAAGGTGGATAAGTCACTAGCAGCTGAAGCACACTAACTCTGTGGACCGAAGTGACAGCCAACAAAATATGACCTTCCAGGTCAGATTCTTCAGCTAAGATACATCAGTAGGCTTAAAAGGAGCTTTCATCAACTGGGTCAATGCCATGTTGAGGTCCCATAACACAGTGGGAGGCTTTAAGTGAAAAAAGCCCTGCACAAAATGAACTAAAAGCTGTATAGCGATAGGTTTACTTTCGACATGGTAGTGATAACCGCCAATTGCATTAAGGTGAACCACAAGTTTGTTTCAAGACGACTAAAGTAACAAACTGTCTAGTGGGTAATTTTCAAAACTATGAGGTGTTAGTCATAGATTTTTTTATGTGATGAATGGACTGGAGAGCAGCTGATCAAAAGGTATTTGCTCATTTCTACTGTTCTTTATTTTCTAAGACTAGATGTTGAATGAGGAGACAGACATCTGACTGCATAACTATTAAAGACTATACTCTAGTCTAGATGTCTTTGAAAATTATCAAGTGCTAATACAACCTAATGTACGTTAGACAAGTACAAAATAATGGGTATATGTCTGCCAAACTGATAGGAATATGTCAGGTATGACCAGCTTAGCATGATCTCATCCACCCTCACTATAGCAAATTCATTTTATTTTAAACAGCAAAAGTGTAATTAGAAATAAAACTGTGATAAAAAGTTTTAACTTACAAGTCCTACAGTACCTAGTTATTAAAATCTGCCAAATGGAACAGGCTACATGACTGTTTTCACAGTACAAATTCATCTTTTCATAAACATTGCTGATTATGCAGCATTGCTTTCATATAGGGGACAACAGATAAATATAAGAGAATTGGGAATTTTCTATTCGTACTACAGAACTCGTTAAATTGAAATGGTTATATTTACTGGATTATGCTGACTTAATTTATATTAAAGCCACTTGCCCTCAAAATATGGCCCTTCATTAAATTGTTTCTCAGCCTACTTTCAATGTAATAATGACTAACCTCTACATTAAATTATGCAAAATAAAACATTTATATGTCCTATGCCTTTCAAAGTGAGCACTAATTTCTATATTGAAAAACTATACTTATCAAACGATCTGTTATTAACTTCAGAATATATACTATTTTTTCATATAAATTGATGAGAAAAAAAAGTTTTACACTTTATATGTTTTTCTTAATTTTATATTGCTTAATTTACATTTCATTCCATCCCTACTGATTGGATTGTGTAACTATCATTTTCACAACTGTTCCCAAAGAACTGATGTGTATAGTATAGTAAGCCGATATCTGTGATAAAAATTAATCTTATTAGCAGATCCGGTGTTGCTCCTATGGTTCCTGTGCCACTGCCTGAAGTACTTTTGTCTCCCAAGAAAATTTGTGCTGTGATCCATGTAAAAGAAAAGTGAGAGAAAAGAAGACTATAGAATTAATATTGAGAATTCAGGTGAATAGTGTTGACAGTACTATAATCACATACTCTGACTCGGTTCCCAGAGGAGCATTAAGTACCTACTGTACTACTGGAAAACTATAATACCATGTTTTCTGTCTTACTCTGAGAATAATATATAGAAAGTAGCAATTGTCATTTCAAGTATTCTGTATTTCAGTTTTTCCTCCTCTCTTGTTCAGGTTTGGTTTCTTCATTGCCTTTAATAGTTAGCATTATAAAATAGGAACTAACACAAAGCAATCCAAATAAATTCCAAAACTATGCGTGTCACTAGCCCATTATTTCTTCCTTTATTTTTTTCACTTTCATTTTGTATATTTTTAAGCACTACACTTCTTTGAGAATGAATAAATTGGCAGCGGGCCAGGTTTGCATATCAGTGTAAGGCAGTGCATACTGTAGTTTTCTGAGCATCCTCATAAAAATGTCTATTTTTTCTAAGCTTCTTTATATGCCGAAGCTTTGTTCTGCTTCATAACTCCAGGGTCTCTTTGTACAACAAACATTCCTAAATTATAGAATTATCTTAGCTTGCAAGAACAGTGATGCCTGAAGAATACCATATCATCTAAGTTACCAAGTTCAACTAACATCCACTGCAACATGGCTCTACATATGTGAGAACAATAAATTCTACATCAGATTATATCAACAACAGTTTTTATGAGAATAATACGTGAATGGGTGAATTGCTTTAATTAACTATGCTCCATGAGAACTATGAATGTGCATTTGTTTGAAACAAATGGATAATCCAAAACAAAACAGACCATTTTCATTTCATTTAAAATGAAACAAATAGACAATGACCCTGAAAATAATAAGCATTTTTATTTGCATTCATTTTCAGATTCCATTCAATTTTATGGACCAAGCAAAACTGTAGCCAAATGGATCTATAGTGGGAAGGGACAATGAAGGAGCAGGACCAATCAAGGTCAAGCATTTTTTCTACCTCCTTGTCTCAGCTGGCTCCAATGTGGATTGACAATAAGTTCCTCATATTTTTTAACCTTAAACTGAAAGCAAAATATAACTTTGAGCATTCACTATTTTGTTTCCTCATTTCTCTGCTTGACAGAGAGGCTGTGCTTCTGGAGCGCTTTCTCAGAGAAAGCTACTAAAACTTTCAAAAAAAAATAAACACTTGGCTTTTCAATAAAGCATTTACAATGTCTTAAGATCAATAACTCCTCTTTCACTTTCAATTATACCTTCCCCTTTACTTCCCTTTTTCCCATCCCCCTTCCTTTTATTTTATCAATCACTACACTCTTTAACCCATCCCTCTCTTGTTTCTCCCTCTTATCAACCCCCAATCTTTCACTGATGACACTCCTATTTTTAACATATATGATAATTATATATTGTAATACATATCCCATTTTTTCCCTCATTTGTTATATTTTATTACATTGTATCCATTTTTAGTTAAAAGTTTTATATGTAAACCGACGTGATGGCATTAGCTGAATATCGGTATATAAAAGCAAAGAAAAGAAAGAAAAGAAAGAAAGAAAGAAAATGAAAAGCAGACTCAAATTATGATGATAGGCAAGAGTATAAGCATTGGCAAGTTAAATGTAAAATAGTAGTTACATAGGCCAACAAAGACTGAGAAAACGTTTGGCAGTGAGGCAAAAACTAATAAATACGTTTTGAAGAACATTTGAAGCAAAAAACCTATAAAGGAGTCATTTGGGCTGCAAGATGGCCGAGTGACAAAATGAGTACTCAGGGAGGTCAAGGAAATAGAAAAACTGAATGAATTATTTGCCTCGGTCTTTACAGAAGAGAACGTTGGGAGCATACCTGCACCTGAAACATTAAGGGCTGGATGGATCAACTTGGTGGGATGTGACACTTTATGTCCAGGAGGGTATAGAGTCCAACAGGATAAAGATCATACAAGAGACTAAATGCTCAGTAGAATCAGTATATGGATAGAAATCCCATGTGTGCTGGGTAAGAGTATAGTGATAGGAGTATACTACCATCCACCTGGACAAAATGGTCAGACAGATGATGAAATGCTAAGAGAAATCAGGGAAGCTAACCAATTTGGCAGTACAATACTAATGGGAGATTTCAGTTACCCCAATATTGACTGGGTAAATGTAACATCAGGACTTGCTAGAGACAAAGTTCCTGGATGAAATAAATGACTGCTTCATGGAGCAATTAGTTCAGGAACCAACAAGAGAGGGAACTATTTTAGATTTAATTCTTTTTTTTTTTTAAATTCTTTTTATTAAGAGGTTAATCAGCAGAACAAAAAAAAAAACATGTGAACAATACAGCTTGATGTTTTTCCAATACAAGTACATCAAATCCGTCGCATACCTCACAGTATCTAGGTATACAGAGAAGATGGAAACAGGGAGAAAGAGTAGAGAGAATGGGATAAGAGGAAGAAAAGAAAATGTTAGGAAAGTAGAGATAATGAGAAACAGCAAGAGAACAGGAGAAAAGACAGCCACATCTGGAGACAAGAAAATAGAAGATGATAAATATATGCAAACCATGTCAAGTAAATTATACAAGTTACACCACCCATCTCAGTTAGACATAGATAGAACATACTCGTCAAGAGGTTTCCACACCTGACACCAAGCTTTAAGTCTGCGAAATTTAATCTCCATAGCTTTCTATTATTTACTAAACATACAGAGTTCCACCATAAGTGGTAGGAGAGCAGGCCACCGTGCTTCCAATTAGCCAAGATGTTATGGAGTGCAACACCTATTAAAAAATCCAGCAATTTACCGTGTGCCCTTGAGAGATGTATAGAAGGATCAGCACTCCTCAAAATGACAATTGAATAGGAACGAGGCTGATCTAAATGCAGAATCGCCGACATAGTAGTCCATATATGGGTCCAGAAACCAAATACATATGAACAATAGTATAACATGTGGGACAATGTGCCCTGGGGTTCTTGACATGACCAACAGGAATGAGAGGGGCTTAACCCAGCTCTATATGACTTCCAGGGAGTCCATACTGTTCGGTATAAAATAAAAAAGGAAGTCTGTGTCTGACTAGATGAAAGAAAGATGCGCATGGAGACTTGCCAGAAATAGTGCCAGTTGACTGAGCCCTGTGCAACATTTAACTCGTGAAGCCAAAAGGACTGTAGGCCATCAATAGGGGTGGTGGACTTAGTCATTTTTATGAGTTTATAAATTCTGGAAGCCAGATGACCTTGCTTACCCAACGAACAATATAAGGAGGCTAGATAAGGGAGATCTGACGACATAAGGTCGGCCAAATTGAGATGTTGGATAGTATGATGCAGTTGGAGCCAAGCATAGATTTGCGTTGTAGGGAGGCTATATCTATGATTTAGTTGGGTAAAGGATAATAGCTTACCATACTCTATAATGTCAGCCAAAAACCATATACCATATTGTTGCCATATCGGCCAATTAGGCGAATGGCTCTCTATTTTGAGTCGGGGATTACGCCAAAGGGGAGCATATTTAGATTGTTTCCAGGAAACCATATTTAAGGGCCGAAATCCATCAATCTCTGACATTGCCCAGTGTAATGAGGCTACAATGGGGTTGGAAGCCAAGCACAATGTTAATGACATGCTCGGAAAGTATTCTGCTGGGGCCGGTTGTAAAATATAACGTTCCAAAGCTAACCATTTAGGGACGTTAAGGGTAGAATTTGGAAGCATATAATAATGGTACCCTTGTTGAAGAATAAAGGCTTGATGGTAAGCATAAAAATCCGGAAAATTAACTCCTCCATATTGAGTAGGCTTCTTCAATTTAACCAAGGCAATACGGGGGGGGGGGGGGGGTTGGTTCCATAAAAAACGGGATAACAAATGATCTAATTGATTATAAAAAGCGTGGGAAAAAAAGATTGGTATCATGGCAAGGATATAAGTAATCCTAGGCGCCAAAACCATTTTGATGGTATCTAGTCTACCCCATCACGTGAGGTGCAGAGGGGACCATTTTAAAATTGTACCCCGTAAGGACTGTAGAACCGACTCCTCACTGGTACTCACTGTGGAAGAGATATCAAGTTGAAATTTAATACCCAAATATTTGAGACCACCTGTAACTTTTTGTATAGGATATTTAGACTTGTCGACAAGGGAGCCTTGATAATTTAAAGGAAGCATCTCTGTTTTGTGCTAATTAATTTTATAGCCAGATACCATAGAATACGAAGATATAAGATCAAAAAGAGCGGGAAGGGAAGATTCAGGATTAAGTACAAAAAGAAGAACATCATCCGCATAAGCTGACAATTTAAAGGATTCCGCCCCAAAGGGGAACCCTTCAATTTGTTCAGACTGCCGGATAGCCAGTAACAATGGTTCCAAAGCCAGGTTAAAAAGCAAGGGGCATAATGGGCAGCCTTGTCTCGTACCTCTATGTAGATGGAAAGGAGAAGAGGTGCCGTTATTAACATAGAGGAAGGCTGTAGGGGAAGAATAAATAGTTTGTACCCAGTTAGTGAAAGTGGGCCCAAACCCAAACCATTTAAGGGTAGCTAAAAGAAAAGGCCACTCAACCCGGTCGAAGGCCTTCTCGGCGTCCAATGAAATCGCCACAGCCGGGGAGTGCAAATCTTTCATGTGTTCAAGAATATGTAAGAATAATCGGGCATTATGGGTCTTGAACGAGTAGCTGTGAATTGGTTATTTACACTTTCGGATGTGGTTAGTGCAGTTAGTGTCCAAACCTTTTTTGAACCCAGCTACACTAACTGCACTAACCACATCCTCTGGCAACAAATTCCAGAGCTTTATTGTGTGTTGAGTGAAAAAGAATTTTCTCCGATTAGTCTTAAATGTGCTACTTGCTAACTTCATGAAATGCCCCCTAGTCCTTATATTATTTGAAAGTGTAAATAAACGAGTCACATCTACTTGTTCAAGACTGTTCATGATCTTAAAGACCTTGTTTCTTAGTGTTTTTGATTGAGAGGTAACTCATATTGGATCAGATAATAGCTAAAGCAGAAATCAGGCTGGAAATGCAATGTAGGACTGACAATCTGCTTAGCTAGAGCTGATATCACTGACTGAAAGACAGCCATGTGACTAATAAAGGTTATGGGTTTGTAAGCTTGAGATAAGATTAGTAAAAAGATGGTAAATCAAGGAACAAATACAAGATAAACAACAAGTAAACAACAACAATGTATACAAGAAAATCATCAGAAATATAATCAGCATTATTATACATAGTTACATGGTTTTGTACAGTTGATTGTGCTATAATAGCACAATGGGTAGGGAGGAAGATGGAGACTCCGCTCACCAGTCCCACCCCTTCCCATACACAGGGTCAGGTGAAACAGCCGGGCAATGGCCTGCTTCAAAATGAAGCAGAAAATGCACAGAGGAGGAAGGTAAAGAAAAGAAACCCTGGTCTTCTGGCTACTCTGCCCCATGGAAGAACCTGCAACTGTGGTAAAGAACATCTTCAATTCAAATGATCACCTAAGACTTTTAATGTTGCATTGCCAAAATATTTATTGATCATATTGTTCCTGTAGATCCCATCAACATGGTGAAATTTATATGCTGTCATCACATCTAAATATGTAATCTGTTTATTAAACCATAACTATTTGTTCAAGAAATTGGTTTAAGAAATTGGTTCTTAAAAATTGGTTTACAAAATTGGTTCTTGGAAAATTGGTGCACATAAACCTGTAATAGGCCACTACTCGTGGCCTGTTCCAAGACTCCTCCAGAATGCTCTGCGACAACTACACAGCCACGCAACTTGTAAGCAACAGGATCTTTATTCCTTTTCCATATAACAGGATGCTGGGCTTGATGGACCCTTGGTCTGACCCAGTATGGCATGTTCTTATGTTCTTGTATCTTCTACTTCCCAGCAAACAACAAACTCCCATCCCCTTTAGCTCCAGGGCAAACCAGTTAGGTACAAAAGGTGTTTAAATGCAAGCTACCCCCATTTCCTGTGACTATCAAACACCCTTGTTAGCTATGCCATAATTCTCTTCAAGCAGCAGACTGGTGTGGTAACTTCATTCAATTCATCAAAATCTCATTATGATCAACCCTTGGTCTGGCAACTTCCTGAGCCTTGCCTTCCTGGTCCTCTGATCCTCTTGCCTTCTCTCTGTGCTTCCTCATGTTTTCATTTACATTACAGGGACTGAGTCACTAAATGGCACACTAAAAAAGTGTTAGCATGCAGGCTAAAATTGGTATTGGTGACCAATTTACTAAGCAAACAATGTATACATGGTAAAAGGCCCACCATACTAAAGGGAGCACAGGGCTTTAGTTCTGGGCAAATGAGCACCCATCCGGGCGCCATGCTGCCACTGTCTGTACATCAGTAGCAAAGCCACCTCTGTGGCTAACAATTCAGAGAACTTACTTTCCGCGTCAGCAGAGGGGAAACCTCTACCCCTCCCCCTTCAGCTGTAACATTGGCAGATCAGAGGGAGATTTCCTTCAACCATCTGGTTGACTATTTAACCCGACAATGGTCCTGGTCATGTTTAAAGAGGAAGGAACAATTAGTACATGGGATCCCTACCACTCTGCATTCTTCAGACACAAAAAAAGCCAATCCGAGGGCCAGCTGATTATCCCTACCCCTCCCCTATTGTCACCAAGTTTCCTCCTGTGGCCAGCCAATGCTTACAACTAGAGAGGTGACCCAGTCTTCACCAATTTGACACATTATCAAACAGTGCTAGGCAGTACCAATTAGACTGCCGCAGTGCTGCCAGCAAGAGAGATCAGCATTCCCTCCTACTAGCAAATACTGGGATATCCCCAGAGTAAATAAGTAACCATTCTGAAGGGGTGAAATAAGGTGAGTGGGTGGGGGGGCTGTGATCATCCCAGAAGAAACTGCTTTATGTTCAGGGAATTGAGAGGAATTGATTTGCCCGAGATGGTCTTTGGAGACATCAAGGGCAAAAGGAGAATCAGAGCAATCGGACCCCATGTTGTTTTGTGTCAGGGGAACCCAAGGCACACATTTTTGAGGATTGGGGAGTGTGGAATGATTTAGTTATAGGGACACTCTGAGGACAGGACCTACCCCATTCGTTGGGAGCCAGCTCTGCTTTATTTCTTCCCAAGACTGAATAGTGTTATCAGTAGCATTCGTAATGCTGACATTCATAATGTTGTCATTTAATGTGTTAAGTAATCTTTGGTAGCTTTTCTTGCTTAGCAATAAAGGTTCTATCAAGCATGTGCTTTGAGAAAAGGCCTATCTAATCAACCCTGTGTGCTGGGCGTTGCGTGCCCATATAAGACTCATGGACCACTGGCTTTGGGTCCAAAAATAAAAAATACTTTACTGTAAACAACTCTGAGTTTGTGGCACAATAAATATGACTTTCCAGTCCACAGTTTTTCTATTTATCTCTCTTGATTTACAAGTTCTCTATGTCCTCTGACTGTGCAAGAGTCTCTTAACAAGGCCAGAAATCCAGCCACCTTCATGGATTATACTGAGCACAGGTCCCCTCTGGTTTTGGACCTCTAGAGTGGGTGGGAAACCCTTCCCAGATAGAAAAAATATCTGCACAGAGAGCAAAATTATCTCTCTCCACAAGGTATGTGAAGACTCTGATTGGGTGTCCTCTCTTATTAAAGATTTCTTTATCACAGTTAGATGCACTGGATCTTGATTGGATGCCTGGTAGAAGAGATCCTTGAAGGAACTGCAGATTTCACAGGTCCTCTAATGGGAAGGATGAGGAGAAGAATATTTCCTCCCAGATCTTAGAAATAAACTTTCTTCTGTCCCAAAAAGCAAATAACACTGGATCTCCCTTAAAGCAGATCACCACCTCAGATGGGCAGGTCTTCCCCAATCCTGAATCTCCGAAAGACACAAGGATTCAGCAGGGCTCCTACCAAGCAAACTACCCAAAGTCCCAATTTTTCCCTGGATACCCTCTGTACCTCAGAAGGAGAGCACAGTAGAAATATCCAGATCCACTCTGGAGGATCTCAGATGGCTTCCAAGGCTCCAGGTAGCCCCAAAATGTAACTTAGAAGAATTCCAACCTTGCTCTCAAATCTTCAGCTTCTTGTCGGAGGTCTGCTATAAAGCATCCTGCGGAGGATATCTATTACAACCCTACAGTGGGAGGGCTGCCATTGAATGTATCCTTCCCCTAATTATCTTTCTCCAACTGCGCTGCTCTATATAATCCAGAAAGGTACCCTGGTTACATATACTTATGCTGTAAGTCTTCATACAAACTGTATCCCTTCTAGGTTATTACTGTGCTTATGGAGACATTAGGTTGGTTCTGATTTCTAATCCAAACATTCAACAGTCTTTCCATGCTTTCCATGCTGTCTTATGAAGAGGCTGCATAGGCAACCTGGATCTAGTATGGTAGGAGCAACCGGAGATTGCATCTGCTTTTTTCTTCATCAGAGAACCCCAAAGAAAGGGTATGTATATGTGGGAGAGGGGTAAATATTTGTTTTATTTCTTTTACATTTTTAATAATTTTATGGTTATTCTGGTTCAGCAATTGAAACAGACACTAACTAAAGAAATCAAAATCCAAATTAAAATAAAACAAAAAAATTGCACATTTTGTCCCTGTACAGTCAGGTACACAGATTTCTACAACCTGATAGTAACAACTTTAGCTTGCCATTCAATAGGTTGATACAGTTTATCCTTCCCAACTTTAACTTCTAAAAGAGTACTACATACAATGTTTTCATTCTCTGTACATACCCGGATCAGTACAGACTGTGGGTTGAGCCTCCTATCCAGCAGATGGAGACAGACCAAAACTGAAAGGGTATCCTATATCAGGACAGAGCCTACCCTGCATCCCTTCAGTATCTGTCTGTCTCCAGCAGATGCCGGCAGCTCACCTTGTGGTTCCTTACTTTAATTCTATATTTATACCCTGCGGGGTACTTTCTTATCTGTCTTTCTAAGTTCAAGCAAGTATTAATTTCTGTGTTTAATTTATAAAAAAAAAAAAAAAAGGAGGAATGGGCCAAAATCACGTCAGACCAATGGGTCCTCGAGGTGATAGAAAAAGGTTACGCATTAGAGTTTGCTTGAGATCTGCCAGACCTCTACATGGTTTCCCCTTGCAGTCCCCGGAAGCAGATGGCTGTTTGTCAGACTCTCGCCAGGCTTCAAGCTTTGGGAGCCATAGTCCCAGTGCCGCAGGAGAAACAAGTCGTCAGCCAGTATTCCATTTACTTCATCGTACCAAAGAAGGACGAGTCTTACCATCCAATCTTGGATCTCAAGAGGGTCAATTGGGCCCTCAAGGTACCCCATTTCCGGATGGAAACCCTGTGGGCGGTGATAGTGGAGGTTCGTCCGGGCGAATATCTGGCGTCCCTCGACCAGACAAAGGCCTATCTCCACATACCTATCCGCACGAGCACCAGAAGTATCTCCGTTTTCACATCCTGGGTCAGCACTTCCAATTCCGAGCTCTTCCCTTCGGCCTAGCCACTGCTCCCCACACCTTTACCAAAGTCATGGTGGTGGTGGCAGCAGCCCTCCACCGAGAAGGAATCTTAGTCCATCCTTACCTGGACAACTGGCTGGTGTGGGCCAAATCGATGACTCTTTGCAGCCTAGCGGTCGACCGGGTCTTGGATCTCCTCTGCTCCCTCGGGTGGATAGTCAATTTCTCCAAGAGCAACCTTCAGCCCTCTCAGACCCTGGAATCCCTGGGAGCACACTTCGATACCCGAGTCAGCAAGGTGTTCCTCCCGGACGCTCGGGTGCTCAAGCTTATGGACCAAGTGCACAAACTGCTCTCACTTCCACTTCCCACGGCATGGGATTACCTTCAGGTACTGGGGACCATGGCTTCTACTATCGACCTGGTTCCCTGGGCCTTTTCTCATATGCGATCATTAGAGAAAGCCTTCCTATCCCGCTAGAAACCGGTTTCCGAGCAGTTCCAGACACCACTACCTCTCTCTGACTCTACCATCGCCGCCATACAATGGTGGCTATCGCTGGTGCACCTCTTGAAAGGAATGCCCCTACTGACTCCACAGTGGATTGTGGTAACGATGGATGCTAGCCTCTCCGGGTGGGGAGTGGTCTGTCAATGCCAGGCTATGCAGGGGTACTGGTCTCCTGCCCAGTCCCGCTGGCACATCAATCGCTAGAGGCACTGGCAGTGCGCCTGGCTCTCAAGGTCTTTCTTCCTCTGATTCATCGCAGAGTGGTGCACGTACTCTCCGACAATTCCACCATGGTGGCCTGTATAAACCGCCAGGGGGGGACCAGGAGTCGCCTGGTAGGTCTCGAGGCCAACAAGCTCTTGACCTGGGTGGAACAGCAGCTGGAGCGCCTTGCGGTCTCCCACATTGTGGGCAAGGAAAATGTCCAAGCCGATTTCCTCAGTCGTCAGCGGGAATTGTCTGACAGTGCGATGGATCTCATCATTCACAAGTGGGGTCCTCCCCATCTGGATCTGATGGCAACCTTGAGCAATGCCAAAGCTCCCCGATTCTTCAGCCACTGGAGGGAGCACTGCTCAGAAGGAGTGGATGCCCTGGTCCTTCTCTGGCCTCAAGAGGTTCTTCTCTACATGTTTCCTCCGTGGCCCCTGGTGGAAAAGGTTCTCAGAAGAATAGAACTTCACAGAGGGCCGGTAATCCTTGTGGCCCCCGAGTGGCCCCGCAGACCGTGGTTCGCGGATCTGGTGAACCTAGCAACGGACAGTCCTCTTCGCCTCGGTCATCTTCCATGCCTTCTGTGGCAGGGTCCCGTATTTTTCGACCAGGCGGATCGCTTCTGTCTAGCGGCCTGGCTTTTGAACGGTGATGCTTGAGAAAGAAGGGATATAAGGAGGAAGTTATCTCCACCGGAAACTGTCTACCTCCCTGGCCTATGTCCGGGTATGGAAGATTTTTTAGACTGTGCGGAATCAGGAGTGTCGGCCCGTAAAGCTCAGATATCCCAGGTTCTTTCCTTTTTCCAGAGGGGTCTATCGAAAGGTTTGTCATTTAGCTCTCTGTGGGTCCAAGTGTCCGCCCTTGGTTCCCTCCTAGGCAGACTGGATGGATATTCGGTAGCGGCTCACCCGGATATTATTTGTTTCCTTAAAGGGGCTAAGCATTTGAAACCGCCTGTGAGGGCTACTTGTCCTTCGTGGAATCTTAATTTAGTCCTCCGGGCCCTCTGTGAGGCTCCCTTCAAACCCCTCTGCTGGGCTACCTTTAAGGTTTTGATGCTTAAGAATGTTTTTCTGGTCTCCATCTCCTCGCCAGGAGGGTGTCAGAGATTCAGGTGTTGTCTTGTAGAGAGCCATTCCTTTTGTTTCTCGGATTCAGGAGTCTCCCTCAAGACGGTGCCCTCCTTCCTGTCTAAGGTTGTTTTTTCTTTTCACGTCAACCAGTCGGTGGAACTTCCGGATTTTTCTCCTGATGATATAGCAGATACGGCAGGGGGTGATCTTAGGCATCTTGATGTGAAGTGAGTCCTACTGCGCTACCTTCAGATTACCAATGAATTCTGAGTTTCGGATCATCTTTTTGTTCTCTGGAGTGGTCCTAATAGGGGCAACAAGGCTTCTAAGGCCACGATTGCACGCTGGTTTAGGGAGGCTAATGCCTCAGTGTATATCTGTCAGGGACTGCTTTCTCAGGCGACGTCATGGGCAGAGAGTCAGTCGGTCTCTCCTCAGGAGATATGCAGGGCGGCTACTTGGAAATCCCTGCATACTTTTGCCCATCATTACCGTTTGGATGTTCGGGCTCCAATGTTTGGGTCCTTCGGGTGGCGGGTTCTTCGAGCGGGACTGTCTCAGTCTCACCCTATTTAGGGAAGCTCTGGTACATCCCATGGTCTGGACTGATCCAGGTACATACAGGGAAAGGAAAATTGGTTCTTACCTGCTAATTTTCGTTCCTGTAGTATCACAGATCAGTCCGTACTGTTTTCGGTCTGTCCGCTCAAAGTCTCTTTATTCTTACAGGTGTATCTGGATGTCCTTTTCCTGGATTATTATTGAAGGCACCAGAAGCATCTCTTAACATGACCTTGGATATTTTATACAAGAGCGTTTACTTACAGAGTTCATTCATTTGTTCTCTTGTTCAATTGTTTATCAGATTATTACTTTCCTTGTTACTTGCTTGACCTTATACTCGTTGTCTTTATACTTTTCTGCTTTGACAATGGTTATACTGAAGGGATGCAGGGTAGGCTCTGTCCTGATATAGGATACCCTTTCAGTTTTGGTCTGTCTCCATCTGTTGGACAGGAGGCTTAACCCACGGTCTGGACTGATCCGTGGTACTACAGGAACGAAAATTAGCAGGTAAGAACCAATTTTCCTATACCTCTTCTCCCATTACTCCATGCCATGCTTTAATGAAAAACATGTCATAATTTATCTTAATGAAGTACATTAATACTTTTTCCATACACAGATAATTCTCTCTTACCACCCTGTTATCTCCTTTCTTCCCAGAACAACTCCAGAAGTATTCCTTCAAACCTCCAAAACTGTTATGCTCGATGGTCTAAGGGCTAACCCTGTGCACAGCCACTCTCTCCTCTACCCTGATCCAGGGCTGTTATCTAGCTCCCATGACTGGAATACTGTCACCTGAAGCAGCAATAGGTCACCAGGTTCGTGGCAGCAACACCGTTCCCTAACTTCACATAGGTGGGCAGATTTAATATTTGGAATTGTAAGGAAACCTTTATGGGATGATCTTAATTCGCGTTGCGGGGTATGTAATCTTATTGCTGCCTTAAACCAGTCCTTTGTATCTCCATAAAGAATTTTGTGTATAATACAGAGCACCTTAAAGATTATTCTCTGCTCAATCGGTAACCAATGCAATTTTTCCAGAACTGGCATTATATGTTCTCTCCTTTTAGTACCAGACAAAATACATGCTGCCGTATTTTGTAGAATCTGTAAGGGTCTAAGTTGAACTTTTGGTAGACCTAAAAACATTGCATTGCAATAATCCAGACCTGTGAAAATCATTGACTGTAATACTGACCTAAAATTCTCTTGTGAAAACAATGGTTTGAGTCGTTTCAACATCATTAATTTTCCATAACCTTCTTTAATTATCTTTGAAATATGTTTTTGGCAGTTAAATTCCGTGTTAATCTGGAAACCTAAATTCCTTATTACATTTTCAAATTTGACATCCTTCATTTCAGTACTCAGACTTAATTTTTGTTCATCATAAAACCTTTTTCTATCCAAACTGCCTTGGATACCAACTCTGTTGGACCTCTTTCTGTGCTAGACCCAGGCATGAGTCTTTCTCTTCTCATCAGATCTTCACCACCACAGAGGCCCGTGCCTAAGTACAGCTGGCCCTGACCCCAAAGGGCTCAACCTTAGGGGAATGAGGGATGGTACTGGTGAAGTTCCAGTTGGGCCTCTGCTTCCATCTGTGCCACAAACTGATAGTGGAGACCTGCAGGACTCCTCCCTGCAGGTTGCACCAACTCTACCTCGGTCCAACAGATTGCCGAGGCCAAGGCCCTAGAGGACTTGTCTGCATTAAAGCCCATTCCTGGCTTAGCCCAGAAATTACAGGCCCTACAGACAGCCTTGGAACTCGAGTTGCAGACATGAATCATCTTGCTACACAGTTGGACATCTTGTCTGTACCTGCCACTCCAGTGCTGCTGGTAGTCATCTTGGTATCACCTCCAGAAAACAATCAGCTTATTCTCCAGCTGCCAGCACTGCCTCGGTATGCTGGGAATCCCAAACAGTGCCAGGGATTTCTTAACCAATGATATATTCACTTTACGCTCCAAGTAGCAGTCTTCCTCAATGATACAGTAAAGACAACCTTCATACTCTATCTGTTTGATGGTAAAGCTCTGCCCTGGGCCTCTCCACTGTGGGAGCACTCGGACCTGCTCCTCCAGGACCTGCAGCACTTTGTCTCTGCCTTCAAGCAAGTTTTTGATGAGCCTGGCCAGCTGCCCACTATGGGATCCAATCTCCTGTATCTTGCCAGGGAACCCGGTCTCTAGTGGACTATGAAATCAAATTCTGAACTTTAGCCAAGGAGACAGCCTGCTAGTGATCTTCTTGGAAGGCCTGTCATCAAAGATTAAAGATAAGCTTGTGGGCCAAGAGTTGCCATCTTCCCTGGATGGCTTTATTGACCTCACAGGGAAGATTGATAGACGTCTTCAGGAGAGGGCCTGGGAGGATAATGTGACAAGAATGGACAGGACCAGAATACCATCACTTCTAACCCAGGTCCATCAGACTCCCCCATTCTGGTAGCTCTGCCACCTGAAGAATCCATGCAATTGGGTCGTTGTCACCTCTCCCTCGAGGAAAGGACCTGACAGCGACAATTAGGCCTTTGTCTTTATTGCACAGCTCCAGGTCACCTATTAGCTCAGTGCCCAGAGAGGAGGAACACTTTTCCATGCCCTGAGTTACCGGGGCAAGTAATCTTAGGCTTGATGACCTCGAACCCCCAGTTTCTTGCTCGTGTCACTATGGAACATTCCAGCAGATGCTTCTCCACTAGAGCCCTGGTGGACTCTGGTTCCGGGGAAAATTTCATCCAGCAAGAGCTTGTTGAGTGCTTCCTGATTCCTATGGTCTTGATGACTCCACCTCTTATGATCTTGTCCATATATGGAAACCTCTTCCAGAACAGGTAACGTGTTCCACCGTGCCAATGACTCTACAGGTGGGCCCCTCGCACTCTGAAGTTCTTAGCTTCCACATACTCTCCAGGGCAGTGAGTCTGATTATTTTGGGCCTGCCATGGTTCCGGCATCACCAGCCATATTTTGACTGGTCCACTTCGGAACTCATCCAGTGGGTACCCAGATGCACTGAATCCTGTATGGTATCTTAAGGTTTGACTCACCTAGTAATGCTGGCCTCTGCCCTTCTGAAGATTCAATTTCCATGTAAAGACTCCTGAGGAATTCAGACCTCTCCACAACACCTCCAGGAAAATATACTTAAAATTGTCTTTGGACAATTATAGGAGCAGTTGGTACAAGAAAAGGCGAAAGTAAAAGTTGGGAAAAGGAAAATAATTTTACTAAGAGAAAGTTTGAGTCCCTAGTTGCCGAGAAAGATGAACAGATACCAATTCTGCATGCGTGACTTCAACAAGTAGAAAATTTGAACTCTACACATTTGTCTACCTCTATTGGTTGTGATCTCGAAAAGGAGGTAGGCAATGACATAACAACACTCGTGGTGGGGGTCAGTCCTCTGGCAAGGCAATCCCATGAGTCCAATCCTTTGCTTGTCACTTTGCTTCAAACCCCAGAAGGGGAGAAAAACAATCGCTTGGTTGCAGAAGCTATCCTCAGAGCCAAGAAACCTGAAGGAGTCCAAAGGATTCCTGTCGACTGTACCACTGAAAACTCAAGGCCTCAGGAGGGGGCTTAACGGGGGGTACTGTTTCATTCAGCAGTCTGTGGTCTAACCTTGTGGGCCGCTGCTCTCACTTATACCCTGGTCCAGCATTGTTATCCTGCACCCACGGATGGAATATGGCCACCTGATTCAGCAACAGGCCACCAGTATTCATGGCAGAGACACCACCGGTGATCCTCGACATGGTGTGTCCTCCTTAGGCGTGCACACTGTGTACTGAAACTTAAAGGGACCACAGTGGGAAATGCCCTGTGGCCCTTCCTGAGGAGATCATAAGTCTTGGCCATAAAAGGCCCTTGTTCCCTGCAACTTGTGCCTCAGCAATAGGTCGGCTTCTCTGGAAGTGTCATTGCCTCAGCGTTCCTGTGTTCCTGTTGAGCTTTAGTCCTGCTTGTCTTCCTGAGTTCTTGTGCTCCTGTATTCCTGTATCAGTTCCTAGTTCCTGTGTGGGAGTCTTGTCCATGTTCCTGAGTTTTCATCTTCTTCATGGTCAATCTTCAGTCTTCGTTTTTTTTTATGGTCCACCTTCTGTGTATTCACTTCTGTCTGTGCTGCTCCTCATCCCTGTCTGCCTCTCCATTCCTCCTGGGTCCTCGGATGGATCGTCAGCTTGAATTATGCTTGGACACTAACTCTGACTGACCTCCCCTTGCCACTGACCTCTGTCTTGCATATCGACTCTGATTAATCTCCACCTGCCACGGACCAGTACCTGGATACCGACTCTGTTTGACCTCCACCTGCACTAGACCCTGGCCTGCTTCTTTCTCTTCTTGTCAGATATTCACCACCACAGAGATACCATGCCTTATTCCAGCTGACTCCAGCACCCAAGGGTTCAATCTAAGCAGAACGAGGGCTGGAAATGGTGAAACTACAGTTGGCTTCTGTCAGCACCACCAGCCGATGGTGGGGACCTGCAAGGCATCTCCCTGCAGGTTGTGCCAACTCTATCTCTGCCCAAGGGTCCACACCTGCAACAAAGACTCTGCTGGACCACCTCTTTCCCCTGCTGAGGCAATCTTCTACCATTTCTCCTTCTCTGGGACCCTAGACGAGTCTCTTTGGTTACTTCCCCATGAGAGGAAACACCTTCAAGCCTTGAACTTTTTCTCATGAGGGGGAAAACCCCTTCAGAGCCCTCTCTGCTTGGAAATGCATCCCAGATTAACCCACTCTCTAAGTGGACTGCCACCAAACTTTTATAGTCCCAATACACTCCTCCTAGAGGATCTCTTTCCCATCACTTCTTAAAGAAGGCGCTTCTCCATAGAGTCAAATGACACTCTTCTCACATTTTCCATAGTACACATGCATAGTGTACCATACATGAAGCCATTTAGTAGCTATTCAGATTACTATTTGCAAAAACAATCACTTCTGTTCTCCTACAGTATATTTACACCTCCTTCATCCCACAGATTTAGCATTTGCACCCAAGAAGAGATGAAGTCTCCCCCTCCCAGAATCCTCTCCACAGGTTTTTTTTAGTGACATAAAGATGTTTTGCTTGTGATTCTCGTCATATAACATTCCCAACCATAAAAACATTTTGCGGACTTTTTTTTAAGTCAGAGAATTATGGTTTATATTGAAAGTATGTTAAAACTTGAAAGTTGTTACTGTTCGAGCAATGTACCATTTAGCCTTCACTAACAGCATTGCTAAGACAAGAGTATCCAAGTGCAGTGGACTGGTGTGAACCTGAATTAGTTCAGTCAATTAAGTCATGATTAATTTATGTGAGATCTTGTTCTCCAGAGACTATAAAAACAAAAGACTTTTAGTTAACCGTCAGTATTTAGTTTAATAAAAGTAAAGTCTTTAAAAATGACTTCAGGAGAAAAAACCCTTGTTGCTCACAAAAATCAATAGACAGCAACATACCTGTTTTAATTTGTGTCAGGGCAAGTTAAATAACTTAGCAGACTAATAACACAGGGACCTTCCCTTTGTGATAGATAAAGGGATTTAAAATCTTGATTAGAAGTTCTATTCTTTTTGCTCTAACCTAGTGTGACAAATCACAAGTACTGTATATATATCAACTTGCACCTTCATTGTCTTTTAGGTTTATGCTCCCTTTCAAGAAGTTATTTATATTATACAGCTTTTTAATCATTAACAATACTATTTATTAAACCAAGACCATCTTTGCTTGTAAGAGGATTTGGGGGTGTACTGTTCTGGTAGTGTATAAACACCAAAATAAAGCTGGAGTAACCTAATGGGTAGAGCAGCAGACTTTGAACCAGGGAAACTGAGGTTTAAATCACACTGACACTCCTTGTGATCTTGGATAAGTTGCTTCACCCTGCATTCTCTCAGGTACAAACTTAGAGGAGATCATTTACTAAGCATTTCTCCCATAGACACAGAATGGGCAAAAACTTTAGGGCCCAATATTGAAACACTACTTGGGTGGGTAAGTAGGATTTATCTGGCTAGGTGGAAGCCTCTGAATATCTGGTTATGTTCAGTGGACTCCACTTAGCCGGATCAGTCAGTTATCTGGTTAAGTAGATAACTGGATAGTCAATGGGATAACTTTAGACCTCCTCAGCAGCAGGTCTAAATTATCCAGATATAACTTATTCAGATAACTAGAGCTTATCCGGTTATATCCAGCAGGATAGCCATGCTGCTGATAACTGGATATCTTTGAATATTTGGCCCTTAGTAAATAGGACCCTTAGACTGCAAGCCCTCTGGGAATAGGGAAATACCCACAGTACCTGAATTTAAACTGCATTGAAAAGTCATGAAAGTTATAATATAAATCAATTTTTAAAAAGTTATTTCTGCATTCAAAGATCATTTAGGACCATGGGAATCCAGTAATATCACAATTATGGCACATAGGAGCCTCTGTGGTGAAGGGTGCCAGTGCCTTTATCATGTGCTAAAAGGGTTTAGTGTGCAATAAAATGTAGCACCTTGCATATTAAAATATGACTACACATTTTTCTTTCCTAAAATTAACACAGTAAGAGAGCCTTCATTTGGAATACTCTGAACAATTCTGGAGACTGCACCTTCAAAAGGATATAAACAGGATCCAGTCTGTCCAGAGGGCATCTACTAAAATGGTCAGTGTTCTTTAATATAAAATATATGAGGACAGACTTAAAGATCTAAACATGTAGGAAAGACAGGATAGGGATGATATCATAAATATGTTTAAATACCTCTAAGGCAGGGCTTCCCAAACCTGTCCTGGGGACCCCACAGCCAGTCAGGTTTTCAGGATATCCACAATGAATATGCATGAGATACATTTGCATACCATGGAGACAGTATATGCAAATTTATCTCATGCATATTCATTGTGGATATCCAGAAAATCTGACTGGCAGTGGGGTGCCAAGGACAGGTTTGGGAAGCCCTGCTCTAAGGTATCAATGCACAGGAGGCAGGCCTCTTTCAACAGTACATGGGCTTTGAAATGGAGGGGGGGGGGGTCATGGGATGACATTGAAAGGGGGTAGAATGAAGAGTAATCTAATGAAATATTTCTGTGCAGAGAGAGTGGTAGATGCATGCAACAGCCTCTCAGTGGAAACAGTGAAATCAAGGACTGTATTAGAATTCAAGAAAGCATGGGTCAAGCATAAAGGATCTCTGACATAGTGGTAGGGATTATAGTACTGAACAGTGGGTATGGATGGGCAGCTAGATAGGCTGTATGGTCTTTTTTTGCCATCATGTTTCTCTGTTTCTATAATTTTCAAAATGATTGTTCTGAGCAACTCATTCTGTTTTGTTTTATGTTGGCTCTGACTTTTTTTGTGAGATTTGCCAAACATAAGAACACAAGATTTGCCATACTGGGTCAGAACAAAGGTGCATTAAACCCAGTATCCTGTTTCCAACAGTGACCAATCCAGGTCACAAGTACCTGGCAAGATACCAAAGGTAAATAGAGTCCATGCTGCTTATCCCAGGAATAAGCAATGGATTTCCCCAAGTCCATCATAATAATAGTTTATGAACTTTTCCTCCAGGAACTTGTCCAAACCTTTTTTAAACACAGCTACATTAACTGCTTTCACCGCATCCTCTAGCAATGAATTACATAGCTTAATTTTGCAGTGTGTAGAAAAATATTTTCTCCTATTTGTTTTAAATGTATTAGTAATTTTGTTGCATGTCCCCTAGTCTTTGTACTTTTTGAAAGAGTAAACAACTGATTTGTGTTCACCTGTTCTATTCCACTCAATTTATAGAAATGTGGGTCACTGCTGGCAAAGGGCCAGATTTTAAAAAGCATTTACATGCGTAAATCTGGGTTTTACGCATGTAAATGCACTTTACTCGAGTAAGTGGGCTTTTGAAAATTGCTACAATATATGCCATTGAATCGTCCATAGGATTTATTCGCATAAGTGCACTTTACGTGAGTAAATGGCTTTTGAAAATTGCTACAATAGTAGTTACATTTATGCGCGTAACTCCTTTGAAAATTACCCCCAAAATGTACAGCAGATGTGTGCAAGGTGGACTTAGCAATAATCCAACAGACTTTTATGGATCTTTATGGAATCTGTGAATTTTTCATTTTCAGTTGAACTGTTTCACATACCTACTACTCATCCTTCATTCAGAGAAGGCGAATGGATAGAATAAAATCATTGATTCTGTCCTAAGGTAAAAAGACAGATATACCCAACCTGTCTGACTTGAAAACTATTTTACAGAGATATTTTTTTTAATTAAAACTCACCTAGCTGGTCTCAAGGTTTCCTTTCCAGTGCATGCAAAAACTCTAAACAAAATCTGTATTCATGCTTTTATCAATGTAATAAATTGATACCTAACCTCACCAGATAAAACTCAAAAAGGTTTAGTCCAGCTTTAGTCCAGCTTTAGTCCAGCTTTTCCAATTGGATAGATATGAATGAATAGGATCTTAAACTGCAAAATGACTTACATTCCTCCGGCACAAAACTGATACTACCTTATCCTGTTTCAATAAAGTACTTTGGGGGTTGTAAAGGTTTATATCACATACCCTGGAGGGTGACTGCCCTCCAGGATATGTGTTATAAAACAGTTCTTCGAAAGAAGCAATGTGTTATACATTATTCTCTATTCTTTACCTCTTGCTTCAGTGTATGGACCAAAGTACACACAAAAAAAAAAAAAGGTGGAGAAATTTTTGTAAACTGAACATGAGAGGCTAGTAAAAAGAGTAGCCTGGCAGTGGGCAGCAGTGCCATGCTGCATGATGAGTGGTTGTTCTATAGGACTGCCAATCCTAGACACATTCCCCATGATTGTCACTGCTGAAGTACTGGAATTACTTCTCACAAACTACATGCTGCAAGCATTAATCAAGCACTGTCGTCCTTTCTTCTTGTAAGCAATGTAGCATGAAGGAATTGGAATGCCATCTTTTTGACATATCTTGTTTTAGTCTTTGGCAAGACAGCGTTTTTTTATGCCAAAGCTCAGCAGGCAGAAAATGACACATTTTTTTTAAACAAATTGTTATTTTTTTAAGCAGTAATTGCCACAGTGTGCTCCGGTTAAACTTAAGAGTGCAGAATTTCTTCTCTTCAGGTTCGAGCTCCAAACATAACATTGCACGGAGAATAAGGAGGCCCCAAGATACGAAAATTGGGAGCCACCCAGCGTCATTTCTCCCATCCCATCCCCATCCTCTTCTATTTCCCTTCCATCCTCTCTGCAGTCACATACCCCACTTTCCTTCCAACCCTATAATAACGTATGCAACCCACAAGAGAAACTCCCAACAGGCCTCACAGGACTAGGATGACCTTGGGAAAATAGACAAGCATGGCAAGCAATTTTAAATAGAGAGACTGGCAGCAGAAACCATTTTAAACTCTGCTGGCACCAGAAGGAGTCTTTTTCTACCCATGCTTGGACAACACTGTAGTTTATGTGAAAGATGATGCATGTGTTCATCATATTTTGTTTGTGCATATGTTCCTAGTAATTTGCCTATATATGCCTAGTTTATTTCAACAGGCGGAATATCTGAGCCAGGGTAGTCAAGGAAACTGGTTTCCATAGGTCCAGGAAACATTTAAGGCATTTGTGATTGGGTTAATCCTGAATAAAGACCTAAAAGCCTGGCTACTCAGCCAGACTCTTAATGGCAGCACACACAATGATCTTAAAATATAATCCCATAGCCTTCTAACATTCAATCTCCCCCTTTGACAATCTCTCCTGCTTCAAGCTACAGATGCCTCCTCCTTTTATGATTTGAACTCAGATGTCTGTGTACCTATCCTGTGTATATCTTGTTCTGTTTATACTATTATATACCAGTTCTCAGTTTATTGTTAAAATCACATTTAAAAATTTTTTAATGTAACTGGTTGTTATAAATGTAAACTGAAATGAAGGGCAACTCTGCTATACCTCGGTATATAAAAAATGCTAAATAAAAATAAATAAAAACTCTGGAGTAAGAGTATGGGCAGCTTGGAAAGCTGCTCTGTTTGAGCTGGGTTCAGCCATGCTGGGAAACATGGCGGGGGCCTGGAGACTGAAGTACCTGAGACCACATGGGGGCCGGGTGTAATTGGTGATACCAGGACTGCCTAGCCAAAGATCTGGCAGGCAAAAGAAATCTTTCTACCAATTGGACTGGCTATTTGTGTTGTGTTATTTATTCAATAAAGCTGGGCCTTTTATTATTCCACTCTAGGCTAGTCTATGTCCTGAGGTTGCCAGGGGAGGAGGTTAAGAGAGAAGGGCCATCATGGTCACTGCTGCCTATGTTGCTTCTATTATTTAAGATCCTAATACAGACAGCAGATATGTCTGTCCTTTATGGACTTGTAATTTTGCCTTCTTATTATGTATAAATTAGAAAGGTTGACCTATTTACTACTATTTCTCTTTCCAGAACAGAGAAATCATATTATTTAAGACATTTGGGGTTGGTATCAACATATGCATTATGGTGGTAATTTTGTAACAGCCCACATAACTTTTAAATCAAATACATGTATAAGTTATACCAATTTTAAAAAGAAAAGCATTTGCATACCCTCCTTTTGAAAATTATCCTATCAAGGCTACCTGCACATGTTTACACCTGCAAATCTCTGCGCAGATTTGTTTCAGGAAAGATGTATGCAAAAATATAAACCTCTCCTCAAGCTTGACACCACCCCCCACCCCCCTCCCAGGAATTCCTCTAATCAGTGTGGGCATAAACTGTACGCACATGCACATACGTCTACCACATATTGGTTAGGCAATTTTATAATAGGCCATTACCAAGAGTAAATGCAGTGGAAATGCCATGGGAAAATTACACTTTCTGTGGGCAAATTTAAGAGCTTTTCCTATAGGTTACAAAGTAATTTACCCACAGCAAAAGCTCTGCTGAAAATTGTCCTTCTCTTCCCCAACTTACCCCTACCCTTTTGCAAGTAAATTTAGGTGTATTAATTTTGGTTTACTAATTACATTTTAACCCTATGTTTTATTTTGTGTAAATGAATTAGTGTGAATGTTTGTTGTTCACACTAAAGGCTAATAGATATTTGGGTTATAAGACCTGTAAATAAATAAAGAAATGCAAATACTTTTACCAACCTCAGAAAAAAGGGCAGAGTTCAGGCAGAAGGAGGGGGAAGGAAGGAAAGTCTACGTGGGGTTCTCATATGGAAAGTCCTCATGGACTTTCTGCTAGTATACTGCAGCCCTAAACTCTACTAGCCCGTATTTTAAAAGGAAAACCCCACACAGTGTTTCCCTTTAAAAATATGCTTGCAGGCCTATGGGTAATTTTAAAATTGTTCCTGAAGGTTTTCTTCCACTACACAGTCTGCAAGTCCAGCAAAGCCTGATGAGCAGGCATACTGCAGTTCTATTGGCTCAAATGCTATCTCTAAATAGATATAATTTCAAACTATAGGCCTATTTTGAATCTTCCAACCTTATTCAAGATTTTGTAAAAATTGGTTCATCAACAATTGGCCGTGTTTTTGAGCAATTATGAAATTTTAGGCAAGTATCAAAGTAGACTGGCAAATAGTACAGAGACTTTGCTTTTATCTGTCTATGATTATTTCCTGCATAACATTGATGCTAATATGGCTGTGATAGCCATATTTTTGGATTGAACTGTTTCTTTTGATAATTAATCATTCAATACGATCAGCCAGGTTACAATTTATGGGAATAGGAGGTCAAGTATATCAGTGGTTTGAGTCTTATAGAAGTAATCAACAAAATTCTACATGGCATAAGCTGAGGGCAGGTGTCTCAGAAGGGTCTGTGGTCTCAGCTATTCTATTTAATATCTATTTGAGCTCTCTTACTGCTATCTAGGATGAATATGCTCCCTTTTTCAAAATCTATGCAGATGATATTCAATTAGTTTACCTGTTAATTATATTATATTATCCACTTTATAGTTGATTACGTAATGCTTGTGTCATATAAAAAAAATGGATGTCTGCAACTCAGATGGTATTAAATGTAGAAAAATACTGAAACAATGTGGGTCTCCTATTCCCCACTGCCAGAGTCCTGGCCGGGCCTAATAATTGATAACCAGTTGGTTCCTTTCTCAGACTCAGTTGGGGACTTAGGTTTTTATCTTGATCCAGAAATGACATATATCCCACATATTTGGAGGGTACTGTGAGCCAGATTTTATATATAATATTTACCTAAACCTTTAAGGTATATTTTATCAAAGAATGATTTTAAAACCTTGGTTCAATCTTTTTTGTTATCTGCCATCAATTATGTGAATTCATTGCTAATCGGCTTACCAAAACACCATTTGAGATCAATACAATTACTTCAAAATGCTACCGCTCACTTAAGGTTTAAGGTTTATTTGGTTTTCTATACCGTCACATCAGTTGGAACCTTCACAATGGTTTACAATCATTTAAAACAAGGAAAGTACAATAATGATAGAGTAAAATAATGATAACAGCTAAAATATATAAAAGAAGTAAGACATTAGCAGTGGCTGTTAAAATAATCTAAAATACTATAGACTAAAATATTGAAATATTGAAAGACAATAACCAATCATGGGAGCACAGCTAGAATAGCATAACTATGAAATAAACTCAAAACAAATGCAAAAGGTTGATATCCGCTTATCTAATACCGTCAGCTTAATTATACCCATTTGATCTGAGGAGCATATTATTCCAATTTTAATTCAATTGCATTGGCTCCCAGTAGAGCAGTACATAAAGTTTAAAATCCTGATCCTAATTTACAAGATTCTTTTTAAAGTTTCTGGACCTTCTTATCTGACTGCTTTGTTATCCTTATATCAAATTTCCTGCAAGTTGCATTTGGAAAATTATTTATTATTGGAAATACCCTCACAAAACCTGAGCTTCTGCCTTTTCTATAATAGGGCCAACTTTGTAGCATACTTTACTGAAAGAATTGCGCTTAATCAATGTGTGCTGGCTCAGTAAGAAACACCCGGGTTTCCCTCTTCCACACAGCTAACTTTTCTTCCCAATCAGTCTTCAGGCAAAGATCTTTTAAGTTTGAAATTATTTATTGTACAGATAATTTTCCATTACTTACAATTGTCGCATTCCAAAGTATATGCCCTAGGCAGAGATCTTTGTAGCTGGAGATAGGCAGGAGAAGGGAGATGGAGTTTCTTGGGATTCAGGGTGAGAAGACAAAGGGTTCTGAAGCTGATTAATCTTTAGAATTAAAGTGGTAAGAAAAAGCTAATTGTATAACAGAGGTTGCAGGCACTTCTAGCTTTGAAGCACCATGGCTGAGACTGACTAACAGTCTTGGAGAGTGATTACAGGAAATGTCCCCACAAGCAGGGGCTAGAGGGTGAGATCCAATGGTAGCAAGCCTAGGATCCATGTGACACGGGGGGAGCATGAAGGGCAGTCCCTTGAGCCAATAAGGCACTTAAGAAGACTCAAGTTAGATTGAGAGGGCATACAAGCTCTTCCCAGAGAGAGAAGGCAAAGGAGGAGGGAACTTTTCTTAAGGGTAAAGTTCCCCTTAAAGGCAAGGCTCACAGGCTTTTATCATGGGTTACAAAGTAAGGACTGCACTAGACACAGTTAAACTGCAATGTATATACAGATGCCAACAAGTACCCACTGCTGGGAACAGAATACTCCCTGTCTGGTATCACAAGATACCACTATATCATTTCTTATATCATCATGCAAAGGTGCAAAGTCTATTGTAACTGGATCTTTCGACGTTCAAGGAAGTTCCCGATCATCTCGGTCGTCTAGTCGTCCAGGCGATAGGCAATGTCTTCTTCACAGGGTTTCACCAAGCTGAAACGAAAGACAGACAACACAAAGAGAGAAAGAGTCTCTTGTGTAGACAACGGTCCATGAAGTTCAAGTTTTTCATGCGGCATGAGAAGAACCATCTCATTGTTGGACCTGTAGAAGATCTTGGATAACCACTTGCTTCAATGCTGGAGAGTCGGCACGTACTCTTTCTTCCGACGGATCCGAAGGGAGTTGGCAAGCTGTTGGACTTGTTTCCTTCACCGCCTGTAAAGCTCCCTGCCGTCAAGTTTCCTCATGGCACAGGAATGTTCATAGTCTTTTGCACTGAAGGCATGATAGATGCAATGTTCAACTCTTTACAGGTTCCTATGAAGTCAACTCCACAGTCGGAGCTGGTCTGGGTGGCTGAACCCCTGAGTTGAGCGTATAAATGGAACCTTCTTGTCTGGTTATAGATGTAGCTCAGTACTACTTTGCTGTCCATGTGAAGATGGATGGCATAAGTTCAAATGTCCATTTCGGCTGTCATTGACTCCACTGTTTCCACTGCTAACACAATTCTAGACGTGGTATGGTGTGGTTAGGCTGTGGTGCTAGCTTGGCCTTGTTGAAGATAAAGTCCTCATGCACTGTTCCTTCTGTATCTGTCACTCTCAAAGGAGCTACCGCAGCTATGTCCTTCACAGATGCATCCGAGGAGATGCAGATCTTTTTGCAGCTGGCTGTTTTAAGTGGTACTGGAACATGGGCACGTGGTATGTGGAGCTTTTCAAGCACTTTTAGGGAGCTCTTCCACTTTTCCCATTCTGGCTTCATTGCTTGAGGTAGTGGGGTGTCCCACTCAGTGGCACTTGATGAGGAGCTCTCTTAACAAGGCTCTTCCTTGTATTGTGGCTAGAGTCACAAACTCCAGTGCATCATGCAGGCTGTTTACTGTGGGCAGGAGGACACCTCGGTGAGTGTATGGTTCACCTTGGGTCGAGACTTGGGACATGAAGACGTCACTCTTTGGATCCCAATTTAACCCAAGGCTTCGTTGGAGAGGAGGTGTGTCCACTCTCAGGTCCGAGTTCTCTGAATTTCTGGCATGATCATCTGAAGGAGTTGCCTTCGTTACTTCAGGATTGTCAGAGGCTATTTTGTGGAGCCTTAGACTGGCGCTTGCCAGTATTGCCTCCTCTGCAGTGGGTAAGGATCTTAGCTCATCATCTATGTAGAAGACCTTTTCCACGAGGCATCTGGCATCTGCGTCATACTCTTTATCTCCTTCTTGGGCTGTCCTTCTGAGCCCAGGCGTGGCCACTGTAGGCGGTGGACTATTATTCTCTACTGAAAGGGTAGGCTTGTCATCATCCTTGGCGACTTGAAGCACTGGGTCCCCTAGATGTTCCTCTGCATCTAATGGGGGGGGGGGGGGGGGGCGATACGACTGGTACCTGAATTGAGATTCGGTTCTTCGCAGCTTAGGCTCTCCTTGGTGCTTAGGTGATTAGGACATGGTTCAAATAGGGTAGGATTTCCATCCTCTGAGACATTTGTGGCATATGCCTGAATGCTTGGTCTCCCTGTTCGATTCAAGCCGACTTCGCCGACTATCACCCATCCCAAGGTGAGTTGGTAGGTGTAGGGACCTGCTGTTGGGCCATCATACATCTCCAAGACCTTGGTCAGTGCTGGTGCATCTTTTCCCAATAGCAGCAGGATTTCTGCTTCCAGGTCTAGTGGTGGGAGCTGGGGCATTATGGACTTTAGATGAGAATGGTACCGAGTGGCTTCTGGTGTGGGAATCTCATCTCTGTTGTCAGGCATCTGGTTGCACTCAATGAGCATGGGCAAGTTTGACTTGTTGCTGCCATCTATCGCTTCTATCACATATCCGCCTGCTCTCCTCCCTGTCACACTGGTGACCCCTGAGCAGGTTTTGAGGTTGTATGGAGAGTAGTGGTGACGGATGCCAAACAAGTCGAAGAATTCCGGCCTTCCCAGGGATCTGTTGCTCTGCTCATCTATGATGACATACATTTTGACTGCCTTCTCAGGTGACTGTTCGGGATACACTCTGGCAAGGCATATTTTTGTGCAGGATTTCCCATCACTGTTTCTCCCATACATTTATGTGTATTTGGGGATCACTTCAGGGTCTGGCATTCGCTCGTCCTTCTCCTCCCCGCCGTGGTCTGAGCTGGGGTGTAAGGTTCCCAAAGGGTGAAATCTTGTTCCGTCAGGGTGCAGAGCACTGTCGTGTTGGTCACTCCCACACTCTGAACACTTAATGGCTCTTTCACAGTCCTTAGCCATGTGGTTAAATGAAGAACAGCACCAGTAGCAAATTCTGTACTTTTTCAACAGTTCTTTGCGCTCTTTCAAAGGTTTCCCTTTGAATCCTCGGCACTTTCTGAGTGGGTGAGGTTTTTTGTGTATTGGGCACTGCTGGTCTGGGTCCTCTACCCTATCCGTATTAGAAAGTTGGTCTGATGTAGATGCTGTAGGTGACACTTCCATTTTTTGTATGGAAATGGGCTTCCTGCTGCCGCTGTGCTACTTGGTTGGCCTTTTGCCCACTCGGTGGCTGATTCTGCGTATCTCATGTGTGCTGAATGAGAAGCTGGGATCGTTCCTGTGCCTTACTAAGTCTCGTATAAACTTTGCGAAGACATGGAAAAGTAGGTACTCTTTGTTGTCCTCTTTGTACTATGCACCATGAGATGCCCATTTATCCTGTATATCACTTGGTAGTTTATTTATGATGGCGTTCGTGCCTCGTGATGTGTCCAAAAGGTTGAGACCCAGAGGAATTAGTTTAGCCTTCGCTGTCTCCACCTCTTGGAGGAGATCTCCCAGTTCTTGAAACTTTTGGTTATCCATTCTGGATATTTCTGGAAAGTTTTCCATTTCCTCGAACTACACATTCTCTATGGTGACTGGGTCCCCATAATATCGCTCAAGTCTCTCCCACACCTCTTTTAGCGCTGTAGGAGGATCCTCTGGGTGGACTTTTTTTTTATGTTTAATATCTTTATTGATTTTCAGAAAAGATGTAATACAAATGGATAATACAACAAGTTTCTCAGTATCTCAGACTTTAGCCTGTACATAGTAGAGGAACATAAAGTGTAATCATTGAGAAAAACATGATCAACCTCATATAGGAACCGTAAGACAAGGAGCCATATCTGTATTACCAAAGATAGGGAAGAAAACAGAATAGATACCAAAGAGAAACAGAGGAGAAAAGGAGAATTAAGAAGAATAGAGTAGAGAAGAGAGGAAAGAGAAGAAAGCAAAGGAAGGAGGATAAGCAGGTAAGGTTACATTGATGCGAACAGCAAGGCATATGTGGTTGGAAACGGAAGTTGTATAATCTTCCAGTGGCTTCCACACCCAAGACCACATGCCCAGTCAGTTATATTTAACCACCATGGCCTTTTCATATTTATAATACATGCAAACTGAGTTCCACCAGAGATGATATGATAAAAGATCACTGCATTTCCAATTAGATAATATGTTATGTAACGCAACATTAAGCAGGAAATCAAATAATTTTTTCTGAGGAGTCGACATATGCAGATGTGGGTTGGAGCCCCTTAAGATTACCAGCAAGTATTGAGGTGGTTTGGGGACAGGTAAAATAGTGGAGATAGTCTCAAAAATTTGGTGCCAGAATTGAGCAATTTTCTCACATGAAAACAACATATGTTCTAATGTGGCTTTGGGAGATAAACATGACCAACATTTGTGATCAGGGGAAAGACCAGCCCTGTGTAACTTCCATGGTGTCCATATAGCTCGATGAAGAATAAAATACGCAGTTTGATTAAGACTAGCAGAAAGAGATATGCATGTGGAGTGAAGCCACAGTCTAGTCCAGGTGTGGTCATCGATGAGTATTCCTATATCATCTTTCCAGGCTAATTGTAATCGTTGGTGGGGTGTTTTGGTACGCGTAGTCTTTATAGTTTTATAAAATTAGAAGCCAAGTGGCCTTTTCCACCATAATCCTGAAAGAAAAGTATTAAATAGGGTAGCTGCGTCAAGCGGAAATGGGAAAAATCCTTCAACTGTGTAAAGTTACATAGTTGTAACCATTCGTAAAAATGAGAAGAGGGGAAATCCCATTTGTGTTGGAGAGTCTCGAAGGGAAGTAGCTGTGAATTATCAAAAACATCTGCTAGATGCCAAATGTTTTTTTAATTGCCATGCGTGCCAATTAAGAGAATGTGTGGTTCGAGGAAATGGAAAACTTTCCAGAAATATAGACCAACTTGCCAATATAGGGATCAAAGGCACAGCTCTAAGATGGTTCCAGTCCTTCTTAAGCAACAGATTCTACAAAGTTAGAATAAACAACAAAGAATCGCATCCAGTCCTCACAGATCTAGGAGTCCCACAAGGTTCCTCACTTTCACCCACCCTCTTCAATATCTACCTCCTCCCTCTCTGCCACCTACTCTCAAACCTCAAGCTTACACACTACCTCTATGCAGACGACATACAAATCCTTCTCCCGATTTCAGAATCCCTTGAAAAAACCATCACATACTGGAACGAATGCCTACAGCCGATTAAAAACATTCTCTCAAACCTCAACCTAATATTGAATGACAATAAAACCGAAATGCTCATTGTCTCCCAGGATCCCCTTACAATCTCATCAAACCTCTCTCCTAACTCAAATAGCAAGTTCTCACCCGACATCAGAGACCTTGGAGCCTGGCTAGACAACCATCTAAACCTAAAAAAGTTCGTAAACACTACCACTAAGGACTGCTTTTACAAACTGCAAGTCCTTAAAAAAACTTAAACCCCTCCTCTATTTCTCGGACTTCAGGCTCGTACTGCAATCCATCATACTATCAAAGCTCGACTATTGCAACTCCCTTCTGCTAGGTCTACCCTTCAACACCATCAAACCATTACAGATGGTACAGAATTCCGCTGCTAGAATCCTCACAAGTTCTAACAAAAAAGACCATATCACCCCAATCCTTCGTAACTTACATTGGCTTCCCATCAAATATAGGATACTCTATAAGATACTCACAATAATACACAAAGCAATATACAATCTGGCTCCTATCATGCTAAGCACTCAACTTCAACCGCATACATCTTCCAGACCAATTAGAAGCGCATACAAAGGAACACTGCATGTCCCACAAGTAAAATCAGCATTGAGCAAACGAGCATTATCTTCAGCTGGACCCCACCAGTGGAACGCTCTCCCCCCAGATCTAAGACTAGAACCCAGTCATCAAGAGTTCAAAAAAAGACTGAAGACCTGGCTTTTCCAACAAGCCTTCCCAGATTCTCAATGATACTTAGACAAGAGGACTTCCTAAATAATAGTATCCCTAAATTATCGACATCTCACCAATTCCTACTATCAGGACTCCACAACTGCTCAATCAATTTTTGAATCCATAAGTTCACTATATTACTCTTATTGTATCTATATGGTAGATTTGACAGGTCATCTCTAGTACTTTAAATAGTTAAATTGTATGTACATATTATATTATATTATATTTATTATTACTATGTTAAATTGACATCCGGTTTTATTGTTCCTTATGTTCTACAGTTCTATGTAAAGCCCCCATCCGCTGTTGGGCAGTTCATCGTTTTATGTAAACCGGAGTGATTTGTAATTCCAACAAGAACTTCGGTATATAAAAATTAAAAATAAATAAATAAATAAAATAAAATAAAATCTCCCAAGTTTAATCGAGGTGTTGTACCACAATGGTGCCAGTGAAGATAACTGCCAGGAGCACATATTAGGGGGCCGTAAAGTGTCAAACTCCTTGATTGCTCTACTAAGTGACCTGATTATGGGGTTCCGGGCGTGCGGGCGTAAGAGATTCATATCTGGGAGGCATGTGGATAGGAATGGAGAAAGTGTGTGGAGCTCCAAATCTAACCATCTGGGACATTCCTTGTCCGGGTGGCGGGAGATAAAATGATGGTGCGCCTGTTGTAGGATAAAGGATTGATGGTAAATATATAGATCTGGAAAGTTTACCCCTCCATTCTCTTTTTCCATAGAAACCGGACTAAGAGATTTTCAGCATGCTTATAAAAATCAGAGGCAAAAAATATGGGCAATATTGAGAGAATATATGTGATTTTTGGAGCAAGTACCATTTTTATGGTTTCCAATCTGCCCCACCATGTAAGATGCAAGGGAGACCATTGTAACAGCTTTTGGCGAAGCATTTGCAATATCTGAGTTTCGGCATGACTAATGGTCTGTTCAGGATCAGGGTAGAAAAGAATACCCAAGTATTTTAGCCCTTGGGAAACTTTCCGGATCGAGCGAACGGGTTTTTATACCCAAAAGCTGCACAAGGTCTTTAAGGATAAAATTACCTCCTGCTCCGGAATCTACCAGAACAAGAACCAGGAAGGCCTGGGAGTCCCAGATTAAAGTAACCCGGACTGATAATTGAGGGGCCGGAGAGGTTGCACCCAAGTTCAGGACCCCTACTGAACTCGGGCCAAGGAGTTTCCGGATGGATAGGGCATCTGTAGATGGTGGCCAGGTGCTCCGCAATACAGACACAGGCCGGTTTGTCTCTGCCAGAGGCGCTCTTCTGGTGTCAGCTGCCCGTGACCCTTCTGCATGGGTTCTTCCACTTTGACCACTCTGGTTTTGCTGCAAGATGCAGGGTTGGTAACTGGTGATGAGCGGGAGCGAACCCGTGAAGGCTTCTTGGAGATCTGACTTTCCCGGTGACGCTCTTGAAGACGATGGTCAATTCAACCTGCCAAATCTATCAGTCCTCCAGAGAGGAAGGGAGCTCCCGTGCAGCCAACTCATCTTTTAGCTGCAGAGAGAGTCCATCCAGGTAGATAGCTCAGAGGCAGTCTTCCTGCCAAGCGAGCTCACTAGCCAAAGTCCGAAACTCAATGGTATAATCAAAAGACTTCTTTGGCCTTGATGGAGGTGTAGTAAGCTGGTGCTTGCCATGGCATGTTGTCCAGGATCATCAAAGGTCCATCTGAAAATAGCCACAAACTGAACCAGTTCCTTCAACAAGGAATCTGAGTGTTCCCACAAGGGAGAAGCCCAGGTCAGCACTTTCCCTTCAAGGCAGACAGAAGACTGTAGAGCAAACTGCATGTAGCATTGGTTTATAAACCCTCTGCAAAGTCTGGAGTCACCATTGAAGCATGGGGGTGCTAGAAGTGTCAACAAGGCTCGAGGCATCGATGGAGGTGGCTGTGGAGGAGGAGGAGCTGAGTTATTTGTAAGGGCATCAAGCCGGGCATGAAGATGATCCATGGAGGAGGCCAATGCCTCAAGGAGCTGCTGCTGTTCTTGTACCTTGGATGCCAGGCCTGGGATGGCCTGGAGGGCACGCGGCTCCACTGAGTCTATGGCCTTTGCAACCTGTTGCGCCAGAGGTGGACCATTGGGCTGAGGTGGGGTTGACGCAACCTGCAGGCAAGGGCCTAAGGGTCCCCACCATCAGCAGGTGGAGTGGGCTGAAGCTGGAGGCCACTGGAGCTTCACCTATACCAGCCCTCGTTCCCCTCGAGTTGAGCCTTTGGGTGCCAGGGCTGGCAGGACTTAGGTGGGCCTCGAGGTTATCTTGAGATGAAAGGTGATTCAGTCCAGGGACAGCAGTCGGTAGATGGCGTAGTCCTATCCTGGACTGGATTCAGTACTGGAACTCAGGCGCCAAAGGAACTATGAGGTACTGGAGGCACATGAGCAAAGGAAGGCCTAAGCCTTGTAAGGATAGATGAGAGGAGGTGTCACTGAAAGGCTAGGATCAGAGCCGGCGGCGAGTGGAAGCTGTGGCAAGCAATGTGGAATTCTGGACACAGGAACGTCTGTAGCGTAGTCGTTCAAAGCAAGGTTCAGGGCACGGAGAAGGCAGGTGTAGTAAATCAAGGCAGTGGTCAGGGCACGGAGATGGCAGGAGTGGTAAGGCATAGCAGAGGTCCGGGGTTGGAGAGAAACTGAAGAGTTGTCGGCGTAGCGGAGGTCCAGGGCTGGAGAGAAGCTGAAGAGTAGTCAGGTGCAGCGAAGGTCCTGGGTTGAGAGAAGCTAAAGAGTAGTCAGGCATAGCAGAGGTCTGGGGCTGGAGAGAATTTAAAGAGTAGTAAGGCATAGCGGAGGTCAGGGCTGGAGAGAAGCTGAAGAGTAGTCAGACATAGCGGTAGTCAAATCCAAAGAGTTAGTCCAACACATAGACGAAACAGGAACAAAGAGAACAGGAACTGGGAACCGCAGAATAACAGGAACACAACAAAGAAACGATTCTAGGATCAGCAACAAGTACTCGGAGTATTCGGAGACCTGTTGCAAAGGCAACGCTATGGAGCGAGGCCTGAGCTTTTATACGCTGAAGAGTCTGACGTCAGCATCTGGGTCTGCGGCCAGGTTCCCACCAAGGGCCCTTTAAAAGAATCAATGATGCGCGCGCTCCTAGGAAGGGGTGCAGCGCTGATGGTGGTGTCTCTACGTGGGCCACGTGGAAAGGCCTGACGAACAAGGACATCTTGTCTGGCAACACTGGGTAGCTGGCAGGGCCGGAGGCACTGGAGGGATCCCGAAGTCAGAGCTGGCGGCCCACCGCCACCAGAGAAGAGGAGCCAGGAGCTGGAGTCCATCTGAAAAGATGAGAGGGCCATGCCGCGGGGCTGCCATGGGCGGCACGTGTAACAGATGTGCCTTGCACACCAACTGCATGCGTATCCAGGAGAGTGGGGACAGAGAAAAAGAAGAGGACTATGAGACCACCGGTAGACCCTCCATCTTGCTGGTGGCTGAGAAGGGCAGCAGGACCGGAAGGCCGCCAGCAGACCACATCCCGCCAATGGTCGAGAAGAGGAAGAGGCCCGTAAGGCCACTGGCAGACCACCATCCCACCAGCAGCTGAGAAGCGGAAAAGGGCTGGGAGGCCACTGGCAATACCCCATTGGCAGCCAAAGAAAGAAGAGGTCCTGGGAGGCCACCGGTAGCTGAGAAGAGGAAGAAGCCTGTTTTCCCACTTCTCTAAGTGTTCCGGCTTTCAAACCACTTGCAGCCAGTATGTGCTCAATGTTGATGTCGTGCATCACGACATCAGCAGAGAGGAAATGTTTGCTCTGCAAATTTTGAATAGTGTAGGGCAGGTACACAAGGAGCAACAGGAAAATTGGTTCCTTCCTCTTCTTGTCTGCAGGTGGGATTGGGTCCACCGACAGCATTCTGAACCAGATGGGAGAGCCTGCCTGAGTTTTTCTTTCATTATGTGAGTGAATGGGAACCTGCCTGAGTGTGAATGTGTGTGTGTTTAAATGATAGCCGGCCTGGATATGTATATGTATGTGAAGGGTAGTCTGCATGGGTGTGTGTGTGTGAGAGAGAATGGTAAGGTGCCTGAGTATGTGTGTGTGTACTGTGAATGGTAACTTACCTGGGGTGTGTGTGTGTGTCTGTGGGTGAATGGGTGCCCGCTTGGTGTGTGTATGTGTGTGTGTGTGTGTGTGTGAGAGAGAGAGAATGGGGCCTGCTTGGAGGGGGATATAAATGTGAGTCTGCCTGAGTGTATGTGTGACAGAGAGAGTTGGCATTTGGGTGTGAGAACCTGTATGTGTATGAGAGAGAGAGAGAGAGAGAGAGAGAGAGAAAGCATGCAGGCGTGAGAGCCTGTGTGTTGGTGTGAGGGAGTGTATGGTGTGAGTGAGACCCTGCATGTGAGAGAGAGCATGTGAGAGTGGGAGCCTGTGTATGTGTGTGTATGTGTGATAGTGGCAGCCTACATGTGAGAATGAGATCCTGTGTGGGTGTATGTATATATGGGAGTGGGAGCCTGCATGTGAGATAGAGATGTGAGAGCTTGTGTGTTTCTGTGGCAATATGAAGCTGTGCAAAAGAGTATGTGTGTGTCTGTAGGGGGGGAATGGGAGTCTGTGTGTGAGAGAGGCATGTGAGAGTGAGAGTTTGGGTGTGTGTGAGAAAGTGGCAGCCTGCATGTGGGAGTGAGAGCCTGTGTGTGTCTGAGGTGAAATGAGAGCCTATGAGTGAGACAGTATGTGAAAGTGAGAGCCTGTATGTGTTTTTGTGGGAATGGGAACATGCATGTAAGAGCATGCAAATGTGAGAGTCTGTGTGTGTGTGTGTGTATATGGTGGGGGGGAGTTGGAGCCTGTGAGTAAATGAGAGAAAGTAAGAGCGTGCATGTGTGTGTAGGAATGGGAGCTTGTGTGTGAGAGAGATATATGAGAGCAAGAGCTTGTATGTGAAAGACAGCATATAAGAGTAGGAGCCTGTGTGTGGGAGTGGTCGCCTGTGTGTATGTGAGAAAGAATATGCAAGTGTGGTATCCTGTGTGAGAGAAAGCTTGTGTGTGAGAGCATCCATGTGAAAGACAGCCTGTGTGTGTGTGTATGGAGAAAGGAAAGAAGACAGGAGGAGTAGAAACAGAAAGAATAAAAGAGACCCTATAAAAGAAAAAGGAAAAGACAGACAAGGGGAAAAAAGAGACTGGGACCAACCAATTAGAAGAATAAGATTAGAGAACAAAGGTAAATATATATATATATATTTTGCCTTTCAGCAATTGGAATATGCCATCTTTCATAATGTGCATTCAATATATATTTGAATTTTGCTTTTTCTTAAGTATTCCAGAGTTCACAGAGTTTGGTTTCTCCAGTTTTCTTTTTCAGTTTGCCTGCTTATTTTGTTTCTAATTTGTAGTTCCTTATTCTGCATTAGAAAAGGATCTGTCTATGATGCGCATATGTGACAGAGGTGCAGTATTTTGACTAACGTAGTTTTTCTGTAGGGATTTGTAGTGGTCTGCCTTGCTCTATTTGCCCAGTAGGTGGTGCATTAGTGTTATAAGGCTTGGTGTGTCATACACAGGCTCTCAGGGCAGGCAGGCAGGAGAGAGAGTGAGCTGTGTGTGTGAGAGAGAAAAGGAGTGTGTGAGTGAGAGCATTGGCATGTTACTAATAGAGGGAGTGTGTGAAAGAATGAATATGTTAGTATGTGTGTGTGAATGTGAAAGAGAGGAGATAGTTTGTGTGGCCCTACCTCCCCCAATCTATGATAATCTCAGGGTCAGTGGAAATCAAAAGGTCCCAGGTATAGAGAGCAGGAGATTTCTTTAATCCTTATTTGTTTTAATTATTGGGTGTAATTTGATGTTTCTATTGTTTTGAAAAATTTAATTATTTTTTGGAGGAAATCAAAGGCAGCACTGACCGTTGAAAGGCGCCTTGCCACCGGCGTCCTCGAACTGAGAGCCCACCCACCATCTTCGGGCACCCTGCAGCACTTCTCCACCACCATGAGAAGAAAAAAGAAAAAACACCAGAAACTGAAAAGGGAACAGCAATGTGAGGGAGAGACCCGATTGGAAGCCCTGCCCCCCTGACATCATCAAGGGCAGCACCGACCATTGAAAGGTGCCTTGCCACCGGCGCCCTCAAACTGAGAGCCCACCCACCATCTTCGGGGACCCGTCAGCACTTCTCCACCGCCATGAGAAGAAAAAAGAAAAAACACCAGAAACTGAAAAGGGAACATCAATGTGAGGGAGAGACCTGATCGGAAGCCCCCCCCCCCCCCCGATGTCATCAAGATCAGCACTGACCGTTGAAAGGCGCCTTGCCACCGGCGCCGCGCACCGTGCATCGCGCGCCAAAGGGGCACGACAAAGGGGCATGACAAAGGGGCCCTCTCCTTTGTGCACCCCTTAGTGCAATCCGTAGTGCAAATGCCAGTTAATATCTTTGCAATTGACTGTCTCTCTTTTGTTTAATATACTTCCTGTTATGCCTTTTGCTCAATTGTTAAAAATCTTGCATTTTGAGCTTTTGTAAACCGTTATGATGGCTTTACCAAATGACGGTATATAAAACTCAACAAATAAATAAATAAATAAATAAATAAATAAATAAATATAACATTTTTTTATTATTGGATGATTTATACATCAGATGTTTTGAAATATTTTATTAATATCTGGGAAATATTAGAAATAATTTATGTAATTTTAAAAAAATTATTGTTTGTTCATTGGTTGTGTCGACATTTATTCTATTAGCCACCATTGGGATGGAATCTGCTGGCGGCATCCTAGGCCTCTTTCACTTCTCAGCTGAGGGCAAGATGGGGTCCACTGGTAGCCTCCCAGTCCTGTTCCTCTTCTTGGCTACTGATGAGATGCCGTCTGCCAGTGGCCTTGCGGGCCTCTTCTTCTTCTTGGCCACTGGTGGGATGGGGTCTTCCGGCAACCTCCCCATCCTACTCCTCTTCTCGACCACCAGCAAGATGGGGTCTGCCAGAAGCCTTGCAGACCGCTTCTTCTTCTCTGTCACGAGTCTCCTGGATGTGTACACATGCAGCTGCATACCCCATTTTAAAGTTGGTGGTATCTGTGTACCACTGTGCACTATGGACGCTACGCCCAAGCTCTTCATAGAAACTGAAAATGTGTATTCCCAGAAACACAGATGGGACAGGGAAATCATTTATGTGCATATTTTTAACTTTATGAAAGTACAAGTGTAAATGTTTACATAGACATGTATGCCTGCTTTCTAGCAGGCGTAAATGTGCATGCCCACGCCGTGCTAAGCTACGTGCATTTCCGCTAATTCTCAAAGCAGATTTACATATACATGTTTGGTGAACGTGGAATTATAGTGGATTATATTTCTTGTAGAAAGGCTGTAAATTTGACTGCTACTTCCAGGAAGCAAGCAACCTGTCTCACATACAGGATCTAACAAAACACTCTACTCCTTGTCTTATACTCTCACCCTTTCAACTCTCAGGTGTTTTTAAGGGAGAAATTGGGCTCCTAGTTAGCTGCACACTAGGATGTCTTGACTGCCTTACCATGCAGCCACTCTCCCACTAAAGATAAAAAGATTAGGCTTCTTGGTGCACACCATGGTTAATGCACTCTATTGCAGGAAAGAAGGTATTGGGCTCAGTGAAATTTAAATGTTATTAACAGATGAGTTAGAATAATCAATGAACTCTATGGGGGCATTTGTTAGGGGTGGCCATCATAGCAACCCGATGAGGGTCCATTTGTTTCAATGGAGTCACTCATGCATTCCTGCAGCAAGCCTCAGTAAATACTCAAGTTGCCATATATTTCTGGAATATAACATTTGAATATATATGTAGAATATAACATTCTACCACCAAATGTTGGAGGTCAAGCAGGAATGGTAGATAGATAATAAGACTAGGTTGAGTTTTCTCAAATTTCAGTAAAACATTAAAAAGTAATTCTTGTTCGCTAATTTACAATACATTACTTTAGTAAAATGTGGTTCATTGTAAATCACATGAATTGCTAATGGCTTCTGGCACAAATCCTGCTACAATTCCCTTTTTTAGCAACTTAGCACAGACTTGACCTCCTAACTGCAAGTCATGGCATGTAGTAATTTGTCCTGGCATGTAGTAATCTGTCAAACTGGCATGATGGTAAGGAAGATTAACGTCACACTAATCTCGAAAGCACCACTTCTCTGACCGGCTAATGCTAGACAGAGAATATGATGAATTATATCAAAACTTCCCACATAGGTAACAATAGTAGATATGTTTTCTTTATTATAACTTACTTTTGGATGTAAAGCATGGACTAATGCAAAACAATTAAATGAACATAACTATAGTTCAGTAATTAAAGACAATACAGAGGTAACAGAAAATGTCAGAAGCCTTGTGTAGTAGAAGATAGATAGCAGAAGTGAGGGCAATTCAAGCTAGTGTGTGAAGAATTCATGCAAAAGAAAGATACAGCAGTAACTGAGGGTGCTGGACAATCAAGAGGCAGACAGGTAAAGGACAAAGAAGTCCATATTCAGCATGTTTGTCTGACTGGGTCTGGTACTGAGCTAGACAAAAGCAAGAATTTGAAAATCCCACTGGTCTGACAGCACCTGGGCTGATACAGTAAAAGTCGAGGGAGAGGAGAGCGGGCAAACGACCGCTTTCCTGTGCGCACGATTCTGTATACAAATGAGGGCCCATGGCAAAAAGAGGCGCTAGGGACACTAGCGCATCCCTAGTGCCTCTTTTTGGACAGGAGCGGCGGCTGTCAGCGGGTTTGACAGCCGACGCTCAATTTTGCCAGCATTGGTTCTCAAACCTGCTGACAGCCACGGGTTCAGAAACCGGACGCCGGCAAAATTGAGCATCCAATTTTCAACCCACGAGCCGCTTTCAAATTTTTTTTTTTTTAACTTTTTTTAACTTTCGGGACCTCCGACTTAATATCGCCATGATATTAAGTCGGAGGGTGCACAGAAAGCAGTTTTTACTGCTTTTCTGTGCACTTTCCCGGTGCCCGGAGAAATTGATGCCTATCTTTGGGTAGGCGCTAATTTCTGAAAGCAAAATGTGCGGCTTGGCTGCACATTTTGCTTTCTGAATTGCGTGGGAATATCTAATAGGGCCATCAACATGCATTTGCATGTTGCGGGCGCTATTAGATTCGGGGGGGGGGGGGGGGGGGTTGGACACGCGTTTTCGACGCGCTATTACCCCTTACTGAATATTAAGTTGAAGGAAGTACAGGAAAGCAGTATTTTCTTCAATTTGTACACTTTTTGGGTTCCTCCAAAATTAACGCCTGCTCCAGGCAGGCGTTAATTTTGGTGAGTAAAAATGTACACCTCGGGCACATTTTTTCATGGCGGGGAATAGATACAAGCATTTGCATATGATGGGCGCCATGCAATGCAATTGGACATGCATTTTGGACGTTCTAACCCCCGTTTTGCATCGGGGGTATGCACATGCATCCAAAATGTGCATCCAATCACAGGTTGAGCATCGACCTGTTTGAGGCCAATGTGCTTAAACCCCCAAGTGTGAGAATGCACAGTAAAAGTTTTACCAGACTTTTAGGGTTTTTTTGAAGGTGTAAATAAACATGCAGATAAAGGTGAGAGAGTTAATATAGTGTATTTAGATTTTCAGAAGGCATTTCACAAAGTCCACCATGAGAGACTCCTCAGGAAATTGAAAAATCATGGAATAGGAGGCAGTGGCCTACTGTGGACTGGTAATTGGTTAAAAGACAGGAAACAGAGAGTAGCACTGATTGGTCAGTAATGAGCCATGTTTTGCATAATGAGACGTGTGTTGCATAATATAGCCATATACAATCTGGAAAAAGGAACAATGAGCGAGATGAACAAATTTGGAAATGAAAGTTGTTAAAAACAGAAAATTGCAAGGAACTGCAGAAGGCCCTTGTGAGATTCGGAGATTGGGCAACTGAATGGAAGAAGAAATTGAATGTGGAAAAGTGAAAAGTGATGCATATAGGGAAAAATAATTCCAACTGCAGGTACACAATGCTAGGTACTGTGTTAGGAGTCACCAGCCAGGAAAAGATCTTTGGAGTCTTTGTGAACAATACATTGATATCCTCAACTCTATGTGCCACGGTGGTCAAAAAAGCAGCTAGAAATGATCCAGAAAGGACTGGAGAATAACATGGAAAATATCACATTGCCTCTAGCGATCAATGATGTGATCACATCTTAAGTATTGTGTGCAGGGTGACCCCCATTTCAAAAAAGGCAGAGCACAACTAGAAAAGGTAAGGTACAGAGAAAGGTGACAAAAATGATGAAGGGGATGGAACAGCTCCCCTCTAATGAGAAGCTACACAGGTTAGGGCTCTTCAGCTTGGAAAAGAGACAGGATAGAAGTTTGTACAAAATGAGTGGGGTGCAACAGGGGGAAAAAAGGACAGTTATTTTCTCTATCAATTAATACTAAAACAAGGGAACACTCCATGAAACTAACAATCAACAGTTTTAAAACAAATTTTAGAAAGTGCTTTTTCACTCAGCACATAATCAAGCTGTGGAATCTGTTGCCACAGGACGTGGTCAAAATGACTAGCATAGCATAGTAAAAAGGGGTATGAATGAGTTCCGGATGGAAAAGACCATAAAATGTTATTAGCCAGGTCGACTAAAGAAAACTATTGCTATATTGCTACCTCTGGGAGTATGAAATAAGAAATACATCTACTTTTTTTGGATCTGCTAAGTACTTGTGACCTGGATTGGCCAGACCTTGTTGTAGGTTACAAAGTAGAAATATTCCCTGATATTTGTGGTGGAACTCAAACTAAGGCCTGGATTCACCATTCTATCACAGAATGGTGAATCCAGCAAAAACGGGAGGTGAAGGGGGGGCAGGACTGTGAAAGCCGGCAGCCTTCGCACCACCGCGGTGTTTTTTCTTCCGGCTTTTGCACCCAATAGCACCACCGTGACAGGTTGCTTACCTTGTCACCGCCAGCGAAGACACGGCCGAGTCCGCCTCCTCGTGCCCCGACTCCGCCCCCGCATGCTATTGCACACGAAAAGGGACTTTTCGCATGCGATAGCAGCTTATCGCACATGATAAGCGTTAGAAAATGATCCCCTAAGAGTCTGTTTACTAATCTTATATTCCCATTGTCTCAGAATGGGAGAAAAAGGCATAGTAAATTTTGCCCTAAGGAAGAGAAATGTATTTCCTTCCTCTATGAGGTTTTAGATCTGTGTGCTGAATTTTTCTTTAAAGTTCCTATGCAAAATGTGCAATTAAATTAAGTACATGAGAAGTTGCCATAGTGGGTCAGACCGAGGGTCCATCAAGACCAGCATCCTGTTTTCAACAGTGACCAATCCAGGTTACAAATAATTGGAAAGTATCCAAACCTTATAAAGATCCCATGCTACTAAAGCCAGTAATAAAAAGTAGCTATTCCCTAAGTCAACTTTATTAATAGCAGTTTATGGATTTCTCCTCCGGGAAATAATCCAAACCTTTTTTAATCCTAGCCATACTAACTTCCTTAACCACATCCTCTGGCAATGAATTACAGAACTTAATTGTGCATTGAGTAAAAGAGAATTTTCTCTGATTTGTTTTAAATGTGCTACTTGTTAACTTCATGAAGGGCCCCCTAATCCTTGTATTATCTGAAAGAGTAAATAACCGATTCTCAATACCCATTCAAGTCCTTTCATGATTTTATAGACTTCTATTATATCATCCCTCAGCAGTCTCTTTTCCAAGGTGAACAGGTTTAACCTCTTTAGCTTTTCCTCAAAGGAGAGTGATTCCATCCCCTTTGGTAGTCCGTCCCTTTTCCGTCTCCAATACAACAAACTGACCGGCATCTTTCAAGGCCTGGCAGTCTGAATGGAGTCCATGCAGGTTCGTACCCTTGCACTTCCACTGCCATCCTCCACCCCAGCCATCTCCACTCAGTTAATGGGACTCATGTCACATCTTCCACCACTGCCCAAGGGCTGCTGAGGTTTTATTAACCAGTGAAGAATGTACTTTGAACTACAGGGTGCCAATTTTCCTATGGATCATACCAAAATGACTTTCATGTTGTCTCTACTGGGTGGTCCTGGACTAGCCTGGGTGTCTGCACTAAGGAAGCAGGACAATACACTAATGGGAAACCTGGACAACTTCCTCCATTCATTCTGACAGGTTTTTGATGAGCCTGGATGAGCCTCACCTGCAGCTATGGAGCTGCTCCACATCAGGCAGAGTAGTCACACTGTGGGCAACTATACCATTCAATTCCTCACACTGGCTTCAGAACTCCATTAAGGCTAAGATAGTCTGAGCACCATCTTCTGGAATGTCCTGATGGCGCATATAAAAAATGAGCTGGTAGGTCATGACTTGCCATCCACATTAGAGAAACTCATCGACTTGGCCATACAGGTGGACCTCCAATTCCAGAAGCAAACCCGTGAGAAAGAGAGGCATCCAATCATCATTTCAGACTGGCATCCAAGTTCCAGTGGCCTCTGGTCATCGTGACAGACATGTCAGCTGCCTCTTCCTCAGATGAACCCATGGAACTTTGGAGATCTTGCCTCTCTGAGGAAGAGAAACAGAGGTGTAGGTGGCCTCTTCCTTTATTGCACAACCCAGGGGCACTGGAAAAGGCGGGAAACTTCTGAGCCTAAGGTTGGTCATAGAGGAAACCCTAGGCTGGCCTTTATTATCTCCACAACTACTAATGCCAATTTGCCTTCTCTTCCAAGATATCGAGGTGCAAACCAAGACCTTTTAGGATTCCGGAGCTGGTGGTAACTTTATAGGTGCAGTTCTTGTCTGCCAACACAACCTTTCTATGTTGCCCTTGGACAAAGAAGTGACAATCTTATCAGTATATGGAAAATCTCTTCCTGGACCCCTATTGGTGGCTACTCTAGACAGGATTCTTGCACCAGGAGAGTATCTCTTTTTACATCTTATCCAAAGCGGTGAACTCTATCATCTTGGGATTGCCCTGGCTCATGCTTCACAACTCATCTGTAGATTGGGAAACCATAAAGTTTACCCACTGGGGTTGCTCCTGTCAACAACAGTGCCTCTCCCAGATTGTGTGTCTGGTAGCCCTAGCTCTGTCCCAGATTTCTGACTTTCCAGGCCTTCCTGCTCCAGACACGTAGTTGGCAGATGTCTTCAGTAAACAGCAAGCAAAGATCCTGATGCCTCTCAGGTCTTACAACTGTCCAATTGATCTGCTCCTGGGTAAGATGCCCCTTGGGGGCAGGGTCTATCCATTCTCAGCCCCCAAATTGCATCTATGTCTGCCTACATTCAGGAAAACCTGGAGATGGGCTTCATCCGCCCTTCCTCATTTCCTGCAGGGCAGGATTCTTCTTTGTGAGCAAGATAGATGGCTCTCCCTAGCCATGCATAGATTATAAAGTCCTCAATGCCATAACCCAAAAGAACAGGTACCCACTACCCTTCATCATGGAACTATTTAATCACCAGCATAGAGCAAATATTTTCACAAAACTGGATCTCAGAGGAACTTATAATCTTATTCGAATATAGGAGGGAGACAAATGGAAGTTGGCATTTAACACTGGTGACAGCTCTTATGAATACAATGGTATTGCCATTTTACCTATGCAATGTCCTTACTGTCTTCCAATATATGGTCAATGAGATCTTCAGGAACCTTCTGTATTCTCTTGTCTTAGGTTATCTGGATGACATTCTCATCTTTTCTTGTACCCTGGCTCAACACTATGTACACGTTAAACAGGTATTGCAGAGGCTCCAGGAGAACCACTTATATGCCAAACTCGAAAAGTACACTTTTGAGCAGGATGAACTACCCTTTTTGTGTTATATCACATGTGTCTGCATATGGACCTGCATATGTCTGCATGTGGACCTGGAGAAAGTAAAGGCTATTGAAGACTGGTCTCAACCAATTGGACTCAAAGCTCTGCAAAGATTTCTTAGCTTTGCCAATTACTATTAGCATGGATTACTCTCCCTGTTGACCCCTTTCACCACTCTTACTAAGAAGATTGGTTTAAAGAAGCCATAAAAGCCTTCCAGTTCCTCAAGCAGGAATTTCTCCGAGACCCCTATTTCCAACATCCAGATCCCTCTAGACCCTTTACAGTGGAGGTAGATGCCTCTGCCATTGGGATAGGGGCTGTCCTCACTCAACACAATGACCAAGGGGCCTTCATGCCATGCGTTTTTCTTTTCCAAGATGTTCAATCCCATGGAAAGGAATTATACTATTTGGGACAGAGAACTCCTGACCATGAAATTGGCTCTGAAGGAGCCATCTCCTCAAGGGGGCTAGACATCCAAATGATGAAAACACTTGGGAAACCATTTACAATGTTCAAGCCCCGTGACTCACTAAAGAATTTAATTGGCATTTTCCACAGAAGCCCAAGCCGAGAAGTCTGGGGAGGAGATTTAGGAGAGGATGGCCCCGTGACTGGTCACACTTACCCCAGACACTGACATGGCATGGACACTGCCATCTTCCTTCCTTGGGTTCTCCTAGGTGTACACGCTTGGCGAGCACTGAACTAAAAGGATGAAGTGGTGGGAGAACAGTAGTGGAACCAGCAGATGACATCAGCATGGGCTGGGGATTTAAACTCCAGCTGCACTTCCAGCCAGCACTTCAGTAACAGGTCTCTCAGCCTTGGAGTGCATGTTGCTACTTGTGTTTCTGTGTCTTTCCTCCTTGCCTCCTCGTTGCCCTACCTCCTTGCCTCCTCATTGCCTTGTCCTGCCCTGCCTTGGTTGTCCTGTCTGTGTCTCATCCCAGTACATTTTCTTGCCTTGTCGGTCTGTTCTGGTACTGACCTCTACTTCAGACCACTCTCTTGCCTGCTTCCTGGTACTGATCTCTGCTTCGGACCTGACCACTCTCTCACCTGCCACCTGGTACTGACCTCCGCTATGGATAGCGACTTCTCCTTGGACTTCTGCCTGCCTCAACCTTGGCCTCAACCTTGGCCTGGACTAGGATACTGATCTCAGCGTGGACTGGACCCTGTCTACTCACTGCCAGCCCTGATCTAGGTCTGTACTCTGATTTCATCTGACTGTTCCTTATGGGACTTTCACCTAAGCTCTGCAACCCAAGGGCTCAGCCTGTGGGGAACAGGGCTGGTACAGTTGAAGCTCCAGCTCCAGTCCTAGTATGAGCAAGTCCAGCAGATGTCGGCTTAAGCCTAGCAGGTTTGCCCACCCAGCCCGCTAGGCCCCTTCAACCACACTGCAGCCCAAGGGCTAACATCCGTGACACAAACTCTAACTATTAACTAGCTTTGGCTTGTTTTTTATATCAGGCATACACACACCAAAGAATATACCCCACTATTTCACCTCTCCCTAAACTTTTTAAGTCCTAAAATTTCCTACAGCAATATTTACCTATCCTCTTCATCAAATACCCCTTCGGTCTGGCAGGGAGCGTCTCTGGGAGTGGCAGAGAGTTTTTGTGAGAATCTGTTTTTTTTTTGGAAGAGTGTTGGATTTTTGTGTGGAGCCTAGTCCTGCCTCTGGAGAACTTCCCCCTTGTCTTGAAGAGGTCAAGATAAAGAACTGTGAATCCCTGCCTGCCCTAAAAAAAGAAGGACAGCAGTGTCTTGAGTTGCTGTTTTTAAGAACACTTTTTTACAGTTTTGTTCCCAGAAGAATTTTTGCCACCAGTTCCTGCTCATCACCTGGAGAAAACATTTTTGTTTTTTATTGTTTGGGGACTTTCTAACTAACAGGTCCAAGAGAAAAATCAGAGAAAGAGAAAGGAGAGCCCAGTCCCAAATAGGAGCCCACTCTCTATCACTTGGGAGTGTTGGGTCTTTTCCTAGTGTCTGTCATCCAAAAGGATAATAACTCAGCTGTGCAAGTCTGAGACAAGCAGTACTTTTGGAATTTTGTTTGAGAGACTCAGAGAATTTTTGTTGCTATTTGAATTGAAGATATCTTTGGTTGCAGTAAAAATTTTGTTGGAACACCCCACTAGCATATCCACTGTTTGTGAGAATACAAGCTGCCCCCAAAGCAAGGACATCTTAATTGTAAGTACATCTGAGCAAGAAAGAGACTGAAAGACTGTAAGTTGCACCACCTTTGTGAGTTGCTCCTCCCTGCTGGAAAGGACCCTGGCACCCAGGACCTTTGGACTGAGAGAAACAAGAAAGAAAAAGAGGGAGCTTGTGACCCGGGGATAATTATGCACCCATGTATTCACCGAAAAGGGGGTTATACAAGACGCCACCTAAACTGTAATCCGAGGGCATCCATAATATGGATTTTGAGCTTTGTGGGGCAAAGAATAAATATAGGAAACTGTTGTGTATTTTGGAGTTATAAGAGAAAAAATCCCCCATTGGAGTGAATGGACTAAAAATGGCTGCCAGCCCTGCCTATGGGGGAAGAATTGAGAAGGAGAAGCCTCGTGCCACTTACCAAGAGTTGGTGTCAGTGACATCAGTCCAGGAGGAGTCTGAAGTTCTTAATGATGTCAGCTGGTTGAGGAGAAAGTGATAGCAAGGGACCCAAAGGTGAGAAGCTGTAAAAGTCAAGAAATCATTTTGTGGGCCCAAAAAGACAAGGAAATAAGGGCCCAGCATCCCTCCATCCCTACCACTGGAGGTCCTACATGGGATGCCTGAGGAGGCAGCTGTCCAAATCAGAGGGAGAGCCGGGATGGAGGAGGAGCTACTGCACATCCACTGAGGACAGAAGTTCCGCAGTGAGAAGAGAGGCCCTATGTGACAGAGGAGTGCACCTGAAGAGCGGCTTTTGCCATTGCTGTTGACTGTCCCACAGCTCTCCCCACTGCAGTTCCAGAGAGGTCAGTGGGAGACAGCTCTTACAATGTCATCGCACACTGGAAGGAGTGGAAGAATGAGCCAGCTGTGGCGGGCCCGCTGGAGCTCAGCCACTTTCTGCTGAAGTCGGTGGGATTGGTGGGGCCCTGTTAAGTTATTTTCTTTATTTAAGGGTGTTTAGTATTATGGTTTACTGCTATAAACACTTCTGGAACATTTGAATTTAGCCAAACTTTACAGTCAGTTAAGTCTGAGCATTTCTATAGTATATGATTGTTGCCTACATTCCAAGAAATGAGCCACTTTCTGGTGTTATATTCAATTCTGCCATCATTTTGAAATCAATAATGATACCATACCTCTGTTATTTGGAAAATGTGACATTCTTTCAATGGTGTTGGCTGGAAGAATGTATCTGTAATAATGCTAATGAGTTACTAATGCAGTCTCTATTTGAGACAGAAGCTTCTGATTGACAGTTATACAATTTGAATGAACTTTGCTGCAGGCCCCTCATGGACATTAACTCTGCAGCAACAGATGTTAAGGAAAGAATCAAAATCAAATTGCTTTTTTATTTGTTGTATCTGTTTTTTTTCTTTAATGTATGCTCATTTCAAATTGAAATTTAAACATAATTTGCAAATCCATTAAAATGTTTCCTGTGTTTTGTTTAATGAGCCATTTTATTACACAGAGAGCTATTGTGAGCAGTGACTCATAGAGTCAGTTTTTTTAATTTTTGCTATGTGGGAGGACAATTTGCAAAAGGCATTTACCTGTGTAAAAGGGGATGTATGAAAATTGCCCTCTCTTTGCCAGGCTAAAAGTATGTGCAGGAGTCCACAAAGCACGTAACTTCCAGGTGCATTAGGAGGTGGTGTTCCTGTGGGTGTGGTTAGCTCGGGGAAGGACAATTATGGACTTGCAGATACATTTTAAAAGCCCCTTCGCGTGCATCCATTAAGGGATGAGCGAATATGACGGGCCAGCTCGCACCAAGCAGCTGTTATAAGCCGCCCGTGTACACGTGTATCTCCCGCTGTGCGCACAAATCAAAAGTTTGGAAAAAAGGCCGGAGCAAGGATGTTGTCTGGGTGAGTCATGGGCGTTCCAGGATTCACATTTGAAATTTGCGTGTGCATACATACACGCATTGGCGTGTGCCGGGGTCCCCAGCCGTATAACTTTACTTCTGTTATGGATGACGTGTAAATGTTAAAACAAACAAATTCAGGGAAGTCAGCTGGGTTTTAAGGGTCAGGGCTAATGGGAGGAATGGAGTCTATTAAAATAAGGGGGTTTGTAAGCCCTATCCCTAAACTGGGAAAATGTCAAATGACATGCGCGGGTGTATTTAGAATTGAGCACACGAGTGCGCATATCCAGGCTATTTTATAACATGCACGCAGAGACGCGCATACGTTATAAAATGACCGTGTTTCTGGGCTGAAAAGTTACCGTCCCTAATTGCATTTTTCCATGCAAAAAGCAGCCACAGAAAAGGAGGTGCAGATGTTTCTGGATGCTGAGGCAGTTTTCAAAGGGAAAGTATGTTGTGAATGCTTTCACTTTCATGCAAAGACAGCATGTGAAAAGTAACCATGGATTTTGCAGCAATGGGGGCAGTTTGAAAATGTACTTATCCCCTTATAGTCTGTAAGGGGGACTGTGGCCCTATTAAACGTCCTGACTATAGACTGCTGGCAAGCACTGCGCTTTGCATGTGAGAGAGAGTCATGGACAAAAGAGTTCCTATGTTTCCTTTGAGATCAGATATGTAAGTTCACGCTAGAGATGTACTCGCAAACAGTTACTGTACGCCTGCTACTTCTACAGGGAATGTTCTTAGGGAAAAACATGTAAGTGCTTTGCAACATATAAAGGTATGGATGTAAACGGAAATCATGCTCTGACTCTGCCTCTCAGATTGCCTCTCCCCATTGTGCTTAAAATTATGCACAAACAGGAGGTATGCACGCAATTTTATGTGCATATCAGCCAAGCAATGGACAAAAGAACTATTTCTGCAGGTAAAGAACTGTTTTAACCACAGGAATCCCTTTCCAAATGACCCTCCTGTTTGATTGGGTTTTTTTTAATAGCGTATACTATTCACAAATAGCATGCACTGTTTTCATTCATGTCCATGACTCACTATTAACGCATACTATCTGTATTTAATGCATGCTATTTGCAGATAGTACATACAAAACAACAGAAAAAAAAACCTAATTTTGTTTTTTTCTGGTGTCACATTTTATAATGACATGACATGTCCTGTGTTGTTTCAGACAACTACATATCTCTACTGATAAAAGGGCACTGAGTTTTCTATGATGCAGGAATGGAATTGGTCTATTTGAAACAGGCAAAGTAAATAGAAGGTTGCAACATTTTGCCACTGTAAAACCATATATTTCGGTTTAAAACAGGCATGTGTTTAATTGCCCCTAGAAATCAAAAAAGGATTTAGTATAGAATTATTTAATTTTATTTGTAGCTACAGAGAAGTAGTACAAGCAGGGTTTAAGCACATTGGGGCTGGTATTCAAAGGCTTTGCTCAACTAACTTTTGGAGTCAGCCAGACAAAACCCAATGTTTGATAGCTCCCACCTTTCACTGTTTGCATTTTTTCCAGGTAAGTCATTGCTGGCACAAAATTTAGCCAGATAAAAAGAGGTTTGTCACAGGGATAGAGCTAAAATGTATCTGTCTAACTCTGGTTGGAAAAACTGCTGTCCTTGCAGTTACCAAATAACTAAAAAAACAAATAGTAGAAACTGAGCAGCAGCTAATGCTACCCTTCCACTCCCCACCAACCTACCGTATATCTAAAAACAATTGTAGTGCAAGCCAAATATATTCAGATGAACACTTATTTGGATTAGTTCCACTGACCATTAACTAACTGTCCAGATAACGTCTCTGCTTGCCAGCTTACTGAATTGATCTCATTGGGGCCAATGCAATAGATTTCTGCAGAAAACAGGCGCTCAGTGTTGAGCGCCCATTTTCCTAACACATGCCCAGCCACCTCTCCCGGGGTCCCGGTCCAATATTAAAATGAGGGACCGCGCTAAAAAGGAGTCACTAGGGACAAATGTGTATCCCTAATGCCTCCTCGGAATCGGGCGCACAGGAGAGGTGGCTGTTAAGCTGGTTGGGAAAACGAGCGCTCAATCTACGAGCATCCATTTTCTCCTGCTACTGGCATATATATGCACAAGATACATGGCCTGGATCATGTATCTTGTGTGTGTATTGGACATTCAAAACATTTTTTTCAAAGAATTTTTTTTTAATAAATACTGCTTTATTTGGTGTCTCTTACTATTAGAAGGATACTTAGAAAGCAGGATTTCTCTTTTTCTTTCAATGCACCCTTGAGAATGCATGGCATACATTTACGCCAGCTCTGGGCTGGCGTAAAATTTGCCATGTTGCAAGGGCGCATTGGCCGTGCAGAAAATGTATCGCATCGTGGGGATTGGCTAATAGCCTCATCGACATGGATTTCCATGTGATGTAATAGCCTCATCTATATTGATTTCCATGTGATGAGCGCCATTAGCTACGTGGAGATCTGAACGCACGTTTTGGATGCGCTAATCCCCGTATTGGATCAGCGCGTCCAAAACACGTGTCCAATCGTGTGTTAGGCTGTGCGCAGCAGCTAGCGCACAGCATTTAATCGGCCCCATTATGTTTAGGGAACATCAGGAAGATATTCACACAGATCAGTTTAGTCAGATTTTATTTTATCTAAAGTAATCTAAATTAATAGAATAATATAACATCAAGAGGCAAGAAGGCTATGTAGAAGCGAGTCACTGCTGAATCATCGGATACATTGGGAGAGACAGTCTATGCAAAAGACAGTATGCTGCCTTTTCATCAGATACCATATGAAACATATAAACTCACCAACACATGACAATTCTGATTGGAATTCTCTGCATTAGAATGCAGAGCTAGTAACAATTAGGGTTAACCTGTAAAGATAGAGGGATGAACAGAGAAAATATATACTTACTTTTCAAAGTTAACACTGAATTTTTTTCTTGGAAAAAGGATTTGAAGAGAAATGAGTGAGGAGAATTAATCTTACTTGTTGAAAAATAAAAGTGATACTGAAGAGATTCTATTGTTAATTACAAAAATAATTTGCATAAAGGAAAAAACTACACATATCTGAAGTAACTAGTTGTGAAGTTCTTTAAAAAAAAAAACATTTGAGTTGAAAAAAAGCCAGACCTTTAAAAAAAGAATTAAGTTCAAAATAGAAGTACTAGTACTTTACATTTGTGTTGTATAAAATTTACTGAACTAATTTGCAGTATTCCATCTGCAGCTGCAATTCTGAAGTGTTCCAGAAAGGGAAATAAAATTAAATTTTTTTTAAATCGTCATTTTATCGTAGCACCATTTTACCACTAAAAATAACTTTACTGCAAGCTATTATAAGGATTATTAACATACAAACAAGTCGCACCTACCAGAATTTGTTCTCCTCGGCCCCTCTTCCCAAATTCCAGGAGAATCACTGGCAATGTAGGTTCACCCATCATTCCAATTACACTGTCAAGGATTGGGATTGTGGGGAAAGGCAGGCTTCCCCTCTGAGTAGAGCTCCTTTGGGTACTATACATACCATCGTTGTAACATCACAGAGCAACATCACACAACCCCAGCCATTGTGAGTGGAAGATACTTATTCTCATAGGCGCAGTTTACACTATGACTAAAGAGAATTTTATAGTAACACAATTCAGTTACTTAAGCAAAATTTCATAGTATTCTATTGTGTTCCACATTTACTTTATCTCTTTGACTTGTTTTGATTGTCTCCAATGTGAATGATCAGATGGGAACATGCAGGAGTGAATTTTCAAAGGTATTTTGTGCATTAAAATAGTAAATCCATATGTAAGTAGCTTGTATGGGCTGACTTTTCACTTGGGGTGGGGGTTTCAGTTTCTCTGTATACGTTCTTCACTTGGGATGAGTGGTTTAATTCCTCTGTTGTGCGGAAAGATTAAATCTTCCGTCCCAAACAGTGCTCCATGAGATAAAGAGATTGGAAATGTAACAAGTTTATAAATAGGACAAGACTGAGAGTGTATATGAATACTGAAGTTAACAAAAAGCTGGTTCATACCTGATCAGGCAGGAGAAGGTATTCGAGGATGTAATAAGATTTTTTAATTTTTCTTATGTCGGACAAGTTTCCAGCCCTACAAAAATGGGATTTTGTCCAAGAGCAGCGTTCTGGCTCACTAAAGAAAAACAAAAATATATATAGAGAGAAATGAATTAAACAACCACCAAAGAACGATTTGTTCTGAATTGCAGTGAGGAGACAGCATTATGTGCGGCATCAAACAAATTAAATGTGGGGAGCCGGTGACAGGAGAAGGCAAAAAATGAAAAAAGGAGATTATTTTAAAAGACAAAGCAGAGGAGATCCTTACCCAAGCTTTAAGCAAGTTGACACATAGAAATAACAGTAAACAGGGCCGCAGCAGGGGGTTCAGAATTAAGTCAGCGAGTAGAGAAGGAATGAATGCGTTATCAGAGTTCTTAAAAGCTGATCGGCTCAAAAACCACGCCAAAAACTAGTTGTCAATCAGAATGACATCATCGTCAGTGACGTCAAGGCTGACCAAGGAGATCTGCTGCTGAACAGCAAAGGATGTAATGGAAACATAGGGGGAGAAAGAATCAAAAAATCAAAAAACATGATAAGTGTTGACAATGATAATAAGTGACTGCCCCAAAGAAGAGGTAAGAGAGAGTAACCAAGTGTAGAAATATATACGGTGAAGAGAATTAAAAAAAATGTTTATAGAGATGAGGAGTTACACATAAATCTTCCTAAAAATACAGAAAAAATACAGAAATACAAAAAACAGAAGAGGAAAAAATTAGAGGAAAAAAGAATTTTTAATTATGAGAAAAAATGTTTTATAACAGAAGATCCCACTCAGTCTCTTTGTTCAGACCAGCAGGGGCCAGTGATTGGAATTCAAATATCCAACGTTGTTCACGTCTGTTAAGAAAGGTAGAAAATTCACCCCCATGGGAGAGCTTATAAGGTACCTCCAACGCAAAAAAACGTAAATCCAAAATCGTCTAACTCCCCACAAGCCAGTGTCCTACCAGAGGAGCCTCTATATTTTACTGTCTCAGATGCAAAAACAATGTTCAGAAATTCTAATTTTAAGCTTACGAATAGTTTTACCCACATAAAGCAGATTGCAGAAGCAAGTAATAACATAAATGACTCCGTTAGTACTGCAGAAGACATGTGTCATAAAGGGTAATTTTGACCACTTTGTGAGTGGGTAAAGGTAGATAGTGCGTATGAAAGAGCACAAACAGAACAGCAGCTGCAGGGGAAGTATCCCATATGGGGTTCCAAGCATTCATTAAGTGGTGTAAGAAAAGAAGAGACCAGAAAATCATGTAAGTTCTTCCCACATTTAAAAGAAAATCTAGGACGATCAGAGAAGGGAGATAAAGATGACAACACCGACCAGTGTTTCTGAAAGATGGAATCCTCTTCCCGGGTAGAAGGAATAAAAAGCCAGGCCCTATGTGCATAACGAGCCCGTTTGTACGCTTTTTTTTTTATAAGATGTCTGGGATAACCATGAGACAGAAATCTGGAGAGCAAGGAGTATGCCTGAGAAATGAAGTCTGAAGTGGAGGAACACAGCGTAGGCAAAGGAATTAGCCCGTGGGGATGTTATTTCTCAAAGAACGTGGGTAGTCACTAGTGAACTGTAACACCTCCTCCCCGTCATGCTGAGCATCCCTGCTGGAAGTTCCTGTGGCAGAGAGCAGGAACATTAGAGATTTAAACGGCATCTCTGCTGCACTTCCTTGTCTCGGCAACAGGCTTGTGTAGTGCTTGTCTTTGAGTTCCTTCATGCCTGGCTCGACTCCTGACTGGATTTGGATTTGGTTTGTCTGCTGCCTGCCTCGACCCCTGGCTGGATGTGTACTTGATTTGTCTGCTATCTGCCTCAACCCCTGGCTGGACTTAGATTTGGTTTCTCTGCTGCCTGCCTGGACCCCTGGCTGGACTTGTACTTGATTTGCCTGCTATCTGCCTCAACCCCTGGCTGGACATGGATTTGGTTTGTCTGCTGCCTGTCTCGACTCCTGGCTGGACTTGGGTTTGCTTTGTCTGCTGCCTGCCTCAACCCCTGGCTGGACTTGGATTTGCTTTGTCTGCTGCCTGCCTAGACCCTGGCAGACTTGGATTTGGTTTGTCTGCTGCCTGCCTCGATCCCTGGCTAGACGTTGGATTTGGTTACCTGACACTTACCTCGAACCCCTGCTGGATAGTGGACTGGAATGTGTACCAAGCCCTGACACTCCTCTTCAGTCGCCGTTTGGTCTCCAGTTAGAGGTAAGGCTGTTACTTCCTTCCTTGGATCCACAGAATTGTAACACACATACTGAGATTCAAAGCAAAATACATATAAATATGCACTGACGGGTACCATGGTGGCACCCGTTGCTGTGCACTTGATTTGTTGATAAATGACATACTGAAAAATGAAATACTTTTTTGTCAAAGCAATACAAGCTAAACAAAGGATAAACTCCATAGGTATATGAACAGGGTGAGGACATGAATTGAGGTATGATTCTATTATAAGGAAAGCCTGGTCCTGAGGAACATTAATATATAGAGATTCAATGTCAAGCATAACCATGTAGAAGTCTGGGAGTGGAGGGATGACTGTATGCAAACGCGTAATGATGTATGTGGAATCATGAATATATGAAGCAGATGAGGTAACAAAGGGTTGTAAAAACTTATCTGTAAATACTGATAGAGACTCCAGAATGGAATACCTGAACCTATCGGCCATCCAGAAGGGTTAGTCAAACTTTTATGTATTTTTGGGAGAATATAGAAGGTTGGAATAACAGAATACTGTACTGTTAAGAAACTGGCCTCACGAGAGGTGAGGAATTGAGCTTCAATACCCTCTTGGACATAAGAAGAAATAAATTAGCCCAAAACAGCAGTGGAATCAGAATCCAAGGGTTTGTAAAATTGCATGTCCAACAATGTTACGGCTATGGCTGCAGTGCAACCGCCTCACCACCAGGGGTCCCTCTAGAGCTGGATCTCCTGACAGGCCCAGTCCATCTCCCTTCTCCTCTCTATGTTCTGGGCTGTCCCTTATAACCCTGCCTGACAGTTCCCTCAGTGCTTCGGCATCGAGCTCGCCTGGGCTCCCTGCTCTAGCCTTCCTTGCTTGCTGTGCATTTGGTCCCTGGACCTTCCCTTGCCTTGCGCGGCCTTAGGGCCTTATTCCTTGCCTTGCCTTGCGCGGCCTTCGGGCCTTATTCCTTGCCTTGCCTTGCCTTGCGCAGCCTACGGGCCTTCTGTGTGTGTGTGGCCTACGGGCCTTCTGACCTGCCTTGCCCTGCTTACGGTGTGTGGCCTACGGGCCTTCTGTGTGTGTGTGGCCTATGGGCCTTCTGACCTGCCTTGCCCTGCTTACGGTGTGTGGCCTACGGGCCTTCTGACCTGCCTTGCCCTGCTTACGGTGTGTGGCCTACGGGCCTTCTGTGTGTGTGTGGCCTACGGGCCTTCTGACCTGCCTTGCCCTGCTTACGGTGTGTGGCCTACGGGCCTTCTGTGTGTGTGTGGCCTACGGGCCTTCTGACCTGCCTTGCCCTGCTTACGGTGTGTGGCCTACGGGCCTTCTGTGTGTGTGTGGCCTACGGGCCTTCTGACCTGCCTTGCCATGCTTACGGTGTGTGGCCTACGGGCCTTCTGTGTGTGTGTGGCCTACGGGCCTTCTGACCTGCCTTGCCCTGCTTACGGTGTGTGGCCTACGGGCCTTCTGTGTGTGTGTGGCCTACGGGCCTTCTGACCTGCCTTGCCCTGCTTACGGTGTGTGGCCTACGGGCCTTCTGTGTGTGTGTGGCCTACGGGCCTTCTCTGCCTTGCCTTGCTTACTGTGTGTGGCCTACGGGCCTTCTGTGTGTGTGTGTGGCCTACGGGCCTTCTGACCTGCCTTGCCCTGACCCAGCCTGAACCCAGACACTGCTACTTGCCGCCTGCCCTGACCCAGCCTGAACCCAGACACTGCTACTTGCCGCCTGCCCTGACCCAGCCTGAACCCAGACACTGCTACTTGCTGCCTGCCCTGACCCAGCCTGGAACCAGACACTGTTTCTAGCTTCCTGTCTCTCTCCACCTGGAGCCACCCTGCTGGGTGGTGTTCACGACTCCTGACCGGAGCCCAACAATTGACACTTCTTTCACATAATCAGTATGGTTAAAGATAATGGTGCCACCGCCCTTGTCCGCAGGCTTAATGATGAGTCATGAGAGAGATTTTTCAAGGCTGTCCATTCCTGTTTGGATAAATTGTTGGATCTATTAGGGATGTGCATTCGGATTGACCGCATATGGAAAACGCAACTCAAATTTTTTTTTTAACTTAAAAAAAAGATGGGGCGTATACGAGCAGATTTCCGACATAAATGAACATAGATATGTCGGATACGGCGAATCGCCATGCGCGCGCTTTCTCGCCGCCATTACCTGCGACTCGAGCTCGGAGCCCCGGATTACCTGAAAATGGCGGCGCCCCTGCGGTAACCATGCCAACCTGTCTGACCCTGTCCTGTGAGTCTCAGTGACTCACAGGAAAGGGTGGGACAGGTCGGCATGGATACCGGAACGCAGCGAATCTGCGTTCACCTTTTCAGAGAAGCACTGAATGCAGCGAATCGCGCTGTCATTCCGTGCTTCTCTGAGGATTTCCTGACGAGCCAGCAGCACTATAAAAGCAGCAGCAGCACGAGGACTGACGGACATTTTCAGCGATTCAGTGGGGAGGTGGGATTGGGATCGTGCTGGGTGGGCTTAGGCAGGCTGAGGCAGAGAAGATAGCAGAACCCGATTTGATAGACAACACAGAACAGAACCAGATTTGATAGACAACACAGAACAGATTCTTTGTTAGGGAAAAAAAAAAAAGAACATTCTTATTGAGTGAGTCTGTACATTTTATCCTGGGCAGTGCCAGGCAGGGCTGGCAGTACTCTGCCTCATATTTGCTATTTTTAAACAGACTTAAAAGCATTCTCCTTGAGTGGTTCAGTGCTGGCTGGGCAGCAGTTCCAGGGCTGGGAGTACTCTGCCTCATATCTACTTTAGTTCTATGTGCACTGCAGTGCACACAGACAGACACATTCCGTGCATTGCCAGGCAGACAGTGAGGCAGTGGGCATTGTAAACAGAGTGAACATTGCCCTTCAGCGAGTCTGTTACATTTGCTATTTTTAAACAGACTTAAAAGCATTCTCCTTGAGTGGTTCAGTGCTGGGTGGGCACTGGGCAGCAGTTCCAGGGCTGGGAATACCCTGCCTCATATATACTTTAGTTCTATGTGCACTGCAGTGCACACAGACAGACACATTCCGTGCATTGCCAGGCAGACAGTGAGGCAGTGGGCATTGTAAACAGAGTGAACATTGCCCTTCAGCGAGTCTGTTACATTTGCTATTTTTAAACAGACTTAAAAGCATTCTCCTTGAGTGGTTCAGTGCTGGGTGGGCACTGGGCAGCAGTTCCAGGGCTGGGAGTACCCTGCCTCATATCTACTTTAGTTCTATGTGCACTGCAGTGCACACAGACAGACACATTCCGTGCATTGCCAGGCAGACAGTGAGGCAGTGGGCATTGTAAACAGAGTGAACATTGCCCTTCAGCGAGTCTGTTACATTTGCTATTTTTAAACAGACTTAAAAGCATTCTCCTTGAGTGGTTCAGTGCTGGGTGGGCAGCAGTTCCAGGGCTGGGAGTACCCTGCCTCATATCTACTGAAAAGGAAGCTTGTTCTCTGTGCACTCACTGCACACACACAGACACATTCCGTGCATTGCCAGGCAGGCAGTGAGGCAGTGGGCATTGTAAACAGAGTGAACACATTCTCCTTCAGTGGTTCAGTGCTGGGTGGGCAGCAGTTCCAGTGCTGGGAGTACCCTGCCTCATATCTACTTTAGTTCTATGTGCACTGCAGTGCACACAGACAGACACATTCCGTGCATTGCCAGGCAGGCAGTGAGGCAGTGGGCATTGTAAACAGAGTGAACATTGCCCTTCAGCGAGTCTGTTACATTTGCTATTTTTAAACAGACTTAAAAGCATTCTCCTTGAGTGGTTCAGTGCTGGGTGGGCACTGGGCAGCAGTTCCAGGGCTGGGAGTACCCTGCCTCATATCTACTGAAAAGGAAGCTTGTTCTCTGTGCACTCACTGCACACACACAGACACATTCCGTGCATTGCCAGGCAGGCAGTGAGGCAGTGGGCATTGTAAACAGAGTGAACACATTCTCCTTCAGTGGTTCAGTGCTGGGTGGGCAGCAGTTCCAGTGCTGGGAGTACCCTGCCTCATATCTACTTTAGTTCTATGTGCACTGCAGTGCACACAGACAGACACATTCCGTGCATTGCCAGGCAGGCAGTGAGGCAGTGGGCATTGTAAACAGAGTGAACATTGCCCTTCAGCGAGTCTGTTACATTTGCTATTTTTAAACAGACTTAAAAGCATTCTCCTTGAGTGGTTCAGTGCTGGGTGGGCACTGGGCAGCAGTTCCAGGGCTGGGAGTACCCTGCCTCATATCTACTGAAAAGGAAGCTTGTTCTCTGTGCACTCACTGCACACACACAGACACATTCCGTGCATTGCCAGGCAGGCAGTGAGGCAGTGGGCATTGTAAACAGAGTGAACACATTCTCCTTCAGTGGTTCAGTGCTGGGTGGGCAGCAGTTCCAGTGCTGGGAGTACCCTGCCTCATATCTACTTTAGTTCTATGTGCACTGCAGTGCACACAGACAGACACATTCCGTGCATTGCCAGGCAGGCAGTGAGGCAGTGGGCATTGTAAACAGAGTGAACATTGCCCTTCAGCGAGTCTGTTACATTTGCTATTTTTAAACAGACTTAAAAGCATTCTCCTTGAGTGGTTCAGTGCTGGGTGGGCACTGGGCAGCAGTTCCAGGGCTGGGAGTACCCTGCCTCATATCTACTTTAGTTCTATGTGCACTGCAGTGCACACAGACAGACACATTCCGTGCATTGCCAGGCAGACAGTGAGGCAGTGGGCATTGTAAACAGAGTGAACATTGCCCTTCAGCGAGTCTGTTACATTTGCTATTTTTAAACAGACTTAACCGCATTGTCCTTGAGTGGTTCAGTGCTGGGTGGGCAGCAGTTCCAGGGCTGGGAGTACCCTGCCTCATATCTACTGAAAAGGAAGCTTGTTCTCTGTGCACTCACTGCACACACACAGACAGACACATTCCGTGCATTGCCAGGCAGGCAGTGGGCATAAACAGAGTGAAGATTGGCCTTCAGCGAGTCTGTTCAATCTGCTATTTTTAAACAGACTTAACCGCATTGTCCTTGACTTGGTCCGTTCATTTTGTTATTTTAAACAGACTGAGCATTCTTCTTGAGTGGGTCTGTTAATTTAGTTATTTTAAACTGACCGAACATTATTATTGTGGGACAGTGGGCAGTGTTACCACTAGTACTCATTGACATTAAATCCATAATGTCAGGGAAAGGGAGATGCAAGCGACTTAGTGGGAATGGCAGCGGAGGCACCGCAAAAGACACCAGCGCAACACCACCAGTACAGGTAAAAAGGCAACTGTCGCAATCAAACGTCTTTGTAGGGGATGGCAGTTCCATGGCAAAAAAAAAGAAATCAGACCATGAAACTTTGCAATCGCCAGCACCTGTTTCTGGCACTGTAGTTTTGGAGGAGAGTGAAGAGGAGGCAGAGTCTAGCCAGACAAAAGTTACACACCCAAGAGCATCCAGGGGACAGAAGTGTCCTGCAAAACTTTGCGGTGACAAGGTAGCGCTGGCACTGTTAGCTTCTGATTCAGAAGAAGAATCTTCTTGGATGGGATTCTCATCAGAAACGGAAGATGTTATACCTGAGCAATCTTCGGTAGAATTGTCAGTTAGTCCTGTTTTAGCCTCCACCTCCAGAAATCTGCGGCAGGGGAGACATTCCACTGATATCGAGGAGGAGGAAGAGCTGTCAGAAGGGAGACAGAGGGTGACTGTTGCCCCCGCTGGCATTGCTTCGCCGGGTGCAGTGGGTGCACCACCCACACCCAGTAGTACCTCAACTCCAGTGCCACCATCCACCCCCAGGGCGGGAAAGAGAGGAGGATCACAAAAGAAATCTGCGATCTGGGCACATTTTAAAGTGACAGAAGACCCGCGTTATGCTCGGTGTAATTACTGTGCCAGGGATATTAGCAGAGGCAAGCAACTGGGACATCTGTCAAATTTTGGCATGGAGTATCATGTTAAGAGGCAACACCCAACAAGATTACTGCCATCTGGGGATGGTAGCATTTTCCGTCAGGGGACCCCTTCCCCTTCCAACCAGGGTGCAGTGGTAGGAAAGCAGCAGAGTCAGCCCACGCCCTCATACCCTTCTAGCAGTCAGGCGGCAGGCCAGAAACCCACTGACATGTGGGAGAAGCGACAATGCACCATGGAGGAAATGGGGTGGAGTGCGGTAACGCTATCCCGGGGTAGGAGGCAGGCAGCCGCAAAAGTAGTAACCAGGAGCATTGGGGAAATGATTGCCCTTGATGACCAGCCCCTGCAGTTAGTTGAGAATGTGGGTTTCAAACGTTTCTTGAAGGTCGTACTTCCAAATTACAAAGTCCCCTCCAGAACCACATTTAGTAGAAAGGTCATCCCCAGCCTGTACAAGCACTGTGTCAGTCGCGTGCAAGCACTGCTAGGTAAGGCAGACGGAAGAGTGCATTTCACCTGCGATATCTGGACCGCCATGAATGCTGCACACTCTTACCTCTCTCTGACAGCACACTGGTGGGACATGGCAGAGGCAGGGGCAGCCAGCAGCTCTATTACTGAACAAGCATCAGGGTGGAGGTGGGCTTTACTGAACACCCACCTGACGGACCATGCCCATACCGCTGGCAATATTCTAGCATGCATCAGAAAGATGCTGGCGAGCTGGAAAGTACACCAGCGAGACAGTAAAACGCGGGCAGGCTTTTTTGTCACAGACAACGGTGCAAACATGGTTAAGGCAATAAGCGATGGGCGGTTTAAGAACATCCGATGTTTTGCACACACTCTGCATCTGGTAGTGAAGTCAGGTTTGGGCTTGGAGTCCAAGGACAAGGAGACTGAATACCTGCGTAGGTTAATACAGAAGTGCAGGAACATAGCAGCACACTTCCACAGAAGTGTCAGGGCGGGGCAGGTTCTCCGAGAAAATCAGACTGCTTTGGATATGCCCCAGAAGCGTCTCATTCAAGACGTTCCCACCCGGTGGAATTCCACCTTTATGATGCTGGAGAGGTTATTGGAGCTGCAGACACCCCTTCATGAACTTTCTGGTACAATAGACATAGGTGTACAGAATCCCCTAGGGCATCACGATTGGTTAGTCATGAGTCAGCTGGTAAAAATCCTGCAGCCCTTCAAGGACGTCACGGAGGAGCTGAGTTCCAGAAGTTCCACCTTGGCTGACATCATCCCTATAGTGAAATTCCTGGATGACCATTTGGAAGGCATTAAACGGCAAGAGGGAATGACTGCTGAGGTGCTGCAGTGTGTGGACGTTTTGCAGCAGCAGGTGAAAGACAGATTAAGGCCTTTAACAGAGGACAGCACATACATGCTCGCCTCTGTCTGTGATCCCCGTGTGAAAGGTAAAATCGCCCTACAGACCAATTGTCTGTCATTTGTGAAGGAGCTGTTGTTAGCACAGGTCCGTGAACAGGAGCACCATAGGCGGAGACAGATTAGGCTTGAAGCACAGGTGCAAACAGCAGGCACGTCACAGAGTTGTGCTGCTGCTAGCCCTGGCAGGAGAAGGACTGTGTCAGTGACAGATACTATTACTAGTGCCTCCACCTCAACGTCAGAACGCCCAAGGCATGTTGGCCATAAAGATACATCAGTAGTGCAACAGGCGAGAGAGAAAGTAACTGGATTGAGTGACTCTCAGCCCTCCCAAGCACAGGAGGAGACAGCAGCAGAGCTGTCAGTGAAACGGTATCTCTCAGAGCCGATAGAGAATACGCAGACAGATCCGCTGGCATATTGGGCACACAAGTCCACTGTCTGGCCACACCTAGCCAAAGTGGCTGAAGGATATCTGTCATGTCCACCAACAAGTGTGCCCAGTGAACGTGTTTTTTCAATGACAGGGGATATCATGAGCCCTCACCGCTCAAGGCTTTCACCGGTCTTGATGGAAATGCTAGTGTTTTTGAAAGTAAACCTGCCAGTGCTTGGCTTTCCCGATTTTCCTTGTGAATGGCAAAATGAATAAAAGCTATTGAAAGGAGCCTTGCAGCAGTTCCAATTGCCTCCTATGCTCAAGATAATGTAAGCAGTAAGCACTGCAGCACATGTTCTTGACATGAATCGCTGTGTCTGACCGGCATCTACTGTGCAGCCCTAGTGTTCCCACAAGTGTTTTAACTCCGTTGCTGTTCCTGCCTGTACCTCCAGGCCTTGTGTCCCTAGCCGGGATTGACCTCTGTCCACCAATGATGTGCCTGTTCCTCCAGGCCTTGTGTTCCCACAAGTGTTTTAACTCCGTTGCTGTTCCTGCCTGTACTTGAGTGGGTCCGTTAATTTTGTTATTTTAAACAGACTGAGCATTGACCTTCAGAGTGGGTCTGTTGATATTGCTATTTTAAACAGACTGAGCATTGACCTTCAGAGTGGATCCGTTAATTTTCTTATTTTAAACAGACTGAGCTTTCTTCTTCAAGGCCGAAGTGGAGAAGGGTTCCATGTGAACAGCAGTTCAACATGGGTCAGCCGGTCCTAACAGATAGGCGAGCGCCGTTCGGAAGGGACGGGCGATGGCCTCCGTCGTCCTCGGCCGATCGAAAGGGAGTCGGGTTCAGATCCACGAACCCGGAGTGGTGGAGAATCGGCGCTGGGCTCTTCCCTCTTCACTCGCCGTTACTGAGGGAATCCTGGTCAGTTTCTTTTCCTATGCGACTTGTGTCCCTAGCTGGGATTGACCTCTGTCCTCCAATGATGTGCCTGTTCCTCCAGGCCTTGTGTTCCCACAAGTGTTTTAACTCCGTTGCTGTTCCTGCCTGTACCTCCAGCCATTGTGTTTCTACTGGTGTTTTAACTCCATTGCTGTGCCTGCCTGTCCCTCCAGGCCTTGTGTCCCTAGCCGGGATTGACCTCTGTCCACCAATGATGTGCCTGTTCCTCCAGGCCTTGTGTTCCCACAAGTGTTTTAACTCCGTTGCTGTTCCTGCCTGTACTTGAGTGGGTCCGTTAATTTTGTTCTTTTAAACAGACTGAGCATTGACCTTCAGAGTGGGTCCGTTAATTTTCTTATTTTAAACAGACTGAGCATATTCCTTGAGTGGGTCCGTTAATTTTGTTCTTTTAAACAGACTGAGCATTCTTCTTCAAGGCCGAAGTGGAGAAGGGTTCCATGTGAACAGCAGTTCAACATGGGTCAGCCGGTCCTAACAGATAGGCGAGCGCCGTTCGGAAGGGACGGGCGATGGCCTCCGTCGTCCTCGGCCGATCGAAAGGGAGTCGGGTTCAGATCCCCGAACCCGGAGTGGCGGAGATTCGGCGCTGGGCTCTTCCCTCTTCACTCGCCGTTACTGAGGGAATCCTGGTTAGTTTCTTTTCCTACGCTGCTTGTGTCCCTAGCTGGGATTGACATCTGTCCTCAAATGATGTGCCTGTTCATCCAGACCTTGTGTTCCCACGCGTATTCTTATTTCTGAGAGATTTTCCGATTCCTTTGTCATCAGCTAAAGTGCATAAGATGCGTTGATGAATAGTTTTGAAGATGACACATATGGCTTTATAGATGATACGGAAGTGGACGGGTAGCCAATGTAACTCTTTCAGAATGGGAGATATGTGGTCTCTCTTTCTTGCGCCTGTTAGTAATCGGGCTGCTGAATTTTGAACCATCTGTAGTGGTTTGGAATAGGATGAGGGCAGACCTAGCAATAGGGAACTGCAGTAGTCTAATTTCGCAAAAATGACTGCTTGGATGATCGTTCTGAAGTCTTGAGCATGGAAAAGAGGTCTTATCCTCTTCCAAACCTGGAGTTTATAGAAGCAGTCTTTGGTTGTTTTGTTGATATGTGCCTTGAAGTTTAGCCGGTTGTCTATTATCACTCCTAAGTCTGTAACTTGTGTGGTAGGTAGGTTGTTGGGAAGAGTAGTGTTGGAGATATTGTTTTCAGGAGAGATGAGTAGGATTTCTGTCTTGGATGAGTTTAAGATGAGGTGTAGGTTGTTTACTACTTGTTTGATTTTCTGGTGGCATGTTTCCCAGTAGTCAAGAGTTTTAGAGTATGTGTCTTTGATATGGATGATGATTTCAATATCATCTGCGTAAAGGAAGTACTTTAGATTGAGGTCGGTAAGAAGTTGGCAGAGAGGAAGAAGATAGATATTAAATAGGGTCGGAGATAATCAAGAACCTTGAGGGACTCCTATGACAGAGTCAAATCTTGAGGATTCCTTGTTTTGGAGTTTAACTTTGTAACCTCTGTTATCGAGAAACGTTTTGAACCAGGATCGGACGGTGCCGCTGATTCCTATGGACGAAAGCTGGTTTAGGAGGATGGCGTGGTTGACCGTGTCGAACGCTGCGGAAAGGTCTAACAAGATCAATAGGAAAGAGTTTCCTTTGTCGAGGCCCATTAAGATATAATATTATATCTTACAGTTGTGGTTTGGATCATATTCTTTAGGTCAAGACGGTTGTCTATAATTACTCCCAGGTCTCTCACATGGTTGTGGGTGAGAAGGTGTTTGTGATGGATCTGAGATGGGAGGTTTTCTTGCTTGTAGGAAATGAAGAGGAGTTTAGTTTTAGAGGCATTGAGGACCAGGTTTAGACTGTTGAGGAGATTAGTGGTGGCTTCGGCTTGTAAGCTGTTGTTCCAAAGTGCGATGGCTTTCTTAATAGATTCTGTTATGGGAATAAGAATCTGAACATCGTCTGCATAGATGTAGTGAATGAGGTTAAGACTACTTAACAGTTGGCAAAGGGGAAGGAGGAAACGGCGGGGGTAACGGCAAAGCTGCTGCCAGGGGGGGCTATAACACGCGCCGCCGGAGCGGCGGGCCACCTGCCCCCCCTGGGCCTTCCCAGCCGACACGGAGCCGGTTGCGGCGCTCCGCCGCGGAGGAAATGCGCCCTGCGGCCGTCCGGGAGGCGTTCCCCGCCCCCCCGCGAAAGGGGTGGGGGATGCGCCGAAAGCCCCCCCGGTCCCACCGAACCCGCCGCCGGGTTGAATCCTCCAGGCGGACTGCACGCACCCCACCCGTTTACCTCTTAACGGTTTCCCGCCCTTTTGAACTCGCTCTTGAAAGTTGTTTTCAACTTTCCCTTACGTACTTATTGATTTTACTGCTTTACTTAATTTTTTTTATTCCTGGACGGGGCCGGGGCCGTCCGGGAGGCGTTCCCCGCCCCCCCGCGAAAGGGGTGGGGGATGCGCCGAAACCACCCCCGGTCCCACCGAACCCGCCGGGTTCAATCCTCCAGGTGGACTGCACGCACCTCACCCGTTTAACTCTTAACGGTTTCCCGCCCTTTTGAACTCGCTCTTGAAAGTTGTTTTCAACTTTCCCTTACGTACTTATTGATTTTACTGCTTTACTTAATTTTTTTTATTCCTGGACGGGGCCGGGGCCGTCCGGGAGGCGTTCCCCGCCCCCCCGCGAAAGGGGTGGGGGATGCGCCGAAACCACCCCCGGTCCCACCGAACCCGCCGGGTTCAATCCTCCAGGTGGACTGCACGCACCTCACCCGTTTAACTCTTAACGGTTTCCCGCCCTTTTGAACTCGCTCTTGAAAGTTGTTTTCAACTTTCCCTTACGTACTTATTGATTTTACTGCTTTACTTAATTTTTTTTATTCCTGGACGGGGCCGGGGCCGTCCGGGAGGCGTTCTCCGCCCCCCCGCGAAAGGGGTGGGGGATGCGCCGAAACCACCCCCGGTCCCACCGAACCCGCCGGGTTCAATCCTCCAGGTGGACTGCACGCACCCCACCCGTTTAACTCTTAACGGTTTCCCGCCCTTTTGAACTCGCTCTTGAAAGTTGTTTTCAGCTTTCCCTTACGTACTTATTGATTTTATATATTTACTTAATTTTTTTATTCCTGGACGGGGCCGGGGCCGCGGACTGCACGCACCTCACCCGTTTAACTCTTAACGGTTTCCCGCCCTTTTGAACTCGCTCTTGAAAGTTGTTTTCAACTTTCCCTTACGTACTTATTGATTTTACTGCTTTACTTAATTTTTTTTATTCCTGGACGGGGCCGGGGCCGTCCGGGAGGCGTTCCCCGCCCCCCCGCGAAAGGGGTGGGGGATGCGCCGAAACCACCCCCGGTCCCACCGAACCCGCCGGGTTGAATCCTCCAGGCGGACTGCACGCACCCCACCCGTTTACCTCTTAACGGTTTCCCGCCCTTTTGAACTTGCTCTTGAAAGTTGTTTTCAACTTTCCTTTACGTACTTATTGATTTTATATATTTACTTTATTTTTTTATTCCTGGACGGGGCCGGGGCCGTCCAGGAGGCGTTCCCCGCCCCCCCGCGAAAGGGGTGGGGGATGCGCCGAAACCACCCCCGGTCCCACCGAACCCGCCGCCGGGTTGAATCCTCCAGGCGGACTGCACGCACCCCACCCGTTTACCTCTTAACGGTTTCCCGCCCTTTTGAACTTGCTCTTGAAAGTTGTTTTCAACTTTCCTTTACGTACTTATTGATTTTATATATTTACTTTATTTTTTTATTCCTGGACGGGGCCGGGGCCGTCCAGGAGGCGTTCCCCGCCCCCCCCGCGAAAGGGGTGGGGGATGCGCCGAAACCACCCCCGGTCCCACCGAACCCGCCGGGTTGAATCCTCCAGGCGGACTGCACGCACCCCACCCGTTTACCTCTTAACGGTTTCCCGCCCTTTTGAACTCGCTCTTGAAAGTTGTTTTCAACTTTCCCTTACGTACTTATTGATTTTATTTATTTATTTTATTTATTTATACCGGCATTGCATCCGCTGTAGGCTTCCCTGGTCGGTCTTGTGCATTTGAATAAACGGAGAGGAATTTGTAGGTCGATAATGGTGTGTTGGTGAATGATTTTTTATATCAAGATGATGGATTTGTAAATGACTCTGAACTGAATTGGTAACCAGTGGAGGTCTTTTAGGACTGGGGAAATGTGGCCTCCTTTCCTAGTGTTTGTTAGTAGACGGGCTGCTGCGTTTTCAACCATTTGGAGTGGTTTCGTGTATGAGGAAGGGAGTCCAAGTAATGTAGAGTTGCAGTAGTAGAAAATGAGGGCTTGGAGGATGGTTCTGAAGTGTTTGGCGTGGAAGAGTGGTCTTATCCTTTTTTAAACTTGCAGTTTATAGAAGCAGTCTTTGGTGGTTTTATTGGGGGGCCACTACCGGCCTAACACCGTCCGCCGGCTGATCCTCCATCAGAAGGACTTGGGCCCCCGAGCGGCGCTGGGGAGCCGGTCTTCTGTATGCCACATTTCCCGCGCCCGCCGGACAGGCGGGGATTCGGCGCTGGGCTCTTCCCTCTTCACTCACCGTTACTGAGGGAATCCTGGTTAGTTTATTTTCCTCCACAGCTTGTGTCCCTAGGTGGTCCCTGCGGGTCGGTACGGCAAGAGCGGTATTCAAACAGCAAGCACTGGGGTATGAAAATACAGACCCCTGTGTACTTACTTGGTAGAGGTTTTGCTAGGAGTAAGAATTTGTTGAGGATAATGTCAGTTTCTTAATAAGATCTCATGCTTTGACTGTTGAGGAGATTAGTGATGGCTTGTAAGCTGTTGTTCCAAAGTGCGATGGCTTTGTTAATAGATTCTGTTATGGGAATAAGAATCTGAACATCGTCAGCATAGATGTAGTGAATGAGGTTAAGACTAGTTAACAGTTGGCAAAGGGGAAGGAGGAAACGGCCGGGGAAACGGCGAAGCTGCTGCCGGGGGGGGGGGGGCAATAACACGCGCCGGAGCCGGTATTTACCCTTAGATGGAGTTTACCACCCACTTTGGCCTGCATTCCCAAACAAACAGACTACGAGAAAACCCGGTCCCGGCGCGCCGGGGGCCGCTACCGGCCTAACACCGTCCGCGGGCTGAGGCTTGATGAGAAGGACTTGGGCCCCCGAGCGGCGCCAGAGAGGCGATCTTCCGTACGCCACATTTCCCGCGCCCGCCGGACGAGCGGGGATTCGGCGCTGGGCTCTTCCCTCTTCACTCGCCGTTACGGAGGGAATCCTGGTTAGTTTCTTTTCCTCCGCGGCTTGTGTCCATAGGTGGGATTGACCTCTGTCCTAGAATGATGTGCCTCTTCATCCAGGCCTAGTGTTCCTACTGGTGTTTTAAGTCCATTGCTGTGCCTGCCTGTTCATCCAGACCTTGTGTTCCCACACGTATTATTATTTCTGAGAGATCTTCCAATTCCTTTGTCATTTTCTGAAGTGCATAAGTAGGGTAGCTAAATGAGGAGAATATTGGAGGGGCGAAGTTCCATATTCAAAGCTGAGTAGCTGTACTTATCTAGTGAAAGTTTGAAGGATCAGGGAAGGCTTGTAAGAATAGCCAAGTTTGTTAATAGATTCTGTTATGGGAATAAGAATCTGAACATCGTCTGCATAGATGTAGTGAATGAGGTTAAGACAAGCTAACAGTTGCCAAAGGGGAAGGAGGAAACGCCGGGAGGGGGGGCTATAACACGCGCCGCCAGAGCAGCGGGCCACCTGCCCCCCCTGGGCCTTCCCAGCCGACCCGTTGCCGGTCGCGGCGCACCGCCGCGGAGGAAATGCGCCCTGCGGGGCCCGGGGCCGTCCGGGAGGCGTTCCCCGCCCCTCCCCCACCCCCCGCGAAAGGGGTGGGGGTGGGGGATCCGCCGAAACCCCGGTCCAACCGAACCCGCCGGGTTGAATCCTGCGGGCGGACTGCACGGACCCCACCCATTTACCTCTTTACAATTTCACGCCCTCTTGAACTCCCTCTTCAAAGTTGTTTTCAACTTTCCCTTGCGGTACTTACTTATTTATTTTATTTAAGGTTTTTTTATACCGGCATTCATGAAATCGTTCACATGATGTCGCTTTACAGAAAACAGGGGTGCAAAGAAAACAACCTATAACATAAATACACGTGGTGAAGAGATGCAGTTACAATTAACTGGGGCTATGAACTGGGAGTGTAAGAAATAAAGAGGGATAGAGGAGGTTAATTATATACATGTGTAGAATATAAAAATATACAAGAGTACATTACAAATATGGCGTCCAATATATACAGCTTCTGAGCTGAGAATTTATTGATGGTGTGTGTTAGGTGCAGTTCGGGAAGGCTTGCCTGAAAAGCCATGTCTTGAGTCTTTTCCGAAAGGTTAGGAGGCAAGGTTCATTTCTGAGATCTGGGGGGATGGAGTTCCATAACGGTGGACCTGCTGTGGAAAGGGCTCAATCTCTAAAGGTGCTGTGATAAGTGGTTTTGGAGGGTGGAACAAGGAGGCATCCTCTGTAGGCTTCCCTGGTCGGTCTTGTGCATTTGTATAAACGGAGAGGAATTTGTAGGTCGATTATGGTGTGTTGGTGAAAGATTTTGTATATCAAGGTGATGGATTTGTAAATGACTCTGAACTGAATTGGTAACCAGTGGAGGTCTTTTAGGACTGGGGAAATGTGGTCTCTTTTCCTAGTGTTTGTTAGTAGACGGGCTGCTGCGTTTTCAACCATTTGGAGTGGTTTTGTGTATGAGGAAGGGAGTCCAAGAAATGTAGAGTTGCAGTAGTCTAATTTGGAGAAAATGAGGGCTTGGAGGATCCTGGTTAGTGTCTTTTCCTCCGCGGCTTGTGTCCCTAGCTGTGATTGAACTCTGTCCTCGAATGATGTGCCTCTTCATCCAGGCCTTGTGTCCCTAGCTGGGATCGACCTCTGTGCTCGACTGCTGCGCCTCTTCATCCCGGCCTTGTGTTCCCACAAGTGTTTTAACTCCGTTGCTGTGCCCGTTCCTGCAGGCCTTGTGTTCCTCTGGGGATAGGGAAATACATACAGTAACTGAGTGTAAGCAAGTATGATTTGCATTGAATACAAGAATGTCAGTATATAAAAATGACAAATAAATATAAAAATAAATGAAGTGCTATAAACTTTTTAAAAAAAGAATATAAATCCATAAAAAAAAAAATTGTACTATCCGAGTATCAGTGTTCATCCATGTTCCTACTGGTGTTTTAACTCCATTGCTGTGCCTGCCTGTTCATCCAGGCCTTGTGTTCCCACAGGTGTTTTAACTCAGTGGCGGTGCCTGTTCATCCAGGCCTTGTGTTCCTCTGGGGATAGGGAAATACCTACAGTACCTGAGTGTAATCAAGTCTGACGTGCTAGAAACGTTTTCGAATAAGAATATAAATACATTAAAAAAACACATAATTACTATCCGAGTATCCGTGTTCATCCAGGCCTTGTGTTCCCACAGGTGTTTTAACTCAGTGGCGGTGCCTGTTCATCCAGGCCTTGTGTTCCTCTGGGGATAGGGAAATACCTACAGTACCTGAGTGTAATCAAGTATGACGTGCTAGAAACGTTTTCGAATAAGAATATAAATACATTAAAAAAACACATAATTACTATCCGAGTATCCGTGTTCATCCAGGCCTTGTGTTCCCACAGGTGTTTTAACTCAGTTGCTGTGCCCATTCTTCCGGGCCTTGTGTTCCCACAGGTGTTTTAACTCAGTGGCTGTGCCTGTTCATCCAGGCCTTGTGTTCCCACAAGTGTTTTAACCTGGTTGCTGTGCCTGTTCATGCAGGCCTTGTGTCCCTAGCTGGAATTGACCTCTGTCCTCGAATGATGTACCTGTTCATCCAGGCCTTGTGTTCCCACACGTATTCTTATTTGTGAGAGATCCTAGGCTCCAATTCCTTTGTCATCAGCTGAAGTGCGTAAGTACAGTCTGAATTCACTAGACGCCAACGGAATTCACTAGACGCCAACGATATTCACTGGACGCCAATGTAAACACCGGGTACACACAACTCTAGGGGTGGACCCGTTCCAGGGAGTCCTTCCCTGAACAAGCATGAGGGTGGAGGTGGGCTTTACTGCACACCCACCTGACGGACCATGCCCATACCGCTGCCAATATTCTAGCATGCATCAGAAAGATGCTGGCGAGCTACCAGTGTTTTAACCTAGTTCCTGTGCCTGTTCATGCAGGCCTTGTGTCCCTAGCTGGGATTGACCTCTGTCCTCGAATGAAGTGCCTGTTCATCCAGGCCTTGTGTTCCTACTGCTGTTTTAACTCCATTGCTGTGCCTGCCTGTTCATCCAGACCTTGTATTCCCACACGTATTCTTATTTCTGAGAGATCCTCCAATTCCTTTGTCATCTGCTGAAGTGCGTAAGTACCGTCTGAATTCACTAGACGCCAACGGAATTCACTAGACGCCAACGATATTCACTGGATGCCAATGTAAACACCGGGTACACACAACTCTAGGGGTGGACCCTTTCCAGGGAGTACTTCCCTGCACAAAGGAAAGGGAACTCTCTCCTGGGCCAATTGATAAGAAAACCACAATTCTGCAGCCAAAAATAGGCTGGAAATCCTTCCCCCATTGACTTTAATGGGCGACATATGTACATATACCCAACTCATTAGATTTTTTTTATGTCCATATTGGCCGCAAGTGGGACCCACTTTCGGACATAAGAAATATGAACATAAAATTTTGCTCTGCACATCCCTAGGATCTATTGTGAGACAGAGGAGATAATGAAGCAACATCATAGAGAACCTGTTGTAAAATGCTGATTTCAAGATCTGTTAAGGTTCATGAGGATGAATTGAAAATCAAGGAGTCATGAGCCTGGGGTAATGAAAAATGGTCATCCACTTCATTTAGTTCTCTGAAATTGGTTTGTTTGTTTGGATATTTTTTTATGTGCCTAGATTATATGCATATATGTTTATAAACTAGGTAGAGAAAGTTGGCGTTTTCTTGCATTGGAAATAATCTCACACACTTAAACATACACATGTACCTTTGGAGCAAATATATGCAGTATTTTATAAATTGTGCAGCTCCCACCATACATTTTATGAAATATTAACATTAATCTCCAAGCATCCACTTATGTGTGAAACTGATGTCCCAGGATGGTTAAAGATAATGGTGCCACCGCCCTTGTCCGCAGGCTTGTTGCTGTCAGTGGGGCCTATTTATTAAGCTTAATGCATTGTTAGTTTACCTTTACTACACTTTCAAATAAACCATGTGCTACTTAACTTAGAATGAACTAACATGTTAGCACATGTAACTCCCTCCCCAACCCCTTGAAAGGGATCACACATACAAGCCCTCTGAGCACAGATCCACTCATTGGCTTGGTGACATGGATTCTATGATGGTAACAGGCTTCACCAGTGGGGTTTTAAAGAAGATCACTCTAAAAAAAAATAAACAGTCCACACTACAAAAGTTGGGTTTCAAATAAAAAAATAGTTTTTACAAAGTAGAATCAAAAGCTCATCAGGTACAAAAAATAGAGACAGTCCAGAATACAAAATCCAAAAAACAAGAAACAGGTCTTTACTTTCAGAAACTCACAATTCAATATGCAACTTAAGTCTGGTTCAGGAGCTCTGGAATCCCTTGTTATACCCAGAAAAGCTTCTCTCCAAACCTTGAACATAAGAACATGAGAAATTGCCATGCTGGGTCAGACCAAGCGCCATCAAGCCCAGCATCCTGTTTCCAACAGAGGCCAAACCAGGCCACAAGAATCTGGCAATTACCCAAACACCAAGAAGATCCCATGCTACTGATGCAATTAATAGCAGTGGCTATTCCCTAAGTAAACTTGATTAATAGCAGTTAATAGACTTCTCCTCCAAGAACTTACCCAAACCTTTTTTGAATCCAGCTACACTAACTGCACTAACCACATCCTCTGGCAACAAATTCCAGAGCTTAATTGTGCGTTGAGTGAAAAGGAATTTTCTCCGATTAGTCTTAAATGTGCTTCATGCTCACTTCATGGAATGCCCCCTAGTCCTTCTATTATCCGAAAGTGTAAATAACTGATTCACATCTACTCATTCAAGACCTCTCATGATCTTAAAGACCTCTATCATATCCCCCCTCGGCCATCTCTTCTCCAAGCTGAACAGCCCTAACCTCTTCAGCCTTTCCTCATAGGGGAGCTGTTCCATCCCCTTTATCATTTTGGTCGCCCTTCTCTATACCTTCTCCATCGCAACTATATCTATTTTGAGATTCAGCGACCAGAATTGTACATAGTATTCAAGGTGCGGTCTCACCATACAGAGGCATTATGACATTTTCTGTTTTATTAACCATTCCCTTCCTAATAATTCCTAACATTCTGTTTGCTTTTTTGACTGCTGCAGCACACTGAGCCGACGATTTTGCAAGAATTTCAAAGAATGCTCATCTTGTTCCCCAAGGTTAGTTACAGATAGCTGGCTTATCAGGAACAAATCCATTCCCTGTTGTGAATGGGTTAGGTCTTCCTGAGTTAGCCCTTCACCACTTACAGAAGAGACTACCCCTCTCCGATGAAACCAATGAAAGTCCAAGGCAGAACGCAGCATCTTTGCTGCCTCTCCCCAGGCTCCCTCCAAGATGTTTCTTCTAGGACTCATAGAGTAAACTTTTATAGCATTACACTCTGTCATCCACCATTAGGGATGGACCCTCTTGTCACTCCTAAATGCACTCCCCCTTACCAAAATGTTATTACCATTACTACTATTTATAATTTCTGAAGTGCTACTAGTCATAAGTAGCATTTTACAAATCCACTGTACTGCTCCATGGAGCTTAAAATCTAGTGTTTAAATATATGGAGTCACTAAAATATTCTATCCTTTGGAGCAGTAGTGAACAAGGCCTCTTATTTGTAGTATCTGATATGTTGCTTGTCAGTGGCTCATCTGCTATTTAAGTTAATAGGAAGTCTTGCATACCTCACCATATCTATTTAAAGTGTAGCTGCTAGGAAAGCCTGGTTTATAACAGGTCCTTTAGTCTACAAAGACCCTAAGTAACATCCATGGCCCCATAGAGGTTTTAGCATTGCCCACTCCCTTGCCTCTCATTTTGTTCCCATACATTTGGAACATGTTCTAGTTTCACTTATTTGGAATTTCTCAACAGAAACTTGAGTAACTGTGTATTTTAAATATAAAATTTACACTAAGGGGTAGATTTTTAAAGGTGTGCGCACACATCCATGTGCGTGTGCTTCCCGGCACACACACATGGCTGCGCACATTAGAAAATCAGCGGGCTGCACGCACATGTGCGCCGGATTTTGCAATCCGCGTATGTATGTGCAGACGGCGTGCACAAGAGGAGGAGATTTCTGCAATATTCGCGCAGTGATGCATCCTGGCCTTCCCCAGTTCCTTCCCAGTCCGCTCCAATTAAGGAGCAAGGACCTGCTCTCCAGGTGATGTATTGCCCTTTTGCACTGAGGACAAATCTCCCAGGGCTACTGCCCAGGAGGGAAGGGTTAGGCCGGCCATCATAGTTGGTGATTCAATTATTAGAAATGTAGATAGCAGGGTGGCTGGTGGACGTGAGGACCGCCTGGTAACTTACCTGCCTGGTGCGAAGGTGGCAGACCTCACGCGTCACCTAGATAGGATTATAGACAGTGCTGGGGAGGAGCCGGCTGTCGTGGTACATGTGGGCACCATCGACATAGGAAAATGTGGGAGAGAGGTTCTGGAAGCTAAATTTAGGATTTTAGGTAGGAAGTTGAAATCCAGAACCTCCAGGGTGGCATTCTCTGAAATGCTTCCTGTTCCACGTGCAGTCCCCCAGAGGCAGGCAGAGCTCCAGAGTTTCAATGCGTGGAAGAGACGATGGTGCAGGGAAGAGGGATTCAGCTTTGTAAGGAACTGGGGAAACTTTTGGGGAAAGGGGAGACTTTTCCGAAAGGATGGGCTCCACCTTAACCAGAATGGAACCAAGCTGCTGGCACTAACTTTCAAAAAGGAGATAGAGCAGCTTTTAAACTAGAACAAGGGGGAAAGCCGACAGTCACTCAGCAGTGCATGGTTCGAAGAAATGTATCCTTGAAGGATACTAATGAAACAGGAGGGTTAGGGCATCCCAACAGAGAGGTTCCATTAAAAGCAAACATAGTTCATATGCCTATATGTAAAAAATCACCAAAGCTAATGATTACCGAATTATCCCAAACAACTGAAAAGCAGGTTGTTAAAACAAGCAAAAACCACACTTTGAAATGTCTGTATGCCAATGCCAGAAGTCTAAGAAGATGGGAGAGTTAGAGTGTATAGCAGCAAATGATGAGATTGACATAATTGGCATCACAGAGACTTGGTGGAAGGAGGATAACCAATGGGACAGTGCTATATCAGGGTAAAAATTATATCGCAATGATAGGGAGGATCATCCTGGTGAGGGTGTGGCACTTTATGGCTGGATTTTACATGCGCGGCCAATTTAAAATCCACCCTTAAGTGAGGGAAAATTCTTACCCACAAATACCAGTGATTTCATAAATCTAACAAAATGGGAGTAAAGATTAACTGTTTTCCCACTTTGACAGATTTATAAAAGTATTTGACATATATTTAGCAGATTTGAGGAAGTGTACTGAAAACTCCCTCAATCTACCTTAAAGGACTGGGCACAGTGTCTTGCCCGGTCCTCCTTAAGACTGAGGCCCACAGGGAGTCCTGGGTGAAGGAAGGAGCCTTTCACCAGAGCGTAAGACCTCAGGGCTTAGAAGGGATAAGTGGGCCCCAGGGAAGAGACATCGATCCACCATATGAGAAGATCTGCTACATTTAAGGTTTGAGAGTGACATTGTTAAGACCTGCTGTGTTTAAGTTTGGGACTTGCTATAGTCAAGGGGAGCTGCTTCCCAGTGACTGTTTTGCTTTGCATTATTCTTTGTTATTTGTGAGATACCTGAAGCCAAGATGAGCTTCCTAAGTTATTTTGTTTTGCTGTGCACTGCACTTTTGTTTGTTTTCACTGTAAATAAAGTGCACTTACGGAACAACCAAAGTCCACCTCCTTTTTATCTCTGGCTGTTCCCAAGCTGCTACCGCTTGAGTTACCACACAGATACAATCAAATTGACCACAATAAGTTGATTTAATCACATATGGCAGATGGTTATAACTATGGTGTTTGGTCATACAAAATGTATGACTTAGGCCAGGTATTTTATTGAATGCACTCATTTATAGAAAGATAAATCTTCAAACAGGTTGCAGGTGATAGTTTAGACCAATATAAAAGTAATATATCTGCAACTAGCTTTTGACAGTGATACCTTCTTTATCAGTTCTCAAAAAATGAGAAATATATCTCAATTGTTGGATTACAAGAGCAGCATTATTGTGGAAAGATGTAGTCACAAAATAGGTGTGTGGGACTTTGTTAATCTCTTTGTTTTTTAAAGTATGTAAAAAAAATGTGAAAAAGAATATGAAATTGTAGACTTCAAATTGTGTCCAATAAAAAAGTATGTAACATTACTTTTTATATTTTAGAGGCTTGTTTACATATGCAACATCACATAAGGGGCAGATTGACCCCTGAGGAACAATACTTATGTATTTCAGCAGTACAAAGAACCTATTGCTGTTGCTGTGACTGTCCGTCTATACATATATACCTCCATGAATGAATATAGCTGAAATTTTGGTACAAACCAGGGCCCAAATCCCACTGCTGCTCCTTGTGACCTTGGGCAAGTCACTTTTCCCTCCATTGCCTTAGGTACAAACTTAGCCTACATTCATCAAATCGCTATAAATATTAGAGATGAGCTTCGTTTTTTTCTACCGTGTCGTTTTTTGAGTCGGACGCTTCGGGGTAAAGTAGAGCAATGGATGGCCGGCAACAGGAGTGTCCCCCAAGACTTGCCAAAAGTCTCTGGTGGTCCAGCGGGGGTCTGAGAGCGATCTCCTGCCATCCTGCTCCCTCCATCCTTGCCTGCCTATCCTCTTCACCCTCCCACCTCCTCCTATCCCTTCCTTTCTGTCTCTCTTTACTCCTGTCCCTGTCCCTACTCCTAAGCCTCTTTCCCCTCATCCTCCTGCCTCCTTTTCTCCCTCCTTCCCCTCCTCTCCTCATGCCTCTCCTCTTCACTCTCCCCACGCCTCTCATGCTCTATCCTCTCCACAACCTCCACTCCTCCACATACCTCCTCATTCCTCCACTCACCTTCTCCAAACACCTCCTCCACAGAAAAAGACAAACGTGACAAACAAACAAAAACTTTCACACACACACACACAGATAGACAAAAGACAAAGTCAAGATAAACACAAGGAAAAACAGTAAATAACAGGACAACGCACTCAGAAATCGCAACAACTAACTCACAAGATGGTGCCGGCCATCCATTGCTCCTACCATGTGACAGGGGCTGAACAATGGCACCGGTAGCCCTTGTGACATAGTAGGTCAAAGGCTATCGGCGCCATTTTGATGCGAGGCAGGCCGGTCAGCCCGACGGCACGGAGGGAGAAATCGCTCGCGGGACCCCGCTGGACCACCAGGGATGTTAGTAAGTCTTGGGGAGGGATCGGGATGGTGGGGGGGGGGGGGTTGTATTATAGTGAATTTTAATGCTTGGGGTGGTTTTTTATTTAAAAAAAATAAAATGTGCCCCTCCCCCCGTACAAACCCGAAAAACAAATTTTCCCCGAAGTTCGGGGAAAATCCGTTTCGGGGTTCGGGACCCCTGACCCACGACAAATTAGGCAATTTCAAAAAAATTGCCTAATTCGTGATAAACGAATGCACATCTCTAATAAATACAGTGAAAATAGCACCTGCGATAAAAAAACGGGCATGGTTAGGAAATTAGCAGCTTGTCTCATCACATAGGTAAATAGTGCACGCGGCGGTGTGTCAGCATGTTGCATCACCACACGGCACGTTGCATTAGCACATGCCACATTCTTTTACATGGCTAGCATAAATTAGTGCTTGGTGCGTTATTTTTTTGCAGTTTATATATACAGTAGGGATGTGAATCGTTTTCCATATCGTCTTAACGATAGAAATCGTGTGGCAGGAGAAGAAAATCGTGTTTAGCACGATTATTTCATTGAAAAATCGTTAAAAATTGTTTTTTCCGATTAGTGCGCACTAACTCCCCGTTAGTGCGCACTAACTCCCCGTTAGTGCGCACTAACTCGAGTTAGTGCGCACTAACTCGAGTTAGTGCGCACTAACTCAAAATGATACAAATAGACACTTTCCAGGTCACTGAAGGTCAGTTAGGAATGAATATGTGTTCCTATTGGCTGGCAGCCCTCTTATCTATTGATCTTACCAAGGTTTCCACTGAGGTGATGGTTGGGGGGATGGGAAATGGAACTGGAAACTCATGAACACCAACAGAAAATGAAACAAAGTGTTCACACTTCCCAGGTCAGTAAAGGTCACTTAGGAATGAATATGTATTCCTATTGGCTGGCTGTGCTCTTATCTATTGATGTTACCAAGGTTACCACTGAGGTAATGGTTGGGGGGATGTGAAATGGAAACAGTTGGAAGCTTGACATGTGATGATCAGCACTCACGTGACTAGAGCTGTCTCAGACTGGTATCAGGTTTAGGGCACTGTGTGCAGGAAGATCACAACACTCCTGGTATTAATAGGGATAGGGCACTGTAAGAGATGACTGTAGTAGATTGAATAAAGATCTGATGTTTCTGCTCTCCTCACACCAAACAAAAACAACACACAAGCAGAGAAGCCCTTCTTACAAAGCTGAGCTAGTGAGTTAAGTAGGAGGAAAAGTAAACATACTTGTGCCAGTGTGGCTACTTAAAAAATACACTTACCAACAATCAATTACATATATTTGAACTGTGTACAGTTCCAGCCAGGACCACCTTTCTAAAATGCACAGTGATTGGCAAATTCAACATGCACTAGCATTTCAGGTGCCTGCTAACAAAAATAATAAACAAACAAGTTCTAGTCACGTGAGTGCTGATCATTACATTACTTTTTTTGTCAAGCTTCCAACTGTTTCCATTTCACATCCCTCCAACCATTACCTCAGTGTTAGCCTTGGTAACATCAATAGATAAGAGCATAGCCAGCCAATAGGAATACATACATACATATTCATTCCTAAGTGACCTTTACTGACCTGGGAAGTGTGAACACTTTGTTTCATTTTCTGTTGGTGTTCGTTAGTTTCCAGTTCCATTTCCCATCCCCCCAACCATCACCTCAGTGGTAACCTTGGTAACATCAATAGATAAGAGGGCAGCCAGCCAATAGGAACACATATTCATTCCTAACTGACCTTCAGTGACCTGGAAAGTGTTTATTTGTATCATTTTCAGTTAGTGCGCACTAAATCGAGTTAGTGCGCACTAACGGGGAGTTAGTGCGCACTAACTCGATTTAGTGCGCACTAACACGATTTAACGATTTTTAACGATAAATCGTTAGAATTTCTATTGTATCGTGTTCTATAACGATTTAAGACGATATAAACATTATCGGACGATAATTTTAATCGTTGAAAAACGATTCACATCCCTAATATACAGGCTTTCTGCTGCTGCCTCTTTGAGGGTGTGTTGAGGCATGGGTTAAATGAGAGGAGGTGAGTAGTAGCTGGTTGATTAGGAGTTAGTTGTTGCGATTTCTGAGTGCGTTGTCCTGTTACTTACTGTTTTTCCTTGTGTTTATCTTGACTTTGTCTTTTGTCTATCTGTGTGTGTGTGAAAGTTTTTGTTTGTTTGTCACGTTTGTCTTTTTCTGTGGAGGAGGTGTGTGGAGAAGGTGAGTGGAGGAATGAGGAGGTATGTGGAGGAGTGGAGGTTGTGGAGAGGATAGAGCATGAGAGGCGTGGGGAGAATGAAGAGGAGAGGCATGAGGAGAGGAGGGGAAGGAGGGAGAAAAGGAGGCGGGAGAATGAGGGGAAAGAGGCTTAGGAGTAGGGACAGAGACAGGAGTAAAGAGAGACAGGAAGGAAGGGATAGGAGGAGGCGGGAGGGTGAAGAGGATAGGCAGGCAAGGATGGAGGGAGCAGGACGGCAGGCTAGGGCTAGACAGAGAGGGCAGAGGGGAAAGGAGTTGGCAGGGCAGAGGCAGGAGGAAGGGAAAGAAAGGAGAGGAGAGGGGAGTGGGAGTGGGAGGGAGAGTGAGGAAAGGGAAGACACCTCTCCGTAAGCAGAAGTGGCACCCCCTTCTGGAAGCCAGCAGCAGGATGCCCTCCTCTCAGGGCTATAAAGTTCAGCATCCAGGAGAACAAGATGGTCAATGCAGGGGTCCTGCAGCATTATGCCATGCTCAGCAACCATGTGGCCAGGATCTCAAAGGCAGCCAAGGGCCAGATCTGGTGCAACATAGCCCAAGGTATCACCATACGCAGCTGAGTACAATGAAGCAGGGAGCAGGTGGCCCATAGATACCAGGACATCAAGGCCCGGCTAAAAGCAAAGGTGGTGGCCAGAAATAAATACATATGGTGGACTGGAGGAGGAGCCCCTTATCCCACCGTCCTGACCCCCATGGAAGATAGACTCCTGCAAAGGCTCGGACAAATCTCTCAAAGGGCATGGATGAGTGTCTGGACACCACCCAAGCTGCAGCTGGTAAGTTCTTCTCACCTGTAAATGGGCAGGCAGCAATGGTTGTGTTATGTTTTGAGGTGTCGGCCCTTGGTTGCTGCAAGAGATAGCACCTCCCACAGGGCGGAGCCCTGCGGGGACTTGCAGTGATAGGCTAGCTCAAAGCAGAGATGGACACAGAGAAAGGTAGTCTTTATTATACTGCAACGTAGATGGTATCCTGAGGATCGGGCAATGATCCCAGCCAGAAGAGGAGATCTCTGATGGCAATGTTCCATCTCAAAGCTGCAGAGTGGCAAGGCAGTCACAGTCTCACCAGGTCCCGAGAGGGAGATGGGTCCGGTAGTGGTCCGCGAAGTGGGGTAGGCCAAGAACCCAGGCCTAGATGGAAGGCCAATGAGAGTAGATCCGATAGTGGTCCATGGTATGGGGTAGGCCAAGGATCTAGGTAGAGAGAGATGAGACAATGCAGAGACAGAACTGGAGCGATAGTACTCATTCTGATGCTGGCAGTTGTAGTAGGAGAGAACCCCCGAGGAGCGGAGGTCCGGGACGAAATAAGGACCCTGAGGAGTGGGTACCTTAGGTGTTCTTGAAGATGCTAGGCAACATCAGACGGTAGACAGGAGTGAGGCAAGGCCCCCCGAGGAGTGAACTTGTTGGTAACAGGTAACCCTGGAGGGTGTAGAGGAGCGAGGCAAGGCCCCTGAGGAGTGGGTACCTAAGTCATCCTGGAGCGGGGGTTCACAGAGCGGCAGCGTCTGGTAACGTAGAGAGATCAGCATGGAGGATTCCTTGCTAACTCATATTATGAATTGTGAATGGAGTTTAAATACCAGAGCTCATGACGTCATGTGATGGGGATGCCCCCAATGTTCCCGCCATGATGCATGTTAAGGACAGGGCTGCGCGCACATGCCCCAGGAGACTCCGGGAGAAAGATGGCGAACGCAATCGCCCATGTCGGACTGGGGACGCCAGAGGGGTCGGCGTGGAGAAGCGGAGGCAGCCATCTTCCCAGAAGGAACCAAGTCAGGCAGGAAAAAGGTGAGCAATAGAGGGCGCAGCTGTCTGCGACCGAAGAGTGCAACAACATGTACACATCATTTTGCATATGCTCACAATGCTAAGAAGCAAAGTACACCTCTGATGCCAAATGATAAAAGGATACTTGCTGCCATTGGTACTTATATCTTATGTTTTGTTTCCACAGCTCTCACCCACAAAGCTGCGGGTCCCAGCCAGGAAGCCCCAGGGCCCAACCAGGAAGCCCCAGGGACCAGCAGCACATGATCACCTTTGCACAGGTCCTTCCTCATGGATGCCTAGACCCAGGTCAGCAATGAGGACGAGGATGAGCTGCAGCAGGCACAGGCTCAAGAACCATTGGTGATGCTGCAACTCTTGGGTTTAACTAGCCCACTCAATATGCCCCTCAACCTGTCTGGCTTCATGGAGGAACAGAATCTTGAGTGGGAGGCTACAGATTCTGCACAACCTCAAGCCAGCACACTACAGTGCCAGCCCAAAGCATCACACCCTCAGCAGGAGCATCCCATAAGTCCCATCATGCTACAGTTGGAGGCCCAAATTCCAGAACTTAACACCACCATCACAGCACCGGCTCCAGGCCAAGTACCAGCACCAACACCAACAATATCCCTGCCACCAACGAGGAGTCCATGCATAAGCAGCTGGACCAATTGGAAAGGAGGCATGGAGGACATCTCTGACACATACGGGCAGAGCTAGAGTGCCTCAGGAGGGCTGTCAACAGGCAGAATCAGATCCTGCGAAATAAAACAGCCGCAAACACACAGAACATGACGATGCTGGCCACAGCAGCCAACAGCATGACAATTGTGCTGACACAGATTCTGCGAAGGATGCCCGAGCTTCCATCTGAGTCTTCTCCAGCATCACTGGAGTCCACACCCCACAGTATGGAGTCCAGTATGGAGTCCACACCCCAGAATGACAAATGCCCAAGCGGTAGGTCCCCAAAATCCATGCCCCCCAAAGTGGCAAGCCATGACATAGCAAGGAGCATAAATGACTAAAGGTGGTACCATTGAATGCCAAATAAGAAGAGTTGTATCAACAATCCTGGGCGGACCCCTCTACAGAGTTGGTGTGCCATCTAGATGAAAGAAGCCTGTTGGGCCTGTCCAAACTACAGAGTTGGTGTACCATCCAGATGGAAGAAGCCTGCTGGGCCCATCCTTATTACAGAGTTGGTGTGCCAGCATGCAGAAGGAATGGTCTACTGTCAGCCACTGTGGTCCAGCAGCCTAAATCTAAAGCCATCCTAGATGCTCTGCCCATATTCCATCCTCCTTGAAGCGGCCTCCAGTTATGGTCTAGCTGCTGCCTCTTATCATGTCTCATCTCCTGCTCTGGATTCTGGTGTCTAATCTCATCTCAGTTCCTGCTGCTGCTGCCTCCATGCTGTTGGATCTCCTCCAAGGCCTCCTGCCTCCATGCTGCTGGTATCTCATTTCATCTCAGCTCCTGCTACTGCTGCCTCCAAGCTGCTAGTGTCTATTCTCATCTCAGCTCCTGCTTCTGCTGCTGCCTTCATGCTGCTGTGGTCTCTTCTCATCTCAGCTCCTGCTGCTGCCTCCATGATGCTGGGTCTCCTCCTGGGCTTCCTGCCTCCAAGCTTCTGGGTCTCATCCTGGGCCTCCTGTCTCCATGCTATACTCTTTGCTCCTGGTCCTGCTGCCTTCACTTGAACTCTGCTGCCTTGCACCTTAGGCTGTCCCCTTGAGTGCTCTTTCAACATGGACTGTCTGAAGCCTTTCCTAGCCATCACATAGCAGGACTGCAATCAGCTCCAACACTAGAGCTGTACTGTAGCTATTGGGAGTCTTACTTCTGCTTTCTATGATGTTCATTTTAATCATGATTGTGCCAAAAGGATAAGATGCTAAGCCTGTATATGTAATGATGCCATTGCAAACAATGTATATATAGGTCTACACAGAATGTGCATATAATATACAATCTTTTGTGCTACTTGTCCTTGCAAATTGTGATTACCTGAGGCGATAACTTGAACAGTGGCCTAAATGAACCATTGTGATGAAACACTGAATGATGGTATAAAAAAAACCGTAAATAAATAAATAGATAGATAGATACATAAATAAATAAATAGATTGCTAGATAGCTAAATAAATAAATAAATGTCTTCCCTAATAAATTGGTCCCTGATTTGAAAAATAAATGTCCTTATTTCCTCCTTTCATTGTGTAATTATTGTGTAAAGGCTTCACTAAGTACAAGGTTTGCCCTCCACATGACCTTGCATGCTAGAATGCCCTGGCACATTCCAAGTATTCACTTATCTAGCAGGCAAGACAATATGGATGAAGCCATACAAGTGAACTCTCAGTGTAAGCTCCTAAGGAAGACAGGAAGAGGTAAAGAAGAAGATTATTACTGGGAACCATCAGTATTGCCTCTTGTTGCCTTCTTCATACTGCATACTCTTAGGTAACTCCTGCTTGCATGGGCCTGTAAGTGAGATGGATAGTAGCTAACTGCCCAATACAGTATATTGTATACATGGAGAGCCGATGTGGTATTAAGGGGAAGTTAGATTCATCACCACACAAAATGTGATCTTCGTTCCCCTTACTTGGTCATGACTCAAAGGCTATCTGTAACCAACCATTTGTAGATTTCACACTAAACTAAATATGACATTTACTTGCTGACCTTTGCAACAGAATTTCAGTTGCTGTGTGTCAACTAGAGAGGAGGAGGAGTGGGGGAGTAGTGTCTTGTCCAGAATGTCCACAGGTGAAAAGCAGAGGGTCTGGAAGGCTGCTGCTGCTTGGGTCCAGGCAGACTTCCACAGACTGGCTGCTACTCGTGTACTGGCATGGCTTGGGTTATGTATAATACATATAAGATAAGGATCTGTACTTGAACCGGTGCTTTTTAATATATTGATAAATGATCTGGAAAGGGGTATGATGAGTGAGGTGATCAAATTTGTGGATGACACAAAATTATGCAGAGTAGTTAAATCTCAAGCGGATTGTGATGAATTGCAGGAGGATCTTGCAAGACTGGGAGATTGGGCTTCCAAATATCAGATGAAATTTAACATGGCAAATGCAAAGTGATGCATATAGGGAAAAATAACCCTTGCTGTAGTTACACAGAGTTAGGTTCTATCTTAGTAGTTACCACCCAGGAAAGAGATGTAGGTGGCATAGTGGTTAATACATTGAAATTGTCGGCCCAGTGTGCTGTGACGATCAAAAAAGCAAACAGAATGTTAGGAATTATTAAAAAAGGGAATGGAAAATAAAATGGAGGATTTCATAATGCCTCTGTATCGCTCCATGGTGAGATCGCACCTTGAATATTGTCTGCAGTTCTGGTCACCGAATCTCAAAAAGGATATTGCTGCACTGGAGAAAGTGCAGAGAATGGTGACCAAAATGATAAGGGACATGGAATGGCTGCCCTATGAGGAAAGGCTAAAGAAGTTAGGGATGTGCAGAAGGAAAACATTTGTTTCCATTCTTATTCATTTTGCCAGGACCCAAATTCATTGCATTCGTTTCATGGGGGAAAAACCAATTTGTTTGATTCATTTTATTTGTTTTCCATTTTCCCATTAAAGTCAATGGGGGAAGTATTTGCAGCCTATTTTTGGCTGCAGAATTGGGGTTTTCTTATCAATTCTGATGAAACTTCTGGGGAGCAATCATCAGAATGAGAAAAGAGCTCCAAGGTACATAGACTGTGGCAAAGTGGCACCAAAGTGGCATGAATAGCCTAAGGCACTTTAAAGGGGTAAAGGGGTACCAGGAGTGGCAAGAGTGCTTTAACAGAGGTGCAAAGCAGCAGCGAGAGTGTCAGAAACACACCACAGTTTCAAAAGAGAGCATTGGTAACAGATGCATGAACACTCGAAGGCAGCATGACAGGCAAAGTGGCAAGACAAGTGGCATCAACATCCTACAGCACAATGAAGGGGGAACATAGCAAGCAGAAAGACTAGCACCAACACACTGAGGAACCATGATAGTGGCAAGAACACCACAAGGAGTTGAGTGAGTCATCTGGTGTATGGCAGCAAGGCAGAGTGGCAGAAAGTTGATAGGGGCAACACAGGCTGGCAGAGCAGAGGTAGTCAGGTCTCTGTTGTGTTGATAGGGGAAAGACAAGGAGGCAAGACAAGACAAGGCTCAGCATGCAGCGTGACTGTCAACTGGGGAATACTGTCCACCCAACCCGTCTTGAAACACGGACCAAGGAGTCTAACATGCGTGCTAGGACCTGAAACATGATGAACTACGCCTGGGTGGGATGGAGCGTTGCTGCTGTGCACAGGGCTGGTGCAAGGGTATTAGGCACCCTAGGCAAACCTTATAGCCCGGCGCCCTACCCCCACCTCCCCATACACAATTTTAAATTATGCATTTAACACATATTTTACATGAAAAGTGACATTCTGAGGTAAAATTAATATATACGTTATTGTGATAATTTCATGCACTGTTGTGATGCCAACAAGAAAACTTTGCATCTAGGAATTCATATGGTATCATACCTATTGTGATATATTTCAGCATGGTCCTCCCCGTATCAACACATTACTATCTGCCATCACTCAAAGAATAACAACCCTACCTATGAAAAAGAATACCACAAATATTACACCAGAATCTAAAATATCAATACACTTCCTATCAGGAAAACAGAACCGGCCAAGATAAAGCTACTACAGATCCCTACAGAGAAACCACATATTAAAAGAATGCTTCATCTCAGTCTTTGCATGCAGAACACAAACCCTCACCAAATACAGAATAAAGCCACATAAAGTATAAATAGAAATGTATAGACAACTGAACTGTAAAGCACATCATGCCAGACTCTATACAGTGCAACAATGGAAAAACAAAAATATCACCATTCCTCATGAAACAATCAATAAAATCAAGATATATAAATCATTAATCATAATAGTAAAATCATACTAATAAAATAATTTCAAAACAGCTAATAAATAGAATATCCAATAATTAAAGACTCATGCAAATTTTGAAAGCTTTACCAAACACCAATAAAATATTTTAAACAGCAGACACATTACATACTACCCAATAATTAAAATGGTAGTCAATCAAGAAAAATGAACTTATAAAAGCCACCTTTACTTATCCTCTCCAGCAGTTCTCCTACTCCTTTCCCTTGCAGGCCACACCAGAAGCAGCAGTAGCTGCTGAAGCTGTCCTCACTGTCCTCTTCCTTAGGGATCACAACCAGTCTCTTGTGTCTCTCACACACTCACACCAGACACACCCTCAGGACCAGTTTCTGTCTCTCACACACCAATCATCTCCCCACCCAGTCTCTCTCTCTCTCCCACACACACACACACACACACACCAGTCATCTCCCTGATCAGTCTTTCTCACACATACACACGTCACCTCTCTGGCCAGTCTCAATCACACAATGCTCTCGCTCTCTTTTACTACACACAGGCTTTCAATCACACACATGCTCTCTCTATTTCACTTACACACAAGCTCTCAATCACACACATGTTCTATCTCACTTACAAACAGGCTCAATCACACGTCCTCTCTCACAGCCACAAGCCAGTCAAAAACATGCTCCATCTCTCTCTCGCACACACACATATTGCTACACACAAACACCCTCCCTGACTCACATATACACCACACACATACAGATGCATCCTCCCTATCTCACATACATGAAGCACCTTCCCTTTCTCACACACAGAAGCACCATTCCTTTCTCACATATACGCACATACACACACACACACACAGAAGCACCCTCCATATCTCACATACATGAAGCACCTTCCCTGTCTCACATACAGAAGCACTATTCCTTTCTCACATACACACCATACATACACACACACACACACACACACAGAAGCACCATTCCTTTCTCACATACACACACACACACACACACAGAAGCACCATTCCTTTCTCACATACACACACATAGAAGCACCCTCCCTATCTCACATACATGAAGCACCTTCCCTGTCTCACACACAGAAGCACCATTCCTTTCTCACATACACACCATACATACACACACACATAGAAGCTCCATTCCTTTCTCACATACACACACACACAGAATCACCCTTCCGATCTCAAATACATATACACATAAAGGCCTCCAGCTGAACTACTCATCTCCATTGCCGGCTGGCTGCGCCGGTCTTCATTTCTCTGGCGGCAGCTGGAAGCAGCCATCTTCATTTCTTCAGCCTAGTCTTGGGCTGTGCCGGTCTTTATTTCTCCAGCGGCGGCTAGCAGCAGCCATCTTCTTTACTTTGGCCTAGTCTCGGGCTGCGCTGATCTTGTTTTCTTTGGCCCCGCCGGCCTGCTCTCCATCGGCGACTGACTGCGCCGGTCTTCATTTCTTTGGCGGCGGCAGCTGGCAGCAGCCATCTTCTTTTCTTCAGCCCCGCCGGCCTGGTCTCTTCATTTCTTTGGCCCAACACCCTCAATGGCCCGGAGCAGAGGAGGCCACGTGATCTGCTAGTCCGGCCCACCGGGGGAAGCCTGATCCCTCGATAGGCCGATCCGCCCCTACTCTCACATGGCCTATTTCTAAAACACCGTGGCACGAACCAAAAGAATGGAAACGTATGATATGTTGCATTCGTGGGGGTTCACCATGCGTTTCGCGGACCCACGAATGCAACAATAGGGACCTATATGTTGTGGATTGCGCATTCGTTCAAAACGAATGCACATCCCTAAAAGAAGTTAGGGCTGTTCAGTTTGGAAAAGAGATGACTGAGGGGGGATATGATAGAAGTCTACAAAATCATGAAAGGACTTGAACAAGTTAATGGAAATCGATTATTTACTCTCTCAGACCAGGGGGCACTCCATGAAGTTAGCAAGTAGCTCATTTAAAACAAATCAAAGAAAATTCTTTTTCACTCAGCACATAGTTAAGCTCTGGAATTCATTACCAAATGATGTGATTACAGCAGTTAGTGTAACTGGGTTTAAAAAAGGTTTGGATAAGTTCCTAGAGGATAAATCCATAAACTGCTAGGATGGTAATTAATAAGCTTGTGAATGTGATCTATCTAATGTTTGGGTACTTGCCAGGTACTTGTGACTTGAATTAGCCACTGTTGGAAACAGGATGCTGGGCTTGATGGACTCTTGGTCTGACCCAGTATGGCATATCTTATGGTTCTTATGACAACTTTACAGGTAGCATCCAGATCCCGAAGACATCCCACTACAGGGATAAGCACTTAAAGATCCGGATGGCAATCCTCAGCATCCTATAAGACTATATAGGGTAGCCTGTACCTTTCCCTGAGCCTTAAAGGGTGATTTGCCTAGACAAAGTACATATCACATTGTTCTGGGCCAGCATATGTACAGGATAGCAGTAGCCAAAAGTATCTCAGCTCTTCAGGGCCAGTAAATCGCATTTGGATATTCCAACAATTGCATGCCATGCCTTGCAATCGAGCTAAGGCTACTGGTGTGTAGCAGGCTGCTAACCTTGAAGCAATACATAACAGCTGCCATGCCTGTGTTAGTTGGAAAAACAGTACCTCATAATGTGATGGCAATTGTCCTTGCCAGCTCTGCAGTATGTCCTCCATAGATATAATTTGTGAGCCCCAGCACTAGGAATATGCCACACCACCAACATGCACAGCACACTGTTTCTGGTTAAGGTGTGTGAGGGCCAATACAAATTGTGGCAGACAATCTGGATGACGCCTCACTATCCGGCTACTCGTAATGGGGCAGTACCAGTAGTGTGGACACTTCAAACTTGTCATTGACCAGTGAGATTTTAATAGCTTCCAATGGGAGGATAAGAATAGAGCCATTCTGAACATGAGCATTGAAAGTGTATAGTGCCTGCTAACACACCAAGCTTTAGGGCAGGTGCATTGTTTGCCATCACAAGATTAGCAGGTCTGTGCAGCATGGGGCGAAAAAGCCAGGCCCTGGGCCAATGGCCTGCAGATGTAACTGTACAAGCTACTTGTCATGGCAGCGATGCTTTTCCTCCCCCCCCCCCCCCCCAACCACCCCCCATTTCCGTGTCATTTGCCACAAACACATAGCCAGAGATGGAGTATTGAAAGAAGCGTCTCTCTTACCTATGAGCCAACCATCACCGTACAGGCCGTCCTCAAAATTTTCACACAGGTCCGATTGCCTAAGTATAAAGGAATCGTGTGCAGCTCCCGGGTACCTGGCCACCATGTTGAGGATGCACACTCTAGTGTCACAGACCACTTGAACGTTGATGGAGTGGAAAAACTTCCTGTTGTGATACATCTCCTCCCTGTCATGGGGTGGAATGATGGCTACATGAGTGCAGCCAATAGCTACCAGAATATCGGGAAAGTTTACAAATGCATTAAAGATGCTCTTCAAGTCCATGAAGCCTGCCTGACCCGAAGAAATTCTATGTAACGATTAATCAGAGAAAGTTCTTACTCAACGCACAATTAAACTCTGGAATTTGTTGCCAGAGGATGTGGTTAGTGCAGTTAGTATAGCTGTGTTTAAAAAAGGATTGGATAAGTTCTTGGAGGAGAAGTCCATTACCTGCTATTAAGTTCACTTAGAGAATAGCTGCCATTAGCAATGGTAACATGGAATAGACTTCGTTTTTGGGTACTTGCCAGGTTCTTATGGCCTGGATTGGCCACTGTTGGAAACAAGATGCTGGGCTTGATGGACCCTTGGTCTGACCCAGTATGGCATTTTCTTATGTTCTTATGTTCTAATGCAGTTAGAAACTGCTGTGATGACCTGATCCAGGCATTCCCCCCATGACCCCTACTATTGTTTGGAAGAAGTTGATTGCCTTGAAATGCAGGGTGGCCAATAGTTTGCTGAGGCCAGGCACAGCATGGGACCTTTATGTGACCAGATCCAAATCCCCTCGGATTTCTTCATATATTTCTAGGATAGCCCGAGAGCTGAGGCAATATCTGGAAACCACATAGTCCTCTGGCATGCCCAGAAAGGATATTCATGGAGAAAAGATGCGCTCCCTGAATCTCCTCCACTGTGACCACCTGCGTGCCAGGAGCTCCCCTGGACTCCGACCCTGTGGGGCCTGTGGCTCAGCCTCCAGTGCAGGGACTTCCCTAGGAGGGCTTGGAATAGGCCTTTCCTGTTCTTGAGGTTGTTGTTCTTGTTCCACCTGTTCTAATCCTGTGGTGAGCCTCCTGAGGCATCCAGTACCTCCCAACAATTAAACTTGCCATAAACATTATGGCTTTAGGGAGCTAGACCAGGTAAGTTCAGATGTTTTTATTGGGCCAGGAAGACCTGGTAGGTGTGCCTGTAATCAGTCCTCTTTTTATCATGCACGATAATCGCTGCGATAATACCCGCGATCTGTGATATTGGCTATGATAGATAATTTTTTCACCATAGTGCAAAAAAAAGGGTGCAGTTATTTCCGGTGTTAAATCCCATGATAGTGGGCATTGCTCTATTGCACGCCGCACTAGCAGACCCTCATTTCCATTTACTCTGCCCAAACCCCACCCACTCGAATCTTAATTTTGAATTTGCATATGCATTTTGCGATGCGGTATTTATCGCGCACATTACGGTCCTAATGCGCATGATAAGGCCCTAACGCAAATTGATAAATGACCCTGTTAGAATGTAAGCCCTCTGGGAATAGAGAAATACCTGCAGTATCCGAATGTAATCTGCTTTGAAGTGCTGAAAAGCGTAATATAAATCAATAAATAAAAAAATGGCAATATAGATATGCATGATAAACAGAGTCCAAGTGTCTGGGGAAAGTGTATTTATTACAGAGAAATACTCAGTATTTAAAAATGGCTTCGAAAAGATGAGATTTTATACTGGATTTGAATACGGTCAGAGAGGGAAAAACATGAACTCAAGAAGTCTATTCCAGACATACAACATAGCAAGGTGGAAAGCATGGAGTCTGGAATTGGCAGTAGAGGAGAACAGCACAGATAAGAGTTGTAAGTTAGTATAAACGTCAGTATATTTCTCTGGCCTAAATTTTATATATATTCATTTTTTATAGAAGTTAGTAATTAATTTTTAAAAGTAGATTATGTAGATTATCTAATTGTTCTTTCCTTTTTATTTCTTTGAATTCTGTTGACTTTAACCAGAAACCCTGGTTTCCTTTGAAGCTGGAAGCTGAATGTTTTTTCTCTATTGCTCTTCATCCTTAGTTTCTTGTTGTACATCTTGCTCTGTGCAATAAGAGAAGAGGGAAAAGAAAGTTTTTTTAGACCAGATGATAGGTTAGATCATCACAAGTTGACCTGATAATTAGCCAAAGGTTGTGGAAATGCCAGAGATATATGTCAGTGGTCATTAACAAATTAAAGATGGACATAAGAAACTGCAAAGAAACCTGTTAGCCTTTCAAAGTGCTGGATTTGTGATTTTAGTAAGTGAACCGTGTTAAGTCCTGCACATCGGAAAAACCACCTGATAGGAAGTAAACTCTGCAGAACTGGAAAAGTTCCAGTATCTTGCAGAAACAGTTCCAGTTATGATGTAATGGCAGGACTTCCTCTGAATGAGCTAGGAAAATTATAAGCAACTAAGAGTCAGTTGCTAAAGAAAACACAAACACACACACACACACAAACACACACAGAGCTTTGCATTACTGCAGGAATAACAGCTTAGTACCACTGCAGTAACAATAGGGTGCAATACAGCTTCACAGCACTAGACACAAGACCAAGAGCATAGAGCAATGGACACACAACTGATACATCATTCAGAATACCAGCAGCATCACCAGACACAAAGAGAGAGAGACAAAGATCCACATAAGAGGTCAGCAGGACATCTTCTGGGAAAAGACAGATGGCCGCTGGCAAGTTCCAGTTTGTGGGTGCGAGACTTCCTTGACGGGTGGGATTTGTATGTTTTGCTTTCCAATTCTACATCAGAGCGGAGCACACACTAAAACGGCAATAATAAAGTGTTTGAGGGTATCAGATTACCAAAACTATCCTTATAGTGCAGCGAAAGGTCTAATCTAGAATGGGGTCACTGAGATTGCCATATTGAATAATGTGCGATGATATATTTTATCTGCTATTATGAAATATATTTCTTTTATTTATAGGAAGATTTTGCTAATGAACCTGGGAGCATTCTTACCTAGTTGGATCTTTTAGTGTGGGGTTTTTGGTTTTTTTTTAGTAGCATTTGATATAATAAAGTGAGGACCTGGGAGTGAATTGGGACACTAGGGTCTGCCTCATACTAAATTGGGTGAGTTGGAGAAGCTTAAACTGTATGCAGAAGTGGACAGAGAGCCAGTCAAATGATTTGCGAAGAGCCATATGGTCATCGCTATGTTGAAGACAGATAAGTCGTGCAGCGGAATTTTGAATCGATTGCAGTGGAAGAAGATGGTTCAACAAGAGGCCTGCAAAGAGCAAGCTGCAATAGTGTAAGCAGAAGGTGATAAGTGAGAACAGACGAGTGCTTTAGTAGCATGCTCAGAAAGCAAGGCATGGATTTTATTGATGTTATCAAGGAAGAACTGGCACACTTGTTCTTCTGTTGTAATTATTGCGAAGTCTGTCTGGATTCACATACACAATAGCAAAAAAGCAGTACACATACCATACATTCAAGTGCACTGAAACATAACATACCTCCTAATATTTAATGCAGCCTATGAAATAAAGTGTATTCAATCAGGTGCTATAGAGCACCTGATTTTTAACATACAAAATGTAACGTTACCTATAGAGGTAACATTAAGTTGCCAGCATAATAGCATTATTTCCAGAGTGTGGAAGCAGGCATCTCCTTTCTGAGACCCAAGGAGTCCTTCCACAAGTAGTTGTTTGTGAGCAAGATGGTATACAGGGGGGACAGGAGGGATTTTATGTAGGTGCTTGCATCTTTGGGACGTGCACAGGATCAGGAAAGAGAGAGAGAAAGAGAGCAATGTGGAGTCTGTCAGTGGAGAAAGTGGTAGAGGAGTGGAAAGAGTGGAAGGAGGAAGGATGAAGAAAAGAGCTGGCCATCCTCAAGCCCCTAGGAGACCAGGTAGGCATTGTATTTTAGGTCCCAGGTCTACTGAACTGGGCCTTCCTGTGACAGATGTAGTCTGCATGTACTGCTTGAGCTCAAGGGTCTTTTGGGGCTATTGGCCGTCTCTGAGGACTTTCAAGATGACAATGATCCTCAGGCAACCAGATCTCATGCCCTACCATAGCTTGTTAAGTTACTGAGTTCTTTACACATCAGATTAAGGCTGTAATTTATTCAGGCTTTTTTAAACTGCATGATATATGCGGTCTTAATTCTTTTTTAAGACTGTCTGATTTTCAGTGGGTCATTCAGGCCATGGTGCTGCCGTTACGAGACTATTGTAATTCTGTTTACATTGGTCTACTAGAAATAGCATTGAAAGCAGTTCTTGCAAAATTCTACTGTTCATCTGGTTTCTGGTAGCAATAGGTGGGATCACATTACATATAGAAACATAGAAACATAGAAATGACGGCAGAAGAAGACCAAATGGCCCATCCAGTCTGCCCAGCAAGCTTCACACATTTTTTTCTCTCATACTTATCTGTTTCTCTTAGCTCTTGGTTCTATTTCCCTTCCACCCCCACCTTTAATGTAGAGAGCAGTGATGGAGCTGCATCCAAGTGAAATATCTAGCTTGATTAGTTAGGGGTAGTAGCCGCCGCAATAAGCAAGCTACACCCATGCTTATTTGTTTTACCCAGACTATGTTATACAGCCCTTATTGGTTGTTTTTCTTCTCCCATGCTGTTGAAGCAGAGAGCCATGCTGGATATGCATCGAAAGTGAAGTATCAATTACCCTTGTTTTATACAAGCTGTAGCTTTTGCCAGTTCAGTGGTGAATAAAATTCAATGTTGCAATGTTGGTGCATAAATTGCAGTCCCTTAATTCCTTTTCATGAGCCAATACAATGCTTTATGTTTATATCCCCACATGGCCTTGCAATCATCACAGAAGGCAGAACACGGGAGAGGGCATTCTCAGCGGCCTTTCCAACTCTTTGGAATTCTTTGCCACAGGATTTATAGCTTACGACATCTTCTGAAACTTTTAAGGCTATGCTGAAAACCTTTGTTTTAGCAGGCATTTCTGTAAACTTTTATTTTGGTTTCTGTTTTAATCTGTTTTTGTGTGTTATGTAGATATTAATTTTGTGGTACACGTTATGTTTTTTGATTTATGCATGTTATATCTTACATTGCCTAGAGCTTTTGCAAGTGGCAGTGAATACGTATACTGTAAATAAATAAATATTCTTACTTTGAGGTCTTTTCAAATCATTATGGATGTAGTAACGATTGGATCAGGGTTCATTCTTGACAAATTTCAGCCAGGCACTATAGGCCATGAAAAGACAATTGAGAAAGTATATCCAATAACTTTATAAGGTGCTTTGAAGGGTTCTCTGTGGAGACAAACCAATTGGTGGCAGTGAAGAGGTAGAAAGATAATGGCAATATAATAAGACTGAACTAATTAGGCACACAGAAATAGCCAGAGTTGTTGAATGGTAGCATGTCTGTAAGTGGATACACTTGAACAGACAATTATATATATGTCTCCCTATTGGCCTGAGAGTGCATATGGAAACGTTTTATCGATGATGTTTTAATTATCTGGACGGGTACATTGCCAGCATTATAGCAATTTTTAATTTGGATTAATACACTTGATCCTCATTTTCAATTTAGTTTTCAATTTGATCAGGCACCAGTGTTATTTTTGGATCTTAAAATACTTAAACAAGGTAAACAAGTTTTAGGAAAAGTACTGACAGAAACACTCTGTTACATCATACTAGTTTTCATCAGAGAAGTTTGACAAATAACATCTCTACAGGTCAATTTTTATGTTTAAGGCATATCTATTCAATGGTAGAGGAGTTTAAAACCCAATCTATTACATTATCACAATCAACCGGATACACACGCGTGATACAGTATTTAAATGTATTTTAATTAGGACCGGCGGTAAAAAGAGGCGCTAGGGACACTAGCATGTCCCTAGTGCCTCTTTTTTGACAGAAGCGGCGGCTGTCAGCGGGTTTGACAGCCGACGCTCAATTTTGCCGGCGCTGGTTCTTGAGCCCGCTGACAGCCACGGGTTCGGAAACTGGACGCCGGCAAAATTGAGCATCCGGTTTTTGACCCGCCAGCCGTGAGCCCATTAAAAAAAATTATTTTTTTTTATTTTTTACTTTTTTAAACTTTCAGGACCTCCGACTTAATATCACCGGAAAGTGCACAGAAAAACAGTAAAAACTGCTTTTCTGTGCACCCTCCGACTTAATATCACCATGATATTAAGTCGGAGGGTGCACAGAAAAGCAGTTTTTACTGTTTTTCTGTGCACTTTCCGGTGCCCGGAGAAATTAGCACCTACCTTTGGGTAGGTACTAATTTCTGAAAGCAAAATGTGCGGCTTGGCTGTACATTTTGCTTTCTGAATCGCGTGGGAATACCTAATAGAGCCATCAACATGCATTTGCATGTTGCAGACGTTATTAAGTTCGGGGGGTTGGACGATTGTATTGGACACGCTATTACCCCTTACTGAATAAGGGGTAAAGCTAGCATGTCCAAAACGCATGTCCAAATGCCGGCTAACAGTGCACTCTGTTGGAGCGCACTGTACTGTATCGGCCTGAAAATGATCAGACGAGCTTATAAAAAGGCACTGAATGCCAACAGAGAGAATCTGTTGGTAGTAAGTCAACACTGTCACATTTCATGGTTTATTTGCATTATCCTGTTTTGGGGATTTTCTGGTGACATTAAGAACATTATTCGCAAGCACTGGCCCCTTTTGAAAGATGAAAAAGTGACAAATTGCCGATTTTTGCTTTAAAGAGAAATTGATCGCTGCATGACCAGCTGACATTGGCAGATTTATCTCATCAAGTTAGCATGTGGCACATTTAAAACTAATCGGAGAAAGTTCTTCTTCACTCAACACACAATTAAACTCTGGAATTTGTTGCCAGAGGACGTGGTTAGTTCAGTTAGTATAGTTGTGTTTAAAAAAGGATTGGATAAGTTCTTGGTGGAGAAGTCCATTACCTGCTAGGGATGTGAATCGTTTTCCATATCGTCTTAACGATAGAAATCGTGTGGCAGGGCAAGAAAATCGTCTTAGGCACGATTTTTTAGTTAAAAAATCGTTAAAAAATCGTTTTTTTCCGATTAGTGCGCACTAACTCGAGTTAGTGCGCACTAACAGGAGTTAGTGCGCACTAACTGGGAGTTAGTGCGCACTAACTGAAAATGATACAATTTGACACTTTTCAGGTCAGTTAAGGTCAGTTTAGGAATGAATATGTATTCCTATTGGCTGCCCTCTTATTTATTCATGTTACAAAGTTTCCTACTGACAGTATATGGGGGATGGGAAATGGAAACAGTTGGTAGCTTGACAAAACAAGTAATGTGATCAGTCAATGTGACTAGAACTTGTGCCCTAACCCTGATACCAGGGGTATTGTGATCTTCCTGCACACAATGCCCTATCCCTATTAATACCAGGAGTGTTGTGATCTTCCTGCACACAGTGCCCTATCCCTAATACCAGGGGTGTTGTGATCTTCCTGCACACAGTGCCCTATTCCTGATACTGGGGGTGTTGTGATCTTCCTGCACACAGTGCCCTATTCCTGATACCGGGGGTGTTGTGATCTTCTTGCACACATCCCGATATCAGGGATAGGGCACTGCATGCAGGAAGATCACAACACTCCTGGTATTAATAGGGATAGGGCACTGCATGCAGGAAGATCACAACACTCCTGGTATTAATAGGGATAGGGCACTGCATGCAGGAAGATCACAACACCCCTGGTATCAGGGATAGGGCACTGTGTGCAGGAAGATCACAATACCCCGGAGGAGTGAGGGTCAGGCAGCTCCTCCCTGTCTGTGAAGCCAGCCTCTCACTAGTAATGCAGGGAGGGAGCTGTCTCAGACTTCACCATCCTCCCCCCCCCCTCACCCACACACCATTCACTAGCTGGGACATGGGGGAAGTCAGGAGTGAGGGTCAGGCAGCTCCCCCCTGTCTGTGAAGCCAGCCTCTCACTAGTAATGCAGGGAGGGAGCTGTCTCAGACTTCACCATCCACCCCCCCCCCCCCTCACCCACACACCATTCACTAGCTGGGACATGGGGGAAGTCAGGAGTGAGGGACAGGCAGCTCCCCCCTGTCTGTGAAGCCAGCCTCTCACTAGTAATGCAGGGAGGGAGCTGTCTCAGACTTCACCATCCTCCCCCCCCCCCTCACCCACACACCATTCACTAGCTGGGACATGGGGGAAGTCAGGAGTGAGGGTCAGGCAGCTCCCCCCTGTCTGTGAAGCCAGCCTCTCACTAGTAATGCAGGGAGGGAGCTGTCTCAGACTTCACCATCCTCCCCCCCCCCCCCTCACCCACACACCATTCACTAGCTGGGACATGGGGGAAGTCAGGAGTGAGGGTCAGGCAGCTCCCCCCTGTCTGTGAAGCCAGCCTCTCACTAGTAATGCAGGGAGGGAGCTGTCTCAGACTTCACCATCCTCCACCCCCCCCCCCCCCTCACCCACACACCATTCACTAGCTGGGACATGGGGGAAGTCAGGAGTGAGGGTCAGGCAGCTCCCCCCTGTCTGTGAAGCCAGCCTCTCACTAGTAATGCAGGGAGGGAGCTGTCTCAGACTTCACCATCCTCCCCCCCCCCCCCTCACCCACACACCATTCACTAGCTGGGACATGGGGGAAGTCAGGAGTGAGGGTCAGGCAGCTCCCCCCTGTCTGTGAAGCCAGCCTCTCACTAGTAATGCAGGGAGGGAGCTGTCTCAGACTGGTATCCGGGTTAGGGCACTGTGTGCAGGAAGATCACAACACTCCTGGTATTAATAGGGATAGGGCACTGTAAGAGATGACTGTAGTAGATTGAATAAAGATCTGATGTTTCTGCTCTCCTCACACCAAACAAAAACAACACACAAGCAGAGAAGCCCTTCTTACAAAGCTGAGCTAGTGAGTTAAGTAGGAGGAAAAGTAAACATACTGGTGCCAGTGTGGCTACTTAAAAAATACACTTACCAACAATCAATTACATATATTTGAACTGTGTACAGTTCCAGCCAGGACCACCTTTCTAAAATGCACAGTGATTGGCAAATTCAACATGCACTAGCATTTCAGGTGCCTGCTAACAAAAATAATAAACAAACAAGTTCTAGTCACGTGAGTGCTGATCATTACATTACTTTTTTTGTCAAGCTTCCAACTGTTTCCATTTCACATCCCTCCAACCATATTGGTAACATCAATAGATAAGAGCACAGCCAGCCAATAGGAATACATACATACATATTCATTCCTAAGTGACCTTTACTGACCTGGGAAGTGTGAACACTTTGTTTCATTTTCTGTTGGTGTTCGTTAGTTTCCAGTTCCATTTCCCATCCCCCCAACCATCACCTCAGTGGTAACCTTGGTAATATCAATAGATAAGAGGGCAGCCAGCCAATAGGAACACATATTCATTCCTAACTGACCTTCAGTGACCTGGAAAGTGTTTATTTGTATCATTTTCAGTTAGTGCGCACTAAATCGAGTTAGTGCGCACTAACACGATTTAACGATTTTTAACGATAAATCGTTAGAATTTCTATTGTATCGTGTTCTATAACGATTTAAGACGATATAAACATTATCGGACGATAATTTTAATCGTTGAAAAACGATTCACATCCCTATTACCTGCTATTATTTAAGTTGACTTAGAAAATAGCCACTGCTATTACTAGCAACGGTAACATGCAATAGACTTAGTTTTTGGGTATTTGCCAGGTTCTTATGGCCTGGATTGGCCACTGTTGGAAACAGGATGCTGGGCTTGATGGACCCTTGGTCTGTCCCAGTATGGCATGTACTTATGTTCTAAGTTTTCTCCAGTCAACCATGGGCTCAATATGTATAAAATTCATGTTCAGTTTGCACTCATGTTTTGATGATTAGTGAATTTATTCATCCTGATTTAAAGAAACCATTTATATTAAAAGGTAGATTTGATGTACTACTATTCAATCTGTATATGTTGTGGACTAGCTAGACAGTGGACCCTTAGGCCGGCCTGCAGGAGACCTGGGGTAGTTGGACTATGGTCTCGGGGCAGCAGGCCGGTAGGCAGACCAGGCTGATGTAGACAGTAGGCTTCACCCGGAAGCTGGTACTTCCCTGGGAGGAGCCCTTGGGAGTCCAGCCGCTTGGGACTCAGGAGGTTCACCCTGGAAGCCGGTGTCCCCCCGGGAGGAGCCCGTAGGAACCTGGCCGCTGGGACTTAGGTGATCTCTGGTCTGGATCTTGAGTAGGCTGGAGCTGAAGCGGATGAAGGAGGCCTGGCAGGAACTGTGGCGGGCCCAAGTCGGGCAGGGTGAAACCAGGCAGGAACTGCAGCAAGCTGAAGGCAGGCAGAGAGAAACCAGGCAGGAACTGTAGCAAGCTGAAGGCAGGCAGAGCGGGACCAGGCAGGAACCTGGACAGGTGCTGAAGCAGGCAAGAACTAAAAGGTTAGAAGTGCGAGCAAGTCACGTAGTAGACCAAGCAGGCAGGCAGGCAGGAACGGTGTGCGAGGGAGTCACACACCGGAGCTCAGGGCAACTGAGCACCGCAAGGGACCCGGTTGCAAGGCGTCGTAGTGGGGTCCGCGGGGAGTTTAAGTAGGACTGGGCGTCTGACGTCAGGAGCGGGGGCGGAGCGCCCTCTGGCGGGAAATGGGCTATATCAGCGCCGTGACAGCGCACGCGCATGCCTAAGGACCCCAGGGTAATGGCGTCTCCCCCGCAGAGACGCTCACGGAGCTGGTTCAGGCATCGAGTGGCCCAGCTGGAACTTTGAGGTAATGGCCGGGATTCGAGGGTCGCTGAGCGGAACGCAACAGTACATTATCATGTGGCGGTGATATCTCTTATATTCTTATTCAACACAAACAACGCTTCATTTTCCAATGCTCTACTTGAGAACCAGTAAGACTTAATCATGAGATTGAATCGAGCGCCTTCCTGTAATAGTAGTTTTCTTTTTGGATTGGTGAAGAAAGGAGGTATGGCTAGTAGCTGGAGAGTCATGATTGGACAATAAATATCTTGGTAACATCTATTAGGTCTTTTAAAGTGAGCAACTAATACACATATACAGCTTTTTGTAACCTGACAACTGATTGTCGGTGTGTTTCAGACATAGTTCTAAAGTTCATAAAGTCATAGTCGGTGGTAGTTCATAGTTGTAAAGTTAAAATTGTTTATGAATATATGGTATAGTAGGCTGTTTGAGTTTATTATTTTTTAATTTTTGTAGGAATTCAGAATAGTGAAGGAATCGCATGGTAAACACAGAGATATATTGGTGATTTGATTGGCTGATTATGTAAATGAGTAAGTGTCGGGATAGAAAGCTTTTGCAAAAAGTATTTTTAAGATTTGGGGTATTCTTATTTAAATCATTATAGTGATTTATTTAATTGTAGATATATTGTAGATATTTGTCATCACGGTCTAAAATGAAGCGATCAAGTTAACCCTTTCAATCTAATTCAACTAGTATCAGTGGAGGCTTAAACTCTGATATTGTCAATATCAAAAAAATAAAATGTCAGCAAACTTCCCCTGAGGAATTCGGATGTATGGTGAAACAAGGGTATTATGTTGGGAGTTTTTTAAGGACTTCAAGTTTCAGATTGTTCTTGGATGGGATATTTAGGGATCTTTTTCCTAGGTCCAATTTTAAGAAATTGTTGTGGGTGGTTTGAATGTAGGCATGTCTCTTGGTAGTAGGTTAGAGTTGGAAAAGCAAATGTTGCTGAGTCAGTTATAGTAGAGAAGTATTTGTTTTTAAGATAAATTGACCTATTGTATATATGTCAGTTAGGTTTTAGCAATGAGGTCAGTATTGTAACAGCATTCTTTGCTGAGGTTAGTGTTAGTCTGGGAATAAAGGTTCATTTATGTATTGGATTTGGGGATTAAAAATGCATTAACAGCCCTTTTCTATATATATTAAAAGAGCTATTTCTGTAAAAAAAATTTCAAATTATTTATTTTTTGAGGGTTCTTTTTGTTTTTTGATTATTAAAATATACTAAAGGTCAGTACTTGCATTCCATTTCTGCTCTAGTGCTCAACTTATAAGAATGCAGCATTATTAGCATATTTGAGATGGTAGCAATACTAACTAGTTGAAAAATGTTATGCAAAGAAACAAACCCATTGGTTTGCAGGTTTGGAATGGTTCACATATATAACCTAAAACCTATTACATGGCTGAAGAGCTTCAGGCTTTGCATATACTTTACTTCAGTTTTGTACTAAGTAGTGACTGTCAGTGTTCAGTGCATATTCCAATGGTGGGACTGCACCTATAACACACTTAACAGAGCATACAGTGGGAAAACCTCATGCATGCGTTCTATGATATTACTGGTCTACCAGATGTGATGGATGCTATTGATTGCATGCATGCTAGCTACACTAATACCACCTCATGAAAAGGAAGCAATCATAATCACTCCCATTTCCTGAAAGCATAACTGGTGGCCAAGTGCCCTGGGTCTTGCCATGATTCCTTAGTTTATCCTGTCACACTCAGCCCTTTTCTAGAATTTCAAGTCTGGCAAGTATGTGGATGAGTGGCTACAGGATGAGTACTGTCCTTGCTATTTAAACCCCATCTTGTCTACACATTGTACTTAATAAGAATGTGCCTGGCCTATCTCAGCCCTGGCTGGGAAGGGTAATGCTCAATGGTCAGCAGGGTCCACTATTTTTATGGTTTTCACAGATTTTGGATACACACATAGGAGCAATTTTCTCATTCAGTATTCCTCCTTCAAAGATTATTACATGCCTTGTTCCCTCACCTCCTCCCATAACATCCCCAAAATGTAGCACATTAATACCATGAAGCTTCTTCATTTTTTCAGGTGACACAGGATATGGGTATCAGCCATGGTTCCTAACTCCTGCAGATTGATCACAGCTCAAGGAATAGTTAGGACTGCCTTGTGGAGATTTACTCATGTCTGATTTTTGCACACCTCCAGTTTTCACAAAATAGAAACATCTGTGAATAAACTTACAGATATTAGGATAAACCCACCCAAAAATGTTCATTTCTTAGCTTACATGGTTCTCTAGATTACTGCTTTGGCAAATTTGTAGTTACATATTAATTTCATTTACTTTCTAATGTCTGTTATGGTCCCGGGCCGTGCCCCAGTCCCTCCACCTACCTCGGGGCCGGCATGGGCCGCAGGAACTTCTCTTCGGCCGTCTAAGCCCGACCTGGCTCCTGCCGTAGCTCTCTCTTCGCGAGAGAGATGCTGCCAACCCGATGCGCTTGGCCCCGCCCCCTAGGCGTGCGCGCGCGGGGGCTCGAACTTTTAAAGGGGCCATCACGGGAAGAGGGAGGACAGCCCTCAGATGATGTCAGACGCTGCAGAGTATTTAAACCTGCAGTTTGGCCTAAACCTCGCCTTGCAACGAGGTTCACTCTCTTGAGTCACTAGTTGCTGCTCTTCAGACTTCTCCTGCTTCTGTTTCCTGGCCCCCGACCTTGGCTTGTCCTCTGACTCTGGCTTCAGCTTCCGTCCCTGTCTTTGATTTCGGCTTCTGACTTCTGGCTTCCGACCTTGGCTCGTCCACTGACTCCGGCTTCAGCCTCCGCTCCTGCTGGACTCCGGCTCCAGACCTCTCGTCTTCCTCAGGTATCCTGTTCTTCACCCGCCTGGAGGTCTCGCCTAAGTCCCAGCGGCTCGGGTCCTCACGGGCTCCTCCCGGGGAGGCCGCGGGCTTCCAAGTGTGAAGTCTCTTCGGCCCTCCTGGGCTCAGCCACTTCGTTGGACTACTTCTTCAGGGCTCCTCTTCTGGTCCTCGGTCGCAGAGGATCTCACCTAAGTCCAAGAGGCCCGGATGCCTACGGGCTCCTCCTGGGGGGACCTCGGGCTTCCAGTGGTGAAACCTTCCCAGGACAACCTCTTCAGTGCCACCTCCCGGCTGCGACGTCCACTGTGGACTCCCCACAGTGCATCACCACCCGTCTCAGCCGGCCCAAGGGTCCATGAATCTAACAATGTCCTGTTTTCAGCAGTGCTCTAGGTTGAATAACATCCAAGGGGGAACATTCTAGCATCGCAGTTGTTATATTGAATAGGCCAACATAGAAGGTCTACCACCTGACCCAATCCAGTTTAGCAGAAAAGGCAATGATGTCAACCATAAACACACTTCCCTTCTTTTCAATTTTTCAGTAGTTTTACAGTAACAAAAAAAGTGACTGTCTTATTATGATTAATTGCTATGTGTGACTTTACCTTCCTAATAAGGCATATAAATGCTGTTTATTTTAAGTAAATTATCTTTCTGTTTTACTACAGCCTTCAATGTTTCTGTGTCTTATCCTAAGACATATCTTAGTGGGTTAGGAGTTATACAATTTTTCTTCTGCAGTACCGTTTGACCCAATCCGCTTGTTTAGAGTAAGAACTGGGTATATGCAGGAGAAACACTTACCGTGAAGACAAAATGACTCAGAACTCTTCTGTGAAAGCATGGAAAGATTCTTTACTTGGGAAACTGGTATAGAAAGATAAACATGATATACACTGTCACATAGTTCTGTACACAGGACTTGTGCTGGTGTGATGATCAGCAGCACAATAGGCAGGAAAGAAGATGGAGACTCAGCTGACTAATATAGGTTACATCCAATCAAAATCTCCTTGCAGACTCGCCCCTTCCCCACAGGGTTAGGTGATACTGCTGGGAAACATTAAACCCTTGCTATCAGGTTTGGAGTATGACTGTCACGTGTAGTGGAGGAGATATGAGCATTTAGCTGTGGATGCCCATATTGTGTTTTGCAATGAATGTCAGTGGGACATTCGTGCATATTTTGTCAACCTACTCCTATGAATAAAGGTATGAATTTCCAGAAACCAAACACAAATCTGTCTAAAATTCATATTTGGCTTAGTAAACCCATTTGTTTTAAAGTTCTCCCATCCTATGTCTGAAGCCAAACAAATCTGCTTTTCTATTACTCTGCTTAGACTCAATTAACTTTCAATAGAACAGAGCATAGATTAGGTTTCCATAATAACAATGATTATTGATAAAAACTACTATTTCAATCCATGTTTACTGTACTTAATGAGACACCATTGCCTCCATTAATCATATGCAGTAGGTAGTAGAAGACATCATGTCTTCGCTTTCAGATTACTTTATGTGTGCATCCCTACTAAAATTTTCATTGCTGTTTCATGTAATTAGGCAATTTAAAATCATATTGATTTATTCAATCTAATAATATTATGAGACCCTCTCAAATGCCTTTTAAAAATGAACAGAAATAAAACATGCTGCACCATTGCTAACCCAGTGCCATGCACAATCATAATTACAACTGAAAAATTAATGGAAATGTTGCTTCCCATTTGATATGGTATCTGCTTTTTGCTGCCAGAAAAGATTGCCACAGCAAGCAAATATAATTTAAGATGCCACACAGCTATTTGTCAAAGGAAAAATTATATTAAACTTTTTTCACTTTATTTTAATTTGAAAGTGAATGAGTAAAATAGAGTAAGAGAAGAGAGATGGTGTCAATATTATATGTAGAGTAATGATTATGTATACGTCATATACCACCTGAACAAAAGATTTAACGGGTTTAAATAAAAAAGTATATATAATCATAAATATAAAAATATAAAAACGATAAATACAAATAAATATAATAAAAACAAATAAAACATACAAGCCACACCACATATAAAATACATGCTGCAATCTACTTATCCATACTTCAAACAAGGATGACCATTAAACTATCCCTTTTCATATAATTCTAAGGTTACAAGACCAATAGACCAGTATCACCTAATTATCAAATATCTGAGTAAAAATCCACATTTTTATTAGTTTCCTAAACTTGAGATAATTTGTATCATTTCTCATAAAGATTTCCAAAGCAGAGGACTCTGATAACTAAAGGAAGTTTACCTTGTATGCTCCAATCTCATCTCTGAAAGAAAAGGTTATCTCAATAGTTTAATATAAAATTGTAATACTGGATCAGACTAAAAATCCATCAAGTCCAGTATCCTGTTTACAACAGAGGGCAATCCAGGTCTCAAGTACCTGACAGGATCCCAAAGGGTAGATAGATTCCATGTTGTTATCGCAAGGATAAGCAGTGGATTTCTGCAACTCCACCTTAGCAATGGTTTATGGACTTTTCCTCCAGAAACTTGTCCAAAACTTTTTTAAACCCAGTTATACTAACATCTTTCACCAAATCCTCTGGCAATGAATTCCAGAGCTTAACTATACATTGATTAAAACATATTTGCTCTTATTAGTTTTAAATGTACAACTTAGTAATTTCATTGTGTGTTCCTCTAGTCTTTGAACTTTTTGAAAGAGTAAACAACCAAGTCAGGTTTCCTCATTCCATTCCACTCATTATTTTATAAACCTCTATCATATTTCCCCTCAGCAGTCTCTTCTCCAAACTGCAGAGTCCTAACCTCTTTAGCCTTTTCTCATAGGGAAATCATTCCATCACCTTTATCATTTTGTCACTCTTCTCTGTAACTTTTCTAATTCTTCTATATCCTTTTTGAGATGTGGTGACCAGTTTATTTATTTTAAAAGATCTATATTCTGAACACATACATTACATATTCGAAGCAGATTACAATATTGTATGTACATAGTCAAAAAACTAAAATACAACAAATAAGAATAAAAAAATAACAGAACAAACAAAAACTGTGTTAATCATATGCCATTATGTTGGCTAAACTGACCGCCTACTCAACAGAGACTCGACGACGTAAGCGAGTTTATACGCAACTTGTGCACCCATACTTGTTTGGTCTCTGTTTAGACAATGTCTGTAGACCATAAGACCTGATTAGACTCTGTTTGTACAATGTTTCTTCTTTGTAATACCTGTCCTTAGTTGTTTTTGTATACTGTAATACCTGTTCAATTTGCCTGTATATAGAATGATTTATTGCGTTCTCTTAATAAGTTCTATTAGTTCCCGGTTAAATTGTTCATCATCTGTAATATGTTGTTAAACTGTAAACCGGGGTGAAGGCAGCTTGCTATACCTCGGTATATAAAAGATTCTAAATAAAAAAATAAATAAATTATGTGTTATTGTTTATAAGGTTTTGAGTGGACCCTTGGACACTGTGGCTGCTGACCACGCCCATGAGGGGCCACAGGTCAGGCTCTGCTTAGGACACACAACACAGATAGATCTTTTATTAACAGTATTGAGGAGCCACCAGAGGTGGCAGTGGTAAGCAGAGATGAAGCCCGGCTGGGCTTGTAGTCCCTCAGGCTCTGGAACAGTGATCCCACAATGGCTGTGCTGTAGTGAAGAGAAACTGAGATAGTGAGTAGAGATGTGAATCGTGTCCTCGATCGTCTTAACGATCGATTTCGGCTGGGAGGGGGAGGGAATCGTATCGTCGCCGTTTGGGTGTTTAGAGTAACGTGAAAATCGTTAAAATCGTGAACCGGCACACTAAAACCCCCTAAAACCCACCCCCGACCCTTTAAATTAAATCCCCCACCCTCCCGAACCCCCCCCCAAATGCCTTAAATTACCTGGGGGTCCAGCGGCACACTAAAACCCCCTAAAACCTACCCCGACCCTTTAAATTAAATCCCCTACCCTCCCGAACCCCCCCCCCCCCCACAAATGCCTTAAATTACCTGGGGGTCCGTAGCGGCGGTCCGTAGCTTAAATTACCTCCATAGCCTTAAATTACCTCCGTAGCCTTAAATTACCTGGGTGTCCGTAGCTAAATCGGGGGAAGGGGGAGAGCAGGAAAACCGGCACACTAAATCGTGTTGTCTTCAGCCGGCGCCATTTTGCAAAATGGCCGCCGCAAATGGCGGCGGCCATAGACCAACACGATTCGACGCAGGAGGTCGTTCCGGACCCCCGCTGGACTTTTGGCAAGTCTTGTGGGGGTCAGGAGGCCCCCCCAAGCTGGCCAAAAGTTCCTGGGGGTCCAGCGGTGGTCCGGGAGCGATCTCCAGCCGCGAATCGTTTTCCATACGGAAAATGGCGCCGGCAGGAGATCGACTGCAGTCGACCTCCTGCAGTCGATCTCCTGCAGTCGACTGCAGGAGATCGACTGCAGGAGGTCGTTCAGCGAGGCTGAGGTCGTTCAGCGAGGCTGATCGACTGCAGGAGGTCGTTCAGCGAGGCTGAACGACCTCCTGCAGTCGATCTCCTTCCGGCACCATTTTCCATACGGAAAACGATTCGCGGCAGGAGATCGCTCCCGGACCCCCGCTGGACCCCCAGGAACTTTTGGCCAGCTTGGGGGGGCCTCCTGACCCCCACAAGACTTGCCAAAAGTCCAGCGGGGGTCCGGAACGACCTCCTGCGTCGAATCGTGTTGGTCTATGGCCGCCGCCATTTTGCGGCGGCCATTTTGCAAAATGGCGCCGGCTGAAGACAACACGATTTAGTGTGCCGGTTTTCCTGCTCTCCCCCTTCCCCCGATTTAGCTACGGACACCCAGGTAATTTAAGGCTACGGAGGTAATTTAAGCTACGGACCGCCAGGTAATTTAAGGCATTTGGGGGGGGGGATTTAATTTAAAGGGTCGGGGTGGGTTTTAGGGTGTTTTAGTGTGCCGTGTTTTAGTGTGCCGCTGGACCCCCAGGTAATTTAAGGCATTTGGGGGGGGTTCGGGAGGGTGGGGGATTTAATTTAAAGGGTCGGGGGTGGGTTTTAGGGTGTTTTAGTGTGCCGGTTTTCCTGCCCTCCCCTTCCCCCGATTTTCGATTTTTTGACGATAAATCGGGGGAATTGGTATTGTATCGTGGCCCTAACGATTTTTGACGATTTAAAATATATTGGACGATATTTTAAATCGTCAAAAAACGATTCACATCCCTAATAGTGAGTACAATGAAGTGTATGCAGGGTTGTGGAATAGAGCCTCGTTGGTTGAGTACTCACACAGCGGTTTCTCTCGGTAGGAATCACAGGAGCTGGAATAGAGGCAGGCCCTCGAGGAGTGAGTACCTGGTTCCAGGGAACAGCTCTGAGTGAAGTAGATAGTAACTCACTGATGGTGTAGGCAGCAGTATCTTTCAGGCAGAAGTAATGTTCATGCAGCGAGTCCGGGAACATGGGCCCTCGAGGAGCGAGTACCGGTTCCAGACAGCGACCTGAAAGAGAAGAGAGAGAGGCCCCCGAGGAGCGGGTACCCCAAATAGAGTAAGTCCAATAATGGAGAGGCAGAGTAGCTACGGATGGAGAGCGAATCCCATCTGTAAGGAGTTCCTGTACGAATACCTTTTGCTAACTCGATTAGCTAGCAGTAGTGTAGGCTTTTTGTATCCGGGATGCGTGACATCATCACAGGGGGACGCCCCTGAGGTTCGCACCAAAGAAAGCATTTGGAGCAGGGCCGCGCAGCGCGTGCGCCCTAAGGCAGCTGGACAGCATGGCGGAAGGCAGCGCCCAAGCCAGACCGGAGATGCCGGAAAGGACGGCAGGCAGACGCCGCGGCAGCCAAATGTCCATCAACCGCAGGAGGAGTCGCCAGAGAGGTAAGGAGGGAGGAGTGGAGACATCGGGCAGTGACAGTCGTAACATTATGTGAGGTGACAAAGCAAAAGAGCAAATACATCTCTAAAGTCCTGATCTAAGTGAAATATTATGTTCCCTCAATAAGTGCACTTTTCGTTCTTTTTGAGACAAATGATGAACCTTCTGAGATTTGTAGGGATCAATTGATCTGCCAGGTAAGTTGGTAGACCCAAGTGTAAAGCTTAAATGTCAAACAGAGGATCTTAAATCTAATTCTAGGAAGTTTTGGCAACCAATGGAGCTCCTCTAGAAATGGTGAGATATGATGATATTTAAAGGCTCCAAAAAATCAATCTAGCAGTTGTGTTTTGAAGTCTTTTAACTTGAACCAATGGGAGACCCAGGTACAAACTGTTATAATAGTCAGTATAAGACATTATTAACATATGCAGTAGTGTTAGCAGATCTTGGTTGCAGAGATATTATTTTAATAAACTAAGGGGGTCATTTTCAAATGTTTATTGTGTGCGATAAGCCGCTATCGCACACGAAAAGTCCCTTTTCACGTGCGATAGCATGCTGGGGGGAGGAGTCGGGGTGGCGAGGGGAGGAGTTGGGGCTGCGAGGAGGTAGACTCGGTGGTGTCTTCGCTGGCGGCATTAAGGTAAGCAATGTTATCGTCGCCAGCAGCACGTCCAATAGCACCACCTTTCACGGAGGTGCTATTGGGTGCAAAAGCTGGCAGCGAAAACACCGCAGTGGCGCGAAGGCTGCCGGCTTTCGCAGGCCCGCCTCCTCCCTTCACCCCCCCCCCCCCCCCCCCCCCTGTTTTCGCTGGATTCACCATTCTGCAATAGAATGGTGAATCCAGGCCTAAAATAGCATAAAGAGAAAAACACAATCTTTATTAGTGCCAAAATTTGTGAAACCATGGTCAATGAAAGTCAATCGACCCCCTGGAAAAGAAGTCACCTTTTAAAGAGGAATCTCTGTATTGGCCATTACCAGGGTGTGAAGATAGGCCGAACTATTTTAAAAAGCAAACACTATCATTCTCAGTGAGAAAAGTATCATTAGCCCTTTAAGAGTAACTTTGTATTAGAAACTTTACACAGGCGTTTACAAATTGCTTTGGTGTTATCTGATAGAGGTTATAGGCTAAAAGGCATTTAGATTAAAAAAGTCCACTAGTTACATATCATAGAAGGACAAGATCTGGAAATCATTAAACAAGAAAGCCTGATCACAGATAGCCTAAAGGTAGTCAGTCAATACAATAAAATAATAGGGAAAGCCATCAGTAAGCTTAGCTGCATAAACAGTGATATCAGTAGAAGAAAACAGTGGATATTGTTTATGCATGTACTACACTATTAGATCCTAGTTTGTGTATTGTGTAGGGGTGTGTACAGCTATTTTTTTCTTTCATTTCATTTTATTTCATTGGTATGGGGGGGCTCTTTTCCTTCTGATTCCTTTTGTGTTTATTTCATTTCATTCTGTTTTGATTCTAGTATGCACTATATTACAATAACATGCACTAAAACCTAAACAGTTATTTATTTTATTTATAAACTTTTCTATACCGACATTAGTGGTTACATCATATCGGTTTACATCAAACTGCAGATTGAAAATTACATCAAACGGGGGATGGGCAGTGGATTACAGATAACATAACGCGAGTAAATATGGAAGGACTGAAGAGCAGGAAGTCCAACTGATGAACGGATAACAGGTTAGAATGATAAAGTATTAGTAACAAGTGATAACTTAGAAACATAGTAAGGCAGCGAAGGGTACAAGATGCAGGGGACCTAAACATGTCTGCCTGGTTTAAAAACAGGCCTCCCCCACACACACACACCCCCTGACTCCTATTTAACTTACCGCACTGCCACCCCATCCCGGGGGGGGAAGCAATCCTCAGTTACTCCTGCCCTGCCAGTGTGGTTTCTCCTAAAGGCATGGCCAACCCTAGATTTTACCATACAACAAACTGGCGCTGGCAGACTAAGGGATTGATGCCATCTTGTTATACAGAAAAATTTCAAAATGGCATGGAGAAATAGCACGAGTGCTGCATGAGTGGTGCACGAGTGACTAGGATCATTCTTCCACCTGGGGAAGGAGTAGTAATTTAAGGGATTGTCTGGTGGGGGTGTTAGAAAGTCCAAGGAGGAGCTGCTTTTAGAAACAAAACAAAAAATGAATATCATTTTGTTTGGTTTTCTTTCATTGACATTTCCTATTTTATTCAATGACAGCATATCCCTGGTATTGCATACAGTTCTGAAGGCCATGTTTTTTTGTAAAGACATAAGATTTACAACAAAAAAAGCACCTGCCTGGGATTGTTTGCACTTTAAATTTACTACTGCTGAAAACCAGTAGAAAATTTGATCACATTGGGGGTCATTTTTCAAGGAGTTACTGCGGGAGATAATTCCACAAATCGCCATTAACGCGATTGCAAATTTTTAATTTTGTATTCAGGGGGCGGAGCATATGTAAAGTAGGAAAGAGTTATCGTGTGCCGCAGTGTTAGCACAGCCAATAGCTACACCTCTTTCATTTGCGGTAGGTATGAGTGTAGGGGGTTGGGGGCCACTTTCACATTCAACATGAGATGTACGAACAGAACAGTGGTCTCTTGTGAAGATTTGATGGCCTTCGGAGTGAGAAAACTCACTCCAAGATGAGATTTGGGCAATGTTCTCTCCACCTAGCTTGTTGTTGCCCAGGTAGAGTGTCCATCAAGCTAGTTTATGATACACATGCCTATTAGCATAAGGTAACACCCCTTTTTGGTATCGCATGCGATACCGTGTGATATTGGAAAATGAGGCCCATTGTTTTTAAAAGTTTCCTAAATCTAGGGAAAAAAAAATATTTTTTCAAAGTTTGAGGGCTGCCATACAAACTATGTCACATTAGGGAATCCTTGTATGCATTATATCTGTTATGAGATGAGCAAGAAAAAGCTATTTTCCTACCTACCTCTATCTTCCCTGGCTGAGGCTGATTGCTACTATTGACATCAGACCGAGTTCCATTTAAAAATCACCTCAAGAGTACTGCATATAATAAGTTTCTGTCTCCTCTCTGAATCTCAGCGGCAGTATATTTAGTGCTTTGGCATAGACCATTCTGCACAGCCCACAGCAGTTGGTGCACCCAGTTTTGTAAATATGCCCTCATACATTTATTTCTGCCTTCTGGGAGAGCCTATGCCATTATAGGCAAAACAGCAAGAATGATGTTTAGATATTCCAGAAGAAAGGAAGCATGCATATTGCAAATTACATAAGGATTCTGACTAATCATAAATATCATTCCTTTTCTTGAACATTTCTGGGTTACAGCATTTTCTGCTTGATTTAGACCTTTTTCTTAGTTTTATTTCTTGGACTTTTTTTTTTTTTTTTACCGCATGACACATTGTACTAAAATTTAAAGCCATGTAGCAACTGAAAGAATATGAAATGGGAAAGAAAAGAACACGGGATTTCAGTCCTAAACCTAACACTAATATATAGGCTCCACAGTAAAGTTAAGCAAAACCAATGTGATTATTTCTATAATAAAGTGGGGTCTTACAAATCAAGAGAACCATCGGGATAGGACCGCAGGGAGACAGGCACAGTTTGCAAAGGATTTGGACCTTGGTGAACAATTTCTTACTCAAGTCAATACCACTGTTTCCCTGATGTACTCATCTCAAGCCATCAATCTAAAAAAAAAAATCTATGGTTTCTGCCTGATGCCTAAAACATGTTTCAGAGCTGCCTGACTATAAAATTGCTACAGGCTTTAGAGCTCAAGTGATAAAGCCATAGAATCAGAACAACTTTAATGCATCATTGCATTCTGTTCTCAATGTATTCGGAGAGCAGCCAGAGTTCTGTGTTCAGCAAAGATTTTGTTGCAATGCAGGGTAGAGCATTATTTTCTCTTTAAAATCACTGTATTTTTCGACCAGTTCAGCACTTGTGGTGGTGGTATTTGTGGTGTTTCAATATGCTGAGATCAGGCAAGATGATCTAATGTTTCCCCTGCACTTATTTTTATCAAAGTTTTATGGCCTTACTTATTAAACATTTTCTCTTATTGCTTGCCTATATGAAAAACATTATATGATTCAGTCCCTTCAACTAGGCAGAGAGTATTGCTAATAGAGGAGTAACCTAGCGCTTAGAGCAGCAGGCTAAATACTAGAAAAGCTAGTGTTCAAATCCCACTGGTGGTCCTTGTAACAGCAGACAAATCACTTCCCCCTCTATTACTTCAGCTACAAACTTACCCCTAGATTCATCAAAATCTGTTAATAGCACCTGTGTTAAGAATCACTGTTTTTCACTGAGAGAGAAAGACTATCTACAAGGCCCTTATAGTAGAGAAGTATTTATATCTTTATAGGGGGGCCATCTAATAGGTCAAGATGAGGTGGTGGTGGTGGTTTAGGGTTTAGGGGCCAGTTTCGCACGTAGAGTGAGACGTACAAACAGCACAGTACACCTTGGTGAAGATTTGACTTCATTTGGAAACTCTCACAAAGATGAAATGTCTACTATGTTGTCTCTGGTACCATCAAGCTAGGGTGCTAAATCTTTTTTCTTGGCTCATTAAGTGGCTTTTAAACAAGCCTATTAGGTTTTTTTTGTGCACTCATACTAAAATTGGTTTGTGTGAGTTTGATTAAATAGTCTCTTTAGTTTACCAATTGCTTAAAATTTGTAAGAGAAACAGTTGAATATCTATATTGGGGCTAATTTTGTAACTGCTCGCATTGCTGCAAAGTCAGTTATCCTCAGAAGTTATACCAGGTTTCAAAGTGAACTTATGAATGCAAAATTCACTGAAAATGTCCCCAGAAAAACTACCTGCACACATATATAACTGCTAATTTATGCAGGTAGTTTTATGGGGGGAAATATGCACATACATGTTACATTTCAAAAGAATGTGAACCGAGGTGATGTTACTAACGTGCCGCGGTATATAAAAAAACACCAAATAAATAAATAAATGTAAGGGCATAGCCCTCCCTAACTCTGCCCCTGAGAAGTCACCTGTTCACTGCGGATAAACTTAAACACATACAGGCCCTATGCACATAAGCTCACCTGCATATAAAGTGAGCGGCTTTCTGAAAGTCCATTTTCTCAGCTAAAGTATTGTTGTATTGGTAGACATGGCTTTTAAAATTATTTTATATCTATACTAGCGGTACCCGGCCACGCGTTGCAGTGGCAGAGTCAGGTTCTTTACCCTCCCTCCCCCTTTCCCGTGCTCATTTACCTCAGTCACTCATCCTCCTCCCCCTTGGTCACCCCCCCTCCTTCCCTCCCCTGTCCCCACTGCAACACTCATCCCTCACACTCACCTCTCCCCTCATTCTCCCCTCACTGTCACCTCCCCCCGCCTACTGCCTACCCTTCAGATCAGAAAACCTTTGTCTTTCTATTTCTATGGGAACCTCCCCCCCCCCAATCCCAACCCCAAATAATAACCCCCCACCCTCCTGCCCCCTCCCAAGACCTGGGAAATTAAAATTGTTGGTGCTACATGTGGTCTGTCCCTGGGCGTCTGTGTGCGTTATGTAGCCAAATAGGGGAGTGCCTAACCAAATTTGTTTTGTGGTCTGGGGAGGGCTATTTTGGTGCGTTTCCGAGATCGTGCAAGTTTAGTGTATGTATTTGTGTGTGAACCTCCCCCTTCCCCCAAAAAACAACCCTATGAGAAACATTCTCTTAAACTAACCACCCCACACTCTCCTGCCCCCTCCCCCAGCCCTGCGAAAAACAGTAGCCCCCCTGCCCCCCCCAGAGTTGCTGAATGAATGAAAGTTGCCCCCTCCTCGTGACCCCTCCCCAAGATGTTCGCAATAAATTCATTACCACCCCCCTCCCTCCAGACCCCCCGAGACCTGATAAAAATGTCAGTCGGCGGAGCGGGCATTCAGGAGCGGTCCGGGAGCAATGTATTGGCATTGGTCCGTCGGCTGCAAGCACTGAAACGGGTTCTGACAGCCCTTTGTCCTTACTATGTCAGTGGGGTGGAGCAATGGCAGCGGTAGGTCCTCTGACATAGTAAGGGCAAAGGTCCGCCGGCTGCCAGTCCTGAAAATGGCGCCGAGGGGCCCTTGCCCTTACTATGTCACATGGGCTACTGCCGCCATTGGTTTCCCGAGTGGCATAGTAAGGGATAGGGCCATCGGTGCCATGTTGATTGCTGGCAGCCGACGGCTGTAGTGCAGGAGATGTGTCCCGGACTGGTCCTGGCCTCCCGCTGGAGCCTCCCGGACTTCTGTCAGGTTTTGTGTGTGTTGTGAGGGCCTGGGAAGTAAATAAATTTGGCATGTGTGTGGGGGGTGTGAGGAGGGTGGTTTTGTGTGTGTTGGGAGGCTGTGGGAAGTAAATCAATTTGGCATGTGTGTGAGGGGTGTGAGGAGGGTGGTGGGTGTATTTTATCTGTAAAGGAAATAGTTATCTTCTGGCGAAAAAAGTGCGCGAATGTGTTAAAATGGAAGTGAAATGTGGACCTGGACTGGTGAAATGATTAGTGTAGCGTGTGTTAGTGTAAGGTGTAACAGATGGCGCTTACGTCCAGCAGATGTCACTGTTTTCTTCTCTCACTGTGAGTAAAAGACAGAGGTGCTGCTTCATTTTGTCTGTTTACTAGAACAGGACAAAGGGAAGTGCCAGTGAAAAAAACAGTGATAGTGATTTTTTTGTCTCTGACGTACAGAGAAAGAACAGAAGCACTGCCATGCCAATATCTTTTCTGTCACATTTTTTGTGTGTACAAAAGAAGATAAGCTGCAGTGCACTTACATACACTGTGTATATATGTGAGAGATATTTTTGCACACCCTGAGGGTAATTTTCAAAAGTATTTATACTCATAAAACAGGGTTTTATATGTGTAAATGCACTTTACCCGTGTAAGTGGGCTTTTGAAAATTGCTTCAGTATATGCTATTGATTTGTCCTTCGGTTAAACATATGTATTGTGTAATACACTTTATCCACATAAATGTGTTTTGAAAATTGCTATGATATTATGTTACATTTATCCATGCAACTCCTTTGAAAATTACCTCCTTAGTGAGGGATAGCCAAAGCTACTAGCCAGACAGAGACTGCATTTGTGCCACTAGTAAGCTACTAACTCTGCTTGGTAAGTTGGCACTGTGCTTGCTAAGCACAGAAATGAACTTGACTGTATGTGTGACAGACAGAAATTCAGTCAGTATTAAAGTGATTCTGGTGAATGGTACATTATCAGTAAAGTATATTATAACATAAAACCCCAGTAGCCACATCTAATTCAATCATGCCACTGAAAACAAAGTAGAAAGGAGGCAATAGCAGTTGCAGAGGACTGGATGTCTTGCTGTCACTCTGACTAGCTACCCTGCTGCTGACTCTAAACTTTGACGATGCTGATGCCACTCTGCCTAACTGCCGTACTTCTGATGCCACACTTGGGATTTGCTGTCACTGTTCCTTGCTGCTATGCCCTTATATATCTCCTTGGGGGTCTTGCTGCCACTCAGTCTTACCTGCCTTATCCCAGATTCTACATCTTGGGGGTCTTGCTGCCATTCTGTTTTGCTACTATACTCCTTATGTACCATCTTGGGGGTCTTACTGCCACTCAGCCTTACTGCTATACCCCTTACGCTACACCTTTGGGGTCTTTCTGCAATTCATCCTTGCTGCTATACACCAAACTCTATACCTTCAAGTGTTCTTGCCAACATGAATTAGGGATGAGCATTCAAGAGAAAAGAAATAGGAAATTAGACAAAAAAAATTCCTATTTTGTTTCATTTCATTATCAAAGCAAAATGATTGAAAATCTGCCAAGATTTCATTGGTTTTTTAAGATTTGTTTTGAAAACAAAATTAATCTGTCAGGCCTAGGCCCAAGACGAAAGCCAGGGCCTCTCCTAGGCATAGGCCATGGCCCAATGCAGGAAGGGCCTAGGCCTGAGCATGACACTAGAATCTCAGCTGAGGCCCAGGCTTAAGACCAGGGCTTTGACCGAAACCCCAAAAATGGAAAAAACTTACCTGCTCTGTCAGACATTCAGCATCTGGTCCAGAGCCAGTTCCAATGGCAGGGCCTCAACCTGGCCCCAGGCCCTAGGCCCAGGGTCAGGCCCAGGCCCGGCTCTAAGGCCTAGGATGTTTTCAGTCTTGTGTCTTCTTTCTTCATCTGTGAAATGATGCCGTTCACTTGAGAGATGCCGAAGTTAATTAACTCCGGTGCTTCCTCCCAAGTAGAGGGTGCCATTTTGATGTACAGAAGCCTAATTGTGCTCCTGTACATCAAAATGGTGCCCTCCACAGGGGAGGACGCACCGAGTTAATTAACTCTGGCACCTCCCAAGCAGATGGCATAATTTCACAAATGAAGAAAGAAGACTGAAGACCTCTGAGGCTTGGGTGCTGAGCCTGGGCCTGGGCCTGACATGGGCTGAGGCCCCAGTGTCAGGACATGGCCTCCAGGCTGAGCCATGACCTCGGACCTGGCCTATGGGTCAGGTCATGGTGTCAGGTCTAGTTCCAGGCCTAGGCCCCAGCATCAGGACCCGGTCTCTGGACCAGGTCACAGCATTGAGGCTGGGCCCAGCCCCAAGGTCCAGACATCAGGAGCCTGGCCTCTGGGTGGGGTCTTGAATCAGTTTTGGCTCCGGGCCAAGGCCCTGGTGTTGGGATCTTGTCCCCTGACCAGGTGCAGTGTTGGGCCTGGGCCAGGGCCCCAGCCTTGGCCTAAGCCTCGGCCCAGGCATCAGGTCCACGCCTTGAAATGTGGGCCTTGCTTTGGGCCTAGGCCGAGGTCACCATGACCTACTGCAGCCTAGGCCTAGGCATTGGGAGCATCCTGAAGTTTACGCCTAGGCTGAAGCCTCAGGCTTGAGTAAACCTAGGCTGTGGTCGTTTGCTGTGACCTTGGCTGACACTCTATGCAAGGCCCAGGTGTCGGTGCCCCCCAGATACCAGGATCCTGGCCCCGGCATTTTTTTGGGTAGAAAGGATGGCTTAGGGGCTTGGGAGGCCTCTTTTTTTTTTTTCACTTGTAGGATTGGGTTGTTTTTTTTTTATGTTTCTTTCTTTTTGTTTTTTTATTAAATAAACAAAATAAACATTGGATGAAATGAAATCCATGAAAAATGAAACAACTGAAAATGAAATGAAAAATGAAACAAAATGGTTTTTCTTCCCACTCCTGTGAATGGCTGTTTTGCACCTCTCATGGTGACTTGGGGTCTTCATGTCATTATTTGTGCTGCTTTGTCCCTCTATGAGTGCCTTTGGGTTTTTGTTTCTGCCATCTTTGCTGCTTTGTTCCCCTTCATGGTGCCTTAGCATATTCCTGCCACTCTTAATTCCACTTTGCCCCTCTCATGCTGCCTTTTCGGGTACATGCCACTATTGTTGATGGTACCCTTTTGACCCATTTATGGTGCCTTGGATTATTCATGCCACTTTTAGTGCCAATTTGTCCCAGTGCCTTGTAGTTTTCCTCACCCTTTTGAAGATGTCTGTCCACAGGTTTCATTAGAACTGATTAGAAAACCCCCAATTTTCGAGCTCAAAATAGGCTGCATTGCTTCCTCCACTAACTTTCATGAAAAACAGAAAACAAATGGAATGAATAATGAAAAAAAAAAAGTCATTTGAAATGAACCAAATGAATGGAGGCAACCTATGAAATGCATAAACAGACTGAAATGAAAATTTTGCCTCTGTACATTCCTGCAAAGCATTAAAAATAGTGCATCCTCAGTCAGCCAGTGGCATTCAGAGATAAGCAGCGGTGGTGGGGCAGGAGAGGCTGGGATCACTCCTAGTTCAGTTTTCAAGATTTAGATGTCGTAAGATGGGTCTGAGGGTTGTGAGGTGATGGGGACTATGTCCTGGGGGAGAATTTTGTTTGTTTTCACTGTGAAAAGCACTGCTGATAGCTTATATTTCCAGCAGCAAATAGCAACGCAGAAAGTGTCAGCTTGGATTGTGGTAGCAGCTTACTGCGATCCCAGCTAAAGACTGAGACTGGAAAAGATACCAGGAGGGTGGTAGAGAAGAGCTATTTGTGACACCATTACATTGAACCAGGGAGTGGGCGGGGGAAGCGGGAGAGGAAGTGGGTATGCTCAGCCCAGCAGGGCCCATGGTTTTAGCTTGGCTGGGGGGGCTGTCATTCATGCTCTAGGCCAGGCAGGTACCTTACTTTAAAAAAGTCTGCATCGCCATTTAACCAGATATATTCTTTTTAATATAGCCTATGAAGGATAAAGCTATTTGGTGATACAAGGCCAAATACCATTTTGAGTTAGCCAGTTAACTTCTTTGGCTAATCCCTAATAATGAAGTTAGCCAGATATGTTAATAAGCTAACTTGTCCCCACGCCGTAAAGCCCATTACTTATTGAGCTAACTTTTAGCCGGATAAAGATTTATCCGGTTAAAAGTTAGACAAATTAATAATGATGATTTTGAAAACTGCATATAGCCAGATAACTTGAGAGTTATCTGGATAAATACCTTTAAATATGGGTTTCTTTGCATTTAAGCTTATCAACAAGGCACAATCATCAAGGCACGCCTTTTAAATCTAAATTTGCTTTTAAAAAACTACAAAATTAAATCTTCCAGAAACTAGTTTTGTGAAACTTGACCTAAAATCTGCCACGCACTAAATGTGTCTTATCAGAGTACAGGAGCATTGGCAGTTTGAAGTTAATGCTAAAACTAAATTGATGAGATTTAAATTCAGAACATGAGATGTAACATGCTGGATCAGATCAGAGTCCATTGAGCCCCAGCATTCTGTCTCTGAGTGGCCATTTGGGATCACAAGTACCTATCAGCTCCCCAACAGTTAATCTATTTCTTATATCTATTTCTTGGGAAAGCCAGGGATAAGCAGATTAAGCATTGGCTTTCCCAGGTCTACCTGTGCTAATACCTCTTTATGGATTTTTCCTTCAGGAACTTGTCCAGTCCTCTGTTGGACCCCACTATGCTGTTCTGCCTTGACCACCTTCTCTGGCAGCACAGTTTGATTGTACGCGGAGTGGAAAAAAATCCTTCCTATGATTTGTTTTAAATCTGCCGGTTGCTAGTTTCTTGGAGTGTCCCCTGGTCTTAGTGTTGTTTGAAAGGATAAATAACTATTCCCTATTCCCCCATTTTACCCCACTCATGATTTTATAAATTTCAATCATATCCCTTCTCAATTGTCTCTTTTCCAAGCTAAAAAGCCTTAATTTGTTTAGCCTTTTTCTTTTATTTATTTATGAGCCAATGTTTATTTTGGATTTTTATGCTTAATTATTGTGAATGTACTAATTGTAGGCCACTTAGAAAATCAGATAGGTGTTATATAAATTTACAAATAAATAGATAAGGGAACTTTTCTATCCCCCTTTATCATTTTTGTCACCTTTCTCTGTACCTTTTCTAGGTCTATGTCTTTTTTTGAGACAGGACACTCAGAATTGCATACAATACTCAAGGTGCAGTCGCACCATGGATACAAGGCATTATTATATTCTCAGTTTTGTTCTCTATTCCTTTCTAAATAATTCCTTACATTCTATTGCCTTTTTGACCGCCATTGCACACTGAGCCAAAGATTTCAGGTATTGTCCACAAGGACTCCAAGGTCCTTTTCCTGGATGGTGACTCCTAATGCAGAACTAGCATTATGTACCTGTAAGAAGGATTATTTTCCCCTTTGTGCATTACTTTGCACTTGTCCACATTATATTGCATCCTCCATAGAGAAGCTGAGTGTCCTGGTCTCACAAGGTCCTTCTGCAGTTCTTCACCATCTGCTGCTGATTTAATGATTCAAAACAATTTTGTGTCATTTCCAAATTTGGCCACCTCACTCATCATTTCTTTCTCCAGATCATTTATGACTTTACTTAGTCCTCTGCTGAGTTTTCAGAGAAGTATACTGGAATTCTCACAATTTAATATAATTTAGTTTTTTACTCAAAATCTAATCATCATTTTAATTTAAATCAAATAATAAAACCCTATTCATTTCAAACACTGCATGAGCATCTCAAAATTCCTCACTAGAAGTGCTAAGGTAAGTAAATGTCTTTTGAATGATTGTTATAGAAAATCTTACCTTGATCTCTGATTATTGTTCTCTCTTCCTATACAAAAAAACTAGAAAACTAAGAAAAGGAAAAACTGCTTAACATTTCAGATTTTATGATCAAAGTAGAAGTATAAGAATTGCCTCAATCTGTTTCAAGGTATTTTACAACTGTTCATAATATAATTAAAAATAGTTTTGTCTTACCAAACATATAGTAAATGGTATTTAAAACTCTCAATAAAGCTTATCCACATATTAGAACAATAGATGCAAACATTTTCTTTACTGGCACATATATGGTATATGGAATCTGTAAACAACCAGCTGGCCATACACATTTGCAATTTAAATCCTAATAATGAACTTTGCAGAAAGGTTTCTATTCCATTACAAATTTCTTTGCATAATTCATGGCATTGTGGTCGTGTTGTTTAAAACTACATTGCACAGTTATTAAGCTTTATTTTATCTAATTTTTTCTTACTTCCTGACTCTGTTGTGAATTTTATTCATGTGATTCCAATTTTAATTTTCACTGCATAAACCTTTGACTTTTCTGCCACAGACTTGTGATGCTAGACAATGTTTACTCTTTCGGATAGTAGAAAGACTAGGGGGCACTCCATGAAGTTAGCATGGGGCACATTTAAAACTAATAGGAGAAAGTTCTTTTTTACTCAACGCACAATTAAACTCTGGAATTTGTTGCCAGAGGATGTGGTTAGTGCAGTTAGTATAGCTGGGTTTAAAAAACGATTGGATACGATCTTGGAGGAGAAGTCCATTACCTGCTATTAAGTTCACTTAGAGAATAGCCACTGCCATTAGCAATGGTAACATGGAATAGACTTAGTTTTTGGGTACTTGCCAGGTTCTTATGGCCTGGATTAGCCACTGTTGGAAACAGGATGCTGGGCTTGATGGACCCTTGGTCTGACCCAGTATGGCATTTTCTTATGTTCTTATGTTCTTATGTTTGTATTTCAAAGTGTTCCATCTTATCCTCTCATCTACAGTCTGTTTGTTGTCTATCCTGTAAAAAGACCCTAGTATTTTTTGGTTTGTAGACCTCCACTTAAGATTGTTGTTAATTTTTCCATATGAAGACCTATTGTCCAGCAACCTCGAATAGTATACTGGATTCCAAATGTTGGATGGTGTACTCATCCTCTTGAGTTCCCCAGTTACTGCCAAAAATAAATTAGCATTAGCAGCAATTCTGCTTATAGCAAAGGACGCAGAATGTAGAAATAGCCAGGGAGTACATCTTGCGAAAACATATTGGATGGGATTTCTTCAAATAAAGGATCATCTTCTAATCCAAAAACAAAGAGGAAGAAAGGTTATGGAAGTATCATAATCTTTGTAAATGTCAGCTCGATTTCCTTCATTAATGCTCTTTGGCTCTTTTGCAAAAGATGTAAAGCATGTCAGAAGTTATCTATGCAGAACAGGTTCTATAGTTCTTATGATGAGGATAAAGCATTTTCCTCCAAACTCCTTTCTTTCTTGCTTTTATTCAAACTGTAAAATCATGTTTGTTTATTTTTATGAATTGGCACCCTACCCAAAGTGTCTCTCTAAACCTCACATTTAAACAAGGTGAAAAAAACCAAGGTAATTAATAGAAGAGACATTAGCAAAATGGGCTGGAGGAAAAGAAACAGCTGGATGGACAATGGAAAAGTGAATTGTGAAAAAAAAAATTTTTTCAAGAGAATTTTTATTTCATGACAGGTCATAGACAAGTATATGACAAACAGAAAGAGCCCTGAACCTCAGCAGAGAAAGAGAGAGAGAGAGAGAGATTATTCCAGAGGTAAAGGGCTAACAGGGAGAAAAAAGAAATCCCAAAATGTAAAGGTAAATTGACTGCTATGACTGAACTGATTGATACATTTACAGCTGCCTCAGCATTAAAATATGTGAGGCAGTATGTAAATCAAACTGGACTACTGTTAGTGATATATTTACATCTATAGATTACAGTATCAAAATGTATTTAGCAGTATTCTATTGCAACTATGTGTTTCATTTGTATGACAATGCAAATAATTAGCAGTATTTCCATAAATTAGATAGCATCGTGTCAGAAAACAGTTACAGCTACTCAGCTAAAGAATTTTCAATTCTCAATTCATCTTGAAATTTAATTTAAAAATGTATTGTTAACTCTCAACTTCTGATTGTTTTCTCCCCAGTATATGCCCCAAGACGAGAAATAATTACCATAAAATGTGAATATGGATCCCTAAGCTATGCAGAAACAGGGATTTTTATTGGCTAATGGACTATCTCACTGTTTGATATCATGTAAATTCATGATCATTATGGAGATTTAATTTGCACCTTTCATTTATATTTTCCTGTCCTCAAGTCCAACTCAATTGATAACTTATTATTCATTTTCACAGTAATTGCAACTCTGGTTTATCACTTTTCTCAGGCTTGCAACTAGGCCATAAAGATAGCTCCCATTTAATCATTTGAAGGATAGAATGTAATTCAAGACTTCCCAGGCACCGAACAGCAATATAATTGTGTTTTCAATTGTAGTCAGAGTAATTTGCAGATACTTTAGTCTGTTTCTCAGTATGTGTTCCAAATATGCCTTCTGTGTGACCAAGGCTTATCAGTTCTAAATCATCATTGTACTAGTCTTGAGATATTTGTATCCATTTATATCAGATGCAAATTGAAGTTATACCTAACAGCTCAATTAAAATGAAAGGTTTGCTCAAAAAACTATGATCTTAATAGTGGTATGTTAACCTCGACCTGATACTTGTAAAAGTCTGGAAGGGAGTGTTTTACCCATTAATATCCCCTGGTGGACACTTTAAAGATTATTATTCAGGTAAGTCATCATTATTTGAGGGTTTGTGCTGAAATCGGAAATCCTGTATAGCTGTTACTTAGAATATGGTGTATAAGGGTTATAAGGCTCATCTAGTCTGCACAGCTAAATTCCTTTTGCAGTGCCATAGACCACAGTCGATCTCTGGCTTTCCCTTCATTTCTTTGCAATTAAGGATCCTCTGTGTGATGGATGCCCTTTTTTTAAATTCTCTTACTGTTTTTGCCTCCACCATCTTCTCTGGGATACACTTCGTGCTTCGCTCATGCGTCGCCTCGTTTCGAAGCATCGTGTTTCCTTTTTAATGACGCTGATGGCGCAGGCTCCGCAGATGTACTTGCTGGTACTTTGCGCCGAAGTTCCTCTGCCGGATTCCCGGCTTTCGAACGAGGCGAGGGTGTGTGAGACCCTGGCCTGGAACGTTTAGCGGGCCTTCCGAGTCCTGCTGGGCCCAGCGAGGACACCTGCTTCGGATGGGCCTTACCCGACTTCGCCGGTCCCGGCGAAGAATGGATGGAGGATGGTGGGGCCGAAGCAGGTGCTTCTCCATCTTTGCGGCCCGGTGTTGCTGGGCCTGCGGAGACATCCTCCCGTAGTCCCGACACGATTTCTGGTCGTGGTCCAGGCCCAAACAGATGTAGCAATAATTATGTCCATCAGAGATGGACATAATTTTGCCACACTGACAATATTTGAACCCATATGGCTTCAGAGCCATCTGGGATGAGAAATCTTGTGAAAAAACGCGAAAACAATTGACAAAGAAAAATCCAGTCAGGCAAAAATACGCTAAGAGAAAAAACCCCGAGTGCGAACGGCTCGCGGAAAAAAAGAAACTGAAGAGATGAGGGAACCGCACGGGAACACCACTGTGCAGATGCACAGAGTCAAAAACTCTGATCAGCTAAAGGAATCTCCACCTACTCGGGATCACAATGCTTCCCCAGACAGCATGGCTAATTCAGCCCTGCTATCGACGGGAAAAGCCCATCTTTAAGAAACCAGAAGTCACCCATGATCTGGAATTCCTCGCCTAGTATCTTATGAACAATTAATGATATAAAATTATTTTGCATCTGCTCTCTTTGAGTCTCCTTTCATAATCTCTTCTGCCTAGAGCTTTATTTCCACTGAAAAAGAAGAATATAAGAAGTGTCACGCTGGGCCAGACAAAGGTCCATCAAGGCCAGCATTCTGCCTCCAACAGTGGCCAGTCCAGGTCATCCATCAGCTCTCTAATAATTGATCTATTTCTTGCATCTCACTTCCAGAGATAAGCATTGGCTTTCCCAAGTCTACCTGGTAATTCATGGACTTTTTCTTTTGAACTCCAGTATGTTTGTTGCCATGACCATGCACTCTGCCAACACATTCCATCGCTTGATTGTGCACTGAATGAAAAACCATTTACTATGATTTGTTTAAAATCTGCCAGTTGCTAGCTTCATGGATTGTCCCCTAGTCCTAGCGTTGGAAGAGTGAATAACGGTTCGCTATTGACTCGTTACACCCCACTCATGATTTTATAAATTTCAATCATATCCCCTCTCAGTCTTCCCTTTTCCAAGCTAAAGAGCCCTAATCGGTTTAGCCTTTCTCCATAAGAGAGTTTTTCCATTCTTTTTAACATTTTTGTTGTCCTTTTCTGTACCTTTTCTATATACACAAGGATGGTAACCTTCAAAGAGGCACATAGGATCGTGTTTGTCAGGCCATGCCAGGAACACGGCCATTTTATAACATGCGTGCATCAATGCGCACATGTTGTAAAATAGCCTGACCGTGTGTGCATGCACACTCAAGTTTAAGTGGGCGTGCACCTGTGAGTGCAAACGCCGCTTCCTCCGCATAAGTGGAGGGATTTAAAAAGGGATGCATGCCAATGCCTTTGTCCATTTTAGAAGTTTCTGCCCAATTAAGGGAAAAGAATTCCACAACCCCTTAGTATTAAACTTCCTTCCTCCCTGTTAGCCCCAAGCTTTAAAGCTAGATTTTTTTGTTTTATAACTTACATGTCATCCATAGCAGAAGTAAACTTACGCAGCAAGGGACCCCGGAACACGCCAGTATTTATGAGCAATTTTAGGTTAAAATCCCAGAATGCCCATGCCCTGCCCAGTCCATGCCTAAGCCAGTCCCCTCTTTGAGAAATTTTCATTTATGTGTGCAGCAGCATTTATGTGTGTTGCCGCAAGACTTTTAAAATCCACTTGACGCACACCGGCCCAACATATTGGCACATCCTCTAATTCAGTGGTTCCCAACCCTGTCCTGGGGATCCCCCAGGCAGTCGGGTTTTCAGGATATCCACAATGAATATGCATGAGAGAAAATTTGCATGTTATGGAGGCAGTGCATGCACATTTTCTCTCTTGCATATTCATTGTGGATATCCTGAAAACCCGACTGGCTGGGGAGTCCCCAGGACAGGGTTGGGGACCACTGCTCTAATTGATGCACATGTCAGGCTTTTAAAATTCACCTTTGTGTCTTTAAGATGGGGTGACAAGAACTATAAACAATATTCAAGGTGCAGTTGTATCATGGATCTACACAAAGGGGTAGATTTTCAAATAGCGCGAATTGGCCTACTTTTGCTGGCGCATCAGGCGCAAGCAAAAGTAAGCTGGATTTTAGTAGATACGCGCGGAGCCGTGCGTATCTGCTAAAAACCTGGATCGGCGCACGCAAGGCTATTGATTTTGTATAGCCGCAGTAAAGACAGAGGCACATAATAGATAGGTATGGGGACGGTGATTTTCAAACTGTCGCCCGGGCACACATTTGCGCATGTATCAGCCCAGGGACTATTTTATACCATGCGTGCATGTGTGCCATATTTTAAGTGGGGTGTGCAAATCTCGCTTCTACCACATAAATCAGGGGATTTTAAAAGGGCATGCAACCACACCATTCCCAGTTTACCAGTTCATCTACCAGTTCACCCAGTTAACAGCTAGTTCCTCCAACTACCCCTGGGTTTTATAGCCTGGGTTTCATAACACTCCCCCCCCCCCCCAAGTTACCCCAGACCATTTAAACCCCTCAGAAATGGCTCGATGCTTTTATTTTATGACTTATACGTCATCCATAGCAGAAGTAAAGCTATGCGGCAGGGGACCTTAGCACACACCAGAGTGCATAAGAATTTACGCGCACATCTGTTGGCCAGGCCTCAAAATGCACAGGCCCTGCCCAGACCACAGCCATGCCCCACCCATTTTTTGGAAATTTTTGAGACAGGCGCACTGTGGGACAGATTTTAAAAGGGTTACGCGCATAATATACGCTCGTAACCCTTTTAAAGACGCTCCTGTGCGCGCCGAGCCTATTTTGCATAGGCCCATCGATGTGCGCAAGCCCCAGGATGCGCATATGCCCTGGGGCTTGAAAAAAGGGGCAGGGAGTGGGCGGGGCGGTCCGTGGGTGGGGCGGGACAGAGGCCTCCGGCACAGCGGCCTGGCCGGCGCGCGCAACCTACGCCTGCCCAGAGGCAGGTGTAAATAAAAAAATTTATTTTTATTTATTTTTTATTTATTTAAGGTTTTTTTATACCGGCATTCAAGAACTCGTTCTCATCATGTCGGTTTACAGAAAACAGGGGTGCAGAAATATAATCAAAAACATAACTAAACGTGGAGAAGAGAAGCAGTTACAATTAACAAGGGATCATGAACTGGGATTAAAAGAAATAAAAGAGATAGAGGAGGATAATTATATACAAGTGTACAATGTAAATAAGGAGTTCTCTATAAATACAAGAGAACAAAATAAATATGGAGTCCATTATATACAGCTACTTAGCATAGGAGTCATTGATGGATCTTGTTAGGTGGAGTTCGGGAAGGCTTGCCTGAAAAGCCATGTCTTAAGTCTTTTCCTAAACGTTAAGAGGCACGGTTCGTTTCTTAGATCTGGTGGGATAGAGTTCCATAGCGGAGGGCCTGCTGTTGAAAGGGCTCGGTCTCTCAAGGTTCTGTGATTAGTAGTTTTTACGGGTGGAACAAGGAGGCATCCTGTGTAGGCTTCCCTAGTCGGTCTTGTTGATTCGTGAACACGGGGAGGAATTTGTAGGTCGATTGTGGAGTGTTGGTGAATGATTTTGTATAATAATGTGATGGATTTGTAAATTACTCTGAAGTGGATTGGTAACCAGTGGAGGGCTTGAAGGACTGGAGAGATGTGGTCTCTTTTTCTGGTGTTTGTTAGTAAACGTGCTGCTGCGTTTTGGACCATTTGGAGTGGTTTTGTATATGAGGAGGGGAGGCCAAGAAGAGTCGCGTTGTAGTAGTCTAATTTGGAGAAGATGAGGGCTTGGAGAATGGTTCTGAAATCTTTGGCGTGGAAGAGTGGTCTTATCCTTTTTAAGACTTGCAGTTTATAGAAGCAGTCTTTGGTTGTTTTGTTGATGTGGGCTTTGAAGTTCAATTTATTGTCGATTAGGACACCTAGATCCCTTACATGAGTGGTTTGAAGGTTGGTTGGAAGACAGGCTGTGGGTTTGTTATCGGGTGTTATGAGTAGGACTTCAGTTTTAGATGAGTTTACTACCAGATTAAGGCTGTTGAGGAGGCTTTTAATTTCTAGGTGGCAGGATTCCCAGAATTCGAGGGTTTTTGAGTATGATTCTTTGATAGGGATCAGGATCTGGATGTCGTCCGCATAGAGAAAGTGTATTAAGTTGAGGTTGGTGAGGAGTTGGCATAGTGGGAGGAGGTAAATATTAAATAGTGTAGGGGATAAGGAGGAACCTTGTGGGACTCCGACGGTCGAATCGTGGCGTGCTGATTCTTTGTTCTGTATTTTTACCTTGTAGCCTCTGTTGGTTAGAAATGATTTGAACCAGGAGAGCGCTAAGCCAGAGATTCCTATAGCAGCTAACTGTTTAATGAGGATCGCGTGGTTTACGGTATCGAAAGCTGCTGAAAGGTCTAGAAGGACCAGCAGAAATGATTGTCCTTTGTCTGTACCTAGGATGAGGAGGTCTGTTAGGGATGTAAGAAGGGATTCTGTGCCGCGATTTTTGCGGAATCCATGTTGTGAGGCGGAAAGCAGTTTGTTATCTTCAATGAAGTCCGATAGTTGGGAGTTAACAAGCTTTTCCATAATCTTGGCTATGATAGGTAGATTAGCTATTGGGCGGTAATTGTTGGGGTCTTTTAGGTCCAGGTTGGGTTTTTTTAAAAGTGGTTTGAGTGAGGCTTGTTTGAGGTCTTCTGGGAAGGAACCTTGTGAGAGCGAACAGTTGATTATGTCAGCCAATGTTTTGGAGATGGTTTCTGGTATTGTGAGGAGAAGTTTTGTTGGTATATGGTCCGCTGGGTGTGAAGATGGTTTCATTTTTCTAAGGATGGTTTGGATTTCAGAGGAGGAGGTAGGTTCAAACATTTCTAGGTGGGTGTTTTTGATGTGGGGCATTAGCGCTTGAGTTAGGGGAGTGATATTGGAAGGAAGTTGGGTAAGCAGATTCTTGATTTTGTCTTGAAAGAAGAGAGCGAGTTCATCTGCTTTGGCTTGAGCTTGATTACTAGGGCATTCTGGTGAGGGTACTTGGGTGAGGGTGGAAACGTAGTTGAATAAAGCTTTCGCGTCAAAGACTAAGTTGTGAATTCTGGAGGCGAAAAAGTCTCTTTTTGCTTTGGAGGTGTAGGCCTTGTATTGTTGTAGCGTGCGTTTGCAGTCTGAGAGTGTGCTGGGATTTGGAGTTTTCCGCCAGTTAGATTCCTTTTGTCTTAGTATTTGTTTAATCCTTCTAAGATCGTTTGAGAACCATGGTTGTTTTTTGGAGGCATCTGGGTGAGATTTTTTTGTTGTAAGTGGGCAGAGCTTATTGGCTATTGATTCCGTGATCGTATTCCAGGAGTGTAAAGCAATATTAGGATCAGTGAGAGTTATATCGTGAAGGTGTTTGGTTAGTTGAATGGTAAGGTCTTCTGGATTGCAGGGTTTCCTGTAGGTAAAGGATGGAGAAGGTGTGTGACTGGTGGTAGATTTTTCCAGTGAGAATGATGTAGAAATGAGGGAGTGATCAGACCAGGGTACCTTCAGATTTTTTATTGGAGAAGTCGATTTTATGCCTTTGTTGATAAAGATCAGGTCTAGTGTGTGGCCTGCTTTGTGTGTCGGGTTATTGACTATTTGGGAGAAGCCCATCGCTGAGAATGCTAGTAAAAGAGTTTGGCAGCTAGGTGAGAGAGTAGGGTTGTCCATGTGGAGATTAAAATCTCCGAGTATTATTGCTGGGGTGTCCAGGTTGAGGAGTGTTGTTGTTATTTCGATGATGGATGAGACGTCAGATTCTAAGAGTCCCGGGGGGGCGTAGACTAGAAGTATTTGGAGTTGGTGAGATGTGAAGAAGCCTATCTCCAGTTTATTATTGGAGTGGATCGGATGTTGAGAGAATTTGAGGTCTTTTTTTGTAGCAAGAAGGATTCCTCCTCCCCTTTTTTTCAGTCTAGGAAGGGAAAAGATATCGTAGGTTAGCGTCGGTAATTGGTTTAAGATTGCAGTATCTGATGGTTTCAGCCATGTTTCTGTTATTGCGCAAATGTCAGGCTTGGTGTCGGTGAGGTAGTCATTGAGAATTAGCGACTTTTTCGTTATAGATTGCGCATTGAAGAGCGATAGGGTGAATAGGGTGAGGCCTAGTAGTTGTGTTATTGGTGCTATTAGTATTGGTGTGAGTGATTTTAGGTTGTGGAGGTTTGCTTGTCTAGTCAGATTTCTTTTCTGTGGGAAGTAGTGATGTATGATTGGGATTGAGAATGTTGGATGCATTTTGGAGGCTGGATCCTTTTAAATTGTATGTGTTATATAGGATGTTTGATTCGATTGATTGCAGTTGTTGAATGGATTTGTTGAGTTGTGGAGTAGTTGCTGGTTTGATGCTGGAGTCCTGTAGAATTGTTTGAGTGTGGCTTCAGTTGTGAGGTTGATTGTCTTTGTCTGGAGTGGTTGAGTGGGTGCTGTATTCCTGTGCGTTGTCAGAGTATGTCACCTGAGCAGTCGTTTGTCTCTGGCTGTGTCGTCATGCATTGGAAGTTTCAGATGGGGTGCTTGAGTGTTAGATGGTTGACTTGGGTGGTGTAGACGGTCCTGTTCTGGCACGCTAGAGGGCTTGGTGGGTTTTAGTAAGAGTCCGGCTGGCTTCCGGTAGTTAGGAGAGGTAGGTGGGAGAAATGGGTGGTTAAGGGCTCAGGGTCTCTCAGGGGCTGCACGAAGGGGCGAGGCGCGCGCGGCGCCTCGGATGTCCGTGATTAAATACCTCGCGAGCTTCTCCTGGATTGGTTGATGAAGATTGGAAATAGGAGGGCCTGTCTTGTGGCTTCCTGCGGCGGTGGGCGGAGAGCGGAGAATCAGCCGGATCGATTTCAAGCAGGAGGAGGTAAGTGTGGAACTTCCCCGTGGCCGGGGCGGGGGCCCACGGAGGTAGGGCGAGATTCAAAGGCCTTACCCCGATGGGCTCAAGCGCCGGCTGCGCAGGCCTCTCTCCCAGCACCTATCTGCTCCGGGGACCTGCTCTCCACGTTGCAGTCTGCGGCAAAGAGGGCGACTGAGATCGAGCCGGCGTTTTTAAATTTGGCACGGTCGCGTTGGATTGACGTCACTGGCGCGACAGGGTCGTCTTGGGCGTCGTCGGACTATCGGTCGGTGCCGGAGGGCCTGGCTTGTGGCTTCCTGCGGCGGTGGGCGGAGAGCGGAGAATCAGCCGGATCGGCGCGATTTCAAGCAGGAGGAGGTAAGTGTGGAACTTCCCCGTGGCCGGGGCGGGGGCCCACGGAGGTAGGGCGAGATTCAAAGGCCTTACCCCGATGGGCTCAAGCGCCGGCTGCGCAGGCCTCTCTCCCAGCACCTATCTGCTCCGGGGACCTGCTCTCCACGTTGCAGTCTGCGGCAAAGAGGGCGACTGAGATCGAGCCGGCGTTTTTAAATTTGGCGCGGTCGCGTTGGATTGACGTCACTGGCGCGACAGGGTCGTCTTGGGCGTCGTCGGACTATCGGTCGGTGCCGGAGGGCCTGGCTTGTGGCTTCCTGCGGCGGTGGGCGGAGAGCGGAGAATCAGCCGGATCGGCGCGATTTCAAGCAGGAGGAGGTAAGTGTGGAACTTAAAGGTAGGGGGGGATTTAGGTTGGGCTGGGAGGTGGGTTAGATAGGGGAAGGGAGGGGAAGGTGGGGGAAGCAGAAGGAAAGTTCCCTCCGAGGCCGCTCTGATTTCGGAGCAGCCTCGGAGGGAACAGGGAAAGACATTGAGGCTCCCCTAGGGCTCGGCATGCGCAAGGTGCACAAGTGTGCACCCCCTTGCGGGCGCCAACCCCGGATTTCATAACATGTGCGCGGCTGTATGCGCATGTTATAAAATCGGGTGTAGATTTGTGCGTGCTGGGTTGCACACACAAATCTACGCCCCGCATACCTTTTAAAATCCGGCCCAGTGGCTTTTACACACATATATGGGCGCTTTTAAAATCCGATTGGTACATAAGCCCAATTTCTTCGTGCATCAGCTATTTGATGCGTGCTATGCTTTTAAAATTCCCCTTTAAATGTAGAGAAAACTGAAGCAATGTGGGTTTTCTATTCTCCATCACAGGAGTCTTGCCTGTGCTAACGACTGATGGCTAATTAGTTTCTTTCTCAGACTCAATTCGGGATTTGGGGTTCTGTCTTGATCCGGAAATGACGTAAATGTCACATATTCCGAGGGAATTCATTTCTGATTGGCTTACCAAAATACTGTCTGAGAGCAGTTCAACTGCTTCAGAATGCTGCTGCTCGTTTCTTTATTATACATATCTGATATGAGATTAAAGTCCTGATCTTAATTTATGAAGCTCTTAAATTGTCCGGACCTTATTTGACTGCTTTGTGGTCTTCAGCAACTGATTTACTGCTAGTGGTACCCTCACAAAAACAAGCTGGGCTTGTGAAAACCTGAGCTTCTGCCTTTTCTATAATAGGGCCAACAATGTGAAATTCTTTACCCAAGGAATTGCGTTTAATTGACAATATAAAAGTATTTCAGAAGCAAGTAAAAGCCTATTTGTTTAGAGAAACCTTTGGAAAAGCTAAACTTATGATTTTATTTCCCATCCTTTTATTAATAGTTTTTGTTTCATATTGAAAACATTTTTGTAATTTTCTCCACTGATATATATTATTGTTGTTTTATGAGGTTTTTTGTTATGTGAACCGTTGTGATGTTCCTTTCGAATGACGGTATACAAAACTTTTTAAATAAAATAAAATAAATAAATACATGTGGGTCCATTTAAATTGAATCAAGCAATGTATGTCTTGGAATGTGAAAATTATTTGAGAAGTATTTTATGCTACTGAATGTAATCTGATTACAATTTCATGTTTGTATTGTAATTTGTTTTGTCTCAAGAGTACTATATGTTTTAATTGTACATCAGCTAGTCCAACATGTTTGGTTTGGGCAGTCTCTAAAAATATCCAAACAAATAAATAAATAAATAAATAAATAAATAAATAGAATAGATTTATTCTCCTGCTTAAACCGCCATCATGATTTGAAACGAAATATCAAAACAACAGACCCACGTTATTAACATGAAAATTAGAATACATACACAGTCCATCTCACTTCCAAACCAGCTAAGGATAATAATTCCACTCTACTCACCTTTATACCTACCTTCTAGATCTTAGTTAAATCAATAAATCAATCTCTGTTATAAGTACCTGCACCACCTGTAGGTTCTACTTCCTTTTCTGTCTTCGTTCAATCAAAATCTTAGCCACTGTTAGCTGACTATTTCTAGTCAAGGCAGACAAGCAGGGACGGATTTAGGATTTTGCCATCCCAAGGCACTTTTGATGCTTTTAACCCCCCACCTCCAGTTAATATCTGTTACAGGAGAGCAGAAGGCTGTTCTCTGCTGAATGAGATTCAGGAGAGCTAGAAGGCAGTAAATATACATACTGTGGAATAGGGATGTTTATCATTTGAAGCAAAAAGCACATCTGAACCAAAAATGACCTTGCATGAAAATACCCCCACATTTTTAAAGGACCAGTGATACGGGCAGGGTTGAATGGGATTTGCAACTGTCCTTTGCACCTATGGGACCTACATGGAAAGGGTAAGTGGGGACCTGGAGATGTCCCCAGCCCAGCAAATTTTGGGGGGATAGGAAGAGATTCAGAGGGGACTGGAGAAGCCGCAGCGGGGTTCAGTGAAGCCAGCCAGGTAAGCCTGGGCTTTGCAGTTTATTTTGCAGGGAGGGAGGGGCCCAAGGAAGCCCCAGCTGGGTTGGGCTGAGCCCAATCATGAAGGTACGAGTCCTGCATTTTTTGTGTTTTTGGCGGGTGAGAGGGGGATTGGAGGGCCTCAGTGTAGTGTTAGTTTTTGTTGTTGTTGTTTAATATTTATTTTGATTCTCAAAATAAACCAAAACAAAAAAAAAAAAAAGAAAGCCTCCAGTGTAGTTTACAAAACCTACCCCATCCCTTCCCTTTTTACTAAAATAAGGAGCCACCCTCCCCCCCCCCCAACAGTGGAGCACCCCAACCCAGGAACTACCAGTGTCATTGGACAGCCCCTGTCACATGTTATGGGCAAAGGGTTACCGGTGCCATTTTGACTAATGGCATCCACCAGCCCTGGAGCAGGAGGTTGCTCTTGGGCCCCCCCCCCCCCTGTTAGAACACCAGGGATTTTTGGTGAGTCCTGGGGGGGGATCAGGGGAGTCAGGAGGGGAGGGGAGGGGAGGTGGGGGGGGGCTCCACTGGTGGGGGGGTGTCTTTGTTGTTTTTTTTAAACAAAATTGAGAATGAAGAGAAAGCCAAAGTTCCAGGGGTGGACCCAAAATGGCCCACCCTGGAACAAAAATTAAAATGAGCCAAAAACTGTTTGGGGTACCACCCCTAGTGATAGTGTGTTTTAAGGAACTAGAACATGCAATGAATAACTGACCTGGCAGACTAAAAGGTCATTTTCTAGAGGTCTGAGTCAATTACTGAGTAAAAGGATTGAAGTTATGAATCAGGGCAAGAGTAGATAGCCTAGATCATTGGTTCTTAATCCAGTCCTCAAGGACCACCTAGCCAAGCTGTTATTCAAGACATCTATAATCAATAACCTTGTGAGTGACCCCTTTTGCAGTCCTGAACAGATTTACACCAGGGTTCAGTCCTGTAGGATCCAGCAAAAGCTGGAAGGCACTTAACCAAGAAAAATACAGGTCCAAACCTAGGCCTAGATTCATCAAAATGCTATAAATATAGCAAAAATAGCATCTTTGATAAAAAAAAAAAAAGACATGGTTAGGCTAATTGTTCAGGGGCATTATGGCACAATGTATAGAGATCAATATGTCATTGTTTATACCGCTATAAGAGGGGGTACTTTTAACTCAGTGTGGGGTAAGTTTCAGGAACTGGTTTTACATATAAATGACCCTATGAGTTTGTTGTTTCAAAGCAAAAGGAAATTCTATTATAAAGTCCACAAAATATCACAATCAAGATGAGAGGCAGAACCAAAATCAGAATGCAGGCCAAGAACAACAACAAAAAATTCACTCACCGCTCTAGTACTCAGTCAAGATTCTTATTCACTTCAGTTCACTCTGCTTAACCCAGAGGTTTGGAGCCAATTTCTCTGGGTGCAAAACCCAGCAGGTTTCTAGATTTCCCTCCAGGCCACCTGCAGAAAACCTGACTCATTGTTCTCTGTCTTCACTCTTGTCTTCAAACTGTGGGCTTCCCCAGACAGGATAGGCGCCCCTTCTCTCTCAGAGTCCTGGTCCTTCTGGTTGGCCCTCAGTTACTTCTGGCAGAAATCCCTCCTCAGCTCCTCCAGCATTCTCTGCATTCACAGACTCACAATCCTACTCCCTTGTAGGCTTGAGCTGCAGCCCTCTCAGCGTCTCCAATTGCAAATCCCAATAATAATAAATACACCATTAAACATATAACGTGTTCCTTCTAGTGGCCAGTAGGGGGCCACTTTTGAATATTATGAACTGCTTTTCATACATTTGCAGGTAACAGCTCAATAAAAGGTACATTTTCACAACATGTGTATAAAATATAACATATATGCATGTAAGTAGCCTCTACTCTAATATTCCATATTTTATAAAAGTAAAAAATATGTGCGTATGTTCACTTTTGCGCACACATTTACATGTGCATTAAAGGAACAGAGGGATTCTGTGGTGGGGCCAAAAGTTATGTGCATAAATTGGTGTTTTAAAAAACATATGTATACATTTTCCAACTTACTCATGTATTTTTACATCTGCTAAATATCTGGTGTAAGTGTTTAAATGGGTTTATTGTGTAGAACTGACAAGGTGGGAGGTCTGGGTAGACTGTGGGACATTCAGGTTGAAGAACCAGGAGCGTCTTGATGACCTGGAGAAGGACTGGGCAAATTGGTAGACTAATTAGTAAACTGGTTAATTTCTTCAATGTGCGCATGTTTTAAAATTGGCCAACTTGCTGTGTGTAAATCAAGACTTAAGCGAGTAAGTCCTAGTTTACTTTCATGCATAAAATATACACCCTTATAGATTTAAAATAGGAGGGTAAAGTATGCACATTCAATCCATTCATATACTTGGTTTCAATTCATTGCATGTATTCGCTCATAAGCCTATGTGCGCACGTATATGTTGTGTGGTAGAATTGCACATATTTTATTAATCCGCACATATCATATGCATGCACTATAAAATACTATAGTGAATATGCGTGCGGCCACATACATGCATATATGCCACTACGTGCGGTCGTTTGAGAGTTAACCTCTCTAGTTTTTATTTCATTAGTCGACACTAACTGTGTTGATATTAACTTGGACTGTAGCATAAGCATATTAAGGCTGACTCAGCGTTAACACATATTAAACAAGCATACTTTAGTAGACTGACCCTTCAATTATGAAATTAAAAAATCAGCCAGACACACCATCATGCATTCCAAGTAAAATAAATTCCACATTTTAGTTCATTTTTTAATCAAAATATTGGAATTTAGGTATGTATTACACAGTTTTCTTTATGTGACTTGTATAATGGTATGCTTTGCTGATTTTTTCAATTTTTTGAAATCTAAGATCAATCAAACAGTAAATTCCATCAAGAGGAATATATTAAATTCATAACATCAACTCAGAATATAATGAGCTACACTGATAGCAATGAATAAAACAAACTTAAATACAGTAACAAAGATAAAGCTAATAGCTTTTCCATGTCTCTGGGCTTTTCTCTGTGATGCTTGAAAGTTGTCAGTGTCTAAAATGGTGCAAGGTTTCTTGTAAGTCAGTCATTTCTGACTAATCTGCTCATCTCCAAAAGCATTTAAATCATGTTCCATCTTTTTATGTTTATGCAAATGTACTGAAAAATAACCTGAAAGGCAAGTCTCATTTAGTATGAATGAGCATGTCATAAAATACATAAAATATTTTAAACTCTGCATCATTCATGTAAATCTTTCATAACCTTAAAGTTCTTACTTGCAGATAACGTAAATATAAATTCTACTTTCACTATAAATGATGGCAGATAAAGACCATACAGTTTATCCAGTGTGCCCAGCCACATCTCCTGCTTCACTTGGCTGTCCCTTCTTGTCCCGCAGAGATTCTCTGTGCTTGTCCCATGCTTTCCTGAATTCTGACACTGTCCCTGTCTCCACCACCTCCAATGGGATGCTGTTCCACTCATCCACCACCATCTCCATAAACAACTATTTCATTGGATTACTTCTGATTTTACACCCTTTCATACTCATCCAATGATCCCTTATTCTAGAGCTTCTTTTTTGCTGAAAGAGGCCTGTCTCCTATACATTTATTCCTTGGAGGTATTTAAATGTTTTTATCGTATCTACCCTTTCCCTCCTTTCCTCCAGAATATACGTGTTTAGATATATAAGTCTGTCCCATATGCTTTATGATGAAGACCATTGACCTCTGGAGTGACTCCATCAGGTTCATATCTTTCTGAAGGTGCAGTCTCCAAAATTATACATAGTACTCAAAATGAGGTCTCACCAGAGATGTATACAAAGTCAATATCACCTCCTTTTTCCTCCCAGCTATTCCTTCCCATAGGCACCCAAGTATCCTTCTCATTATTTCCATCACCTTATCTACCTGTTTGGCCTCCTTGAAATCATAGATATGATCACCCCCAGATCCTGCTCTATTTTTGTGCACAGTTCACCCTCTATATCAGGGCTTCCCAAACCTGTCCTGGGGACCCCACAGCCAGTCAGATTTTCAGGATATACATAGGAACGGATTTTAAAAAGGCGCGGCGACACACGTAAAGCCCCGGGACGTGTGTAAGTCCCGGGGCTTTACAAAAGGCGTGGTCTGGGGGCCTAGCAGGGAGGGGCGGTCCATTGCTGCTGTGTCAGAGGATCGCGTGCCAGCAGGCTGCCGGCACGCACAACTTGCACCTGCCCAGAGGCAGGCACAAGAGGTAAAATAAAAATTTGGGGGGGGGAGGTTAGAGTAGGGCTAGGGGGAGGAAAGGTTAGGGGAAGGGATGGGAAGGACAGGTTAAAGGGAAGGGAAGTTCCATTCCAGGCCGCTCTGATTTCGGAGCGGCCTGGGAGCGAACTAGGGAAGGCAGCGCCATGCAAGGTGCACAATTGTGCACCCCTTTGCATGCGCCGACCCCTGATTTTTAACATACAAGTTATAAAATCGGGTGTACACCTTTTAAAAATCGACCCCATAATGAATATGCATGAGATAAATTTGCATATATTGACTATCCATGGTATGCAAACATATAATGCATATTCATTGTTGATAGCCTGAAAACCTGACTGGCTGAGAGGTCCTTAGGACAAGTTTGGGAAGCCCTGATCATACTGTATTGCTCTCTTCAGTTTTTTACAACCCAAATGCATGACCCTACATTTTGTAGCATTAAACCTTGCCTGCTAAGCTTTAGATCATTCCTCAAGCATCAGTAGATCTTCCTCATATTTTCATACCTACCAGGGTATCTACCCTATTACAGATTTTTGTATCATTTTCAAAAACCTAAACATAACTTAATAGGCCTACCACAATATTGCTTATGAAAATTTTGAAGAAAGCCAGACCAAGGACTGATCCATTGGTAACCCTCCTTTCTTTCAAGTGAACCCTATTTACCAAGACTCTTGTCACCTCCCACTCAACCAGTCTCTAACCCAGTCAGTCACTTTAGGGCCCATACCTAGGGTACTCAATTTATTTATATGTCACCTATGTGGAACTGTATCAAAACCCTTACTGAAATGCAAGTATATCACATCAAGATACTCCCCTGATCGCTCTAACCACCCAGTAAAAGAAATTGATTAGATGCATCTGACATGCCCTAACTCGGGTAAAATCATCCTGCCTTACATCCTGTAATTCACTGAATTTCAGAAACTGCACTTTTTAACTGCATGACCAATTACAGCCCCCAAGGTGCCAGTGTTACTGTCTTCACCAGCTGGCATCGCCACACAAAAAAGAAGGGACAGAAGCACTTGCCATACTAGATAGAACTATCACCACTTTATCCTTCTGTTATCATGTCCACTGCCAAGCCAAAGTGTGAGAGCTACAGCCCCTTTGTTCCTACCTTGAACCCCCCTCCCCCACACACACACACTGCCTCCTGTCCTCATTGCATCTGCTAACTTGAAGGCAAGAATTGCACTGCTGCGATTGGAGGTTTCTTTGAGGGCTGAGAGCCAGAAGGTGAGAATGTGGGTACTGCTGGGGAAGGGAGAGGTATTAGGGTGATCCTAGGAACTGAAGTCAGAGAGAAATGGGGGAGATATTGGATAGAGGATGGGGGAACAGAAAGGAGTCAGGGAGTTGCTGAACAGGGAAGGGCAAGAGAAATGGGATAGGGGAAAGATGTTGGAACAAGGGGGGAGAGTGACAGAGGAGCTCAGGGGGATGCTGGGCAGAGGGTGGGGAAAAGGATATTGTGGATCTTAGATATAGGATAGGAGACAGAGTAATGCTGGGCAGAATATGGGGGAAAGAGATGGGGTCAGGGATACTGAGAAGTGAGAAAGATGGGGTCCCAGGAGGTAAGAGGAGGCAGAGCTTGGTTGGTTTGTTTGGCCTTCCCAACCAAAATGGCATTTCACTGTCTCTTATTCCAGCCACCACCATCAACAGACTAATTAGCTTGTAGTTCCCAGCCTCTTCCCCATTACTTCCACTTTTGTGATGAGAAACCATGTCTTTCTGTCTCCATTAGGGATGGACATTCAGTAGAAACAAAATTGGAAATTAGACGAAATTTCCTATTTCGTTTCATTTAGTTATTAAAGCATAATAATTGAAAATCTGCTGAAATTTTGTTTTGAAAACAAAATTGATCCATTAGACCTAGACCCAAGCCTAAAGTCGGGACTTTGCCTAGGGAATAGGACGAGGTCCAAAGCAAGGACCTCAGCCTAGGTCCGAGTGTGATGCCAGGGCCTGGGCCTAGGTCTAGGCCCAAGACAAGGGCCTCACCTAGGCATAGGTTGTGGCATCACACAGGAACCATGACCTAAGCCTGAGCATGACACAGAGGTCTTGGCTGAGACCCAGGCTTAACACCGGGGCCTTGACTAAGATCCCCACAAATGTAAATACCTACATCTGCTAGGGATCCAGCATCACGGACCAGGCCCAGGCCCAGGCCTGAAACTAGGGCCTTGATCTAGGCTGGGGCCTGGACCCAGGCTGATGCCATGAACCCAGTCAGGAGGCCAGGTCCCAATTCCGAGTCCTCATCCCAGATGCAGGCCCAAGGCTGGGACTCAGCCCATAGACTGGGTCCATATCTTGGGGCCTCGGCCTAGGGTCAGGTATAGGGCCAGTGCCCAGGATTCAGAGGTCTTCTGTCTTCTTGTCATTTTTCTTTTGTCTTATTGGTGAAATGACACTGACCACTTGGGAAGTGCCGGAGTTAATTAACCCTGGCACTTCCTCCCCAGCAGAGGGCCCCATTTTGATATACAACAACATGATTAGACTGTCGTACATCAAAATGGTGCCTCTGTGTTGGATCCCCCCCAGGACCAGGTAAGTGGCCCTAGCATTTTTTCGGTGGGGAGGGATGAGTAGGGGGCTTGGGAGGCCTCAGGAGGCCCTGTTTCTTTTTTTGGTTTGTTTTTGGGAGTTGTTTTTAATGTTTATTTTGTCTTTTTAACAAGTAAACATTTGACGAAATGAAATTTGTGAAAATCCAAACCCCCAAAAATGAAATGAAAAAGGAAACATTTTTTCTTCTTCTCATATCTAGTCTCCTGTCCTTTAGAACAATTTTTTTTTTTGAATTCTTTATTTATCATCTTTTAACAAATATACAAATAAAATTTGTATCAGAAAAAACAGAGATACAGAAGATAACATAATAGTCTCTAAGGTCTTATTCCTCACAAGACCATTTAACATCCAACAATGAAACATACTATCTAAATCACTCTTGTTACATAGGAAATATGGAGAGAAAGGAAATATCAAAAGGAGTTTACAAGGAAATCAAATACAATATACTGCCCTTGTCACATCTAATTTTCTGTCGTCCCTATATTCTCATCGGGTAGTCTCCTGCCAGACAAAAAGGCCTTCAATTGGTCTGGTATGAAAAAGATATACGTATTCCTGGCCAGTTTTATAATGCATTTACATGGGTGGCATAGCTTAAAACTACCCCCCAATGCTAGGGTCTCAGGTCTCATCTGCAGGAATTCTTTTCTACGCTGTTGCGTAGACTTTGCCAAGTCTGGATAAACTCGAATAAGACCACCACAAAACAATTCAGTAATATTTTTAAAATAATTCCTCATGATCTTAGAGATAGCATTTTCATCAAAAAAAGAAACAAAAAGAACTGCACGATCTATTATTTCTACATTAGAATTTTCAAGGTAATCGGTCAGATTTTGCAAATCTGGCCCTTGTAGGGGAAATACTGAAGGAGTGCTAGTTTTTTTTGGTAAAAAGAACAATTTCTTAACAGGTGGTATCTCTTGCTGAGGTATCTTTAAAGCTTCCATTACATATTTCTTAAACGACAAAAGTGGGATTTCTCCCATTAAGATCGGGAAATTCAAAAATCTCAAGTTCAAGTGTCTCATATGATTTTCAATGGACTCTAGCCTCCTTAATGTTGAAATTCTTTCTGCTACAATTAAAGCATTCGTAGTTTGGAGACTTTTTATTTCTTCATTAATTTGCTTTATGGAATTATCTTGTTCTATAAATTTGTGACTCGTGTCTTTCTCGAGTGTCCCCACTTTGGCTGAAATGTCGTCAAGTTGTAGGGACTGATTGTCTAGCTTGGTAGACATCCTCGTCATGAGGTCCCAGATGTTATCCAGGGTTATTGTCGCGGGTTTAATAAATTGCTGGGTGAGAGATTTTCTTACCCCGTGTCCAATGCTTTCCTCCAGCTCTCCCGATGTTCTGGGGACAGCCGCCGCCATTTCCTCTCCCCTCCCTGGCCTCTCAGCTGCACGGGGTTGCAGGATTCCTCCTGACTCTCCAGCCGTCCGGGCGCCTTCTGATCCACTCAGCTGGGTACATCGAACCTCCTCGGTTTGTATCTCAGCTCCTTCAGCGACCGTTGGGGGCAAAGCTCGTACCGGTGTTCTGGGATCCAGAGGGCTCAATGAAGTTTCCCCGGGAGAGTATAGCTCTCCTTTCGCCAACTCTCCAATGGGGCTGTCCGCCCTCGATTCTGGTGTGACCACGGCGAACTCTGAAATTAAACGTTGTCCGGCAGCAATGTCCTGGTCGGGTGGATAAACCCGGACTTTGCCCTTCCTTTTATGAGGCATCTTTGAGGTATTTACGCCTTAAGCTTTAAATTCAGAAATCTGCGGTCCGGAGCTAACGCCAGTGCTCCAGCTCAGGGCGCCATCTTGTTTTCTCTCCTTTAGAACAATTTTTAACTCTAAAGAAGCATTGTTTTATTTACTTTTAGTTTTGCTAGCTCCTCTTGCACAGTTATTGAAAATTGGTTGAGTTCTATCTCACTTCTATTCCTATTTGTGGCAGTTTTCTATAATTACACTTTAAGCCCTTCCTCAATGAATATTGAACAGATATATTAGTTAAGCAACTCCACTTTCTCCTTCTCAGACTCTAGAAATTCTTGCCTTTCAACGCTGGGTCTTATAATCCCACGAAAGCATTTCCATCTATCACTAATTATATCTAAAGAGTCTTATCCCCTTGTTTTATTGTATTGGCTCTTTTTTCTCTTATGTTTGCCTTTGCTCTCCTGACTGCTTTTCCAGCTTTTCCTAGCTTTTCCAGATATTGTTGCATTTCTTTCTCTTTCTGCAATCTTTTGTAGTTTATGAAAGTTAATCTTTTTTCCCTTACATTTTCAGCTACTTCATTAGAAAACCACAGTGGCCTCTTTTTATTCTTATCTGTATTTATTTTCCTAACAGAAAGGTTTGTTGCCCCTACAACGTTTTCTTATAGTTTTGCCCACTAATCTTTTACTTCCCCTAGTTTTTCATACCCTGTTAATGACTTCTTGAAGTACTCCTCCATCCTAAAAAAGCTATTTTTCCTATAGTCTAGAACATTCACCTTTAAATGAACCACATCAAGCAGTGATCACTGGATCCCAAGTGAGCCCCCACTATGCCTTTAGAAACACTCTCCCCATATATAAGCAACAGGTCTAGTATCACCTCCTCATGTGCCAGTTCTATTATCAGTTGCCAGAATAGTTCTCTCTGCAAAGAATCCAAGATCTCTCTGTACCTAGATGATACCACAGCTGGGATGTCCCAATAAACATCTGGCAGATTGAACTGCAACTTTCCTTTAATAGAAATGTTTTGAACTTCCTCAGCTAACTCTCTATCCATTTCTTTCCCTGCAAAGGAGATCTGTTATCACATCAGAATAAATATATGTTCAATTCCATGTGTAAAGAACCCTTGGTTTCCTTACCATACTAACTAGCTGGAGAGGTTCAGAAAGATTTATTAAACAGTGAGTTGGATTTTCTACCCCCATGTGGGAGACTGAGATAATGTTGCCTTATCCTTTTTCACCATTATGCACCATTTTAGGTTGTGGGATTTTTGGTTAGATTTCCTGGAGGCAGGCATTCTCTGTTTTTGTCTTCTGTCTATTAATGTCTATAACTTAATGAAGAGAAATGTTATTGGGTTTTTCCCTTAAAGCCAGCTAGACAGACTGACTTATTTGTAGCTGTGTTTGCTCTTTTAATCCATTTTTGGAGATTTCCATTATGAGACCCCTGTGTAAACTGTTCACAGAGGATTGGAGCATCTCTGTGTGTGGTTAAATCAAGGGTAGGGAAATGTTTGGCAGAGTTCTATCACTCCTCCAGGGAATAGACCTGTTACTGACCCGATGCAGAGGAGTTTCAACTTTAAAGTATCTGTCTTTTGTGCTATCTCCTCATTTCTGAAGCAAGGACATCTTTTCCACCCTTCCTGTCTCTTGTTTGTTTTTCCCTTTTTTGTAAAAGACTATTTTTGTCCCACCTGGTGTTGAGTGCCCTTGGTACTGGGGAATCAGTTTCCATTCTTTTGGGAAGAAGCGTCTTTCACCTAGAAGAACGGACCTAAGGAGAGAAGGTTTCCATCAGAGGAATGGATTCCTATCACTTTCCAGAAGGAAGGAGCTGAAAGTATTTGAGAACTGTGTTTGCTGTTGACTCAGGTGTGCTGCATTAGAGAGGATAGTGTCCTAATACTGTCATAAGGAGATCTAAAATATTTACGATCTCAGGAAAGGTATGAGAGCTGGGACTTATGTTCTGATAAATTATTGAGACTTTATTCTAATCATTCTACAATGAGGAGATGTGTGATAAATGTGGGAATGGAAGAACTGAACTATCTTCAGTCTGAATAACTGGAAAACAAAGGAGATCAAGTGTAAAGGAAAATTTGCTTCCATAGAAGATCAGAGATTTTACTAGAATAGTGAGTTCATAAATGTATTAATCTTTCTTCCACCTATATATTGATTGGCTTTATTTGAAATCTGATTTGAGTGATGTAAATATTCTTCAGTCATCTAATCAACTATCAGTAAAGAAGTTGGAAACCACATTGCTTCTCAGTGTGATTTTTGGATGCAAAAGACTAACTATTAGTGCTGTTTACAGAAAAGAAAACTGGGGCTTGTACTGTTTTTAATGCAATAAGGTCTTGGCACTAAGCTTCCCCCCACAGGGAGCCCTGGAACTCAGATGTGCAATGCTACCCATCTCTCTTTCTTTATTCCCCTGGATTCAGTCTACGGGATCCATCAATCTCAGGAGTTACTCCTGTTTCCAGATTTACCCAAAGTGCCTCTTCTTTACCTCATAAGCCCTGCAGTTCTATTGCTTGAATATTATTTTTAATAATATAGTGCCACTCCTCCCTCCTTTCTTCCTACTCTGTTTTTGCTACTGTAAATAGATTATGGCCTGGTATAACCAAATCCCAGTCATGGCTCTCTGTGTACCAAGTCTCTATGACTGTCACTATATCCATGTCAGCCTCTTACATGACTGCCTCCTAGTTTTCTGAACTATATGAATCCAGAACTCTCTATCTAATAGTCAAAGCAACTGGACAGTCCATTAGATAGATGAGCAGATAAGAGCAGAGAGTGTGTCTGCAACACTTGAGGGAAAGAGGAACAGTGGACACTGTATTTTTGTGGTACTGGAGGGTCATCTCTTACAGCTCCAAGCTGGCTCTGGCTATCTTCAAGACCCCGCCCTATGTAACCTCCTTCTGCTTCTTCTGCTGGGCCTTCACTGACTTTGGATTTTGAGTTTTTAGATTTAATTACTTACCTTTACAAACCCCTGCTCAAGGCGAATTAAGCTTCAGGTACAGTGGCCCCTGCCTCAAAAGACTTACAATCTAAGGGGGTCATTTTCAAAAGCGATTGCACGCAAAAAGGGACTTTTCGCGTGCGATCACTAAATGGGGGCAGAGTCGGGGCGGAGTCAGCCCCGGAAGAGGAGGAGTCAGGGTGGCACTGGGTCCAACGCTGTGCAGACATCGCTGGTGGCGAAAAGTAAGACCTTTATCGCCTCCAGTTTCGCGCAGAATAACTACACCTTTTATGGTATATTTATTCGGTGCAAAAGCCAGCAGCCAGTGCACCGCAGTGGTGCGATGGCTGCCGGCTTTCGCAGGCCCACCCCCCGCTTCGCCCCCCTCGACCCCCTTTACCACTGGATTTTCTAAGGTCTGAGACCTGTCCAAGATCACAAGGAGCATACATGGGAGAAGCAGGATTTGAATTTTGACTTTCCTGGTTCTCAGCCTGCTCCTCTAACCACTAGCCATTTGCTTTCATTTAAAACTAAATAGGAAATATCAACATTCCCTATTTATTTCATTTTCTAAACAGAATGAAAGAAACAACAAAACTTCATTAATATTTTTTTTGTCTTGTTCTTCTGGCAGGTGTCCCCTGCCTAGCTAAACCTGGTAGCAAGAGGTCTTTAGAGAAGCTCTCTGTCTAAATTTCTCTTGTAGCACCCCCCAACCCTCTGGAGCTTCATACCAGTTCCCCCTCATCCTGCCCCATCAGGGACCCAAATGGGACAGAATTGACTCCAGTCACTCCTGACCTACTGATGCCATATTCCAAAATGGTGCCAGTTGGCCCCTGGCTGGTGCCATTTTGAAGTATGACATTGTTGGGACAGAAACAACTAGGGATGTGAATCGTTTTTGAACGATTAAAATTATTGTCAGATAATTTTAAAATCGTCCAAAATCGTTAGAATGCACGATACAATACAAATGCCCCCGATTTATCGTCAGGGGCATTTGTATTGTATCGTTAAATAGGGCGCGGGAAAACCGGCACACCAAAAAAAACCCTAAAACCCACCCCGAACCTTTAAAACAAATCCCCCACCCTCCCGAACCCCCCCAAAATGTTTTAAATTACCTGGGGTTCAGTGGGGGGGTCCCGACGCGATCTCCAGCTCTCTGGCCACGGCTGCATTGAGAGAAATGGCGCCAGTGGCCCTTTGCCCTTATCATGTGACTGGGCAAAGGTAGCGCCGGCGCCATTTTGGTTCCTGGTTCCCGACGTCACACGTGCAGGAGATCGCCCCTGGACCCCCGCTGGACCCCCAGGGACTTTTGGCCAGCTTGGGGGGGGCCTCCTGACCTCCACAAGACTTGCCAAAAGTCCAGCGGGGGTCCGGGAGCGACCTGCACGCGGGCCATATTGCCAATCTTCAAAATGGCGCCGGCGCTACCTTTGCCCTCACTATGTCATTACACTCTAAACATTTCTTCTATTGGAAAGATCAAGGTATTACACAAATTCAACATGTGTTAACGGACATTTATTTTATTTTATTTATTTAGATTTATATTCCACTTTTTGCGCTTTTTTCAGCATGGGTGCATTACTTTCATTCCAAGAGCTGCAGATCTAATTTGGTCTAAGGGACCTAGACTTTTTCTCCTACATGCAATTACATCACTATGTTTTTTCCCTGCATAAGGATAGCTTAACTATAAACGCTATAGATAAAGTGGATAACTTCTTTCATACAAAACATAGGAAAACATCTCTCTCTTGTTTAAATAAGGAATTACAAAAATTGGACAAGGAAACATGGGTGGATGATATATATATAAACACACAGAGTCTCTTCAGTAAAGCAAGAAGTTTAATTCTGTATACTTTGTAAATAGTGTAATCTATAGCTGAATTATCGGTACAGATTAGCGGAGGTTATTCTCCTGACATTGTCAACATGAAAGAAGATAGAGGGTGGAGGTAGTATGGGGGGGAGAGGGTGGGAAGGAAAAAGGGACCCATGTCCAATTGGTGGTTTGATTATGCAAGAATAAGACATCTGAACTATTTTGAATGCATGGATGTTATTATCCTGAATAGAGTGGAAGGTAGAGGGGGAGATTATAAAAATTAAAAAGTATGCATACAACTAATCCTTTATAAGGAATGTTATATGACAATGTTACAGAATCAGATTGTACTGCTATCAAAATTGCTTGCATTTATGCAATAACACAGTCTATTGTTCTTATGTACAGACGGTTAAAATAAAGATATTTACATATACAGTGGTCTCAGTAGTATAAGACCTGTGACCCAAAGACACCCATTCTTCACAATTGTGCAGCCCAGATGCCCTCCCCCACTTGCACATAGTATCCAGAAACCCAAGAAAAAATGGATTATAGTGGGCTCTAATAGGATAAGACCTGTGATGCAGAGACACCCACTCTCTGAATTGACACAAGTTCAAAATGCCTTCTCTGTATTGGAAAATGAAGAAGCTCTAACAATGGAGACTAAAGTGGTATCTGAAAGGAAGAAAATAAATCCAGTGTACATAGAAATTCCATAACACAACCAAAAACCTTAAGAAAAAGTTCATTGTGCTGGGAGATTCAGTCATCAGAGGCACTAATTTAGGAATTCTTTTCAAGGTGAACACTATAATTCAATGCCTTTTGGGATCCTTAGCTGGTTGAAATGCAAATCAGATAGTCAATGCAATCAATGAAGAAATTAAGGACTCTGAAGTTGACATTATCATTTATCTGGGAACCAACGACCTTGCTAGCAACAGCATTCAAGCAGTACAGAGAGATTTCCAGACTCTGGGAAAGGAAGTTAGACACATGGCAAGGAAAGGGGAAGGAAAGGCTAAGCCTTATAGATAACTTCAATGTATGGCTCAAAACCTGGTGTAAGGAAGAACGTTTTGGATATATTGGGGGTTGGGGCCAAATATGGAACAGTAAAAGGCTCTATGTCAAATATGACTTACATCTGTCTGTGCAGGAAATAGGGTCTTAAATGAAAAATTCAAATCATATGCCAAAAGGCATTTAAACTAGAGGACAGGGGAAGCAGAAGAAAATTGAAATGTCATCCCTGACATCTCCAAGAAGTGGGTGAAGAAATTTAAAAAAGCAGCTGAATAAGGCAGCTATTTACCTTATTGAGTACAAATGGACAATAAAATTCCAGACTTGCAGGCTTTAATGGTGGAAGTGGATATGGACATTGTTGCTGTTACAGTGACATGGTTCATGTAGTCACATGATTGGGATATGGCCATCCTGGGCTATAACTTATTAAGATCATAGAGGACAGGAAAGTAGAGGATAGCATTTTATACCAAAAGCAATATCTGAGCAATTGAAATGCAAGGGTACGTGAAGTAGGGAAGAAGCATTATGGACTTTCCTAAAAAAGAAGATGGTGCTTCCCTTTACATTGATGTGGTCTCCAGGCCTCCAAATCAGACAGAAAAGCTGAAGACATCCAAAAGGTGGATAAGAAGGGAAAAGTGGTGCTCATTGAAGATTTTAATCTGCTGAATATACTCTGGAGTATCCCTTCTATGAAATCTACAAGAAGTAGAGAGATAGTGGATTCCCTTCAAGGGAAACTGCTCAAACAAATGGTAATGGTAAACCGTCCTGATATGGTATTTAACCATGAAGGTCGGTATAGAAAAATGTTAAATAAATAAATAATGGAACCCATGAGGAAAGGTGTGATACTCAACCTGGTGCTCACAAATGGGGATAATGTCTCTAATATCCGAGTACGTGCCCATCTGAGCACCAGGGATAATAAGAAGGAATGGTTTGATATCGCAAATAAGATACAGAGAAGTCAAAATAAGACTCAAGTTTTGAATTTCAGGGATTCAGACTTTGTTGAAATCGGGATGTTCTTAGAGGAAGTATTAAAAGACTGAGAGAAAATGGGTGAGGTGGAACAATACTAGGTTAAATTAAAAGAAGTTATTACAAAAGCAACAAATCTGTATGTTAGAAAAGTAAACAAAAGTAAGAGGAAAAAGAAACTGATCTGGTTCTCAAAGAAGGCGTCTGAAAAAATAAAGGCAAAAAATAAACAGCGTTCAAGAAGTATAAAGGATCCCAAAAAGAGGAACACAGGAAAGAATATCTGGTGAAAGTGAGAGAGACAAAGTAAGAAATCAGGAAAACAAAAAGTCAAGTGGAAGAAAGGATTGCCAAAGAGTTTAAGCAAGGTGACAAAATATTTTTCAGATATATTTTTCAAAATATTTTTCAGATATATTTTTCCCTTTCTCATTTAAAGGTATTTGTTATGGATTAGAATGTGGACCCCTGTTCTGAGGTAGAGTCAGCGCTACCTAAAAGGAGACAATCCCCTTAGGTCTCTACCGTCGAAGGGTGAAGCTGACTACTGTAGCTGTTGAACGAGGACTTCACCCTGGAAGCTCGAGATCCCCCCAGGAGAAGCCCGTAGGGATCCGGCTGCTGGGACTTAGGAGACTCCTTTGAAGACTGAAGAAAAGTCTGGATGCAGGCGCCTCCTGTGGGTCGTGGGTTCCAGATGGCTGGCGCCTCCAGCAGGTCGTGATAGTCTAGGGGACGGAGTCACAGAATAGTCCAAAGCCGGTCTGAGGATTCAGTACACAAGAAGGGTCGAAGTCCAGTCCAAGATCACAACAGGAGAAGGGTCCGAAGCCAGTCCAAGATCCAACAGGAGAAGGGTCTGAAGCCGTACCAGAGTCAAGCCAGGAAAACATGAATGCTGGTCCAGAGGTCAGAATCCAAGAGTCAATCCACGGAGCAGGGAAGCAGAGTGGGATGAAGAACCAGGAACACAAGCTCAGAACCAACTCCAGCCAGGAACCTTGATACCAAGGCAAGGTCTTAGAGTCAGACCTTGCCTTAAATACAGGAAGTCCAGGAAGCAGTCTCAGGGAGAGCCATGACAATTTCCTGTCATGGCTCCTTTAAGAACTCTCATCAGCCACGCGCGTGCAGCTCTAGTAGAGGCAAAAGGGGAAGGAGTCGGCCCGGCCGAGAGGATCCATGCAGCCAGGCCTGACAGCGGCAGCAGCTGCAGGAAGGAACTTAAAGAGGGCTGCCTGTCACCACAGGAGCACTCAACGAGCCCAACGCCTCAGGTAATTATTTTAATCTCAGCCGCCGGCCCAACCCTGACTGCGTCCCACCGCGGCCGGCGGCCATGACACCCGGCCCCGGTCGCGGCTTGCTGTGGCCGGCGGTGCTAACAGTATCCCCTCCTTTAGGCCTCCCTCTGGAAGGCTTGGGTTTACCAGGATGTTTGGCATGAAAGTCTTTGAGAAGAGACTTATCTAGTATATTCTTAGCAGGCTCCCAGGAATTCTCCTCAGGTCCGAATCCCTCCCACGCTAGGAGGTATTTCCAGGTGGCACCCCATCTCCGGACATCCGGAATGTCACGGACTTGATATATGGTTTTGTCCACTGCTCTATGTTGCACCATTTCAGGGGGATTCCGGGTAGGCCAAGTGAAAACCAACAGTTTCAAAAGGGGCACATGGAAAGAGTTGTGGATTCTCAACGTGGCGGGCAGTCGAAGTTGGTAGGTCACAGGACCTAATTGTCGCAGCACCGGAAAAGGTCCAATGTAACGAGGAGCCAATCGCATAGATGGAATTCTCAAACGGATGTGCTGGGTGCTGAGCCACACCTTTTCTCCTGGCCAAAACTGGGGGGCCCGTCGTCAATGTTGGTCAGCAAATCTCTTAGCGGAATGAGCTGCTTTACGTAACATCTGTTGTGTATGGACCCAAAGCTGTTTCAGCTGTGCCGCAGTTAGCTGAGCCGCAGGCAAAGGAACAGGCAGCGGTACAGGCATAGGTGGCCTGGGCTGACGACCAAAGACAATCTGAAAAGGACATGCCCCCATTGAGGTGCTGGCATGCGAATTGTGGGAGAATTCAGCCCAGGAGAGAAGTGATGCCCAATCATCCTGTCGAGAGTTGACATAAAGCCATAGAAATTGTTTTAATGTTTGATATGTACGTTCCGCCTGCCATTAACCTGAGGATGGAATGCTGAGGTAAAGTCTAGGGAAATACGAAACTTCTTGCAGAGGTTGAGCCAGTATCGAGCCATGAATTGAGGACCACGTCTGAGGTGATATGCTGAGGCAGTCCGTGAAGATGGAAAATGTGATGCATAAACAACTGAGCCAGCCGAGGAGCAGACGGGAGGGAGGGCAGCGGGATGAAGTGGGCCATTTTAGAAAAGCGATCTACCACTACCCATATCACAGTGTTGCCTTCAGATGGTGGAAGTTCCACAATTAAGTCTGTGGAAATATGTGTCCAGGGTTTCGTGGGAACTGGCAACGGTTGTAAAAGGCCCCAAGTTTTCCCTGTAGGAATTTTATGTTGGGCGCAAGTCGGACATGAGTCAACATAAGCTCATATATCCTTACGCATCTCAGGCCACCAGTAGTAGTGTTGAAGGAGTGTTTGAGTATGAGCTCTTCCGGGATGTCCGGCTAACTGGAAATCGTGACCACAAGCCAATACTTTATTACGGAGTCTTTTAGAAACAACTGTTTTACCTGGTGGAACCGTGAAAGTAGCGGAGAGAATAATGCACGCCGGGTGAATGATATGTTGTACGGGCTCTTCAATATCGTCAGTGGAGAAGGATTGTGATAAGGCGTCAGCCTTAATGTTCTTATCAGCTGGACAGTAGTGCAGTTCGAAATCAAAATGTGTGAAAAAGAGGGCCCAGCGAGCCTTACGGGGGTTCAAATGTTGGGCTTGTTAAAGATAAGTCAAATTTTTATGGTCCGTGAAGACTGTTATGCGGTGTTGTGCTCCCTCCAACCACTGCCGCCACTCCTCAAATGCCAGTTTAATGGCGAGAAGCTCCTTATCCCCGATGGAGTAATTGCGTTCTGCCAGAGAAAATGTCTTGGAGAAGTACGAGCAAGGATGAGATGTTTCCGTTGTGTTGGTCTGACTTAAGATGGCTCCAGTTCCCTCTGCAGATGCATCTACTTCTACAATGAATGGAATTCTGGGATCGGGATGTCGAAGACACGGTTGTTGCAGGAAGGAGTTGTTGAGTGCCTGGAAAGCTTCTTCAGCCTCTAAGGGCCAGGCCTTGATGTTTGCCCTCTTACAAGTTAGGGCAGTGAGGGGTGCAGCTAGTTTAGAATAGTTCTGAATAAACTATGATAGTAGTTCACAAATCCAAGAAAGTGTTGAAGTGCGCATAATCCATTAGGCTGAGGCCATTCTTGTATGCAATTCAACTTGGAAGGATCCATCTGAAAACCCTGTTTAGAGATAATATTCCCCAGGAAGGGTAGTGATTCTCATTCAAAAATGCATTTTTCAATTTTGGCATACAGCCGGTTTTCTCTTAGGCGTTGCAAAACCTGAATGATGTGTTGCTGGTGAGACTGTAGATTAGAAGAAAATATTAGAATGTCGTCTAGATAGACTACTACACAGACATACAGTAGATCTCAAAATATTTCATTAATGAGGTGTTGAAAAACTGCAGGAGCATTGGTTAATCCGAACGGCATGACTAAATATTCATAATGGCCATCTCTGGTATTAAAAGCCATTTTCCATTCATCACCATCATGAATCCTGATCAGGTTATATGCTCCTCGGAGATCTAATTTAGAAAATACCCGGGCTCATTGTAAACGATCAAAGAGTTCAGCAATTAAAGGTAATGGGTAGCGGTCTTTTATGGTGATGGCGTTGAGTCCACGGAAATCGATACATGGATGCAGAGTCCCATCTTTTTTCCCCACAAAAAAAAATCCGGCTCTGGCCAGAGACGTAGATCATCAAATGAACCCCTTCTGAAGATTCTCTTGAATATATTTGGTCATGGCTTGGGTCTCTGAGGCAGATAATGGGTAGACCCTACCCTGAGGTGGAGTCGCCCCTGGTCTAGATTAATGGCACAATCAAACTCCCGATGTGGAGGCAAGATATCAGCAGCTGTTTTGGAGAACACATCAGCAAACTGTCCATACTGAGGCGGCAAACCCTCAAGAATAGCTGTACAGATATAGCTGTCAACAGTCGTGGTCCCTTTAAGGCAGGTTTCTTGGCATGCTGAACCCCAGTGAAGAAGCTTTAAAGACATCCAGTCGAACCAAGGGTTATGACATTGTAACCAGGGGATGCCCAAAACCACGGGATGTATGGCTCTCTGAATGACGTAAAAAGAGATCTGTTCCGAATGATTGGGTGCAGTGTGACAAACCAGTGGAACAGTTTGATGAGTTATTCTCCCCGGCAGGGGATCTCCATGGATGGAAGATGTTATCAATGGCTTTGGGCAAGGACGAAGAGGAATGTGTAGTTGTTCCACTATATCTTGGAGGATGAAGCTCCCTCCTGCCCCCGAATCTACTAAAGCCAATGTAGAAAATCGGAGACCTTCAAGAACCAAGGAGACCTGTAGAGTGAGTGGGGGATCCGGGGAAGTGATGCCTGGGGTTACTCCCTCACATGAGTCTAGGCTTAGAAGTTTCCCGGACATGTTGGGCAACGAGCTATGAGATGCCCCGCTCCTCCACAATACAGACAGACACCTGCCCGGCAGCGTCTTTGCCGTTCTTCTGGAGAGAGAGAGCCATGTCCTAATTGCATAGGTTCTTTGACAGTCCCTTCAGTAGTGGATGTAGTTCTCGGAATGGAGGCAACCGGGTGAGAGGTGGTAAGAACCACCAGGAACCTTCTTGTGTTAGATCTCTCGCGTGCTCTTTCTTGTAGTCGGCGATCAATCCAAGTTACCAAGTCCAAAATAGAGTCCAATGATCGGGGTAACTCTTGGGCTGCCATCTGGTCTTTTATTCTGAATGACAAGCCTTCCAAATATATAGATAGTAGACAATTCTCCTCCTAGTGGAGTTCAGATGCCAGCGTTCTGAATTCAATGGTGTAGTCCACCAATGGTCGACTTCCTTGCCGAAGTTGTAGAAGCTTGGAGCCAGCAACCACCTGTTTCCCTGGGTCATCAAATACTGCTTGAAACAGTTCTAAAAACTTCAGAAGATCCTGTAAGACTGGATCCGACCATCGCCAAAAAGGGGAAGCCCAAGCCAGGGCTTTACCCTCTAATAGAGACAGGATATATGTGGTCTTTGGAGGTCAACCGGGAACAGAGAGGCTTGAAGATGAAAGTGCATGCTGCACTGGTCAAGGAATCCTTGGCACAGGTGAGGATCACCTGCGAAGCGTGGCGGAATAGGTAGCAGAATCGAAGTCCGGGTATTACTCGGCATGACCACTGGTACTGGTGGGGGAACTGCCTGAGCAGCCGCCATTGAATCAAGATGTGCGTTAAGTCGTTCCAATGAAGCTGCCATGGACTCCAATATACGTTGCTGCTCCATGACCTTCTGGGCTAGTCCTGGAATGGCTTGTCGAGCTGAGGCCTCTTCCGGGTCCATGGCCTTGGTATTCTGTTATGGATTAGAATGTGGACCCCTGTTCCGAGGAAGAGTCAGTTCTACCTAAAAGGAGACAATCCCCTTAGGTCTCTACCGTCGAAGAGCGAGGCCGACTACTGTAGCTGTTGAACGAGGACTTCACCCTGGAAGCTTGAGATCCCCCCAGGAGAAGCCCGTAGGGATCCAGCCGCTGGGACTTAGGAGACTCCCTTGAAGACTGAAGAAAGGTCTGGATGCAGGCACCTCCTGCGGGTCGTGGGTTCCAGATGGCTGGCGCCTCTAGCAGGTCGTGGTAGTCTAGGGGACGGAGTCACAGAATAGTCCAAAGCCGGTCTGAGGATTCGGTACACAAGAAGGGTCGAAGTCCAGTCCAAGATCACAACAGGAGTAGGGTCCGAAGCCAGTCCAAGATCCAACAAGAGAAGGGTCCAAAGCCGTACCAGAGTCAAGCCAGGAAAACACGAATGCCGGTCCAGAGGTCAGAATCCAAGAGTCAATCCATGGAGCAGGGAAGCAGAGCGGGACGAAGAACCAGGAACACAAGCTCAGAACCAACTCCAGCCAGGAGCCTTGATACCAAGGCAAGGTCTGAGAGTCAGAACTTGCCTTAAATACAGGAAGTCCAGGAAGTAGTCTCAGGGGGAGCCATGACAATTTCCTGTCATGGCTCCTTTAAGAACTCTCATCAGCCGTGCGTGCAGCTCTAGTAGAGGCAAAAGGGGGAGGAGTCGACCCGGCCGAGAGGATCCATGTGGCTGGGCCTGGCAGCGGCAGCAGCCCCAGGAAGGAACTTAAAGAGGGCTGCCTGTCACCACAGGAGCCCTCAACGAGCCCGACGCCTCAGGTAATTATTTTAATCTCGGCTGCCGGCCCATCCCTGACTGCGTCCCACCGCGGCTGGCGGCCATGACACCTGGTCCCGGTCGCGGCTTGCCGCGGCCGGCGGTGCTAACAGTATTACTCCCCTTGTTAATTGTAAATCGATGTGATATATATATGAATGTCGGTATATAAAAGTTTTAAATAAATAAATATCAGAGAAATAAGGGAGGCTTGTAGTGGTATAATGAAATTTAAATGTGACAAGGAGCAATTTGTGAAGAAAGATGAAGAAATAGCAGAAATATTAAACAAATACTTCAGTTTGATATTCACTAAAGTAGACTCTGGAGAAGGACTCTTACTGATTGACAAGACTATGGATGGGAGTGGAATAGATGCAACCCTGTTTACAGAAGAAAATGTATGGGAAGTGCTAGGAAATCTAAAAATGGACAAGGGCTTGGGGTTAGATAAGGTACATCCTAAGATACCAAGGGAATTCAGACAAGTGTTGGTGGGTCTGCTGAAAGACCTGTTGAATAGATCCCTGGAAATGGGAGTGGTGCTGTGTGATTGGAGAAGAGCAGATGTGGTTCCACTTCACAAGAGTGGTAGCAAAGAGGAGGCTGGAAACTACACGCCGGTTAGCCTAACCTTGTTGGTAGGAAAATTAATGGAGACTCTGCTGAAGGAAAGGATAATGAACTATTTTCAATCCAGTGGGTTGCTTGACCTGAGGCAGCATGGATTCACCAAGGGAAGGTCCTGCCAGACAAATCTGATTTATTTTTTTTTTTGGATGACAAAAGAACAGGATCAAGGAAGAGCACTCAATGTGATTTACTTGGATTTCTGCAAAGCTTTTGATATGATGCTGCATAGGAGGCTCATGAATAAAATGAGAAGCTTGGGTGTGGCTGCCAAGATGGTGGAGTGGATTACTAACTGGTTAACTGACAAGAAACAATATATAATGGTAAATGGAATCAACTCTGAATACAGAACGGTGTTAAGTGGAGTGCCTCAAGGATGGGTTTGGGGAACGGTTCTGTTCAATAACTTTGTGAGAGAAGATAAAAAGAAAAGTTTGCCTTTTTGTGGATGATAGTAAGATCTGCAACAGAGTGGACACTCCTGAAAGAGTAGAGAGAATGAAAAGTGATTTAAGCAAACTTGAAGAGTAGTCAAATATCTGGCAACTGCAATTTAATGGCAAGAAGTCACCTGAAGTGTGGAAATCCTAATGAGCTATATATGATAGGGAGGCAAAAGACTATCATGCACAGACCAGGAGAAGGACCTTGGGGTGCTTGTGTTTGGTGATCTGAAGACAATGAAGCAATGTGACAAGATGGTAGCTAAAGCCAGAAAGATGCTAGGGTGCAAAGAGAGAGAGGTATAACCAGCAGGAAACGAAAAGTGATAATCCCTCTTGTACAGATCCTTGGTGAGGCCTCACCTGGGGCGTTGTGTTCAGTTCTGAAGACTGTATCTCAAAAAGGATAGAGACAGGATGGAAACAGTCAAGAAGAAAGTGACCAAAATGATGTGGAGTCTGTTTCAAAATACTTATGAGGAGAGGTTGAAGGATCTAAATATGTATACCCTTTAGAAGAGTAGGTACAGAGGAGATATGATACTTTCAGATACCTGACAGATATTAACAATGCACAAATTTCAAACCTTTTTTGCTGGAGTCACTATATGGAACTCCAGAGGGGACAACTCAGAACCAATATCAGGAAATATTTCTTTACGTAGAAGGTGGTGTATGATGGGGATGCCCTCCCAGAAGAGGTGGTGAAAACAAGAACTGTTAATAAATTCAAAAGGGCATGGGACAAACACTGCGGATCCCTAAAGACTTAAAGAAAGGGATGGTATAACATTTCTGCATGGGGTAACCTGCATGGAACAGCAATTACAATCTTTAACAGAATGCATGGGTGTAACCTGCAAAGAGCAGCAGTTACTATCCTTAACAGAAAACATGGGTGTAACCTGCACAGAGAGGCAGTCTCTACCCTTAACAGAACACATGGGGTGACTGTATGGAGTACAATAGCTACCATAAGAAAATTGCTGGGCAGACTAGATGTACTATTTGGTCTTTTCCTGCCATCGTTGCTATGTGTTCCAGATTTGCTAGGGAGATAGCAATCTGTTCTGGATTTGCTAGGGAGTTAGCAATCTGTTCTGAATCTGATGCTTGATGGGAGGAGCAATCAGATAGTAGTTAACAATCTGTTCGGGATTTGTAGTTATATATGAGAGTTGAGGGTGGATCCTTGGACCAGTGGCAGATGACCATGCCCCCGGGCAATGATCCCGAGAGGGACCACCGGTCAGGCTCAGAGTTAGGAGACAAACACACACTAGTTCTTTAATAGACAGTATACTGAACCACCAGAGATGGCAGTAGTGAGCTGGTAAGCCCAGCTGGGCTGTAGTCCCTCAGATACTGGAACAGCGATCCCTGGAGGCTGAGCTGAAGAGAGACTGAGATATAGTGACTGAGTAGGCAGGGTATGCAGATGGGAACATTCACACAATGTCCCAATGAAGCCCAGGAGCTGGCAAGTATAGGCCCTCGAGGAGCGAGTACCTGGTTCCAGGGAAAGCTCAGAGAGAATGATGGTAACTCACTGATGTAGCTGATATGGTTGGTAGTGAAGACTTCCAGGCAGAGGAGTATACGAAGCAAGTCTGGGATCAGGGCCCTCGAGGAGCGAGTACCGGTTCCAGACTGTCACCTGAAAAAAACAAGGAGAGAGCCAGGCCCCCGAGGAGCGGGTACCTCTGGCAAGTCCGAGGAGGCAGAGTAGCTTAGGTAGCGAAACCCTTGCTAACTCGATCTGTTAGCAAATTCCAAGACCTAAAATATCCGTCGCAGGTGACGTCATCTTCGGGGGACGCCCCCGAGGTTCGCGCCAATGCCGGTACTTCAATCGGGGGTCGCGCCATGCGTGCGCCCCCAGGAAACATGGCGGTTGCAGCGTCGAGCTGGTCCAGGAATGCCCAAGGACAAGTGGCAGGAGAACGCCGCGGTAGCCAATCTTCCCGCGGACGGAGAGGGAGGCGCCAGAGAGGTAAGGAGGGTGGAGAGAGGGCGTCGGGCACCGACGGACACAACACTATCGGGCCGATACAGTAAGGTGCAGTAGAAAGAGGTACGTTAGTGCCAGGCGCACCCGCGTTTGCCGCACGCAGACTCTGGATCACACACCGCTCGATACTGTATTTAAATGGCATGCAAATGCAAGCCGCGTCCAACGCGCGTCCAAGAAGCGCAATCCATTTCACTGTATAGAGCGCTATACAGCACCTATACAGTATCCTGGGTGCACTGGTACCTGTCATTTCAAATGACATTTGAAATGACAGGTACCAGGAAGTGGATACAGGAGAAGGGCTGACTGACCCCCTAACTGACCCCCTAACTCCCCCCAAACTTTCCGCCAGACCCCGCTCACCTGCCCTGGCCGCGTCCATCTCCCGCGCTGACAGCTCCGGAGCAGCCCCAGTCCTCTCTCCCCTCCTCCCGGGGACAGCCGGCGGCGAGAGCGGACGCTCCCCATGGCTCCCTATTCTCTAAAAGGCAATGAGTGCATGCCGTGACCTCGGATGTCGCACGCTGTGACCTGAGCACCCGGCTGGACGTCCAAGGTCACGGCGTGCGACGTCCGAGGTCACGGCGTGCACATTACCTTTTAGAGAATAGGGAGCCATGGGGAGCGCCCGCTGTCGCCGCCGGCTGTCCCCGGGAGGAGGGGAGAGAGGACTGGGGCTGCTCCAGAGCTGTCAGCACGGGAGATGGACGCGGCCAGGGCAGGTGAGCGGGGGCTGGCGGAAAGTTTGCCCGATTCACTTTGGTCTTGTCCCGGGGAGTGAGGGGGTCAGGCAGTGAAGCGGGGCTGGCTGGGGCTGCTCCGTGGCCCGTGAAATTTCGTCTCGGCTTGCCTGACGCTCCACACTAATGCAGGGGTAGGGGTAGGCGGTAAATTAGCAGGTTAAACGCGCGGCAAAACTGCAGGTTTAAAAAGCGATAATCGGGGCGCGCGTTACTGTATGGGAGGGAATAGCTAATCTGATCATTTACATCTCTTATACATGCCGTGGGCGGAAAGGGTTACCCGTTGATTTAAAGAGGCGGTAAGGATGGGTTAAAAGGGATAGTGAATCGCAGGTTGGACTAACGCAGCCAAATTGTGAGTAGAAAGCGGGTTAGAAGCAGGGTAACCGCGGCCGCACTTTACTGTATTGGCCTGTATGTTACCATGTTCAGAGAGATTTAGTAAACAGGGGGTTGGATTTTACTCCCCTATGTGGGAGATTAAATGATGTAGTCTTAGCCTATTTCACCGCTAGGCACCATATTCGTTTTGGGGATTTTTAGTTAGATTTCCTGGAGGCAGGAGCTCTCTGCCTCTGGTCTGTTAATTTTTTTTTTATTGAATGAAGAGAGAAGCTAGTGGGTATTTCCTTTTAAAGACAGATAGACAGACTGACTTATTTGAAGCTGGGTTTGCTTCTTTTAGCCTAATTTTGAGATTTTTCCCTGTGAGAGCCTTGGTACCCCTTCACAGAGGATCAGGATGTCCCTATGTGAGGCTAGATCAAGGACTAGAGAAGGCTCTGGCAATGTTCTATTACTCCTCCAGGTTAGTTGTTTTCTACTAGTAACTAGCTCCTCATTTTGAGGCAAGGATGTTTTTTCCACCTTTCCTGGCGCTTGTTTATTCTCCCTAATTTATTTATTTAATTTATTTATTTAGCGAGTTTTATATACCGTCATTCGGTTTCGCCATCACAACGGTTTACAAAGTTTCGATGTTTCACAGGGTGTACAAATAATTCAGATTCTTGTTAATGAAGTTATCTTAGTCGTTAAGACACAGACATAATTTTGAAGTAAAAGACTATTTTTTTCCCACCTGGAACTGAGTGCTTTTGGTACTAGGGAATCAGTTTCCATTCTATTGGGAAGAGGCATTTTTCACCTAGGAAAAGCCTGAGGAGTGAAGGTTATATCTGAGAAGTGGAGTCCTATCCCTTGCTAAAGGGAAAGGGCCAAAAGTGTTTGAGAACTGGTTTGCTGCTGACTCAGCACCCACTGATACTGTCAATGGTCATAAGGAGATCTAAACTATTTGAGAAGACTTCAGAAAGGTTGAGAATTGGGACTTATGATCTGATAAATTATTGGGACTTTATTCTAACCATTTTACAGTGGAGGAAGAGGTAATAAATTTGGGAGTGGAAGGAGGACTGAACTATCATTCAGTCTGAGTAATTGGCAAGAGAGGATCAAGTGTTAAGGAAGTGGCTTCCAAAAAGAATGAAAGACTTTACTAGAAGGGTGTGGTCGCAAATGTATTATTCTTTCTTCTTCATAATTATTCTCTGACTTTATTTGAAATCTGATTTCAATGCTGTAAATATTCTTGAGTCATTTAATCAATTATCAATAAAGAAGTTGGAAACCACATTGCTTCTCAGAGTGATTTTTGGATGCAAAAAGACTGTGACTATTATCAGTGCTATTTACAGAGAAGGAAACAGGACTTATACTGTGTTTAATTCAAAAGGATCTTGAAGTTAAGCTTCCCTCCAGAGGGAGCCCTGGAACTCAGACACAAAACATATCCATGGAGAACTGTGTGCAGATAGAGTCCATCTTTCTTTCCATGTGCCTTTGGGTATAGTCTGAGGGATCCATCCAGCCCAGGGGTTTCAAAATTATTTTCAGTTTAGTGATTAGAATATTTTAGCTTTGAAACTGTGCATCTTAAAGCTTTGCATTTTGCTTAGTACAAGAGGAAATGTATTTCTGTTTCTATTTCTATTTCTCTGATGTTGCATTACATGCACAGTCTGGTATCTTGGGGTTTCCAGTTCAGTTTTTGTCTGCATATTTCTAGTTCTAATTTCTGTTCTCTTATTCTGTATTTAGTAACGCTCTGTCTGTTAGATGTATATGATTGTGGTTTGGACACTGCTAGTGTGTAGTTTCTGTGTAGGAATCTCTAGTAATCCAGTTTGTTTTGCTTTCCTATTAGGAGGTGTATTGGTGTTCTAGGCCCATTGTGATGTTTGCAGTGCTGCCTTTTCATAGGTAGAGTGGTGGTTGTTCAAGTCCTGTCAGTGCTGCTATGGTATGGAAGGATTGTGATGGGTTCTGAGTATCTTTTTTTTTTGCAGTGTTTAGTATTACTTCGTAATGTGCCTAGCAGTGGAGGGAAGTTGTGTTGCTGTTACTAAGGTGACACGATAATTCGAATATTTATGTAAAGTTTAATATTTTTAACTGCTCGCATTACCCACAGACTTTACACTGACTTTCAAAGTATATGTATACTTTGCGTTTACAAATTATCCCAGAAAAAATGCATGTACATATTTACACCTGAAAATTAAAAAAAAATAGTCATGTCACCCTTGCCTCCTGGCATGCCTCTGCTAACTGTGGATACACACATATATACAGGCCCTATGTGCATAAGTTTACTTCCATATAGGGTGGGCAATTTTGTAAAAGGCCATATCTATGGTTAAAGCAGTGTTTTTGATCCACTATGTAGAAAAAAGTAAGAAAATTAGATATATTTTCAGAGAAATTCTGTATACATTTATGAAATCTGTCTTAATGCTTCTCGGAATAACCTTACCTTTCTTTTCTCTCAACTGTAATATATGTGCCATTATTTGATATGTGTAGCACCTGGGCTATATAAGGTGACCCAGAAAATTGTGAACTCCAATATTTCAATCCCTAGTGGTATGGCCTCAAGGAATGTCATCGGCATGTTCTAGAAGTAGATGTTCAGAATGAAGCATACATTTAGTGTGTATGTTCCGATTTCAGTATGTGCAGCTGAGACAGGATGCGTTGTATACTGTGTATCTGTTCAGAAAGAAGCTAAGAGCAGTAGTGGCAATACCTGGCTCCTGGTGAAGCTGCAAGATCCTAGGAGGAAAATGAGATATTTTCAGTCAGTGAATGACCAAGGAAATTGAAGTCCCAGTCTAAATTGCTCATGTAAGGGAAGAGCCTTAGATTGGAAATGAAATTAAGGAGAGGAACCCTGAATTCTCGAAGAAGGCCAAGAATAGGCAGCTTCTCTTTAAAATCCTTTGCCATTTCTAAAAGAAGAGATTTGGTGATGTATTCAGTGTATTCAGTGATCTCACAGTGTGAATTGTGAAATGCTCGTTTCAAATGCTTAGCACAAGTTTGTGAGAACTGTATACACAATTTATGCCTGAGGAGAGTTTGTGAGTAACTTTTCATGTAAATAAAAGCAACGCTAAATGCCGCTGGAAGCAGGGGGTTTAGAGTAGGGGTTGCAACTGGCAGGAAATAGTGGGGATTAGGAAGGGTCCCAGCTTACATGTACTTTGCAAATTGGGAGGGGCAGGGAGGCACCTCCGACCAATATTGCCTGCAATTTATGATAATTGTTCTGGGGGCCTGTTGGAGGGCATGCCTGTCTGTCACTATGCCCTAGGCCTAGGTAATTTTGACAGATTTGGGGGGTTGGGGGAGAATCAGGCCTGCTGGCATGGCAGACTTTTTTTCTTTTCTTGTGGCACTTAACTGGACTTATTTTGAATATAGCCAGTTAAGATTTAAGTTATCCAAGTATACGTACCTGGATAACTTTTAAACTTAACCGGTTATATTCAAATATAGCCAGTTAATTTAAAAGTAACCCAGGTATGAGTACACAGATAACTTTAGCCAAGTATATTCAGTAGGAGTCTTGTCCAGCTCAATATCTGGGACAAGTTATCTGGCTAATTTTAGCCTGATAAGTTGTTAGCTCCACCAATTACCGAATATGGACCTTTATACTGGTAAAAATCCACTGCTTAAAATATACCTTCATGGCATGTGATTTTTCTAAATCCTAATCAAGAAAAATGTCTGCTATGATCACAACTGATGTCAAGGACCAAACTGTGATTTGTATAGTGATATACCCAAGAAATTCACTATACAGTTCCATTATAAATTTTCATTCCTAGGCAGAACCTTTATGAATTCATCAGAAATGCTTCCATATTCTTATAACTAATCCTTTATAATCTGAAAGGATGGAGGTCCAAACCAGCCTGGCAAATGATGAAAGTCAATGATTGATTACAGATTGATTACAGATTTCTAGAACATGCCTCATCATATTGGACTGCAATCTCACTCTTATCTTCCCTCCCCTAGTAAGTTTGTTTATATGCCATTGGGGGAGTTAGGTTTTAGAAAAGGGTATTATAGGAAAATCCTTCCAAAATGACATTAATTCCTGCTAGGAAAATGCACTCAAACCCTCTGATAGCAATAATAGAGTACCAGTGCATTTCTTATATATTTTTTTTAATGATTAAAATATCATGGTTGTCCCTAAAAAAGTTCTTCCCAATCCCTTCCTCATGTCTCTTAAGCATTGTAGATATTCCAAAGTGGACAGAAACCGTTTTACTATCCCAGGCCATATTAACATGTCCTTCATTTTCCACATATGGCATATAGTTTCAATTATTTCATTTGATTGTCACTACTCCTACCTCTCACTTATTTCTGGCTAATACCATATGCTTATCACACCCATTAGTGATAATCCTTTTATAACCATTCCTCAACTTCCCTTACTTGCTTAAAGATATACCTATCAAAACTACCTTTCCAATTACTGGAACGCACGGAAAAAGCATTATTTGAAATCACAGATAAGGTGAATGTGTTTAACATCCTGATGCCAGTGGATTCAACAACCGCAACATTCTGCTCTCCAGTTTGCCTCGAAAGAATAACAGGTAGAGATTTATTGAGCTCCAACTGTGGAAAATTAAATCAGCTCGGAAAAAATTAAGATAGGTCTTGCTGATTCCGCTGCAGTGCATGGTGCCGCTCAGGTAGAAATATTTATCAGTTTCATGCATTTCTGGGTTGGAAAGTAAAAAGCTGAGCTGTGAGTGATAAGTCTGGTCTAAAAAGAATACATTTTGTTTATCTAAATCAAATCTTTTTTATGTTAGAGATGTTTCTTTATGAGAAAAGTCATGGATGTTAAAGTATGGACTCATGGCGTCTACATTCATTCTCAGTCACCATTTAAATTCCCTACTCTATCATTAAATACAGTATATGGTAGAGTAGAGGATTTAAATGTCACTGCTATCAAATCATATATCAGGAGTATGCCTTGCACTGATAAATTATTAGTTTTTACTTTTTTTTTTCTGAGTAATAGTACAAAAGAAGGAACTTAAATTAGTACACACAGAAAGAGAGTAACCAAGCAGTTGTCAGCAAATAAGTACTTTGTAGTCCACCCACTCTGCTTACTTGTCCTGCATATTATGCCAACACAGACCCTACTCGACATCAGTCATCTCCCTCACCCCCTGTGTAGCTTTCCAGGGCACTCTTGAATTCTGTCACTATTTTGGTTCTGCTTGTAGGCTATTCCAGACATCCACCCTATACTAAATAAAGAAGTATTTCCTTGCATTTCCTCTGAGCCTCCCACATCAAGAACATAAGAGCATAAGATTTACTATGCTGGGGTCAGACTAAAGATCCATCTTCCTGTCTCTGAAAGTGGCAGATTCACATCACTAGGATGTACCCAGCAATCCCAAGTTCCCTTGCAGTCATCCCCCCAACACACCAATCCCCAAATTCCAGCTCTCTTGAGCATATTAGTGTCTCCCCTAGCCAATTGCACAGTAATCCAGCAATAGTCTATACCAATTAACTATCAGCATCTGAATCACTTATGACAAGCTTGCAAACATAATGGGATCTATGCACTAATGCATAGCATGCACATAGGGCCATTTGGGAGGTAATTTTATAACAGTCCACATTTATTTATATATTTATTTGGTTAGCTAGTTAGCTAGGTTATTGATTTATATACATACATTTGCAGGCTGTAATATGATTTCCAAAGTGAACCTATGCACATAAATTGCTTTGAAAATTATCCCATGAAAACTATCCAAGAATATCAACTGGGCAATTTTCAAAAGGGGAATTTCTGTGGATAAAGCACTATTTTTACCTGCTGAAGTTCCTTTTGAAAATTATCCTCTTGGTGTTCATGCAGAATACAGTGCTTTGCCCTAAGGCACATGTGTTTACATTAAACCGGTCCTGGAAGACATTAGTGTGCGTGCACTAAAATAAATGCATGCGGTCATGTAAATGAAAAAACATCAGATTCAAATTAGACAGGAAACAGTGTGATATGCTGCCTTCTACCCACAATTTAATGTGTGCTTGCTAAGGCCTAACATTTAACAACTGCCTTGGACCAGATGTTAACTTTATAGCATGCATGCAATCTGATTTGAAAAGATTTAATAATTCTTCAATATTTCTCTCTTGTTACTGATATAGGGGGCAAAACATTTTATCCACAGAAATCAAGACTATGATTATTGCCAATTCTACGTGAGGTTATAAGTACCCACATTGTTCAACAATGGACAGCAGAGGTGTGCACAGGAGTGGGGAAAGGGAGCAGTGAACTATGTGCATAGTTTTGTATAATCAAAACTGAAGGTTACTTTCAAATAGCTCTGAGCAGCCCCATAAATACAAGAATATTGCTACACTATTTTATAACCTGCACATATCAGCTATGTGCAGATTATAAATTTGCATATGTTCACCCTCTAACATATATTTAGATTTTTATATTTTACTTTTTAGTACTTCAAAGCAGATTACATTCAGGTACTATAGGTATTTCCCTATCCCTAATTTTGTATCTGAGGTAATGGAGAGTAAAGTGACTTACCCAAGAACAGAAGGAGGACAGTAGGATTTAAACAAGGGTTTTTCTCATTCATAGCCTGCTACTCTAACCACTAGGCTACTCCTTACCTATAAATAGCAACACTGCATTGAAAGTGTGTACTTTTCCTACCTATTTTGAAAATATATGTGTGTGTATATTTTACAAGTGAAAATAATTGGGACTTGTTAACTTAAACCCCTGTTTACGTGCGGCAGTCGGTACATTTTAAAACATGTGCATGTAATTGAAATCATCAGTTTGCTAAAACTTCCACCTTCTCCAGGTCATCGAGACCTTCCTAGTTCTTCACTCTGTACTCCCCCCAGTTCACCCAAACTTCCCACCCAACTAATAGTAAGCAATAGATATCAATTGTGCAAGATGACTAGCAGGTGTAAAATTGTGGCTTGCCAGATATATGCATGTAAGTCTCTTATAAAAAGGCAACTTGTATACCTCTTGGCCTCAATTTGGAATGCCTCTAGATCACTCCTTTTTTTGTGTGTGTAAATGTGCAAACAAGACCAAAAATACATGCATACTTTTGATGTTTATAAAATAGCTTCTATGCAAGAACAAGCTAATTTTATGCACGTAAATGTTTTGAAAATTCATCCCTTTGTGCATTGTTTCACAAGATGGAGAAAGCAGGTGAAATCTCTGTGTGTAACCCCTGTGCTAAGGGAACACCTTCCCAACCCCCTGGAGCTTTGGTCTAGCAGCCCCGGAGTGGGGTAGACTCAGTCTCTGGGAATGAGCTGGGGACAGGATAACCCATAAGGCCAGACTAGATGAGAACACTTCAGACACCGTCCAGAAAACCCAACATCCACACCTGACTTGTGCTCCAATAAAATAAATGTTTATTGTAATCCAAACAGATAAAAGTAGAAGCAACTTCATGTTCAAAACATAGTTCAAACTCTGAATAGATTTAGTAGTCATCTGGAATAGATCACCAAGCTCCCAGTTCACCACCTTCCTCTTCTCCACTGTATCATTTGTAATCCAGAATCTTTGTGGCTCCATCTCCTTCTCTTGTATTGTGGCACTTCAGAGCAGTGACTCTTAGGGATGTGCAGACCAAAAGTTTAAGTTCATAAGTCCATAAGTCGAAAGGGGGTCCCATTTGCGGTCAATATGGACATATGGAGAATTCCATAAGTTGAGTCTATGTCCATATGTGCAAATAAAAATTTAAACCCCTCACCCACCTTAATCCCCCCCCAAGACTTACCAAAACTCCCTGGTGGTCCAGCGGGGTCAGGACGCCATTCCTGAACTCCTTTGCAAGGAGCACGTGACGTCGGCGTCACGTCGGAGTGACGCGGCGTCACGTGATTCCCCTCGGGTTCGCTCCCGGACCCCTCGTTGGGCTCAAAAGGAACTTTTGGCCAGCTTGGGGGGGCCTCCTGACCCCCTCAAGCTGCCCAAAAGTGCCTTTTGGGCCCAACAAGGGTTCCGGGAGCGAACCCGAGGGGAATCACGTGACGTCGGCGCCACGTCAGAGTGACGCGGCGTCACGTGATTCCCCTCGGGTTCGCTCCCGGACCCCTCATTGGGCTCAAAAGGAACTTTTGGCCAGCTTGGGGGGGCCTCCTGACCCCCTCAAGCTGGCCAAAAGTGCCTTTTGGGCCCAACGAGGGTTCCAGGAGCGAACCCGAGGGGAATCACGTGACGTCGGCGCCACGTCAGAGTGACCCCCCCAAGCTGGCCAAAAGTGCCTTTTGGGCCCAACGAGAGTTCCAGGAGCGAACCCGAGGGGAATCACGTGACGCGGCGTCACTCCGACGTGACGCGGACGTCACGTGATTCCCCACGCGTCCGCTCCCGGACCCTCACGGAACTTTTGGCCAGCTTTGGTAAGTCTTGGGGGGGGGGGGATTAAGGAGGGTGAGGGGTTTAAATTTTTATTTAGATCAACAATCGCGATTTCCAACGTATTCAACATAGCTATGTTGAATAAGTTGGAAATCCGATCGTTTAAGCCATCTTTTTTTTTAGTTAAAAAAAAAAATAAGTTGCGTTTTCCATTTAAGTTCAAAACGAATGCACACCCCTAGTGACTCTCACCATCAGCAATCTCTCCCTCTTCCCACACTTCAGGGCAGTCTCTCTAACCCCACCCCAGCGAGCCTGTCCTGCATGGGTGGAGCCATAAAAGTATTTGTAAGTTCTTTGGGTCTAGTTCTTCTCTGATGCCCCTTCCCTGGGGTGTGAATCCATTTGGCTGGGGGAAGAAAGGCACAGGGGTAGCTAACTGCCTCCTGGTTACCCCTGGGAGAGGGGCACTTCTCTTTCTGTGTGCTGTGTGCCCAAATAAAGACTCTGGACGCACTGTGGTAGTGTCTAAACTTAAATTTACTGTATGATAGGGATGTGCAGCAGGGACAGATTTGTCCCATTCGGTATTCGAATTCGTCGGGACCCAAATCCATTGCATCCATTCTCGGGGCACCCTGATCCGTTCATTAGTTACATAATTATTTGTTTCCCAAAATAACCCCATACCAACCCTTTAAATTTAATTTACTACAACACCCCACCCTCCTGACCCCCCAAGACTTGCCAAAAGTCCCTGGTGGTCCTTCAGGAGTCCTGGAGCGATCTCCTGCACGTGGGTTGTCTGTATTCAAAATGGCACCGATAGCCTTTGCCCTTACTATAGCACAGGTGCCATTGGTTGGCCCCAGTCACATGGTGGGAGCAATGGACGGCCGGAGCCATTTTGTGCTCCTACCATATGACAGGGGCCAACCAATGGCATCGGTAGCCCCTGTGACATAGTAAGGGCAAAGGCTATCAGCGCCATTTTGAATACTGGCAGCCTACGGCCCGATTGCAGGAGATCACTCCAGGACCCCCGCTGGACCACTAGGGACTTTTGGCAAATCTTGGGGAGGTCAGGAGTCCCCTGGCGCTGATAGCCTTTGCCCTTACTATGTCACAGGTGCTATCAGCGCCATTTTGAATACTGGCAGCCGATGGCCCGAGTGCAGGAGATTGCTCCAGGACCCCCACTGGACCACCAGGGACTTTGGGCAGCCTTTAAGCTGGGCAGGAAAACCCCTTCCAAAGATGGCCAAAAAGACTCCAGATTGGTGTCCTCTAGGATTTAAAGTTCTTGTAACACACAATATACTTTTCCTCTCTACTTATCCTTTGGTGGAACACTTGAGGGTCCCTAGCTTTTATGTTATCTAATATCTTCTACTACAGAAAGCACCATTCTGCACTCAATTCAGATGCAATTTATATATTTAGATTTTTATATTCCCCTTTGTGGCACTTCAAAGCAGATTACATTCAGGTACTGTAGGTATTTCTCTATCCCCACAGGGCTTTCAATCTAATTTTGTCCCTGAGGGTAAAGTGACTTGCCCAAGGTCATAAGGAGTGATAGTGGGATTTGAACGCTGGCTTTGCTGGGTTATAACCCACTGCTCTAACCACTAGGCTACTCCTCCTCGCCAGGCCCATGCTTCAGGAGTGGTATCAGAGTCTGTACGCACCCAGTCTGTTGGTTTAGTGTCAGACCCTAGCCCTGTGATGAAATAACCAGCTGCCACCTTCCCCTTAGGTCCAGTCAGCCCCCCTCCCCCCCCCCCCCCCAACACAGTTCTCGAGTCTAGGCCCACACATCAACCTCTTCCCTTTTTAGCACTTAGTGCTCACTGTTCATCTTCAACTCACAATCCAGTCTCTGCTGCACACAGAAGCCTCTCTTGAGAAAGTGCCCGCCCCCCAAGTTCATTGGAGCTTAGTGCTAGTCTCAAGCCCCATACCAAAATAACCACTGCAACCTTCCCCTAAGGTCCAGTCATCTCTCCCCCCCCCCCCCCCCCCCCAAGCACAGTCCCTGTTTTCAAATTCCAGACTTGATCTTAGTAAGAACTGGTAATCCATTCTCAGGCACTTCTGTTCCACCTCAGGGTAAATGGAAACCCCAGGCACTCCTCTGATCTCGCTCGTATCCACACTGGTTTCTCCTCTCAATCGATACCCATACTGCTGCACTCCTGGATGGAGCACTTCTGTTTCTCCTTTCTCCTCTGGCAAGTATGGAATAACACTTCTGGCTGTGGCACTGCTGTTTCTCCTCTCACCCCTGTGGCTTGGACCCTCCAGAGCCTCCTCAGATGACCAGCCCTGAGGCCATCTCGTTATATAAACATACTCCTTTTATACAACTGAAACACACACACAACCAATGGCTAGCAGTCACACTTGCCGCTCACTATTCACTGCACACACACCTCCAGGGCAGGCCTTACACTACACTCTGAAACCTTCCCTATTTTAAGAAATAGAATAAACCTTTATCCTTTTGAGAAAAGAAAAAACTCTGTACACACCTCTTACAGGAAGGACTACCCCTATCTCCTCCTATTAGCCATCCTCCCTAAGATAAACTTTAGATAACATCTATTAAACGGAACATTCTCATTTTAAGGTAATAGGCCTTAACTTTTGAACTCCCTGTTAAACACTGACAGCCTTAGACAAGAGAACTACAAATGCCATCTAGTGACCCCTGGGGATTACATCCATGTAATCTTTCCTGAGGGCAATAGTTAAAGCCAAAGCCTGTGCAAACCTCTGCTTCGATTATTGGTACTAACTTTACAGATAAAAGTACTCATGGAGATTGCACATATGCAGGCAATTTTTATTACTGCATCCATAGGGGGGTCTATTTACTAAGCTGCATTATGCTTAATGTATGTTAAAACAAATTCAGTGTGCACATTCTATAGCAAAGATTTACTAAAGCCAATAGCATGGCATTATGACACCTAACATGGCCAGGTTTTGTAATGGGATCAGAAATTTGAATATGCAATTACCATAGTAATGAGCTCATTATCCCTTACCATGGTATTCTCTAAGCTGCATTACATTTATTTTGCCCATATTGCAATGCTGAGTTAATATTAAATACAGCTTTGGAAGTATAGCTGATACAAGTATAGATGATACAAAATTGTTCAGAGTAGTTAAATCACAAGCAGATTGTGATAAATTACAGGAAGACCTTGTGAGACTGGAAAATTGGGCATCAAAATGGCAGATGAAATTTAATGTGGATAAGTGCAAGGTGAGGCATATAGGGAAAAATAACCCATGCTATAATTACACAATGTTAGGTTCCATATTAGGAGCTACCACCCAAGAAAGAGATCTAGGCATCATAGTGGATAACACATTGAAATCGTCAGCTCAGTGTGCTGCGGCAGTCAAAAAAGCAAACAGAATGTTGGGAATTATTAGGAAGGGAATGGTGAATAAAACGGAAAATGTCATAATGCCTCTGTATCGCTCCATGGTGAAACCCCACCTTGAATACTGTGTACAATTCTGGTCGCCGCATCTCAAAAAAGATATAATTGCGATGGAGAAGGAACAGAGAAGGGCGACCAAAATGGTAAGGGGAATGGAACAACTCCCCTATGAGGAAAAACTAAAGAGGTTAGGACTTTTCAGCTTGGAGAAGAGACGGCTGAGGGGGGGACATGATAGAGGTGTTTAAAATCATGAGAGGTCTAGAACGGGTAGATGTGAATCGGTTATTTAATCTTTCAGATAATAGAAAGACTAGGGGGCACTCCATGAAGTTAGCATGTGGCACATTTAAAACTGATCGGAGAAAGTTCTTCTTCACTCAATGCACAATTAAACTCTAGAATTTGTTGCCAGAGGATGTGGTTAGTGCAGTTAGTATAGCTGTGTTTAAAAAAGGATTGGATAAGTTATTGGAGGAGAAGTCCATTACCTGCTATTAAGTTCACATAGAGAATAGCCACTGCCATTAGCAATGGTAACATGGAATAGACTTAGTTTTTGGGTACTTGCCAGGTTCTTATGGCCTGGATTGGCCACTGTTGGAAACAGGATGCTGGGCTTGATGGACCCTTGGTCTGACCCAGTATGGCATGTTCTTATGTTCTTATGCTGTAGTAGTAGACTCATAGTTAACTTCTGAAGGTGGCATGGTCTATGCCCTCCACTCAGCTGACATCTCCCTTTTGACAGTCAAAGACCCATCCCCAACTTTCCTATAACTGGGGAAGCAGCGGGAGGATGAGGAGGAGAGCAGCAAAGTTGCCATTCAGATGAGGATTAACGAAGTGGCAGAAAGTGAACATACTGCTCTCCATTTCACCCTCCTGCTGTTTCCCCGGTCCTGGGGAAGGGGGTGAGTCTTTGACTGCTGGGAGGGGGGGAAGGGGTATCAGCAGGTTATTGGACAGGGCTGAGAGTCCTGTGCATTGTATGCTCTTGCTCCCACCTGATCCCCTGCAGAACTCACTAACCCTGTCCACATCTCCGGGATGGTTTCTTACGGCTGTCATTATATAAATAATTAACACTGTTATTCGCATGCCTTAATTTCTTGTTCACCGTTATGATGGTTTTACCGATATGATGGTATAAAAATAAACAAACCTTAAACCTTAATGCAGGTTTGCAGAGGAGGACACAGAATGTGGCCACAATAATTTTAAAGTGACCATTTTATCAAGGCCACAGTCCGTGCTCATTTGCTTCTGGAATATTGTGGTGTACTGCTGTATAATACTGGCATGAAAATCAGCTTAATGCAGCTTAGCAAAAAGATCCCATAGTACGAGCCTTCTTAACTCCTTTTTATCCCTAAGTCAATGTAGCAAAAAAAAGAATTGCTGATTGCTGTTATACTGTAACGTTTGATCAAAGCAGGTAGCTTTCTTACAGCTGTCATTATATAAATATTTAACACTGTTATTTGCATGCTTTCATCTATAAAGCAGACCCATTATCAGTGTAACATACAAGCCAAAGTGAGAATATTAACTTCCACATTTCCAGTGGTTTTGATAAACTGACCTCATTTTATGGCTAATTTTGCCAATTTTTCAAAATCCTAACCCCATGACGGGTTCACTTTTGAGGAAATAAAGACAATCACTTAAACTGCTGAGAAGCTCTGACAATAACCTGGGTATGCAACCAGCTCATTGTCAAGGTGGGGGAATGAAGGTGGTGCTCGCTTACAATGGACTGCACACAACAATTAGGACCGACAACCTACTGATGTGAAATTGGCTGTAGCTTTATTGTAGGTAAACATTAATACAATCAAATCCTAAGTACCCAAGTGTAAGTAGGTTGTCCAAAGTTAAAAGAGACAAGAAGATTACCTGGATCCCAAGTCTGGCAGGGCAGGAGTGAGCCGGCTGGTGAAGGCCTGACAGGAGAGGCTGGTGTAAGAGGAAGTGTCAGGCAGCCACAGAGTTATGATGTCATTGCAAGTAAGCATCCCAGGATGCTATAAAGCTCCTTGATCATTTAGAATCCCGAAAAAAAAAAAAAATAAGACCTGACTGTCGTTCGAGCAGGAGCGCTGATGTAGTACTCAATTCCCCAGGCCTAGTAAAAGTACTAAAAACATTAAAAAAAAAAAAAAAAAAAGAGAACAATAAGAAGAATACTAGAGCATGACTAGGAAGTATGTATGAGTGCATTTAGAACAAAGGTTTCTGTAGAGGTAAGGGGAAGAATAGAACAGGGTTACTGATGCTAATGCTGCACAGCATGATTCTAAGCAGCTTAGTTTAATAGGTATAAGACTGGAACATACCTTTGAAAGAAAACTAACACAGTGAGCAAAGATTTGTTGAAGGGTCAAATGAACTGTCACAGCCCAAATATCTCAGAGTTAGCCCTGCAAAAGAAGTTTGACTAATGGTTAGCTTATAAATAAAAGCTGACCAGAAACAAAAGAAAGTGACAGTAACTTTCATCCCTTCATGACAAACAGCAACATATGTTATTGTATCTTTGTGTTTATGTATCCTTGCCTCCTCTTCCTAGTTTGGAGGAAATTGCTGGGTAGGTTGTGAACCCCTATCCCTGTGGGAGACCTAGTTGGGAAGAGGGCATTAAACTGCACCCTGTGTGCAACGTCTGAGAGCTTGCTGCCCTGGTCACACAACTACACTCTTAACATCAACCCTGGCCATTATAGGATTCCACCCTGCTGGGTGGCAGTTTACATTAGCCATATCAGAGATTAGACTAACCAGGCATCATGCGGCAGTCAATGCAACATCTCTCGACCCCGTGCCCACAGCAGTCAAGCAAGGCCCTATCCTTCCAAGTAATGCTCCTTGTAGGCAGTCTGCTCATCCCGCCACACACAAGCAAGGTGACTGTCTAGTCATATGAGGGCATCTGGTCTGCCACTATACTGGGACATCCCGGCCCTGATGGCAGACAGTCCTTTTGGGAAAGGTGAGAGCATAACGGCCATATTGTGCACTGCCTCTGACAGAAAACCACCCTCCTCCTGGCTCTGGCACTCCTGCCCCTAGCTGTGACATAGACATGAGAGTACACAGTAACAAGCAATTAACTAACAATGAGTACTGACTAAGATATCATAGAGCAAAACTGCCTGGGTGGGTGGGTGGGAGGGATTCGGCAGGACCAGTAGCACAGGATGCAGGAACAAAAGGGGTGTCTCACCTGTGCCATCCCAAAGTTAGCCTCTCTGCACCGTTAGCTCCACCCCCTGATTGGCCCCACTGGTTTGAAACACCCAATGGGAGACCAAGGACATCACCGGCACACCCCTTACCTAGTCAGCACCTCCTCCCACCCAGCCTATCCAGCCTGGCCCATCCTGCAAGCCTCCACTGTGCACCTTGACCCCCCCCCCGTCTGACCTGCCTTCGGTCCATACATGGAGATGTTACCACCAGGCAATTGCATCACAGCGACTGCATCACCGGTGCACACCGGTGACGCAGGGCTGGCCCTGCCGCTGACATGAGGCAGCCCGCTTTCGACTCCCGGTGATCTGATCCCTGCATCCCCTCACTACTCCATGCGCAGCACCAGGTTATTGGCGGCATCTGCACACCAGCCCAGCCTTGCAGATATATATATATATAATGGATGATCATTCCATAACCATTTTATTACTGTAGTTCTTTCATTTTTCCCCATGTCTTTAATTCCACTGTACAAACAGCAGCATTGACTAAATATACCCTGACTCGGACCTGCTCTAGACATCAACTGGGGCCTATAGCAACACAACAGGAATTATTTCAGACAAACTAGATGGATCTTCCAGTCCTTATTGTAGCCTATGTTTCTCCATTTACATATCTACTGTATATATTTATTTAAGAGAGTAATTTTCAAAGGGACTTTTGCTGATAAAGTAGTGCTTTATCCACAAAAATGGCCCTTTAGAAAATTATGCAACTAATACATATGTAAGATTACATCCACAGACACTTTTCGTCTTCACTTTTATTCACATAGGAGAGAGGCATTTCAGAGGGTGGACCTTGGGTGCAGTTGTGACTTATGTGCATATTTTTTTTAGTTTTAAAAGTATGCACATAAATTCAGCAAAACTATGCACACCAAATAGCAGGTGTAATGGTGTGCACATGGTTCCGATGGGATAATCTTCAAAGCGGACTTATGCACTTAAGTCCACTTTGAAAATTGATGTAACTTGTGCACTTATTTGTTGGCCAGCTTATGCACAATTTTACAAAATCACCACCTAAGTGTGCAGAGTTTAGAAAGGCACCCACAGCCTCCCTCCTTTCTCCAGCCATATTGTTACAGCACTGTAGTTTTTTTACATCATTATTTAAACCAGCAGTAAATGATGTACCAGTTCAGCATACAGCACTGCTTTTTGACTTTAAAACTAAGCAACCCCTGCTTCAGCAATAAGTGATTGATGACCACTCTAGATGAAGTCTGGCTCTGCATGGCTGAAGCTGCATTTGTTGTAGAGATTTTTTTTTTTCACTCAGTTCTTCTCTGGCAAGAAAGTATTAGCTATGCCTCTGGGATCTAAAGTTGTAGATAAATCCCTAATACGCTTATACAGTTCTGCAGAGCCAGGTCTTCATCTACCATATTTAAACAATGGAAGAGTAAATTAAAAACTATGCATACTAGACAATTTGAGGCAAGATCCCTTACAAGCCTGGGCATTGCAGAGAAAAACTAAGCAGTTTGTTGATCCATGCTTGCTGATGTTTTAATATTTTTTCCAGCTTTGCTTGCTCATCCACATGGTACAAGGAGTGATTGCAGACTAGGTTATTTAACCTTGCAGAGAATAATTGCTTCAAGTGACTCTAGGCTCCTTTTAATGGCAGTTTATGAGAAACGGCAAACTGATTTAGCAGTGCTCACCAGAGGTGTGGCACATTTTAGGATTCTTAAGTCATGAATTGCTAGCGGTCAACAGCACTCTGAATCAAGAGGAAAGGAAGATGGAGGCACCGAGAAACATGGAAAGGGAAATAAAGAAAGGGGGCAGTGGAGTGGCTGACTGAGGGGGTGGAGGGGATAAAACTCTTGTTGGAAGAAAGGTATTGGCATGCTAGGAGGTACCGGTATGGAGGATATGCAGCCTGTGGGGGGAGGGGGGTTGGTGGAACACCTATGGCAGTGGGTGGTGAGAGTAAGCAGAGTAAAATCCAACAGACATACAGGGGAGGATGGGAGAAATAGGAGATGGGGTTCTAGAGGAGCAATGGTGGGAGGGTTCTTGTGGATATTCAAAGCCCTTTCAGTGGTTAGAGATAACTGGATACATTTGCCTGGTTATGTTAAGCCAGATTTCAATCTGCATTTACCCAGCTAATGTAAAAACATATGAACATAAGAAGTTGCCATAGTGTGTCAGACAGAGGGTCCATTAAGCCCAGGATCCTGTTTCCAACATTGGCCAATCCAGGATACATGTACCTAGAAAGTACCCAAACATTAAATAGATCCCAAACTACTAATGCCAGAAATAAGCAGAGTTATTCCCTAAGTCAGTTTGACTAATAGCAGTTTATGAACTTCTCCAGGAACCTATCCAAATCTTTTTTAAACCCAGATAAGTTAACAGCCTTAACCACATCCTCTGGCAACAAATTCCAGAGTTTAATTTTGCATTGAGTGAAAAAGCATTTTTGCAGAATTGTTTTAAATGTGCTACTCTCTAATTTCATGGAGTGCCTTCTAGTCCTTGAAAAATATGAAAGAGTAAACAACTGATTAATATTAACTCATTCTAGTCCTCTCATGATTTTGTAGACCTCCTCATATCCCCCCTCAGCTAGCTAGAAGGCAAAGCCCTGTCATTAATATAAGTGGAAGTGGATCAAATTAAGGTATAATGTGGGAAACCTTCAAGCTAGTTGTATTTTCTTCTTTTTGTAAAATTGAATATGGTTACTCTTTCTCCTCTTTATTCCTATTCCTCCCCCTCCATATTACCTTTGTGATGTTGGAAAGTGTGGAATAACTATATATAATTTTTCAAAGTATGGTTTTCTTTAAATAAGGATTATCCATTGTTGAACACACTTGATTTTCTTATACAAGGTTGATTACTTTGTTGTTGTAATGAAAATTTAATAAAGAGAAATTTAAAAAAATATATTTTTTTTTATAAATGATGACATGGTATTTAAGATAACCTGCATACAATGCTTTTTCTTTAAAATAAAACATACAAACAGGATATATATATATATATATATATATATATATATATATACATAATTTTTTTTTAAAGACTGCCAAGGACATCTCTCTAGCAATATGAATGTCTCTATTGTAATTTGGCATTTTGTACTGATTGATTTTGTTTGTGACATTTATGTTCATTTAAAGGTGAATTTTAAAAGCCCTACACACACGCCAAAGCCAGGAGATATGTGCAGAAGTTGGGCCAGCGTGCGCCATGTGGATTTTAAAAAATGCACAGGCATGCACAAAAAAGGGGTAGGGAATGGGAATGGGGTGGGGAATGGTCTAGGAGGGGCATGGGTGCTTCTAGATTTCTCAATAAAATCTGCAAGTTAAGTATTTACGCGTATAAGCTTGCTCTGGGGACCCCTACCGCGTAAGTCCTGAAACAAAAAATAACTAAAGAGATTAGTGGGGTTTTAAGAGTTGGGGCTAACATAATAAAAGGTAGGCATGTTAACTAGGAGGGTTAGGAAGTCCTATCCTTTACCTGGGCGAACTATGTATGAACTGGGGAAACTGGTAATTGCGTTGGCATGCGTGTCTTTTAAAATCCCCCTGCTTACGCGGTAGAGGCAGCATTTGCAAGCACATGCACACATCCATATAAAATTGTGTGCATATTTACATGTGTCCAGCCTATTTTATACCATGCACACATATACGCGCATATGTTATAATATGGCTTCGTCCTTTGGCATGAGCCGGCATACACGTGTACATGTGCACCTGTGCGGCTGTTTCAAATTTACCGTCTCTTTGTTTCCTTTATAATGGTAGTATAAAAATAAGACTAAGGAATCAGCCAGAATGACCCCAGGATTCTCACATACTCACGCAGGCTGGAGGAATACGTCTCTGCTTAATAATAAATTGCAACCAAATCCATTATGACATACCGCAAAATTTAAGTGACACATTTTCTGCTTTAAGCATCAGAAGCTGGCAAAGAAAACTACTAACAGCCCCTGTAAATGATTCTGCTAGTGAGTAACAGCCAAGTTATAGCCAATAAAATGTTTCCACCAAAATGGACTAATGCAGCACGCCAGCATGTTTCTACATGTACTCTTTCTCTTAACCATTGCAGCTTTCCTCTCCTGTCTGTAGAATAAGTACCTTCTAATACCAGAGAAGTATTCGGTATGTAGTTAGAAAAGTTTAAATTCTTGGGGCACCTTTCCAATTGTCCTCATAGTTGCAAAGTATTTGGTTACTTTTGCCACACATACTTTGCAGCTAACGTTCAAAGAAAAGCAACCCAGGTAGTTTCTCCTTTAAAATTAGCTTGCATGAAGTACTTGCATGAAAAATGCCCTGGTTCTTTGTACCTGCTGTTTCTATAGGTGATGGATTGGGGGGGGGGGGGTGGATAAAATAGTGTGCGTTCTTTCGAACATGCCAAGTGTGAGCGCTGTTTCACTCCCCCCGATCTAAACATCCCCTTCAGAAATTCCTCTTTCCATTCCATCTAAAAGTACTTATGCTATGAAAAGATCTAAATATGCCCTTCAGAAATTCCTCTTTCCATTCCATTTAAAAGTACTTATGCTATGAAAATCTGCACTTTTAGCTGGACAGAGATGGGCAATATTCAGACATGGACAATATCCTGGGGTAAGTCACTGTTTATTTACCCAAGCAAAGGGCTTTGAAAATTATCCTTCTTACATTCAGACATCAATGCATTGAATATGACCATGTGTTTTTATCTCTTCTTACATGGTCTTCTTTATTCATAAACTACATCTGAGGGGGGGGGGTAATTTTATAATAGCCCACATAAATTTGAGAGCTGCTATATCCATAAATTACACCAAATTTCAAAGCAAACTTACGAGTGTAAGGTCACCTTGAAAATTAACCCATGAAAACTGCCCCACATAAAGTTACAGCTGCTACTTTTTGCAGAGAAAGTATTTGGAAAAATAGACATGCATGCCTTTCAAAATAAAAAACATGCAGGTAAATGCAAATCCCACCCAGTCTCTGTCCATGGAAAGCCTCCTCCCCAATGTACATACAATTGTGTGCACAATTTTATGCACATAGCAGCTGGAAATTTTTCAGAAGGTTATTTCTGTGGATAATGCACTGTTCTACCCAGAGGTGTTCCTTTAAAAATTACCCTTGCATTGTATAACTCACACACTGGACAGGGCTTATTTGTCTTCTAGCTCCTGTCAATAAATGCAGATTTGGTCTTGCTGACTTCCCAGTAACTTACACATTGTCAATCAAGTAAAATGGTGACAGATGGCATGCTTGGTCACTATCCAGAAGCCAGTGAAAACATGAAAATAAAACGCCATAAAAGACCTAGAATATGAACCTGAATCTAATGTGTTTTACCCTAAGTTGAAGTGTACATGACATGTTAGATCATCAGTGCAAGAATAGACATATATATCTACATATAGTTATAGATTCAGAAAGTCAATAGATCCTTATCATCTTCTTTTATTCTAAACCTATGTTCATATATAAAACTTAGCCATCAAAGCATCAGAAAATAGCAGTATTTGGCTCTGTTTTCAGCTTAGAGTGAAAAAGATAGTCATCAACAGAAACAACCAGGATGATGAGTAATAAGAAAATACACATAAATCATCCAAACAGCTCAGGGGCATGTACAAATTTGTACTTGCAAGTTGTTATGTAATTGCTTCAATGCCATCCTTTTAGCAGGAATTTCATGTTCTGAATCAAGAACCATTAATTGTTGTCTATATTTATCATATCATTTATGGCAGAATAGCTTAGCTGTTGACTTGTCATGTGGAATGGATGGGAGAGTTGATAGCCTGTCTTTGATTATATGAACAGTTAATTGGCTGTTTCCATATTTTTCTGAGAACTTTTTAATTACCCTCACTAAGATGTGTTAACAGACAAGAGAGATCAATCCTTAAGTCTCATATCAATCATAGCAGTAGCTGACCTGTGTTGCTGTGTGAGCTTTTTACTTGAGGTATATGGCACTATGGACTACTGTTCTCTCTTGGGGATGTGATGAAATAGATTGCTGTGTTTTGTACTTGCTGGGCATTGAAATCTGTCTTCAAGCAATTAATATCCCATAGTAGTCTGCCAGCAATAACGACCTGGTAAACTCAGCTATGCATTACATGTTCACGGAGAGGAATGTTACACGGTTATCATGTCATGCTCTGGGGCTGTCTGCACTTCTTGTAGCTCTGACGCGAATTAGAAAATGCACTTGGCAGATCATGATATTCTAAAACAAAAGTTTTCACCTGTCAATCATGCAGTAGCAGAGTTTTAAAATGCATCCAAGTTGGAAAACCACTGAAAGGAGTGCCTGGCAAGAATTAGAAGACCCCCTTCTCCCACAGGCCACAGCTTCATTCAGTACAACCTAGAGATGCACATTAACACAGGGAGGCAAGACCTGCCCGGCTCCAGTTCCCTCCCCCTCCAAAAATTACACCACACTTTTAATGGCATTGTAAAAGGCCGCAGTTTAATGAACAACATATAACATATAATAAAATGTTAACATTCCAAAAGAGTCACCCCCCCTCCCCATTATTCCCCTTTTAACTCCCCACCCTGTCCTCTACCACCAGTGGTAAAGATGCCATTTTACCCTCCCTCTTTGCTCGCCCTGCCTCGCCCCCAGCGATGGCAAGCTTTGGACGTGAGCCTCAGGGCCCCCCCCCCCCCCCAAGCTCTTTGGCCCTCTCAGCAGCAGCCCCCCCCCCCAACTTCCCAAGCCCCCCCCCCCCCACTCCAATTAACCTTGCATCTTCCCCCATTACAGCAGGGGCTCAGGTTCCCGCCACCAACAAGGACATGTTCTTTTATGTCCTTGTGCCCAAACTGTGGCATTTACAATCTTAAAATTTCCTTCTCGAGCCCCCTTTGCAGGGAAAGATTGAAAAGATCCATACCAATCTCTGATAAATGAACCCTGTCCCCACAGAATAACCCGGCCTCAACTCTTCTTGACCACTCGTGATGTATGCTAAAACCCCCCTCCCAAAACATCCAACGCCCCATTTGTTTATTCATTTTGACCACACCCTTGGTCCACAAAGCCTGATCCTTACAGCTTAACCTCACTATCATATCGGACCATCCTAATCTAATATTCGGCCATCTAATCATAATTTGTAATGTCTTTTTTCATACAAGTTAAGAGATTCCGACAAGTTTTTGACCCTATATCATTCCCTCCAAGGTGAATTAGCAAGATATGCGAGACCCCCCATATCACTATACGCTCCTGCAAGAAGGGCAAGAGATCATCTCACACCATGCCCCTCTTGCTGAACCAAGCCAATCTCCAATTCTGTTTTTCGAGCTCCAGCTGCTCCCCGTATGGCTGCTTCATCGCCCTTCTCTGTGCTCTGTGGATGAATGGCCGGACCCCTTTTAGCACTGTAAAGTAAAAACAAACAATTCTTGTCCAGTTCACTTATCCCCTCACCCACCACACCCCCACCCACACTTCCCTGTTAAGTGCGCACGTACAACCTAAATGCCTATGACTTCCATCTCCCTATCCCCTTAATTCCTTCCACCGGTATACCACCCTCAGCTGCTGAAGTGGCTGCCCCGATCCGAAAGGAATGTGAACTAAAATCCCTTGCGTCCCATCCCATTCTCCCCACCCTCATACGCAACACTCTATTGAATTGAAATCATGTTAGTGGTGATCCATCTTCATGCACTAACAAAGGCCAGAAACTGCCGGTCTCCATCTCCCATACTCCTGCAACGTCCTTACTGGGCAAACCCATGGACTAGCAGCTGGGAAAAGTAAGATAGAGTGCCCCCGCCCTTGCTGATCTGCCTTTGATTTCTGTAAAAACAACGTCACCCTCCCCTACCCACATAAACCTGCTCCACTTGCAACCCCATTTCCCCCAATGTTTTTCTCAACTTTGCTACCAACTCGCTGATCCGCAGGGCTCCAAAGAAGGCCAACGAGAAAGCCATCCTGAATATCAGCACCTTGTAACTTGACCAACAAATGGCCCTTAATTACGTAATTTTCAGCAAATCCCCATAGCGTATCGGTTTCCTCCTATCTCCCAGCTGCCCCATGCCCCTCCTCCATCCCCTTAATTTCTGGAAAAACAAAAAAACTTGCTACTTGAGCCCTAACCGCTGATACCACCCATCCCTGCTATTTCACCCACAAAATAAACTGTACCACCCTCCCATCCAACACCGGCCATCCCTTCCACCCCCATCCCTGTAGGAAATGAGCTACTGATCGATATCCGAAGTGTAAGCCACCTAAGTGGCTGGCGCCACTGATTGCCAAATCAATCGCCATTCTTCATCCTCCCTAGGTTCCATAAGCTCTCCGGAAATGGTTCGGCCTCCAACTTTGCCTGCAGAGCTACTTCTCGAAATACCTTCCATTGAAAACGAGAAAGAGCATCAGCTATCACATTGTGCACTCCCGCTACATGTCGGGCCCTAATGTGAACATTTCCTTCCAGACACCTAACCACTAATTCCCTCAACAACGCCGAAACTTTTGAACAGTGAGCCGATAACCTATTTATGACCTGCACCACCCCCAAATTATCGCACCAAAATACGACCCTCTTATTTTGCAACTGTGCATCCCAAATTGTCATGGCCACCACCATTGGAAATAACTCCAGAAAAATTATGTTTTTGGTCATTCCCACCTCTACAAGTACCTGGCAAGTATCCAAAAATTAAGTATATACCACGCTACTGATGCTAGTAATAGCAGTGGTTATTTTCTAAGTCAACTTCTCCTCCAAGAACTTATCCAAACCTTTTTTAAACCCAGCTACACTAACTGCACAAACCTCATCCCCTGGCAACAAATTCCATGCACCAACCATGCTCTGCTCAGACCATGCCCATGCCAAGCTTGTTTTTGAGAAATTCTGAGATGTGCATGCAGCGGCATTTACGTGTGTATCCAGGCAGCTTTTAAAATCCACTTGGTGGATTTTATCCCAACATATTCGTGCACCCCCTAATTTCGACATGCATCAAGCTTTTAAAATCCACTTTTTAGACCTCAAAAGTGTTAAGAAATTGTTCTGGAAAGCAGTGCTCCTGTAAAAGAGAGAAACTGTGCAGAGTGTGAGACTTCTAATAGCAATTGCACTGAGGCTATTTAAATACTTAAAATAAATTATTTGGTTGCTATGTAACATACATATTAACAGAGTAATGATGGCAGATAAAGTCCAAATAGTCCATCCAGTCTGCCCAGCAAGTTGCTTATGGTAGTAACTGCCACTCCGAGAAAGTTACCCCCATGCATTCTATTAAAGATAGTAACTACCGTTCCATGAAGGTTACCCCTGTGTGCTCTGTTAAGGGAAGTAACTGTCGCTCTGTGCAGGTTAACCCATGCATTCAGTTCAGATATTTATTTATTTGAAATATTTCTAGACTGCTTATAAACATTAGTAAATTAAACATTCATAGAAGTTATAAAACTGAAATTAAAAAAATATAAAATATATTGCTTATGATAGTTAGTGCCACTCTGTGCAGGTTACCCCAATGCATTCTGTTAAGGTAATAACTGCTGCTCCATGCAGGTTACCCCATGCATTCTCTTAAGAGTAGTAACTTTCACTCTATGCAGGTTACCCCCATGTGTTCTGTTAAGGATAGTAAAAGACCTGTACGAATAAGATGTTCTGTATGAATAAGAGTTGTGTATGTGATAAGAAACTTCAAAATGCAGAGAAACTGTGTGCAGTAAGTAAGTGAAAGAGAGTGTACTGCTTGTCAGCAAGATCTAATGCATTAAGAAATTAGTGCTAGGGTCACATGTACATTTTTATTTTCATATACAAAGATTCTCAATTACATATTAGGTACAATCACCCGTGAGTAACTCACACAGTAGACTGGAGCAGACTGGAAAAGACTAAATGATACAAAGAAGATAGTTCCTCCTTTTGAATTTTTAAACCATAGGGAGCACAGGTGTTTCCAGGCAAAGCCTGAGTGATACGGTCAGGAGGGGCTGAGAAGTCTGCTCCATGGGATCAATTCACCTCTTTGGGACCAGCATTCGGAGAACCAAGAAACAACCATCTGAAGAAAATAGGAAAAAGCATAACTATTGACAAGTTAAGTGTAAAACATTCATAAGACAGGCTAAGACAGAATTTTAAATGGCCGTAGAGACAAAACTCATAATAAAAACTTTTTAAAATATATCCAAAGCAGAAAACATGTGAGGGAGTCAGTTGGACAGTTAGATGACAGAAGGGATAAAAGGGCAATTAGGGAAGATAAGGCTATCATGAAAAGACTAAATGAATAGGGATGTGAATCGTTTTTCAACGATTAAAATTATCGTCCGATAATGTTTATATCGTCTTAAATCGTTATAGAACACGATACAATAGAAATTCTAACGATTTATCGTTAAAAATCGTTAAATCGTGTTAGTGCGCACTAACTCGATTTAGTGCGCACTAACTGAAAATGATACAAATAAACACTTTCCAGGTCACTGAAGGTCAGTTAGGAATGAATATGTGTTCCTATTGGCTGGCTGCCCTCTTATCTATTGATGTTACCAAGGTTACCACTGAGGTGATGGTTGGGGGGATGGGAAATGGAACTGGAAACTAACGAACACCAACAGAAAATGAAACAAAGTGTTCACACTTCCCAGGTCAGTAAAGGTCACTTAGGAATGAATATGTATGTATGTATTCCTATTGGCTGGCTGTGCTCTTATCTATTGATGTTACCAATATGGTTGGGGGGATGTGAAATGGAAACAGTTGGAAGCTTGACAAAAAAAGTAATGTAATGATCAGCACTCACGTGACTAGAACTTGTTTGTTTATTATTTTTGTTAGCAGGCACCTGAAATGCTAGTGCATGTTGAATTTGCCAATCACTGTGCATTTTAGAAAGGTGGTCCTGGCTGGAACTGTACACAGTTCAAATATATGTAATTGATTGTTGGTAAGTGTATTTTTTAAGTAGCCACACTGGCACCAGTATGTTTACTTTTCCTCCTACTTAATTCACTAGCTCAGCTTTGTAAGAAGGGCTTCTCTGCTTGTGTGTTGTTTTTGTTTGGTGTGAGGAGAGCAGAAACATCAGATCTTTATTCAATCTACTACAGTCATCTCTTACAGTGCCCTATCCCTATTAATGCCAGGAGTGTTGTGATCTTCCTGCACACAGTGCCCTAACCCTGATACCAGTCTGAGACAGCTCCCTCCCTGCATTACTAGTGAGAGGCTGGCTTCACAGACAGGGGGGAGCTGCCTGACCCTCACTCCTGACTTCCCCCATGTCCCAGCTAGTGAATGGTGTGTGGGTGAGGGGGGGGGGAGGATGGTGAAGTCTGAGACAGCTCCCTCCCTGCATTACTAGTGAGAGGCTGGCTTCACAGACAGGGGGGAGCTGCCTGACCCTCACTCCTGACTTCCCCCATGTCCCAGCTAGTGAATGGTGTGTGGGTGAGGGGGGGGGGGGGAGGATGGTGAAGTCTGAGACAGCTCCCTCCCTGCATTACTAGTGAGAGGCTGGCTTCACAGACAGGGGGGAGCTGCCTGACCCTCACTCCTGACTTCCCCCATGTCCCAGCTAGTGAATGGTGTGTGGGTGAGGGGGGGGGGGAGGATGGTGAAGTCTGAGACAGCTCCCTCCCTGCATTACTAGTGAGAGGCTGGCTTCACAGACAGGGGGGAGCTGCCTGACCCTCACTCCTGACTTCCCCCATGTCCCAGCTAGTGAATGGTGTGTGGGTAAGGGGGGGGGGGAGGATGGTGAAGTCTGAGACAGCTCCCTCCCTGCATTACTAGTGAGAGGCTGGCTTCACAGACAGGGGGGAGCTGCCTGACCCTCACTCCTCCGGGGGTATTGTGATCTTCCTGCACACAGTGCCCTATCCCTGATACCAGGGGTGTTGTGATCTTCCTGCATGCAGTGCCCTATCCCTATTAATACCAGGAGTGTTGTGATCTTCCTGCATGCAGTGCCCTATCCCTATTAATACCAGGAGTGTTGTGATCTTCCTGCATGCAGTGCCCTATCCCTGATATCGGGATGTGTGCAAGAAGATCACAACACCCCCGGTATCAGGAATAGGGCACTGTGTGCAGGAAGATCACAACACCCCCAGTATCAGGAATAGGGCACTGTGTGCAGGAAGATCACAACACCCCTGGTATTAGGGATAGGGCACTGTGTGCAGGAAGATCACAACACTCCTGGTATTAATAGGGATAGGGCACTGTGTGCAGGAAGATCACAATACCCCTGGTATCAGGGTTAGGGCACAAGTTCTAGTCACATTGACTGATCACATTACTTGTTTTGTCAAGCTACCAACTGTTTCCATTTCCCATCCCCCATATACTGTCAGTAGGAAACTTGGTAACATGAATAAATAAGAGGGCAGCCAATAGGAATACATATTCATTCCTAAACTGACCTTAACTGACCTGAAAAGTGTCAAATTGTATCATTTTCAGTTAGTGCGCACTAACTCCTAGTTAGTGCGCACTAACTCCAGTTAGTGCGCACTAATCGGAAAAAACGATTTTTAACGATTTTTTAACTAAAAAATCGTGCCTAAGACGATTTTCTTGCCCTGCCACACGATTTATATCGTTAAGACGATATGGAAAACGATTCACATCCCTATAAATGAATTCTTTGCTTCTGTGTTTACTATTGAGGATTTTGGGGAGATACCAGTTCCAGAGACTGTTTTCAAGGGTGATGATTCGGATGAACTGAACCAAATCACAGTGAACCTGGATGATGTAGTAGGCCAGACTGAAAAACTAAAGATAGGCAAATCCAGGTTAGCATGTACCCCGAAGTGCAGAGAGAAAGAGCTTCCTGCGGCAGCACGGAAGCGGCAGAGTAGCGTAGACAGGAATGGATTAGAGTCCTTGCTAACTCGGGGAGCTAGCAAATTGATGAAGTTAATATACCCAGATGGCGTGACGTCAGCATGAGGGAACGCCCTCGAGGTTCATGCCAAGGGTTGTACAAAGACATGGCTTGCGTGCATACCCTAGTAAGTACCTGGGAGGAGCAATGGCGGAAGGCTGCACCATAGGCGTTCTGGGGATGCCAGAGAGGTTGGCTGGAAGACACGGTGGTAGCCATCTTGCCCAGATAAGCAGGAGGAGCCGAGATTAAGGTGAGGCAAGCGGGGCGAAGCCATCGAAGACCGGACGCAACAATTAGGAAGGGAATGGTGAATAAAACGGAATGGTGAATAAAACGGAAAATATCATAATCCTGTGTATTGCTCCATGGTGAGACCGCAGCTTGAGTACTGTGTGCACTTCTGGTCACCTCATCTCAAAAAAGATGGAGTTGCATTGGAGAAAGTACAGAGGAAAGCAACCAAAATGATAAAAGGGATGGAACAGCTCATCTATGAAGAATGGCTAAAGTGGTTAGGGCTGTTCAGCTTGGAGAAGAGACATCTGAGGGATGATATGATATAGATCTATAAAATCATGAGCAGTCTAGAATGGGTAAATGTGAATTGGTTATTTACTGTTTTGGATAATAGAAGGAGTAGGGGGCACTCCATGAAGTTAGCAAGTAGCACATTTAAAACAAATTGGAGAAGATTCTTTTTCACTCAAACCACAATAAAGCTTTGGAATTTGTTGTAAGAAGATGCGGTTAAGGAAGTTAGAGTAGCTGGGTTTAAAAAAGGTTTGGATAAGTTGCTGGAGAAGTCCATTAAATGATATTAATCAAATTAAGAAATAGCCACTGCTATTACTGGCATTAGGAGCATGGGATCTATTTAATGTTTGGGTACTAGCCAGGTACTTGTAACTAGGGATGTGCATTCATTTAAAATGAAACTGCAGGTGGCCCAAAGAACTGGGGGCAAGATGGCGTCGTGAGCAGGTCATGGTAATGCTGAGCTCCAATTATTGCAATAAAGATTTCTAAAAAAAAATACCTGCAAAAAGGAAGGGAAAGCTATGTGTTTTTCCTTCAGACCAGGAGCCTACAACTCAGCATCTAATAACACTCTTCATACCTGCAAGGAAGATCAAATCGGGAGGAAAAGCCCCCGCTGCGGGAACTGGTGATGGAGAATTGGTCTCGCTGGGAGAAATCACGCTCAGCCCCCCGGATCCTCGTAAGCCTGCGATAGTAATACTTCCCGACCTCTCTCAGGCAGCTGGGTCACTGATATTTTTTAAATCGTCAAAAATCAGTACAGTGCGCGATACAATAGAAATTTTCACGATTTATCATGAAAAATTGTTACTCCCGTTAGTGTCCACTAACGGGAGTTATTTGGGGGGAGGGCGGGAAAACCGGCACATCAAAACAACCCCTAAACCCACCCCGACCCTATACAACTAATCCCTAGATGGCGCCGGCCATCCAGTGCTCCTACCATGTGACAGGGGCCGGCCAATGGCAAGGATACCCTGTCACATGGTAAGGGCAAAGGGCCATCGGCGCCATCTTTATGATTGGCAGCCGACGGCCTGAGAATGGGAGATCGCTCCCGGGACCACCACTAGACCACCAGGTAATTTTAAAATGTTTTGGGGGGATCGGGAGGGTGGGAGAAGCTAAGGGGTCATCTTTAAAGGGTCGGGTGGGGTTTTTTAAATCGGACCATCGGTGCCATTTTTGAATGGCAGTCAAAATGGCGCCGATGGCCCGAGAGCGGGAGATCGGTCCCTGCGCCCCCAATGGACCACCAGGTACTTGTAAAAAGTTTTGGGAGGGTTCGGGGGGGTGGGGGAAGGTAAGGGGTCAATTTTAAAGGGTCAGGCCTCACTAAAAAAAATTAACGATGTGAATCGGAACCGATTCTGATTCACATCTCCAGCGATCAGATTTTTTTCTCCCTCCAGCCGAACCCAATCGTTAAGACGATCGGGCACACGATTCACATCTCTAGTAGAGACTATGGAAGCTGAATTGTTGAAGAATCAGGAATACAAAGCAAAGATGGTGAAAGATTTCAATTCTGTATCATGCAGGTTGGAACATTTAGAAAACCACTCGAGACATTTGAACTTAAGATTCTTAAATTTTCCCAAGATAGTGGGTGAACTCCCCTATGTGTCGTTGAGAAAATATTTCTCGGAAATTTTGAAATTTCAGGAGGGAGAAATCCCCTCTGTAAGCAAGCTTTTCTGCTTACCAGTTTCAGCAAAAAATCGAGAAATCTTTCAAAATACTGCAGATAAAGGGACTTGACTAAATTTCTGGAAGATTCCACTTATGAATTCTATGAATTTGCTATGTTGATGGTTTCATTTATCACAGAAAGGGATGTTAGTGAGAAAATAAAGAGGTATTTTAGGAATATGGACGTGCCCTTTAGGGGCATACAGATTCGTGTATATCCCGATTTTGTTCCAGTCACACAGAACAGGGAACAAGAATTTCTAGCATTAAGAGTTCAAGTAGTCGCCTTGGGGTTTTCATTTGTTTTAAATGAAATGTTTTAATTAAGTCTTCAAAAGAATGCTTTATATTTTTTTATCCGGAGCAATTAAAATCTTTCCTTAATGCTGGGAGGGTTGTTATAATCCCTCATTAAATAGTCCTAGAGTAAAGGATCATAAAGGTTTATGACTACCTACTTGTTACGTTAATGCCTAATAATGTTAAGAACATAAGAACATGCCATACTGGGTCTGACCAAGGGTCCATCAAGCCCAGCATCCTGTTTCCAACAGTGGCCAATCCAGGCCATAAGAACCTGGCAAGTACCCAAAAACTAAGTCTATTCCATGCTACCATTGCTAGTAATAGCAGTGGCTATTTTCTAAGTCAACTTAATTAAAACCAGGTAATGGACTTCTCCTCTAAGAACTTATCCAATCCTTTTTTAAACACAGCTATACTAACTGCACTAACCACATCCTCTGGCAACAAATTCCAGAGTTTAATTGTGCATTGAGTAAAAAAGAACTTTCTCCAATTAGTTTTAAATGTGCCACATGCACATTTAAAACTAAGTCTCCAGATAAAGTTCTAATAAAAAACCCGTGGGTACTCGATGAGGTCACGGGCGATCATGTAAAATGTTCTGTACCAAAACATCTCTTCTCTTTATACCAACATTCCGCAAAATGAAGCATTTGTTTTGGTACAGAACATTTTACATGATCGCCCATGACCTCATCGAGTACCCACGGGTTTTTTATTAGAACTTTTGAGGTTGGTACTGTTTAAAAACTATTTCAGTTTTGATGGCACCTTCTATTTACAAGTGCAGGGAGTGGCTATGAGGGCCACTATTGCCCCAGACATCGCGAACTTATATGTCGCCCATTTTGAGGACACCTTTTTGTTTGGTCCTGATTGGTTCACCAACATACTTTTGTGGCGGCACTACATCGACGATGTGTTTTTCATTTGGACTGCACCCCTTGACGTATTGCAGCAGTTCCTGCAGTGGCTTAATCTTCAAGATGTTCATCTGCAGTTTACAGCTCACTATGATTGATATTCTGTTTCTTTTTTAGACATTTTGATCGTGAGAGATGGTGGCTCAGTCAAAACTACACTTTATAGAAAGGAGACTGATCGCAACCACTATTTACGGTATTCAAGTTTTCACCCCCAAAGAGTAAAGAACGGCCTTCCGATTTCGCAATTTTTGAGATTGAGAAGAATTTGTTCGTCGTTGGCTGATTTTAAGACACAAGCTCTTTCCCTTTCGAGGAGATTTGCTCAGAAGGGATATCCGCATGGTGTAATCAGGAAGGCATACAAGCGAGCCCTTTTCGCGAATAGAAATTTATTGTTACAGTATCAACAACGCCCATACAATCAAGATCTCACGTGCACTTTAAAATATTCTCAGTATGTGAACGATGTTGTTAACATCATACGTACCCATTGGCAGGTATTATCCCTTCATCGAGTGTTCCAATCAGGCCCAAGGTTTGCTTACTTTAGAGGTCAAAATATTCGAGACAGGATTGTACATTCAACTTTTTTGTCTATCAAAAGGGAGGTGTCTACCAAAAGGGAGGTGATTTCTGGTGGACATCAGATTTGTGGTGCTTGTGCCATGTGTGATTTAGCATTGACAGGGGAACAATGGCAAGCCCCCCATTCTGGTGTTGTGATACGCCATAAAAAGTTTACTACATGTGACTCCATGGGTGTAGTGTATGTCATACAATGCCCCTGCAAATTGGTCTATGTTGGACGGACGAAGAGGAAGATCCATACTAGACTTATCGAGCATAGGAGTTGCATTAAGACTGTGAAGATTACAGCCCCCCTGGTGCAACACTGTATAAAAGAGAATCATCTATTCACAAATCTACGTTGGTCCATTTTGGAGGAGGTGCATCAGAGTCCAAGAGGGGGCGATATACAATCGTCTCTCAACCGTCGGGAACATATTTGGATTTTTTCTCTAAATACTGTTGATCCCCACGGTCTAAATGAAAGAATTAATTGGTATTCTTTGATTTGATTATGGTGGTGTTTTCTTCCTTTTTTTCTTTTTATTGTTTACGAGCTTTAGAGGCCGGGAGAAAATACCGGCCCATTCTGATTGGACAAATTGTGAAGTGGACCTGATGGAGAACATTTTCTACATTTTTTGTCTTTTCTAACGGGCTTGTATAGCTGCTGGAGGTCGTGATGGGTGACTAGTTAATTCCCCTGTGATGGAGAGCGGACTTGAAAGTGAACTTATTATTGCTGGGTTTCCAGAAGCTCATTATAAAAGGTTCCGGGCCATCGCCATTTTTTCAAAGGATGCGTGTCTGAATGCAGACCGCTTGTGGTAAAGGATTCGCACCGATTTAACTGCTTTTCTTTGATGGAATATTTCATGCAGTGGATGGAGACTTTCCGTTGAATTGGATTCAATTGTGTCAGCTGTTCCCCTGAAGCAGGACTTCGGTCCGAAACATGGCCATGTCGGGACTTTCGGGACCTCTTCTCCGTGGATAAGTATTTTCAACAATTACCATCTTTTCTGCCGGGATGTGCCGCATTAGTTCGTTTGAGACTATTTTTAAGAAGATTTGATACTCAAAAAAAACTCAACAAAATATATATGCATTTATAATTAAAGTAATGAGACCCCTTATCATAGTTGAGTTTGACTCATAAATGCTTACTCCAGATTGGAGGGTCCAACAAAAGTTTTGCTGGTGATAGGGTGCTTCATAATAGATACCAGTACTTTGCATCTGTTTAGTTGTTCACACTTTTATAGACCAACAAGGACCACTTAGATAAATTCTGGTTTTCAACTGGTGACTCCAGGACCACTGTTCAAGATAGGATACTGGACTGGATGGAGCATTGGTCTGACTCAGCTTGGCCACTCTTATGTTCTGATATTCTTATATATAGCCGATTAATACTGAATATGGTGCTACCCAGGTAAAAGTTAAGCGCACCTCGGGAATGTACCCTGTCATGCATATTTTTTTTTTAACTTTGTATTTAACCATCAGGCAGAAGTTACACAAAGAGTCTGGAATACAGACAATAATGTCAGTACAGAACTGGAATTGTGTGGAACATTGCTAGATACATATACAAAAACATCCTGGAATAACCAGCATAAACAATGTAAAGCTATGTAGAGTAAAAGGCCTAATGTGAACCACAGATAGCATCATATACTGTATCTATACACAACCGCACACACACATTTAGCATTAAAACTTATAAAAGCAAAAATTCATGAAAGGAAAAAGAGCATTTAGATCCATGCTAATGATCTACAAGTGTAACCTACACTTGTTGACTGTCATATATTCATGTCTTCTATGCCATTGTAGAACTGAATTGTATTATTACATACTTATAACTCTTTTGTTGGAAAACTGTAATATAAATAAATGATTATGATGATCCATTTATATGTGTTTTAATTATTCATACATTCAGTATAAAGTACCCCCAGATGAACAGCCAAAAAATTGTAAAGGTTTATAATATATTATTATGAAAGAGGTTCAGAATCTCAAATAGAATAGCACAGTGGTTCATCAACTAGACTGACTGTCCAAATGATGTTTCCTGAAAGTCTTAGAAATGATTCACAGTGAATTAAAGCTGATTTGTGAAGTGGCTGTGGAGCACTATTGAAAATGCTGACACCTGACCGATAAGTGATAATCTCACATTGCTGCAACTAAATACACCAATAATAACATAAATCTAACAAGAAAATGTCCTTATAAGAACACCAAGGTCTTTGGAATATTCAGTATAAAATATGAAATCAATCAATTAAAAAAAACCAATTTTAATAGTATCTGACTACGATGAGACATTAAATCTTTTTCATGTCTAAGTAATTAGACATAAATCCATGCAGGGATTTCCAGAGGATCTTTCCAGCTTCCAAATTTCTCAAGCTATTTGTCTCACAGCTTATGAAAAGTGTGAAATAATACCCACAAAAGTGTGATAATTCATTAATTATAGAACATCATCTGCTATTCACACTTATGCATATTCCAGAAATCCTTTATGGAGCCAACATCTATATGCTGGGTTTGATTCAACCAAATTTAGAGCTTAGAAAATTTCCAGCAGAAAGTTATTTCCTAAAATCCTAAATTAATGCAGAAAATCCTGCTGGGTTTCTAATAGTAGGAATATATTAACTGTGTAGGAAGAAGTATCTGTAGTTGGTGTACAGCTACCCCATTTAGGCTGCATACTGACTACTCTTTACTACTATAAAAAGGAGAAACATGTAAAAAGGATGTGGATCTTTTTGTTGATCTTTGAGGAGGTACATGGGAGTTTTCCTGCTCTTGTTTTTCCCCTTTGTGATTTAGAAGTGAAAGCCCTAGGATCTTTAGGAGGAAGGTCTGGGTCAAAGAAAGAAAGGATAACTCATCTTCGCTTTTGAGAAACAGATTTATTTCCTCTTTCTGGATTTCACTTTAGAGGAAGTTTTTTCTACTCTTCCTTCACCTTTTTGTTGCTTTTGCAAGTCTGGATTGTTTTGCTTGATCCAGCAACTAAATTCCCCAGAGCCTAGTTAATTTAGTCACTGTCGGGAAGAAAGAAAAGGAGTTTTTGGAAGTCTCTCACTCAGAGAGATCCAGCAACCCATCAAAGGTCAACCTGAGGAGCAGATTCTCATTCATTCCCAAGAAGAGGAGAGAAATGGAGGAAAGGATGTTTTTGCATCACCAGGGGTGGAGCAATATGTGCTACACCTGAGTTTAACTGCTCTAGAAACCTAAAAGATAAGGAAATTGGAAGGCTGTATGCTGCCAGTGGGAGAGGCTGTTGAGCAAAGACCTGAGACAATACTTCATCGCGGGGTGGAGAGGCACCAAAATTACTGCACATGTGGACGCAGGCTATACTGAGCACAGTAGGCCTGATACTGGATAATCAATGAAGGTGGCCTATATATCCTGATGAGCTAGGTGTCCCCTAGAAGTCAGAGAGGCCAACCACACATAACAACCAGCATGGAGATCGCAATTGATGACAGAAGATGCTGAGACCAATTGCTGTGGACACTCCTGGCAGGCCAGGGCAGACCTTGCTAATGTTTTAAATTGGGCAGACCTCTGGGTCAGTTAAACTCCATGGCCATGCAGCTTAGATGGGGCTTAGGTATTCTTGATATAGGTATTCTGACCAATTGCACAGAGGGAACAATGAGTTAATGGATTTAGCTTTTCTTGCAACTATGGTAGTAGCCCTGGTCTTTTATATTTGCTAGTCCTAAGGCATGTACATATCCAACAAGTAATGCACATTGTTCTATTAATGCTGACACCAATATAACTATAGATTAAGAAACTTTTCATCCAGCAGGTGTCAGTGTGAATTCTATGAATCCAGGGGTGGATTATATTGGAGTCATTTTTTGTTACTTTTGCTGAGAATGTATATAGAGAGTAGGCCGTATGGATTCAGATTTTTCACCCAGACTAAGACTAGTTTGAAGGCCACAGGCCTCCTATTTACTGTCTTGCACTGTGAAATGTTTACGAACAGGCAAGAGTCTGTTTATTTAGTTATTCCACTAGGTCTATGATGAGAAACCAGTTGTTATTAACTTATAATGAAGCCTGAGAGAGAAAGTGAAGGCAATACAGCTGCACCTCAGATTAGATAAGAAATCAGAGGGAGGGAACATCACTGCTTTCACAAGCATTTTTAGTATATAAGGAGAGACAGCAAGAGAGGGAGGAGAGTGGCTCCTGGACATGATAGCACAGGCTGATCCTTTGGAAACATGTAAGCTTATATATATATAAGCTTACATGTTTCCAAAGAGAGAGAGAGAGAGAGAGAGAGATATGTAGCAGTTGTAGCAGTTGTTATTATCTATTTTTATCTATGTTATCTATGTTATGTTATCTATGTTATTATTATCTATGTAGCAGTTGTTATTATCTATTTTATTTGTTCTATCCTCCTATAGCTCAAAAAAACTTTCTTTTCTAAGTACCTGGAACCATGATGTACTGAATCAAAGTTTGCAAGTGACTCTTTGTATAGGGAATAAGCTCCTAGGTTCAAGTCCCCAGGTATAATCCCAGTAATTGTGTGTGTTTATATTGGGTAAGCCCCCGAGGTAGTCCTGTGTGCATGCAGGTGATAAATCCCTCGGGTAGCCCCCAGTGTAGACCTCAGTGAGATTAGCCCCCCCGGGGCAGAATGCCAGTGTGCACGGTCTGAACCCAGAACAAAGGAGAACTCTGGTAGCTATCCAGTGATAACCACCACATAACATCAGGATATACTAGAGGAGATTGGATAAGGAGTAGTCATCTGAGTCAAGATTTGACAGGTGGGATTGTATTGCATGCCTTCTAAATTTAATGAAGAATCCGATTCCACCAAAACTACCCCTTAATTGGAAAAGGATATGGAAACAGAAGAGTAAATTAACACCATCATTAAACAAGTCACATATTTCTGGGAACTGGATTAGGTAATGGATTTCATGGAACAGAGACTTGCATATTGTCAGTCACTTCATTTCCACATTAATTATCAGTCAGGTTGTGTTGGAACCACATTCGTCATCCAGCGTGATTAATACTGTACATGTTAAAGACTTTTAAACAATGCTCAGTCTCCCCCTGATAGAGAATCCTGGACCTAGAGGGACTTAAAAGAGGTTTGGAAAGCTTAAGCTTGGAACTGAGGGTAGCCCGTGGACTCCTCAGCGAGAAACACAGCCCAGGGGTTACATCAAGAAAATGGGTTCAAATCTGATGGCTCATGGTTTCTGCTTCTCTGACCAACCAGGGCTGGGAACAGAATAAGACAAATTTCTAAATCAAATCATGCTTAGCAATTAATTTTTTTATAGTGACTTCATCCCTAGTAGATGTTTTTCAGCAGTAAGACAATCTTGATATTCTTTCTGAAAAGAATATCAACATAAGGAGCTTTTCCAGGGGAGTCATTCCCAGGGACTGAGTTGGGGAGGGATTTGAACTTAATCAATTATTTTTGGATTTTCAAAAGTATGCATGTATAATTTTCCCAAATGTTTCTGCTTACATTTTAGCAAGTTTAGTTTTGTGCAGGTAGTGTTGGTGGGATCATTTTTAAAGGGAACCTATGCACTTGTGTTCACTTTGAAAATTGATATAACTTATGAACGTTTTTGCCAGATGTTTTTATGTAGGCTGTTACAAAACTACCCCTTACTGTGGCATTAGACATGTCATGCACTCTTTCTTCAGTGATAAATCTGTTATTGCTACAGTATCTAACTTTTAGACAGATACAGATTGACATACAAATATGTATGGGAATCTATATATATAGATATATATATATATATGATACCTTGGCGGTGTCTGTCTGTTGGGAGCTGTACAACATGTGCTGTTGAACCAGCGATCACATAATGTGCATTCTTTGCAAAGTACACAAACATACACCTTCAAAGCTCTGGGAAGTATAGCTATCAAGCCGAATGGAGGCAGGGGGTGTGGTGGGCTGCAAGGATGGAGGTGATGGGTCAAGCGGACAAAGATTCCTGGGGTTACGTAGGGCCAAGGGGGAGGAAAAACTTGTTCCAGGAAATTTTACTAGGAGCCAGCTAATTGCATTAGATCATTCTAGCTGATACATAGTGAAATTCACTGCAGGAATGGTTTTACCCCCACCCTAAACCGGATCCCGGCCCAGAGCTACTTTCTTCTCCCTCATGACAGTGTGGAACACAATATCATATTTGCCCCCACAGTCCCTGCTGTTGACTCCTTTCCATTGCCAGATCTGATGTCTGACTCCAGTCCTGGGCCGGTACATCTCTCCACCTGCCTTCAGTCATGGGGATTATGCATACTTCTGCCTACATCTGTTCCCAAAGCCCTGTGGTTTTGCAAAGCGTGGATTAGCATGTACTCTTTACAAAATACACGTTCGACAGCAAACAGCACCTTTTCATAGCCATAGCCTCAACAGTATGTCCTGACAGACAGATGCCAAGTCTTGAGATGATAGATAGATAGATAGATATTGTAGAGTAATGCTGTTTACCTAGAATTAAAAGCCCTATCAGAAATGTAAGTTTTCCTATAGCTGGATCTATCTGGCAGGCTGCAATGAGAGAATTAATTAGCAGCTGGGTCTATTTAGCAGGCTGCAAGTTCAGTGAAATCTAGAAATTTGAGCAAAAATGCAGGCAATTGCCTAGCCAATTCTGTCTGGCAAGTTGTATACTCACCTTGATTAAACTGGTGAAGTAGGTTGGTGGTGGCAGGGAACCTTCTGGATAGCCCATGGGGAATGAGGAGGACAGATGTTCGGATAACAGCTGCTCCATTGTAGCTTGGAGGTTGGATTGTTGTTGGGTCTTATGGTTGGATATAGAAGGGTAGAGGTACTGGGAATGAACTATAAAAGGATCTTACACACTAAACTATTCAACAGGGTGGAAAATAATGGAGAAAGACAACAGAAATTGTTTTAGATAAGGAATGATAGCCTTCAAGCAAGCACACTCTATAACTGGTAGCTAGACTATAGGCCTTATTTTCTAAGGCTATCGCAGGCTTGCGCAAACAGTGCAAGCCTGCAATAGCTAGCGAAGGTAGCGCATGCCTGCGCTACCTTCATCGGGGCGGAGTCGGCCCCAGAAGAGGAGGAGTTGGGGCGTAACCGGGGCTGACTCTGCGAGGATGGCGCGGACAGTGAAAAGGTAAGAAGTCTTTTCGCTGCCTATTTCATGCCCAATAACTACCGTATATTCCGGCGTATAAGACGACTTTTTAACCCAAGAAAATCTTCTCAAAAGTCGGGGGTCGTCTTATACACCGGGTATCGTCATATAGGGCACACCTGCTCTCTGACCAATTTCTCTCAATCACACACATGCTCTCAATCAAATGCATTCTCTCACTTACACACAGGCTGGCTGGCTGGCTGCTTTTCTCTCTCTCACTCACTTCCTCTCCCCCGCCCCCCAAGCACAAATAGTAGCTGCAGCCCCCACAGGCCAAGAAAGAAGAATCCCATCGGCCGCGGGAGGCTCATGGTGCTGTCTCCTTTCCCTATTATCAGCTGCTTCGATTGCTCGGGGGCCGATGCTGCTGTCGCCGCTGCTATTTTTTTAAGCGGCACGGCTTTCTCCTTCCCGTGCACCGCACTGCCGTTGCCACTGGGCTATCAGCACGTTCAAGCCCAGCGGGAACGGCAGCGGTGCAAAAAAAAAAAAAAAAAGCTGTGGCATCCGCAGCTGGCCTTTTCTTCTTCCCGCCCCCCCCCCCCCCCCCTTGAACCGGAACAGGAAGTGATGCGCGGGAAGAAAGAGCCGTGCCGCGTGAAAAAATAGCAGCGGCGACAGCAGCATCGGCCCCCGAGCAGTCGAAGGAGCTGGTAATCGGGAAAGGAGACAGCAGCATGAGCCAGTTTAGGAGTTTAACACAAAATGTTAGGATCCTAAAACCTTTGAAAATTGCCTCCTAATTTAATTAGGATCCCAAACAGTGAGTTGCTACAAGAACAGAGGTAGGTCAGGGAAAAAGTTAGGAGCTTATCACAAATTTTCAGCACTAGGCACCTAACTTAGGGGGTCATTTATCAAAGTGCTATATGGCGTTTTCGCATGCGTTAAGGCGTAACATCAAGCTAGGTTGAGAGAACATTGCACAAATCTCATCTTTGGGTGAGTTTCCTCACTCTGAAGGTCATCAAATCTTCACAAGAGAGCACTGTTCTGTTCATACATCTCACTTTGAATGTCAAAGTGGCCCCTAACCCCTACACTAATACCTAAACCTCACCTCGAGTTACTAGGTAGGCCTCCCATAGAGATATAAATGCCTATCTAGTGTGAGGGCAGTATAGCTAGTCTCTCTCTCTCTCTCTCTCTCTCTCTCTCTCTCTCTCTCTCTCTCTCTCTCTCTCTCTCTCAAAACAGGGGTGGGTAAGAGTATGTAAAATTACTGGTGAGGTCATAGGCTATAGGTATTGCTAATTATTAGGCTTGTTCAATATTTGTTGATTGTTAATGTGGCTCACGGAAATGTGGGCTACTACCTGGAGATAATACCCATGTTCAGTGTACATACACACGGTTGATGAGACTCCATCATTTCTCTGGGCTTCAACACCAAGAGGTAATGTGGAAGAAAAATACAAAAAAAAATTTGTATTCACAGGGAAGCGAGGTGTAGCTGGGCTGATACTTTACTTTCAATGCATGTCCAGCGTAGCTCTCTGCTTCAACGGCAGGGGAGAAAGTCTAATACTTCTCTTTCAACGCATAGCTCTCTGCTTCAACGGTAGGGGGAATGAGGAAGGGAGAATCTGTAGGTGGATTGCATAGTCTGGGTGGACAGGGGCAGGCATGTGGCCTGCTTATTGTGGCGGTTACTACCCCTAATTGAGCTGGATATTCACTTGGATGCAGTTCCAGCGCTAGAGATGTGAATCGTGTGATCGATCATCTTAACGATTGATTTCGGCTGGGAGGGGGAGGGAATCGGATCGTCGCCGTTTGGGTTTTTTAAATATCGTGAAAATCGTGAAAATCGAAAACCGGCACACTAAAACATCCCTAAAACCCACCCCGACCCTTTAAAATAAATCCCCCACCCTCCCGAACCCCCCCAAAATGCCTTAAATTACCTGGGGTCCAGTGGGGGGGAGGGCAGGAAAACCGGCACACTAAAACAACCCTAAAACCCACCCCGACCCTTTAAAATAAATCCCCCACCCTCCCGAACCCCCCCAAAATGCCTTAAATTACCTGGGGTCCAGAGGAAGGGTCCCGGTGTGATCTTTTACTCTCGGACCTCCGGTGCTTGTAGAAATGGCGCCGGCGCTACCTTTGCCGGCGCCATTCAGGTCAAAGGTAGCCCCGGCGCCATTTTGTTTTTGTCCCCCGAGGTCAGGAGCGTAGGAGATCGCTCCCGGACCCCCGCTGGACCCCCAGGGACTTTTGGCCAGCTTGGGGGGGCCTCCTGACCCCCACAAGACTTGCCAAAAGTCCAGCGGGGGTCCGGAACGACCTCCTGCAGTTGAATCGTGTTGTCTATGGCCGGCGCCATTTTGCGCCGCCATTTTGTGCTCTCAGTAGAGAGCTGCTTATAAAACCTATCCAGGGAGATGGCCATTCCAGCACCTTCAAAGGAAAGAGCTGCCTATGAATGCTATCGCCTCTCACTCTCTAACTTGCTTGATCTAGCTAAGATAATTAAACTAGGGCCACTAACGGTAATGAGGCCAGAGGGTCCATTACATACTGTATCTATTGTACATTCTGAATCATGCCATTACCCTTTTGTTGACTACTTCTTTTTGTCTCTGCATTCTTAGAGGGCACAGAATAGTGACATTGACATTTGTATACAAGTAAAAAGAAGATTAATGAGTGAGACCAGTGCGTACTCCTCCTGGTGATAAAGCATTATACATTTTTAAGCTTTGGTAAATTATATGAGAATGATTTCGCTGAGTCCATTTTTCATCTCACAATGACAATATATCCATACTGCATCACATTCCCTACATATTAATGGCCCTGTTTTTAAAAGGACTTTTTACAATGTTAGTCAAAATATTGCATATGTATCAAATCTGATCACTCTTGACTCAAACAAGAAGTATAGAACATAATATTATGCTGTTTAGATGACATATATTAAGACTGAAGAAAATTGTGCACTGCCAGTAAAGTAAATAGATTCTTTACTTATATTTTCTCTTTTCAGAAGAAACAGCAGAACAGCTATGTTATCACAAATGTCAGTCAAAAAAGGCATAGTGTACACTTGGGGATTGTATGTGCTGAAACATCATTTAGTGGAGAAATACTCAATTCCATGGAGAAGGGCTATGGTAAAGATGGGGTATTCTTAGATGATATGCTCCAGAGCATTTTTATGGCTTCACGGTGGGATGGGGATATAAGCTGAATGAAATTTCAAAGGTTTGAAGAATTTAAAATTAATCATACTATCAGCATGCAGATAGATTGACTACTGTACTTACGCTATGTAAGCTGCATATCCCTACCCATTTTTAGGTTAGCACAGTTAAGCTGCTGCATGTTTCTAATAGAGATGTGATTCATTATCGGCCCGCCGCGGGAAATTTTGTTTCCTGTGCTTTGTGCCGATTTTATTTCGTCTACCCTCCCAAAACGAAGCCCGAAACCCGCCCCCGAATTACAATGGGGGTTGTAAAAAAAAAACCCAAACCCACACCAACCTGTCAAATTTAATTAATTGCAACGCCCCAACTTAAAAAATGGCCTGGGCCATCCATTGCTCCTACCATGTGACAGAGGCCAACCAATGGCACCAATAGCCCATCACATGGTAAGGGCAAAGGGCCATCGGCGCCATTTTGATTAGTCACAGCTGACGGTCTGAGAGGGGGAGATCGCTCTCGGGACCCCGCTGGACCATCAGGGACTTTCGGTAAGTCTTGGGGGAGGGGTCGGACAAGTCTTGGGGGGTCGGGAGGGTGAGGGGTTGCAATTAATTAAATTTGAAGGGTTGGGGTGGGTTTAGGTTTTGTTTTTTTTAATGTGCCCTTTCTCCCTCCCCCCCCCCAAAATACAATATGAAAACCACACGAAATTTCATGAGTTTTCTTATCGTTTCGTCATCCTCCCGAAACGCGACAAAATAGGAAATATCATCTCTATTTCCTATTTCATCGCAAACGAATACACATCCCTAGTTCCTAATGTGGCCATTGCAAGCTAAAATCAGTTCTAACTTCACAATATAACTGTATTGTAATATTAGAAAAATATTATTGACAAGTGTATACTTGCCAGATACACTTCTGATGTGACTCATCCAGATGCATGATCACTGAATCTAACTGAATAATAAATAGTAACAGTGCTTAATCTGCACTTTATTTCTTTGGAAGCTGTCAAGTAGGACAGGAACCAAAACTGGCTATCATGACTCCCTCACAGATGGCTGAATGAACTGTATGCTTCCATTGTATTATTATTTTAAAAATAATACAGGGATATCTATGGAATGAAAGGTACTATAAACAGATTAATTATTTTCTATTTTATTGCCCTGACATTTTATAGTATGATCTGGCAGCCCTTTCTTCCACTATGTGACACTGAATGCTAGGTAAGGATAAAATATTCTCAAATTATATTCAGGAAATCATTGTTCCATACTGCATTACACATTCCTTTTCATCACTTATTGTACAAATAAATCAAATAGAAAGTGGTACCTTATTGAACATTGTTATACAATATCCAAATTCAGTCATTTTCTCTCTTACAGTAAACATCTCAAATACTAGTTTAAAAAATAAAGTTGGAACGTGCACAATTAGCGAGTAATACTCTGGCATGTTGCCCCTTCCTCCTTTGCCAGACTCAGACACATCTGAGTTGGAGGATCAGTGGGGAGGGGAATGGTTGCGTGTGACTTGGCAGAAATGCAGTGGGTGTGTGGGTGGTGGAGGGATGTATGTGGTGAAAGAGAGAGAGTGTGTGTGTGCGCAGGGCCAGTGCAAGGGTATTAGGCGCCCTAGGCAATCCTTCTGCCTTGCGCTGGCCCCCCCCCCCCCCATTGCACCACACTGCCCCCCCCCCCAGGTCATGCCACCCCCCCCCCCTCTCCGGTCTCGCCCTGACTTCTACCTCATTCGCGCCGCCAACTGTGTGCTTCTTAGGGCCACGAGCAGGTTGGGCACTGCTCACAGCCAGACAAATCTCTATTGCTCTTTGCGGTGAGCAGGATAGGTTCCGCTCGCGACACCACATGATCAATCTTTGGCACCCCCTACTGGTTGGCACCACAGGCGACCACCTAAGTTTGCCTAATGGACGCACTGGCCTTGTGTGTGTGTGTAGGTGGTGGTGCTTGCGTGGAGACTCTGGGGTGTTTGTATGTGGCTGGAATATTTGGGGTGGGTGTATGTGTGTGTCTGGGGGTCTTTATGTTTGTGTGTCTATGGAGGTATATGTGCCTGTGTGGAGGGGGGGTGTCTGTAGAGATATATGTGGCGAGTTAGTTAGGGGTTTGAGGAGTGAGTGGTATATGGGGGGTGCATGTGTATCTGTGGAGGGGTCTGTGTATGTGTATCTGTGGGGAGGGTTTGTGTGAAGGGATGTCACTTGTACCCCCTTACATACACTCTTCTTCCATCTCTACTATCTTCCCCTCTCATTCCTTTCCCTTAGGCCCTCTCTATTTTCCCCTCTTTTCCTTTCACACTCCACTCTCAATCTCTCCCTTCCCTCTCCTTCTCACCCTTATCCCCCTACCTTCCCTCTCACTTCACAGGACTTCCCTTCTGCCAGAGGGGTTAGGGAACCCTGCCAGCACTGCAGCCTTCTACCTGCCATCGCATGAATCTACTATTTCTGCCAGTGGAGTTTGGGAACCCCGCCAGCACTGTGGCTTTCTCCATGCTGGTCTTCTCCGTCTGCTGGCAGGGCTTTGGAAGCCGGTCAACACATCACCATGAATTGTGCCTCCATGCAAGTCCTGGCTCCTCCTCTTTTTGATGTACCATGTGCATGGCTGCTTCAATAAAGGTAAGAAATTTACCTGATCAAGTCTTCTAGTGCACGTAGATGAACGGACAGATAGCCTGTGGTTGAGAGATAGCCTCAACCACAGGCTATCTCATTTTTGTGAAATGAGCCTAAGAAAGAACATTAATGAATAGGATGATCTAAAATAAAACATTACTGTATACTTTCACATAATACTATGTTATTGGTCTAGCAGGTCTTCCTGTTCTTTTTGGGGGGTTCACTTCAATCATAGCTGGCCTCTGTTGGGCTATGATGCCAAGAGACTTCATTTGCAACTAAAAAACCAGTTTGGTTTTCCCCAGGTTGTATCCCCGCCTGACTCAACCCAGACATTGCACTAACAGTGCTTGACTAGGGGTCAGGGGCCACAGGCTGCAGTTCCCATCATAGCATAGCTAATACAGTCATTGAATCTGGACATTAGGTGTTGCTATTGAGTGATGACTGAGGGGTTTTCCCCTACAGATGCCGTGGTTGCTACTTCTGTGGCATCACCAGACCCAGCCAACCTGGAAGGCAGAGTTCTGGTCTACATGGCAGTGCCATGAAGGCACCAGCCTGGCCCCAAACATAGTAGTATTAAATGTTCTTCAAAATGATTCTTTCAAAAACAAAAGTAATTTAAAGTAATTATTTTCTTTACCATACGAGTTACGAATTGCAGTGGACTCAAGCATTTTAAATTCTACTAGGTTAATGGGTAAAATACATTTTCATGCATGCATAACAAAAATGCATTTCCATTTGGCGTTTTACAGCTAAAGCTTGAAATCTTCCTGGCATTTATTTGACATTGAGACTGATAAGGAGTAGCATAATTACGGAAATGGGTGCACTGTTATCCTGAGCTCCGTGCTATCTCAATATTAATGATACAACCACAGGCTAGATACATTTCCATGTTATTCAAATGGGTCAGTTTTTGCATATAAGAATGTTACATTCTTTTTAAAAAGAGTTGTGATGCAGCATTCTAGTGAAAATGTTCCCGTTCGTCAAAAAATTAAGTCATATTTTCAACAATTACTTCCTAAGGGGTGGATGCAATAACGTGTGGGTTAAAACTGAGTGCTGAAGTTCAGCGTAGCTTCTTAATGTGCAGGTTAAACATTTGTTGTGCTTCCGATGCAGTAAGCTAATGCTATACTAATGCATCAGGAGTTTTAAAAAAGTGCACTAACTGGAAAATGTGCACATAAACTCCAAATTAAAATGTGCTCTCAGCACAGGTTGTTTGCATATTTTAAGTCAGGGGGAGTGGGAGATTCTCTTAGACATGATTCATGCATACAAAACTCATGTTTTGTGCCTGTAAATGACTTTTATGCACACAAACTATGATTTCTGCACATAAAATATTTACACACCCGAAAATGCTTTTCAGCGCAGAAACCATTTTGTTCAAACTAATTTTAAAACAAGAGCGCAAGCACCCATACACGTGCGTGTCGACACATGAGCAGAGATATGCTACAATTTTAAATCGTGCACACACTTATGCTCATATATTTTAAAATAAACCTCACGCGCCTCAGTATGCACCTCATCTTAAGAAATTTTTAAAGATGGTGGCTGCCGTCCATTGCTCCTACCATGTGACAGGACCCGGCCAATGGCACGGATACCCTGTCACATGCTAAGGGCAAAGGGCCATCGGCGCCATTTTGTTTACTGGCAGCCGACGGCCCCAGAACGGGAGAATGCTCCCGGGACCCCCGCTGGACCACCAGGTAGTTAAAAATTTTTGGAGGGGGTCCGGAGGGTGGGAAGATATTAACAAACTCATTTTAAAGAGTCGGCTGTATTTTTTGGTTATCGGCTCGGGCGCAGCGATAAAAAAAACCCGATCGGACTGCAAGATAAAAATTTCACGTTGTGAATCGGAACCGGAATCCAAACCGATACCGGTTCCGATTCACATCTCTACTTTGCATATCTTTCCTAGGACTTTGCCAGCATATGTAGGTGAATTTAAAAACATGCGTGCGCAGGAGTCAACCCAGTTTTTCCAACGAGTCCACCAGTCTGCTCAGTTAATATTGAGATCTTGAAAACCCCTCTGGTTCTTCATCCTGCATGCCGTCCAATGGATCTGGACCCGTCACCCTGTCCCGTAAGCCCTAAAACGTGAGATCTACAGACTTCATCCTCATCAGGAGCGGTAGTAAAGTTACGTGGATAACAAGCCAGCATGCGTTGCGGTCTTTGGTTTTAAAAATACAGAGTTACACGCGTAAATGTTGGCCCCCGCCCTGGGATGCGCATGCTCTACCCATGCTCTACCCATGCCGTACCCCTTCTCCGCCTTCTCCTTTTTGACACGCACACCAGCCTACACACCCTTACTTCGCGGCTTTTTAAAATCCGCATTGCTCGTATGTGCACATGTGGGCATATTTGCACAAGCAATGCTTTTAAAATCAACCTCTTTGAGCGCAGAAAGCATATTTATGTGCAGAAAACATGTTTTGTGTGTGCAAAACACCTTTTCTGTGTATAAATTCTCATTACAGATGCTAGTGTCAGAATTTCAGCTTCTGCTCATAGACTGATACAGGCACTGGAAACTTTACTCCACCTCTGACCAGGAGTAAACTTTCCAGTGCTAAGAAAACCCGAGTTAAGCCAGAGCACCTCTCTGCAAAGGGGAGTAATAGTTAATGCCCTCATGTACACAGGATTTCCACGCCAGCAGGATGCAGTTTTACACGCATATTTTTTGTACACAAAGCTCCTTGTTGCATCGGGAGTAACATTTATGAACCAAAACAAAATGTGTGCAGGTAAAACATGAACTCTGCTGAGCGGACATTACCGCATTGGCCCATAAATTGGGGTCCTGCTCATTGGCTAACACACAATAGCAGGAATTCCTTTCAGAATAGGGTTTTTTTCCTCCCCCTTATGCTATATCCTAGAAATGTATATTGTGGTGCTCCCATGAAAGAAACTTGTATTCAGTCCCCTGACCCAGAACTCACTATGCCTTATATCAGTAGGACCTTGGAATGATTTGTTTGTTTGGAAGTAGCTCACATCATTTCATTTGATAGTTTGAGGAGAGTTACATGCAGGTATAGTGGGTATTTCTCTTCCCCCAGAGAGCTTACCATCTAAGTTTATACCTGAAGCAACAGGTGACTTGCCCAAGGTCACAAGAAGCATTAGTGGGATTTGAATCCCAACTTCACTGGTTCATAAGCTACTGTTTTAACCACTAGCTACTCCTCCAGTGCCCAAAATTTCATATGGGAATCTCAGTAATCACTCAACAGCAACACCAGCTTGCTGAATTATGATCATATTTGTGCCAGGGCATCATGCTCTGTGCCTTTCAGGTGATAGATTAACTCTGCAATGATTGGCCTAGATGAAAGAATCATCGGCTTAAAATGAAGAAAAGCCCAAGGTAGCCAGGGAACCCAAGATGGCATTATGCTTCTAATGGTAGGCTAGAAGGTGGCTCCGTCATTTAAGCCTGAATTTCTTCGCTTCCTTCTTTTCCTCACTATGCTGACAATGGGAAAATGTAAAGAGAGGATTCAAGTCTATCCTTCACAGCTGGTATTTACCAGTAGGGATGTGATTCGGCCGAACCTTTTGGTTCGGCCTTCATTATTGGCCCGCCGTGGGATTTTCCCACAGTTCAGGCTGATTTTTTTCGTCTGCCCCGAAATGGCAACCCTACCCCCAACTAGGACCCCATTGCCCCTCAGCAAAAATGTCAAGGTTATACCCCAGTGTGAAGACCCTTCCTTTCCTACTCTTCCCTGCTCCCCAAAATCACATATGCCTACTATTAGGAGTCAAACTCCCACCCTCCCATGCCCCCAAAAGCATAGTGGTGGGGATCTTCCAGGAGCAGGATCAATCCCTACTCACTCCTGCTCCATCTGCACCTGATTTCAAAATGGCGCTGGCTGACCACAGGAGCTCCTTTGACATATATAAAGGACCTCCGGCAGTCAGCCAGCACCATTTTGAGCCAAAAACAGACGTCAGGAATGAGTGGAGACCACTTTTGCCCCCCTGAAGACTCTTGTCGCTATGGGGGTAAGCTTTTTTGGGGCAAGGGGTTGAGGGGAAGGACCCCTAATTGGGGGTTTATGGGATTTTCATTAACTTTTTTGTGTGCCCATTTTAACAAAATTGCCACATTAATGAGCTGCTTTGCATGTTTTTGCATTGCATCAGCTCATTAATATGCTATTTGAATAAACTCACTCAATGTGGACTATGCATGAATAAACTACTGAGAAACACAGTTTGCAAATTTTCTTTTTTGCAAAAGGTGTTTTCATGAAATCTTTCATACAAAACACCCTCAATGTAGTGTTTTAGTGTAGTTCTTGGCCTTTAGAGATATTTTTTGGTATGAAAAGCCTTTTCCTGAAAACATGTTGCAGCTTAGTAATTTGGCCTGGGAGAGAGACAGGAAGATCCATCTGATTCTGAAGTCCATGCAGTTTAACTACAGAGACTTTTTAAAACAGTAGTATACAGGCACAGGGTGCAATTCTTTAAAGCTGAACTATAATAATTTCTAGCAGATAACCCATCTAATGTATTCAAGATTTTCCCAGACTCAGTAATCACTGTCTAAATGTACTGATTGTGAGTCTTGACCGGAAAAAAGAAGAGTAAACAAACATCTTTTATTCAGCTTATATAACCTTACAAACTTCAGCTTCTTTCTGTAATTTGTCTGGATTTCTGGCTCAGTCCGATTCTCTTCAGTGCAAATGTAATTAGATTTTCCTATTGTCTCCAGTTGCTGATTAAATTTCTAATGCTGAATCTGACAAGGTGTATTTGATAATTAATCTTACTGCATTGTTAAAAAAAAATACATACAGAACACATTTTATTGATCTGAAAATGGTATTTAGTCAATTGTTTCTCCATATTCAAATCAGTAGCAAGTACAAAGCTATTCAACTTCATATCTTCTTTGGTTTTAAAATTAATCAATCATTCAGTTAGTTTGACATTAAAGCCCTGAATATCATCAAGCAACTGTTTCATAGTATGAAGAAAATTTGCCATCAATGAAAACAAAATAGAAATTAATAAATAATTAGCAGTATTGAAATAATAATTTAAATAATCAAACATCATGCTTGTGTGATCTAATGCTGCTTCTGAAGGTGTGGCAAGACAAAAGACAAAACTGAATGGGGCAGATTTTAAAAGCCCTGCATACGTAAATCCAGCCGGATTTACGTGGCAGGGGGACTTGCGTGCCGGCACGCCTATGTCGCATAGGCGTGCCGGCGCGCAAAGCCCTGGGATGCGCGTAAGTCCCGGGGCTTTGCTTGGGATGGTGTGTCAGGGGGCGTGTTGGGGGCGGCACGGCATTTGGGGGCATTCCGGGGCAGGGCCATGGGCAGGGTGCCGGCCTGGGGGCGTGACCGAGGCCTCCGAACCAGCCCCTGGGCCAGGGAATGGCGCACCGGCAGCCTGCCGGCGCAGGCAAGCAAAGCTTTCTGCACAAAGATAGGGGGGGAGTTAGTTAGGGCTGGGGGGTGGGTTAGGTAGGGGAAGGGAGGGGAAGGTGGGGGGGTCGGAAAAAAGTTCCCTCCGAGGCCGCTCCGATTTTGGAGCGGCCTCGGAGGGGTCGGAGGCAGGCTACTCAGCTCAGCGAGCGCAGGTTGCACAATTGTGCACCCCCCTGCGCGCGCCGACCCTGGATTTTATAATATGCACGCGGCAGTGCGCACATGTTATAAAATCGGGCATAGATTTGTTTGCGTCGGGTTGCGCGAACAAATCTATGCCCGTGCATAACTTTAAAAATCAACCCCAATGTGTTCAGACTTTGAGATATCCACATATATATATCACACAATCAGAATTCTTGGAGGGTGTTCGTGATCTTCTTAAACAAATCAAGTATGACTTTGTTTACCAAGGCACAACACCCCATGAGCAACAAAGGCAGGTCTTTCCATCTTTTCAATTGCAGCTTAGCTTTCTCTAGAATAGAAGTAAATTTATAATCATAAATCTCTTTATCCCATCTCGCCAAAGAGATCCCAAATTACATCAGACCACCCCTTGCCCAAGCCAGTGGAAACTGCCCCTGCCATCTATCATGCAGAGAACAATCCAGGGGAACTACCTAGGATTTATTATAATTAATTTTGAGACCAGCAAAAGCCCCAAAAGCATCAAAGATATGCAAAATATGGCCCAGGCAAGTCCCAGGGTTATCCACAAATAGCATCATATCATCTGTAAACAATCCTAATTTCACCCTTCTATTTTGTGTGCATATACCATGAAATGTTTCCAACTCATGCAATTTTATAGCCAAGGGCTCCAAAGATAGAACAAAGAGCAATGGTGATAATGGACAGCCCTGCCTAGTTCCCCATCCCAGGGCAAAAGAATGCGACAGAGTTCCATTTACCAGCAATTAAACCTGTGGCTGATGATATAATAACTGAATCCACTGAGTGAATGGGTTACTTGGGCCAAATTTCTGCAACACCCACATTAGATATGACCATTCCACACAATCAAAAGCTTTGGCGTCATCTAAGCTGATCAACAACCTCTCTTGTCAGATATATTGAGGGGATTGAGGCACCAGGATTGCCTTTAATAAATTGCTATGAGAAAGCCTGCCTTTGACAAAGCCAGACTGATCCTGTGATATCAGGGTCTGAATGACAGCATTCAAGCAGGTGGCAAGTACTGTTGCCAAGGTTTTCAGATCCTGGTTCAATAGCGATATAAGGTGATAAGCCTCAGATCCTTACCCAGTTTGGGGAGTAAAATTGCAATTGCTAGACTTTGTCCCACATCAAAAGAGCCATTTTCAAATGCAGCAGTGAACATAAGTTGCAAAGGAGTTACAGTTTTGTCTCCCAGAATTTTATAGAATTCCAGGCCAAACCATTGGACCCAGGAGCCTTGGCCAATTTCAACTGTTTAATAACCAGAAAAAGCTCAGCCTCTGTAAGAGGGGACTTCAAGCTATACCGAGCTGTATCAGACAATTGGGGAACATTCAAGTCATCAAGAAATGCTTGTCTGTTTTGTTCCACAATGGTGCCCGCTGCATAGACCTTGTCATAGCACTGTACAAAAGGTGACAGTATATCGGCAGTTTGCGAGTAAGAACAAGAATTATATTTAAGATGAGTAATCAGACCCCTAGGCTCTTTACCAACTTAGCTAATAGTTTGCCTGGTTTGTTTCCCCATCGATACAACCTGTATTTATACTATACTTTGTATTTATACTATATTTTGTTGGCCTTAATGGCTAAAGCCTCATTAAGCTCCCTTCTAGCTATCAGTAGATCTTCCTTAGTGTCTTGGGAGAGGTAACCCATATGCTGCCTTTTAAAGATTCGGAGACATTTTGTGAGACTTACAATCTTTTTATCTCTTTCCTCTTTTTTTCCAGGCTTAGTAAGCTATTATATGACCCCACGTGACCACCTTAGCAGCATTCCAAAATGTTGTATCGTTAACTTCTGGGGACTTATTAAACTCTATATACTCATCTCATTTTTATTTAAGGAAACCTTTAAAGCATTGATCATCATATAACCAGGGAGTCATCTTCCATTGTGCCACCCTTCCTTTCCCCATGGTACCCACTAACAAAAATATCACCATATCATGATCTGAAAAAGGGACAACTGCGATAGTACTGGATTCCAGTCTAGCGAACAAGATTTCTGCCATTAAGATATAATCCAGCCAAGTGTAAAGATTATGGGCATGAGAATAATGGGTAAACTCCACCTCATTGTGGTGTAATGTATGCCAGGTATCAATTAATTGATACCTCCCCCTCCCCCTCCCTTTTTTAATTAATTGATACCCTCCCCCTTCCTTTTTTATTGTAATTTTCCTCCTTTCTGTTCACTGTAAACCGGCATGATGTGCTTCACGAATGTCGGTAAATAAAAGTTCATAAATAAATAAATAAATAAATAAATAAATAAATAATTGCAGCTCTTGACAAAGAAAACAAATACCAATATGAGTCTGGTTTTTTCTCAGAGTTTTAGCTGGCCTGCAGTCCACCCTGGGGTTGTCAGTAATGTTAAAATCCCCTCCCATGATGATGGCAAAATCATCCCATTGTGCGATTTTTGAGAATAACTAAAGAAAACGTGGGAGAACTTATTAGGCGCATAGACACTAACCAATAATACTTTCAGGCCTTGAAGCACTCTGCGCATTATCACACTCTCAACAAATAATATCTTCTTACTGATCAATATCACCACTCCCCTTTGATTGGTCACATACGAAGTAAAGAAGCAATCTCCTACCCAATCTCTCCGCAGCTTTTGGTGATCTAAATCATTTAGGTGGGTTTCTTGTAAAAGACCGATAGTGATATTTTTTTGCTTCAATTCAGATAATAGTTTCTTCCTCTTAATGGGGGAATGCAAGCCAGCTATGTTGAGAGAGCATTGATATTAACCATACAAAGTATGATGGAAAATAAATTGCAACATAAAAAGTACATTTTGAAGACGCGAGGTCCCCCAGTCTAGATCTCCCCTCCTACCCCACAGACTCTCATAAGTGCCTGCTGCAGACCCACACAGTAGGAGTTCAGAATCAACTACACACATAGATACATACATACCATTGCCAATCACACAACCAAACTGCAAATCCCCATAACTCTCAAATCCAAAATCCCGTCCCCACTCCAGACTCCAACATGTTTTCTTCAGCGGAAGTCTCCTTTCCATGTCGTACATCGTGCAACAAGAATTGAAACCTGGAAGCTCCGGAGAACTGCAAAGTAACTGTGAAAAATATGATTAACCTGCGAGATGTAGCCATCAAGTGCTGTTTTTCCCAAAGTACATTGCCCAGCTCAAACTCCACAACAAGCAGAGCATGCCCAGAGTAGAAATAGGGCTTGGAATCCAAAGGGCTCAAGATAAGTCAAGCATCACAATTGGGAAAATCAACCCCAACTGGAACCAAACTATTACTTGAGATAGTTTTGGAAAGTCCTCTCAGATTTCTTTGAGAAATTTCTCAATGTCCTCCTTGGTATTAAACAGATGATTGGCTCCTTTATGAAAAACTCGCACCCAGGCGGGATACTGCAGGGCAAAGCGAATTCCTTTATTGAAAAGCTGAGTGCCGTATACGCCATGACACATGCAGAGAAATCCAAAAACAAAAGAATTTTGTGACACTCATAAAGAAGCTCTTTCTTCTTCTTCTTCTTGTAGGACTCTAGAATTTTATCCTTATCAATGAAATTGAAAAATTTCACAATAGCTTGCCAGGGCTTGTGATTAGCCACTTATTGAGGGCCTAATCTGTGTGCGAGCTCAACAATGATCTGCCACTCCAAGGTTACCAGCCGTAAGGCTTCCAGCAGCCACTTTACAAACCACCAACAGAGCTTCACCTTGGAGAGTTTCCGGTAGGCCCAGCACCCAAACATTGTTCCGCCAACTGCGATTTTCTAACCCATCTGGTTTGTTTTCCAGCTCTAGATCATTTTTTTTGCAGCGACGCAATGGAGCCCTTGGTGCCACCTTGCCTTTCCTCTTTCCAGTTTACACTTGCATTCATGGTCATCAATGCCGTGTGATTGTTTTCCAATTTATTGTGCAAATCATCTAGAGATAACTGCAACTTTTGCAGCTGATTGTTTAGAGCCGCTGAGACTGCCTTAGCTAGCAGATGAAGCGAGATTTCTGAAATGCCATCCAGCAAGGTATGCATGTCCACTGCCATCTTGTCATCCTGTAAAACCAACTTTTCCACCACTGCTTTTCTCATATCGAAAGATGTAGAATCTCCAGCAAAGTCCATTTAAGTTTCATTAACAAGTTGGTGTCCCAACTGGTACTCAATTCGCAGCTAGAGAGGGAAGAGTAAAAAAAAATTCATAGAACTCCCAGGAGCCGAGAGTGCTGACAACTGCTCAGCTCAGTGTTATCACCGGAAGTCCTCTGCGCTGATTTTTCTATACAAATATTTTTGATGTGCACAGCAAAAACTAGCAGCAGTGTGGGATGTAATAACAGCCACGTATGCCAATTAGATTTGCACATAAAACTCACATACACCAAACACACGCAGTAATTCGCACTCATGACCCTGTGTAGTAAATCACATAGATATCAGCGCAGAAATCCACGCAGTCACTCATTGGTGTGTGAACACTCAGATTCTTGCCTCAAAAGCCTTTCTTTTTTGAAAAAATGAATAAATTAGTGGTCCATAAGATGATGTGAAGGTGAGTAGAGAAATATCTAACCCCTTCTTGGTTGGACTCAGGCTACCGGGAGAACATTAAATGCAGATCAGCAATTCTACCTCAGTGAGAAGCTGCCTTCTCTCTACCAGTTGTCTGCTGCTTGGCTGACCCACAAAAGGATCAAAAAAACAGTCTCCACACTGGCGCTTTCACTTAACTCCTGCCCTGACCCAGGCACTATAAACCCACATTAAAAAACCAGCACTAACCCGATCTCCCTGCTAGCATGGTTCCCTGCATTGCCCATGATTAGATAATTGTCTCCTTTGCATGTAATTAGCATGCACTCATGCAGAACAAGACATGGATTGGAAAGCGGGTTTATACGCATGTTTTTTCCCGTGCACAAACCCTTATTACATATCCATCCAGGGTTTGCGTAAAAAAACACATGCACAGTACACACTAAAACCCACGCCAGCATTACCACTGCTTATAACATGCTTTCATGACCGCTGCCACACACGGGCCAAGGTTTTCAAAGCAGTGTTCACAATGATTCCAAATTCCTTTTCTTGGCTGATGATCCCTAATATGGAATCCAGAATCATGTACCTATAGTTTGACTTATTCTTTATATTTATCATTTTGTACTTATCCACATTTAATTTCATCTGTCATTTCGATGCCCAATCTCCCAGTCTCACCAGGTCCTATTGCAATTTATAACAATCAGCTTTGAATAATTTTGTGACATCGGTGAACCTGACACAGATAACACACCCTTTTCCAGATCATTTATAAATATATTAAAAAGCATTGATCCCAGTACACCTCGATAGGGCATGCCACAATTTACTTTTCCCCATTAAGAGAAATGAGCATTCAGTTTTCCAAACTTTAGCCCATTACCAGTCCATAATATGACATTACCTCCTATCTCATGACTTTATAAATTCCTGATGAGGCTTTCATGAGGGACTTTGTCAATGACTTCTGAGAATTCAGGTCCACTTACAGATGAATTTTAAAAGTACGGTGTGTGCCAAAACTGGGAGCATTGGGCACAAGTTGGGTCAGTATGTGCCAAGGAGATTTTAAAAGCCGCCTGGATATGCATGTACCTGCCCCTGTGTGCACAAATAAAATGTTTCCAAAAGGGGGCGGGGCATTGGTATGGTCTGGGCAGGGCATGGGCTTTCCTGGATTCAAACTTGAAATTAGCATGAAATTAGCGCATAACCCCCCGAAAACCGTTAGTAACCCTGCAAGCCCCAGCCTATTTTGCATAGGCTCGGCGGTGCGAGCAAGCCCCGGGATGCGCGTATGTCCCGGGGCTTTCAAAAATGGGCGGTCCAGGGGCGGGGCCGAGGGCGTTCCCACGTCCTCCGGGTCAGCGGCGGTGCCGGAGGTTCGCGCGCCGGCAGCTGGCCAGCGCACGCAAGTTACACCTGAAAGTTACATCCCCCCTACCTAGGGCCACGCCCCTGAGAAAGCAGCTCTCCCCCTACCCAGGTCCATGCCCTTGCTGGCCCCTGAGAAGGCAACTCTCCCCCCATCCAGGGCCCCAGAGGCAGGCGTAACTCCATCAAATAAGTTGGGGGGGGATCCAAAAAAAAGTTCCCTCCAAGGCCGCTCCGATTTCAGAGCGGCCTTGGAGGGAATGGGGAAAGCCATCGGGGCTCCCCTTGGGCTCGGCGCGCGCAAGGTGCACTGACCCTAGATTTTATAACATGTGCGCAGCAGCATGCGCATGTATAAAATCAGGTGTACATTTGTGCGTGCCGGGTAGCGCACACAAATGTACCCCGCGCACGTAAAATTTAAAATCGGCCCCTAAGTGCGCCGGGGTCCCAAGCCATGTAACTTCACTTCTGAAATGGAGGATGTGTAAGTTGTAAAATAAAAATATCTAGACTGATCAGTGGGGTTTTAAGGGTTGGGCCTAACAGGGGAGAAGGGAGGCTATTAAACTAGGGGGGTTTGGAAGTTGTATTTCTTAACTGGGCGAACTGGTAACTATCAGGAGAAATGGTCAATGGTGTCACCGAGCGTGTCTCTTAAAATCCCTCCACTTACGCGGTAGAAGTGGCATTTGCATGCACAGGCGCATGCCCGCTTAAAATTGTGCACACATGCATGCACGTTATAAAACAGGCTTGCTGCACGAACATGTGCGCTGAAATTTAAGCAGGTATGCACATGTGCGCGCAAATCCCACTTCTACCACATAAGTAGGGGGATTTTAAAAGAGACGCGCACTGATGCCATTGCCAGTAAAACCAGTTCGTCCCCAGTTCACCCAGATGGCAGCTAGCTTCACCAAATCCCCTAGTTTAAATGCCTTTACTCCCATCAGTTAGTCCCGACCCTTAAAATCCTGCAGATCTTCCTATTTTTCTTTATTTTTAAACTTACACGTTATCCATAGCAGAAGTAAAGTTACAAGGCAGGGGGCCTCGGCACACACCTGATTGCATAAGTATTTACATGCGCATCTCAGGTTCACACCCTGAAACGTCCATGCCCTGCCCAGACCACGCCCATGTCCCTCCCCTTTTTGAAAACTTTCAAGATGTACATGCTCTGGGAGATACTTGCATATCTCAGCAGCTTCTAAAATCCACTCTGCGCATGCAAGTCCAACATATTTGCGCATCCCCTAATTAATGCAAATGTCAGGCTTTTAAAATTCAACCTTTAAGTACCTGCAGAGATTTGCACTTGCTTTTGCTATGGATACTTTCCAACCAAAACTACACAATGTGGAGGTATTTGTTGCATCTGTGGATGCTTAGATCGAGGTAGGATTGGCTCTACCTGCAGGGAGGAGCCCTGAAGTTTCCCACTATTGGCAGGCAGACCTATTGAGGCAGAGACCCATCAGGACCTTCAACTTTATCAGCCCTCATTCCCCTCAGGTTGAGCCTTTGGGAGCCAAGGCCAACAGGACTTAGGTGGGGTCTCTGCTGGTGTCTGGAGCAAATGTCTATAGCTAACCTGGGTTGTAGGCAGGCGGCAATCAGGCATATACAAGGTCCAGGCAATGGTCAGAGACAGGCAGCGATCAGTGGTGTCCGAGGTCCAAGCCAAGGTCAAAACCAAATATACATCTGAGGGAGGAGACAAACGATGGCTAGGCATGGCAGGAAGGCAAGGACAAGAATAGGCAGGAGCAAGGCTGGAAATAATCTGGCCAAGAACTGAAGTCAAACTGAAGACAAGCTGGATGAAGAACTGAAGACCGGAATGCTGGAAGCAACATGCTTTACTCAGGAGTAATGGGACCTGTTACTGAGGCAGTGAAGGAATACCAGCAAGGGCCTTTTATAGGCCCAAGCGTGGGATGTCATTCAAGGGCGCCATGGGCCCTTTAAATCAAGAGATGTTGGGCACACGCACATCTAAGGAGAAGCGTGATCAGTAGAGGTTGGCAGCATGCCACCATGTCAAAGCACGGCATTCTGCTGCGAAGAGGACAGGAGAGGCTCGGCCACGTTGGGAGTAAGCAGAGACCCGACCAAGAAGGGGAGTGCGGCAGGTCATGGGAGTAGCCCGGGGACTGCCAAGTTAGTAATTTTCAAAGAGCTAGGTACTTAAAAAATAGTATAGACATGTATAAGTAGACTGCACTTGTGCAATCATTATTTTATAAAAGTTAAAAGTACGTATGCACTTTGCATTTTGCACGCACATATATGAACATAAAAAGGAGCGTTCTAATGGCAATCTGAGGTGGGGCCAACAGTTATACGCATAAGTTGCTATTTCAAAAGGCACTTACACATTTACGTTTGGCAACTTGTGTAATTTTACATCTACTAATTATTTTGAGTCATTGATAGACTTTTTTACTGTATAGTATTGGTTGGGTGGGAGGTCTGGGGCAACTGGGGGAAGTTCAGGCTCAAGAACCAGGAAGATCTCCATGAACTGCAGAAGGACTGGGTGAACTGGTGGCGTAATTAGTAAACTAGTTAATTTAAATTATGCACATATATTTTAAAATATACTGACATGCACATAAATGGGATTTTACATGAGTAAGTAGTTCTACTTTATTTTTGCTCATAAAATATATGCACATATATAGATAGGAAAAGTATGTACATTCAATGCATCGCATGTATTCGAGTGTAAGCATACATACACACACATATGTTGCGGGGTAGAGGTGTGTGTATTTTATAATACATGTGTATCTGATGCGCGTGGGTTATAAAATACTGTCGTCGCATGTACGCACATATATGCCACCGTGCATAACTGCTTGAAAGTTATCCTCCCTGTTTTGAAAATCCAAAATTATGCATGTAGTTTTCTCTTTTTACCTATCCCTGTCCCAGGCACATTACAATGCAGGGAAAACTACATGCATGTAAATTTTACCCACATGCAGTATATTTCTGAGAACTTCAATGCATAGACCCCCTAATCAACATACACGGTTATTTATACAATGCCAAGGAATTTACATGTGTAGTTTTCCTGGTAACAGAAAGTTACTGGCGTAAGGCAAAAAACACCATGGATGGAAATCAGCATAATTTTCCAGCGCCTCCTGTAAAGAATGTCTAAAAATGATGGTAATGTTGGCAAGCTGGAATCATTTTGCTACACACATATATTCTCTCTTCCCCAGGCTTGTTCTGCCTCTAGTTACAGGACTAGCCCTGTATTACGCATGTAAATCCAGAAAGAAAGGGCATTAATTTTGAAATCAGCAGACAGCTTACCAATTTATGGCAGAAGCTAAACATAACTCTGAGACAGATGTCTATACAGCATCCACATTTTCATTTCAGTTAATGCAAGGCACCATACTCACAAGCAAACATCCATATGCATGCACGAACATACACAAACACTTTCAGGAAGCTTCCATCTGAAGATAGCTGGAGAATGTTTCTCCTAATTAAAACCACTTTTTAATTTCCTGAAAATATTGAGGTTTCACCTGGATCTAAAGGCGTTTTTCATGTCTCTTCAGGGTCTAATTCACACTCCTGGAATTGGCACACATTTGCTGCATAGAGCAGATTTATATGCAGGAAAACATACAAATGGACGTTCACTGGTAGACACAGTCTTTTCCAGGGCATAAATTTCACTCTGTGCTCAAAAATGGATTAACAGGAGCCATGACTGAGACCTAGGCAGGACTCCAGCTATGGACAATTACACCCTTTCCCCAACAGACACACACACAACTCCCATTACTGTTTATCCTTAATCTGACTCTGTATGAGCCCCCATCTAGGCCTGAACCCTAATACCCCCCAATCCCTTAATCTGTCGCTGAGATATGCACCAAGGATCTAAATCACTAAACTATTTTTCCCCATAGACCCAGAATGAGAGAAAAACTAAGATGTACTTAAAACTGTTTATGAATGGGTTGTGTGAATAAAATACTGTAAGACAAAGAGGCTTCAGTGATATAAACACTAGTATTTAAAATCAAAATATGGAAATAACACAGCAAGAAGCAAGGCAGCCATTGATAAACTGAAAAAGTAAAGGAAGATCACTGGTTATATACAATGCTGACACTATTACAAATTTGTTACTACTAGATATATTTATTTGCTTTACAATTTGGCCCTAAAGCTTCATGTTTATCTGAGATTATGTATGCTATACCTTCACTATCTTCAATCAGCGAATTTGTCAGACATCTCATATAATAAATGGGGAGAGCAATTCTTAAAGCCATTTCAACAGGTAAAGCACAGTTTCCTCCAGGGAAACTGGATTTTTGAAAATGGATCACCCTCTTTGTGGCTGAAAATACCCACTAGTTTCACAACAAATGCTCTTTTACCTTCATTATGCAGAGGCATTCCTGGGGACAGGATGAGGTCAGGGGGAACTGACAACGCACATAGTTTTGACTATTCAAAAACATGCTTGTTTTGGCCGGAATTAGTACCTGCCGAAAAAGCAGGCACAAATCACCGTGGGTACTCTTCTAGGAGCAATAATCAAAGCAAAACTGCCCCTGCAGCATTGCTACGATTGTCAACCTGACAAGATCCCATGGCTTCAGCAACTTTAGAAATGAATAACACATTTCCAGCCACTGCTGGAAGGAACAGGCTAGCAGCCCATTACTATTACCTGCACTGTATGGACCATTTTGGGAAGAAGGAAAGATTTTGTATTATTATTTTTTTATTACCCAATCATTGTTGTATAAACGAGAGAGATGAAGTATTATGATTGTTGTAACACATTTAATCTAATATAGAGGTGGTCCTCAACAGTGACAAAGAGATCTAGTTTTCAGGATATCCACCATGAATATGCATAAGATAGATTTTCATACACTGTCTACATTGTATGACAAATATATCTCATGCATATTCATTTGTGGCTTTTGAGTACTGGAGTCAGTCACCCTTTGGTCTAGTATATGAAGCATTTCCCCATAGACACTATGGATATGCAGGTCAAAAATATTTGTTTTGGTTTGTTTCTTCATTTGGGGGGAGGGGTCATTTTTTCTGTTTCTTTAATGTTTTCATCAGTTCAGTAAATTTCCTTAATCCCCAAGAAAACAAAAGTAGGGCCTCCCCAAGGCCCTTTCACCTTCCCTCCTGCCCAGCAAAGACCACCCTAGGGCTCAGGCCTTACCAGCTGGGCTGAGTCAGGGACTTCCCCAGCCACTTACCCCTTGCATGGGGGGTCCCTGCCCTGACTTTCTGGTGCTTTAACAATGAAACTTGCGGTGCTGAGGGCAGCGCAGATGTGATGTCTCTTCGGTGCCCGTCTCAGGTGTGGTTGGCACCAAATGTTGTAAGGCTGCAATAGGTTCTACGAAATAACATGTGACTGAAATCTGTGCTGGGGGTCTACTTTGCTGGGAGAGCATAATCTCCCATGCTGCAGACCACTGCACTTATGGCCCGTGTCAGGAGAGCCTGTTCTCCAGTGTCCACAGGGTTCAGGTAGCAGCTAAAGAAGGGGGAATAAATGGTAGCGCACAGGGTGCTGCTCATGCTGACAGTACTGTGTGAGGTGCCTAATCTTTCCTGAGTTGAATTCATACTATCTCTCTGCCTCTGGCACTCCCTTTGCCGTAGCCATTAATATCTCCCAGTGAATTGTGGGACCAGAGGTCAATACTCCCTTTCACCCATTGGCTCACACATTGTAGCTAATATGTAAGTATCCTTCTTGGTTAGAGAATTGATCCTGCAAGAGTCCATGAACAGCAACACCTCTGGTATCAATCCCTGTTCCTGCCAGAAACCCTCTAACATCTTCTCCAGGATATTGACTATGCGGATGACCTGACTCAGGGTGGATCTTATAGAATTGAGATCTTCTGTAGCATCCTTAAAGGGCTTCAGGGCTTGTATAATCTACATCATGTGTCGTCAATCATGAGGTCCTTAGGGGAGGAGAATTCGCAGCTATCTCTCTATTCAGAGACAAGTCATGAAGGTCTGTCCATTGCTCCAATAAACCCTGCAAGATCAGATAGGTGAAATTCCACTTTATGCCAACATCCTGAATGAGCCAGTGCAGGTGTGCTCCCACTGCTTCTGGCTTCTTACAGAGCTGCTGCTCACCCTTCACAGTCCAGTGAAAATGTCTTTCAGGACTAAGCTACCATTTTTCTACTAGGTCCCCAAGCTGTCCTTTAATACCAGCTGCAGCAAGTGTACAATGCAACAGATCCCTCATAGCCTACATCTTCTACTGCTTTTTTCATGTTAGCACCACTGTCCATAATAATAATAAAAAACAGGAACAAATGTCTCTCCTGTCTGGTTGGGCAGCCCCCCCCCCCCCCCCCCCCCCCCCCCCCCCCCATCATCTCTCTTATTGCTCCTAAGATACTGACCAAGGAACGGCTGATATCATTTACCTGAGTGTGCAGCACTGCCCACATGTATCCTGATGATCCACCCGATAGAGCTCCTGCCTATCCCTGCTTCAATCAGCTACCACCAGTGTGCCAGCAGGGAGAGGTAGGCACATATAGCATTCTTAATGGTCCTGAATTCACTATCTTGGCCAGCTTTTCATGCATGTAAGCATGGCACTGAGGGTACAGGGCAGGGATAATGTGTCTACTAAATGTTGTTTGGGTTACTTTGTAATATGGGATAACAGATGCAGCATCAACTTGAATCTCACCTTCTCCACAATCTGCAGGGGATGGGTCATGCAGAGAAATTATTTCCCCAATGCATCATGTCACTACCTATAATGCCACCTGTCTCTTATTATGGGACAGTGATGTAGGTAAACACCCCATCCTTTCCACTTATCGCTGATGTGAAGTTAGTGGCTGCTGGTCCTTCCTAACTCTAAAATGCCTCCACATCTCTGATGTCTTGCAGGATCTCTTCTCCATCTCTGGATACTGGGACTGGGACTGAAGATGAACCAGGAGGGAAAAAGCCAGGGCCATCTCTCAAGTTCTCCAGTACCTACTTTTCCTGGGGGTTGCTCTTTTCCCAACAGTATCACTTTCTGCTTCTTGCAGCTCTCATTAGGCAGAAGATAGCATACTAGTAACTAGATTTCCAAAACTTTAAAAGAATATCATTTTGTAATTTTAGGTTATTTTTTTAGAAATGTTAATATTTTACAATATTTTTAATGTACTACTATGTGTATGTGAATTTTCTTGTTTAATGTAAACCACATTGATCTGTTTATGGATCTACAGAATGTCAAGAATGTAATTAAACTAAACTTGAGTTATTAGAAGTTTAATATACTCCGAGTCTGAGAATTTATCATATGAGTCATCTGAATCAGTACTTTCTCCAAGAATCTGCTACAGACACTGTTCTAGAGGAATCAGGAGTGCTATGCTGCTTTTGGGTATTCCACTCATAGTGTCCCTGTCCCTGTCCCTGCCCCTGCATTGCTAAAGTCAACCTCAATTGACTCTGCCTTCTTGTGCTCCTGCACCACAGGAAGAGATATCACGCTAGAAGCAAGCAATAGATGCGCTTTCAGCTTGAACTTCTTCCTGAGACTGTATGATTTCCATAAGCTAAAAAAATCTTATCATCATGAGTGAGGGATTATCAGTAGTGGTACCTGTATTCATCCTGGGTCCCTTTGGAGGAAAAATCTTCCCTATTTCTCTGCCCTCTTTGTTGATACTGATGACATATTTACCTTTTGTTTCCTGTGGCATGATGGAATTTTAAACAGTCGCTCGGTCACTAGAAGTGGCTAGAAGTTATAGTGTTACAATAGATTGTTTTCTGTAGCATTGTTGTTCACACTAGCACTAGTATGGAGACCGACAGGCAGAGTGGAACAGCTAGCACACAGTCTCTTTTGTTGCAAAGAGTGCCATACACTATCTGCTTGCTATGATTATGTAGAGTTCCTCTACAAAATGACATAGGTTGTGGAGAAAGAGTCTCTCTCTCTCGTGCACGCGCGCGCACACACACTGTAGACAGTGTATACTGACTTTTTTCCACACATACAAAATCAGAGAGAATAAAGAAAAGAGAATAGTCAATGGTTAGTGACACTGCAGCTGTTAAAATAAAAATAGATCTCTCTCTGTTGTGCAAGTGTACACAGAAAGAGATATACTCTTGTCTGTTAACGTGGTACAGTTACTCTGTGATAGTGAACAAACAGATTAAAATTGCAGTGTCTCCTCTTACAAAGACACACTGTGAGCACAGGCAAGAGCTCAGCCCTCCTTGCTTTAATTGTATTCTTCCTTTCCTTTTCAAATCCTTTTTTAAAGATTTTCTTTGACTCTGAGAATGAGCTTCAGAAGTACAATCTCTTTGTCTGAAATCCAGCAGAGAAATGACTGAACACAAAATGGTGATTGCTCAAAGTCACGTTACTTTCAGCTTCAAGTTTAAAAAAATTAGGAACTCATTGTTAATCCATGCAAATGCCAGCTGGAATAGGCTGGTTGAAAAAATGCTTAACCTTGATTGGTCCTGCTGTTACCTTGTCCCTTCCCACCCTGGCTCTTTTCTGTCTGATTTCAGTGGCTTGCCTTGAGTAGAAAGAAAAAAGCCCCTGTAGTTTTGCAAATACAATTTTTCATTATTTTGGGAGGCACTGTCCATTTGTTTTGATTTAAACAAAACAAAGCAAAAATGGTCTATTTTGTTTTGGATTACCCATTTGTTTCAAATAAATGTTTCTTAGCCATTCTATGAACTTTGTCAAATTTGGTAATGTTACTATCCTTTTCCATTTATTTTACAGCCTTCTGCATTTTCTAATTTAGTGCTACTGAGATCCAGGCTGGCATTGTACAGGCTGAATAGATCTGTCTATTTAGAGATGTAATGTGCCTGGGAGACTCCCCAGGCCTTCAGAAACATTTTTGTATTCAGCTAGAATTTGTGTCATGGATAGTTCCCTTCCCTGTGTTCGCTCTTGTGCACTGATAACACCATGGTGCAAATTGATTGCATACATTTCTGGCACAAGATTTAATTTTACAAGATTAATGCATTCACAAGTGTTGGCTGTCAGAAATGATTTCTGTTTAGAGTCTACAGCTTGAAATTCCAACTGGTATACTTTTTATTGATATTCTGCTTGTAGCACACATTGTCTTAGTGATTTGGTTGTAATTTTGCTGTCCAGTTTACATAATGTTGAGAAAATCTTTGTAGCCCCACGCACCACTGTCTATTTAGCAATCACTAGTGATTGCCTGTGATTTCATTTTGCACTGCAAGGTGGGATTGCAAATTTTACATACCATATTAATTCTGTCCCTTTTAAATATTTGTAGGATCTTACTGTCAGGGTTGCTGCTTAAGTCATTATTGTCTATCTCAAATATGTAATGTGTCATTTTCTTTTGCAGTTTTTGTCTACAAACTCTGGCATTCTTCCTGATGGTGATTTTTCTTACCAGTTTCTACATGCTATGCCATAGGCTGCGCATGTATCATCTTTATGTCATGCTCCACGGAGCCACAGCTTTTAGTGTATGGTATGCCGTCTCAATCACTATCCAGCTTTGCTACTTTATGCATTTTTGGTAAACCTCTACAGTTGTGTTTACTCACTTGATGCACCATTTCAGGCTCTGAGGTGCTCAGCCTTTGAATCTGAGAGTGCATTTTCACTCGCTATACACATATCTCTGGCCTCTTGCAGGTTTAATGTTGGGGCAATGCACATTCTCATTTGAACTTCCATGTCTTTGAGGTCTTTGAGCTGATCAAATCCTTTTTAAAAATTACATATTATTGCTATTTATTTTTCTTGATTAACTGCAGTTCCATTTGTATAATCAAAGTGCTTTATAAAACTGTAAGCTAAAATACTAAACAAAGAAATATAATATGAAGCAATACAAAGCAGTAGTAAAATGCATAATAATTTCTAATAACTCAGTAGTAAAATGCACTTATCTCATAACCAAATCATCATTTAGTTTAACAATATAAAATAAAAGCACAAAATCAAAAACAGGACATTTTAATACATAATAAAAATAAAAATAAATTTCGGTCCATTTCCTTCCCCCTCATTCTCCCTCCCCCTCCCTCTCCCACCTCCCCCTCATTCTCCTCTCCCCTCATTCTCCCTTCAACCTCATTCTCCCTCCCACCTCCTCCTCATTCTCTCTCCCCCTCCTCTCCCTTCCACCTCCCCCTCCCCCTCCCCCTCATTCTCCCTTTCCCCTTCCCCTCATTCTCCCTCCCTCTCATTCTCCCCTTCCACCTCCCCCTCCCCTCTCATTCGCCCCTTCCACCTCCCCCCTCCCCCTCATTCTCCCTTCCACCTCTCCCTTCCACTTCCCTCTCCTCTCCCCCATTCTCCCACCCATCTCTATTCTCCCTCCCACTCCTTCTCACCCCACTCTCTCCTTCCACCCCCTCCCCTTCCCCTCAGTCACTCCCCTCCTCTCCCAGCTCATTCACAACCCCTTCGGATGGCGCGCGCGTGCCGCCGCCTCTGCTAAGGGTCCTCGCCGCTGCTACGGGTCCTCACCGCCGCTACGGGTCCTCGCCGCCACCGCCGCCACCGCTGTTACGGGTCCTCCCAGCGCCATTTCTGTCAACAGGCAAACTCTGGCCGACGTGCTCGCCCGCGCATGCGTGGTAGAGCTGCTCTCTACTGCGCATTTGCGGGCCGTTGGTCAGAGCCCATTTATAAGTTAGATAGCTAAAATAACAATATTGTTAAACATCACTGTGAATAAATAAGCTATACTCCCTATTTCCTAGTGTGTAGCAGATGGACTCACGACCAATGGGGTATAGTGTACTCTTGATAGCAGTTGGAGATGGATCAGATTTCAATCTGACGTCAGCCCTAGTACATATACCCCTGCAGGAAGTGCAGCTCTTCAGTATTTTCCGTCTCCATAGCAGTTAGGGACTCTATGCATGCTAGCACAGCGTTAGAATAATTTTACCAAAGAAAAGCAAATTAAGAAGAAATCTTACCTCTACAGACGAGCTCAGCTCTCCTGCGGTGACACCCGTTGGGTCCCTCCCCCAGTTGAGAATTCCCGAGGTGATTTCCGCGATTCCTTGGAGGTAAGCCTCAGTCCGGCGGCCGACCCTTGGTGAGGACCTAGCCCCCGACATTGGGTGAGGCTGAGAGGCAGCGGGTGCAACCTCGAGCTCGGCGATGAAGGTATTTTCCCTCTCCCCCCACAGCCAGAGACCACCCGGAACGAAACCGGGAAGCGCCGAGACAAGGTAAGGTAGAAATCTATTTAAAAGTCTCCGGTCTCCGAAGCTCGAGGAGATGCACAGGTCACCAGCCGGGACCAGTGCCACCGGATTGATCTGTCCTAGCAGGGCTAGACCCTGGTCAGATCCGAAGGTCCTCCCACGTGGAGACCCTCCGAGGTGGTCACCATATTGTCCGCGTGGTCGCCGTCACCATTTTGCTCTGTTCGCCACCCTGTCCGCCGTTTCGATTCATGCGCACAAAGGCGAGCCGTGCGCACAAATACCTTGTGCGCACAACGTCACGCGCACAAGCGAATTGCATAGCCACACTCTTACTGTGCTGGGCGCTTAATTTCGACCTGCGCACACATCTCCCTGCACACGCACACCAAACCTATGCGCACAACTTCAACGCACACCGATGTGCACAACTGTATTGTACACGCACAAGTCATGGCACCACCAGAAAATAAACTCAAAGCTCAAGGCCTTTGCCCAGCATGCCATATTAGAGTTGCACAGCATGAGGAGGCCACAGTCCTGTGTATACAGTGCGAAGAGGTCCTAGGGGACCCAAATCATGGCCCTCCCCAGCCGGTACTGGACCCCAGCCTCTCAAGCCCTGTGTATACAGTACGAAGAGGCCCTAGGGGACCCAACTCATGGCCCTCCCCAGCCAGTACTGGACCCCGCCAGACCTAGCATTACACAGCGGGACCCCCCCTCAAACGGGGCTCCCCAGGTACATGGCACCCCCTAGACTAGACCCAGCATCTATCTCCTGGGTGGAATTCTTCAGAGGTCTGCATACCTTCATCCACATGCAACCAGGGCCTCCTATAATGCGGCCACAGGCTCCACCAGAGGACCTCAACATACCGGAACCCTCTATGCCCAGGGAAGTGATCCCACCGCCCAGAAGCCCCACCTTCGGGGACACGGACAACTCAGATGAGGAGTCAGAACCCCTGGAGGAAGGGGAACTTCCTCCAGGGACTGAACCCCACCGAACCATGAGACGCTTCTTCACCAAGGATGAGCTTCCAGACCTGGTCACACATAGCTTAAAAGAGCTTGCCATCCTGGGCACAAGTGCCTCGGGGGAACCTAAGATGAGCCCACTATTAGAGTGACTCTGTCAGACCTCCCACCATTTCCCACTATTACAAACCATCCAGCAACTAATTGACATGGAATGGGATGCCCCAGAAACTACATTCAAAGGGGGCCGGGCTCTGGCAGCCATGTACCCTCTGGACCCAGCTGCCAAAGATCTCCTGGCATGTCCGAAAGTGGATGCCATGGTCTGCGCGGTCTCGAAGCACACTACTATCCCAGTGGAGGGAGGAGCAGCACTCAAGGATGCTTAAGACAGACGTCTGGAATCTATCCTCAAACAGTCCTTTGACGTCTCTGCTATGTTTTTACAGATCGCGGACTGCTGTGCCGTGGTGACACGAGCCTGCTTAGCACAGACCAAGAACAATACTCCTGGGGAGGCACTGGAACCAGCTATATCATTCCTCATGGACGCCGCTTCGGATCTGGTACGCACAGCAGCTAGAGGAGTCTCATCCGCCGTGGCAGCCAGAAGACAAATCTGACTCCAAAACTGGTCAGCCGACGCATCCTCCAAAACGAGACTCACAAGGATGCCTTTCAAGGGAACACTCCTGTTTGGAAGCGAACTAGAGAAACTAGCCAACAAATGGGGCGAGTCCCCACTGCCGCAGCTAGTGGAGAACAGGAATAAGAGAAACCAGCAATTCTTCCCCCGGACCTCCAGGGGCAGAGGATCACAGTGCTTCAACCCATATAGAAGCTCATATTAAGCGGCCCGCCCCGCAGGCCGGAGCCAGTCCTTTCGGAACAAGCACAATAAAAGCGGAGCCAGCTCGGGCCCAGGCCCCAGCCACACCCTACAATGAAAATCAGCCGATCCATCCAAAGAAAGAAGACATAGGGAGAAGACTTGCCCTAATCTACCAAAGATGGGTCGAGATAACTTCGAACAAGTGGGTCCTATCCATCATTCAAGAGGGATATTACCTGGATTTCCACCACCTCCCTCCGGACAAGTTTGTGGAATCTCCCTGCCACGACTCTTCCAAGAGGATGGCAGTGGAAGCTACACTGACCAGATTACTAGCCTTAGAGGCTATAACACCGGTGCCTCCAAAACAAATAAATACTGGCCATTATTCCATCTATTTTATCGTCCCCAAGAAAGAAGGAACGTTCAGACCCATCCTGGACCTCAAGGCGGTCAACCGTCACCTGAAGATTCCTCGCTTCTGCATGGAAACCCTACGCTCGGTAATAAGGGCAATACAACTGGGAGAGTTTCTTACATCCCTGGATCTGTCGGAAGCCTACCTACACATTCTGATCCATCAAGAGCATCAGTGTTTTCTACGCTTCTCGATCCTGGACTATCACTACCAGTTCCGGGCACTACCTTTCGGGTTAGCCACTGCACCCCGGATGTTCACCAAGATTATAGTGGTGGTGGTAGCAACACTGAGGAAGGAAGGAATCCGCATGCACCCTTATCTAGACGATTGGCTAATCAGAGTGAAATCCCCAGAGGAAAGCTACCAGGCAACCAACAGAGTCAAAACTCTACTGGAGAGCCTCGGGTGGGTGGTCAACACAAACAAGAGCTGCTTGCAGCCCTTCCAATCTCTAGAATACTTGGGAGTCTGGTTCAACACCAAACAAGACAAGGTCATCCTGACACCGACAAGGAGATCAAAACTGATGACCCAGTTACGAACCCTGTTGAACGAACTTCACCCCACAACATGGGATTACCTACAAGTTCTCGGCCTCATGGCATCCACACTGGAAGTAGTCCAATGGGCATGAGCTCACATGAGACCCCTACAATGTTCACTACTATCACGATGGAATCCACTGTCCCAGAACTACACTGTACGACTTCAGCTCCCGGACAGAGTTCAGACCCAACTACGATGGTGGCTACAAGAAGCCCATCTGAGCCAGGGAATGAGACTATCCTCACCAACCTGGATTCTACTCCCCACAGATGCCAGCCTACAAGGATGGGGAGCACACTGCCAGGAGCTAACCGCCCAAGGGCAATGGAACGAAGAAGAGTCGGGATGGAACATCAATCGCCTAGAAGCCCAGGCAGACTAGCCTGCCTAAGGTTCGGTCACAGACTCCGAGACAAACCGGTCAGAGTAATCTTGGACAAAGCCACAACAGTGGCCTACATCAACTGGCAGGGAGGAACCAGAAGCCAACAGGTGTCTCTGGAAATAGATCTCCTAATGTCATGGGAAGAAGTGAATCTTCAAGAGATCTCGGCTGTCCACATTGCCAGCAAAGACAACGTCACTGCAGACTACATCAGCAGAGAAAGTCTAGATCCAGGAGAATGGAGGCTCTCGACCACAGCATTCCAACTGATAGTAAACCGTTGGGGAACACCAACCATGGACCTCCTGGAAAACCGGTCCAACGCCCAAGTACCGAGTTTCTTCAGCTGCAGGCGGGAACCTCAGTCCCAAGGAATCGATACCCTGGTACAGACCTGGCCACAGAAGACTCTGTTATATGCCTTCCCACCGTGACCCCTATTGGGCGCAATCATCCACAAGGTAGAGCACCACAGGGGACCAGTACCTCTAGTAGCCCCGGACTGGCCAAGAAGACCGTGGTATGCAGACATGCGAAGACTGCTGACAGGGAGCCCCCTGCCACTACCTCCACACAGAGACCTGCTCCAACAGGGACCGATCCTCCACGAGGATCCAGCTCCATTCTCTCTTACGGTCTGGCCATTGAGAGGACTCACCTAAGGAAGAGCGGATACTCGGGGGCAGTAATTGACACCCTACTCCGAGCACGCAAGTTCTTCACATCCCTAACATACATAAGGATTTGGAGAGTATTCGAAGCCTGGTGCGAGGACCATGGCATCATACCACACTCAGTCAAAATTCCTGCGATTTTGACAATGCGGCCACCTATACCTTGATGGAGCAGAACGACCCACAGAAGGGATTGTCCTTCAACTCCATCAAGGTACAGGTGGCCGCATTGTCATGCTACGGAACCAAGAGCGAGAGCGGCAGCATAGCCTCTCACCTGGATGTCTCCCACTTCCTGAAAGGAGTCAAGCACATTCGACCACCCCTAAAGAGGCCGGTGCCTCTGTGGAACCTCAATCTAGTCCTAGATTTCCTAGCAGGAACCTCCTTCAGACCTCTCCGCGGCCTGTCTCTCCGACTCTTAACATTGAAGACAGCCTTCCTGCTAGTAGTCTGTTCAGCCCATTGTATATCCGAGCTACAAGCACTGTCCTGCCGAGAGCCATTCCTCAGACTCACCCCGGGAGCAATCCAGTTATGCACAGTTCCATCGTTCCACCCCAAAGTGGTGTCTCACTTCCATCTCAACCAAACCGTCTCGCTACCATCGCCAGATGAGCATAAGAATTCGGAAAAGGCTCGAAGTCTACGCTATCTCAATGTCGGCAGACTCCTAGTCTGATACCTGGAAAGGTCGGAATCCGTACGAAAGATGGACCATCTATTCGTCCTTCACAGCGGGAAGAAGCAAGGGGAAGCGGCCTCGCGAGCAACCATAGCCCGCTGGATCAAAGAAGTCATCAAGGCGGCCTAGGTAGAAGCAGGCAAGCCACCGCCTTTACAAGTCAAGGCCCATTCTACTAGAGCCCAGACAGTGTCCTGGGCGGAAACCAAATGCTGACGCCCGCCGAGATCTGCAAGGTGGCGACATGGTCCTCCATCCACACCTTCTCCAGGTTTTACCACCTGGATGTTCAGGCTCAGAAGGACACAGCATTTGCAAGGGCAGTACTAAGTGGGTCATGGGCAGCCTCCCACCCGGTTCGGGAGTAACTTTTATACATCCCATAGGTCCTGAGTCCAACTGCTACACACTAGGAAATGGAGAAATTACTTACCTGATAATTTTGTTTTCCTTAGTGTAGACAGATGGACTCAGCATCCCACCCACGATTGCTGTTACTTATGGAATTCTCAGGGGACTTCCCTGGGAGCAAGTAATTCACGGTTAAGCCACGCCTTCCTTCATCTAGGACACCCATCCTACCGGGTATCGACGTTTCTCGGTTGAAGGCACTGGTGGTATCTAGCTATAGCCAATTCAACCAGTTCAAATTAATCAAGTTAACCAAGTTATAAAGTTAATCAAGTTATCCAAGTTATAGAGTAATCAAGTTATTCAAATTATTCAGTCATACATATATCCACAATGCTTTTTGAGAAGAATACTGAAGAGCTGCACTTCCTGCAGGGGTATATGTACTAGGGCTGATGTCAGATTGAAATCTGATCCGTCTCCAACTGCTATCAGGAGTACACTATACCCCATTGGTCCTGAGTCCATCTGTCTACACTAAGGAAAACAAAATCATCAGGTAAGTAATTTCTCTATTGCAGTAATTACCATCATCCTGAAATTTAAGCAGAGAAAAGGGATGAATATAATAGTCCCCTTTTAGTCGTATAAACTAGCCTGAGGATAAAAAAGCCATACTTTTAGGTAATACTCACATGAATCAGCCATTTGTTGCAGCCTGGCAATAGATTTTCTGCTGACTCTGCAGATGCTTGTACATATATGTGGGGAGAAGCGTTCATATATCACATTTCTGATATGCTGAAATTGTCATACATCTAAAATTTTGAAGAGATCTTCCCTGTCTGCTGGTGGCATGTGCAGATGTTGCTGTGCCATATGATAGTCTGCACATTACATCCAGTAGGATTGCAACCCTTATTTTCATATTTTTTTCATTCAGTCCTGCTGCAATTTCATAATTCTCCCACTATGTTCTAAAAACCATCAGTCCCATGGTCTCAGGGATATACATCACACTTACAGCCATGGCTAAAGCATGTATTTTTTAAATTATGCTAGTTCTTTGTTTACTGAGGCACTCAGTCTTCTGACACCATGTTAGATTTATTCAAAAAGAGCATTTACAGGGTTGCTACTGTGGCATTGACCGCTTTCTGAAGCTTACCCTCTGATCTATTTGCTGGTCTGCTGGAGGACAGCCATAGAGGCTGTTACATTGCTCAGTTCTCTGCAGGTCATTGCTGCATGTCTATCATAACATGGGGTGCCAGGCCTGGGAGACACCAACATTTCAGGAGCTACAGAGGAGGCAGTAGCTTTAAGACTAGAATGCAGCCACATCATCCAGTGAGATCCTGGCCAGCCATGTCAGCCATGGCTTGCTGGAATTTCAAAGGAGGAAGGAGCCCTTCCTCCCTAATCTGTGGCCAGCCAGAACTTCAGAAGAGGTACCTGCTCCCACCTGGACTGCCTGGGGTACCAGTTAGTTTGGTAATAGACCTGGTCATCATTCATACCGGGTGGCAAAATAGGTGGCACAGGTCTTGCTTCCTGAAGCTATTTGGGACTGGGTAGGGGGGAAGGCAGGCCTTCCCCAGCAACTTTTGGCTAGATGGGGGAAGGTCTGCAACTCTTCAGGGTGGGGCAAGTAGAATCTAGCCTTCCTGCAGCACCTTGAGAGAGAGAGGAAGGTTATCTGTGGCTCCATGGGGCTGGACAAGGAGGAATGTAGGCTATCTACAGCTCCATGGGACCAAATGAGAAAACATTTTCATCTATTTTTTTCAAATTAATTTGGGGATTTTGTATTGTGTTTTTTTGTATTTGATTAATTTATGTTTTGATTTAATGTGAATTAAATAATTGCAAATCCCTACCAGATGGGGAGGGGCCTTCCCGTAGCTTCTAATTTTGTACATTAAGAGGCTTTAATCACCTAAACAAGAATGTTATATTTCTGGATATAATGAACAGGTACATAAAACTATTTGCAAGCTATCACTATTTTTTTTTCACATTATTTACATGTACAATGATTTTAACCCTTGGGACTGGGGGTATCCTCTAACCTAGGCAAAAAAAAAAAAAATTCTGCTAGACTTATTATATATTTTATGAACGGTTGATGAGCTTTACATAGCCACTCACGACCTCCTGATTGGCTAATGCACAGGTAACAATGAGAGTGACTATGTCATCAGCATATTTTCAGGACATGGCATTTATAAGAACCTGTTTGCATGGTTTTCAATCAATATGTTTTTCTCCTGGGGACCTCCAGCATAAGGTCACTTATGCTAACAGTGAATGCTTATCATTATTAATGATTATAACTCTACATTCATATAAAAGAACTGACACCAGCATATTCTACAGTTATTTGAATTTCTGCTCATAAACTCTTATGAGCAGAAATTAAATCAATATTTAAAGAGGTAGGATTGACTAAATTTGTATACACTTATCCAGCTGACGTTTAGATAGCCCAGCTAACTGTGCAGCTGCCCAGCGACTGAAAATGAACCTCACTATTCTTAAAACTACAAATCCACATTATGCACGGATGATAAAAGTTGGATTTTCAGTCAGTTTTGAACTCAGATACATATTTTGGGACAACTAGGTTATGGATTTCCAATATTAATGAACAGGACCTCTTTTTCCACTGATTCAAATATGGTATGAGCAAAACTGTTTGAGCTATTAAATGATAAAGCCACACTGCCATCTCTGCAGTTCCTTGACCACAGGAGAGGCTAGATAATTAGCATGTCACTGCAGAATGTACATACCAGCTGGCTCCCCATCTCAGAATCAATTAAACTGCCTGCAAGCATTGTGATGAAACAACTGTATCCTTCTCCCCTGTGGTGCCGGCAGCAATACTGTTCTACAGCTGATTACATGTCCTTCTCTTTCGTCCAATCAATCCCCACCAGTGGGGAAGATAGCCAATCGGCATAGCAGAACAGAAGCAGCAACTTAAAACAGAAGAATTCTCCGACTCAGACTACACTGACAATATTGCGGTTGACATCTAGGGAGCACTTCAGTGAGGCGGACAGTCTGAAGGCCTGCAGGTTCTTTTGTACCTGATGATCTTGAAGCTAATTCTGAAAGGGAAACTACTGAGGACTTTTACTGGCCGCAGGCCTAGAGGGACACCAAGATGTACCCGCGCCACCACAGATTGGCTGACAGGGGTGGGCCTCAGTAGCTGCAGCCCATGTTCCCTTCCTCCCTCCCTCCCTCTCTGTGGAAAACCCTGTACTATAGCACAAAGCATGACACTTTATACATTCATTAAGATGTGAAATGATTTCATGGTTTAACCACCTTTTGTGATACCTCTGCAGGGCTATAGGTATTTTTTGTGCAATCTGCTTTTTTTTTTCCTGCCACTGTTCTGCTCTTTTTTTTTTATCTATTCATTCATTTATTCTCTATTAATACAATTTATTGATTTTTATTATTTACTATATCGTGTGGCAAATTCTGCTGAGCTGAGCAGCACTTCAGCATATATAAACTTTCATACTCGGAAAGAAAACAGCTTTCCCAAGAAAATATAAAAAGAATGGTCGCACTGTATTTGAATTCAGGACAAAAGTGACATTTCATAAAGTCTGTAACTTATGTCAAGTCTTTATTTGTTAAATAGATTTTATGTACATCTGTCATGGGGGTCACAGGCAAGTTATGGCCCTCTGCTCCTCTCTCGACCTCCTGGACATTTGCCAGCATACACACTATGAGCCTCAGCTGCAGTAAATTTCCTTTATTTCATCCCCAACATCCCTGAGGTCAGTCATGAAACAATATATATCTATAACTATCTATATCTATCTATATAAATCAAAACATTACTCAGAGCGCTGCCTGAACACTTAGCTGAAGACTGACTAGTTTGACGTGCTCTTTTCCTGTATCTAAATCCCATCCGTCCTGTACCCTGGAAGATATGCGCTTCGTCTTGGGCTCCTTTCTGTCTGACAGGCTCAGTTCCTCTATCCCAACTGAGGTCCTGAATTTCCAGGCATCCCTTCCACCGAGGCTCTCCTCACCTGTCCCAGTCTCTAGCTGTCCTGTGCCTCTCAGGCAGGTAACCCCCATCTTCTTTCCTAATGGCAATTTTTAAGGCCTGCTCCTAAGGAGGAGTGGAGCCTAGTTCTCCCTTTCCTAAAATTCCACTCAAGGACTCCCTTTGTCTGTTTGCAGGTTTTTATTTTCTCTTATTAACTTTATTTAGCAAGCTTAGTCTCTGGTCTATCCTTGTGAAACGGGTTGCTTCTCCTAGTTTCCTCATGCCAGAATCAACACGCCATCACAGCATGATTAACTTTATATCACATCATCATACACTTTATAAAATTTGCATCAGCTTAAATATTGAGCACAATATTCAAAGTCATGTACATGTGTGAACAGACATGTACATGCATAATGTGAAAATCTCCTGCTCTCAATGTGGCTAAAAGTAGGCACATTGTAGCACAACATGTTTTCTTTTGGCCTCATCAGTAGGAAGCCTTTCCAAGGGTATGTTTTTGATCAGGAGAGGAAAATAAGATGCACAGATTTTCCTTGAAACCACGCTATTTTCCATTGAAAAATTACCCACAAAAAAGGTCCAAATATCCATGGGCACTTTGTACCTGCAGCAAGTTACATTGGGAAATTCTGTTTACATTATCAAACTCATTAGCACACTTTTACACCTGCTAACTGACACATGCAATTGAAACTGTACTTCTCTTTTGTCTGAAGTTTTGGAGGAAAGTCTGTGTGAATTGGCATAGATCTAGGTGAACTGGCGAAGGCGTTAGCAAACTGATGATTTCAAGTGTATGCACAAGAATATGAGCATGCTTTGCTTCAGCGGCTGGGGAGAAAGACCGATACTTCACGCATATCCAGCATAGCTCTCTGCTTCAACGGCAGGGGGAATGAAGAAAAGTAGATCTATATACAGACAACAACCAACAAGGACTGAATAACATAGTCTAGGTAAACAAATAAGCATGGGAGTAGCTTGCTTATTGCGGCAGTTTCCACCCCTAACTAATTAAGCTAGATATTTCACTTAGATGCAGTTCCAACACTGCTCTCTACATTAATGGTAGGGGTGGAAGGGAAATAGAACCAAAAGGTTAATAAGAGCCAAGAGAAACAGATAAGTATGAGAAAAAAAAAGTGCGAACCTTGCTGTGCAAACTGGATGGGCCATTTGGTCTTCTTCTGCTGTCATTTCTATGTTTCTATGTTTCTATAAAATACCTGTCTCTGCATATAAGTGATGGTTATTACATGCACCTGTAACAAATATTATGCGAGTAAAATATGGGGTAGATTTTCAAAACTTACGGGCATAAAAGCTGGGGGTTTACGCGCGTGGGCAGGAGCAAAACGTGAGTTAATGAAATGGGGGGAGGGGGGGGCTAGGCTAGGGGGTTGGGAAGTTCCCTCGCTGTCCACTCCTTAATTGGAGCGGACTGGGAGGGAACTGGGGAAGGCCCCGATGCAGCGCTGCGCGTAATTGCAATAGTTGACACCCCCCCCCCCCTTGCGTGCCGACCCGGCATTTTATAACATGCATTCGCCAGCTCTGCACATGTAGGCTCACTCTTGCCTCACCATGGGCCAGCAACAGTGCATGCCACCTTTGCTTTTCTAATATTCTTCTTCTCTACCTTCTTCCCACAGGTGATAGAGGCTATCCCCTCAAAACCTGGCTTATGATCCCCTAACAAACCCCGAAAGTATGGCAGACTTCTTGCTTGGCTGTTGGAGGGGAAAGGGGGAGGAGAGTTATTTATTTATTTATTTAGCATTTTTCTATACCGACTTTCCAATAACAAAATTATTGATCAATTCGGTTTACATTTTAAACAATAACAACAATGACAAGTAAATGTCTTACAATAAACAGGTCGAATTAACTTGGATTAAGATATAAGGGGGTAATAACATAATTAACATGAGCGGTGCCTAATATAGGCTAGAGGCTGGGTTTTAATGATAGACTGCCAAAGATAATAGACTGCCAAAGATCATGTGATTTCTTGAGATTTCTTGAGAGTTATGACAGCCTGGAAACAATCCTTTGGACGATGCACTTAACCACATCCCTAATATGGTGGAGCACTTCCAGAGGCTCACCAGGACTGTAATAGAGATGATATGGGGCTATTCAAAAGCCACTTTAGGTGTCTGAGCAACTAGTGGGATGTCTGGCTCCTTTTCTGATAATCTTGGTATCTCCTGGGAGTTGGAGTTTGACTCCTATTCTGATTTCTTTTATATACTACATCTCTGTCCTAGGTTTTCCTTATAGCCCACTTTCTTGCATTCACCAGGGGAATATAATGTCCATCAGAACTATAAAGATATAAACAGAAAGCAAGGAACAAGGATACCATACAAAACACTAATACGAGCCAGACGCTAAACCAAAATCACTTAGGGAGGCTGAATAATCAGTCATTAAATGCTGACCTGTTTCTAAAGGTCTTAATGCAGATCTCAGCTCATAAATCATTGGGTAACAAATTCCATGTGCAGATCCAGCAATAATGCAAGCCAGGCTTTGAATTCCTAGAGTCAGGCCATTTAAAAGCCTCCTAAAGGAATTGTACAGCCTCAGGATATAATCACAAAACCTGCACTGGCCTTTAAAATCTTCTGTAGGAGCTGGCTACCTTGCCCGCTCTATTCTAGGCTATAACAGGCAAGCTTTGGATGGCTGCAGAATAGACAGTCTTACTTGTATAAGGGAAAACACCTAGGCATAGTACATATGCACTGCTAGAAAGTCAGAATGGCTACAAGTTGAACTGACTGTTGCGATCCCCCCTGTTGCTGCACTACAGGAAGTATCTTACCTTCCTCCCGGAGGCCGCTTCGAAGCCAGGGCCTCTCCTGTGCACCATCCGGGACTTGCTCCAGGGCCTGGGAGGCCTAGCTGTTCCTGAGGCCTGCCTGTGTCTTGCATGCCTCTATTGTGGGAGGGAGAAAGAGGACAACCAAGAGAGGGAAAGAAGGTAGTGGCTTGCTTGCCTTCTATTGTGGGTGGGGAGGAGGCGGGGGCGGCCAAAGGTCGCCCCGCCCCCTAAAGAAACAGGGAGAAACAGACAACTAAAGAAAGGGAAGGAGAATCCATTGCACCCCAGCGCCCCCTTGCGAGGGCGCCGGAGACTACCAGCATGGGACAAAGGAAGGGAAGGTAGGAGGGGTGACAAAACAAGAGGCCACTAGGACACACGTGGCCGAAAAAGCAAGCAGGAGGCTGGAAGCAGGAAGCAGCAGTAGCTGGAACCAGCAGGCAGCAGCAGCAGCAGGGCTCAGGAGTAGCAGCAGGGCTGGAGGCCCAGGAGACTCAAAGTCACAGGGCTGGAGGCCCAAGAGAGACAGCACTACAGGGCTGGAGGCCCAAGAGAGACAGCACTACAGGCCTGGGAGGCCTAGCAGACAGTTCCAGGGCCCGAGAGGCCTAGCAGACACAGTTCCAGGGCCTGGGAGGCCTAGCAGACACAGTTCCAGGGCCTGGGAGGCCTAGCAGACACAGCTCCAGGGCCTGTGTTCCATCCGGGACTTGCTCCAGGGCCTGGGAGGCCTAGCTGTTCCTGAGGCCTGCCTGTGGCTTGCATGCCTCTATTGTGGGAGGGAGGGAGGCGGGGGCGGCCTTTGGCCGCCCTGCCCCTTAAAGCAAAAGGGAGAAAGAGGACAACCAAGAGAGGGAAAGAAGGTAGTGGCTTGCATGCCTGCGTTTGGACTTCCTGTTTGGCGACGCCCTTCTCCTAGGGGCCGGCCCGCAGCAATCTACCCCACTTATAGGGACAGCGAGGGGCGGTCCTGGCAAACTCCTCCCAGGGAGTTGCCTACAACCTCCAGTATATAAGGATTTTCTTGTCACTTGCAACTGGCCTTCGGATTGAGTGCTACAGTTGCCTGTACCTCTTCCTCGATCCAGGTCCTCCATGGTCTACCTTGTTTTGATGGCTCCTTGTCCTGTCTTACCTTGATGTCCGCTACCTGATGTTACTGATGTCTGCTTTGATGTGTTACCTGATGTCTGATCCTGTGCCTGATCCAGTTCCTGCTTTTCCTTGATGTCCTGCCTTGAGCTGCCCGGAGTGCAGCGTTCCTGCCTTGTGCTGCCTGGAGAGCAGCGTTCCTGCCTTGTGCTGCCTGGAGAGCAGCGTTCCTGCCTTGTGCTGCCTGGAGTGCAGTATTTCGCCTCTTCTTCTTCCCAGCACCCTCCTATCCTCAGCGTGGTCTGCGACCAGCCTTCCTGGGCTGTGTAGGGCGCGTCTGGGACGGGGTGGTCCGCGACTCAGTCCCACGGGTGGGCTGAGTAGGGCGCCCTGATGGACAGTGCCATGTCTTCCTTCCAGCCCTCATCTTCGATGTCTGCACTAGCCTTTGTCTTCGATGTCTGCACCTGCCTTGTCTACGATGTCTTCAGTGTAAAGGACTCTGTCTGCCCTCGCCTCTGTCCGGCCTGCCGCCTATTGCCGTACCCAGCGGCAGGTCCGAAAGGGCCGGGAACAGTCGGAGGACCGTTCATCAATCAACTTCCCAGTGTTGGTTGCCATGGGCGTGCAGGTCCGGCTGAGGGTCAGACTCCATGCCTTACTCCCTGCTTTTGTACCCGCCTGGCTCACCATGCCTGCCCAGCTCACCTCCCACGGTGTGGCTTGGGGCTCCTCCTTGAGTCCTGCCGTGGCCCAAGTGCTCACCACCCGCTTGAGACGACCGCGCTCCGCGCGCACTCGTAACACTGACCTTGTGTGCCTTCTGCTCAGGAGGTATTTCACTGGCTGAGCCCTGACACTGTAGCTTTAACCATGGTGGGCAAAACTTGTATTTGATGGCAGATAAATTGAGCTGAGGTGAAAGACCCTTGTCGCAGATTGCAGCCTGTTCGGCTTTGATCTTCTTGCAGAGGACTCTCCATTTTTTTCTTAGGTCCTCTATGTCCCAGCAGTTATAGAAAAATACATTCAACTTATTCATCACAGCGTGTCAGATTTTTTTTGTTTCGAACAGGCATTCACTTCAGTGGATCCCTAGCTAAATGGATGACCCTGAGCCTTCAGGACTTCATTGAACAGCACTACCACTTTCTCTAGCAGGAAATTAGGCTTGCGCAGCTGATCACCCCTTCTGGCAGCCATTGTGCGTGACATGGACAGCGGGCACACACACAAATCTAGCATACCTGTGTCTGCGCATAAATTACTTTAAAATTACACACACTTATAGAGAATTATTTGGTGCATTAATTATACACATGCTTTTATAAAATGCAGGATGAATGTTCACACATGACACATACGCACATACTTTTCATAAATATATGTGTGCACATTTCCCACTTCTGTGTCTACAATGTGCCAGAGATACAAAGTGCCTGTACTATTAAGATGGTATAACTACATGTTTCACTGTTTTTTTAAGTGTATTCAAAGTCATGTATTATGTATTTCTATTTATCTGAAGCCTTAGCCATTATTAGCTCAGTGCCATACAGGTAGATTAGATATTTTTCTGTGATGTATATTAATATTAATTGGGTAGTGTGTTATACATGCAGAGGTTAAGACAACTACATCAGATGCCTTGTTGAAAGTGCTAAATATCTGGGCTATTCTGAAACACTCACCTTGCTTTGAAGTCTAAGTGCAGTATACATTAGTGCATTTAAGTAATGAAAATTGAAATTGTGACTGCTTTTAGTACTACAGTATGTGCTACTCAATGTGGGCTTTGCACACTATATCTGGCAGGTTGTCAGGTATTTCAGAGCAATGTGGTTGGCTCCTTCCAGGTGAAGCTCTGTATTTTAGAAAAAGAACTGCTGAGTATTAATGTTGTGCAAAGCAACAGACCCTTGTGACCCCTTACGGTAGAAGTAAACCAACTGCAAACAGTACCTGAATATAATCCACTTTGAAGTGTCTGGAAGGCAGAATATAAATCAAATAAATAATAAATTGCTAAATGCCAACCAACCTCAGCCTCAACTTTGTCAGCAATGCAAATGAGCAAAAAGGTGTAACTTATAGGGATTGCACATTGACTAAGGATATGGGAAGACTCATAAGAAGAATTCAAAAGGGTCAGAGTCACTGTGGGAGATCAGACTGCAACTAGGACTCTGTGCACTTGGCATTGCAGGGAGGAAAGACAACCTTTAACTCATATAGCCAAAATTGGGCTGAATTGCCCTGGGATGAATATGACAAGAGAAAGCAAACCCATGGTTGCATGGTGTAACCGCATATTCCTGCATCATGCTGTACAAGTAAGTGTGGATTTATTATCCAAGAGTAACAGTGTAGCTGGGTTTTTGTGTGAGAAGCAAATAGTGGCCAAACAACTATCCAGAAGTAGCAGCCTACAATTCTTGAGGGTTATGGGTCTTTAGAGCTGCTCATAGACACTGTTTTGCATGTGTTTTTGTTTAATAAGGTTATAAACATGTTACCTCCCTATGACTTGTGCAGGCTGTATTTGTGGGGAGTGGGATTCAGTGAGGTGGACCGTTCAGGAATACAGTTTCACAGAAGTCTGTTTCCTGGAGGCTGATACTCAGCACCACCTAACCAGATACGTTTGGACATATCTAGCTAAGTGGCATCATTTCAATATTCAGCCATGGTCAGAGGCTGCCACTTATCCAGATAACATTTTATCCAGTTAAAAAGTTATCTGGAAAAGTGAGAGCTGGGGCATTCTGGAGCAGAGCCACTTATCTGTACAGTCCAGAAAAAATCAGGACAGTTGGCAACCCTAGAAGGAGGACTCCGGACTTCTTAGTGAAGCTCCTTTGCATATGTGTGTGTGTGTTGCAGTAGGCCCTGACACCAGTTTCAGTAAAGGGTTACATGGAAACTTGGAGGGAAAGAAAATACAGCATATCTGAATATACATATTTTTTCATTAAACTATTATAACATTGTTTAAATACTTAATAAAACTGGGAAGAGGGTGGGGGAAGGAAGCACCAAGGATAAAAGTGTTATAAGAGAGACTGACCCAAAGAATATGAGGAGGAGAGGTTCTAGAGGGTTTAGAGGGCGATACTGAAGTGGCAGCCGCAGGGCTACCAGCTCAAAAGCAGCTGATACTTGCTTTTGAATGATAAGTAGGGATGTGAATCGTGTGATCGATCATCTTAACGATCGATTTTGGCTGGGGGGGAGGGAAATCTGATCGTCATGGTTGGTTTTTTTTAAAAAATCGTAAAAAATCGTAAATCGGGGGAGGGCGGAAAAACCGGCACACCAAAACAACCCTAAAACCCTTTAAAACAAATCCCCCACCCTCCCGAACCCCCACAAAATGTTTTAAATTACCTGGGGTCCAGTGGGGGGGGGTCCCAGCGCGATCTCCCGCGATCTCCCGCTCTCGGGCCACGGCTGCGTTAATAGAAATGGCGCCGGTGGCCCTTTGCCCTTACCATATGACAGGGCAAAGGTAGCGCCGGCGCCATTTTGGTTCCTGTCACCCGACGTCACAAGTGCAGGAGATCGCTCCCGGACCCCCGCTGGACCCCCAGGGACTTTTGGCCAGCTTTGGGGGGCCTCCTGATCCCCACAAGACTTGCCAAAAGTCCAGCAGGGGTCCGGGAGCGACCTCCTGCACTCGCGCCGGGTCGTATGACATAGTGAGGGCAAAAGAAGCGCCGGCGCCATTTTGAATATTGGCAATAAATAATCAATTCACATCTACACATTCTAGACCTCTCTTGATTTTAAAGACCTCTATTATATCCCCCCTCAGCCATCTCTTCTCCAAGCTGAACAGCCCTAACCTCTTTAGCCTTTCCTCATAGGGGAGCTGTTCTATCCCCTTTATCATTTTGGTTGCCCTTCTCTGTACCTTCTCCTGTGCAATTATATCTTTTTTTGAGATGCGATGACCAGAATTGTACACAGTACTCAAGGTGTGGTCTCATCATGGAGTGATACAGAGGCATTATAACATTTTCTGTTTTATTTGCCATTCCCTTCCTAATAATTCCTAACATTCTGTTTGCTTTTTTGATTGCTGTAGCACACTGAGCTGACTATTTCAATGTATTATCCACTATGACGCCTAGATCTTTTTCCTGGATGGTAGCTCCTAATATGGAACCTAACATAGTGTAACTACAGCAAGGGTTATTTTTCCCTATATGCATCACCTTACACTTGTCCACATTTAATTTTGTCTACCATTTGGAAGCTCAGTCTTCCAGTTGCCAATTGGAAGCCCAAATACTGGTCTGGACTTGAGCACGCAGATGCTATAACGGTAAAAAGAAAGTGCTAGGAGAAATTGTGCTCCCCTCTTAGGCAGCGGGTGCCCAGGAGAGGTAGTTGTCAGCAGGTTAGGAAAACAGGCTCAATTTTACAAGCATCCATTTTCCTAACCTGTGCATAGCCACGGGTTAGGAAATTGGATGCTCATTAATTGAACGACCCTTTTCCTATCCTGACTGCTGGCACTCTTTATTTATTTATTTTTTTAATTAATGTTTTTCCTTTTTCGGTTCCTCCGACTTAATATTGCCACAATATTAAATCAGAGGAACTACAGAAAAGCAGTATTTTCTGCTTTTCTGTAAACTTTTTGGGCTCCTCAAGAATCAACACGATCCAGGGCAGGCATTAATTTTTGAGGGTAAAAATGTGCGCATCGGGGGGGAAATAGCTAATAGCCTCATCAACATGTGATGAGTGCTGTCAGCTATGTGCTTGGTTGGATGCACGTGTTGATCATTTTGCATCTGGGGTGATGGACACGCGTCCAAAATGGAAGGCAGAAGAGATGTCTAGTTTAAGATTTAAGGAGGCTTTTGTTAGGGATGTGAATCGTGTCCTCGATCGTCTTAACGATCGATTTCGGCTGGGAGGGGGAGGGAATCGTATTGTTGCCGTTTGGGGGGGTAAAATATCGTGAAAAATCGTGAAAAATCGTGAAAAATCTAAAAATCTAAAAATCGCAAAACCGGCACATTAAAACCTCCTAAAACCCACCCCCGACCCTTTAAATTAAATCCCCCACCCTCCCGAACCCCCCCCAAATGACTTAAATAACCTGCGGGTCCAGCGGCGGTCCGGAACGGCAGCGGTGTGGAACGGGCTCCTGCTCCTCAATCTTGTTGTCTTCAGCCGGCGCCATTTTCCAAAATGGCGCCGAAAAATGGCGGCGGCCATAGACGAACACGATTGGACGGCAGGAGGTCCTTCCGGACCCCCGCTGGACTTTTGGCAAGTCTCGTGGGGGTCAGGAGGCCCCCCACAAGCTGGCCAAAAGTTCCTGGAGGTCCAGCGGGGGTCAGGGAGCGATTTCCCGCCGCGAATCGTTTTCGTACGGAAAATGGCGCCGGCAGGAGATCGACTGCAGGAGGTCGTTCAGCGAGGGTTCCGGCGCCTCGCTGAACAACCTCCTGCAGTCGATCTCCTGCCGGCGCCATTTTCCATACGGAAAATGGCGCCGGCCATACGCGTATGGCCGGCGCCATTTTCCGTACGAAAACGATTCGCGGCGGGAAATCGCTCCCTGACCCCCGCTGGACCTCCAGGAACTTTTGGCCAGCTTGTGGGGGGCCTCCTGACCCCCATGAGACTTGCCAAAAGTCCAGCGGGGGTCCGGAAGGACCTCCTGCCGTCCAATCGTGTTCGTCTATGGCCGCCGCCATTTTTCGCCGCCATTTTGGAAAATGGCGCCGGCTGAAGACAACAAGATTGAGGAGCAGGAGCCCGTTCCGGACCGCTGCCGTTCTGGACCGCCGCTGGACCCGCAGGTTATTTAAGTCATTTGGGGGGGTTCGGGAGGGTGGGGGATTTAATTTAAAGGGTCGGGGGTGGGTTTTAGGGGGTTTTAGTGTGCCGGCTCACGATTCTAACGATTTATAACGATAAATCGTTAGAATCTCTATTGTATTGTGTTCCATAACGGTTTAAGACGATATTAAAATTATCGGACGATAATTTTAATCGTCCTAAAACGATTCACATCCCTAGCTTTTGTATCTCCTTTCACCACTGGGATTTCAGAGCAGAGAGCTTGCCTGATCCCACCGACTTTTCCCCAAGAAAAGCCTCCAGGAAAAAATAATAAAGATGAAAAGAACAACTAAACTAAAGGAAGGAAGAACAAGAATCAGGAGATGCCATCTGGATTTCCTTTCAAGGGACCAGGACTGGCTGGGTGTCCAAGGAGAAGAAGATATCTGAAGGTAGGATTTTTGCAGTAAATTTGGGGATACTTCCACTAGGATTCCCATACAGTTGCTGGGAAAGTTTGCACAGGTAAAATCACCATGGACTCTTCCCAGAGGTCTAAATTAAAGACACCTACCTACATAAGAAATAAACCCCAATGTACCATCAGTCAGATATAAAACTTACACTTCTGGATAATGGATTTTAATTTATTATTACCAATCAGTACACTTTTATTTAACACCCAGATCTGGTCTTGTCTGCTTATTACAGCCTCTCACATCTTGGGAAGCACCTCACACTGGTGCCCTTTTTTCATTGTCTGGCCCATAAGTGAGAACTTCCCCTTGTAAAAAGAATCCCCCCAGGGATTAATAGTCAGGGTGGGATGTAACATGCTAGCCGGAGCAGCCCCAGAAGATATAAATTAGTTGTGTGCCTTGAAGGGAGTAACTACTCCTGAAAAAGGGGTTACAATACAAAATGGCAAAGAATAATCTTCAGCGTCAACACCTTGAAATCCTATGTTTTTGAATAAAGTGTAGTATGATTGCCATGTTAGTCCACTTGGATAAACGGAAATAAAGACTAATTTTGATGTTACTTTCTTAATGCATTCACTTCCTACATTTCGGCCTAGCTATTGAGAGTCATACCTGGTAAAAGGAGTATCTCTCTTGAAAGTGAATTACAAGTTAGTCCAGTGAAAAGGTATCACCTACAGCTTGTTTGCTTTCATTTCTCTCTCTTTCTTTAGATATTCAGGAGTATGTATGGGGTATTTCCCTTCTAGGTAACTGCTATATTTGATCACTTTTGCTCTGATTTATGAATATGTACCTCAGAGAGAAAATTAGAAACTAATGCTTTTCTTACTGAGATACAAGCATGCTCAGCTTCTGTGGTGACATCAGTAATTCATTATATAGCATACTTATTAGCTTCCTTATACCCATCTTTTTTCCAGTTGTGTGCATATCATTATCAGGAGACAAATGAGGGAAGAGACAGTGAAACAAGGATGGGTAGGACTTAAAAGTCACATATGTAATTCTTACTGGGGAGGGGGGGGGAGTGTTAGGTCTCAAGGGCACTTCTCCCATAACTTTACTCTCTTTCCCAAGGGTGAAATCCTTTTTGTGGGGGGAACTCTCGCTTATGGCCCAGGCAGTGCTATGTGTGTGTTTGTCTCTCTCTCTCTCTCTCTCTGTATGGTGTTGGCTGCTGCACCCCAGGGTGTGAGATGCTGGGACAAACCAGGAAGGACAAGGTACTGGGTATTAAACTAAATCTTTACTGATTCTTTAAGAATTAAAGTCCATTTTTCAATAAGGTGAATTTACACTTGACTGATGTACAAAGACGTATTTTTCTCTTCTGCATAAGTGTCCTTTATTTCAGGTATCTGGGTAAAGCTTCCCATGGTGATATTAAAGTGCACAAAGCTCTCCCAGTGGGCCAAATGGGAATCCTATTGGAGGGGGTCCCCTGAAACACAGAAGGGCCTGCCTGAGTCCAATTTACTCACAATTGCCCAGCCTGTCCTGGTCCCATGTGGTGGAGATCTGATTTGGACACTCCAAGATCTTGGTCCTTCTCCTTGATGTTGGTACTGGTGAATTCTCTTCCAGGAAAAGTCTTCAGAATGTAGGAACCGGGCTATGCCAGCCATGGAAACCTGTGAGGAGGGGTGAGTCACAAAAACCTCCCCACAAACAATATGCGAATACAGGCTCTCTGTAAAAGTTCTTGGTGGCTCCTGCTTCACTATCACTGGTGCTTGCCTCATCTAAGAAGTAGATAAGGGCTCAGGTCTTTAGCTCTTGTCCTTTGCTCCAGGGGAAGTCTTCGCCAAAGGGTGCATGGTTTAAGCAGCCATCCCTTCTGGAAAAAATCAAATATATCTTGGCCATCAAAACTCTCATGCTGGGGGTACTGTCACTGGTGTAGAGTGGGCTCACAGGTCTTCAAACCTTTCACGAGAGTCCCGAAGGGAATCCGGTAAAAATCTCTCTCACTGTAAATAAAGAGGGAGATCCTCTGGCAGGGAGTGCCCTGGGACAAAATATCCTCCAAACCAAAGCTTCTGATAAGGCAGTGGAACCTCACCGAATGTATGAAGCTAAATCCTTACTGCTCTGAAATTAACTCAAAATGACCACTCTGAACTCTAAAATGGCTGCACTAAATAGGAGCAGGCAAACAATCCCAGCTCCCCAGGTTGAGAAGGGTTGAAAAGGATGAAAGGCTCATAGATGTAAGTGTTCTAAGCAGGAACCTAGGGGCATCTAGTGGCTGACCCAAAGGGGTGCCACACCTATATAAAAATTGTACAAGCCTTTGACTGGTGCGAGGCCCCTAGTCATCGGCTCTTGCTGCAATTACTAGGTTAAATGAGTTGAGAGAGGATATAAAATAGAGGGAAAATCCCAAATCGCAAATGAAGACACATTGCACTGTGGCCCAACAGAAACCAGTTCTGATTGACTTGGAGGTCCAAAAAGAGCAGCGGGAACCCTGCGGAGTAAAAAAAATAAAATGTATCTGTGTGTCCATGCTGCCCAGTTATTGAACTCTGAATTATTTGTAAGACACCCTGAATATCCCTGTATATTATTTGTTACATACCTCTGAATTTGGTAGACAAAAAATAAGATCCTTAAGATGTTAGAAAGTAAAAGGAATGATTATGTTAACTGTATTTTGTAATATGCATTTTTTTTTTTTTGCAGCTGCCTATCTAGTGAGCCCCTCTAGTGGAAAGAGGAATGAACTGCAGCTACAAAAATATTAATGGAACGTCTTTTGCTTGACCTTAAGAAAGGTTTCAGTTTGGCTGATCATCTAAACATATTGATCAGAATGGCGCCTGTTACTTCTCTTCCCTGTTTCTTCTATTTCCATCTCCTTACACTCTTACAAGTACATGCTTTGTACAAACGAGATGCTTCTATGAGGCAGCGTTTTAAAAAAGCTACAGAAAGTAATTGTCCTGATGGTAAATATTTCCCTCTCAAAGAATAAGAATAGTTGAAGATAACTAAGATCCATCTTGGCACACATAAAATTGAATAATATGTACCCTTAAGTGCTTTCCTGTGCCTACGAAAAACAATTTAAACATATAACCCCCTTTTTCAAATCCATTATTCTTTCACAATTTTTCTTTGTTGTATTTTCTTCAGATCAAGCAGAGATTGTAGGGAAAACCTGGAGTCTGCTATGGTAGCTTGCTTGCCTGCCTTTTGCACGGGCCAGAAACTGCACGTTGCCTTGGCAATGTCAGAGGCTACTTTGGAACTCCTGCAGATTACAAAGCCAGAGACAAAGAATTCAACATTCTTTGGAAGTAGCAGCTCTAAAATCAAACATTTACAAGCTTTTATTTCATTTGTCTCGTAAGCTCGCTACAAAGAAGTGTATCAAATCCAAAGCAAAGGGAGGGAGAATGAGCAACTGGCAATCCTTGGTGCTGTTACTGCCCCTTTTCAAGTTTAATGCAAAGGTTTATTTAATCTTTAATAGATAATTGGCAAAACTAATCATTTAAAATTGTAAGAACTTATTTCCTCTTTACTCTGATGGCAATGTGTAATAAGAAGGCGGCACACTGGAGGTTGTTTCACAGCCTAGCAATAGGAAGAGTTTGAAAATCGCAAACTATTCTTTTTCACTGAGATCACGGAGGAGGTTACAGTGGTTGACGCTGCAAGTCACCACAATCCACCTCAGACCTGAGCTGCTCCCACCCTATGCTCCTTGAGCAGCTGGCCAGGAACCGGGGAGGATGTGGTCTATCTGCATTCTTCTAATGCTGCCTTGGTTGACTCTGGAAAATCACCACAGCCCAACTCAGCTGCTCACACTCCATGTTCCTTGAGCAGCTGGCCAGTTACTGGGGTTGTAGGCCTCTCTATATTTTCTTCTTCTGATATTAATCCTCCCCAATCTCATTCCCTGCTGTAAACCACTATTAATACCAAGTCCACCTTCCCCATTCTCTACATTCTTTACCTCACCTGCCATTCCGTCATCTACACTATCCACTGCTCTTAAGCGTTAAAGTTTTTTCCTCTCATCCAGCTGTCTCCATTCTCCCAGAAAGCATATCATCCTTGCCGCTATTGTCACACCTTTACCTCTCTTCTATGTATAACCCCTGGGAGGGAAAACCGAGAAGTCCACATCATAAAGGGTGGATCCTAATTGCACAGTTCTCAGCACACAAAACCTGAGAGTCCAAGATACCCTGTGGGAAAAAGCTCAGCTTCAAGGTCCTTTTGCAATAGCTTCTCACAAACTCTTCTGTCTCTCTCTCCAAGTCTTGTAAACAGCACTGATGATCTTCCAACATAGGCACCAGCAGTAATCATGCTGGAGACCGAGTAGGTTCCAATTCAATTTTACTGACTGGTTGTAAAAGTGAATTGATATTTTTTAACTCAGATTTTGAAACAGTCCAATTAATCTTCACAAATAAAACAATTAATTTGTGACCATACTTTTTCCAGCAACCAGTTCTCCAATTATTTCAACCAATTCCTTGGGGGATTTAACTCCTTACTTCTCCTCAATTTATAGTTAGATCTCCAGATCCTCCCTCGGGAATGGGAGGGTATTTATCTCACGTTATTTACTAAAATCAGAACAAAGTCCCATAGTCCTCACTAACCTTCACTCTCCACTTTGTGGTACCTGATGGGTACCTTTTCTCATACTCTTCTTGGATGGTTATATATGAGTTCATATAGAATTCTTACCCCATACCTCAGCTTCTTGTCCATGGAAATGCAAATGAGTCCATTCTTCCTTGATGACATCGCTTCTTCTCCAGTACTTTCTAAGGGAAAGATACTGCTCCTCAAACTAACAACAGCTGAGCTCCTGGGTCCTAGGGTGTTCAGTAACACATAAAGGCAAAATGTTACTCAAATCAACCAAACAAGAGGCAGGACGGGTGGAAAAAAAGAACTTCCTCCTCTGGCAATGAAAAAAGTTACCAAAACCAAGGACAAAACTACAGGGACACTTTCTTCTTACTTTTCCCAGTCTCTGTTTAGAGAGACTGCAGAACACAAAAAAGTAATGAAATAGGAACAACATAGGACATGCTGCCCTTTGAAGGTTAACTGAGGAAATCTAGCTCAAAAATCGAACCTAAAATCCAACTGAAATCCATGCTCTAAGATAGTGGCAGAGGTTTATACAGGCTCTGAGCACACCATTTGCTTTTCCCACATGGAGAAGCAACACCCAAACCTCTGCTTCACTACTCTCTCTGTACCTCTCCGGAACTTTGGTTCACTCTTTTTGGTAAGAAATCCAAAGCTTCCTTACATACATATTCCCTTGCTCTTCCTCCTACTCTCAGCTAGGGATATCAATCCTAATTCTGTCACTTCAAGGCAACTTTCACCCCATTGGTGTATATTAAGCCATTGCCTCTCCAATCTTTTCATTATACCCCTTCTCCTTCCCTCCTCTCTTCCTTTTTTGTGCTCTCTGTGGAATGCTCACTCTATTTACAAGATGTTTGCCTATATTCATAAGCTTTTTATATCTCCCATACTCTTCATTTCCTTGGCTTGACTGAGACATGGCTTTACCCTGAGGACTCTGATTCAGTTGCTGCTCTCTGTTATGGAGGCGATTTATTTCTCCCATACACTTTCCATAATAGGCCATGGTAGTAGTGTGGGACTGCTACTTTCCCCCTCCTGTAGGTTTCAACCCCTTCTTCCACCTCAATCCCACTCTTTTTCTTCCTTTGAGGCCCACTCCATCTGCTTATTCACCCCACTACCTCCTTTCTCACTGATTTTGAATCCTGGCTTTTCTTCTTCATTGATCCAGCTTCCTTTCCCTTACTCTTGGTAACTTTAACTTCCATGTTGATGACCACCACTGACCATCATATCTCAAAATTCCTTTCTTTAATCTCATTTGATCTCCAACTCTACTCCACCCCCTCTACTCACAAGCATGGCCACTGCCTTGACCTAGTCCATTCCTCCAACTGCTGTCTCTCAGACTTCTACACTTCCATTCTTCCCCTCAGACAATTATCTGATCATTTTCACACTAAACCACCTTCCCCCATAGCATCATCCAGTCAGTCACCACAAACACTTTCAGGAATCTCCAGGCTGTCAACCCTTGTATACTTTCCACTTCTGTTTCATCTCTCCTTTCTTCCACCGCATTGTCTGAGTCAGTTTCTTCTTGCAACACTATATTCTCCTCCACTTTAGATACTCTTGCCCCTACCGTTACCAGTCCTGTAAGGTGCACCAAAACCTAGCCTTGGCTCATTCCTAGAATTAACTACCTACATTCCTGTGAACATCTCTGGCTAATATTCCATGCCAATGCAAATTCCATATATTTCAAATTCATGCTAATCTCCCTACAGTCTGCCATTGCACTTGCCAAGCAAGACTACTATGTCCATCTGAGAAACTCGCTTGCATTCAACTTTCACCATCTCTTTGCCACACTCAAGACCCTTTTCAAACTTCCTTCACCTCCCCCCCATGCATACTCTTCCAAGTCTATGGCTGACCACTTCCATGAAAAGATTCACAAAATTGGTCTTGCATTCTCAATCAGGTCATCTCTCCTTACCTCTCCCCCAATTCTTTCCTCTACTCTTCCCCTGGCCTCTGGCCTCTTCCTCCTTTTCTGAAGTCACACCAGTGAAGGAAACTATTCATCTTCTCTCCTCCTCCAAACTCACTACTTGTTCCTGTGATGCCATTCCCACCTAGTTCCTCAGCTTCATTTCTATCGCAGTCATCCTTTCCATCTATCACATCCTCAGTCTATTGCTTTCCACTTCTGCTTTTCCTGCTGCCTTTAAACATGCTGTGATCACACGCTCCTCAAAAAACACTCACCATTCTTCCAACTATTGTCCCATCTCCCTCCTCCTTTTTGCTTCTAAACTACTTGAATGTGATGTTCACTGCCAATATCTTGACTTTCTTTCAGCTCAAGCTATTCTTGATCCACTCCAGTCAAGTTTTCACCCTCTGCATCACTGGCGCAGACACGGGTGGGCCTGGGTGGGCAATGGCCCACCCACTTTGAGCTCAGGCCCACCCACTCAGCATTTCCTGGTGGTCCAAGAAGAAGTCCTGTCACAGAGTCACAGCAGACATGCCGGCCGTGAGGAGGAAGAGGCCTACAAGGCCACTAGTAGACCCCATCCCACCAGCAGCCGAGAGGAGGAAGAGGCCCACGAGGCTGCCGGTGGATCCCATACCACCTGTGGCCGAGAAGAGAAGGAGGCCCAGCTGTTGAGAAGTTGAGCAGGCCAGCAAGGCTGCCAGTGGATCCATCCCACTGGTGGCCAAGAAGAGGAGGCGGAACAAGAGTCCAGTGGTCAAAGAAAAAAAAACCCTCACCAAAAGACATCAGTTCTCCTGCTCCTCCATGTGTGCCAGCCCTGAGGCATTCAAAACATGTGCAGCCAGTAAGTGCTCTGTGCTGAACTTGTATATCACAAGATCAACATAGGGGACATGCTAGCTCTGCGAGTTTTGAATACCGTGAGCAGTCACACAAGGAGAAGCAGCAGCAAAATAGGTTCCCCCTTTCACTCCCAATGGGGAGCCTGCCTGTGTTTTGTGTTTTTATGTGAGTCTACATATGAATGATAGCATGCCTGGGTATGAGTGTGTATGTGGATGGTAGCCTGCCTAGGGGTGTATGAATGATGGCCAGCCTGGGGTGTGTGTGAGTGTGGGAAGAGTAGCCTGCCTGGAGTGTGTGTGTGTGTGTGTGTGTCTGTGTGTGTGAGTGAATATTAGCTTGCCTGAGTGTGTGGGGGGGTCATGTGTGTGTGTTTGTGTATGTGTATGGTATCCTGCCTGGGTGTGTGTATGTGTGTGTGAGAATGGTAGCCTTCCTGAGTGTGTGTGTGTGTGTGTGTGTCTGAATGGTAGCCTTCCTGGGTGTGTGTACATGTGTCTGAATGGTAGTCTCTCTGGGGGGGGTAGGGGTGCGAATGGGAGCATGCCTGAGGAACTGGGGGTATGTGAATAGGAGCCCACCTGGGTTTGTGTGTGTAACAGAGAGCATGTGGGAGCAGGAGCCTGCATGTGAGAGAGAGCATGTGAGAGCCTGTGTGTTTGTGTATGAATAGGAAGCTGTGTGAGAGACATCTTGAAAAAGTGAGAGCCTGTGTGGGTGTCTGTGAGGAAGAATGGGGGACAGCATGTGAGAGTGAGAATCTATGTGTGTACGCATGCATGGGAGAGGGCATATGCATCTGTGAAAGAGCATGTAAGATTGAGAGCCTGTGTATGTCTGTAGGGGGGAATGAGAGCCTGCTTGTGAGAGACAGCATGTGAGAGTGAGAGTCTGTGTGTTGTGTTTGTAGGAATGGCAGCATATGTGTAAGAGCATGTGAGAATGGGAGTTTGTGTGTGTTTGTGGGAGTGGGAGCCTGTGTGTCAAAAAGAAAGCTTGTTAAGTGTGAGATCCTTTGTATTTGTGAGAGAGCATGGAAGACTGGAATCCTGTGTGAGAGTAAGCATATGTATGTAAGAAAACATGTGAGAGAGTCTGGATGTATTTATGAAGGAGGAAGGAAAGAAGACAGGAGGAGAGAAAAGAAGCAGAATAAAAGAGACTGAAAAAGGAATAAGGAAAAGGCAGACAAGGGGAAAAAAGAGACTGGGACCAACCTATTTGAAAAATAAGATCAAACAACAAAGGTAAAAAAAAATATTTTGCCTTTCAGCGATTGGAATATGCCATCTTTGGGAATGTGCATTTCTTATATAGTTGTATTTTGCCTTTTCTTCAGTATTCCAGGGTTCCTAGGCTTTCCATTTCAGTTTTGACTGCATGTTTGTTTCTAATTTGTAGTCCCTTATTCTGTATTAGGTAAGGGTCTGTCTGTGTTGTGCATGTGTGACAGAGATGCAGTATTTTGGCTAGCGTGTAGTTTTTCTGTAGGGATTTGTAGCAGTCCGGTTTGTTCTGTTTGCCCATTAGGTAATGTATTAGTGTTCTAGGACCTGATGTAATGTTTACCTTGCTGCCTATTTGTAGATAAGGTGTTGCTGTTTGAGCCCCGAGAGTTACTGCTGTTATAGTATGGTAAGTTTCTAGGTATTTATTCATTTTGCAGGGGTTTGTGTTACTTCACAAAGTGTTTGGCAGTGAAGGGAATTTGTTTTGCTGTCACTGAAGTGCCACTGGAATTTGAAATTTATTTTTTTTTTTGCATGTCCTAGTTCTGTTCTGCACCTGTTGCAAATCTTTTTATAATGATAATTATAATTATTGCTATTTTATTTTAGTTCTATGCATTTTTGAAAAGAGGATTCATAAAAGAATAAATTGATATTTGCTTTATTATGTGATTGGATCTGATGTTTCTGTTAAGTGTTCTTTGTTTTCTTTTTACATGATGCTGTGCATTTATAAACTCCAATATATATCAAATAAATTAATACAGGTTAATAAGGCATTTTTAATGTTGGCAAGTGCTTGAAGTAATAGAATTAAAATACTTTAAAATGTCACTCATGATGTATGATGGTGTTTGCAGACTACTCAGAAATCCATTGTAGGGTGCATGCTAAGGCATTATTTAATCAGTAAGAGTAAATTAGTAGGGCTCAGATCTGTATGTTTACTGCCCACCCATGTTAACCTTGGGCCCTCCCAAAAAAATCAGTTCTGGCTATGCCGCTGCTCTACATTCCACAGAGACAGCCCTTTCCAAAGTCTCCAATGACCTGTGTAAACCCCATCCCTGGGTGCAGACTGCACTCCAATGAGTCCATAAAAGAATTAGTAAGTTCTTTGGGGCAGGAGCCCAGGCCAGCTCTCCACTTCCCTTCCTTCCCAGGGTATAGTTTCGATAGACTTGGGGATGAAAGGAGTCCTCTCAGTCCCCAGTGTGGGGTGACTAAGTCTCCCTCTGGAATCCCCTGGGTTAGGGAAATTCTGATACTCTGTGTGCTATGCTCTGTTTGCCAAAAAGTCAAAGAAGCCACCGTGTTAGTATCCAGATAAATCTTTACTGTTGCAAATAGTTGAAAATTGGCACAATACTGGTTCTCAGCACCATAAATATGTTCTTTACAGGTTTTTTCTCAATCTGAACAGGACTCACTTATATCAGGGCAAGGGAGATACCCACCCTTCTTGGATTAAGGTAAAGTGGAGCTCCCAGATGGGCAGGGCCTTTAGAATGGTCAAAACCCTTCCAAGCTAATAAAAATAGCAAAAAGTCTATGGCACACAGAGTAAACCCTCTCTTTCTCTCCTCAGGGTGGTGAACACTGGATGGGTGTCCCCAGTGATGTTTTTTCCTTCACTCACGGTTAGCAGATCTTCAAGACCTCCTTGATCTTACCCAATCTTTTTAGTATTCTCTCTAGATCCTTGGTGCAAAGGATCCTCTTTGAAACAAGTAGTTCTCTTGCTTCTAGCAGGAAGGAAGCGGTAGCCAAAAGCCTTCCTCCTAGTTCTTCTAACAAAGGTGTTCTTCCCCAAATAGGATCAGAAGCTAACAGTGGAGTCCCCTCCTCACAGCAGGTCACCATCGTTTCAGGGATATCTTCCCTATCCCTGGGTGGTTCACATGCAAGGTTCCCCAATCCCTACATGTAAGACAGTCCCAGGTGCCAGTGAGGCTCCTTAATAAAAGTACCAAAATCCTCCTAACTTAGACCCAGAGGGAACTCAACCAGGCATGTTGTGAACTGGAAAAGGAAATCCCTCCCGACCCGGGCCAGGACCTCCAAACAGGGCTTGCTTGGCTAAAACTGACTAGGCCTGTAAATAATAAAAAGCTTAACTCTCTCTACCTCTGAACTCTGTTCTAAACTCAAAGAACTGCCTCCCAAGCTGTAGCAAGTGTGCGGTTATATACTGTTATACATGGGCTGGCCCTTCCAAACCCCACAGAAAGAGGGACTACATTTGAATGTATCCTCCATTTATCCATCCTTCTCTAGCTATTTGACACTGCACTAACCCAGGGCTTATTGGTAACCCGAGAAGTGCCCGGGTTACTCCTGTTTATGATTAAAATCAAAGGTCTTTACTCAGTCCTTATCCTCCTTGACTATCTGCTGATTTTGAAACTGCTGATCACCACTTACTCCTTGATATGCTATCCTCATTTGGATTTCAGGACTCTGTCCAGTCTTGGTTCTCTTCTTATCCCTCTCATTGCAATTTTTGTGTTTACTCTGGCAGATCCCCTCTACTGCCATCCCACTATCAATTGATATGCCTCATGGTACTGTCCTGGGCCCTCTTCTCTTCTAACTATATACTAATCCCCTTGATACTCTGATTTCCTCTCATGGCTTTCAATACCATCTTTATGCTGAAGATTCCCAGATCTACCTCTGCACTACAGAAATTCCATCAGGAATCCATTCTCAGATCTCAGCCTCCTTGTATGACATTGCTGCCTGAATATTTTATGGCCACCTTAAAATCAACATGGCCAGCACAGAGCTCCTTATTGTCTCCCCTCCAAGCCCACTTCCTTCTTTCTCTATTTTTGTGGATAACACCATAATCATCCTAGTCCTCTCAGTCCATAACCTTGAATTCATCTTTGACTCATCTCGCTCCTTCTTTACACCTATCCAAAACTGTTAAAATGTGCCATTTCTTTCTTTATAACATCATACAAATCCATCCCTTCCTTTCTAAATACACTACCAGGACCCTTATCCACTCTCTCATCATCTCCCAATTGAGACTACTACAGCCTGCTCCTCACAGGTCTCCATCTCTCTTCACTATAATCTATTCAAAATTCAGCTGCACGAATTATCTTTCGACAGTACTACACCCATATAACCCCTCTTCTCAAGTCACTACATTGGTTCCCTATCCATTTCCATATATAATTCAAGCTTCTCTTACTCACCTACAAGAACTTTCACTCTGCAGCTCCTCACTACCACTCCTCTCTCCCTATTTATTTTTATTTATTTATGTATTTGATTTACACGCATTCTCTGAACTCTGCTCATCAAGCAAGTCACTTATCTATGCCCTTCTCCTCTACTACCTATTTCTGACTCTGCTTTCTACCTGGCCCCACTGTATGCTTGGAATAGACTTCCTGAGATGGTGTGTCATGCTCTCTCGCTTGCCTTATTTAAATCCCATCTAGAAACCCATCTTTTTGAGGCTAGTTTTAAATCTTAACACCTGATTGTCCCACTTACAGCCTCATTAATTTTTAATCATTGATTAATAAATGAAATTCCCAAAGTCTCTTTTGTCCTGTATGTTTGTCTTGATTAGATTGTAAACTCTACAAAGCCAAGGACTGTCTTTTATATGTTTTTGTACAGCACTGCATATGTTGAGTAACACTATAGAAATGTTAAGTAGTAGTAATGCAGAAAAACAGAGCAGTGGGTTCTCAACCTGATCCTTGAGTACCCTCTTTCTGGTCTGGTTTTCAGGATACACAAAATGAATATGCATGAGCTAGATTTACGTGGACTGTCTCCATTGTAGGAAAATCAATCCAATGCATTTTCATTGTGGATATTCTGAAAAACAGACTGGCCAGGGTTCTCTGCAAGGCCAGGTTCTTTGAATATCTTTGGAACCATGCAACCTACATCCAAATCCTTCTGCCATTGTTACTGGTGACTGTGGTAAGTTATTTTATGTCCCATTGTCTCAGATACTCAATCAACGCTCTATGTACTGTATAGTGCCCTACTGTGTATTTGCTAAGAGGACCTAACCGTTAGGTTTCAAATGGATTACAGCTCCCTCATGTGGTTGCTGTCTTGGCGGTTTCTTACTACTTTAAAAAGAGGAAACATCTGGGAATGGATTTTTAGTTAGGCATTCTGAGCAGGCAAGATGTTGCTGATCTTGCTCCTGTTTTGTTTTTTGTTTTTGGGAGAGGACTCTTTGGGCCACATGGATTAAGGACTCGGTATGGAAATTGTAGAAGGGGTGCTCTTTTCCCAGTTTTAAGGAATATTATTTCCTTTTGGTACTGTGTGCCATTTTTTGTTCAAAGTTTTTGTCCATCCTTTCTTCCCTTTTTTGTTTGGATTTTGAAGACTAAATTTAGTTGCCATTATCAGGAGAAGAGTTTTTCAGAGACGTATCTCACCTAAAAAGATCCAGGGGCCTTCTGAAGGTTGGTAAAGGAATGTATCTTCATTGATTCCTGGGAGCAGGAAAAGACTGGGAAGAAAGGTGAACATTGGCACCAGTCTGGTGTTAACCACTACACTCTCATCAGAATATTCTGGGAGCAGTTTGAATAAGAAGTAAGAAACTTATTCTTGTCATCTGGATCAAGGCATGATAAATAGGACTTTGAATTATGCCAGCTAGGCTAATTCAAGTATCATGTCCACCAATTTGGCTGGAAGCTCCAAAACTATGAAAATGGGATAAGAAAATAAGAACTTGCCATACTGGGTCAGCTCAAAGATCCATCAAGCCCAGCATCCTGTTTCCAACAGTGGCCAATCCAGGTCACAAGTAACTGGCAGGATCCCAAGGGGTAGAGAGATTTCTGCACTGCTTAACCCAGGGATAAGCAGTGGATAAGGGGTAGAGAGATTTCTGCACTGCTTAACCCAGGGATAAGCAGTGGATTTCTGCAACTCCACCTTAATAATGGTTTATGGAAGCAAAAAAGAGCAGATTAAACTATCAGTTCAAAGAAACAGATTTATTGGAAAATGAGAATATAATGGACTGTATTGAACAAGGACTTGTAAATTGCCATTCATTTCCCTTTTCAATTAATTATCAGTAAAGTTATGTTGAAACCACATTCATCGACCAGTATGATTATTACTGTATTTCTTAAAGATTGTTAAAACAATGCTCGAGGTCTTGAAGAGAAGTCCCTTCTTCCAGCAGGGAATCCTGGGAAGCAGTGGGCTTATGGAAGGTATAGGAAGCTTGGACTTCTTAAGCCCATGGAGTTAGAGATGGCCCTTGGACTCCTCCGTGAGGACCTCAGCCCAGAGTTACAGTACTAATCGTGTTTCTCAAAGTCACAAATGGATAAAAGGTTTAGTATATTTGGCCTTTAGATCGTCAACTCATTGGCCTAGTTTAGGGCACCGCATAAATGCTAAAATAATGAAAGGATTGCAATGAGGTTGGCAGATGCCATTTTGCATGGCAGAGCCAATAGTGTCTTTCTGTCCTTTTCATCTGTTCCTGAGCTGCCAGTGTGGCAGTCAAAGGTGGTCCAGGCCTGGATAGAAGGAAGGGCATAGGGCAGAGTGCGGGTGACCTGGATGGACCTTTTTCTTCAGTCCAGGATGGTGGTGGAGAGGGGGAATTGGCCCAGTGAAGCTTCCTTACTCCTTAGTAGCATGTTGGAATTACAGTGGCTTCTTCAAGTTTTGGGTTGTTTGGGTCGGCCACACCAGCTTCATCTCTCCCCAGGGTGGCAGCCTGTGGAAAAAAGGCTCCTACAAGCTTTACACAGCACATCACTGCTGCCACCTAGTCTACAGAAACAGCTCTTCAGTCTGAGCTGATACATACTCAGCAGTAGGGAAGGGTCAAACCCACCCAATTGTCCATACTGCTACTATGTCATTCTGGTGAAGGATAATCTTATTGGACCAAGACAGTGAGCAAGGTGGTGATAAAACCTTAAAAATTGTTCCCCACCAACATCAGTAACCAAAACTTCAAGCAGTTTATCAATGTGCATTTGCAGAACAGCAGGTTAGTGAAAACGGGAGGCACCATTGTACGCACCCTTCCTTTGAGGGTACTGGAATGGCCATCCCCTTTGAGAGGGTTTTTAAGCAGCTCTTTCCTGAGAGCTCTGGGGGCAGTGTGAGTTGTTTTGAAGTTAGAAGAGATGTTTGGAGGAGTTTTGCCTGAGTTGTATTTTTGGGCCTACTCTTTAGGACTCCAGCAAACCCTACTGAAGTCTGTGAGTTAGGTCAGACCTGCCCTGCTTATTCACTCCTTGGTGGATAGGGTCTGTATCCTGGGTTAATTTGGGGCTTAAAGAGACTTTGGTTTGTAGGAAGCCTGGTGAAACCCTGTGCACCACCTCTATTCAGGGAATGGAGAACCCTCTTTCCGGGACTGCTCAGATTAGAGTAGTCCTTCCACTCTACACTGTCACCCAATGCTAGAACCTTCCAGTGTTTCTCTCAGTTTTGGGAAGAAGATTTTTGTAAAAAGATCTGGGAGGAAGTATTTAGCTGCCCCTTTTCCTGCCCTTGGAAGGAACATCTGAAACTGTTTGTTCCTGTGTGGATCCTTCCCATCTGGGATTCATGTAAGAGAAAAAAGAGATTAAAGAAAGATCTACTAACTACGAGTAAGAAACCATTAAGATCACTGGGGATATCCATCAGCAGTCTTTACCCTGGGGAGAGAGAAAGGTTTGGACTCTCTGTGCAGAGACTGAGTTACATTTTTACCAGTTGGAAGGTGTGTCCTGCCCATCTAAAGGATACTCAGCCCATCTGGGAACTCCACTTATCCAAGCCCTGCAGGGTGGATGCTTCCCTAGCCCTGGTAAAGGAAACACTTGCACAGATAGAGGGAAAGAGACTGTGAACAAAGAGAAATTTGTGGTGCTGAGAATTAAATTTATTGGACCATACTTCATCAGAGTTTTCAACATTAAAGACTTTAATTTTGGACAGAAACCCAGTGGCTCCAGTGTTTTTATTTGGCACACACAGCACACAAAGTGAAAGAAAACTACCTATTTCCCAGGTACAAGTACAAAGGTACAAAGGGCCACCCCTAGCACTCTGGGCCTTGAAAGTATGTCTTCCCCCCCCCCCCCCCTCCCCTCCCCCAGCAAAGGATCCGGGCCCTGGGGAAAGGAGATACAAGTTAGAGCTATCTAGGAACAGTTCTAGCCCCAAAGAGAGATTACAATCTTTTATGGGCCCATCAGAGCATAGCTCGCTCCCGAAGGTGGGGTTACATATAGAACATTTTTTAGATTTGGGAACCAGATATTGACAGAGTAGACTTTGCTTGTTCTGCCTAGCTGCCAGTAAAACTAATCAGAAGTTTTCGAAGAATGATACTGAGAATGACTGTATAATCTGTTTTATCTCTTAGCAGTTTTAATCTGAAGATATTTACTGTTATTTTTGGCTAGAGTTTGTAATCAAATGAAGTATGATCTATAAATTAGAGCATTAGACAATGGGTTAGGATGATTCCTGGAATGAAGGTTCAGTTCCCTTGCTGCATTTGATTTTCTGTGTGAATCTGGACAAGTCTTTTTGTAATTGGTTACTAATAATAGTATAATTCCTTCATGTGGTTTTTTAATTTTTTTTATATATATCTTCTATGGAATCTGTGTACCAGATGCACCTCAGATGTCGATATATACATGTTTCTAAAATACATAATTATAATGCATACTAGGATCTTTCTTAGAAAAAAGGTGCATTATACATCAAAATTCTTATTTATGCATGGACTTGATATTCAAAAATCCACAGATGCTCACTTAAATATACTTTTCAGCAAACTGGGATGTATAAATGAGATTTGGTTATAGGGGAGGGTACTGCTGAGTTTGGAAATGCATGCATGCAAATTTGTGCAGATGTCACATTGTTAGAAATCAAATATCAATCATGGCACATTTTCTACATAATAACTATATTATTTGGTTTTGGTTGCAGTGTTCAATTAAACTAAACGTATGCTCAGTCCTGAACAAATATGGCAAATGTTCATCTCGAGGTCCATATTCAATTTCAGAATTAGCTGGACAAATGGCACTATTTCAATATCCAGCTGTGCTCACTGCCCAGCTTCTAGCCATCTAACCTTTTATATAGCTAAAAGTTAGCCAGATACGTCAGGGGTAGGTCGTGGCCGTTCTAGTTAACCAAATAATTTTAGGACAGTATAAAAGCAGTCCAACTATTTTTGACTTAGCTATAGATAGTGGCGTGGCTGTGCCGCTGAATATCCAAACAAAATCAACCAGATAAGTTTATCTGGCTAACTTTGCAATCTGGCCAGTGGCTGAATATTGGCCTCCTTAAAGGTAAATTTGTAACAAGAACTTCATAGATGGGCATACAGCATTTTAACTAGGTCAGCTGTCATCACTTTCCCCTCTCTCTTTTTTTCAGCTGTCAGATTATTTTGGGTGATATATTGGGCCCTGATTCACTAAGAGGTAGTTTTTAAAAACATTGCTCATGCAAAAACAGTCACATATGTGGGGAAAGAGTGTGTGTATGGAATAAGGAAAAGGGCATGGGCATTCCAAGACTGGAATACATAACTTTGCTACTGGTGAGACAGAGTCAGACAAACAGACTCTGTATAGGGGAGGTCTGACAATCTAAATATAGGTATCACTGTAGAGGGGCACTTTGAATCGGGGTGGGTATTCAGAAGGTGGGTTGGAGTTAGGGGGAGTGGTGTTACAGACACAGACAGAGGTATTCATTGTAAAATTGACATCACTAAAGAATTTTACTCTTTGTAAGCGATGAAAAGGAGTTGATTTGTTTAATGCAGCTAGCAGAGACTGCAGTGTACAAATTTACTTCTTTTGTTACACTTTTCATCGCTTATAAGGACTAAAATTCTTTAGTGATGTCAATTTTACAATGAATATCTCTGACTGTGTCTGTAACACCACCACCACCCCTAACCCCAACCCACCTCCTGAAAACCCACCCCAATTCAAAGTGCCCCTCTACAGTGGTTTCTATATATAGAGCACAAGAGTGACCCTATATAGACACACACTCTCTCTCTCCCCCTCCCCCCTTGTGTGAGCATGCAAAGGCTATATTTTAATGCTACACACATAGGGACAGATCTTAAAACTTGCGCGTGGGCGTAGATTTGTTCGCGTGACTCGGCGCAAACAAATCTACTCCCAATTTTATAACATGCATGAGCAGCCACGCGCATGTTATAAAATCCAGGATCGGCACGCACAAGGGGGTGCACAATTGTGCAACTTGCGTGCACCGAGCCGCGCAGCCTTCCTCCGTTCCCTCCGCCTCCCCCATGTTCCCCTCCTTTCCCCTATCTAACCCTCCTCCCAGCCCTACCTAAATCCCCCCTACCTTTTGTTGTCAAAGTTACGCCTGCCTGAGGCAGGCGTAACTTGCGCACGCTGGCCAGCTGCCGGCGCACAAAACTCCAGCACGGCCGCTGTGCCGGAGGACTCGGGAACTCCCCCGGACCACCCCCGGACCACCTCCCCACCCCCACCCCGGCCCACCCATTTTTGAAAGCCCCGGGACATACGCGCGTCCCGGGGCTTGTGCGTGCCACCGAGTCTATGCAAAATAGACTCGGCGCGTGCAGGGGTAGGTTTTCAGGGGTTACGCGCTATATTACGCCCGTAACCCTTTGAAAATCTACCCCATACTTTATAAAATGAGGCACATGTTTATGGGTGCACACACATTTCTTTTAAAATTTACCAGTAAGATTTTTCTCCCATTTTCTCTAAGAAGGGAAAAACAGGTTTAGCAACTTACAATAAGTCTTTCCAAAGCAATGTACAGCAAAAGTATACATTAAATTAAAACAATGCAATAAAATAAAACCATCAATTGATTAAAAAAATATTGGACTAGGGGAAACTTTAACTTAAAATTCTTAAAAGCTCTAGTTTGGGCTCAAAGCTCGGAAGTCATGCCAGGACTTTAATTTATGACGAAAACGCATTAAGCAAGTTTCTTCCCTGATCAATAAGGAGTGATCTTTTATGCAATTTTACATGCTGAATGGTTCTAAGAGATGGGAGCTGAAGTATATATCTATGCTGAGAGCACACTTCCCTGAGTGAGGACTTCTAGCGCAGTCTAGATGACATATGAGGGAGGGCAATCCCATGTAAGATCTTAAAAGTGAAGGTAAGTACTTTATAGAAACATAGAAACATAGAAATGACGGCAGAAGAAGACCAAACGGCCCATCCAGTCTGCCCAGCAAGCTTCACACATTTTTTTTCTCATACTTATCTGTTTCTCTTAGCTCTTTGGTTCTATTTCCCTTCCACCCCCACCATTAATGTAGAGAGCAGTGATGGAGCTGCATCCAAGTGAAATATCAAGCTTGATTAGATAGGGGTAGTAGGGGTAGTAACTGCCGCAATAAGCAAGCTACACCCATGCTTATTTGTTTTACCCAGACTTTGTTATTCAGCCCTTATTGGTTGTTTTTCTTCTCCCCTGCCGTTGAAGCAGAGAGCTATGCTGGATATGCGTGAAGTATCAGTTTTTCTTCTCCCCTGCCGCTGAAGCAGAGAGCTATGCTGGATATGCTTAAAAGCTTTTAACTTACATCATAATCTTACCGGGAGCCAGTGTAGTTTTTCCCATAGAAAAACTACACTGGCTCCCGGTAAGATTATGTGCTAGGTGCAAAGAAATTTGCACCTAGCACAACCCATAACAATTCCAGCTGCCATGTTTTGTACCACTTGAAGTTTTCTAATTAAAGAACCCAGTAACCCCCAGTATGTATCATTACAGTAATCTAGAACTGAGATCACAAGGGCATAAACTACAGCTTTTAGAACCTCAAAGGTTAAGAATGATTTTAATTGTCTCATGAGGCATAACTGCCCATAGGCTGTACAGAAGACCTAGCTATATTGTGATCTAAAGGGATGACAATTTGAACATCATCTTCATAAATAATATGTGAAAATCCAAAAGAATGGATAATGTCCCCCAGATCGAGTCACATGTTCCTGAATAATGCCCTTGAAAGAATACGCTTGATGACCTATTTTGCAGGAAGTTTGAAAATAATTTTAAAGCCATCCCTGCTAACCCTAAAGAATGACAATGAAAATTAGGATTTTGTGGTCAACTAGATCAAAGGCACTTGAAAGGTCAAGGAGAATTAACAAAGCAGAATAGCCCTTATCTAGACTAGGTAGGACAAATTCCATAACATCTATCAAGACAGGAGGGGATGCAGAATGTAATTTACTATTGTCTTCCATAAACTCAGTAGGTTGGGCAGTAACAACTTTCTCTAATATCTTGGAGATAAATGGAAGATTAGAAATGGATCAATAATTTAGACATTTTCTGGGGGTCTACATTTTCATTTTTTAAAATATAAGTGATCACCGCTTTCTTTAAGATTTCAGGGACTTTCCCAGAAGCAAGAGAAGAGTTGACTCTGTTCTTGAGGCCTACCAAGACCATATTAGGTAACATTCCAACTAAAAATAATATGCAAGGATCCAAAGATGTATCTGAAATTTTGTTCTCCTTTTTCATGATAGATTGTATCTCCATAAGAGATTCTGTGTCAAAATCTGAGAGAGTATCTCATTTTTCAGTAATTGCCAATGATGAGTTTGCTATAGATATCTCCATATCTGGTAATATTTCAATTGGATTATCATCAATAAATTCAGTTCTTTTAACATATGTAAGATTTTGTAAAGAAAAGGTTTTTTAAATTGGAGATCTTCTCTTCAAAGAAAGAAAGACAAGAATCAGAGTCAGGTAAGTCATTGTAAATTAGCTTCTGAAGTTTGTCATCCCCTAACACTGAGTTAACTTAATTTATAAATAATTTTGGGATAATGGTAAGCTTCAGTAATGATATTTGAATAGAAATTCTTTTTGGCTATTGCAACCTTTTTGAGGTATTTACCCAAAACAGATTTCCAAACTTTTTTTTTATCAGTGGCTGAGTCAGTTTTCCTCCAACGTCTTTCAAGGTGACATAAACTTCTTTTTAATTCTAATAATTGGGTTGTATACCAAGGGGCCGAATTATTTCTAATTTCCATTTTAATTCCATCCTGAGGCCCTAAGGTGGCCAATTTCATGCCTTCCTCCAGTGTTAAATTCCATTTTCTAACCCAGTTTTCAGCTGTCTCTAAAGGATCTTTCCAGTTATCCTGAATTAAATTGGTAACAATATCTACGAAGCTGGATGAGACTACATTTTTAAATCTAGGTTTGAGATTTGTATTGGTTTTTTTCCTCCGCTGCATGTAGTTACCATTATTAAATCAAAAATTAACTAGGAAATAATCTGACATGGTAATTTTTCTGATCAACAAACATCAAATTACCTTGGTTCCTAGCCAAATAATAAATCTAGGGTGTGTCCTTTATCACGAGTAGCACTAAAAACTATTTTATAGAGTCCACTAGCAGCTAAAGTAGAGAGAAAGCTTTTAAATTGAGAGGAAACCATACTATCCACATGTAGATTAAAGTCCCCCATAACCAATAAAAAAGGGCATTTCAACGATTGACCTACTATGGATTCTATAACCAAATCAGTTAAAACCTCAGAAGAACCAGGTGAAAAGTACCATAAAAATATAGTGATAGGTTCTTTAAAATCTAACAAAACCAAAAGACTCTCACAACCAGCCACTTGGTCAGTAAAAATTATTTTCATGGGGAGAGAGTTGCAAAAAAAAAAAAAATAATAATAGCAACCCCTCCCCCTCTTTTCCTAATCCGGTTACACATGAAAATGGAATGACCAGGGGGACAGACTTGAGAAATTACTACAGTGTTTACCTTTTAACCAGGTTTCTGTGATGTATGCTAAATTAAGATTCCTGTCAAATATTAAATTATGAATTTGTAGTCAGTACTTGGTTAATGACCTAACATTAACCAACGTACTAAGAAGATTACCCTTTTTCCCCTCTACTACCCTTCTTCCATAATAATTAATACATCTAACAGGTACCGCTAAACATCTAGAAAGTTTTCTCTGATTGCGAGCAGCATTGGTCGAGTGTTGCCTGCTCATAGTATTTTTACCTCTACCCAGAAGGTGGAAATAGGAGAGAATATGTCAAGAATTTTCAGTCCCTCAATCTCCTAAAGAGGCTCCCAAAGAGTCAATCCTCTTTTGGCGAGCCACAGCAGTGGCTCGTCTCAGAGCTTTGAGGCTCCGCTGATGATGTCAGGTAGGCAGGTTTTTGTTTTTTTAACACTATTTATAGGACCTCAGGAAATGTTTCATTAAAAATGTGAGTTTTGAACAGCGTGCCATCCAAATATGCCTAACCATATCTTGTGCTGAAATTTTGGCCTCAAGTGAATTTGCACTAAGCTACAGCAGATACACAGTTAAAATATCTCAGCTATGCAGCATTGTTCATGGTCAGACACATCTTAGCCAACTCCGACTTCCACTAAGGGCACTTTCCCAAACACATCCTTAAAATGCTTTACACTGCAGTTTATTCAGGCAAAAATGAACTGAAACACAACAATGGGTAGATTGACGTCAATTTGGAACCCATCCTAAAATGTTCTCTAGATTCTGTTTAGGTTCTTTGGAATTTGTTCAGGCAGTGTGACCAAGTGCAAACTCTATTATAATCTCAAAGCTGCTTAATGAAACTTCAGCCATCCAGCCATCCAATTAATCTGTCATAGAAGCAGAGCCATGTGACTAGCAACTCCTGTGATAAACCTGTCAGCCACAGGAATTAGTGTGAAGGATGCAGCAGCTGTCTACTTCAGCCATCCAGATGATAGAAAGCCAGTTATTTCCCCCCTAGAGCTGTTATGCCTTCAGCACAAGATATGGTTATGCATGTTTGGATGGCACGCTGTTCAAAACTTGCATTTCTAATGAAACATTTCCTGAGAAGGTTTATAAATAGTGTTCAAAAAACAAAAAGCACCTAATTCAAATCGTCTTTGACAATATAAACAGCTATTTGTGTTATATAGTGCATGTACCTGTAATTCTCTGTCATCCTCATTTCCCTAATGCTACATTCTTCTCAAATATCATGAAACATCATGCATCGTAAATAAGCCGAACAAAACATACCTTGATCTGTCTGCATCCCCCTGCTTAGAACAGTCGTGGTTTTATCTCAGGGAGTAGAGGTGTCTATTTTAGTGTTTCCCTACCTGGGCCTGGAGCCTTATCTGGCAGGTCTTGATTTCTGGATATTCACAATGAATTCACATGACCCTGGTGTCATGAATTCACTAAAATGTCCCTAGATTTTTTTTTTATCCAGCTTAGAGTTTGTATTTTCAGACCATCCCTCATGCATCCTCCTTAACCTGGATTTGTCAGCTTTCCTATAAAAGGTAGTGCAGCACGTGGAGCAGTGTGGAATTATTTAGCTGTTTTCCAGAGTTAAGCTACAGATGGATTCTCCCCAACTTTTAGGCCCCACAGCCAGGAACAGGAGGAAAGAACATTTTTGTATTTCGTTGGAGTTTTTGGAAAGTGAGGAAGAGTAGTGTATTGTTGGGTCCCATTTTTAGGCTCCACCATGGGAAAGAGACTATGGCCTTGTTGGCACCCTCATGGATCTGAAAGGAATTGTCTGGAGAAAGAAGAGAAGATTTGAACGAGGAGATTATGTTTTGCATCTTCTGAGGAGGATTTCTTCCCCCATCCCCTACCTGGGAAGGTCAAGAAGGTATTGTGAATTCCTCTGTCCAGTAAAGGCAGGGACAACAGTTACCAGCTAGAGAAGGAGAAAAGTGGTGTTTTGGAAGAAGTTTTAGTCTTGAGAGTTTAGGAAGAATTCTTTTGTCCATCAGTTCCTGCCCTGTTTAAGAATAAAGGTTTTGACAATTTTGAACATCTTTTTGAGACTTTTCTACCAGAAGGCCTGCAGGTTTTTCTATCAGAGACAGAGATAGGAGACTCCAGCCCTACCGGGAACCCACATTGCATTTCCTAGTTTTCCATCACTGAGAAATTTGGCACTTTTGACTGTTTATTTTGCATGGAGATTTAGGGCTTTAGAGGTTTATCCTCCTCCCTGCTGGAAGAACTCCACACTCAGGTGGCCTATTGTGACTGTATTGGTATACACTGGAGAAGAGAGGAGAACTGGGAATAAGATTGGCCCAGGGACTGTTGTTGTGCCTCTGCATTCCAGAAGGTCCCAAAGAGAGGGTTTCACATACATTCATCTATCATCATCTGGGATCCTTTACAAACTAGTATAATTGCTCTCTATGGATAATTATAGTGAAGTCAGGATTTGTAGATGCATAGATGGATGATAAGGTTGAACCTAGAAGCACATATTTTATTGCAATGATAACATATGTTGTTTGTAGTTTGATCTTCAAAGTACTATCTGGGCTTTATACGTTCTTTCCTTCACACATGTTTGTCATTTTCATGATGATGTCTTTGCTACTGAAACTGTCAAATGCTACGATGAACACCAAATTTTCATGATAAACAATCATGTTCCAGCTGCTCCCATGTTTCTAGATCAGTGTTATACTTAATGTGAATATTCTAGTGAACATTTCAATAGCATTTCCTCTGACCACCTCTAGAATGTGTTCCAATCTTAAGCTGAGTTCCAAAAATATGCCCACCCAGCAAAACTGATGCTGAATGATGGAAGCTTCAATACTTAATGATTCAGTCTGTTCAAGAGCATTGATATTTGTTTGTGTATCTTGCCGGATAATGGCAAGAATTTTCTGTAAGTAGCACTGATGAAATTTCTCAAGTTATCTTTAGGTTTCTTCTATATGTTCTTCATGTTTTACCATCATACGGTAGTGTAAGAATCAGAACAGCATTAAAGACCATTAATTTGGTAGTCATTTTAATGTCATGGATATTGAAGATGCTCTGTCTTAGCCGATCAAAAGCTGCACTGGCACTGGCAATGAAATATTGATTCTTTTTATCTGTGTCTATGAAACAAATTGCTGCCAAGATAAGAAAAATTAAAATATCCTGAACCCTGACTGAAAGTGCAGTAAATGACAAGGAGTTGACTGAAATAATATATATATTTTTTTTATAATTGAGTGCCCCATTCTGCTATAAGCTTCAATGAAAGCATCAACTCACTGGTACACAAATTTCTGGGAAAATTTTGTTTCCTCCACAACCTTTGGTGAAACAAGTAGATTTTAACAAGCTGAACACAAATATGCATTTATTATGTCTATATCACGTACTGTTTGCCAGAAACATGTGATATACATACGCATTGTTAGGTATCTGTAGCAGCATAAGGTATAATGGCAATTTTGGCACCAGAAAACAAAACTAAAAATGTTTTACCACAGATTTTCGATTGTAATCACTGTCTGACGCTTTGTGGATGAGAGTCCAACTATAGTCACCCAGCATGGAGGGGTTCCACTTGCCTTGATACCGTTTCTCCATTTTGACAATGTCTTGATGAAACCTTTCACCATGTTCGTCACTCACAGCACCAAGGTTGTCTGGGAAGAAGTCCAAGTGGGAATGAAGAAAATGTATCTTCAATGACATGTTGCACTTCATCAATTTATATGCCTGAAGCAGATTTTCAACCTGTTCGACATAGTCTGCTGCCTTATAGTTGCCTAGAAAGTTACAAACGACATTCTTGAAGGCTGTCCATGCAACACATCCTGTACCTTGCAGAAGACCATCAAAGTGGCTGTTCTTCATCACAGCTCAGATTTATGGGCCAACAAAACCACCTTCTTTTATATTGACGTCACTTATGCGTAGAAACATTTGCTGCAAATAATCAAAGGCTTTACTTTGCTTGTTCATTGCCTTATTGAAGTTTTTCATCAGCTCAAGTTTGATGTGCAAAGGTGGAAGAAATATCTTACTTGGATCCACCAATGGGTCATGCGCAACATTCTTTTGCCCTGGAACCAACTTCTTGCGGAGATGCCAGACTTTTCTGACGTAATGTGAATCTCTTGCTCGACTGTCCCACTCACAAAGGAAGCAACAATACTTGGTGTAACCAAGCTGCAGACCCAGTAGAATTGCAACTATCTTGAGATCACCACACAAATTCCAGTTGTACCTCAAGTACTCAATGTGGTTCAGTAGAAGCTGCATGTTCTCATACGTTTCTTTCATATGAACAGCATGTCCGACAGGTATTGATGGGTAGATATTGCCATTTTACAGCAAAACAGCCTTCAAACTTAAGATTGATGAATCAATAAATAGTCATCATTCTGTTGGGTCGTGGTCACATCCGAGAGCACAAAACAATCCATTGATGTCACAGCAAAATGTCAAACTGTCTACTTGGTTGAAATATTTTGTCAAATCTTCATGAAGGTTGCGAAATACTGAAATTTTTGTATCAGATGACAAAAGATTCCATCCTTGCAGCCTTGACCCAAGCAGCTCCACCTGACTCTTCGATAAAGCCAAATCTCTGACCAGATTGTTCAGCTCTGACTGAGATATTAAATGAGGATTGATGGATGTTGATGGCACAAAGTCAGGATCAGCCGCAGCTTCCATCTGTGATGGCTTGCCATCATGGCCTTCCTCCTCATCCTTGTCATCAAGTGTCCACACCTCTGGAGGTTTTGGAACAGGAAGACTGTTGTTATGCAGCACTGATCTCATTGCTGATGCAAGGTTAGGGTACTCAATAAACTTCCTGTTCTTTGATGAGTATCCTGACACATTCGTCATGCAGAAGTAACAGTTATATGATTCCCTCTATATCATTGGGATGCCAAACAGCATGGATTGTCGCACACCATTCATCCAAGCTCACAGACTACTGGTGCAAAATGCGCAACATGTATGAGGAGCCCATGCTCTGTCCTGGTCACCAATTTTGCACCCAAAGTATAACTCATATGCCTTCTTAATGAGTGCAGTCATACTCCTTTTCTGTGCTTTCAGAGTAAACTCACCACAGATGTAACAAAACATGTCACGGCTATTATGACATTGGCGCAACATTTCATAAAGTATATGAAATTAAATCCACAAGCTTTAAACTCAACAGTTTTAGTGATACGATTCGCTCATTCACACAGATGTTGCATAGAAGTCTCCTTATTGCTGTTGCTTATATAAGGCTGCATCGTCATGGAAACAAGTTGGAATCTTGCAGCCAAGCTGGGGCTTGCTCGAGCAAGTTCTGGTATGATCAGGCAGAGTTTCTTGGTGTATTTTTAAAAAAGTTAGTCTCTGTTACATGTTACATTGCTTATGGCCATCAAAAATATGACATGAATTTTAAAAATCATAAATATACTGTCCAGCAAGAAAATATATGTGAGATTATGTTTTAAAATTTCACAATTATTGTAACACAAAATTGGCCGTTTCTCAAAAACCTTACATGATGTACAAATTTCGATGTAATATCTGTGATCAGCATCAAAAAATCTATTTGGAACACCAAAAAGCCTGAAGGAATCAAAAACTTTGTTTACCAGCTATTGCCTGAAGATAAATTTCTGTACCGGCATTGACTACTAAGTCACCAGAATATTGAAATTTCACTGCATACAGTATATAACCATGATCTTGATTTAAGACTCTAAGGCCTAGATTTCATCAAAATGATATAAAAATATAGCAGAAATAGTGCCCGCGATTAAAAAAAAAAGAGGGCATGCTTAGGCTAGTTTCCCTGCTCCCGCATCGTATAGGTAATTTCCAGAAGGTGTGATAAATGTATCGCACCTGCGCTATTTTTTACTTAATGTGCTGATCAATGCACCGCAGAGTGTTACGGGAAAAACGTTATCACCACACATGCCATTTTGGAGAGAGCGAGAGAAATATGTCACTCTACTATTTATATCACTGTAAGAGGGAGCACTTTTAACTTGGAGTGGAGTTTGAGGGGATGGGCTAGGTTTGGGGGGGGGGGTTTACATACGCAGTAGGAGGTATGAACAGCAAAGTACACATCACTGAAGATTTTCTGTCATTTCAATTGATGAAAGATACAAGTGGAGTTGATTTGTACAATGCACTCTCTACCTAGCTTGATGCACTCTCTACCTAGCTTCAAACAAGCTAGGTAGGTAGACATATTGCTCTCTATAGAGGCTTCCTTTCTCTCTCTCTTTCTCCATGGTAACACACAGAAAAAACTATTTAATACACGTGTTATGGCCCTAATGCAAAATGATAAATGAACCTGTAAAATGGCCAAGGTAAAACGTTTTCCATCTATTTTATAGACAACTTGTACACCACATAGACAAATTTATCTGATGTAAGGTGAAGCACTGTTGCAAGAAAGACTGAAAAAAATTGTTGGGGCAATTATACATCCTTGTTTTACTCCTGTCCTCATCTCAATTGGGTTAGTCATAGAACCATTACTGAAGATGATTGCCTACATACTAGTATGATGGAGGCAGAGAGATTCACAGACTTTGGGGGATAACCAAGTCTCAGCAGAATTTTCCACAGGGCTTCACTACAGAATCAAAGGCTTTGGTCAGGTCAAAGAAAGTCATGTAAAAGGAATAATACTGCTCGCAGCACTTCGCTTGCAATAGTTTAGCAGAGAAGATTGTATCTATTATTTGTGGTCCCTCAGTAAGTAAGCTCTAAAGCCCAGGTTGGTAAAATCAAAATTGTTAAACCGGCTATTATCACTCTTGATACGCTTTGGAATGCTATTGTGAGGCTGGAATCCTCAATATCTTCGTTAACTGATATTGTGGTTGAAACTAATAAATCTCTTAAGATGAATACCAATACGCTAACAAAACAAGAGGGGAAAATAATGAGTTTGGATACCTGAATAAATGCAGTTGAGAAAACCCAACAACATTTGATACAGATGGAGGGGGAAGTTTCCAGGAAAAATTGAGAACACTGAAAATGCCATTTTTGTGCTGAATTTGAAAGTGCTCAATTTTCCAATAATCAAACAATTGAACTTTATCAAAATGCGCTAAGGCATTTTCGCATGTGAAAACGTGTTTAACGCATGAGATAGCACCATTTCGTATGGTGCGATGCAAATTTGGAAAATAGGAGGAGTTAGGGAGTGGGCTGGGTTTGGCTGTCTGTGAAGAGCTATTGCACAGATGTAATGCCAATTTGAATTACACCTTTTTGAATTGCATTAAGCTGTGCAATAGCTGCCATGACTGGGTGGTAAGGTTTTGTTGCCTTTTGTGATGTCTCCTGGAAAGCCTATTTTAGGTGAATTGAAGCTCCCTGGGGAGAGAGAGAGAGAGCCATACTATCATCTCCTTAGATAGGTATTTGTATCCCTATAGTAGGCCCACCTAGTAACTCGAGGTGAGGTTTAGGTATTAGTGTAGGGGTTAGGGGCCACTTTGACATTCAAAGTGAGATGTACGAACAGAACAGTGGTCTCTTGTGAAGATTTGATGACCTTCGGAGTGAGGAAACTCACTCCAAGATGAGATTTGGGCAATGTTCTCTCAACCTAGCTTGATGGACTCTCTACCTGGCTAACACTTGTGCACCTTGCATGCGCCGAGCCCAAGGTGAGCCCCAATGGCTTTCCCCGTTCCCTCCAAGGCCGCTCCGAAATCGGAGCAACCTCAGAGGGAACTTTTTTTCGCCACCTCCCACTTTTCCCTCCCTTCCCCTATCTAACCCACCCCCCAGCCCTACCTAAATTCCCCCGAGTTACACCTGCCCGCTGCCAGCGTGTGAACCTCTGGCACGGCTGCTGTGCCGGAGGACTCATGAATGGCCCTGCCCTGGACCGCCGCCATGCCCCCGGACCACCGCCACACCCCCAGACCGCCCATTTTTGAAAGCCCTGGGACATATGCGCATCCCTGGGCTTGTGCGTGCCGCTGAGCCTATGCAAAATAGGCTCAGCGCGCACAGGTATAGGTTTTCGGGGGTTACGCGTGTAACCCTTTGAAAATCTTCCCCACTGTGTTTTCTGAACCAGAACAACTTAAAGGGCTGTTGGGCATTCAATCTTAAACTCACCGGCATATGTAAATGTAACTGGGGTCTCTCAGTGTTTCTAAACTTTATTATTTAGTTATTTCCTGGATTTCGCTCTAAATTTCTATGTCTCCCCCACATTACCTTTTAATATATGGGGTTGAAAGGTATTTCCTATGATTAACAGATGATGTTTGTATTTCTATTAATAGTTTGTAAACCTCAATTTGCTGATGCAAGTCTTCTTGTCAATATGTTAAATAGCAATAAAAATAAAATAATTAAAAAAAATAATAAAAAAAAAAAATTAAAACTCTGGTACACCTCAGAAAAATGCACCAGTGCTGTAACACAATCTACAGCACTAAAAATTACCGGTAATCAGAGTCTCTTCTCACTCTCCTTCCCAACACAGTTTAGCTCTTTGAGATAAGTAACCCTTCTTCCCTGTGCCCTTTTAGTACCTGGTTAGTTGCTAAAATCCTTTTCTTAAGGGTTCTTTTTCTCATCTTCTCTTGCATCTGGCTGATTGTAGCTGAATCAGATTTTGACTTTGGTAGACTTTCCCAGGAAGGCTGCCTCTCCTCTGTCACCTCCCAGTATACTTGTCCCCAACTTCCAGGGAATCCCTTTCTCATCAGAACTCCTCAGACCCTTTGGCTCTTCAGGACTACTTTCCTTTACACTATGTCTGGATTTCGAGGAACTCCAATCCTAGAATAATCCTCAAATCTCCTCTGGAACAGGATAGATCACATGGTGCTACTCTGTGGAGAGATAGCTTTAAACCACCCAGGACTCCAGTTCTTGGAATCTTCTCACTTTGTTCTCCCATATCACATAGGTTCATGGATTTTTATACTCTCACAACACCCTTCCCAGTAGGGAGTGGTACATTATATTAATACACTGACATCACACTATAAGGTCAGGGTCTGAATGAAGACCTCTGACATACTGCTGGTAGGATGACCTGTTGAAGCTAAAAATGCCATAGAGGTCCATATTCAAAAGCCATTTAGATGGATAACGTAATGGTTATGGCTTACCCAGCTATATTTAGCCAGATAAGAAGAGGACATTTCATGGGTGGGCAAGACGCATTCTGAGCAGAGTTAGCCACGTAAGGGCACAGCTATATAGACTGTCACTCCAAGGAATGAAGAGCTCAAAGAATGGGGACAGGGATACAGAGCTTGTCACTTCTAGGACTGGAGAGGATGAGCAATAAAATTAGCATTAATATAAAAATAATATATCATTAGCAATACATTAGCATATCATCATCATACCATAGTATTGCATAAAATTGCCTACAAATGTAGAACTTTCCTGTTAGTGGGAGTTTCTGGTAGGAGTGCTTAGACTGATGAAAAAAGGGAGTTCCTTTTTCTGCTTTAGGAAGCCCAGAGCTTGAAATGTGGTCAGCTATGACGTGAAGAGAATTATGAGAAATCTTTGTGAAGTTCTTGGTGATTGGAAGTAAAAAGCTGTTTTTTGATGTTAAATTCTGGACATGGACTACTGAAGTTTTTTGGGTTTTTTTCATCTTTATTCTGCTCTGATTGGACTTTGCCTTTTGGACTTCTTAAATAAGTTCCATCTATTTTGGAACAAGACTTGGAGTGTGGACTGTGCTGGGTTCCTTGTCTGGTGTGTGACTCCCTTTGGGCCCCATAGCTTTGTACTATTCCCACTGGAAGACCCCTGGTTTTACCACTCCTGCAATCCCCAAAGGTGGACCCCCACAAAGGGGGATACAAACATGGCACCCAAACAGGGCCCAAGCGGGAGTAAAGATTTTGTGTTCCAGAACTATATTTGTGCATTTTTGTGACAACCACAACTTTTTCAATGGACCAAGATGTGTCCCTGATGGGGCAGGGCAAATAAGAGGAAAAACCCATGGCTGCTTACCAGGGGCGGGATCAAAGAAATGTTTCAGGTTCAGGAACCTCAAGACCTGCTGACGTCAGCCTGCAGGAAGGAGAATGGAGGAGGTCCCCTGGGATGTGGCCAGCATGCCATGTACTATCTGTGTCCCTCAGGAAAGAGTTGCAAGAGAAATGGAGGCAGGCTGCATGGCTGAAAACGTTTGGTCCAGGAGTTCAGCTATCAGGGTGGGATACTAACTCTGTTTTTAGTCTGGGAGAGAGAGAAGTTGGTTTTACAGGACTTTTCCACCCTGTGCTGCCAGAAGTCTGGGTTGCCATCTTTGACCACAATGGGCTCCCGCGCTCTCTCTGCGGCAGTGGGGTGTCTTGCAGAATTCCTGCCGTCAGCCACTATCAGCCTTTCTCCTGTTGCAGTGGAACCCAGAAGGCTTGCAGATTGTCCCACTGAGGAGGAGAGAAGCTGCCTAAAAGAGGAGCCACACGCGTGATGAACAGGAAGGATCATCTGAGGCCACGTGGAAGCCGTTTGTCATAATTTCAGGCACTTCCCCTGCTATTGTGGAGCTGCAGGGGCCGGCAAGTGAAGACTGGAGGTCAGACAGTCAGTGGCATGGAAATGGAGAGGAGAGAGACCCCACACCAAGGTTTGCAGTGCAGGACATAGCAGTCTGCCTCACTGTGGGCAGAAGAGGACCTCAACTGCTGCTGCTAGCCCTGTCAGAGAAATTCACTGTGGGAGCAGATGAAGAAAGACAGCAGCCTCATGATCGGGAGGCAATAGTGGTTGGAGAATAGAGCAGAACAGAGGAATCTGCCACCTGAGATGAAGGGGACATAGCACTACGGGAGTTGTCACTGAGTTTCCAAGTCCTGCAGGAGAAGCAGTAGAGTGCTGGTAAAGGATAGGCCCTGAGTGCAGGTCTACAAGGGAAGTTATCATTGCCAGTGAAGGAGAGCCACTGGCTCCTAGTGTACAACACAGACCTTTTGTTAAAGGGGTCACACCTGAGGTAAGAGAAGCTTTAGTGAAGAGTCTTTTTGCCCTGGTCGTTTTTGGCTCTGAAGGAGCCTGGTGCTGGGATGTTGCTCCAGGTGTGCAAGATAGCCTTGTGAGTACCCCAGGAGCTCCCAACCCACCACAAGCAGAGAATGAGTTGGACAATGGGGATCTGAAAGTCCCGAACTGAAGTTGCAGTCCACCGCTGGTAGGTTGCCTGCATGTCTGTATCTAGCACTGTTAATCTTCATCTGACTACAAACTGGATGGGTTCAGAAGAGTGATATCTATGCTGGAGCTGTTTCAGAGATTCCAGTGGACCGTCTGTTACTGGAATACTGTTGGTGATACCTCCACTAAAGAAGGGTGCCACAACTCTGACCGTCAGCGTTGTTCCAGTAGTTTCCAGTTGAATCTAGTTCTTTTGAAGAGAACTTCGGGATACATTTTTTCTCTTTGTTGTCCTATGTTGGTCTGTTTGTCTTATCTTTTTTTGTAAGTGCCATTGATTCCAGACACCTATACTGTTGCTTCCTGTGGACAGGGGCTATCGAGGGAGCTGCAACTGGTAGATTAAAAAATCAAATTTTCTTGCAGTTTAGAGGAACTTCTGTATGGAATTTTGCAGATCCTACTCCCTGAAGCTGAAGGCCTGCTCTATGAAGAGAGCTAGAAGCTCTGAAAGAGAACAATATATATTATTTAAGGGCAATAAAAATTATCATGGATGGAATGATTCCCCTTTGAGCAAAGGCTAAAGAGGATAGGGTTCTTCAGCTTGGAGAAGAAACCGCTGAGGAGAAATAGAATAGAGGTCTATAAAATAATGAGTGGAATGAAATGGGTAAATGCAAATTGGTTGTTTATAAAGACAAGGGAATATGCAATAAAGTTACTAGGTGATACATGTAAGACAAATAGGAGAAAATCTTTTTTTACTCAACACAATTATGTAACCCTTTATTAGGGGATTTCACTGTTTTCTGAGGGTACATAAAAATATTTCTATTTTAGGGAAACTTCTTATACCACTTCCCCAGCTTCACTGTTCCAAAGGAGTGGGTCCTTTCTGTGGGAGGAAGGCTAGCCATCTAAGCCCAGATGGTGGTGTATTTTTTTTTCCTGTATGTGGTTGTATGAGGTTTCTCTCTGTCTGTCACTTGATGATGGTGCTGCAGGGACCAGAAAGGAAACAGCATGGGATGTTCAAAATACCTTTACTGTGATTATTAAGAATAAATAAATGTCCAATCAATCAAGTAACTGTTTCTTCTGTGTTCCAAATGAATATTTACAAAGTGGAATTCCCCACTGTCCTCTGTATGTGTGTCTGGATACTACTCTCTGGGAGGCTGCTTACCTCATCCAGCTCTGAAATGGGCAAGTGTCCCAGCCTGATGTGGAAATCCTAATTGTGAGGGTCTCCAAAATCATGGAGAGCGTACCTGCATTCCAATAGAGTCTAAGGTGTTCCACAGGGTAGAGATCCTATAGAGGGTCTCCAAACAATCTGGTCTCTTTTCTGTTAAATCTTCCTGGTGTGACCTCTCTGAAGGAAAGGTCTGATGTTGTACAGGAACCTGGCTTTCACAGCCTAGATTCCCAGTGAGGAGGGGTGGTACAAGAAACCTCCTTACAACCCAAAACAGAAAGGGTAAAACACTTTGAAGTCAAAAACATTTCCTCTGGGTTAACATTAGGGATGTGAATCGTTTTAGGACAATTAAAATTACCGTCCGATAATTTTAATATCGTCTTAAACCGTTATGGAACACAATACAATAGAGATTCTAACGATTTATCGTTATAAATCGTTAGAATCGTGAGCCGGCACACTAAAACCCCCTAAAACCCACCCCCGACCCTTTAAATTAAATCCCCCACCCTCCCGAACCCCCCCCCCCAAATGAGTTAAATAACCTGCGGGTCCAGCGGCGGTCCGGAACGGCAGCGGTCCGGAACGGGCTCCTGCTCCTGAATCTTGTTGTCTTCAGCCGGCGCCATTTTCCAAAATGGCGCCGAAAAATGGCGGCGGCCATAGACGAACACGATTGGACGGCAGGAGGTCCTTCCGGACCCCCGCTGGACTTTTGGCAAGTCTCGTGGGGGTCAGGAGGCCCCCCACAAGCTGGCCAAAAGTTCCTGGAGGTCCAGCGGGGGTCAGGGAGCGATTTCCCGCCGCGAATCGTTTTCGTACGGAAAATGGCGCCGGCAGGAGATCAACTGCAGGAGGTCGTTCAGCGAGGGTTCCGACGCCTGAAGACAACAAGATTCAGGAGCAGGAGCCCGTTCCGGACCGCTGCCGTTCCGGACCGCCGCTGGACCCGCAGGTTATTTAACTCATTTGGGGGGGTTCGGGAGGGTGGGGGATTTAATTTAAAGGGTCGGGGGTGGGTTTTAGGGGGTTTTAATGTGCCGGTTTTGCGATTTTTAGATTTTTCACGATTTTTCACGATATTTTACCCCCCCAAATGGCAACAATACGATTCCCTCCCCCTCCCAGCCGAAATCGATCGTTAAGACGATCGAGGACACGATTCACATCCCTAGTTAACATTGTCACTGCAGCACGTTCTCTGGTTTAGATGGGGGCTCGCAGGTCTTCAGCTTCATGGCCTTCAGACATGGGGCATGTCCTTTTCCAGGGATGGATCAGGGTTTCATCTCCAGTCAGAAATCCCAATAACAAAAAAGTCCGGACCCCCGCTGGACTTTTGGCAAGTCTTGTGGGGGTCAGGAGGCCCCCCCCAAGCTGGCCAAAAGTTCCTGGAGGTCCAGCGGGGGTCAGGGAGCGATTTCCCGCCGCGAATCGTTTTCGTACGGAAAATGGCGCCGGCAGGAGATCGACTGCAGGAGGTCGTTCAGCGAGGCGCCAGAACCCTCGCTGAACGACCTCCTGCAGTCGATCTCCTGCCGGCGCCATTTTCCATACGAAAAACGATTCGCGGCGGGAAATCGCTCCCTGACCCCCGCTGGACCTCCAGGAACTTTTGGCCAGCTTGGGGGGGGCCTCCTGACCCCCACAAGACTTGCCAAAAGTCCAGCGGGGGTCCGGAAGGACCTCCTGCCGTCCAATCGTGTTCGTCTATGGCCGCCGCCATTTTTCGGCGCCATTTTGGAAAATGGCGCCGGCCGAAGACAACAAGATTCAGTAGCAGGAGCCCGTTCCGGACCGCTGCCGTTCCGGACCGCCGCTGGACCCGCAGGTTATTTAAGTCATTTGGGGGGGGTTCGAGAGGGTGGGGGATTTAATTTAAAGGGTCGGGGGTGGGTTTTAGGGGGTTTTAGTGTGCCGGCTCACGATTCTAACGATTTATAACGATAAATCGTTAGAATCTCTATTGTATTGTGTTCCATAACGGTTTAAGACGATATTAAAATTATCGGACGATAATTTTAATCGTCCTAAAACGATTCACATCCCTAACAGTTAGTAGAAGTGGTGGGCTGAGACTCCCACGAGTCAGAAGTCAGCAGACTGAGGCTTGATGAGTGCCCAGAGGAGTCCCGAGTTGAGAAGATCTGAGAGTTGGAGGTATGGAAGAAGCCCAGGATAGTTTTCAAGGAAATAGAGAATGACTCAGTGAACAGGAACATGTTTGTCTTCCTTGGGACACCCACAACTTAGGACAGAGATTTTGAAGGAGGACAGGAGTTTCCAGTGCTGCATTTGGGATCCTACAGGAATAAGGAGTCTTGGATGGGGCTGCACTGGAAAAGTTCCCTGAAAACTGGTCAAATTTGAAGTGAACAGAATTGTGAGTAACCTTTGTGACGTTCTTGGTGATTGGAAGTAAAAAGCTGTCTTCTGAAGTTAAAGTTCTGGACTTGAACTGTTTAAGGGTTGTTTTCATCTTTATTCTGCTTTAACTGTACTTTGTTTGTGGACTTCTTAAATAAATTCTGTCTTTATTTTGTAGCAGCACTTGGAGCGTGGACCTGTGCTATGTTCCTTGTAGGATATGTGACTCTTTTTGGTCCCCATAGCTTTGTGCTATTTCTCAGTTGAAGACCCCTGGTTCTGGAGCTGGAGAAAGGGCTTATACCACCCCTGCAGTCACTGATGGTGACCCCCCAGCAAAGGAGGAGTTGCATAACATATTAATATAGCATTAACACATCATTAATGCATAATTAACATGATGTAAACATGCCATTAACCAGCAGTGTATCATAAACATAAATTTAATTCTGCATTAGCATAAGATTAGCACACTATTAACATAACATTAGTTCTGCATTAGCATAAACATTAATGGAGACTTTATTAAAAGAAGTGATAGTGAAGTATCTACAAGTCAGCAGCTTGCAGGATGCAAGGCAGCATGGCGTTATCGGAGGGAGATCATATCAAATTAATCTGATTGATTTTTTTGAATGGTTGACCAGAATATTAGATCAAGAGAATGTGCTGATTTGATTTATTTTGGATTTCAGCGTAGTATTTGATACTGCTCCCCATAGGAGGTTCATAAATATATAGAACAATCTAGGGGTAATTCTAAGGTGATGGACTGGATTAGAAACTGTTTGAGTGAAAAATGACAAAGGGTAGTGGTAAATGGAATTTACTCTGAGGAGAAAATATTGATTAGAGTACCACCTCAGGGATTGGTCTTGGGGCAAGTTTTGTTCAACATCTTTGAGAGAAATATTGCAGAGGATTTAGAAGGACAGGTTTGCCTTTTTGCAGATAACAAAGTTCTGCAATAAAGTGCACATCAGTGAGAGGAGAAGTGAGCTTGAGAAGTGGTCAAATGCTTGGTATTAAGATTCAGTGTGAAAAAGTGCAGAATCATGCACTTGGGGGTGCAGAAATCTGAGATAGTAGTACACAGGGAGTTGAAGAGATGATATAGACTGACCAGAGAGAGACCTCAGGATGACAGTGTCTGATGATCTCAAGCTATCAAAACAGTGTGATAAGGCCAGGAGTCAGGAGCCTGCTGGAGTGTATCTGGAAAGGTATAATCAGCAGATAAAAAGGAGGTGATAATGCCTCTGTACAATCATTGGTGAGGCATCACCTGGAATACTGTGTTTAGTTCTAGAGGGCATATCTCAAAAAGGACAGAGATTGTCTATCTTTGAACCACCTCTAGCGTATCAAAATGGTGCAGAGACTGTACCAAAAGCCATATGAGATGAAACTGAAGGACTTAAATATTATACTCTAGAGAAGAGAAGAGACAGGCGAGGTGGGGAATAGGATAGAAGAATCTAAATGCCTGAAAGGTATTAATGGTGCACAGAAGGCAAACCTTTTTTCAATTGAAGGGAAGTTGTAGAACTAGGGGTCAGGATGTGAAACATCAAGGGAGAAGATTCAGGAACGACGTCAGGAAATATTTTTTTCAAAGAAAGAATGGTGAATGCTTGGAATGTCCTTCCAGAAGAGGTGACAGAGACCAAAAAGGTAACAGACTTTAAAAATGTGTTAGATAAGTGCATAGTGGCAAGAGGATGGAAATGAAGTATATTGGTATGATCTCAGTAGTTACAACCCAAACCAGAAGTGGTACAATTGCATTAGGGCTCCAAAACAAAGCTTGGGGGCAACCTGCACGGAGTGGTTTCAACCCAAAAACAGCAGTGGTAATTCTTCATAAAGGCTCATAGAAAGTCTAGGGAGGCCAATGGTGTGATGACCATGATGGGCTCGGCCATCCCTGAGACAGATATGAGAGGAGGATTGAGAGATCGGGTGGAAGACTCGAGAAGGGTGGGGAGTAAGTGATAGGTTGCATTTGGGAATTTTATATGCATGCCTATCAAAAAAGTATGAATCTCAACTGAGCACACTGGACAGACTATGTTACTATTTAAAAGCAGCAAAATACTGACATATAATTTTACTCCATTAACATAATAACATATTTATAGAGAGAGTAAGTATATCATTAACATAACATTGAAATTTCATTTGCAAATCACTAACATTATGGCATTAGGGGTACACAGTCTATCATCTTTATGACTAGATGGCTTATTGCATGGGAACACTAATACAGAGCCTATCACCTCCAGGACTGGATATCTCAGGAGAGGGGCAAAGAGAAACAGAGCTGGTCATGAACCTTATAGTGGTGTGATGGAAGCAGTACTATTCCTAATGATCCCTTAGGCTATGCAGCCTGGACCCCTGGCTCCTTGTACTCAAGTCATAAATGCTGAGTTTTGAGGAGGTCTATGTGGTTAGCTCCATGACATTGCAGTCATCATATCCTGCCCAGCAGAGGCATGAATGTGTGGCAGGCCATTTGATTAACAATTATGAGCTAACATGCTTGAGGGCAGATCCTCCATTTGCCTCAGGTTCCTTGCCATTGGTTTTAGAGCTTATCCTAAATAACTGGTGCATAACAGTGTCCTTACGTTAATCTATTCTCAGGGATTGGGAATAGATAAAAAAAGGAGGACTGGGGATGAGAAAGAGAGAGGATTGGGGATGGGGAGATGAGAAGGAGGGAGTATCAGTGATGGAAAGGTGGGAAAAGCAGGAAGCGAAGAAAGGGAGGACTGGGGATAGAAGCAGAGGACAAGGAGGAAGACTGGGGGAAGAGAAGGCATGAAAATCAGGATCGCAATGGGGAGGTGAAGAGGAGGGAAGTGAGATGCTGGGATCTTGGGAAGATACGGAGTGAGGATAAAGCATTTCGGGGATCTTAGGGACAATCCAGCAAGAAGAAAGGGAGGTGTCCATTCCCTAGATTTGGCACTGTTCTTCCTCACATCCCTACTCCCCTGACTTTCACCCTACCCTGGTCCTCATCTTCTCATCTCTCCCCTTTCCCACCCCAGTCTTCTTTCTCTTTATTCCTGTTCCCATCCCAGGTTTCCACAACCACTCAAACCCATTCATTCTCCCCAGGCCCCTCTTTCACACAACCTCACCAGCTCCACTTTTAATAAACCCCTATATCCAAGCAACCATTTCATGGACCACCCCCAATCTATCTTTCCACTCCAGCAGGAGGAAAAGATTGGCATCATCTTAGGCCATGTCCTCTTCTTCTACCCAGGAACCAATTGGTGCTTTCAAGCATGCAAGGCACCATACTGCCATGCTTTCATAGCAGCAGCAGCCAGATCCTGAACAGGGAAGGAGGATGTGGCCTGAGGCACTCCTTGCTCCCCTCCTGTTGCCCAGTCAACACAGGAGGAATAGAATCATTCAAGAGAGGAAGTTGGAAAGCCACCCCATGCCAACCTCCGTCTCTTTCACCTGGCTTGGCAATTCTTCAGGAAGAGGGCAGATTTTGTGGTAGACTCATGGGAGACCAGACGCCCTGCTACAACCAAAGAAAAAAAAGTTCCATGTAGTGACTGTTACAGTAGTCAGTGTAAAACTAGCTAATGCACATTGCGTGGTGCAAAAGCGAATAGGGATTCTCTACTAGAAAGAGAGAGGAGTCAGCATAGGCTCAGCAATCCTGCCCCAGGCACGAAAAGAGACCAGACGCAACACAAATCCAGAGCCCAAGGGGAGACGAAAGTCAGTGCAGACTCATAGATCTCCTTCCCACACACACAGCCAGGTAAGAAAGCAGAGTTAACATGGATATGGGGATCCCCTCCCTGAAGTTTAGGATAATGCTAGAGGTGTTGCTACCCCAAGGATCTCTTCCTTGCAACCCAACAAGAGTGAGGAATCATCATGGGTCCCTGGAGCCCCTTTGCAGCTTTTTACATACGGAATTTGTGGGTATCCTGAAAATCAATAAGGTTTCTGGACTAGCTTGGAAAACAATGGCCTAGCAAAACCTTAAACATAAAGGAACACAGATCTCTTTAAAATGAGTGTAGCTCAGGAGCGCGGTGGGTGTCCTGAGATGACAGCTAGGGCATTCAGCATTAATTATGTTTGAATAATGAACATATATAAGCTTTATTTCTCAATGTATACCTTTCAAGTTTGCTTAATGCTTGATCTCTCAACTTGTGCTTTATATATTTATATATTTTTAGCATTGAACAGTGAAATGAAAGCTTTACAAGAAACGGGATTTTTTTTCTCTGGAGGTTCCACCTTTACAACTGAAGCTGAAGTTGAATTATACCTAAGGGAAGTAATTTCTCATTATTTTTAAGTGCATAAAAAAAAGTTTAAAAGATGAACTGAACCACCATTTCTGGAACGATGATTATTTATGACTCAGTGACAGTTCAAGGAAGTAAAATCTAAAGCTTCCCTGCATGGGTGTTATGCTAGTCCTTCTTACTATACTTTTGAATGTTTTGTGAATTGTGCTGTACGCTAGAAGTAATAACAATACTACTGAGTGCTTTTTGATAGCACTACTAGCAAAACATTATCCAACAAGCTGCAAGACATCTTGTAATGTGATTTTACTACATGACCCTGGGTAGGTCATATTCTCTTCTTCTGCCTCCACTTATCAAAGTGTAATTAGAGAACAATACAATAACTTTATTCCATTTTCCCTCCCCACTTTGGAAAATTTCTAGCAGTCTATATACAAAAAACTTAATAGAAACATAGAAATGACCGCAGAAGAAGACAAACGGCCCATCCAGTCTGCCCAGCAAGCTTTCGCACTTTTTTCCCTCTCAAATACTTATGTTTCTCTTGGCTCTTAGTAACCTTTTTTATTCTATTTCCCTTCCACCCCTGCCATTAATGTAGAGTAGTGCCAGTGCTGGCTACATGTATAATAAATGAAGTACTAAATTATAAAGCATAATGTGATCCTGTTTGGATTAAACATATTATACATTTCCAACTTTTAGTCAAATGTTTTTTTTACTTATTGTCTTGGAATATATCTTCTGGTATTATTCCTGTTGATAATTGTTTGAATCAGAGCATAAATTCAATCAGAGCTCAACTCCAATCAATATTTTTCTTTTCTGTTATTCCCTTAATATTCCCACCTTTTCAGTCTAATAATACTGTAAAAGGCAGCTTACAATAGAATTCAAAATGCAATACAAAAAAAAAAAACCATAGGAAGCAGATACTGTAAATGTGAATACAAAATCTCTTACACGCAAGAGTAAATGGGGTAAAATAAATAAATATAATTACCTGCCCAGTGATTATTGGGACAATGGAGTCCTGATCTGGTGGCCCAGTCGTTGGTGGGTTTAGGGAAGCCCATGAGGTAGTGGCCCAGTGGTTGTTGGAGCAGGGGAGGCCAATGGCGAAGTTCCCCCGAAGTTTGTTTTTTTTAACTACCGGCGGCTGGCTGCATCTGAAAATGAAAGCGCAGATGAGCCGCGATACGGGGGGCGGGGGGCGGGCAGGCTGCTCCAGGGATTCCCCCAATGCGACAGGTGAGCCGCAAACAAGAAGAGGCCGGCCGCTCCAGGGATTTTCCCCCCTCCCAATGTGGCAGAGAGCCGCGATTTAAAAGTAAAAGCAGGGAGCCTGGAGCGCTCTCGGCAGCCTGAAGAGAGGCAGAACACTCGTGATGGGAGCCGGGGCCAGCAGCAAGCCTGGTTATTGCTGCTGCCCCTTCGACTCCCGATGTCAGCTGGTGCTGTGGCATTTTCATAAATCAATGCCGTGACAGCGCAGTACTGGGGCCGCTGCCACTGCTGTATTTAAGCAGACAGATAGAGTTGGGGCTGAAGTCGAAATCCTGGCACCTTAGAGGTGAAGGCCCAGGGGTCCTCACTGCCATCGGGGATGATGTCAGCCACGCTACCCCAGGAAGTGCTTGAGGAAAAATTAAAGGTTAATAAAAATTAAATCAACCACTCCAAAAGTGTAAAAGCATGGCATATGTGGTGGAGAGCCTCAGGAAAGCCTCCCACATTAGTTAAAGCCCCCGGGAAGCACCCTGGCAAACCCAGCATCAATAAATTTAATACACTTCTAAAAATTAATAAAATTCATTTCTTTGACAGTGTTAATCTGGTTTAGGGGTTCTTGTGACCTGACCACATTTAGGATTTGGGGTCAAAAGTGAATATTAATAGAGTTATCACACCTTTTTTCTCTGGGGTTTCCTGTGATTAAAACATTTCAGAAACTTGGGTTTGATGATGGTAGTCACCATTTGGGCTTATTCAACAAGGTTTTGACCCTTGGTTTGGGAAAAAATGTTTAATATGAAAGTTATATATATAATTACATTTAAAAGTGCTTAAATTAACTTATATGGTCATGAAAAAACCACAGGACCTTTGTTACATTTATTTGAAATCTAACCTGAAAAATGGTATGTTTTGAAACTGTAGGAGTGGATTTTTTTTTTTTTTGTTTGGTTTCATTTACTAATTTCCCCTGTTTATTTTAATGGGCAATGTTAAAAGTGGTCAAAAATAAGATCCATCCAGATCTCAGAGAGGGGGAAAAAACAACTCCTTAAGCCATCCCATAGACAATGCCATGGTAAAACTATAGCAACACTAGACCACCTCACTGTCTATGCAAAGCAGTTAAGTGACCAGGCCTGTGTAACACTACTAAATTGAGGCAAAGCACAGGAAGATTTAAGAAGTAACTTACCTTAATAGAATGTTTGAGCTTACTAAAAATTATTTTGAAGGGTGTTTTACTTAGCCAAGGGGTTTTTGATTGGTTCATAAGAGGTTAAGAAGGTTTCCTGAAGTAGATAAGTACTATTTCCTAAAAATGACATCAGAGGAGTAGGAATCTCTACTGAGGATTTTCAGCAAGCATGATGTGAAACTGAGAGCAGAGCTGAGCTGGATACTGCAGGGAAGAGACCAGGCAGGCCCGGCATGACTGGGTGTGCAAACCGTGCAATTGCACAGGGAAGCATACCCAGGGGGGCGATGTCAACATCGGGAGAAAGGAGAGGCCTATGCTACTGCCGGTGGACCCAATCCCACTGGTGGTGAAAGAAGCAGGAGGCCCATGCAGCTGCCAGTGGACCCCATGCCACTGGCGGCAGAATAATCAGAAAGCCCGTGCGACTGCCAGTGGGTTCCATTCCACCAGCAGTGGAAGAAGCCTGTCCTGCAACTCCTCCTCAAATCCTGGCCTCGCAGTAATTCAACACTTGTAGTGCTAGCACTTCCTGTATTCTCATCTTGTGCATGCAGGAGGGCATACAGAATGGCTGCTCTCCCCGACATAGAAGATTCAGCAGCAGCAGTGTAGAATGAATGACCCATGGACCCTACCTGCATGAGTTTGTGTGAGTGTTTGGGAGGCTACCTGAGATGGGTGTGTGTGTGAATGGGAGCTTGCCTGGGGTGCATGGGTGTGAATGGGAGCTTATCTGGGTTGTGTGTATGTGTGAGTGAATGGGAAGCTGCCTAGGATGTGTGTGTGTATGAATAGGAGGCTGCTTGGGATGAGTGGGCGTGTGTAAATGAGAAGCTGCCTAGGCTGAGTAAATGTCTGTGAATGGGATTCTGCCTGGATGGGTGTGTGTGTGAGTGAATGAAAGGCTGCCTGGGATGGGTGAATGCCTATGAATGAAAGGCTGCCTGGGATGGGTGTATGTGTATGAATGGAAGGCTGCCTGGGATGGGTGCATGTGTATGAATGGAAGGCTGCCTGGGATACATACATGTATGTGAATGGGAACCTGCCTAGGATGCATGCATGGGTATGTGTGTGAATGGGAGCCTGTCTGGGATGTGTGTGTATACATTTGTACATTCATGCATGGGAGCCTTCCTGGAATTGGCCGTGGATGTGTGGTGAGAATGAGAAACTACCTGGCATTTGGGTGAATGGGAGCTTGCCTGGGGATTGTGGGTGTGAATGAGAGCTTGTCTGGGTTGTGTGACGAGAAAGAATGGGAGTTGCCTGGGTTGTGTGTGTGAGAGAGAGAGAATAGAGCGGCAGGTGGATACCAACCTGCCAGCAGCTGAAATGAAGAGGAGTGCCGGGGAAACTAGCAGATCCCACCCAAAGAAGCACTGGAGACGCCTGGGGATTTCTCTGAGAGGAAGCGTATGTGTAAATGAGCTTGTGTGTGTGTGTATTATTATGATTATGTCTTTATTTTATTTCTTGATTTTATTGTTTGATGTTTGAGGAATGGTGATGGTTCTGGTTTATTGTTTCACTGTATAGAGAGTCTGGCTTCTTGTTATTTCCAGTTCAGGTGTTGTCACATATATATTTGTACCTTATGTGCCAGATTTTAATACCTACGCGCAGGTGTAGATTTGTGCGTGCAACCCGGCGCGCACAAATCTATTTCAGGAAATCCCACATACTTTAAATTGTAGACACTCCAACTGTAGATAAAGGTATTACAGTGTTGATCCCAGGACCTATAAATAAAGGTACTCGTTTCCTTAAAGGAAAAATTCTGTGGAATAATTTGGAATAGAGAAATCCTATAATTTGTTCCTGCCTTTACTGAAAAATAAGTGTGGAATGTGAGAGAGAGTCATCATTAAACATTTTTCTTACTCTATAAGTTCTCACAATGTCTGCATAATTAGACAAGGCTGAAATAATTATCTTTTTATTTCTGTTAATAAGAACTCCAGTCTCAATTAGACAACACACACTAGGAACATTGTAGACTGGGGAAGATTGGCGGTGTGAGGAAGTCAGTCTTTATTATTGATTTGGTTTGAGTTAGTATAGTAGGTGAACCACTGTATCCTGAGACTTCGTGATCAAAAGTGGTAGTCCAGGTCCAGTCTGCACCATCAATCAGCATACGCTATTCCTTGATAACAAGCCACCAAAGCTTCACTTCATTCCTGGGTCAGCGCTCTCTATCCAGTATTCACAAGCTGCACTCTCAAAATGTATTACCCAGAAATAAATTAAAGATACATCTGCACTAATGAACTGTGGCACAATTTTGGTAAATTGCATTAGTGCATACACATATGGACAGACAAGAGATCATAGTTATTGAAGATTTAAACCAGGTTAAAGAGAAAAACTGTTCATATTTACCTGAAGGGAAACCTGGAGGATTCCAGAATATTCTGAAGAGTCTGTAACCATAAAATGTTGACACAAAGAATCAGTTTTCTTGAATTAAAGTTAAGAATTCCACATTTGTTCTCATTAAGAAGTCTCAGAATACAGATAAGAAAAAAATACTTATCTAATAGTATCTTGGTGAGAAGTAAGCCTTGTACAGGAACCGATGTCTATTCAACTGCGCTGTTAAAGAATTAGGATGAGAGTCAAATATAAAAAATTGTTTTGTGCATCAGAAAAAAATAATTTCTCATTGAAAATATTGACATGATTGAAATGTTATATTGTTCAATAATTACACTTATTTCTAGAAGTGAAGAATGTGAAAAATTATCCATTTGCAACAAAATAAAAGAGAGCGATACTAGCCATAATGTGCTCATACTAGGTAAGTATTTATACCTCTATATGAGGCCCACCTAGTAACTCGAGGTGAGGTTTAGGTATTAGTGTAGGGGTTAGGGGCCACTTTGACATTCAAAGTGAGACGTACGAACAGAACAGTGCTCTCTTTTGAAGATTTGATGACCTTCGGAGTGAGGGAACTCACTCAAAGATGAGATTTGTGCAATGTTCTCTCAACCTAGCTATCAAGGGCATTATGGCTAGTCTCTCTCTCTCTCTCTCTCTCTCCCTCTCCCCTGCCCCAATAGTAAACATGGTTCCCCCAGTGGTTGTATGTAGGATCACAATTTGTGGTAACTTAGCGCTTCGCATAGGTATTAGTGCAAATTTTGATAAAGTGCCTATTACCATAAAACACGCCCCTTTTTCTATCACATGCAATATTTAGTGCATTTTGATAAATCTAGGCCTATGAGAGAAGGAGGGGTTTGTGTATTTCTGATTATAAGTTGCAAAAACCTGTTTTTTATGTCTTTTTGAATTCTAATAAATTCTTCTTCTTTTACCTTAACATCATGGATTTCTCTCTCCTATAGAATAGGGGAGACTGATACATAGCTGGACAAATAGCAACTTAATCGGCTAAGAGGCTGCTGCTGAATATCTGTCTATGTGCAGCAGCTGCCACATACCTGGATAAATATTTATCTGGTTAAGTAGATAGCCGGATATCTTGGGAGCAGGCAGTGGGTGGATTGGGGCAGGACTACTTATCCAATATTCAAACTTATTTGGTTAATTTAATCAGATATGTTAGACCTGCCATACAACAGGTCTAACTTAGCCAGATTTAACTTATGGGATATTCAGCAGCATAGCTGTACTGCTGAATATCCCATGCCAGTTAGCCAGATAAGTCTTTTGCTGTGTATGTTTTTGTTATAAACTGCTACGATCATTTGGAATTGGCAATGTAGACATTTTTTAAAATAAATACTTAGATGACTATCTTTAAATATTGAGGCCTAAGAATCTAAGGGGTAGATTTTTAAAAAATATGCATGCGCATCCATGTGCGCGTGCTACCCGGCGCGCACACATGGATGCGCAATTTTATAACAAGCGCGCGCCAGTGAGCACATGTTATAAAATTGGGGGTGGCGCATGCAAGGAGGGGTTGAAATTGGCAACTTTCGCGTGGCGACACATCGGGGCCTTCCCCAGTTCCCTCCCAGTCCGCTCCAATTAAGGAGCGGACTGGGAGTGAACTTCCCTACCCCCTCCCCTATCCTCCCTTCCCCTTTTCCTTCCCCTTCCCCTTTCCTCCCCACCTCACCCCCTAAACCTAATCTCCCATACCTTTTTTTAATTGTTCCGTAAGTTGCTGCTCCTCCGGAGCAGAAGCAATTTACACATGCCGGCCAACTGCCAATGCGCGCTCTCCCAGCACAGCGGCAAATGGCCGCTGTATCGGCGCCACCAGTCCCACCCCTCCCGCTCCCTCCCCGCCCCCTTTTCAGGCCCTGGAACTTACTCGCGTCCCAGGGTTTACACGCGTGGCTGAACCTGTTTGTAAATTGGCCCGGTGTGCGTAAGGCCCGGCCACACGCGTAAAACCCCGGGATTTACGCGCCCCAGGGTTTTAAAATCCGGCCATAAATGTGTTATCTAAATGTGCATGCATTGATTTTGCTTATATTACGTATATTACTTGTAATAGTAATATTTTGTTTTACTTATTATACATGCCCATTCTAAACCACACATCTGAGAGGTGTAGTTATTTATGTAGCCCCACTCTTAGATGGGGATTTACAGAAATGAATACAATTTTGAGTCCTGAACAAACTGAAATGAATCACCAAGTCAATTGAACAAAATGAACAAACAAAACAAAAAACATTTATTTACACAGAACCTTACTAGTTCCAACAACTGGATAAAGTAGATACAGTTATGAGGCAAAAACATTGTGGGGGTGATTTTCAAAACTATTCATGTTAATGCAAAGCCCCCATGCATTTTTATCTAAGCTCTTTGTACCAGCTTTCAAAGAGAAATCATGAGCATACATTTTCCTTTGATAATTTCCTTGGGAAAAAGTGCCCACAGACATTTGCACTTGCTTTACTTTTTTTTTTTTTTTTTAATAGAAAACATAGCACATAGTTTTGAAAATGCAAAACTATGTGTGCTGTTGCCTCCCCCAACCTAATCCTATCTCTAAAAACACCTTCACACTATGCGCAGAGGTCCTCATAATGTTTCTCATTTAGCCATTCCCTCTGCAGAATCCCTTTCAACATAAAACTTTAGAATCTTCTTTCTGTGCCTTTAAATCATAGACTGTTCTTTGCTTAAGAACATCTGCCTGCTGGAGTTTAGCCACGCTTGTGTCATGATCAAGCTTCTTAAGCAGATCCACTTTCTTCTGCATGGATAGCACATGCTTCTTCCTTTTCACTCCTGGACAGGGCCTGCGCAACCCACTAGCCATGCACTTGCACAGGGTGGCGGCCTGAAGGGGGGGAGGGGGGCAGGCTGAGGGCTGCCACCAAGTTGAATGAGCTGCTGGCGCTGCTGCAAGGAGGAGGATCCACAAGGCCACGCAATGAAAAGGAGGGAATTGAAAGGCCACGGAGCGGTTCCCAAGCCACCCTGCAGCAAAGATGAAGCACTGCAGGGCTACGGCAAAGAAGAGGAGAAGCCATAAGGCCGCATGGCGGGTGAGAACCCACCGCGCGGCAAAAATTAGAGAGTTGCAGGGCCACGTGGCAGTTTCCAACCTGCCCCACAGCAGAAGTGGAGGCTGCTGGGAGAGGCCTTGGTGTAAGCATGCGTGTGGGTGTCTGCTTGTGGGTGTCTGAGCATGTATGTGTATGTGTGTGTTTGTGTGTGTGTGTGTCTGAGCAGAAGCAGAGTGTATGTGGGTGTCTGAGCATGTGTGTGTGAGAGGAAGTGGGTGTATGTGTCTGAGCGTGCGAATGTGAGGGAGCACTGAGACAGATGCAAGCTCTAGGGATGATGGAATAAGAGATCTAAATAGTAGTAAGTTTTTTTTGAGAAGTAAATTCTTCAGTTTATATTAGGAAAGATTGACGTATTGAAGCATAGAGTGTTCTCTTCATGTGTGTACCTGAATATGTGTGTGTGTTTGTAAGGGTGTGTGTGTGTGTTTGAGCATGTATATGTGAGAAAGAGAGGGATCATTGTGTGTATGTGTATGTAAGAGGGAACATGTATATGTAGGAGGGAGCATATTATGATTAATGTATTTATTATATTTCTTGATTTTATTGTTTAATGTCTGAGGATTGGTGGTAGTTTCTGTTTTTCCATTGTTGCACTGCATAGAGTCTGACTTGATGCGGTTTTCCTCTTCAGTTTTTGCCTGTATGTTTCTATGTATACTTAAAGGTCTCTTTATTCTGTATTTGGTGAGGGTCTACCTGTGTTCTGCATGTGTGACAGAGGAGAGATATTCTGCTGGCGTGAGGGAATCTATAGCAGCTTGGTTTCTTCTGTTTTCTTAATAGGAGGTGTATTGGTGCTTAGGGCCTGGTGTAGGATTATTACTTTTTAAAGTGCTGGCAGTTAGTGTGGGTTTGGTGTGGGAGGTTTATTATCTTTTAATTGTAATTTACTCATAGCTTTTTGAGCGTAAAGCCCACACCTAACACGCATTATAGTAGCCCTAATGCCATATGGGTTCCAAGTGTCTTTTTTGTAGGGTTTTCTGGTTGGCACCAAAGAAATGCATGCGAATCCTTGTGATTATTTTTTTACCTCAGAAGACTGTACTTTGAATATTCTTTTTCATGTAAAACCTGAATAATGAATGCATCATTTTTAACTGTGTACATGGAGGGAGCAGGAGGCAGGGTGCAAGGGTATAAGCTTTGCCTAGGGCACCTAATATTCTTGCACCAGAAATGGGTTCTGGGGAGGGGGTGAATACCCGGAGTGTAGAGAGGTGACAGTTTTAAAGTTTAGGACGCTGAAAGGAAATGGGCTTTTTTTGGCAGGCCCAAGACAGAGGTGAATGAAATGGGGGGGGGGGGAGGGGGGAAGCACAGTAATTGTTCGTACAGGGCAGCAAAACAGCTAGCACCGGCCCTGCGCCTGGACTTTTCTCTGCAGAAAGCCGGGGGTTTAAGGATCCTTTGCACCCTTCTCTGATGGGCTCCCCACTATCACCACTTCCAGGAGGGGAGAATTGCTGCTGATTTGTCATGGCTCCATCAGCTAAAAACAGTTTGTGAGCAAGAAGGGAATGAGGTTTAGGCCCACAAATTCTGGATAACAGACGTTTTTCCAGATAATGGAATATGGTCCGGGGATCATGTTATTTTCAAAATAATGGAAGTTTCCAGATAATTGATCTTTGCATAAAAGTCCTTTATTGTATAACAGCAATATGTTCATTTTTAATATTAATATCTATTTTGGATGAGTGAACAAGCTAAATGTAATTTACAGTACAATTGTTGGATTCATTTTAAGTTGCGGTTATACTTCATATCACTGCATAATGGTTTAAATTCTTAACTAACATGACCTTCAACTAAAGAAAGATTTACATGTTATCTCTTTATAGGCAGGTCTTTTTATATTATTTTACCAATTCATCTTAAATTATCTTTTCATTTGAGTGGGCATTTTGTAACAATGTAAGATTAGAAAAACTATTATCTTGAAAATCCTTTTTTTTTTTTTTACCAGGTCATGAAACTTCATCCTACTGATATGCAGCGTAATGGAGAAGTCTTTCAATAGAAAAATGTCAAAAGGACATTCATATTAAGTGATTTGAAATGGGAAGTGAATACAAATAGTATGAACTAAACTTTTGATTGTTTCCAACTTGCTTGATTCAGTAGTAGTTTTCATTTACTTAAAAGGCAAGCGGCGAGGGCCTTCCCGAGCCGCGGACATAACATGGGGGAAACCGCGCGAGATGAGAGGAAGCGAGCAAACGGGGGGGGGGGGGGGGGGGGGGGGGGGGTTAGGAATGAGGCGGGAAACAGAGAGCAAGCGGAGAGGGGGATGGGCGTACAGGAAAGGGTGGGTAACGGTAACATTTAAAACTAAGGAAGGGGATTGGATAGAGCAGGTGACGTAGGGGCTGAAGCCAGCAGAGGAAGAAGGCTGCGAGCAGGACAAGGAGCGAGTGATTTGCTGTCCTGCCCGCCCACCCTGTTGTATTATGAAACCTGAAGATTAAATGAATAAATGAACATATCTCAACTATAGATTATAACCAAGAAACGAAACGTAAAACAGAACAGTAACTAACCAGCATATGATTCCCCCCCTATGTTTAACAACTCTTTGAACCTTTTTTGAAACCCTGTTAATCCCCTTAACCTTTTAACCTTCGTATTTTTGTAAACCGTTATGATGGCTTTATGATGATGAACCCAAATGATGGTATATAAAACTCGATAAATAAATAAATAAATAAATAAATACGTAAGTACATTTCTGGTGATGTTAATGTCGCAGGGGAGGTGGTAAAACCCGAGCCCATTTTATGTGTTTGGATGTTGGAAGGGGGAATTGGTTGGGGGAGGAGGGGGTGCCCTGTGTAGTTGAGGGGGCTGCTACACGGGATGACCGCAGAACCGTGGGGCTAAGGTTCACGGTAGAGCTTGCTCTCGCTGGTACGAGGCAGAGCTGGTGGGAAAAGGGGGGAGGGGCAGCTCCACCATTGGGATTAAGGTGGTGGAGAAACAGGTGAAGGGTGTGGGGGATTGGGGGAGGGTTGGTTACTGTTCATGTTATTGTAAGGGCTCGGGTTGTGTTTGTTAATAAACTGCGGCCTCTTTTAAAGCCAATAGGTGTTGAGTTTTATTGGGGGGCAGATCGGGACGGCAAGCGAGCACACAGGGGCGGATTTTAAAAGCCCTGCTCGCCTAAATCCACCCAAAACCGGGCGGATTTAGGCGAGCAGGGCCCTGCGCACCGGTGAGCCTATTTTACATAGGCCTACCGGCGCGCGCAGAGCCCCGGGACTCGCGTAAGTCCCGGGGTTTTCGGAGGGGGGCGTGTCGGGGGCGTGTCGGGGGCGTGTCAGGGGCGGGACCGAGCGCAGCGGCGTTTTCGGGGCATGTCGGGAGCGTTCCGGGGGCAGGCTCGGGGGCATGGCTACGGCCCGGGGCGGTCCGGGGGCGTGGCCGCGCCCTCCAGACCCGCCCCCAGGTCGCGTCCCGGCGCGCTAGCGGCCCGCTGGCGCGCGGGGATTTACTTCTCCCTCCGGGAGGCGTAAATCCCCCGACAAAGGTAAGTGAGGGGTTTAGACAGGGCCGGGCGGGTGGGTTAGGTAGGGGAAGGGAGGGGAAGGTGAGGGAAGGGCAAAGGAAAGTTCCCTTCGAGGCCGCTCCGATTTCGGAGCGGCCTCGGAGGGAACAGAGGTAGGCTGCGCGGCTCGGCGCGCGCCGGCTATACAGAATCGATAGCCTTGCGCGCGCCGATCCCGGATTTTAGCGGCTACGCGCGTATCTACTAAAATCCAGCGTACTTTTGTTTGCGCCTGGAGCGCCAACAAAAGTACGCCTATTCGCGGTATTTGAAAATCTACCCCACAGTGTTTCATCCCTATGTTATTGCTATTGTAGCCTAGTAGTTCTCAGGGTCATTGAGACAGGCTCTAAAATGGTTCTTTCATTCAGGGGAACCTGCAGCTCCAAAACTCTACTGGTGGTCACATGTTGCTTCAGAGTCAGGGGTGGTTCAAGATGATCTGCTGCCTGAGGCAAGGAAAAAGAGTGTCGTCCCCCCCCCCCCCTTCACTATGGCCCGGCACAGTCAAATCAACAAGAAAGCAAAAAAGGTGGGGGATCCCCCTTGGCGCATAGCCCTTTTCACTATTTGAAACATGGGTGTGTGCTTGGCCCTCAGAAAGCCATGAATAAACAATTACAATATAGTAAACTTCCCATACCAAAAACAGCACTAATTGCCAGCACTCAAACTACAACCCTACCTACAAAAAGGCAACACTGCAAATATTACATCATGCTTTAAAACACCAACATACCTCCTATTTAGAAAACAGAACAAGCCGGGCTTCCTAAAATACCTGTAAAATAAAAAAATACATGTACCTAAAAATATTGTACAAAAACTACATAAAACTAAATAAGTCCCTTCTTCAGATGTCAGATCAGAGACATTCACATCTAAAGATGGATCCTATACTGTCTCAAAAACTCATGTACAGTAGTTTTGGATAATACTTACATAACCAATAAAAGCTATCGTAGCCTGTCAAGCATACAGTTTACCCCAAAAAACAAATCTACCAAATCAAAACAACACTAACTCCCAGAACTAAAACAGCAACAACTCTACTCAGGAAAGAGCAGCACTGCAAATATTACATCAGGCCTTAGAAGACCAATACACCTCCTATTGAAAACAGAACAAGAGAGAATGCTCTAGACCTACACAAACTATACACAGCAAAATCCCTCACCTTAATCACACATACAGAACAAAATAAGACGCCAACAAACACCAAAAAAAGTAATATAATACATCAATCATAAAAGTAAAACCATATAATAAAAAGAATAAATATTTAAAAACTGAGTAGAAAACCCAATAATTAAAACCTCAAAAAATGTTTATAAAATTTCCCAAAATATATTTCAAAACAGCAGACATATCTAATAATAAAGCTAATAAGGATTTTAAAAATCTCCTGCTCTTCATATCTGGGATGTTTCTATTTCCAGCCACTCTGAGATTGTTGTTGATTGGAGTAGAGGGGAGCTATAAAAGCTTTATCCTCTCATACACACTCACAGGCTCTTATTCACTCACACACACATGCACCCAACACACAGGCAGTCCTCCACACCATCCACTGGCTCTCATCTACCAATCTACACTGGCTCTCACACACACCACATACCAGCAGTCAAATATACACAGGCATACCTCACACACAGGCTGTTACCCATCCACACGTGCACACAAAGACTCTCAACCCCTCTCCACCATGCAAACAGCCTCTCTCCCCCCACCCCCACACAGATCCTCTTTCATACACATATACCTACACATACACAGGATCTCACCCACCCACCCACCCACAAAATCATCCACATACACACACAGACCCTCCCGCCCCCCCCCCCCCCACACACACACACATACAGAGTCACACATGCACGCACACACACACACACCGACACTCAGGCTTTGACCCAGCCACTCACCCATATACACACACACTGGCTCCTACCCACCCACCCCCATACACAGAGCTTCTCAAATCCACCCCAAAGAGCCTGTCACCCAGCCATCCAGGTAGTCATCCACACACACCCAAGCAGTTACACATACACACCCACACACAGGTTCTTACCCACTGACAAACACAGACTCTCACCCTCCCACTGACACACACAGGCTCTCAACCCCCTCCAACACACACACAAGCAATCACTCATCTACCCAGGCAGGCAGTCACTCACCTGCACACACACACAGGCATACATACACACACACCAACACAGGCAGTCACCCACACACACCCATAGGGCCTAAGCCTTCTTTTCAGCCGCCAGTAGGGTGGGGTCCGTTGTAAGTTACCACATCATCCTCCTCTCTTATGTCGCCAGTTACGGGGTGGGCGGCAGCAGAAGTCGCGTTTATCCCATCATCTCCTGCTGCTGCGGGGCCAGTCTCATGGTAAAAGCTGCAAGACTGGCCCCATGGCAGCAGGAGACGTCGGGATATACGCGACTCCTACTGCCTGGGGTTAGGGACATGTGTTGCCACTGAGCGGATCAGGCAGGGATTTGGTTTATCCCTGCCTGATCTGATGTTTGTCTTTGGAGGAAGGGTGAGGCAGCAGCTGTGGTAGAGGTGTTTTGGAGGGACAAATTTTGCCACTCCAAAATTCTGCCGCCTCACCCTGCCTCATGATTGAACCACTCCTGCTCCTCACCTTCAGTAGAACAACATTCAAGTTCTATAAGAGTGATTGGGTGAGGGAAGGGAATGGAATGTGGGTGAGTGAAAGAGAAGAAAAGTGGAAGAAGATAAGGGTGAGTTAGAGGAAAAAAAGGAAAAGGAGAAGTGGGTGTTGGTGAGTGAAGAAATGGGAAAGGAAGATAATATATCTGCAGGGCACATCACAGCAGCTAGCAGGGAGGCAAGGCCATGCCATGGAAAGACGGCCCAGCTGGACCCAGCAAGTGAGTAAAGGAAGGAAGGGGAGATATTGGAATGAGAGAGGAAAGGAAGGAATGAGAGGAAAAGAAAGAAAGAAAGGGGTGAGACAAAAGGAAGGTATGAGAGGCGGTGTGAATGAGAGAGATGAATGAATGGAGGAGAGAGAAGGCTGCAGAGTGGAGGTGAATAAAGGGAGGGAAAGGAGGGGAGAAGGATAAGTGAGAGGAAGGGATAGGATAGCACACCAAGAGGCCAGAGTGAGAGACCCAGTGGGGCCACTGCAGCCAACGAAACACATGTGAGAGAGAAGCCCTGCTGGGGATGCTGGTGAACCTGATCCAGCCAGAGAGATTTGTATGTGTGCACCTGGTGCAAAGAGCTCCTGTCTCTCAGAAAATGAGTCCAATCTCTGGAAGCTGGAGTGGCAGACCTAGAGGATCTGAAGTAGCCAAGTCCGAACTCCAATTTGGTAGCCCTAGTACTGCCTTGGAGGAGGAAGGTCTTCTGGTGAGCCTGACTTCACTGCCAAGAGAAATCATGGAAAATATTATAAAGAATAAAATCACCGAACATATAGATAGACATGATATAATGGGGCACAGCCAGCATGGATTTACCCAAGAGAAGTCGAGCTTCACAAATCTGCTACTTTTTTTGAGGGGTGAATAAGCATGTAAATAAAGGTGACTGGTAGCTGTGGTGTATTTGGATGTTCAGAAGGCATTTGACAAAGTCCCTCAGGAGAGGCTTCTGTAAAAAACTAAAAAGTCATGGGATAGGATGAAATGTCCTTTGTGGATTACAAACTAGTTAAAAAGACAAGAAACAGAAAGTTGGATTAAATGGTTTGGTTTCACAGTAGAAAAAGCTAAAACAGTGCAGTGCCTCAGGGATCTGTACTTGGACCTGTGCTTTTTAATATATTTATAACTGATCTGGAAAGAGGTATGATGAGTAAAGTAATTAAATTTGCAGAGGACTCAAAATTATTCAGAGTAGTTAAATCACAAGCGGATTGTGATAAATTGCAAGAGGACCTTGCAAGACTGGAAGACTGAGCATCCATGTGGCAGATGAAATATAATGTGGACAAGTGCAAAGAGATGCATACAGGGAAAAAATAACCCATGCTGTAGCTACATGACGTTAGGTTCCATTTTGGAGTAACCACCCACAAAAACCTCTGGGAGTCATACTTGATATTACATTGAAATTGTCAGCTCAGTGTGCTGTGGTGGTCAGAAAAATAAACAGAATGTTAGGAATTATTAGGAAGGGAATGGCAAATAAAACAGAGGATGTCATAATGTCTCTGTATTGCTCAATGGTTAGCTCGCACCTTGAATACTATATGTAATTCTGGTCGCCATATCTCAAAAAAGATATTGTTGCACTGGAGAAAATACAGAGAAGGGCGACCAAAATGATAAAGGGGAACAGCTCCCCTATGAGGAAAGGCTAAAGAGCTTAGGTCTGTACAGCTTGGAGAATAGACAGATAAGGGAGGGATATGATAGAGGCCTACACAATTCATGAAAGGACTTGAATGGGTAAATATAAATTGGTTATTTACTCTTTCAGATAATACAAGGACTAAGGGGCACTCCATGAAGTTATCAAGTAGCACATTTAAAACAAATCAGAGGAAAACATTTTTACTCATTGCACAATTAAGCTCTGGAATTTGTTGCCAGAGGATGTGGTTAAAACAGCTAGAGTAGCTGGGTTTAAAAAGGGTTTTGATAAATTCCTGGAGGAGAAGTCCATAAACTGCTATTAATCAATAGGGAATAGGCACTTGTTGCGAGCATTAGTAGCATGGAATCTATTTAATGCTTGGGTACTTGACAAGTAATTGTGACTTAGGCTGGCCACTGTTGGAAACAGCATACTGGGCTTGATGGACCCTTGGTCTGATCCAGTATGGCATTTCTTATGTTCTTATGTGAAAGAAAGCTGGAGTGAAGCCTTGGCATGAGTGAGCATGTGTTGGTATGTAAGAGACAGATGGAGGGAGTATGTGTGGGAAGGCACATTTATTTATTTTTTATTTATTTAAAACATTTCTATACCATCTTAGCAATGTGTAATTGATCAAAATGGTTCACAGTTTGATATAAATATAAAAAACAAAATAAAAATAAAAATAAAATAACTAAAAACACAAGACTTGCTTAGAGTACAGTTCAATCTTAGTGTTGTGCTCGGGGGGGTAGACCCTTGGCCTGGGGCAAGGGTGGAATGGCTCCTGAAAGGGAACAGGAGGTAACTGGCCCCAGGGGGCGGTGCACTGAAGGAGACAGAAGCTAGGTAGAGCTTCACCACTGGAAGCCCGAGGCCCCCCACCCCCCACCCCGGGAGGAGCCCGTAGGGACCCGGGCCACTTGGGCTTAGGTGAGCCTCACAGGGTCTCCAGGGAGAGTGATAGTCCGGCATGCCCAGAAACACAGAAGGAGCGCGGTCAGGTTCGAGCTGGAGCAGGGAGAACCAGAACAGAGTCGGTGACGACAAGGCGAGGAACAGAGCCAAAATCTGGAGGTGTGGTCAGGCAGGTGAAAGGTCAATGTCCATAGATCAGTCCGAGGAGTGGTCACCGAAGCAAGGGTCAGATACCGGAGGTCAGATGTAGTCAGAGGCAAGCAGAGGTCTAGAGGCAGGCGGCAGACAGACGAGTAGATCAGGAACAGGCAAGGTCTTGAAGCAGGCAGCAGACAGACGAGTAGATCAGGAACAGGCTGAGTCTTGAGGCAGGCGGCAGACAGACAGGCAGGTCCAGAATAAGCCGAGGTCAGTACCATGCGCAAGTTATAAAATCCGGGGTTGGCATGCGCAAGGGTGTGCACACTTGCGCACCTTGCGCGTGCCGTGCCCAAGGGGAGTCCTGATGGCTTTCCCCGTTCCCTCCAAGGCCTTGGAGGGAACTTTTTTTGGATCCCCCCACCTTTACCTCCCTTCCCCTATCTAACCCCCCGCCCCCCCCCCGCCCTACCTAAATCCCCCCCCCCTACCTTATTCGATGGAGTTATGCCTGCCAGCACGCCGGCATGGCCGATGTGCCGGAGGACTTGGAAATTCCCCGGCCCTGCCCCCGGCCCCGCCCCCGATCCTCCCATTTTCGAAAGCCCCGGGACATAACGTGCGTCCCTGGGCGAGTGCAGGGGTAGGTTTTCGGGGGTTACGCGCGTATCTTACATGCGTAACCCTTTGAAAATCTACCCCTATATCAAATCAAGTATCATAAACAAAGTATGTGAATAATAATTTTTACTTTTTTGAAAGCCTTGCACCCTCAGGCTTCCACTGAGGCTTAGAAAAGTTTACTGTTTTACAGCTTATAGAAACTGGATTTATCCTGATGATGCTCAATCATCATTGAAAGCTTCAGAGATCCCACAGTAAGATGAATATTTGCAATCTTTTCCCAAGAAATCCCTTTGCTCCGTACCTGGGGATATATTCACTATTCCAAGTTCATTTGCATTTATCACTGTCTTCCTTTGGAAATCCTAAAAATAAATGTATGTATACTGATCAAAGAGCGCACGTTTTAGCAGTATTGATGCAGAGCTTTCTTGCATTGAGCTCACAGAATATGTAAAACCAAGTCATTCTGGCTGGAGAGAATGAGCTGGTGTGGCACATTACTGGAATGGAAGCCACAGGCTCAATTTAAACCTCTAGAGCTGCTACCCTGTTTCCCCGAAAATAAGACAGTGTCTTATATTAATTTTTGCTACCAAAGATGCACTAGGCCTTATTTTCAGGGGATGTCTAATACCGTTGAGCTCCTGGCTGCCCCTGCGTCAGCCATGTCCCACCAGTGTGCTGTCAGAGAGAGGTAAGAGTGTGCAGCATTCATGGTAGTCAGCTTGGGCTGACTCTGCTGCTTTTGAACCTCTGCACACTGCTTGGAAGGGGTCCCCCGACTGGTACTGCCACCATCCCCAGATGTCAGTAATCTTGCTGCCACTGTCACTGCTGCCACATGGCTATTGGGGAGGTGCCGATTGCTGCTACTGACACTGAAGCCCATTCTGCTGCCTCCTCTGTGCAGGCCCCGTGGGCTTCCACTTTCTCCATGCTGATCTCGTACATTGTGAGATCTGCATAGAGAAAGTGCTATTCTTGCACATTCCCAAAGATTACATGTGCCAATCACTAAAAAGTAATTTATTTTTTTTTTTACCTTTGCTGGCTGATGTTAGTTTTCTAATCGGTTGGTCACAGGCTTTTTTTTTTCCACCTTCCCTTTCTTATTTTTTTGCCAATTCCTTTTATATTGTCCTTTTTTCTTCCGTATTTCTTTTCTCTCCGTCTTCTTCCCTCAAACACAGTCAGGTTCTCATTCTCACATGCATTTCTCTCTCTCACACACACACAGACCCTCACTGTCACATGCTGTCTCTCATACAATCATTCATACACACAGTCTCTCACTGGCACATGCTGTCTGACGCTCACACGCACAGGCTCTCTCTCATTCCCACATGCTGTCTTGCTCAAGCATAGGCTCTCACCATCACACGCTGTCTCTCACACACACAGAGGCTCTCACATGCTGCCTCTGCAAACATTCAGATCCTCACTCCCACACACAATCTCTCAACTCATCTCATACACGCACGCACACACACTCTACAGACCCTCAGCCTCTCTCTCACCTCTGGGCCTCCTCTTCGCGGGTCGCCGCAGGATGGGCTCTGCAGCGGCCCTGAACTTCTCGGGCCTCTTCCTCGGCCCTGCTACCGGGCCTCTTCCTCTTCTTGGGCCGCTGCGACTTGGGATTCGCAGCAGCCCACGGCGGCTCCTCTTCTGCATGCGCTGATGCTCTTTCTCCTTCCTGCCCATGCGGCTCCGGCAACGTTTACTTCCGGGGCTGCACAGGCAGGAAGGAGAAAGAGCATCAGCGCATTCGATTGCGCGATCTTTTTCTTCGGGCAAGGAGGCTCAGCGGCCGCATGAGCCTCCTTGCGCCCGGGCGCATCGGCTCCCCTCCGGATACCACTGCAGGCCTCCTCTTCGCGGGTCGCCGCAGGATGGGCTCTGCAGCGGCCCTGAATTTCTTGGGCCTCTTCCTCGCTACCGGGCCTCTTCCTCTTCTTGGGCCGCTGCGACTTGGGATTCGCAGCAGCCCGCGGTGGCTCCTCTTCTTCACGCGCTGATGCTCTTTCTCCTTCCTGCCCATGCGGCTCCGGCAACGTTTACTTCCGGGGCCGCACAGGCAGGAAGGAGGAAGAGCATCAGCGCATTTGAACGCGATCTTTTTCTTCGGGCAAGGAGGCTCAGCGGCCGCATGAGCCTCCTTGCGCCCGGGCGCATCGGCTCCCCTCCGGATACCACTGCTCGCGCGTCTGCCCCTAATACTTTAGAAACTTTATTTTAAAAAAATTAAAAAATTTTAAAAAATGACGTCACAGGATTGACCGGCCCACCGGGGGAAGCCCGATCCCCCGATAGGTCAATCCGCCCCTGTTTACAAGGGATGTCTTACTTTCGGGGGAGGTGTTATATTTAGGAATTCGGCAAAATCCCTACTAGGTCTTATTTTTGGGGGATGTCTTATTTTCGGGGAAACACGGTATGTACCTATTACATAACGGGGAGTTAAGTACTCATAAACTCCAACTGGCTGACTTGGCATTTTAAGGCACATAACGTCCCTCTGTGCATGACATATGTGCTGCTTTTCCCTAATTCTCTGTTACTTTCTCCTTTCATGCTTTATATTAGTCTGCTCCCTCAACAAACTCCTGCACCTCACTTAACAGCAGAGGTCCTTATAAAACACCATTAATGATTATAGCTCTAATTGGGGGCAAGATTAAATACATAGGGAATGTAATATTGATACTCCCTGCAGGACTTGCAGTCCCTACAGGGTCCTTTTCATTTTGCAAGCTCATATTCAAAAGGGAAACTCTTCCTGCTGTTTCCTCTTGGAAGTGAGGGCTAGCACATGCAATACAGGGACAAAGTTTCAGTCTACTTTGCACTTGCATTGGAGCAGATACACAGTATGAGCTGTAAAGTATGAACAGAGACTCCAAAATGCAATCTCTGCACATACTTTGACTCCACCCACCTGTCCCAATCCATTTGTATGCAGGTAAAAGTATGCACACTGGAGTCCATTTTCAGCCACTGTGCGGCTCAGCTAGTTGGCCGGATAAACTTATCAGTCACACCACTGAATATAACTGACTATCTTAAAATTAGCTGGTTATGTCTAACTGATTTAACCCCTTTCAGGACGAGAAAACACAATACAATAGGCTCACTGACGAATATATTTGGGGTGGACCAGAGTTTAGGACAGCCCTATGGCCTGACCAGAGTTAGTTGCATAGGTTAAGCGGCTTAACTCCGAATATTGGAGTTAGCCACATAACTTTTGCGGCTAACTCTGCTCCCCCAGAAACGCCTCCCGCCTGCCCTTGGAAAACCTCTGATTTATGTGGCTAAATTCTAGCCACGTACAGCAATGAATATTGCAGGGTGGCTATTTAGACAGATAATTTTTCAGTTATCCATCTAAATAGCTTTTGAATATCGGCCTCACTGTGAATAGCGCACATACTTTCACCTGCACTATCAGGGAGGGGGCAAGAATCAAAACACTTTTCTTACATGGATAAACACATATTTACTCATGTAAAACTTTCTGAATATTGCCCCCTTGATTTGTGAAATCAGGTGTTAGCTGTTCCAACCAACTGTCCATCATAAAAGGGAAATACACTTACAGTTTCAAAAGCATCATTTCAGCACTGGCAACATAGTTACCTGCTGTTCCATATCATGCTCTATTTAAAATAATAATAATAATAATAATAATAATTTCGAGAACACTTTTGTGCCACTGCCTTTACAACAGATGTCAAAAATAATGATTAGGTTAGCTGAAAACATGAAATAGCTGTCACTAGCTTTTATGAATTAGGGACTCAATGCCTAAAATTATATGAAGTCCAACAAGCAAGAGCAGCCAGGTGTTTCATTTAATCAATGCAATCAAGAATTACAAAAATATTATTGCACCACCCAGTGGTGCCCAAAACTAGTGCACTTTTTCCTCACAGTATTTCTTATCCTCTCTCACAGACATTCCCAATTAACTCATCATTAGCTTAGAGATAATGAGCAATCCCAATTAGTTCATCATGAACTTAGAAGTAATGAGGTTCAATAAAAATAAACCACTTTTCATCATGGACATGACAATATCTGCTTAGCTCTGAAGTGAATCTCACATCAGTCATATCTACAAGGGTGTCATCTTGTTGACGGTACACTCAAGACAATAATTACAATTACTCAAGAAAGGAAGCTGCTGCCTAATAACAGATGTCAATCTGCTATGGTATAAATTGACTTCGGATGGCATAGTGATAATGATCTGTTCCACTGTGTTCAGCCATAACCTGCCAAATGATATAATCTAAGTATATAATATAATGTTGCTTTCACTTGAATCACCGGTTTCCTAGAAAATGCTAAATTAATGTTACTTATCTGTACCTTAATTATAAAATATTGCCTCAATTGACTTGTTAAAATTGTAATTCTGATTAACTGTAATTAATTAAGGAATATGTGAAACATATTGATCATTCCATCATTTATTTGAAAATATACAGATATTTTTATTTATTTCTTTCAATTGGATAGCTAACCTTTCTCAATATATCTCAAGACGGAGTCCAATAACAAATACAGTTGTAAAAAACAAATTAACCAACACTTCATAAATGACAGACACCATTTCAAATTTGTTAAATAAAAACAAAGTTTAAAACCACTAACTGGAAGTCCTTACTAATAAAACCTCATCTCCTAACTCAATGGTTCTCAACCCAATCATTGGGGCACACTTAACCAGTCCAGTTTTCAGGATATCCACTATGTAAATGTATGAATATTTATTGTGAATACCTGACTGGCTAAATGTTCCCCGAGGACTGGATTCAGAACCCTTAATACATTTAGAAGAAACCAAAGGAAAAGCATATTCAATGGTGGGACTTCTATGAAATTCATTACTGGAACATTTTCGACTGCTCACAAATTTTCTGGTAATGAATTCCATAAGAGGGGTCCTGCTCACAGATGGAAATGCTTTTAGGAAAGCACTTAAAACATGGTTATTCAAGTTGGTATTCGAGCTGGATGATTAATCATGGTCAATTAGTTGAACTTTATGATCAGATTATAAAATAAGATTTCAGGTAGTTGAATATTGTGGGTTTTCTATCTCAGTTTTATTTTGTGTTTTTATGTCTTTGAAATATGTTTTCATTTTTGGCCTTTGTTTACTCTGTGTTTGATTTTTATTTGGTTCTAGTTTTATTATGTTGTTATCATGAATCTATTGTAAACCGCCATGAACTTGCCAAATGCCTGGACAAATAACCATACCTTCAGATTTTTCCAGAACTGCAGGTAGCATGATTCTTACTGAATGTCTCCCAGAAAGCTATTCCAGAGACCTAAGGCAAAACATCCAAATGCTTACTGCTTCTTAAGCAACAATCATGCAAAAATTAGAAAGGAAACAATTAATAAACTCTGTTGCGAGGATCTGAGTGATTGTCTAGGAGTATAGTATGACAATATGTCCACTAAGTACACTGGCATGGCTGTACAAAGGCATTAAAAAATGATTATAGCACCTTAAACGTTAATCAAAACTCTACTAGCAACCAATGAAAGTCTTTAAAAAGGGGAATTATTTAATCGATTACTTTTGCTTGTTGGGAGTCATGCTGATTTATTCTGAAGAAGTTGTATGCTTTTTAGGCACAAGAATGGGAGATCTTAACATAAAGCATTACAAAAGTCCAAATGACTGGTAACTAAGGAGTGAAAAATCATGGCTATATCTTTTTTTTAAAATCAAGATATGTCTGTATTTCGCTAATTTGATGTTGCTGGAGGAAAACATAGGCAGAAACTTGATTTTTGCATTGACAATTCTGAATCTAAGTTTTAACAGACTCTTCGTTTTTGGGCATTAAGTCAAATCTTAACAGAGAGGGGGTAAATAGTCAATATTGTCCCTTGTCTGCTTGGCCAAAATGCTTCAGATTTAGAAGGAATTAGTTTGTCTTGCCTGGTTCAGCCACTCTAAGACTACCGTAAGGCATATATTAGGGATGTGAATCGTTTTTCAACGATTAAAATTATCGTCCGATAATGTTTATATCGTCTTAAATCGTTATAGAACACGATACAATAGAAATTCTAACGATTTATCGTTAAAAATCGTTAAATCGTGTTAGTGCGCACTAAATCGAGTTAGTGCGCACTAACTCCCCGTTAGTGCGCACTAACTCGATTTAGTGCGCACTAACTGAAAATGATACAAATAAACACTTTCCAGGTCACTGAAGGTCAGTTAGGAATGAATATGTGTTCCTATTGGCTGGCTGCCCTCTTATCTATTGATGTTACCAAGGTTACCACTGAGGTGATGGTTGGGGGGATGGGAAATGGAACTGGAAACTAACGAACACCAACAGAAAATGAAACAAAGTGTTCACACTTCCCAGGTCAGTAAAGGTCACTTAGGAATGAATATGTATGTATGTATTCCTATTGGCTGGCTGTGCTCTTATCTATTGATGTTACCAATATGGTTGGGGGGATGTGAAATGGAAACAGTTGGAAGCTTGACAAAAAAAGTAATGTAATGATCAGCACTCACGTGACTAGAACTTGTTTGTTTATTATTTTTGTTAGCAGGCACCTGAAATGCTAGTGCATGTTGAATTTGCCAATCACTGTGCATTTTAGAAAGGTGGTCCTGGCTGGAACTGTACACAGTTCAAATATATGTAATTGATTGTTGGTAAGTGTATTTTTTAAGTAGCCACACTGGCACCAGTATGTTTACTTTTCCTCCTACTTAACTCACTAGCTCAGCTTTGTAAGAAGGGCTTCTCTGCTTGTGTGTTGTTTTTGTTTGGTGTGAGGAGAGCAGAAACATCAGATCTTTATTCAATCTACTACAGTCATCTCTTACAGTGCCCTATCCCTATTAATACCAGGAGTGTTGTGATCTTCCTGCACACAGTGCCCTAACCCTGATACCAGTCTGAGACAGCTCCCTCCCTGCATTACTAGTGAGAGGCTGGCTTCACAGACAGGGGGGGAGCTGCCTGACCCTCACTCCTGACTTCCCCCATGTCCCAGCTAGTGAATGGTGTGTGGGTGAGGGGGGGGGGAGGATGGTGAAGTCTGAGACAGCTCCCTCCCTGCATTACTAGTGAGAGGCTGGCTTCACAGACAGGGGGGAGCTGCCTGACCCTCACTCCTGACTTCCCCCATGTCCCAGCTAGTGAATGGTGTGTGGGTGAGGGGGGGGGGAGGATGGTGAAGTCTGAGACAGCTCCCTCCCTGCATTACTAGTGAGAGGCTGGCTTCACAGACAGGGGGGAGCTGCCTGACCCTCACTCCTGACTTCCCCCATGTCCCAGCTCGTGAATGGTGTGTGGGTGAGGGGGGGGGGGAGGATGGTGAAGTCTGAGACAGCTCCCTCCCTGCATTACTAGTGAGAGGCTGGCTTCACAGACAGGGGGGAGCTGCCTGACCCTCACTCCTGACTTCCCCCATGTCCCAGCTAGTGAATGGTGTGTGGTGAGGGGGGGGGAGGATGGTGAAGTCTGAGACAGCTCCCTCCCTGCATTACTAGTGAGAGGCTGGCTTCACAGACAGGGGGGAGCTGCCTGACCCTCACTCCTGACTTCCCCCAAGTCCCAGCTAGTGAATGGTGTGTGGGTGAGGGGGGGGGGAGGATGTTGAAGTCTGAGACAGCTCCCTCCCTGCATTACTAGTGAGAGGCTGGCTTCACAGACAGGGGGGAGCTGCCTGACCCTCACTCCTGACTTCCCCCATGTCCCAGCTAGTGAATGGTGTGTGGGTGAGGGGGGGGGGGGGAGGATGGTGAAGTCTGAGACAGCTCCCTCCCTGCATTACTAGTGAGAGGCTGGCTTCACAGACAGGGGGGAGCTGCCTGACCCTCACTCCTGACTTCCCCCATGTCCCAGCTAGTGAATGGTGTGTGGGTGAGGGGGGGGGGAGGATGGTGAAGTCTGAGACAGCTCCCTCCCTGCATTACTAGTGAGAGGCTGGCTTCACAGACAGGGGGGAGCTGCCTGTCCCTCACTCCTGACTTCCCCCATGTCCCAGCTAGTGAATGGTGTGTGGGTGAGGGGGGGGGTGGATGGTGAAGTCTGAGACAGCTCCCTCCCTGCATTACTAGTGAGAGGCTGGCTTCACAGACAGGGGGGAGCTGCCTGACCCTCACTCCTGACTTCCCCCATGTCCCAGCTAGTGAAAGGTGTGTGGGTAAGGGGGGGGAGGATGGTGAAGTCTGAGACAGCTCCCTCCCTGCATTACTAGTGAGAGGCTGGCTTCACAGACAGGGGGGAGCTGACTGACCCTCACTCCTCCGGGGTATTGTGATCTTCCTGCACACTGTGCCCTATCCCTGATACCAGGGGTGTTGTGATCTTCCTGCATGCAGTGCCCTATCCCTATTAATACCAGGAGTGTTGTGATCTTCCTGCATGCAGTGCCCTATCCCTATTAATACCAGGAATGTTGTGATCTTCCTGCATGCAGTGCCCTATCCCTGATATCGGGATGTGTGCAAGAAGATCACAACACCCCCGGTATCAGGAATAGGGCACTGTGTGCAGGAAGATCACAACACCCCCAGTATCAGGAATAGGGCACTGTGTGCAGGAAGATCACAACACCCCCAGTATCAGGAATAGGGCACTGTGTGCAGGAAGATCACAACACCCCTGGTATTAGGGATAGGGCACTGTGTGCAGGAAGATCACAACACTCCTGGTATTAATAGGGATAGGGCACTGTGTGCAGGAAGATCACAATACCCCTGGTATCAGGGTTAGGGCACAAGTTCTAGTCACATTGACTGATCACATTACTTGTTTTGTCAAGCTACCAACTGTTTCCATTTCCCATCCCCCATATACTGTCAGTAGGAAACTTGGTAACATGAATAAATAAGAGGGCAGCCAATAGGAATACATATTCATTCCTAAACTGACCTTAACTGACCTGAAAAGTGTCAAATTGTATCATTTTCAGTTAGTGTGCACTAACTCCCAGTTAGTGCGCACTAACTCCCGTTAGTGCGCACTAACTCGAGTTAGTGCGCACTAATCGGAAAAAACGATTTTTAACGATTTTTTAACTAAAAAATCGTGCCTAAGACGATTTTCTTGCCCTGCCACACGATTTCTATCGTTAAGACGATATGGAAAATGATTCACATCCCTAGCATATATTTATGAAGAGCCAACTTCTCTTCATAAATATATGCCACAATCTGAATGTCATCAACATAAAGGAAACACTCCATCCCAAAATGTCAAATTAACCCTTATCAATGCAGCTAAATATACATAGAAGAGTAATGGCAATAGTACTGAGCCCTGAGGTACACTGCATAATAATGCTCTAGATGTCAAACTTTGAAGAAACAAAGGATACAGAAAGCTCTTGAAAAAAGTGATTGATTTGATATAGTAAAATGATCTTCATTAAACCATCTTAAAAAGTTAATCCCTGGAGCCTAATGACTGTCACTAGGATTTCTCAGTATTGAAGGTACCACAGATTATTTTGACTTACTTATGTCTTACACCAATTAAAGTTTAGTTCAGAGAGATCACATGATGAGATGAGTGGGGAGAGACACTCTCACTCATGTTCCGGTTGCCACCCCCATTTTCTACTGGCTAATTTTGTTGCTGGAGTAGTACAAACCAAGCGACTGTAGAGCTCAAGTCATTTTATGGACATCTTCATTTTTAAAAAAAGGTGAAGTTATGACAGGAAAACTACAAAAGTAGAGTAAGAAAACAGGGAAACCTGTTGACATGATGGCAGAAGCCTGCAAATCTCTCAGCTCAGCAGTGCTTGACAAAGTGACTATTCTATCATTCATGCAAGCTGTAGTGATAGCATTGGAAAATAAATTTGAGATAGTAAATACCAAAATCAAGGAATTGATGAGGTGGGTAAAAGATTGAATACTGCAGGAAGTTGGATATCCATGCTAGAAGGTGATACAAATGCACTGACGGGCAAAGTAACGGCACCTGAGAAGGCAATAGCAGTTGGTGAAGCAAAGATAGACGATCTAGAAAATCAATCTCGCAGAAACAACTTGCAGTTTGTGGGATTGCCTGAATCCATTCCAAAAGACGATCATTTAGCTACCTTAGGGTCATGGCTCTCACAGGAGTTAAAATTAGACGAGATGTAAGGTAAAGTGATAACTGAAAGAGCACACTGTGTGGACCCAAAGACCAGCATGGGGGCCAAGCCAAGGATGGTGGTGGTACATTTACTGAACTTTACTCGGTGCTAGATTATTTTTGCTTGCACACAACAAATGAAAGAAGTAGTTTATAAGGGACAGAAAGTTTTTGTCTTTCAAGATTTTTCTGCGCAGGTATCCTCACAAAGGCGCACTTTTGCCCCAATTTGTACAGATTTGATAAATTTAAAAATTCACTTTTCCATGAAGTACCCTGCTAAACTACCCCTTTGGCATGAAGGGAAGCATACATATTTGATTCTCCATCTATGCAAAGGCTTTGCGTGAGCGATTCCAAGTGAAGTGGCCTAATTTTGATACCCACTATCTCATAAGCTGTTAAGAGGATGGCTGCTTAAATTGTACATCTATGTTAAAGAAGATATGCCACCATGTTTTGATGGTGTTATCTTCCATGAGAAGCAGTTAACAGAGAGATTTCTCCTTTCTACTTTAGGTTTCTGAAAATGGCTATGGAGGAGGTAGGAGAATTATCTTTAGCATGCCGCAGTCTTTCCATTTGTTACATGCTACTTCCTAAAATGGCTGACAATCTTGGTTTAAACAAAGATTTCAAGGATTCTTCATTCTTATAAATTGTTACTGTTTTAAAATTTATATGGTATTGGATAATTTGTTCCAAATGGACACTCAATTTTGCGAGGGAGGAACCTATTTTCTTTCCTTCTGCTTGGAGAAGAAACTACTGGTTTTCAAGTTTCTCCAGAGGCACCTGAATAGCAAATCTGCTGAGGCTGCTTGGTGACTGCATTATCGGCCTTGTAACTCTCAAGAAAAGAAATTAATCTGCTGCTAATTGTCTCAGAGAAAGGTTGTTGCAGTCCGGAGTAACAGAGCTCTAAAAGTTATTATAGCTATAATTTTTTACAGACTTTATGGTAAAGCTATATGCAAAAGTTTTGTTTGCAAAATATTACTTGTATTCATATTGTGTTGGATGCTAAGGGGAGGAGGCATCTGAGTGCTAGTCATATGTGATCTCTGCTCTTATTCGAGACCTAGTTGATTGTGTTGTAAGATGGAGTTACATAGTGGTGTATTGAAGGTAGAAATAGACATTTAAGGAGGGGGAGTAGGGAGGGGTGCAAAAGGGAGCAGAGGGATGGGGGAGAAATAGGGTGGCAATGAGAAAGAAGGCTTCTTAATTTTCAAGTGATCAAATGTGGTTTTCCTGTTACGTGCAAAAGAAATTCTTGATATCAACTTAGAAGTTTTTTGGGAAGGTGGAGGGCTAGGATGGGAGTATTTTACCAGGTACTCTCTACCAATGAAAAGGTACTCTCTACCAATGAAAAGGTTTATTAAAGTAAGGATGTGAAATATTAAACTGATATTTTGGAATGTGGTTGGCCTACGTTTGCCCATTAAAAGGATAAAGGTTTTGCAGGCTTTGTGAAGGCAGAAACATATCTAACAGAGGATGAAAGTAAAAAATTGAAAAGGGAGTGGATTAATCCATGCTATTACAATCTGACAAAAGGTAAAAGGGCAGGGTTGCTATTCTAATAAATAAAGGGGTAAATTTTTCAGATGGTAAAAGTAATATCTGATACGGAAGGACACTATATAATTCTAATCGGGAAACTTATTTATTTATTTATTTATTTTTAATTTTTATATACCGATGTTCCTGTAAAGAATACATATCGCACCGGTTTACAAGGAACTGAACAGTCGCCTCCAGGGCGGAAATACATTAAAACAGTCGCCTCAAGGCAGAATACTAACTTGATGGGAAAGATATCATTCTCCATAATTTATAAGGTCCCAATGAGTATAGCCACTCTTTCTTTACCCACATCACAAACACCTTGTTGGGTAATATGAAGGGAGTTATAATAAAGGCCAGAGACTCTAATTGTGTGCACAATCCTACATTGGATAAATCTGTTAACCCTAAAGGATGAATTTATGGTAAAGACAAATGCATTCTTTATTTGCTTATTTGTGTAATACATTGTTTGATTGATGTCTGGTGCATGCTTAACCCTAATATAAAAGATTTTCCACATGTATCTCAAGCCCATGTGTCATTGTCCAGGACTGATTATATCTTAGCTTCTCAAAGTTTCTTTTCTAAAATCAACACAGTTGAAATAGGACCTGCTGCAGTGTCTGATCATTCTATGATATGAATAGATATTAACAAGTCAGAGGAGGAGGCGGAGAGCCCATTTGGAGTTTTCTGGGTCATCTGGTAGGTGACTTAGATTTTCAGTCATACCATCAAGATAAGTGGGCAGATTCTGAATATAATAACAGTCATACAAAGATTCTCCAGCTTTAATTTGGGAAATGAGCAAAGTGGGTCATGAATAGTGAAGATATTTCCTTTTTAATTTGGAGGAATAAAAAATTACATAAAACTATATTACAACTAGAAGAAAAGTTAACGATATTGAAAAGGAAACTGCCTTCACAGGCAAACAAGAGGGACGGGAAGGAATACAAAATGATCCTAGAAAGTCTTAATATGCACCTGCACCAAAGAGCACAGAAAATTTTGCAATATTTGGAACATAAATTTTTCAAGTTTGGTAATAAAGCCAGAAAATGAATGGCCGATGAAGAGGATAGTGGAGAGATACCCATTCCAGAGATGGTTTTCAAGGGTGATGATTCAGATGAATTGAACCAAATCACGGTGAACCTGAAAGATGTGGTAGGCCAGATTGACAAATCGAAGAGCAGTAAATCACCCGAACTGGATGGCATACACCTCAGGGTTCTGAAAGAACTAAAAAATGAAATTTCAGACCTATTTCAGTTAATTTGTAACTGAAGATTGGAAGATGGCCAATGTAACCACGATATTTAAAAAGGGATGCAGGGTTGATACAGAAAATTATAGACCAGTGAGTCTGACTTCAGTGCTGGGAAAAATCGTGGAAACTGTTATAAAGAATAAAACCACAAAACATTTAGATTATCATGGTTTAATGGGACACAGCCAGCATGGATTTACCAAAGGAATTCTTGCCTCACACATCTCCTACATTTTATTGTGAATAAACATGTGGATAAAGGTGAACCAGTAGATGTGGTGTTTTTGGATTTTCAGAAGGCATTCAATAAAGTCCCGCATGAGAGGCTTCTAAGAAAGCTAAAAAGTCATGGCGATGTCCTTTTGTGAATTGCAAGCTGGTTAAAAGACAGGAAACAGAGAACAGGATTAAATGGTCTGTTTTCACAGTGGAAAAAGGTAAACAGTGGAGTGCCTCAGGGATCTGTAGTTGGAGCGGTGCTTTTTAATATATTTATAAATGATCTGGAAAGGGGTACGATGAGTGAGGTGATCAAATTTCTGGATGACAGAAAATTATACAGAGTAGTTAAATATCAAGCGGATTATGATAAATTGCAGAAGGACCTTGCGAGACTGGAAGATTGGGCTTCCAAATGGCAGATGAAATTTAAAGTGGACAAGTGCAAAGTGATTCATATAGGGAAAAATAATCCTTGCTGTAGTTATACAATGTTAGGTTCTATCTCAGGTGTTACCACCCAGGAAAGAGATCTTGGCTTCATAGTGTATAATACATTGAAATTGTCAGCCTAGTGTGCTATGGCGATCAAAAAAGCAAGCAGAATGTTAGGAATTATGAAAAAGGGAATGGCAAGTAAAACAATGGATGTCATAATGCCTCTGTATCGCTCCATGGTAAGACCGCATCTTGAATAATGGGGCAGATTTTTAAAAAGTACGCAGGCACGTACTTTTGTTCGCGCAACCGGTGCAAACAAGAGTACGCCGGATTTTAATAGATATGCGCGTAGCAGCGCATATCTTTTAAAATCCGGGGTCGGCGTGCGCAAGGCTGTGCAAAATCGGCAGCCTGCGCGCGCCAAGCTGCGCAGCCTGCCTCTGTTCCCTCCGAGGCTGTTCCAAAATCGGAGCGGCCTCAGAGGGAATTTTCCTTCCGCCTCCCCCCACCTTCCCCTCCCTTCCCCTACCTAACCCACCCCCAGCCCTATCTAACCCCCCCCCAACTTTATTATAAAAGTTATGCCTGCCTGAGGCAAGCATAACTCGCTCGCGCCAGCCAGCTGCCGGTGCGTGATTCCCTGGCCCGGGAGCAGTTTCGGAGGCCTCGGTCATGCCCCCGAAACACCCCAGGGCCGGAACCACGCTCGTGGCCCCACCACCGGAATGCCCCCAGATGATGCGCTGGCCATGACACACCCCCGACATGCCCCTCCAGGAAAACCCCGGGACTTATGCGCATCCCGGGTCTTGCGCGTGCCGCCGAGCCTAAGCAACATAGGCTCGGTGCACGCAGGGGGTGGAAGGGGAAGCTTTTGGGGGGTTATGCGCGTATCTTACGCGCGTAGCCCTTTGAAAATATGCCCCAATATGTGCAATTCTGGTCACCACATTTCAAAAAAGATATAGTTGCACTGGAGAAAGTGCAGAAAAGGGTGACCAAAATGATAAGTGGCATGGAATGACTGCCCTATGAGGAAAGGCTAAGGAAGTTAGGACTGTTCAGTATGGAGAAGAGATGACTGATGGGAGATATAATAGAGGTCTACAAAATCATAAAAGGACTTGAACAAGTTAATGTAAATTGGTTATTTACTCTCTCAGATAATAGAAGGACTTGGGGGCACTCCCTGAAGTTAGCAAGTAGCTCATTTAAAACAAATCGAAGAAAATTCCTTTTCACTCAGGGCATAGTTAATCTCTGGACTTCACTGCCAGAGGATGTGGTTACAGCAGTTAGTATAGATGGGTTTAAGAAAAGGGTTAGATCAGTTACTAGAAGAAAACTCCATAAACTGCTAGTAATTATTAAGCAAAGGTTTACTTAGGGAATAGCCATTGCTATTAATTGCATCAGTAGCATTGGATCTTCTTAGTGTTTGGGTAATTGCCAGGGTCTTGTGGCCTGGTTTGGCCTCTGTTGGAAACTGAATGCTGGGCTTGATGGACCCTTGGTCTGAACCAGCATGGCAATTACTTATGTTCTTTATTTATTTATTTTTATTTTCTCTTTTTTCTATACCACCTATCATCAATCTAGGCGGTTTACACATTTTACAAACATAAAATTTTAAAATAAATAAAATACAATACAATACAAAATAGTAAAAAACACACAACATGAATAAGCGACTCTTGACCTTCCCCTCTAAACATTCTTGCTGCTTAACTCTTCAGCCCAGTCTCTTTACCATTAGATATCATAAGCCTCCTTAAAAAGCCGTGTTTTTAGCATTTACCTTAATAGCTTAGAATCAAGTGTTACGCAAATGGAGAAGGTTTTCATGGGTAATGATTCAGATGGACTGAATCAAATCACGGTGAACCTAGAAGATGTGGTAGGCCTGATTGACAAACTGAAGAGTAGTAAATCACCCGGACCGGATGGTATACACCCCAGAGTTCTGAAGGAACTAAAAAATGAAATTTCAGACCTGTTAGTAAAAATTTGTAACTTATCATTAAAATCATCCGTTGTACCTGAAGACTGGAGGATAGCAAATGTAACCCCAATATTTAAAAAGGGCTCCAGGGGCGATCTGGGAAACTACAGACTGGTTAGCCTGACTTCAGTGCCAGGAAAAATAGTGGAAAGTGTTCTAAACATCAAAATCACAGAACATATAGAAAGACATGGTTTAATGGAACAAAGTCAGCATGGCTTTACCCAGGGCAAGTCTTGCCTCACAAATCTGCTTCACTTTTTTGAAGGAGTTAATAAACATGTGGATAAAGGTGAACCGGTAGATGTAGTATACTTGGATTTTCAGAAGGCGTTTGACAAAGTTCCTCATGAGAGGCTTCTAGGAAAAGTAAAAAATCATGGGATAGGTGGCAATGTCCTTTAGTGGATTGCAAACTGGCTAAAAGACAGGAAACAGAGAGTAGGATTAAATGGACAATTTTCTCAGTGGAAGGGAGTGGACAGTGGAGTGCCTCAGGGATCTGTATTGGGACCCTTACTTTTCAATATATTTATAAATGATCTGGAAAGAAATACGACGAGTGAGATAATCAAATTTGCAGATGACACAAAATTGTTCAGAGTAGTTAAATCACAAGCAGATTGTGATAAATTGCAGGAAGACCTTGTGAGACTGGAAAATTGGGCATCCAAATGGCAGATGAAATTTAATGTGGATAAGTGTAAGGTGATGCATATAGGGAAAAATAACCCATGCTATAATTACACAATGTTGGGTTCCATATTAGGTGCTACAACCCAAGAAAGAGATCTAGGTGTCATAGTGGATAACACATTGAAATCGTCGGTTCAGTGTGCTGCGGCAGTCAAAAAAGCAAACAGAATGTTGGGAATTATTAGAAAGGGAATGGTGAATAAAATGGAAAATGTCATAATGCCTCTGTATCGCTCCATAGTGAGACCGCACCTTGAATACTGTGTACAATTCTGGTCGCCGCATCTCAAAAAAGATATAATTACAATGGAGAAGGTACAGAGAACTAGAGATGTGAATCGTGTGCCAGATCGTCTTAACGATCAGATTCGGCTGGGGGTGGGGGGGAAATGTGATCGTTAAGATATGTGAATTGGAATCGTTTCCGATTCCAATTCACATTGCTAATTTTTTTTTTAGGGAGGCCCGCGCCGCTAAAAAAAAAAGCCCACCCGACCCTTTAAATTGAACCCCCCTCCCGACCCCCCCAAAACCTTTTAAAATTACCTGGTGGTCCAGGGGGGCCTCGGGGAGAGATACAGGGAGCCTCGGGGAAAGGAGAGATCCAGGGGGGCCTCGGGAAGAGATTTCCCATTCCCAGGCATCAGCTGTTCTAAAAAACAAATGGCGCCGATGCCCCTTTGCCTTTACCATGTGACAGGGTATCCATGCCATTGGCCGGCCCCTGTCACATGGTAGGAGCACTGGATGGCCGTTGCAAAGCCAAGCTTGAGTGCTAGGCTTGAATTTAAATACGCTGAGGGATCTGATGTCAGCATCTGGGTCCGCGGCCAGGTTCCCGCCGCGGGCCCTTTAAAAGTTTTACTGATGCACGCTGGCGGCATCTCTCCGCGAACCCCGCAGAGAGGCCCGACGGATAGAGGCATCCTGGCTGAAAATCCCAGGAAGTGGAGCAGGGCCAGAGGTGCTGGCAGGAACACGAGGTCGGAGCCAGCGGCCCACTGCCACAAGCGACGGTGAGCTGGAGCCTGGAGATTGCTTGGAAAGGTGAGAGGGCTGCACCGCGGGGCTGCTGCGGACGGCGAGCGTAACAGTACCCTCTCATTTTTGCCCCCCCTCCTGGAGGTCGTGGTTTGCCCGGATGGGCACGATGGAAGATTATGAGGAGGGTCTTATCCAAGATATTCCGTGCAGGCTCCCAAGAATTTTCCTCAGGTCCATAATCCTCCCAAGAGAGGAGGTGCTCCCATCGGCGACCTCTATGGTGGGCATCTAGGACTTCATGCACTTTATAAGTAGTATCTACTTCTGCCACCAATGGAGGTGGCTCAGGAACCCTCCGAGAGGGCCAGGATAGCACTACCGGCTTGAGCAACGACACATAGAAAGTGTTATGTAAACCCAAAGAAGGAGGCAGCCGAAGCTGGTATGTCATGGGTCCAATGCGTCAGGTATTCAAGAATGGTCCAGTAAACCTCGGGGCGAATCTTTGTGAAGGAATTCGGAGTCTAATATGCTTGGTGTTTAACCAGACTTTCTAGCCAGGAAGGAATTCAGGAGCTGCGCGGCGACAACTGTTAGCAGTTTTCTTGGCCCGGGAAGCGGTCTGACGTAGGCGGAGATTAGTTTGTTCCCATAAAGTCTTAAGGGTATCCGTAGTAGCCTGTGCCACAGGGGACGACATGGAAAGAGGTATGGGTAGTGGTGGTCGAGGTTGTTTTCCATAGACTATTGAGAATGGAGATGTTCCAGTAGCTGTGGAGATATGAGAGTTGTGGGAGAACTCCGCCCAGGATAAGAGGTCTGACCAGTTGTCTTGTCAGTCATTAATATATGCACGCAGAAACGCCTTCAATGAGTAGTTCATCCGTTCAGCTTGCCCGTTGGCTTGGGGGTAATAGGCGGTCATGAGGCTGATGTTGATACCGAACTTTCGGCAAAGAGATCGCCAATACCTAGCGACGAATTGAGGACCTCAATCAGAGACAATATCCACTGGTAGACCATGCAGTCTGAAGAAGTGATGAAAAAACAATTGTGCTAACTCAGGTGCAGATGGTAGGCCTGGAAGGGGCCCAAAATGAGCCATTTTCGAAAAACTGTCTATGGTAACCCATATCACAGTATTACCCTTAGAAGGCAGCAGATCCATGATAAAGTCTATTGACAAGTGGGTCCACGGTTCTTCAGGTGCTGGAAGCAGCTGTAAGAGTCCCTACAGTCACCCGACTGGGGGGTTTTGTTTTGCGCAAACATTACAGGATTTGACATACGCCTTCGCATCAGAAACCAAGGTAGGCCACCAGAAGAACTGCTGGAGCAGTGCCACAGTTCACACTTGTCCTGGATGAGCGGCAACTTTGGAATCATGTGCCCAATGGAGAACCCTTTCTCGGAGTCGTCGGGGCACCACGGAGTTTCCCGTAGGAACTGGATGGATGGCAGACAGGGAGATACAGGCTGGATTAATGATGTGAGCTGGCTCTTCGGGAATATCTTCGGGTTCAAATGACCGGGATAACGCATCCGCTCAGAGGTTTTTATCAGTAGGGTGGTAGCGACACTTGAAATCAAACTTGGAAAAGAATAAGGCCCACCGGGCCTGGTGGGTGTTTAGGCGCTGAGCTTGACTTAGATGTTCCAAGTTTTTATGGTCCGTGAACACCATGAATTTGTACTGTGTGCCCTTGAATCAAGGGCCCACTCTTCTTGGGCCAATTTTATGGCGAGTAGTTTGCGGTCTCCAATGCTGTAATTTTGTTCTACCGATGAAAGCTTTCAAGAATAAAATGAATATGGAACTACGGCACCAGAAGCGGTTCGCTGGCTTAGGACAGCCCCAGCCCCTATGGCTGAGGCGTCCACTTCAACTTGGAATGGGCGAATCGGATCAGGGTGACGCAAACAGGATCCCTTTTGGAAGGCCTCTTTCAACTGATGGAAGGCGGCTAAGGCTTCAGGTGGCCAATTCCGTGTGTTCTGGCCCTTCCGGGTCAGAGCCGTCAAGGGGGCGGCCAATGTGGAATAATGAGGGATGAAATGCTGGTAATAGTTAAGGAACCGCAAAAAGCGTTGGAGCACTTTGAGTCCCACAGGCTGTGGCCAACCCCGGATCACCTTCAGTTTATCCGGGTCCATAGAGAAACCTTGTGGCGAAATTATATAGCCAAGGAATGGCAAACTGAACCTCTCAAATAGACATTTGTCCAGTTTCGCGAACAAATGATTTTCACGAAGAAGTTGTAATACCATACATACGTCAGTCCGGTGGGTATCAAGATCTTTAGAAAAAATGAGGATATCATCCAAATATACCATGACTTTGGTGACAGGAAATCTCTAAAAATTTCGTTCATCATTCGCTGGAATACAGCAGGTGTGTTGGAAAGGCCGAAAGGCATCACTAAGCATTCATAGTGACCGTCCATGGTAATAAAGGCAGTCTTCCAGGTGTCATTGGGACGGATCCTCACTAAATTATACGCCTCGCATAAATCCAGCTTTGTAAAGATGGTAGCACCCTGAAGCTGGTTGAAAAGTTCTAAAATCAATGTTAAGGGATATTTATCCTTACGGGTGATAGCATTTAGACCACAGTAGTTAATACATGGTCTAAGTGACCCATCTTATTGGTTACAAAAATGAACACCGCTCCAATGGGTGAGGTAGAGGGGCGGATAAATCCTTTTTCAAGATTTTCTCGAATATATTCGATCATGGCCTTTGTGTCAGGTAGCGACAAAGGGTAAGTGCATCCACGAGGAGGCGTGGTTCCAGGAAGAAGATTGATAGGACAATTGAACCACCGAAGAGGCAGGAGAAGTCGGCCTTTTGTTTGGAAAATACATCCTCATAGGCGGTGTATGGAGCAGGTATACCAGAGGAGGTGGTCACCAAAGGAATCGTTGCTGATGGAGTCACTTTCTGAAGACAAGACTGGTGACAGGTCGGACCCCACTCTACCAACTGTAGTGAAGTCCAATTGAACGGGGGAGAGTGCTTCTGTAGCCAAGGAAGTCCAAGCACTATGGGATGAATAGATTTATCCAATACTAGTAGCTCTAGTTCCTCAAGGTATAAGGCGCCTGTGTGTAGTTGAACAGGTTCCGTGGTCAGAGAGATGCGGCCGGGGAGCAGCTCTCTGTATATGGAGGCAATACACAAGGTGGGAACCAATGAGTGGGTTTTTATACCCAAACATTGCACAAGATCTTTGAGAATAAAATTACCTCCTGCTCTGGAATCTACCAGAGCGAGGACCAAATGAGTGTAACCGGAACAGACAGTTGAGGGGAGGGAGACGTTTCACCCAAGTTCAGGATGCCTACTGAACTTGGGCCCTGGAGTTTCCCGGACGAATGGGACAATTCTGTAGATGGTGGCCTGGTGCTCCACAGTGTAGACACAAGCCGGTCTGTCTTCTTCGGAGGTGTTCTTCTGGTGCCAGTTGCCCATGATCCAACTGCATGGGTTCCTCCGCCCTAACCACTCTAGTGTCACTGGATGTGGTGTTTGTGACAGGTGGTGAGCAGGAACGAACCCGCGAGGGTCTCATAGGCATCTGACTCTCCCGGTGACTCTCTTGAAGACCGTGATCTATTTGGCCCATCAGGTCTATAAGGTCCTCCAAAGAAGAAGGGAGCTCCCAAGCAGCCAACTCGTCTTTTAACTGTGAGGGGATACCATCAAGATAAATGGCTCAAAGGCAATCCTCTTTCCAAGCGAGCTCAGAAGCCAAAGTCCGAAACTCTATAGTATAATCAAAGAGACTTCATTGTCCCTGACGAAGGTGGAGTAGACTAGTGCTTGCTACAACATGCCGCCCTGGATCGTCAAAGATCCGTTTGAAGAAAGCCACAAATTGAACCAGCTCCCTTAACAGGGAGTCTGAATGTTCCCACAGGGGTGAAGCCCAGGCCAGGGCTTTCCCTTCCAGGCGAGATAGGATAAACGTGACTTTCTTTAAATAATCCTGGAAGATGGAAGGTTGCAGAGCGAATTGCATATAACACTGGTTTATAAACCCTCTGCAGAGCTTGAAGTCACTGTTGAAGTGTGGAGGCGCTGAAAGAGCCAACAAAGCTCATGGCAATGATGGAGGTGGCAGAGCTGGATCGCTAAGGAAGGCATCAACCCGGGCATGGAGACAGTCCATGGAGGAGTCCAGTGCCTTAAGGAATTGCTGCTGTTCATGCACTTTGGAAGCCAGGCTTGGAATGGCCTGGAGGGCACACGGCTCCACCGAATCCATGGCCTTTGCAATCTGTTGCACTGGAGGTGGATTCTTGGGCTGAAGTGGGATTGATGCAACCCGTAGGCAAGGGCCTACAGGTCCCCACCATCAGCAGGTGAAGTAAGCTGAAGCTAGAGGCCACTGGAGTTTCACCTATACCAGCCCACATCCCCCTCGGGTTCAGCCTTTGGTTGCCGGGGCCGGCAGGATTTAGGCGGGCCTCGAGGTAGAACAACAAAGGTGAACAGTTCAGCTCAGAGACAACAGCCAGCAGGTGGCGTAGTATTATCCTGGACTGGTCCCAGTACAGGAACTCAAGCACCAAGGGACAAGGCTTGACTGAAGGTGGTTGAGCAGAGAAAGGACGAAGCCTTGACAGTCCAACTCAAATGAGAGCTGGCAGCAATGGAAAGGTGTAGCAAGTAATCGTAGAACTCTGGACACAAAGAGTCTATAGCATAGTCGTTCATAGCAATGGTCAGGACACAGAGAAGGCAGGCGTGGTCAGGCGTAGCAGTAGTCAAGTCACGGAGAAGGCAGGCGTGGTCAGACGCAGCAGAGGTCAGGCTTGGAGAAGGCAGGCAAGGTCGGACATAGCAGAAGTCGGCACCAGCAGGTCAGTCAAATACAGATGAGATGAACAAAGACACAGGAACTGGAAGACACTCAGGAACACGGAATGAGGAAGCATGGAAGCAACGAGTATTCAGAACCAAACAGGGAACCGAGGAGACCTGTTGCAAAGGCAAAGCTTGAGTGCTCGGCTTGAGCTTAAATACGCTGAGTATCTGACATCAGCATCCAGGTCCGCGGCCAGGTTCCTGCCGCGGGCCCTTTGAAAATTTTACTGATGCGCGCACACGCACACCCAGGGAATGGTGCAGCACTGCTGGCGGCGTCTCTCCGCGAACCCCCGCGGAGAGGCACGATGGATGGAGGCATCCTGGCTGGAAGTCCCGGGAAGTGGAACAGGGCCGGAGGCGCTGGCAGGAGCCTGAGGTCGGAGCCGGTGGCCCACTGCCACAAGTGACGGGGAGCTGGAGCCTGGAGGTTGCTTGGAAAGGTGAGAGGGCTGCACCACAGGGCTGCTGCGGGCGGCGAGCGTAACACACTCCTCCTCCACCCCTGCAGGAAGCTGCTCATTTACTCTCATACTCATGTTAAATCCTCACAAACTCTCAAATAGATGTGATGTTACTTACTTCTGTTGTCATGAAGAAGTTGCTTTTCCCCTGTTTAGAGCTTCCTCTCTGTATGGCTGGCCACAAATTTTCAGATGTCTGTTGGCACTATTCCAGAAAGCATATACAAACTTTTGAGATGAGTTAGTTAAATTCAACCTTTGATAATTCACCAGCTGTTATTCAGCATGGGATTGATTTCTTTGCAGGGGCAGAGCATTTCCATACTGCGCAAGCCTATTCAGCACTAGAGTAACAGAGAGAAAATGCAGGGCTTCACATTGTAGCTGAACGCATTCCTCCGATTGAGTTTCCAAGCTTACAGATGATGTTGTTTTGGGTGCTGACCTTACTTCTCATTTTTCCTATGTGGATCTTGAAGGACAGTCCAGCCTCACTCTGAGACAGACTGGATCTCATGCTGAATCAGATATTCACCATTTCCCATTGATGTTTATTTCTTTATTTGCATCATGACTGTACAAGCGGAAATGGCTGACCTGTTTCTTTTTTGAAGTTGCTTGAAGTTGATTAATGATATACAAGTCAGACAGTCTCTCTCGTACAAATGTCAAACTGTGCTCATTATGGGCAAAGTTTCCTGCTTGCACCACTCTTCCTGAGTCATTGGTGTAAATAAAGCTGTATGTATTCAGATGAATTGTTAGATCATTTGTGCAGCTATCGAACGGGGCTGTGCCAATACCCTTCCTTGTGGTAGGCCATTCTGTTGTAGACACTAGCAGCTGCATTATGCCCATAAACACAATTTTCAGATTATTTTTGTTTAGCTACTGTAATTAGAAAATTGTGAATTGTTGCTCTCCTGTCCCCCACTCTGTATAACACTATATATCAATTAGTACAGCCAAGTCATTACCACAAATAGAAGCTGCAATACCCAGAAAAGTCTTAATTCTGTACATGAACAAATTACCTCTAAACTGATATTTTTTATAAACATATTATCTTGTTCCTCTACAGCTGTTTATGAAAAGCCATAAAACGCAGCTTGCTGAAAAATACTTTTGAGAATTGCAGTCATTATTTTTCTAGAGTTATTGTGAGAGTACAATTTATTTGGATGGCCAAACTTTCAATAGGACTTGACAAAGCATTGACGGCCTCAGTATTTCAAACCATACCAGCCCTGATTCCAGTAAGATTGTAGCCCTGGGCAAAAAAAAAAAGGATTTGCATTAAAATTGTAATATTTGGAAAAATGAATACCCCTGAGGCTTTCCTTGAAACCATTTTCTTTACAGTGTTTGAACAAAACAGCATTAGATGACATTCTGACAGTGATGTAATGATATGGTTTAGATGGAAATTTGCAGTCCAATGTGCAGTTCCCGCATAGCTAGAAAGTTTTGAAAGACCCATCCTGACATTCTTTTTCCACACAAACTTCACTGAAATAGTAAATTAAATGGTATCATTTATTTTTATGTAGAGCGCAATATAGCACCAACATCTTTTACAGCACTGCTGCTCAAGACAAGGAAGGGATAGTTTGACAGCAGCCCATAAATATTAAACTGCAAAAACACACAGAAGCTACACGAATTTTCAAAGTAAGCTTATCTACTTAAGTTCACTTTAAAAATTATCCCAGCAAAACTACCCACTCACACTTACACCTGCTATAATGTGTGCGGAGAAATTTTACATACATACTTTTGAAAATGCAAAAGTATGCTCACAAGTCCAACCCCACTCCTGGGAACATCTCCTTTCAGTCTGGGTAAACTTAGATGCCTACAGGACATACATGCATACGTTTCCTCACATATTGGACAAGCAATTTTTAAGCGGTCCATTTCTGCAGGTAAAGCACCTTTTTTACCATGGAAATGCCTCTGAATATTACCCTCCCTATGATATATTAGTAAGTAAATAATTTTCAAGATAGTAGGATGGATCTCACTTCCCCCAAAGAGATTAAACTATCACAGGTTAACTTCCCTCTGGTGAATAGTAACAACATTTCCTGTTTATCATATTGGCATAACAATAAAAATACTTCACTTTCAGTAGCAGCAAGGGATAATTGAAAACTTGTGATTATGTTTTGTGACAAGCTTGCTGTAGTTTGCCTCAAATTAACAAAATCAGAAGTCATGTCACTAATGAGGGTAATTATTTCTATCCAATGCAACACAGAATACTGGGCAATTAGCCTGAATCACTGCTGTACCTTGGCACGCAGAACTGAAAATGACCCTTCTTTCTGCACTCTGATAGAAACCTCCTAAGAAAAATATACCCTTTCTGTTTAAATATACACTTTCAAGAACTACACCAAATAAACATAGGATATGAAAGTAGATGAAAACTCTAAGACCCATCTAGCATGTCCAATTTACTTCTGGGTTAAAGACCCAAATCAGGGTCGGAATTAGAGGGAGTAACCAGGGCACATGCCCAGAGCCCCAAAGCTGCAAGAGGCCCCTTCCAGCAGACAGCCCAAGTCTCCCAAATCTTCAGGAAGACTTCTGGGCCTGTCTGCACCCGCTCCCATTTGCTGCTTAGAACTCTCAGGTGAACCAGACCCCAACACTAAGAGTCCTGTTCGCTCTTTTTTATTAATTTACCAGTAGCAGCAAAAACAGCAGCATGAAGAAAGGCAAAGAGGCACACATATGGTTTCCACACTGAACTGCCTTCTCCCTGTGGCACACACTTTCAGTTTAGAGGAGAGCTGTGCTGGAAGCATAAGTATGTGCCCTTCTGCCTGTCCTCATGCCACCACTTCCAAACTGATTAAAGGAGCAGATGGCTGCCTGCAACCCATGTTGGGATCCCAATTTACCTAAATGACCTGTGGTTGTAGGCAGATGGTGAGGAAGACAGTGATCCATTATACAAGAAGATTGGGGAGAGGAGCAAACATGTGAGGGAATGAAGGAGGTTAGAAAGAGCGAGAGAGCACTGAGAAAGAAAGAGAAAGCTCCAGCGACTGGAAGCCAGAGTGTAGCAGGGAGTGATGGGGTGGAAAGAGCATGAAAGAGAGCACTGGGGGCATACCTGGGAACTTTTGATTTCCAGTCACCCTGAGATTACTGTGAATGTGTGTGTGGGGGGGGGGGGGGCAGGCGAGCGACCAGATGTGCACAAACTTACTCTCATCACATACACACACACACGTTTGCGATCACTTTCAACACACACATGCTCATTCTTACATGCTACCTCTCATTCTTCATTCTCTGACACATTCTCACATGCTCACTTACAGCTTTACTCCTCTCATTTTCCAACCTGCACACCCCTCTCACACACACATGCTCGCTCACTCACTTCTCTCCCTCTTCCACAGACACAGACAAACACACACATGACCACTCACCCTCATACCCACGTTCATTTACACTTTCACTTCTCTTCCTCTTACACAAACACGCACACTCATAGACATGTTCTTTCCCCCTCCCCCATGCGCACACCCATTCACATATATATGACACACCCACACATGCCCCCTCACAAACACACATGCACAAATACCCCCTTCACTGGCTACCTCTCCCCACCCCAAACTCACCAGTAGGGCAACCTCCTCCTGGGCTTGATAGGAAGACTCCTTCTTCCTGCCAACAGCAATAGCAAAAGCAGCAGCATCTTCTACTGCTGCTTCTGCTATTGGCCTCCTCCCTTCTTCCAGAGGCCAATCAGAGGGCCTCCCTTCTTCCAGAGGCCAATTGGAAGCCTCCTCTCTTCCTGCCGGCCAGCATTGGTCTGCAGGCTCAGAAAGAAGAAAGGAGGCCTCTGATTGGCCACAGGGCAGGGAAGAGGAAGCAGGCAATTGGCCCGTGTAGGCCAAACACTTATAAATTGCTGCCTTAAAATGACAGCAGCACAAATTTAGAATATGGCCAGTACTTTGTGCCACTTGTAATGTCCGTACCTGGAGACCAAATTTGGAATACCAGGAAAAGTAAAAAAATGAACCTCACATGGCAAGTTCAGCTTGCTTCCCCATTATATTTCAAATCTGGGTTGTAGAATTTGATTTGCCACCCACTCCAAGTTTCAATTCGAAGTCCCCACTTCTGTGCGTAGGAATGAGTACAGTTGCAACAGGTTGTTTTTCATTGAATTTGACTGCTTTCCTTATAGTAGACAGAAAAATGTAAACTTTAAACAGTTGCACAATATCTTGGACCACATGTGCAACAAACTCCCAAAATGTACACTGTAGTGGTGTTGCACCTTAATGTTAATATACTGAACGCTAGTATGAGGCACTCATGTTTCAAACATCCAGTTCAGTTTTTTTTAGAACAGATAGCAGAGTACTTGTAAATTAGGGAAACCTAATTTACAAACCTTATAGATAAATTTGTGTGATTGTACTATGGTAAATAAGCATTTTAATGTAATCGAATACTCATCATGTGCAGCAGGAAATTACTGCAATTATCATTCTTACATATTATTTATTAAATATAAGAAGCAAAACAAATTGTTCAGAATTAGAGTAAGCTCTGTAACCTGTTCTCATTATTTCATTGGTCTTTAGTGTGTATTATGTGTTCTGTTTGGAGAGCAAAGCCCTTTAATTCATTTCTTCCCCTCTCTCCCTCCCCCCTCATCTCCCCCTCCCCCCAAAGCTCACAGACATCATGCAAAATATATTTACATTAATTGTATGAAACACCAAAAATTTACAATGTGTTCTTGATTAAATTAAGTGGTGCTGATATAACCTTCTATCTAGGGCATATCCCTTTGTTGTAAGTAGAGGGTCTGGATTTTTCTACGGGGTCTGAGAGATGTTATATACTGACCATGGGCTGATTAAAAAATGTAAAAATAAAATTCCTTCATTGAAATCACTGGTCAGTCAGTTCATCCTGGACAAAAAGCAAAATCACTGTCAGGCTGATGCAGTAAAGCGCGGCCGCGGTTACCCTGTTTCTAACCCGCTTTCTACTCACAATTTGGCCGCGTAAGTCTAACCCGCGATTCACTATCCATTTTTACCAATCTTTACCGCTTCTTTAAATCGACGCGTATCCCTTTCCGCCCACGGCATGTATATGATATGTAAACAATCGGATTAGCTATTCCCTCCCATACAGTAACGTGCGGCCCGATTATCACCTTTTTAACCAACTGTTTTGCCGCGACTTTAACCCGCTAATTTACCGCCTACCCTGACCCTGGCGTTAGAGGGATGTGACAGCAATAGGCAGGCTCCGGTCAAATAAGTGGGTGGGTTGGAGCAAGTGAGTAACATGGTGTGGCCTGGTTCTCCTACGCTTGGACATCGGGGATTGCCAGTTCTCTCTCCCTCCTCCCGAAGCAAGGCGCAGGGCGAAAATCGACTCGACATGTTATTAAAGCAAATAGAAATTGTAACAAAAGTAAACTTACTGCATGCTTCCAGCAGCCCCAGTCCTCTCTCCCCTCCTCCCGAGGCGCCCACCACGGCTCCCCTGCCTCCCGGGGGCAGCCGGCGGTGAAAGCGGCTTCCAGCAGCCCCGCCGGCGAAGGTGCATGACGCACGTCCAATTTGGGCGCTCAAGCTGCGAATGTGCATGAGCGCACGCCGTGATCTGAGCGCCCGGATGGACGTCCGAGGTTATGGCATGCGCTCAGCTCACTGGATCGGCTACCGCTTTGTTTTTTGGGTCCAACATTGCAAGCAGGCCACATCCTGAAGGATTCTGGGAACTGAGTGAGCAATAGTCTTAGCATTAGGCTCCATCCATATATCAGATGGAAAATAGTTGGTAAGAGCCACTTTCAATACCCCACCTTCTCAACCTTCATCAAATTCTTGTAGAATGAGCAAATCAAAAATAAAAATACAAGGAAAGGAGAACAAGAAAAGGAAACCTTCCTCCCTCCCCTTACCCTTTGTCACCATGTTGGCCACATCTTTTCTTCCTCCTCACACCATCACAAAAAAATCTAGCACACTCTCAACAAGTCTTAGACTGCACCAATCTAGGTTCTCACTAGAGCGGCATCCTGGGCAGCACCAACTCAAAATTACACAAAGCTACCAAAAGACTGCTCTAAAAAGACAATAAGAATCCTAGCCTTTGCCACCATCAGAGCTTATGACTTCAATTCCTTGATTCTGAGCATTCCAGGAATTATAAATTGCCAGTTAAACCAGATTATGCAACTAGTCAGTTTATTGAAGCCGGAAATAGGCCTAAAATGTTAACCCAGATCATGAGAGGGTTTTCATCTGGATGATGTTCCTTATCTTTGACTTTAACTGCAGCTGTTTGGTTAATTTTTTTGATGGTAAGATTGCTGATATTTGATCATCTCTTTTTGATGACCCCTTTCAACTGATATTCTACTTCCAGTAGGCCAAAGGGATTCCAAGACTCAATTATCTTTTCTTGCTGATCCTTCAGCTGACATTTTATTTCCACTGGATCAGGTTGATTTCTGTCTTAAAAATGTGAAGTGACCAGCTATAAATGCATTTGCCTGATTTTCTTGAGTGTCTAATTAAAAAATGAATATAATTCTTAGGGAAATTAATCTGAACTATTCCTTACTGATTCCAGTACCCATTAATTTGATAAAAGAAGAAAAAGCCATTCTGATATCTTTATTGCCTTATTTTGGTTCCCAAACCTGTGTTTGGGGACTCCCAGCCAATCTGGTTAGTTAGACTGATATATAACCCCTCTCAAAAAAGAAAAAGGAAAACAATACAAGATTATTCTAGTACATATTCACTGTACCTATCCTGAAAACCTTGGAACCCCCAGGCAGGTTTCCAGGATATCCACAGTGAATATGTATGAGATAGATTTGCATGCACAGCCTCTATTGCAGATATCCTGAAAACCAGACTGGTTGGGAGTCCCCAAAGACTGGTATGGGAAGCACTGGTTTTGAATATAGGAGCCAATAATCCAACTACTTACATGGGTAAACCATGTTTGCCCATGAAAAAGCAGGTTTTGATTATTACATCTCCCCCACTGCCATTACTGGGGGTAAAAGTACGTGCACGGGACTGCATGCACGTACTTTTACCTGCACGCAAAAGAGGTAGGAACAGTTCTAGGAGGCAAAATATGCATAGCGCAAATTTCGGGGCATACACTGTACCCACCTTGTCCACACCAGTGAGGAGTTTCCTTTGAACATGAGCTTGTAGTTTCATGGGTACCTTGTACCCACAGATCTGCAAGGTCCAGGGGAATGCTCATTATTGCCCTCATGTTGTCTAAAGCAGAGGCTCTTTATAATGATCCTGGAGGGCTGTAAACTGGTGTGTTTTTCAGGGCAATGAAGCTATATAAATTAGCCTTCTTCTTAGATCGTATGTACAGTATGCCACTTTATCCAATCAATATTCATTATGGCCTTCTTGAAAACCAAACCTCTTTACAGTCACCATTGAGAATGACTGGTCTCAAATTTCTGCTATTTGTGAAAGATAATTTTCTCATATAGTTGCCAACAATGTTATAAGTTAGAAGAACCATGGAATCATATGTAAAATGAGAGAAATTACTATGAGGTCCATATTCAAAGGGATTTTGCTAGATATCATTGGAGTTAACCGGAGAAACCCTACCCATAATTGGAAAATTTATATCCAGTTAAGTCATTAACTGTATAAAATGTATCTGGATAAATTGGAAGCATTCCAGAATGGAGTTAACTTAGCTGGATAACTTACACAGGTAACCCTGATATTCTGAATTAAGTGAATTACATATTTGGCTAAGTCTGGATGTGCATCAGAGCAGGTTTAAAGTTACCCAGGTCTCAGGACCTGGATAACTTTATCTTAACCTGCTATATTCAAGATACAGCCAATTAAGTGGTATCCGCCTGATACCCTACCTCCATCCCCCTAACATACTAATATAGTGGGTAAAGGACCCTCTCATTAAAGCCTCCCCCAACAAAAAAGTTTAAAAATATTGTGGCATATTGGCCCAAGGAGCCTCCTCATGCTCCTCCCTCATCCCGAATTCAGCAAATATATTGGTTGTTTCGTAAGGCATATGAGAGTGAATGCAAATAAGGAGTCTGAGTTCCATATTATTAGTATAATATGTTAGTTTTTTAGATTTGAAATATTAGAAGTAATTTTAAGATTTTATAATGGTTTGTAATATTAATTTTAGTATTTTAATGATTTGAATTTAATTTTAATATTTGTATCAATTTTTATGTTTTTTATTCTATGTGAACCGTGGCGATGGAATTACTGTGCAACGGCATACAAAAATTGTATATCTAAAAAAATAAATATTGGGCTTCTAAGAGACCACCTCCTGCCCACCCCCTTCCCCCTGTAACCCCAATCCAAATCCTTTTGTCTGATCCAGCCACCCTCTCCCCCCGCCTATAAATTCCCCATGCCTCCAGAAGTGCAATGTGATTCTAGCACTCCCAGAGTCATCCATTGTTGCTGTCCGAGTATTATCTCTAAAATAATCTTAAGGTTTCCAAATAGTGTGATGGGGCAGATGTCGGAGCAATAGGAATGCTATGGTGCATAGGAAGTAGGGATGTGCAGACCAAAAGTTTAAGTTCATAAGTCCATAAGTTGAAAGGGGGGGTCATTTGCGGTCAATATGGACATATGGAGAATTCCATAAGTTGAGTCTATGTCATTATGTGCAAATAAAAATTTAAACCCCTCACCCTCCTTAATCCCCCCCCTCCCAAGACTTACCAAAATTCCCTGGTGGTCGAGCGGGGAGTCAGGACGCCATTTCTGAACTCCTTTGCGAGGAGCACGTGACGTCGGCGTCATGTCGGAGTGATGCGGCGTCACGTGATTCCCCCCGCGTTCGCTCCGGGACCCTCCCCCCCAAGCTGGCCAAAAGTTCCTTTTGGGTCAAACGAGGGTCCCGGAGCGAACGCGGGGGGAATCACGTGACGCCGCGTCACTCCGACGTGACGCCGACGTCACGTGCTCCTCGCAAAGGAGTTCAGAAATGGCGTCCTGACTCCCCGCTCGACCACCAGGGAATTTTGGTAAGTCTTGGGGGGGGGGATTAAGGAGGGTGAGGGGTTTAAATTTTAATTTAGGATCAACAATCGCGATTTCCAACGTATTCAACATAGCTATGTTGAATACGTTGGAAATCCGATCGTTTTCGCCTCATCACTTTTTTAAGTTAAAAAAAAAAAAAAGTTGCGTTTTACATTTACGGTAAGTTCAAAACGAATGCACACCCCTAATAGGAAGAAGTATAACTAATAAAAAAGGAGGGGATAAAGCCTTTATACAAGTCATCGGAGTATTGTGTCCTGTTCTGGAGATCGCACCTCTAAAATTGAATAGATAGAGCAGCATAGCAAAGAATGGCTACTAAAATGATGCAGAGTCTGCATCAAAAGTCCTATAAAATGAAAATTAAGGACATATACAGTCTATGTATACTCTACAGGAAAGGAGAGTGAGGGGGTTATGATATATTCAGATACCTCAAAGGTAGAAATAAAGTACATTACTAACACATTTTTCATTGGAATGGAAGTCCTAGAACACAAGCTCAGGAGTAACATAAAGAAGATATTTCTTCACAGAAAGGGTGGTGGATGCATGGAACTGCTTCCCATGGAAAGCGGAAGAAGCAAAAACAGTAGCAAAATACTCAAGAAAGTCTGGGATTTAATTGCAAGGACACAAAATGTAAGCAGTAGATAAATTGGGAGTCTATTATATTGCAACAAGGAGAAAATTAGGAAAGCTAGGTGAGGCCTTATGGCCTTTATCTGCAGTCATATTCTGTTCTTTAAAGCAAAATTCCTCATACAGGTTTCCAGACAATATTGTTTAACTTTCAGTAAATTAAATGAAGCAAATTGGGTACAGAGAGACTTGGATCATTAGGCAGTGCAGCACAGCACATGCTATTCAGAGCAGATACATTGAAACTCCCAGGTCTTATAGGAGAGAGAAAAAAAAAAGAAAATATCACCTTCAGTGGAAAGACGCCGAGCATATCAAGCAGAAAAGGGATTTAGAATGCATTGTAGAAGAATCTCACAAGCTTTCAGTTCAATCTGAAACTGCAGTGAAAAAAAATTAAATTGAATGTTAGGATATATTACAGGGAAAACTGTATGGCATATATCGTTGCTGCACACAGCACAGCCAGTAGTGTGCTACATTTGAAAACCAGAGTTCCCAGTTTGTTCAGTGGACAAAGAAATGAGCTGAATGGAAACAAAAAACAAGCATTTAAATGAAATATGGGGACGATTCTGCTATGTATAGTAACAGTTGTCGTGGCATTTTTGTAACATATCCTGAAGCAGGCCACCGCTGCTGGTTTACTCCTGCTTTGGATTTCTGTAAGAATAAGACCAGTGGGCAAAGACAAACCCCAGCAAACGAACTGCAGTATGAAAATGGGTCATATTGTTGGTGAGTCTGCAGCTTTTTCTTTTCTGCTAAATAAATTACTCCCTCCGGGCATCTATTTTAGGATATTTCTGCTTACTGCACCTCCCTGTATTGCCACTGTTTATTTTTCTAGACCTCCATCTCTGGGGTGATGCTCAAGGACGTCAGTTTTCAAAGTGACTTACATGGGTGAAAAAGTGTTTTGCCCACGTTAATGAGCAGTCTGCTCTGGAAAATTCAAACCTCCGCCCCCCCCCCCCCCCCAATCCCCTTTCCACATACACTGCAGCTGAAAGTCCATGCATCGCTCCACATCTCATATGCTTTTAGTTGTATTGAGAGGAGACTTGCGCAGGGGCTTTCTTAGGTCAGGAAAGGAGAAGTACGCATGTAGATTGCATTTTCAGTTTTCCATTCGTATTTTTTCACAAAATTGTACCCACAGAAAAAGTAGATGCAAGTGACCATGCGTACTTCAGAGCCTGGACAAATTTCCTAGTGAAGGCACACTCATATTTTCGCTTTAAGAATCGGTGCAAAGCTCGCAGGTAAAAAATAAAACAATTTCTTTGCCCCAATGCCGACAGTCTGAAAATTGCACCCAGAATGCAAAAAAAGGTTGGAATGTCTCTTTCTTAGGCCTAGATTCATCATTTTGCTATAAATTTTGCATGAATAGTGCCCGCGATATAAAAAAAAAAAAAAAAGGGACAAGGTAATTTTTGAGTTACCACACTGCATGCTATTTTAATGCTTCGCAGTCCGGAACCCCCGCTGAACGACCTCCTGCAGTCGATCTCCTGCCGGCGCCATTTTCCGTACGGAAAACGATTCGCGGCAAGAAATCGCTTCCTGAACCCCGCTGGACTCCCAGGAACTTTTGGCCAGCTTGGGGGGGCCTCCCGACCCCCACAAGACTTGCCAAAAGTCCAGTGGGGGTCCGGAACGACCTCCTGCGTCGAATCGTTTTTGTCTATGGCCGCCGCCATTTTGCGGCGGCCATTTTGCAAAATGGCGCCGGCTGAAGACAACAGGATTCAATTGAGGGGGCCGTTCCGGACCGCCGCCGTTCTGGACCACCGCTGGATCCCCAGGTTATTTAAAGCATTGGGGGGGGGGGGTTCGGGAGGGTGGGGGATTTAATTTAAAGGGTCGGGGGTGGGTTTTAGGGGGTTTTAGTGTGCCGGTTTTCCTGCCCTCCCCCTTCCCCCGATTTACGATTTTTTAACGATAAATCAGGGGAATTGGTATTGTATCGTGGCCCTAACGATTTTTGACGATTTAAAATATATCGGACGATATTTTAAATCGTCAAAAAACGATTCACATCCCTATTAGATAATGAGGCTATTATCTAATCCCCCAATGCCAAAAATAAATGTGTGCCCGACGTGCACATGTCTACTTGCCAAAATTAACGCCTGCCCCAAGCAGGCATAAATTTTGGAGGAGCCTAAAAAGTGTACAGAAAAGCGAGTAAAAATGTTCACATCGAATGCACATTTATTTTTGGCATCGGGAGATTAGATAATAGCCTCGTCAACATGCATTTACATGTGATGAGCGCTATTACCTATGCGCATGATTGGACACGCATTTTGGACGCACTAACCCCTGTTTTGCATCGGGGTTATGGACGCGCAACCAGTTGTGCGTTGAGCCGTGTGCTGCAGCCAGCGCATGGTATTGCATCAGTAAATGCAGCAGAGAACTTTCTGATTCTATTGAAATAAGATGAGGCTAATAAATCCAAGACCCAAAATAAAGTTATTTTTGAAGAAAGAAGATACAGACTGCATGCAGCCTGGACAATTCTGAAAGTGACTTAGAGCACAGAGTGCTGCAGTCCACATTCATTAGTAGCTAGGGATATGCATTCATTTTGCACAAACATGCAAAATGTAATAAATGAGGCTATTTAGTTCGAACAAATAGTAAAAACTGAAAATAGACCTCAGATGAATATAGACGAAAATTGTTATGTATAGTCAATTTCTTAAAAAAAAAAAATCGAAAAAAAAAGGCCTGCAGCAGGACCAGGGCATGTCCTAGTCCTGTCCCTGGGGCTTGTCTCAAGACAGGGTCCCCGTCACTGATGTCCAAACCTAGGCTCAAGGCCCAGGCACAGGTCTGATGCCAGAGCCCTGCTGAGGCCGGGTCTCAGTCATCGAGGCCCGGACCTGGCCAAGCCCAATGCCAAAGCCTCAGATCCTGGTCACCGAGGCCTAGGCCCAGGCTTGGGTCCTATGCTAGGGGCCCGGCCGAGGCAGGTTCCCAGTCACCAGTACCTTGGTCTGGGCCTAGGCCTGAGCCCATTGCCAGCCCATTGCCAGGTCCTGGTCTCTGAGTCCCAGGCCTAGGGCCTAACTTATCCGGCTAAGAAGCGCTGAATATCACATTCTCTGTATCTTATTTTCCTTTTCAGCACAGAAATTAACAATCTAGAATGTCTCATCATTGTTGCTCTTTCTGTAGTTTCTGGGATATACTGTTAAAAATCTTTTTAGCTTTGATCAGATTCATCCCCCACTACCACTCCTTCCCAGGTAAGTTGACCAGTTAGCACTGGTGAGCCTTGCCATCTCCAGGACTGGAAGGGTGCCGTCTCTGACCTTCTGAACCACTGGTTGACTGGTAGAGGCAACCACTACAGTGGCAACTACCATTCCTCCTTCCCAGAGACTGTGTACAGCAACCCAACCAGCACCAAACAGGGTATCTAAACCCACTCCCTCAAAACCACAGCACAGAATGCTGCAGCCTGAGGCATGAACATGACTAGGGCATATATAATATTGTGATGTTATAACAGAAAGTCATATTTTAAAACTAATGCCATCCCTTTCACTTATTGCTGTAAACACAAGGTATGCTCTATAGGAGAGAGTTTTGAATTCTTGGTATTGATAACTCCTGGAACTCACTTTCAGATCCCATCTCCAAATGAGTTTAAATAAATCCTTTTATCTCTCTGCCTCTAACTAGCCAACGCTACAAGCATTAGGTAATGCCAATTGTTTCTTCTCCTCTCATCTCTTTAGAAGCATTCCTGTGGCCTACACACCATTTAGCTGATTGATACATACAAGTTTAAATTGCAGTCCATTCTATAATTTTCTCTTCCTTATTAATAGAGTACTCTTAGAGATTGCATGCTACCCATCCGAGTGAAATAATGATACGAGATAGGATATAATCCATTACAGACTGACATGTTTCTTATCTGGAAAATTATATTGTAAATATGCTTTCATTTAACTATATAAATCAGGAAACATTGCCTGAAATCTATGCATATATTTTAAAATGTGTACATGTGGTCATCTTCCGCCTTTCCATGGGTTATGAGCAGTGTTGTCCTATTCTCCAACACAGCCGATGCTTACGAGGCTAATTCCCCTCTGACGGACTCTTCTATGTAGCGTGGTCATTTCAAACTCAGCCATTACTTGAGTGGGTGCTTTTAATCCTACAGGGAGCTCAAACAACTAAAAGTAACTACTTTTGTGTCGTCGTCCCCCCGCCACCTTCCAGTCTGTAGCAGGCCCTCTGAAAATAGGCCCAGCCTTCTCTACCCAGGCCCAGCCGCAGCTCATAAAGAGAACCGCTGAGTCCATGGCTTCTGACTCTGGGTTTAAACCTCGCGATTCCAGACACAGTTTATGGCTCCTGCCATTAGGACTGTTCAAGCACCGAATCAAGTGCCTGTGGGCTTGGTTCGAGGAAAACCAAGCTCTTACTGCCACCACCCACCGTAGCTTGTAGAGGGAGACTTAAACACTGCACCTTGCACAACTACAGCTACATCCATCCACAGCAGTTTTCTCTTAGCAGACTCTAACCTGTTTGGCGATCCAGGACTCCTTGAGGGGGTTTCCACCTCCATAGGTATCAGCCCCGGTTCTGGACTCTCCAACATGTCCACCTCCATCTCCTCCATGTCTCACTCTGCCTTTAGTCATCCTTCATGTTCCTGCCGGCCTCTTCCCCAGGCCACCTCCCCGGCTCTTCCCAATCCACCTGGGTGTCCCCACCCTCTTGCTGAGGGGCAGGCTGTGCAGTCCCTTCCTCTCTGTTCATCAACCCTCCCCCTCCCCCAGTACCTCTCAGTGAAAGATCTCTTCCCCTAACCTGGGGTTTCTTGGGTTTTGAGGATTTCACCCATGTTTCCTGCCTCAGCCTCTCCCGGGATATATAATAACCATCATAATATATACAAATTTCAGGATTTTTGAAGGAAAGTCATCTAAATTTTTTATTGAGGTTCACAAATGGGTAGAAACATTTTTTATAAAAATTATCACTAATTGTTTTGCCTGTGTTTCATTATTGTAGTTTTAAATATTTTGCTTTCCCAAAAATAGTTTGGTAATAGCTGAATAATAAGTACAGTGTATGGGCATGCATCATGCCTGATTGCCATCCAAGAAACCATTTGGCCACATTTCATCAGTTAATTGCTGGGACCATCTTTGGCAATGCTTAATTTGTAAAATACCAAAGGGAGTACATGGATGTTTATGTTTTTATTCAAATTTGTTTTCATTAGTCATGGTTTATAGTTGATTGACAATTACATATTAGCCTCTTCCAGACATGGTATTTTATGAGTTCTTTGGGGTAGATTTTTAAAAACGGCGCGTTCGCGTACTTTTGTTCGCACTCCAGGCGCAAACAAAAGTACGCTGGATTTTAGTAGATACGCGCGTAGCCGCTAAAATTCAGGATCGGCGCACGCAAGGCTGCCGATTTTGGGCAGCCGGCACGCGCCGAGCCGCGCAGCCTGCCTCCATTCCCTCCGAGGCCGCTCCGAAATCGGAGCGGCCTCGGAGGGAACTCTCTTTCACCCTCCCCTCACCTTCCCCTCCCTTCCTCTACCTAACCCACCCCCCCGGCCCTATCTAAACCCCCCCCTACCTTTGTCCGGGGATTTACGCCTCCCGGAGGGAGAAGTAAATCCCCGTGCGCCAGCGGGGATTTACTTCTCCCTCCGGGAGAAGTAAATCCCCGGACGCGACCCGGGGGCGGTTCCGGAGGGCGCGGCCACGCCCCCGGGCCCGCCCCCAAAACGCTGCGTCGATCGGCCCCACCCCCGACAAAAAACCCCGGGACTTACGCGAGTCCCGGGGCTCTGCGCGCGCCGGCAGGCCTATGGAAAATAGGCACGCCGGCGCGCAAGGCCCTGCTCACGTAAATCCGGGTGGATTTACGCGAGCAGGGCTTTTAAAATCCGCCCCTTTGGTTTTTATCTTTCAAGACCCTGGGCCAGCCCTGGTAACAATTGATCATTGTTTTTACAGTTCTGTCTTCATCTCATCTGAAAAGTATTTTTTTTGTGATTATGTCTTCTTTTGTGTGCAAGTTTAAAAGAACACTTTCAAGGGCTAGCTTAGCCTTTAAGGAATTGGGTTCAATTCCCAGGTCAGATCTTCCACTTCTTGGGCCCAGCAGAGCTGGGAATGTTGCAGAGGCAGTATTCATAGCTCCTAGGTAGGGGAATCCCAGTCAACATTCAGCAGCAACACTTAGTGGCTGGACATAGAGCACCCGATTTCAGGGTTCCAAACACAGCCCTGGTACAGGGCCTCCAACTAAGGATTATTGCTGGAATGTCAGTGCTAAGTGAGTTGTGATGGAAACAAAAAATAGTAGAAAAAATACCAGCGTAGTTGTAAATGTAAGCTCATGGCACTGTAGCTCAACAGAGGTCGATTCTGATTGAGCTGAAAGCACAAACGAGCAGGAAGAAATTATTGGACAAAAAAAAACTATTTCAGCTTACTAACACATATAGGTGGTATTTTTTCATTGCATAAATTAATTTTGTAAATTAAGATTCATTTAAGCTGTTTGCAGGGATTTATGTCTAGAAATCTTTGTAGCAGAGACCTTGCCCAAGTGAGTTCTTGTATGGTTAAATAATTAAGCAAATGAAAAAGAAATCTGCATTAATTAGGTACTCATGTTGTGTAAAGAATATATATCATCTGTATCCGTAGAGAAATTACTGTTTTCAGACACTATCAAATATTATTTTATTGAATTTTTCTTTCTAAATAGTCTTATATTCATATGCATTTTCTTTTGCATCAAAATGTGTTTGAAATTATGGTACATCCTTTAGTCTCAGATCTCCAAGTTGCTGAAGGCACACTTTCTGTAAATTAACTTTAATAATATTTATAACATAGTAGCGCAGTACCCAAGAATCCACACCAACACCTCAAAACCACAACTGATTGCAAACTCCATGGATTCGGCTCAGCTCACTGATTGCAGGCCATTCCAGGCCTGGCCCAGCGAACCTCCGAACAACAGAACTCACTGTATAACTTGACTACTGCCTTTAGCCACTTGCACACCAGATGAATACACTGACCATTGCATATAAAGATGTTACACCACCAGAATTGACGGTCAAGACTACTGTATATCTGCTCCAACACGCTTCTCAAGTGAAGTTTGGAAATGTATAGGATTTATCAATCAATGTTGCATGTACTTTTCTCTGCAACCTAATCATTTTCCTACAGCTTATGCCAAGACCACTTATATCCTGTCTTATCTGGACGGAAGAGTGTTGGCTTGGGCCTCTATGCTGTGGGATCACAATGACCCTATCCTGAATGATATTTCCGGGTTCCTTGAACTGTTCAGATCAGTATTCGATGACCCTGCCCGGTACACAACAGCAGGATCTACTTTGGTTCATCTCAAACAAGGTAATAAACCTTTACCAGACTTCGCCAAAGAATTCAAGACGTTGGCGTCAGTATTACATTGGGACCCTAGATGCCTGAAGACCCTCTTCTTTGAAGGCCTGAACTCCCGGCTAAAAGATGAGCTGAAACCTTAGCTGAACTAATGAAGTTGGCAATAAGGATTGATCACCAACTTCGTGACAAGGTTCAAGAGGCCAAGAGTCCCAGAAGACCACTTCAGGGAAGACTCGAGTCAAGTCTATACCCTGGCCTATTCCCTCAGGTCCTGTTGCTGGTGAAGTAGAACCAATGCAATTAGGCCGCTGTCATTTAACTTCTAAAGAGAGAAGAATGTGAAAGAGGTTGGGACAATGCATGTATTGTGGACAAGCTGGTCATGCTGTACAAACATGCCCTATATGTCCGGGAAACTGGCAGAACGAAGTCCTGTGGGAGGACTCTTCTTAGGTCTAACTGCACCCTCTCCTCCAATCTCTCTTCCTGTATCCTTAATCTGCGGACCTCTAAAATATCAGACCCTTGCCTTAGTAGATTCTGGGGCAGGGGGAAATTTCATTTTGAAACGTCTAGTGGAACATTTGCAGATCCCCACCACTAACCTGATGGCTCCGCTACTTTTGTCTTCTATCCATGGGAAGCCCTTACCAGGTGAAGTAACCCTGCTCACAGAACCAGTGAGCTTACGTACCAGTGCTCTTCATACAGAGACTATTTCCTTCTTTGTACTAGAGAAGGCCATGCACCCCTTAGTACTAGGGCTACCATGGCTGCAGAAACATATGCCACAATTCAGCTGGGCCACTTTGGAGCTTTCACGTTGGGGTCCAGATTACCATAGCAAGTGCCTGATGGAAGTTTCTCCAATACCCTGTATGCCAACTACCCCATTGCTGCCTGGGTTGCCACCTCAATATGCATCTTTTCACGATGTATTTTCCAAAGAAGCTGCTGATGTATTGCCTCTACACAGATCATACAACTGCACCATCAATTTGAAGCCTAACACAGAACCACCCAAAGGAAGGGTTTACCCTCTCTCCATAGTAGAAAATAAAGCGATGTTCAGAGTACATCCAGGAGAATATTCAAAAAGGCTTCATAAGACCCTCCAAGTCTCCTGCCAGCGCAGGCTTCTTCTTCATGGGGAAGAAGGATGGAACATTACATCCATGTATTGACTATAGAGGTCTAAACGAGATCACTGTAAAGGATCACTATCCCTTACCACTCATCTTGGAGCTATTTGATAGTCTACAGGGAGCCAAGATATTTTCCAAGCTTGATCTCAAAGGAGCCTATAATCTAGTTCGCATCCGTTCTGGTGATGAATGGAAGATGGCTTTTAATACCAGGGATGGGCACTTTGAATACCTGGTGATGCCTTTCAGTCTGTGCAATGCTCCAGCTGTCTTCCAAAACATGATGAATGACATTCTGCATGATCTACTCTACCAATGTGTCATTGTGTACTTAGACGACATCTTGATATTTTCCCAGGACCTGAATACCCATCTGGAAGATGTCAAAAGAATGTTGCATAGACTTTGCGAGAATCGCTTATATGCCAAGCTGTCGAAATGTGAATTCCACAAGGAATCTGTGCCCTTCTTAGGGTACATTGTTTCGAACATAGGTTTCCAGATGGACCCTCAGAAGCTTGAGAGTATTAAAAAATGGACACAACCCACTGGTCTGAAAGCTCTTAGACGATTTCTGGGATTCACCAACTACTACAGAACCTTCATCAAGAATTACTCTTCACTGACAGTTCCATTAACTGCAATGATGAAGAAAGGTGCCAACATCGCCAATTGGTCTACGAAGGCTGTGACAGCATTTCAGAAGCTAAAAGATGCCTTCTCAAGTAAGCCATGCCTCCGCCATCCAGACCCCTGCACGGCCCTTCATTGTGGAAGTTGATGCCTCGGATGTAGGCATAGGAGCCGTGTTAAACCAGACCAGTGACTCTAAGATCTTGTATCCATGTTCTTTCTTCTCCCGACATTTCTCGCCAGCGGAGAAGAACTACAGCACTGGGGATAAAGAACTATTGGCGATAAAGATGGCATTTGAGGAGTGGCTCCCCTGGCTAGAAGGTGCACAACATCAGATCACTGTTTACACTGATCACAAGAATCTGGAGTACCTCCATCACAGCCAGTGCCTTAACCACAGACAGGTGAGATGGTCCCTGTTCTTCAACAGATTTGACTTTGTGCTGAAATACCGCCCTGGAGATAAGAACGTCAGAGCAGATGCCCTATCTCGCTCTTTTCTCTCTGAAGACATACCTGATGAACCCCAGCATATCATCGACCCGAAGAGAGTTACTTTATCAGCTACATATCCGGTACCTCCGGGCAAGACCATTGTACCTTGCAATCTAAGAAAGAAACTGTTAGCATGGGCTCACGATTCGAAACTGGCTGGACATCCTGGTCAATGACGAACTCTGGCGAAGCTACAGAAGTACTACTGGTGGCCCACCATGAAGGAAGACACTTTTGCGTACATAGCTTCTTGTTCCAATTGTGCAAGACAGAAACCTCCGCCCGGACGTCCTTGGGGCCTGCTTCATCCCTTACCAATACCAGATGAGCCCTGGACCCACATTGCCACAGACTTTGTGGTGGACTTAACACTTTCATGAGGTAACAATACCATCTGGGTTACAGTGGATCGTTTCTCAAAGATGGCTTACTTCGTGGCTCGCCCTGGCTTGCCTTCAGCCATGGAGCTTGCTAAACTATTCATCAGCCACATCTTTCGCCTACACGGCATGCCAAAACACATTGTCTCAGACAGAGGAGCCCAATTTACAGCCAAGTTCTGGAAGGCTTTGTGTAAAAAGTTCGACATCACACTTGATTTTCCCTCTGCATACCATCCTCAGTCAAATGGCCAAACTGAGAGAATGAATAGAACACTCAAGCAGTTCCTTTGTGCCTATGTTGGTTCACGTCAGAATGACTGGGCTTAACTGTTGCCCTGGGCTGAATTCACCATCAACTCCCATCCAGCATCATCAACTGGATCTACACCTCTTGAAGTGGTCTACGGATGACAACTCTTACCACCATTACCACTTCCACTTTCAGTGTCATCCCCTGCAGCTCAATCTACTGCCAAAAATATCCAACAACACTGGAGAAAGACTAAAGAGATGCTTCAAAAAGCAGGACAAAGAGTAAAGAAAGGCTATGACGCTCACCATAACAAAGCTCCTGAATTCCAGCCTGGTGACAAGGTCTGGCTGTCTACAAAACATCTGAGACTCAAGCTACCATCAGCTCGATTTGCTCCACGCTTTGTCAGACCCTTTCCTATCCGCCGACAATTGAGTACGCTCACTTACAGTCTGAAACTTCCTCCAGCAATGAAGATTCATAATGCGTTTCATGTCTCACTACTTAAACCGCTTATCCTTAGCAAGTTTTCCACCAAAACACCCGAACCTATTCCTGTTGATGCAGAAGAAGTCATCGAGTACAAGGTTGATGCCATCCTTGATATAAGAAAGAGAGGCAGAATTTGGGAATACCTCCTGTCATGGGAGGGTTACAGACCTGAAGAAAACTCTTGGGAACCTTTGGCTAATATCATGGATAAAGAGGTGCTTCATCAATACCACCGATCGCATGGCGGGAACCTGGGGGTGTCCCCCTCGAGTGACATCACGCCATCTGATATTTAGCCTGCCCTTCATTTGCTAACAATTCAAGTTAGCAAGGATTGGATACGCCTCCAGTCTGAGCTACTCTGCCACTTCCGTGCTGCCACTGGAAGCTCTCTCTGCCCTTCAGGGTAATTCATCTAACCTGGGTACCCGCTCCTCGGGGGCCCTCTGCTTTCTTTCAGGTGCCCAGCTGGGATATGAGGTACTCGCTCCTCAAGGGCCTGCTCTCCCTACCTTGGTGCCTGTAATCCAACTGGGATCTACATCTATACAGCACCAACTTAGTGAGTAATCTAACCTTTATCAGTCTGTCTCATCTACAGCTCAGCACTGGGACCCTGCAACCGGAACTCCCTATACTACCGTGTGCTGGTAACATCTACCATTTTGAGACGGGTCTCCTCTGCCGAGGGTCTCTGGACTGCTACTACTGGATTACCTCACTACTGCCACCTCTGGTGGTATCATCCAGCTATGTAATAAAAGACAAATCCCTGTGCTTGCGTGTCTCGAGTCTAGCCTAGTACTGCGGTTCCTCATGGGGCCCCTCCCCGTGGGAGTGCCCATCACTGCAGTACCCAAGAATCCACTCCAATACCTCAAACCACAAAAAAACCTGCTGAATATTGAACATTGTGGATTGAAGAATCAGAATGGACCAAATGATCTCTTAAATTAGAGCCACGGGTGAAAGTAATCCTTGGTGTTCATCAAAATTCTTCATGGATTTGTAAAATGTGCCAGTTTTTATAAATCAATTGTTTCATCGTGTGTGTCATGGATGAAAAAGGTAACACATAAGTCAGGATATCTTCATCATTTGATGTCCGAGGTAGAAATAGCCATTCCCGATGAGTGTATTTAGTTCTTGCTATTCTAGGGAGGGTTGGTGCTTTGGGAAGTTGGTAATGGAGATACTTTATTATACAAGGGCTTGGGGGAAAGGAAATTCCTTCATGATAACCAGCTCTTTTACTTTGTGCCAACTAGCCTGGGCAATTTTGGTTCACAGTATGCTGGAAAAAATTTTATGCCTGGTGTTATACTTTAGGGATGTGCAGAAGGAAAAAATTTGTTTTGTTTTTGTTTTGCTGGGACCAAAATTCGTTTTATTAGTTTCATAGGGGAAAAAACCAACTCGTTCATTAGTTTCATTCGTTTTGCCATTAAAGTCAATGGGGAAGTATTTCTAGCCTATTTTTGGCTGCAGAATTGGGGTTTTCTTATCAATTCTGATGAAACTTCTGGGGAGTAATCATCAGAACGAGAAAAGAGCTCCAAGGTACTTAGACTGTAGCAAAATGGCACCAAAGTGGCATGAATAGCCTAAGGCACTGTAAAGGGGCAAAGGGGTAACAGGAGTGGCAAGAGTGCTTTAACAGAGGTGCAAAGCAGCAGCGAGAGTGTCAAAAACATACCACAGCTTCAAAAGAGAGCACTGATAACAGTTGCATGAACCCTCGAAGGCAGCACGACAGGCAAAGTGGCAAGCAAGTGGCATCAACATCCTACAGCACAATGAAGGGGTAACATAGCAAGCAGAATGGGTGTAAGAAAAAACCACAACGTGCCGATAAAGGGACAGAGCAGCAGAAAGACTAGCATCAAAACACTGAGGAACCATGATAGTGGCAAGAACACCACAAGGAGTAGAATCGTTTAGTGTATGGCAGCAAGGCTGAGTGGCAGAAAGTTGATAGGTGCAAAATAGGATGTCAGAGCAGAGGCAGTCTGGTCCCTGTGGTTTTGATAGGGTCTAGACAGGCTGGCAGAGCGGAGGTAGTCAGCTCACTGTGGTGTTGATAGAGGAAAGACAAGGAGGCAAGACAAGACGAGGCTCAGCATGCGCCGTGACTGTCAACCAGGGCGTACTGTCCACCCAACCCATCTTGAAACATGGACCAAGGAGTCTAACATGCGTGCTGGGACCTGAAACATGATGAACTTTGCCTGGGTGGGGTGGAGCGTTGCTGCTGTGCACAGGTCCGATGCAAGGGTATTGGGCACCTTACACAAACCTTATAGCCTGGCGCCCTACCCCCACCTCCCCATACACAATTTTAAATTATGCATTTAACACATATTTTACCTGAAAAGTGACATTCTGAGGTAAAATTAATATATACGTTATTGTGATAATTTCATGCACTGTTGTGATGCCAACAAGAAAACTTTGCATCTTGGAATTCATATGGCATCATACCTATTGTGATATATTTCGGCATGGTCCTCCCGTATCAACACAGTACTATCTGCCAACACTCAAAGAATAACAACCCTACCTATGAAAAAGAATACCACAAATATTACACCAGAATCTAAAATATCAATACACCTCTTAGGAAAACAGAACAGGCCAACTTACTACAGATCCCTACAGAGAAAGCACATATTAAAAGAATGCTTCATTTCAGTCTTTGCATGCAGAACACAAACCCTCACCAAATACAGAATAAAGCCACATAAAGTATAAATAGAAATGTGCAGACAAAAACTGAACTATAAAACGCATCACGCCAGTGTCGCTCCTTGTAACCTTGGGCAAGTCACTTTACCCTCCATTGCCTCAGGTACAAACTTAAGAACATAAGAACATAAGAAAATGCCATACTGGGTCAGACCAAGGGTCCATCAAGCCCAGCATCCTGTTTCCAACAGTGGCCAATCCAGGCCATAAGAACCTGGCAAGTATCCAAAAACTAAGTCTATTCCATGTCACCATTGCTAATGGCAGTGGCTATTCTCTAAGTGAACTTAATAGCAGGTAATGGACTTCTCCTCCAAGAACTTATCCAATCCTTTTTTAAACACAGCTATACTAACTGCACGAACCACATTCTCTGGCAACAAATTCCAGAGTTTAATTGTGCGTTGAGTAAAAAAGAACTTTCTCCGATTAGTTTTAAATGTGCCCCATGCTAACTTCATGGAGTGTCCCCTAGTCTTTCTACTATCCGAAAGAGTAAATAACCGATTCACATCTACCCGTTCTAGACCTCTCATGATTTTAAACACCTCTATCATATCCCCTCTCAGTCGTCTCTTCTCCAAGCTGAAAAGTCCTAACCTCTTTAGTCTTTCCTCATAGGGGAGTTGTGCCATTCCCCTTATCATTTTGGTAGCCCTTCTCTGTATCTTCTCCATTGCAATTATATCTTTTTTGAGATGCGGCGACCAGAATTGTACACAGTATTCAAAGTGCGGTCTCACCATGGAGCGATACAGAGGCATTATGACATTTTCCGTTTTATTCATCATTCCTTTTCTAATAATTCCCAACATTCTGTTTGCTTTTTTGACTGCCGCAGCACACTGAACCGACGATTTCAATGTGTTATCCACTATGACACCTAGATCTCTTTCTTGGGTTGTAGCACCTAATATGGAACCCAACATCGTGTAATTATAGCATGGATTATTTTTCCCTATATGCATCACCTTGCACTTATCCACATTAAATTTCATCTGCCATTTGGATGCCCAATTTTCCAGTCTCACAAGGTCTTCCTGCAATTTATCACAATCTGCTTGTGATTTAACTACTCTGAACAATTTTGTGTCATCTGCAAATTTGATTATCTCACTCGTCGTATTTCTTTCCAGATCATTTATAAATATATTGAACAGTAAGCCCTCTGGGGATAGGGAAATACCTACAGTACCTGAATGTAATCCACTTTGAAGCGCTGAAAAAAGTAAAAAAGTGGAATATAAATCTAAATAAATAAATCTAAATAAATCTAAAAATAAATAAATGGAAAAACAAAAATTTCACCATTCCTCATGAAGCAATCAATAAAATCAAGATACATAATTCATTAATCATAATAGTAAAATCATACTAATAAAATAATTTCAAAACAGCTGATGAATAGAATATCCAATAATTAAAGACTCCTGCAAATTTTGAAAGCTTTACCAAACACCAATAAAATATTTCAAACAGCAGACACATCACATACTACCCAATAATTAAAATGGTAGTCAATCAAGAAAAATGAACTTGAAAAGCAACCTTTACTTACCGTCTCCAGCAGTTCTCCTACTCCTTTCCCTTTTAGGCCACACCAGAAGTAGCAGTAGCTGCTGAAGCTGTCCTCACAGTCCTCTTCCTTAGGGTCCACAACCAGTCTCTTCTGTCTCTCACACACACACACCAGTCACACCCTCAGGACCAGTTTCTGTCTCTCGCACACCAATCATCTCCCCAACCAGTCTCACTCTCTCTCTCTATCTCTCTCACACACACACACACCAGTCATCTCCCTGATCAGTCTCTCTCACACATACACACGTCACCTCTCTGGCCAGTCTCTCTCAATCACACAATGCTCTCTTACTTACACACAGGTTTTCAATCATGCACATGCTCTCTCTCTATTTCACTTACACACAAGCTCTCAATCACACACATGTTCTATCTCACTTACAAACAGGCTCATTCACACACATGCCCTCTCTCACAGCCACAAGCCAGCCAAAAACATGCTCCATCTCTCTCTCGCACACAGACATTGACATACACAAGCACCCTCCCTGACTCACATATACAGCACACACATACAGAAGCACCCTCCCTATCTCACATACATGAAACACCTTCCCTGTCTCACACACAGAAGCACCATTCCTTTCTCACATATACACCACATACACACCCACACAGAAGCACCATTCCTTTCTCACATACGTACCACATACACACACACACAGAAGCACCATTCCTTTCTCACATACACACCACATACACACACACACAGAAGCACCATTTCTTTCTCACATACACATACACATACACAGGAGCACCCTTCTGATCTCAAATACATATACATACAAAGGCCCCCAGCTGAACAACTCAGCTCCGGCGGCGACTGACTACACCGGTCTTCATTTCTCCGGCAGCAGCTGGCAGTGCCCATCTTCTTTTCTTCGGCCCCGCTGGCCTGGTCTTGGGTGGCGGCTGGCTGCCCCGATCTTCTTTTCTTTGGCCCCGCCAGCCTGCTCTCCGGCGGCGACTGGCTTTGCCGGTCTTCATTTCTCCGGCGGCAGCTGGCTGCACCCATCTTCTTTTCTTCAGCCCCGCCGGCCTGGTCTTGGGCGGCGGCTGGCTGCGCCGATCTTCTTTTCTTCGGCCCTGCCGGCCTGTTTTCTGCCGGCAGCTGGCTGCGCCGATCTTCTTTTCTTCAGCCCCGCCAGCCTGCTCTCCAGCAGCAGCTGGCTGCACCGGTCTTCATTTCTCCGATGGCGGCTGGCTGTGCCAATCTTCGGCCCCGCTGGAGGCCGGCAGCAGCTGGCTGTACCTGTCTTCATTTCTTCGACCCAGCACCCTCAAATGTGAGCAGGAGCAGAGGAGGCCACGTGATCAGCTAGTCCGGCCCACCGGGGGAAGCCCGATCCCCCGATAGGCCAATCCGCCCCTGATGGATATTCTCACACGGCCTTCTATTTCAAACGGCCACTAAAACACCGTGAACCAAAAGAATGAAACTAATGATATGTTGCATTCGTGGGGGTTCGCCATGCATTTCGCAGACCCACAAATGCAACGAAAAGGGACCTATTAGTTGTGGATTGCGCATTCATTGAAAACAAATGCACATCCCTATTATATTTTACCTTAACTAGGCTCATAGGAAATAGTGGCAGGAGCCTGAAAACCATGCTATTTCCTATGGGCCCAGTAAAGCAATCATATGCATGTTATGCTCCTTCATTTACATATGGGTAAGTATTTATTTTAATGTTTAGGTGTTAATGTGATAGGCCATTCTTAAGAACATTTTTAGTGTGTGCAACCATGTTTTAATGTACACCTTAAACATTATTGCATAGGTCCCCAAGTCTTTGAAAATATACCCCTATAAACTCAGAAGCAATACACAGGGAAGATAAAAGAAAACCATTCCATAGAAGCATTTTGGGCTTAATTTCAAAACAACTTATGTGCATAAATCCCTTTTTATGTGTATAACGGTGCTTTGAAAATCAGTTACAGAGTTCTGCATGTAAGTGTCAGTGTGAAACCTAATTTTGTGCATATATTTTCCTGCACTTGTAAGAGGTACTCCTGGTGACAGATTCAGGGCAGGCAAAGCATCTACATGCATCTGTTTAATTTTCAAAAAGATGTGGTAAATTTCAAAGGAGTTATACAAATGTAAATGCAACATACTATCATAGCAATTTTCAAAAGCCCATTTACATGCAAAATGTGCACTTACACATGTAAAACCTATTGACAATTCAATGGCATATATTGTAGCAATTTTCAAAAGCTCACATGTATAAAGTACATTTACACATGTAATACCCAGCTTTAAGAGTGTAAAGTCTTTGAAAATTACTCCCTTTTAGCACATAAATGCATGCACAAAGTTACAGCTGCTCAGGAGCAGGTGCAACTTTCTGTGTGCATGTGTGACATGGACCAGGGCAACATTCAAATTTTCAAAGTGGACTTATGCACTTTGGAGTAATATTTTATGGAAAATCAGTCATTTATAAATACACATAAACATTTGAAAATTCAAGCTAAAGTTCCCATGGCCTTTAGCCCTATGCAGGCTGTTCTAATATTACCCTCTTAATAAAATGTAAAGCGCTCCACTTTCAATATGATGATAAAAGAATCTTAACCATTAAAAAATATATACTGTCAATCCATCCTATAAAAGGGAAGTTATGACAGACTGTTATATAAATGCAAAGTTTTGAAAAGGCCTAAGATCTTTGTGCAAAAAAAAAATATTCCAATTGATAAGCAGATTATTGTTTTATTGTATGTAATATTTTTTTTGCCTTATTTTATTTGTCTTATCATTGTCTTTTGTTTATTTTACGAATAGGATTGTATATTTGTGATCCATGCTGAACAAATAGAGGATTCACAGAATACATTGAATAAATAAATAAAATAAATAATTTTTCCATGTAGTTTTCAGTACTGCAAAACTGTTACTTAAGTGAAGAAGATTAAAAAAAAAAAAAGACTGATTTATGCCAATCCTTCCGTTGCTTAGGAACAGGCAATCAGAAGCCCTGAGCTCAAAGGTTTGAAAGTCCTTATTAAAAGGCTTTGTGCATCACTATCAGTGAAATGTTAATTTAGTAAGCCTGATTGATACCCTCATGTTACCTCATTACAATGATGAGCGCACAGCTCTGGTGCATCTGACTCACCTTCAATTACTGCTGTAAACTAAAAAAATAGTGTCTGTCAATTAAGCATCTAGAAACATTTTAATCTTTCAAAATGTACATACGACGGCTGTGCATTTTGCAGTATTCAGTTTTGCTTTCATACCATCAGACCTCAAAATTGTCTACATACTTTTTAGATTTACTCCTACTGTTCATGTTAATTAAATAAAAATAATTTGCAGTAAGATAATTATATGACATCCTGTTCCACACTGGATATGCATTTGGAAAAAGAGCAGCATAATGTGTGCTTAAACTTATGTTCAGATATTCCTCTGCATGATGCTTCTACTAGAATGTTCTTTTTTAACAGGATATAAAAATGTAAGATTGATGCTCCCAAATAAAACTACAGCAAGCTCTTGCTTTAGAAAATGAATCTAAGCAGAGCAGATGTAACCACTGATTTCCAAGAGTGATTTGCACTGTATCCCATGTTCCTGTGGTTGCTAATGACTGTCCGGTTCCATGGCTCTGACATGAATAAAGCCATGCAACAAGATCGAAATAGTTGTTAAAGCAGTGTGTTTGTTCATAGGTAAATGCTATGAAAAACAAGCCTCTATGGTGAATCCCCCTATAATCAAAATAAACAAACAACTGGGATTCAATATTTGTTGCTGAACTCTGTAAAAAAAAGCAATATTTCAAGGGCAGCGATTAGAAGACTTTTGAAATGCCATTACAACTCTCCAGCCCCTGAAGCAGACGTAATGCGTTGAAACACTGCTTGAGGCTCAATGAAGATAATCTTGACAAAAATGACAGCAAGCAAGATTGTTGCACTGGAGGTGGACCCTTGGCCTGGTACAGGATTATACGGCCCTCTGGTCGGACCCAGAGAGCGCCTGCCACCAGGAGGCGGAGCACACAAGGAGCCAGAGGCTAGCTGGAGCTTCGCCAATAACAATGGGGTTTCCGCAGGTTGAGCCCTTGGGTGCCTGGACTGCCTGGTGGGCCTCAGATGGTCTCCCGGAGAGGTAGCAGAGGGGTGTGCCCACCACAAGCAAGGGTGCGCGGCTGATGCAGAGAGGATGGACCAGACCCGGACTGGAAGCTCCGGAGACCTCAGGGAGGTAACAGTTCAGGAAGGTTCTCCGGGCGAGGCAGGCAGCGCCTGCAGGTCTAGTCAAGAGAAGGCCGCAGGTGGATTCCAAGCAGGTTGGTCTGGCAGCCACAGAAGGCCAGAAGAGTATGTCTGAGTGAAGCGCAAGGGTCAGAGCCAGAGTATCAGTCCAGAAGTGGTCAGCCAAAGCAGGGGTCAAATACCAAGGTCAGTCCGAGCATAGTCAAGGCAAGCGAGGGTTGGTTCCAGGCAGCAGACAAAGAGCATGATCAGGCAGACAGTGGTCAGTTCCAGGCAGCAGATGAAGAGAATGGTCAGGCAGGCAGTGGCCAGTTCCAGGCAGCAGACGAGAGAGAGTAGTCAGACAGGCCTAGGTCAGTACCAGAGATCAGTCCAAGAGGTACTAACTGAGTGAAGATACGAGAACACACAGAAATTCAGGAACAAGGAGACGCTGGAACAAGGAGACACTTGGAACACAGGATAGGCAAACTTGCTACACTACGGTGTCGACCCGATTGCCAAGGCGAGGTCCTGGGGACAGGGCCTCACTATATATATAGGGCCTTTAAGTGATGTCATCAATCTGCACCCCCATCGGTGTTCCCACACCTGGCCCTTTAAATCGGAGCACTCGGCCGTGCACGAGCCTAGGGGCGGGGCCGAGGCGGCCAAAGACGTGGAGCTCCAACGGGAGTTCTGCTGCAAGGCCTGCGGCATGGAGGAAGCCGGAGAGGGCCTTGGTGAGCGACGGGGATGGCGCAAGCTGGCAGCAGCAGCGAGACCGGAGCTAGTCAAGGTCAGCGCAAGGTGAGCAGGCCTGGTCGCAGCACCCATGCGGCCGGGACATGCAACACAAGATAAGTTCTATGAAATCTTGAAATATTGCTTTTATACAAGTCGAGAAGATTTACATCTGAAGAGTTGTTAAATGTGAACAAGTATCTAATAAGACTAGGGATGTGAATCGGGCTTCGGACGATTGAAAATATCATCAATATTTTCAAAATCGTCAGAAATCGGGGGCTCCCCTAAAACGATAGGAAAACCCCACGGATACCCTGTCACATGGTAAGGGCAAAGGGCAATCGGCGCCATTTTGATTAGTGGCAGCCAACGGCCTGGGAGCGGGAGGACGGCCCAGAGCGGGAGATCGCAGGAGATCACTCCCGGGACCCCCACTGGACCACTAGGTACCTGTAAAAAGTTTTTGGGGGGTCAGGAGGGTGGGGGAAGCTAAGAGGTTACTTTTAAAGGGTCGGGGTGGGTTTTTTATTTATCGGCTCGGACGCAGCCAATAAACAAAACTGTGATCGGGCCCGATTGAAAAAAACCCACATGTGAATCGGAACCAGAGTCCGAACCGATTCCGGTTCCAATTCACATCTCTAAATAAGACACTAAGAAAAAAATAAATAATCATTTAATGAGATTTTATTTGCATAAGAAAATTAACAAAAATATTTCAAAAATTGGTTACAATATATAGAGCAAAAACGGTACTTGTCTTTCATTTGAGTTTTAACTAAAGAAGCGGTTATTACCCATGTAAAAGGTACTGGACATCAGAGTTCGGCAAAATTTTGAACCATAGATAAATTCTACCAATTTTGAGGACAATTTTCAGAAGCTATCTCCCCCAAATAAACATCCATCTACCCCGTTACATTGGCTGTTTGAAATCTGCCCACCCCTTACTGAGTAAAAGCGTGTGTGGGGATCAACAATACGTATAATATTCTCTGAGGACAAGCAGTATAGCAGTCCTGACACATGCCTGACATTATTGGATGGAGGCCATCACAGAATATTTGTCAAAGTTTCTAGAACTGACTGAGCCTCACTGAGCACGCATGCAATATACCATGCGTTCACGCGGGTTCCCCTGTCTCTTTATTTCCGCTGAGTCTCTCGTCTCGCAGTTGGGTGAAACTCTACCTTTTGCACTATTTTTTCAGTGCTTTTTTTCAAGAGTCAATGTGGGGTCCTCCTGGTTGTTCCATTAGCATCTTAGAATAAAGGGTCTCTGCAGTAGGAATCAGCACCCGCAAGTTCACATCACTGCAGGCCTTAGATGTTAGACCGTAGGTACATGAATGACTTGCTGACGTGCAATGTACAGGAGAGAATATCTTCAGAGATTAAGTGAAGGGAATGGTGGCCCAAATCAGAGATCACCATGTGACTCTACAGCAGCTCTCCATTGGCACACAAGACCCGCCTTCCTAAGCCAGGAGATCATCAAGTTTTGGCCTAGGAAGTCCTTTTTCTGTCCAAAGAGGTACTACCCTCTACCTCCTCATTCCTGTCAGCAACATCAGGGCTCTCATGGCAATCCCAGGCAATAAAGAGCCCCAAAGCCTCAGCCGGCAGCTCAGTCAACTCCAGGGATAAGGTTTTATCTGGATCACAGGGGACATAGCCAAGCTTTCTGTATTGGGAACGATGGACAAGCCAGTCGGGGAAGGCTTCAGTTCTTTGGAAACTGGTGGCCTAGTGTAATCGCGGACTGGTGTGTTCTCTCTATTGTTTGTGAGGAGTATAAATTGAATTTATTGGGTACCCTGCCAAATTTCCCTCAAGTGGTAGCATATCAGGAATTACTAGTAGTTGAGCTCTCTTTCCTCTTAACAACCAGAGTGGTTGAACCTATTATATCAGGGCAAAGAGGGCAGGGATTTTAGTCCTGGTACTTCCTGATACCAAAGAAAACTGGGGAACTCCATCCCATCCTAGACCTGAGGTCCTTGAACAAATTCATCAAAAGAGAAAAGTTCAAGATGCTTTTCCTGGCCACCCTTATTCCCCTTCTTGCAAAAAAGGGGATTGGCTATGCTCCCTGGATCTAAAAGACACTTACACTCACATCGAGATCTTTCCAGATCACCGGAAGTATCTCAGATTTGTGGTGGGAAAGCAGCACTTGGGTTAGGCATTAAGAGTTAATAAATGTATACAAACTCTCCTATATGCCTAATAACATCTAAGAAATGTTGACTTGTCCCGCAATTAATGTGGGCTGGAATGTTTTTTTTTCCCTTATTTATGACTGTTCAGCTTGGAGAAGAGACAGCTGTTCAGCTTGGAGAAGAGGCGGATGAGGGGGGGATATGATAGAGGTCTTTAAGATCATGAGAGGTCTTGAATGAGTAGCTGTGACTCGTTTATTTACACTTTCGAATAATAGAAGGACTAGGGGGCATTCCATGAAGTTAGCAAGTAGCACATTTAAAACTAATCGGAGAAAATTCTTTTTCACTCAACGTACAATAAAGCTCTGGAATTTGTTGCCAGAGGATGTGGTTAGTGCAGTTAGTATAGCTGGGTTCAAAAAAGGTTTGGGTAAGTTCTTGGAGGAGAAGTCCATTAATGGTTATTAATCAATTTTACTTAGGGAATAGCCACTGCTACTAATTGCATCAGTGGCATGGGATCTTCTTAGTGTTTGGGTAATTGCCAGGTTCTTGTGGCCTGGTTTGGCCTCTGTTGGAAATAGGATGCTGGACTTGATGGACCCTTGGTCTGACTCAGCATGGCAATTTCTTATGTTCTTATGTTCTTAGATGATTTTTTATTATTGGTAACATTATACCTCTGTATTTCATTTGATGTAAATGAATAAATCTAATAAAAGTGTTAATAAAGAAAAAGGAAAGCAGCAATTTCAGTATTGCATTCCGCCATTTGGGCTTGCATTAGTCACTCATGTCTTTATGAAATGGCTAGCTGTGGTGGCAGCGCATCTTCGCAGACTGGGAGTGCACATTTTCCCACATCTGAACAATTGGCTGGTCAAGAAAACCTTTTGGACGGAGACCATCAAGTCCATGCATTTGACCATCTGGGTGCTAGAGACAGCTATGGTTTGTTGTCAACTACCCCGAGTCCCATCTCAACCCATCACCACAATTGGACTTCATTACAGTCCTGCTAGACATGTCTCAGGCCAAGACCTTCCTGCCCCGGCAAAAGGCCATCAACCTGATGACCATTGCGGCAGGGATTCAACAGAGCCAGCAGATGTCATCTTGGCACATGTTAAGACTGTTGGGCCATATGACTGCAACAGTACATGTCACTCCCTTGGCACATTTATACATGCGAAAGGCCCAATGGACCTTGAGTTCACAGTGGCCGCTCAAGACCTCAAGGATCGCATCCAAGTCACTCCATCTGTCTGGGACTCTTTGTCCTGTGGTGGGAAATTTCAAATCTGTCCTTCCAAAGACCTCCCACCCATAAGAACATAAGAACATGCCATACTGGGTCAGACCAAGGGTCCATCAAGCCCAGCATCCTGTTTCCAACAGTGGTGAATCCAGGCCATAAGAACCTGGCAAGTACCCAAAAACTAAGTCTATTCCATGTTACCATTGCTAGTAATAGCAGTGGCTAATTTCTAAGTCAACTTAATTAATAGCAGGTAATGGACTTCTCCTCCAAGAACTTATCCAATCTTTTTTTAAACACAGCTATACTAACTGCACTAACCACATCCTCTGGCAACAAATTCCAGAGTTTAATTGTGCGCTGAGTGAAAAATAACTTTCTCCGATTAGTTTTAAATGTGCCACATGCTAACTTCATGGAGTGCCCCCTAGTCTTTCTATTATCCGAAAGCGTAAATAACAGATTCACATCTACCCGTTCTAGACCTCTCATGATTTTAAACACCTCTATCATATCCCCCCTCAGCCGTCTCTTCTCCAAGCTGAAAAGTCCTAACCTCTTTAGTCTTTCCTCATAGGGGAGCTGTTCCATTCCCCTTATCATTTTGGTAGCCCTTCTCTGTATCTTCTCCATCGCAATTATATCTTTTTTGAGATGCGGGGACCAGAATTGTACACAGTATTCAAGGTGCGGCCTCACCATGGAGCGATACAGAAGCATTATGACATTTTCCATTGTATTCACCATTCCCTTTCTAATAATTCCCAACATTATGTTTGCTTTTTTGACTGCTGCAGCACACTGAACCGATGATTTCAATGTGTTATCCACTATGACGCCTAGATCTCTTTCTTGGATAGTAGCACCTAATATGGAACCTAACATTCTGTAACTATGGCATGGGTTATTTTTCCCTATATGCATCACCTTGCACTTATCCACCCAAATTGTCCTTACCACAGATGTGTCCACCCTGGGCCGGGGTACTCATGCAGATGGACTCAGCACTCAGGGCCTATGGTCTGCCCAGGAAATTCTCTATCAAATCAATTTCCTGGAGCTCTATCAAATCAATTTCCTGGAGCTCCAGATGATCAGGTACCCACTAGGGGCTTTCAGAGATCAGTTGTCCAAAAAATTGTTCTGATAGAGACCAACAACCAAGTGGCAATGTGATATGTCAACAAGCAGGGAGGTACGGGCTTATAACTCCTGTGTCAGGATGTGGTCCAGATATGGTCGTGGGTCCTTTCCCATGAGATGATACTCAGGGCTATGTACCTAACCAGAAAAGAAAATGTAATAGCAGACAGACTGAGTCATGCCATGGACCAAGACATCATTAATCAGATCTTCTGCCTCTGGGGAAGCCCGGAAGTGGATCTCTTCACAGTGCCTTGGAACATGAAGGTTCCTCAGCTCTGCCTTCTGTATAGGACACGTGGCAAACCAGTATCATATTCCTTCATCTGCCACTGGGGCAAGGATCTTCTGTATGCATATCCTCCAGCTCCATTGGTATCGAAAACTCTCTTGAAGCTTCCTGAGGACAGAAGGACTATGATTTTCATAGCCTCTCATTGGCCGAGACAGATTTGGTTTCCACTCCTCAGAGAGATGTCCATCCAGAAACTGATCAGGCTGGGGATTTTCCCAGATCTCAACTTCCAGAATCAAGGCAGGTTGCACCATCCCAACCTCCAGGCCCTGTCGCTCACAGCTTGGATGTTGAGAAGTTGATATTGCAACCACTTGATCTCTCAGAAGTTGTGTCTCAGATCCTAGTTGCTTCCAGAAAGCCTTTCACTATAAACTCCTAGACTAAAGTGGATGAGGTTTTCCATGTTGTGTGAGCTGAAGGCCCTAGACCATTTCTTCTGCTTCACACAAAAACTTCTTGACTACCTTCTACACCTATTAGAAGCTGGTTTGAAGACCAACTCTGTTAGAGTTCATCTAAGTGCGACTGGCACATATCCCATCTCATCTAAGTGTGACTGGCACATATCCCATCTCTGTCCTGCCTATAGTTGTAAGTTTCATGTGGGGTCTGGTTTAGTTGAAACCTCCCCTGCTGTGTCTTGGGACCTCAATGTGATGTAGCTGAAGATGAAAACTCCCTTTGAGTTGCTGTGCTCCTGTGACCTGAAGCTCCTGACTTGGAAGGTCCTATTCAGCATGCAGGGTCAGCAGGCTCCAGGCCTTAGTGACTTATCACCTTACATTACGTTTTTTAATGACAGGATGGTCTTACATACACACCCTAAGTTCCTGCCTAAGGTAGTACGTACTTCCATCTTAACCAGTCCATCATCCTGCCAACATCCTTTCCTAGGACCCATTCACTCCAAGGTGAAGAAGCCCTGCACAGTTTGGACTGTATAAGCGCTTTAGCCTTCTATCTGGAGCAGAAAGAAGCCCATAGACACTTTTTGTTTCTTTTGATAGGAATAAGTTGGGCATCACAGTTGCCAAGCAGATGCTTTCTAATTGGCTAGTGGTCTGCCTCGCCTTGTGTTATGCCCAGGTGGGACTGCATCTTGGGGGTCATGTCAAGGCTCATACTGTTCAAACCATGGCAGCACCAGTGGCACACTTGCGAGCAGTTCCCATGGAGGAGATTGGCAGAGCTGCAACTTGGAGTTCTCTCCACACATTCAGATCGCATTATTGTTTGGATAGGGATGGCCGACGCGACAGCAGGTTTGGAAAATTTGTCCTTCAAAACTTGTTTGAGGTGTAGAACCCAACTCTGTTTCTGCTTAGGGCCCATTCTTTTTGTTCAGGTTGCGCCCCCTCCCCCCATTTCCAACAAAACATTATTGTTGCGCCTGTTGGCACTTGTTTGCTGTTTTCTTGGTCCCTTTTTATGTTGGTGGCAACTTGTAGCTAGGGATTCACCCATATGTGAGGACTGCCATCCTGCTTGTCCTCAGAGAAAGCAGAGTTGCTTACCTGTAACGGGTGTGCTCTGACAACAGCAGGATGTCAACCCTTATGAAAGCCGCCCACCACCCTGCAGAGTTGTGTTTTCACTACCTGGGTTTTCTCCTTTATTATTTTATTCTTTTGAATTCTATGATATAAAACTGAGGAGACCCCCATGTGGACTTGTGGTATATCACATGCATGAGTATGCTCAATGAGGCTCAGTCAAAGTTCTTAGAAATTTTGACATGTTTTCCATGCCGGGCTCCATCCGATGTGTGAGGACTGATATTCTGCTGTCCTTGGAGAACACCTGTTACAGGTAAGCAATTCTGCTTTACCTGGGTAGAAAATAGGCAGGCTCGGGGGAGGGGACCAATGCACATGGGATAGATTTTCAAAGGGTTACGCATGTAACTCCGAAAACCTGCCCCTGCGCGCGCCGAGCCTATTTTGCATAGGCTTGGTGGTGCGCACAAGCCCCGGGACGCTCGTATGTCCCGGGACTTTGAAAAAGGGGCAGAAAGGGGGTGGGGTCGTGGGTGTGGCACCAATCTGGGGGCGGTCCGGGGGCAATCCGGGGGCGGGACCGAGGCCTCCGGCACAGCGGCTGTGCCGGGGGATGGCGCACCGGCAGCTGGCCGGCACGCACAAGATACATCTGACAGAGTCAGGCGAAAATGTTAAACAAGGTAGGGGAGGGATAGGGGAAGGGAGGGGAAGGTGGGGGGAAGGTGGGGGGGAGCGGAAGAAAAGTTTCCTCCAAAGTCGCTCTGATTTCAGAGCAGCCTTGGAGGGAACGGGGAAAGCCATCGGGCCTCCCTTAGGGCTCGGCGCGTGCAAGGTGCACAATTGTGCACCCCCTTGCGCGCACTGACCTTGGAGTTTCTAACATGTGCGCGGCAGCGCACGCATGTTATAAAATCGGGTGTACATTTGTGCACACCGGGTAGTGCACACAAATGTACCCCGCACGCGCTTCTCTTAAAATCTACCCCATAGAGTTTCAAATCTACATGCATTGTTTGGAAGTGGAAGGGTGGGAAAATGCTCGCAGAAAAAGCAGGTACAAATCTCTGCCAGTACTTTATCCCAGGGCAGTTTTAAAAGGGAAAGTATGCACAGCGTTTCCCTGTGAGAATTGGTGCAAAGCCTACTGATTAAAGTAATGGTGGACTTTCTTTCTAGGTGGCTACTTTTGAAAATGACCCCAAAAATGCATTAAACAAATGTTCTGTTGTCAAAACAATATTGTTGAGGAAAAGTTAGGATGACATGCTTTACAAGAAAAGGGGTCTACCCTACCTCATCTTTCTGTGTTAGATAGCAGGTCTGCATACTGCCACTATAAAACCACCACTCCCCATGTACTGCAGAGTAACTCTGTTTCATTCCACAGAGACAAAAAGAGCATTGGAAAAGAAAGACACAGTAATTGCTACAGTTCATTGTCTTTACACTGTGTCTGAAACTAGTTTAAACCCAGTGTTAAATCTCTTCCTCCATGACTTTGGACAATTCATTCTGTACTTTTAGACCAACTTATAGCAGAATCAAAACTTATTGACAAAAAAAAAATGTAACTGCGAGTTGTAATATATCCCTATTATTTATTGGGAAAAGCATAATGACACATTTAAAAGTATAATTTAGGTCGGATTCACTAAGACTTTTCTCCTTTTCTGTGTCTATGGGGGGAAAAAAGCTCAGTGAATCAGACTCAGTGTCAGATATTCTTGTTTATTACTAGGAGGTAAACTTTTTTGCCGAAACTTTTTCTGTAATAAAATGCATTCTGCTCACTGTTTCTCGTAAACAGTAAAATATTGCACATGTCCCAGTGGTAATTACAGTTCTCAAACTGCAGCCGTATGGATATTTATAAAGTCTTCAGCAGCATGTAAAAACTGCTGGTGTGAAAAAAAAAACCCCACATCTCAGCAAACTGGACCAGTCCTGAAACATTCGCACTCCTGCCAGAAACAAGAGTTTACTATAAGAAAAGTCCTTACTTGCCTACTTTTTTCTTATGAAGGAAGGATTGGTTTTTGATGGATGAACTGATTAAGACCTTTAGGATTCCGAGAAGAGCCGCCATGATATGAGGAGGATCCTAGCGTTAAAAGAATTTTATGCTTTCCCCCTGTACCACGTAGGATTTCGGAATTACAGGGGTAGTTCTGTAACTGCCTGCAATGATTCAAAGTCAATTACCCACGAGCTTTACATCAGTTTTCAAAGGAAAAGTGTTTGCATGCTTTCCCTTTGAAAATTATTCCAGAAAAATGACCCGCACATTCACAATTCAAAATGACCTGCGAATTCAAAAGGATGCTCCTAAGTGCAAATCCCTCCCCAACCCTGCTCCCAGGAACGTCTTTTCTCGCTGTGGGTAAATGTAAGCACATAGGTGCCTTGCATTTAGGGGCATAGAGAGCAATTTTTTAAAAGCCCATTTCCACAGGTAAAGCATCATTTTGCCTGTAGAAATGATTTAAAAAATTTGCCTGCTGCTGTAGTCAGCTGCAATTGTTCTCCTTGCATCATTTGAAAAAGCTGCTGTGAAGTCATTGGTGCTAAAATTCTTCCGGCCTCTCTCTTCCCTTTTTTTCCTCTGAGCCCCCGGAGGCAGCCACATACTTCCAAATCATCTCCCACTCACTGGTTCTATTTGATCTATGATATTGCACGTGACAGTTACGTAAAGAACCCAATTTTATAACCTAAGGGCTGAGGCCAGCCCTAAGTTTCCAAGCCTATTCATGCATGTAAGTCCGCTTTGAAAATGTGCAGGCACATGCAAAAAACTTGTGTAGCACACACGTGCACATTGATGCCTGCATGGGAGCAGGCGTAAATGTTTGAGTGTGCATATTTTTCAGTGTAGAAAGTACATGTGTAAATGGTTTCCCAGCCCTTACTCCACCTCTGAGAACGCATCTTACAAGTAGGCAGAAAAGTACATGAAAAATTGATTCTGCCAGGGTAATTTTCAAAAGGTCTATTTGCCCATGTAAAATGGTATTGTACATGCACATAAGCTTGTGAAAACCAAATCAATGGGTGTAAATCAATCAAATCCCATTTTAATGTGATGTGATTTCTGACACTGATCCAATAGTGGCTGTCCTGCAGGAGTCAGCACAGGGACCACAGAAATGACGGCAGAAAAGGACCAATGGTCCATCCAGTCTGGCCAGAAAGATTATTTATTTATTTTATTTATTTAACAGCTTTTTTATACCAACATTAAAATACACATCATATTGGTTAACATCGTAACAAGAGGTGGAAATTACAAAGAACAGGGATGGGGGAGGGGACAACCAACAAACAAAAAGTAGACGGCTCTTAAAGGAGCCTGAGAGAAGGAAATAAAAACGGTGTGGATACATAGACAGTCAAAAAACATATTTACAGAGTTACAGGGTATGTGCGGTAAGGAGCTGTAATAGGGAAAGGACAGAGAGGGCGGAAGGGTGCATGCGGTTGGGAGGGAAAGGAAGGGGAGGGCAGAAGGGTGACCAGTGAGTAATGCAGTTAATCTGGGAATGCCTGGTGGAAAAGCCAAAATTATGGTCGTTTCTGTTGAGCCAGACAAGTCCCCATTCTTATCAGTTTCCCAGGCTGTCAAAGTCAAGGCCCTTGTTGGTTGCTGTTAGAGTCCAATTCCCTTTTACCTTCTGCCATAGAAGCAAAAGGTAATGTTGGAATTGAGAGTAATGTTGGAGCTGCATCAAGCGTTTCAGGCTTATTGGATAAGGGTAATAACAGCCGCATCAGCAAGTTACCCTATGTTTGTTTTTCCCAGACTGCAAAATTCAATGTCTTAGTTATTTGCTGTCTATAATTAATTACCTTTTCCTCCTTTTCCCCTGCTGTTGAAGCAGAGAGCAATGATGGAGTTGTGGCTTATTTGTAAGGGTAGTAACCACCACACCAGCATGTTTTACCCCCATGAACTCGTTTCTTTGTTTCTATCCTCTAGCCTTTAGGGATCCACAGTGTTTATCCCATGTCCCTTTGAAATCTTTCACCATTTTTGTCTTCACCACCTCCTCCAGAAGGGCATTCCAGGCATCCACCTGACATTGGTTCTGAATCGTCCTCTCTGGAGTTTCATTTTCGTGACCCCTAGTTCTAATGATTTCTTTCCAATGGAAAAGGGGTGTCTATTGTGCATCATTCAAACCTTTCAGGTATCTGAAGGTCTGTATCATATCTCCCCTGCCCCTCCTCTCCTCCAGGCTATACATATTTAGGACCTTCAACCTCTCCTCATAAGTCATTTGATGGAGACCCCCCCCCACCACCACCACCACCATTTTGGTTGCCCTTCTCTGGACCGCCTCCATCCTGTCCCTGTTCCTTTTGAGATTCAATCTCTAGAACTGAACACAAAACTCCAGCTGAGGCCTCTCCAAGGACCTGTACAAGGTAATTTTTTTTTACTAGATATTCCTCTCTCTATGCAGCCCAGCTTTCTTCTGACTTTAGATATCGCCTTGTCACATTGTTTCACCATCTTCAGATTGCTAGACACTATCACCGCAAAATCCTTCTCTTGCTCCGTGCACAACAGCCCTTCACTGCCCATCAGATAAAGCTTTTTTAGATTACCTCACCCCAGATGCGTGACTTTGCACTTCTTGGTATTGAATCCCAACTGCCACACCTTCAACCCCTCTTCAAGCGTCTTTAAATCACTTCTCATTCTCTCTACTCCTTCTGGTGTATCCACTCTGTTGCAGATCTTAGTATCATCTGCAAACAGACAAAACTTTACCTTCTATCCCTTCCGCAATGTTGCACACAAAGATATTGAACAGAACCGGTATTGTGTGGACGTCTGAAACTGGTGATGAACTTCCATAGAAAGACTGGAAAAAATCAAAAGGCACTTCATTGTTTTGATATCAATGCTGTTGTTAATGTTGCTTCTGGATCATGGCTACCTGTTCTCATGGGTATGATAAATATTTGCTATGTGGGCAGTTTTCAAAGGTATTTCTGCAGGCAAAACGATTTTACCCAGACAAGTCGGCTATCTGGTAATTGTCCTCCCTGCATACGGGTAAAATGACAGACAGAGTTCTATTAGGTGCATTTTAGCAGAGGCTTTGCCAGGATGAGGTTAGGTCGGGAAAATAAAACTACACCCATAGGTTTAGATTTTTGAAACTATGCATCTTGTTTTGGTTAAAAAAAAAAAATGCCTGCAGAAAAAGAAGGGGCAAATCTCTGTGGGGACTTTCCCCTGGGGCAATTTTCAGGCGTATGCTTGCATTTGTCTTTGAAATCTGGTGTAAAGGCCATGGGTACAAAGTACCCAAGGATTTTGCAGCAATGCAAGTAGATGAACGTGGCCTCCCCCCACTCCCCCTAACAGCAGCATGCACCATAAGTGTAAAAGAAATCCCAAGGACAAGTAATTATTTTTTAAACTTCGATATATTGAATTTTATAACAATTGCAAAGAACCAACTTTGCACAGCAATTTGTTGAGATCATTAAACAAAACAAAACTACAATAAACTATGTAACAGACACATGGTTCTGTTATCATTAAGGCCTGGGAAAACCACTAATCTAGTGATAAGAGTGCAGGTTAGATGGGAAGGTCACCATCCAAATGCAGCTACTTCCTGTGAGGGGTCTGGAATGGCCATCCCCTTTGAGAGGTTTCTTAAGCAGTCCTCTCCAGAAAGTCTGGAGGCAATCCCTTGTGGTTTGATAGCAGTTAGGAGGTAGAGAGTAGTTTTCTCGAGTTGATTTTTTTTCAGGCCCAGTTAGAGGAGCCAGGAAAACCCTGCCTGGGAAGCCTGACTAGGGTCAGGAGGGTCTTTCCTTTTCCAGTCCACTCACTGACTGATTGGGATTTGCCCTCCGGGTAGGGATGTGAATCGTTTTTCAACGATTAAAATTATCGTCCGATAATTTTAATATCGTCTTAAATCATTATAGAACACAATACAATAGAAATTCTAACGATTTATCGTTAAAAATCGTTAAATCGTGTTAGTGCGCACTAACAGAAAATGATACAAATTGACACTTTCCAGGTCAGTAAAGGTCAGTTAGGAATGAATATGTATTCCTATTGGCTGGCTGCCCTCTTATCTACTGATGTTACCAAGGTTCCCACTGAGGTGATGGTTGGGGGGATGGGAATGGGAAATGGAAATGGAAACTCAGGAACACTAACAGAAAATGATACAAATTATTGACACTTTCCAGGTCAGTAAAGGTCAGTTAGGAATGAATATGTATTCCTATTGGCTGGCTGCCCTCTTATCTATTGATGTTACCAAGGTTCCAACTGAGGTGATGGTTTGGGGGATGGGAAATGGAAACTGTTGGTAGTTGACAAAAAAAGTAATGTGATCAGTCAATATGACTAGAACTTGTGCCCTATTCCTGATACCAGGGGTGTTGTGATCTTCCTGCACTCAGTGCCCTATCCCTGATACCAGGGGTGTTGTGATCTTCCTGCACACAGTGCCCTAACCCTGACACCAAGGGTGTTGTGATCTTCCTGCACACAGTGCCCTATCCCTATTAATACCAGGAGTGTTGTGAACTTCCTGCACACAGTGCCCTAACCCTGATACCAGGGGTGTTGTGATCTTCCTGCACACAGTGCCCTAACCCTGATACCAGGGGTGTTGTGATCTTCCTGCACACAATGCCCTAACCCTGACACCAGGGGTGTTGTGATCTTCCTGCACACAGTGCCCTATCCCTATTAATACCAGGAGCGTTGTGATCTTCCTGCACACCGTGCCCTAACCCTGATACCAGGGGTGTTGTGATCTTCCTGCACACAGTGCCCTAACCCTGACACCATGAGTGTTGTGATCTTCCTGCACACAGTGCCCTATCCTTATTAATACCAGGAGTGTTGTGATCTTCCTGCACACAGTGCCCTAACCCTGATACCAGGGGTGTTGTGATCTTCCTGCATGCAGTGCCCTATCCCGCCTGCATTACTAGTGAGAGGCTGGCTTCACAGACAGGGGGGAGCTGCCTGACCCTCACTCCTGACTTCCCCCATGTCCCAGCCAGTGAATGGTGTGTGGGTGAGGGGGAGGGGAGGATGGTGAAGTCTGAGACAGCTCCCTCCCTGCATTACTAGTGAGAGGCTGGCTTCACAGAAAGGGGGAGCTTCCTGACCCTCACTCCTCCCCTCCCCCATGTCCCAGGCATTGAATGGTGTGTGGGTGAGGGGGGGGAGGATGGTGAGGCTGAAACAGCTCCTTCCCTGCATTACTAGTGAGAGGCTGGCTTCACAGACAGGGGGGAGCTGCCTGACCCTCACTCCTCCCCTCCCCCATGTCCCAGCCATCGAATGGTGTGTGGGTGAGGGGGGGGAGGATGGTGAAGGCTGAGACAGCTCCTTCCCTGCATTACTAGTGAGAGGCTGGCTTCACAGACAGGGGGGAGCTGCCTGACCCTCACTCCTCCGGGGTGTTGTGATCTTCCTGCACACAGTGCCCTATCCCTGATACCAGGGGTGTTGTGATCTTCCTGCACACAGTGCCCTATCCCTAATACCAGGGGTGTTGTGATATTCCTGCACACAGTGCCCTATTCCTGATACCAGGGGTGTTGTGATATTCCTGCACACAGTACCCTTTTCCTGATACCGGGATGTGTGCAAGAAGATCACAACACCCCCGGTAACCGGGATAGGGCACTGCATGCCGGAAGATCACAACACCCCCGGTATCAGGAATAGGGCACTGTGTGCAGGAAGATCACAACACTCCTGGTATCAAGGATAGGGCACTGTGTGCAGGAAGATCACAACACCCCTGGTATTAGGGATAGGGCACTGTGTGCAGGAAGATCACAACACCCCTGGTATCAGGGATAGGGATAGGGCACTGTGTGCAGGAAGATCACAACACCCAGGAGAAGTGAGGGTCAGGCAGCTCCCCCCTGTCTGTGAAGCCAGCCTCTCACTAGTAATGCAGGGAGGGAGCTGTCTCAGCCTCACCATCCTCTCCCCCCCCCCCCTCACCCACACACCATTCACTGGCTGGGACATGGGGGAGGGGAGGAGTGAGGGTCAGGAAGCTCCCCCCTGTCTGTGAAGCCAGCCTCTCACTAGTAATGCAGGGAGGGAGCTGTCTCACCCTTCACCATCCTCCTCCCCCCCCCCCTCACCCACACACCATTCACTTGCTGGGACTTGTGGGAAGGGAGGAGTGAGGGACAGGCAGCTCCCCCCTATCTGTGAAGCCAGCCTATCACTAATAATGCAGGGAGGGAGCTGTCTCCGCCTTCACCATCCTCCCACCCCCTTCTCACCCACACACCATTCACTTGCTGGGACTTGGGGGAAGGGAGGAGTGAGGGACAGGCTGCTCCCCCCTGTCTGTGAAGCCAGCCTCTCACTAATAATGCAGGGAGGGAGCTGTCTCCGCCTTCATCATCCTCCCACCCCCCACTCACCCACACACCATTCACTGGCTGGGACATGGAGGAGGGGAGGAGTGAGGGTCAGGCAGCTCCCCCCTGTCTGTGAAGCCAGCCTCTCACTAGTAATGCAGGGAAGGAGCTGTTTCAGCCTCACCATCCTCCCCCCCCCCCCCCACCCACACACCATTCACTGGCTGGGACATGGGGAGGGGAGGAGTGAGGGTCAGGAAGCTCCCCCCTGTCTGTGAAGCCAGCTTCTCACTAGTAATGCAGGCGGGAGAAGGCACTGCATGCAGGAAGATCACAACACTCCTGGTGTCAGGGTTAGGGCACTGTATGCAGGAAGATCACAACACTCCTGGTATTAATAGGGATAGGGCACTGTGTGCAGGAAGATCACAACACTCCTGGTATTAATAGGGATAGGGCACTGTGTGCAGGAAGATCACAACACTCCTGGTATTAATAGGGATAGGGCACTGTGTGCAGGAAGATCACAACATTCCTGGTATTAATAGGGATAGGGCACTATGTGCAGGAAGATCACAACACTCCTGGTATTAATAGGGATAGGGCACTGTGTGCAGGAAGATCACAACACCCCTGATATCAGGGTTAGGGCACTGTGTGCAGGAAGATCACAACACTCCTGGTATTAATAGGGATAGGACACTGTGTGCAGGAAGATCACAACACCCCTGGTGTCAGGGTTAGGGCACTGTGTGCAGGAAGATCACAACACCCCTGGTGTCAGGGTTAGGGCACTGTGTGCAGGAAGATCACAACACCCCTGGTATCAGGGTTAGGGCACTGTGTGCAGGAAGATCACAACACTCCTGGTATTAATAGGGATAGGGCACTGTGTGCAGGAAGATCACAACACCCCTGGTGTCAGGGTTAGGGCACTGTGTGCAGGAAGATCACAACACTCCTGGTATTAATAGGGATAGGGCACTGTGTGCAGGAAGATCACAACACCCCTGGTGTCAGGGTTAGGGCACTGTGTGCAGGAAGATCACAACATTCCTGGTATTAATAGGGATAGGGCACTATGTGCAGGAAGATCACAACACTCCTGGTATTAATAGGGATAGGGCACTGTGTGCAGGAAGATCACAACACCCCTGGTATCAGGGTTAGGGCACTGTGTGCAGGAAGATCACAACACTCCTGGTATTAATAGGGATAGGGCACTGTGTGCAGGAAGATCACAACACCCCTGGTGTCAGGGTTAGGGCACTGTGTGCAGGAAGATCACAACACCCCTGGTATCAGGGTTAGGGCACTGTGTGCAGGAAGATCACAACACTCCTGGTATTAATAGGGATAGGGCACTGTGTGCAGGAAGATCACAACACCCCTGGTGTCAGGGTTAGGGCACTGTGTGCAGGAAGATCACAACACTCCTGGTATTAATAGGGATAGGGCACTGTGTGCAGGAAGATCACAACACTCCTGGTATTAATAGGGATAGGGCACTGTGTGCAGGAAGATCACAACACCCCTGGTATCAGGGTTAGGGCACTGTGTGCAGGAAGATCACAATACTCCTGGTATTAATAGGGATAGGGCACAGTGTACAGGAAGATCACAACACCCCTGGTGTCAGGGTTAGGGCACTGTGTTCAGGAAGATCACAACACCCCTGGTATCAGGGTTAGGGCACAAGTTCTAGTCACATTGACTGATCACATTACTTTTTTTGTCAAGCTACCAACTGTTTCCATTTCCCATCCCCCATATATTGTCAGTGGGAACCTTGGTAACATGAATAAATAAGAGGGCAGCCAATAGGAATACATATTCATTCCTAAACTGACCTTAACTGACCTGAAAAGTGTCAAATTGTATCATTTTCTGTTAGTGCGCACTAACTCCCGGTTAGTGCGCACTAATCGGAAAAAACGATTTTTTAACGATTTTTTAACGAAACAATCGTGCCAAACACGATTTTCTTCTCCTGCCAGACGATTTCAATCGTTAAGACAATAGGGGACACGATTCACATCCGTACTCATTTTTGGTTTTTACCTGCCGGTGCCAGTGCAAAAGTGTGTAATTTTGGACACATTTAAAGTTACTTCATCTGCTCTGCCTTTCCCTCTCCCTCACATCATTGATATATGTCACCGGGGATGTTAAGATTACTACAACGATTTAACATTTTTCCGTGGTATTATAATGCCCACTGCCTGGTGCCCACTGCACACACTTTGCCTTCTGCCAGGCAAACAGTGAATGTCATCCTGTCTGCTCTGTCTGCAATATTTCTCTGTCACAGACAGGTTTCACAATACAGCCTGTTATGCTGCACTTTCTGGCCTGCCTTCACTGCTTGCTTATGCCCAGTACTACCTAGCTCCCACTGCCCACACTGTGCCCACTGGCAGTCATACAGAGAATAAATAACTAATCTGAAGTGTAGCTAAGGCTTCAATCACGAAAAAGGAAAAACAGAACAACAAGCAAAGCAACACAAATCTACAATGATGCAGAGATATTGTGATGCCATGCTGCCGCCATGGTTTGTTTTCCTGTCTTGTGTTAATGGGCTGCCACAGCAAAAATCCTTACCAAGAATTTGGAGAGACCTCAGAGCTATGCTTTCACACAGACAATGTCTAGAGAAACAATGCAGAGCAAGGCTGTGACATGCTCATTCTTCGAACTCAGTATCACTGTAACCCGCTCTGCGGCATTATAGGAGACTAGGAAAATGCTCCGCTGCGATACATCATAACTCTCATTGCTTGACGGTATGCCAATCCGTCCCTTCTCTGCAGCCTGCACGCTCCACAGTGTATGAACCTTTCTCCATACATTTGCAACTGTTGCTATGCCTATGATTTCCATGGGTCTTTTGACTATAATTGCTTATAGAAATCATTCTGTTTGACAGAAATGAAACAAGTAGGATTCCTTTAGTTCACGGTTCCCCTTCAGCTCATTTTGGACCCTAAGAGTTTGGAGTCAGAGTTTAAAGCTTTTAAAAAACCTCTAAAAGCATGGCTGTTCGAACAGGCTTATATTGACTATCTTGAAAAAAAGGACTAATTGGTTTAAAGAAACATTATTTTTATCTTTGTTTTATGTTCATTTATTAATAATTGATTAACAATTTTTATTTTTTATCATATTTTACTGTACTTTTTAGATATTTCAGTTTGATTTTATGATTTTGTAACATGTAAACCGTTGTGATGTATATTATGAACGATGGTATACAAGAATTTTTAATAAATAAAATAAATAAATAAAAATAAACAAGTTGGCTCCACTGATTTCATTTTTATATTTTGTTTTCAATGAATGCACTTCTCTAGCTGAGATGCTTGTTCAATTAGTCCTCCTTTAGTCTGGCATCAAGACTTCAACAGTTGCTCACAGGTTAAAAGAAGAGGTTAGTTAGTTCCATAATGTAGTGGGTATCACATTTGCTTTACACATGGAAGGGCCTGGGTTCAATCCCCAGTGGAGCTATTTTTAACTTGCTGCAGAAACAGGCATGCGTCTGAGTGCAAGGATAACTTAGATACTGAAAAAGCAAGTTGAAGACCAATGGGTTCCATATATGTGCAGTGGAAACCCCACCTGTCAGGTTTTCAGGATACCCACAATCTATATGCGTGGGATAGATTTACAGGCCCTTCCTTCTATGCTTGCTACTTGATCTCATGCGAATTCATAGCAGATATCGTCTTCCCCAGAAGAAGTGTGGGAATGGTTACTGGAGACGAAATAAGGAAGCTTTAGGTAAACTCCTAAGCCAACACCTTGTGTGGTAAAAAGAATTGAGTCCCTCACAGGCTTTCTGCTTCCGATATATTTAAAAAAGGTTTTACAGTGAGTTTTTGCCTCTACAGCCAACTTCTTTTCAAATTCTCTCTTAGCCTGTCTTATCAATGTCTTACATTTAACTTGCCAACATTTATGCTTTATCCTATTTTCTTCTGTTGGATCCTTCTTCCAATTTTTGAATGAAGATCTTTTGGCTAAAATAGCTTCTTTCACCTCCCCTTTTAACCATGCCGGTAATCGTTTTGCCTTTTTTCCACCTTTCTTAATGTGTGGAATACATCTGGACTGTGCTTCTAGAATGGTATTTTTTAACAATGACCATGGCTCTTGGACATTTTTTTACTTTTGTAGCTGCTCCTTTCAGTTTTTTTCTAACAATTTTTCTCATTTTATCAAAGTTTCCCTTTTGAAAGTTTAGCACGAGAGTCTTGGATTTGCACTTTGTTCCTCTTCTAGTCATTAAATCAAATTTGATTATATTATGATCACTATTGCCAAGCGGCCCCACTACCGTTACCTCTCTCACCAAGTCCTGTGCTCCAATGAGAATTAGATCTAAAATTGCTCCCTCTCTCGTCGGTTCCTGAACCAATTGCTCCATAAAGCTATCATTTATTCCATCCAGGAACGTTATCTCTCTAGCGTGACGTGATGATACATTTACCCAGTCAATATTGGGGTAATTGAAGTCTCCCATTATTATTGCACTACCAATTTGGTTAGCTTCCTTAATTTCTCTTATCATTTCACTGTCCGTCTCACCATCTTGACCAGGTGGACGGTAGTATACCCCTATCACTATAGTCTTCCCCGACACACAAGGGATTTCTACCCATAAAGATTCAATTTTGTATTTAGTCTCATGCAGGATGTTTATCCTGTTGGACTCTATGCCATCCCGGACATAAAGCGCCACACCTCCTCCCGAGTGCTCCTCTCTGTCATTGCGCTATAATTTGTACCCCGGTATAGCACTGTCCCATTGGTTATCCTCTTTCCACCAAGTCTCTGAGATGCCAATTAAGTCTGTCATCATTCACTCCTATACATTCTAATTCTCCCATCTTACTTCTTAGACTTTTTGCATTAGCATACAAACATTTCAAAGTTTGTTTTTTGTTTGTATTTTCATTCTGCTTTTTAATTGATAGGGATAAGTTAGAAATTTTTAGCTCAGAAGAGGTTTTAGTTACAGGCACTTGGACTACTTTTCTAATTATTGGAACCTCACTGTCGGGATGCCCTAATTCTAATGCATCATTAGTATCCTTTAAAGATACCTCTCTCCGAACCATGCGCTGCTGAGCGACTGTCGGCTTTCCCCTTTGTTCTAGTTTAAAAGCTGCTCTATCTCCTTTTTAAAGGTTTGCGCCAGCAGTCTGGTTCCACCCTGGTTAAGGTGGAGCCCATCCCTTCGGAAGAGACTCCCCCTTCCCCAAAAGGTTCCCCAGTTCCTAACAAAACTGAATCCCTCTTCCTTGCACCATCGTCTCATCCACGCATTGAGACTCCGGAGCTCTGCCTGCCTCTGGTGACCTGCGTGTGGAACAGGGAGCATTTCAGAGAATGCTACCCTGGAGGTTCTGGATTTAAGCTTTCTACCTAAGAGCCTAAATTTGGCTTCCAGAACCTCCCTCCCACATTTTCCTATGTCGTTGGTGCCCACATGTACCACGACAGTCGGCTCCTCCCCAGCACTGTCTAAAATCCTATCTAGGTGACGCTTGAGGTCCGCCACCTTCGCACCAGGTAGGCATGCTACCAGGCAATCCTCATGCCCACCAGCCACCGAGCTATCTACATTCCTAATAATTGAATCACCAACTATGACGGCTGACCTAACCCTTCCCTCCTGGGCAGTAGGCCTTGGGGAGATATCCTCAGTGAGAAAGGACAATGCATTACCTGGAGAGCAGGTCCTTGCTACAGGATCCTTTCCTGCTGCACCTGGTTGGTGTTCTCCCATCATGAGACCTTCTTCCTCCAAGGCAGCACCAGTGCTGCCAGTCTGAAGTTGGGACTTGACTACTATGTCCCTGAAGGTCTCATCTATATACCTCTCTGTCTGCCTCAGCTCCTCCAGGTCTGCCACTCTAGCCTCCAGAGATCGGACTCGTTCTCTGAGAGCCAGGAGCTCTTTGCATCTCATGCACATGTACAACTTCTCACCGGTGGGTAAAAAATCATACATGTGACACTCGATGCAAAAGACTAGGAAGCCCCCCTCTTGTGCTAGACTGCTGTCTTCATCTCAATTTTGATCAGTTCCTAGTTAAGTTTTAGGTTGCTATGGGAGTAGGAATGTGTCTAACGTCCTTTAAATGTATTAGTGAATTCACTATGTGTCTGGTAGTGGCCTACTGGGCTCTGATCGAATTCTCAATAAAGGTTTTGTTGGGTTTTTTTGGTTTTTTTTTGTGAAAGTGGCACTTGCCTATAAATTAAGGGATGACCTGGGGGGGGGGGGGGAGGGTTGGGAAATACAAACAGTCTTAACTTCAGTTAGTCAGCCTGAGTGACTCACTGCTCTCTTGATTAACAAATGTTGGTGCCTATTCAAACCCAATCACACTACCTCAACACCTTTCCAAGGTGAGTAACTGAGCTGAACTATTCAACTTTTCTACTTAGGTATATACTGCTCCTAGCTTATTTCTAGCTTCTGGATACTTTTTGGGTTGGTTGTTTTTTTTTTGTGGGGGTTTTTTTTCAATACAAACACTCAGTTTGTATTGCAGACTTTTAAAAATAAACACACTACCTACTGCTACCTTATTGACTGACTATTTAAAAATACAGTCTAACTTGTTTATTCACTGCCTTTCTGACTATTAAAGGCACAAACACACTAAATAATATTCCCAAATAGTTAACTTTGCCCCTATACTTTTAAAAAAGACAATGTCCCAAGCAAAAACTTACTGATTCCTTTCAGCCACCAGCAAGGTGATCCTCTCCTCTCAGGATTTGGTGAGACAGGTAACAGTGGTGGGGCTGCTTGGCAATAGTGATCATAATATGATCAAATTTAAATTAATGACTGAAAGGGGAACAGTATGTAAATCTATGGCTCTAGCACTAAACTTTCAAAAGGGAAACTTTGAGAAAATGAGAAAAGTAGTTAGAAAAAACAGGCGTGGGCCTTGTTTAAAAGTAGCATCCTAGAAGCACAGACCAGGTGTATTCCATGCATTAAGAAAAATGGAAGGAAGGCAAACTGATTACCAGCATGGAAATGTTCCCAAATTTAGCTTAGCCGGTTCAGCACTGAGAAGCCTCCAGAAGATCTAACCTCACTGAAGGGCCTGTCCCTTAATCTAAAAAAATACCCACCTCTACCCTGACTCCCAATCGCTCGGTCATTTTTGATGCAGGCTTGTCTTCGTCTGTTAAAGAAAGTTTCAGACTTTAAAATGTGTAAGGCTGAATGCACATCACTATTATATACAGGGAGGACAATAATGAAAGCCATTTCTGGGGGTAAAGTGCTCTTTTATCCACAGAAATAGGCTGTTTGATTACTGTCCATCCTCTACACAAGTAAAGGTAGGAGCATATAACAAGGCATATTTCTGGTTTGGAGTTCGGACAGGGGGAAAACTATAGCCCGAGAGCAAAGTGTTAGGTCCCTTTAAGGGCTGCAGCTGGAGAGCTAAGCCAGCTCGGGATTATGATGTCTGATTATGACATCACCATAGTAGAGGTTTGAAACCAGGCAACTCCTTTCTTTCTTGCTCTTTGCAACAGACGTCCTCTGTTGCTCCTAGGCTGTGATCCCTGTGCTTTGGTGTCGTGCCTCCAGTGTCTCCTGTGTCATCGTCCCTCCAGCGTCTCCTATGTCTTCATGCCTCCAGCGTCTCTTGGGTCTTCATGCCTCCAGCGTCTCCTGTGTCTTCATGCCTCTAGCGTCTCTTGGGTCTTCATGCCTCCAGCGTCTCCTGTGTCTTCATGCCTCCAGCGTCTCTTGGGTCTTCATGCCTCCAGCGTCTCCTGTGTCTTCATGCCTCTAGCGTCTCTTGGGTCTTCATGCCTCCAGCGTCTCCTGTGTCTTCATGCCTCCAGCGTCTCTTGGGTCTTCATGCCTCCAGCGTCTCCTGTGTCTTCATGCCTCCAGCATCTCTTGGGTCTTCATGCCTCCAGTGTCTCCTGTCATGCCTCCAGTGTCTCCTGTGTCATCGTCCCTCCAGCGTCTCCTGTGTCTTCATGCCTCCAGCGTCTCTTGGGTCTTCATGCCTGCAACGTCTCCATGTTCCTGTGACCATCACTTCGTCTCTTTACTATCTGCCACAGACCTTCTGCCTGGACTACGCTCTCTCTTCAAGAGATTGGTTCCTATCTTGCTGGGTGAACGCTCTATATCTTCCTTCTCTTTCCTCTCTGCCCACCTGCCTTTGCTGTTCTTTGCTTTTCATTCCCTTTCTCTGTCTTGTTTATGCTTCCCCTTTTCCTTTCCCTTACTTCTCCTTTTAGCAAAACAGTTTTAGTGGTTAATATTATTTCCCTCCCATGTAAAATTCCCTTTTATTACCATTAGAGGGTCCCTGAGGGAGAGATAGAGCTGTGGGTTAATAGGGACAGACAGGGACAGTTTGTAAAGCTAAAGAAGCCCAGCCAGTTGTACAGTCTGAGCTGATCCTATCAGCACCCTCAGAGCCGACTGAGACAGGTGCAGCATTCAGCTCTGCAAAAACATTCACTTAAAAACCATTTGGAGTTACTGTGAAATTCCTTTTCTTCTTCCCCTGCTTGTAATACATTCTTCATAACAAGCTCTGTTTATTAGCACTGTGGATCCTAGGTAAGTGAGTTTTTCAGTGATTCTGGTATTTTTTGGATGTGCCTTCTTTATTTGTCTGGATACTGTGAAACCCCAGGTTTAGGGAGTCACAATGTCCTCAGAAAACCTTCATGAAGGAGCAGGTGGTAGGGTCCTTGGGAAACCCAGTTGGTGGGTGGGAGGTTGTCAGGAGAGAGGCACAAGTGCAGGAGCAGGCAAGGCCTCTGCAGTGCTTGCTAGGATCTTCAAGGTCCAAGCAAGTGAGCAAGGGTTTAACCTCCGAGTGTCAGGTGAAGCAGCTTTTGCTTTACTTCTGCTAAGAATGTTTTATTCCAGGGAGGTAAAGGAAGAGATGTGATGTGTGCTCTTCATTCCTGCCATGAATATTTCATTCTGTGTGGCAGGGGCAGAGCCAGAAGCAGCACAGCTCTTGCTCTGTTTTCCCTGTGAACATTTAAGTGAAGGCTAAGCAATCTTGTATTGCTTAGCAGATAATAACGGGGGTTAGCGAGCGGTAGGATAGGATTAAATTATAAGTTAGGAGGGAAAGGGGAGGGGGAGAAAGTAAAGCTAAGGGGCCAATGAAAAGGAAGTATTTTGAATTGAGGAGCTGGGATTGGTTGGGGTAATAGTTAGTTATGGCAGAGAGCCCTTTCGCGCCTCAGTTGGGTGCGAGAGGGCTGAGGGAGCAGGCTGGAATAATTTCCCTCCTCCCTCCCTTACGGGAGAATCATTGGATGTTATTCAATGTGTGTTGTCTTTATTGATTGTCACAGTGGCGGGTAACCCCAGCCCAATATGGTTGATTTTGTTATGTGTTGTTAAAAGGCATTGGGGGGGGGGGGGAGGTATCTCGTGTAGCGTGGGGCTGCTACATGAGGTGGCCAATGAACAAGAGGGGGGCCGAAGCTCAGAGGCCGGGGTACTTACCCACGCTGGTGCGAGGCGGGGTAAGGAAATGGACTCTATGGGTGTAGCTCTACCACTGGGTCGAGGTGGGGAGCAAGTTGTTAAGAAGGGGATGAAAGGGGGGGTGAGTGTATATGTTGAATAGTGTATTAAGTGTTAGGGGCTCGGGTCATGTTATAATAAACTGCGGCCTTTATTTAACCAAAACAAACATTGTGTGGGATTATAAAGGGGGAGGGGAAGCAATTGAAAGCGAGTCTTGCCTCTCTCAGTTTTTCTTGGGGTGGGAGGCTTCAAGAAGGAGCCAAGGATGAGGCAGGAGCTCTCGTGCCACTCTCCAGTCCTTATGAATATTTCATTCAAGGACAAGGTGGGGAGATGAACCCAAGCTGTGGCAGCAGATCATGCTCGCTCCTGCCGTGAACATTTGATTATGGGGGGAGGGGGAGGGGGAGTCAGAGACACGGAGCAAAAGCTCCCGCCATGAACCTCTGGTTTGGGGCTCTGGCAGTGGCTGCCTGGGACTGAGCTGTGGGTCTCATCTGGGTCTGGATGTTTCACAGCCTTGATCTAAATAATCAAAGTATGCAAGGTCTGGCCAATCCCATCTGAATTTTAACCTGAGGTGATAAGGAATGCAAAAGTACACATCTAGATTTGCTTTGTTTATTGCCCCTTCAAAAATATCCCTGCCTGCTTTTTGTGAGGGCACGGTGTTAAAGGAAAGCTCTGCATATAGTTTTCTCCCCTGTCCGAACTCCAAACCAGAAATATTTACAAAACTACACGGGTAAAAGTCCATGCCTTGTTCTATGCTCCTACTTTTACTTGTGTAGAGGATGGACAGTAATCAAACAGCCCATTTCTGTGGATAAAAGAGCGTTTTACCCCCAGAAATGGCTTTCATTATTGTCCTCCCTGTATATAATGGTGATGTGCATTCAGCCTTGCACATTTTAAAGTCTGAACCTTTCTTTAACAGACGAAGACAAGCCTCAATCAAAAATGACCGAGCGATTGGGAGTCAGGATAGAGGTGGGTATTTTTTTTAGATTAAGGGACAGGTCCTTCAGCGAGGTTAGATCCTCCTGGAACTGCTCAGGCTAAGTTTTCAGGAGGCTCCTCAGTGCTGAACTGGCTAAGCTAAATTCCCTGTACGTAGCCGGATCAGTCCAGACTCCTGGGTTTTGCCCCCCCTCTAGCAGTTGGAGACAGAAGTTTATCAAACAAACCTATGCCTTATCTAGGCTGGTGCCACCTACAGTCTGGCAGTATTCCTCTGTCTCCTAGCAGGTGGAGGAGGTGCAGAACCTACAGTCTGTGCTGAGGCCTAGTTTTTCAGTTCTAGATAGTATTGTTAGCTGGGTAAAAAGAAGGATAAAGTTAGAATAAGGTATAGGAGCGCAGTGGTTTGCCTGCAGGTCCAGTCTCCCGCCTCCCGGGGGGTTGTGAGGTCCGGAGGGGACCATCCCCCCTGGTTTCCGAGGCCGCTGAGGTGTGGGGTGCTTTGCCCTCCTGCCAGCGTGAATTCGTGACTGGGAGTGATACCTGGGAGCCCGGCTCACTCCCCCCAGTAGGTCCAGGACCCGGAGACTATTGGGCGAGTATATTTAAAAAAAAAAAAAAGTTAAAAAAATTTTTTGTGTGTTCTGTCGGGGCTTCATTCTCCTTCCCTTCCGGTCGCATTTGGGTGCTTGCGCGCCATTTTCGCCACCTTCCGAGCGATTTTCAGGGCTGTTTTTTGCTGCAGCATGCCACATCGGGCCGCTTGTAGGGCCTGCGGCACCGCGCGGGCGCAACTGTCCTGGGACAATTTGTGTTCCGATTGCCTCTCCGGAGGCAAGGGAGTCTCTGCGGCCACGGGCAGGGACCTGGTGAGGGTCCAAACAGTGACCGGAGCATTTGGGAACTTACATTCTTCAGGTGCCGACCCGTTCCCGTGGAAACGCCCCAAGGCGCCAGCGGCACGGGGGGAGGACGACCCTCAACTGCGATTGTCACCACAATGCAGAGTCCCTAAGGGGGACAGACCTGCGAGACCCAGCTGTGCTGCCAATCCAGAGGTCCCTGAGGGGGATCAGACAGATTTGTCTTCAGACTCTTCTTTTTCGTCTGATTTCGTGTTGCTTATGCATAAAGCCTTCAAGGCATGCAAAGATTGCCATTTAAATACAGTCTCGAGCGGTATGTGATCCGAACTGTGCGTGCGGCAAACGCAGGTGTGCCCGGCACTAATGCACCTCTTTCTACCGCACCTTACTGTATTGGCCTGTTTGTGATAACCAAGATCAATGCCTGTAGCTCAGATGGAAAGAAGGACATCAGGAAATGCTTACATATCTCCTTTCTTTCTCTTTCCGGTTCCGCTCATCCTGCAAACTTCAGCACCGGTGCAACTATTCCCACCCCTCTTTCCACTGCTCCCTCTGCTCTCCCCTACCCCAAGCCTCTCCCTCAATATCTTCCCTCCACCCCTCTCCCATCAATCTCCCTGCCTTATCTCCTGTTCTCCCCTTCCATCTTTTTCTCCTTTGCTCCTTCCTGTTATTGTATCGACTCCTCCCACCCTCCTTCCAATGCTCTTCTGCTCTCACTCCTCTCCCCTAGCCCATGCCTCCCTTCTCTATATCTTCCTTCTCCTTCCTCTCTGCCCACCTGCCTTTGCTGTTCTCTACTTTTCCTCCCCTTTCTCTGTCTTATTTATGCTTCCCCTTTCCCCTTTTCCTTTCCCTTACTTCTCCTTGACATCCCGTGTGTATTTGGTCTGATTGCAGTGCATGCGCTTCGAAGAAAAAAAAACGGTAAGGAGACTTTGCAAACATCGCTTTGTGCCCTATAATACTTTTAAAGGTCCTTGGTCAGCGGATTTGGCCGGCTGAATTCGGAATTTAGCTGGACAAACCGCAAAGTGTTAAAATTGTGGGCCAATGAATGGCTAACTTACCTGGATAAAACGGGATGACTGGGTGTGGGGCTTATGTTTAGCTGGGCTGCATATAGTTTTCCCCCTGTCCGAACTCCAAACCAGAAATATACCTTGTTATATGCTCCTACCTTTACTTGTGTAGAGGATGGACAGTAATCAAATAGCCTATTTCTGTGGATAAAAGAGCACTTTATCCCCAGAAATGGCTTTCATTATTGTCCTCCCTGTATATAATAGTGATGTGCATTCAGCCTTACACAATTTAAAGTTTGAACCTTTCTTTAACAGACGAAGACAAGCCTGCATCAAAAATGACCGAGCGATTGGGAGTCAGGGTAGAGGTGGGTATTTTTTTTAGATTAAGGGACAGGCCCTTCAGTGAGGTTAGATCCTCTGGAGCTGTTCAGGGTAAGTATTCAGGAGGCTTCTCAGTGCTGAACCGGCTAAGCTAAATTTGGGAATATTTCCAGCCGCCAAGCTGTGATTGAAAATTTATCCAGTAAACGGAATCAACTCTTGTGGTCACTTAGCAGCTCTTCTGAAAACTTACCCCTTACTTTGAATACAGAAATGGGCACAATTAACTTTGTGATAACCAATATCAATGCCTGTACCTCAGATGGAAAGTAGGACATCAGGAAATGCTCACATATCTCCTTTTTTTCTCTTTCCGGTTCCGCTCGTCCTGCAAACTTCAGCACCGGTGCAGCTACTCCCATCCCTCTTTCCACTGCTCCCTCTGCTCTCTCTCCTCTCTTCTACCCCATGCCTCCCCCTCTGCATCTCCCCTCCTCCCTCTCCCATCAATCTCCCGGCCTTATCTCCTGTTCTCCCCTTCCATCTTTTTCTCCTTTGCTCCTTCCTGTTATTGTATCAACTCCTCCCACCCTCCTTCCAATGCTCTCCCTGCTCTCCCTCCTCTCCCCTAGCCCATGCCTCCCTTCTCTATATCTCCCTCCTCCTTCCTCTCTGCCCACCTGCCTTTGCTGTTCTCTACTTTTCCTCTCCTTTCTCTGTCTTGTTTCTGCTTCCCCTTTCCCCTTTTCCTTTCCCTTACTTCTCCTTGACATCCCATGTGTGTTTGGTCTGATTGCAGTGCATGCGCTTCGAAGAAAAAAAACCGGTAAGGAGACTTTGAAAACATCGCTTCGTGCCCTGTAATACTTTTAAAGGTGCTTGGTCAGCGAATTTGTCCGGCTGAGTTTGGAATTTAGCTGGACAAACCGCAAAGTGTTAAAATTGTGGGCCAATGAATGGCTAACTTACCTGGATAAAAAGAGATGACCGGGTGTGGGGCTTATGTTTAGCTGGGTAGCAGCCCTGAAGTGAGATAGATAAACTTACTCCACTGTCTTTGGGTCTATCCAGCGGGAACCCGTACCTGGGTAAGTCTAGCTAACTTCCTGCTCTCAGCACCGCTGAATGGACCTATTAGTTTATAAATATAAATGAAGAAATATTTTGTTGGTATTCAGGGATTTCACAGTGCTAATCAGTGATTTCTCAGAGACGAGGAGTCCCTCAGAGCACAGGGAACTGTCTGCCCTCTATAGTTACTCCAGTGAGCCATAGCAAATGGTTTAGTCCACTCACTACCCTAAACTAGGTCCTCCTCTGGGAGGTGCTTAGACCTTAGAAAAGGCACCCAGAAAAGACAAAACAATAAATATAACAATTGAGGAATCACTAAATAGCAGTCAAATGTTTATTTATTAGCACAATCTGTGGTCAGAAGACCTCCTCACTGATTCAGATGCTTGTTGGTTACTCCAGCTCTACCTGACACAAAAACCTGAAAGAACTGTGTGAGACTTGGTGCAGGACCCTGCTGATACTCAGTACTAACTCACCTGTCACTAATCCTTCACAGAAACAGTGCTAATAAATGAATGTTTTAATATATATATAACTCAAAAGGCTTGGAAAACTGCAAACAGCAAAGAGGAAAAAAGGAAAGGAGCAGTAACTACTGGTACTTAACAGTTTGTCTGCAGAGTGAAATGCTGCTTCCTTCCCAGTCAGATAGGAGGGTCCTGTGCAACCTTTTCCTGTCGCCCCACAGCTGTACTTCCCAGCTGAAACAGGTCACTCTCTCTCTTTCTGCTAATTCCAACTGTCATTCTCTCAGCCCGTTCTATCACTCTTACAGATCCTCAGCAGCAGTGCAATGTCTGCTGAAACGAGCATCTCTCTCTCAGTGTTACAGTCTCTCTCTCTCAGAACTTAGCAGCAGGGTGAAGACATCGGTCCTGGGATTCATCCCCTCAGCTCCAGCTCCTGGTGCCAGTGGAACACTGCCCTCTTATACTGCTGCCCGGCTGAAGATCATCTGAATAAAAAAAACCTTCTCTCAATATACCAGGCAAATAACAAGTAAAACTCCTGCTCATCACCAACAATAATTTTCCAAGTGCGTGGCTCGACTTTTGTGCTGTACCAGAGAGACATTTGAAATTCTGCTGACTCTGCCCCTCCAGCTCTGCCTCAGCCCGATCCCTGAAACACCTCTGCTCGCTGGCTATAAAAGACTAAGGGTTAGAGCAGTGGGAAGCCAGGGTTTAAATACCACTGTCACCACTCCTTGTGGCCTCAGGGTCAGATTGTGAGCCCACTATGAATAGAGAAATAACTACAGTACCTGAATGTCATCCACTTTGAAGTGCTGAAAGTTGGAATATAAATAAAATTAAATTTAAAAAAAAAAAACTCAGGCTCCTGATTGATTTACCCCATGTAACCTCTACAGTACCGGGGGGCAGGGTTAGGTCGGCCATAATAAATGTAGATAGTTGGGTGGCTGATGAACGGAAGGACTGCCTGGTAACCTGCCTGCCTGGTGCGACGGTGGCACACCTCACACGTCACCCGGTGCTGCCTTGGATCAGAAAAGTCTCACGGTTGGAGAACATCATCTTGGTGTAGCAGGAAGTGATGATCATGTAGCAAGGACCTGCTCTCCAGGTGATGCATTGTCCTCTTGCACTGAGTACAAGACTCCTAGGGCTACTGCCCAGGAGGGAAGGGTTAGGTCGGCCATCATAAATGTAGCTAGCTGGGTGGCTGGTGGACATGAGGACTGCCTGGTAACTTGCCTGCCTGGTGCGAAGGCGGCACACCTCACGCGTCACCCAGATAGGATTATAGACAGTGCTAGGAAGGAGCTGGCTGCTGAGGTACATATGGGCACCAACGACATAGGAAAATGTGGGAGAGAAGTTCTGGAAGCCAAATTTAGGATTTCAGGTAGAAAGCTGAAATCTGGAGCCTCCAGGGTGGCATTCTCTGAAATGTTGCCCATTCCAGGTGCAGGTCCTCAGAGGCAGGCAAAGCTCTCGGGTTTCAATTCATGGATGAGACGATGATGCAGGGAGCAGGGATTCAGTTTTGTAAGAAACTGGGAAACCAGAATGAAATCAGGCTGCTGGCACTAACTTTTAAAAAGGAGATAGAGCAGCTTTTAAACGGTTCGGAGGAATGTATCTTTGAAGGATACTAATGAAATAGGAGAGCTATGGCATCCCAACAGAGAGGTTCCAATAAATGCAAACGTAGTCCATGTGCCTGTAAGTAAAGAATCCAAATTATCCCTATCATCTGAAAGCAGGTTGTTAATACAAATAAAAAACACACTTTGAAATGTCTGTATGCCATTGCCAGAAATCTAAGAAGTAAGATGGGAGAGTCAGAGTGTATAGCGGTGAATGATGAGATAGACATAATTGGCATCACAGAGACTTGGTAGAAGGAGGATAACTAACGGGACAGTGCTATATCAGGATACAAATTATATCGCAATGATAGGATCAACTTGGAGGGTGTGGCACTTTATATCCAGGAGGCTATAGAGTCCAACAGTATAAAGATCATACAAGAGACTAAATACTCATTAGAATCTATATGGGTTGAAATCGCATGTGTGTTGGGTATGAGTACGGTGATAGGAGTATACTACCATCCACCTGGCCAAAATGGTCAGATGATGAAATGCTAAGAGAAATCAGGGAAGCTAATAAATTTGGCAGTGCAGTATAGGAGATTTCAATTACCCCAATATTGACTGGGTAAATGTAACATCAGGACTTGCTAGAGACAAAGTTCCTGGATGGAATAAACTACTGCTTCATGGAGCAATTGGTTCAGGAACCAACGATAGAGGGAGCAATTTTAGATTTAATTCTTGGTAGAACGCAAGATTTGGTGAGAGAGGTAATAGTGGTAGTGGTGGGGCCACTTGGCAATGGTGATCATAACGTGATAACATTTGAACTAATGACTGGAAGGGGTCAGTATGTAAATCTACAGCTCTAACACTAAATTTTCAAAGGGAAACTTTGATAAAATGAGCGAAATAGAAAAAAACTGAAAGGTGCAGCTGCAGAGGTTAAAAGTGTACAACAGGTGTAGACATTGTTTAAAAATAGAATCTTATGGTGGCCCCAATTTCTCTGCTTGAAATTCAGGCAGCTATCAAGTTGTTACCGGAGGGTAAATGTCCTGGCCCTGATGGGTTCCCTACTGGTGGTGGGGGGGCATTCCCTGGGCACTATGGCTGATGCTACGATCACTCTCATTCATAAAAAAAAGTCACCCCTAGTATGCCTCACTGGCGCTCACAAATACAGGCTATTGCTGATCTGGAACAGCTACGATACAGTCTTAAGGGTAAGCATGCTAAATTTACCAGTACTTGGGGGCCATATCTTGATTATTTGAATGATACTTAAGCTAATATGTGGTGCCACTTAGGGTTATTTTTTTATTTCCACTTCTATTGTCCCTCAATCGTTTGCTCCCCTATGTACTATCTTTTGCCATGTACCTCACTGCAATATGAGTTATTGCTTCTATGTACTTTTCTCTGTTTGTTTGGAAAAATATAAATAGTTATAACAATACAATCTTAGATGCGCAGTCCAGATGTCTTCCATGCATTAAAAAAGGTGGAAGGAAGGCAAAACGATTACCAGCAAGGTTAAAAGGTGAGCTGAAAGAGGCTATTTTAGCCAAAAAAAATCCTTCAAAAATTGGAAGAAGGATCCATCTGAAGAAAATAGGAAAAAGCATAAGCATTGTCAAGTTAAGTGTAAAACACTGATAAGGCAGGCTAAGAGAGAATTTGAAATGATGTTGGCCGTAGAGGCAAAAAGTCATAATAAAAAGTTTTTAAAATACATCCGAAGCAAGAAACCTATAAGGGAGTCGGTTGGATGACTGAGGGGTTAAAGGGGCTCTTAGGGAAGTTTAGGCCATTGCAGAAAGACTAAATGAATTCTTTGCTTCTGTGTTTACCAATGATGATGCTGGGGAGATACCAGTTCCAGAGATGGTTTTCAAGGGTGATGAGTCAGATGAACTGAACCAAATCACGGTGAACCTAGAAGATGAAGTAGGCCTGATTGACAAACTGAAGAGTAGTAAATCACCTGGACTGGATGGTATACACCCCAGGGTTCTGAAGGAACTAAAAAATGAAATTTCAAATCTATTAGGTAAATTTTGTAACCTATCATTAAAATCATCCATTGTACCTGAAGACTGGAGGGTGGCTAATGTAACCCCAATATTTAAAAAGGGTTCCAGAGGCGATCCAGGAAACTATAGACCAGTGAGCCTGACTTCAGTGCCAGGAAAAATAGTGGAAAGTGTTCTAAAGATCAAAATCACAGAACATATAGAAAGACATGGTTTAATGGAACAAAGTCAGCATGGCTTTACCTAAGGGAAGTCTTGCCTCACAAATCATATTTTTGAAGGGGTTAATAAACATGTGGATAAAGGTGAACCAGTAGATGTAGTGTATTTGGATTTTCAGAAGGCATTTGATGAAGTCCCTCATGAAAGGCTTCTAAGAAAACTAAAAAGTTATGAGACAGGAGGCGATGTCCTTTTGTGGATTACAAACTGGTTAAAAGACAGGAAACAAAGCGTAGGATTAAATGGCTAATTTTCTCAGTGGAAAAGGGGTAAACAACTGGACAGCCCGGGACGGGTTCCCATCAGTCCTGTCCTGGTTTCAGCGAATGGCCTCGTTCTTCTCCAACTTGAACGTTTAGACTTTGTACTGGGCAAGCGGAAGTCGGATAAACTGTACTGGGCCTGCTGGCAGGCTTGTGTCTTCTGATGCCGACAGCTGTTCAAGAAGGGCTGCGGGCAAGTGGCTATGAGCTTGAATGGTGCAACCCAGGGTCTCAGTAGAGTGAGGGGGCTTAGGGGGTGGAGGGGGGAAGGGGAGGGAAGGGTAGTGTGTGGTGGTGTGAATGGCGTGTGGTGTGCATGAGGCAAAGTGAGGTGCAAATGTTAGTAGTATGAGGGAAACTGGTATGGGGAGAAAACAGAAAAAACAGATAGGCTGTAGTTATGAAGGAGGTCTCTGTTGTTGTTAGTTTGTTTAACCAACTTGTGTTGTATTGGATGTTTAGTATATTGGTTGTATCTACTGAGTGTGGGATTCACTGCCTATTCATGTATCCTCCCAATAAAAATTATTTGAAAAAAAAAAAAAGGAAAAGGGTAAACAGTGGAGTGCCTCAGGGATCTGTACTTGGACCTGTGCTTTTCAATATATTTATAAATGATCTGGAAATGAATATGATGAGTGAGGTTATCAAATCTGCAGATGATACAAAATTATTCAGAGTAGTTAAATCACAAATGGATTGTGATACATTGCAGGAGGACCTTGCAATTCTGGAAGATTGGGCATCCAAATGGAAGATGAAATTTAAAGGGAAATAAACATTCCTGTAGTTATAGATGTTAGGTTCCATATTCGGAGTTACCACGCAGGAAAAAGATCTAGGCATCATAGTGGGTAATATATTGAAATCATCAGCTCAGTGTGCTGCGGCAGTCAAAAAAGCAAACAGAATATTAGGAATTATTAGGAGTGAATAAAACAGAACGTCAGAATGCATCTATATCACTCCATGGTGAGACCGCACCTTGAGTACTGTGTACAACTCTGGTCGCCGCACCCCAAAAAAGGTATAGTTGCCATGGAGAAGGTACAGAGAAGGGTGATCAAAATGAAAAAGGGGATGGAACAGCTCCCCTATGAGGAAAGGCTGAAGAGGTTAGGGCTATTCAGCTTGGAGTAGAGACAGCTGAGGGGGGATATGATAGAGGTCTTTAAAATCATGAGAGATCTTGAACGAGTAGATGTGAATCGGTTATTTACACTTTCGTTTAATAGAAGGACTAGGGGGCATACCATGAAGTTAGCAAGTAGCACATTAAGACTAATCAGAGAAAGTTCTTTTTCACTCAGCTTAAGCTCTGGAATTTGTTGCCAGAGGATGTGGTTAGTGCAGTTAGTGTAGCTGGGTTTAAAAAAGGTTTGGATAAGTCTATTAACTGCTATTAATCAAGCTGACTTAGGGAATAGCCTGTCTAATCCTAGCATCAGTAGCATGGGGTCTACTTAGTGTTTGGGTACTGTGGGAAACAGGAAACAGGAATGCTGGGTTTGGTCACTGTTGGAAACAGGATGCTGGGCTTGATTGACTCTTGGTCTGATCTAGTATGACAATTTCTTATGTTCTTAGTGATGACATGGACCCATGGGACAGTGATTCCTAAAGGTACAAACCAGTTTCTACTACTAATTATCATTCCCATAGTGCTACTAGAAGTGCATAGCACTCTACCAAAACATATAAGAGACAGTCCCTACTCAGTAGAGCTTACAATATAATCAAGACAAACATATAGGGCAAAAGAGACATTAGGCATTTCATTTCATCTTTTAAGGAAATAGGTTCCTGTTAGTACCCCAGATCAGTCCAGACGAGAGGGTTTATGCATCCCTACCAGCAGATGGAGGCAGAGAACAAAACTTTGAGGCACTGCTACATAAATGGGAGTGCCACCTGCAGTCCTTCAGTATTGACCTGTATTTCTCTGTCTCCAGCAGATGGAGACAGAGAACAAAACTTTGAGGCACTGCTACATAAATGGGAGGGCCACCTGCAGTCCTTCAGTATTGACCTGTATTCTCTGTCTCCAGCAGATGGTAGAGGTGTAAACCTGCAGTCTGGAATTGTTTAAAAAAAAAAAAAAAAAAAAAAAAGATAAGAAGAGAGTTTGGCTCCCAGGTGTTAGGTTCCTTCTTGGGCTATCCCTCGGGTGGAGCAGGGCGAGCGGGGACATGGTAATCCCTGTCCAGACTCAGCCCTTCTGACAGGGGAAGTAGATAGCCAGGGGTCTTGGGTCTTTGCCGTGGCTGCAGTTTGAGGCAAGCTCGCCTCGATGCGGCCTCGTTTTGCAGCGATGTTTTCTTCCGGGGCCGCGCATTCAGGAAGGAGGAGGAGCACCTGCAGGTTTAAACGCGACTTTTTTCTTCGGGCCGTGGTGACGTGAGCTCCGCCACGGCTCTGCCGATCTGCTGCTGGGTGTCACTGCTCAGCCGCTCGTGGGATGAGGTCCACCGGCGGCCGCCCCAGCCTCCCTGCGCCCACGGGTATTGGCTCCCCTCGGGATACCACTGCTCGCGGCGCCCCCTAATACCCGGGGCCTTAGGCCCAGGCCTGGTTCGCCTAGTGCTTCCACCGGCCTGGGAGGGCGGGTACAAGGTACAAAGGGAAAAGGGATTGAGGGGTAGAAAGCATATAGGGCGAGGGGGTGAGAACATTTGCAGGGAGTCAGAAGAGGGGGGGGATCTGAAGGGAGGGAGTTGAGAAGAGGGAAAAGCCTTGGAAGAGGGGTGAGAAAGCGTAAAAGCCTTTTATGGAGGGTTAAAAAGGAGGAAAAGCTTTTGAAGAGCGAGAGGGAGCGAGTGAGATGGAAAGACCTAAGGGGACTGGGGAGGAGCTGAAAGGCAGTGGAAGGAGCGTTACTCTCTTCATTTCTCACTTAGACCGCCAGCCTTCCATCTCCCTCTGTCACCCCCCTCTCCAGCCCCTTCATTTCCCCCTTTGATTTCACTTCTCTCTCAAGCTCTTATTCCTCCCATCTTCACCCTCTCGCTCATCCTCTCCCAGCCCTCTGACGACCTCTCTCACCGCCCCAGTTCCTTCCTGTCATTCACCTCTCCCGGCATGGCCAAGCCCCTTTATTGTCTCTCTGATCTCCCACCTACATTCCCATTCCCCCTTTTTACCTCCTCACTAGCCCCATTTCCAAATTCACCCCTTCACAGTCCCTTCTCTTCTGTTTTGGCATTTTGCAGAGTGCAGGAGGATTGCCTTCCTATTTCTCATCCTCCAGTATTGCACTGCTTATAGAATCTGGCTTCACGTTTTGTCCGCAGTTTCTGTTTCTGATTTGTGGTCCCTTGCCTGTATTAGGCCGAGTCTGTCCATGTTCTGAATGTGTGACGGAGGGGAGGATTCTGCTTGCGTGTCGTTCCTGTTGTGGCATCTGTAGCAATTCAGCTTGTTCTGTTTCCCAATAG